>NC_087343.1:220562500-223505000 GCF_030014295.1 Loxodonta africana
TAAAAATGAAATATTTACATAGAAATTAATATCAGTCTCCAGGATAAAAACTGTCTACCAAACATATTTCTCAATTTTTGAAATCCTGTAGGCTCAAATCCTTTGCTGTCGGAATGATTTTTCAACCATAGCTAATTTTAACAACAGCACCGCCTTGTTTGAAGAGCGATCATTAAACCAGTAATAATATGTACCGGGTGGTTTTAGGGCTTCAACCAAGGATGAGAATGTCAGTTAACAGTTCTTATTTTAAAGAGTCCAGGCACTTGCTGACTAGGGTCTTCGAGGTGGGGAAGCTCCTTGCAGTAAACAATTTAGCTTTTGGTCCTGGTTCCTGAAAGCAGGACCACACCTGAGGATGATCAGCTGGAGGCCCGATGCCGACTAAGCCTCAGGACATGATGTCATCTATCATGGCCATGGAGCCCTGGTGCTGAAGTAGTTAGGAGTTTGGCTGTTAACCAAAAGTCAGCAGTTCAAATCCACCACCTGTGCCTTGGAAACCCTATGGGGCAGTTCTACTCTACTCTATAGGGTCACTATGAGTCAGAATTGGAATCAACTTGGTGGCAACAAGTTTGGTTTTCAGTTATCATGGTCATATGGTGAGGCCAATAAAGGCCTTGGAATATGGAGGCTCAGTGGTGCTTCCTGGGTGGTAAAAGTGAATATCTGCTCTCAGAACGGTAAGTGTGTCCTCTGGGGACATGGAAGCTCTGAGCCCAGACCTTTCCCAGACTTTGCCCGTTGGCCCTGAGTAAATTTCAACCCATAGTGACCCTACAGGACAGAGTAGAACTGCCCCATATGGTTTCCAAAGAGTGGCTGCTAGATTTGAACTGCTGACCTTTAGGTTACGGCAGCTGAACTCTTAGCCACTGTGCCATCAGGGCAAAAATAAATGTGCATTTAATACATAGATGAATAAACAGAAAATATCCAGGCCTCTGAGTCCTTGAAATGATCCTGCACCCCTTTCCATCCCCAATAATGAGTATAAAAGTTTAAAGGTAACCATAAATGCAAGAGATTTTCCGGATTTGTAGAAAAAAATAATGTGATATGACATTGCTTGTGAACGCTCTAACTTGTCAGTGGGAATGGAGCATAATAGAAACTGACAATTTGATATTCCAGTTAAGAGAGAAAGTATCATCTGAGTCAAGAAGATTAAAGGTGAAAGAACATGACACAGAGAAAAAAAATCCAAAGATGGAAGAGAAGGGTTGTGTTAATACAGGACAAAGGAAGAGATGAGGCTTTGTACAAATAGAGTACACATAACTATGAGTCTTGTCCCACAAAGACAAAGCCAGACCTGCTAGAGAGGATGTTGAGGACAAGAAGAGGGAACCAGAGGCACTGCAAGATGCAGAGAAACTCACTTACTAGCCCCAGAAGGAGATGAGTATGGTGACTGGTAACTCTGCCTACAGTGGTATGTAAGTTTCTGGAACTGACAGGGCCAAGGAAGACACAGTGGTCTTCACTGGAGGATGTGTCTAGGAGTGGCTGAGAGCCCGATGACTTATATTAATGTCCACTAGCTGCCTCCACCTCCCATCAATTCACCTGAGTATGAACTGCCCATATGGGAGGACCAAGGCAGGAAGGCTTGGGCAGGAAACCAAAGGTCCTTGGAGAAGGGGCCATGTTTTCACTCTTTCTTCCTTGTAATGACTGTGTTTTGAAAGAGAAAGATGGTGTCAATGATCATAATTTCTAGAGTATGGTTTAACATACCATAGGGTGGATTTTTAGCTATAGGTCAAGAGCACTGAGAAAGAATACGTTATTCTGAAGGATTTTAAAGTTACTATGAATGGAGAAGGAGGAGAAAGTCTAGATAAATCCACTCTGGCAGATGATATGACAAGGAAAGAGGAATGAAAATGAGAAAGTGACTGTCGTGAATAGAGTTGGAAAAGGGGCTCAAAGCGTGACTTTTGATCTCTGATACTGATTGGCAAGCAGGTAGACCATGGGTTACAAACACAACGTGCTTGAAAATATAATAGCAGGCTTTAGAAACAATCACACAGAGGTCCTGAGACTTGGTGGGATGGAACTGAAATTCAAATATAACCGGAAGAACATGCGATATACAGAACAAAGAAATGTCTTACAAGTAAATCACAAACAAAAAAAGTATGCCAGCAAATCCAGGAACTTGAAGGTAAAAGCATGAACAGAGAGAGTTTGGGTAAGGATCTAAACAGGAAGGGCGAGGCATGAAATTTTGGGGGAATTTATTACAGGTCTCCCAGCCAAATGGAGGAGGTAGATGATGGTTTTAGATGTAAAGATGCAAAGGGAGCCTAAAGGAGGCGTATAGTCAGACTTAAAGTGGGTTTAGCAAGGGGACTATTTACGGAGGTGTGGGCTGGGTGAAAGGAGCCCACGGAGATGGTGAGGCTCCCAAGCACTAGCAAGGGTGAGAAGCTGTTCCTACTCTAGGCCAGCAGAGGCAAAGGGAGGAAGCAGTGCTTCTGGAGTCTAGACAGCCCTGGAACCTGAGCGTACCTAGCTTAGTAGATAAGGAGTTTTCCTACTTTGGTATGTAGCCCGTGATCAACTCATGTGTTTGAGGATGCTGGCGAAAATGAAAGGTCGTGCTGAGATTTCAGTCCCATGTAAATTCAATGCAGCAAACATGCACTGAGCATTCTCTACACGCCAGGCACCGTGTCAGGTTCTGGAGATTCAGGGGCACACAAAATCAGACGCAGTCCCTGCCACTGGGGAGCCAATGGAAGAATTGGTGGATATGGAGGATTCTTAAACAGCGAAGGAATGGTTTAACAAATGCCAATGGTTTTAGCGACATTTTATTTATAAGCATCTGCATGCATGCTTGAGCAATAATAAAAGCTACCATCTATGAAATGCTTCCTGTGTGCTAGACAATGGTTTTAAATTAAATTAAATGTGTTAAATGTAAAGAGTATTCACCAAATATGTGTCAAGTGCCTCCCATATGTTAGCAGGTATGCTAGATATTGAGGACAACAGGTTGGGCAAAGACAGACCTCACAGAACTTCCAGGATGGTGGGGATGACATATGTGCATCCAATTACCATGGAGACGAGCATGTGATTCCACAGAATGGCGCTCACCAGAAGGAAAGGGAGATGAGGCTATGAAAGCATAGGGTCACGAGGCCTGGTCCCATGTGGACCAGGGATGCGTCCTTGAGGACGTGATGAAAAAAGTGCATCTAGGAGGGAGGTGGTGGTGACTGGGCGGTTCAAGGAATGAGGGGGAACCTTCTGGCCAGAGGACAGCCTGTGACCTTGGAGGGATTCTGGCCACAGCCCTTTGAGGTAGATGCTGTCATGTCCCACTTAACTGGTGAGCACTGCAGAGGTGAGGAAGACAGGTCCGTGGCTGGAAAGGGACAGGCCAGCAGGGAGCCCAGGACAGCTGGCTCTGGAGCCCCCTTGCTGAGCCACTGGATCATCACCAGGACCTGGAAATGCGCTGAAGACAGTGGGTGGGACAGGCACTGCCTACTGGCATGCTGCTCCACAATTAGGCATTACATGTGTGTGTATTAGCAACAACAGTTGGGAAGCCTATTGTCCTGGGTCCCAGCATAGGCCAAGCCATTTCCCAGTTGTGTGATCTGAGCTATTCTTCACTTCTGCACTCGAGAGGCAGCAAGGCACAGTGGGTAGACCGTGGGCTCTGACACTTACTGGCTATGTTACCCAAGCTCTCTGTGCCTCAGTTTCCTCTCTGTAAAATAAAACTAATAATAATTTCAGCTTCATCAAGTTGTTGTGAGTAGTACATGAGTTTAATACATAAAAAGACCCTGGAACAGTGCCTGGCACATTTGAGTGTCTGCTGTTGTTATATTAAACAATGGACTATTTTGCATAGTGGATGTACTTCGTGCTCTTGCAGAATTGAGCATCTTACAATCACTCTTTGGAAGCCTTGGGCAACCTGTGCCTTGCATGTCTGACCCTGCAGGACTGCCCGGACTAGGAAGGAGTGAGTCTTTTCTGGCTCAGAAACCACCTGCTGCGGAGGTACTATGGGCATAGCTGGGCCTGGTGTCCAGGCATGTGTCTTGAGTGGGATCAAGGGCAGTGGAAACTAGAGATTTCTGTGATTACAGGACTATGGGGGCTTGGTTCTGGAGTTTCTTTCTACAAGATAATGTTGGGGTCAGGCGGCGTGGACAGTGGGATCTGCCATCTCCTCTCTAGGACTTAGTTCTCTTCTACCTAAAATGAGACACCTAACACCTGCCACCTATGTGTCATTTAGACATTGTGAAGATCGAATAAGACACCAAATGCAAAAGCATTCTGACACAGCGGGGTCCTATACCAAGGCAAGGCGTTGTGACTCCTTGTGAAATTCAGTGGGTACTGAGGCTGTTCTCTCTGAAGGAAGTGCAGTGAGGAAGTCACACCTTAGTAACTGCAATAACTTCATAGGGATTTGTAAGAAGTCTCCTTAAATATCAACGACTGCAGAGTTTGTGGGGGCCGGGGGCGGGGGAGTTCATGTTCAATAGCACACCACTAATCTCATGATGCATCGATAGGTTGGGATGAACCTGAAAAGGTAAATTGGACTGCAAGGATGAAATTCGGTCCCTTTCTAAAAGAGCATCACAGTTTTACAAAGTGATTCACGGGTTTTCTTCCTTCCTCCCTCCCTCCCTCCTTTCCTCCTTCCTTCTGTCCTTCCCTTCCTCCCTCCCTCCCTTCCTCCTTCTGTCCTTCTTCTCTCCCTTCCTCCCTCCCTCCTTCCTTCCCTCACTCACTCCCTCCTTCTCTCACTCACTCCTTCCTTCCCTCACTCACTCCTTCCCTCCTTCCTTCCCTCTCTCCTTCTCTTACTCACTCCCTCCTTCCCTCCCTCCCTCCTTCCATCCTTCTTCTCTCTCTTCCTCCCTCCCTCCTTCCTTCCTTCCCTCACTCACTCCTTCCCTCCTTCCTTCCCTCTCTCCTTCTCTTACTCGCTCCCTCCTTCCCTCCCTCCCTCCTTCCATCCTTCTTCTCTCCCTTTCTCCCTCTCTCCTTCCTTCCTTCCCTCCTTTCTTCCCTCACTCACTCCCTCCTTCTCTCACTCCCTCCTTCCTTCCCTCACTCACTCCTTCCCTCCTTCCTTCCCTCTTTCCTTCTCTTACTCACTCCCTCCTTCCCTCCCTCCTTTCCTTCCTCTTTCCCTCACTTACTCCCTCCCTCTCTCTCTCCCTCACTCCCTCCGACCCTCACTCACTCCCTCCCTCTCTCCCTCCCTTCCTTCCTCCCTCACTCCTTTTCCCCTCCCTCCTTTCCTTCCTCCCTCCCTCACTCACTCCCTCCATCCCTCTCTCACTCCTTCCCTCTCTCCCTCCCTTCCTTCCTCCCTCACTCATGGTAGAAGAATATGGCTCCGACTCTCCATCACACAAGGGTATCTTTAATCAGGCCATGATGTGAAAAAAACAACTTGAAAGCAACCCAATGCCACAGACTTGGCATTAACTGACCTTTTTCCTATGTTTTTGGCAATGACTAGGTGGCACAAATGGTTGACATGCACAGCTACTAACCAAACTCTGGGTGGAGGTTCAAGTTCACCCAGGGGAGTCTCGAAACAAAGGCCTGGCAATCTACTTCCAAAGGTCATGCCCATGAAAATCCTACGGGACACAGTTCTACCCTGACACACGAGTTCGCCAGGAGCCTGAACTGACGTGACAGCAAGTGATTTTATATTCCAGCTTTCAGCAGTCACCCCTCCTGTGGGAGTCTCCCGCAGTGACGGCCGAGAGACGAGAGACGGCAGGGCTGGGACACTTGAGGGAATACATGGGGAGGAGAGAGGGTTAAAGTTAGGCCTAGGAGAATTCACTTTTTTTTTTCCTTTTCCTTTGGTTCAGACTACTAGACAGAGTGCATTATATCCAGCTGTCTGGGGTCTGGATAATCCTTTTTATCTTCTTTTTACAGATGCATGGAATAGGGCATATGGTGGGTTTCTTTCTTTTTTTTTTTTTTTAACATCAAGGAAAGTAGAAGGCATTGGACTTTCATAGAAAAGCAAAATAATTTCTGACCCTTACAGGCTAAGAAGTCTAATGGCTGCTTCTTGTGGCTTTGATAAATGCTTGCACCTGTTTTCTAACCGCTAAACTGTGTAGCCAATTAAGGGGACTGCCAACACCGAAGAGCAAACCTGGCTCCCACAGAGCGCTGTCAAGCCTGTGATCTCCAACACCGACTCAAGGAGCCTCAAGAAATCACCTAATTGGGCTGAAATCTGCATGCAATTTTAGAGATAATGAATGGTGGGGGTCCTGAGAGGTTCCGATGTCAATGGCCAGGTATACATGGAGAAGGGGCCCTCGGTTTCTCCTTCTTACACCTAATCCATCCACCTGATAAATAGTTTTTGAGTTTGGGGTATGCACCGGGTCAGTGACACACACTAAAGACTGAGACGGGAGTTCAGTGAGAGAGGCTGACTGGGCCCCAGGGTTCCAGGTGCCTTGACTGGAACACCCCAGGAACAGGATTCTTTCTTGTAAGGGCTTTAATTCTTTTCTCATTGCAGAAGGAGAAAATGTAGTTTGAAATCTCCCATCTCTTCCAACTACCCTTTCTTTTCCCTCCCTTTTCTGGACCTCCTTTTTCCTGAGGTAGGTAGTGGGTAGTTGTTGTTAAAAAAAAAAAAAAAATTTTTTTTTTTTTTTTTGGTTGTTGTTAGCTGCCATCAAGTCGGTTCCGACTCATGGCAATCCCATGTGTCAGAGCAGAACTGCTCCAAAAGGTTTTCAATGCCTTTTGAAAGCAGATCACCAGGCCTATCTTCCGTGGTACCTTTGAGTGGGTTTGAACCACCAACCCTTCAGCTAGTGGTTGAGCACTTAACCATTGGGTAGTGGGTAGAGGGATAGTAAGGAGCCCTGGTGGCACAACGGTCATATGCCCAGCTGCTATTCTGTAAATATTACAGCCAAGATAACCCTATAGGGCAGTTCTACTCTGTCACATGGGTCACCATGAGTTGAAAATTGACTCCATGACACCTAACAACAACAATTATTCCATTAGCTGTTGTCTGCCTCAGTCAAGGATGTACTACACTTCCATTTTCTGAGGTACCTGGGATAGTAATATTTGTTTTTGTTTTTAATATCTTAATGTAAAGTACTGTCATTGTTTGAATGGAAGTTCCAAATAGGTAATTTAGGTTACTTTGCAATTTGATAGTTTTTAAGTCACCCCACTACTGTTTTAAGTAACCCCAACACATGGTGATCATCTGTTTCACAACGACTCTTCACTTGAGAAGTGGTGTCACAGTGGATAGAACATGGGCCTCCACCGCTTCGTGGCTATGTTACCCCAAATCTCTGTGCCTCAGTTTCCTCATCTGTAAAATAAAACTAATTGTGGTTTTAGCCTCATCAAGTTGCTGTGAATAGTATACGAGTTTAATACATATAAAGTACCTGAAACAGTGCCTGGCACGTTTGAGTGTTGACTGTTGTTATTTTAAACAATGGATTAGTCTGCATCACAGATGTCTCAATGCTTTTGCAAAATCGAACGTCTTACAATCACTTCTTGGGAGCGCTGACCATATCTTGTGCCCTGGAAGCCTGACCCTGCAGGGGCTGCCTGGGCTAGGAACGAGGTGGGGTCTGCTCTGTCTCAAAAGCTTCCTGCTGTGCTGGGCTTCCTGCTGAAAAGACACCTGTGCTCACCTTTGCAGAGGTACTGTGGGCATTGCTGTGCCCAGCATCCAGGGAACATTGTGAGGGGGATCACAGTGGAAAATAGAGATTGCTGTGATTGAGGCAATATGAGGACCCATCCCGGAGTTCCCTTCTGCAAGATAGTGATGGGGTCAGGTGGAGTTGGACAGTGGGATCTGCTGAGTTTTGAATTATGCTTCCTGGACAGAAATTGTTGGTTGACTCTTGTGTGAGGTTGGGTACCTTCTTCTCCTGGGGGAAAGCCAGTCCCAGCCAGTCTTGGCTCCTGATCCAATCACTTTTCAGATGCTGGCCTTGAGAAAGTCATTTGTCTTCACCGGCCAATGGCATTCAAAGGTAAGTCACCTAGCTCAGTGCCTGGCACACAGAGTGAGTCCACTGTTGTTTTATTACTACTGTTTATTTATAACTATCATCATCCCATCATTTAGAAGCACCTGTCCTGCCCACTTTCTACAGGTTATTGAGGGCCCTCAAGAGGAGTCAAACCACCACAGAAGCCCACCTCTCCTGTGCTTTAGAGTCTAGGCCCACCTTGTACTAGCCCCTTCACACAATCGATCTGTGTCCCGGTCACACTGGCCTAGAAGGTGTGGACCAGGATCAGAATGGGGATCCGACCTGCCTAGGGTGATTCTCAGCTTGGCTATGTCCTAGCTGTGGCTTTGGATAAGTCACTCCAAGTCTCTGCTTCTTTATCTTTTACTTGGCGATAATCACACCCATCTAGAAGAGTTGAAATTTTCTAAAAACCATGTGTCGTCAAGTCGATTTTGACTCATGGTGACCCCATGTATGTCAGAGTAGGGCTGCATCCCTTAAGGTTTTAAATGGCTGATTTTTAGGAATTAGATCACCAGGTCTGTCTTCTGAGGTGGCCCCTGGGTGAACTGGAACTGCCAACCTTTCTGTTGGCAGCCAAGTGTGTTAACCATTTGTATGGTAGTAGTATTATCCATTTGCTGAGTCCTACTATATGCAGGCACCACGCTGGGTTCTTTATCACTTTTAGTACCGACATTAGCCCTGTGAGATGGGACGTTTAGAGCTGGGGAGGCATTCAGAGTGCCTGGAGGTGGGGGAGTTGCATGAAAGTGGTACCGAGTTTTATTTAGGGGTAACCGAAAAAACACCACACCTTTAACCCCGAAGATGGAGTTACCGTAGGGGTTATTTAGACCCAATAAAAGGCCAGAGGTGAGAGGTCTGGGGTGGCTGGGGTAGGACTTTTCTAACTCAAGCCAGTGTTTCTTGAAGACTATACAAGCTGGGCCATGGGCATGGCAGGACATAAATACTCCTCCTGTTTCTTCTTGTTGTCAGTACGGCCACATTGGGCTTCACTAGGCCAGAGTGAGCCAAGGCTGCCCACCACGCCCAGGGCCTGAGGCTGGCGAAGCCAAGACAAGTTCCAGGCTTGGAGCATCTGGAACATTCAGACAGTACCTTTCCCAAAGTGCTGGATTTAATGTATCCAGCGAACAAGACTGATGGGGCTATCCCTAACCTCTGATGACTCTGCCGGGCTTTGTCACGATACCTGTCAGCGTTTCTCCTGGATTCTCTTTGCTACTGCCAGTTTCCAAGTCACTCCCTACAAAGTCTGAGGGAATCATTTTCAATTATAGAAAAAAAAAGTGTTGCTGTGGAGTCGATTCCAACTCATGGCGATCCCATGTGCATCAGAGGAGAACTGCGGTCATATTGTTTGAGACGGCTGATCTTTCAGAAGTAGATTGCCAGACATTTCTTCTGAGGCACCTCTGGGCGTACTTGAACTGCCAACCTTTCAGTTAGCAGCGAATGTGTTGTTTGCACTTCCTAGGGACTTCTCATATTCAGTAGCATACCAAAAGTCAGTAAGATAGAAAAGATGAATGTGTCTACCTCAATTAAGAAGTGTTTCCTTTACTTTAAAATCTGTACCTCGAAGCTTTTAATTCTTTGGTTCCACCCTAACCTCATTTCATTAGAAAAAGGACAATGTTGCCCTTTCTTCCCTTTAGCCCTTCAGAAGCCCACTCTTCGTAGTCTCCAAAAGATCCCATGTCTGGGTAGCCACTGTCTTGCTCCCCAGGTCACTGTGCTTCACCTGCCTGGGCCTGGATGCTGGCTCTGGCCAGACCTACACACGTCCAGTGACAGAGTGATTTGAAGCAGCTGCGCTTCTCTTAAGGGCTTCCCTGTGGCATGCTCACAGGGACCTCTACATGCACCACCTTGCTTCTGGTCCTCTAGTTTGGGCAGTGGTGGTTCAGTGGTAGGATTCTCGCCTTCCATGTGGGAGACGTGGTTCAATTCCTGGCCAATGCACCTAATGCTCAAATGCCACCTGTCTTTTTTTTTTTTTTTTTTTTTTATCAGTGGAGGCTTGAGTGTTGCTATGATGCTGAACAAGTTTCAGTGGTGCTTCCAGACTAAGATTAGGAAGAAAGACCTGGCAATCTACTTCCAAAAATCAGCCAATGAAAAACCTAGGAATCACAACCGTCCAATCTACAGCTTATCATGGGGATGGCAGGGGGCCTGGCACTATTTTGCTCTGCTGTGCATGGGGTTCCCAGGAGTCAGGGGCCGACTTCATGGCAGCTATAACAACAACAGAGGAAACGCTGGGGCAAATAAACTGAGCTGCCCCATTTTTCTCTACACCCACTTCCAATCTAGCCAGTTATTGCAAGGCTCAAATACTAGCTCTTAAACCACCAATCTTGATTTTCTGGATCTCCTTTTTATCTGAAAACATTGCTTTCCCAAACTCCTTAATTCCCATTCCTGAGCATTCCTTTCTCATCCCATCTCCTGTGTTTCCTGGCTGTCCCTCAGCATGCTCTTACTACCGTGTTCCCTCAGTCTTGGCCTGTCTCTCAGGCTGCCTTGAGCTTATTGTTTTACGACAGCTTCAGCTTAAAAGATACTAAATCGGTCATGACAGTGTAATCTGAAATAACGTCCTGTGCGCCAGAAAGTGGAAATAAGGCTACTTCGTGGCCTCTAAGAATTTTGTTAACCCTTCACATACTGGTGATGCTGTAATTTATCCTATCTTTTATGAGACACAGTAAAAATTCCAACTCGAGGCTAGAAGGATTTTAAAGCTTTAAATGGCCCTGGTGCTTTCCTGTTAAGATGATGGAAGGACACACCTGTAGAGTGGTCCTGACAGATGGGCCATCTTTATTTACAAGCTCTCTGTTGACTTGGCCAGATGCGACCCAATGGAAATACATGAGTGCTTCCTGGGTGCAGGAGTGAGCATCACTGGCCCGTCCTTTGCAGCATGTCGAGAAGGTGGCTGCACAGTTCATGCCTAGTCTCAACCAGGAGCAGCTCTCCTTTCTCTGGAAAAACTATGATGGGGCTGGTGATCCCACTGCCCAGGGCCCCCATCACAGAGAGGCCAAGCACGGCTGGAGCTAAAGGCTCTGGCCACAGGGTCACTACTCAGAGCAGCCACCTACTGGGAAAATGGGAAGTGAAGGGAAGCAGGAGGAGGTGGAAGGAGTTATGGCAGTGGCCAGTATCTGTCAGCAGGTGTCCACGTGCCCACCAGTGGTGAGAACACCAGTGTGGAGGACAGGAAGCCCGGCTGAGGTCTGGGGATGCTCAGGCAGCAAACAAAGGAGAAAGACCAAGTGCATCAAGAAAGAGTGTGTTGACACCAAACTCCACATCCTCCAGAGCGAACATGGATGTGCTTCGCGCAAGAAAAGAGAGGGTCTGGCAAGAAAGGTGCCCTCTGAGTTTACGCAAATCAAGATTTATTCTTGCAGGTAAAATGAAAAAAGGAAGGGCAAAAAATAAATAAACAAGTTGTTGAAGTGACTCGCACTGAAGGAAATAAAGGACTTACCTGATTTATTTTTGCATTCGATATCATAGCCCGTGATGGGGCTGTTACCATCGAAGCCCATGGTCCACCTGAGGGTAATTGTGCGTGCTTTCACGTCTTTGATCTCAATTTCGGGAGGGTCGGGGGGCTCTGTGCAACCAACAGAGAGGCCCAGGGTTACTCCAAACATAGTACAGACATAAAATGAAAGTTTAAATGCTGTGGAAGACTCGCCAAAGGTTTGACAGCGTTAGACAAGGACAGTTGCTTTTTATCTGGAAAGTACTTTTTTGCTAGTTGGTTGGTTTTTTCTAATTACATTGCAGGGAGAAAAAAATTTAACTTTTTCCCAAATTCCAATGTTCATAATACCTGCAGAACTAGGCCAAACCTGGAGTTTTTTATTCTGGGCAGGGGAAACCCTGGTGGCATAGTCGTTAAGCGCTACGGCTGCTAACCAAAATGTTGGCAGTTTGGATCCGCCGGGCACTCCTTAGAAACCCAATGGGGCAGTTCTACTCTGTCCTATAAGGTCACTATGAGTTAGAATCGACTCGATGGCAACTGGTTTGTTTTTTTATTCTGGGTAAGAATCTATAACTCAAATAATATTTTGTCCCACGTATTAAGCTTCCCTTTTCATTCTGATTGTCTTGTGGATTTCTACAATTGACCAAAGAGGGCACAGTACTGTACTTCCGTGCCTTCAGCATGGTCTTGCCATCTGCCTTGAGGCATCTCCTTTAAGGGTGCATTCCCTGTATTTGGGGATGTGCTTTGACAGAAATCACAGGCCCTGCAGAATCCTGCATCGACAGCACTTCATACATACGTAAATTTTTATGAGCATCAGGAAGCTGCCCACAGCAAGCTGAACCACACAGAGGCCTGAGCACAGACCCAGGCTTGCTGTCCTAAAAGAGCTATGCTTTTTCCCTCCTGCTTCCTCTTCCCACCTTGCACTGTGAGCTGGATTATTCCACGGTCCTCCCCGTACGAGTTGATAGCATGGCAGGAAAAGAAGCCAGAATCTTCTCTCACAGTTGGGAGAATCTATGCGCATAACAGAAAGAGAATTCAGTGTACCCAGTAGCACGGAATGCGAGAACAATTGAGGTGGCCTTTTTTTTTTTTTGACTGTAGAAATCTCTCCACTCTTTCAGCCTTTCCTTCTTCCCAAGCACACACATACACGCGCTCACAAACACAGACGCGTATACAAAGACACACACACACCCCTTTGGGAAAGTTATGCTAGCACAATTATAAACGTGCAGACATGTAGGTTCAATGTGTATTATCAGTGTCAGCTGTCAGCGTGTTAAATTAGAGTGCGATTCATGCCTGCAGTATAATATGTCATGGCCAGGTTGATATAGACCCCCATATAATTTTTTTTTCTTTTTCTCATAGTGCATCTTTAAAGCATCAAAAGCTACCAGCCAGAGAAGCAGTGTGATGTCTCATTACAGGGAGAGCAACTAGGAGTATATAGCAAGGTGTATGTAAATTTTTGTATGAGAGACTGATTTGATTTGTAAACTTTCACTTAAAGCAGAATTAAAAAAAAAAAAAGCTACCAGCCTAAGGAAGCAAATCCATAAATACCGCCAAGAGGGGCCGGTCCCACAGGACACTTGCTACAGCTCTGTCTTAGGAGGACTCCAGTTTAGACCCTGGCTGGTGAATTAATATCAGTGTTGCAGACACAGGGCCTTTTTAATCTTTTTTTGTTATGTGTATACCATAAGC
This sequence comes from Loxodonta africana, assembly GCF_030014295.1. NCBI lineage: Eukaryota > Metazoa > Chordata > Mammalia > Proboscidea > Elephantidae > Loxodonta > Loxodonta africana. The sequence continues at coordinate 220,575,815 of NC_087343.1, forward strand.
ATCATTTCCTCCTGCCCCACACCAAAAGTCATCGCTAAGTTCACCACCAACAACGCAAAAAAAACATAAGAGAATAAAAATACTTTTTTGCCTAGCTTTTATGATCCTCTACTAATGACAGGATTTTTTTTTTTTTACAATGGATTTTTCCAAAGAAGCAAGCTATTTCTCATTATAACACTGTTTTGTCCCAAAGCCCTTTTGAGTTTTCTTTTCACAGCAAGTTAAAGCATGTACAGAGCATCGGTCATTATTTTTCCAGAGTTAGATGTCATTAAAAGACTCTGTTTCTCACATTTTTTTTTTTATTAGAGCTGGATTCTCTGCCATGTTCATAATAATTTTACTCTTAATAACACTTAGAATAAAGCACTATATTTGAAGGCTACTCAGCAATCTTTCGGTACGGAGTGGGAGAGAAACGGTGTTGCATATATAAGTTCTCAAAGGTTATTTGCTATTTTTCACCCAGTTTTTTTTTTTTTTTTTTTGTATGAAAGAAGAGACTTATTCTGCAAACCAAGTTAGAATCTGTTCTGTCGTATTGCTCCTGTTTTTACCTGCAGAGTGGAAATCACCTCTTCTCCCACCTCCTTGGTGGAGACCAGATAACGGGCCATTTCGGGGTTAATGATCCGGTCCTCCTTCTCCCAGCGTACTATGATGGGCTTCTCACCATGGGCTGTGCAACTCATTTCCTTCTTTTGACCCTGAGTGGCCAGGGTTGTATTTGGATAGGATGTTATCATTGCAGGAACTGAAAAACCAAAAAAGACACAGCTTTGTCAGCAAAGCTGAGTTCTTGATTTTCCCCAGCAAAGCGCTCCGCTAAATCATGCTTCAAGAGATGTTTCTTTGAAATACAATTTATTCAAGAACCTGCTGGGCAGAAATCATGATGAAAGTATAAGGATGTTGGCCGAAAAATGGAATTTGACAAAAGGAGCCCTCAACAGAAATAGCTGTGTGGTTTCACAGCCAACCACTCTCTCCCTCTGATCCATCAGGGGGCAGACTTGGGCCACAAGGCAATTCCTGAGTCCCCCCAAACCCAAAACCAAAACCCACTGCTGTCAAGTCGATTCCAACTCATAGCGACCCTATAGGATAGAGTAGAACTGCCCCATAGAGTTTCCAAGGAGCGCCTGGTGGATTTGAACTGCTCACCTCTTGGTTAGCAGCCATAGCACTTAACCACTACGCCACCAGGGTTTCCTGAGTCCCCCCTAGGACCCAGGAAAATGATTTTACTTGCTGATTAGTCAGGAAAGGGGGTTTACCATTAAGAATTATGCTCCTTCTTAGTAATCATCTATGCTTCTAAATATCATTTTCAGTTACGTAGATGAAACCTTCATTATTAGTCAGCTTAGGTGGAGTCTTTAAGGCTGCTAACCAATCCTTGCAGTTACCGCTAGTCATCCCCATCCCTCATATATACTGTTGTTGGGTGCCCTTGAGTCTATTTCAACTCATAGTGACCCCATGTGACAGAGGAGAACTGCCACATAGAGTTTTCTAGACTGTAATCTTCATAGGAGCAGATCGCTAGATCTTTCTCCCATGGGGTGGCAGGGTGGGTTTGAACTGCCAACCTGTCAGTTGGCAGCTGAGCATTTAACTGTTGCACCACCATATGTTATAAACTTTGAAAACCTTTACCAGTCACTTAGAGACCTCAAACCTAACCTTCTCCTCTGATTTATGGCAGGAAATCTCATCTCCAATTCACCGAGAAAACAAAAACCTTTAGTTGTGAAACTTCTCAACTTCTTTCTCTTGCACATCAAAATTAATTTATAGACTTCGATCCCATTCTTGGAAATATGGTGGATGACATCAGATTCCGCCCCTACTCTTTGAGCCACCTACACTACAAATGCTGGGGAACATATAACAGACACCTTTTCAAATTCATACCCAGCCTATGAGAGAGTGAGAGAACAACTCAGGGGACAAAACCACAGGGGACATTGAAAACACAGAGGCAATATGGTGCTTTGACCCTCGAGAGGCAGGGAGTTGACAGTGAGACCTCCAAAGCCAGGATCCTCAAAGGGCTCTATCTTCAGAAAAAGAATGAAACTGAAAAAAATAAAGAATCCACAAATGGCAAAGGGAGCAAACTGCCTTGGCTTTGTGTTTATGGGTGTTTTTTTTTTTAAAAAAAAAATTTCCTCTTGGAATTTATAAGCAACCTGATATTTCATAGGATTGGAGTTGAATTTATGCTAAGAAATTAATATGAAGGTGATCCTACTTTGGTAACATGTCTGAGGAACCCAGCAGAAGCAAACACATTCTCTGAAGGGATGTACCTTCCATCAAGGGCCACTGTAATTCTCCCAGAAAAAGCTCTGCTCAATTGAGTTCACAAACCAAAACTATAAAACACATGAGAAAACCACCCACCATGACTGAGAATCAGCCCCAAAGACTTCAGATGACAGAGTTATCAAAAGACCAGCTGCCATCAAGTTGATCTGATTATGACTCATGGTGATGCCATGTGTATCAGAATAGAACTGTGCTCCATAAGGTTTGCAATGGCTGAGTTTTTTGGAAGTAGGTCACCAGCCCTTTCTTCTGAGGTACCTCTGGGTATACGTGAACCACCAAACTTTTGGTTAGCAGCCAAGTACCATTAACCATTTGTACCACTCAGGGACTCCAGAATTATCAGATACAGATTCTAAAATATGTATACATAAAATGTTTAAAGATGTTTTAGAAATACAAGGAATGAAGAAAAAGCTATTTAAAAAAAAAAAAAAGACCAGGGAGATTTCAAAAATAACCAATGTTTTACCTGATTTTTATCTCATTTCTCCAAACTCAGGAAGACAGACTCTCACTCTTTTCTAAGGTCAACGTCACACTTGCGCTCTTGATCATCCACATCTTAAGACCTCTTGTACTGTCTGGGCACTTGACCACAGAAACACTGTGGCTTCTTTTAGGACTGGCACATGCCATGTAATGTCTTACCCCATGGCCTACCAGGGTGGTTGAGATACATAATAAAAAGTCGAAGATCTACCAGTTTTGGAACCTGGACAACCATGAGAGAACTTGCACTTTGAAGCTTCTTCTCAGTCAGAAGAAATGTGGCACAAATACACCACATAGCACTGACGTTATAGTAAGAAGTGGAGTAGATGAAATGATGACTGAGGAAAAGAAGTGCTACAAGTCCTACCTTATAAAGAGAGTTGCCTACAATTCTTCCAGCAGCACAACTGGTTCTATTAACCCCAGACTTTAGTCTTGACCTTTCCCTTCTTCTAGCCTATATAAAAAGTTTTTTTTTTTTTTTAAATTACTAACAGCCTTATTGAGGTACAATTTACATACCATAAAATTTACCTTTTTTTTCTAGCAAGCGGCCATCTAAGATGCATCAATTGGTCCCAACCCACCTGGAGCAAAGGAGAATGAAGAACACCAAAGATACAAGGAAAATGCAAGCCTAAGAGACAGAAAGGGCCACATAAACCAGAGACTCCATTAGCCTGAGACCAGAAGAACTAGACGGTGCCAGTGACCGCCCTGATGGAATGCAACAGAGAGTTCCTGAAGGAGCAGGGGAAAAGTGGGATGCAGGATTCAAATTCCAGTAAAAAGACCAGACCTAATGGTCTGACTGAGACTGGAGGGACTCCAGAAGACTGGCCCCCAGGCTCTCTTGTTAGCCCAAAACTAAAATCATTCCTGAAGCCAACTCTTTGGACAAAGAGCACACTGGACTATAAGACAAATGATACTTGTGAAGAGTGTGCTTCTTAGCTCAAGTAGATACATGAGACTAAGTTGGCAGCCCCTGTCTGGAGGTGAGATGAGAAGGCAGAGGGGGGGTAGAAAAGAGGAGTGTGCTGTTACACTGTAGGGAGAGCAACTAGGGTCACATAACAACATGTGTATAAATTTATGTAGGAGAAAGTAACTTGAACTGTAAACTTCCACTTAAAGCACAATTAAAAAAAATAAAATTTACCCTTTTTTCTGTACGTGATCTTTATTTTTTTTAATAATATTTTATTGTGTTTTTGGTGAAAGTTTATACAATAAAGTAGGCTCCCATTTGATAATTTCTATATAAATTGTTCAGTGACATTAGTTACATTTTCATAATGTGTCAGCATTTTCTTTAATTGCATTTTGATTGTTCCATTAAAATTCACCCATTTTAGGTGTAAAATTCAAGGGTTTTATGAAGTTGCATAACCGCCACCACTTCTAATATTAGAACATTTCCATCACTTCAAAAAGAAACCTCATGCCCAGTTGTAGTCACTGTGGGTGACTTGCCTTGCCCTAGCCCCCAACACTAATCTACATCTATCCCTATAGATTTACCCGGAATCTAAATGTATATTATATCTCTAATAGATTTGCATTTTCTGGATATTTCATATAAAATGGAACCATAGTGTGATTGGTTTCATTCACATAGCATAACGTTTTTGATTTTCATCCATGTTGTAGCGTGTATCAGTACTTTGTTGCTTTTTATCCCATTGTATGGATAGGCCACATTTTGTTTACCTATTCATCAGTTGATGGACATTTCGGTTGTTTCCACCTTTTGGCTATTGTAAATAATGCTACTTGAAGACATTCATAGTTAAGTGTTTGTATGGACATATATCTTCATTTCTCTTGTGTGGTAGATACTAGGAGTGGAATTACTGGGTCATATGGCAACTCTGTTTAACATTTTGAGAAGTCACCACTGTTTTCCAAAGTGGTACACCATTTTGCATTCACTACGCAAGAAGATTGAGGAGAAAACAGGGAGTGAGAGGAGCTGTTAAGATCCAGAGTTTATGGTAAGAGGACAAGTACTTTCCTCTTCAATCAGGTGATGGAACTCAAAGTGTAGAGACTGGGGGCACCTTTAAGAAGGTGAGTGAGCATCTCCCTCTCCAACTTACTGTCTGTAGACACCCTTGGGGCCATCATGATGCTGTACTGCAGAGGCCCTAAGGGGCAGTGAGGAAGGTCTCAGGAGGGGTTGATGCATGTCAACTTGGAAAATTAAGCGAACATAGGGATGGAAGGCAGTTCTTCCTCTGAGGTCATGAGGGCAGAAGGCTGACTGTGGTAGCCTGTGTAGCTGAGTGAGAGGGTCCGCTAAGCTGTGAACCTGAGACAACAGATGAGAACCTCTTCCAGTCCATTTCAGTTTTCCACCTCACTGAGGGAAGGTAAGAAGGTCCCGAGAGTTTCATGGTTCCATATAAAGGAGCAACCAGCCAGTCAAGATAGCCACAAACTGAGGGGCCCTACCCAGAAAGGAGGCTGGATATGTACTTCACTTGAAAGGTCCAAAGGGAGACATGGCTGCCTTTCTCTGAAGATGTCTAGGATAAAGCTCCAAGAGGAGCATGGGGCCTCCTCTCCAACTGTGCCATCAATTATGGATATCCCCACCTTCAACTTTGCACTATCATACCAGATGCTTATAAACCTGTTTAAACAGAGGCTGTGGAACTTGGACATCTTGTGTGTGGATGGATGGGTGATGGGAAAGCTCACACCTCGACTAAGAGGAACTGGACAGGAGCATTTGGACACGTCCCTGTGCCTGGAACAACGGTGAACAGTGCTGTGCTGCACGGAGCCTGGGTGAGAGACCTGCCTGCTCAGCGCGCTCTGGGGACATGCTCTATGGTCCTGGGGCCACCTTCCTGCCTTCCTGAATGTCATTATGGGGGAAGGCCAGGCCAATTTGTGAGGGAGGCACTTCTGAAATATTTCCTTATCAGTTTTCCTTTAAAAAAAAAGGTGAGAATTTTCTTTGATGGAGGCATCTTTTCAGTAAACCTCAACCATATGGAATGCACTTATGAGAAAAATGAAGCAACCATAAAGTGTGGCTAACCAAACCAACCAAAACCGTTGCCATCAAGTTGATTCCAACTAAGAATCCAGTAAACAGTCCTAAATTATCTGTATGAAATGCAAAGCTTTTAACAGCAGGAGAAAGCCTCCAACCCTCTCTCAGAGCCTATTCATGGTCATAAGCAAGACTAATGAGTCTGGTTAAATGATTTTCCTGTTCATAGCAGATTAAACAACTATTTGTGGAGAGAAAGCCAGGCTGTCAGAGGTGAGGCCACCAACAAAAAGTGAGCCTTTTAGCTAACATGAGGGAAAAAAACCCACAAAACCAAACCTAGTGCCATCGAGTCGATTCCAACTCATAGCGACCCTATAGCACAGAGGAGAACTGCCCCATAGTTTCCAAAGACAGAAAAACAATGCCGAGCAGGCACAAACTTCAAAACGCATAGCAGTTTGGGACCATTGGTGGGAGCAGTGGTGGTTCAGTGAAAGAATTCTCGCTTTCCATGCAGAAGACCCGGGTTCCATTCCTGGCCAATGTATCTCACGTGCAGCCATCACCATCTGTCAGTGGAGACTTGCATGTTGCTACGATGCTGAACAGGTTTCAGCAGAGCCTCCAGGCTAAGATGAACGAGGACGAAATGTCTGGAGATCTACCTCCAAAAATCAGCCAATGAAAACCCCATGAATCACAGTGATTCATTTTGCATGGGGTCACTGCACACAGGGTTACTATGAGTTAAGGGTTGACTCAATGGCATCTAATAATACCACTAACATGGGACAATTTAGTATCCATAAAACACTTTGGCCACCTTGCCTCGCCCCCCACTCATACCCACATCTCAATAGCCCCTGAGAGTTTCAAGGCACTACGGAAGGTCACCACCATGGGTTTTTCAAGGATGATCCAAAGCCATTAAGAAAATGTTAAAACATGTATATAATTTGTTTAATATGACATAGAACTATTTAAAATACTTAAGAACAATTTTTCCAAAATTACTAATAAAAAATATTTTGAAGATCTAAAACTGTAGAACTCAGTTATCTGGACATTGTACTCATGCGTAAACAACTCATTCCCAGATGATGTTGGAGAAACGCCACATCTCTTTACAGACATCCCTGAAAGTCTTCTTTTAAAAAAACACCAGCGAGGAAGATGGTAGTGGCAATTTCCTGTGGGGGATTTGCAGAAAGAATCAGGGACACTTGTTGGTTGATGACACTGAGTAGTATGACTAATCTTGCTAGGATTTCTTCAAAACTGGGACTGTTAGCACCCAAGAAGCATTTAGGCATGGTCAGTAATGTTAAATCAAGGTAATTTTTCCTGGTGAGAAATACCTCCAAATTTGTAGACTCTAAAATTTCTTATAAATTTTAAAGACAGTTAACTTTTTATTTTTTCTTAAAAATTTATTGTTGCCTTTTTTTTAAAGTAAATTTTTGGAAATTCTCTCAACATGCTTTTTTTTGCTTTTGTTATCGTTAGTTGTTGTTGCATCAGAGTTGCTTAATCTCTTAAATACAGGAAGTAGTAGCCTATAATGAGATTCACTGGATAAAACTGAAGCCCAAAAATGTGGATGAAAACTGGAAAACTAAACAAAGTATGCAAGTACAGGACAGTCTCTGTGATGTCCAGACCATAGCTGACAATTCATTGCTGAAAACCTGGATAACAAAATGTTTCTGTTCTCATTTGGATGTCTGTTTGTGTCTACTTTTAGTTCAAAACAGGGAGTTCTACCCCTTTGCCTCCACTTAGACTGTGAAAATGATGCTGGACCTGATGTTGAACTGATGTTGAAGTGTGAGGATGTTTGGGGCAAAATAAGTGCAGTTGTAACAGAGTGAGCCAAGGTGTACAGGCACAGATGGATAATGCTGACTGGTGGCTTCTGCATTTAAACCTGATGGATGGTGGAGCTTCCACTAGAACAGTCCAGGGGCTACAGAGATTTGGACCCATATTCTCCATTGCTGGGTCCTGGATGGGCTTGTCCAGGATCTCATACAGACATCAGTAGGTTTGCGTAGAAGCAACACAGGTGGACACTGGTGGACTTAGAACTTAATCAGCCTGCTCATGTTCCCTTCTGCAGATGTTAAACATTAAGGAGGAGTCCCTGGTTCGTGCAAATGGTTAACACACTCTGCTGCCAACCAAAAGGTTGGAGGTTGGAGTACACCCAGAGGGACTTCAGAAGAAAAGCCTGGTGATCTACTTCCAAAAAATCAGCCACTGAAAACCCTATGGAGCACAGTTCTACTCTGACACACATGAGTTGAAATCAACTTTATGGCAACTGGTTTTTTTTTTTTTTTTTTGACTTAGGAAAGGGATGGAGAAAAATGCCAATAATAAAGATTCATTGTCTAAAGCCATGACCTTGTGCGTAGTCTCAAATAATGAGAAAATATCCTTCCAGGATGTAAATCTATCGTCTGATTCAGTCACTCACGGCCATTGACAAATGAGTGAAGTTCCGGTACAAGACTCTGTGTTTTCACTTGCATCTCACTTGTTACTATAAACGAAATACCAACCCACCTCCTTGTTGTAACTACTCTGATTCATCAGGTGCAACCATAGTGGTGGCTACAGATACAAGTTCAGCAAAAATCAATGAACAGATTATATGAGAATCACTCTGCTACATGAAATTTATAATGGAAGTATTATAAACTTTATTATTATTTGTAACTTTCTTGGAGATCTGGTAGTTAAATATTTGCCAGCATAGCAGTGGATGTATCCCAGAGGAATTTGCATACAAGATATAAAGTCATAGGAACATCATAAAAGAAATGAGGAACCAGGAGCTGCAATAGGTGTAGGGAGAAATACCTCACACTCTTTATGCTTTCACTTGGAGGGGCCTTCCATCAGAGGGGCACTCCTGGACCCTCTCCTGAATGGAGGGACTGACTTAACTGGTTGCAGAGCTGGGGAGGAACTGATCAGAGTGGCCCAGTCCTTTCTGGATTATTTGTTGGCACAGGGCATTCATTCTGATCTGCAAACTTACCCATGAACAAAGGGAAATTATTTGTACAAGAGGAAACGTGTATCCCTAACTGGGTCAGGGATTGGGTGGGTAAGTCTCCCTAGTTCTGGGCTGTAGGATTTGCAAACTTACATTCTCCAGAAAACTAATATCGAAGTATGACTCCTGTGTCTACTTTTGCTTCATTCTGAACTCAAGGATATTATTTATTGGGCCCCCTAAAGTTTAAGAGAGTCTTTAAAACCCCTGGCTGCTAACCAAACAATTGGTGGTTCTAATCCACCCAGAGGCACTTGGAAGAAACGCTTGGTGGTATACTTCCAAAAAATCAACCAGTGAAAACCCTATGGAGCACCATTCTATTGTGACACACATGGGGTTGCCATGAATTGGTGTCTACTCAATGGCCACTGGTTTTAAACCCCAACAGTAGTTATGGACTGTTGGCCTTGAGCAGAGATTTCCAATTGTCTCCCTAAGTCCATTTTTCCTTTCTTTCTATGATTGTTAGTAGGAGACATAATCACCTTCAAAAAGTATGAATTTCTTGGCCTTTCTTATAGCTGGGTATTGCCATGTGACCAAGATCAAGGCAATGAGAAAAGGGAAAGTATTTTCTATGGCTTCTGGAAGGCAGACTCAGCTGCACAGAACCACTTTAGTCTTCGTCTATTTCCTCCTGCTGTCAGCCTGAAATGAGAACCTGATTGCTGGAGCTCCAGCAGCCATTTTGGACCATGAGGTGACTTTGAAGATGGAAACAATATTTTGAAAATGGGGAAGAGAAAGATAGGGGCCCAGGTTCTTGACAATGCCATGAAGCTGCAGTCCCAAACCTGGCCTGATCCAGAAAAATTTTACATGAGAGAGAAACAAACTACTGTGTTTATAAACTATGGCATTTATCCATTATTATTTTGGGTTCTTCTTTTATTGGAGACTGACAGTTATTTTGAGCTGAACCTGATCACAGGTCTAAACTCTTTAGGAGAACATGGCACATACTCCATATTGAAAAACAATTTCTATCAGATAGCTCTGCAGGAGAGGACGTTCTGTACCATGCAGATGGTTTTTAAAGCCATCCTCAGTTGTGCTATTAATTTTATGGGTTGGGTTGTCATCAGACAACATAACATGGTAGTTAAAAATTGCCTGGGCTTAAATCCATAAGTGTGTCACTTTTTCCCTGTGTGACCCTAGACAGCCACTTAATTTCTCTGTACCTCAGTTTGTCATTTATAAAATGGGGATTATAATCGTTGACAGGATAAAGCATACAGTACAGAGTAAGGGATATCATTGCTAATGTCAGGTGGATCTTGGCTAAAAGCAGAGAATACCAGAAAGATGTTTATCTGTGTTTTATTGACTATGCAAAGGTATTTGACTGTGTGGATCATAACAAATTATGGATAACATTGCAAAAAATGGGAATTCCAGAACACTTAATGTACTCATGAGGAACCTGTACATAAATCAAGAGGCAGTTGTTCGGACAGACAGAGGGGATACTGTATGGTTTAAAGTCAGGAAAGGTGTGCATCAGGGTTGTATTCTTTCACCATACCTATTTAGTCTGTATGCTGAGCAAATAATCTGAGAATCTGGACTATATGAAGAACGGGGCATCAGGATTGGCGGAAGACTCATTAACAATCTGCGTTATGCAAAGGACACAACCTGGCTTGCTAAAAGTGAAGAGGCCTTGAAGCATTTACTGATGAAGATCAAAGACCACAGTCTTCAGTATGGATTATGCCTCAACATAAAGAAAATAAAAATCCTCACAACTCGGCCCTTAAGCAACATCATGATAAATAGAGAAAAGATGGAAGTTGTCAAGGATTTCATTTTACTTGGATCCACAACCAAAACCCAGGAAGCAGCAGTCAAGGAATCGGAATATGCATTGCGTTGGGCAAATCTACTGCAAAGGACCTCTTTAAAATGCTGAAAGGCAAACATGTCACCTTGAAGACTAAGGTGTGCCTGACCCAAGCCATGGTATTTTCAATCACATCATATACATGTGAAAGCTGGATAATAAATAAGGAAGGTTGAAGAACTGATGCCTTTGAATTGTGGTGTTGGCAAAAAATATTGAATTGGACTGCCAAAAGAACGAACAAATCTGTCTTGGAAGAAGTGCAACCAGAATGCTCCTTAAAAGCAAGGATGGCGAGACTGCATCTTACATACTTAGGACACATTGTCAGGAGGGATCAGCCCCTGGAGAAGGACATCATGCTTAGTAAAGCACAGGGTCAGTGGAAAAGAAGAAGACCCTTAAGAAGATGGATTGACACAATGGCCACAACAATGGGCTTGAGCAGTGTTTCATTCTGTGGTACATAAGGTTGCTATGAGTCGGAACCGACTGGGCGGCACCTAACAACAACAACAACACAGAGTCAGGGTTACAAAAGCACACGTCCAGTGGCCTCTTTGTGCACCTGCTGGCAACGTTTTCTGCATGCCCCGTGGGAGGCAGGGTCTTCAGATGCAGAATGACTATGAGCTTTGCTCTGGGGTCTGTGGCTGGCTCAGGCCTCTGGGCGGGTCTCCTTTATGAGGCTTCTTTGCTGAACATACCTTCAGTTTGAGCCTAATCTAGATTCTTTTCTCGTGAAGACCGAAGGCCAAGACATGACAATTAAGGTTTCCAAAGCTAACAAACTAACCTAACCTGCAAAACTGTAAATAAATCTGTTGTATGTCTAAGAAAAAGGAAGTATCTACTTCTTGATCTTCCTCTCAGAGTTGGAGAACATGAATTAGAAACCATAAAGCCCACATATGATTTCGGTTTGCAGCGTAGCCCCCTGGTCCCTCAGGGAAGGAGCCTGATTTCCTGCAGCCCCTGAGTGCTGAGCAAAGAATCCAGAAACTCTGGCTGCAAAGCTGGCAGACAGTGGAGGCTCTGTGGTAGAATTCTCGCCTTTGATACGGGAGACCCAGACTTGATTCCAGCTAATTTGTAGCCACCACTTGTCTCTCAGTGGAGGCTTATATGTTGCTATGATGCTGAACCAGTTGCAGTGATCTTCTAGCCTAAGACAGACTAGGAAGAAAGGCCTGGTGACCTACTTCCAAAAATCGGTCAGTGAAAACCCTCTGGATCACAATGGTCCAGTCCACAAGCCAGCATGGGGATGGTGTAAGACCAGGCAGTGTTTTGTTACATTGTGCATGGGGCCACCATGAATTGGGGCTCACTCGACGGCAGCTAACAACAGTAACAATTTCAAAGCTGCATTTTGGAAATCAATCCATGTTTGATGCCTGGTGGTCACATAGAGAGGTTTCTCCCACTGTGCCATATTTATGAAAAGAAAAAGATATCTGTAAAATGGTAAGGCATAAAAAAAGATACAGATTTCCTGTGAGGACACGTAAGTGTGATCGCTGCCCAAATCTGGGGTATATTAGCCCTCTCACTTCTTTGTATTCCAAAGAAAATGAACCAAGCCTGAGCTAAACATTTCTGTTCTAGCTTAGGAGCTGCTATGGGAGGGAGCAAATGCTTTCTGAGGACTGGTGTTTCTCTGGAATGTCATTCCCTGTGACTTCGAAACAACCAAACAGAAAAAGGCATCATTTCTCTCTACAAAAATGTGGCATTGCTTTAAGGGCTTGTCTTCTCCCCTTTCTGTTTCTTAATAATGAAGAGCCTGATTGCATTTTTAGGTATGGGAAATACCTCCACTAAATCAGGGACCTCTGGTTTGTTTATAAGTTGCCCATCTTACTCCGCAAAAGATGCTTCTCACCTTTTCTTTCCTTTCAGCTTTAGAAGAGTGCCTCACCAAAATGAGCATTTTCCTTCTGGTTATTGAATTCAGAATTTATTCAGAAATACTCTGACTGGCTCGTGCACTGCTATTTCATGCAAGCATCTTCAGCCCTTTAAAAGCATGGCCAAAAGGATTTTTTTTAAAAAAACAAGTCATTATCGTGGCTCCTTTGCAATGCTAATGTTTGCAGGCATGACCCTTTCACTTGTCACAGTCGGGGGTCTGAAGGATGACAACATGTCAGGACAGTAGCCCTTTCTGACAAGGATTCCCGAAGCATAACAAATGGGTGGGGTGATTAAACAGGGATTGGTACCAAGGAGAGGCTGTGGGCAACCCCTGAGAGCAGGGGCAAAGGAAACACAGACCCAAGAGGGCTTTGTTTAAAGACTGAGTGCTGTGTGCTTCCCCTGCAAAAAGGCCCACTAAAAAAAAAAAAGGTGCTATTTTACATCGTGATGCATCAGTTTCTACATTTTCTACAGAAACCACAATACCACTTAACAGCACCTTTAATGGCCAGCAAATCTACATTCTTATAGTCTAAGGGAGTATCATCCGACCTACTGTCTTGCAGCATAAAGATGGGAGGGTATCTTAGTTATCTAGTGCTGCTATAACAGAAATACCACAAGTGGATGGCTTTAACAAAGAGAAATTTATTTCCTTACAGTAAAGTGGGCTAAGGAGCCCTGGTGGCTCAGTGGTTAAGAGTTCGGCTGCTAACCAAAAGGTCAGCAGTTTGAATTCACCAGCCACTCCTTGCAAACCCTATGGGGCAGCTCTATTCTGTCCTATAGGGCCACTATGAATCAGAATCGACTCTACAGCAATGGGCACGGGTGGGTAAAGTAGGCTAAAAGTCCAAATTCAGGGCGTCAGCTCTACGGGAAGGCTTTCTGTCTCTGTGGGCACTGGAGGAAGGTCCCTCTTATCAATCTTCCCCTAGACTAGGCGCTTTTCCTTGCAGGAACCTGAGGTCCAAAGGACACACTCTGCTCCTGGCACTGCTTTCTTGGTGGTATGAGGTCCCATGTCTCTCTGTTCACTTCTCTCTTTTATATCACAAAATAAACCAGCTCAAGACACAATCCAGTCCCATAGATTGAGTTGTGCCTCATCAACACAACTGCCACCCATCTCCCCTTATTAACATCATAGAGGTGGGATTTACAACATATAGGAACATCACATCAGATAACAAAATGGTGGACAATCACACCATACCGGGAATCATGGGCCAGCCAAATTGATATACACATTTTTGGGGACACAATTCAATCCATGACACAGGGGTATACAGTGGTGTAGTGGATCCACCTGCCACCAACCATCAAGCGCTGATCGTGTCCTTCTCCGCCCAACTCGGCAGTCCTGTGCCATCATAGTTACCTTTTTAGCTTGAAATTAACCGTGGTGGGAATAGTTACACCACTGGAATTGGCAAATGCAAGAAATCAGGGCTTTCTTCCCCCCCAAGAGCTTGTTGTCAAATATTTGCCAGCACGTTCCTGAGGAAAGTGTTTTCACCATATTAATGACATTAAAGGCCTTTCTCCATCAAATCAGAGGCACTGAGAAGTTGGGAAGTTTAGCCTAAGAGCAATAACTAACATTACCCGTCAAAGTGTGAGTGCCTAGGCTGTGCAAACAGTTAACAGAATAAAGGCCTGGTGATCTTCTGAAAAGTCAGCCATTGAAAACTCTATGGAGTAGTTCTACTTTGACACACATGGGGTTGCCATGAGCTGGAGCTGACTCACAATTGGTTGAACTGGTTTTATTCATAAAAGTAAACCCTACAAATATGAACAGTATATCACTATATGTCTTGACAAGGACTTCAGTAATATATTGATACATGCCTTAATTTGTCAATACAAGATGCAGACAGAATGGATAGTTTATATTAATAAAACACTGACATTAAAAATTAGTTGCAATTTTTACTCTCAAGTCTTTTAATGAATCTACTGATAACAGAAAATTGATCTTAATCCATTTTTATTTCTTTTCTTCCTCTCCAGCTCTGCTGACAATACCATTGAAAAAGAAGCAGAATACCAGGCAGCCTGGATAACCCTATACCAGAGAATCTGCCTGTCATGATTGTCTGGTTCAATCCCTTCATTTTACAGAGAAGTAAAGAGGACGGCCACTACCTGTCAGTTTGTCATACTCTGGTGGCTTGTGTGTTGCTGTGATGCTGGAAGCTATGCTGTCAGTATTTCAATACCAGCAGGGTTATCCAGGTGAGCTTCTAGACTAAGGCAGACTAGGAATAAAGGTCTGGCAATCTACTTCTAAAAATTAGCCAATGAAAACCCTATGGATTACACAGAATACTGTCTGGTATAGTGGTGAAGCGAGCCCCTGGATGGCAGAAACAGTTAAGAGCTCAACTACTAGCCAAAAGATTGGCAGTTTGAACCTACCCAGGGATACCTCAGAAGACAGGTCTAGCCATCTGCTTCTGAAAGATCACAGTCTTGAAAACTCAATGGAGCAGTTCTACTCTGCACACACGGGATTGCCATGAGTCAGAATTGACTGGATGACGACCGGTTTGATTATTTTTCTTCTTCTTTTTTTAATCACATTTTAGCGTTGCAAGTCTTGTATCCCAGAAAATCCCTTAGTCCATCCACTCATTTATAGTAGATGGGCAGACAAGGTGTGGGGCCAAAAATGAGGAAACAAGGCTGCCCAAAGCCCCAAAAAGAAACAGAGACAGGAGATATTTGGACTTTCTAGGTGGGTGGGTAAAGGAGAGAGATTGTTATGGTTTGAATTGTGTCCCCAAAAATATGTGTCAACTTGGCTAGGCCATGATTCCTAGTATTGTGTGATTGTCCACCATTTTGTCATCTGATGTGATTTTCCTAGGTGTTGTAAATCCTACGTCTATGATGTTAACAAGGCAGGAATAGAGGCAGTTATGTTAATGAGGCAGGACTCAATCTACAAGATTAGGTTGTATCTTGAGTCAATTTCTTTTGAGATATGAAAGAGAAAAGTAAGTACAGAGACAGGGGGACCTCATGCAACTGAGAATGAAGGACCAAGAGGGGAGTATGTCCTCTGGACCTTGGTTTTCTACGCTGAGAAGCTCCTAGATCATGGGAAGATTTATGACGAGGATCTTCTCCCAGAACTGACAGAGAAAGAAAGCCTTCCCCTGGAGCTAGCACCCTGAATTCGGACTCCTAGCCTCCTAGATAGAATCGACTCAACAGCAACGGGTTTGGTTTTTTTGGTAGACTATGAGAGAATAAATCTCTCTTTGGTAAAGCCACTCACTTGTGATATTTCTGTTACAGCAGCACTAGATAACTAAGGCAGAGGTGTTCTGAGAAATGCACACATTCTGTAAGCTATTTTTTCCTTCAACTATACTTATTTTACCCTAACACTTTACTAAGGAAAAAAAATCCAAACAGAAAAGTTGAGCACCTATCTACCCACTGCCTAGATTCTAAAATTAACATCTTCATGCATGAATTTGAATCAAAATTTATTCTCCTTGTTATTAAGGAGTCAAAGTTTACTGAATACATAATTTTAAAATAAACTTGGGTGAAAGCATGAATCAGCGAACATCTCAAAGATCAGATAGCAGGACTGCAGCCATCTTCTGAATCTGGCCATTGAGAGGAGACACTCTGGAACCTCATTTGTGCAGCAGACAGAGAGACTCACTCCAGACACTGCAGATGTGACCTGAGGTCAGGTGGCCATTGATTTGAGCAGTGCCCCCTCAATGTATATCCTATAACTATGGAGGTGAGAATGGAGGCTGGGGGCAAGGAGGTGAGCTCCACTCTTGCATCACTTGGTGGCATGCAATCGGCTGCCCTGGGCCTCGGTTCCCTCATGAGAGAGCTGAATGAGATCAGGTGCTCGCAATCTAGGCTGCATCTCAGAAGTTGGATTCTCCAGGAGGCTTTTAAAATATACCAGTGCCCAGATCCCACCCCAGACCAACTGAATCAGAGTCTCCTAGGTGGGGTGCAGACATGGGATTTATTTAAAGTTCTCCCAAATGATCCTACTACATAGCCTGTGATGCAACCGCTCAGCCAGATGATGTCCAAGACCTTTTCCAGTCTGACTTCCTTCTCTCTCTTCCCTTCCCCTTCTCTTCACCCTTCCTTCTTCACATCCACCCATCCATCCACCCATCCATCCATCCATCCATCCATCCATCCATCCATCCATCCATCCATCCACCCGTCCGTCCGTCCGTCCATCCGTCCGTCCATCCATCCATCCAGCCGTCTCTACATCCATATCTCTCCATCCATCCCTCAATCCATTCCTCCATTCAATCTTTCCTTCCATCCTTCTCTCTTTTTTCTTTAATTCCATAATAATAATAAAAGCTAACAGTCACTGAAATGTGGACTTGGTGCCAGCACTTTTCCATATACTCTACTTGTGTTTAATCCTCACGACATCCCTGTGGGATAGACATACTTGCCATAGAAATGACCCAAGACATATTTATACAGGCCGTTTTAAGCAGACTCACTTTTACACTATGAATAATGTGTGAGAGATAGAGAAATACATTTCCAGCAGATTCCTTGAATTTAAATTTAGATTGACAGATGTTTGTGCAGACAGTCAAGGAGAAACCAGACACCAAACATTTCCTCTGAAGTGGCAAAAGATGAGAGAATAAGAGAATTTTAGGATTAATTTCATACTTGACATTTCTCTCCTTTTCCACTTATTTATACCTAAGGGAATAGAGAACTGGATGGTTTCAGGCTGGCTAAGGCTGTATTCTGTTCCCTTTATGCATTTTTCCCACTTCTACTCCAAAGCTCTATTTCATCTAGTAAGATTAAAAAAAAAAAAATCAATATCACCATAAAAGTAATGTACTAAAACCATCTTCATTTATCTGTCAGATGATACATCTTTGCTTTTTCCATCTTCCCTTCCTTTTTCCCTGTTTCCCTTCCCTTTCTTTCTTTCCCCAGCATCTGGGGAAGGTCAGAGTTCAAAGCACACAAAGTAAATAAGGCTACGTTTGCACCTCCGTGTCCTTTCATGTTTACATGGTGGTTTTTTACAGACATCATCTCACAGCTACACACATGTTCACAGCAGAGAACAGAATTTGCCATTCCATTTACCCACAGTCAGGCAGGATAAAAAAAACAAAAAAACATTGCTGTCAAGTCGATTCCCACTCATAGTTACCCTATAGGACAGAGAAAAACTGCCCCATAGAGTTTCCAAGGAGTGCCTGGTGGATTCAAACTGCTGACCTTTTTGTTAGCAGCTATAGCACTTAACCACTATACCACCAAGGTTTCCAGTCAGGCAGGACAGCAGAGGTTAAGTAATTAGTAACCTAAAGTCACACAACTAGTAGATGGAAGACCTGGAACCAGACCCAAGTCCTCTGAGTCCAAGTGTGGAGCCCCTTTGCCTAACCTGGAGGCTGCGGCTGGCCCAGGGGCACAGAGTATCCACCACCTCGGGGCAGTCAGGGATCTTGATGCCACCCTCAGGGTCATTATTATGCAAGAGGGTTAGGCAGAACATCCACAGTAGCCCCTCAATCTGGGGCTGAGTTCCTTTGGTGGGGGGCTTTCTAAGACTTGACCCCCTTGATAACTCGGTTTCCTCAGCTGCAGAATAAACCCACATTGTCCTGCATACCCACTGTGTGTGTTGGAGATGATGCTGGTAGATGGCTCCCTAATTCACAGGGTCCAGAGAAAACTGAAAGTGTGGGACCTCTCACTCAAAAAAGCAGGGAAAAAAGTGCTGTTGAAGGTATGAAAATACAAAGCTTATTTCTTCTGCGATCTATCTAACTATGGGTCATACCAAAAAAACCCCACAAGCTCACTGCCATCGAGTCAATGCCGACTCATAGCAACCCTATAGGACAGAGTAGAACTGCCCATAGAGTTTCCAAGAAACACCTGGTGGATTCAAACTGCCAATCTTTTGGTTAGCACCTGTAGCTCTTAACCACTATACCACCTAGTTTTCCCCATGGGTCATAGTGGTTTATATTTTCTATTTTAAAAAAGAGCGTCCCTCAGAGAGGGTTAGGTGCTGGGCCAGTGCAGACCCTCACAGTGCAGGGGTCTTACTCAGGGACTAGCTCTGCATGCAATGTGCCTCAAGAGCTGCAGGATCCCCGTCCCATCAGGGCAGGTGTTATACCCAGCTGGGGCTGCACTGGCCTCATGCCCAGGAGGCTGGCCCTGGGTGCGCGTACAGCTTCCAGCTTCCTCAGCGGCCACTCCTGTAACTACACAGAGGGAAGCAACCTGGGTCATCCTGAAGGGGGATAAAGAAGAACTGGGGGGAGGGGCAGTTTGGGGGTAAGAGCTTTAAAAAAAAAGCAGGACAAAACAGTCATGAAAATAGAATGGGAGCCAAATATCTCTTCAATTCCCACCACAAAAGCCACACAATGAGACGCCAATTTTAGTGGAAGACGTGGTTAATCCCTTTTTAACAGGGCAGCCTGACCAACATTATCTTTCATCACAACTGTGGTTCCTATGGATGTATTGGGTGGTGCAAACAGTTAATGTGCTCAGCTGCTCACTGAGAGACTGGAGGTTCAAGTCCACCCACAGGCAGAATAGACTGGTGATCTCCTTCCAAAAAATTAGCCACTGAAAACGCTCTGGGGCAGAGTTCTACTTAGACACACAGTCAGAACTGACTCTGTAGCAACTGGTCCGTGTGTGGTGTGTGCTTCCTAATCCTGAAATCATCTGGGGGCCATCGAGGGTCACTCAGAAACCCCCAACAGCATGTTCCCAGTCACCGCAGCCACACGTTCCCCGCACTATTATTGTTTGAAATGTCTGTAGCTCTTCACTGGACAAAATGGTTTGCAAATCTTCCTCTGCTTCTCCTCAAGCCCTTCAGTGGCCGAGGGGCACTTTCCCAGTTTGGGGTCTCCACCACCTCTCAGTTTCCTCATCTGTGAGAACAATAAGACCTCCAGCCTCCTAAGGCGGTGATGAGGATTAATGAGATTATGTTAGTGGAACCCACTGAGCGTGTCGGAAGAAAGGCACCACAGAAACACAAAGAGCTATTATCACTGCTACGGAATCAAAAATTCCTCCTCTCCAAACACTTAATTGTTCATAAAAGTTTTAGCAGAGGAAGCTGCCTACTGGGCAGCTCTAATCCCTATAAAGAAAATGATTTCTCCAGCCAGGAATTAATAAGTTCTTAGACATACTAAAATATCTCCTCTGCTGGGTTATTATGCTTACATAATGAAGTTACTTTGATTATAACCATTAATCAAATACGTGTTTTCAAGCTAGAGTGGGTGCATTTGATGTTAAGCTTTAACAAGAATGACAACATCTCTACTTCCTGGCAGCAGTGTTGCCAGGGACTTGTGACATGATTAAATGTGTCAGGGTAAAGACAGAGAATATTTAAGGCTCATATTATATTCACTCTGAAGTTGTTTCAAGCCACATTATTGGAAGAAACTTGATTTATTTCGCATGACAACCATGAATATTACCCAAAAGATATTAAACCCTATCTTTTCCTCCAATTCATGTAGAGATAGGCAGGTCCTTTCCTCCTCCTCTCCATCCAAGCATAGTTTTTTTTTCTAGAGACAGTGAACTTTTTTTCTTTTTCTATTTGTTTTTCAACTTATTTCCCTGCCTATTCATATACAGAGCTGCTCCATTTTGCCAAATAAGGACACTTCATAATAATTTTTTTTTTAATGGCTCCAACTCTTGGTGACCCAGTGTGTGTGTCAGAGTAGAACTGTGCTCATAGGGTTTTCAGTGGCTGATTTTTCAGAGGTAGATTGCCACGCCTTTCTCCCACAGCACCTCTGGGTGAAACTCGAACCTCCGAACTTTTGGTTAGCTGCTGAGCAGGTTAACCATTTGTAGCACCCAAGGATGCATCATAATAATTAGGCAGAAAACAAAAATACAGTAAGTAGACTTTGATTTCTTGCCAAGAGTCAAAGTAAAAAAAAAAAATGAAAAATCTGCAAGAAAATAGACCATGTCATCATGAAAAATTGGGTAAGAAAAGTAGCCCAATTAGATCTGGAATATCAATTAGAAAAAAAAAAAAAAAAGGCAGTGTGTTAGCCAGCCATGAAGGTGACCTGCAATGATCCCCACATCCTGGTATGCAAGCCTTTGTATGGCCCCCTCCCACACTCTACCAGAGTTGTCAGTCTGTGTGACCAACAATATGGCGGAAGGTTGGACCATAAAAAGACTGCAGCTTCCAGTTTGGGTGTATGAGTGTTCTCTCCTTCTCTGGTCACTTGATAAAAGGGAAGACTGCCACCATGTCACAAGGACAGCAGGTGCCCTTGGAGAGGACCACACATGATAAGGAACTTAAGGCCAACAGCCAGCAACAACCCCATGGGGGCTCTTGGACATGGATTTTCCCCGTCAAACCTTTCCCTCTACAAAGTATTTTGATACAGTTCTTGGAAGGCAAGGGGTTTCCGTGGCCCATGGACACATAGAGTTGTTAGGTCCAGGGTCATGTTCTAAAATTTGAGCAAGTGTTTTACACACTGCTGTTTTCCCCGGAGAATCAAAGAGAGCGAGAGAGCAGTCATCACCACCAGCAGTGCTAACAGCGGTGACTTACCTCACCTGCAACAACGTACGACATCTGACTTCCTGGAAATCCTGGCAGCTGTGCTCATGCCACCTCCCTCTTTAGGGGACTCCAGGGGCTTTTTGCACCTGAAAATTCTTGTCCAAGTTGGGTAAAGGCCCAGGACTTCAATTCTGTCTTTGGGCCTACAACATCCTCACTACATTTTTCCTTTCTGAGGTCTCATGTTTCCCTTGAAGCCTTTCTGACCACCTGGTCTCCATCCTGTTTAAATATTCACTTCCCACAGCGCGCTCTTCATTTAGCCACTGTGTGCTTCCATTGGCGTGCATATGCAAGGCATATGTGTGTATGTGTGTTTTAAATTTGATAATCTGGATTTGTATCATTTTTTAAAATTTTTGCACACCCTTAGTACTTGACAATGCTAGTATCAAGGACATAAAATACCCTTTTAAACACAACTGATGTAATAATGATGATCCACTACACATCTGTCGGTTTTTCAAACTGTGGTGTCTTGTATGTTGCTGTGATGCTGGAAGCTATGCCACCAGTATTTCAAATACCAGCAGGGTCACCCATGGTGGACAGGTTTCAGTGGAGCTTCCAGACTAAGACAGAGTAGGAAGAAAGGCCTATGATCTCATTCTGAAAATCAGCCAATGAAAACCCTGCGGATCATAACAGAACACTGTCTAATTTGCTTGCTTTGGATATGTCACAGGAAAGACCAGCTGAATTTCTCTAGGGTACGTTCAACCAAAAAAACCAAACCTGCTGCCGTCAAGTTGATGCTGATTCACGGTGACCCTATAGGACAGAGTAGAACTGCCCCATAGAGTTTCCAAGGGGCGCCTGGTGGGTTACAACTACGTTCATAGGAGTGAAAATTCAGGTCATGGTATTTGGTGAAGTGGAAGGCCAACGAGGATGAGGAAGACCTTTGGTGAGATGGATAGGTGCAAAAGTCAAAACGATGGACTCGAATATACTGGTGATTGTGAGGATGAGGCAGCATTGGGCAACATTTTGTTCCATTGTCACCATTAGTCAGAGTTGATTCAACAACAACTAACAACATAATGGTGATGATAATTCTAGCTAACACGTGCTATAGAACTTGTGCTAAGAACTTTATTCTTATTAGATTTTAATCTTCGCAACAACTCTCGGAGGCAGGTGCTATGATTACCTCACATTTTGAGCACAGAAATTGAGAAGCAAATAGACTGAACGGCTTGTTCAAAGTCACTGCGGTAGTAAGTGATGGAGCCAGAATTTTAAGCCAAGCAGACCATTCTTCTCCCAACTGGGAAAACATCCCTAATCAACTTAGTTCAAACTTAGTTTAGTCTCACTGGTTTTGAACTGCATATAAAATAGCATCAGACTGTCTGTGTTCCTTCGTGTCTTGCTTCTTTTATTCTACTTTGTTTGTGTGATACGCACAGATAAGTATGTGTATCTACACAACAAAGCCACTACTTTCAAGTTGATTCCGACTCATGGTGGCCCCATATGTTACAGAGTAGAACTGTCCATTAGGGTTCTCTTGGCTGTAATCTTTACAGAAGCAGATGGCTAAGCTTTGCTTCGGTGGTACCACTGGGTGGATCTGAACCACCAACCTTAGGTTAGTAGTCGAGTATAGAACATTTGCTCACCCAGGGAATGTATATGCATAGATACATACATATAGGCTATAGGTTCTTTTCATTGCTGTTTAATATTTCATTCTATGAATATTCCACAATTTAATTATTTCAGAGCTTTTCAGTTTTGGGCTATTCGAAGCAATGCTACTACGAATGTTCTTGTAGATGAAACCTGGGCACGTTTGCGTGAATTTCTCTAGGGTACGTTCAAAGGAGTGAAAATTCTGGTCATGGTGTACATACATCTTTCACTTTATGAGGCAATGGCAAACAGCTTCCAAAAGTGATTGGACAAATTTATGGTCTCATCAGAAATTATTATTTACTATTACTTTGTTTAGAACAGTGGTCCTTCAAGCGTGCCCTGAACCAGCAGCATAGCATCACCTGGGGACTTGACAGAAATGCAAATTCTGGGGTCTGGAAATCTATCTGAACAAGCCCTCCTGGTGACTCTGGTGCATGTTAAAGTGCGAGAACTATTGTGGCAGGGCTGTTGTTGGCACCATCCTCCCCATCACCCACAGCCTTACTCTCCAGTGCCCTGTAAGCATGTTGTGGGCGGTGCACAGGATCCAGAATCTTCAGAGCTGACCCTGAGTTTTGGTTCTGCCAATTCACAAGCTATACATTTTGGTGGGTATCTATGCTCCCCATTCCTCATCTGTAAAATGAATATGATGATGTCCCCTCAGTACAGAGCTGATGTAAAGATCAAATACATGAAAATCCTTTGTACCCTACAAAGTGTTTATAATGTCAGTTATTTCCCGCCCTACCTAATATTTAATACAAAACCCTATGGGGCAATTCTACTCTGTCACATCAACAGGACCATCTCAAGTACAGTTTAAAGTACAAAGAAACTAATTTTCCATCTTATTTTACTGATTATTAGCATGATAATTAAGAACTCATTGTAGTATATCAATGTTCACTGCGACACTTTTCACAATAGCCAAAATGTGGAAACAACAGAAAGGCCCATCAACAGATGAATAAACAAAATGTAGTATTTACATATCATGGGAATATTATTCAGCCATAAAGAGAAATGAAGTCATGATGCACGCTGCCACATGGATGAACCTTGAAGACATCATAGTGAATGAAATAAGTTAGTCAAAACAGGGCAAAAACTGTATGATCTCACTTATATGAAATAAGCAAATACATAGAAACCAAAGATTATTAATGGTTACTGGGTTGGGCCAAAACATATCTGTCAGTTTGTCATACTGTGGTAGCTGCATGTAGCTGTGATGCTGGAAAGCTATACCACCAGCGTTTCAAGTATCAGCAGGGTGCACAGGTTTCAGTGGAGCTTCCAGACTAAGACGCACTAGGAAGAAGGACCTGGCAGTCTACTTCTGAAAAAAATTGGCCAGCGAAAACTTTACAGATAACAACAGAACATTGATACAGTGCCAGAAGATGAGCCCCTCAGGTTGGCAGGTATTTAAAATACAACTGTGGAAGAGCTGCCTCCTCAAAGTAGGGCCGACCTTAATGACGTGGATGGAGTAAAGCTTTCAGGATCTTTATTTACTCATGTGGTATGACTCAGAATGAGAAGAAACACCTGCAAACATCCATTAATAATCATAACAGTGAATTATGAAGTATGAATCCAGGAAAATTGGAAGTTGTCAAATATGAAATGGAACACATAAAGATATCTTAGGCATTAGTGAGCTGAAATGGACTGGTATCGGACTTTTTGAATCAGAAAATCACATGGTCTACTATGTCAGGAATGACAAATTGAAGAGCAATGGCATTGCATTAATCACCAAAAAGAACATTTTAAGATCTATCTTGAAGTACAACATTGTCAGTGATAGGATAATATCCATACGCCTACCTACAAGGAAGACCACTCAATACTATTATTATTCAAATTTATGCACCAATCACTAACGCCAAGGATGAGGAAATGGAAGATTTTTACCAATTTCTGCAGCCTGAAATTGATCAAACATGCAGTCAAGACGCATTGGAATGTGAAAGTTGGAAACAAAGAAGGATCTGGAGTTGGAAAATACAGCCTTGGTGATAGAAATGACATTGCAGATTGCATGATAGAATTTTGCAAGACCAATGACTTCTTCACTGCAATACCTTTTTTTGACAATATAAATGGCAACTATACATGTGGACATCATCAGTTAGAAAACACAGGAATCAAATTGACTACATCTGTGGAAAGAGAGGATGGGAAAGCTCAATATTATCAGTCAGAACAAGGTCAGGGGCCAACTGCTTATTTGCAAGTTTAAGTTGAAGCTTAAGAATATTAAAACAAGTGCACGAGAACCAAAATACGACCTTGAGTATATCCCACCTGAATTTGAAGACCATCTCAGAAATAGATTTGATGCATTGAACACTAATGACTGAACACCAGATGTGTTGTGGGATGGCATCAAGGACACCATACATGAAGCAAGCAAAAGGTCATTAAATCAGACAGAAAGAAAAAGACCAAAATGAATGTCAGAATGGACTCTGAAACTTGCTTCTGAACACAGAGTAGCTAAAGTGAATGGAAGAAACGATGAAGTAAAAGAGTTGAATAGAAGATTTCAAAGGGCAGCTTGAGAAGACAGAGTAAATATTATGATGAATTGTGCAAAAACCTGGAGTTAGAAAACCAAAAAGGAAGAACATGCTTGGCATTTCTTGAGCTGAAAGAACTAAAGAAAAAATTCAAGCCTTGAGTTGCAATTTTGAAGAATTCTATGGGCAAAATATTGGACAATGCAGGAAGCATGAAGGTGGAAGGAAAACATAGAGCCACTGTACCAAAAAGAATTGGTCAATGTTTATCCATTTCAGGAGGTAGCATATGGTCAAAAACTGATGGTATTGAAGGAAGAAGTCCAAGCTGCACTGAAGGCTTTGGCAAAAAACAAGTCTCCAGGAATTGACAGAATACCAACTGAGATGTTACAACGAATGGATGCAGCTCCAGAGGTACTCACTCATCTTTGCCAAGAGATTTGGAAGATAGCTATCTGGCCAACAAACTGGAAGAGATCCATATCTGTGTTCATTCCAAAGAAAGGTGATGCAACAGAATGCAGAAATTATTGAACAATATCATTAATATCAGACGCAAGTAAGATTTTGCCAAAGATGTTTAAAACAATGGTTGCAGCAGTACATCAACAGGAAACTGCCAGAAATTCAAGTCAGATTCAGAAGAGGATGTGGAACGAGGGATACCATTGCTGATGTCAGGTGAATCTTGGCTGAATGCAGAGATTACCAGAAAGATGCTTACCTGTGTTTTATTGACTATGCAAAGGCATTCAACTGTGTGGATCAGAACAAACTATGGATAACATTTCTAAGAATGGGCATTCCAGGACACTTAATTGTACTCATGAGGAATCTGTACATAGACCAAGAGGTAGTTGTTTGAACAGAACAAAGGGATACTGTATGGTTTAAATACAGAAAGGGGTGTATCAGGGTTGCATCCTTTCACCATACTTATTCAATATGTATGCTGAGCATATAATATGAGAAGCTGGACTATATGAAGAACAGGGCATCAGGACTGAAGAAAGGCTTATTAACAACCTGTAATATGCAGATGACACAACTTTGCTTGCTGAAAGTGAAGAGGACTTGAAGCACTTGGTGATGAAGATCAAAGACTACGGCTTTCGGTATGGATTACACCTCAACGTAAAGAAAACAAAAAATTCTAACAAGTGGGCCAATAAGCAACATCATGATAAAGGTAGGAAAGATTGAAGTTTTCGAGGATTTCATTTTACTTGAATTCATAATTAATGTTCATGGAAGCAGCAGTCAAGAAATCAAATGACATATTATATTGGGCAAATCTTCTCCAAAAGACCTCTTCAAGTGTTGAAAAGGAAAGATGTTAGTGTGAGGACTAAGATATGCTTTACCTAAGCCATGATATTTTCAACACCCTCATAAGTATGCAAAAGCTGGACGATGAATAAGGAAGACAAAGGAAGAACTGATGCCTTCATATTATGGTATTGGCGAAGAATGTCTATATGTATATCAGGTGCAGGCTACGCCCCTGAGGAAAGTCCCCTTACAACTGACTGGCTGATCACATCAGGTCATATCATGGCAGATGATTACATGATTCCATAACTGCCAAATTACATCATTTCATAATGGCCAAGTTACATCATTACATAATTGCCAAACTACATCATTACATAACTGCCAAACCACTGAGAATCATGGCCCAGCTAAGTTGATACACAACCTTAACCATCACAGTGTATGTTCATGTATGTGTATGTTGGGGGCATGGGGGATAACTTCTGAGCCACTGAAGCACTTGAATTCTTCTAACGTCATTCTCCCAAATTTTATATGAAAGCCAAAGCTACGTGCACTTTTTACAATGTTTATTAGAAAATATATAATTATATACTTCTTTCCCACTTAAGACCTTTCTCTCTCTCAAAAGGAAAAAAAAAAATGAAGTTCTCAGCTGATCTCTATAATCTTACCCAATTGAGTAGATTTGTTAAAGGGATGACTGGCTGAGAGACAGGCTAGGAAGATGCAAAATTATACAAACGATTCCAGACAGAAAAACAAGAACAAGGTACACAGCTACTCCTAGCCTTGTGAAGCCACAACTAGCTGCTGCTTGCCATTCATAATTCAAAATGGGGGAAATTCTCTTCACGTAGCAAACTGGAGTATTCATGACGCAAAAGGAGACATCTCACCTCCTAGCTCATGAGGAAATGCCAAGAGTAAGTAAACACGCACACACACACGCCTCTAAAAGCAGCCTCCTTTCGTGCTTTGTGATGCGAGCTTCGAAGCTCCACATGAATACACCATGGACTGCCAGAAGAACAAACAAATCTGTCTTGGAAGAAGTACAGCCAGAGTGGCCCTTAGAAGTGAAGATGACAAGACTTTGTTTCACGTACTTTGGACATGTTATCATGTCTTTTTCTTTCTTTTTAATGACCTTTTGCTTACTTCATGTATGGTATCCTCAATGCCATTCCACAAAGCCTTAGTGGCAAAGTGGTTAAGGGTTCAGGCTGCTAACCAAAATGTCGGCAGCTCGAATTCACCAGCCTCTCCTTGGAAATGTTATGGGGCAGTTCTACTCTGTCCTATAGGGTTGCTATGATTTGGAATCGACTTGACAGCACAGAACAACAACATAATGTTGTAAGGCGTGTCTGACCCAATCCACGGTCTTTTCAATCCCCTCATGCATGTGAAAGTTAGACGTAGTGAAAAAAAAGGACGATGGAAGACGGCTGATGCATTAAAACGTTGAGTTATCAAAGAACATTGAATATACTGGGGATTGTCACAAGATATTTAAAAAAAAAATCAGTCTTAGAGGAAATATAACTAGCATTCTCCTTAGAAGTGAGGATAGCAAGACTCCAGCTTGCTTACTTTGGACATACCATCGTGAAAAACCAATAGCTAGCAAATGACATTATGTTTGTTAAAGTAAGGGGTCAGCGAAAATGCAGGAAACCCTCGATGAGATGGATTGATACAGTAGCTGCAACAATGGACTCAAACGTACCAATGATCATGAAGTTGGAGCAGGATCAGGCAACACTTCGTTCTGTTAAACATAAGGTTACCATGAGTCAGAGCTGGCTTGACGGCAACTAACAACATCCATGCTATCAGCTAGAAAATTGACAGCATCGGTAAAATAAAGCGAGGAAGGAGTTCTTTCTGAAGTGCTAAATTCTGTTAATTTGATAGGGAAAGAACGGGGAATGGTCTGCTCACCTTTCAAGAAGAGGGTCTTGAGTGGCGTTTTCAAAGGGGGTATTGCCGCAGGTAAGAAGGTACCTGTGTGTACACGTATGCATGTGTGGGTGCATACGTGTATATGTATGTGCATGAGTGTATTTGTGTGCCTTCCTGTGTACGTGCATGTGTATGTCTCAGGCTGGGTTCTCCAGAGAAGCAAAACCAGTGAAGCATACATATATATACACGTATATATAAGCATATACAAGTACATTTATATATAAGCATATATATATGTAGAGAGAGAGAGATTTATCTCAAGGAAGTGGCTCATGTAGTTGCAGAGGCTAGCAAACCCCAAACCCACGGGTCAGACATCAGACTGGAGGCTTCTCCTGACTCATGTAGCTGCAGGTGCTAACAAAGCCAAGGTCAGCAGGTCGGATGGCAGGGTGCTGGCTCACAGGAAGTGGAAGCTGACGAATTCTAAGACTGGCAGGAAATACGGCAGGCAGTTGGCTCAGATCTCAAGAACTGGAGTTCAGATGATGACAAGCTGCATGAAGGATCCAGAGCAAGCAAGAGAGCTTTGCCAGAATGTCCATATATATATACTGGATGCAGGCCACAGCCCCAAGGAAACTCCTCTTACAACTGATTGGCTGATCACGTCAGATCACATCATGACAAATGATTACATTATTCCATAACTGCCAAACTACATCATTACATAATTGCCAAACCACTGAGAATCATGGCCAAGTTTACACACAACCTTAACCATCACAGTGCATGTTCATGTATGTATATGCCGGAGGCATAGGGAGTAATTCCTGAGCCACTGAAGCATCTGAATTCTTCTAACATCATTCTCCCAAATTTTATATGAAAGCCAAAGCTACGTGCACTTTTTACAATGTTTATTAGAAAACATACAATTATATATTTCTTTCCCATTAAGACCTTTCTCTCTCTCAAAAAAAAAAAAAAAAAGAAGTTCTCAGCTGATCTCTATAATCTTACCCGAATGAGTAGATTTGTTAAAGGGATGACTGGCTGAGAGACAGGCTAGGAGGATGCAAAATTACACAAACGATTCCAGACAGAAAAACAAGAACAAGGTACACAGCTGCCCCTAACCTTGTGGAAGCCACAACTAGCTGCTGCTCGCCATTCGTAATTCAAAATGGGGGAAATTCTCTTCACTAGCAAACTGGAGTATTCATGACACAAAAGGAGACACCTCATGTCCTAGCTCATGAGGAAATGCCAGGGCAAGGACACACACACACACACACACTTCTAAAAGTAGCCTCCTTGCTTGCTTTGTGATGCGGGCTTACAAGCTCCACACGAGCCACAGCAGCGTCTGCGGAGACAGTTCCCACGTAACTGCCGGCCAAAGGCATTTCTTTGGTGTCTTCTGTTCATGTCAGTCGATAAATCTTAAAAAGGAAGGAATGGAAAGGAGCAAAGATTCTTGGCAAACAGAACAGTTAATCTGGAGATATTTTATGACCGAGCAGCTCTCAGGGGATCTTTAGATTGCAGAACTCGTGAAGCCACATGTGTAACCCGCTCTCCCTGGGGAGGCGAGCAGGCACTAACTGAGGTCCGACGGCTCCAAGTGAAGCAGAAACCCGCTAGGAAGCTCCCACGGCAACCGGAGTGAGCTCTGCCAAGCAGTGCACGCCGGGACGCTAGTGGACTTCATTCACTGCTCCTTCATACCAATGTGTGTAGTTTCAAGCACAGAGGCTTGGTTCTGAGCTAAAAAGCCATGGAACGTGATCTGCTGAAGTATTAAACACATCTCCTTTATAATTTCCCTGATTCTTTGTCTTCAAAGATGGACAGTTACATTGTACATTTCCCTTTATACTTACATTACACAGGTATCATCGTTGGTGGCTGCTGTAGAGTCAGTCCCTGACTCATGGTAATTCCGTGCACAACAGACCAAGATGTTGACCAGTCCTGCGTCATCCCCAGGATCAGCAGCAGATCAGACCATTGTGATCCACGGGGTTTCCACTGCCAGATTTTCTGAAGGAGATAGCCAGGCCTTTCATTCCAGTCCATCTTAGTTCGGAAGCTCCAGTAACATCTGTTCAGCATCACATCAGCATGCAAGCCTCTACTGACAGACAGGTGGTGGCTGCACAGGAGGTGCATCGGCTGGGAATCGAACCCAGGTCTCCCACATGGAAGGTGAGAATTCTATCACAGAACCACCAATGTCCTTATTAAACAGGTACGCAAAATTTCTAAGCTTGTTTCAAAATATACCTACCTGCTGCCTTTGAGTCGATTCTGACTCATTGCAACCCTATAGACAGAGTAGAACTGCCCCATAGGGTTTCCAAGGAGTGGCTGGTGGATTCGAACTGCCGACCGTTTGATTAGGAGCCATAGCTCTTAACCACTACGCCACCAGGAGTTGTCAAAATATACAAGGATATTAAATATTGTTTAACAGCGTAATATATTCTCTTCAAAGAAAACTATATACTGTGCTGTTAAGCATTATTTAATATTCTTGTATATTTTGAAACATGCTTAGATATTTTGTATACCTTTTTAATGAAGGGAAGAGAAGAGAATGAGCCCTCGTGGTGCAGTAGTTAAGAGCTCAGCTGTTAACCAAAAGGTCGGCAGCTCAAATCCACCAGCAGCTCCTTAGAAACCCTATGGGGCAGCTCTACTCTGTCCTATAAAAAAAATGTCCTATAGGGCCACTATAAGTCAGAAGAGACTCAATGGCAACGAGCATTATTCTCTCCATCCAGTTGAGAGAGAATAGAAGCAACAAGCACTGCAGGGTTTACCTTATTTGACATTTTTATGTTTAATATAAAACCACCATGTCAGCCAGGCACCTGCGTCTTTCTCAGAAAGCCTAAGATTCCTACAGAGGGGATGGTGAGCTGATACAACACTCAGCCTGTGCTAACTGTATCTTCCTTTCCAAAATCCATCCAGTTCTAAGAATAACCAGGAACCACTTGCCATCCAGTCAACTCCAACTCATGGCAATCCCATGTGCATCAGAGTAGAACTGTGGGTTTTCAATGGCTGATTTTTTGGAAGTAGATTGCCAGGCATTTCTTCATCTGTATCTAGTGCTTTAAACGTGTGTGTGTGTGTGTGTGTTAAGAGCAAAGTGAGGCATAACTAGAATGTCCTCATTAGAGTGGGTGTGGCTAGAGGCAGGGGCAGGAGGTCAGGCTGGAACCCCTGAAACTGCCTAGGGGGAAAGAGAGGCAGAGCTGGCTGGGGTGGCCTAGAGCAGTGCTTCTCAGCTGCAGCCAGCTTCAGAATCACAGGGAGGGTGTGTTATAGAGCAGATGGCTGGCCCCACCCCAGAGTGTCTGATTCCCAGGTCTAGGGAGGGGCCTGAGGACCAGGGGACCACAGCTTGAGAGGCACCAGCCTGGAAGAATGGCTGACTCCGGCACCAAACAGAGGCTCCTAGGCCCTCTTGACACAGCTGTTTGGAATCATTATATCAAAAACACGCAATGTACGAATACTTTTTTTTTAATTAATTATTATTATTATTAAAGAAGCCCTGGTGGCATAATAGTTAAGCACTTAGCTGCTAATTGAAAGGTTGATGGTTCAAACCATCCAGTGGCTCTGATGGAGAAGGGTCTGGCAATGTGCTTCCATAAAGATGATAGCCAAGAAAACCCAACGGGGCAGCTCTACTCTGTCACAAGGGGTCACTAGTGTGGAGATCGACCTGACAGCACACAACAACGAGAACATTATTTCAAATAATATGTGCAGCAAAAATTCTTAACCCTTGCTTTTACCTCAAGGTTTGCAAAAGTGTTCAAAGGAAATTTAGGTCAATATATTGAGGGAGGAAACCCTGGTGGTGTAGTGGTTAAATGCCACGGCTTCTAACCAAAGGGTCGGCAGTTCAAATCCGCCAGGCGCTCCTTGGAAATTCTGTGGGGCAGCTCTACTCTGTCCTATAGGTTCTCTATGAGTCGGAATCGACTTGACGGCACTCGGTTATATTGAGGGAAAGACAGAAATTATGTGCATAGTATCCAAGCCAGAAACCATACAGGGAAAGTCTGGTCCATTTGACTAGATGACAACTTACGAATTCTGTATGACAATCAACAAGCAAACAAACAAGCAAAAACAAAATTACCAAAAAAACCTGACATATTGTAAAAAATTCTAACATATAGCAGATAAAGGATTATCATGTGATAACGCAAGTTGATGAACATTAAGAAACATAAAACATCTCAGAAAAGCAGAAAAAGAGAACGTAGAGGTAATTTTCAAAGAAGTATAAATTGCAATAATCAAATATGAGGATATTCAACTTCTTTTGTTATTAAATTAAATACTTACTTTTGCCTACAAACTCAGGGGAATTAAATATGGAGCATCCACTTTAGTAGGGAGTGGGGATGCTGAGGCTGGAATCCTGACTAGAAATGCCAGTTGGCATGGCCTCTTGGGAAGCCAGCTTGGCCACGTGTAATAAAATTATGCATAAGCACATTCTTTGACTCTGCAATTCCGTTTCTGATATTTTCTCCTATGAAACCAATTAGATACATGTGCATGGTTTATGTATAAGGATGCTTGTTGCATCCTTGTTTATAACAGGAACCTTTAGACACAACGTGAATGTCCATGATTATTTAAATAAGTAATCCCACATCCATATAATGGAATATTATACAGTCATTAACTTAACACTAAATTTAAAGTCCCGTTTTTTTTTTTTTAAAGATACCCATCATATGTTATTAATTGAATAAAAAGGCTGATATGGTATGAACATACTTTGTTCTTAAAAAGGATATTTATATAGTTCTCTCTCTCTCTCCCCCTCACCTCTCTCTTTCTCTGAGTATAAATAAATCTGTATGTGGGAATGAAACAAATAAATCTACTTATCTATAATGTAGGAATAAAAATTAAAATGCCTTACAAGATGGGAAATACATTAACAGTGGTAAATAATGGATAATATTACTTTGTATGTTGTTTCCAATTTGTCTGAATCTTTTTGAAAAAACACATTATTTTATAAGCACTTTTTTTTTTTTTAATAAGTTTAATGGATTGAGTTTAAGGTCCCATTAAAATACCCCCTATTCAAACTTGTAGCAGTACAATGAAAATCTGAAACAGGGGGCACTGAAATGTTTTTACGCCTGCTTGAAGGCTCTCTGAAAAGGTAAATTGCTGGGCTCATCTGGGCCACAATTCCATCGCTGCAGCAAAGAGCAACACACCGTGAGGGGTTTTTAGTTGGATGTACAGAATTGCCTGTTAAGCCACTGTTTTCGCAGATGTTGCATCTTTTGTTCAAGGAGCCCACATTCCTCCACGCCCTGATATTCCTACCTGGACAGGGGTGAGATCTTCCTTCAGTAGGGAAAAGCCAGGAAAAGAAGGGACAGTTTCCTCCCCACCTTACCCATGAAGATGTTCTCAGCATGGTGAGAACATCCAGAAAGGCTTTCTTAGGTAACTATTCTATGTTGCTGTTAGCTGGCGTCTAGCCAGCCCGTGACTCAGAGAAACCCTATACGCAGCTGAATGAAACAGTGCCTGGTCCTGCACCATCCTCATGATTTGTTACAGATTGGACTGTTATGATCGGTATGGTTTTCACTGGCTGATCTTCAGACGTGGATCGCCAGGCCTTTCTTCCTAGTCTGTCCTATTCTGGAAGCTCTACTGAAACTTGTTCAGCATCATAGCAACGTGCAAGCCTCCAATGACAGATAGGTGATGGCTGTGCATGAGGTCCACTGACTGACAATCAAACTTGAGCCTTCCGTTTTCTACCACTATACCACCAACGTCCTCAACAACTATTCTCTATACTAAGCCCAATTTAGTCTCAACAACAGCAAAAACAAAAACAAAAACAAAAACAAAACTCCCTTGGGTCGCATGTCACCAATACAGAAAGGCAGTTGCAATGTCCCACTCTCCCCTCCTTGCCTCCTTCCACCCTCTTATTATAAACCAAACAGCACCATAAGTCAAGCCAACTCTATGCTCTAGGGAGATCAAGGGACGTTTACTGGTGATGGAAATATCCCTCCGCCTCCAACTAAAGGAGAAGCGCTCAGAACAGACGGCCTGTAAAGATAAGGTCACAGCTATTGTAATGTTTTTGGGGAGGGGGAGGCTCTAAGCACAAGGAGGCAGACAGCTAAATAAAACCAAATAAAGAGGCACTATTTGGGGGACTTGAAATCAGAATTAACCGTAGACGCAGGATTCTGTGGGCTTAAGAGAGCCTGCCTGCAGCTTTTCGGACAATGGGTGATTTTCCCCTGTCTCCTTCCACCAGGATGCGCTGCGCTGGTTGCTATGGCGACGAAGCGCACCTGCTCAGGCCTTGCTAGGGAGACTGGCAGGAGGTTGTTAAGAGAGGGTGGGGGAGGCGAGTGAGAGCGTGTGTGAGGATATGGCAAACCCTGGGCCTGTCTAGGAGGAGAAAAGGCTTTGGAAAGATGACAAGAGGGAAAGTAAAACAAGGAACTGTCTCTTTTTTCTTCTCCTCAGTACTGGAGGTGTCTGTCTGTCCAGGGCCCTCATGCCTGTCCTTCATCTTCCGCTCTCTAGTCTTTTTTTTTTTTTCCTTCTGGGTATTTCCTATTGGATGGCACACCACTACCTCACACCCAACGTGGGCATGATGAAATATTGCACCTTTCCCCCCAGACCATCACCTTATCTCTATTCTGTGTCCCAGGCTCTGAGTGTGATGGATTTCAGGGCCCCCACAGCAGCCAATCAGTGACCTAGTCCTTTTTGGTCAACATGCACAGGATATTTCAAATCATACTTATTCTTTCTAGCCCTGCAACCATCCCCTTAGTTCGAGCCTTATCCGTGACGCCTGTGGTAGACTGTTGCACTAGTGTTCCAGCTCACTGTCTGCAATTTTTGCTTCTTTACTCACTCCTGTTCCAATCCATTCCAACCCCTTGCCAGTTTCAGCTTCCTAAAATGCCACTTCCGTTATGATATTCTCTCACTGGCGATTTACTGTGGCTTCCCACTAGCTACAGATTAAACTTGATTCTTACAGCTTAAATTTTAAGACATTTTAGAAGCTTTCTGTGACCTATGTTTCCAGTGACCAACTGACTTCTCCTTTAACCAAATATTCTACCTCCACACTTGAACACTTTGTATAGGATCCTCCACCTTCACCAATGGGAACATATTTTCCTTTTCCAGGCATGACTGGCCAACCTGTTTTGCCTTCCTGAATACCATCTCTACTTCAACAACTCTCTGAATTCTACTTGTTCGTAAAAGTTAAGCTCATATTCCGTCTCTTCCCTAAAGCCTTCACTGATCTCACCTCTCCAGAGTGATCTCGCTTCTCTGAAAACCCACAACAATTTCTCTGTTATGGATATTTCATGTACACACCTACAGGCAGTTGCCAGAGTATGAACGAG
Source organism: Loxodonta africana (assembly GCF_030014295.1). Classification (NCBI taxonomy): domain Eukaryota; kingdom Metazoa; phylum Chordata; class Mammalia; order Proboscidea; family Elephantidae; genus Loxodonta; species Loxodonta africana. The sequence goes on from NC_087343.1 coordinate 220,611,970, forward strand.
TTCCGTTCCTAAGTCTGTCTTTAAGTCGAATTTGTACGTAAGCTGGAACAGTTAGGTACAGTTCATATCTAACAGCAGTTAGTCAAATGTTTTTCTTCATGTACAGTATATAGTGTACCTTTCTATGCATAAAAAACATTAAAGAAACATTCCCAGATACACTAAAACATCTTTAACATGCTAATACAGTAATAGTAATAATAATGTTTTATGCATGTCTCAAAGTAGCACCCATTTGTTATCACGAACCTCGAATTTTTAATATATAGGCTCTACGGGGGTTGGTTCGTAACTACAGGTTGAACATAAGTCGGATATTTGTAACCCAGGGACTGCCTGTACTGTCTTTTGGCATTATTTTTTAAAAATATTTACTTCAAAATAATTATAGATGCACAAAAAGTTACAAAAATAGTATTGAGTTCCCGTGTACCCTTCAGCCAGCTTCCTTCAATGGTGATATTTTATACAGCCATAGTGCAATATCAAATACAGGAAATGGGCATTGGCACATTACCAGTGGTGGTGGTGGTGGATGTTAGTTGCCAACAAGTCCACTAACAGCTAGTGCTATTAATACTACAATCCTGTCACTACCATTCTCTGTTCTGATTCAAGGCATGCCAGGTCCTCTATGGATGGTCCCTTGGCCTCCCGGGCAGGCCTGCTTGTAGGCAGGTGTGATGGCTATACTTCTCACTAAGTAATCAGTCTTGCATGTCTTGTTGATCTGGAGACAAACTATCAATGCACAAAAACACTTCTGAGCTGAGGGGAAGGGCTGTGGCAATTTCCCAGACCACTGAATGATACTCTGTGATGCCTCTTGGGAGAAGGTGATACCTCTTCGCTTTATTGTGGCATGAACACCTTTCTAGAAACTTCCATGGCAGCATGACCACATTAAAACCCACTGCGAGTAGGGAGCTCCATTAATGATGGTCATCTCTTGCCACTTGTCTTAGTCATCTAGTGCTGCTATAACAGAAATACCACAAGTGGATGGCTTTAACAAAGCGAAATTAATTTTCTCACTGTTTAGGAGGCCAGTTGTCTTAATTCAGGGTGCCAGCTCTAGGGGAAAGTGTTCCCTCTTTGCTGACTCTGGAGGAAGGTCCTCTTCTGAGCTTTAGCTCCTGTGTGATCTTCATGTGGCTTCACATCTCTCTTCCCTTATCTCTGCTACTTTAGCTTGCTTGTTTAATCTCTTTTATATCTCAAAAGATATTTGAGACACATCCTACACTAACCCTATCTCATTAACATAACAAAGAAAACCCATTCCCAAATGGGATTATAATTCCATTCAATCCATAAAGCCACTCATCGGCCTAACATTCAAATGCTTCGTGTAATAAGTAATGACAGGCTTTCTGGAGATCAAAAATAAGGATGTCACTTTAAATGTACTAGGAGCCCTCCGTCACTTTCTTTCTCCCAATAGTATCCTAGGGGCAAGTCGATCCCATTCATTTCCCCAATAAACCTAATGAAGTTAAATCGCTCAGGCAATCACCACGATGCCTGAGGAGAAGAGACAGTGAACTAAGGGATAAGCCTCAAAAAAGCCTCGATCATTCTAGCATTCTGTGGTGAATTTTTAGGATGTCACCCTTATTGAGAAATGTCTTCAGGACGGCTACCGCTGCACTTGTTCATGAACCGTGAGAATTTGCATTAATCACTCTAGCGATCTATGGTCTCTCAGGGACAAGGCGACACCTCTGCATATTTTAGGCTGCTTTTACTTTCTCATCATCCCCACACCGGGAGCACGTACCTATTTGTGAGGCTCCTGCTGCATGTCATGACATTAAGGAATTTAGATGCCTGGCTATAAAATAACTCTCTTTTGGGGTCGATATTTTCCATTTTAATTTTCATCCCTGGAGCGGATTGAGTTATGGGTCGCAAAAGATATGCTCATGTCTTCACCCCGGAATGTCAGAATACTGCTTTATTTAGAAGAAAGGTATCTGCATGTACTTAACCTTTTCTTGAACCAATTATTTTCTGCTTTACATATTTTGTGGATGCCACGAGTTTTCAATAATGGCAGCATGCTAAATCACTGAGAGTTTCTGAATTTTTGGTAGGCAGTATGGATTTTTTTTTTTTTTTGCCCCCTCCCATAAGCCTACCCTAAGTATAAATGAAGTACCACTAATTATACCCCAGAGTCCCCACCAGGGCCTATGGGTACATTTGTGTAACAAACGAAAATTTTCAAAATTTCTATTTTTCCTACTAAAAATTCAGACACCTTGCACAATACCCTGTAAAAACAGAAATGTGCAACACACACCTGTCTCTTCACCTTCAGACAGTCATAAAGGCCCCTGCCTTGTGGTGGCACCCACTGTCAGTGGTGCGGCAGCTTCCCAATAAACCTTCCAAGACAGCAAAAGTACTTGGTCTCTAGGGGTACCCATGAACAGGAAAGGGTTAAGGTGAGTCTCTTCAGATGAGATCATCCTGGATTAGGAAAAAAAAAACCAAAAAACCAAACCCACTGCCACTGAGTAGATTCCAACTCATAGTGACCCTGTAGGACAGAGTAGAGCTGCCCCATAGGGCTTCCAAGGAGCGGCTGGTGGATTTGAACTGCCAACCTTTTGGTTAGAAGCCAAGTTCTTAACCACAGCACCACCAGGGCTCCTCCTGGATTAGGGTGGGCCCTACATCCAATGACAAGTGTCATCAGGGAGCACTGCAGAGGGAGAGCTTTTAGGTAGCCAGGCAGGCTGGTAGTTATGAGGAGCTGGAGAGAAAGCAGAATTTGTCCAGCTGAAGCCACTGAGCAGCAAATGATCCGAAGAGCCTCAAGGGGAAGGACAGACAGGAAGCCTCATTTTCCTTAGCCAGGTATCGCTCACTGCCTAACGGCTTACTCTCCATGTGTTTATTATCTGTTTGGAAAAGGAAGCTCCATGGAAACAGTACTCTGATGACTGGTGCCTCTGTGGCAGCCCCAGCACCCAGCATAGTTGGCACTTGATAAATATTTGTGAAATCGAATAAATGAATGAACGAATAGGAACTGGGTGACGGCGTTAATCACCTAAACGAGAGCACGTGCCCAGCAGCAAGGATTTGCAGAACAGCCAGTGCTGCAGGCTGAGCCTCACACAGAAGTATGTGAACCAAAAGCCAAGGCAGAAAACCTGTGTGTCTGCATGTGGCAGCAGAGAGGGGAGGGGTCCTGGCAGCTTCAAAAGGGAAGGACTGATGAGGGAGGCCTGGGACCCTGCAAGCCAGAGTGTGGTCTTCAAAGGAGAAACCTCCCCTTTCCCCACTCGGGAAAAGAGGGTGAAACCAGGACAAAGAGACGTAATGGAATAAAAATTAGGATACAGATTTGTCAGCTGCTATTAAAAATGCTAAATTAACAGTGGCTTAATTGAGATTTTTTTTCTTTATTATTTGCACAGTCTTTATAGATTTTAAATTATATTAGACCCCACATTTAATATTTTATCTTATCTACATACATACATGGCTCCTTAGAGTCTCAAGTGTCCTTGGAACACCGCTGTTGCGTTAGTTGCTGTACAGTTGGCTCCGAGTCACGGCGAGGCAACCCTATGTGTAACAGAACACAGCACCGCCCAAGCCTGTGCCATCTTCATGATCGTTGGTACGTCTGAGTCCATTGTTGTGGCTATTGTGTATTTTGAGTGCCTTCCAATTTAGGGGGCTCATCTTCCAGAGCTATATCAGACAATATTCTGTTGTGATCCACAAGATATTCATTGGTCAATTTTTGGAAGTAGATTGCCAGGCCTTTCTTGACAGTTTGTCTTAGTCTGGAAGCCCACTGAAACCTGTCCACCATGGGAGGCCCTGCTGGTATTTGAAATATTGGTGGCATAGCTTCCAGCATCATAGCAATATGCAAGCCACCATGGTACAACCAACTGGCAGATGGATGGTGGTCCCTGCAACCCTGGCTGCCCATTTTCAGAAACTCTTTAAATATTCCCTTTTTTCCTGAATGTGCCACCTTTCCCGAGTCCTAGTGTTCATTTGCAGAACCTGTCTCTGATTCCTCCCAATCCCGCCCTTTCCCCACCTCCACGTCCATACCACTCTCTCAAAAAAAGCGTGTCCTCCAGGCCCTCTCTTTGGTGACATTCTTCCTCCTGCATGATTTTAAAGGGCAATGAAGGCCCAACTGCAACTCTGATTCTGTCCCAACCCTCAAGTCACTGTGACCTTCGCAGAGGGGCTGATTTTTGGCCTTAGAAGACAGATTGTCTGAGGCTCAAAGCAGCCCCTATGGAGCACAGGAATGCCACCCTGACAGGGCTCAGGGGACCTCACACCCCTGTAACCCTTCACGGATGTGGCCATAGACAGGTCATAAATGCCCATCTCATGGACTTCCCCTGGCTTATTCTGCTGTAGCCCAGCATCCAGGATAGACATTCTAGGTGGATGAAGGAAGAGAAAATTCCTAGAAACCCACAGCGCCTAATGTGCACAGATGACACTGGTGGTTCAGTGGCAGAATTCCCACCTTCCATGCAGGAAACCCAGGTTTGATTCCCGGCCAATGCGCTTCATGCAAAGGCCAATGCCCTGTCTGTCAGTGCAGGCTTGTATGTTTCTACGATGCTGAATAGGTTTCAGTGGAGCTTCCAGACTAAGATGGGCTAGGACGAAAGGCCTGGAGACCAACTTCTGAAAATCAGCCAATGAAAATTCTCAGGAGCACAACATTCTGCTGTGTATGGAGTTGCCATGAGTCAGGGACCAACTGGACGGCAGCTAACAACAACAAACGCACATGGATCAGTATAACAGGATACAATTAACTCGAGTCCAATAGAGTGTTATCATGAAACCAGAACACTGGCTTTGGGGTTCAGAGTCCTGGGCTCTCTGCTGTGGGCCGCCTCTTCCCAACTGTGAGACCTCGTGGGCAACCCTTCACCTCTTTGTGTTTCTGTTTCCTCATCTGTAAAATCTGGGAGCTTAACTGTATGGCTTTTAAGATAACCTTCCATCTAGCACACACTCTGCTTCTATTTGACACTTGAGTCTTCTGCTGGAAGGGATTCCAGACAGAGTCCTTATATATTTAGAGCAAGTGAGGTGCCTATCTTAGCAGAGGGAAGGTTACCTGAGCTACTTCACCTGGACACAGAACTGTTCATATCTTCAAGAGCAGGTAGGACACTAAGCAGCCCACGCAGAACAGAAATGACCAGTTGTTTTTTCAATTTTTATTGTACTTTAAGTAAAAGTTTACAAATCAAGTCAGTCTTTCATACAAAAATTTATATACACCTTGCTTTGTACTCCTAGTTGCTTTCCCCCTAAGGAGACAGCACACTCCTTCTTTCCACTCTCTATTTTTGTGTCTATTCAGCCAGCTTCTGACCCCCTCTGCCTTCTCATCTCCCATCCAGACAGGATATCCCCACATAGTCTCATGTGTCTACTTGATCCAAGAAGCTCACTCCTCACCAGTATCATCTTCTAGTCCCTAGTCCAGTCCAATCCCTGTCTGAAGAGTTGGCTTTGGGAATGGTTCTGTCTTGGGCTAACAGAAGGTCTGGGGACCAGGACCTCCGGGGTCCTTCCAATCTCAGTCAGACCATTAAGTCTGGCCTTTTTATGAGAATTTGGGGTCTGCATCCCACTGCTCTCCTGCTCCCTCTGGGGTTCTCTGTTGTGTTCCCTGTGAGGGCAGTCATCAGTTGTAGCCGGGCACCATCTAGTTCTTCTGGTCTCAGGCTGATGTAGTCTCTGGTTTATGAGGCCCTTTCTGTCTCTTGGGCTCACAATTACCTTGTATCTTTGGTGTTCTTCATTCTCCTTTGCTCCAGGTAGGTTGAGACCAATTGATGAGACCTCTTAGATGGCTGCGTGCTAGCGTTTAAGATCCCAGATGCCACTCTCCAAAGTGGGATGAGCATTCATTTTACTTAAAGTAACCTGAATGCTCAGGATGATCAGGTAGATAAAACAATTTCGGCTTGATATTTTTTCTTTTATGCTTAAAGATTTCAAAGCTTATTAAAAAAAAAAAAAAGATATAGTGTCCATCTCACCTCTTATTTGAGCAACATTATTTTCTTGAAGACTCTGATGATTAAAACCTGTCTAAGCAAAAAGACCAAATTGATAACAAATTATTACCATCAGTTTATAAAACTCCTTTTCTTTTAAACTTAGATGCTCATAGTCGAGATCCTCTGGAGGACTCAGACACTAAAATGCACTCTGCTCCAATATCCCTTTTGTAGACTAAGTGTTAAGTGAGTCAAGGCTTACGATTGTTTGGCCTCTCTAAATCAGGATCCGTTTCATATGGAATCAGTTGCTTCCTGAAAAGCTTCTTAAAACTGAACAAGAGTTTAGCTTAACTAGCAAAGAAGGCTGCCTCGATCATTGTACTCTTTTAAGATCTATCTATATGGGATCGAAAGGACAACAGCAACTGAAAAATCAGATAGGAACCTTAGGGGACAGTGAGTTTATGTTAATGAGGGAGGAACAACTCAGAAAAGGAGGGAGAGAATGGTTGCCCAACTCAAAGAATGTCAGCAATGTCACTGAGTTGTACATGTAGAAACGGTTGAATCGGTATATTTTCTGCTGTGTATATTCTCAACAGAAGCAATAAAAATAAAATAAAATAAATTTTTTTTTAGAAATTTAGTTTGGAATCACAAAGATTTATATATGTGCCTATCTGTCATTGACACCTCCCATTAATCTATAAGGAGTCCCTGGGTAGCAGAAATGGCTAAGCACTGAGCTACTAACCAAAAGGTTGATGGTAGGAACTCACCCAGGCCTTGGAAGAAAGGCCTAGAAATCTGCTTCCAAAAGGTCACAGCCACTGAAAACCCTATGGAGCCATTCTATTGTGACACACGTTGGGTTGACATGAGTTGGAATGGATATACTAACAACTGGTTTTTTGGTTTATTGATCTATAATCAGTTACAGCACCAGGGTGAGAGGTGGGGAGGAGAAGAATGTCAGGACACTGTTTAGAAGTAGAATTATGTAGCCAGGGGTGGGGAAGGACTTGGCTATTGATCACAGAAGGGCAGAACATTGTGCCTGGCAGATAGGGCTTTGCCCACAGCACAGCCCAGCAATGTGGTGGGGAGGCCACTTCTCACAGGGGACCACAGGAAGCACGTAGCACCAAGCCCTCCCTGGCCTCCTGCCACCACAGCCACCGGAACTGTCAGCCTGTTAGAGTGTGATGGCGGAGAGGAGGCATGCTGGCTGGGCTCGGGGACAAACATCTCAGCCTGGCTGTGAATTTCAACTCATTTTCCTCATTTTTCAAGTCAGTTTCCATAAGAAGAAGAAGAAAAAAAATCTCTGGGTCTAAATAATTGAACAGAATGAATGACCACTTCCCACAGCAGAAATAGAGCCAGAGGATAGATTTCCCTCACCTAACTGTAAAACTCACCCAGCAGCACTGCAGAAGAAAGACCTGGAGATCTGCTTCCATTAAGATTACAGCCAAGAAAACCCTACGGAGCAGTTCCACTCTGTAGCACACGGGGTCGCCAAGAGTAGGAAGTGACTGGACAGCAACAGGTTTGATTTCTTACTGGTAACTATAAAACATTACGACTTTATAAAAGACAACATTGATTATCCCTTTTTGATAGTTAATTTTATGGGTCAACTTGGTTAGGCTATGGTTCTCAGTGGTTTGGCCAAACACTGGACTGGTTGCTCTAAGTCAAGAAAAGCAAACCTTTTGCTGTGGAGTCGATGCATACTCACAGCAACCCTATAGGACAGAATAGAACTGCCCCACAGGGTTTCCAAGGCTGCAAGTCTTTACAGGAGCAGACTTCCACATCTTACTTCTGCAGAGCAGCCAGTGGGTTCGAACCGCCAACATTTCAGTTAGCAGCCAAGTGCTTTATCACTGCACTGCCTGGGCTCCTGGTTGCTGTAATGTAATGTACTATAATCACCTTCTACAATGTGATCTGCTGTGATCAACCAATCAGTTGAAAGGGGAATTTCCTTGGGGATGTGGTCTGCCTTCAGAATATAAATGGATGTTCTGGCAGAGCTTTCTCTCTCTCTGTCTCTTGGCCCTTCTTATCACCTGATCTCTGGATCTTGAGAATTAAGCCTGCAGAAGTTTCTGGCCTGCTGCCTGACCTACAGATTTGGAACTTAACAGGCCCCACAATTGTGTGGGGCATTTCCTTGAAGTACATCTCTCTCTCTCTGTATATACATCATTGGTTTTGTTCCTCTAGAGAACCCACCTAAGACACTCTTTCTCAAAAATATCATGGCAAAGACGTCTATCATTTCAAGATGACTTCATATTCAACTATTCAGAAGATAAAATATATTTCCTTTCACATGGAGTTATCAACTGAATTCACACTTTTTTTTCCCCTTTTTCCTCCTCTAAAAACATTGTATATTTGTGAGCATTGCCTTAGCCTGGGTTTTGAGGATAAGGTATTTGGTATTCAGGAGGGAAATTAGCTAATTCTACCTTTAATTAATTATTTTTCTGGTGACACATAGATTATAGAGGAATTCAGCACTATGCAGACTCGGCTATGAGAAACTCTAATATTTCATAATCCTTTTTTAAGGCCTCCATAAGGTTAGTGCCACACAGTGGTGAAAAAATTATTACATTTCTGATTAATTTTTTCCGATTGCAAATTAACAGAAGCTCCATGTAGAAAAACTTTGGAAAATGCAGGAAAGTGTAAAGAAGTACAGAAATATACTACCCATAATTTTAACCCAGAGAGAGGTGACCATTTTTAACACCAGTGTTGTCTTCTCATTTTTTTCATAACCTTTTCTTTACACTGTCAAGATTATACAATCTATACATGTCAAATCCTCTTTTTTTAACAATTTCGTTATATCATGTGACTTTTCATTTACATGAAGAAAGCTCTTTAAAACACATCATTTAAACTTACTCTATAATGTTGAATTAGCAGATGGATATACCATAATTCACATAAGCGTTTGCTTACGATCTTATTTTTTATTCTTATAAAGTGCTATGGTGTCTCTATTGACATAAATCTTTCTCTACACATTTTATTTCTTTGGGACAGAGCTAAGTGTATTAGTGGGACAAAAGTGGTCAATGGTTTTAAGGCTTTTGATTTATATATATGGCCACGTTGCTCTGTAGAAAAATTTCCACCAAATGGCATTTCAGAATGTCCACTTTTACACATTTTTGCCAATATATCATATTACCAATGTTTTGTTTCCCTGCGTGCTTATTACTAAAGCCAGTGCTCAAGAAATTGTAGAATTAAGTGCAATTCTTTTTAGATAATATTCTACTTCATAAACAATGTATCTTCTGTACATTAACACTAATTCCAATACGCTGAAGTCTGCCATGTGCTACATATATAAATTAATATTTTCTGAATACGCTTGATGGAGTTGAGGCACAAATTTCCTCCTTAAAAGATATTGAATAGTTCTCCATGTGCTACATATATAAATTAATATTTTCTGAATACGCTTGATGGAGTTGAGGCACAAATTTCCTCCTTAAAAGATATTGAATAGTTCTGCGAAAATTAGCCTCATGTATCTATGGAAGAAAAACTTTTGGAAAATGATATTATTAACGCACCATGAACACTCAGTCACGCATAGTAATGAAGAGAGAAACTGGACTCACTGGAGTCTAAAGGGTTAATGTCTAAACGTTTTTCTAACAAAGAGCTGTAAGCCATTTACAAAGTTTTGTGAGTTTAGATTTTACCTTTTTGTGTATGTGGAACTGCGCTATGGTCACCTGAGCAATATTAATTTGCATGTCAGTATATCATCCTTTTCTCCCTTCCTTCATCCATGGTGGGAGGAGGGGGAAGGCTGGGATTTGTAGAAGCAGGAGTCGGAAACATGTGGGCACCAGCACACACACAGTCAAGAACAAACTAATGTCTGTATGTGGCCAGCCACCTTCTTTCTCTATAAAGTACTTCTAAACACAGCAAACTCAATAAGCAGAAGAGTTTTGCCCAAAATGAACATACAAGTTGAATTTAATAAATAAAATGTGAAAAATGCTGAATGGAGTGCATAAGAAATTGCATCTACTCTTTTCTTGTCAACTGTCAAGTTCTCTGAAATTTCTAATTTACCATAGTAACAAATCTACTATTGTACTATTTTGTGTATTAAGGATGTTAAGTCTGTCAGTAATGAACACCAAAGTATGAGGCAAGAGTAGCACCAGCCTTAATGGTTAAGGCTATGTGTCAAGTTGGCTGGGCCATGACTCTCAGTGGTTTGGCAGTTACATAATGATATAATTTGGCAGCTATGTAATGATGCAGTCACCCTCCATTTTGTGATCTGATGTGGTCATCATCCATTTTTGCATAATGCCAATTTTTGTGTAATGACCTGGTCTTTAGAACCTAACCATGTTAGTAAGTGAGGAGTGGGTGTATTAATTGAATTCATTATTTTTTTTTTCACTTCTGAAGATATTTATATTTGTAAGCATCACCTTAGCCTGGGTTCTGAGGCTAAAGCATTGGCATTCAGGAGGTACACTGGCTAATTTTACCTTTTAATTTTTTTTTTTTTTGGTGACACATAAATGGATTATAAAAGCATTTGATGTTATGATAAACTCTACTATGACAAACTCTAATACTTCATAATCCTTTTTAAAAAGCCTACAGTGGTGAGAAAGTACTGGAATTGCTATATAAGTTAAAGGAGACTTTCCCTGTGAAATTTCGCTACTGTTGAAAGCTGTCAAAGGAAACAGATGGAAGACCCAATTTGTTCCCTCACACACCGAAATTACAAGGGTATTTATTTGTGCAAATGGCAAAAGCTGGAGGTGATGATGCAATCTTCACTCACAAGCCTGCCCCACCACCCAGCCAAAAGATGGCAGTTATTTATCTTGTTCACACTCAGATCTGTGCTAACTGGGTCATGCGGCTGGACATGCCTACTTTTATCTATATTATATCCATTTCACAGATGAAGAAATCAAGGCTCAGAGACATTAAGGCACATGCTACAAGTCACAACCCTGGTGAGAAGCAAAGTCAGCATTTAAATTCATTTTTGTCTGACTATATGGTGGCGCAGTGGTTAAGAGCTCGGCTGCTAACCAAAAGGTCGGCAGTTCTAATCCACCAGCCACTCCTTGGAAACTCTACAGGGCAGTTCCCCTCTGTTCTATAAGGTCACTATGAGTCAGAATCGCCTTGTAGGCAACAGGTTTGGCTTGGTTTTGGTTCATACTTCTGTTGATTATTGTGCAAGAGTCTCATTAGCATGACATGAACCATTGACAAGTCCCTCCTTGGACTATCTGCCCCACCCAGGCCATCACGACCCTATCCAGTCTGCAGAGAACACTGAAATTGAGAGAACTTGTTGGATTACACACATTTGAGACTGGGATCACCTGAAAAGTGTAGAGCCAATCCTCATTATTCACAGATTGCATATTTGTGAATTTGCCTACTCACTAAAATTTATTTGTAACCCCCAAATCAACCCTTGCTGCTCTTTAATGGTCATTCAGAAACATGAATACAATGGTAAAAAACTTGAGCTACCTAACATGCACGTTCCCAGGTGAGGCTGAACAAGGCTATGTACTGCCATCTTGTTTCAGTTCTGATACTATTAACAAGTGCCCTTTTCATGGTCTATTTTGGGCTACATTCTTCATATTTTTGTGCTCTTTCTTGGTGATTTTGCTGTTTTAAATGGCTCCCAAGTGTGGTGCTGCAGTGCTGTGCAGTGATCCTAAGCACAAGAAGGCTGCGATGTGCCTTACAGAGAAAATATGTGTGTTAGATAACCCTCCTTTAGGCATGAGTCATAGTGCTGTTTGCCATGAGTTCACTGTTAACAAATCAACAATATATATTAAATAAGGCATCTTTAAAGAGAAACACACACAAAAGAAGTTTATGCATTGTCAGTTTGAAGAAAATGTGACCATAGGCTCACAGGAATCTAACCCTATATTTCCACTAGGAGTAAATGGTTTGGTACTTCACTAATTCAGTGTTTGCTGAATTAGTTTGGACTAATCTTTCCCTTGTGTCTTTAGTTTTCTTCATTCTTGATAAGCTTTTTCAATGTTGAAAGACTTTTCGGATGGTAAACACGATTTTTAAAATATTGTATGATGAAATGTGTCAACGTGTGGAACATCTACATAACTAAGAAAATCAGTATTTTTCCAAAAATGAAGTGTTAAAAAAAAATCATGCATGTGTAAAAGATCCATTCAAAGTACAAGATAAAGTAACAGATTTTAATGTAACAGAGGTCATTGTGAGTGGCAGCTAAACTTTAAAAACTAACACTCACCAAGATTCGATGTAATATTAAAAAGGAATATCTATGCAACTCCATAACTATCTGAAAAAGCTATTACTCCTCCTTTTCTAACTACGTATCAGTGTGCAGCTGTATTTTCTTCACAAACTTCAACCACAACAACATATCACAAGAGATTAATGCAGGAGCAGATATATTAAGCCAGACATGAAAGAGATTTTCAGCATATGAAATAATGCCACTTTTCCAATTAAATATACTTGGTTTTGAAGATACATTTTTCATTAAAAGTGCTATTTATGATCACATATTATGGGTTTATTACTGTCATTGTAAATATTTTTAAAATTTTCTTAGTTTTAATTCCTAGTACAGTAAATATCAATAGCTATAACGCACACATCAATAAACTTTAAGTCCCTGGCCAGTACGAACGGTTAATACACTTGGCTACTAACTGAAAGGTTGGCAGATCGAATTCACGTAGAGGCACCGAGATGAAAGCCCTGGTGACCTACTTTCAAAAGATCTCAGCCACTGAAAGCTCTACTCTGATACACGTTGGGTCACCATGAGATAGAATCAACTCAAAGGCAACTGTTTTTTTAAGGGGTCCTGTGACCAGAAAGTTGGAGAAGTACCATTTTATATAATTGAGAAGGTTTAAACGTTCAAAATCCACTTTATTGTACATTAAAGGCTTAAAGTCTGATGGACTAGTCTCAGAACTAGCGCCAAACCTCCATCTAAACTTTAATCTCTGAGAAGGTTCTTTGCTCCAGGTTCCTTTACCATCACCACCCGTCCCCAGAAGACTCGGCTAGCTGTTATCCGCCATGGTGTTCTCTTTTCTATTCATGTCAGCTTTGGCCTCTCTGGATAGGTCTCTAAATCTTCCCCCTCCAGAAGCTAGAAGCCTTGCTCCTGACATAGGAAGAAAGAGGCAAGCAGGATGCCATTGCCTTGCTGAAAACCCAGGGCTATGCTGCCCAGTGCTCCAGGAGACCTATAGCCTGTCGGTGACTTGGGCTTGGGAGCTGCCATTCAAGTCGACACACAGCCACACCTAACATGTCACTACTGCCATGTGTCATATACATACCACATTTCATTCCAGCTGCTTCCTACATGATGAAGATGCTACTTCCAGCTCTTAGAAACTTTCCAAACTTTCTTGCCTCATGACATGTGGGCTTCATAAACACAAGTAAAATTGCTCAAATTAGACAGAGTCTTAGTCTCCTAGGGCTCCCATCACAAAATACCACAGAGTGGCGGCTTTAGAGAACAGAAATTCATTGTGTCACAGTTCTGGAGGCTGGGAATCTGAACTCAGGGAGTCAGCAGGGCCTTGCTCTCTCCATGTCAGTTCTAGGGGGAGATCCTTCTTCGTCTCTCCTAGCTTCTGGTGACCCCAGGCATTTCTTGGTGTTCCTGGGCTTATAGGCAGTTCTTCACACAGTCCTATTTGTGAGTCTGTCTCCGTGTCTGTTCTTCCGTCGTATAAGACACCACTCAAAAGGGATTAGGACTAGGACCCACCCTACTCCAGTATGAATTAACTAAATATACCCTCAAAGAAAAACCCCATTTACACAAACAAGATCACATTCACAGGTGTACGATTAAGGTTAAGACTTCAACATATCTTTTTGGGGTTTTTAGGGGGACATGATTCAACCCATATCAGGCAGCCATTCTCAGAAGCAGAGAATATTTTTAAATATCCTCAACCAAAAACTGAATTACCTATATTGCACTAATGTCATGCTTACATGTTATAACTGAAAACGCATGTGCACAGATACTTCTATCTAGATGGATTTTTTCCTGTCTTTTAAGCAGTCAAGAGGGATTATTAGCACGACCTAATGAAATCCCTAAGCAGTTTCTTAACATGAAACTTTTTTAAAAAGTGACAACACTAGAAAAGCGTTACTCTCTGTTGCAGACTCAATTGTGCCTCCCTCAAAATATGTGTTGGAATTCTAATTCCGATCCCTGTGTGTATAATCTTGTTTGGAAACAGGGTTTTCTTTGTTATGTTAATTACAACATACCTGAGTAGGGTGGGTTCTAAGTCATATTTCTTCTGGTTTATAAAAAGAGCAGGTTAGACAGAGACATGCCAAAAGAGGAAGGCAGATGCCAAGTGAAGATCACCAAGGAATCCCCAGGGCTACTCACAAGGAAGAAATCTAGACAGCTCTGACTCTGATTTGGACTTTTAGCCTCCAGAACTGTGAGCAAATACATTTCTGTTCTCTAAAGCCCCCTACTTGTGGTATTGTGGAGCCCTGGTGGCATAGTGGTTAAGAGGTCGGCAGTTCAAATCTACCAGACGCTCCTTGGAAACCCAATGGGGCAGTTCTACTCTGTCCTATAGAGTCACTGTCATGGATTGCATTGTATCCCCCCAAAATATTTCTCAATTTGGCTAGGCCATGATTCCCAGTATTGTGTGGTTGTCTTCCATTTTGTGATTGTAATTTTATGTTAAAGAGGATTAGGGAGGGATTGTAACACCCTTACTAAGGTCACATCCCTGATCCAACGTAAAGGGAGTTTCCCTGGAATGTGGCCTGTACAACCTTTTACTTTATAAGAGATAAAAGCAAAGGGAAGCAAGCAGAGAGTGGGGACCTCATACTACCAAGAAAACAGTGCCATCCTTTGGACTTGGAGTTCTGCACAGAGAAGCTCCTAGTCCAGGGGAAGATTGATGAGAAAGATCTTCCTCCAGAGCTGACAGAGAAAGCCTTCCCCTAGAGCTGATGCCCTAAATTTGGACTTGTAGCCTACTAGACTGTGAGAAAATAAATTTCTCTTTGTTAAAGCCATCCACTTGTGGTATTTCTGTTACAGCAGCACTAGATGACTAAGACAGTTGCTATTAGTTAGAATCGACTCAACATCAATGGGTTTGGTTTGGTTTGTGGTATTGTGTTACTGCAACACTAGGAGACTGAGCCTCTCACAAATGAAGATTAGAAAGGTTTCAGAATATGAAAAGGGTGCACCTTGCAGGCCTCTTTGAAGCAGGTTATACTCAGAAGAGCTGTATCCACACTTCCCACCTGCTCAGACACAGGGCAACAGGCTTGCCTCCATCAGGTAGGACAGAGAACTTCACATGCCTACCCCGCTGCATGCACACTGGGGGTCCCTGGAAGCTGCAGTGGGCTTCCCAGATTTCCGATAAGTGATGAATGAATGACATCAGGAGAAAGCAAAATGGTATCTCAAGATATTCCACAGCATCATCACTACATACGCACTAGGTAACCAAGAAAACATTTGGCTAAGGGCAGATACAGTGGGGATATTTTTCATCGAAAAAGAAAATCTGAACTCATTAAATATCCTATGATCCAGTCTGTGTTTTCCTCTTCAAGAAATCGGGTTCGAATTGCTCTGACCTTTCAGTTAGCAGCTGAGTGCTTATCCACTGTGCCACCAGGGTTCCCGGTTAATTGATGCTCATCTCATATTCAAAGAATTTTCTAAATGTTGAATTCTATTTGACATGTGGTATCACAGATGCATTCCTTAACCCCAACCCCATTTCAAATGAGATTTGGTGAAGTTAGAGATGAGAAGAAATCCGGCGACACGTGGATATATATTTAAATATCTCCAGCAGTTTCGGACTTCGTCAACTGTTTAAGCAAATGTTAAGGAAAGAGAAAATAAATGGATTTGATCTTCTATGAAAAACAGTTACAGTTGTCCTGCAGGAATGTGTTTATTTTTTAAAACAGCATCACATCAGAAAAATCAGGTGTCAAGGAAGAGGCTATGACATACGTGGGGAAACTCCTAGGATGACGACAATGACTCGGCATATTCAGCTTTCCATTACATACAGGAAAGTTATCTGGGCCATGGATAAATACGATCTTAACTCAGTAAACAAATATTGATACCTAAATGGGAGGAGTGCAATCTTGACAACCAATAGCATCTCAAACTCTTATTTGGAGATTTTGAGATAGCAACATATAAAATAAAAAATTGAAACTTGCTTTCATATTTTCTAAGCATGGGTATCAGAGATGTTGTATTACCTCACACCAACAATTGTCTCATGGTCTCCATCTCTAATTACACATACTCACACACACATACACACCCATACACATACACACAAATGCCAGAGAGTTTCCAAATTAAGAATACCACTTCAAAAAGATAAGTCAATATTTCTTGTCCTAACTTGAATTATCGGTCACCTGAATATTCAAACCCAAATGTAGATGACTGTGCACTCTTGATAAATATAACTTGGGTTGAATCAAAGACTGTCTTTTTAAGGAGGTACTGTGGGTGCCAGGATGTGATTCACATGGCATGAAGGTGCCATTACATTCTTTACGTTCAGATTGTTTGTTGTTAAATGATGACAAGCTCCAGTTCAGAGGACTTTGCACCAGTCCAAATACATGAAAGACATTGCTCATTCTCAGACACAGACCCTCCTTCCAACAATGCCCATAAACACATACATACGCACATACATACTATTTGTCATCTAGTGCTACTATAACAGAAATACAAGTGGATCACTTTAACAAAGAGAAATTTATTCTCTCACATTCTAGTAAGTTACAAGTCCAAATTCAGGGTGTCAGCTCCACGGGAAGGCTTTCTCTCTCTGTCGGTCTTTGTCCTCAATCTTCCCCTGCCCAAGGAGCTCTCAGGCACAGGCACCCCGTGTCCAAAGGATACGCTTTGCTCCTGGTGCTGCTTTCTTGGTGGTATGAGGTCCCCCACTCTCTGCTTGGGTCCCTTTACATTGGATCAGGGAGGGGACCTGAGTAAGGCTGGTGTTAAAATCCCACCCTAATCCTCTTAACATAAAACTACAATCACAAAATGGAAGACAACCACACAATACTGGCAATCATGGCCTAACCAAGTTGATACACACATTTTTGGGGGGGACATAATTCAATCCACAACACATACATATTATACATATGCCAGAGCAGGATATACGCATACATACATATATATGAATAAAAAATTCCAAAATAAACCCGTTGCTGTCAAGTCGATTCTGACTCATAGTGATCCTGTAGGACAGAGTAGAACTGCACCATAGGGTTTCCAAGGAGCAGCTGGTGGATTTGAACTGCTGACTTTTTGGTTAGCAGCCAAAGCGCTTAACCACTGTACCACCAGGGCTTCATATATGCATACATACCATATATACATATGCATATACACAAACGTAAACATACACACATACATTTGCAAGACCTGCCCTGACCACTTGACCTTAATCATTATTTGGAGGCTGCACACTGCCCTTTGAATTAAGTCCAAGTCCACGTGTTTGCGTTTGGAAGCTCTTCTCTATCCCAGCTTCCCTCTGCTCACCTCAGGCACAGTCTCTCAAAACTTCTCATCCAGTCTTATTGAGGATAGATATCATAACCTGACTTCCATCCTGGGATCCTCCAACTTCATAAACGATCTTTTACAATTTTGTAAACATTAAGGTTCTCTCTTTGCTCTATAAAGTTCTAATGGGTTTTGATTAATCCATAGTGTTCAGTACCCTACAAAATAATTTTACCATCCTAAGAAAATCTCCTGAGCTTCACCTATTCAATTCTTCCTCCCCAAATTTCTGAGAAACTCTGACCTGTTTAGTAACTCTACACTTTTTTTCTATTGCAGAATGTCATGTAAATGGAACCGTATGGTATGTAGCCTCTTCAGACTGGCTTCTTCCATTTAGAAAAATACCTTTAAGCTTCATCTATGTTTTCCCATGGCTTGGTAGTTCATTGCTTTTTATTGCTGAATAGTGTACCATTGTACAGTTGTACCATTCGTTTATTCATTCAACCACTGAATAATACCTTGGTTGCTTCCAGTTTTTTATGTCAAACAACATATTACATTAGGCAAATATGCTTCAAAAGACCTCTTTAAAGGTTTAAAAAGCAAGGCATGCGGTGAGAGAGCATTTTATATTCTTTGGATTAAGACTCATTGTCTTAGCGGTCAAGTGTCTACTGCCTGACCTCCCAGATCTTGGCTGCTACATCTCCCGGCATGCATCTGTCTCTCCAGATTTCAGGGTGACAGTTTTCCCTGTGACCCAGTTCTCTGATGGGTTTCAGAAAAGTCATTAATTTTCAATTCATGCAGCTTTTTCTTGTTGTAAGGATGGTAGCAATGACCTTGATAAGTTCTTTAGGTATCAGAGCTGAACTCAGAATTCAAGGCTTCCTATTTTATTACCAAATATTTATTAATCTAATGCACATTTGAGTAGCATAATAAAAAAAACTGGTCTGGATACCACTCTGATCATTTCGACTGGTTAAATAATACATACCTATTGCCTTTTTTTTTTTTTTTATTGCCTTCAGGTTGATTCCAACTCATAGTGACTCTACAGGACAGTGTAGAACTGCCCCATAGGGTTTTCAAGGCTGTAAATCTTTAAGGAAGCAGACTCCAACATCTTTCTCCTGCACAGCGACTGGTGGGTACGAATTGCTCTGAGCTTTCAGTTAGCAGCTGAGTGCTTATCCACTGTGCTACCAGGGCTCCTGATTAATTGATACTCATCTCATATTCAAATAATTTTCTAAATGTTAACCATAAATCTCTCGAAAAATATCCTTGTTTTCTTTTCTCTCCCCAATGAAAATAGTGGATTCCTGATTTTATAAATACACATACACAGGATAAACCAAGATATCAAACTATGTTTGAAGCTATAGTCTCAAAAGTAGAAGAAATATGGGAAGAGTTCAATTATAATGGACACAAAGGTGGATTTGTTGAATCGGATCAAGTGGCACAGCACCCTGGGAAGGAGTGGCAGACTTTCTTGAGTGGTCATAAGAACGAGATAAGTAGCAGCAGGAATCTTGGGAAAGCGGGCTGTGCCAGACCACATCTGAAGAACATCGATACAACGACCATAGAATAGGGTGGGAATGAGTTTCAAAAACCAGAATCCCTCCAGTGTCCCTACGATGGGCTTTCCTGGTTAAGAAACCTCAGTCCACTGAGAAAATATCCCGAAAGTTCCTTAGGAAGCTACCCCTCAAACTGAAGGAGCGTGTCGTGTTTCCTCAAGAGATAAGCATCCTTAGCTCCAAAAAGAGTTAGAATTAGCTACAGAAATGTTTTAAAGATAACCCAAGTATTACCACTTTTATCGTAAGAAAGGTGGGTAGTTTAAGAGTTTCTAATGATTATGAGAAATATCGTATTACTGTTTCCCATAGGATTTGTGATTCTAATTTAAATGTATAATTGAGTAACTGATTTAGAGAGGTGATATTAAGTGGAACTATTCCAGAGATCAGACAATGTAATGTGACCTTTAAAAAAATTTAAGAATAACTGAATTCACTAATAAGCTTAGTTTACTTAATTTAGGAAAGTTACTTGAATGCTCTGGAAGCTTTTATCAGTCAGATAATTGGAGTTCTTAGAAAGGAAATCAAATATATTTAATTTATAAATATGGTTTAATGTTCAAAGTTGGAAAATGAACTACATTTGGAAATGGGAGTCAACGTTAATCAAAACTCTCTTAACAGTAATTGTTTAGAATAATGAGATTTGTAAATTAAATTAAAAATTAAAGGAAGAAATATAGTTTTACAAGTATAACATTAATAATTGCTAGTATTAATTTTTAAAACCAAAGTAATATTTTAAATAATTTTTTTCTTCACTTGAAAGTACCTAAGGGTACCAAAATAACTTCTTTTAAAATATATACTTAAATTTAAAGAAGAAAATAAAGGTCACCTAGAGCTCGACCACATTGAGGCAATTATGATTAAATTTTTGCTGACTGTGCTTTTATAGGAAACCCTGGCAGCGTAGTGGTTAAGAGCTATGGCTGCTAACCAAAAGGTCAGCAGTTCAAATCCACCAAGCACTCCTTGGAAACCCTATGAGGCAGTTCTACTCTGTCCTTTAGGGTCACTATGAGTTAGAATTGACTTGATAGCAACAGGTTTGGTCTGGGGGTTTTTTTTGGTGCTTTTATGGCATTCTTTATGTTCTCTCTCTCTATCACGTATGTTTACGTAAGTGGAACACTTGCCATTTATTTATTTATAGACATTTTTTCTCCTATCTTCATTTTTCTATGCCTCTCCTCTACAAAAACACACTCTCCCTAATCCCTGCCCTCAGGCCTACTCTGTTAATAGCCTGGTATATGTCCTTTCATATTTTTCTCTGTAGTCATATAATCTCACACACACACACACACACTCATGCACATTTGTGGTTTTTTGGTCTTAGTTTATTCAACAAAGAGTATCTATTACATCCACCACCTATCTGTCAGTTTACTATACCTGTGTTACTGCTGCTGGAAACTATACCAACGGTATTTTAAATATCAGCAGGGTCACCCATGGTAGAGCTTCCAGATTAAGGCAGGCTAGGACGAAAGACCTGGTCATCTACTTCCAAAAATTAGCCAGTGATAACGTTTTGGATCACAACAGAACACTGCTCAATTTGCTTGCTTTGGACATGTCATCAGGAGGGATCAATTGCTGAAGGAGGACATCAGTGAGGATGAGGAGACCCTTGGTGAGATGAATTGGCACAGTAGCTACAATAATGGACACGAACTTGCCAGTGATCATGAGGATGACACAGGGCCAGACGTTTTGTTCTGTATCACATAAGGTTGCCATGAGTTGGAGCTGACATGACAGCAGCTATCATCATCTGCCTGCTACATAGATTTCTCTGCAGGTTACTTTTGTCACACAGCAAAAGCTCATGGAAAGTCCAAGTTGTCTTGGATAGTGCCATTTTTTTTTTCATGGCTGTGTAATATTGGTTGCACACTAAGATGACTCTAACCAAATCAAACCAAACCTGTTGCTGTCGATTCAGTTCTGACTCATAGTGACCCTGTAGCACAGAGAACTACGCCACAGGGATTCTGAGGAGTGGCTGATGGATTGGAACTGTCAACCTTTTGCTTAGCTGCCAAGCTCTTAACCATTGTATCACCAGGGCTTCATGATGTCGCTAGGTTTGTAAACATCTGATAGCTTCAGCAGAGGGTCATACACTCTTCCCTTCCTCACCCTGGCCACTGGGTAACTTACTACACCCCAGTTCATCTCACCCTTCGTGGCCCAAATCTCAGTGTCCGGGCTAAAGACACCTGCATTCCTTCTTAACCCAAAGACACACACTGAAATGTGTAGTATAAAATACTCCTTGACACAAAGTCAACCTGCACAACTGGGTGGACCTAAGTATGTCTATGTTCTCATAATATCTCATTGGTCTTAAAGTATCTATTTGGCTTATTTTTCCCTGTGAGGCCTACAGTAATTTTTTGGACTCATTAGTGCTCTGAGTTAAGGCAAATTCAAGTTATCCTACCCAAGGCCATGTGAGTTGTGAAGAAAGTGAGCTTTGAACCTATGTAGCCCTAACACCAACTCTACTCTGTGTTTCAGGACAGCTCTATGGCTTTGGGTCTCAGGGTAGAGTAAACTAGAAACTAAACAGGGAACTATTACAGATAGGATGTGTTCCCTAAAACATGCGTTATAAATTTTAACCTCTATGTCTTTGTTTATAATCTCATTTGGGAATGGGTTGTCTTTGTTATGTTAATGAGGCAGGATTAGGGTGGGTGTGTTTCAATCTCATTTGAGATATAAAAGAAATAAGAGAAGCAGAGATGGGGGAAGAGAGATACCCAGCCACATGAAGATCACCCAGGAGCAGAAGCTCAGAAGAGACAAGGACCTTCCCTCAGAGCCGACACAGAGAGCAAGCCTTCCCTAGGGCCAGCACCCTGAATTTGGACTTCTAGCCTCCTCAAGTGAGAAAAAAAATTTCTGTTTGTTAAAGCCACTGGTGGTATTCCTGTTACAGCAGCACTAGATAACTAGGACAGCAACGTTTCATTGATTCCTAGACAGAATGTACGGCAGAATGAAACGTTGTCTGCTCCTGCACCATCTTCACGATAGTTGGCAGGTTTGAGTCCATTGTTGCAGCCACTGTGCATTCTGAGTGTTTCTAACCTAGGAGGTTCATCTTTCAACACTGTATCAGACAATATTCCGTTGTGATCTATAGGGTTTTCATTGGCCAATTTTCAGAAGTAGATCACCAGGCCTTTCTCCCTAGTCTGTCTTAGTCTGGATGCTCTGCTAAAACCCGTCCACCATGAGTGACCTGCTGGCATTTGAAATACTGGTGGCATAGCTTCCAGCATCACAGCAACACACAAGCCACCAGAGTACAACAGAACCCCCTTACTTGTCACTTCTTCAGGTATACTTATCCACAAGTGAATTTAACCTCTCTCTAGAAAAAAAAAAAAAAATTTTTTTTTCTCAATGACAAGGAAACCCTGGTGGCACAGTGGTTAAGAGCTACGTCTACTAACCAAAAGGTTGGCAATTTGAATCTTCCAGGTGCTCCCTGGAAACTCTATGGGGCAGTTCCACTCTGTCCTGTAGGTTGCTATGAGTCAGAATCAACTCGACAGCAATGAGTTTGGTTTTTTGGTTCTCAATGACAATGCAACTAAAAACTAATTGGTGTGTCAGGCTTGTGTTTCTTTTCAGAAAAAAATCAGATCCATGTACACTGCACTAGAGGCTGTCATCATATAGAGAGCTCTCCCTTCCACGTTGGATGTGATAAGCTTGTTTTAACATCTAAACATAAAAAAATAAAATAAAAAAAGCTCACTGTCACATGCATATTTTTTCCATTATCCAAAAATATGGTTGTTTTGGTAAAACAAAAATCACCAAAGTCCAAGTGACTAAGTACAGTGATGCTGTAATGCACTATATTGAGAATATGCTTCGCTCTGTTGTGCATGGGGTCGTTATAAGTTGGAACTGACTTGACGGCACCTAAAAACAACAACACATGGTAGCATATGATCAGGGACCAATGGTACTGAAGGAAGAATTCCAAGCTACACTGAAGGCATTGGTGAAAAACAAGGCTCCAGGAATTGATGGAATATCAATTGAGATGTTTCAACAAACGGATGCAGCACTGGAAATGCTCACTCATCTATGCCAAGAAATATGGAAGACAGCTTCCTGGCCAACTGACTAGAAGAGATCCATATTTATGCCTATTCCCAAGAAAGGTGATTCAACCAAATGCGGAAATTATAGAAAAATATCATTGATATCACACGCAAGCAAAATTTTGCTGAAGATCATTCAAAAGCGGCTGCAGCAGTATATCAACAGGGAACTGTCAGAAATTCAGACCGGATTCAGAAGAGGACATGGAACCAGGGATATCATTGCTGATGTCAGATGGATCCCGGCTGAAAGCAGAGAACACCAGAAGGATGTTTACCTGTGTTTTATTGACTATGAAAAGGCACTCGACTGTGTGGATCATAACCAATTATGGATAACGTTGTGGACAATGAGAATTCTAGAACACTTATTCGTGCTCATGAGGAACCTGTACACAGATCAAGAGGCAGCTGTTTGGACAGAACAAGGGGATGTTCAGTGGTTTAAAGTCTGGAAAAGTGTGTGTCAGGGCTGTATGCTTTCATCATACTTATTCAATCTGTATGCTGAGCAAATAATCTGAGAAGCTGGACTATATGAAGAACGGGGCAACAGGACTGGAGGAAGACTCATTAACAACCTGCGTTATACAGATGATACAACCTTGTCTGCTGGAAGTGAAGAGGCCTTGGAGCACTCACTGATGAAGATCAAAGACCACAGCCTTCAATAGGGACTACACTTCAACATAAAGAAAACAAAAATCCTCACAACTGGACCAATAAGCAACATCATGATGAACGGAGAAAAGATTGAAGTTGTCAAGGATTCCGTTGTACTTGGATCCACAATAAACAGCCATGGAAGCAGCAGTCAAGAGATCAAAAGACGCATTGCACTGGGCAAATCTGCAAGGTCCCCTTGATGCTGATGACGTTGCTGGCCCAGACCCGCCCTTTGGCTAGCCCTGACCTATACAACCACATGAGGTTTCCCTCAGGGTTAATAATAGAGTGGGGGCAGGTGGAAGCTAGAAATCCTATGTGCCTATCCCATAGGGATACTGACCCTCAGGAGAAATTAATGCCTCTAGCTTGGTTACTGCAGGTGATCACTATTCTCTTAATCATTTTGGTTTGATTGAATGTTTCCACACCTTGTAAACACTCCCACTTTGGGTCAGTGAAGTTGCATGTTCAGGTCTAGCCAAGGCTCAGAGTTGCCCTCCATGCGTGCTACCTGCATCTCTTACACTCCTCGTGTTTGATCATTGTTGGTCTTGTTGACTCCCCCTTTCTGATGGCTCTTATCCTGGACTTTCCTTTCCATTCCTGCTTCACCTTCATTTAGCCCATTGGTAGTTAATGGTAGAATTCAAGCCTTCCATGCGGGAGACCCGGGTTCCATTGCTGGCCAACACACGTCATGCACAGTCACCACCCATCTGTCAGTGAGGGCTTGTGTGTTGCTATGACGCTGAACAGGATACAGTGGAGCTCCCACACTAAAACAGGCTAGGAAGAAGGGCCTGATGATTGACTTCTGAAAATCAGCCAGTGAAAACCCTATGGATCACAATGGTCCAATCCACAATCAATCATGGGGATGGCACAGAACCAGGCAGTATTTCGTCTTGTTGTTCATGGGGTTGCCATGAGTCAGGGGCTGACTCAATGGCATCTAACAAGAGCAGTACATTTTTACCACCTCTCTTCTGGACCACTGTGATTGCCTCCCACTGGCTATGTATCTCCATCTCTATTCCTCTCGCTCCACTGATTCTAATCCACCTTGCATACTGATAAGCTGCTCACTACTCTTCCATAAAGACTTCTCTGATTATATTATTCTCTGCCTTCAATAGCATTCAAAGTTTTCCACAAGTTGAACGTAACCTACATGTGTCCCTTTCTAGCTAAAATATCTTACATTTTTTCCAGCCTCTTGTTTGTTTGCTCAGGTTGTTCCCAAAGTCAGGAACTCCTTCCCTGTTCTTCTCATCGCTGCTTATTGAAACTGCATTTATTCTTAATAACCAGCTCAAATGCCACCTCCTAGATGAAGCATTTATTGATTGCTCTATATGATCATATTCCCTCCCTTCTCTAAACTCCTAGAATAAATTGCCTGCATGATACGCATGATATTTATGACACTTGTCGTGGCTCAAGGGTCCCTGTGTAGTGCAAACGGTTTGTGCTCAACTGCTAAAGGTCGGTGGTTTGAATCCACCTAGTGGTGCCGGAGAAGGCCTGGGGATCTGCTGCCATAAAGATTACAGCAAAAAAAAAAAAAAAAAAACTCTATGGAGCAGTTCTACTCTGCAATGCACAGGGTAGCCATGAGTCGAAATCAGCTCGATAGCAATGGGTTTGACGTTTTGGAGGTGTCATGGATCCCCTTCTCACAAGGTATTTGTGCTCCCCCAAGAAGAATGAGTTCTTTGGGAGCAGACGCCCTGATGACTCCATCAAGACCTAGCCAACATTTTGCATGCAGGAAATGACTATTCGTGAGATAGATTTTTGAATGAAGGAATGGATAGGTGAATGTCAAAATACTGAAGTACAGAAGTCACATCCACCTTCTTGGCACCTGGGAAGTTTGCTGTTCCTGGTTCCTTGTGGCTGGACAGGGTCACATGACTGGCTCTGGCCAGTGAGTTTCAGGGAGAAGTGATATGCGGTTCCAGACTGGATCATCCTTTTGTTAGGATGAAACTGTCCAGAACACTTTCCCTTCCCACTGACATGGTGACAACAACTTTGAGATGGTGCCTGCTTCATCAGTGGGACCCTGAGGAACTGCAATGAGCAGACTCTTGCTTCCATCTCACCCACAATGGACACAATGTGTGAGTGAGAAATATAGAACTCCTTTTGCTTTAGGCTGCTGAGAATTGGGGGTTGCTTGTTCCTGATGCATTTGTCGTTGTTAGGTGCCCTCGAGTTGATTTCGACTCATAGTGACCCCATGTGATAGGGGAGATCTGCCTCATAGGGTTTTCTAGGTTGTAATCTTTATGGAAGGAACCCTGGTAGAGCAGTGGTTAAGCACGCTGCTGCTAACTGAAAGGGCAGCAGTTAGAACCCACCAGCTGCTCTGCGGGAGAAAGCTGTGGCAGTCGGCTTCTGTAAAGATTACAGCACTGGAAACCCTGTGAGGCAGTTCTACTCTGTCCTACAGGGTCGCTGTGAGTTGGAATCGACTTAATGGCAATGGGTATGATAATCTTTATGGAAGCAGGTCAAGAGGTCTTTGTCCTATGGAGCCGCTGGGTGGAGATTTGAGTTCACTCAGAGGTGCCTCGAAAGAAAATCCTGGCAACCTGCTTATGAAAAATCAGCTACTGAAAACGCTATGGAGCACAGTTCTATTCTGACACACGTGGGGTTGCCATGAATCGGAATCAACTCAACAGCAGCTGGTACCAAGGACAGAGATGGGGTTAGAAAAACCAAAAATAAAAAAGCAAATAAACAAATCTGTTGCCATGGAGTCAGTTCCAACTCATAGTGACCCCATGTATTACAGAGTACAACTGCTGCATAGGGTCGGTTTGGCTGTAATCTCTACAGAGCAGATCTCCAGGCCATTTTTTCGTGGTGCCTCTGGGTGGGTTCAAACCGCAAACATTTATTTATTTAGTAGCTGAGAACAAACCATCTGCACCACCCTGGGGTTAGACAGGGACATGGTTATAGCTCAAAGAGCTGATCACGAGATGAACATAAAACAGCGAGAAAGAGAGACCCAGAAGGCCTGTACTAGTTAGTTTAGGGAGGTTATGATTGAGGAGCCCTGGTGGAGCAAAGGTTAGGAGTTCCACTGCTAACAGAAAGGTTGGCGGTTTGATCCCACCCAGTGGCTTTGTGGGGAAAGACCTGGTGATCTGCTCCCATAAAGGTTACAGCCTAGAAAACCCTATGGAGCAGCTCTATACTGTCACATGGGGTCGCGATGAGTCGAAAATCCACTAAATGGCATCTAACAACATAGTTAGTAAAGAAGGAAAGAAAGTAGCATTTTTAGCAAGGCTAAAATATATAAATATATACAATTTTCATATGTATTACCTGTAAACAGGACCAGGTACACAATTGGCAGGGATGAAATAGGGCCCTCTTATTAGAAAATAATTAAGAATTTCAAGATGGTGACAGCAGGGCGTTAATTCAAGTGTGCGGCCCTTCAGAGTGTGGCATCCTATGAGACCTCGGGGGTCACACACCCGTGAAGCTGGCCCTGCCTGTAAAATGGGGGCCTTTCAAGATTCTAGAACATCGTGGGCTGTTGCATACTTAGTTTCTACACTACATTCCATGACCTCAGAGAGCACAGGGCTGTGATGGCTGAATTAGTCCAGAATTTCTGGAGGAGAAAGGATTATTATGCAAAGAAAGAGAGTAGCTCCCCTTCCAGCAGCCACCTTTACAGCCATCACATTCATTCTGTCCAGGGCAGGCCAGCCACTACAGCGATCCACACAGGCCGGAGGGATGGCAGGACCCTTGGGGTTCACGGTGCATTTCCATCTGTGATGTTTATTTCAGCCCTGCAGATGCCAGAATGCACTACTAAAGGGAAGTGGGAAATAAATGCACCTCTTTTTTTTTTTTTTTTCCTACCCAAATGGACTCTTATCTTCCCACGTAGAAGCCACGGGAAGAGCCAGTCTCTAAACCGGGGAGCTGCCATAGGGAAACTGACCATTCTCTCACAGTCGTCTAATATCCTCCATCTTTTTATCACACCAGCTGCAGCCGAACGGTCATTAAAATTCACAACGGTACCCTCATCAACTATGCCCAGCTTAATCATTTTCTTAAGACCCCAAGCCTGTTTTGTATTCCGTTTCCCCGAGGCAGACCTAAGGGGGCTCGGAGATAAATTCCAAGGAAATAGGAGGCAGAACGAGGTGCCCAAGGTGCTCTCTGCCAAAGCTAGATAAATAGAAGCTTTAGAGGCACCTTCTTTCTCTTAGTCCCTCGCAGCTCCAGTGGCCAGGAGCCCTGCTCAGGTGGTAGGCAAGGCAGAAAAGCCACAGAAGTCATCTGATGTGCAGTTTGCAAGAGATCTCATTTTTGCCAGCAGCAAGCAAGCAAGCAAGCAGTGTTTTAGAAAGCAAGCCGGTTTGGCTCTGTCCACAATTTGCATGGCGAAGTGCTTGAAATTCCATGCTGACAGCTATCTAAGGAGACAGCGCCCCTTTCTGATGATTGCCAAGGGCTTAGCACCATGGAGAGCTCCACGAGCGTTGGGAATCTACAGGAGGAAAACCAAGACAGAGAAAGGGAGCCACCTCGAACACACGCCTTTCCACCCTCGCCACTGCCACAGGCTCCACGTTCTAAGAAGGCAGAGCTGGCACAGAATAGCTGTGAAAGAAAATCAACAAAGGGTTGCTCCAGCGATTCCCAGCAGGATTTTCCAGCGTGCCTGTCTTGCTGCAGCTGCCGCCTGTCAGGGTAATGACACATGATGGGTGATTAAAGGGCCAAGTCCTTAAATCAAAGTTGCGCCCAGGGCCTGCAGAGGCTGCAAACAGTCTTTGGAGTGGGAGAACCTCATTAGGACAAAAAGGAGCCTGATATCCCAACAAGAGAGAATCCTCGTATTTGGGAAACCTTTTCACGTTTTTGGAACCTCTGGTGGTGTAGTGGTTAAGAGCTAAGGCTGCTAACCAAAGGGTCTAGCAGTTCGAATTCACCAGGTGCTCCTTGGAAACGCTACGGGGCAACTCTACTATGTCCTACAAGGTTGCTGTGAGTCGGAACTGACTCAACAAAACAGGTTTTCGTTTTTTTCCTGTTTTCAGGATTTACCCAGGCTCCTAGCAGATACATAAGAAACAAGCATGATCCCTCCCCAGCATGCTCTGAGATGAGGCTCCCAGGGCTGGGTTTGCATCTGCAGATATCCCCAGCTCCACCTCTCTCTGCAAGGAGGCCCGCCAAGCATGGAGCAGGTCAGGGTGATTAACAACCAAAAAACAGTTGCCTTTAAGTCCATTTTGACCACGGAGCCCCACCCACGTGTGTCGGAGTAGAGCTGTGCTCCATAGTGTTTTCCATGGCTGATTTTTTGGACATAGATTGCCAGGCCTTTCTTCCGAGCTGCCTCTGGGTGGACTTGAACCTTCAACTTTTTGGTCAGCAGCCAAGTGCATTAATTATTTGCACCACCTGGGGAATCCCAGGATGATTTTTATAGATGTCTGGTTGCCAGACCTTCTATCTCTCTGCTTCTCTCTTGTCCTGTCTGGGTCGATGACGGCAGGGAGAGGAACTTGGGCAGGCAGAGGCAGCTCGCCATCCTCCTTTCCTGTGATCTGAGGAGTTAACAGGTGAGGAATAATCTGTACACCAGCTTCTCTGAATCATGGAAGTTACACCTCTGGGTTGTGTGGGGTTTTGTGCTTCCCATGTTTCTGAAGCTAGACAGACCAACGCAGCTTTTTTCCTTGGCTAGCCATGAAGAAGAGTGGGTAGGGGGATGAAGGACAGTCTTAGAGTGTGGTGAGACTCCCATTCCCGCTCCCTAGACACCCGTTGAGCAGCACATACAGAAGGACTGAGTGAGCATGGGCAAGAATTCCATCCTCCCCAAGTCCAACACCGAGCAGGTGTCTGCCCAAACTGAGGTCCCTGGGGAACAGGACTTGGGGTGGGCGCATGTGCTCTACTCAGGTCTTGGGGAAGATGAGAGAACCAGAGTTAGAGCACGGAGCAGGGACCAAGGCTGACGCTGCACTCCTCTGAAAAGCATAACTAGAAAAACCAGCAGGCGTCCACAGTGTGTAGCCTGGAGAGAGCAAAGGTTTAAACCTCAGCTCCTTCACTTCCGGGCTGTGGGAGGGGTTTCCCAGGATGCCTGACTTTCAGTGCTAAAACAGGAGAGTCCCGGGCAGACTGGGATGGTTGGCTACCCTGTGTATGACCTCGGGACACTGCTTAACCTTGCTGATCACCAGTTCTATCATCTGAAAAATGGCAAAAAATAGTTACCCCAATTACACTGCTATTGGGGATATTAACGTAGAAATATATCCAAAGTGCCTGGTATGTTTCCTAGAACAATATAAACCAGTTGTCATCGAGTCAGCTCCCACGTGTGCTCCATAGGGTTTTTCAGTGGCTGATCTTTTGGAAATATATCAACAGGCTTTTCTTCTGAGATGCTTCTGTGTGGACTCCAACCTCCAACCTTGTATTTAGCAGCCAACTGCATTAACCATTTTATCACCCAGGTACTCCAAACACTCGATTGTTGTTGTTAGCTGCCACTGAGTTGGCCCCTGCCTCATGGCGACTCCATGTACAATAGAATGAAATACTGCCAGGTGCCCATGATCACTTGTGGATTAGACCACTGTGATCCACAGGGTTTTCAGTGGTTGGTTTTTGGAAGTAGATTGCCAGGCCTTTCTTCCTAATCTATCTTAGTCTGGAAGCTCCACAGAAACCTGTTCACGCATCATAGCAACATGCAAGCTTCCACAGACAGACAGGTGGTGGCTGTACGTGAGGCGCCTTGGCTGGTAATTTAATCTGGGTCTCCCCCGTGTTAAGGCCAGAATCCTACCAGTGAACCACATACAATACTGGGATTCAATAACTAGTATTAATAAAAAGAACAATAATACCAGTACTCCAAAATTAGAATAAGATACCCCCCAAGCAGTTAGCTTCCATCAACAGATCAGTCTGAGTGAGGCCAGATGAGACCCTTCCTGGATTATTAGGAGGAAACTGGAGCCTGGAGGAGGAGGGGGGAACTGAAAGGGGTTCCTTTACATGGGGGACCATGACTTCTGGGATGGAGGGTCCTCAGCATTGTGAAGGGTCAACAAGGTCACACCCCAGAGGTTTGATTAAGTTGTTTGTGAAGGCAGCTGTCCCTCGAAAAGTGGGATGAACTTGTTGCCAGGTGGCCTCATGGCTTCCAGCTTGGATTCTGGGATTGAAGGTGTGGGGAACACAGACTTAAGGTGGCCATGACCTCAGGGGAAAACCCAGTGGCTCCATGCAGCCAGAAGAGAAGAAGACAACAGGGCAGGCCAGGTAAGGGAGGCGTGGAGCCCCGAGGTGGGAAGCAGCCCCATGTATTGGTTCTGCAGTGGGAGAGCCCAGAGGCAGCACTGGCTTGTGAGCAAGAGATCCAACCCTGCCAGAACCTGCACTACGTGATGGTCCTCTGAGATGCACAGTGCTGGGCCAGGCCACTTGGCACTGGACAGTGGGGTGCTGAGGCTCCCACATGGACACAAGTCTCAGAAGCTGTTTTAAACAAAAGCTGGGGTCTCTACACGACTGGAAGCCCCAGCACACCATCACCTCCTCACACTGTTTTTGCAGTGAGTCTTCCCCCAGTGGCTTTGACCTCACAACCTCGTGTGGAACTAGACAAAGACCACCCAAATAAAAACAAAGCGTACTTATTCAGAACTTGCTGTAGCAAGGGAGTCAGCCACCATCACCTGTGTTTGGCTGACTGAAAGGCAGACAGGCGAGCAGGAAAGCTTTATAGTAGAAAAGGGAAGGCTTCAAGTGTGTTCCACTGGAAGCTGCTGGCATGGGAAGCTGGAGGCAGGTTAACTGGAAGTGGGGGTACCCTATGTGCCTGGTTAGGGGAGCATATTTGATTTTTTCTGTTTCTTCCTGAATTGGAAGCAGGGACAAAAATTAAGGACGCTGTCAGCTACCGATCAAGTCCTGGCCATTGTGGGCCCAGTGTTACAGGAATTGTTATCTTCCTGGACTTGTAGCTGCAGACAGTTATTTGACTTCCCAGGCTGGATGCTGTAGACAGTGGGTCAGAGTTTTAATTTTATATGTGGTCTGGCCATTGTCTGTTTGTTCATCAGTCTCTCCCTCAGAATTTAAACCTGAGGCCACAGGTGTACTTGACTGGGTTCTGTACTTGCCTGGCTCAGGGAGGCAGAACAGCCTGCAGAGGCTGTTATGGGTGTAATTCATGCAGCCTCAGGGAACTCCAACATTCCTCTTGGGGTCTGTGATGTCTTTAAAACATTAGGAAGGTGGTAAAGGAAAAGACAAGGGTGTGGGGAGACGATGAAGAACGTGGGACAAGGAAGACAGAAACCGTCGCATTGAAGAATAATATATCAGGGGCAAGAATGGCAGACGACATCAGGAGTAGATACATGGCACCATGTGGTAAATAGGAAATAAAAATTTTAAATTAGCTTGATCAGATAGTTTGTTTTATACCATTTTAAAATTACACATCCACAGTGAACATTTGTGGATGGCCCGCTAACATAGAGCAAAACATGGCCATTTTACATATCTTCATGGAGACAACCCAGAATTGCCGGTCCCCAGACAGCCTTATTGTGGCCTCATTTTATCTCTGCTGCTAATCACTGAAAGGGCAAAGCTCCCATTAAGACACCATTGAAGCGCCGGCGATGGCTCAGTGGTGGCTGCTGTGCCAAGGACGACATTCCCAACCTCAGCGTTAATGAGAACATCTGAAAGATTATGGACGTGGCTGTGTCCAGGGAGGCTGTCGGAAGTAATTAAATGCTGCTTCAGTGAAGGGGTTGTTGGCATATCAAAGACTTGAGTGTTAAAAGAGTGCATGGCTATGAGCATATGTCATCTGCCCCAGCATCTCCGAAACCCTGGCCTGCTCACCAGGCTCGTTCCAGAGATGGCTAAGACCACTGAGCTCCATCTCAGGATACCCAGGAAAAGACACGGAGGCCTTTCTGCTGATGCCTGGGATCCCACACTTCTCGTTCTGGGGCATATTCCCTTCTATCATCAATGAAATACAACATGAGGAGCAATGCTGCTGAAGCAGCTTGGAGATTACAAGGGACTGAAAGCCAAAGCAGACCCCCAAGGGTGGGGCTAACTAGATAGTGAGCTAGCAATGTGGTGGAGGGTATGTGACCACTAAAAAAGCATAGGAAAAAAAAAAAAAAGTTGCCATGGAGTCAATTCTGACTCATGGTGACACCATGTGGGTCAGAGTAGAACTGCATTCCATAGGGTTTTCAATGGCTGTTTTTTTTGGAAGAAGATCACCAGGCTTTTCTTCTGAAGCACCTCTGGGTGGACTGGAACCTCCAACCTTTTGGTTAGCACCTAAGTGCGTTAACCATTTGCACCACTCAGGGAGTCCAAAAGACACACAGCAAAAGAACATTGAATGACACAGGAAAATGTTAACAATACAGAGATCAGAATAAAAGGTAGGTTATTAAATGGGAAGTTCAAATGTCTCTAGTTACAGAAAGAAAAGCACATATAACCAGAGGGGGAAAAAACAGACTACAAGGGGATTCACCAATATGGCTGATAATATTTTTTTGGTGCGGGGTGGTGGTGGTTCTCAACACTCCTAATTTTTCCTTCCGGGTGGCATCAGCTCTATTGGTTTAACACTCTTTGCTTCTCCCTACTTCCCCCTCACCTGGTTTATCCTCAGAAGAGAAGTGACTTACACTTGATAGTGAGTTTGGTAGAAAGAACAAGGTAAATAAAGCTCTGCATTCCCTCTACCTTTTCTTGGGAGCTGGCAGTTCCCGAGAAGCCTATACCTTTTGGTGGGCAGACTGTAAGACGACCCCAATGATCCCACCTCCTGGCATCCATACTGTTGTGTAGCCCTTTCCTCCTGAGTGTAGGAAGGACTGTGACTTCTAATCAAAGGCATATGGCACGAAAGGACAAATACTGTATGACCTCTCTAAGATGAAGTTCCTAGAATAGGCAAATATATGGAACTCAGAGTTTAATAGTGGTTACCAGGATGGGGGAGGTGGAGGGATGGGGGAGTGATTGTTTAGAAAGCCTTCAGTTTTTGTTTATGGGGATGGGAAATTTTGGCAAGGGATATTGATGATGGCTGCACAACATGATTGATGTAACTGAACTTACTGAATTGTACACATGAAAAATGTTGGATTGGCAATTTTGTTATTTATATATATTTATTATTATTATTATTATTATTATTATTGTACTTTAGATAAAGGCTTACAGAACAAACTAGTTTCTCATTAAATAATTAATACACATATTATTTTATGACATTGGTTAACCACCCCACAACATGTCAACACTCTCCCTTCTCAACACTGGGTTCCCTATTACCAGTTTTTCTGTTCCCCTCCTGCCTTCTAGTCCTTGCCCCAGAGCTGGTGTGCCCCTTTAGTCTTGTTTTGTTCTGTGGACCTGTTCAATCTTTGGCTGAAAGGTGAACCTCAGGAGTGACCTTATTACTGAGGAGACTGGGTATCCGGGGGCCATACTCGTAGGGTTTCTCTAGTCTCTGTCAGGCCAGCAAGTCTGGTCTCTCTTTTTGAGTTAGAACTTTTTTTCACATTTTACTCCAGCTCTGTCTGGGACCCTCTATTATGATCCCTGTCAGAGCAGTCATTATCTATATTTTTACAACAATAAAAAAAAAAGAATATGGAAAATGGAATAGGATGTCACTTCCGTAATTAGGTTACATGGGATTGTAACTTCCATCTTGCTATCTGACTCTTTCTATTGCCTCATCTTGCACATTTTGATGAAGCAAGATGCCATCCACATGGCAAGGAATTGAGGGAAGCCTCTGGCCAACAGTCAGGTAGGAGCTGAAGTCTTCAGTTCGACAACCTGCAAAGAACTGGATCCTGCCAACAGGTACATGAGCTTGGAGTCAGAACACTCCCCAGTTGAGCCTTCAGAAGAGACATTATCCCTGGCTGACACCTTGATTGCAGTCTGGTGAGAGATCCTTACACAGAACATCTGGCTACACTGTGCCCTGATTCCTGGCCCTCAGCAAACTGTGAGATAACAAACATGTGTTGATTTAAGCCATTGAATCTCTAATAATTTGTATGAAGCCATAGATAACTATACAAACCTTCATGCTGTAAGGTACGTAAGGGCAGGCCTATGCTTTCATGGGGCACAGAAGCCTTTAGAGGTCCACTCTGTCAGATTCTTGGCTCAAGATTAGAAAGCTCATTTGCGCTTAGATATCAAAGGCACTCTCCTGTATCAGTTTTATCAGTGACAAAAGAGATGCTTTACCTTCTACGGGTTGACTCCTTTGTCTCTCTCATATTTTTCACACCTTGAACGAGCAAAAGGTCCCCCTTAAAACATCGACAATAGTGTCTGAGTGTTGGGATACGTGGATATTTGTCTACCTTTTAACTTATTTTTCCATATTAAAAAAAAAAAAGGAACATATACAATTTTATAATTAGAAAAAGAAATTACTAAAAAGGGTCAGAGTGGCCAGCAAATACAAATGGATGCCAAGAAGAGCATTTAATATTGTCCTGAATCTGTTCCTATGACCCACGGTGGAGGATAAAGGTGCAATGTCCTTAAAGGTTCTAAAGAAAACTGGGCTCTGATTCTCACTCAGGGTTTACTAAGCTCTGCCATCCCCAACCAGCACCCCAGTCCCCACTCCCTTCCAATTTATAAAACAAAATTGGGAAAGGTAGGGGAGAAAGAGAAGATCTTTGTGAGTTGCTGAAGAGTGCTATGGCTTGTGTTGCCTGTCCCCCTAAAACCCAAGAGAAGGGGAGCTACAAAAGAATCTCACTCACAGAGGTTAGGAGAGCCTACAACAATGGGATAATGGATTTTATATTCCATATTTGCTATTTCCTTTGGGAGACACCATGTTCATCTACCATCTATCTACCTGAGCAGAAAAAATAAATTAGAGGGAGAGAGATGGCAGTATGAAGAGCGGGGACAGTTAGGGCAAAGATGTGTAAATTTCCCAGGGATACTGCAGGAACTCTCTGGGCTTGGTTGACACCCTGCCTAGGATGGTTGGTTACTTTGAGGAAAGTTATTTCCCCCTTCATCATCACCCAATTAGGAGGTGTGTAATGGCGAATTTGAAGGTTCCCTCTCAAATCATCTACATATATTCCCAGGACAAAGTCTGTGTTTGGTTGTTTGCCAGACAGACAACTCTGATGGCCAGTCAGCACTAGGCAAACAGTCATAGCCAAGGTAAATAAGGGACCCATCATCCTTCACCATCTTCTCCTATCACCCCAACACACAGAGGAGGAAGTGACCCAGAATGAAAGACCAGGCACTATAGGCAGGGAGAGGGTGGAATATCACCGTTTACAGTGGACTGGTCATCAGAGGGTAAGTAGAAAGCTCTTGGACCCACCTGGGAAATCGTCATAGCAGATTCAACACAGCCCATTTCAAGGCAGTGATGGGAGAAAAACTAAAATTGATTCACGATCCCTCCCCACCAACCAAGGCCAGACTTTTCAATAAATCTGATGCATATAAAATGAACGCTTGACTATATTAAATGTATCTGATGATACAATCATAAGTTTTTCTAATCGCTGAAAACGTACATTCTACCCACTTCTTAAGAATTCGAGGAACAGTGCTACTTAATGCTCAGAACCAAGGTGCCTGGTTAACAGGGCCGGGTATAAAATCCAAGCCTTCAGCCCTAGCTCAGGACAACTCTGAAGGGCCATCCCAGCTTCAGAGCTGTCTGTAGCATCAGCTGAGGCCCTGCTTGCGACTGCCTCACACATTCTCCCTCTGCCCAACCTATTTCCTTCACACCCACATAAGTGCTGATCCTGAGGGCCTTCCAAAAAGCTTCCTGCACACAAATCTCCATCTCGGAGTCTGTTTCCCCCGGAAACCAGCCAAAGACAACCTCCCACTCCCCTTTTATTTAGCTTTGCCACTGCAAAGCCTGCTTCCTAAGAGTCACCCTCCTTCACCTCGCAGGTTATGGCTCTGCAGTGCCTTCACAGCAATTAATGCACTCCCTTCACGGCACTACCTTCATTGTAACCATACATTTCTCGTCTGTTTATTTAATTCCGTACCTGTAACCAAACCTGTTGCCATCAAGTGGATTTCAACTCATAGTGACCTTATTTTAATTTATTTGATTAGTGTCTGTTTTTCCCATCAGACTATAAGTTCTGTGATGGTATAGGCCCCCTGGTCTGTCCACCATTACATCTTCAGGGTCCAGCATAGAATGTATTATATTGTGTGTGTTCAATACGTATTTGTAGGGTGAACACAGAAATAAAGGATATTTAAATCCAATCTGGGTGATAATTCTATTTTTTTTTTTCTAGTCTTTCATTCAATTTCCCCTTCCTACTCAATTTCTCGCTCATTAATTCAACCAACGATTAACGAGCACTTTCTGTGCACACTGTGGCTTGTTAGGTATGTCGTTGTTGTGTGCTATTGAATCAATTTTGACTCACGGTTACCCTATAGGACAGAGGAGAACTGTCCTATAGGGTTTCCTAATCTGAAATCTTTATGGCAACAGATCACCAGGTCTTTTCTCCCTGGGAGCAGGTAGGGGGTTCGAACCACTGGCCTTTCGGTTAGGTGTAGTAGGTCAGATAAGGACGACCCAGACAGCTCCTGCTTTGTTATTGTTATGCCATTCTTGAAGCTATGTGGTGCTTTGCAATTCCCTACTATGGGCTGTGATAGTGTTATCAATGATTTGTCATATGTGTGTGGCATTTTTCTTCAGTGAGTTTGTAAGTACTTCAAGGCAGGGGCATTCATACTATATTTCCTAGCTCATAGTAGCTATTGCAGGCAGCATAATGACCCCAAAGACTCCCATGCCTTAATCACTGTAACCTATGAATGTTACCGTGCATGGCAAAAGGGACTTTGCACAGAGAATTAAGGGTTGCCAATCAGCTGACCTTAAATTAGGGAGATTATCCTGAATTGTCCGAGGGGGTTCACCATCATCACATGGGCCCTTAGAGTGGAAAAGGGAGGCAGAAGAGTCAATCCAATGGATGGACCAGAAGAAGAGCCAGGAGACCTGAGGTAGGAGAGGTCAGAGAGATTTCAAGTGTGAGATGGGCTCAATCCATCCTTGCTAGTTCTGAGATGTAAGTGGCTACGTGCAGGCAACAGAGAAAACCTTCTGAGAGCTAAGGGTGATCCACCAGCTCGCATCCAACAAGGAAATGGGGACCTCAGTCCTATAACCTCATGGAACTGAATTCTGCCAACAACAAGAAGGAGCCTGGAGGTGATTCTCCCCCCAGATTCTTCAGAAAGGAATGCAGCCTTGCGGACAGCTTGATCTTGGCCTCGTAGACAGCGAAGCAAAGAAACATCTGACCTATGAAACTCTGAGGTAACATGCAGGTGTTGCTTTGAGCCGCTGAGTTTGTGATAATTTGTTAAGGCATGTTATGATTGAATTGTGTCCTCCAAAAATATGTATTGAAATCCTGACCCCGTACCTGTAAATTGAAGCCCTGGTAGTGCGGTGGTTAAGCACTCCATTGCTAACCGAAAGGTCAGTGGTTCAAACCCACCAGGCGCTTTGTGGGAGAGAGATACGGTAGTCTGTTTCCATAAAGATTTATACCTTTGGAAACCATACAGGGCGGGCAGTTCAGTTCTGTCCTCTAGAGTCGCTATGAGTCAGAATTGACTTGATGGCAATGTGTTTTTTAGTTTCTTTAGTAAATAATGATCTTGTCTGGAAATAGGGTTTTTTTTGTTGTTTTGATTTTATTGTGCTTTAGGTGAAAATTTACACCTCAAGTTAATTTCTCATTCAAAAATTTATACACATATTGTTTTATGACATTGGTTGCTTTTGTTATATTAATTAGGTCATGCCCGAGTAGGGAAATTATCACTTCTGAGTTATAAAAAAAAATCAAAATGGACACAAAGATACAAACACACAGGGGAAGCCAGACACCATATGAAGATCATCTACGAGCCACGGACCCAAGTAAGCCCTGGGCCTAAGGACAAGGAGGGAACTGACACAGCCCAGACCCTGATTTGGACTTTCCAGCTCCAAAACTGTGAGGAAATAAATTTCTGTTCTTTAAACACACCCACTTGCGGTATCTGTCACAGCAGCCCTGAGAAATGAAGGCACGGCAGCAGTAGAAAGCTAGTACAGTAAGTATCTGATATATATTTTTGGTGTGAGTTTTTAAAATTGGGTCTTTCCAAATTAAAATGCAGCAAACCCTGGGCATTTGTAGACAGAACGTTTTATGTTTCAACTCATTGTAAACAATGTGGAAGTTCCACGCATGGTAACGTGTGTAACTTGCTGAGGGGGGTATTTAACTTGGGAGTGCCACAAGGCACGTGTGTAGAAATAGCACCCTTGGCATCACACCAGGCTCACTGCTTGCACCTTCCTCTCCCCACGCATAACGAGTCCCTGGTGGGATGGGATTGCAAGAGGAGGAGTAACTGTTACTTAGAATTCTTATAAATAATAACAATAACAACTTTCAAAGCAATTATTAAAATCCCAGTTTTTATAGTTGTGGAAATAATTTGACAGTGGCATGTGAGAAAGGCGGGCTTCTCAGGGGTCTCAAAAAGTAATCCCAGAGAAAGCCAAGGGGCTCCAACTGTTATTACGTTTAATGGTCATGCACGTATCCTTCTTCTCTCCCACCTCCAACACGTTGTTGTTGTTGTTAGCTGCCATGGAGTTGGCCCTTGACTCCTGGTGATCCCATGCACAACTGAACAAAATGCTGCCCGGCCCTGTACTATCCCATGATCGGTGGTGGATCAGACCATTGTGATCCACAGGTTTTCACTGGCTGATTTTTGGAAGTAGATCACCAGGCCTTTCTTCCTAGTCCCTCTTAGTCTGGAAGCTCCACTGAAACTTGTTCAGCATCATAGCAACACACAGACCTCCACTGACAGATGACTGGTGGCTATGCATGAGGTGCCTTGGCTGGGAATTGAACCCAGGTCTCCTGCATGGAAGGCAAGAATTCTACCACTGAGCCACCACTGTCCCCATCTTCAACACACAGCCAGGATAACCTGGAGTTGGCTGCTTGGTATGATGACGGTGATAACAACCATGTGGTTATGGACTTATCAATATGGCTCTGGTCCCTGGCTGCGCCCTTCTCATTCTTACGCAGAGGGGAGTGGCTCTCACCGTGACATCATCAATCGGCTTTAAGCAAAAGTGTTCTTCTCTCTTGTTCACATTCAAAACGAATGACTACAGAACTGCAAAGCATTTTTTGACTCAATTTTGTTTCCATTTTCCAGCCACAGCATATTCTGCTTCAAAGGCATAAAAGAACCACTGAAAACTTGGTGTTCAACCTATCTCTCCAAGGAAAAAAAATATTGTTCTGCAGTAGCATCCAACGGCGTATGAACAGTGGAGAAATGATGAACCCCCTAAAGATATAGAAAGGACGCAATCCACACTCTGTAACATCCCCCTGGGGTCATCCATGACCTGCCTCAGTGTTCCTGCTCATCCCCTCTGGTATCCACTCCTGCTGCAAAAATTGGTTAGCAACTTACTACTTTCAAGGCTCAGAGAAGGTTATTTTCAAAAGGTTATGAATATGAAAAATTGTTTCCAAGCTCAATGTCCAATAAGAGAATAATTACAAACATTATGCCAAATACTACAGTGAAAGATGGTGTACCCATTAAAAAGAATGAGACAAAGCTGCATGTGTTTATATAGAAAAACAACTATGATATATTGCTGTTGTGGATTGGATAAAAATATGTGTTGAAATTCTAACTCCTGTACCTGTAAATATGACCCCATTTGGAAATAGGTTTTTTTGTTTTGTTGTGTTAATTAAGTTGTATTATTCTGGGTTCTCTAGAGGGAAAACCAGTATATATACTCATATATATTGAGAGAGAGGGAGAGAGAGAAACAAACAGAGACAGAGAGAGAATAAGAGATTTACTACAAGGAAATTGCTCACACAATTGTGTGTACTAGCAAGTCTCACATCTGTGGTTTTTGA
This sequence comes from Loxodonta africana, assembly GCF_030014295.1. Lineage (NCBI taxonomy): Eukaryota > Metazoa > Chordata > Mammalia > Proboscidea > Elephantidae > Loxodonta > Loxodonta africana. The sequence continues at coordinate 220,653,151 of NC_087343.1, forward strand.
CTATAGCCCTGTTATTAGGTGCGTGGCAACCCTGGTGGAGTAATGGTTGAGTTTGGCTGTTAACTCGTCGGACATGGATTGGACTGGACAATGCGTTGGAGAGGGATGCTGGTGAGGAGTGAGCTACTTGGACCAGGCAGACACTTGAGACTGTGTTGGTACCTCCTGCCTAGAGGGGAGATAGGAGGGTAGAGGGGTTTAGAAGCTGGCAAAATGGACACGAAATGAGAGAGTGGAGGGAGGGAGCGGGCTGTCTCATTGGGGGGAGAGTAATTGGGAGTAGGTAGCAAGGTGTATATAAGTTTTTATGTGAGAGACTGACTTGTTTTGTAAACTTTCACTTAAAGCACAATAAAAATTATTAAAAAAAAAAAATTTGGCTGTTAACCAAAAGGTCGGCAGTTTGAATCCACCAGGTGCTCCTCGGAAACCCTATGGGGTAGTTCTACTCTGTCTTATAGGGTTGCTATGAGTCGGAATCGACTTGATGGCAATGGGTTTGGTTTTATTGGGTGTGTAGTGGTATTTCACTATGGCTTTTATTTGCATTTCCCTAATGACTAATGAGCAGAAACCCTGGTGGCGTAGTGGTTAAGTGCTATGGCTGCTAACCAAGAGGTCGGCAGTTCGAATCCACCAGGTGCTCCTTGGAAACTCTATGGGGCAGTTCTACTCTGTCCTATAGGGTCGCTATGAGTCGGAATTGACTCGATGGCAGTGGATTTTAATGACTAATGGTGTTGAGCATATTTTCACGTGCTTATTAGCCATTTGCATATCTTTCTTGGAGAAAAGCCTATTCATTTTCTTTGCCCATTTATAAATTAGGTTATTTGTCTCTGATTGTTGAGTTGTAATGGTTCTTTATATATTCAGGATACAAGTTTCTTATCAGATATGTGTTTTGCAAATAATCTCTCCAGTTGTGTGGGATGTGTTTTCACTTTCTTGATTATGTCTTTTGAAGCACAAAATTTTTGAATTTCGATGAGGCCCAATTTATGTATCCTTTCTTTTGTCACTTTTGCCTTTGATGTTATATCTCAGAAACCACTGCCTCATGTAAGGTCATAAAGACTTGCTCCTATGTTTCCTTATAAGAGTTTTATAGTTATAATTCTAACATTTAGGTCTATAATCCATTTTGAGGTAGCTTTTGTACACGGTAAGAGGTAGAGATCCAACGTCATTCTTTTGTTCTGAAAAATTTATATGTTTATATTAATACATTATAATTGTTATAACAGCACTCTAGGGTGATTTGAGGATTAAATAACCAAGGCATAGAGAGATTAATAACTTGCCCAAAGTCTCACAGCTAGTAAGTAGCAGGGCTAAGATTCCAACCTTAGTAGTCTGATTTGTGAGTCCATATTCTTAAATCTCTCTCCCTAAAATGAACGTGGCATCTCAAAAAGGTAAGGATAAGAGGAGTTACTCAACAGATGGTGTTGGTACTACTGACTAACCATTGGTGGAAAAAATTCTAGTTCTTGTTCATAATTTCCATCACAATACATATGTATTAAAGAGTTGTTGTTGTTGTTAGGTGCCATCAAGTCGGTTCCAACTCATAGGGACCCTGGGCACAGGAGAACGAAACATTGCCTGCTCCTGTGCCATCCTGTGCTCAAGTGCATTGTTGCGGCCGCTGTGTCAATCCATCTCACTGAGGGTCTTCCTCTTTTTCACCGCGCCTCTACTTTCCCAAGCATGATTTTCTTCTGAACATCAGAACACTCTACGGCTGCTAACCAAAAAGTCAGCAGTTCGAATCCCCCAGGCTATCCTTGGAAACCCTATAGGGCAGTTCTACTCCATCCTACAGAGCTGCTAGGAGTTGGAATCGACTTGATGGCAGAGGGTTTGTTTTTTGGCATAAAATAAAATAAAAAAGGCTTTAGACTTTTCAGACTTGTAGAAATGGCAGAGAGCTTGGATGAACTAACTTTCCCATATGACATTTAGCAGATCGGCCAGAAAATTAAGGGGAAATTCTAGAAGGAAATGAGTCATAGAGGTAGCAATCTTAACACTTGCATATAATATTTGCTCAATTTAATTGGATGACCATTAAACTACATATGTACAGGGGAGATCCCAGCGGGCTCAGGAAAAACGAAGCACCTGAAGCTGCAAAAGCTGAGTAGAGATTTCAGCTGCTGCCTATTGCAAGAAAGAGTGATTGTCACTTTTGTTGTTACAAGGGGGGGAGGGAGGGAGCGTGGGAGAGGGTTATTTACTGATTAGTTAGTAGATAAGAACTACTTTAGGTGAAGGGAAGGACAATACTCAATACACAGAAGGTCAGCTCAGATGGACTGGACCAAAAGCAAAGAAGTTTCCAGGATAAACTGAATGCTTCGAAGGTCAGCGGAGCAAGGGCAGGGGTTTGGGGACTATGGCTTAAGGGGACTTCTAAGTCAATTGGCAAAATAATACTATTATGAGAACATTCTGCATCCCACTTTGAAGTGTGGTGTCTGGGGTCTTAAATGCTAACAAGCGGCCATCTAAGACGCATCAATTGGTCTCAAACCACCTGGATCAAAGGAGAATGAAGAACACCAAGGTCACATGACAACTATGAGCCCAAGAGACAGAAAGGGCCACATGAACCAGCGACTACATCATCCTGAGACCAGAAGAACTAGATGGTGCCTGGCCACAACTGATGACTGCCCTGACAGGGAGCACAACAGAGAACCCCTGAGGGAGCAGGAGATCAGTGGGATGCAGACCCCAATTTCTCATAAGAAGATCAGACTTAATGGTCTGACTGAGACTAGAAGAATCCCAGAGTCATGGTCCCCAAACCTTCTGTTGGCCCAGGACAGGAACCATTTCCGAAGACAACTCATCAGACATGGAAGGGTCTGGACAATGGGTAGGAGAGAGATGATGCTGAAGAGTGAGCTACTTGTATCAAGTGGACACTTAAGACTGTGTTGGCATCTCCTGTCTGGAGGGAAGATGGGAGGGTAGAGACTGGAAGGGCTGACTCATTAGGGGGAGAGTAAGTGGGAGTATGGAGTAAGGTGTATATAAGCTTATATGTGACAGACTGACTTGATTTGTAAACGTTCACTTAAAGCTCAACAAAAATTATTTAAAAAAAAAAAAAAGAAAGAGTGATTGTGGAGATTACGTTCAGCCAATTAAATGTCTGCCAGGACAAAATTCACTCTTTGAAGGAATATAACAGAATCCAGGGTCTCTACAATGTATCATTCATAATGTGCAGTCAAAAAAAGAAATTACAAGACATGCCAAACAGCAGGAAAAATAAATGTTAACCAAGCTGATTTAAAAAAAAAAACAATAGAAACTGACCGGAAGACTCAGGTGTTGCGATTAGCAGACAAGGACTTGAAAAAGCTATTATATATATATCTAAGGATGTAAATAAATGTACTTGCATAATAAGTGGAGAGATGGGAAATGTTAGCAAAGAAATAGAGAACACTTAAAAATAAATGAAAAAAAAACAACTAAATTGAACGATTCAGTGCATGGGCTTAATACAGAAAGGCATAGCAGAAGAGTTGGCAAACATAAAAGGAAGTCATGTATAATTTCATTAAAAATGAGATAAAATGAGTAAAATATTTAGAATAAATTATAGCTCTTATTGGTATAAGGTCCCCAGATGGCACAAATGGTTTTAGCTCAACCACTAACCAAAAGGTTGGCTATTCGAACCCACACAGTGGTGCTGCAAAAGAAAGGACCGGCAATCTGCTTTCATAAAGACTACAGCCAAGAAAATTCTATGGAACTCAGTTCTATTCTATAAATCCAGGGGTCACCCTGAGTTGACAGTAGTTCTTGATCTTAGCATCATGGATCCCTTTGAGGATATAATAAAGGATACAGTGTTTCTTCCCAGGAAAATGCATACATTTTTTGCACATAATTTCAAGGTCCCAGAACCCTTACAAGGTGATTCATAAATTACTGAGGCCCATGAGCCACAGTTCGGGTTTGGAAGCCTTGGTTTAGAAGCTCTCAGAATTAAAATAACAGTGGAGAAGCAGCTTTTGAAGTCCCTGGGAGGTATAAATGGTTAACACACTTGGTTGCACAGAGATCGTCTGGGCACAGGGACCCAGGGACCTGCCCGGCCTGAGGAAAAGAGAAGGGCCAAGGCTGGATAGGAGCCTGTGAATTTGCTCCAGAAGCCAGGGGCTTTCCTTAGATTCAAAAACTAACCGGCCTCCAGGGAAGCCCCTGCTCTGGTTTGATGAGGGATGTTCCTTCACATTGCGTGCACGGATCAGAAAAGACCTCCGCAGAGTGGCCACAAAGGAAGAGCTGCCGGGTCATTGTGAGTTACAGATTCACACTGAAACCAGTGTTCCTGGGAATGTAGGGGTTCAGATTGGCCAGCGGCAGGAAGTTGGGAGGGGGGATGATGGCATTTTGATGCCTGGGGGAAACATTCAGAGCAGCACATCCATCTGAGAGATCCAGCAGTTCTTGGAACTATTTTCTTACCATAAAAGATCACACTCCCCAGGCCCCCAGTAGACCCTTGGTGGTGCAAACATATAACATGCTCAGCTGCTCACTGAAAGGTTGGAGATTCCTGTCCGCCCAGAGGTGCCTTGGAAGAAAGGCCTGACAATCTACCTCCGAAAAATCAGCCACTGAAAACCCTATGCAGCACAGTTCTACTCTGACCACACAGAGTCACCATGTGTCAGAATCAACTCCATGACAACTGGTTTTATGGGTGGAGAGGCCTGTCCTAAGCGCTGGATCAGCCTGGGACAAGGGGCAAGGATGTTATAACCTGAGGCTAAATTTGACTGAAAAACAAAAGCCTGCTCCCTCAGTTTTTTTCCTGCCATGGCAGGAAATATTAGCTAATGTTTTGAGACTCTCTATTCCTGGGGGTGATTTTTGCTAAAAAGATGAACTAGAAGTGAGATAACAATGTAACATTAGGTTGAATATCCACAAAGTCGGCACCAATTATTTTTCCATCCCACTGATTGCTTTCCACGATCTTCCCATATTTGTTTTCCTGCTCTCTTCTTTACCCAAGCCTCCCGTCTCACATCAAAAAGGGGCAAGGCAGGGTTCATTGCTAAATACTTTATTGTTGGAGCAGTGTTTTTTGAAAGCAGGAAGAAAACTTCCCAGGCTGGAAATGGGCTCCAGCGTCCCACCTAAAGCACTCATATTGTCTGTAGAGTTCTGGTCTTTAAAATGTGTTTAAGCCCGGCACCCACCATCCTTCGAGGCTGGGGTCTTAACCTGAGAAACTGCCTTAATTTCTTGACACACCTATCAGGCAGAAAATTTTCCCCATTAAATTTAGAATTGGTAAAGGGTGTGTGTAGCATCAGTGAAAACGAGGGAAACCCTCAATGAGATGGAATGACACAATAGCCATGACAATGGGCTCAAACACACCGAGGATCATGACGCTGGCACAGGACTGGGCCACATTTCGTTCTGCTGCACATGGGGTCGTCATGAGTGGAGCGGATTCATCGGCAACCAACAACAGCAACCACAAGTTTTGAATATTTGCTGCGTACTTTTTTTTTTTTTTTTTAACAACTTTATAGAAAAAGTAGAGTACTTAAGGTTTTTATTTAGGACAGGGCAAAGCAATTTTCTTTCTTAAACAGTTTGAAATTCCCAAACACTATACTGATTATTCTTAAAAAAAAAAAACAGGGTTTGGAAAAAGATACAGGCCATCGGAGTTTCTAAATGCATCACTCCAAAGATAACCTATGGATGGCCTTTATAAGGGTGATGAAAACACCTCCCCACATACCTTGGCAGACATGTTCAGCTTTCTTCCTCCTGCCCTAAGGCCGTCTAATTTTCTTTTACAGAATGTGCTCCTGTGTTCAGCACCATCAGTATATATTTTCTCTTTCTCTCCAACATAAACAAACAACAACAGCAACAACAACAACAACAAAAAACCCAAACCTGTTGCTGTCCAGTCAGTCCTGACTCATGGGGACCCCATGTGTGTCAGAGTAGAACTGTAGTCCATAGGGCTTTCAATGGTTGATTTTTTGGAAGTAGCTTACCAGGCCTTCCTTCCCAGGCACCTCTGGGTAGATACGAACCTCCAACCTTTAGGTTAGCAGCTGAGTGTATGAACCATTTGCACGATCTAGGGATTCCCTCTCCTACATATGAAACCAGTCACTGTATTTTGCATTTTACGATGTATTTTCAAATTATCCCATTTAATCTTCATGATAACTCTGTCAGGTAGACATGAGCCTTCCTGTTGCTTAGACAGGTTAAGCAAATTGCCCAAAGTCACATAATTTAGAAGGGGCAGTGCCAGAAGCAAAATCCCAGGTGTCTTTTCGCCACTTTGTGTTTTTTTCGTTTTGATTACATCCTACGTGCTCACCCCTCTCATGCCCAGCTTACAGTGCCTTTCATGTACCTCACTGACGTAAAAGTAGACATATCAGACTCCTTTCCCTCCAAAAGAATTTTCCCTTGGGGATTACCACGTTAGCATTTTTGTGTAATACATTTCAGCAACACTGACAAATTGTTTAGTGTGTAAAAGACTGTAGTCAACTATTTGGGGAAAAGGGGAAGAGGAGTCTTTGTCCTTATTTTACCAATATTTTTCTCAGTGGTTGGCTGGGAATGAGGGGAGCGGGTGTCCTTGTTTTGCTGCCTTACTGGCCTGCTGCATTTTAAATGCACATTGCCATCCAGTAGATTCTGACTTAGAGCGACAGCTACAGGAGAGAGCGGAACTGCCCCATAGGGTTTCCAAGGCTGTAAATCTTTACGGAAGCAGTCTGCCAGTTCTTTCTCCCATGGAATAGCCTGTGGTTTCAAACTGACAACACCTTTGGTTAGCAGCCAAGCACTTAACTACTGGGCCACCAGGGCTCCTTACATTTTGAATAGGTACCTCTCTTCATCATTTGTAATGGTTTGCTTTGAATTTGTATGGTATGTGGAGTGTGTATGTGTGTGCATGCATAGGTTTAAAAAATGTTTGCTATTAACTTGATCCTGAGTCATGGTGACCTCTTGTGTGTCAGAGTTGAACTGCACTTCTAAGGTTTTTCCAGGTTGTCATCTGTTTGAAGCAGATTGCCAGGCCTTTCTTCCAAGGTAGTTTGAACTGCCAACCTTTTTGTTTGCAGCTAAGCACTTAACCATTTGTGCCAACCAAGGACTGCCATGTGTTTGTTAGGACCATATTAAGAGATTAAAAGAGAGGAGTAACTCTTGCTACCATGGAAGACACTTGGGATTGGTGTGTGTATAGATACGTGTGTCTACATTTTAATGTATATCCCTCAATCCTCTGTAAAAAATAAAAATAAAATATTAAGAAACCTATGTATGATATAAGACTCTTAATATTAGATAACAAAGAGCCCCAAGCTTTCCCAGCTGCAGAACCAGGTATAATCCTATTACCACTGTCAGGACATAAGAACTGATTGGTCAGGTGCTAATGGGCAGTCCAGCAGCTGCAAAGCAATGGCCAGGGCAGCCAGCTCTGCCCAAGTCAGACTAGAATCAACACACCCTGCTTCCCCTGATCTTAATTCGTCTCCTCTCTATATTATTAGTAAAATAGCCTTACCTCAAATGCCAGATTGTCCACTACCTGCTATATGCACAACCTTGGTGTGTCAATTTTTTATACACTTAAAGTATGGTAACAAAATATACAAAGAACAGTAAAAACAACCCCCATTGTTTGCTAATTAATTTTTTTAAATGGTATCAGAATTAGGGAACCCTAAGCTCTTCAATACATCCTGTATTCACACTATCTTTTTATTTATTATCATTTTTTTCCAGAATTTCAAATATTTTACTTTTTAAAAGTTAGAAACACCACAAGTGTGAAGCTCAAGTCATTTTAAAACCACCCCTGGGTTATTAAGGACTGCTGAAATGAACCATGATTTAAATGTCCATTTCTACGCATATTTTGCATGGGTTGAGAACATCTAAAATTAGGCCAACTCTGAGAATCATTTCTATTTGAAAAACCCTCACTTTAAATGCTTCATTCTCTTATCTCCTCCGTGTACCATGCAACTTTTAGCAGACAGTTATCTGTCGCCTCGAATGTGTTAATTTCATGTACCTGCTCTCACTGTTCCCGTCCTATGGAATGCCCCTATCTAGCCTCAACGACTCTGCCTTTTTTTGTTAATCCAATTAAACAATTGTACATGTACAGTTCAGTGACACTGGTTATATTCTTCAGGTTGTGAAGAACCATTCTCACCTTCTTTTCCCAAATTATTCCTGCTGTTGTAAATTTAATCACATATATGCTCAAGGCAGACATTCTTTACTAATTAAGCTAAACTCATCCAGCCCCAGTGGCTCCAGGAAATCTTGATTGTATGAGAATTTGAAATTCTGGTCTCTATTTTTCCCCCTTTTGATCAGGATTCTTTCGAAGAATCTTTGATCAAAACTTTCAGTAATGTTAGCTGGGAATCAAGTAGTTCTGGTCTCATGGCAAAGGGACAACTCTATCTTCTGGAATGCTTTCATCCTTTGAGACTGAATTCAAATGCCCTAGGTTCACATTCTACAGTTGATGATTCTACAAAAGAAAATCACGCCTTCGACTGTGAGCCCTCAGTGTCTGTGCCAGATGGTAACCTTTGCGCATGATCTTTGACAGGAGCTGGACACATACATATCCAACTGCCCCAGGAGAGAGGAAGCTCATTAAGAGTAAGGCCATGTCTCAGTCATCTTCGTAGCCCACCTCCCCCTACAGCATACACCAGCACCTAGTGCAAAATTATGGCAAGAGGAGATTGGAAAAACTTAATTTCTGCATTTTTAAATTATAACCATCCTTCAAGGTTTTTTCCATGAAGCTTTCTTCAATTCCCCCAAGTTGACAATCTGTTATCCACTGAAAGGCAGATATGTGGCACCTATTATTTTTTTACCTGGCTTCATAATTTTTCATAATTAGTAGCTACTGCCTTCTTCCTAGGTGGAGCAAATGGTTTGTGCTTGACTACTAATCTAAAGGCTCACAGTTTAAACCCACCCAGTGGTCCTGTGGAAGAAAAGTCCTGGTGACCTGCTTAAGATTATAGCCAAGAAAATCTTATGAAACAGTTCCACCCTGTAATACGTGGGGTTGCCACAAGTCAGAATCCAGTCAACAGGAACTAACAACAGCAACAACCTTTTTCCTTTTTATCTCCCCTTCCAAGACAAAACAAGCTTTTTCATTCATGAGGATAAGATCCATGGTTGATTGTATTTGTATCCTTCATAAAGCTTTGCACAGAGTTGTCTTTGATACATATTTGTAGAATAGATAAATGTTTGATGAATTTAAAATACATTAAAGTAACTTCAAAATATATTCCTTTCCGGGGGTGGGGAAGGACCCGCGTTGCTCAACATTGATTCTCAGCTCCTGGTTTTTGTCAATATTTTATCATTTTATAAATTCCAAACTAACTATTGTAGCTTTGGATTTAAATGATATCAATATTTGTCTTCAGGTTCCTGAAATTCAGTTCCTCCAGAGAATAGAATTTTGGGGTCAAAAGTATGTACAGGCAGTCCCCAGGTTACAAACATCCAACTTACGGTAAGTTAGGATGGGTACTAGTCTTTGTGTCTTTGTGTGGCTAGTCCTGAAACATCACACACATACACACAAACATCACTGAAATTCACTTTTAAACCCAAGACTCCAAATAAATGGTATGGTAGAGATCCTTTCCAATAACAGATTTAAAAAAGAAAAAGAGGATGCCTGAACAAAGCCTTGTAGTCAATAAGAAATCACAGTTTATCTAATAGAAAATCATATAAATGAAGAAAACATAAGCCAGTCACTATAAACTAAATGTAAAACTATTATTAGCAGCTCTCAGAAAAATTTGAGTGCCCTTTACGTCCTATCCTTGGCAGTTTAGTTACTAAAGTATGAAAATAATTGCATTTCAAGGTGCCCAGTGTATAAGTTGGGTCAACAGTGTGGACTGTTAGCACAGGGTCCCTCTTGTTGTTTCCATAAATGTGATGGACCTGTTTCCATTTGTTGTTTGTTTTTGGTAATGGGGTTTCCAGTTGCTTAATTTCAGTGATCTTCAAAAAGAAATCTATGGACAAGTCAGCTTGCAAATAATGAAATCCTTGAAAATTAGACCTCTGAAACACATTTGAGACCATGTATTAGACTTTTCCACCACATAATCAACATGGCAGAAACATGGGCGCTAAAGGTGGAGGCCTACTCATCTGCTGAGCTGCCCACAGCCTGCACCGGTGGCCAAGGGCACTGAAGGGAGAGGACAGTGTGGCTCCACACCCTAGATGGGAAGAGCCCAGATTTTTACCATTCTCTCCAATTTCTTTCTAGGAGAGCAAAACTTCAAACACCAGCTATGGCAAACCCATGTGTGCATGTGTGTTTTTAAACAGGTATATGCAGACAACAGAAAACCCAAGCCAAAAAAGACCTGCCGAGGTAAAACAAAGCATTCTTCTTTTCTTACTTTTAACCGTGAGGTACATGGACTTGCTGACGTCTGCGCCCACATCGTTGCTGACCTTGCAGAGGTAGTAGCCACTGTCTTCTTCCACAACATGCTTGATCAACAAGGACCCGTTGCTGAGGACTTGGATTCGGCCATTCAAGGCAATTGGTTGGAACTGGGGAACCCCAGCACCTGAAATAGAATAAAAAAGAGGAACAGTGGTGCAAACACAAATAACTAGGTGAAGACAATGAGTCTAGTTCACCCAGACTAATAAAGAGAAGAGATGGACATTTAACCTATGTCATATAGGACAGCTGTGGAATATACCAAATTTTCCCCCAACATTAAAACTCTTGTTTAAAGAGAACCAATTCATTTAAAAGGATGGTATTTTCAACTCTAAGATAAAGACAGCTTATAGATCATTTCCTGATAAAAAGCCAAATTTGATGAATATTAACTAGCTTATAAATTATTCAAGAAATCACAGTAGAACAAACACAGAAGTAGACATCTCTTGTGGTACTAAAAGCGTTCCTTATGTTCCCAGGGCTTTAATATACGTGGAAACAAGGAGCGCTCTGAGGACACGGCAGTGGAAGACCTTGTTCACAGCACACAATGAAGGCTACAAAGAGAATACCAGTAACACAGATTTCTCCCCTAAGTATGGTCATATCTCAGTCTAGACACACAATGTGCTATTAATATTGTTTGTTGTTGTTAGGTGCCACAGAGTACATTCCAACTCATAGCAACCCTATGTACAACAGAATGAAACACTACCTGGTCCTGCGCCATCCTCATAATCGTGGAACTAGGAAGACAGAAACTGTTGCATTGAAGAATAATATATCAGGGGCAAGAAAGACAGATGACATCAAGAGTAGATACATGGCACTATGTGGTAAGCTAGAAATAAAATTTTTAAATTAGCTTGATCTATCGTATGTGGTTTGTTTTATAATATTTTAAAATTCTACCACCACAGTGAACATATGTGACGGATGGTCTGCTAACATATCGCAAAACATGGCCATTTTACAACTCCTCATGGAGACGCAATCCAGAATTGCTTGAGCCCATTGTTGCAGCCACTGTGTCAGTCCATCTTGTTGAGGGTCTTCTTCTTTTTCACTGACCCTCCAATTTACCAAGCATGATGTCCTTCTCCAGGGACTGGTCCCTCCTGATAATATATCCAAAGTATATGGGACAAAGCCTCGCCATCTTTCCTTCTTTTAAGGAGCATTCTGGCTGTGCTTCTTCCAAGACAGATTCGTTCATTCTTCTGGAAGTACATGGTATATTCAATATCATTTAATGGTATATTTAATATTATTTAACGTCACTTAAATAAGTAAGTCAGCTCTTTGTACTTGGCACTGAGACAGCACTCTGTCTTCAGAGTGCTTACACTCAAGGATATAATGGCATAGATGCAAAATGCTTCATGTGGGAGATATATATGAAAGTATTTTGAAAATAATTCTTTTGGAAATAATAAAACAGAGCATGAAGGTCTCAGGAGATTTCTGGGAAGATGGTGGTTTGGACAGACCTAGGCAGCCTGCCTCTCTCCTAAAGAGGCATCAGGTGAGAAAGGAGGTATGCAAAAAACCTCTTTAAAGTTTTAAAAAGAAAAGATGTCACTTTGAGGACTAAAGTACACCTGACCCAAACCATGGTCTTTTTGACTGCCTCATGCATGAAAAAGGAAGACAGAAGAATTAACACATTCAAATTGTGGTGTTGGTGAAGAATACTGAATATGACAAACATACCAGTCTTAGAGGTAATACAATCAGAGTGTTCCTTAGAGGCCAAGATGATGAGACTTCAGCTCGCTTACTTTGGACACATCATTAGGAAACACCAATTGCTAAAAAAGGACATCATGCTTGGTAAAGCAAGCAGGTCAGCAAAAACAAGGTAAACTCCCCATGAGACAGATTGACAGAATAGCCACAACAATGGGTTCAAACATCCAAAGAACATGAAGATGGCATAGATCCAGGCAACATGTCCTTCTGTTATCCATGAGGTCGCCATGAGTCGGAGCTGACTCTATGACAACTAACAACTACAACAGGAGGACGTGATGCAGGCCTTGAAAGGCTCTGCTAAGGCTTCCCGGGAAGGACTCAGGATGGAAGGCAGGGAGAAAGGCAATCTAGAGAGAAATAGGCAGGGAAAAGAGGACCATATCCCAATCAGAGCCCTCTCCAGGGTTAAAGAGTAGAAGAAAATAGAGCTCCCCTATATTAAGGGCAGCCTCTCCCTGCCTTGTTGGATGAAGAAAGGGACTTGGACAGCCTGGCTATACATGTGACACCTTTCTAACCAGGAAACCAAGGGGATCAAAGAAAACTATAGAAAGTAGCCACATAAATATTAAATACCAAGGACCTATGGAAAGAAAGCTATGAAACCATTGCGCACCACCGCTACTACTGGTTGCTGTCCAGTTGATTCCAACTCATGATGATCTCATGTGTGTCAGAGTAGAACTGTGCTCTACAGGATTTCCAATGGCTCATTTTTCTGAAGTAGATCATCAGGCCTTTCTTCCGAGGTGTCTCTGGGTAAGCTCGAACTGTCAACCTTTTGGTTAGCAGCCAAGTATGTTAACCATTTGCACCACCCAGGGACTCAATAAAACTATTAATGGTCATTTAGCTAAATGGAGGACTATTCATGATATTTATTGACTGGTATTCATCAGCTCACCATTAACCAGTTGCCCTAAAACCATTCATTAAATAGCCCAACTTTTCCAACTGACTTGAAATGCTTTATCGTTTATAAAAAATGTGTATACACTCAATATTCTAGTAATACCAATGTTTTCCACATTTTAAGTTTATTACAATGTCCAAAATTTTAGACACTTTTTTTTTTTTTTTGGAACTTGATAACATTATCCTAACATTCATCTAGAAGAAACAAACAAAATTCCATGCAAGAAAGCCAGAAATGTTTGAAAAAGAAAAACAAGGGGAATATTTTTGTACCAGATATTAAAATACATTTGAAAAATAGAAATCTCATTAAGTGTGTTATTGATGCTGGAGCAGACAAATCAGTGTGTCATGGATTGAATTATGCTCCCCCCATAAAAAAAAAAAGTGTGTATCAACTTTGTTAGGCCATGATTCCCAGTATTGTATGGTTATCCTCCATTTTGTGATTGTAATTTTATGTTGAGAGGATTAGGGTGGGACTGTAACACCACCCTTACTCAGGTCACCTCCTGATCCAAAGTAAAAGGAGTTTCCCTGGGGTGTGGCCTGAACCACCTTTTCTCTCTTAAGAGATAATAGGAAAGAGAAGTAAGCAGAGAGTTGGGGGCCTCATACCACCAAGAAAGCAGCACCAGGAGCAGAGTGCATCCTTTGGACCCAGGGTCCCTGCGCCTGAGAAGCTTCTCGACCATGGGAAGATTGAGGACAAGGACCTTCTTCCAGAGCTGACAGAGAGAGAAACCCTTCCTTCCCCTGTAGTTGACACCCTGAATTCGGACTTTTAGCTTACTTTACTGTGAGGAAATAAACTTCTCTTTGTTAAAGCCATCCACTTGCGGTATTTCTGTTATAGCAGCACTAGATGACCAAGACACAGTGTAACAGACAGAAGGCTAAAAAACAGACTCCAGTATACACACATTTTTTCATAAACAATAAAGCATTTCACATCTGTTGGAAAAGGTTGGGCTATTCAATAAATGGTTCTAGGACAACTGGTTAACCATGTGAACTAGTGATAATGACAATGATGATGATGATAAATAACGTGTCTTGACTCATTGCAACATGCCACAAACCATAATAAATGCTTTCTATAATTCATTTTACTAAAGTATCATGTTAATCCCCTTATTGTATCCACTTCACATAAGGGGAAGCTGAGGTTCATGCAGGTTAAATGGTTTATACTACAATAACACAGCCAGATGGTGGTGTGGCTGTAATTTGAACTCACAGCTCACTCCCTTCACTGAGGGTTCTCCTAGATTCCCATTTTATTTCTTTTCCTAAAACGAGTTCCAAATCTAAGAAAGCTTTCTGTATGAACAATATGTCAGTTGGAAGACATCAACACAAAACCAACACTTCTTCTCAGAAACCATACAAAAGCAAAAGGAAAGGAACAGAATATTCAAACCATATTTTTGATGAAATCAGGAAATAGCTAAAATCTCAACCACAAAAAAATAGGTAGAAGAGCAACCAGCATCGTAGACTGAGTAGAGGTGCATGCAGAAAGACAGGGGAAGCTGGGCCATGGCTGTGGATCTCAGCAACAGCAGCAGATTCTGCAGAGTGAATGGCAGTGGCACCCCCTGAGGAACAAAACCGAATCAGTGGGAACAGTGCACACAGGCTGGTTTGGGGCAAGAGCTTCCCTGTACCTGGTTTGGTTCTTAGAGTCAGCCAAGTTAGAGTTAAGAGAAAAATCAGGTATTTGTATGACGTATCTCTTTCTGGGGATATGAATTTTCTTCCAATGGGAGCAATCAAAAAGAAACCAGGATCTAGCAAAGGTAGTATAAGAAGAATGGAGAAAAGAAATAGGGAGGAAAAAAAAAAAAAATCAGGTGAAGAAATCTCTCCAGAAAAATGATACCATAATTCAGGTAAAAATAATGAATAAAATGCCTATGAAATGAAAACTCAAGAAAGAGTGAAACGTTAGTTGGCAGAACTTAAGAAAGAAGGAGAAAACATAAAATCACAGAAATGGAGACAAAGTTGGAGAGAGCACGAAGGAAATCAGACACAATACTGGGAAAAAAGTCATAGAGAATAGAAATGAAAAAAAAAATCAAGTAAAATGGGAATGAGTTTAAAAAGTCAGAGAGAAAATAACAGCTATAGAAGAGAAAATAACAGCTATAGAAGATAAAATCCTATGGCTCCATAACTGAGACTTCAAAGAAGAAAACAGAAAGTATGAAAAAGAACAAAAATTTAGAGAGAAAATACAAGAAGGATTTTCTTAAATAAAAAATGACTTGAATCTACGTAGTAAGTGGGTGCATCATGCTTTTGGAAAAATTGACTCCAAATGAATAATACCAACATATAGACCAGTGGTTACATTTTCTTAAGTGATATTTTTATTACTTGCATAATTAATAATACATAATATCCTCTAACGGGTTGAAGAAATATTAAAAACAACTACAATGCCTGTCATAGATTGAACTGTGTCAACTTGGCTAGTCCGTGATTCCCAGTATTGTGTGGTTACCCCCATTTTGTGATTGATGTGATTTTCCTATACATTGGAAATCCTACCTTTATGATATTAATGAGATGGGAAAGGCAGCAATTATGTTAATGAGGGGGGACTCAATCTACAAGATTGGATTGTGTCTTGAGTCAATCCCTTTTGAGATATGAGAGAAGTGAGTAAAGAGACAGGGTGACTTCATACCACCAAGAAAGCAGCACTGGGAGCAGAACGTATCCTTTGGACCCAGGGTTCCCATATGGAGAAGCTCCTAGTCCAGGGGAAGATTGATGACGAGGACCTTCCTCCAGAGCCGACAGTGAAAGAAAGCCTTCCCCTGGAGCTGATGCCCTGAATCTGAATTTCTAGCCTAATAGACTGTGAGAAAATAAATTTCTCTTTCTTAATGCCATCCACTTGCTTATTTCTGTTACAGCAGCAACAGGTAACAAAGACAATGCCCAATATTATTTTGGTTCTAGAGAAACAGGTGTTATTGCAAATCACAGCTGCATGTGTAAACAATTAAAATGCTGGGATATTGTTAATATGTATTTGAAGTTACAAAAATGGTTTATGTAAGAAATTCTACTTACAGAAATTTTTCCCTTGGGAAAAATGAACACATACACAAAGATCAATGTGACAGAAGTCATTACAACACTGTAAAACAATGAAAACCTGGGAAGAAATACAAACACAATATCCAACAATAGTATTGGAGACACCTAGTCACCTTTCTAAATATCCATTCTCTCTGTCTAAAAACCAAAATTATATTTATATCTATGAGTATATATTTGCATGGAGACAGCCATGAAAGGCTAGTTAAAAATGTTTACTGTAAATATTTTTGAGCAGTTACTTTTCAGTGGCATTATATGGGAGGAATTTAACATTTTAAAATGTTTTGCAATTTCCAATTTTTCTTTAACTCTTGATATAAAAAATTAAAGATTAAAAAAGCTACTATAAATTAATTTTCAAAGTCAATGGTGAGAAAGAATAAAATGTATGCAATACACAGAAAGATAAAAAGAAAATCTATGTAAATCACTCCTACGAATGAGAAAGAAATAGAAATAAGTGTGTAAGTAACATGAATAAGAAATCCCCTAAAGGGGAAATAGAAATGGTCAGTAAATACAGGATAAACCATTTTTAACATCACTAGTGTTTTTAATATGCAAATGAAATCAGGAAGCCACTTTCACCCATTACAATCCAAAAATTAAAAAAAAAAAAAAAATGGAAGGAAAGAAAGGTCCTATTCAGTTGTCAAGAGTGCAGTTACACTGCTGGTGGGCTTGTAAATTGCCTTAATATTCTCTAAAGGGCCCTTGCCCAGTACAGGCCAAGAGCCTTAAAGGTGGTCATCCTATTTCACTTCCAGGAATTTATCTCAGGAAAGTAATGAAGCAGATGCACACTGAATTAATAGACGAGGATGCTCATTGCTACAGGGTTTATAGTACTTCTGGTGAAATGAGTTCTTTATGTGGTCTTTTCCCTTGGTTCTTTGGAAAAACAGCTTGAGAGCTTTTTCCCTTAAGCCCTGAGGACTTATCTTTGCCCTAGTTTTCTACCCTAGAGGGTTGCTTACTTTTTTCCAGGTTTATTGATATTCCCAGGGTAAGCTATAAACAGCTTGAATGGTTTGATAATTTTTGTCTGGCCTGGGCTACAGCCTGCCCCGTGATTGGTCTTTTTTACCCACCTTGCAGGGATTGGTCAATATACTTATGCAAATGAATGACATACTTATGCATATAAAGTGACTGTGGCCTATGGAGAGGGTATTGGTCAGTTTGTGGCCCTGGGGGGAGAGCCATGCAATGAAATTGAACAGTAGAGTTCTTATATACATAGCCAACCACACAGAGGTTTGCAGACAGAAGAAGGAAGAAAGAACCAAAAAGGAGAAAAGGCAAAAAGAGTAGAAGCAGAAAAAGAGGAGGTGAGGAACCACTAAAAGTACAATAACACAAGGTCAAGGGCTGTACCATTGAAGAAAGTGAGAGGCCCAGAAGGAGTCCTGCAGCAGAGCTGGCAGCAGCAGGCAGGAAATTAAAATGTGTGAATGAGAAAAGAAAGAACGTCCAAGATTTTCACAAACACAGTTAAGGAAGCTTTCCTGGAGAAGATGATACAATCAAGATAAATTATTTCTAACAATATCTAGAATGGTTCCACCATTAGTATTTATTTCCACATGACATATTTCTATTTATGTAATGTTTACATCATTAGCAGAAAATTAGAAAATGCTGCTCTGCCTTTGAAAAGGAAGCAAGGTTAGGAGTGAAAACAGTGAAATCAGGATACAAGGAACACTCACGATAGGTCACTGGACGTTTGGGTGGGCTGACTGTTTTTAAAGCAAGCATACCAGGGAAATGACATGCAATTTGTACATTTTAAGGCAGCCAGGTATATAAAACTATCACTAATTTTATCGTTAATTTTCTAAAACTGAGGCATATGGCCTCAGAGCCCAACCCTTCTAGGAGACACCTGTTCTGGCTTATCCTCCTACACCAATCAGAATAGGCCACACATTCTTCTGAAATTGTCCTTGGCGAGATAACCACAGAACAGCCATAGTGGACCTCAACTGGTTTTAACAGGTTTTCTACACCATCTTAACACTTTAGGTGACCTATTAGCTCATTAAGTGAAAAATACATATAAGCACTCCACCTCTAGGTGAAGGCTTAACATGCTAATGAAGGAAAATCAACTCTTCCTCCCTCCCAGAGAATCAAACCCTTGTCTAGAGAAAATACATAGTCATCCCCAAGCCCTAAGGAGCCCTGATGGTGCAGTGGTTAAAGCGATTGACTGCTAACCGAAAGGTAGGTAGTTCGAAACCACCAGAGGCTCTACAGGAGAAAGATGTGGCAGCCTTATTCTGTAGAGATTTACAGCCTTGGAAACTCTATGGGGTCACTACGAGTCATAACTGACTGGAGGGCAGCAGGTTTGGTTTGGTTTGGTCCCCAAGCCCTGAGCCCCTGCATGAAGGTCAATCCTGAATATTCATAATGAATTTGCATTTCCTTGTGTGTACCCTGTAAAAGCCCACTTCCCCAAGCTGCCTGCAAGCAGTCTTGGAGGCAGCAGCCCTGATTGCTCCTTTCTTTGCACAATGAAATAAAGATGCCTTTCTAATCTCCCACCTCTGCCTCTTGTCTATTGGCTGCAACAAGTCATGCCAAGCAGAACCTGGGCTTTCCACCTGGCAACAAAACCACATAATCCCATATATCTGAATACTAGGGAAATAATTCTCAAAGGGAAATTCCGACAAATTACACTTGTGTCTCCATACCTGAGGGTTTGCAGTAGTCTCCAAGCAGACCATGGATATTCAACACACATGAGCAAGGTAACACTTTCCCAGCTGCTGAAATAAAATACACAAATAACCTACTCACCTCCCTTTGTGGTCTTTCCAAGGGCACAATATACAAGAACAGAGGCTTTTGTGGTCTGATTAAAAACACCTCTGTGTTCTAGCTTGGGTATATGTGAGACACTTCCACGTTCTAGCATGGTATACGTGAGATGGCAGACCCGGAAGAGATGGAGATGCATTTCCTTACCAGAAACATCCCTCAAAGGACACCAGTGCTTATCTTATCCTTTATAACATCACATATGTTTGGCAGATAACAAGCAAATCAAACAACTCCTCACCTTTAGAGAATTTCCACACGATGGTGGGTACAGGATAACCCTCAGCAGAGCAGTTGAGGATGACAGCTTTGCCATAAATCCCATCCTGGTCCCGGGGCTGAACCACAAACTTGGGGGGAACTGAAAAGAGAGAAACATCACCAGCAATTCAGACAAGACCATAAGTTAATAAAAGTGTACTTAAGAAATCCAAGAATTCTAGCGAATCTCAAAATACACAGAACGTTTTACATAGATGAGAAAATGAAATCAGGGTTTGCAGTTCGGGGCAAATGAGGAGAAAGTCTTGGTGTGGACAATTTTTATATCAATGAGCTCATGTAGATGGAAGTTATTTTGCACTGGGGAAAACTGGACCTCTGAGAGTAGGAGTTTGACTAAATCACAGGAAGGTGACATTTTGTTTTTCATTTATGTTATCAAAGGAGGTCTTTAGGAACTTTCTCTACAGAAAATAGAATTACAATCACTATTTAAAGAACAGATAGAACATATATGTGCTCCTTACAGAGCAATTTTCTAGGATAAGTAAGTATTCCTCTTGGGTCTGTGATGCTCCTAACCTCTATTTTTTTCTTTAGCAGGAGATGGAGGGAGAACTAATAGGAACCCTCTATAAGGTAACATAAACGGTTAGGCACTCGGCTGCTAACCAAAAGGTTGGTGGTTCAACCCAACCCAGAGATGCCTTAGAAGACAGGCCTGGTGAATTACTTCCAAAAAATGGGCACTGAAAACCCTTTGGAGCACAGTTCTACTCTGACATACATAGAGTCACGATGAGTCAGAATCGATTTGATGACAACTGGTTTAGTGTTTTGGTTTTAAAGGCAACAAAGAACACAACACAATATTGAACTTCTTCCAAAAATCTGAGAAGGACACATCATTCCTGGTGTCAGCACCGTTTTGGACCCAAGGGGGACTTTGGGGGCCAGTTGAAGTAATCCATCATAATGACTCTATAGTGTACCTATAAGAAACATCTATTGAGTAATTGCTTATTTGGTGAGTTTTGTAAGATGCTGGAAAGATCCATCCCTACCCAAAATGTACACATGTACCCTGCTTAAACATACCTACCAAGAGACAGCAATTTTTTTTATTGTACTTTAATCGAAGGTTTACAGAACTAGTTTCTCATTAAAGATTTAGTATACATTATTTTATGACATTGATTAACAACCCCACGACATGTTAACACTTTCCCTTCTCAACCTTGGGTTCCCTATTTGCCAGCTTTCCTATCTCCTCCTGCATTCTAGTCCTTGCCCCTGGGCTGGTGTGCCCCTTTAGTCTCGTTTTGCTTTATGGGCCTGTCTAATCTTTGGCTGAAGGGTGAACCTCAGGAGTGACTTCATTACTGAGATAAAAGGGTGACTGGGTATCATATTCTCAGGGTTTCTCCAGTCTCTGTCAGGCCAGTAAGTCTGGCTTTTCTTTTTTGTAAGTTAGAATTTTGTTATACATTTTTCTCCAGCTCTGTCCAGGACCATCTATTGTGATCCCTGTCAGAGCAGTCAGTGGTGGTAGCCAGGCACCATCTAGTTGTGCTGGACTCAGTCTGGTGGAGGCTGTGATAGTTGTGGTCCATTAGTCCTTTGGACTATTCTTCCCCTTTTATCTTTAGTTCTTTTCATTCTCCTTTGCTCCCAAAGGGGTGAGACTAATGGAATATTTCAGATGGCCACTCACAGGCTCTTAAGGCCCCAGATGCTACTCACCAAAGTAGAATGTAGAACATTTTCTTTATAAACTATGTTACACCAATTGAGCTAGATGTTCCCCGAGACCATGGTCCCCACAGCCCTCAGTCCAGCAATTCTGTCCCTCAGGGAGTTTTGGTGTCTCTATGGAGCATCCATGACCTTGCCTTTTGTACAAGCTGGACTGCTTTCCCCAGTATTGTGTACTGTCTTACCCTTCACCAAAGTTACCACTTACCTATTATCTATTTAGTGTTTTTCCATCCCCACCCCTTGCCTCTCTTGTAACCATCAAAGATTGTTTCTTTTTTGTGTGTAAACCTTTTCATGAGTTCCATGTCTCATACAATATTTGTCCTTTTGCAATTGACTTATTTTACTCAGCACAATGCCCTCCAGATTCATCCAAGTTGTGAGATGCTTCACAGATTCATCATTGTTCCTCATCGTTGCGTAATACTCCATCGTGCATATGTGCCATAGTTTGTTTATCCATTCATCTGTTGATAGGCATCTAGGTTGTTTCTTTTTGCTATTGTAAACAATGCTGCAATGAACGTGGGTATCCATATGTCGATATGTGTGGAGACTTATTTCTCTAGGATATATTCCTAGGAGTGGGATTGCTGGATCATATAGTATTTCTATTTCTAGCTTTCTAAGGCAGCACCATATCGTTTCCCAAAATGGTTATATCATTTTGCATTCCCACCAGCAGTGCATAAGAGTTTCAATCTCTCCATAGCCTCTCCAACATCTGTTATTTCCCGTTTTTTTTTTTTATTCGTGCCAGTGATGTCAGGTAAGATGGTATCTCACTGTGGTTTTGATTTGCATTTCTCTAACGGCTAGTGATGGCAAGCATTTCCTCATGTATCTGCTGGCTGCTAGAACGTCCTCTTTGGTGAAGTGTCCATTTCCTTTGCCCATTTTTTAATCGGATTGTCTTCTTGTTACAGCGGTGTTGGATTTTCCTGCAGATTTTAGAGATTAGACCTTTGTTTGATTTGCAATTGCCAATTTTTTTTTCCCAGTCTGTAGGTTCTCTTTTTACTCTTTTGGTCAAGTCTTTTGATGAGCATAAGTGTTTAATTTTTAGAAAGTCCCAGTTATCTAGCTTAACTTCTGGAGTTTGTGTATTGTTGGTTATGATTTATATCCTGTTAATGCCATGTGTTAGGGCCTCTAGCGTTGATCCTATTTTTTCTTCTGTGAACTTTATAGCTTTTGTCTTTGTATTTAGGTCTTTGATCCATTCTGAATTAGTTTTTGTGTATGGTGTGAGGTATGGGTCCTGTTTCATTTTGTGCAGATGGACATCCAGTTTTGCCAGCACCATTTGATGGATTTTGGGCCCTTGTCGAAGATCAGATGACTGTAGGTGGGTGGATTTACATCTGGGTCCCAGTTCTGTTCCACTGGTCAATGTGTCCGTCTTTGTATACCAGGCTGTTTTGACTACCGTAGCTGTATAGTAGCTTCTGAGGTCAGGTAGTGCGAGTCCCCCTGCTTTATTCTTCTTCTTCAATAGTGCTTTACTTATCCGGGGCTTCTTCCCTTGCTATATAAAGTTAATGATTAGTTTTCCCATCTCTTTAAAGAATATTGTTGGTATTTGGATTGGGATTGCATTGTATTTGTAAATTAGAGAAAGCAATGGTTTCATGTTAAGTTACTGTGATTGGAAGAATCTTCAAGTCTTCTCTTAAAGAGAAGATACAAATCCTTGATGAAATATGCAGCATCTGAAGCTGTTACCATTCCCCAATCCATCCCTGCAGATCAGTGATTAATTATGGGATAGACTTTCAACGACACAGTCATAGAATTACATGAGAGAAGACGCGATTATGTCCACCAAATATTAGACACTTAGCGAATGTGAGCATTCTTCCTCCCCTTTCCACAATTCCTTATAAGGCGAATCGTGTCTGCTTTGCAATATCCAGGTTTCTTTTTAAGACAAAGAGGTGAGCCTATGTACCACAGAGACTCTGGAATTCCAGACACCACAAGTAATGGGTTAAGGATAGAGTTAGGGTCCAGGTCCTCAAGAGGCTTAGAAGCATGTTGAAATGATATAAGCCACAGGGATCACTTTGGTCATAAAACAACCAAGGAGGAGAAAATGATATGAAGACACAAAAGGCTGCAAGAGATGGGAACTCACTGCCGTGTTTCCGGAGCAGAACGTTTTAATTTTCTAGCTCAGCTTTATGTAGAAAGTGTTACACATGGAGAGGCAACCAAGCTTGACGGTCAGGCACGTAGACCAGAGAGCTCAACGCCTGGGTTTGATTTCCAGCTCTGGTACCTCCAGCTGGATGTTGTTGTGAAAGTTATCGAATCACAGAACGTTATCTCTTGGCCTCAATTTCCTTATCTATAGGATTGTAACAGGAATTAAATGAATTAAGACGAGAAAAGTGCTCAGAACAGTGGGTGGCAGATGTTGCCGTGCTGTCTGAGTGTCGGTTACTTTATTAAATGCCAGTATGTCTAGCTTTAGCATATCCTTAACAAACAAAGTTCCCAACTTGCAAATGAAATAAATCATTTACATAGCCAGTGGGTTTCTAGGATATTTCTGAACTAGCAAATAATTTTATCTAATTCAAATGGTATTCTAAGGCAAATTTATTGCACAAAATGAAATATGTTTAAAATAATATCATAATGGGGTGTATTTCTTGGTGAGAAAATTATTTCTAGGAAAAATGCTGGAGATTATATAAAGCAAGGGTTTCTGTTAAAGTTGATCAATCAACATCAAGGGCACATTGCAAAGTTTAAGACATCATTCCAGAATTGCTCTTCCCAGGGGGAAAGGTAAATCTGTAGTCATTTGCATTCTACACACTATTTGGCTTAAATTCATCTGCTGAGAGCAAGAAACTCCTTGTTAAATGGGCAAGGTAACTAGTCTCTTCTCTTTCCCCTGGAAGAATGTCAGTTATACCAGATCTATAATTCTTCCCTTCAATTTGGCTATAATCCATAGGTTTGTACTTAAAATGGATTGAAGAGGTTTCCATGGGAAATACCATTGACATATTGTAAGCAAGGTAATTACAATTGGAAATGGCCCCTAAAGTAGTAGAATAATTCTACTAAATCATCAAAAAAAACAAGCCCAGAATAAATGCCTATCTCTGATTTCAAACCTTTTCCTCCCTGCTTACTGAATATTGAGCACATTGGTCTTGCTATTCCTTGAACACATCAAACTCACTCCTGGTTCAAGGTCATGGTACTTGTTGGTCTTTCTGCCTAGAACTCTTTCTCCAGTTAGGCATGTGATCCACTCCCTCACTTCATTCAGGTCTCTACTCAAAAACCACCCTTTCAGAAAGGCTTACCTTGACCATCCTACCTAAAATACCTTTCCTACCTCATTGCCATTCCTCGTACTAACCTTACCTTCTTTCCTGCCTGTCTTCCTATTTTCTTTCCTTCCTCCCTTCCCTCCCTCCTTCCTTCCTTCCCTCCTTCCATCCCTTCCTCCCTCTGTCTTCCTTCCTTCCCTCCCTCCCTCTTCCTTCCTTCCTTCCTTCCTTCCTTCCTTCCTTCCTTCCTTCCTTCCTTCCTTCCTTCCTTCCTTCCTTCCTTCCTTCCCTCCCTCCCTCCCTCCCTCCCTCCCTCTCTCCTCCAGTAGAATGTGAGCTCTATGGGGCAGAGATTTAGTGTTTCCATTTTGATCACCATTGTAGCCCCAGCACCCAGAACAATGCCTGTTATAAAAAAATATACTTAATAAATGTGTTGGAATAACAAATGGATGAATGAATGAATGAGTGAAGTAAAACAATAAAATGAATGGTATCAAAAGTTGGGTCAGTAAACATAGTAAAAAGATGTTGTTGCTGTTGTTGTTAGTTTGGCTTCAAGTTGATTGCTACTCATGGCAACCCCAAGCCATGTATTTCAGAGTAGAACTGTGCTCCACAGGGTTTCCACGGCTCTGACCTTTCAGAAGCAGATTGTCAGGCCAGTCTTCAGAGGTGCTTCTGGGTGGGTTCAAACCACCAACGTTTTGGCTAGTAGTCAAGTGCTTAACCATCTCTGCCACCCAGGGACTTGCTATCCTTGTATACTTATTTTCTTTTTCCTGTCAAATAAAGGTCAACCACAGGCCGTTAGGAACTGGAATCGACTCAGCAGCAATGGATTTGTTTTTTTTTTTTTTTTTTTGGTTATAGGCCTTTCAGCTAGCATGTTTGTTTCTCTATGTGGGACAAGATCATTACAAACCAGAAATAACAAGTCTATCATAAGGTACGCAGAAGTGTTAGAAAAGTTACCTCCTTTGGAATCACGGACAGGAAACCATTGCTTTGGCAGCTTTCCTGTCAGTGGTTCAAGGCTAATAATAGGAACTAAAGGGCAGGCATGATCCGTCATTAAGTCCAACATTTTACCTCAGATGGTTTCATTAACGCCAAGGTCACCCAAATGAGCATGTCATTAGGGAGATTATTGGTGCACTGCAGAGCCCTGGTAGCACAGTGGTTAAGAGTTTGCTGCTAACCGAAAGGTCAGCAGTTTGAATCCACCAATCACTCCTTGGACACCCTGTGAGGCAGTTCTACTCTGTCCATAGGTTCACTATGAGTTGGAATCGACTGGATGGCGATTGGTATAGGCCATAGGGCACACATGCAAGAGCCAAGCTTGTTTTCTGTTTATTACATTTTCCTTATGATAACAGTTAATTTATTTTAAGTCTTTATAGATCTTCCCAGTGACCCAGGCTATCAAAAATGTGCTAAACTTTACAGTGATCTGAGATCATAAGACTCTGCTATAAGGAGACACTAAAATTGGGTCCCAAATTTCATTTCTAACATATACATCTCAGCCTAAATTTCTTAGTTGTCACCTCCAACACGCACATGCAAAATATCACCAACTTCTTAGAATTTCTTCAGAATATATTTTACTGTTAATTTTTTAACTCGATTCCCAAGGTTGCCATTCTAAATAATTGCTTCATACTTGTATCACCCCCATGGTCTCTTTCATGTGATGTGTACTTAATCATGTTTTCAAGGTCATGTAGACATGACAAATTTTCTGTATTATTTCTGGAGCCCCAGCAAAACCAAAGTCCATAGCAACCCTATAGGACAGAGTAGAACTATCTCATAGGGTTTTCAAGGAGCAGCTAGTGGATTCAAACTGCTGACCTTTTGATTAGCAGTCATTGCTCTTAACCACTGCACCACCAGAGCTCCACAGGTTTCCTCCTACTTCCCTGGCTACTTTTTGTCCTTCTCTGGCTCCACTACTAGTTCCTCTTCCTTTTCTGGAACCCTGAATGTTGAAGTGCCTTGTGTCTAGGGCTCTTGTCTCTCCCTCATCCTTGGTCCCTTGTCACAACTGCCCCTCCCTGTTGCTTTCCTATTTCTGTTCACCCTGTTAAAGGCAAAGCATGGAGAAGACATAACTGATTCCTCTTCCTCTCTGTGTGACATTTGCTTTAGAAAAATATTTTGTTTTCTTTATCTCCAAAACCTACTGCAAATTCAGCTGCTTCTTATTACCTTGACCTTTGTTACCTTAATCCAAGGCATTTTCTCTTGCCTGAACTTCTGAAAGAGCCTCTTAACTACCATCCCTGATTTCTGGACAACTCCTTCCCTCCTAGGAAGGCTGATAGGCTGATGATTAAAAAGGTAAATCAGGCCTTGCCACTGCCCTGACACAAGCCACCCATCACTTACTTCACCTTGTATTTAGAATAAAATCCACCCTTCTTTAAAAGAGAAATTATTTATTCAAATTACATAGGGCACTAGGACTCAAATCTAACTGCACATTTGAACCTCTAGGGTAGAGAACTGTACACTTTACTGATGCCAGGCAGGCATCGTACCTCCAAAGATTTGTATTTAATTAGTACAAGCTGCAGCCTGGACACTAAGGATTCTTAAAAGCTCCTTAAGCTTTAAAAATTCTAATGCATGACATATATAATAATTTTAAATTTTTTTTTTTTTTTGTAGCTCACAAGACTTTATGACTTTTGAAACTTTTGCCTCAATGGGGGACAATGGTGGTTCACCGGTAGAATTTCCGGCTTCCATAAGGGAACTGGACAGGATTTCATTCTGTTGTGTATCTGGATGCCAAGAGTTGGGGGCCAGCCTGGTGGCAGCTAACAGCCCATCAACATAGCGTCTGGGTAAATCTGAGGCAAAATTATTTCTTTGGCCAGATGATATATAGCATTAGAAAGGACATGATTTATTGCGGTTGAATAAAAAGTCATACACAGTGGGATAGGTTAATCATTTAGAGAAATATTTAGCAGGAACAAGTGTGTACCTGAACTGATTTCATTAAAAAGGTCTCCAATGCAGATAAGCTGATTTCAATGTAGATAGATTTCAAAAGAGATTGACAAATAGCTGATTTTTATTGCTACTTAAAAAAAAAAAAAGAAATAAAAAAAAAAACAAGTAATGATTACAATCACCACCAATAGCCTGGCTAACATCTAACTTATCCTTAATATATATTATTTTCTCTGATGAACATAAGGAATATCACTGATGATTCAGAAATTGTTACATAATTGTCAGTTGGATTTTAGACATTTTGCTATCTTTCTCAGCTGACTGGTGATTCTGATCTCAAGTGGGGTCAATACTGTAATAAACTTCAGATTAATTGTAAAGCCTAATGTAACCTTTTCTAGTGGATCACTAAGTTGGGAGTGGGGAGAAAAAAATCAGTGCCAGAAATACTGAAGTAATTGTGACATTTCATTTTCACCTGGAATCTTTGCATTTTATATTTGGGTCATATTGTCAGGCAAAGAAATATAATCATTCAAAGCAACTGGTGAAAAAAATGAATGAGAACATTAAATACTGAGCTCTAGAAAAAAAGGAACAGTTACTAAGCTGTTTACTACACAGTTATGAAAGCTACATTGTCATTTAACCCTTCACTAATAATGTTGCCATGAACATAATTTAAAGAATAAAAGAATGAGAGGGTTTTGTAGTTATCCTCCCAAGCTTCTAATAGCCCTTGTAAATACCAAGACAATTCTAAAAGAACGTATCACTTTTTTTTTTAATTTAAGTGATAGTTTAATTAATAAACATGTCAAGTTTATTGCTGCAAAATATAAATAAAAGAATTTATCATAGTTCTCACTGGTTGTGATAATAAAATTACAGCATTATTTCTGCTTTGTTGTATTTTGCAGTTTATTATGGCTTTTGCTCTACCTTATTTTCCTCCCCCAAATCATTGAGAAAGCATGGAAGGCTCCCCAAGGTTCTCATGTCCTTAATAAGTACTTCACGAACTGGCAAGCACCAAATAAAACTAATTTTTAGTAAATATATAAACAAATATGTTTGTTTCAGTTAAGTGATGTACTCATTCACTATCTAGTTGTGATTTACTCACCAGGAAATAAAAAATCTGTAGAATGAGAAGGCAGAAAGGGATAGGAGCTGGGTGAATGGACACGGCAAACCCAGGGTAGAAAGGGGGAGTGTGCTGTCACATTACAGGGATTGCAACTAGGGTCATATAACCATATGTGTATGAATTTTTGTATGAGAAATTAACTTGAGCTGCAAAGTTTCACCTAAAGCACACACACACACACACACACAAAATGGTAGGAATATAAGGCTAACTGTTGTTGTTATAGCTGCCTTCAAGTCACTCCCGACTCCTGGTGACCCCTTCGCGATGGCACAAAGTGCTGCCCAGTCCTATACCATCCCCATGATCATCTGCGGATCAGACCATTGTGATCCACAGGGTTTTAACTAGCTAATTTTTGGAAGCAGATAACCAGGCCTTTCTTCCTAGTCTATCTTAGTCTGGAAGCTCTGCTGAAACCTGTTCAGCCTCATAGCAACATGCAAGCTTCCACTGACAGACAGGTCGTGGCTGTACATGAGGTGTGTTGGCCGGGAATTAAATTGAACCGCTGGGTCTCCCACATGGAAGGTGAGAATTCTACCACTGAACCATCACTGCCTCCTCTCTTTGAGAGACCTAATATTTTCAAATTATCATCTCTTAAGTTTTATTACGTTTTTATATTATAATTGGTAACTAACGTCAGTTTCACAGAAGCTTAGTTAACATATTTGAAGAACCACCACATAAAGCCATAAATAAGATTGTTATCATCTACATTATCCTGAATAACTAGGCTCCATTTCGGTGCCTCTGACCATTTGCCTTGGTCAGAAAAAGTCCGGTTGCCTTTCCTGCAAGGCCAAGTGATACAAAGACTATCTTATGTCCATGTTTCCCTAACATTTCTGTTTTCTGGCTCGGACCCTTCTGAGCAGATTACGTAGGAGACAGGCTGACGGACTGCTTGGCCCTTCACAAGTGCTGAAAATAAGGGTCACATCTGCTTATAAGAAAACACTTGGGAAACAGATACTAGGCTGGCCACCATTTTTATTTATCTTAAAAAAGGAAAACATTTTTTATGTATCCCAATTCTTATACACAAAAGTTCAAAGTAGAAAGGGAAAAGTGTTATTCATACCTTTAGTTTCTAACTCAATTAGTATCTTAGTGAAGATATATTTCTTACTCATTTACTAAAAAAACTAGGCGAAATATTTTTCATGAATACAAAATTGGTTTCTCTGTATGACTTCTAAGTATGATTCTCTATCTTTTGTAGGCTAGTAGACAAACAGACCACCACCTGTCTGTCCATTTGTTCTACTGTGGTGGCTTGCATGCTGCTACGTGCTATGATGTTAGAAGCTATACCACTTACTGTGGACAGGTTTCACAGGAGCTTCCAGACTAAGACTAGGAAGAAAGGCGTGGTGATCTATTTCCAAAAATTTTAGCCAATGAAACCCTTATGGATCACAACAGAATATTATCCACCATAGTGCTAGAAGATGAGGCCCCTAGGTTGGAAAGCAGCAATGGATTCAAGCATGAGAATGGTGCGGGACCGGGCAGTGTTTCATCCTACAGTACATGGGGTCACCATGATTCAGAGCTGACTCAATGGTAACTAACAACCAGTAAGCGAGGAGAAGTGTCATCGGGACAAGTTTTAAGGACTGAGGAAGAACACGGGCATCTACTGCTCAAGAGTCTACTTGTCTACTTGGATCCACCAACTCTCCTGCAGGTGGCTGAAATCATTTCCTCCCCAAAAAGCACCCTGTGAGCCCAAAGTTTGGGGAGTTTTAAAATGCAAATAAGCTAAAATATTCCTGTTTAAATTTATAGAGTTATTTTTGCAGTGTGTATGAATGGTGTACTGGCAGACGAATGCACACTTATTCCTGGAGAATCATGGATCACAGCATGTCCATGCTGGACAGACTTTAGAGAACACTAGCTGCTCATGTCTCAGATGAGGACTGTGATGCTTCACGGGAATTTGGTGACTTGAATGCAGATTTGAAATAAGGCTGATGCTTACAATTTAGATTTATTGAAATTACTTGCCAATGTTGTCAATACATTAGATGGCTCTATTTTTTTTTTCCATAAATATTATCACATGCTGCTTTAATTTAAAAAACATTACAACAGTCTTTCAAATATTGGGAGATCCAATGCTAAGTATAAGAGTGGAGAAAAGTAAAGCATACTCCTTTAAAAACAAAACATGACAAGACATAGAAAGAGCAGAAAACTACTATTTTATGGCTATTTGGAAAAACTGTGCTATATGGCCTTTATAAATATTATTTTAAAAAGACATTTATCTAAATACTAAGTAAACAAAAAACAAAAAAAACATTACCTTTGAGTTGATTCTAAGTCATGGCGGCTCCATGTGTTACAGAGTACAACTGTTCCATAGGGTATCCTTGGGTCTAAGTCATGGCGACCCCATGTATTACAGAGTAGAACTGTTCCATAGGGTATCCTTGGGTCTAACTCATGGCGACCCCATGTGTTACAGAGTAGAACTGTTCCATGTGTAATCTGTACGGAAGCAGATCACCAGACCTATCTTTCACAGCACCACTGGGTGCGTTTGAACCACCTAACTTTAGGTTAGTAGTCGAGCGCAAACCACTTGCACAACCCAGGGACCTAAATGAAAGTAGAAGTGTTATAAAAAGTGCTGTATAAAATAAAAGCAGTATAGCAGGAGCTCATGGACTTTGAGCCTCAAAAATGAGTGGGTCAGGGTCTGGAAGCCCTATTTCATGAATTGAATCTACAGCTCTCTGTACTTTTCTTATGCGTAATTATTTTAAACTTTGTATTTTAGGTCAATAAAACCTTGGCTTGGAGTTGAGAGGTGTTCTATAGTTACATTTCTCCTTTTTAATGTGACAAGAGTGAATTCCAGTTATTTCCACAGTATTTCCAACACACGCCATCTGGGATGTGGTTGAATTCCATTCCATCGGCGCCATGGGCCACTGCGCTCTGCTTACCTCTCACGATGAGCTGACTCTGGTGCTCCACTGCTGCTGCCTCATTCCGTGCGATGCAGGTGTAATTGCCATTATGCATCAGGGAGAGGTTGGAAATCCTTAGGGAGCTTGTGAAGTCAATGTTGTCAATGGTTACGCCCAGGCTCGCTGGGATGGGCCGGCCGTCCTTCTGCCAGGTGATGGTGATTGGTAAGTCCCCTGAGACCACGACACATGGGATAAAGACCCTCTGTCCTATGGAGAATCTTGGAAACTCAAAAGGTTGGATAAAAGGTGGAACTGAAAGACAAGGGGAAAAAAAAAGTAAGGGAGGAACAATAATAATGAACTGTGTATACAGTCTATCTTTGCTTTTTCTTTAACCCCTTTGTGTTCTGTAGAAAGGGTAACACGATCACTAACGTACCTCATTCAGTTGACCTGGGTTGGATCCTGAGAGTTTCCATTTCTAACAAGCTCCCAGGTGGTCCCGGGACCAGACTTGGAAACCAGTGACTTAGGATATGTCAAGTTGCTTAAATCTGTGCCACATAGGCCTTTCAAAGGATAGTCTCTTGCTTTGAACATCTTATTTTAAACTATTACAACACTATACTATCTCATTTCTTGGTCTAAACAAGATACTGGAAATTCAGGCATACCGATGAGGGCTCAGCAAGAAGCTACAGTTGAAAACTAAAGGAGGCCAAGAAACTAGACACCAACTATAAAGAGCAGACACAAGAATTCAATGCACCCAGCAGTTTGGGACATTGTGGGCTATAGCCCATTGCCCTTAATAGCCGTATTTTTTGCAATTCATACAAAACCAGAGGATATAAGTAAGACTCTGAATCATAAGTACAGTTAATATATTAACTGGACAAAGGAAACATTTTGTATATTTAAAAAATCATATTGACACAATAAAACAATCTAAAATAATTAAAATACATTTTTCATGATAAAGGAAAGATTTAGTCAGAGGGAAAAGTCATTTTCCCGGAATAATGTCCAAGTCAGACTTATTTCTTGCTTTGTCTGTCATATTACATCAGAATGCAGGCCACTATTTGCTGCTGTTGTTAGCTGTTCTCGAGTGGGCCCCCGACTCATGGTGATCCTAGGCACAAAGGAGTAAAACACTGCCTGGTGCTGCACCATTCCCAGGATGGGTTATGGAGCAGACCATTGTGATCCATAGGGTTTTCACTGGCTGATTTTCAGAAGTAGATCACCGGGCCTTTCTTCCTAGTCCATCTTAGTCTGGAAGCTCCACTGAAATCTGTTCAGCATCATAGCAACCTGCAAATCTCCACTGACAGACCAGTGGTGTGTGTAGATGAAGTGCATTGGCCAGGAATCGAACCCAGGTCTCCCACATGGAAGGCAAGAAAGGTCATCATTAGTATATCATTAAGAAACCACCTTGATCCTCTCCTTACCACACCCACTGACTCTCTTGCTTCAAGCCATGACTCACAAGGCTGCTGTACAAAACTCTCAAAAAATCTTTTCAAAGGTCCAAAATCTGAAATTTTGCAATCAGAAGATATAAAGTTGGAGGCAAAAATAAACCCAGTGACTCACAGCCTCTTCTAATGATTTCAGTAAAAGCAAACCATCCTTTTGAGACACATGGATTACTTAACCTGATTCCTTATGTCACCCAAATAAAAGGTAAATTCCCCAAAGCTAGTTGGCAATGAAAGCTTGTAATATCACAGAAGCAGAAATTCTGAAGGTGACATGCAACAGGTTTTGACATAACCTTTCTACAAGAAGTATGTAAATATTCAGTAAATGTCACTTATTACTTGGTGTGTGTATTTCCTCTGCAGAGGCTGGGTTCCTCTCTCCGTGGCTGCTCGGAGCCATCGGATTCTGCCAAATGTCAGCTTGGATTCATTGTTTCTCAGTCCTCAACAAGAAAGTTAAATCATGCTATGTTTCATGTCTTTTCCCTCAAGAAGTAATTGTATACTCCTTTTCACAGGGAATGTGTGTGTATATATACATTTCTTCCCTAGAGAGGGGCAGTACCACATGTTGGGAAAAAAAAAATTGGATTTGGTGTCAGTCAGTCTTGGGCAATTAGCAGTGCTGTCTTGATCCATTTTCTTTAACTCTTTGATTCTGTTTCTTCATGTGGACAATGGTGATCACGAAATTCAATTCATGAGAGTGTTTGGGAAGTTTATCTAACAAGCCCAGCACAGAGCCCAGGTGGTACATGGAAGCGTCATTCTGCCTTCCTTCCTCCTGTCTCTTTCTTTGACTCAAGGGCCACAATTCACTGGGAAAATCAAATATATTACGTGTACGTTGAGACATACCGAGACTCTATTTTCATTGCTGTTGTTGTTGCTAGTTGCAGTTGGGCCGGCTCTGACTCGCAGAGGCCTTCTTTATAACAAAACAAAACACTGCCCACGCCTGTACCATCTTCATGATCATTGGTATGTTTGAGTCCATTGTTGGGCCCATTGTGTCAATCCATCTTAGTGAGGATTTCCCTAACCTTCACTGGCCCTCCACTTTATTAAACATGATGTTCTTCTCCAGTGATCAGTCCCTCCTGATGACACATCCAAAGTAAGCAGGTTGATGTCTCCAATAATATTCTGTGGTCCATAGGGTTTTCACTGGCTAATTTTTGGAAGTAGATCAGCAGGCCCTTCTTCCTAGTTTGTCTCAACCTGGAAGCTCTGTTGATACCTATCCCCCTTTGGTGACCCTAGTGGTAATCTGAACTACTGGTGGCATGGCTTCCAGTATCACAGCAACACATAGCCACCACAGTACCACAAACTGACAGAAGGGCAGTGGCTATCTTCTTTACCATATACCATTCTATCAGTTCTACCTTTTGTCATCTCATTTTGCATTGTAGTCTAACTCCACGAAGGAGTCTCATGCAATCCTCAAGACGACAGCTTTTGGTCTCAGACTGCCCAAATGGCCCTTCCTCAAGCCAAAGTCTTTAATCTGCCCAGACCTTATGTGTTCTCACACCCCCTTTTCTCCATTCTGCCTAACAAATTCTTTCTTCCCATCCTTTAACGACTTTTCTTTTCCCACATCTTATGTGTTTCATGAAATCTCCCAAAATTGTACCTGCTCATCCTATCCATTTTGAGAATGTAAATCCCGTGGCTGATCTCTGAGAGCCAAGTCCCAACTACACACCCATCCTACGTGCATGCACCCACACTGGGCAAGTCTGGGACCTGCAGCGACTTCAAGCTCTGTACTGTTCATTAACACACCATCTGTGACTCTAGGGCAATGAGGCTGGTGAGCTTGTGTGACTTTAAGTCAAGCAAATCACTTAACGGGCTCCCCATCCACAAGCGTGGTTATGTGTCTAGTCCTGCTACTTGGCAAAGCACTTTAGGTTTCCAAAGTTGTAGATTACTGACTCCAGCTTGATGTAGTTCTCCACTCTATACACAGAACACAATTTAGCTGTTCCTCCACCCACACCAGGAACCTGTTGTCCATACAGAATACATTATACTACATCTTATCTGAATATAGTGACCTATACACATTCTACTTCTTTAAATAGAGTGAACCAGGAGTACAGGAGTTGTACCGAGTTTACCCTTTTTATTCCCCACAATCTGTGGAATAGTGCCTTATGTATGTTAATTGCACAATAAAACCAGAACCTGTCACCGTCGAGTCGATTCTGACCCATAGTGACACTATAGGGCAGAATAGAACTGCCCCATAGGGTTTCCAAGGAATGGCTGGTGGATTCGAATTGCTAACCTTTTGGTTAGCAACCAAGCTCTTAACTACTGCACCACCAAAGCTCCAACTGCACAACAGTTCTCTGAAAATACCTTTTGGAGGTGACGACGAATACACGCTTACACTGAATATTACACGGCCCTAGAGTTGTTACTAGAAAAGGAAGATACAACTGGCAGGTCAGGACACAGTAATGGGATGGCAGGGCAAGGGCAGAGCTCATGCTCATAGTCTTTCTGGTCTAGGGGCCCAGGACTTCTAACTAGCAGTTCCACTGGGCCATCCCACCCCCTGAAAGTTGGTCAAGACATGGTTAAGACCTGGTCTTTCTTATTCAGGTATGGCCACTCATGACAACTCTGAACTGCTACATGAGCTTACTCCCTGAGCTGGAAGACCTCCAAGCCATCGGCGGCCAGAGCTGCTTCTGGCTCAAATGAGTTTTAGACTGGTTCTGGGTCTGAGCTTCAGAGGGGACCAACCCTGCTGGAGGAGGCAGAGGCATCAGGCCAAGATAAGGAAGGCCCGATGAGGGAGTAAGAACACTGTTCAAGCCAGCAGGTGCTAAAAGAAACCAGAGGCTTAAGCAGTTCACATAAACTTGGGCTCCTTTGGTGCCTCTTCTTGGCCTCTCACTCTGAGCTCCCCTTACTGTTCAATATGAACTGATTTTAACTGACACCCACACACTGTCTAGGAAGGAAAGGCAAGGGGGAACTCTGACCCTGACTGTTGGGTGGGAAGGGCAGGGACAGAGGAGCAAGGCATGTCAGTCACTACAGTGTGGTGAGGCTGACATTCAGGATCAATATCTAAGGTTTCCTTACAGATGTATGTCTTGGGTGTGTTTGGGACAGCTGAAATAATGCAAAATAAATAAATAAATAAAACATGTTGAAAGTATTTTTCTCTAGGCATAGGTTGGAAAAAGCACATTTGAATTTTTGTGGCTGAATTAAATAGGAGATTTGGATGTATTCTAAAACCAGTTGACATCAGATTCTGACTCATGGCAACCCCATGTCCGTGAGAGTACAACTGTGCTCCATAGACTTTTCAACAGCTGATTTTTTCAGAAGTAGATTGCCAGGCCTTTCTTCCAAGGTGCTTCCAGGTGGACTCGAACCTCTAGCCTTTCAGATTACAGCTGAGCACTTAACTGTCTCTGCCACCCAAGGACTCTTTGAGCACATTTAGAGAAATGCATTTCAACTGAAGTAGTTAAGACTTGCTCAGACGAGAAGAATCCCTGTTCTGCTCTGTGCTCCTTTAAGACAAAGGTTATGAGCAAAAACAGGAAACTAAAGTTTGCAGAGAGTCCTCGGCTCTGGCCACATTCTAAATTATAAAGAAACATTGTCTCCCATGGCCAGAAATGAGTAGCTGGACCAAATCACCCATATTTACTCCAATTTCAGAAAGTACTGGGTTCACTGAACCTGCTATGACTTGGAAGACTGTTTCTGATTAAAAACAAGAACAAAAATCCTATAGACCAAATTTCACAATTCTCGCTCAGTATAAACACTAGCAGTCTGCAGAACCAGCACATTTCACCTACTGTTGCTAGAACATTATCCGTCACAGATACGGCGGTGACAACATGCATCTTTTCTCAGATTACATTGTACCGCTAAACATGGGCTGAGACTATTTCTTTTTCTGGGGTTATTTCTTAGTGCATGTGATTTTTTGTATATAAGATTATCATCTTCATTTTATTCAATCAAGATTCCAATATGGGTAATGAGGTTTTTTTTTTGTTTTGTTTTCCCAATTACTAGAACTGATTTACAACTATTTTTATGATAAATATGATTCAAAAATATTTCTAGGCTAATTAAATGGACCAGTAATATTTTTTCCCCCCAAGGGAGCCCCTGGGTGCGTAAATGATTACTAGCTGAAAGGTTGCTGGTTCAAAGTTACTCAGCGGTACCTCAGCAGACGTGGCACTCGCAACAACAATGACAATATATTTCAAAGATAATAAATCTCAGCACCTTTTCTGCTTGTTTATGGCTATTTATTTTAGCTATCTAAAACAGAGACAGGTGTTTTATAAGAGATTTGAGTTTAAAATTCCATGGCAAAGGGAGAATGTGGGTAGGTGTCTCCTTCATTTATAAAATGCATGTAACAAATTACAGGAAATTAAAAACCTTAAATAGGTAGTTCAGCAATTCAAATGAACCTGTGTGCCCCTTACTAATCATAAACTCACTGAAACATTGTTCCTGAGTGCCCTGTCCTGGCCTCAGTTCCTTCCTCTATGTCCCTGATGCTCTCTCTACTCCCTCAGTTCCAGCTGACAGTTCATTGCCATTGATTCCCTAACTTTCAACCAAAAGCTCCTCGTCAAGCTCCATGGCTGCTTGTGCAGTTGTCTACTGATATCTTCAACGTGATGTCTCAGAAGCATCTCAAATCCCAAGCCAAACATATCACATTTCACCCTTAACCTAAGATTCATTGTCAATTCTCTACTCCAATTAGAGGGTGGTGGTGGTTCAGTGGTAGAATTCTTGCCTTCCATGTGGGAGACCCAGGTTCGATTCCTGGCCGGTGCACCTCGTGTGCAGCCACCACCCCTCTGTCAGTGGAGGCTTGGGTGTTGCTATGATGCTGAATGGGCTTCAGCGAAGCTTTAAGACTAAGACTAGCTAGAAAGGACTGGTCATCTACTGCCAAAAATCAGCTGATAAAAACCCTTTTATCTCAAGAGTCTGATCCACAACTGATCATGGGGATGGCTCAGAACCAGGTAGCATTTTGTTCTTTTGTGCACGGAGTCACCACGAACAGGGGTCGACTTGATGCCAGCTAACGACAACATCAGTGACAGCAAAATCTCCCAGTTACATGAAGCTCAGGATAACAAAAGCATTATTCTTTATCTCCAGCCATGTCCAGTTCGTTGCTAAGTCTTGTCCTTTCTACCTCTAAATATCTCTTTTCCAAACACACTGCCATCACCTTTATTAAGACTTTTTCAATTGTGTCTTACTGGTCTCCCTATTTTTTGTCTTTCTGAACCACAACCCCTATATACCTCACTTCACCACATTGATTGTCCTAAAACCTTATTCTGAGCACGTCCCTTTGCTTCAATTTCTTCATTGCCTTCAGGATCCAGCAGGGGGCAGCAAATGCTATAAGGTCTGAAACCTGCCGCCAAGCAGACTCTTCACATTCTCTTACCATGAGTGCCTTTATTGTTCCAGCCATATTGACTCTTGACTGTCCTCATCACCATCCTCCACCTAGCCCCATTCTGACCCCTATCATCTTATAATGTGAAAAGTTGACTCAATTGTTACCTGCTTTTGGAGCCGTTTCCAAGCTCCAGACCCCTTTTGAGAGTGAGTTTCTCTTGAAAATCTTTTTTTGACTCCGTAATTCCCATCCCACGTCACACCCAGAACTGGTTAGAGGTACACCCTCTCTGCTTCTAAAACACCCCATGCATAGTTCTTTAACAGTGTTGTGCTGAAATCAACGATTTTCTTACTTGCCTACTGCTATTCTCCTAAGGACGCCCTGGTGGCACACTAGTTAAAAGCTCGGCTGCTAACTAAAATGTTGGCAGTTCGGATCCACCATCTGCTTCTTGGAAACCCTATGAAGCATGTGTGCACGTGTGCACACACACACAAATGCATACAAACACTGCATACACTGAAAAAAAAAAGGGCTCCCAGGATGTGAGGCCTAAAGAATAGGGTTCACAAGCTAAATATCAGCCAACAGAGTAGCAAGGTTGACAACAGAAGAGGGTAACTTTCCAATAAATCAAGAGGAGAGACTAGTTAGTCCATGGGGTGGGCAAATGCCTAAGGACTCAGTTGCTAACCAAAAGGTTGGAGGTTTGAGTCCACCCAGAGATGCCTCAGAAGAAAGGCCTGGCAATCTACTTCCGAAAAGTCAGCCTTTGAAAACCCTATGGCTCACGGAGTCACCTAGAGTCTGAGTCAATGGCAGCTGGCATTGGCTAGAGATTAGCCACCTCTTCCACAGTATTTTTAAACAAGGTAGCTACTGCGCAGGGTGCCTATTTTAGACTGTCTGACCGTAAGAACTGCAGAGCAAAAAATATGACAACATAGGTAGAAGGGTAAGAAAAATAACATTTTTCAAAAATTATTTAAAATTACCAATGGGAGGAAAAACACAACAGAGGGTCCCGGACAGAGCAGGAGAAAAAAGTTGAACAAAAAATCAAATCACAAAAAAGAACTGACTTACTGGTCTGGCAGAGACTGGAGGAACCCCTGAGACTATGGCCCTAAGACACCCTTCTGACCTGGAGCTGAAGCCATTCCTGGAGACCACCTTCTAGCCAAACGATAGGCAGGCCCATAAAATAAACAAGAACACCCGAGAGGCATGTGCTCCTCAGAACAATCAATCATATGAGATCAAAAGGGCAATATTTGCCCAAAAGCAAACATGAGAAGGCGAATAGGGTAGAAAACGGGGTCGAAAAGAAATGAGGAACCCAGGGGGGAAATGGGGAGAGTGTGACATATTATGGGGAATGAAACCAAGGCCATGAAACAGTTTATGTACAAAAGACAGAATGGGGGTCCAATTTTCTCAGTAAGCTTTCACCTTATGCACAGTTAAAAAGAAAAAAGTACTCTGAGACACACCCAAAAACCCAGTGCCGTTGAGTCGATTCCGACTCATAGCGACCCACACACACATTTTTTTGATACAAGAAGAGAATGTGCCAGGTTCATTGTACTCCAATGGGGTGGGGTGGGGCGGGGGGAGCCAGTTAAAGCAGTTTAGGAAGAAAAAGAGGAAAAACAAAACCTGAAGTCATAACGAGAATGATAATGAAGAGAAACAGGGACTGTTGTTTGCAACAGCAGGAAAGGCACAAGTCTGACATAAAGAAGAGAAAAAGACAAACTTGGGGATTTTGAACTGTGAAACACTAAAGCAAGCTCCAAGAAACAGGACAGCATCTCCTTGCAAAGTACTTTCAAGAGAAAATTGTTATTGTTAGCTGCCATCGAGCCAGCTCCCTGACTCACGGTGACCCCGTGTACTAAGGAACAAAACACTGTCCAGCCCTGTGCCATCCCCATGACTGGTTGTGGATCAGACCACTGTGATCCACAGGGTTTTGTTGGCTGATTTTCGGAAGTAGATCACCTTTCTTCCTAGTCTTCGACTGGAAGCTGTGCCGAAACCTGTTCAGTCTCATAGCAATATGCAAGCCTCCATGATAGACAGGTGGTGGCTGCGCTCGAGGTGCACTGGCCGGGAACTGAACCTGTGTCTCCTGCATGGAAGGGGAGAATTCCACCTCTGAACCATGACTGCCCCCAACAAGGAAAATGGATTACCCGTATTATTGTCAATCTGGATGCATGGGATGGGATATGGCAGAAGGAATTGAATGGTTTCTTCAGGTGATTCTAATCTTAAGCCACATATGATCTTTCTTTAGGGCTTTTTATGTGTTACAGCCATAATTAAATCACATTGAAACAAATACAGTCTCTTTACCATTACAGAATGATGCATAACTTCAGAATTCATGAGCATTTCTGGACTTAAATAGTAAGAGTCACTGTGGTCTCAGGGGAATTCTCCCTAGGCAGGCTACTTTCCCCCCATTTGAGAGCAGTAACGTATTTACACAGAAGACTTTGTGATGAAACTCAATAGCTTTTTTCAAGCTAACCCACACCTCTCCAGTTTAAAGAAAAGCCTTTTGAATCCCCTCAGTGTCAAGACAGTGGAACATAGCTCATGTTTTACTTATCCAGGTGAAGAAGGGGATCATCCTAATAGGATGTAATTGTTTTATTTTTGCTTCTGTTAACTTTTGATGGAAGCAAAGCAAGCTGACTTCAGCAAGCGGTAGTTTTCGCTGGGCTAAATGCCAGTGATAAATAGGATTCATTAAATCACTGGCACTCATTTTCAAACTGAGTTTCTTTTTTTTTCCCAATTAGCTTCTTCACAGGAATTGTCAGTAACGGCAGATTATTTACTTGAGAAGTATTTTCCATGACCTTGACATAAAAGATGTCATTTCTCTTTAGAAACTTGATTAACCACTCCCGACTTTAAGTGGCTGTGTTCGTTGAATAAAACGTTGAAATAAGTCATAGTGAAGGCAAGGATATGAAAAGGTGGTCATGATACTTCAACGAAGCTATGTCAATTGAATTATTCTGATGAATTTCAGGGTATTGAGTCAGGGATATAATGAAGGAACGAGAGCCATGTTGTTAAATGTCTGAAAACAGACCAATACAACTCTGGTCCCTTTATAAGAAAGACATCCACACAATCCGCACATCAGCATAAGCCTATGTAACCATGAACACTCTTGTGTGTCCCTGGGCAAGGCTCCTCACTTCTCTCAGTCTCAGTCTCTTCATTTAGATCATATATAAGGATTCATACAAGGTGGTTTTCGGTACTGACATGCTCTGATTATATTGAAACCTGTGAGAGCTGGAACGTGACAGGACTGTCTTGTTTTTCCGGATCTCTCAAGTTTTCTGCTTTTGACAGGGTGCAGTCTTACCACTTTTCTGTTGCTCTCTATTAGTGGAAAATATTTGACTTTTCCTTCTTTGCCAAGTTTCCGCCTAACACAGGTTCCAGCTTTCATAGATTCTACTGTATTTGAGAAGCACAGAGTGAAATTGTCCAGGTATTTTTTTTTTTTTTTAATCACTCGTAGACAACTTGGAAAAGTCAGGTCTGTGACACCAAGGTATTTTGTTCCCTAAGCCTAGGTCAATACACGGAATAAGCAACTGGTTCTTTCTGAATTAAATTAGCCAGTTCTTTGACTGAATAGTTAACATAAGGAAATACATGTGCTTGGAAGGTTTTGGGAAATATAACTAATTTCTATGGTCACTCCATATAAACAGATCCTATTATAAATTTAATTACCAATACTTGAGTTTATCTAGTGCAAAGCAAAGAATGAAAGCAAGGTAGATGTAAAATGTAAAATAATTTGGCTAAAATTACTTCTTCTATAAGAGTAATTACGGAGCCCCGGTGGCAGGATGGTTAAGTGCTCAGCTGCT
The DNA here is from genome assembly GCF_030014295.1 of Loxodonta africana. NCBI lineage: Eukaryota > Metazoa > Chordata > Mammalia > Proboscidea > Elephantidae > Loxodonta > Loxodonta africana. The sequence goes on from NC_087343.1 coordinate 220,695,516, forward strand.
AACTGCAAGGTCGGCAGTTTAAACCCACCAGCAGTTCTGCAGGGGAAAACCTGGCAACCTGCTCCCGTAAAGATTATGGCCCAGCAAACCCTATGGGGCAGCTCTACTCTGTCATATACCCACTCTGTCATATAGGGGCGCTGTAAGTCGAGGACACACAACAACAACATAAGAGTAATTAAAAACAAACACATGGTTAAATGTGCATCCAAAGTCACACACACATTGGATTATAAATTGGGCTCAAGCAACATCATATAACAAAAACCACGGAAAAGCGAAGAGTAAAAGAGATGGAGAAAGACCTACCGGGCAAATGTGAAACAAAAAAGTCAAGAAGAGTATATTTTCAATCATGCAATATAGAAAACAAGACTAAAAAAAAACAGAGATTCCAGGAGAAAGTAAATCAACAGTGAGCTATATTTGGTAGCATTAAGATGCTTCTTGGTAAATGATAGATCAAAGGGATTAAAAGAATCAAAGCTGGAGATAAAGAATAATATTATTAAGCTTAATCTCACATATCTAGATAACCTTATGTCCAACAAATATAAGAAAAAGCAAACATTATTTTTGGAAATAGATGAATCATCCATAGGAGAAAGCTTCAATACATTTCACAGAACTGAAATTATCTCTGGAAAAAAAAATCTAGTGTCTTGGTACATGGAGAAGAAAGGAAAGTATGGGTTTTTAAAATAAATGGTATTTGGAAAACTGCCTTCATCTATAGAGAAGAAGAAATTGGGCCCCCTATGTCATAGCCCATATAAAAATACACTCCATGTGGATTTAAGACCTAAATGTGAACAGTAGAAACATAAACACAGAGGAAATTAGAAAAAAAAAAAGTAGAAATTTTTTTTGTGACTTCTGAGACTTTTTAATCAAGATCCCAATAAAGAAAATCAAAGACAAAATTAAGAGACAAAAGGTACTCTTGGAAAAGATATTTGCAACCATTTCTAACTAACATGAGATTCGTATTTAAAGAACTTCAGCAATGCAGGAAAAAATCAGAAGAAGACTATAGGCAAAACAGGCAAAGGAAATTCATAGATGGGAAACCCAAATGTCTAATAAGGATATGAAAAGATGCTCAACCTTAGTAGTAATTAAATGAAAACAAAGAGCCACTTTACACCCATTGCATCTGCAAAAATTAGAAAGGCAAATAGTAGCAATTTCTAGCAAGGATATGAGAAAATGAGACATGTCATGGTCTGCTGGTGGCAGCACAAACTGGCAGATGGATTTTGAAGAGTGGCTCTGCAATTATTAGTAAAATTAAGTTAATTTCTATCATCTAACAAGTCTGTTTCTGATCATATCACACAGGCGCACAATTCAAACCAAAGGAAGCCAAACCAATTGTCATCGAATCGATTCCAACTCATAGTGACCCTATAGAACAGAGCAGAACTGCCCATAGGATTTCCAAGGCTGTAATCTTTACAGAAGCAGACTGCCACATCTTTCTCCCATGGAGCAGCTGGTGGGTTTAAACCACCAACCTTTTGATTAGCAGCTGAGCTCTTAACTATGGTGCCACCAGGACTCCTTATACATCGGCACATGTAGGAGGATATTCATTATACAGTCAAAGACCTAGGGGCAACATAAGTGTTTACTTTCCTTGGCTTTTACATACACTTGCGCGCGCAGGCGCGTACATGTACTTAAAGTAAATATATAAAGTACCCAAAAGTTGGTGCTTGTGGGTCAGAGAGAAATGACACCAGCATTAGTGGATGGTCTTAAAAAATAAGATAAACTAAGACAAAATAGGGACGTTGCATGGACTGATAACAATAAAAAAAAAAAAACAAACCCTACTGCCGTCCAGTCGAATCCGACTCAGAGCTACCCTACAGAACAGAGGAGAACCTCCTCACAGGATTTCTAAGGAGTGCCTGGTGGATTCCAACTGCTGGCCTTTTGGTTAGAGCCCTAGCTCTTAACTACTAGGCCACCAGATGATAATAGTGTGGCATAAACTAGTTATGGACAAAAAATCAAAAGAAAAACACTCAACTGACCAGTCAACACCTTCCTAGTTCTAGCTTCTGAGTTCAAAGGGCCTAGTCAATGGTGGCCATGTGTTGGACAAAGAAGCTGTGTCTTCAAGATAAAGGTGACCCTTCGTATCCCTTGGGACAGGTTAGAGCATGCGCAGAGGGCTGTGGGTCTTTGAGAGCAAACAGAAACATCAGTGTGTTCCCAGAGGAAATGCTTTGTTAAACTCTGCTGCATACGAAACAGTTGGATAAACAGGGGTGTTAGAGACGGTTAGCCAGGAAGATGGCGGCTCACTGTTTTGTTTACGTGGAGAAAAAGTGGGAGGGCTGTTCAGAATTACCCGAGAAGGAATCATGGGACTAAAAGGAAAGGGTGGAGCTAGAAAAGGCAGATTTATATTCAACAGGAGGGGGAGCCATCGATGATCACAGCCATGTAGAAACAGAAGGAGCTTTGAGCGTGGCGTGGTGCAGTACTGCACAGGCCACGTGCAGGCAGAATCTAGAAAAAAGGTGGGACAAGGTCGAAAGGGAGCCCCTGGGCAGTGCAAACTGTTAGCACACTTGGCTACTATCTGAAAGGTTGAAGGTTAGAGTCCACCCAGAGGTGCCTCGATGGCTGATTTCCAAGAAATCAGCCACTGAAAACCCTATGGAGCATAGTTCTAGCCTGACACACTTGGGATCAGCATGAGTTTTTTGTTTTTTTTTTTTTACTGGTAAGGTCAAGGGACATGTTGACCATCACACGGCAGACTGGTCTATGTAGCTCCAAGTTTATTTCCCTTAGATTTTATAATTTTATCATCTATGTAGGCACACATTACATATACTTATTTATGTATGTGAATACATACGTACATTATATATGTAAATGTAATATGTAATATATTAATTTACATATTATATAAGAGGGTAATGGGTTTTTTTGGGGGGTTTATAAAACTATTATATATGAATATAACATATATATCTTATACATAAGTGTATATTAATGAATAGAATATATATTTAATAATTTTTTGAATTTTGAATTTAAATATTGAACTTGTTTATTCTGACAATTCTGTTTTGTTCCAATCCGTAACAATGATTTTGAATAATCAAGGGCTATTTTTTTCTGGTTTAAAATATCATTGTCAGAATATCATTACTTAAGCACTACCAAAAGTGGGTTTTTTGCTGTGTGTGTATGTATTCACATACACGTATGGTACTTACAAAGAAATTAATGATAGGTTAGGGAAGGAAGGTGTTAGTAATTTTTTTGGCATTCTTTCTTCCTTTCTTGTCTCTACCTAATTCTCCCCTGTTCCAACTTTTCTCTATTCAGTAAGCACAAAAAGTGTATGATAACACATTACTCCCCAAATGATTGTGTTATGTGACATTACAAGTCCAATGCATATGCTTTCTTTTTCTAAGTGGTAAGTTGTTTGAGAGATTTCTTTGAAGAAAAAAACAAATTAATTTTCTTAAAATGAAAGGTGAATTGTAAGGTATATGAGTTTCCTAGGGCTGGTAAAACAAATTACCACAAACTGGGTGGCTTAAAACAACAGAGATTTATTCTCTCACATTCTGGAAGCCAGAAGTATGAAGTCAAGGTGTCCGTAGGTTTGGTTCCCTCCACAGGCTCTGAGGGAGAATCCATCCATGCCTCTCTCCTAGCTTCTGGAGGCTGCTGATAACCCTTGGCGTTGCTTGGCTTACAGATGCATCAGTCCAATCTCTGTCTCCATCCTTCTATGGCCTTCTCTGTGAATCTCTGTGTTGTCTTTTCTTTCTTGTATGAGGACACCTCTCACTGGATTTACAGCCCGCCCAAATCCTGGATGATCTCATCTTGAGATCCTCACCTTAATTACATCTACAAAAACCCTTGTTACAAATAAGATCACATTCTGAAGTTCTGAGAGGACATATCTCAACCCACTACATGAGGCATTCTACTTCCAAACAGAGCCACAGGCTGAACTCAGAGCTCAAATCTAACTTATCCTAAACAGAAGAAAAGAATGTCTCCTCTGTAGAAGCTTAAGAGGGTAAATCACCAAGTCACGTGGGTAAGTACAGCCAGTTAAATACATTTAAACATGAGTGCTTTGGTGGTTTAGAAAAAAGAAACAGTGGAAGTTCCCAAGTTCATCAGTCTTCTTTAGTCACATTAGCGCATAAGTTAACAACAATTTAAGTCCTCATTTGAAATCGTAAAGGATTGTTGTTGTTAGGTGTTCTCCAGCCAACTCCAAGTCGTGGAAAACTCATGTATAACAGAATGAAACATCGCCTGTTCCTGCACCATCTCCATGATCCTTGGTGTATCTGCATCCATTGTTGTGACTATTGTGTCAATCCAACTCACTGAGGGTTTCCCTCATTTTCACTGACCCTCTGCTTCACTTAACGTGAAGTCTTTTCCTAGCAATTGGTCTTTCCTGATGACGTATCCAAGGTAAGTGAGCTGAAGTCTCACCATCTTTACTTCTAAGGAGCATTCTGGTTATATTTCTTCTAAGACTGATTTGTTTATTCTTCCGGCAGTCCACAGTATATTCAGTATTCTTCACCAATACCACTGTTCAGATGCATCAGTTTTTCCTCTGTCTTCTTTTTTCATTGTCTAGTTTTTGTATGTATATGAAGTGACTGAAAAGACCATGGCTTGGTTCAGGTGCATCTTACCCATCAAAGTGACATCTTTGTTTTTTAAAACTTTAGAAGATCTTTTGCAGTAGATTGATCCAATGCAATACGTCGTTTGATTTGTTGATGGCTGCTTCCATGGATGTTAATTGTTGATCCAAGGAGAATGAAATCATTGACAATTTCCATTTCTTCTTGTCTATCATGATGTTGTTTGTTGGTCCCAGCTGTGAGGATTTTTTCATTCATATGAAAGGATTATATATATACTACATTCAGGAGCCCTGGTGGTGCATAGGTTAAGAGCTTGGCTGCCAGCCAAAAGGTCAGCAGTTCGAATCCATCAGCTGCTCTTTGGAAACCCTATGAGGCAGCTCTACTCTGTCCTTTAGGGTCACTATGAGTCAGAATCGACTCAACAGCAACAGATTTGTTTTTAGTTTTTTTTTTTTAATTGGTATGCTACATTTTACCTATAAAAATATGATCCTCCACTTCATCTATTTTCCTCTTGTATTATTTACAATACCAAAAACCAAAACCAAACCCAGTCCCGTTGAGTCGATTCTGACTCATAGCAACCCTATAGGACAGAGTAGAACTACCCATAGAGTTTCCAAGGAGCGCCTGGTGGATTCGAACTGCCGACCCTTTGGTTAGCAGCTGTAGCACTTAACCACTACATTTGCTAAGTAATTATTGGGAGGAGCCTGGGTGGTGCAAGCAGTTTGTGATGAGCTGCTAATCCAAAGGTTGGCAGTTTGAACCCACCAACATCTTCATGGGAAACTGGCTGGGTAATCTTCTTCCGTAAAGGTTAAGCCAAGAAAATCCTATGGAACATTCTACTCTGTAACACAGTGGGTCACCATGAGTCTGGGCTGACTCAACGGCTGCTAACAACAACAAGAAGTGGTTGTTGACAACCAATATAAAAATTTTGCAAATGATTAAAATTTATGGCAACACAAGCCTCCAGCAAACAGGACCCTAAATTAAATACTGCTTGACTTTAAAGAGGCACCTAAAAGGGCAAAGACAATCTGGAAATGCCATGCTTTCTATACATAATACTGTAAATGACTCTTCCGTTTAGGGAGGCAGCAAGGAGACTGAAAGAAAAAGTGAGAAACAGAGAGTGACTCCTCCCCCTGACACTGGAAATCAGCAGTGCTCTGGAACCCAGTAAGTGAGGAAACGTCAGAAAGCAGAGCTGCACCTGTGCCTGCGCCAGATGACACAGCTGCCAGGAGCCCCTGAAGAATGATGTCATTAGAAGGAGGCATCCCCAGCTGCTCACTCAGGGACGGGCGGAGAGCAGACCCACTCTCAGCATTATTTTTAATTTTAGCTTTCATTTCCCCAATTGCACCAACAGCAGTTCTGCAACACCGCTGTGATGCCAGACTCGATGCAGCCTCTGATAAAAAGCTGCAGTGGAAGCCGGATGTGTATGCCACATTGTGCAGAATAGTGGCCCGGTTAGGCTGGGAAATGTGCACGGTCACTCCCGTAGGAGTCGGGCGTGCAGTCGGTGACACCCGGATTCTCCCCTCAGTCTGGAGCAGGACACAACAAAAATGTGACTTCAATTGAAACAGGAAAGTGTTACAAATGGAATGAATTGTGGAAGAGCGAATGGTCGTGATTGTTCTCCTTGCTTCCTGCCATCTCCATCTCACCTCATTATTTGAAAACATTCATTTAGGAAAAAAACAAAACATAATTTGGCCAGCTTGATGCTTCTTGTTGCTGTTAGGTAGTTGCCATCTAGTCGACTCCAACTTATGGTGGCCCCAGACACTCTTATCCACTTATAGCATCGCTATCTCTCTCTACTGATGTTAGCCCTCTCCTCCAAATCCATGATTCGAAGTTCTTGTCTGTATCTGGATTAGTGGTCTGCGTACACTTTAAACATAACCTTTCCCAAACCATGTCCTTCAAAGACTTTCACCAGGCCACTAATATTTCTAGGTTCCCTATCTTAGCCTCTCCCAGGCTAGAACTTCTGGAGTCATCTTTGGTTCTTACTTGCTCTCACTCACTTTTCACTTCTTCAATTCAACAAATTCTTTCTCTCTTAAGTTAGGCCTTCGGTATGTTTTTCTTTTACCTTTCAAATAGTCTTCTTTCTTGATTTTTTTAAATAGCTTTCTTTCTGGGCTCTCTGCCTTGATTTTCTCCTCATTCCAACTCAAGTTTCCCACTACAATATAAATTACTTTTCTAAAAGAGGAGTTGTAGTTGTATTGGAACCAAAAACTCTGTATGTGAGTCTAGAATGCATTATTGGATAATCATGAGCAGGTGTCTTGGTCATCTAGTACTGCTACATCAGAAATACCACAATTGGCTGGTCTGAACAAACAGAAGCTTATTCTCTCATAGTCCAGTAGGCTAGAAGTCCAAATTCAGGGCGTCAGCTCCGGGGGAAGGCTTTCTCTCGCTCTGTCGGCTCTGAGGGAAGGATCTTGTCATCAATCTTCCCCTGGACTAGGAGCTTCTCTGCACAGGAACCCCAGGTCCAAAGAGATTGGCTTAAGACATTATCTAATCTTATAGATCTCATTACTATAACTGCCATTAATCTATCTCATTACATCATAGAGGATTTACAACACATAGGGAAATCACCTCAAATGACAAAATGGTAGACAGTCATCCAATACTGGGAATTACGACCTAGCCAAGTTGACAGATATTTTTGGAGGACATAATTCAATCCATGACAGCAGGTCTCTTACTTTTCCTTGTTCTGTGTCTCTCGTTATGCTCCATCTACATTACAGAGTCACTGTGAGTATTAATTAAGGTGACACATATGAGAGAGTTTTGTAAACTATAAAGTTTTATATAAATAGAAGTTGACATATTTTATCTAGCAGCCAATTAACTTTCCTGGCAGTGTTGGGCCTCAGCAATGAGAACACTCAATTAGGCACCGTTTATGTTCAATGTGGCACCTAAAATGGGAAAGGAAAAGCTTTGAAAAGTGTTAACTATACAACTGCTTGTAGAGTTGAAATTAAGTGAATGAAGGGATTTTGGTTTTCATTTTCCCCCTGTGTGTCTGAAGATAGAAACATTGTGCTTCCGGATAGTTAAATCTATATAAGAGCTGCGTAGGTTTTAGTCGCTGTCATAATGAACACACAGCTTATTTATATCAATCTTTGACTATTTTCAAATTTTCCAAGTCACATGGTGCTATGAAAGTAAACAGAAGGGCCATGCGTATTATAAAAAAGACAGGACTGAAAATTAGTACAGCTCCCACACATCATGTAAAACACACACACACACACACACACACACACACACACCACTATGTTTACTGATAAAGAAGAACTTTCCTGAAGCAACATAAAAATGGTTTCATTTTAGTTTACAGCATTACTGATGGAAGCAAATAACCCACTTACAAAAGCAGCCAACTTTTGAGGCATCATATTCGCTCTTCTAAAATTAGATGAATAAAATATTCTCTGAGTAGTCTAATAGGAAAAGTGAAAGAGCCACATTTATATTAATAACATAAGAAAAACTTTCTCTCAACCCTGATTTACAGGGAGAGGTACATTCTAAGTCTTTTCCTCTAACTCAATTGATTCCTTTTCCCTCCCACTCTCGATAAACCAGATGCTGTGTAGTTGATTCCGACTCACGGCCACTCCATGTCTGTCAGTGTAGAACGGTGCTTCATGGGGTTTTCAATGGCTGATCTTTCGGAAGTAGACTGCCAGGTCTTTCTTCTGAGGTGCCTCTTGGGGGGGACTTAGACCTCCAACTCTTCTGTTACAGCCGAGTACTTTAACCGTTTACACTACCCAGAGATTCTTCCCCTTAGTATCACACAATTGAAAGTAGTAGAGATTATTATTTATTAAAAAGATTTGATGGACTAAAATGCCAGCCCCTGGAGTGTGGTTTAATTTATGTTTCTTTTCAAAAGATTTCACAATTTAAATTTAAATGTTCAGAAGTCAATTTAGTTAAGACCTTTCTAACATCTGAGTAAAGCTTAAAACTGCTAATGGCGTATAATTGCTACTGTATATTGCAAGTTAGAAGTCATCCTATATAAGACATGCAAGTGGTATTTGGCTGAAACATATGTGAACATAGCAAAAAAAAAAAAGCCCTGGGCCAGGATAGAGGAATTCAGAATTTATTATTTTTTTTATTAGAAAAGTTCTCAACAGGCTTAAGTAGGGTCACCCTACCTACCCAGCCTGTATTTTCTGTTTTAATATCTAAAGTTTCATTTGTCTACATAGAAAATGTTAGTAAATACAAATAAGGTGGTATAGCCTACAGTATTGCTAGCCAAAAATTGTATTTTATCTTAGAAAATGTTCCTTAAAATAAAACAAGTTTCAAAGCAATAACTGACAAAACATATACACTCTCACTTCTTCCCAGGCACAAGCACAAATAATTTCCATCTAATAAACACCTCTACCACCCATCCATCAGTTTGTTGTACCATGGTGGTTTGTTGTTGCTATGATACTGGAAGCTATGTCACTGGTATTTCAAATACCAGCAGGGTCACCCATGGTGCACAGGTTTCAGCAGAGCTTCCAGACTAAGACAGACCAAGAAAAAGGGTCTGGTGATCTACTTCTGAAAATTAACCAATGAAAACCCTATAGATCACAGAATCTTCCCCAGGACTTCAACTCACTTACTTTGGATCTGTCATCAAGAAGGACCAATCTCTGGAGAAGGACATCATGTTTGGTAGAGTGGAGGGCCAGTAAAGGTGAGATGGATTGACACAATGGCTGCAACAATGGACTCAAACATACCAATGACCATGAAAATGGCACAGGACCCAACAACATTTTCTTCTGTATACGTGAGGCCACCACGAATCAGAGCCAACTGTATGGCAACTGACAACCCCAAACCGATGGAAGTACAGAAGAGAGACAGAAGGTTCGGACGGTAATCAAGTTTCTAGGTCCGAACTCCCCTGAGGCCTACGCTAGCTCCGGCCCTTCCATAGCTTGGTCCAATATGCCAACGGATAGACATCTTTATCCCCCCAAGACACTTATAATTGTTGTTTAAGCTAGTTTGACTTGAGTTCCTGCACTTTGCAACCGATATGTTCGTGGTTAATACACTGATTCATGCCAAACTAGAAAATTCATAAATGGAAGGATTTTTCTTGCATTTTTGTCAGACTTGGGTGCATATATTTTAATACGATTCTGAATAAGGGGCTGCTGCCTCCCTTAACACAAACTTAAATCAACAGTGTTGTACACAAAGCCCCTTGGTGATCACTTCCAGGCCCATGGCTTTACAATCTATGTACTGATGAGCCCTGGTGGCATAGTGGTTAAGAGCTTGGCTGCTAACCAAAAGACATGCAGTTCAAATCTACCAGCCACTCCTTGGAAACCCTGTGGGGCAGTTCTACTCTGTCCTATAGGGTCACTATGCATCCGAATTGACTCCATGGCAATGGTTTTTTGGGGGTATACCGAGGTCTCCAAATATACAACCCAGGTTCCCGCACTCCAGTCTCATCTACTCGACTTCCTACCAGTTTATCTAATACACATTCCAAGAGCAATGGGTCAAAAACCAGACACTCTTGATTTCTTCCATCCAACTGCTCTGCCGCATTCCTTCCTGAGTCAGTTGATGGCAGGGCCAGTCTTTAACTGCTCAGTTCAAAATCTTGGAGTGGTTCTTGACAAGTTTATTTTCCTCAGACCCACACCCAATTCGTCAGACAATCTTATTGAATATGTCCAGAATCCACCTTCTACTTACCACTGCCACTGCTACCGCCTTAGTCCAAGCAACACTTACCTCGCACCTAGATTAGCTTTCTAGCAGTTCCCCTCTCTCTCTTCCCTTTACCCTGTTCTCAGCACAGCATCCAGAAGTCCCCTTTTAAAACCTAAGCCAGGCCATGTCACTTCTGTTTAAAATCATCCTGTAAGTCCCCCATCTCATGCAGAAGAAACACCTAAGTCTTTGCAACCCAAGTGCTGGTCGACTAGGCCATATGTGAAATGGTCCTGCTATTCCTGACCTCATCCCCTATTAATTGTTTGTAGTCACTCTGTTCTAGCCATATTACCCCCTCTGCTATTTCTCAAGCTTTATAAGTACACTTCTGACTGTTCTTGTTCTATCTGATCCTTTTGTATAAAATGTTATTTCCCCAGATATCTGTTTGGCTATCTTGCATGCCTCCGTGTCTTTGCTCAAATCTTACCTTCTCAAAGAAGCCTTCCCTGACTACCCTATTAAATCCTGTCCCCAAAACTGCCCCACTCACCATTTCTCACATGAGGTTGCACTCAACTACTAACCTAAAGGTTGGTGGTTCAAATCCACCCAATGGCACTGTGGATGAAAGTCCTGCCCATCTGCTTCCATAAGATTCAGCCAAGAAAACCCTATGGATCACAGTTTTACTCTGTATCACATGGGGTTGCCATAAGTTGGAACTGATTCAATGGCAACAGATTTTCGATGGGACCTGGTCCTGCTTTTTTTTTTTAATTTCACTATAATTTAACCTCTAGTCGGTTTCTGTCACTTAAGATAGAAAGGATCTGATTAATACATTGATTTATGCCAATCTGGCAAATGTGAAAAATAAAGTCAATGATTAAAAGAACCTCTGCTTGTATTTATGTCTCCTAAAAACAGCATTCAAATGTTCATACCCATTTATCCAATGGTTATACTTCTGTCAGTTTTTCCTGCAGGGAATAATCTAAAATGCAGACAAAGGCCTGAGCATAAAGAAGTCCACCGACATACTTCATAATAATTAAATGCTAGAAATAAACTAAATACTTAAATTTTCAAAATGTAGCTTATAGACCTCTGGGATACTTGATACCGTTTCAGGGGGGTTGGAAGAAGAAAACTATTTTCTTTATAATAAACAAGCAAACAAACAAACAAAACAAAACCGTAGCCACTGAGTAGATTCTGACTCATAGCGACCCTACAGGACAGAGCAGATTTCCAAGGAGCGGCTGGTGGATTCGAACTGCTGACCTTTTGGTTAGCAGCCGCTGTAGCTCTTTCACTATGCTACATTTGCATTGAGCGCTCAGAAGCAATGGTGGATAAGATTACTGGTTCCTTAACGTAAATCATGGTAGTGGCACCAAAATGTACTAGTGATCATTGTATTGTTTACAAACACAGTTTAAAACCAAACCAAACAAAGCCAGTTTTGTTTAAGGATATCCTTGATGAAGCAATGTAAATAATAATTTTATTAAATCTCAACCCTTGAGAGTTCACTCTATGTTCTGTGTTACAAAATGGGAAGAACACACAAAGCATCTCTGTTGCCTGCCAAGCATGATGGTTGTCTCAAAGAAAAGTATTCAAGCAATCATGAGTTGCAAAAATTGAGTTGCAAGGTGAACTAGCCACTTGCAATTCCATTTTTACTTGAAAGAATGGCTGCCTACAAACTCTAATTATTCAGACTTGTTATTTGGGAGACATTTCCATCAAAGAGATAGAAATGAGCCTACCACTCAAGAACAACCGATAGCCTCTATTGCTGGTTATAAAATTCAGAATTTCTAGCAAAAAATACAAATTTGGAAAGCTCGAATCTAACACTGGGAGCTTGACAGCTTCCTGATCCTTAAACACTTTTTTTTTTTTAATATGACCAACAGTGATATTAACAAATGCAATTTTTAAAATATTGTATAATAAATTGTGTCAACATTTAGAAGATCTGTATAACTCAGTGAACTAAAAATGTTCAAAGGATCAACATGGGTAAAATGCCCACTAAAGGGCATGACAGGCCCATCAATTTTAATGTAGAAGAGCATAAAAAGTTCATTGATACGGTTTCTGAGCCTCCATCGCAACCAACCTTTAAGATACCACCATGCTTTTTTTCTCTGCGTAGTACTAGATTATGTAAGATATGTTCTGGCTTATTCGTTTGTGTTATTCATTTATTATTTGTCTCTCCTGACTGGAATGAGAGTTTCATAAGGGAAAGAACCTTGTCTATCTTCTTTATCACTGTACTCCTCAGAGCTTATGGCATGGTATAGATGCTCCATAAATGATGATTGAAAAACACATACCATCACAAGGTGAAACATTATGCAGCTAGTATAGTCTGGTTAACCGAAAATTTCTAATGATTTGAGAAAAATTTTAAGGTTTAAAAAATTTATGTGCATACGTATCTATCATATAATACCTAATACAAATAAAACAAATTATGTATTTTATATGTGTGTACGTGTATAGGAAACCCTGGTGGTGTCATGGTTAACAGCTCGGCTGCTAACCAAAAAGGCTGGCAGTTCAAATCCACCAGGCTCTCCTTAGAAACCCGCTGGGGCAGCTCTACCCTGTCCTCTAGGGTTGCTGTCAGTTGGAATCAACTCGACAGTAGGGTGTTTGGTTTTTGCTTGAGTGTGTTCCTAAAAAAGTAAAACTAACAAGGTTTTTGGGAAAATAAGACCGTCAAAAACCTATGCAACTTTGTAACCAGGGACTACAAGATAATTTTCTGTACCTGGGGAAATACCCTGGGCACCTCAGGCAGACAACTCAGTGTGGCTGGAGGCTGCCTCCTTGGGTTTTTGAATTGTTTTGTAACATACTAGAGCTGTTTTCATGACCTACTTTATCTGGATTATTTACATAACTGAAAACATCATTTCATATTCAGTGGAAGAAACTGACTCGGACAATGGGAGAAATGGCTTTCCCTCAGGGTCTGCCACTAAAAGCCATTCATCCTTGGGTGGGTCTTTTCACTGTGCTGGTCTTCACTGGTAAGCAGAATTGGAGTTGAGTAACATGACCTCCAAAGGGCATCCTGATGGATAGATTCCATGTTAGTTCAGGTCATGAAATTTAAGTAAGAATCAGGCAAGTTATCTGTGGGGTCCTTTAAACATATGATTCCTACTTTGTTATCTTAACCTATTCATCTACTGAACAGAGATTAGGAAATCCTGGTGGCATAGTAGTTAAGACGTACGTTTGCTACCCAAAAGGTCAGCAGTTTGAATCCACCAGGCACATCTTGGAAACCCAAGGGGCAGTTCTACTCCGTCCTATTGGGTCACTATGAGTCAGAATCAACTCGACCACAACGGGTTTGGTTTTTTGAAGCTCTGGTGGCGTAGTAATTAAGTGCTACGGTTGCTAACCAAAAGGTCAGCAGTTCGAATCCACCAGGCGATTCTTGGAAACTATGGGGCAGTTCTACTTTGTTCTGTAGGATCGCTATGACTTGGAATTGACTCAGCAATGGGTTTGGTTTTTCATCTACTGAAGATGAAAAGTTTGAAGTCATCTTCCATTACAAAAAAAGTCTTCCAGTTGGGTTCTAATAGTATTCACTTTCAGGACTTTTTAGGAAAAGATATATTTTTGTTTGTTTTTTAACTTTACTTATTTTATTGTTGCTGCTGCTAAAATACACAGGAAAACATACAATAGTTCTACATGTACAATTCGGTGACACTGATTGTATTTTTTGAGTTGTGCAACCACTTTCACCCTCTTTTCTGAGTTGTTCTTCCCCCCTTAACAAGAACTCACTGTTCCCTAAGGTTCCTACCTAATCTTTTGAGTTGCTGTTGTCAATATGATACCATATAGATAGTTCTTAAAAGAGCATAATGCTCAAAACCCAGCAACCCAGTGACATCGATTTTTTTTTTTTTTTACTAGTTAGGCTAACCAATCGTTTGGTTTTGAGAAGACTTCAGGAGATATTTTTGGTTTAAGGTTTAAAGATCAAGATAAATGCTTTAAAAAAAAATGATAATAACCAAGCCAATGATGTGTTTCTTTTTTCCCCCCTGTGATAATGTTAAATACACATATGTTCTGGGCAACTAGTCCAAAAATGAACATGAAAAGTAGATCAGCAGGCCTTGCTTCTTAGTCTGCCTTAGTCTGGCAGCTCTGCGGAAACCTGACCTCCAGGGGAGCCTTGTGAAGATCCAGTAGTCAGGGGAATAGAGAACCTAATGGACTCTGTCATTCTTCAGACTTTATAACTAGCCTTCTCTAAACACGGAGATTTTTAGTAATTATAGCAATCTTAATCCTTGGTCTAGAAATAAAAGGCCTGGCAATCTAAAAAAAATCTGCCAATAAAAACCCTATGGATCACAAGGGTCCTAGCCCATTGCGCATGGGGTTGCCCGTGAGCCGGGGGCCAGCGCAATGGCAGCTAACAACAATCGGTGGTTTGATGAGAACATCTGGGCTAGGTATGAGGAGTCGTGTGGGCGCGGAGGAGTGTCGCAGTATTACCTTTCACTGTCACGTGCACACTCTGGCTGGTGGAGAGTTGCGGCTGAACCAGGACATTGCACGTGTATTCCCCTTCGTCTACTTCCTTCTGCACATCCGAGAGTTTTAGCGTTCCATTGTTCTCAAATGCCACTTGGCGGTGGTTAAAAGGAAGCAGATTAGAATTCTTGTACCATTTGATGGAGTAATACGGGTAGCCAATCACGCGACAGTGAATGTACGTATCCCGTCCTGCTATTGCTGTGATATTTTTCATTGGTCGAATGCTTGCAGGACCTGGAGAGACACGAAGAAACTCTTGAAAATAATTTAAGGGTACACGGCATGTGGGAAATTTGATACACTTTTCCTTGAGTTGAAAATGCACATTATTTGCATGTAAGCGCATCTTTCCGGTTAAAAAGAAAATTCCGCGTTGGCATTTCTAAGATTTTTTTTTTTTTTAAGTTTTATTACTTTCAAAGAAATTGAAAAAAGTACATTGTTAATCAACCACTTTCATTAAAATGTTTTGAATTACAAGATAAAAGGCAATTTAATCCATAAAAAGTGTTAACTAGTCTATACTGAACAGTTAAGCTCTTTCTGTGAGAGCGCTGGCAGCAAGCTGATCGTTTCAGGCTCTCCAGAAAGTCCATCATAAGGATGGGGTTTATGCCACGTCGCACTATGAATGTAAGTTAAAATACCATGTACATGAAGGCTTACCATGAATGTAGTAAAACAGGAGAACGGAAGAAGCATGCAGAGCATAACCCAGGAAAGAAAAGATCACGTGGGCAAATCTAAGAGTTAAAAAAAGAGGCCAAGCTGCCTAAAGAAACCCAAACGCCGTCTCCAGCCTTAGCCCAGTCAGTGCCATTCCTGAGTCGGCAGGAAAGGGTAGGAAACGAGAAGCATTCCAAGACTCGGCTCGGGGCATGCAGAAACCTGCTTCTCCGCTACAATGAGTCACGTGTGTTTTTTGAGGAGTTGATGTGACAAGCACCTCTTACGTTTATTCGAGCCTGGTACAGGACGACTCCGGCCGAGTTGTTGGCAGTGCAGCGGTAGACGCCCCCGTCCCGGACCTGCGAGCTGGAGATGTTCAGGTAGCTGACCACGTTGCCCTCCGACGTGATCATCTGGCTGATGCGGTGACTGCCACCCTTGAGAATCGGGTCGTCGTCCAGGGTCCATGTGATGGTGGGCAACGGGGTTCCCTTCACGTTGCACATGAGGGACACCGGCTCTGCTGGGCTCACCACTTTTTCACTAAAGGCAGAAATAATTTTGGGAGTTCCATCTGCAGGAAGAGAAATTATGGAAGGAAGTGGCACATACCAATCACTCAACAACTTCCAAGTGCATTTGTTTAACGATTAGGAGATCAAGGTGATGGCTATTAGGCACTACAAAACATGTCTGGTTTTACCAGCCAAGCTAAATCCCAGGAGAGTAACAAGATTTCACTATTTTCCAAATAGGGTAAGCACAGTATTAGCAAGCTTTAATAAATCACTTCTACATTTCAGCTTGTCATAATAAGAAAAACAATAGTGTAACCCAGATGGTCATGCTAAACAAGGTCAGCTCCCACGAAGTCTACAATTCCAAACAGGTATGTCCCCACCACAAGGTATAAAAATATAGGAAATCCACACACCAAAGTCACTTTAGCTTTCTCTTTCCTCCCCATGTTAATTAATTGAGGGATTGCTCATTAGGGAATTGTTTAGAGGGATAAAGCAAATAACTGAGAGACTGATAATCTTACCTTAATTTTCTCATAAGAAATAATATTTCATAGTTTTAATGATAAATGATAAGTGCATATAAATTTCCTTGAAGGCTCTGAGAATGGGTAAAATAAGCTTTGACCCTTCCAGTGTGTACTATAAGTCTCTACAAGTATCTTCAGTAGCATGATCATATAATTTATCATCCAAACTGGGATACTAATGTCAGGTGAACAGGCACAACCCAGAACTGTCCCAGGCAAACGTGATCTTAATCCCAGAGAATTTTCCTTAGGGGATTCCAATGTGTTCAAAAAAGATCAAGTGATCATTTTCTGTTATTTTCCTATTATTTAGATGTACTCTCTGTTATTATATGATAGTAATCACAAACACATTTCCCTTTTCATGGTTTTCCATTGGAAGAAAGAGATATATATGTATTAATGTCCTATAGGGCTGTCATGAGTAGGAATTACTTGACAGCAACGGGTTATACATATTAAAAATACATATATATAAGTCAGGAGAAGAAAGATGTACCAATAGGCCTACTGGCCTCAGGCATATAAATTAACATTGTTTTTCTAGACGTAAGTGAGTCACTGTGACATAACTGATCATATTTGACAGGATTTCTGAGTCTGGCAATAAACATTTTCTGGAGGAGACTTTTTTTTTTTTAAATACAAACAAACAGCTAGTAGGTTTTAAATACAGGCATCTGGGTGTGCCCAGAAATGGCATGGATTCTTTCTCCATTAATTTTATTATTATTATTATTTATTGTACTTTAGATGAAGGTTTACAGAACAAATTATTTTCCCATGGAAAAATGAATACACATATTGTTTTGTGACATTGGTTGCCAACCCCACAACATGTCAACACTTTCCCCTCCTTGACCTTGAGTACCCTGTTAGCAGCTTTCCTGTCAGACGGGAGGGTTTTTGCTTTTTTTTTTTTTAAAGCTTTCGTACTCAATTAAAGTGTTCCATAAAGAAATATAATGATTAATAGATTTTTTTTTTTTAGTTTTAAAATTTTTATTACAAAAGCAATACACATTTATTGTTAAAAAATTGGAAAGTATAGATAAGCCAAAGGATGAGGGGCACGGTGGGGACAACAAAACTGAGAAAAACCCAAAATTAAACCTGCTGCTGTCAATTCCAACTCACAGTGACCCTACAGGACAGAGTAGGACTGCCCCATAGAGTTTCCAAGGAGCGGCTGGTGGATTTGAACTGCCAACTTTTTGGTTAGCAGCCGGGCTCTGAACTACACTACAAGGGTCCACAAAAACTGAGTAGAACCCCCAATATCAGCATTTTAAATACTCCCAAGGAGAGAGTCACTCATCACCCAGAATCTTTAGGTCCATCTCTGGGGCCAGTGAGGCCAGTTGCGCAGAGCTCTCGTGATGGAGGTGCTTCCGTCCGGCCCTCTGCCAATTCTCATTCCAAAACTCCTGAAGCTGAGCTTCTTCATTCTGACTTTGTACGGGTTACTTAACAACTTAACATCATTTCTCATATTCAGCTGAGGAACCTGACAAACTTTCTGGTGACTGGAGAGCTCCCGCTAGTACTTGTATTCCCAGATGCATTCATATATAGTATACTCCAGTGTCCTTGAATTGCAAATATTTTTTTGCTATCAAAGGTGAAAATATAACTTTATAAAATTAAAGTGGAAGGCCTGTGCGTCCCCCTTAAGACACTGCAGACATTGGTTCATCATGTTCCGCCTTTACACAGAAGTTCGACGTCACTCTGCTTGTTACGCTTTGCACATAACCGATCATTGGTGCCTGGGAGTGTTGAGGAGGTTATTTTACTTGTCCTTAGAAGTCAACATTTTTGCAGGATGTGTTAACTGTACGTTTCTCTGTACTGAATTTTATACTAAGCACTGAAAACTCAAGTCTTTGATCTGTTTGTTGTTGTTAGCTGCCATTGAGCATGGCCTGTATAATGACTTATGACCCCATGTATATAAAACTGAAACCTGCCTGGTCCTGTGCCATCTCCATGATTATTGGTGTCTTTGAGCCCACGGTTGCAGCTACTGTGTCAGTCTATCTCATTGACCGTTCCCCTTGCTGATCCCCTACATCTCCAGTGATCCGTCCTTCCTAATGATGTATCCAAAGTAAGCAAGTTGAAATCTCTGACAATCTTCTGTTATCAGTAGGGTTTTCACTGGCTAATATTCAGAAGTCAATAACCAGGCCTTTCTTCTTAGTCTTAGTCTGGAAACTCTATTGAAACCTGACCTCCATGGGTGACCCTGCTGGCATTTGAAATACTGATGACACAGCTTCCAGCATCACAGCAACACACAAGCAACCACAGTATGACAAACTGATAAACGGGTAGTGGCTTATCTGTTTAGGAAAGATTTTTTTTGGGTTAAATTTACATACAAAGCACACATCTTAGGTGCACAAATTTGTTTTGTTAAATATATACACCCGTGTAATCACCAACACAATCAAGAACTTTTTCATCACTTCAGAAAGTCCTCAAGGGCTCCTTGCCCATCCATGCTACACACACGATGACTTCTAATTTCTATCACCATGTATTATTTTGCCTGTACTTGAACTTCAAATAAATGGAATCATAGAGTATGTAGTCTTTTATACATACACATATTCCTTTTTTATATATAATATTTTTTATTGTTGTAAAAGTAGAGGGAACACAACATTTGCCAATTCAACATTTTTCACAAGTACAATTCTGGGAAACCAATTACATCAATCCTGTTGTATAACCATCAGGAATATACGATGCCAAACCATTGTTTAGGTAGCACTGAGTTTTCATTTATGGGTCCAGACATTTTTCTTTAACGTTTTATTATGAAAAATTTCAAACATACATAAAAATGGAGAGGACACAAAAGCAGAGTGAGGACCCATCAAAAACGTCAGCTCATGGAATATCCTGCTCTATGTCCATCCCCCCCGGCTCCAACTGGATCAGTGTGAAGCAAATACTAACCCATAAATAGTTCAGTATGAATCTCTAAAAGTCAGACTCTTGTTAAAAACATAATCCTACTGCCATTTTTACATCTGAAAAGCTTAACAATAACTCCTGAAGGGCACCAAATAACTAATTAGTGTTCACATTTACTCTGGTCTCCTAATTTTCGTTTTTACAATTTTCTTTTTGGAATCAATATTTGAACAGGTCCATGCATTGCATACTTTGATGTCTCTTAAGGTTTTTAACCTAAAGGTTTCTCTTTTTTTTTTTTTTCCTTAAACTATTAACATGTTGCTAGTACTATTTTTTTTTTTTTTTTTTAGTACTATAGGTTTTCCCACTTTCTGGGTTTTGCTGGATTCATTCTGTACGGTTGCTTAATGTTTCTTTGTCCCCTAAAGATCCCATAAAATGGCAATTAGATTCAGATCCTTGATCAGATTCAGTGTGACTTAGTTTGGCAATAATGCCTCAGAGATGGTGGTGTGTGCTTTCATCAGGAGTCACTTATATTTGGCTGTCCCTCATCTTCATGAGGTTAAGATTGAGTAGTGGGTTCAGATATTGTCGCCCTCATCCATTTTGAATTTTCTCCTCAGCTTTTCATCCGTCTGATGTTCTTAGTAGATTTGTTTGTGTATTGTATTTTAGAGGAATGTTTATAGATCAAACTAGTTTCTAATTAAATAATTAATACACATATTGTTTTGTGACATTGGTTGCCAATCCCATGACATGTCAACACTCCCCCTTTCTGAACCTGAACCTCAGGTTCCCCATTACCAGCTAGCTTTCCTGCCACCTCTTGCCTTCTCTTCCCTTCCCGTGGGCTGGTGTACCCCTTTGGTCTCGTTTTGTTTTATGGGCCTGTCTAATATTTGGCTGAAGGGTGGGTGAGCCTCAGGAGTGACTTCATTACTAAGCTGTAAGGGGTCTGGGGGCCATACTCTCAGAGTTTTTCCAGTCTTTGTCAGACCAGTAAATCTGTTTTTATTTATTTATTTGTAAGTTAGAATTTTGTTCTACATTTTTCTCCTCATCTGTTCAGGACCCTCTATTATGATCCATGTCAGAGCAGTAGGTGGTGGTAGCTGGGCGCCATCTAGTTGTGCTGGAGGCTGTGGTTGTTGTGGTCCATTAGTTCTTTAGACTAATCTATCCCTTGTGTCTTTCTTCATTCTTCCTTGCTCCAGACAAGATGAGACCAGTGGAGGATCTGAGATGGCTGCTGACAAGGTTTTAAGACCCCAAATACTGTAACTCACCAAAGTAGAACGCAGAACATTTTCTTTATAAACTACCTTATGCCAATCGAGCTGGATGTTCCCAAGACCATGGTCCCCACAGCCCTCAGCCCAGCAATTTGGTCCCTTGGGGAATTTGAATGTATCTATGGAGCTTCCATGACCTTGCCTTGTACAAGTTGTGGTGTCTTTCCCAGTATTGTGTACTATTTTACCCTTCACCAAAGTTAGCATGAAAGATTGTTTTTCTTTGTGTGTAAACCTTTTCATGAGTTTTTATAGTAGTGGTCTCATACAATATTTGTCCTTTTTTGACTGACTTATTTCACTCAGCATAATGCCCTCCAGATTCATCCATGTTGTGAGATGCTGCCCAGATTCATCATCGTTCTTTATTGTTGCATAATACTCCACTGTGTGTACGTACCATAGTTTATCCATTCATTTGTTGATGGGCATCTAGGTTATTTCCATTTTTTTGCTATTGTGAACAATGCTGCAATGAACATGGGTGTGCATATATCTGTTTGTGTGATGACTCTTATTTCTCCAGAATATATTCCTAGGAGTGGGATTGCTGAATCATATGGTATTCCTTTATTTAGCTTTTTAAGGAAGTGCCATATCATTTTCCAAAATGGTTGTACCATTTTGCATTCCCACCAGCAGCGCATAAGAATTTCAATCTCCCCAAAGCCTCTCCAACATCTGTTATTTTCTGTTGTTTTGATTCATGCCAGTAACATCGGGGTGAGATGGTATCTCATTATGGCTTTGATTTGCATTTCTCTAATGGCTAGAGATCACAAGCATTTCCTCATGTATCTGTCAGCCACTTGGATGTCTTCTTTGGTGAAGTGTCTGTTCATATCCTTTGCATGTTTTTTAATTGTATTATTTGTCTTTTTGTTGTAGAGGTGTTGGATTTTTCCTATAGATTTTAGAGATAAGACTTCCATCAGATTTGTCATAGCCAAATTTTTTTTCCCAGTCTGTAAGTTCTCTTTTTATTCTTTTGGTGAAGTCTTTTGATGAGCATAAGTGTTTAATTTTTAGAAGATCCCAGTTATCTAGCTTATCTTCTGGTGCTTGTGTGTTGTTGGTTATGGTTTGTATCCTGTTAATGCCATGTATTAGGGCCTCTAGAATTGACCCTATTTTTTTTCTTCTATGATCTTTATAGTTTCTGGTTTTATATTGAAGCCTTTGATCCATTTTGAATTAGTTTTTGTGTGTGGTGTGAGGAATGGGTCCTGTTTCTTTTTTTTTTTTTTTTGGCAGATGGATATCCAGGTTTGCCAGCACCATTTGTTAAAAAGACTGTCTTTTTCTCATTTGATGGACTTTGGGCTTTTCTCAAAGATCAGGTGACCATGGATGGGTGGATGGACTTACATCTGGGTTCTAAATTCTGTCACATTGGTCAATGTGTCTGTAGTTGTACCAGTGCCAGGCTCTTTTGACTACTGTAGGTATATCGTAGGTTCGGAGGTCTAGTAGTGTGAGCCCTCCTATTTTATTCTTGTTCTTCAGCAGAGCTTTACTTATCACAGGGCCCCTTCCCTTTCCATATAAAGTTAACGATTAGTTGCTTGTTTTTGTTTTTCCCATCCCTTTAAAGAATGTTGTTGGTATTTGGATTGAGTTTGCATTGTATTTGTAGATTGCTTTGGGTAGAACTGACATTTTCACAATGTTGAGTCTACCTATCCATGAGCATGGTATGTTTTTCAATTTATGTAGTTCTCTTTCGGTTTCTTGCAGTAGTGTTTTGTAGTTTTCTTTGTATAGGTCTTTTACATCCCTGGCTAGGTTTATTCCTGTTTTATTATTTTTAGGGCTATTATAAATAGTATTACCTTCCTGACTTCCTTTTTTCGTATTGTTTTTATTGGTGTATAGGAATCAACTGAATTTTGTAAGTTGATCTTGTATCCTGCTACTCTGCTGAATGTTAATTCCAGTAGTTTTCTCGTGGAGTCTTTTGGGTTCTCTAGGAGACCCTGGTGGTGTAGTGGATAAGAGCTATGGCTTCTAACCAAAAGTTCGGCAGTTTGAATCTACCAGGTGCTCCTTGGAAACTCTATGGGGCAGTTCTGCTCTGTCCTATAGGGTTGCTATGAGTTGGAATCGACTCAATGGCAACGGGTTTGGTTTCTTTTTTTTTTTTTGGTCATGTATAGTATCATATCATCCACAAATAGGGATAGTTTTATTTCTTCCTTACCAATTTGGATGCCCTTTCTTTTTCTTGCCTTATTGCTCCAGCTAGGACTTCCAGCAAAATGTTAAACTGGAGTAGTGATAAAAGGTATCCTTGTCTTGTTCCTGTTCTCAGGGGGGATGTTTTCAGCCTTTCTCCATTAAGAATGATGGTGGCTATTGGCATAGTATAAAAACCAAACCAAACCCACTGCCGTCGAATCAATTCCGATTCATAGCAACCCTATAGGACAGAGTAGAACTACTGCCCCATAGTTTCCAAGGAGCGCCTGGTGGATTTGAAGTGCCGACATCTTGGTAGCAGCCATAGCACTTAACCACTACACCACCAGGGTTTAGTATAATAAAAAAAAATAATTTTTTTTTTTAGATGCCCTTTATTATGTTGAGGAATTTCCCTTGTATACCTATTTTACTAAGAGCTTTTATCAGGAGCAGGTGCTGGACTTTGTTGAATGCCTTTTCTGCATCAACTGGGATGATCATGGGATTCTTTTATTTTATGTATGTGGTGGGTTATGTTGATTTTCTAATGTTGAGCCATCCTTGCATACCTGGTATATCCCATTTGGTCATGGTTTATAATTTTTTTGATATGATGCTGAATTATACTGGCTAGAATTTTGTTGAGAATTTTTGCATCTATATTCATGAGAGATATTGGCCTGTAATTTTCTTTTTTTGTGATGTTTTTCCCTGATGTTGGTATCAGGGTTACGCTGGCTCCATAGAATGCATCCAGAAGTATCCCTTCCATTTCGGTGTTCTGAAATAGTTTGAGTAGTACTGGTATAGGCTCTTCTCTGAATGTTTGGAAGAATTCTCCAGTGAAGCCCTCTGGGCCAAGACTTTTTTCTGTTGGGAGCTTTTTTTTTTTTTTTGATTACTTTTTCAAACATCTCTCATTACAGGTCTGTTCAGATTTTTAACTTCAGTTTGTGTTAGTTTGGGTAGGTAGTGTGTTTCTAGAAATTTTTCCATTTCCCTTAGGTTTTCAAACTTGTTGGAGTATAGTTTTTTTATGGTACTCTGTTATGATCCTTTTTATTTCAGTTGGGTCTGCTGTAATTGTAAGGTACCCCATTTTATTTCTTATTTGGGTTATTTGCATTCTCTCATGTTTTACTTTTGTCAATTTGGCCAATGGTTTGTTGATTTTATTGATTCTTTCAAAGAACCAATTTTTGGTTTTGTTGATTCTATTGTTTTTCTATTCTCTATTTCATTTATTTCTGCTCTGATCTTTATGATTTCTTTTCTTCTGGTCGCTGTGGGTTTCTTTTGCTGTTTTCTTTCTATTTGTTTGAGTTGTGTAGCTGTTTTGATTGTATCCCTTTTTTCTTTTCTTGATGTATGCATCTATTGCTAGAAATTGATCTCTGATTACTGCCTTTGCTCTGTCCCAAAGGTTTTGGTATGATATGCTTTCATTTTTGTTTGATTCTAAAAATATTCTGATTCCATCTTTGATTTTTTCTACTACCCAGTGGTCTTAAAGCAGGTGTTATTCAGTTTCCATGTATTTGAGTTTTTTTCCGTGCTCTTCCTGTTATTAATTTCTACTCTGATGGCATTGTGATCAGAGAAGATACTTTGTATTATCTCATTGCTTTGGATTTTGTTGAGGATTGCTTTGTGGACTAATATGTGGTCTATTCTGGAGAACGTTCCATGTGCGTTGGAAAAGAATATGTACTTTGCTGCTGTTGGGTGGAGTGTTCTATTTTTTTATGTATGAGGTCGAGTTGGTTGATTGTGGCCTTTAGAGCTTCTGTATCTTTGCTGAGTTTCTTTACCTAGAGTGGTGTTTTGAAGTCTCCTACTATTATTGTGGAACTATCAATTTCTCTTTTCAGTGCTGTTAGAATTTGTTTTATGTATTTTAGAACTCCGTCATTGGGTGTGTAGATATTTATTATGGTTATGTCCTCATGGTGGATTGTCCTTTTAATCATTATATAATGTCCTTCTTTGTCTTTATGGTGGATTTTGTTTTAAAGTCTGTATTATCTGAGATTAGTACTGCCACTCTTGCTCCTTTTTGGTTGTTGTCTGCTTGATATATATTTTTTCCATCCTTTGATTTTTAATATATTTATGTCTGTTTCTAAGGTGTGTCTCTTGTAGACAGCATATTGATGGATCCTGCTTTTTTATCCATTCTGTCACTCTCTGTCTTTTTAGGGTGCATTTAAGCCATTTACTCTCAGTGTGATTACTGATAGATGTGAATTTATTGCTGTCATTTTGTAGTGCTTTTTTGTGTGTGTGATGCTGACATTTTCTTTGTTCTCTCACTCTTCTGTGCTGAGTTTCTTTTGTTTGTGTATTTTGTCATTGTTGTCGTTTCTTTCGTTTTTGTGGATTTTGTGTTTCCTGAGACTTTATGTTTTTCTTCTTTATTTGATGAGTAGGTTTGTTAACTTTCTTTGTGGTTACCTTGAAATTTACCCCATCTTCCTAAGTTTAACCCAGTCTTTTATTACTTGATATCACCTTGACTTCCTCTCCATTTAAAAGTTCTGCACCTACACCGTGTATTCCCTCTTTTATTGGTCTGATGTCGTTGTCATTTACAGATTGACATCTCTGGTTCCTGTTGTAATTTTTTTAGTTTTGTTTTGTCCTGGAGAGTTCATTATCTAGGTTGGTATCTGGCTGATGCTGTCTTATGTGCTAGATTCAGGTTGTTGTTTGATGTTGTTGGTTCTCTAATCAAAGAATAATTATTCTAAGTTTGGTTTGGTTTTTACATATTCCCTTCACTTCAGTTTATCTGGAAATGTCCTAATTTTGCCATCATATTTTAGCAAGAGTTTTGCAAGACATATTATTCTTGGTTGGCAGTTTTTTCTTTCAAGATTTTATATATGTCATCCCATTGCCTTCTTGCCTGCACGGTTTCTGCTAAGTAATCAGAGCTTAGTCTTATTGTTTTCCCTTCCTGTATGACTTTGTTTGTCTCAAGCTGCTCTCAGGATTCTTTGTCTTTGGTTTTAGCAAGTGTGATAATGTCTTGGTGCTTTTCTTTTGGTATCTATTCTATATGGGATTCTTTGAGCTTCTTGGAGAGTTGGCATTTTGTCTTTCACGATATTAGAGATATTTTCTGTCATCAAATCTTCCATGATCCTCCCTGTGTTTTCCATTTTCTCACCCTGTTCTGGAACTCCAATCACATGAAAATTTTTGCTTTTGATTGTATCCCACATCATTCTAAGGGTTTCCTCATTTTTCTTCATTCTTTTCTCTGATTTTTCCTCAAAGTGGTATCCAAGGCTTTGTCTTCAATTTCACTGACCCTGTCTTCTATTGTTTCTAATTTACTCCTAAAACCTTCTATTGCACTGTCCATTTCTGAAACCTTGTTATACATACACATATTCTAACATAACAGTATAGTTAGCAATCTTAGGGAATTTAACTTTGGAATAGTACTATTATCTAATCCACAGTCTATACTGAAATTTCACAAATTGAACCAATAAAGTCCTGTAGAGTTACTTTTTCCCAGTCCAATATGGTATTATACCTTACACCCATTTATTCATCAAGTTTCTTTAACCTCCTTTAATTTGGAACATATATTTTGTGTTTATTGGCTTTGACATTTTTGAGGAATATAGGTCAGTTATTTTGTAGGCAGTTGCTCAATTAAGTGTTTGCTTTTTCTCCCGATTAGATGCAGGTTGTGCAATTTGAGCAGAAATGTCACGGAAGTGATACTGTTTTTCATGTATTTATTGGTCATTTGTATATTTTCTTTTGTGAAGTGTTTGTGCAAACCTTTTCCTTATTTTTATATTGGAAAGTTTGCCTTTTGCCTAATGATTTGTAGGGGTTCTTTATGTATCCTAAATACAAACAGGGCTTCGAACTGGTTCTTCCTGGTTCAGTCATAGCTGATGAAGTGAAACAAGAACAGACCGAAATTTTTACAATTTGAATGACCCAGAACAATAATCAGAACAGGAAAAATTACGGGTGAAGCCCTGGAATAGGAAACTTGGAGGAGGCATAGTGAGCCCTTTCAGGACCCTGATGTATGAGATTGTATTATTGGCCGTACTGTGGAGAATGACACACATTCAAAGCAACACAGTCGGCCACCTTTGAAGGGGGCGCTGCTGTTTTCAATTCAGCTCAAAATTTGACAGGCAAGAGATGTGGTTGCTATGCAACGTGTACTCTGCCCTTGTTTTCTAAGAGGGAGATTAGGTTTTTAGTAGAGCTTCAACCCATAATTTTTCCCATTTTGTTTATCATTCTGGTTCACTCAAATTTTAAAAACTCAGGTCTGTTCTGGTTTCACTTCCTTAACTGTGACTGAACTGAGAACTAGTATACCTGTATACAAATAATCACATATTTTATAATGCTCAGATATATTTGTCAGCTATCTTACTTACATGCATACGTACATATACATTTGTTGTTTTTAGGTGCCATCGAGTCGCTTCCAACTCATAGCAACCCTACATAAAACAGAAGACACTGCCTGGTCCTGTGCCAGCCTCACAATTGTTGCTATGTTTGAGTCCACTGTTGGAGCCACTGTGTAAATCTATCTCATTGAGGGTCTTCCACATGTACATAAATATACATATACATATGTTGTGGGTGTGCAGGTATGTGTGTATGTGTGTGTGTGCTTGATGTGTATGTGTGTAATATCTCCCAATCTGTGCTTTTCATATTATTAATAATGTCTTCATCTTTGACATTTAGTGCTTTCTGTGTCCTAAAAAATCTGCCTGCTCTAAAATCACAAAGAAGTCTGGTGTATTTCCTTTTAGAAAATTTATAGTTTTCAATTTTACATTGAGATCTATAATTCATAGCAAATTAATTTTGGTATAAGGTGTAAGGTGTGAGGTAGGGATTGGTATTCATTTTTTGCCACACAGGTTTTCCAGTGCTGTTTCCTGAAAAGTTTTTCCTTTACCTGTTGAATATCATGGTGTGCTTTTGAAAACCAATTCATCATATATGTATGGGAATATTTCTGGACCATCTATTACATCCCATTGATCTATATATATCTTGTTTAATATAGCTTTAAAGTAAGTCTTGAAACCTGGTTGAATGAGTCATTCACTTTTGTTCTTTTTTACAAGATTATTTTGGTGGTTCTCAGTCCTTCACTTTTTTGCTTATATTTTTAAATCAGCTTGCTTTTCTGTACAAATTTTATAATCAACAATCTATAAAGCCTGTTGGGATTTTGACTGGAAATACATTATTTTAGAGAGACTTATTAGCTTAAGAAAATTTAATTTTCCAATCCATGAAGATCTCTTTCCATTTTTTTTTTTTTAGTAATCTCAATTATATATTAGGAATGCTCTATAGTTTAACATGTTGAAATCTTTCATATCTGTTGTTAAATTTATTCCCTAAGTAAATTATGCTTAATGCTACTATAAATGGAAAAGTATTTTCCAAGTATTTGTTCCTATCATACAGAAAAACAATTTAATTTTCTATATTGTTCTTGTATCCTAGGACTCTCTAAATCCACTTATTAATTCCAGGAATTGTGTTATATATTTCCTAGGATTTTCTACCTAAGTAAAAACATCTATGATTAAAGACAGCTAAAATTCTTCCTTTCCAAACATTGTGTAAGTTTCATTCCCTATTCCTGCCTGTCTAGGACTTACAGTATAGTGCTGAATAGTAGTGGTGTGTATGGACATCTTTGCCTTGGTTCCAGTTTTAAATTTAGTGTTTAACCATTAAGTATGATGTTAGCTATAGGTTGTTCTTAGATGCCATTTATCATATTGAGGAAGTTCCCTGTATTCCCCTAGTTTGCTGAGAGATTTTTTTCTTAATTGTGAGTGGATGTTGAATTTTGTCAAATAATTTTTTTTTTTTTTTTTTTGCATATACTGAGGTATCAATTGTTTCTATTTTATCATGGTAATACGATGATTTACAGAGATTATATTTTTAATGTTTTGCTAATATTGCATTCATAGAATAAACTCCAATCACATCTACTTAGAGTTAAAATTGCACTTCATGTGGATTGTAAGAATCGTGCAACAAATTTTTCTAATACTCTCCCCTTTGTTTTATGAACCTATTTATAATTTCTATAATAAATACAGTATTGTAATTTTCTAATCTTATAATTAGTTGTAATTTAAATAAATTAAAAGAGGGAAAGTTTTTTTTTTAGTATTTACTAACATATTTACCATTTATCATGTTCTTTATTCATTCCTATAGATCTGAGTTTCCATTTTATGCCATTTCCTTCACCCCGGATGACTTCCTTTAGTATTTCTTAATGTGCGGGTTTTCTGGCATCACAGCCTCAGCTTTTGTTTATTGAAAATATATTTCACCTCAATTCTTAAAGAATATTTGTGTTAGATATATAAGTTGGTAGTTTTTTTTCCCCCTTTTAACATTTTAAAGATATTGCTTCATTGTCTTCTAGCCTCCCAAATTTCTGATAAGTCACCCATAATTTGTACTGATGGTCCCCTTTATTCAATGCTTTCACTTCCTCAGCTCATAGTATTTTATAATATTTTGTAGTACAATATTTTGCTTCTCAGCAGCTTGATCCTTATGTGCTTGCATGTAATCTTCTTTGTATTTATTCTGCTTGGGGTTTTCTGAGTTTCTTGGATCTGTAAAATTAAGGTTTTTTTTTTTCTTTTTTTAACCAAATTTTGGAAAAATTTGGCTATTTTATTTCTTTAAATATTTTTCCACCCCATTTTCTCTCTCTTACTTTTCTGGACCACCTATTGTATGTATAATAGGTCATCGAATAAATTTAGCACATGTTGCTGAAACTCTGTTCATTTTCTTTGCAGTCCTTTTTCTCTCTCTGTGCTTCAGATTAGATAATTTCTTTTAATCTATCTTAAAATTCACTGATCCTTTCTTCTTCCTTCCCCAATCTTTCATTAAAGTCAATAGAGTAAGTTTTTCATTTCTGTTTGAATTTTACCATATGCCTATTCATTATCACCACCATTTTCTTTACGTTATTGAACATAATTGAAATAACAAAGTCCTAATATCTTGGTGTCCTCTTAGGGTCTGCTTCTATTGCCTACTTTGTCTTTTGGTCACAGTGTGTGTGTGTATATATATATATGTATAAACCAAAAAAACCAAACCCATTGCCATCGAGTCGATTCTGACTCATAGCGACCCTATGGGACAGGGTAGAACTGTCCCACAGAGTTTCCAAGGAATGCCTGGTAGATTTGAGCTGCTGACCTTTTGGTTGGCAGCTGTAGCTCTTAACCACTATGCCACCAGGGTTTCCATATATATGTATATGTAGTTTTTTTTACTGTATAATTGGATTACTTCTCAAATTTTTACAGTTCACATGTCAACCAAGTTTTTTAAAAAACTTTATTTGCAGATTTTGAGACTCCCTGCTGCTATTTCCTGCTTCTTGGAATGTTTCTACTCAATGTGCAGCTAATTTGGCAGCCCAGACCCGGTCCTCTGATATTTTAATCCTATAAATCTGTAGCTTTATGCTCTTGTTCTGCTGTTCTACTTTTTGTCCCCACACCACACGGGAGGAGTCCTGCTGGCGCAGTGGTTAACTGCTCAGCTGTTAACTGAAAGGTCGGCAGTTCAAACCCACCAGTTGCTCTTCAGGAGAAAGATGTGGCAGTCTGCTTCTGTAAAGATCATAGCTTTAGAAACCCTATAGGGCAGCTCTACCCTGTTGTACAGAGTTGCTAGGGCCCTGGTGGTGCAGTGGTTAAAAGCTTGGCTGCTAACCAAAAGGTCAAGAGTTCAAATCCACCAGCCACTCCTTGGAAATCTTATGGGGCAGTTCTTTTCTGTCCTATAGCGTTGCTATAAGTTGGAATTGACAATAGGTTTGTTTCCTTTTATATATATATATATATATATATATATATATATATATATAATAGATTCACTATAAGTTGGAATCAACTCAAAGGCAATGGGTTTGTTTTTTTGGTTACACCATGTGGACTGGGGAAAAAATGGTATCGGTATAAACATAACCTAATCCTTTTCCCTTCTTTCAAAGGTTGAATCTTTTCTGCCTGCTTTTAGCATCTCTCCAATGTCTACATTTAGTTTTGCTTTTTCCAAAGTTCATAATTTCTATCACTTGGGAGTTCCTCTGAAACATGTTATTCCATCATTTCCAGAAATGGAAACCGTTATTCTTTTTATTCCTTCTAATTTTTATTTTGGTTTGATCTTGAACCAGTAGTTATTGGATTCCAGTTGATTTTTTTTTTTTTTCAGATTTCCTTTCCAGTTCTTTTAGCCTTATAAGAAATACTCTTCGATTCTGCATTATGTCAGTGGTCATTCCTAATTTATAATATTGTAAGTTTTTATGATTTTATGTTAATCCCTAGCCATTTCAGTAGGAATAATGAGAGTTTTGTCAGAAGATAGTAGTTAAACACCACTTTAAATCAAGTACTAGATATGTACTTCCAATTCCATTTCTGGTCTATTTTGCTACATTAGCACTGTCATCTCTCAGAAGAGAAAAAAATAAAGTGAAGCTCCCTGCCTGAATGGGAACTGACATGCAGCAAATAAATCCGTGAGTATGCTCAGTGTGCTCCTCTGACCCCTTTTTTATTAAAGTGACAGAGTTTTTTGGAGATGAAAGCAGACATTATTTTCCCAGTGAGACTTTGGCGTCTTTGAAATCTTTCCTGCTGTTACTCTCTGATAACCTGAACTCTTTCAACATCTTTATGGATTATCAATATGCTCTTTAGGTTTTCTTAGTCAGGTGAGATGGTTGCCGAGGTAACAAGGCCTAGACACTTAATCTCTCCCTTTTACACAAAAAGCCCTAAAACAGTGGCTACATAAGGACCACAGTGCATCATCATTAGCAGACTGGCTCTAGGCAAATTGATTATCTTCTGCATTTTATTACTATGGGGAACACAGTGGCAGGTTTTAATATGGGCACCATGCCTTCAACTAATTTCACCTCTGCTTTCAAAACGGGGCTTTGAACTTGTTCATTCTGGTTTGAACCTCTGCTGAGAATTTGTATTTCCACTCCAGATATACTGAACCAGAATCTACATTTCAACAAGATCCTCCAGTGATTCTCATGCATAATACACGTTGAGAGCTGCTGCTCTGCTAGTTGTTCTCAGAACCGGTGCTTAATTAACAGCATTATCATCACCTGGGAAACTGTTAGAAACGCAAATTCTCAGCAGAGGTTTGAACTGAAAGGGTCAGGTTTGAAGCCTGTTTAAAAACTTACTCTCTGAGTGATTTTCTTGACTAAAGCTAAGAATCTTATTGCTAAGCCTGATTCCTTAACAATTAAAAAAACAAAAACAGACAACAACAAAAAAATAAACCTGTTGTCCCCGAGTCGATTCTCATGGTTAAAGAAGCAGTAGCAGAAATATCCTCTTAGCGTTAAGACATATTTAAACTTACTTTTATATATAAATGAATTTAATTTTTTCTCCCTTAGGCTATATGAAAGTCATTTCATTATATTAATAAACTGAGAACAGACACATTTTAAATTATATATAAAGACACAGTTTCCGACAAGACATACAAACATACAGATAAATGCTAGTTTAATTGTCTAGTGATAAACGTATGTCTCACTTGCAGTTTCTATCCCTGACTGATTGATAAGCTTGAAGATGTTGCTATGTAATATTCAGTTAAGAAAGGCAACATGTCAACGTATCTTTGCCTCAGTAGCCAAAACCCCAAAGAAATTTCTCACAAATGGTATTCACCTAGATCTGTGAATGTTTAGACCAAACCATGGACAACTACACTAACCTGATAACATTTTTCTCACTCCACAAGTCACTATAGTAAAATTTCTCTCCACACTTTGCCTCTTAAGCAGTGATTCCCAACAAAGGATTACTTTGGCCCTGTCCCCACCCAGGGGACATTTGGCAATGTTTGGAGTCATTTTTTATTATCACAATTTTCTGGGGAGGAAGGGTGCTACTAGAATCTAGTGGGTAGAAGCCACATCTTGTAATACATAAGACAGTTCCCCAAACAGGATATTGAGAAACCGTGGTCTAAAGGATAATGAACTGTCAACATAAGTACAAATTTCAAATTTCTGGGGTTTATAACTTGACAAGTAACTTTCACACATGAGTGGGCACCATTTCTGCTACTTAAATTTATGTTACTTCTAAAATACAGTTTTATTCTCATCCAAATTTGCTCTTTCATTTGCCTGATTTAGCTAGAAAACAGGGTAGACTCATGAGCTGCCTCAGATAAACAGGATCTTAAAATTCGGAGTCATCAGCATGGCTCCACCCTCTATTCTGGTTTGAGTGCTCTGGGTTTGGCTCATTTTGAGCTGTGTGCTATAATGAGGCCCACTGACCTTCAAGGACCACCTGCACATAGTCTTGAGCAGACAGCTTGTCCTTGCGAACAAAGCACTGGTATGCTCCCCCGTCACTTTTGACCATGTGATCCATTATAAGGTTTTCGTGGTTGATCCCTGTGATCCTCACATTTTTGCCAGGATTGAGGATTTCACCATTTCGGTACCAGGAGAGCTCCTGGTCTTCGCTTCCTGTCACGCTGCAGGACAAGGAAACCTGGCTACCCACACTGCTTTTGACCTTCCTGGGGCTGATGGAAGCTTTCAGTGGCTCTGGAGATTTTGATAAGAGAAAAAAGAAGTTAAAAACATCACATATGTAAATGTCTTTTCAACCATGTGTTGGACTTCTGAAAAGGCAAAAGCAGCATTGTAAGCATACTCTATCCAGTTCTTAAGTTCAATATTATTTCATAACGCACCATTTGGGAACACCTTATTGTTATTTATTTTTCTGGCCTTCTTTTTCTATATATCAAACAGACCAATGTTGGCTCAATTGCTTTCTCACTAAGTAAATATAAAGATGATGGTATCAACCCTTTGGCATAAGAAATGCAGCACGCTAGTTAACGGTAGGGATAAAACCAAAACCCACTGCCATCGAGTCGATTCCAACTCATAGCGGCCCTATAGGACAGAGTAGAACCACCCCATAGAGTTTCCAAGGAGCACCCGGTGGATTCGAAGTGCCAACCTTCTGGTTAGCAGCCCTCATACTTAACCACTACGCCACCAGATATAAGTATTTAAATATTTAAAACTTATTTGCCTTGTCCCAAGGTATCTCTGGTGGGTTTGTACTGGGCCATTCTCACACACACACACACATATACTCACTCACACCCCTTAAGTTATTGTGGTTTAACCAGGACCCAGAATGCACAGCGGTAACAAAACAGATTGATATTAGAACTTTAGACCGTGAAATAGGAGTTTTCCATTAAATGAGGCTAACTGGTATGGACAGGGATAGAATTTCCACCCTTGACCTTCTATGGCTCAATTCAACAAATCAAAATTAAATCTAACAAGCATTTCTTAAGCATCTACTATGTGCCAAGGACTGGGTCAAACCCACAGGTGAGACAAAGATGAGTAAGGTAGAAGGAAACTAACATTATGGTATAACTAGTATGTACCATAAAGTCATCAAACACCTAATATATGTTATTTAATTCAGTCTTCCCATAAGCCTATAAATTTTGAATTATCATTTCCATTTTATAGAAGAGAAAACGGTCATTCAGAGAGATTAGTAACTTAAACAAATCCACTCAACAGGCAAATGGCACATGCCAGTTTTTACCCTAGTTTTCCTGACTTCTCACCTCACCACACTGTGAAGTCTTTGCTTCCAAGGAGCTCATAGTTTACTAAGTTGACAAGACAAATACAATAATGACTATAGTAACGAAATTGAGTAACACAGGGCCCATTAGAGACACACAAAATATGGAGAAGGGTGGACGGGAAGATTGGGGAAGTCATCACATATCAACAATGGTTAGGATTTAGACCAAAATGCATGGGAATAGGTATTCCAGAGAGTGCGAACCACACAAAATAATGCTAAAGCACAGCCATGTCTGAGGAAGAGTTTCAGATTCTGTTTGGCTGCAGCATAGGGTCTCTGAAAGAGAATATTAGGATAAAAATGACAAAAGCCATCAAGGACAAGACTGCGAAGGGCCTTGAGATTTTGGAATTAAGTCACAAGAACTAAAGAAAGCATTCAAGTAGTTCCACCAAGAGAATGCCATAATTGACCATATTTTTAGGAGAATTGATGGGTCTCATTGTGTCACACAAATTAGAGGGGGCAGGAAAATTGGTCAGTAAGGAAGTATTGCAAATGACTTGTGAGATGTAATTAAGACCCAATGTGGGACAGGGAAGAGGTGGAGAGCACAGCTGAGAACCACTGAGATCCAATCTCTAGGACCTGGCAGGACTTGCACATAGAAAGGAAAGGAGTAAACAGTACCCGAGATTTAAACTTTGCATTTGGAGGTGAGGGGATGGTTCCAATAACAAGAAAAGCCATTTGGAAGGTAGAGATGGCAGCAAGTTCAGTTTTGAATATTCTCCTTTTTAGTTGCCAGCTAAACATCTGAATGAACATATATATATAAATGCAGTTGACATACCCTGCCAACATTCAGGGAGGAAGTGGAGGCTAAATATACAGATTCAGGGCTGTTTTCAGAAAGAAGGAGTTTGAACTCATATGAATAAAAGAGATCAAATAGAAGAAGGTTCAGAGTTAGGAACTCAAAGGATTAGTTTCAGACTAGAGAAGAGAGAGAAGGTGGACAAAAACAAAGGAACAGTCAAGAGGGAAGAAGAGAATATTTGAGAAACATCTGAGAACTTGTCTAGACATGGCAGAAGATTACAATTATGAAAACAAACAGTCAAAATTAAGACTTGTCTATACATAACTATTTAAAAAGTAGACAGTGATAAATGCCTTTAGAGAGATAACAATAAAACACTCTAGGAGTTGAGGAGAAGACAGAGGGGGATGGGGAAGATGTCTTTGGGGTGGAGAATTGAAATGGGCTTAGAAGGAAGTTTTGGACATTTGAATATTAGAAAACAACATTCCATGTGACCTGAAGGGAGCAATATGGGTAATGTGGTATGCAATCAGGAGAGGAATGGGTTTGTACAGGGAATTTGGAAAAGTTAGATTTAGCAGGAGTTAAGTTTTTCTTGAAGCAAAACAATGTGAAATATGACCAGATAGGTTTGCATGAGGAGCCTTGGATATCATCCTAAGATATTAATGTTATTCAACAGAAAATGGGGAGTCATAAAAGGCGTTTTAACGTAGAGGAGATTTTGAGTCTGTGGGAATAATTCTTACTAGTTGTCCAAAGCTACTTTGATTATACCTACTAGGTTCTTTAACTACAGAAATACAACTGTGCAGGCATTATAACCCATTTCTTTCTAATCTAAGTCTAAATGTTTGAACGATATTTTCAGGACCCAGGAAGTCATTGGAATATGTACTGTAAATGCATTCTCTTCAGCTGGTAAGAGCAGTCCACACCCAGGGCACCCTTAATGGGACACCTCCTTCCACAAAGGGCTAGACAAAAGTTAGTGTAAGAACATGTCTCCCTTTCCAGTGTGAGATCCTTGGGATTCAGTTTGTTCAGTTCGGTTCGCCAAATAAAAAGAATATTATATTAAAAAAAAAAGAGAGAGGGAGAACATTATGTAGGCAAACGGGAGACATCCTTCCTGACCAAGGCTCTACCATGTGATCTTGAGTAATTCACTTTGATTTGTTTTTTGCATGAGTAAAATGAGGGTCTGTGAATAGATTAGGCAAATATTGGCCACGTGAATTGGGCTCCTCCCGTGCTGCAATCACATCCTTCCTTCCCTGAGCCTCCCTTCAGCATCCTTCTCAACACACACCTCAAATCAGTCATGGCAGATCAACTGGAGATTACACGTATCACCCGGAGTTGGACTAAATAA
This sequence comes from Loxodonta africana, assembly GCF_030014295.1. Classification (NCBI taxonomy): domain Eukaryota; kingdom Metazoa; phylum Chordata; class Mammalia; order Proboscidea; family Elephantidae; genus Loxodonta; species Loxodonta africana. Next base: position 220,732,566 of record NC_087343.1, read on the forward strand.
TCTAGAGCTGAGTCCAAGTCCGATATTTGGAAATGTAGAACCCTGTATTTCTGCATGGGCCAATACACATAATGATAAAAAGAGAAAAAAAAAAATGAAGTTGTCACCAATTTCATTCTACTTAGCTCAACAATTAATGTCCATAGAAACAGGAGTAAAGAAATCAAATGGCGTATTGCACTGGGAAAATCTGGTGCAAAAGATCTCCTTAAAGTTTTAAAAAGCAAAGATGTCACTTTGATGACTAAGGTACACCTGACCCAAGCCATGGTGTTTTCACTCTCCTCATAGGAGTTCAAAAGTTGGATAGTGAAAAAGAAGAAAATTTGATGCAGTTAAATTGTGGTATTGGTGAAGAATATTGAATATACTGTGGCCTGCCAGAATGAAGAAGTCAACTTAGAAGAAATATGATCAGAATGCTTCTTAGAAGTGAGGGTGGCGAAACTCTTTCTAGCTTACTTTGGACACGTCATCAGGAGGGACCAATCACTGAAGAAGGATATCAGGTGTGATAAAGTAGAGGGTCAGCAAAAATGAAGGAACCCTTCAACGAGATGGATTGTCACAATAGGCACAACAATGGGCTCAAACATATCAATGATCATGAAGATGATACAGTACCAGGCAATATCTTATTATGTTATGTTATACCCAAGGTCACCATGAGTTGGTGCCACTCACTATACTTATGAACACCACCACATATTTCCGCTGATAACGGCCCTATTTAGGAATTTAGGAATTTGCAGCAGCCTGGTGAAAACAATCAAGGACAATCACTTTGATCTATCATCACCTGTGCTGAAAGAACAATCCTGCCCTACTTCCTCTACCTATTTTCATAGAGGTTGGCTATTCCAAATTCCACGGTTAGGAAATGTTATCTTGGAAATATGTAAGGGTACTGATGAACATAGTTAGGTCCTACAGCCTAATAAAAATGTCCTATAATTTGGGGATCAGACAGATGTGAATTCAAATCCTATACCCAATATTTTCTAGCTATGTGGCCTTGGGCAGCTCCTCTTAGCCTTAATTTCCTCTTCTGCAAAATGGAGTTAGTAGTTATCTGAGCAAGACTGTTGTGAGAATTAATGGGAGGCATAGGAAAGCTCAGAAATTAGCTCAGAACAGGTGCTTCATAAATGGAAGACACCATCACCATTGCTCGATACCATCCAACTTACGTTTCACGTACAGGCGGCCTATCACCTTAGCAGTTCCGTATCTGTTGGACACTTCACATACATAGCTGCCTGAGTCTGAGGGACGTATGTTCTCAATAAGCAGCCCTGTCATAGTCTTCTGGAACCTTCCAGAGAGCTCCAGAGGCATGTTGTCCTTTAGCCAGCGGTAATCTGGCTCAGGGTGCCCAAGCGCTTTGCAAGGCAGCTCCACGCGCTGCCCTGCCATGGCTTTGCGATGATCAAACCCATCCAGTATGGTTGGGGCTGAGTTCGCTGGATCTGTAAAAAAAAAAAAAAGAAAGAAAAGCTCTTAGAGGCACTGAACTAGGAGCTGACATGGTCATTTGGAATTCTAAGGCTTCATGTATAATTTAAACTCTATACATCATAGCAACCATTGATACAAATATTTAAGATTTTGTACAGAAACAAAGAGCTCTATTCATACACATTACTTCCACTCAAAACTTTGGAAAAGTATGAATGTTGGTAAGAGCTTCTGTTTCTCATTCTTGGTAAAGAACTAAGAAATTCAGAATCATCATGCATCAGTAGGAGTAGTCAGCTCTGGCCAACGATTGGGTTGCCTTATCATAACTGGTGGAGCCCTGGTTGCATAGTGGTTAAGAGCTACAGACGCTAATTGCAGTGTGAATCCACCAGCCACTCCTTGAAAACCCTATGGGGCAGTTCTACTCTGTCCTATAGGGTCGCTATGAGTCAGAAAGGACTCAACAGCACCTAACAACAACAACATCACAACTGGTGTTAAAAAAAAAAAAAAAAAAGATTGACATATTTCTATGGGTACATTGGGAATTTCACAAAAAGTACTGCCCAGTGTGGAATGTAGCCAAGAACAGATAAAGAGAATCAAAGGAGACACAGTGGAGATACCAAAAAAAATATTGCCGTCGAGTAGATTCTGATTCATAGAGACCCTATAGGATGGAGGAGAACTCCTTGTGGATTCAAACTGCCAACCTTTTCGTTAACAGCCAAGCTTTTAACCCTTGTGCCACCAGGGCTCCTCAGTGATCACAAAATTGTGCAAACCCTCTTTGTGACAAGACACCTGTTAACCATGGACTCAAAGTTTACCTTGTGCAAAGAATTTAACTTTATCCTAAGTAATATGGTGTTTGCCTTTGTTTCCCGAGAGGATAATCCTAAACCTTTGGAGTTCTTGAGTAATAGAGGTACCTTTATCTTGCAAATGAATGGGGGCTAGCCAGGCCATGTGGGCCACCAGGTAGCCTCAGGAAGGAAGAGGAAATTGATTCATTTATGCTAAGGCTAGCCAAATGGTTAATTTTCTACTACGTATGTCCTCTTTTCTATTTAAAATCTCCATGTAACAAGCCAACGATGAGACCTCCTATTTGTCTGAATGGAGCACAGTGGTTGAGCATTCAGCTGCTAACAAAAGGTTGGCAGTTCGAATCTACCAGCTGCTCCTTGGAAACCCTATGGGGCAGTTCTACTCCGTCCTGTGGGGTTGCTATGAGTCAGAATTGACTCAAGGCAAGGTTTTTTTTTTTCTGACCAGAGGGGTCTCCCTGTATGCATACAGATGAACTTTTCAAATAAACCTGATAGACTTGAATTTCTTTTGTGCTTCAATGATTTTGACACTGGGAAAGGTCAGACTTCCCTTTCAAAAGAGCAATGTAGAAATCATTATTTAGCATAAATGAAATTTGTTTCTCAAGAAAATAAATTTGACACATGGCTGTTGAATTTGAAAGTGTTTCATTTATTCAGCTAACAAATATTTGTTGATCTCCAAGCACAGGAGTAGCAAGGAGTTAGCCATTAGAGACACAGTGGAGAATAAGACGAGGAAGATGCCCTCTTGGAGCTTACATTCTAGGTGGGTCACTGCAGGGGCTGGACAAGCAATGATCAAGCAAATAAATAAAGATAACCTGGATGATAGTAAGTACAGTGAAGGGCATAAAAGAGGATGGAGAGAGAGTGAGCCACCGTGCGCGTTGGGTGAGAGCGGAGGCAGGGGCCATGGGGAGATTTTAGGTCATAGTTTCTCCGATACCTGAGCTGAGATGGAGGAAAGAAGACAGTCAACAAGGTATGGCCAAACCTACCTGTGTGTCTTTTAAAATAACTTTAAATCTCATTTACAATGAAAATCATTTATCTTTTCCTACAAAGTTTTTGAGAATATTAGCCTGCACTCAGTTTGCGTCCTCATCTTTTAGCATTAACAAATTTCTCCCTTAATGACTTTGGTTAAATTTCCATTACAAAACATCCTAAGCGTTATTTGCCAGACATAGATTCTCACGTGAGCCCTTCAATGACAGGTGACTCTGTTGACCCTTCCTTTCTTATAGCTGTCACCTTCCTTGTCTTCACCTCCAGCTTTAACCCCAAATCTTCAGTCTTATTCGCTGGCTACCCTTCTGCTGATGTATTTGTGGATTATGCTCAGAAACCCCTCAGTTCTCTTTCACATACGCTCCCCAGGCAATCTTATTGGGTTCCCATGGCTGAAGGCTCATGACTCCTATCAATTTTTAAGACACGATAAAGCACTCATAAAAAAAAAAAAAGTAACTTTGTTTTCTCAACCCTTTCTCAATAGCTAAATTTGAAAGTTAATATTTAATGAATCAGAGTGGAGATAAGCCAGGTTATATGAAAGAGAAAGACAGGCTTTCAGATCATTATCAGTTTATCTTTTGGTTGGAGAAATGCTTATTTTAATTGTTTTGCTAATACTGAATTAATCTTACAGCAAGACCCCTGTGATGGTTAATTTTATGTGTCAATTTGGCTAGGCTATGGTTCCCAGTGGTTTGGTCAAACACTAGACTAGTTGCTGTTTCACAATGTAATGTAATATAATGTGATCAACTTCCATAATGTCATCTAGTGTAATGTAATCAATCAGTTGAAAAGGGAGTTTCCTTAGAGTGTATTCTGGTTCCAGACTATAAAGAGATATTTTGGCAGAATGAACGCTCTCTGTCTCCACTCTGTACTCTTGCCATTGCCTGACCTATGGTTCTTGGGACAAAAGCCTATAGAAGTCTCCAGCTTGCTGCCTGACTTATGGATTTTGGACTTGTCATCCCTCATAATCCCACATGCCAATCCGTTGAAGTAAATCAATCAATTGTTCTCTCTCTCTTTCTAATATATATATATATATATATATATATATATATATATATATATATATATATGTATATGTGTGTGCACATATATATGTGTGTCTCTGGAGGATGCTGACTAAGGCAATCCCCCAAAGATCCTTCTCCCTTCTTATCAGTGTCGTTATGACATTCTTCTTTAATGCCAACAAGACCTTTTATAGGATATTCTGAACATGTATAATATCACATTGTCAATAAAGCTACTATGGACTAAGATGACAGATACCATTCATTTTCTAATTCATTTTTCCTTATAGATTTTTCAAGAGAGTTTATTTTTATTGTACTGGTTCATCTTACCCTTAACAAAGGCATGGAGACATAATAACTATAACACAAGGGAGAAAGCAACAACTGACCTAAAAAAGAATAGGTAAAGAAGAAGAAATATTTGCAAGTTCAGAGGAGAATTAATGTTAAAAGAATTAAAGTCAAAGAATTAAAAAATCAAATTTTATTTAATTCTAACTCGTACTTTTCCTGGACTATGAAGCACAGATACGTTTTGGTTATTTTAAAAAGGTGAAGAGGGAAGAGAAATTCAGATAGAACATTATCAAGGATAATAAGTGGGTGTTAAGGGAACCGTATATTTAATTACTTCCTCCCCATTAAACAACTTTCTATCACTACTCCCTACACAGTATCGTTACAAATAAAGTAAGATACCCTTCAAGTGTCTATCACAAATAACCGTTGGTTAATCTCATTCCATTATTATATCCTTGTACAATAGTAACCACACAGAACAATTTTACATTCTAAAGGTACAAAGACAAAGGTCAGACATCTTGCATTTGCTTGTCTAATACTAAGTTAGGTGTTTCATACTTCTAAGTTACTTCACGAAGTGCTAATGTATCATTATGTGAATGGATTGCTTCGTTGTTTGACAGATAGGCTAATGGCAAGCCAACTGTGAAGATTACTCAAAGGGTTGATAATGTCTCCAAGTATAAATCCCATAAAGGGGGAAAAAAAAAAAACATATCTGATGTGAAAACCAGAATAGAATCAACTGCTTCCAGATTTCGTTCACCTGAGAATGAACCTGGCTGGGGTTAGAGTGGCATGAATATCATTTTAACTTTAACTATTGAGTCAATTCAAACTCATACCCTGGTGGCATAGTGGTTAAGTGCTATGGCTGCTAACCAAAAGGTTGGCAGTTTGAATCCACCAGGTGCTCCTTGGAAGCATTATGGGGCAGTTCTACTCTGTCCTATAGGGTCGTTAGGAGATTTTAACTTTAGGTACAGGTTATTTCCCAACATTGTTAGTGCTAGTATTGCGGAACAAAAGGTATGATCCATACGGCCATGTTTTCCTCCCTCTGAGCTTTGAATGAAAGTAAACATGATGGTAGTGGTTGGTACTGTCAATAACAGAATATCTAGGGCAAGGAGTTGTTATCAAAACGGAAGTCATATTAGATCAAAGGAATTTGGAATTTTACAAAATGTGAAATGACTTCTCTTAGAGTATTTGTATTGCATTGTATTGGCATTGGTTTAAAAGGCTTTACAGTTTGCTAGAAGTGAGAATGGTGAGACTTTGTCTTTCTTACTTTGGACATATCAGGAAAATCCAGTTTTTAGAAAAGGACATTGTGTTTGGTGAAGTGGAAGTCATCAAAAAGGAGGAAAACCCTTAACTGGATAGATTGATGCAATAGCCTCAATAATGCACTCAAATATACCAATGGTCATGAAGTTGGCAAAGGACGGGTCGACATTTCATTCTACTGTACATAAAGTCACCATGAGTCAGAGTCGACTGGGTGACAACTAACAATAAAAACAAATTTGACAAAATATTTTGGGGAAAAAAACAAATTTCCCAATTTTGGTTGTCATCTGGGGACACTAATGAAGAAATACCAGAAACAGCAAACATGGTCTGGACGAGTTTTTACCTGATACAAAAAGTCTAGCGCTGTTACTCTGTCTCGTCTCCCCAGTGTATCTATGCCGCGTGATACAGCGGTAGTTGTACAATCCGTCTTCATTCTGTACATCTTTAATATACAAGGCTCCCGTGGATGTGAGGAGAAATCTAGATCCTGAAACACAGAAAGATGATCACCTGATTAAATGCAACGAAAGCAACACAACGACATAGACAAATCATTGAATCATTGTTTTTTACCTGAATTAACTCATGCAAAGGCTACGAATAGGAGTGTGTGTTATTTTAAGTGTCCAATCTATTTTCACTGTTTAATGAGCTGAAATTAGAAGCTTTTAGTAAGTATGGAATACAAGTGTATACTTAACACATCTAATCTCATAAATTGATTCTTTAGGTCACGTATTTATTTTACAGAAACCGTATATAATTCCTACGTAGCTAAGTAGCAGATTGTCTTTGAACATCATCTTTCTCTTTGAATGTCACAAGTTAAGCAAGTATCAGCTTTCTTTTACAAATTTTTACCTCAATAAAGTGTAAATTTTGTCCTCAATTTAAAGTATTTCAATAAAAGCACAAAAACGTGAGCTTACAGCAATTAAGATATCCCACAAACTTCCCAAGAAAGCCTGCTTTATTTTGTCATTAAAAAAAGAAAAAAAATTGCCATCGAGTCGATTTCAACTCATAGCGACCCTATAAGACAGAGTAGAACTGCCCCACAGGGTTTCCAAGGAGCACCTGGTGGATCTGAACTGCCAGCCTTTAGAGTTAGCAGATGTAGCTCTTAACAACTACACCCCAGGGTTTCCTTTATCATAATAATAACCAACATTTATTGCTATTGCTAAGATGAAGACCAATTCTTCCTATATTCAGTATTTCAGATTATTCTGCTATATCTTAATCATTTATTTTAAATCTTAAATCTATTCAAATAATAAGACAATTGCTATTTTCACTTTAGGGAGAAAAAAGTCCAGCCTAGTCATTTCTCCCTCATATCAGCATTAGAACCCTGTGTGTTCTTTGCAACTTGTGATTTTTGCCTGGACAACTCTAGTTTTACAAAATTGGCCAACATTAATAGATAAACGTCACTGTTCATTTAAGAAGGATGCGAATGGCTTTCCCTTTGAAAAGAAAAATGTCTAAAGACAATTTCACTGTTCTTTTATAATTTGGCGATAAATAAAGGCAAAGCTACTCAATGGCAGTTATTGAATTTCACAGTGGGTGACTCAGTCCACACCCTGCTGTGCTGGGCTCTTTCTATGGTATAGTTCTATATGTAATTCCATTTGAAAAATAACGCCATTTTGTCTGTTTGGGAGAAAACTACATTGCCAAAAGAAAACTCCTTTTATTGCTTGTTTTCCTTAGGTTCATTTGAACTTCCTTAGGTGTATGTTAATCAGAATTTTAATTTTCATCAGAAGCACCAGGAGTCTTGTCTTTGTTATTCTGAGGTCTCAAATACTTTAGCTGTAAACACAATTCCTTCAGTCTTTAGTCATTGCCTGGTAAGCCACCATTTGTGAGGACTATATTTTATTCACAGGTTAGTTGCTCAGATAACATAAAAACAGCTTATTATTTCTTATATAGTATAAGAGCAATCTGAAAGGATGTGGATGTGGGGGGGGACCCCATTAAAGAACCTAAAACAAATACTGACCCAGTGTAAGTGCCTCAAAGGAGCGAAGATTAATTGTGAAAAACAGTCCAAAATATCTTTAAGCAGCATTTCAAATTAAGTTTTAAACCATTCCATTTAGTTGCTATTTTAAAATCTACTATAAATATGCTAAATATTAGAAATGCTGAAAAATCTCCTAATGCTGTATATTCTAGATATTTTTGCTTCATCCACTCCCCAAAATGAAAACAACTAAAAATATCTTTTGCCACTTGTTATACGTCATCATGCTCTAAGCATTTGTTGCCAGTGTATATTGTATACAATTGAATCCTGTTTTCTTTCAATACATTTTGCATACTTATATAATAAGGCTTTAATAACCAGTTCAGAGTAAGAAAAAGGAGTGACCAAAAATGATAATGTATGTATTTCCTGTCACCTTTCTAACAGGGCGTGTTTGCATTGGGACTGACAGGCCATCAGCAGTGGCATAATGGAAGTGGAAAGCATTCTGTGTGCAGTTCTGCAGAAGCATTAGAAAGGCACAAGGATGGAAAGAGTGTGCATTTATTACCTGTCTGAGTCCTGACAGGATGCTCTTCTCCAGGCACATTTAATCTAATCATTCACTTTGCTGCTGTAACTTTTTTTTTTTTTTTTGATTCACCTATGTAACGTGTTTGTGAGGTTCAAAAAGCAGTTTGGCCTTTGTTCTCAGTCCTTTTGAGCAGGGCCACACTTAAGGCTAATGAGTGGGGACTGACTAGACCAAGTGGGACCACCTAGGGGTAAGATGTTGACTAAGCCTCAGGAGGTATGATGTACTCTATTGTGGCCATGTGGGGAGTTCAATAAAAACCGGGAGACCTAAGGCTCAGAGGAGCTTCCTGGTTGGGGATCATGTACGAGATAGAGGTAGTACATCCTTCTTTGGGACACAGAGGCTCCGTGCTGTACCCCTCACAGACCGTAATCCAAGTATTTCTTCATTTGTATCCTTTTTGGTCATAAGAAATCTGTAGTTATAAGTAAGGTATATTCTCTGTAAGATTCTGTGAGTAGTTCCAGCAAATAATCAAACCCACGGAGGCAGTGAGAGCCTTTTAACTTGTGAGCTCTAACCAAGTTCCAGGTGGCTAGGGTTGGAGAGAGAGTGCCGCCTGGGCAGTTGGTACTGAGGATGGAGAAATGGGAAGGTGAGGGCCGGATCAAGCTCCACATTTGGGGGACTGGATTCATGCCGATCCTGACCATGATCCTTACCAGGCAATGATATTGGAATCTGCCCACTTTGCCCTTTACTTAGTGTAGTACTAAATTGGACATGCTGTTTCAGAAGAACCTGGACCTTTTGTGTCCTCTTGAAAACATTTTCTGTGCTATTCTGAGGTGCTCATTTTAAAAAATGGGGAAGGAGTTGACAGAGTACTCAACTTAATTTGAGCTGTCAAACTTCTCATTTCTCATTAAAACCGGTTGCTGTTGAGTTGACTTCTACACCTGGCAACCCCATGTGTGTCAGAATAGAACAGTGCTCCACAGGGTTTTCAACGGCTGATCTTTCTGATGGATATTTCCAGGCCTTTCTTCCCAGATACTTCTGGGTGGACTCGAACCACCAACCTTTTGGTTAGCAATAGAGCATGTTAACCACTTGCACCACCCGGGGACTCCATTTCTCATTGAAACCCACCTCAAAATTGATCAACATTTAAAATATAAAGTAAGGATAGAGGAAGAGTAGAAGCCTTCAGTTAAGAAAAGGCCAGACAGCCCAGAGTCCTCGGGCATAGTCTCAGCTCTAGACATAACGTGGAACTCTCAGGAGAAAACCAAGTACAAAGCCATCTTGTTGGAGCACCAGGTGTCTTCACTCCATGGTAACAAGGAATCATTTTAACTACACTCCTGCCTCACATCACCAGCAGTTTTCATATCATACATAATAGTTTGTTCATATCCTTATACAGAATTAAAGGATGTGTTTCTATTAAAATAGGCAAATGTTAAGATGTAAATTAAACTGTATTAAACTGCAAACACACTCTTTCTCTCTCTCTCACACACTCCCCCCCCCCCCCATACACATGCCTTGCCTACTCAGAACTTCCTGGCAGCATACAAGTGTGCAAAGCCAAATTTAAACTTTTATAGGTAACATTATTTGCCTTGGAAAACTATTAGCATTTTAGATGGAAACATTCCTAAAATAGAGTTCATACTTTTGTCATCTTAAATACAGTGCAAATCAGAGGCAGCTGAACAAGAGTGAGTGATTTTTACATATGTGGTTATCATTGTTGGACATCAATTATTGAGCTCCGCTGCTCAGTTATCAGAAGCATGTCTCAGAAGTGCACTTGGCTTCTCAAAATGTGCCCAGTGGTGTTTAAGTCCCTGGCCCTGCTTTTAATAACTTTTCTGCTCTCTCCTTTACTGTCATAGTTCATTTTTAAATCCATCTCTTTCCTCTCTCATTTTACTATAAGCAGCAAGGAGAAACCACATGACCCCTTTAACATCTTGCTTAGAAATCTCCTCAGCCAGATATCTAAGTTCACCATTTACAAGTTCTACCTTCCACCAAGCATTTGACCATAAATCAGGCAAGTTCTTTGCCACTGCATAAAAAGTATCATTCTTCCTCCATTGTCCAATTACATGTTCATCATTTTCTTTTAAAGCCTTATCCAGAAGCACATTTAATGTCCACATGTCTGGCAGCATTCTGTTGCTGGAGCCATGAGTATTATCTAAGACAATAGAGGATTTCTCTACAGCTCTCCTCACTTCATTCTAAGCCCTCACCAGAATTGCCTTTGATGTTCATAATTCTACCAAGAATCTCTTCAAGGCAATGTAGGCTTTTATTATTAGGCACCTTAAAACTCTTCCAGCCTCCACCCATTACCCCATTCCAAAACTGCTCCTACATTTTAGGTATCTGGTAGAGCAGCACCCCACTCTTCCAGTACCAAATTCTGTCTTAGTTACCTAGTGGTGTTATAACAGAAATACCATGAGTGGCTTTAACAAACATATTTTTATTTTCATACAGTTTAGGAGGCTAGAAGTCTAAATTCAAGGTGCTGGATATAGGGGAAGGCTTTCTCTCTCTGTCAGTTCTGGAGGAAGGTCCTTGTCTCTTTGAGCTTCTGCTCCTGGGCAATCTTCACATGGTTTGGCATCTCTCTTCCCCCACCTCTGCTTGTCACCTTATACTTAATCTCTTTTATATCTCAAAAGAAATCAACTCAAGATGCACCCTATGCTAATCCTGTCTCATTAATATAACAAGGAAAACCCATTCCCAAATGGGATTATAACCACAGGCAAAGAAGTTAGGATTTACATAACATATCCTGGGGGGGGACACAGTCAATCTATAACACTGCATATAAGAGAGAGAAAAGAGGAACTCCTCTGAAGATAAAATGTCCATCTTGAGTGGCACAAATGATAAAGCGCTCAACTACTAGCCAAAAGGCTGGTGGTTCGAACCCACCCAGAAGTGGCTTGGGAGGACAGTTCTGGAGATCTGCTTCCAAAAGGTCAAACCTTGAGAACCCGATGGAGCAATTCTATTTCGCACACATGGGGGCACCATGAGTCGGAATCAACTTGGCGGCAAATAAAGACAACAACAACAATAACCAGAGCTGCAGCCGTTGGGTACTTAGTGTGTGCTGCCATTCTTCTAAATGATATGCACGTTTTGATCCATTTAGTTTTCCAAATGACCCCACTGGGTGGATAATATTATTCTTATTTTTACTGATGTGCAATGCAAGGGACAGAGAATTAAGCGACTTGCAAGTGTTCAAAGAAATACCAGCGTCCATGCCAGGACGATGCCCAGGTCCTTTGGCTCTGAGCCCACGCCCTCTCCAGCTATGGTCCCCAGCTTCAGGTCATGGCCCCAGTGTGAGGCAGCCAGGCCTGGGGCAAGCGGGAGCATAGCGTCAGGGGAGCAGAAGGAGTGAGCACAGAAATACATTTAAGCTAGCGAAGCCACGGAGAGGAGCGTGTGGCATGTGTTGAGTCTGAGGGGCTTGCAACAGCATCTCTGCAACAGACAAGTTTGTAGGGAAGTGCATTTTAGGGAGGACAGGAGCTTGGTTATGATCCTACTGTGTCATTTAAGGGACATGCTGGAAGATGGGGATAAAAACTAGGCTGGACACAGAGCTTTGGACCAAACCATTCACTTCAAGAGCCTTCTATGGGAAAGAGGACTGGAACCAAGAAGCCTCACAGGAGGGCAACGGCAGAAAAGGGCCAGCAAAGGACACATCAAAGGACAGATGGTAAGACAGGGGACCTAGGACAGCAAAGTATTGTGAAAGCCAAGGGAGGAGAGAACGTTCAAAAGGATGGCACAAACAGCCTCAGCCCTGTGCCATCTTATCAGCATAGTCTGAAAAACCTATGCAACCTCAAAGAGCCTCAGCTGTCTCATCCGTACTATGGGGCAATATTACCTTCTTGGCAATGTTGTCATATTAAATAAGAACATCCATGTAAGTGCCTGGCAGAGAAAGGCACTCTACAACAGATGCAATCTATAATAAAATATAATGGTAAAATAGCCTATTGGCTAGAGCAACAAAAACATTAAATGTCTAGTTACTCAAAGCTAGAAATGTACAAAATGAACACAAAGAACACTATAAAAGATTACCAGAGGACATAACAGAAAAACTGGACAAAAGGAGAGACATACCAAATTCTAGGATTAGGCAATTGAATTAAGGTCAATTTTCCATAAATGAAATTAGTTACATTTTAATAAATTTCTAAACAAATTTATTTAGAATTTAACCCAGTCGGTGAAAATTAAAATGAGATGTAACTTTCATCTAAGATAGAAAAAATATATATAAAATAGTTGATAATATGCAGTTTTTCAAAGCCTCATACGCATCAGAAACCTGGACAATGAAAAAGGAAGAGCGAAGAAGAATCGATGCATTTGATTCATGGTGTTGGCAAAGAATACTGACTATGCCATGGACTGCCAGAATGAACAAATCTGTCTTAGAAGTACAGGCAGAATGCTCCTTAGAAGTGAGGATGGCGAAACTTCGTCTCACGTACTTTGGACATGTTATCAAGAGGGAACAGTCCCTGGAGGAGGACATCATGCTGGGTAAGGGAGAGGATCAGCGAAAAAGAGGAAGACCCTCAAGGAGATAGGTTGACACAGTGGCTGCAATCAGAAGTTTGAACATAGCAATGATTGTGAGGATGGCACAGGACCAGGCAGTGTTTCATTCTGTTGTACATAGAGTCGCTATGAGTCAGAACCAACTTGACAGCTCGTAAAACAACAGTCTTGACAAGGGTATGGGAAAATGAGCAGTCAGGAACTGTCGTGGGAGTGAAGATGCAGCAAGTCTTTTTTTTTGAGTACAATCTGCTCGGATATTTCAAATATAAAAATTGCATATATTTTGACCCTGCTTTTGCCGTTCAAAGCTTCTAGCCTGCAGAAATACTTAGATATGTGCACACATCGATCTATACACAGAAAGTGCACTGCAGTGTTCTTTCGAAAATAAACTGAATAAACCAGAATGCCAACCAAAGGGTGAATAAATAAATAAATTAGGGAACGTCCCTACTAGGCAGCCATCTATAAGACTGTAACATAGATTTAAGGTCGCTGGGTGGTACAGGTGGTGTGCTCTCAGCTGCTAACCTAAAGGTTGGCAGTTCAAACCCACTTAGAGGTACCTCAGAAGAAAGGCCTGGTGATCTGCTGCTGTAAAGATTACAGCCAAGAAAACCTCTGGAGCAATTCTACTCTGTAACATATGGAGTTGCCATGAGCTGGAATACACTAGATAGCAACAATTTTTATTTGTGGGTTAAGGTAGATACACACACATTCCATGGGAAGATCTCTAACACATTATATGAAGTGATCACAGAACAATACAGAGTGTTAGGTACCAAAGCCGCAAAAGCATGTGTGTCTGCTTAAATCTGTGTATGTACTAAATGCAGAGAGAGGAAGGGATCAGCAGATATCCACCAAGATGCTAACTGTGATGGCCTCTGTGTCATGAGTGGGTGAGCGGAGGGGACCTGGGGAACTCTGTGCTTTATTTCATACCCTCACGTATTTGAACATCTTATAAGAAGACTGCATGAGTGCACTACTTGTGCTGTTGAAATTTGTTTTGAACAAGAAGTCTGTGAGTGGTCAGCACATGGATACAGTAGGCGTAGCCCAATCTCAGGTGGGCAGCGTAGCAGAGGAGGGACTGACATCTAGAGTAATATTTACGTTGGGGGTAAACGTGTCCAATGAAGGCCTTTCATTTTGCTTGGTTTCGTGCAGGTAACTCTGGGCATGCTTAAAAGCATAAAGAGAGGCTTCCAGAACCTTCTCTGGTCTTTGTAACCCCTTCTCTCCAAACACCTAACCCTAAAGTCTAACCCCCAAGGAGCAATTCTATTCTGCACACGTGGTGTCATCAGGAGCTGGAATCGACTTGACGGCAACTAACAACAACAAGGTCTAACCCGCTACATAGTAGCTCTTCTTATCTTCTTGGACTGTTTGGTAACACACAATTTCACACAGAATTGTATTCATTCTAGGCGGTTAATGTGTGTCAGTACCCTCTCCGGATGGTTCAGCAGTAGAATTCTCACCTTCCACGCAGAAGACCCGGGTTTGATTCCCAGCCAATGCGCCTCATCCAGTCCCCACCTCTGGAGGCCTGCATGTTACTAGGATGCTGAACAGGTTTCAGCAGAGCTTCCAGGCTAAGAAGGACTAGGAAGAAAGGCCTGGTGATCTACTTCCTAAAACAAATCCATCAAATTCTATGGATTACAACAGTCCAATCTACAGTCAATCACAGGGATGGCACAGAACCAGGTAATGTCTTTTTCTGTTGTGCGTGGGATCTCCATGAGTCAAGGGCCTACCTGATGGCAGCTAACAATAACTGTGTCTCTGAGGACAAAGGAAAATTCTGCTTGTTTGCATCGGTTACCTGCTGTTTCCCTCCCACCTTGCACAGTGCTGATGTAAATGCTTGTGTGGCTATTGATGGCTTACATATTTTTTATTTTTTTCTGAAGACAGGCTCAGTGCAATAGATGTCTAAGGCATCAGATTGAAGCAAGTCACAACCATACCACTCCTCCTAATCTTTTGGGGGGGCCTGTTATGTTTAAGAGGAGCCCCGGTGCTACAATGGATAAGCATTCAGCTGCTAACTGAAAGGTCAGTGGTTCAAACTCACCAGCCACTCTGAAGAAGAAAGATGTGGCAATCTGCTTCTGTAAAGATCTATAGCCTTGGAAGCCCTGTGGGGCAGTTCTGCTCTGTTCTATAGCGTTGCTATGAGTTACAATGGACTTGACAGCAATGGGGTACAGGTTATGTTCATGAAAGTATCATCAGAAAATCCAAGGAACCCCGAATTTAGACTTGAACTTCCTGGAAGAAAATTGGCCAGAGATAATGACACTACGTCTTGACACGGGCCATGATCAGTGATCCCAAAATTATGGTCTGGGTTTGATAGGTCAGGAATACTTACTTGGCACATGCATGTTTAAATTCTCTCAAAGTAATTTCATTACGACGTTCTTATGTAAATAAAATTCTCTCAGTGAAATTCTCCTGCAGTTAAATGAGGTTCAATTATACACTACTAATTTAAGCCCGCATTCCGACTGTATACCTAATTACCCTATTTAGGTTGTTAATGATCAGATCTTAGCTCTTGAATAGATCTTCGAGGCTGTCATTAATCTTTGCTCTAGTTAACTTTCTGCTTATTTAAAAAAATAAATCCTTAGAAAAAATAGAATTTGATCTTTAAAGGAATTATTTTAAAGATTTTTTTAAAAAAAGAACTGAAGAAGCTTAAAACACTTGAGTTTATTTATTTATATGATGAACAAGAGAGTTTTGGCCACTGACCTCTCAGAACATATCTGTTAGTGGTAGAGAGAGATAAGAAGAGTAAATAGACAAGGAAAAGACTCACAAGTTGTGATAAGTGCTTTTAAGAAAATTAAGACATGGAGGCTGAGACTAGATTAATAGGTGGGCTGTCTACTCAAACATGCCAGCAGTCATGAAGATGGCATGGAACTGGGCAAAGTTTGGTTTTATTATACATAAAGTCACCATGAGTAACACTTAAACAGGAGGACGAGGGTAAGAGTATCTAATGAGGTTATAGTTCAAATGAGATGCTAGAATAAGAAAGTGTTATCCATGGAAAGAGTAAAGAACATGGTAGAAGGGATTGGTGGTGTTGTTGTTAGTTGGTTCCAATTCATAGCCACCCTATGTACAACAGAACGAAACACTGCCCGGTCCTGCACCGTCCTCACAATCGTTGTTACGCTTGCGCACACTGTTGCAGCCACTGTGTCAATCCACCTTGTTGAGCTTTTTCCTCTTTTTCACTGATTTTCTACTTTACCAAGCATGATGTCCTTCTCCAGGGACTGATCCCTCTTCCAAGACAAATTTGTTTGTTCTTTTGGCAGTCCATGGTATATTCAATATATTCAATATTCTTTGCCAACACCATAATTCGAAGGTGTTAATTCTTCTTTGGTCTTCCTTATTCATCGTCCAGTTTTTGCATGCATATGAGGTGACTTAAAATACCATGGCTTGGGTCAGGTGCACCTTAGTCTTCAAAGTGACATCTTTGCTTTTCAACACCTTAGAGGTCTTTTGCAGCAGATTTGCCCAATGCAATGCATCATTTGATTTATTGACTGCAACTTCCATGGGTGTTGATGGTGGAAGCAAGGAAAAAGAAATCCTTGACAACTTCAATCTTTTCTCTGTTTATCATGATGTCACTTATTGGTCCTGTGGGGGGTAAAACTGTGGTATGTTCAAGGAACTGGTACAAGCTACATGTTAAAAGCAGAACTGACAGAACATAGAATTGACAGGAAGTAGTCTTGGCCTGGATGCTGGGGTGACCAGGGGAGGAGAGTGGAGGTAATCCTTTGATTCCAAGCAGAAGCAGCTGAATGGATGGAGAAAGCCTTTACTATAGGGAGAAGCCTTGAGTTGGGGCACTGTTTGTCCATGAGCGATCGATTTTAGACTTCTGGAAATTCAAAGTGGCCCTTACGGAGATATAGGAAAAGAAAAGAGTACCAATAAAACTGCTGACTGTATCAGGTTTACCAATATTCAGAAGAGGTACATCCACATGCTTTCCTGCCCCACGGGATGTCTGCATTTTGAAGCTGAAAGGGAATGCATAGTTCATGTTGATCAATCATTTCAGTTGTGGCTGTGTAATATTGTGACGATTTAAAAAGCAGTGTGTACAGGATGGGTTATACCTCAATATAAAGAAAACAAAAATCCTCACAACTGGACCCATAAGCAAAGACATAAAGAAAACAATATACAGGTGGTATTCAGTGATTGTAGGAATCATAAACATGGTTCATGAATGACCATAGTGTGGGACATACAATATTCATGATGCTTCCTGGAAGTAGTGAGTGTGATATTGTTTCTTGAAGAAAGGAATGGCTGCAGTAGATGGTTAGAAAGGAAAGATGAAACTACTCAGGGTAAGGGGCTAACAAGAAGGTGGCAAGTCATCTATCTGCGTGCAGATCACAGGGCCAGGCCAGGAGGAAAGGGGGTGAGTTGAGGAGAGAGAACTTTGTACGCTGCTTAGAAGAAGTGGTGAGGGGTAAATGGAGGATGTGGGGGGTTCAGGGGTTGGTGCTAGGATGGTGGTAGATGATTTTCAGATTCAGATTGTGGGGCAAGAAGTAAGCCAAATAGCGGTGGTTTCACAGGGAATACTGAGAGCAAGGAAGATGCTGAAGATGTTTCCAAAACCTGGGCAGCAAAGATAGATGACCTGTGGGTAAACGCACCAGGAACATGAGGATGAGGCAGAAAGAGGTATCTCTGGGACATCCAGTCAGTTTTGCTACAAGGGATGGCTCAGGTATATAGTATGCCAGTCCTTAAGGAGAAGCTCTGGCTTTAGGATCCAGTTCTTCCTTTTTGTACTCCTCACTCTTCCTCTCTTCCTCCCCGACTGGATTTAAATTTAACTGAAAAAGTCTAAACCACGCACATACACCCCTAAAGTGGTCATCCATGTGTCCATCATCCAGAACTGATCATTGTTCCCATTTTGATCATTGTTAACATTAGTGTTTGTCATGGATTGAGTTACAGCCCTCAAAGATATCTGTTGACTTGGCTAGGTCATGATTCCCAGTATTGTATGATTGTCTACCATTTTATCATCTGATATGATTTCCCTATGAGTTTTAAATCCTATCACTATGATGTAATAAGATGGATTAGCGGCAGTTATATTGATAAGGTCTGCAAGATTAGACACTGTCTTAAGCTGATCTCTTTTGAGATATAAAAGACAGACGTGAACAGAGAGACACGGGGGCCTCATACCACCAAGAAAGTAGTACCGGGAGCAGAGCGTGTCCTTTGGGCCTGAGGTTCCTGTGCTGAGGTGCTCCCAGACCAGGGGAAAACTGATGACAAGGACCTTCCTCCAGAGCCAACAGAGAGAGAAAGCCTTCCCCTGGAGCCTGCACCCTGAATTCTGACTTCTTTACTGGGCTGTGAGAGAATAAACTTCTCTTGTTAAAGCCATCTACTTGTGGTATTTCTGTTACAGCAGCACTAGATGACTAAGACAGTGTTATTTGCTTTATTTTAATGAAAGGAAAAAAAACTTCACAGAAAAATTAGATTCTTCTTTTTGCTCCCTCCCATCCTACCCTCTCCTAAAATGCAGAAATTCTGTGTCTTCCAAGGTTTTTATTATGCCACACACATACATATATGAACTTCACATTGTAACGTTTTGCATTTGTTCAAATTGAAATAAACAGCTAATATGGAAAAACTTGCATTTTCCACCCAACTTTATGTTTTCTTGAATCTCTCCACGTTGATATAGAGACACCTAGTCCACTCTTTTTAATGAAAATATAGTATTTTATTGTACAAATGGAGTCCGTCAGCGGTGCAAAGGGTTAACATGTTTGGTTGCTAACAGAAAGGTTAGAGGTTTGAGTCCACTCAGAGGTGCTTTGGAAGAAAGGCCTAGTGATCTACTTCTGAAAATGCAGATACTGAAAACCCTACGGAGGAGAGTTCTACTCTGACACACCGGGGATTGCCTTGAATCGGAATCGACTCAGCAGCAGCTGGTTTTTGCCCTGGTGGCACAATGCCTAAGCTGCTAATCGAAAGGTTGGTGGTTTGAACCCACTCAGTGGCTCCAGGATAGAAAGGCCTGATAATCTGCTCATGTAAAGATTACTGCCTAGAAAACCCTACGGGGCAGTTCCACTCTGTTACATGGGGTCGCTATGAGCTGACAATCAACTCAAAATCATTCAGTAACATGGACGTAACCCATTCTATTGGCTGGAATGGGAGTTCCATCAGGATATATTCTTCTGTTTTTTTCATTGGTGAAGTCTAGCACTGAGAACAGACAGAGCAGGGTGCATATACAGTAGTTGCCCATTAAATGTCTGCTGAATGTATGAATGAAGCCATTCATTCCGCTGTTGTTGCACGTGAAGGTTGGTGCTAATTTTCCACTATTACAAAAATATCTCCCCAAACTTCTGCAAAGCTTCCTAGGGACACATGTGAATCCCTAATATGAATACTTAGAAATGTGATTACTGGGTTGAGAGGTTTTGTGTTTTTGGTTTTATTGGATCCTCTGAAATGTTATATTACTTCTTAACAGCTTGGCTTTGCACGCTGCAGGTCACCAATTTGGCTGAGGTGATTGGTTTTCACTTGAGCACCGAGGGCAGGGTCTTATCGGTGTCACTTATTTTGCAATTCCCCTTGTTCCCCTATCACAGCCTTGCACAGTGCTTGCCTTTCCTTCAAATCATTATATATACTATTTGGAGCCCTAGTGGCATAGTGGTTAGGAGCTCAGCTGCTAATCAAAATCAGAGGTTGGCAGTTCAAATCCACCAGCTGCTCTACTCTGTCCTATAGGGTTACTATGAGTCAGAATCGATTCGATGGCACCTAACAGAAACATCACACAAATGTAAACTTAAATACAATGTTGACTATATTTATTTTCTTTTTAAATTTATATTTGCATGCTATCATACATTAATTATGTGTTCTACGTATTTATATTCATCTATTTATTTAATTGGAAAGTCCATCAGAAAGAAGGGGTCAAACTATTCCAAATAAAGAAATAATGCTAAGCATAAATTAAAAGAGAAGAATTATTGCATTTGAAATGTAGATGTTGGAGAAGAATATTGAATATCACCAAGGAATGCCAAAGGAATGAATGAATCGTTCTTAGAAGAAACACGAGGATGCTCCTTTAAAGCAAGGATGGCGAGACTTCGACTTTCCTACCTTGGATACGTCATCAGGAAAGACCAATCACTAGAAAAGGACATCACAGTTGGTAAAGTAGGGGGTTAGCGGGTTAGCAAAACAGAGGAAAACCGTCAATGAGGAGGATGGACCCAGTGGCCTCAAAAATGGACTCAAACACACCAATGATCATGAAGATGGTACAGGACTGGGCAATGTTTGCTCTGTTATACAGAAGGTCCCATGAGTTGAGGCCACCTCGAACACAACTAACAGCAACAACAAATTAAGAGCATACAAAGATTCAAGAAGGGGACAGGAAGC
Organism: Loxodonta africana; assembly: GCF_030014295.1. Lineage (NCBI taxonomy): Eukaryota > Metazoa > Chordata > Mammalia > Proboscidea > Elephantidae > Loxodonta > Loxodonta africana. The sequence continues at coordinate 220,753,188 of NC_087343.1, forward strand.
ATCTTTGGGTTATAAGGTGTTGTCATCAATGCTAGCCTTGATATTGTTGAGAACAGTCATTTTTTACACAGGTTATGAGTGTTATCAACAAGCTCGAGCTGTATCTAGCCCTATCGCACCAAATCACTACCGCCACCAGATGAAATTTAAACCAAAAAAAAAGAAACATTGGTGCCGAGTTGATCCTGACTCATAGATAAACCTTAATGAATGTAAATCACTGTGTTCAAGCAATATCATGCTCCATTAATTACACGAGCTTGCAATTTAATAACCACATAGCCTTGCAGATCTTAACACTGCTCTTTTATTTCATTGTGCCTTGGGCCAGCTCACAGGTAAATAGAAATAAAATAAAGCATTTGAAATGGCATACACATTTGAGTAACATATTTGTTTTTCATTGTAAAGTGATTCTTTACCGGTTTTGTAACCTCCCATAAAAAAATTAAAAGGAACACACATACAGGACATTAAATCTCTTTACCAATTTTCATGCTCTCAGACTTTGGTAGAAGGCAATTGTACCATGCACAGGGTTGTTTCCGAGATTTACTGTGAAGGTTAATAAACACTACTTGCTGCAGAGGCACTGGCATAGTGGGGGGCATTGAGCTGATGCACGCTCCTGTCACTGCTTGGAGAACTCTGGCACCCCCTGCTGGTCATTCTCAGGTCCAGCAGGGAGGATGGGGCCGCACACACACTCCGTTTCAGAAACACAGCTCTGGAAACGCTCTCAGAAATAAAAGTGGTTTCTTGTGAAACTTGCTGACTTTTACACTTCCTCATTAATGATACACGATTTTTTTCTTTATTAATCTATAACCACTTATGTTTACTCTGTGGGCTCTGATGGAAACTAGTGATAAGCAAAATTCTATTTTTCAATGGCACCATGTCATATAACTTCTCAAGCTAAACTACATACATTTCTTTTCCATTATTATTATTATTTATTGATGCCAAAAAGTCTAATGAATTTTTATTTAGGATATTGAGATAACATTTTTCCTTGAATTAATTTTTGATATTTTTACTTTTTTTTCCAGATAGTTTAATATGGTCAACAAATCAAATGTGGGTTGTAACATCTTCCATTTCTGATGATAAAAGACTAATTCTTTAAAAAATATTCCTAGCATAAGAAACCTAAAAATGCTAGATTAATACATCAAACATCCATTTAAATGAACAGCAGAGTTCTCAAGTAAGAAAAACCCCTAGGGATCTGTAAATAAAGAGCAAGATGACCACCCTAGAGCAAAAAGCTCACTGCTGCTATAGGTGCCCTGGGGAATTTGTTCTTCTAGGACACTGAGTTTTAAGAAGAATGCGGGAAGAAAACAGAAGGCTTTAGTCCTACTACGTGGAGAAAACCTTTGCAGAAAGCTATCACCTCGCTGAAAGAGATGGCCTGAAGAAAACCACAACAAGGAAAACAAACCTTAGCAAGAGAATTCAATAAGAACACTTGCCTACTTGCCTCCCCAGCCTAGGCTTTGGGTAGGAAATGTGTCTAACCACAGTCCTGGCCTCTCCAGGTCTGGGGTTGCAATTTATCTGTCATTCAGTTTGTTTGTTGGTAGCTTGTGTGTTGCTGTGATGCTGGAAGTTATGCCATCAGTAATTCAAATAACATCAGGGTGATTATGGTGGACAGGTTTCAGGGAAGCTTCCAGACTAGAACAGACTAGGAAGAAAGGCCTGGTGATCTACTTCCTAAAATTAACCAGTGAAAGCCCTATAGATCACAACAGAATGTAGTCCTATATAGTGCTAGCTGGAATATGAGCCCCCTAGGCTTTAAGGCACTCAAAACACAGTGGCCCTGACAATGGACTCAAACATACCAATGCTCATGAAGATGGCACAGAATCAGGCAACATTTCATTCTGTTATGCACGGTGTCACCATGAGTAAGGGCCAACTCAATGGCAACTAGCAACAACAGCTTGGTCTAAGAAGCCCCACTCCAGAAAATTACCATACAGTAACCCAAGTTTGGAATTTTCCAAGAGCATTTGGGAAAAGCACAAGCAAATCTTCCCTGGAGGAACAGACCTCAAGGATACACCCCTCAAGGGATGTTTACAGACAAAGCCCAACCCCTCCCTCCCAATCCTGAGGTCCCACTCCAAAACCACTGAGTATGCCAAAGAACAATTTATCATCAAAAAGAGTCTGAAGAAACAACAGAGACTTCAGGTAATGGAATAACAATACAGATTACATAATAAGTATGTTTTAAATGTTTGTGGAAATGTGAAATTGAACAAAAAATAAGAGCAAGGAACAAGATAGCATCGAAAAGGCAAATAAATTGGATAAAGAAATGAATAAAATAGGATGTCTAGAAAACTATACCCCGATATAAATATTTCCAATAGATATAGTTAGGGAGAATTAGTGAACAAAAAAATAAATCTAAACAAATTACCCAGAATGCTGCCTAGAGATAAAAAGAAACATAAATATGAAAGAGAGGTTCAAACACTGACTTAGAGGAAGAAGAAGTTCTATGTGGCTGTGGGGTTTACAGTTTACTTTACCCAAAGAATTTGGTCTTTGTTCTTGGTTCCAGAGAGATAACCTCTAAAATTTTGGGATTACCCCAGTGATTAAAATACCCTTGATGAGGCCTGATGAGGCCTTCAGTCCACACCTGAGGATTTATGCTAATGAAGTACCTCTTGGGAAGGGTCTGGAGGTTGAGTTTAATCAATTATGCCCATAATTAGGCCCCAATAAAGGCTCTGGACATGGAAGCTCCAAGGGTTTCCTGGTTGGTGAAAAACGTCTATGCACATGGGAGGGTAGCGTGTCCCTTTCTGAGACATGGAAGCGCTGTGTTGGGAACCCTCTCAGATTTCACTCTGTGTCTTTTCATTTGTATCCTTTTTGCTACAATAAAACTGCAATCATAAGTGTAGTACTTTCCTGAGTTCTGTGAGTTGGGTTCAAATTATTGAACCCAAGAGAATAGTGGGATCCTGCAAGTCAGAAGTGAGAGGGACATGGGGATCCTTAAGCTTATGACTGGCATCCTGAGGGGGTATAGGGAATGCCCAAATTTGTAGCCAGAGGATCAGAAGTGAGGCTGCTGCAGGTATCCCCAAACTCAGAGCTGGTGTCTGAGATCTTAGACAGATTTGGTAGTCTGGAGGACTGTGTCCTTTTAGCTTGTGAGGCCTGAGCTTGTTCTGGTGGTTACGGTCAGAGGAAGAAGTGCTGCATCTGCAATTGAAAACTGAATTGAAATAGATTTAAATTGGAATCGGTTGACTGAATTCCTTTATTCAGCTGGTGTGAAAAGCGGAATAGATTTCATTGATACAAAACAATGGCTAATTAGAGTTCCAGAAGGAGAAAGTAGAAAAAATGTCAGAGAAGCAGTATTTGAAGAAAAAAGTTTGAAAATTTCCTAGACACGATAAGAGTGACAGGGTTTATCAATAGCCGACTGTCCCACAGGACTAAGGGACATGCTTCAGGAAAAGAAATTATGCTCAAAGATGGAATTAAATGCAAAAAGGAATGGTGGAAGGAGAGATTGGTATGCATGAGTAACTCTAAACAAAAGAGTGTATAAAATGATAATAATAATAATGATGACATTGACTAATATGATAAATCCGCATCATAGTAGGGAGGTCATAGTTGGTGAAGTATTCTGAAGTCCTTCCGTTACTCACTACGATTATAGGTCAGTGGTATTATATCTATACCTGAAGGAAAGCGTTTCCGTTACTCACTACAATTACAGGTCAGTGGTATTATATCTATACCTGAAGGGAAGCAATCTTTTTAGGGTTTTTTATGATAAAAAACCAAACTTGTTGCCATCAAGTCGATTTCGACTCATGGCAACCCTATGTGTTACAGAACAGAACTGCTCCAGAGTTTTCTTGGCTGTAATCTTAAGGATTTTTAATGATATCGATCCACAGATTCCATTTCACTCCCGTATTAACCTGGCACACACCTACTTACTATTTCTGAAACAAGACTATATGCAGAACAGTTTACAAAGGCTTCTGCCACCATTACCTCATTTAATAGTCACAGCAAAACCATGGGGATTAGAGCCATTTTGAGACATTCAAAGGCCCAGGGCACTCTTACTTTGGGTGTTCTCATGTGATATGTATTAAACATATAAAATGCTTCCACAGCACAGTCAAACATATGGCATTGAAAGGATTGTTAGGGTTTTTCTTTCAAAATCATTTAGTTAAGAAAAATTCAATTGGGTATGGCTTTTCAAAGGTCATTGTGCATTCTTCAGGATTCTTGGAAGAAAAGAACATCTGACTTTTTTTTCCCCTCAAAAGCTAATGAAGTTTTATCACTACTAATTTAAAAGTTAATAAAGAAGAGAGAAGGTTGTGTTCAGTAGACATTTAAATATTTTTTTCCTTTTGATTTTTCACCTTTTTTTAACACTAAAAAGTGATGAAGCAAAACTCACTTTAAGGTGCCAGACCTGGAACTGTGGTGGTCCTCCCTTTTCAACTTTGTTCACCTGTTGTTTAAACTATAAGGATCCATCATCACCTAAGCCCTTTAGCTCTACATATTCTCCTTGTCATCTTATTATTTTTCACTGTTTGTATGCTGACCAGTTGCCATAGAGTTGATTCTGACTCCTGGCAACACCCATGTGTCAGAGTAAAACTGTGCTCTCTACTCTGAGCTTTCAATGACTGTTTTTTTTTTTTTTTTTTTTTTCCAAAAGTAGATCTCCAAATCCTTGTTTCTGAGGTACTTATGGGGGAACTCCAAGGACCAAACCTTCAGTTAGCAGCCCAACATAATAGCTGTTCGCACCACCCAGGGACTCCATTTGTGTGCTAATGGCTCTCAAACCCATATGTTAACTTATGCCTAAGTACAGACTTTTCCTTTTGATTTTCAGCCACACACATGACTATATACAGGTGTGTGTGTGTGTGTATGCGCGTGTGTGTATACGTGTATTTTGGATGTTCTAACTCAATTTGTGTTGAATTCAACATTCTCTTCCTTCTTTTCCAGTGGTCAGTTAAAGATTTAAGATTTTCTTATACTCTTCTCTCTTATCACTCCCACCCCGCAATCTAACAAATCACCAAACTGTCTTCTAGACATCTCTCTGCTATACTTCTGTCTTTCTGTCCCTATTCGCTCTGTTGTCATATTGCCCTCTTATATCTAAATTCTTTCAAACACTTCTTCACTTCAATATCCTCATCTAAGAAATAACGAGAAAAAAAAAAATTTTTTTTTTTTTAAGAAATAACGCTGGCCTCACAGGGTTAGTGTAAGAGGTCAACGTAAAAAGATGCTGGAGCACTTAGAGGAGGCTCTGGGCCCTTTACGTTTGTGAGCTCCTCCTGAGATGAATATCTGAGCTGTATCTGTGATAAACACAAAAATATTTCTTTCGTATTTTATTATTCCGCTCTGTTATAGACTGAATTGTGTCCCTCCCCACCCCCCACCCAAATATGTGCTGGAATCCTAACCCCTATACCTGTGGATGCAATCTAATGTAATGTAATTACCTTCCGTAATGTAATCTGATGTAATGCAATTACCTTCGATAATACAATCAGTCAATTGAGGTCATACCAATGCAGGCTGAATCCTAAATCTAATCACTTCTGAGTTACATAAAGAGCAGCATAGACACAGGAAAAAAAAAGTCCATTGCTGTCAAGTCAATTTTGACTCTTAGCATCCCCAAAGGACAGAGTGGAACTGTCCCATAGAGTTTCAAAGGAGTGCCTGGTGGATTCAAACTGCCAACCCTTTGGTTAACAGCCATAGCAGTTAACCACTATGCCACCAGGGTTTCCTAGACACAGAAACACACACACAAATGTAGGAAGACAGACACCATATAAGGATTGTCCACAAGCCAAGGAACCAAGGAATGCCCAGGGCTACTGACAAGCAAGGAATCAACACGAGTGAGATCCTGATTTGGACTTTTAGTCTCCAGAACTGTGAGAAAATAAATGTCTGTTCTTTAAAGCCACTCGCTTGTGATATTTCTGTTACAACCAGCCCTAGAAAACTAAGACACTGCCCTTCTCCTCCACCATCTAACCAGGCTGTATTCTTTGAATATATTTGATAAAACTCTAAATATTGTCAAATTTACATCTTTAAAAGTAAGTCAAATCTTATAAAAGCTATAAGTATGCATTCCAATACAATAGAAGAACTGGGGTGTGGTTATATTTGTCCTCTCTGCATTTTCTGCTCTAGGGCAAGAAAGTCTTGTTATTTGTTTCATCTCCTACATTTTATCCCCACATTTTCCCACCTAGTAATTTTTTACAAATTTCTTGTAGAACACATTTATTTTATATCAGCTTACATTAGCAATTCTCATGGTAAACACAGTGTAAGGTGAAACAATCCTGTGCCCTTCAGAAATCCATGGAACACAATACGGTTGGGTTACTCTTTTCGTCAATGAAATTTTACATGTATTTAATAAAAGCAGGATATTCCTGCATAGAGAAATAACCAAAATCCCCCGTGGTTTTAGGTAATTTGCTCTCTTTTTGAGAAAGAATACAAAAGGGTTTTCACCAAAGCACATTTTACTCACTTTTATGTCTTCTGATAAATTACTCTTGGGTCATGCTGAGAAAACTTCAACTTGTCATTTGAGCAAGGAGTAATAAAGTCATTATAAATGTCTAGCATTGAAGCCATTTTTCTTTCATTTCTTAACATTAAATTTTAATTAGACTATTCTTTTAAATAGCCAGTATCTGATGGAGAGAAATAGCATAAATGAGGGCCATGAAGAAAAAGCTAATATAAAAAAGACATCTGACTGGTAGGAACCACTTCTTTCTGGCATATTCTACAGATACTGACCATATAGCAAATACCATCACTGTCAGTTCTATAAAAGTAATGCTGAATTTTCATCATTGATCTTTTAGCACCAATACTGTCTGGGTATATTTACAATTTTTTTTGTTAAATTCCCAATTTTTTTCAATCCTATGCACCCAGTTGGCAAGGATCTTACCATAAAACCATAACTAACAACAACAACAACAAAAAAAACCACTGCTGTTGAGTCAATTCTGACTCACTGCGACCCTATAGGACAGAGTAGAACTGCCCCATACAGTTTCCAAGGAGCTCCTGGCAGATTCAAACTGCAGACCTTTTGATTAGCAGCCCTAGCTCTTAACCAGTACACCACCAGGGCTTCTACCACAACTAAAGTGCAATACAAATCTGGATTCAACTGATTTAGATTAAGTGAAGAAGTTACAAAATATATCGTAAACTTTTATTCTAAAAAAACAAATGTAACCTGTTATAACCACTGGGTTGATCATTACTCCCAAAAATCTTTTCATGTGAAGAAGAGCCAACATGGCACTCTAGACAGATGCACCATGCCATCCCTCTGCAGCAAAGAACAAAAAAACTATGTAAAACAGATACAAACATCAATCCTGGAACCCTAAGCATCTAATGAAGGAATAAAGAACTAGATCAAACACCAAATGGAAGAAGAAACTGAAGGAAAACAGAGAATGAGGAGAGATATGGAGTATAGGTCCCTTGCTAACTAACACAGCACGGAGTCACCGTCTTGGAGCAGAGACAGCAACAACCCCAGACAGGGAGTACAGGACGACAGCTTCACAGAGTTCCCAACAGAAGACAGAACACCCAGTAACCAGAGAACCCCTTTACCTACCCGTCACCCTTCTGCCCAGTATGCCACCCCAACACCTTCCCAACGGGCCACGCCATACCACTCAGGTAGAGACTTACTGGCCCACCATCACCCCGCGCCTGCCCTGCCCCCACCCACTGGCTCCAACTATATAATTTTTTTCTCTTCTTTTCTTTCTTCCTTTACCTTCTCCCTTCCACCTACCCTCATACGCCATCTATACCCCTTCCCACCAGGCCACACTCCACCACCGCAGCCAGACAGCCACTGGCCCACCGTCATCCTGGGCCTGCCTCACCCCCACCTACCAGCTCTTGCCATGCCATTTTTCTTCTTTTTTTTCCCCCCTTTCTTCCTTTTTTTTCTCCCTGTCAACTAAAAACCCATGTAAAATCTACTCCCTTTCCCACTGGCCCCCAAGTCTGCTCCACCCCCAACTACCTGCTATCGTTTTTGTCTTCCTTTCTTTTTTCTTCTCCCTACCTAGCGCTGTATACCACTGCCCCCTTCCTGTGCCACTGTGGCTAGAGAGTCCCTGGCTTAGGCCCGCCACTGCACCAGGCCTGCACTGCCTCTCCTCTTCCACCACTCAACCAGCTGCTGAATGGTGGGAACCGAGCCCATACCACTCCCCGTCCGACACCCCGCCTATCTGGCAAGTGGCTCTGAACACTCCCACACTGCTGGGCCAACACCAGGAGACAGACATCTCCCACCCAGTCCTTCCTCAGCCACCTCACCAGAACATCATACAAAGAAGTGGGCTTGCCCTGCCTGCTGCTGCCTTGCCTACCTGGTCAAGGTGGTTAGAACTATCATGCCCACAGATGAGCAAGCAGCAAAACATGCCTGGCCCACCCATCCTGACATATCAAAACAAAACAGAGAACCAGACAAAATAAATTAAGATACAATCAATAAAGAAAATAATACTTTATCTCAGAGACCACAGACAATATCAAAACACATAAAAAAGCAGGACAAGATGGCTCCATCAAATGACCAAAATAAAGAGTCAGATGATTTTCTGGTAGAAGAAAGAGCAATAGAAATACCTGATATGGAATTCAAAAGACTAATATTTAGGGCTTTCCAAGAGATTAGGGAAGAGAGCAAGGAAAACACAAACAAAACCATGGGAAAAATAGACAAAATCATGGAAAATGCAAAATAAACAAAAACACAGCCCAAATGAAGGAAAAGATAGACAAAACAATAGAAGACTTGAGGAAAATAACACAAGAACAAAATATCAAAATAATTAGAAGTTTTACAAAAACAAAACCTAGAAATCCAAAAGATAAACAACAAAATTTCAGAAATGGACAACACAGTAGAAGGTTTTAGGAGCAAATTTGTAACAATGGAAGACAGAATCAGCAAGATTGGATACAAAACCATGGATGCTACTTTGTTTTAGAAAAAAATCAGATAAAATAATGAATAAAAATGAAGAAACATAAGAATTAAATGCGACCCAGTAAGGGCAAAAACTTGCATGTGATCAGAATTCCAGAATGCGGAGAAAACAGAAAATACAGAGAAGGTTGTTAAAGACTTCCTTGCAGTAAACTTCCTAAATATCATGAAAGATGAAAAGCTGATCATCCAAGAAGCTCAACAAATGCCATACATGATAGACCCAAAAGAAAGTCTAGCCAAAACCAGAGACTAAAAAAGAATTCTTAGAGCAGTTCAAGAATAACAAAGTCACTTATAAAGGGGAAATAATAAGACTGAACTCTGATTACTCAGCAGAAACTGTGTAGGCAAGAAGGTAATAGGATGATATAAATAAAATCTTGAAAGAAGAAAAACTGCCAACCAAGAATAATATATCCTGCAAAACTCTCTCTCAAACACAATGGTGAAATCATGGCATTTTCAGATAAACAGAAATTAAGGGAGTTCATAAAAACCAAAACAAGCTTACAAGAATATTGAAAGGAGTCCTTTGGTTAGAAAACCAACATCAGACAACAACCAGAGTCTTCGACACAGGACGGCATCAACCAGATACCAATCTAGGTGAAGAACTCTCAATAATAAAACAAAGCTAAAAGACTTAAAACAAGGAAACAGAGATGTCAATCTGTAAATGATGACAACATCAAATCAGTAAAAGGGGGAATAAATGGTGTAGGTATAGAACTTTCAAATGGAGAGGAATTCAAGGTGATACAAGTAATAAAAGACTGGTTCAAACTTAGGAAGATAAGGGTAAATTTCAAGGTAACCACAAAGAAGGTTAACAAATCTACTCATTAGAATAAAAAAGAAGAAAAACATAAAGTCTCAGAAAACACAAAGTCTATAATAATGAAAGAAAAGGAATATCCAAAAACAACAGAAACTCAGCACAGAAAAATTAAGAGGAACAAAGAAAATGTCAGCACCATACACACACATACACACAAACACAACAATATGACAGCAATAAACCCATACTAATCAATAATCACACTGGATGTAAATGACTCAAATGCAAATATAAAGAGACACAGTGGCAAGATGGACATAAAAGCATGACCCATCAACATGCTGTCTACAAGAGACACACCTCAGACACAAAGATAGAAATATATTAAAAATCAAAGGATGGAAAAAAATAGATCAAGCAAATAGTAACCAAAAAATGGCAGGAGTGGTGTGGTAATACTAATCTCATATAAAATAGACTTTAAGACAAAAGCAACCGTAAAAGATAAGGAAGGACATTATATAATGATTAAAGCCACAATCCACCAAGAAGATATAATTTTAATAAATATCTATACACCCAATGGCAGGGCTCCGAAATGTATAAAACAAACTCTAACAATACTGAAAAGAGAAACAGTTCCAAAATAATAGCAGGAGACTTCAACACGCCACTCTCAGTACAGGATACAACATCTAAAAAAAAAAAAAAAAAAAAATCAACAAAGATACAGAAGATCTGAAGGCCAAAATCAAACAACTTGACCTTGTAGAAATATATATAATACTTCATCCAATAGCAGCAAAGTGTACATTCTTTTCCAAAGTACAGGAACATTCTCCAGAATAGATCATATTTTAGGCCACAAAGCAACCTTCAATAAAATCCAAAACATCAAAATAATACAAAGCATTCTCTCTGATCACAATGCCATGAAAGTAGAAATCAATAAAAGGAAGAGAAAAGGAAAATAAAATACATGGAAGCTGAGTAATACCTTGCTTAAAAACCACTGGGTAAAAGAAGAAATCAAAGAGCAACTAAAAAGATAAATTCTGCAATTAAATGAAAATGAAAACATTTCATATCAAAACTTTTGGGACACAGCAAAGGCAGTGCTCAGAGGTCAATTTAAACCAATAAACACATACACCAAAAAAGAAAAGCAAGCCAAAATCAAAATGTCAGCCCCACAACTGAAACATATAGAAAAAGAACAGCAAAAGAAGCCAACAGAGACAAGAATAAAGGAAATAATAGATTAGAGCAGATATAAATGAATTAGAGAATAGAAAGAATCAAGACCAAAAGTTGGTTATTTGAAAAGATCAACGAAACTGACAAACCATTGGCCAAACTGACAGAAACAAAACAAGAGAAGAAGGAAATCACCCAAACAAGATATGAGATGGGGTGCATTACAACAGTCCCAAATGAAATACAAAGGACCACAACAGAATACTATGAAAAACTGTACTCCAACAAAATTGAGAACCTAGAGGAAATGGACAAATTTCTAGAAAAACACAACTTACTTAAACTAACACAAGCTGAGATAGAAAATCTGAATAGAATAGACACATACAAAGAGAAGAGACTAAAGAGGTGAAACAAAACAAAAAAACTCCCAACAATGACAAAAAAAATCCATGGCCCAGACAGCTTCACTGGAGAATTCTAACAAATATTCAGAGAAGAGCTCATACCAGTACTACTCAAACTATTTCAGAACACAGAAAAGGAAGGTATATTCCCAAATTCGTTCTGTAAAGCCAGCATGACTGTGATACCAAAGCCAAGGAAAGACACTACCAAAAAAAAAAAAAAAAGAAAATTATAGAACAGTATCTCTCACAAATATAGATGCAAAAATCCTCAACAAAATTCTGTTTTTGTTAGGCTCTGTCAAGTTGGTTCTGACTAATAGCAACTCTACGCACAACAGAACAAAATACTCCCTGGTCCTGCGTCATCCTCGCAATTGTTGCTATGCTTGAACCCATTGTTGCAGCCACTGTGTCAATCTTGTTGAGGGTCTTCCTCTTTTCACTGACTCTCTACCTTACCAAACATGATGTCCTTCTCCAGGGACTAATCCCTCCTGACAACATGTCTAAAGTGTATGAGACGTAGTCTTGCTATTTTTGCTTCTAAGTATTCTGGCTGCTCTTCTTGCAAGACAGATTTTTTGTTGTTGTTGTTCTTTTGGCAGTCCATGGGATATTCAGTATTTTTCTTCGACACCATAATTCAAAGTCGTCAATTCTTCTTTGGTCTTCCTTATTCATTGTCCACCTTTCTCATGCATATGAGGTGACTGAAAACACCACGGCTTGGTGCACCTTAGTTTTCAAGATGACACCCTTGCTTTCCAACACGTTAAAGATGTATTTTGCAGCTGATTTGCCCAATGCGATGCGTCTTTTGATTTCATGGCTGCTGCTTCCATGGGTTTTGATTGAGGATCCAAGTAAAATGAAATCCCTGACAACCTCAATCTTTTCTCTGTTTATCATGATGTTGCTTCTTGGTCCAGTTGTGAGGATTTTTGTTTTCTTTATGTTGAGGTGTAATCCACACTGAAGGCTGTGGTCTTTGATCTTCATCAGTAAGTGTTTCAAGTCCTCTTCACTTTCAGCGAGCAAGGTTGTGTCATCTGCATGATATAACATCTGCGTCTTCCTCCAGTCCTTATGCTGCATTTTTCTTCATATAGTCCAGCATCTCAGATTATTTGCTCAGCATACAGACTGAAATAGGTATGGTGAAAGGATAGAGCCCTGACTCACACCTTTCTTGACTTTAAACCATGCAGTATCCCCTTTGGGTAGTATCCCCTTGTTCTGTTTGAACAACTGCCTCTTGATCCATGTACAGATTCCTCATGAGCACAATTAAGTGTTCTGGAATTCCCATTCTCCACAATGTTATCCATAATTTGGTGTGATCCACACAGTCTAATCCCTTAAACCAACCAAAACCAAACCCACTGCCATTGAGCCAATTCTGACTCATAGGCATAGTCAATAAAACACAGCTAAATATCATTCTGGTATTCTCTGCTTTCAGCCAGGATCAATCTGACATCAGCAATGATATCCCTGGTTCCACGTCTTCTTCTAAATTCGGCTTGAATTTCTGGAAGTTCTCTGACAATATACTGCTGCAGCTGCTTTTGAATGATCTTCAGCAAAATTTTGTTCACATGTTGATATTAATGATGTTGGTTGATAATTTCTGCACTCAGTTGGATCGCCTTTCTCGGAATAGGTAGCTGTCTTCCAAATTTCTTGGCATAGGTGATTTGGTGCTTCTAGCAAAATTCTAGCCAATAGAATTCAGCATCATATATAAAAATAATATTAATAATAGACCACGACCAAGTGGGATTCAGATCGAGTATGCAAGAGTGGTTAAACATCAGAAAATCAATCAATGTAATCAACCACGTCAATAAAACAAAATAAGAGAATTACATGATCATGTCAATTGATGCAGAAAAGGCATTTGATAAAGTCCAATACATATTCCTGACAAAAACTCCCAATAAAACAGGAATAGAAGACAAATTCCTCAATATAATAAAGGGCTTCTATAAAAGCCAACATCATTCTTAATAGAGAGAGGCTAAAAACATTTCCCTTGAGAACAGGACCAAGGACAAGGATGCCCTTTATCACTACTCCTATTTAACATTGTGCTGGAAGTCCTAGCTAGAGCAATAACGTAAGAAAAAGAAATAAATGGTAACCAAACTGGAAAGAAGTAAAACTCTATATTCACAGATAATGTGAATCTATATACACAGAACCCCAAATATTCCATAAGAAAACTATTGAAACTAACAGAAAGATTCATCAGAGTAGTGTGATACGAGGTAAATATACAAAAATCAGTTGGACAGCTATACGCCAAAAAAAAGAGAACTATGAAAAGGAAATCAAGAAAACAATACCATTTATAATAGCCCCTAAAAAGATGAAATACTTAAAATAATCTGACCAGGGACATAAAAGACATGTCCAAAAAAAAAAACTTCAAAACAGTACTGCAAGAAACTAAAAGACACTTACATAATGGGAAAAACATATCATGTTCATGGATAGGAAGACTCAACAATGTGAAAATCTCAAACCTACCCAAAGCCATCTGCAGATACAATGCAGTCCCAATCCAAATACCAATAGCATTCTTTAAAGAGATGGAAAAACTAATCACCAAATTTCTATGGAAAGGGAAGAAGCCCTGGATAAGAAAAAATTACTGAAGAAAAAAAACTAAGTAGGAGGCCTTACACTACCTGGTCTCAGAAACTACTATACAGCCACAGTAATCAAAACAGCCTGGTACTGCCACAATGACAGACACATAGACCAATGGAACAGAATCAAGAACCCAGAACCCAAGAACCATCCACCTATGGTCATCTGGTCTTTGACAAAGGACCAAAGTCCATTAAATGGGGGAAAACACAGTCTTTTTAGCAAATGTTACTGACAAAACTGGATATACATCTGTGAAAAAATGAAGCAGGACCCATACCTCATGCCATATACCATGATTAACTTAAAATGGATCAAATATCTAAACACAAAACCTAAAGCAAAAAAGATCATGGAAGAAAAAATGAGGACAATGCTAGCGAACCTAATATATGCCATAAATACAATAGTAACCATAACTAACAATGCACACACACCAGAAGAAAAACTAGATAACTGGGAGCTACTAAAAATTAAACACTTATCCTCATTAAAATCTTCTCCAAAAGAGTAAAAAGACAACCTACAAACTGAGGGAAAAAAATCTGGCTGGACTTATCCAACAAGGGTTTAATCTCTAAAATCAGCAGGCTACTTCAACACCTCAATAACAAAAAGACAAATAATCCAGTTAAAAAATGGGTAAAGGATATGAACAGACATTTCACCAAAGAAGACATTCAGGTGGCTAATAGACACATAAGGAAATGCTCTTGATCATTAGCCATCCAAACCAAACCCACTGCCCTTGAGTTCATTCTGACTCATTGAAACCCTATATGATGCTAGCGCACATGGAAAATTCTCTAGAATAGGCCACATATTAGGTCATAAAAAAAGCCTTAGCAGAATCCAAAACACTGAAACACTACAAAGCATCTTCTCTGACCATAAGGCCATAAAAGTGAAAATCAATAACACGAAAAGCAGGGAAAAGAAATCAAACATGTGGAAACTGAAGAATACCCTGCTCAAAAAAGACTGGATTACAGAACACATTGAGGATGGAATAAAGAAATTCACAGAATCCAATGAGAATGAAAACACTTCCTATCAGAACCTTTGGGACACAGTGAAAGCAGTGCTCAGAGGTCAATTTATTTCAATAAATGCACACATACAAAAAGAAGAAAGGGCCAAAATCAAAGAATTATCCCTACAACTTGAACAAATAGAAAGAGAGCAACAAAAGAAACCCTCAGGCACCAGAAGAAAACAGATAATAAAAATTAGAGCAGAACGAAATGAAATAGAAAACAGAAAAACAATTGAAAGAATTAACAAGACCAAAAGCCACTTTTTTGAAAAAACCAACACAATTGATAAACCACTGGCCAAACTGACAAAAGAAAACAGGAGAGGAAGCAAACAACCTGAATAAGAAATGAGATGGGTGATATTACAACAGACCCAACTGAAATTAAAAGAATCATATCAGATTACTATGAAAAACTGTACTCTAAAAAATTTGAAAACCTAGAAGAAATGGATGAATTCCTAGAAACATACTACCTACCTAAACTAACACAAACAGAAGTAGAACAACTAAATACACCCATAACAAAAGAAGAGATTGAAAAGGTAATCAAAAAGCTCCCAACAAAAAAAGAAGCTCTGGCCTAGACGGCTTCACTGCACAGTTCTGTCAAACTTTCAGAGAAGAGTTAACACCACTACTACTAAAGGCATTTCAGAGCATAGAAAAGGATGGAATACTACCAAACTCATTCTATGAAGCCACCATATCCCTAATACTAATAGTAAAAAAAAAAAAAAAAAAAGACACCATAAAAAAAGAAAATTTCAGACCTATATCCCTCATGAACTTAGATGCAGAAATCCTCAACAAAATTCTACCCAACAGAATTCAACAACATATCAAAAAAATAATTCACCATGACCGAGTGGGTTTCATACCAGGTGTGCAGGGATGGTTCAACATTAGAAAAACTATTAATGTAATCCATCATATAAATAAAACAAAAGACAAGAATCACATGATTTTATCAATTGATGCAGAAAAGGCCTTTGACAAAGTTCAACACCCATTCATGATAAAAACTCTCAGCAAAATAGAAATAGAAGGAAAATTCCTCAACATAATAAATGGCATTTATACAAAGCCAACAGCCAACATCAACCTAAACGGAGAGAGCCTGAAAGCATTCCCCCTGAGACTGGGAACCAGACAAAGATGCCCTTTATCACCACTTTTATTCAACATTGTGCTGGAGGTCCTAACCAGAGCAATTAGGCTAGATAAAGAAATAAAGGGCATCCAGATTGGCAAGGTAGGAGTAAAAGTATCTCTATTTGCAGAGGACATGATCTTATACACAGAAAACCCTAAGGAATCTCCAGAAAACTACTGAAACTAATCAAAGAATTCAGCAGAGTATCGGGATACAAGATAAACATACAAAAATCAGTTGGATTCCTCTACATCAACAAAAAGAACATCAACGAGGCAATCACCAAATCGATAACATCTACAAAAGCCCCCAAGAAGATAAAATACTTACCAATAAATCGTACCAGGGATGTAAAAGACTTATACAAAGAAAACTACAAAATACTTCTGCAAGAAACCAAAAAAGACCTACATAAGTGGAAAAACATACCTTGCTCATGGATAGGAAGACTTAACATTATCAAAATGTCTATTCTACCAAAAGTGATCTGTATATTTAATGCAATTATGATCCAAATTCCAATGACATTTTTTAATGAGATGGAGAAACAAATCACCAACTTCATATGGAAGGGAAAAAGGCTCTGGATAAGTAAAGCATTACTGAAAAAGAAGAACAAAGTGGGAGGCCTTACTCTACCTGATTTTAGGACCTATTATAACGCCACGGTAGCCAAAACAGCCTGGTACTGGTACAAAAACAGCTGCATAGACCAGTGTAACAGAATTGAGAATCCAGATGTAAATCCATCCACATATGAGCAGCTGATATCTGACAAAGGCCCCAAAACAGTTAAATGGGGAAAAGACAGTCTTTTTAACAAATGGTGCTGGCATAACTGGATATCCATCTGCAAAAAAATGAAACAAGACCCATACCTCACACCATGCACAAAAATAAGCTCAAAATGGGTCAAAGACCTAAATATAAATTCTAAAATGATAAAGATTATGGAAGAAAACATACGGACAACATTAGGAGCCCTAACACATGGCATAAACAGTATAAAAAAACATTACTAACAATGCAGAAGAAAAACTAGATAACTGAGGGAAAAAAAAAAAAAACTGAGAGCTCCTAAAAATCAAACACCTATGCTCATTCAAAGATTTCACCAAAAGAGTGAGAAGACTACCTACAGACTGGGAAAAAGTTCTTAGCTATGACATTTCTGATCAGTGCCTGATCTCCAAAATCTACATGATAATGCAAAAACTCAACTGCAAAAAGACAAATAATCCAATCAAAAAATGGGCAAAAGATATGAATTTACACTTCACTAAAGAAGACATTCAGGTGCCTAACAGATACACGAGGAAATGTTCATGATCATTAGCCATTAGAGAAATGCAAATCAAAAACTACAATGAGATTTCATCTCACCCCAACAAGATTGGCATTAATCCAAAAAACACAAAATGATAAATGTTGGATAGGCTGTGGAGAGATTGGAACACTTCTACACTGCTGGTGAGAACGTAAAATGGTACAACCACTTTGGAAATCGATTTGGCGCTTCCTTAAAAAGCTAGAAATAGAAGTACCATAAAAAAAAGAAGTACCATAGGATCTAGCAATCCCACTCCTCAGAATATATCCTAGAGAAATAAGAGCCTTTTCACGAACAGATACATGCACACCCATGTTTACTGCAGCACTGTTTGCAATAGCAAAAAGATGGAAGCAACCAAGGTGCCCATCAACAGATGAATGGATAAATAAATTATGGTATATTCACACAATGGGATACTATGCATCGATAGAGGACAGTGATGAATTTGTGAAACATTTCATAACATGGAGGAACCTGTAAGGCATTATGCTGAGTGAAATTAGTTGTAAAAGGACAAATATTGTATAAGACCACTATTATATGAACTGGAGAAACAGTTTAAACTGAGAAGAAAGCATTCATTTGTGGTTACAAGAGCGGGGAGGGAGGGAGGGTGGGAGAGGGGCATTCACTAATTAGATAGTAGATAAGAACTACTTTAGGTGAAAGACAACACACAATACAGGCGAGGTCACCACAACTGGACTAAATCAAAAGCAAAGAAGTTTCCTGAATAAACTGAATGCCTCGAAGGCCAGCGTAGGAGAGGCAGGGTTTTGGGGACCATGGTTTTAGGGAACATCTAAGTCAATTGGCATAATAAAATCTATTAAGAAAACATTCTGCATCCCACTTTGAAGAGTGGCGTCTGGCGTCTTAAACACTAGCAAGTGGCCATCTAAGATGCATCAATGAGTCTCAACCCACCTGGATCAAAGGAGAATGAAGAACCAAAGACACAAGGTAATTATGAGCCCAAGAGACAGAAAGGGCCACATGAACCAGAGACTACATCATCCTGAGACCAGAAGAACTAGATGGTGCCCAGCTACAACCAATGACTGCCCTTACAGGGAACAGAACAGAGAGCTCCTGAGGGAGCAGGAGAGCAGTGGGATGCGGACTCCAAATTCTCAAATAGGTTTTTGAGAAGCACACTGGTGGAGCAATGTACATTAAATGTGGTCTTCCATTTGATATCAGGAAGGAGCAAAGTTTGAGTGACGCGTAGCAGGCACCTATTATTCAGTTCAGGATATGGTTATTATCTCAAGGCTCTCTTTATGCTTGTGTTTTGATTTGAGCTATCAATTTTACTTCCTCTTTTGAATGTTTATATTTAAAATATACATACACACACACATATATATATATTTTATCATTGAAAATGAGCCTGGTGGCCCGCTCAAAGTCATTGCTTTCTCTAGAATAAAAGCTTCTGGCAATGTTTATTGTTGTGTGTTTACTTTGTCTTCTCACCTGTGCCACTTTTGGAACCATCTCCCCAAGCTAGAAACATTGCTTCTCAGGTTGTATTCACTACGATGTTGCTGTTCGGTCCTTTGTGGGAAGTTATCTCTTTGGTTGCATTTCGTAGAGCCTGGTGGGAGAGGCCAGGTAAAACCCAGGGAAAAAGCTTGGTGTTTGGAGTAGACCCAGAGGCGCCTGTCCTATAAATGGCTGCTCTCTTTTCCCACGGAGCCATAGATGCATAACGTGGTCTTCATCTCATCATTTTGGGTGCTATAAAATGCTGTTTTCTATCATTCTGCATGACCCTAAGGGATCCATGTGGTTGTTACTTTCTGGGTGTTACTGGAGTAGTCTCTTAGAAAATATCCATTCAGAAATACTATTTTCTAATCAACTCTCACTTTATAACTACTTTAAAATGTATTTCCTTTTAGGAAGTGTGTAGTGTATAAACGAAACTCGGATTTGATCATCTGAGGGTTGTTTTATTGGTGTTTGATTCTGACAAATATTTATCAAGTGCTTTTTCTCTTTAACTGACACAAAGATAAAAAGCAATTTTTAGAGTATCAATATATCAGCATATTGATATATTAGCTTATAGCACTACCTATCATTGATAGATGTTGAATTTTTTTTAAATAATATATTTGATTGTGTTTTTGGTGAAAGCTTACATGGCAATTTAGGTTATAGGCATTGATTTTTTACAGGATACTATAAAATAGAATTAAATTATCCGGGAAGCACTGAGGAATTCCTTTCCTTTATTCGATGTTTAACTATGAGATTTGCGAAATGTATTGAATGTTTGAAAAGGGTCTGTAAAATAACCATGGAGATAATGAGGGAAATAAGCAAGTATTTTTTAAAAGAGTAATAAAGGCAAGTACCTTATGAAATCTCATTTTCAGGTGTTTGTTTACCACATATCTCCAACCCTATTGGAGAGATCCATTCTCTCGGAGAAGAATGAAGGAACTGGTCAACCTCCGTTTACCTGAGATGACCCAGGGTCACATTCCAACTACGTTTTGTTATTGTTCCTTGCTGTAGAGTCGGCTACAAGTCATGGCAACCTCACATGTGAGAATGAAATGTTCGGGGTCGTGTGTAACATCTTCATGATCTTTGATATGTTTGAGTCCATTGTTGCGGCTATGGTGTCAATCCATCTCATTGATGGTTTCCCTCATTTTCGAAGACTCTCAGCTTTTTCAGGCATGATATGCTTTTCTAGGGATTGGTCACTATGAGTCAGAATAGACTCGATGGCAGTGAGTTGAGGGATTGGTACTTCCTGATTGGTATTTCCCAATTGATCTTGCCCAAAGTAACCGAGATGAAGTTACAGTGACTATTGGTGTTGTTGATTGCCTTCAAATCGATTCTGACTCATGGCCGCCCCGAGTGTGGAGTGGAGCTGCATTCCACAGAGTTTTCAAGGCTGTGACCTTCAGAAGCAGATCACCAGGCCTTACTTCTGGGTGTGTTTGAATTGCTTTACCATTTCACCACCTAGGGTCTCCTCTCCAACTACTAATATACGTAAATTGCATCAACACACTATACTCAAAATGACATTCAGAAGTTAACAATTTTTCCAATGTTTGCGGTAAGGACCTTCGAATAAAAGCAGTGGAATGATACTTTTTCCAAACATTGCTAGTAAGCAAGTATTGTTTGAATAAGCATGCCAAACATTATATGTGGTGCTGTGGGGGGCCAACATGCACCCGCTCCTAAGGAATTTCCCATCTGGAGACTCCCCGGCATTGGCATTGTATTTCCCCTTACGCTTGCCTGGCGAAAAACTCAGTGGTGAATGCAAACATGGGAGAGAGCGACAAAACGATAAACCACAGTATGAAACTCACAAAATTAAAAAGTGTTTCCCCCAAGAGAAATAGAATTAGAAAATTTTACAGTTATACTTGGAAGCGACTTTCAATCACATTGTTTCATTTGATTAGACTGAGGGTTCTTTCATCTTTTTATTGATCTATGCACTTTGCTTATAATTTGTATTAAGAACTGTGGCATTCTTATCTCAGAGAAGAGGTGGTTTAATTATCTGAAATTCAGCTCCCCTCAGGATTTCTGTATTACGTGTTTATGAAGACCTTTTAATAATATCAAATTGACTTCTTATTTGAAGCTCATCTGAATTAGAAAAATAAATGTTGCTCATTCCGATAGTTATGAAGTGGGCCCAGGATAAGGAAAGGGCTCCTCCCATGTCTATAGACTTTACTTATATGGCAACTGGTGGTGACAGGTGTGTCATCGGAGCACTGTTTTTGTCAACTAGTGCTGCCATGACAAAAAATACCACAGTGAGTAGCTTTAAAGACTAGGAATTTATTTTCTCACAGTTCTGGAGGCCAAAAGTCTAAATCAGGGTCTTGCCATTCCTTTTGTGGGCCTCTCTCCCAGTTTCTGGTATTTGCTAGTGATCCTTGGCATTTCTCTGCTTGTAGGTAGATTCTCACGTGATGTCTGTCTCCCCCTTTGTGTGTGTCTGTGTCTATTCTTCTCTTTTTCTAAGACACAACTCAGAAGTGATTAGGTTTAACCAAAACCAAGCCAAACCCAGTACCATTGAGTCTATTCCAACTCATATCAACCCTATGGGACAGAATAGAACTGCCCCATTGAGTTTACAAGGAGCGCCTGGCAGATTTGAACTGCCGACCCTTTGGTTAGCAGCCGTAGCACGTAACCACTATGCTACCAGGGTTTCCAAATTAGGTTTAGGGGCCACAATAATCTGGTAGAAGCCCTGGTAGCATAGTGGTTCAGAGCTATGGCTGCTAACAAAAGGTTGGCAGTTGGAATCTACCAGCCACTCCTTAGAAACCCAATGGGGCAGTTCTACTCTGTCCTATAGGGTCACTATGAGTCGGAATCAACTCAATGGCAACAGGTACGGGTACTCTAGCATGGTCTCATTAATATAACAAAAGGAAACCCCTACTTCCTAACAGGATTATATTTATAGGTACAAGGTTTAGGACTTCTTCGTATCTTTTAGGGGAGAACAAAATTGAATCTATACAAATACGTTCAGAAGTACAATGATTTCATGAAATCTACCTCATCATTTGGATCTTGATATCTTTTCCATAATAAGGCTATTCTGTTGGCAGAATCCCACTCCCCACACACACACTCCTCCATCCTTCCAAGGAAATGTAGGTACAGCTTGGTCACCTTTATCTTATATCTGTTTCTACATGAGATGGGAGGGAAGAACGGCTTTGAGATGCCATATTGAGAGATCAAACGAAAGGCAAAATCCCAAACATGCTGCACTGGTAATCAACTAATCAAAGACCTCCCAACTTCTCACTATGAGTTATTCAAAGGTTCTTTGTATACCTGTCACTCTGAAAAGAAAGATTGTCATCTCTTGGTTGGGAATTCTAGATCCATCTAAAATTGTTGCTGTCTAACAGCCGATTGATAGATTCCAAGGTCTTTACTGCCGTGTAGTGAGGAAAAAAGGACAGTTTTTGTTTTTGATTGAATACTAAAATTGGGCTCACCGACCCGCTGAGTAGGTCTGAATGTCCGTGAATACAAAGCTGGGCAAAAGTAGACAAAAGGAGACTTGTTTAAACAAAACTAAACTGAAACATCATCAGTTTCCCCCACATATAACACATATGACACTTTTGTATACATATACCAGTTGCTGTCCAGTTGACCCTGACTCATAGCAACCCCATGTGTGTTCTCAGAGATACATACTTTAAAAAAAAAAAAAAAAGCTGTTGAGTCAACCCTGATTCATGATGACCCATGTATGTCAGAGTAGAACCGTGCTCCGTAGAGTTTTCACTGGCTGATTTTTCAGAAGTAGATCGTCAGGCCTTTCTTCTGTGGTGCCTCTGGGTGGACTCAAACCTCCAGCCTTTTGTTTAGCAGCCATACTAGTTAACTGTTTAAGCCACTCAGGGACTCCATTTTTCTCATATACTTAGATATAACTCACATATACGTACAAGAGGTTTGGTAGGGAGACAGATGAGGCAGAGACACGCGATGGATAGGCCACCAGTGTGATATTATTCTCAATGATTTGTGATAAAAGTCCTCAGGAGAATGAATGCCCAGATTTACAACCCTGGCCACACAATCTGTCCTCTGAGGATACATTAATTCCCATTTAGTTTCCGTCTCTTCAATTACACAGGTGTGTCCTCACTTCCATAGTCTCTCCCAAATATCTGTTCTCAAGGTTTTTCTTACATGATTCATGAACATTGTAATAAAGTGTATGGCATTTAATGGATAGGAAACAGGGCAGGGAAAAAGTTGGCCAAAGTACATGAAGAGATTTAAAAAAAATTTTTTTATTGTGTTTTAGGTGAAAAGTTTACAGCACAAATTAACTTCTCATTAAAAAAATTATACACAAATTGTTTTGTGACTTGGTTGCAATCCCCACAATGGTTCAGCACTCTTCCCCGTTCCCTTTCCACCCTGGGTTCTCCCTGTCCATTCATCCAGTTTTCCTGTCCCTTCCTGCCTTCTCGTCTTTGTTTTTGGGCAGGTGTTACCCATTCAATCATGTATACTTAATTGAACAAAGAAGCATGTTCCTCAGGTGTGTTATCATTTGTTTTACAGGCCTGTCTAATCTTTGGCTGAGAGGCGAACTTTGGGAGAGGCTTCCGTTCTGAGTTAGGAGGGTGCCTGAGGGCCATAGCCTTGGGGGTTCCTCCAGTCTCTGTCAGATCAGTAAGTCTGATCTTTTTTTGTGTATTTGAATTTTGTTCTACATTTGTCTCCTGCTCTTCAGGGACCCTGTCAGAGTGGTCGGGGTGATGCCAGGTGGACATCATCTAGTTCTTCTGGGCTCAGGCCCAGGCTGTGGATCACATGGTAAATTACTGCTTTAGGCTAATATTTTCCTTGTGTCTTTTGTTTTCTTCATTCTCTGCTTTGAATGTCATGGGACCGAGAAATGTATCTTAGATGGCCACTTGCAAGCTTTTAAGACCCCAGATGTTACTTACCAAAATAAGATGTAGAGCATTTTCTTTATGCATTATATTATACCAATTAACCTAGATATCTTCTGAGACCGTATTTCCCAGCCCTCAGCCCCAATAACTTGGTCCTCAAGGCATTTGGATGTGCCTAGGAAGCTTCTATGACTTTGCCTTGGTCAAGTTGTGCTGCCTTCTCTTATATTGTGTGTTGTCTTTCCCTTCACCAAAGTTAACTTGTCTAATATTCAGTTAGTGATTTCCCCTCCCCATCCCTTCCCTTGTAATCATCAAAGATTGTTTATTTCTGTGTGTAAACCTTTTCTTGGGGTTTTATAATAGTAGTCTCATACAGTATTTGTCCTTTTGTGATCGACTTACTTCACTCTACATAATGCGCTCCAGGTTCATCCACGTTACGAAGTGTTTCCCGGATTCATCATTGTTCCTTATCATTGCATAGTATTCCATTATGTGTATGTAACCTTAATTTGTTTATCCATTCATCAGTCGATGGGCACTTAGGTTGTTTCCACCTTTTTGCTACTGTGAATAATGCTGCAATGAACATGCGTGTACATATGTCTACTTATGTGGTGGCTCTTATTTCTCTAGGATATATTCCTAGGAGTAGGATTGCTGGATCATATTGTATTTCTATTTCTAGCTTTTTAAGGAGGTAACATATCGTTTTCAAAGTGGTTTTATCATTTTACATTCCCACCAGCAGCACATAAGAGTTCCAATCTCCCTGCAACCTCTCCAAAGTTTGTTATTTTCTGTTTTTAGGATTAGTGCCAGTAATGTCTGAGAGAGACAGTATCACATTGTAGTTTTGATTTACATTTCTGTAATGGCTAGTGGGAGCCCTAGTGGCTCACTGGCTAAGAAATCAGCTGCTAATCAGAAGGTCAGCAGTTTGAATCCACCAACTGAACTGATCCTTAGAAACCCTGTGGGGCAGTTCTCCTCCATCCTATAGGGTTTCTTTTCTTTTTTAATTTTTATTGTGCTTTAAGTGAAAGTTTACAAATCAAGTCAGTCTCTCACACAAAAACTTATATACACCTTGCTACGTACTCCCAATTACTCTCCCCCTAATGAGACAGCCCACTCCCTCCCTCCACTCTCTCTTTTTGTGTCCATTTCGCCAGCTTCTAACCCCCTCCACCCTCTCATCTCCCCTCCAGGCAGGAGATGCCAACATAGTCTCAAGTGTCCACCTGATCCAAGAAGCTCACTCCTCACCAGCATCCCTCTCCAACCCATTGTCCAATCCAATTCCTGTCTGAAGAGTTGGCTTTGGGAACAGTTCCTGTCCTGGGCTAACAGAAGGTCTGGGAGCCATGACCACTGGAGTCCTTCTAGTCTCAGTCAGACCATTAAGTCTGGTCTTTTTATGAGAATTTGGGGTCTGCATTCCACTGCTCTCCTGCTCCCTCAGGGGTTCTCTGTTGTGGCCAGGCCCCATCTAGTTCTTTGGTCTCAGGCTGATGGAGTCTCTGGTTTATGTGGCCCTTTCTGTCTCTTGGATTCCTAACTACCTTGTGTCCTTGGTGTTCTTCATTCTCCTTTGGTCCAAGTGGGTTGAGGCCAATTAATGCATCTTAGATGGCTGCTTGCTAGTGTTTAAGACCCCAGACGCCACTCTCCAAAGTGAGATGTGGAACGTTTTCTTAATAGATTTTATTATGCCAATTGACTTAGATGTCTCCTGAAACCATGGTCCCCAAACCCCCGCCACGCTGGCCTTCAAAGCGTTCGGCTTATTCAGGACACTTCTTTGCTTTTGGTTTAGTCCAGTTGTGGTGACCTCGCCTGTATTCTGTGTTGTCTTTCCTGTCACCTAAAGTAGTTCTTATCTACTATCCAATTAGTGAATATCCCTCTCCCACCCTCCCTCGCCCCTCTTGTAACCATCGAAAAATATCTCCTTCTCTGTTTAAACTATTTCTCGAGTTCTTATAATAGTGATCTTATACAATATTTGTCCTTTTGCAACTGACTAATTTCACTTAGCATAATGCCTTCTAGATTCCTCCATGTTATGAAATATTTCACAGATTCATCACTGTTCTTTATGGATGCACAGTATTCCATTGTGTGAATATACTATAATTTATCCATTCATCCATTGATGGACACCTCGGTTGCTTCCATTTTTTTGCTATTGTAAACAGTGCTGCAGTGAACACAGGTGTGCATGTATCTGTTTGGGTAAAGGTTCTTCTTTCTCTAAGATATATTCCGAGGAGTGGGTTTCCTGGATCCTATGGTAGTTCTATTTCTAGCTTTTTAAGGAAGCACCAAATCGATTTCCAAAGTGGTTGTCCATTTTACATTCCCACCAGCAGTGTAGAAGTGTTCCAATCTCTCCACAGCCTCTCCAACATTTATTATTTTGTGTTTTTTGGGTTAATGCCAGCCTTGTTGGAGTGAGATGGAATCTCATTGTAGTTTTGATCTGCATTTCTCTAATGGCTAATGATTGTGAGCATTTCCTCATGTATATGTTAGACACCTGAATGTCTTCTTTAGTGAAGTGTCTATTCATATCTTTTGCCCATTTTTTAATTGGGTTATTTGTCTTTTTGTAATTGAGTTTTTGCAGTATCATGTAGATTTTAGAGATCGGGCACTGATTGGAAATGTCATAGCTAAAAACTTTTTCCCAGTCTGTAGGTAGTATTTTACTCTTTTGGTGAAATCTTTGGGTGAGCATATGTGTTTGATTTTTAGGAGCTCTCAGTTATCTAGTTTTTCTTCTGCATTGTTAGTAACGTTTTATATACTGTTTATGCCATGTGTTAGGGCTCCTAACATTGTCCCTATTTTTTCTCCCATAATCTTTATCGTTTCAGATTTTATATTTAGGTCTTTGATCCATTTTGAATTAGTTTTTGAGCATGGAGTGAGGTATAGGTCTTGTTTTATTTTTTTGCAGATGGATATGCAGTTATGCCAGCACCATTTCTTAAAAAGACTGTTTTTTTCCCCGTTTAACTGTTTTGGGGCCTTTGTCAAATATCATCTACTCATATGTGGATGGGTTTATGTCTGGATTCTCAATTCTGTTCCACTGGTCTATGTGTGTGTTGTTCTACTAGTACCAGGCTGTGTTGACTACTGTGGTGGTATAATAGGTTCTAAAATCAGGTAGAGTAAGGCCTCCCACTTTGTTCTTCTTTTTCAGTAATGCTTTACTTATCCAGAGACTCTTTCCCTTCCACATGAAGTTGCTGATTTGTTTCTCCATCTCATTAAAAAATGTCATTGGAATTTGGATCATAATTGCATTAAATGTACAGATCACTTTTGGTAGAATAGACATTTTGATAATGTTAAGTCTTCCTATCCATGAGCAAGGTATGTTTTTCCACTTATGTAGGTCTTTTCTGGTTTCTTGCAGAAGTATTTTGTAGTTTGCTTTGTATAAGTCTTTTACATCCCTGGTACGATTTATTGGTAAGTATTTTATCTTCTTGGGGGCTTTTGTAAATGGTACTGATTTGGTGATTGCCTCTTTGATGTTCTTTTTGTTGATGTAGAGTGATCCAACTGATTTTTGTATGTTTATCTTGTATCCCGATACTCTGCTGAACTCTTCTACTAGTTTCAGTAGTTTTTTTGAGGATCCCTTAGGGTTTTCTGTGTATAAGATCATGTCATCTGCAAATAGAGATACTTGTACTCCTTCCTTGCCAATCTGGATGCCCTTTATTTCTTTATCTAGCCTAACTGCCCTGGCTAGGACCTCCAGCACAATGTTGAATAAAAGTGGTGATAAAGGGCATCTTTGTCTGGTTCTCAATCTCAGGGGGAATGCTTTCAGGCTCTCTCCATTTAGGATGATGTTGGCTGTTGGCTTTGAATAAATGTCGTTTATTACGTTGAGGAATTTTCCTTCTATTCCTATTTTGCTGAGAGTTTTTTTCATGAATGGGTGTTGAACTTTGTCAAATGCCTTTTCTGCATCAATTGATAAAATCATGTGATTCTTGTCTTTTGTTTTATTTATATGATGGATTACATTAATAGTTTTTCTAGTGTTGAACCATCCCTGCACACCTGGTATGAATCCCACTTGGTCATGGTGAATTATTTTTTTGATATGTTGTTGAATTCTGTTGGGTAGAATTTTGTTGAGGATTTCTGCATCTAAGTTCATGAGGGATACAGGTCTGTAATTTTCTTTTTTTATGGTATCTTTACCTGGTTTTAGCATTAGGGATATGGTGGCTTCATAGAATGCGTTTGGGAGTATTCCATCCTTTTCTATGCTCTGAAATACCTTTAGTAGTAGTGGTGTTAACTCTCCTCTGAAAATTTGGTAGAACTCTACAGTGAAGCTCTCTGGGCCAGGGCTTTTTTTTGTTGGAGTTTTTTGCTTACCTTTTCAATGTCTTCTTTTGTTATGGGTCTATTTAGTTGTTCTACCTCTATTTGTGTTAGTTTAGATAGGTAGTATGTTTCTAGGAATTCATCCATTTCTTCTAGGTTTTCAAATTTGTTAGAGTACAATTTTTCATAGTAATCTGATATGATCTTTTAATTTCAGTTGAGCCTGTTGTAATATCACCCATCTCATTTTCTTGTATGAATTCAGCTCAGGTTTCCAGGACCTGATCATCAAGTGTGTGGTACAGACTCTGCCCTACAGTCTTAGAGGGGCGGGGTGATTGGCATATATACCAGTATCTGATTGTAGCAGGGGGTCACACTCTGAACAAGGCAGGGGGCTCAGAAATGACCCCTGAGTGTCTCTGAGGAAAGCGCGTCTGCTTCCTAGAGAGTGCAGGTGGGTAGGCTCTGCAGACGGACCATGGGCACCCAAAGTTTTTGGTTGTAAGGACTGGGAGGTACCTGTCGTGGGTTGCTGGGTGACCTGAGTGGAGCTACCAGTCCTTAGGTCCCTGATGTGGGTAGGTGAGGACCCTGTTTAATAGGCAAAGCAATGTCAAACATCAAACACCCACCTCTCCACTGCACAGCTGAAGTGGTTGGAGTTTGCCAACAAGGGCCTATTCTCCCAAAATAGGCCCACACAGGTCCATGCAGATGGGAAAAGTGCTCAAAGTCTATGCGTGGTTTATGCCTGGACAGGAGCCCCTTCTGTCCTGAGTTCCCCTAGTTAGTAAAAAAAATTAGTGGAGCTAGCAAATTATCTTTTCCCCCAATTGCAAATTTTTTCCTTCTCCAAGGCCAGGAGAATGGCTCTAGGTACTCAACAGAGCCTATTTCAGGCATAGGGGATTCAGCTGCTGAAGACTGTTTGGGGGTAGGTGGGGAGCGCAGTAAAATAGACGCAAGTACTTAGCTTTTGTCAAGAGCACCGTCCTTCTCAGGTTCCAGAGGTGTGAGTAGGCTGTGTGGGTGGCTGCTTCTCCCTGGGGAAACTGCGGCCAAACGCTAGGACCAGCCCGCTGCGGCTGCTCCGGGAATGGTGCCTGGGGGCTCCCCACGATTCAGGTCCGGTAACTCCTCTCCGCTTCTGAACCATCTCTTCTTCCCCCTGCCCCTCAGTTCATTTTCTAAGCTTGCCTTTGAAGCTCAGGGCTCCCAGGTTGTTGCAAATATACTAGTTTCATTTTTTTTTTTCTGTCTTTGTTGTAAAGAGGGTTCACAGGAAGTGTCTGTCTATTCTGCCATCTTGGCTCCGCCCAAAAACCTATTTGAGATCAAGACTTTAAAGTGTTC
Source organism: Loxodonta africana (assembly GCF_030014295.1). Taxonomy (NCBI): domain Eukaryota; kingdom Metazoa; phylum Chordata; class Mammalia; order Proboscidea; family Elephantidae; genus Loxodonta; species Loxodonta africana. The sequence continues at coordinate 220,783,044 of NC_087343.1, forward strand.
TTGGATGAGGGATTTTAGAACACTCTCAAATCTGAAGAGTTCAAACTCAGAGAAATACTACCTAGGGAATACATTGATTTCTCAATTCCTCCCGTTTCTGAAAGCCACACCCAAAGCTCATCTAAACCCCTTATCATGGAAGATGGTGCCCTGGTGGCCTATTGGTTAGGAGCTTGGCCACTAACCAAAAGGTTGGCAGTTCGAATCTACCAGCTGCATCTTGGAAATCCTAAGGGGCAGTTCTAGTCTGCCCCATTGGGTTACTATGAGTCAGAACAGACTTAATGGCAACAGTTTTTTATTTTTTTTTTTTTTAATCATCTAAGAATCTCTCAGGAGCCAAGAACACAGCATTCTGCACAGAGCAGCATCCAATAAATATTAGTTGCTTGAAATAGTAAATAAATAAATGACTTTCCATAGAGAAGTAAACTGGGATTTAAACATGAAAAGACATGTTCTCAGCTCTCTGGAGCTTGTATTTTGCAGAAGGAGAAAATGCAATGAAAATTCTAGCTTGACAAATACTTTACTAAATTTATGTACTTATAAGCATACATTTAAAAATCAATGTATATAAGAAATCCATATTTTCATTCCTATGAGAGTTTAAAAGTCTTTTTTTTTTGGCTACATATACAATGGATCCATGTTGTAAAAAACAAAGGAAATGGCTAGAATAAAATATAAATCCCCTCATAATTCCATTACCAAGAGCAGACCACTATTAAAATTTTTTGAGTACTTCCTTTTATGCTTTACATATATATATAATATTCGGAAACTCTATGGGGCAGTTCTACTCTGTCCTATAGGGTCGCTATGAGTTGGAATCAACTCAACGGCACTGGGTTTTTAAGTACATTTAGATAAATGAGATTATATTGGTATTATTTAAATAGCTTGACATTCAGTTTAGTTGACTTTTTACTAGATGTGTGAGCTGTCAAGCATTGCTTAAATGTTGTTAAATCATTAGTTATTTCCTGTCATTAAAGTGTTTTAATACATTATTTAATACTGCATCCACTGGGAGGATGTACAATAATTTAATTAACCTATCTATCCTGGTGGCATAGTGGTTAAGAGCTACAGCTGCTAACCAAAAGGCTGGCAGTTCGAATCCACCAGGTGCTCCTTGGAAACTGTATGGGGCAGTTCTAGTCTGTCCTATATGGTCACTATGAGTCAGAATTGACTCAATGGCAATGTTTTTTTTTTTTTTTTTTAAATCTACTCGTGTGTACTTCTAGTTTTTCGCTATTGAAATTAAAATCAAACAAAATAAAACTTTCCATGTAGATATTTATCTGCATTTCTAATCATTTCCTTAATAAATAAAGCTTCTAGGGTCAAGCCTATAATTTTTTAAAGACAGACATTCTATTGATGAATTGTTAGAACAGTGAAGGGGGAAATTTTCCAACATAGGTGTTGAGTGGTTTAGTGCAAAGGCAATCTGCTTACAGTCTAAACATTGGTCTTCACACTATCACTAGAAAAAGACCTCATGTTTGACAAAACAGAGGCCCAGCAAAAATGAGGGACACCCTCACTGAGATAGACTGATGTAATAGCCACAGCAATGCATTCAAACATACCAACGATCATGGAGATGGTGGAAGACTGGGCAATGTTTTGCTCCGTTACACATAAGGTCGCCATGATTTGGAGCTGACCAGAGGGCAACTAACAACACCCCTACAACAACAATTTCACTCCGAATGTTTATGAACAAGAGGGGAGAGAAAAAAGAAAGCAATGGTCTTTACTGACTACTACGTTATAGGTATTCTGCATATTACCTCCGTTACACCTCCCAATACTCTTACGAGTTAGATGAGGAATCTGAGGTTTGCAGAGTTTATAACTTGAAGATGTCATGTAAACCAGGTTTGCCTGACTTCCAATGTCGTACTCTTTTCTCTTTGTTGTTAGGTGCTGTCAAGTCAGTTCCGACTCATAGCGACCCTACCTACGATGGAACAAAACACTGCCCAATCCTGTGCCATCTTCACAATCATTGGTATGTTTGAGCCCATTGGTACAGCCCACTGTGTCAGTTCATCTCGTTGAGGATCTTCCTCTTTTTCACTGACCCTCCCCGTTACCAAGCATGATATCTTTCTCCAGCGGATGGTCCCTCCTGATAACATATCCAAAGTATGTGAGACAAAGTCTCGCCATTTTCTTTTTCAAGGAGGACTCTGGCTGTACTTCTTCCGAGAGAGACTTGTTCATTGTTCTGTCGGTCCATGGAATATTCAATATTCTTTGCCAACACCATAATTCAAAGGCATCAATTCTTCTTTGGTCTTCCTTATTCATTGTCCAGCTTTACCGTGCATATGAGGTGACTGAAAATATCATGGCTTGGGTCAGGCGCACTTTAGTCCTCAAAGCGAACCATGTGACTTATATACAATAAAGAGGGAAATGGAAGAAAACAGATCTTTATCATCCACACCTGCACCATTTTATAGGTTCCTAAATCCCAACATGCACAACGTATGTTTAGTTTTGTGAAAGGGACTCTAGACACTTCATGGTAATTGAAGTGAGACATATTAGCAAAATGGGGTTTGGGGACTTTTCTAGAATAAGTTTATTTGCAGTTTTATTGACAGAAACCAAAAACTCAAACCCATGGTTATCAAGTCAGCCCCAACTCATGGCAATTCCATAAGGTTTTCAATGGTTAATTTTCCTAACATAGACTGCCAGGCTTTTCTTCTGAATGCCTCTGGGGAGACTCAAACCGCCAACCTTCAACCTTTCAGTTAGCAGCCAAGCACATTAGCCATTCGCACCACCCAGTGGCTTCCTTTTTGACAACACCCTCCCATTATGATGCTTCACATTATTACATAGATAAGAATACATTACAAACTGATGTGTGTCCATATTAAATGCAAAATTATGTGTAATAAAGACTTGAAATATAGCTTTGCCAGCAAAGAAGACAGGTGTTAGTGCCCCAAAGTAAGAATTATTAAGAGGGGTAGGGGGGACGGGGGTGTGCTAATGCTTTTAAAACAATTCTTGGTTAGAAATATAAGCTTTTCTGATACCAAAATATTTATATTTCCATAAGCTCATTGCTAAAATAATTCTGACTAGCCCAATGAACTGGATTAACGAAAGTAAGCTAAAAGCCTCCAAAGACCTTCACTACAGCTTTTTAAAAACCTTTTCCCTTTTGTTTTCCTGAAAACACAGCACTTTCAAAACAAATCATTTGAGCATCTGGTTGAGAAAACAGATATGAATCAAGAATAATGGGGAGAGAAAAAGCTAAAAGAAGCATTTGTAAACATTTTTCAGGTGGGACTCATAGTTTTAGAAAAAAATAATTTCAATATAGAAATCACAGAAAATAATATTGCAAACACTCAGGAATGCAACACCGAGTATCAACAAATACCTGCTTTTTGGTTGATTTACTTCAGTTCTTTTTTTCAGAAATAAAACACTATTCATGCAGTTGAACAAAATGAGGCTCTCCTTAGATTTTCTTCTCCAGGGACATTGTCCTAAATTTTAAAAGCCAAATACAATGTGTCTGCCTATTATTAAGTTTCCAAAATATTTGTAAAGCTGGGCTAATAGCTTTTACTAGTAGTCTATTTTACTAGAATTGTTAAACCCCACGAGGGACCTAGTATTCAGTCAATGATGAATTGGAAACCTCCCAGCCAATAAAACTTACTTACTTAACATTTATTGAGCACTAGCTGATACCATGCATTGTACTCTTTGATAGGAATATCTATCAATAAGGGTTGTTTATAGAGAACAGAATCTACTCTAGCTAGTTTAAACAGAAAGATAGATATGCCAAGGTGTTAAATGGATAGCAAAACAGACTCCTGACCTAGGTGTGTTATGGATTGAACGTACCCCCTCGTCAAAAAAAAATAAAAAATGGGTTGAAGTCTAGCCCCTGAACTGTGAATGTGACCTTGTTTAGAAAGAGGGTCTTTCTTTGAAGATGTTATCAGTTAGGTTCATGTGAGGTCATACCTGAGTAGGGTGGGTCCTGATCCCTTCTGAGCAGTGTCTTTATGAGAAAGGAAAACACACAGAGAGACCCACAGAGGGAAGACAGCACGTGAGGATCCCTGTACAAGCAGCAAATGAACACCAAGGATTGCCGGGAACACCCAGAAGCTGGGAAGAGACACGTGACAGTTCCTCTCTCAGAGCACTCGGAAGGAATAAACATGGGCAATGCCCAGAACTGTGAGACAATAAATTCCTGTTCTTTAAAGCCATCACTCTGTGGTATTTTGTTGTGGCAGCTTGAGGAGACTAAGACAGAGCTTTCAGAACGATTCTTGCCAAAGAATTGCATCACTGAAGAAGCTTCCCCTGCCACAAAGCTACACATTTAAGGATCTCCATCAGCTGCAAGCTTTGCCTGCTTGGCATCGATCCCTACCAGCAAAATGCCCTTACCACTTACCTTACTACTTGACTAGGACAAAACAGAGACCAGCCACTGGGACCTGTTTTACATCTGCCACAGGAAAACCAAAGGCCTCCCCAACCAGGACTGCCAGGAGATAGCACCAAATTTCCACTTCTGTCTTCCCCTAAACCCCTTCCAGGGCCCTGGCATCGAAGGTGTCTGAGAACGTCATCGTTTGCTCAGCTGCTAACTGAAAGGTTGGAGGTTCGAGTCTACTCAGAAGCACCTCGGAAAAAAGGCCTGGTGATCTACTTCTGAAAATTCAGGTACAAAAAACCTTATGGAGCACAATTCTATTCTGACTCACTTGGGGTTGCTATGAGTCACAGTGGGCTCGATGGCGACTGCTAGATGCGAGTGGGGTTCAAAAATTTGAGAGTCCCAGCATCTTTACAGTACGCTGCATATTTCCCAAGACTGTAAAGCAAAATTTTAAAAAGGAAAAGGGAGGATTAGGTCATTTTACATGCTTAAATTGGGTGGTCAGACAATGGCTATTATGTCATCATTGATACAAGTATACTGACTCAATTTAGATTAACTCGTCAAAAGACTTAGAAGATTTTTATGAAAACTCTAACTCTAATACAAAATGGTAATATATTATACTTGAATTTCCTTCTCCCTTTCCTCTTCTGGCTGGTTCCAAAAATTATTATATTTTTGAACTTAAGAAAAGGCTATTCTAGGACATTCTTTTTAATTTTATATTATTTTTATTATAATGAAAAAGAATTACATTCTCTTTGATTTTACTGAAAGCCAAATTTAAAGACAAGAAATTTCTCTCTTCAAAGGTCAGGTCTATTTTTACTTTCTTTTTCTTTTTACTTTTTTTCTTCTGGGTAAAACTTTCAGTGTCTCTGGTTATCTAGCTTTTAGCAACTTTCTCTATCTGAAGATTGTAACATTTTATTCTAGTTTGGAAAGGTTGGGAGAATTTGTAAGTTAATTTTTTTAGGACCACTGATATTAGTTACAATCGGCTAAATAATACAACTTGGCGATTTGTATGTAGATTTCTTGGTTGTCTTTCTAAGGAATTTCTCTTTGCTTTCTTTTCCTTTTCCCTTTCTTCTCCCTCTCTTTTTTAAATAATATACTTTTTGTTGAAAATATACACAGCAACACATACACCAATTCAACCGTTTCTACATGTACAATTCAGTAGTCGCGCAACCATTCTCACCCTCCTTTTCCAATTGCTCTAACTTCATAACATATTCACCGCCCCCTAAGCTCCCTATCCAACCTTTTGAGTTGCTGTTCTCAATTTGATCCCATACGGAGAGTTCTTGAAAAAAGCACAATGCTCAAACTTTATTTTTTTTAAACATGATACTAAAAAAAAAAAGAAAAGAAAGAAAAAATCAGAAATATTGAGACCTGGCTATTAACTTTGCTTTTGCTTTAAATCAATAAACACAAAGAAAACTGACCATAAAGAAATTTTACAGAAGACAGATTCTCTATGGAAAAAACTCTATTAAAGATTCTTTGTGCTTACAGTTTCGGTTATTTATTTTTATGCTTTGGTGACGTCTTGGGGGGTGAGCTGGGTGTGGGGGGTGGATGTTGGCATTTATAGCAGTGTGATTGACTGTGGGGAACGATCATTTGCTAAGCCTGATTAAAAACCCCTGAAATCACTCCTGTGCCTTGGTCTTACACTCCATCAGCCATCAATTCAGAATGTCAAACTGGATTACCAGCATTCTCACTGATGGGATTCCAAGCCTTTAGTCAGAGGGAAAGCTGTGTCTTTGTGCCCTTGTGTATGTAAATGTACCATCTCAAGGCTTCAGACTCCAAGGCAGCTGGCTCATTAGGCTTCGGAATGACTTACACAGTGATAACTTTCTAAACAAAGGTGACACTGACGATCTTAAAGTAGAACTAATTAGAGGGATTCTGTTTAGTATCCATTTCTACCAATCTCATGCAAATATAACTTTAACAATTCTAGAATACTGCATGTAGTTCACCCCCCCAAAAAATATTCAAGGAGTGTTTAAATAGCAAAGAACAGTGCAACAAAATTTCACTGACTGTCACCCATAAGGGAAACTAGATAAAAAGGATCCTGCATAATTTTGCCAACTCCCCCCACCCCCCCCGCCAAAAAAATTCTAACCTTAGGAATTAGCTAAAGTTAGTTAGATGAGATTGAGTGCTCGTTAGTATCCACTGTAACAAAGATGGTTTCCAGAAACAAGGATACAGCTGATTTGTTGTGGTATTTTTAGTTGGGAGCCCTGGTGGCACAGTGGCTAAACGTTCGTCTGCTAACCTAAAGGTAGGTGGTTCGAACCCACCAGCTGCTCAGTGGGAGAAAGGTGGGGCAGTCTGCTCTCGTAAAAGGATACATCCTTGGAAACGCTACGGGGCAGTTCTACTCTGTCCTATAGGGTTACTATGAGTTGGAATCGACTCTATGGCAGTGATTTTTTGAGGGGGACTATCAGGTGAAAAATATACTGGCTAGGAGCAACTTACATACCATGTTCCTTGGTACGTTCCAGCCACTGGCCTGTGACAGAAATATTGGTGAATGAAGGCCCCTAAGTACTTCTGTTACAAGTAAACTACTACCACTAGTATTTCTGCTACTCTTTCAAGAGCAACTGCAGTCCGAGCAACTTGAGATTATTACGACAAGTTATAGCTTACAAAGCATGTCACATACAAGGCCTCACTGAAGATGTTTTTATTCCACTGACTGTTGTTAAAAAAACTGACTTAAATTCCTGGTACTGGGGTTATGGGCAAGGAGTCCCTGGATGGCACAAACGGTTAAGCATTCAGCTGCTAACCAAAAGGCTGGAGGTTTGAATCCACCCAGGAGCACCGTGAAAGAAAAGCCTGGAATTCTACTTACAAAAATCAGCCACTGAAAACCTTATGGAGCACAGTTGTACTCTGTAACACATGGGCGTGCCATGAGTCAGAGTCAACTCCATGGCAGCTGGTGGCTGGTGAGGACTTAGAGGCAATCTAGAGAATCTCTGCCCTCTGGGTACTTCCGTGTCCTTAATCGACATGTCACTTCCATTCAGATATTTTAAGAAGTGACTCAACTTTAATGGTTTCTTAGTGCTTTTGAGTGAAGTGCACATGGTTAGTCTAAAATTCAATGTCTCCTTAAACTTTGCCTTGTCCCAAATCCTGATGTACAACCTATATCTCTTTTGCAATAGACTCCAAGTGGCTCCCCAACACACCCTGTACTTTCCTGCCCTGCACCTTCATTCACACCTTTTGTTTTCTCTTCCTCAAATGTCAGAATGGCCTCAGCTTCCCATTCCCTATTTAGAATGTTTAAATAGGTTGTTCAAGGTCATATAGCGGGAAAATGCTGGGAGCTGGACTTAAGTAAGCCTCTAGGGCTCTAGGATTCCAAGGCCCATGCTATATCCTCCTCTTTTGATTTGGAAATACACATATATAATGAAATATCCACTGTAAAATTGGTTGTTTTCTTTGTGTCTCCCATAGTAAGCACTTGTTGTCTGGGGAATGAATGAATGAATGAGTCCAAAGCCCTATCTACAAATATATATTTCACGTCTCTCTTGCGGTTGTGAGTGGAAAGGAGTTACTGTACTGGAAGTTAAGTCAGTTCTTCCTAACCAGGCTTACAGCGCTTCAAGAAGCCCACCTACTTAAGCTGGAGGGTCATAGTTGTCAGTTCCTTGGGTGCCCGCCAGTTGATTAGTCTTTTTATTTATTTATTTTTTATTTCTGTCTCTGAATTTCCCTGTACCATGACACATATGTCTAAATTTTATGTAGATAAAGAATGGGATTTTATATAGAATTCCAGAAGAAAATAGCCACAAGTGAATTTGATGAGATCAAAGCAGGATTCCCCCCAACCTCAACTTTCTCCTCCCCTTTTTCACAGTCACCTTTATCCAATGCCCTATTGCTGATGTCAGATGGATCTTGCCTGAAAGCAGAGGAGACCAGAAAGATGTTTGCCTTTGTTTTACTGACTGTGTTAAAGGTATTCAACTGTGTGGATCATAAGAAATTATGGATAACATTACAAAGAATGGGAATTCCAGAACACTTAATTGTGCTCATGAGAAACCTATACATAGGGGAGTAAATAGTCATTCGAACAGACAAGGGGTTACTGCATGGTTTAAAATCAGGAAAGGTGTGTGTCAGGGTTGTATCCTTTCACTATACTTATTCAATCTATCTGCTAAGCAATAATCTGAGGAGCTGAACTATATGAAGAAGAACAGGGCATCAGGATTGTAGGAAGATTTATTAACAACCTTTGATATGCAGAAGACACAACCTTGTTTGCTGAAAGCAAAGAGAACTTGAAGCATTTACTGATGAAGATCAAAGATGACAGCCTTCAGTATTTACACTTCAACATAAAACAAAAATCCTCACAACTGGACCAATAAGTAACATCATGATAAACAGGGAAAAGACTGAAATTGTCAAGGATTTCATTTTACTTGGATTCACAATCAACGCCCATGGAAGCAACAGTCAAGAAATCAAACGACTAATTGCATTAGGAATTCTCCTGCAAAAGAGCTCTTTAAAGTTTTGAAAAGCAAAGATGGCACTTTGAAGACGGACTAAGGTGCAACTGAACCAAGCGATGGAATTTTCAATTGTCTCATATGAATGGGAAAACTGGACAATGGTCAAGGAAGATCAACGCAGAATTGATGCCTTTGAATTACGGTGTTGGTGAAGAATATTGACCATACCATGGACTGCCAGAAGAAGGAACAAATCTGTCTCTGAAGAACAGCCAGAATGTTCTTTAGAAGCAGGCGGGCAAGAATTCATCTCATGTACTTTGGAGACGTTCTCAGGAAGGACCAGTCCCTGGAGAAGGGCATCATGCTTGGTAAAGTAGAGGGTCAGCGAAAGACCCTCAGCGAGATGGACTGACACAGTGGCTGCAAGGATGGACTCAAGCATAGCAATGATTGTGAGGATGGTGCAGGACCCGGTAGTGTTTTGTTCTGCTGTACACAGGGTTGCTATGAGTTCAAAGTGACTCAGTGGCACCTAACAATGACAGTTGCATCTGGTCTCAAATTTCTGGGTCTCAGGACTCTTTACACTCTTAAAAATTACTGAGGACTCCAAAGAGATTTCAACATGTGATGTATAAACCACCAAATCCAACCCTGTTGCCGTCAAGTGGATTCTGACTCCTAGCAACCCTGTAGGACAGAGTGGAACTGCCCCATAGGGATTCCAAGGAGTGGCTGATGGATTTGAACTGCCAACCTTTTGGTTAGCAGCTGAACTCTTAACCACTGTGCCACTCTAAAAAACCACTGTGCCACTCGAGTCCCATAAAAAAAAAATTTTTTTATAGCTACTAATATTTACTATAATAGAAATTAAAACAAATTTTGAAATATTTATTCATTCTTTTAAAAATGAAAAAAGTAACCCCATTATACTTTCACATAAAGTTTTCTAAAAAATAACTATATTTCCGAAACAAAAGCAAAACCAATGAAAAGCGTGACATTATTTACATTTTTATAAATCTCTTTAATATTAGCTTTAAGAGAAGGTCATTTAATCTCATATCTGCTTCGGCATTTATTCTCTTGTGGTACGTTGATTTGGTTGAAGAGAATCAAGACAAACTGGCTTCACACAGATATATAGTTGGCAGATAAGGTAATGTTACAACAGCCTTTGAGGATAATTGTGGATATAGTTCTTTGGCCATTTCTTACAGGTTAGTTCCAATGGCCTTTTCATATGCTGTCACGTTAAAATCCACTGCTCTGTCTTGTACACTGGAAGGATCTATTTTACCCGTGCATGACTTTTGAAACATCAAGCAGTAATCATTTTGGAAACATTAGTTCACTGAATTATGCAGATCTTCCAATTATTGACACACTTCAATGTTCAATATTCAGTATCAAAAATCATATTTGTTAACATTACCAATGATGTCATTGGAAAAGTCTTTAAACATCAGGAAACTGTCAAGCTCACAGATCAAATTTTATGGTTAAACCAAATACTCTCAATTATTTATCTTGAAGTGACAGACTCACCTTGTTCATTTTTGAGAAAATATTTGTCAAGTATCCATAGTTCATTTATTGTTCTTTTAAGTAAAAGTGGTTTCCATGAAAAAAAAAAAAGTGATTCAGCTCACAACTCAACTGCACAATTGCTTTTCTCTGAGATAACCAGTTTACTTGAGCATGTAGAACAAGTGTTTATGTAAACTCTTCATTTCCTCACACAGACTATTTAAAGGCCGTGTATTCATCAAGCATCAAGATTTAAGACAGTGAATAGTTTTTAAAACTTCATAAAAGGAGTCCCTGGGTAGTGCAATGAATGAGCACTTGACTGCTAGCTGAAAGGCTGGCATTTTGAATGGTGTAAGGGCTTTGAAAATTAAAGATGCCTGGTGCATCTGACCACCAGACATTCCGTGGGAGAAAGGTGTGGCCAGTCTGCTTCTGTAAAGATTTTCAGCCTTGGAAACCCTATGGGACAATTCTACCCTGTCCTATAAGGTCACTAAGAGTTGGAATTGACTTGATGGCAGTGGGTTTGGTGTATCTGAAAGGACTGGCTCAAACTTGGTTCTAACTCCATTTTGTAACTTCTGCCTTTGCCTCAGAAACAGTTAACTTTTGTATAAGACTTAATCATACAGCTAAGGAAATGTTTTTCTCCGTAGCTAGGCTACCTAATGTTGACAGTATGCTTTGTGGCATCAGGGGAGCAGAAGCTATTGAAACCCAGTATATAAGATGCTCTCAAAAGAACTTTGCCTTAAGCAAGTTAAGGTACCTAAGGAAATGGTTGTCTCTGTAACCAAATTAAGAAAGAATGTTATCAGCATGTTCCCAGAGAAACCAAGTAGTAAACAAGCAACTCATCCCACAGCTAGTCTTTAAACAAATCACAGAAGGTTCCCTGGTCCAGATTTCCCGCCCTCGATTACCTTACCTTACCAAGCACCAATCAGAATGCTGTTAGCTTGTTGCCAGAGTTTTAAAACCAACAGCTGATCTACAGCTTGTTCCCAAGGTACCTTAAAACTATAAGCCACCAATCCAGAATGCCCACATACCCCTGATAACCCAATGGCGGACAAGCCCCCACTCCCAGTAATCCCGCCTTATGCTGATCAAAATTTGTAACTTCCAATCAAAATAGAGTACCTAAATTTCTTTGTTCTCATTCTACAAAAATGTTCTTGCAGCTTCACTACCTTGGAGCTACGACTTCCGCTTTGTTTTAAAGAGTCTACATTGTGACTCTACAACAGAGCCCGAACTTGGAAGACAGACCTGGTGATATGCTTCTGGAAGGGCACAACCTTGAAAATCCTACGGAGCAGTCGTACTTCACACACATGGGATCGCCATGAGTTGGAACTGACTTGACGGCAACTAACAACGACAAAAACAACTTGGCTTAATAAAGAACATTCTTAAATGAAATTTATTTTTTTTTTCCTGTGAGTATGTGGCAGTGAAGTATATCATACGTAGCACAATACTAGGGAAGGATCCAGTAAGGAGTACTAGTACAACTGGATGCCACGGCGTTGATTTATGCTAAGGTACCAGTAGTTTTACACACCATTGTAAATGTCAACATAGTGAAGAAGTCAGATAGAATATTAGTATTATTAAGAAAACAGATTTGATCTTGCAGACACCTTAATAAAGTCTTGGGGATCCCTGGGAGTCGCTGGATCACACATTGAGAACTGTTGCTCTTCGTCATTACGATTCAAGATGCTATATTAGATAATAGAGTGTTTAGCAAAGAGTGTGATGCAAACAATGTGCTCAACTACCAACTGAAAGATTAGATGTTGGAGGAGACCTAGAGGCTCCTCAGAAGGAAGGTCTGGTGATCTGCTCCTAAAAAATTGGACACTGAAAACTCTACCGTAACAAACATAGGGTCTCCATGAGTCAGAATTGACTTGATGGCAACTGGTTGATTTTTTAGCAAAGGATGTTAGAAATATGGCGTTTTCACAGCCAGGTTCCCACCAAGGCCACTTGCCCAGGACTACGCTTTCTCAAACTCACCCCCTCCACCTCTTGAAACTATTGATCTAGCGCCCTACCAAGGGCCAGTTTCACTACCTCTTTCTACAGAATGCCACCAGCCTTGTTAACAGTATTTTACACGGAAAGAGCACAATGGAGCTGGAAAACAATCCAATGTTTCCCATTTTAACCTCCCAGTGTGGACTGATGGAGAACATTTATAATTTCTAAATGATCATGTAGATTTTATTCTTTCGAGAACAGATGATAACTTGATTTCTAAGCAGTGTCTTTAGCTATCAGATTATTGTAAAAAGTTATCTGGTTAAAGACAAAGAACACTTCTATAAAGCTTAAATACGAAATAATTTCTAAATGGATAAAATGCTATTTTTTCCATAGGGACAAAAATAATCTGTGTATTTCCAAATGGTATTATTTTTCTTTAACTAAAGTTGGGCAGGCTATGCCTCCTTCTTGGTAAACAGGATCAAAGCTGGAGCTCGCCTCAATATGACATTGTCTCTGTTCATTCGTTTTTAATCACTATCCTAGACGAAGTTCAAAGTTCAATTGGCTGTAATATATATTTGAATTTTAATTTCAGAAAGACAGGTTCTCACTACATTATTTTTTAGCCTTTAAAACACAAAGTTATAAGGATTCATTCTAATGAAATGCTAAAACTCAGAGTAAAATAACAGTCAACAATCAATCATTTCTTCACATCTCTTCTGGGAGAAAAGTAGAGAAAAAAAAAAGAATTAATGAATTGGAGAAAATTTGCAAGACAGATTATGGTTCTTCCCTATCCCAAGCCTACAGCAGTTCTTATCATGGTCCATTTAACTCTCTGCCCATCTCCTCCTCTGGGCTCTGAAAGCAGGGACTCCCTATAATGAGCCCACCATTCTATCACTTCCACGCAGCACCACACCTGGCACATGGTGGGTACTCAGCAGAGAGGTGCTCAATGGTACAAAATGATCCGAATATACACGATTATGAAAATTACCATTGTATGTTATCAAAATGTATTACCGAACTAGCATGCTTTAATAGAGAATGTACCTCCATACATTTACATCAAATCAAAACCATATTTTGTTTTTACTTGTGTGTTGCTGTGATGCTGAAGCTATGCTAATAGTACAAATACCAGCAGGGTCATCCATGGTAGTCAGGTTTTAGCACAGCTTTCAGACTAAGACAGACTAAAAAAAGAGGCCTGACAATCTACTTTGGAAAATTAGTCAATAAAAATCCTGAATACAAGAAGATATTGTTCGATACAGTACTGAAAGATGAGCCCCTAAGTTGGTCCTTAAAATACACAGTGGCCGCAACAGCAATGGACTCGAGCGTTCCAATGATCTTGAAGATGGCGCAGGACCAGGGCAACATTTTGTTCTCTTGTACACAGGGTCACCATGAGTCATAGCTGACTTGACAGCAACCACCAACAGCACCTAGTAAATCTATTTTCCACAGAATAAATTAGTTCGATGTTCACTGGAATTTTCACTGAGATTGCCTATCTTAAAAACCAGGCTTGTAGTTTAACCAACTCTTCCCTTCTATGACCCCAATCTTGCATGGGTAGTATGACAGGCTGACCTTGTTCACATCCAGACAGCTGTAGGTAAGAGAGGACAGACTGACAGACAAAAGGGAAGCACTCCTGGTGTGATCTGCCTTCTGCAGTGGCACCCAGTTTGTGTTCTGACCCAGCACCACTGTCACCACTGACACACATACACACGCAGTTCCAGTCTAGCAGGACTCCGACTTCAGCATGACAACAACAATCACAATATCAGACAAAAAAAAACATTCAGCCTAAAACGTCAGCGGGGGCTCTAGTTTCCAACAGCTGAGGAGGATACTACGCTCTTTAATGAAGTTCCAGTAATGGATATTGTCTTGAACTTTTTTCAAGGGCACAACAATGAAATGTTAAAGTGCTCAGAAAATCTGGCGAATAAAATGCCAGAGGAAAAAAACATTAAATCCAGGCATGTCTGTTTTTATAATATTAACCATAATTATCATCAACATCATAATGACTGCGCTTTATTGAGCTACCTGATAGGCACAGTGCCAAGTAACTTACGTACATTATTGAACCCAATTCCCTTAAAAGTATAAGCGAATTTGAAGCTAAACATTTCTAATTTAAGCTCTGAGGCTGGCTCCAGGTACTCATGTTGACTCTATCTTATTTCAGACTCAAATCTTAGACTTTCCTCCTCTTCTGTGAATTTGAGTTCATAATATCTCACTTGACAACTGTCTCAGAGAGGGTTAGTTTCAAAGGAATTTGTCTGTGGTGTAAACAAAAGATTGCTGATTAAAAAAAGTGTACATTTGCAAAATGTTCTAGAAATGCACACGGACAGCAACACGAAAGGATTTAGACATCGCATTCGTCAAATCGTTCAGATTCTGCGAACCAAGAGAAGGTTGGAGATTTGTTAAATCAATTTTAGAGGAAGTTTGTGGCATTGAGGTAACATTGTGCTGAGAAGCTTCTAAGACAGCCTATAGAGCAGTTAGAAGCAATTGTGTGCTCCTGTGGCCTCTTAGGTGCGGAAGGCTGGCGGGGAAGCACAAAGCTAAATGCGTTTCCTTGGAAACAATGGTATCTGATCAGTACAGTAAGGGTCCTTCCAGACATCACATATTTTCCAAATTGCATTCAATTTAAACAAATAGACATGAGAAAGAATTCAATTTTTAGATACCTGTTCAGAAAGTCCTCCCGTTGATTAAACATTCATTCTACAAATATTTGGCAAAGGCTCACTCTACACCAGGCTCTATGGGAACTGAATGGTGAGCAGAGAAAAGTGTGGTCTCTCCTTGCTCGGTGCTCACTGAGCTGTCATTGTCTAGGAAAGTTTCTCCAATCTGTACCCCTGCCATGATTTGTTTTCTATTCATTTCCATTTTGACTCAATGAGTGGATCCTTTTTTTCTCAGAATGACTGATATTCACGAATCCTGCAGCATACTTATTTTATGAGGCAGGATAAAATCATAGAATGGAATGCCATTCCAGCCCTGCCTGTTACTTGGATCAAGAGGAACCTTGTCTCTGTGCCTTGCACTGAACCTTCTGAGTCATGCTAGGAGACTAATAACATTCCTCCCACACAGACAGCGAGATAGATAATAGTGGGGAAACAGAGCAAAACCTTAGCTGCAATTCCAAAAATAATTTTTAGCCTACGTACAGCAGAGTAATGAGGCGAGGAGGTCTAGGATTTAGGCCATATGAAAAATAATCTAGTCAGACTGTTGTCGTTAGTTGCCTTTGAGTCAGGTCCAATTGATGGCGAGCTTAGGTATAACAACAACATGTTGTTCAGTCCTGCACCATCTTCATCATCGTTGGTGTGTTTGAGTCCATTGTTGTGGTTATGTGTCAGTTACAGCAAGGCTTTTAATTTGATTCCATACAGTACATACATACATACATACATACATATGTATTTAAGTAGAGATATTTAGTTTCATTCAGTCAACAGATAGTTCCTCCATAATAGGAGCCGTGCCAAGTTTGGGTGACAGAAAGATGACTGTGACACAGACCAAGGGACCACAGAACTGAGAGTTTAGTGGAGGAGACAAACCCAAAAAACCTGTTGCTATCAAGTCGATTTCAACTCATGCCAACAGCCATGTGCTACAAAACTGAACTGTTCTATAGGGTTTTCTTAGCTGTAATCTTTATGGAAGCGGATCATTAAGCCCTTCTTATGGTAGCACCACTTGGTGGATCAGAACCACCAACCTTTAGGTTAGTAATCAAGTGCAAACCATTTGCACCACCCAGGAAGAGTCAAGTAAAAGGGCAACTTTTGTACTGGTGTAAGTGTTCTGACAGCACTGAGTACAGGAGACTCTGGGAAAACATAACCAGGACACTTCATCAACCTAACGGGGGTAGAGCAGGCACCTTCTCACTCTGCTGAACTTACATGTATAATGCAAATATGGCCATTAACTTTGAAGGTCGATAGTAAGCTGGGTGGGTGGCATATTGAAAGGCATGCTGAGATTTAAGGTAATTTCGTAAGATGAATTTTAGTCAGGGTTAAATGTTAATTCCACGGGAACTATGAGGTTCTGGAGGTTGAAAATCCATTTACAAATAACATGGAGGATGTGATGGTTAAAATCCTGTGTCCACTTGGCTAGGCTATGATTCCCAGTGGTTTAGTCAAACACTAGGTTGGTTGCTCTTCTGTAATACAACGTCACGTAATGTAATGTACAGCAATGCAATGTAATCACCTTCCACAGTGTGATGTGATGTGATGTGATCAACCAATCAGTTGAAAGCGAAGTTTCCTTGGGGTATGGTCTGCCTCCAGAATAAAAACGGATATTTTAACAGAGCTTGCTCTCTCTTTTGACCTTGTGTTCTTCTTGTCACCTGACCCCCAGGTCTTGGGACTTGAGCCTGAAGATGTCTTTGGCCTGCCACCTGACCTACAGATTGTGGGTCTGCTAGCCCCACGATTGCATGAGCTAATCCTCTGAAATCAATCAATCTCTCTCACTCTGTATGTATGTATGAGTATGTGGGTATACATACATGAATCAATGGCTTTTTTCCTCTAGAGGACCCAAACTAAGACAAAGGGAAATGCCAGTTATGAGATATTTGGCAGAAAAAGTTCTGATGTTCAAAGTGAATGATGATAGATGATCCCAGCTGGGCATCATGTTCAGTTTTGGGGCACACGCTTAATGAGGGACTTGGAGCATCTGAAACCCGAATATCTTCTAATCGTGACAAAACGGCAGACGTTCAACAGCCTTAAATTGGTATTGGTTTTCTAAAAGGTGTCTTTTATTCTAAGATTCAGTTAAACAATTTATGAAAATGGATATTTAGTAGGATATGTGTAGCTTGTTAGCTTGCTGTGTGTTTTCCTTCTCTGAGCCTATTTATACACACGAGAAAGTTTGCAGAGAATCCACTTCTGTAGCATATCCAGAGTGATGCCTAATAGGGGTGTTTACTCACGCGTGCAGCACAGCACACCGACATCATTCATAATTTAAAATGATATAACTAGTGTCCGAAGGCTGATGTGGTTTTGATTAATGAGGCTTTTGTTCTCTATCAGGTAACAATTTCAAAGTAGTCCATTCTCAGTGAGTTATGAATGGGATTTAATATTGCCATCTGACCTGTCCAGGCGTTGAGGTTACTTGTGGTGGTGGGTTTTTTTTTTCCCTTTGAGAAATTACTAAATACTTCTTTGAAGGACAGTTTTATGGCCTAGTATTAGTGCTGATAGAGAGAAATACATGGTAAACCTAGGGAATAATTTATATATATTAGTATGGATTTCAAATGCTGCTTCCATATGTCAATTCGTGTAAAAGTTTTATAGTAAATACTGGCAATACTTTTAGCTCCTAGATATTGAGAGCTTTAACATTAGAAATTTTTGTTAAAATGTTACACGGATTTTTTAATGTTAAATTATGTAATAATCATTTCCATATTCAGCCATGATGGAGTAACAGGATCCGTATTTGCCTTAAACTCTACAGGGCAGTTCTACTCTGTCCTATAGGGTCACTATGAGTCGAAGTCGACTCGACAGCAGTGGGTTTTTGTCTTTTGTTGTTGTTGTTGTCTTAAAAAAACTTGAGAAATGAGCAAAGTATATGAAATAGTGGTTTAAAGACATTGAAAACTGACAGCATAGGACTCTGAACCCTGAAAGAAGGAACATGAACAAGGCAATCTCTATAATTTCCCTAGCTCACCATGTGGAAAGAGGTTCCCAGCCACAGTGCAAGGAGAGAGAGCAGCCTGAAGACCTCTCCTCTGAGTTGAAGACACACACAGAGTTCTGAGTTTGAGGAGGCCAAGGCAGCTAGGATGTACAGGGAAAAATACTGGAGAGGAAGGTGTTATACTGAGAGAGAAATGGCTCCAGATTTCTGCTGAGGGGTATTTCCAAGTCTTTTGTTGAATACTAACCTGTGAATACATGTAAGAAAATTACACAAGTCTAGGACAAGAACCAAGAACCACTAAAAAGGAGTAGGCAGAATAATCACTGGAGCTCACACAGAGCTGCAAATAGTTTGAGTTACTATCAGCCAAAGTGAAACAAGATCTAAATGCATGGGCAATCAAGTGGAGACCTCGGTTGTGTATCTCCTTAGTAATGAGGCCAAATTAGCTCTAGGCTGGAACCATTGTGACAAGACTTAAAAGAATGCCTTGTTGTTGTTGTTGTTGTTCGGTGCCATCAATTCAGTTCCAACTCATAGCGACCCTATGCACAATAGAACAAAACACTGCCTGGTCCTGAGCCATCCTTACAATCTTTGTTATGCTTGAGCTCACTGTTGCAGCCACTGTGTCAGTCCACCTCGTTGAGGGTCTTCCTCTTTTCCACTGACCCTGTTCTTTGCCAAGCATGATGTCCTTCTCCAAGGACTGATCCCTCCTGACAACATGTCCAGAGTATGTAAGACGCAGTTTCGCCATCCTTGCTTCTAAGGAGCATTCTGGGTGTACTTCTTCCAAGAGAGATTTGTTCATTCTTTTGGCAGTCCATGGTATATTCAGTATTCTTCTCCAACACCACAATTCAAAGGCATCCATTCTTCTTCGGTCTTCCTTATTCACTGTCCAGCTTTCACGTGCATATGATGCTATTGAAAATACCATGGCTTGGGTCAGGCGCACCTTAGGCTTCAAGGTGACATCTTTGCTCTTCAACACTTTAAAGAAGTCCTTTGCAGCAGATTTACCCAATGCAATGCATCTTTTGATTTCTTGACTGTTGCTTCCATGGCTGTTGATTGTGGATCCAAGTAAAATGAAATCCTTGACAACATCAATCTTTTCTCTGTTTATCATGATGTTGCTCATTGGTCCAGTTGTGAGGATTTTTGTTTTCTTTATGTTGAGGTGCAATCCATACTTGAAGGCTGTGGTCTTTGATCTTCATTAGTAAGTGCTTCAAGTCCTTTCCACTTTCAGCAAGCAAAAGATTGTATCATCTGCATAACGCAGGTTGTTAATGAGTCTTCCTCCAATCCTGATGCCCCATTCTTCTTCATATAGTCCAGCTTCTCTGATTATTTGCTATGCATGTAGGGTCACTATGATTCGGAATTGACTCGACAGTACTGGGGTTGGTTTTGGTTTTTTATACAGATTGAATAGGTATGGTGAAAGAATACAATCCTGACACACACCTTTCCTGACTTTAAACCAATCAGTATCCCCTTATTCTGTCTGAACAACTGCCTCTTGATCTATGTAAAGGTTCCTCATGAGCACAATTAAGTGTTCTGGAATTCCCATTCTTCTCAATGTTATCCATAATTTGTTATGATCCACACAGTCGAATGCCTTTGTATAGTCAATAAAACACAGGTAAACATCCTTCTGGTATTCTCTGCTTTCAGCCAGGATCCATCTGACATCAACAATGATATCCCTGGTTCCATGTCCTCTTCTGAAACCGCCCTGAATTTCTGGCAGTTCCCTATCAATATATTGCTATAGCCGTTTTCGAATGATTTTCAGCACAATTTTGCTTGTGTGTGATATTAATGATATTGTTCTATAATTTCCACATTCTGTTGGATCACCTTTCTTGGGAATAGGCGTAAATATGGATCTCTTCTAGTCAGCTGGCCAGGAAGCTGCCTTCCATACTTCTTGGCATAGATGAGTGAGCACCTCCAGCACTGCATCTCTTTGTTGAAACATCTCAGTTGATACTCCATCAGTTCCTGGAGCCTTGTTTTTCACCAATGCCTTCAGAGCAGCTTGGACTTCTTCCTTCAGTACCATAGGTTCCTAATTATATGCTACCTCTTGAAATGGTTGAACATTTACTAATTCTTTTTGGTATAATGACTCTGTGTATTCCTTCCATCTTCTTTTGATTATTCAAGTGTCATTTAATATTTTCCCCATAGAATCCTTCAGTATTGCAATTCAAGGCTTGAATTTTTTCTTCAGTTCTTTCAGCTTGAGAAACGCCGAGCGTGTTCTTCCCTTTTGGTTTTCCATCTCCAGTTCTTTGCACATGTCATTACAATACTTTACGCTGTCTT
This sequence comes from Loxodonta africana, assembly GCF_030014295.1. Classification (NCBI taxonomy): domain Eukaryota; kingdom Metazoa; phylum Chordata; class Mammalia; order Proboscidea; family Elephantidae; genus Loxodonta; species Loxodonta africana. The sequence goes on from NC_087343.1 coordinate 220,803,666, forward strand.
CTCGAGAGGCCCTTTGAAATCTTCTGTTCAGTTCTTTTACTTCATCAATTCTTCTTTTTACCACTAAAAGCCTTATCAGGATCAAACTGATACCAAGTAATTTAGTTGTATCCCAGAAAAAATTCAACAGTATCTAAAGGTAACAAAAAAAACTCAGCACTCAAGAACATAAAGGCCAAAATGCCTGGCATCCAGTAAAAAAAAAAAAAACATCAAACATGCAAAGCGCATGAATTGCTGTCCTATCGACAATGATTCATGGTGACTTCTTGTGTGTTAGAATAGAATTGTGCTCCGTAGGGTTTTTAATAGCTGATTTTTCAGAAGTAGATCACTACGCCTTTCTTCCAATGCACCTCTGAGTGGACTAGAGCCTCCAATCTTTCAGTTAGCAGCTGAGCAAGTCGGTTGTTTGTGTTACCCAGTGAGTGTGCCTCAGAAGAAAGCCCTGATGATCTACTTATGAAAAATCAGCCATTGAAAATTCTATGGAACACAGTTCTACTCTGACACACATAGGATTTTCAGGAGTCAGGACAGACTCAACCACAACTATACATATACATATACATATACATATACATATACATATACATATACATATACATATACATATACATATACATATACATATACATATACATATACATATACATATACATATACATATACATATACATATACATATACATATACATATACATATACATATACATATACATATACATATACATATACATATACATATTTTTTTTTTACATATACATATACATATACATATACATATACACATACACATACACATACATATACACATACATATACATATACACACACACATACATATACACACACACATATACATATACACACACATATACATATACACACACATATACATATACACACACATATACATATACACACACACATACATATACACACACACATATACATATACACACACACATACACATATACACACACACACATATATATACACACATATATATATACACACATATATATATACACACACACATATATTCAATCCTTAGTAATAGTCCAACATAAATGATCAAACCAAAACCAAACCTGGAGCCACTGATTTCAACTCATAGAGACCCTATGGGACGGAGCAGAACTTTCCCATAGAGTTTCCAGGGCTGTAATCTTCATGGGATCAGACTGCCGCATCTTTCTCCTGTGGGGTGGATGGTGAGTTCGAACTGCCAACCTTTCAGTTAGCATTCAAACACTTAACCACTGCACCATGAGTGTTCCCGGAAATGACAGATGATAGAATTAGACAAGGACATTAAAACAATTATAAATATACTCCATTTGTTCAAGGTAGAAGAAACCATGAGAAGAAAAATGGAATATATAAATTACACCCAAATAAAACATCAAGAGATACAAAATACAATTTCTGAAATTAAAAAATAATAAGAAGAAGAATCACTGGATGAGATCAATAGAAGATTGAACAGTGCAGAATAAAAGATCACTGAACTTGCAAAAACAGCCATAAAAACTACATGTAATGGAATACAGATATAAAAATCCTGACAAAAAATAAACAAGGCACTAATGATCTGCAGGAAAATATCAAGAAGTCTAGAAGGCATAACATGGAGCCCTAGTGGTACAGTAGTTAAGAGCTACAGCGAGCTATGGCTGCTAACGAAAAGGCCAGCAGTTCGAATCCACCAGCTGCTCCTTGGAAACCGTATGGGGACAGTTCTACTCTGTCCTATAGGGTTGCTATGAGTTGAAATCAACTTGAAGGCAATGAGTTTTTTTTTTTTTCTCTTTAAGAAGACATACAATTAGAATCCTCAAAGTAGAGAACAGAAAAGAGTGGGAAAGAAATAATAGATTTTTTTTTTTTTAATTTGATAAAACTATAAAACTGTAGACTCAAGAAGCTCAATGAAATTTAAGACAAAGACACAGGAAGAAAAACACACCGAGACACATCAATATTAAACTGCTGAAAATCAGTGGTAAAGAGAAAATATTTAAAAGAGCTGGAGTTAATAAATATTACATACAGAAGAACTTAAGAATGACTACAGACTTCTTGTCAGATACCATTCAAGCCAGGAAACAATGGAGCAACATATTTAAAGTTCTGAAACAAACTATGTAGAATTCTCTACCCAGCAAAGAATCTCAAAAAAGAGGTGAAATAAAGATATACGAAGACTAATAAAATTTAAGAGATTCCATCATCGACAGATCTTCACTATTAGAAATATTAAAGGAAGTCCTTCTGGCAGAAGCAAAAGTACAATAGATGAAAATTTTGAGGCTATACATATAAATGAAGAGCATGATAAATAATATATATATGTGTGTGGGTATATATGTATATATTTACATATACACACATATATACATGTATGCATATATATGGCTAAATACAAACTCCTTTTTCAGCTTTTCAATCTCTTTAAGAAATAACTGTCAATTTAAAGTAAAACCAATGATAATATATTATGATATTTACATTATTTAGAGAAATACAGAATAACAATATAGAAATCCAGAGGAGAGAAATGAAAATATACTCTTATGAGATTTTTACTGTATATATGAGAAGATACAGAGAATTATAAAGAAGACATTAGAAAAGTAAACAAATAACAATAAAACAAAGAGGCAGAGCTATTAGCCAAGAGTGGAGATAAAAATGAAGTTTTACATGATTATAAAAATACATAACTCATAAAAACAGAAAAAGAAGAAAAATGGAACAAAGGGTAGATGGGACAAATAGAAAACAAACAGCAAAATGGCAGATTTAAATCCAACATTGTCACCAATTGCATTAAACCCAAATGGTCTAAATATTTCAGTTAAATGGCAGATATTATTAGATTACATAAAAAAGCAAGACCCTACTATACACTGTCTATAAGAAATCCACTTCAATTCTAAAGTCACAGATAGTTTAAAGTAAAAGTAATACTTTCTTCCCTTTATCTTTTGACAGGTGTCAGACCTGCATTGTCATCTGAAAGCTCTCTCCACCTCCTCCTACCTCTGCTCCCTTGTATCTTTCACAGGCTTTTCCCCCAAAATACATGCTGAACATCCCTCATTTCTTGGTAGCTGCTTTTTAGGAGATTCCAAATGACACAATCTAAAGAAGAAAAATCATACGATTTTCTTAATAGATGCAAAAAAAAACTGCAGAAGTCAACACTGATTAATGACATAGACTAGAAATAGAAGGTAACTTCCTCAACATAATAAAGATCATCTATGAAAAGCCTAGTTCTCCCTGGGTGGCACAAATGGTTGAGCACTTGGCTATTAACAGAAAGACTGGAAGCTTGAATCCACCAGAGGAGCCTCAGAACAAAGGCCTGGTGATCTGTTTCCAAAAGGTCACAGCCATGAAAACCCTATGGAGTACAGTTCTACTCTGATACACATGGGGTTGCCATGAGTCAGTATTGACTTGATGGCAACTGGTTGATTTAGTTTTTTTATTATTACGAAAAAGCTACGCCTAATATAATGAAAGACAATGCTTTCCTCCTAAGATCAGGAACAAGGTAAAGATGTCTGCTTTCACCATTCTTACTTAACATTGCACTAGAAGTCCTCGCCAGTGCAATAAGGCAAGGCAAAAAATAAGATGCATATAGATTGAAAAGCAAGAAATAAAGTTCTTTACTCACAAGTGTCATGATTGTTACCATAGGAAATCTTAAGGAATTTACAGAGAAGATACCATAACTAACAAGAAAGTGTAGCAAGGTTAAGAACCCACTCACTGCTGTTGAGTTGATTCTGACTCATAGCGGCCCTATGGGATGGAGTAGAAATGCCACACAGGGTTTCCAAGGCTGTAAATCTTTATGGAAGCAGGCTGCTGCATCTCCCTCCCGAGGAACAGCTGGTGGGTTCAAACCACCAACCTTTGGTTAGCAGCAGAGTGCTGAACCCCTGCACCACTAGAGCTCCTTTAGCAAGGTTATAGTTTGAAATATATGAAAAAATAAAAATGTATTTCTGTATAGTCTGTAGTATACTAACTATGAACAATGAGAAGTTAAAATTTAAAAGCAATACTATTTATAATAGGACAAATAATATGACACACTTCAGTAATTTCTTTTTAAATGCAAAAGACATATACACTGAAATCTACAAGACATCACTGGGAGAAATGAAAGGTGACTTAAATAAACACAGGGATAATTCAATGAGGAAGGAACGTTTTGTTTCAAAAATCAGCGCTGGAAGATGTGGATATCCTCACACAAAAAAATGAACCTCAGTGGTCACTTCACACCATATATAAATTTCACTTGAAGTGGATCGCAGACCCAAATATAAGAGCTGACACTATAAAACTTCTAAAAGAAACTTGAAGTGATCTTGGGCTTGGCAAAGGATGTTTTATCTAGGACACACACAAAAAAAATAAACTATAAAAGAAACATCAGTAAACTGAGTTTCATGTAGATTAAAAACCTTTGTTCTTCTGAAAATATTATCAAGAAAATGAAAAGTTCAGCTTTAGCTTATGAGAAAATGGTACAAAACATTGTATATGATAAGGGGCTTGTATCCAAAATATATAAATAATTCATAGAACTCAATTATAAAAAGACAAATATCTCAATTAAAAATGCCCCAAATCTGTGAACAGATACTTTGTCAACGAAGATTACGAATGGCCAATGAGCAAGTTAAAAGATGCTTAATAGCATTATTCATCAGAGAAACGCAAATTAAAATCACAAGGAGATACCACTACGTGCACCACCTGTTTTTGTTGTTGTTAGTCACCACTGAGTTGATTCCGACGCATGGTGACCACATTGTGCAGAATAGAAAAGCCCCATAGGATTTTAAAGGCTGTGACCTTTCAGAAGCAGATCACCAGGCTTGTCTTCTGAGGCACCTCTGGGTGAGTTTGAACCACTAACCTTTTGGATAGTAGTCTAGGGCTTAACCATTTGCGCCACCAGGGACTCCTACATACCTCCTCCTAGAATAGCTAAAAAGTGTCGGTGAGGATGTGAGGCAACTGGACCTACACCCAAGAATGCAAAATGTTTGTGAAAATTTTCTCTGTGTGTCACTGATATTTCTAGTCTATCCTTTTCTATATATTTTTTCTTTAAGACTTATTTCAAAATATTAAATCCATTTCATAGCCCAATAATGAGCTGAAGCCTGCCATTGGGAACGTGATAATCATAGACAAGTCTTGAAAACCATGCATTACTATTATCAAAGCTCAGAGAAGGTTGTGAATGAATCACTCACCTGTCAACATTAAAACGTGTTCAAAAGCGCCCTGTTAAAGCCCAGGTAGATCGACAAACTTAAAAGTTAAAAAGAGTTGCCAAGACATGGGATAAAAAAGGAGAAATATTTAAGAGTTTCAGCTTTATTCATCGTATGAGTATTCAAGACTAGCTAAGGGAATAGCTTCTCAATCTTAATGAAAAATATCCATAGTTATATACAGAGGATTTGGGATTTATCTCTGAAATGTTCCCAGGATCGAGGAAACAGAAAGCAGGTGTGACTTCAGTGGAAGCAAAGAAAGAATCAACTGAGGAGAAAAACATGATAAAACAGAAAGCACGCAGACTTTGGTTTGGAGATGTTAAGCACGACTTTGGTTTGGAGATGTTAAGCACGTTAGGCACTCAAAAATCATTAATTTTATTTATTAATATTAAAATTAAAGAATATAAAAAAGAAATTGATTTTTTCTCATCAAAGCCTTTGTAATTATAACCAAATGAGGGATTTCTGATTTTATATTAGTTATTATGAAAAAGGAGTTTCTCGTTGATGCAAATGGATAAGCCCTTGGCTGCTAACTCAAAGGTTACAAGTTTGAGTCCAGCACAGGCACTAGAGAAGAAAGGCCTGCAATCTCATTCTGAAAAATCAGTTACTGAAAACACTGTGAAGCGCGGTTCTACTCTGGCAGACATGGCACCACCTTAAATTGGAGTCAACTCGATGACAACTGGTTTGGTTATTGTGAAAAAGAAATGACATGGAACTTAACTGAAAGAGCAGGGTGATATGGCAGAATAGAAAAGGATATTGCCAGCTATAGTTTCTTAATGGAACACCCCACAAGGTGGTAGCACCATTGTTAGACTGTTCAGACTGCAACTGGAGTCAATATACCAAGTTCTACATACATTTAAAGACGAAACAGATAACAGCAGGGAAACCACAGAACTAACCAGGTCTAGATGGTCCCTGTGTAAGACACTTGGGAAACAGACCAAACGTTGGCAAGGAGCCCAGTATAGGAGAACACATCAATTAGGAGACAGTGTGATGAATTCCAGAACAGAAGTCCAGAATCCTGGATGGACAAGGGAGCTGGCCCTGCCTAAACAAGGAGGACCCAGGGCCCAGAGAAGAAAATAAGCTCCCATCTGCCCAGAAGTCCACAAGACCTCATACAAGGTAATCAGTTTGATGTGCCATATGCTCATTGTCCCTTGTGGGCAGGTGAGACCTACCTGGGAGGCCTCACATTGTAGGCTACCTTTCCTTGCTATACTTCCCCACACCTGCCATGATTCCTAGACATGTCTGTACCCCCACCCCCTGGGACGGCAGCTCCAATCATGTTGCGCAGTACTATCAAAGCTATCTACTTTTATTAAGGACGTGTGTTTTATAACTCGGATTTTCTTTTCTTTTTTTTTTTTTTAAGTGGAACAAAGGCTGAGACCTTCTGGAGTACTTCAATGCATTCAAACTTCTGATACTGGCATGGGTAGCCCATCACAACCCAAACCTCATCAGTCTTCCTGGGAATACAAGCATATTCTATCAACAAAAGAGCTGGCACACTCTATTTCATATGTGACCCAAAAAGTTCTGCCTCGGCTGGACTTGCAGGTCATTCTCTCTTTCCGGATTATACATCTTTAGTTGCTACATTCAAGGTTCAGCTCCTGCCCACCCCATTTCTCTAGTTCTCCTGTGGTGTCTTTCTGACGACCCCTCCCTGCAGTGGCTTCACTGCAGTCCACCTGAGGTTATGTCTTCACTTGCTTGCATGTCTCTTAACAACAGAAGGGAGAGCTTGCAGTTACTTGCAGAGGCCTCACTCCCTGGGTGGTGCAAATAGCTAACATGCTTGGCTGATAACTGAAAGGTTGGGTGTTCAAGTCCACCCAGAGGTACCTAAGAAGAAAGGCCTGGTGATCTATTCCTGAAAAGCCCTATGGAGCACAGTTCTATTCTGACACACACGGAGTCAGTGTGAGTCGAAGTCAACTCGATGGCAACTGGTTTGGTCTGGTTTAGTCAGTCCCTAACTAGCGTCCTGTGCTTAATAGATGCTTGCTGAAATTACATCTTATAAACAAAATAGATACTACTTATTTCTTTGTAAATGTTGTTGTTTCACCCAAATAAACAGAACAATAGTATGGAGAGGGTATTGAAACGGACTCTATTTCCAAGTGAAGTAAGACTGAAATGAAGAATAACAATTTTGCAGGCCCTTGCGGCCATCACATTGACGTTTCTGTTAGCAAAGAAAAATTTTGAGACTGATATTAAGATCAACTGAACTAGTAAAATAAAACATACTGTATTGAAAAAATACTATTATTTCATAATTGATGGTTCCTACGTGTAGTATTACAGTGCTCTCTAGTGGTTGGATTATATAGCAAGATGCTTTTGGCATATATTTGGGTTTTTTAGAAAAGCATATAATACTTAAAATATCATACTTGAATAAATATTTTGTAAAATAAATGCCATACAATTTCAAAATTCAAGAACTCATTATTGTATATGCAAATCAAACTCTGGAATGCTGAATGCTCCATCATATTTTTCGGTCTAATATTCTGTCATCTGAAAAGGTGACACTGATCTGACTTGGTCCAGGCATCTGATTAGGTCTATTAATGTGGCATCTATATTTATGTTTTCTATGAAGTCAACCAGGAATTTACTAAGAATACTCATTAAACAGCACTGTAAATTTGTAAAATTGAATGGACATCTTCCTCTCCCACCCCCCCGTAAGGCATAATATTTCACATAGATTTTGTCACTTTTGATCAAAAGGCATTTTCAAGCTTAAGAAAACACAACAGACATGTGATCTTTAAATAACTACTGTGAGGATTTTGCAGGGTAATAGTGAATTCCTCGGTAAAACAGAAAACACACTAGAGTCCAAAGCAGAAACATGACCAGAAGTCAACTGCTATGTCTAATGTAACACTGGATTTGATATTTGATGAAGACAAGACAAAAAAAAAAAACAAATTTATAGAGCTAGGTATAGGCAATTTCATTGAAAAGAAAAGAATTTTTAAACATATGCCGGAGATATTTTGAAATATATGGACGAATGTTGTTTTTGTTATGTGCCATAGTTGATTCTGAATCATACTGATCCCATGTGACAGAGTAGAGCTGTCCCATAGGGTTTTCTTGGCTGTAATCTTTATGGAAGCAGGTTGCCAGGTCTTTTTGCTGTGGAGTTGCAGGGTAGGTTCAAACCCCTAACCTTTCACTTAGCAGTCATGCACTTCGCTATTGTACTACCAGGGCTCTCGGCTGATAAAACAGGTTAACCATAAATGAACTAGGCTGGTTTCAACATCTTCTATACCCAGCTATATTGCCTTTCACATATGAAGGCTAAGGAAGACATTCTGCATTCAAGGTCTCACCAAGTATACTACTATAAACCCTTCCTGGAAAATGTTACTCAGGGACATATTCTAGCCTAGCAAAAGATAAATAAAGAATTCAATAACGTATCACATGACTGACACTGAACTCAGTTCAATACACATTATGTCTAAATGTGTTATTAATATACTTATAAGACTTAATGAAATGATTATACAATTCTATCAGCAACAGCAGCAGCAACATTAATGTATAAAGCACTAGATTATAGCTAGTAAAATAAGGGGATGACTGAACAGAATTTAAAAAAAAATTAAAAACATACTACTCACTTTACACCATAGAAACACATACACACACACATATACACACATATATTAATAATAGGGTTTTATAACTACAAAAATATGTTTGTATATGTACATATAAGAGTGATAACTGGTACATTAAATGCTGAAAGCATGTCTTTCAAGTCTCTACAGAAAAAGTAGTTATGAAAATAGATCATATAGAAAAAGTTAAGAAAAAAAGTACATAGTAATGGAATGAAAATGGAACAAAACAAAAATATGAGGCAGAAAACAAAACAATAGACATAAGACCAATTGTAAAAATTTTGTGGCTCAATCAAACTAATACTTTCAAGAATATTGAATGATTTGATATAATAATCACAATATAGTAAGTGGCAAAATAAGCTGGGTATAAAATTATACATCAATAATCCAAACTTTTATTTTTAAATAAGTCTATATGTATATGAAAAACTAAAAGAAACGGCACCTCCTTAAAAAGGTAGAAATAGAAATACCACCCTATCCAACAATCCCACTCCTAGGAATAAACTTGAGAAAAATAAGAGCCATCTCATGAACAGACATATGCACACCCATGTTCACTGCAGCATTATTAACAACAGCAAAGTGATAGAAACCACCTAAGTGCCCATCAACAAAAAAGAATGGATAAATAAATTACGGCCCATAAACACAATAGAATACTACGCAATGATAAGGAACAATGAATCAGCAAAGCATTTCACGATATGGATGAATCTGGAGGGTATCATGCTGAGTGAAATAAGTCAGTCATAAAACGACAAATATTGTATGAGACTAATACTATAAAAACCCAAGGGAAGGTTTACATGCAGGAAAAAAACAATCTTTGATGGTTACGAGGGAGGGGATGAGTGGAGAGGGGAAAGCATTAACTAGATAGTAGACAAGTGTTAACTTTGGTGAAGGGAAAGATAATACACAATACAGGGGAAGTCAACACAACTTGATTAAGGAAAAGTAATAGAAACTTCCTAACCCAAAAACCAAACCCATTGCTATCAAATAGATTCGGACCCACAGTGACCTATGCAACAGAGTAGAACTGCCCCATAGGGTTTTCAAGGAGTGCTTGGTAGATTTTAACTACCAACCTTTTGGCTAGAAGCCATGGCTCTTAACAACTGCACCACCAAGGCTCCTTCCTAGACACATCCAAACACCTTGAGGGACCGAGTTACTGGGGCTGAGGACTGGGGACCATGATCTCAGGGGACATCTAGGCCAACTGGCATAACAGAGTTCATAAAGAAAATATTCTACAACTTACTTGGGTGAGTTGCATTTGTGATCTTAAAAGCTTGCAAGCAGCCAGCTAAGATACATCTGTTGGTCCCATCATGTTTAGAACAAAGGAGAATGAAGAGAAGCAAAGATACAAGGAAAATATTAGTCTAAAAGACTAATGGGCGGCATTAATCACAGTCTCCACCAGACTGAGCCCAGAACTAGATGGTTCCCAGCTGCCGCCACTACCACTCTGACAGGAATCACAATTGAGGGTCCCAGACAGAGCAGGAGAAAAATGTAGAACAAAATTCAAATTAAAAAAAAAAAAAAGACCAGACTTACTGGTCTGACAGAGACTGGAGGAAGCCCCAAGACTAGGGCCCCCTCACACCCTGCCAACGCGGAACTGGAACCACTCCCGAAGTCTACCTGTCAGCCACAGATTAGACAGGCCTATAAAACAGCAACAACACATGTGAGGAACGTGCTCCTAAAGTTCAATAAGTATATGAGACCAAATGGGCAACACCTCCCAAAAGCAAAGACGAGGAGGCGGGAAGGGACAGGAGAATTGGACAAATGGACGTGGAAAACCCAGGGTGGAAAGTGAAAGGGGGAGAGTGCAGACATATTGTGGAGATTGCAACGAATATCACAAAACAATTTGTGTATGGACTTTTGAACGAGAAACTAATTTGTGCTATAAACTTTCACCTAAAACATAATGAAATTAAAAAAAAAAAAAACCTAAAAGGAAATAGGGAAACATGAATATGGAGTACACTATGTCTCAAGATTCATGGTTTGGGGGTAACTTTTATTTGCCTTCTCCTTTTCAAAAATTTCTACATTTGCTAAAATGAAAATGTATTACATTTATAATCAGAAAAAGTCAAACTTTTTTTTTTTAAGATAGTAACAACTGGGATCCTGAGGAGGATTAAAGGAATGACCTTAGAGACTATGGAACCAGAGTGGGGTCAGAAATGAGGAGCATGGGGAGAAAAGAGAAAAACTCAAGATTAGAACCAAGGATAGAAGTTTAATGAGGAGAGAGCCTGGGAGCAGGTATACCCTCAGGCATAGTCTTGAAAGTGTCATCTTCTCACCAATTTTAAGGTAATATGTTAATGTGACAATTGTTACAGCTGTGAAGAAAGGCAGAGGAAGTGGTGTACATTCAAGATTTTGAGGAACTTGGAGAAAAGTTGGCTCCATTCTGGCTGCCAGTGGGCCCATCACCCACCCACATGCACCCCCCCCCACCACCACCATTCCTCCTCTGTCTCCACCTCTCCCCTGATGTTAGAACCTGGGCATGCCTCTGGAACTGGAGATAAGGGAGAGAAACTAGGCGTATAGTTGTTGTTATGTGACATCCAGTGGATTCCAACTCACAGTGACCCCATGTGCTACAGAGTAGAATTTCCCTAGAGGGTTTTCTTGGCTGTAATCTTTATGGGAGCAGATCACCAGGTCTTTCTCCCTTGGAGCCACTGGATGGGTTTGATCCACAAACCTTTCAGTTAGCAGCCTAGCACTTAACTGTCTGCACTACCAGGGCTCTTCAAGTGTATAATACCAGTCCAAAAGCAATACTCTTTTATCAAAAGGGAAGACTGGCCTTCGGTAAGCTCAGACACAGGTAAAGTGAGCCCAGTTTGTGCAGCAAATGGTACAGAACATCCATCAGTAAAATCCGGTATGCCTTAGCATGCTTCTTTCATACAGAATTACGCGTGTACTTCTGGCACTACAGCTTTTAAGATTTTTCTTTGGGCTAGAAATACTGGGGTTTCAAACAGATCTAGTCCCACAAAGGCCACCAAGGCTGTGTGATTTGAGGGGCCAGGAAACACCACAATTCTCCAACCCCCATCCCCACCCCACCTCTTTGAAATTTTACTATTAGGGTCATAGCTTTGGGTATCATGAGTGATAAAACCAGTTGCCAATGAGTTGACTCCAATTCATGGGGGCCCTAGTATGTCAGAGTAGAACAGTGCTCTACAGGGTTTTCAATGGCTGATTTTTCAGAAGTAGATCACCAGATCTTTTTTTGAGGCACCTCTGAGTGGGCTCAAACCTTCAATATTTTGGTCCCTAGCTGTTATGGATTGAATTGTGTCCTCCAAAATCGAGTGTTGTAAATCCTAACCCCTAAACCTGTTGACTCGTATAGGGCTGGATGAGTCGGAAGAGACTTCACGGCACTGGGTTTTTTTTTTTTTTTTGGTATACCTGTTGATGTAATCCCATTTGGAAATAGGACATTTTATGTCAATGAGGCCATATCAGTGTAGGGTGTGTCTTAAACCAAATACTTTCAAGATATAAAAGGATAAGATTACGCGCATAAGCAAAGAAGCACAGATGGGGGAAGACATATGCCATGTCACATGAAGATCACCAAGAAACCGAGGAACAGAAGCTGAAAAGAGACAAGGACTTTCCCACAGAGCCAGCAGAGAGAGAAAGCCTTCCCCTAGAGTCAGTGCCCAGAATTTAGACATTAACCTTCCTATCAGTTTGTCATACTGTGGTGACTTTTGTGTTGCTGTGATGTTGGAAGCTACATCACTGGTATTTCGAATACCAGCAGGGTCACCCATGGTGGACAGATTTTAGTGGAGCTTCCAGAGTAGGAAGAATGACATAGTGGTCTACTTCTTAAAAAAATCAGCCAATGAAAACCATGTGAATAGCAGTGGAACATTGTCTGGTATAGTACTGGAAGATGAGTCCCTCAGGTTGGAAGGCACTCAAAATACAAGTGGGGAAGGGCTGCCTCCTCAAAATAGAGTTGACGTGGATAGAGTAAAGCTTTTGGAAACTCCATTTGCTGATACGGCATGACTCAAAATGAGAAGAAACAATTGTAAACATCCATTAATAATTGAACATGGAATGCAGGAAGTATGAGTCTAGGAAAAATGAAAGTTGTCAAAAATGAAATGGAACACATAAAAATTTATATCTTAAGCATTAGTGACCTGAAATGGACTGGCAGTGGTTATTTTGAATCAGACAGTCAAATAGTTTACTATGACAGGAATAACAAATTGAAGAGGAATGGCAACACATTCATTATTAAAAAGAACATTTCCAGATCTATCCTGAAGTACAACACTGTCAGTGATAGGGTAATATCCATATGCTTACAAGGAAGAATAGTTAATTTGACTACTACTCAAATTTACGCACCAACTACTAAGGCCAAAAAAGATGAAAAAATTGAAGATTTTTACCAACCTCTGCAGTATGAAATTGATCAAACATACAGTCGAAATGCATTGATAATTATTGGTGATTGGAGTGTGAAACCTGGTTACAAAGAAGGATTGGTCCTTGAAAAATATGGCTTTGGTAAAAAAAAAAAAAAAAAAAACACCAGAGGCTGAATGATAGAATTTTGCAAGACAAACGACTTATTCATTCCAAGTACCTTTTGTCAACAACATAAATGGCAATTACACATGTGAACCTCATCAGATGAAATACACAGGAATAAAATTGAGTACATCTGTGGAAAGAGATGATGGAGAAGCTCAATATCATCAGTCAGAACAAGGCCAGGGGCCAACGGTGGAACAGACCATGAATTGTTCATATGCAAGTTCAAATTGAAGCTAAAGAAAAATAAAACAAGTCTGCGAGAGCCAAAGTATGACTTTGAGTATATCCTACCTGAATTTAGAGACCAACACAAGAATAGATTTGACACATTGAGCATTAATGACCAAAGACCAGATGAGTTCTGGGATGACAATGAAGACATTACACACGAAGAGAGCAGAAGGTCATTAAAAAGACAGGAAAGAAAAAAAAGACCAAAATGGATGTCAGAAGTGACTCTGAAACTTTCCCTTGAATGTAGAGTAGCTAGAGGGAATGGAAGAAATGATCACATAACAGAGCTGAACAGATTTCAAAGGGTACCTCAAGAAAACACAGTAAAGTATTATAATGAAATCTGCAAAGACCTGGAGTTAGAAAACTAAAAGGGAAGAACGTGCTCGACATTTCTCAAGCTGAAAGAAATGAAGAAAAAATTCAAGACTCAAGTTGCAATACTGAAGGATTCTGTGGGCAAAACATTAAACGAAGCAGGAAGCATCAAAAGAAGATGGAAGGAATACAGAGAGTCACTATACCAAAATAATTGGTTGATGTTCAACCATGTCAGGAGGTAGCATACGATCAAGCATTGCCTTTCTTGAAGGAACAAGTCCAAGCTGTACTGAAGGCATTGGTGAAAAACAAGGCTCGAGGAATTAATGGAATATCAAATGCGATATTTCAATAAATGGATGCAACACTGAAAGCATTCACTTGTCTATGCCAAGAAATTTGGAAGACAGGTTTCTGGCCAACCAAGTGGAAGGGAGCCATATTTATGTCCATTCCAAAGAAAAGTGATCCAACAGAATACAGACATTATCAAACAATATCATACACAGGTAAAATTTACAGAAGATAATTAAAAAATGATTGTAGCGGTAAATCGACAGGGAACAGCCAGGAATTCAAATCGGATTCAGAAGAGGAATGAGGGATATCGTTGCTTATATCAGATGAAACTTGGCTGAAAGCAGAGAATACCTGTTTTTTGTTAACTATTTTTATGACACACAAATTCATGAAGCATTCCATATTTTTTGTAGCTCTGATGGTGCAGTGATTAAGTGTTCAGCTGCTAACGAAAAAGTTGGTAGTTTGAATATACCAACTGCTCCTTGGAAACCTATGGGGCAGTTCTACTCTGTCCTATAAGGTTGTTATGAGTCAGAATTGACTCAGTGGCAATGGGTTTTGTTTTTGTTTTTTGTTTTATGCAAAACTACTTGATGAAAGAGAAGAGGACTGGAAATACTTACGGATGAACATCAAGGTCTACAGCCTTCAGTATGGGTTATACCTCAACATCAAGAAAACAAAACTCCTCACAAATGGACCAATATGCAACATCATGATAAACAGAGAAAATACTGAATTTGTCATGGATTATCATTTTTCTTAGACCCACAATCAATGCTCATGGAAGCTGCAGTCAAGAAATCAAACAGGGAGATGGAGCCAAGATGGCAGAATAGACAGATACTTCAGGTGAGCCCTCTTTACAATAAAGACCCAAAAAAACAAGTGAAACGAGTATATTTATGACAAGCTAGGAGCCCTGAGCATCAAAGGTAAGCTTAGAAAATAAACTGAGGGGCAGGGGGAGGAAGAGACAGTTCAGACGCAAAGAGGAATTACCAGACATGAATCACAGGGAGGCCTTAGGCACCATTCTGGGGAGTGGCAGCAGTGGGCTAGTACTAGCGTTGAGCCGCAGTTTCCTCAGGGAGAAGCAGCCAGGCACACACCCTACTCACACCTCCGGAACCAGAGAAGAATGGTGCTCTCAGTAAAAGTTAAGTACTTGGGCATATTTTACCTCAACCCGCCACCCGCCCCCAAGTCGGCTTCAGCTACTGATTTCCCTGGGCCTGAGATAAGCCCTGTTGAGCACCTAGTTCCATCCTCCTGGCCTTGGAGAAGGAATAAATTTGCAACTGGGGGAAAAGACAATTTGCTAGCTCCACTAGCCAGGGGAGCTCAGGACAAAAGCGGCTCCTGTCCAGGTAAAGTCCATGGACTTTGAGTACCTTTCCCCTCTGCATGGACCTGTGTGGGCCTATTTCAGGAGAATAGGCCCTCGTTGGCAGACTCTAATCATTTCAGCTGTGCAGTGGACAGGTGGATGTTTGATGTTTGACATTGCTTTGCCTATTAAACAGGGTCATCACCTACCCACATCAGGGGCCTAAGAACTGGTAGCTCCACTCAGGTCACCCAGCCACCTGTGACAGGGGTCCAAGAATACCTGGTATCTTCCAGTCCTTACAACCAAAAACATTGGGTGCCCATGATCCAGCTGCAGAACCCACGAACCCGTAAGCTCTAGGGAACAGGGACACACTTTCCTCTGAGATACATGTGAGATGATTCTCAGTCCCCTGATTTGTTCAGAGTGTGACCCCCTGCTGCAACCAGATACTGGTACCTACACCAACCACCCCTGTCCCTCTAAGACTGTAGAACAGAGCCTATACCACACATTTGATGATCAGCTACCTGGACACCTGAGCTGAATTCATACAAGAAAACTGAATGGACTCCTAGACTGATATACCTGATAACAGCTCCGGCCATTTGGGGACATGACGTCCAGAGTTCCAAAGGCAAAAATAATCAAGCTAGCTCACTCAAGCAACCCATTTGGGCATATCAAAACAAAACAAAATGAGAAGCTACAACACAGTAAGCAAACATAAAATAAACTAATATAATAACTTATAGATGGCTTGGAGACAACAGTCAATACCAAGTCACATAAAGAACCAGACCATGATTTCCTCAACAAGATCTCAAAATAAAGAATCAAGCGTTCTTCTAGATGAAAGTGCCTTCCTGGAAATACCAGAGGCAGAATACAAAAGATTGATATACAGAACCCTTCAGGACATTGGGAAGAAAATGAGGCAATACACAGAACAAGCCAAGGAACACACAGATAAAGCAGTTGAAGAAATTAAAAAGATTATTCAGGAACATAATGAAAAATTTAATAAGCTGGAAAAATCCAAAGACAGCAATCAGAAATTCAGAAGATTAACAATAAAATTACAGAAGTAGACAACTCAATAGAAAGAGAACCAGATTTGAGCAACTGGAAGGCAGAATTTCTGCACTTGAAGATAAATCATTTGGCACTAATATATTTGAAGAAAAATCAGATAAAAGAATTAAAAAAAAATGGAAGAAACCTTAAGAATCGTGTGGGACTCTATCAAGAGAAATAACCTATGAGAGATTGGAGTACCAGAACAGGGAAGAATAACAGAAAATACAGAGAGAATTGTTGAAGATTTGTTGGCAGAAAACTTCCCTGATATCGTGAAAGATGAGAAGATATATATTCAAGATGCTCAACGAATTCTACATAAGGTAGATGTTAAAAGAAAGTCACCAAGACATATTATAATCAAACTTGCCAAAATCAAAGATAAAGAAAGAATTTTAAGAGCAGCGAGGGATAAACGAAAAGTCACCTACAAAGGAAAGTCAATAAGAATAAGCTCGGACTACTCGTCAGAAACCATGCAAACAAGAAGGCAATGGGATGACTTATATAAAAAATTGAAGGAAAAAAAATTGTCAGCCAAGAGTCATATATCCAGCAAAACTGTCTCTCAAATATGAAGGTGAAATTTGGACATTTCCAGATAAACAGAAGTTTAGGGAATTCGTAAAAACCAAACCAAAACTACAAAAAATACTAAAGGGAGTTCTTCGGTTAGAAAATTAATATCAGGTATCAACCTAAGACTACAAAACTGGATAGAGCAAACAAAAGTCAACCCAGACAGGGAAATAAAAAAAATATCTCAAGATAAAAAAAAAAACAAATGCTCAAAAGAAGGTAACAGCAATGTGATTCTGTAAAAGAAAACAAGATTTAAACAATAAAGAGGAACTAAGAAATGTAGTCATAGATCTTCCATATGAAGAGGAAGATAAGGCAAGACAAAGAAAAGCTAGGTTGAAATTTAGAAAAATAGGGGTAAATAATAAGGAAACTACAAAGGAGACAAACTATCCTACACATCAAAATAAACTACAAGAAAAAAATAGAGACTCAGCAGAAACAAGATCAACAAAAAATGTGAGGAAAGGACAATATATAATCTACTCAGCACATACAACTAAGTGGGAAAAAGAAACTCTCAACAACACACAAAAAAAGACATCAAAATGACAGCATTAAATTCATACCTATCCATAATTACCCTGAATGTAAATGGACTAAATGCATCAGTAAAGAGACAGAGAGTGGCAGAATGGATTAAAAAACACGATCCGTCTATATGCTGCCTACAAGAGTCACACTTTAGACTTAGAGACACGAACCAAGTAAAACTCAAAGGATGGAAAAAATATATATCAAGCAAACAACAATCAAGGAAGAGCAGGAGTGGCAATATTAATTTCTGACAAAATATACTTTAAAGTGAAATCCATCAGAAAGGATAAGGAAGGACACTATATAATGATTAAAGGGACAATATACCAAGAAGATATAACCATATTAAATACTTATGCATCCAAAGACAAGCCCTCAAGATACATAAAACAAACTCTATCAGCATTGAAAAGTGAGATAGACAGTTCCAAAATAATAGTAGGAGACTTCAACACACCACTTTCAGTAAAGGGCAGGACATCCAGAAAGAAGCTTAATAAAGACATGGAACATATAAACGCCACAAAAAATCAACCTGACTCATAGACATATACAGAACACTCCACCCAACAGCAACCAAGTATACTTTCTTTCTAGTACACGTGGAACATTCTCTAGAACAGACCACATATGAGGTCATAAAGTAAGCCTTAAAAGAATCCAAAACATTAAAATATTACAAAGCACCTTCTCTAAGGATAAGGCCATAAAAGTGGAACTCAATAACAGAAAAATCAGGGAAAAGAAATCAAACACGTGGAAACTGAAGAATACCCTGCTCAAAAAGGACTGGATTATAAACAGAATGCATTAAAGATGGAATAAAGAAATTCATAGAATTCAATGAGAATGAAAACACTTCCTATCAGAACCTTTGGGACACAGCAAAAGCAGTGCTCAGAGGTCAATTTATATCAATAAATGCATATATCCAAAATGAAGAAAGGGCCCAAATCAAAGAATTATCCCTACAACTTGAACAAATAGGAAGAGAACAACAAAGGAATCCCTCAGGCACCAGAACAAAAGAAGTAATAAAAATTAGAGCAGAACTAAATGAAACAGAAAACAGAAAAAACAATTGAAAGAATTAACAAGACCAAAAGCTGGTTCTTTGAAAAAAATCAACAAAATTCATAAGCCATTGGCAAAAGTGACAAAAGAAAAACAGGAGAGGAAGCAAATAACCCAAATAAGAAATGAGATGAGCGATACTACAACAGACCCAACTGAAATTAAAAGAATCATATCAGATTACTATGAAAAACTGTATTCTAAAAAATTTGAAAACCTAGAAGAAATGGATGAATTCCTAGAAACACGCTACCTACCTGAGCTAACACAAACAGAGGTAGAACAACTAAATAGACCCATAACAAAAGAAGAGATTGAAAAGGTAATCCAAAAATTCCCAACAAAAAAAAAGCCCTGGCCCAGACGGCTTCACTGCAGAGTTCTGTCAAACTTTCAGAGAAGAGTTAACACCACTACTACTAAAGGTATTTCAGAGCATAGAAAAGGATGGAATACTTCCAAACTCATTCTATGAAGCCACCATAACCCTGATACCAAAATCAGGTAAAGACACCACAAGAAAAGAAAATTACGGACCTATATCCCTCATGAACTTAGATGCAAAAATCCTCAACAAAATTCTAGCCAATAGGATTCAACAACATGTCTAAAAAATAATTCACCATGACCAAGTGGAATTCATACCAGGTATGCAGGGATTTTTTTTTTTTTTTTTATGCAGGGATTGTTCAACATTAGAAAAACAATTAATGTACTCCATCATATAAATAAAACAAAAGACAAGAATCACATAAGTTTATCAATTGATGCAGAAAAGGCATTTGACGAAGTTCAACACCCATTCATGATAAAAACTCTCAGCAAAATAGGAATAGAAGGAAAATTCCTCAACATAATAAAGACCATTTATACAAAACCAATAGCCAACACTATCCTAAACAGAGAGAGCCTGAAAGCATTCCCCTTGAGATCGGGAACCAGACAAGGATGCCCTTTATCACCACTTTTATTCAACATTTGTGCTGAAGGTCCTAGCCAGAGCAATTAGGCTAGATAAAGAAATAAAGGGCATCCAGGTTGGCAAGGAAGAAGTAAAAGTATCTCTATTTGCAGATGACATGATCTTATACACAGAAAACCCTAAGGAATCCTCAAGAAAACTACTGAAACTAATAGCAGAGTACTGGGATACGAGATAAACATACAAAAATCAGTTGGATTCCTCTACACTGACAAAAAGAACATCGAAGAGGAAATCACCAAATCAATGCCATTTACAGTATTCCCCAAGAAGGTAAAATACTTAGGAATAAATCTTACCAGAGATGTAAAAGACTTTTACAAAGAAAACTTGAAAACAGTTCTCCATCAAAAGAGACCTACATAAGTGGAAAAATATACCTTGCTCATGGATAGGAAGACTTAACATTATAAAAACGTCTATTCTACCGAAAGTGATCTATAGATTTAATGCAATTCTGTTCCAAATTCCAAAGACATTTTTTAATGAGATGGAGAAAGAAATCACCAACTTCATATGGAAGGGAAAGAGGCCCGAATAAGTAAAGCATTACTGAAAAAGAAGAACAAAGTGAGAGGTCTTACTCTACCTGATTTTAGAACCTATTATACCACCACAGTAGCCAAAACAGCCTGGTACTGGTACAACTACAGATACATGGACCAATGGAACAGAATTGAGAATCCAGACATAAATCCATCCACATATGAGCAGTTGATATTTGACAAAGGCCCCAAAACAGTTAAATGGGGAAAAGACAGTCTTTTTAACAAATGGTGCTGGCATAACTGGATATCCATCTGCAAAAAAATGAAACAAGACCCATACCTCACTCCATGCACAAAAACTAACTCGAAATGGATCAAAGACCTAAATATAAAATCTAAAACGATAAAGATCATGGAAGAAAAAATAGGGTCAACTTTAGCAGCCCTGATACATGGCATAAACAGTATACTAAACATTACTAACAATGCAGAAGAAAAACTAGATAACTGGGAGCTCCTAAAAATCAAACACCTATGCTCCTCCAAAGACTTCACCAAAAGAGTAAAAAGACTGCCTACAGACCGGGAAAAAGTTTTTAACTATGACATTTCTGATCAGCACCTGCTCTCTAAAATCTACATGATACTGCAAAAACTCAACTACAAAAAGATTAATAATCCAATTAAAAAATGGGCAAAAGATATGAACAGACATTTCACTAAAGAAGACATTCAGGTAGCTAACAGATACATGAGGAGATGCTCGCCATCATCAGCCGTTAGAGAAATGCAAATCAAACTACAACGAGATTTCATCTCACTCCAACAAGGCTGGCATTAATCCAAAAAACACAAAAGAATAAATATTGGAGAGGCTGCGGAGAGATTGGAACACTTCTACACTGCTGGTGGGAATGTAAAATGGTATAACCACTTTGGAAATCGATTTGGCGCTTCCTTAAAAAGCTAGAAATAGAACTACCATACGGCAATCCCACTCCTTGGAATATATCCCAGAGAAATAAGAGCCTTTACACAAACAGATATATGCATACCCATGTTCATTGCAGCACTGTTTACAATAGCAAGAGGATGGAAGCAACCAAGGTGCCCATCAACGGATGAATGGATAAATAAATTACGGTATATTCACGCAATGGAATACTACACATCGATAAAGAACAGGGATGAATCTGTGAAACATTTCATAACATGGAAGAGTCTGGAAGGCATTATAAAAACCCAGTGCCGTCGAGTCGATTCCAACTCATAGCGACCCTACAGGACAGAGTAGAAGTGTCCCACAGAGTTTCCAAGGAGCGCCTGGCAGATTCGAACTGTTGACCCTCTGCTTAGCAGCCATAGCACTTAACCACTATGCCACCAGAGTTTCCATTATGCTAAGTGAAATTAGTCAGTTGCAAAAGGACAAATTTTGTGTGAGACCACTATTATAAGAACTGGAGAAATAGTTTAAACTGAGAAGAAAATATTCTTTTGTGGTTATGAGATGGGGGAGGGAGGGAGGGTGGCAGAGGGGTATTCAGTAAATGGTAGATAAGAACTACTTTAGGCGAAGGGAAAGACAACACACAATACAGGCGAGGTCAGCACAACTGGACTAAACCAAGAGCAAAGAAGTTTCCTGAATAAACTGAATGCTTTGAAGGCCAGCATAGCAGGGGCGGGGGTTTGGGGACCATGGTTTCAGGTGACATCTAAGTCAATTGGCATAATAAAATCTATTAAGAAAACATTCTTCATCCCACTTTGGAGAGTAGCGTCTGGGGTCTTAAACGCTAGCAAGCGGCCATCTAAGATGCATCAATTGGTCTCAACCCACCTGGATCAAAGGAGAATGAAGAACACCAAGGACACAAGGCGATTACGAGCCCAAGAGATAGAAAGGACCACATAAACCGGAGACTACATCAGCCTGAGACCAGAAGAACCAGATGGTGCCTGGCTACAACCGATGACTGCCCTGACAGGGAACTCAACAGAGAACCCCTGAGGGAGCAGGAGAGCAGTGGGATGCAGACCCCAAATTCTCATAAAAAGACCAGACTTAATGGTCTGACTGAGAGTAGAAGGACTCTGGTGGTCACGGGCCCCTGACCTTCTTTTGGTCCAGGACAGGAACCATTCCCAAAGCCAACTCTTCAGATATTGATTGGACTGGACAATGGGTTGGAGAGGGATGCTCGTAAGGAGTGAGCTTCTTGGATCAGGTGGGCACTTCAGACTTATGTTGACATCTCCTGCCTGGAGGGGACATGAGAGGGTAGAGGGGGTTAGAAGCTGGAGAAATGGACACGAAAAGAGAGAGTGGAAGAAGGGAGTGGGCTGTCTCATTAGGGGGAGAGTAATTGGGAGTATTTATCAAGGTGTACAGAAGTTTTTGTGTGAGAGACTGGTTTGATTCGTAAACTTTCACTTAAAGCACAATAAAAATTAAGAAGAAAATTAAATCAAAGATGTATTGCAATAGGGCAAATCTGCTGCAAAAGAACTCTTTAAAGTGTTGTAAAGCAAATAGGTCACTTGGGGGACTGACGTGCACCTGACCCAAGCCATGGTATTTTCAATCACATCCTGTGCATGCAGAAGCCAGACAATGAATAAGGAAGACTAAAGAAGAATTGATGCCTTTGAATTTTGGTGTTGGTAAAGAATACTGAATATACCACGAGTTGCCAGAAGAATGAACAAATCTGTCTTGGAAGAAGTACAGCCAGAATGCTCCTTAGAAATGAGGATGGCAAGTCTTCATCTACCATACTTTGGACATGTTATCATGAGGGACCAGTCCCCGGAGAAGGACATTTTCATGGATTGAATTGTGTCCCCCTAAATATGTGTCAACTTGGTGAGGCCATGATTCCCAGTATTGTGTGGTTGTCCTCCATTTTGTGATTGTAATTTTATGTCAAAGAGAATTAGGGTGGGATTGTAACACGCTTAGACAGGTCTCTTCCCTGATCCAGTGTGAAGGGCGTTTCTCTGGGGTGTGCCCTGCACCACCTTTCATATCTCAAGAGATAAAAAGGAAAGAGAAGCAAGCAGAGAGGGGAAACCTCATACCACCAAGACAGGTACGCCAGGAGCAGAGTGCAGCCTTTGGACCTGAGTTTCCTGTGCTGAGATGCTCCCAGACCAAGGGAAGGCTGATGACAAGGGCCTTCCTCCAGAGTCAACAGATAGAGAGAAAGCCTTCTCCTGGAGCTGACACCCTGAGTTTGGGCTCATAGCCTACTGGACTGTGAGGGAATCAACTTCTCTTTGTTAAAGCCATCTGCTTGAGGTATTTTTGTTATAGCAGCACTAGATAACCAAGGCAGAATTTAATACCAAGAGAGCGTGGTACTGTTCTAACAGATACCTAAAATGTGAAAGTGGTTTTGAAACTGTGAATGCATAGAGGAGCAGCAGCAGCAGAGGACTAGCAACAGCAGAGAACATGCAGCAGCAGAGAAGTAGCAGCAGCAGAACCAGGAGACCGGTGTGAGACGGCACTATAGCTGACCCACAGGCAAGAGAGTTGAGGGCTTCTGCACAGAGGGCTTCCCGGCAGAGTGGGGTGCCTCTGGGCACTTACGGACAGAGCTACAGAGCTTTGGAACACTCACCCCAGCAGGGCAGATGTAGGTGTGAGGCCCGAGAATCCAAGAGGCCAAGAAACCAGGAAGCAGAAGCTGAAGAGACAAAGAACACAAGAAGTTGAGCTGCCTCAGTCTCAGAAAGTATGGCCAGGACCTCTGGAGTTTCAAAGGGTAGAGCCATGGCCTCTGGTGTTTCTAAGGGTGGAGTTGTCACTCAGAGAATGGTGCACCTAAAGCCAAGGGAGCAGAGTTGCTGTCCCAGTGGGCCTGGAAGGAGGAGCTAAAGCCCAAGGCCAAGGAGCCTCCATTCAGAATCCAGAGTGTGTGGCCAATACCTAGAGTCTGGAGGGCAGGGCCATTATGTAAATTGTCTCAGAGAACAGAGTATTATTTTCAAAGCCTTCAGGGCTAATGTAATGTGTTCTGCTGACTTGCTGGGTGCCTGTTATCCCTTCTTTTCCTTCAGTTTCTCCTACTTGTAATGGAAATGTCTAGCTTGTGCCTGTTCAGCCATTGTACGTTTGGAAGCAGATAACTTGTATTCTAGATTTCACAGATGAAGAGGCATTTTTGGATTATGAACTTGAAGTTAACACTTTTGCTCTGATATGATGGGGTGAATATGTTTTGCATGTTGCAAGGATGTCAGTGTTTGAGGGCCAAATGGTGGAATGTCATGGATTGAATTGTGTCTCCCAAAAATATGTATCAACTTGGTCAGGCCATGATTCCCAGTATTGCATGGTTATACTCCATTTTGTGATTGTAATTTTACATTAAAGAGGATTAGGGTGGGATTGTAACACCCTTACCCACGTCTCTTCCCTGATCCAACGTAAAGGGAGTTTTTTTGGGGTGTGGCCTGCACCACCTTTTATCTCTCAAGAGACAAAAAGGAAAGGGAAGCAAGCAGGGGGCGGGGGGCCTCATACCACCAACAAAGCAGTGCCAGGAGCAGAGTGTGGCCTTTGGACCTGAGGTTTCTGTGCTGAGATGCTTTCAGACCAAGGGAAGACTGATGACAAGGACCTTCCTCTAGGGCCTACAGAGAGAGAGAAAGCCTTCCCCTGAGCCAGAACCCTGAATTCAGACTTCTAGTCTACTGGACTGTGAGAGAATAAACTTCTCTCTGTTAAAGACACCCACTTATGGTATTTTTGTTATAGCAGCACTGGATAACCAAGATGGACATCATGCTTGATAAAGTAGAAGGTCAGTAAAAAAGAGGAAGACCCTCAATGAGAGGGACTGACACAATAGCTGCAACAACAAGCTCAAGCATAACGACGCTTCTGAGGGCGGTGCAGGACCGGGTAGTATTTCATTCTGTTGTGTATAGGGGAGACGATATGGGATCTGTAGAGCTGCCTCTCTACTGCCTGACTTTGAGAAGTGACCTACAGGGCTGCGATTTCCTTGTCTGAGTACAGCGGTGAATGAGAAGGCTCTGAGCATGCAGTATACCTGAAGAGACATAAAAAGCTTCTTCTAAACAAAATGGATGCCCCATTGACACCACTGCAATCTTGTGCACTTAGACCAGGGATTGCGATTATGGGTATGTCCGCCAACATGAGTTACATTCATGCCCATGGCAGACATTACTGATCAAATACTCATTTCTGGTGAGCCAAGATGGACCTCAGAATGCTGCTCGACTCTGCGTTCCAGGCCGTTACTACCAATCCGATGGAGCCGGCATTCAAAATACAAATTGTTTCTAGTCTCTGTGTAGAGGGCACATGACCTACAAATCCAAAAGGTGGGGGACATATTTGATTCTTTTAATCTCATGTGCATGGATAGAAGCATTATTTCATAAGCCTATAAGTATACTTTTTAAAATTTATATTCCTACATATGGAGTCCATGGGGAGTGCAAAAGGTTAGCATTCTTGGCTGCTAACAGAAAGGTTGGAGGTTACTCATAGGCACCTTGAAAGAAAGGCCTGGAAATCTACTTCCCCAAAATCAGCCACTGAAAACCCTACGGACCACAGTTGTATTCTGACAGACATGGGGTCACCATGCATCAGACAGACTCGATGGCAGCTGGGTATTCTTACATGTATATTTATATATATACATATATATTTAATATAATATGCACTGGGTTTTTATACATATATTTTAGGATTTTCTGTAACAACCTGCAGAAATCACACTGTTTTCTTTTTCTATAAATGAGGCAGTCACAAAACTAGAATTGCATTGATGCAGGCTGTTTCATCAAGCTAAGGTTTTGCAGAAAAATCCATCTTTAAAATATGCCGTCAATATTATATGAAAAAAAACCTCAATAAAATGTGTGTCCATAGGCACAGGATACTGTTGTTTAGTAAGGTCTTTCACTCAGTAATTATGATGACACAATTTTATCAGTAAAGGTTAAGTATCTTTATCAGAACGGAATCCGATGAAATTAGTCCAAATGTAATAAGTACCATTTGTCACCATTAGAGCAAGAGGTGTTGACAAGGCCTGGTTGTCACCGTGGCAACCCCAGTGTTCAATTTCTTTTCTCTGTAACCTTAGACAGTAACAAGGCACTAAAGACCAGAGGGCATAGAAAGCATTGCCTGGGTAATTTTTTGACCCTTTCCTGACATTGCCAGACAGTAGCACATGGAAGCTACTGGCAGCATTTTGCATGAAATGGGTAATTGCTGCCAGTTTTGACTCTGCTAATAAACATTTTGAATGAAAACGTTGTTATGTAGGTTTCCAGTACTAAGGACAATTCCTACTTTTTAACTGACTCATGATTCATAAGGCATAAAAGGGAGAAAGAGACAAAGAGTGAGACAGAGGGACAGAGACAGAGAGAGGACACATAGGTATACGATATAGATTTCTCCATTTGATAAACTTACAAGAATAAATATTTCTAAATAATGTTAGGCATTCCACTAGAATTATGCAAATTGATGAAGCTCTAGCTACTTCCCAGATCTCAAATAATGAAATTGGTGGAGAGGAGTATCCCAAGGAGGTATCCTGTAGCTGTGCTTTGATGGCATGAATTTGCTAAAAGATCTAGGCAGAACAGGACACTGTGATGCATGCGTTCCAGGAGAGCTTCCTTACCCTCAGACTCAGCTTTAGCTCAGCTTCCTGCCAGAATTATACCCGAAAACATGACTTATCCTGAAACATCAATTACACCTGCAACCATGAACACACAATGTGAAAGCCTCCACTTGGGCCATAAATAAAGGAAAAATAAAATTAATAGTAACTTTTTATGAATGCCCCTGCCTTCAATCTCAGCACAGATCCAAGAGTGGAAGGTTTTTTTTTTGGGGGGGGGGGTTGCTGGGATGAAAATTTAGAGAAATATTATAAACAAAACTCTATATGTTATTTATTTACCATTGCTGTTTCTATTTTTTTAGTGGCAAATAACAGTTTATTCTCTTTAGTGAATAGCCTAATACCACAAATAATGATTATTCTGAAACTATGAAGGTAAAATATACTTGTTTTATGTTTAAGATTTGTGTTCATGGAAGTGGAATTTATCTAATAACCAGACTTGGAACACTGCTCATTTGAAGATATCTTAGGCACAGTGGTTAAGCATTCGGCTGCTAACCAAGAAGTCAGCAGTTCGAATCCACCAGCCACTCCATGGAAACTATGGGGCAGTTCTACTCCTATAGGGTTGCTATGAGTCAGAATTGACTTGACAACAATGGGTTTGGTTTTGGGTTTGGGTTTAGTAGCATGACCCAGCTTTTAAAATTTCTTTTCGCCTATTTAGAACTTACTTTGGATTGGAGATTAAAAAATATATATTCCCAAAATATAACACCAGTTAGGGCTTCAAAATGTTGCCATCCTATCATATAATAAATGACAGAGCTGAGGTATGGGTTACGTCAATGAATTTTAGGGTCACGAAAGTTAATGACATAACTGAGATTAAAAGTCTTTTCTCCTAAGGTTTTTGTTCATTTGGTAAACTTAAAATCAAATTACAGTATTATATCAGTTTTTTGTTTCCCTGAATTCTAGGGTGTATATATCTACTTCAAATGTTGTAGTCTACACACATATATATATATAATAGTTTATCTATTTAATCTTAGTTTCCTGAGGCTGCCTTAATAGAGATGACCACAAACTGGGTAGCTTAAAGCAAAGGCAATTTATTCTCTCACAGTTCTAGAGGTCAGAAGTCTGAAAATCAAGGTGTCAGCAGGGCCATGCTCCCTCTGAAGGTTCTAGGAAAAATCCTTTTCACCTCTTTTTATAAGGACACCCGTGATAATGGATTAGGTCCATCCGAAGCTGCCACGACCTCATCTTAATTTAAGTGTATCTGCAAAGACCTTATTTCCAAACAAGGCCATATTCACAGGTACTGGGGGTTAGGAGGAGTCCTGGTGGTACAGCGGTTTAGCACTTGGCTGGTAACTGAAAGGTAGGCAATTCAAGCCCTCCAGCCACTCCTCGGGAGAAAGATGTGACAGTCTGCTTCTGCAAAGAATGTACAACCTTGGAAACCCTATGGGCAGCTGTACTCTGTCCTATAGGGTCGCTGAGTAGGAATCAACTCAATGGCAATAGGTTTGGTTTGGTTTGGATTGTGCCTGTGTGTAATACCGAGTATATGATCACAAGTAGAATTGTTATATCATAGAATTTAACTTAATTTTAGTAATAATTGCAGAGCCACTCTTCAAAATCCATCTACCAGTTTGTGCTGCCACCAGCAGAGCATGACATGTCTCATTTCCCCATATCCTTCCTAGAAATTACTACTGTTAGGAGGGTCAATATGTTGCCATTTCACAATGTCCATGGTTTTCCAGAAAACCCCTGTCACCTACTTTTCTCTGTCCATTCACCCTTGAATTGGCCATTCCATTACTTGGCTAAGTGGTCTCTATGTGTACTTTCAGGGGTGGAAACTGCATGTCGTAAAAACAAATCCCAGTATTTATATCCCCGCTACTAGTTTCTAAAATATTTAGGAGATTGGTCATCTTTTAATATGTTATATATAACTCAAAGGGTTGATGTCATGGACTGAGTTGTGTCCCCCCAAAATATCTGTCAACTTGGCTAGGTCATGATTCCCGTGGGTGGCTTTATGATTGTCTACCATTTTATTTTCTGATGTGATTTCCCTACATGTTTTAAATCCTATCACTATGATGTAATAAAATGAATTAGCAGCAATTATACTGATGAGGTCTACAAGATTAGGTAGTGTCTTAAGCCAGTCTCTTTTGAGATATAAAAGAGAAAAGTGAGCAGAGAAACATGGCAACCTCATACCACCAAGAAAGCAGTGCTGGCAGCAGAGTGCATCCTTTGGACCTAAGGTTCCTGTCCTGAGATGCTCCAGACCAAGGGAAGACTGATGACAAGGGCCTTCCTCCTCCAGAGCCGACAGAGAGAGAAAGCCTTCCCTGGCGCCAGCACCCTGAATTCAGACTTCTAGCCTACTGGCTTGTGAGAGAATAAACTTCTCTTTGTTAAAGTCTCCACTTGTGGTATTTCTGTTACAGCAGTACTAGATCACTAAGGCAGAATTCTGGGCATAGGTAAGATATCCAGGGAGCTTCCTTCTGTGCTTCCTGGGAACACCAGTCAGTAACCGCTAGTAAACATGGCAACTAAAACAGGAGCCACTTTTGAAGGCCCGTGGCAGGACAAAGTGGGACATTTCTAGCCTTTCTCCTTAGTCAGACCCAAACTGCCTTCTTAGTTCCTGCCTCACATGACACTTTCTTCCACTGGTGTTTGGTTAATACTTTGAAAAACAAGTCCAAATGTACAAAGGAACTAACCTCCACTGGTGGAGATGTTTATTAAGGAGTTATAGTTAAAGAGAGTCCTGGGTAGCACAAACGGTTAAGTGCTTGACTACTAATAGAAAGGTTGGCAGTTCTAATCCACCCAGAGGCACGTCTGAAGAAAGATCTGTCCATCTACTCCCAAAAAGTCACAGCCATTGAAAACTCTATGGAGCACAGCTCTACTCTGGCACACATGGGGTCATGATGAGTTGGGATCTACTCAAGAGCAACCTACTCTATATTTAAACAAACAAACTGCCAAGTAATCCCTGGCTGTCAGCCCTGGAGTCTGACACCAGTAAACTGTTGGAGACAGTGTGTAGCCCACGTGTTTGGCTCCACACTCACTGAGCCACCTTCTGGTCACTTGGCTTCCCTACAATAAAACTCCCTGGGGGGAAGGGGCAGGGTGCTCTAAGGAGAGGCCTGTCTGTACCAGTTGACCACTGCCCTGGGCAAGGGCCACTCATACATTAACATGCTCAGTTAATTCAGCAGGCTTCTGTGAGTTTTGTTAACATGAACCAGAATTCCCAAATCCCTTCAAATCTGGGTCAGCAACAGGAATGGTTTTCTGATCCTGGAAGGTGAGGGCCAGGACTTAGGCCAGAGAGAATTGCCAAACATAAGGTCCTTTCTAGAAACTGTCAGGATTCCATGGTCTCCCCTTGATGAATGAGATCGCCACTTCCCATATGGCTACCATAGTGTTGTAGGTAGGGCCCCTAACCAAAAAAGCCCAAACCCACTGCAGCCGAGTCAATTCCAACTCATAGCGACCCTATAGCACAGAGTAGAGCTGCCCCATAGGGTTTCCAAGGAGTGCCTGACGGGTTCTAACTGCCGACCTTTTGGTTAGCAGCCTTAGCACTTAACCACTATGCCACCAGGGTTTCCAGTTAGGGCCCCTAGGTGGCATAAATGGTTTGCACTCGACTGCTAACCTATAAGTTGGTGGTTTGAATCCACCCGGCAGTATCATGAATGATAGGCCTGGCAACCTGCTTCTGTAAAGATCACAGCCAAAAAAGAACCCTACGGAGAAGTTCTATTCTGTAACACATGGGGTCGCCATGAGTCAGAATCACTCGATGGCAACTGACAGCAACAGCAACAGTACAGTAGACAGGGAAAGATGCTCAGGAGAAGATCAAGTGCCTTTTACTTTTGCTTTGTCATTGGAAGTATGCCACACGTCCTTATCCTGACACATCAACGTAAACAAATCTAGTGATGCTACACTCAGTTTGTGTTTGCTGGACACAGGAAGCCTGGCCTCACATATCAGGGCTGCCACCTGTAGTTTAAAGAGTTGTTATGCTTCTTTGCACCAATTTCACAACTTTTCTTAATAACCAGTACACCACTACTTTCTTTTCAAGAGTGATTACATGCACATGAAATTCATTGTGGTAAAGCACCACTTGTGGACTTTGTGGCACGGATATTTGAGAATGAGGGCATTCTCAAATATCCGTGCCACAAAGTCCACAAGGACATAAAGTATTTACAGTCATACTAACAGAAACATGCAGGAAGAAATCTCCACCATTCTAGCTAGCTCTGCTGGAGCGCATGTGAACAAACAACTCAATATAGGCCAAGAGAAAGAGCATCGACATACCTAAACCTAGGATGCAAAAGATGGCAAAACACCAAACAGTATGAAATATGCTACCAACTTCTCAGCATCTTGGAGTTAAATAAAGTGCCTATATTGAAAAACAACCCCGTAGGGCAGTTCTACTCCATCCTATAGGGTCTCTATGAGTTGGAATAGACTCGACGGCAACGGGTTTGGTTTTGGTTATCTTGAAAAACATTATTTAAATTTGGGATTAAAATCAAATGGCTGAACTCAAAATATATCTGGACTGTCAAGGTCTTGCTCACTTTGGGGTGGTTGCTCAGCTGGAGGGGAGGAGGACTGGGAGAGATTGCAGTAATTGTTCCTTATAATGGCACATTATACAAGGAAAACAGTGTGAGCAATTTTCCTAATCAGCCCATCAAGAGGAAATAATTAAACAAAATAACGCAGCAGCACCTCAATTATAATTACAAAAAGCAATTCCAATTATGCCTTGTGTATAGAGAAGTGATGAGATTTTTGAATTTGCGTAATTATTATTCTCACTAGTCTTGTATCGATCATCAGGAACACAAGAAATACCTGATTCGATCTTCTGGAGAGAGTACTATCACCAAAATGACCTACGAGACCTACTCCTATCAATTTTTAGGTTATTTCAGTACAATTTTGAAAAGCAGCTACAATGATACATATTTGGAGAATGGAGCTAATAGGAAATAGTGAAAGAGTTTGAAGGATTGCTTGTCTCTCAAGATCTACATTTTCCCCAATAATGCTCTAGAAAGCCTGTCAATAATGGAATGGACCAGTGATAGCCAAATGGCAAGAGTACAGGTAGATCTCTTCATTAGGTGGGAGATTGGGTGAGATTACTCCAGAATCAGTATTTTCTAGTTCTTAAATTTAGTAGGCAGGGGATAAGAGGTGGTGTAGTTTAATGGCAGCCTTGCTTTTACACCTGCTAACTGAATAACAGAGCCCTGGTGGCGCAGAGGTTAAGAGCTCGGGGGCTAAGCAAAAGGTCCTCAGTTTGAATCCATCAACCACTCCCTGGAAACCCTATGGGGGCATTCTACTCTGTCCTACAGGGTCGCTAAGAGTCAGAATCGACTCGATGGCAACAGGTTAGCTGAATAACATTGGCTTAAAGGATCATGGCCTGACTCAACAGTGTCTTGTTCATAAATTGCTAGGGTTAAAATGCAATCTAGTTGCTAGGTGATTCATAAAGTCCCATCAGACTTTCAAATTCCATAATTTTTTGTTTGACCTATGCAGCCAATAAAACAAAATTTTTACAGTTTTATATTTAAGTCTGTGATCCAGTTTGAGTTATTCTTGCACCAGATGTGAGGTAGGGGCTGAGGTTTTTTTTTTTTTTTTGTCTATAGATGTTCAATTCCTCTAGCACCATTGGTTGAAAAGTTATGTTTCCTCCATTGAATGGCTTTTGCCCCTTCGTCAAAAATCAGTCGTGCGTATTTGTGTGGGTTTATTTTTGAGTTCTCGACTCTGTTCCATTAATCTATGTATCTATCCTTCTGTTAATACTGTGGACTTTTTTTTAATGCAACACATTTCTTCATATTTTTGTGCCAATTCAAAGTGTTTTGATATCAATTATAGGAGATGCACTTATTCATCTAAAATAGCCTTATAATTTAGGAATTACATCAAGATTAATTTGGGGAGCTTTCCCCTTAAAGGAAACCCTGGTGGCGTAGTGGTTAAGTGTTATGGCTACTAAGCAAAACGTCAGCAGTTTGAATCCGCCAGGAGCTCCTTGGAAACTCTACGGGGCAGCTCTACTCTGTCCTGTAGGGTCACTATGAGTCAGAATCAACTTGACGGCAGTGGGGTTTTGGCTTTTTTTCCCTTAAAATGCTTAACTTGCACAAATTACACTTTAAATTTTATTTTCTGATTTAAATGACCAGTTATAGTCTTTTGAGGCAATTTCATAGAACTCTGGCTTTCAAACAAGACTAAACAAATTTTCTCCACCAGTACTCAGTAGCTCTGGTTCATGCTGGTGCATATTTTTAACAATCAATAAAGAAAGGGCTGAGAATAAGAAACTGAAGCCTAGCTAGACTAGCTCCCCTGGGACAGTACCTGGCACCAGCCTTTTGCCAGACACCCTGTCATTTACCAGCAGCTGGCAGTTTGCACCCTCCATGACTCTCAAATGGTTTGTGCTCCACTGCTAACCTAAAGGCTGATGGTTTGAACCCACCCAGTGGTAGCGTGGAAGACAGCCCTGGCAATCTGCTTCTGTTAATGCAAAGGCACGCTCACTGAGCCTGGCCACAGGAAACAGCGTGAGCCTGTGGACCAGGAAAGCCCCACACAGAGGCAGGCACTGGGGCCTCAGCAACTAAACACACCAGGCTGCAACAATACTGATCCTAAGTGCATTTGGCAGACGCTTAGGTGGGACACGTGGGGCATGAACAGGGATGTTAGGATCAGCTACGTAATTTGTGAGGCCCAGTGGAAAATAAGAATGTGGAGCCCCTTGTTCAAAAAACTTTATACATAATTATAAGACAATGAAAGCAAAGCATTCCACCAAGCATGGGGTCCTTGTAAACATGGTCCCGTGTAGCTAGACAAATGTTCACCCAAAAAGCCCTCCTCGAGGTGAGTTCTTTGTGCAAATATATGGGAGGATTCAGCTTTCTTTACTCCAGTATTTTCCAAGGTATTTAACTGTCTGTTTTAAATTTGGAGTTTCTGGAAAGGGCCTCTTTTCCAAACAGATTTGGCTTAGCGTGTATCTGTGTAATATGACTGTATTTTGGGAAATACCATGTTACACTAATACAGGTATACCATACACCTGTAAAAAAACTTAATATAGCTAAAGACACAGAAAACGGATTGCACTTGAATGAAACATTAGGAATTTATTTTCAGCATTTCCAAAAAGGGTCAACATCAGGAATGTAGGATGAAATAAATGCCTTAATAATTAATTTAATACATTACTTTTCCTCTGAAGGGCTATAATCGGGAGCTCTGGTGGTGCAGTAGTTCAGCCTTTGGCTGCTAACCAAAAGGTCAGCAGTTCAAATCCACTAGCTGCTTGTAAACCCTATGGGGAAGCTCTACTCTGTCCTACAAGACAGCTATGAGTCAGAATTGACTGGAGGGCATTTGGTTTGGTTTTTGAGTTAAAGGCATGTTTTCCATTTGGTTTACATTCAAGACAGCTTTTAAACCAGGGGAGGTCAGCAGTGGAAACCGTAGTTTCACTCTAGGGATGCCACAAGGGAGAACTCGAACTCAAGCTCTGGGTTGCCTGGGGGTGGCCATACCTTCACAGAGATAATAACAACAATAATGCCCAGGCTTGGCCAAGCACCTACCACTGGGCAGGCAGGCGAGAGGCTTTCCATAAAGGACCTCCTAATCTGTTTCTGGGGTTTTTAATCTTCATGAGGGAACCCTGGTGGCACAGTGGTTAAGTACTACCGTTGCTAACCAAAAGGTCGGCAGTTCAAATCCACCACGTGCTCCTTGGAAACCCTATAGGCAGTTCTTCTCTGTCCTATAGGGTCGTTATGAGTCAGAATTGACTTGACGGCAGTGGGTTTGGATTTTTGTTTTTAATCTTCATGAACGTCCTATGGAGTGAGCTCTAATAAAACCCCATTTTACAACTAGGGGCTGAGGCACAAGATCAGCCCAGGGAGGTTTGGGAACTTGCCCACGTTCCCGGCAAAGATAAGACAGAACTGGAGTGCAGGCAGTCTCGCCCCAGACCTGAAACTCAAAACTCTTAAACCTGCTGCCTCTCAGGCCGACGCCTGCAGCAATATTAAAATCTGGAAGCCTCATCTGCCATCTGGCTCTTCCTGATGCTGCCCTACCCTGTGTTGACTCTGAAGCCGCCATCTTGTTCCTGTCTATCTGTGTTCATACCAGCACCTGATTAGGATGAAATCTTTGATAGTAATAACAAGCCTAGGACTAAGAGCCTGGGCCCACAGGGTCTGGTCTGGGTTTTTCCATTGACCGATTGTATGACCCTGGGGAAACATAAAATGAGGGGACAAATAATATATGAGGTCCTTTTCAAGCCTAAGGCTCTGTGACCTCAGTTAATAAACAAACTTATTAAAATACAGGTTGGATGTTGTTCCAGGCAAAACTAGTTGAGTATGGATTCCAGGAGGAAGAATATGTTTATTTTCATATCTTGAATATCTGGAACAGTGCCTGACAAACAACAGGCTCTCAAACATTTACTGAATTGCTTAATGATTGAATGAGTAAGCAAGTAAATGAGAAAAAAAAAATTAGAGGCTATAATAATTCAACTCAGAGCATACAAACATTATACACTTCTATAAGCCTCACAAATCATGGAACCAAATACAATTCTGCAAGTATAACATGGTCTTGGCCAACCTCAAGGCTGATTTTCCCATCAGTATTTAGCTTTTTTTTGTTGTTGTTATTTAGCTATTGGACATATCACATATCACTGCTGGGAACATGCACTCATGCACAGGACCTATACAGAGCACTGGAGGTGAAAACATCCATGTGGACCCAAGGGAAAGCTTTATTTGGCCTTTGGATGAGGGCAACAACGTAAGGAATCATGACAGATTGAGATGGTGTATTTTGGCTCTCAAGAATCAGTGTGTATTCAGGCACCTTTTGAAACCAAGTAAATGTTTAATCTTTCAGGGGACACTGCAATATGGGTGCTAAGAGCATGATTCCTGAATATAAGAATTCATGGGCTTATCCTCAGCAATCCCAGGCCACCAGGCAACCTTGTACACTCTGTTGTTGATAGTTGCCATTGAGTCAGCTCTGACTCATGGCGACCTTACGTATAACAGCAGGAAATACTGCCCTGTCCTATGCCATTTTCATGATCATTGGTATGTTTGAGTTCATCGTTGCGGCTATTTGTAGCAATCCATCTCATCGAGGGTTTCCCTTGTTTTTGTGGACCTTCTACTTTATCAATCATGTTGTCCTTTTCCAGCGATTGTTCTTTCTGAGAGGTGGCAAACACACTGTAGATATCAACACCATGGATTCATATTTTTTATGACATGTATTCTCCAAAAGATGGCAAGACAGTGATGTGTTCTAATTAAATCAGTGTATTATGATAATCCTATAATAGATTAAAGTAAGGTATCCTGAAGCAGAAACACCTTTTACTATTTGCCTAAAGGTGTTGTATGGGCTAGTAAGGAAACCCTTGTGGCGTAGTGGTTAAATGCTACAGCTGCTAACCAAGAGGTCGGCAGTTCAAATCTGCCAGCTGCTTCTTGGAAACTCTATGGGGCAGTCCTACTCTGGCCTATAAGGGTCGTGATGAGTCGGAATAGACTTGACGGCAGTGGGTTTATGGGCTAGTAATAGCCCAGTTTACCATGGACAAGCTATGGGTATTTACAAAAGGTATTTAACCTCTCTGAGCCTCAATTTACTCATTTCTAAAATGGGGATATTAATAGTATACTGGATATCAAGGAGATGTTATGAGGATTAAGTTAGAGAATAGACATTAACTTCTTAAGATAATTCCTGCAAACGGTAAACAAAACAAAACAAAAACCCAAACCCAGTGCCATCGAGTCGATTCCAACTCATAGTGACCCTATAGGACAGAGTAGAACTGTCCCATAGAGTTTCCAAGGAGCGCCTGGCGGATTTGAACTGCTGGCCCTTT
Source organism: Loxodonta africana (assembly GCF_030014295.1). Lineage (NCBI taxonomy): Eukaryota > Metazoa > Chordata > Mammalia > Proboscidea > Elephantidae > Loxodonta > Loxodonta africana. The sequence continues at coordinate 220,840,947 of NC_087343.1, forward strand.
GGTTGGCAGCCATAGCACTTAACCACTACGCCACCAGGGTTTCTATAACTGCCCAATAAATTAGCTATGATTAGCTTTACCCTCATATTGCAACTAACCACACCCAGTTATATCAGTGAGTCGACTCTGACTTATGGCAACCCCATGTGTGTCAGAGTAGAACTGTGCTCCACAGGGTTTTCAGTGGTTTTTCAGAAGTAGATCATCAGGCCTTTCTCCCAAGGTGCCTCTAGAAGGAATAGAACTTTAACCTTTTGTTAACGGTTAAGCATCTTAACTGTTTGCATCACACAGGGGCTCCTGTCCCTCATATGTACAGGCAAAAACTGGATCAGAACTTAGGAGATCCCTTTTCAAAGGTCCCTGTGCTAAAATATTATTCCAGCCCAGACCAGATCTAGATTAAACTGTTCAGTTACTAATACATGTGGATTACAGTCATGTCAGAGAGCTTGATTTAATTAAAGGTACAACAAATTTAAGTGAAGGGTGTTTATATGAAGGCAGAAGCCTAGTACTTCAGATACTTAACAGCAAGAACTCAATACTGAGTACCTAGTGTTCGGTGGGGACCTCAGGCAGCTGGCAGCTGAGCTCTGAATTTCTTACACACATCTGAGCCAATGAACCATTGTAAAGTAACACGTTTCATCCTGCACCCAGTCCCAATTCTGTGTGCCTGGATCAGGCAAGGTCAACGTCCTCAACAATTAACTTTCTGTGTGGCCAAGTCCCTGGAGAATGGCTCTTACCTCCAAGCCCTTCAAGGTCTTCTCTGATGAGCTGGCACTAGAAGCAAAAAGGAGTGAGGTCCTGGGGATTGGCACCGATAAGGACACCTTTGCTCTCCAAGTGGTATTCTAGGGGAGCCTTCTCACAGCCCCCACCTTCAATACAGACATTTCCTCTCTAAGATCATGCAGGTTGAATCAAACCCCACCTTGCTGCCAATCTCAAAGCTTAGCAAAGCCAGGCAGGGTGAATGTTAATAAAATAGATGTCCTGTTTGTGAAAAATCTGCATTAAATATAGAGGAAGAAATATTTCATAACTATAAGGCAACCTGGAGCCCTGGTGACGCAGTGGTTAAGTGCTTGGCTACTAACCAAAAGGTCAGCAGTTAGAATCCACCAGCTGCTCCTTGGAAACCCTATGGAGCAGTTCAACTCTGCCCTACAGAGTTGCTATGAGTTGGAATCGACTTGATGGCAATGGGTTTAGGTTTGAGTTTTTTATAAGGCAACTTGGGCTATAGGGCGGAAAATCTTCTGAAATAAAGTCAGCACCATACAAATCGCCATATTAGTGATATTACTGGCCACAAGGTGGTAGTTTTTGGATGATCAGCACCCGAGATTCCAAAACTTTGAACCTTTGGTGCAGTGTTCAGCTCATCAACTGTTCTCAAGGGGGACACATAGGATAGAGGCAGTATACCAAAGGGTTAATAACTACTGTTAAAGGCTCTGAAGTCCAAGGAGCCCTGGTGGCAAAGCGGTTGAGGGCTCAGGCTGCTAACCAAAAGGTTTTGGCAGTTTGAATCCATGAGCTGCTCCTTGGAAACCCTATGGGACAGTTTTACTCTGTCCTGTAGGGTTGCTATGAGCCAGAATCAGCTCAATGGCCACTTGCAGGGTTGCAGTTGCTAAAGTCATGTTTGAATTCTGGCTGTGCTACACTGAACAAATTACTTAACTTCTCCGAGCCTCAATGTCACCCTGAACAGTGACATCTACCACATAAAGTTGTTAAAAAGGATCAAATGAGTTGATACGTATGAATTCTGCTGTGACCAATACATGGAATATGTGCTACCTATTTGCTTTTTTTAATTTTTTTTTTTTTTGCAGTATCAATATAATTATTATTAATGTTATTATACCGAACCAACTGGAGTCTTGAGGGCACTCTTTTGACGGGCTTCAGACAGGCCTAGAGCCTAGAATGGAAGAGGCCAAGGGGCCTCCTGATTCATGTCTAGACCCCCCAACTAGCATATGTACTCCGTGATGAAAGAAGCCATACAGGATACATCTTTGCACTCCTTTCCTTTTCCCCTAGTACACCTGTGTGTGTGTGAGAGAGAGAAAATAAAACACACAAAGAGCAAAACAGAGAACATAATTCCTATTCTTGTAAACGATTAGATGTTGAAATGCTGAAATGTAGAAGCTAGCACTGCTGAATAAGCTTCGGTGTGTTTGCTCTTTTCCTTTTAAAAGGCACTAAAACCACCTTCTGCCTTTGTTGTTTTTGCGCACACATCGGGGGTCACATAGTGTTGTTAATGATGAGAGTCTATGTTAGCGGCAGGAAGACTGCATGGATCTTCCCAGTATTAGAAAATTTATGCACTTCGCTGAATCACCTTCTTATGCCAGCATAAAATGTCAGTGTATCCCCCAAATAAAAATTTGAAAGAAGGTCTTAATTAAAATTTGCATTGCTATGGACAAAAATCTACATGCAATTCCTTACCTGATCTATGGATTTATGCTGCAATAGAGAATCTGTAAAGCCACTAGAAATTCTGGCTTTCTTTTGGCAATATTTTGCATCTGGCAAAAGTGTAGCAACCCCCAATTAGAGAGAAGGCTCCTATGGCCCCATTAAAAGTGAGAGGGTTGAAGCTGAAGGTGGATTATGAGGTTCCTCTCATGGTGGTCTGTGTTTCCATCTGTGTTCCTGCAGGGGAAGCCAGCTTCCCAGGATTCTACTCTGTGATGACCAGGTAACTTCATTAGCAAAATAAAACCCAAGCTTACATCAGGGTAAAACAAAGACAGTATCTTTCATGCTCAAAAGGAGTTCAGCGTTATTTTTTAAAAGTTAAATCATTTGGCTCACCATAATTCCATTGGTGAAACCAAGAAAAAAGAAATGCAATGTCTGAATAACAAATACTAGTGGGTGTAAGATGGGCTTCTGTTTTCCTCTGGCTTTACATCCGTCCAGGAGTCTCTGGGTGGTGCAGATGGTTAGCGCACTCAGCTGCTAACCAAAATGTTGGTGGTCCACGTCCACCCAAAGGTGCCTCGGAAGAAAGGACTGGTGATCCAGTACTGAAAAATCAGCCACTGAAACCTGTAGGGAGCACAGTTCTAACCTAACACACACATGGGGCCCCATGAGTTGAAGCCAACTCCACGGCAACCGGTTGGTTTGTACATCAGTCCTACCTTTGTACCAAGTATAGGGACAGTAATATAGAATATTTTTTTCACTTTCCTACTGGCTTTACGTCATTCTTACACTTCTATTTGCCTTACAAAGTTGAAAAATGCATTGGTGACAAGTTTTAAGGTGTTAACCTAATATTGTCACTGAGAACCTAGAAGTAGGCGAAGGAAAACATTTAAATACCTTGACCTTGTGCACACTGAGGATTTACTTAAGACAAGCAATCATGTACAGCTCTAGAAAAAAGAACCGTTTTTTCTTTTTTTCCCCTTGTCTTCGAAACATCAACAGGAGCTACTCCTCTCTTCCTCAGCTTAGAAATATGTCAAAACATGCTTGTGGTGCTATGGATCACTTTTGTGTGGCCTTTCTAGCCATGGTCTTATAATACCCACCCAAGTGATTGGGCAGGACTGTGCTGATACGGCAATTGTGGCCCACCAAAGGACTGGTCAGTTTTGCCATCCCACTGGACTTGAGGTGAACCACCCCAAAGGCAAGAGAGAGAAGATACCACCACCACCAAGGAATAACAGCCAGGAGTCAGCACGTCCTTTGGACCCAGGATCCCTACACTGAGAAGCTCCTGGAACCGGGAGACGGAGAGAGAGGGCTGTAACACTGAAGGCAGCTGGAAGGGGAAGCAGAGACCCAGCAGCAGGAGATGGCACAGTGAGCCTCCCCACCCACAGAGAGTGGACGCTGAGTGCCTTTGGGCAGAGACCTAGGACCAGAAAGAAGCTTGTCTACGAGCACTGCTGGGAAGAGGCTGCCCTGATAGAAGAACTGTATCCTGAGAGTTCCTGAGCCTGAATTGTAACTGTTACTTCCCTAAGAAACCCCGTATTGTCTGTGAGTTCTTTGTGGTCACTGCAATGAATTATCAAACCCAGCAGAGAAGTAGACAATTCTGTGGGAAAGACGGTGGTTGGTATCAGAATTAGTAAAGATGGTAGAGAGAGGAGGCGTGTCTGACCTTCGCCTCATAGCAATTAGCCTTGGGGTTGTTGATATTGGTTCTCCTTCCCCCTTGTGAAGTTAGAGGAGGTCAGATGCTGGCCCCATGCTGTTTTTGCAATGCTCATGGGAGAGTCACTAACTAAGCTGGGAGGCTCTCAGAATACTAGAGTATGGTCTACTCATCACTCTTCCCTCCCTTTGCTGGCCTCCAAAGCCACGGGGTGTGTAGTGTGTATTTCCCCAGGCCATTGGGATTGGGCTTCGGCATGTGACTCGAAGTTCGCATTGGCAGGATGTTGGGGGAAGAAGTATTAAATGTGCTTTCATGGTTTAGCTTTCTTCTGACACTGCTGTGATCTGCCCTGAGAAGAGCAGATTCCATAAAGTTGCTGGTCCAAAGAGGAGAGGAATCAAGCCCAAACCCAGCCTGTTACCTCAAGACACATTCCAGCCCAGCTGAGTTCAGACAACGCCCAGCCAACTGCAAACATGAGCAAGAGAAAAAAGAAAAAATCCTTATTGGTTTCTAGGGCTATCTGTTATACTGCATTATTATAGCCATCACTGATTTATGCTTTAATAAAAAATAAAAATCTAGACTGTGGCATAACATATTCACAGACTGCACAAAAACGGAAGTGTTCATCTGGACCTTATCTTCCCATTTTATAGATGTGAATACTGAGGCTGGAAAGGCTGTGACTTGCTCTAAAGCAGAGAAACGGAGAGTAGGATCCCGATTGCCTAAGTCTGGGTGCCTTTTCTCACTGAACAATGGCAGATTCCAGATCAGAGTGAGTTTCCGTTGTGAGCCCTGGAGATGATCGTCCGTCTCCCTGCAGACGGGCTTCTATGTCTGTCCCTCTTTCCCCACTCTTCCATCCATGCTTCTCCATCAGCTGTCCATCTTGCCTTCGGAGTTGTCTGATTCCCACTCACTAACCCCATAAGAAGCTTTTGTTACAGACTGGCCTCGGCAGGGCGTCCCCCTGCCAGTGATTCAGCTCACGCTGGGCTGACACACACTCCGGCACCTTCCGCTGGAGATTAAAGACTTAAGTAAGGAGTCTCTTAACATCGCTTTCGACCTTTGTGTGTTTGCATGTTATCTGAAATCACTTTCCAAACCTCAGATTCAATTCTCAGAATTACAAAATCTCAGAGTTCCATGGGGTCTTGAGGTTATCTAATCCAACCCCTCCAAAAAGCAATTACATTATATATACTATGTATATATTGGAGCCCTGGTGGAGCAGTAGTTAAGAGCATAGCTGTCAATCAAAGGGTCAGTAGTTTGAATTCACCAGCCCCTCCTGGGAAACCCTATGGGGCAGTTCTACTTCGTCCTATAGGATCGCTGTGAGTTGGAACAGTAATGGGTTTTGGCATATATATTTATATTATATTGTATATTTATAACTTTATAAATATAATTATTCATATATTATAAATCTACATATAAAATGAATATATTTATAGTAGAACATAATACATGTTTTTTGTTATATATGGATTATATATTATATTATTATATTTTGCATATACAACATATTATATAGGAGCCGTGGTGGCATAGTGGTTGAGAGCTGGGCTGCTAACTCAAAGATCAGCAATTCATATCATATAAGGATCCCTGGTGGTGCAGTGGTTAAGCGCTTGGCTGCTAACTGAAAGGCCACTCCCCAGGAGAAAGATGTGGCAGTCTGCTTCCATAAAGATTACAGCCTTGGAAGCCCCATGGGGCAGTTCAACTCTGTCCTACAGGGTTGCTATGAGTCGGAATGGACTCGACAGCAACAGGTGTGGTTTCTTGGTTTATGTATTATATATCATTATATATAATTCCTGTAATTAATGTCTCTATTCTATCCAGATTACTGTTATAGTGGACTCCTGGAACACGTGTCCTTCTGCAGGTCTTGTTGAGGGTGATCCCTCCCTGCTCTGCCTTTTCAGGAAGCCATCTGTGGCATGGTGACTACAGACAGGATGGTGTCTCGGTGGTGTGCGGGTTCTTAGTCACATACGGTGTGAGTCAAAGTCACTGGGTCACAGAAATCAAAGATCTCATGTTACTTCAGAGAACAATGCAAAGTTGATGGTCATCTCACACTGAAAGGACACCCCTGCCTTCCTGCTTGACTTCTTTGTCAGTCACAGCAACCCTGGTCTCTGCTTATGACCTGTCACAGGATCCAATGAGGGTGTTCGGTCCGTAGTGCAGTGGGCCACAGAATGCCAGCCAACGTCAGATGCTGGCAATGAGAAACTTAATTGAACGTAGTGCTTCACCCGTCGTACTCAACCCAACATCCTCCCAGCTTATCTCTCTTGGGCCTCTCTGCAAAAAAGTAGATGGTCAATTGCATTAAGAAGGAGCCATTCTAGCTGGTGCTTCAGCGGAGCAATACTAAGTCTGGCACAAATAGCAAATGAGCCCATGCATAGTTTACAATGGCTGGAACAAAAGAAGCCATAATTCCAACTGAGTTGTGAGGCGAGTTGCATTTGACAACCACTCTCAGTATCTCAGGAATGTGACTCTCCCTCCAAAGGTAATAATTCTACTAACTACTCCTCAATGAATTACGCTTGGTTCAAACACATGGTAAAACAGCAGTATATTTCCAAATAAACTTGCAAGCATTTTATTGGAAATTGCATTTAAGAATGAAAGCGTAAATCCCTATGACTTTTCAATGGAAATGCCAGCTCTGGGTGGCGCAAATGGTTAAGCACTTGACTACTAGCCAAAAGGTTGGAGGTTCAACCCACCCAGAGGCACCTTGGAAGACAAGCCTGGCAATCTGCTTCTTCAAGGCCACAGCTCTACTCTGAGCGCATGTGGTAGAGCAACTCAACAGCAACTAACAACAACAACAACAAATGGGATGGGATGACACTGTACATGTGCAAATGGAGATAAGACTGAGTGATGCTGAAGACCAAGGTGTTTCCTCCTCTGTCGATTAGGAAGTCTGGCTGTCAGGAACAATGTTATGGACTAAATTGGGTCCACCAAAAAAGATATATTGAAGTCTTAAACCCTGGTGCCTGTGAACATGACCCTGCTTGGATATAGAGCCTTTGAAGACTGCTATCAGCTTGGTTAACATGAGGTTGTACTGGAGCATGGTGATTTCTAATCCTACGTGAATGGCGTCCTTATGAGAGGAGATGACACACAGAGACAGACAGAGGGAGGAAGGACTCCATGTGATGCTGCAGCTGCAAATCAAGGACTGTCTGGAGCTACTAGAAGCCGGAAGAGAGGCATGGAGCAGGAATCAGCATGGCTGACACCCTGATTTAGACTCCCAGCCTCCAGAACTGTGAGAAAATAAATTTCGGTTCTTATAAGCCACCCAGTTTGTTACAACAGCCCTAGGAGACTAAGACGCCCAACCTCCTTTTACCTCGCCTCATTGGGCTTCTGTGCTGTGCTTATTCCTTCATGCTCTGGCAGGGATGGTGCCACACTTTGATGAGATCACATTCTGAACAGCATGGGCAGTCACTCTAAGACAATCATTACAACCATTTCTTCCTCCGGATGGAGGAGCAACTGATCAGGCAAAGGTTGGGAGTGAAGGTGAAGTAAACCCTACCCGTTATACTGACCACACAGCTCTCACACTCAAGCAGTGGTGGTGTTAGACAAGGCAGGGAAGATCTCTGTATTACCAATGCAAAACCAAGAATGGCAGTTTCCTCCTAAAAGCCTCTTTTCCCATTTTTGGTTCTAAAAGGTCTAGGGTAAATAAAGACCAAGAACAATTTTGTTGTTTTTGTTGTTAGGTGCCGTCGAGTCGGTTCCGACTCATAGTGACCCTACGCACAACAGAACAAAACACTGCCCGGTCCTGCGCCATCCCCACAACCGTTGTTGTGCTTGAGCTCATTGTTGCAGCCACTGTGTCAGTCCACCTCATTGAGGGTCTTCCTCTTTTCCGCTGACCCTGTACTCTGCCAAGCATGATGTCCTTCTCCAGGGACTGATCCAAAAGTATGTCCAACATGTCCAAAGTATGTAAGACTCAGTTTCGCCATCCTTGTCTCTAAGGAGCATTCTGGCCGCACTTCATCCACGATGGGTTTGTTCGTTCTTTTGGCAGTCCATGGTATATACAATATTCTTCGTCAACACCACAATTCAAAGGCGTCAACTCTTCTTCGGTCTTCCTTATTCATTGTCCAGCTTTCACATGCATATGATGTGACTGAAAATACCAAGGCTTGGGTCAGGCGCACCTTAGTCTTCGGGGTGATATCTTCGCTCTTTAACACTTTAAAGAGGTCCTTGGCAGCAGATTTGCCCAATGCAATGCGTCTTTTGATTTCTTGACTGCTGCTTCCATGGCTATTGATTGTGGATCCAAGTAAAATGAAATTCTTGACAACTTCAATCTTTTCTCCATTTATCATGATGTTGCTCACTGGTCCATTTGTGAGGATTTTTGTTTTCTTTACATTGAGGTGTAATCCATACTGAAGGCTGTGGTCTTTGATCTTCATTAGTAAGTGCTTCAGGTCCTCTTCACTTTCAGCAAGCAAGGTTGCGTCACCTGCATAACACAGGTCGTTAATGAGTCTTCCTCCAATCCTGATGCCCCATTCTTCTTCATATAGCCCAGCTTCTCGGATTATTTGTTGAGCATACAGATTAAATAGGTATGGTGAAAGAGTACAACCCTGACGTATGCCTTTCCTGACTTCAAACCAATCAGTATTCCCTTGTTCTGTCCGAACAACTGCCCCTTGATCTATATAAAGGTTCCTCATGAGCACAATTCAGTGTTCTGGAATTCCCATTCTTCATAATGCTATCCATAGTTTGTTATGATCCACACAGTCGAATGCCTTTGCATAGTCAATAAAACACAGGTAAACATCTTTCTGGTATTCTCTGCTTTCAGCCAGGATCCATCTGACATCAGCAATGATATCCCTGGTTACACGTCCTCTTCTGAAACAGGCCTGAATTTCTGGCACTTCCCTGTCGATATACTGCTGCAGCCACTTTTGAATGATTTTCAGCAAAATTTTGCTTGCGTGTGATATTAACGATATTGTTCTATAATTTCCACATTCAGTTGGATCACCTTTCTTGGGAATAGGCATAAATATGGATCTCTTCCAGTCAGTTGGCCAGGAAGCTGTCTTCCGTATTTCCTGGCATAAACGAGTGAGCACCTCCAGCACTGCATCTATTTGTTGAAACATCTCAATTGATATTCCATCAGTTTCTGGAGCCTTGTTTTTTGCCAATGCCTTCAGAGCAGCTTGGACTTCTTCCTTCAGTACCATCGGTTCCTGATCATATGCCATCTCTTGAAATGGTTGAATATCGACTAATTCTTTTTGATATAATGACTCTGTGTATTCCTTCTATCCATCTTCTTTTGATGCTTCCTGTGTCATTTAATATTTCCCCCATGGAATCCTTCACTATTGCAACACGAGGCTTGAATTTTTTCTTCAGTTCTTTCAGCTTGAGAAATGCCAAGCATGTTCGTCCCTTTTGGTTTTCCATCTCCAGCTCTTTGCATGTCATTATAATACTTTACTTTGTCTTCTAGAGAGGCCCTTTGAAATCTTCTGTTCAGTTCTTTTACTTCATCAATTCTTCCTTTTGCTTTAGCTGCTCGATGCTCAAGAGCAAGTTTCAGAGTCTCCTCTGACATCTATCTTGGTCTTTTCTTTCTTTCCTGTCTTTTCAGTGACCTCTTGCTTTCTTCATGGATGATGTCCTTGATGTCATTTCACAACTCGTCCAGTCTTCAGTCACTAGTGTTTGATGCATCAAATCTGTTCTTCAGGTGGTCTCTAAACTCAGGTGGGATATACTCAAGGTCATATTTTGGCTCTCGTGGACTTGCTCTGATTTTCTTCAGTTTCAGCTTGAACTTGCATATGAGCAATTGATGGTCTGTTCCACAGTCGGCCCCTGGCCTTGTCCTGACTGATGATATTGAGCTCTTCCATCGTCTCTTTCCACAGATGTAGTCAATTTGATTTCTTGTGTTCCATCTGGCCAGGTCCATGTGTATAGTTGCCGTTTATATTGGTGAAAGAAGGTATTTGCAATGAAGAAGTCATTGGTCTCGCAAAATTCTACCATTCGCTCTCCGGCATTGTTTCTATCGCCAAGGCCATATTTTCCAACTACTGATCCGTCCTCTTTGTTTCCAACTTTCGCATTCCCATCGCCAGTAAATATCAACGCATCTTAATTGCATGTTCAATCAATTTCAGACTGCAGCAGCTGAAAAAAATCTTCTATTTCTTCATCTTTTGCCCTAGTGGTTGGTGCGTAAATTTGAATAATAGTCGTATTAACTGGTCTTCCTTGTAGGCATATGGATATTATCCTATCACTGACAGCGCTGTACTTCAGGATACATCTTGAAACATTCTTTTTGATGATGAATGTGACACCATTCCTCTTCAAGTTGTCATTCCCATCATAGTAGACTGTATGATTGTCCAATTCAAAATGGCCAAAATCAGTCCATTTCAGCTCTCTAATTCCTAGGATATCAATGTTTATGTGTTCCGTTTTTGACAATTTCAATTTTCCTAGAATTCATACTTCATACATTCCAGGTTCCAATTCTTAATGGATGTTTGCAGCTGTTTCTTCTCATTGTGAGTCGTGCCACATCAGCAAATGAAGGTCCCAAGAGCTTTACTCCATCCACGTCATTAAGGTTGACTCTACCTTGAGGAGGCAGCTCTTCCCTAGTCATCCTTTGAGTGCCTTCCAGCCTGGGGGGCTCGTCTTCCAGCACTATATCAGACAATGTTCCACTGCTATTCATAAGGTTTTCACTGGATAATACTTTTCAGAAGTAGGCTGCCGGGTCCTTCTTCCTAGTCTCTTAGTCTGGAAGCTCAGCTGAAACCTGTCCTCCATGTGTGACCCTGCTGGTATCTAAATACCGGTGGCATAGCTTCTAGCATCACAGCAACACACAAGCCCCCACAGGATGACAAACTGACAGACACATGGGGGAAGAACAATTTAAAAAAAAAAAAGGAACAATTTTAACCATATGTTTTATTGTGTTCTCCACAAACCTGTGGAATCCTTGTTCTTTACTTACTGGGGACCATTACTCATTACTCTTCCATGTACTTAATGATTATAAAAATGATTAACCAACTCTGTCTAGGGCTAAGTGAATAAGAAGTAACCCACGGTTAAGAAAAAATTGCTCAAGTGGCCATCTAAGTTGCATCAATTGGTCTCAACCCACCTGGATCAGAGGAGAATGAAGAGCACCAAGGACACAAGGTAATTATGAGCCCATGAGACAGAAAGGGCCACATAAACCAGTGATGACATCATCCTGAGACCAAAAGAACTAGATGGTGCCTGGCCACAACCGATGACTGCCATGACAAGGAACACAACAGAGAACCCCTGAGGAAGCAGGAGAGCAGTGGGATGCAGGCCCCAAATTCTTGTAAAAAAGACCAGGCTTAATGGTCTGACTGAGACTAGAAGGACCCCGGTGGTCATGGCCCCCAGACCTCCTTTTGGCCCAGGACAGGAACCGTTCCCAAAGCCAACTCTTCAGATAGGGATTGGACTGGACAATGGGTTGGAGAGGGATACTCGTGAGGAGTGAGCTTCTTGAATCAGGTGGACACTTGAGACTATGTTGGCATCTCCTGCCTGGAGGGGAGATGAGAGGGTAGAGAGGGTTAAAAACTGGTGAAATGGACACGAAAAGAGAGAGTGGAGGGAGGGAGCGGGCTGTCTCATTAGTGGGAGAGCAATTGGGAGTATGTAGCAAGGTATATAAAGGTTTTTGTGTGAGAGATTGACTTGATTTGTAAATTTTTACTTAAAGCACTATAAAAATTGAAAAAAAGAAAATATTGCTCAAAATAGGAAAAAATACTTGAGGTTTTCCAGACTGGGGCGATTGGTTCAGATTTGAGGTAGCCAAATGTGTATGGCTAACTTTCATTTTCTTTGTTTTTCTAAATATTACATTCACCATTCAACATACATCGTTATCGTGCTTATGGGACACCCTGAATTCAATACACTTGCATTTTCAGCAGCAGTAATCCTCTTTGAAAGCATAGCCACATTTCTGTTGGTGTTGACTGACATTAAACTTTTTTTCTGCTAAATTAGACAACTCATTTGTGAAAAAGTGAGTTTTCACACTAGGTATTCCAAGAAGTACAGTGGCTTAACAAGCAGGTGTGTGAGGCTTGTATCAACCAAATTCAAACCTTCCTGAAATTTTTGAGGAAAAAAAAAAAGTTGAAGCTGCATTTTTATGTGGTTGTTTACTCTTAAAAATCTATCTGCTTTGCCAAAGATCATTTTTTGATCACTTACACTTTATTCCCTACAGTTGTTAGCATATTAGCTTAATAAAATTAAGAACTTCTTGCATATTCAAAGCGAAACACAATGGGAAAACCACATTCCTTCAATAGTTACATGAACTTGGAACTTGACTGTTGTCATGGATTGAATTGTGTCCCCAAAATATCTGTTGGATTGGCTGGGCCATAATTCTCAGTATTGTGTGACTGTCCACCATTTTATGTGATTGTCCACCATTTTATGTGATTTCCCTACATGTTATAAATCCTACCACGATGATGTAATAAGATGGATTAGTGGCAATTCAATTGATGAGATCCACAAGATTAGTTAGTGTCTTAAGCCAATCTCTTTTGAGATATAAAAGAGAGAAGTGAGCAAAGAGACATGGGGACCTCACACTATCAAGAAAGCGGTGCTGGGAGCAGTGCACATCCTTTGGATCTGAGGTTTCTGTGCTGAGGTGCTCCCAGACCAAGGGAAGAGTGACGACAAGGACCTTCTCCCAGTGCCAACAAAGACAGAAAGCCCTCCCCTGGAGCTGATACCTTGAATTTGGACTTGTAGCCTACTCAACCATGAAAGAATAAACTTCTCTTTGTTAAAGCCATCCACTTGTGGTATTTCTGTTATAGCAGCACTAGATGACTAAGGCAATTGTCTGTTTACTCTGCATACATGAATACAGTCTCTCTTGTTCTCAGATGCTATACACTCACCAAAACCAACTCTAAAATATGGATGTGACACTTTAATTTTTGTCTCAGGGTGGACAAGGAGAGCTCTAAAATTTATTCAAATCTATACTAGTTTCCTATTGCTGCTATAACAAATTACATAAACTTAGTGGCTAAGAACAACACAAGCTGTTTGTCATATAGCTCTGGGGATCAGAAGTCAGACATCGGTCTAGAATCAAGGTGTCAGCTGGCCTGCATTCATTCCTTTGTGAAAGCTCTGGGGAAGAATCTACTTTCTTGACTTTTCCAGCTTCTAGAGACCACCTGAATTCCTTGGCTCGTGGCCCCCTTACTTCATCGAAGCAACATTTCATCTCTCTGACCATTCTTCTGTTATCACAACTCACTCTCACTGTAGCCTGGGAAGGTTTTCTGCTTTTTAAGAGCTCATGTGATTAGATCAGGGCCACCTAGATAATCTAGGATAATCTCCCCATCTCAATGTTGCTGTGAAAAAAAAAAAAAAAATGGCATAGCATGCATACAAAAATACCTCGAAAAGAGGGGAGGGAGCATTTGTCAAATGTAGGAAGTGCGCATCATTTGCATAAAATATGTTGTGTGTATAAATATATATATATGTATTTTTTTTTATCTTCTTAGGATTTTAATAGTATCTTATCAAAAAAAAATTTTTTTTTTTAATCAATGTGTGAAACTCCTGTGGCTCAAAATGTTGCCCTCTTGGCTGGGGTTCTGGCCAATTGGCTGAGCTGGGCCATTCCAGGATGGCGTGGTATAGATGTAAAGTACACATGCCTGGTCTTTCAAGGACAGGTCTGTACATAAGCCTGGAAATTTTTCACACAGCACACTGGAGTAGGGGCAGGAAGACTGAAGATTCCTGAGCCGATTAGTAAGTCATCTCTGGGCATTCTGCCTTGTCATCCAAAGACGCTAGAAGTAGGTCTCCCATTGAATGGCGGAGGTGAAGCCTTTCAGTCTCCAAAGCCCATGATGTCAGTGAAGGCCAGGCTCCGGGGTGTGTAAAAGAAAGTAGATGGAGTTTTAATGAAAGGAAAGTACTTGCTATAATAGTCCTGCTCCCCATGACGGTTTTTGCTGGCTTAGACGTCCCTTCTCTTTGAAAGGAACGTAAATCTTCGGAAAAAATCAGTAGTGCTGCTTTAACAGTATATGAAAGCCAACAGACTCGGGTGGCAAAGGGATTTCTGCATCAAATGGATGAGATAATTGAGTGTTTCTTGGTTCTACATCCAAATGGTGTATTCACAAGGATCGCGAGCGCGTATGAGCATGTGCGTGCAGCCTATCATGATAAGTCTGCACCAGGTATATAGAGTTGTCAAGACAAATTAAATGAAAATTGCTTTCTCTATTAAATCAAACATCAGTGTGGTAAAGCACAATGATGATAGTAATTTAGCCACAACTCTTTCCAGGAGGACACACGCTAGACTTCGTGTGAGTACACAGATCAATCAAATCACTGTGGTTAGCATTCCAGGGTAGCTACACTGTGTGTGCATACCAGAAATGATTGGGTTTTAATACAAATGCAGTATTTCACAAGAAATTACTATATCACTGTGGATTCTGGTTACGATAGTGAGGTCCTTCGATAGTCAGTGTCGCTATTAAGAGTTACCAATCAATTATCACTCAGCCAGAGAAACTTCAAAAACAAAATGGATCTGTTGTGTACCACGAACAAAATCAAGATGATTAAGATACGAGAAAAAAATCTGCATCCAGTAAAACAAGTAGATACTGCTGTTGTTGTGTGCCACTGAGTTGATTCTGACTCATACCAACCCTACAGGACAGAGTTGAACTGTGCCATACAGTTTCCAAGGCTGTGGTGCGGTGGTTAAGAGCTACAGCTGCTAAGCAAGAGGTCGGCAGTTGAAATCCACCAGCTGCTCCTTGGAAACCCCATGGGGCAGTTCTACTCTGCCCTATAGGTTCGCTACAAGTCGGAAGCGATTCAACAGCAATGGGTTTGGTTTTGGGGAATCTTTACTGAAGCCAATTGCCAGGACTCTTCTCCTGCAGAGTAACTGGCAGGTTCAAAATGCTGACCTTTCAGCCAGTAGCTAACCCCTTTAACCCCTGTGCCATCAGGTCTCCTTTTGAAATATAAACATACAGGGCACTAAATATTTTTATATATATATATATATATATATTCTATCTATCTACACACACACACATATATATATACACAAAGAAAAAGAGGTATACTGGAAAATATCCTGTAAATGCATCTGTCTCGCTTGGGGAAATAATTCATTATTCAGAACAGATTTCTGACTGTTCATTACATTATACAAGCTGGTTTGGGAGATGTTTACATATAAATGTGAATAAGTGTAAGATATTTAGAGAAGCTAAGAAATTATATAGAGTGACATCACATGCATTTCTTGTTTTGCCTTGTAAATATTTTATATTTAGAAATGAGATCCAAGAGTCATTCTAATAACCTATTAGTGTTATAAAAAAACTATCAGAAATTATTAAATATACTAGCTGACCATTGGTATAGAATTTTTTTTTAATATTTTATTTACATAAAGCATGCTATATGACATTCACCCTTGAGTAAGCAGGGCAATGCTACCAAGTTATGGGGTTATCGATGAGTGTGAAATCTTCCTCTCAGCAGCAGAAAAAAAGAAACTGGAAATGTCAGGACTTTTTTCTTTTGATGCATGATGCAAGTAATTTTGTATCAATGCTAGTACTTGGGAATGCAGCTGCAAAAAGGTCTGATCCAGGATTTGTGCCAAATGTTATATCCTCTACAGGGAAATGGGAAACAGCGGCAAAACTCCAGCTGGGGCTGAAATGAGTAGTTTCTGCCTCAGTTGTTCATTCAGATGTAATGAGATAATCGCATATTCAATTCAGAATCACATTTCAAAGGGGTTCTGGCGTTTCCAGCCTTTCCTTTTCTGCTGTAGGCTAAAGCATGGCCACCATTCTGGTTTCTGAACTTCCAGGATTGGGGTGTGTGTGTGTGTGTGTGTGTGTGTGTGTGCGTGTGTGTGAAACAGAGTATTTGCATGTGATATATACATATGTATGTGTGTGTGTATATATATATGTCTGTATGTATCGTATAAACCTACACATAATATCACACACACTCATGTTTACAATGGCAGAAAATAAAGCTTAACGTGTAAACCTTCCATCCATTTCTTCAGCTCCTGGAATTGATACGTGATACCTACGCTCCCTTTCTCTTTCAGGATGGACTTCTTGTTGAGGAGACCTACTGAAAAAGCAATGCACAGCTCTGCCATATTGTCTTAGTGTGACATAGAAGTCCATGGCGTGTAACATCAGAAAAGGCCATGCCAACAAGCTGACAGCTACAATTCTGGTGTATTTCGTATTATGAGTGGCAAATGACTTTACATCCTCAATGAACAAAATGCCTGCAACAACCCAATGCATGTTTTCCCTTGTATGCATACAAACACTTAAGAGAGGTTCAACTGCCTCCCACCTTCTGCCAGCCTTCCTTGGGTACCGCTGCCTACCTCCAGGCCTAGCTCTTTAGAATGAAAACTTAACCATCCATCTATGTCTGGGTTAGCACTAATGCCAACAAATGTTTGCTGGTGTTGATGATGACAACGACATAATTAAAAGTGGAACGTCAAAAGTGTCACAATTCTTTTCTTCAAGAACAGATAGAACTCACTTAAGAAACATTTATCTAGCCACTGAAAATGCTTGAAGGACTGAGGTTGTTTAAAGAATAAAGAGTCTTGCTGTCCAGCAATGTGATTCCAACTGAAAAGAGCAGGGGATGAACTGATCACTCATGAAGAAGGCTAAACAAGAAGCATAGCTTTGGCCCTTGGATTAGCAGAGATAGCACTGTGTCTAAGTACAGCAAAGGAGGAGAGGGATGGGTCCTTAGCTGGGATCATCTGAATCACGTGTGCCATTCTACTCTCTAACAGGGCCCCAACATAGGACCAAGGTCCATGAGTGGACCCCAAATCCTTGCCCAATTGGAGTAAAGAGAACTGCATGCTAATGAGCAGAACCATATACTGAAACAGAAAGATATATGGGCCAATTAGTCTGTCACCATGGCCAAGTCTGCTTATGATAAATAAGGGCAATTTGCTGGTTTTTTCTAGTCTATTTCAAATCTCACAGCTCCCACTATGTTCAGAGGACTGTTTCTTGTTTCCCAGGTCTCTTCCCAGTGGTGAAAGGTGGTACAATGAAATGGTGAAGGGATTCAGAAACTCAGCTGTGTGGTTTTGGCCATGCCATGTGACCTACCTAAGTTTCATTTGCTCATCTGTAAATTGAAGATAACAATGCCCACCTTAAAGGACTGTCAGAAAGATTAACTGAAATTATATATGGAAGCTTCCTCTCTAGATGGACCTGAAGCACTCAATTTTCAATTACTCTATTTTCCCACCTTTAAAAAGGTACGAATAAAACAGGAAAATCAATATAACAACTTTAAAGACACTATATAAGATAAAAAAGAATTCTCCTAGAAATAAAAGTAAAGATGGCAGTGCAAACACTTCTTACACAGAGAAGAGTTTTCAAATGGCAGGGGTTCATACAAAATCTCATGGGATACAACTGATCTTTGGAGAGGGAAAAAAAGAAATTTCCAGAAGCTCAAATCACTACAAAAACTGGGAAAATCAAATGGGAGTGTGGGAAGTGACTGCAAAAGGATATTTACAGCATCTTGGGAGGAGCTAACAAAGCACCCTTCTCAATGCAGGAGAGCTATACGGAGAGGAAAAGTGGATACTGGCTTAGTTAGTCACAAACATTAGCAATGTGGTGGCAGGATGGGGTGATAGGAGCTTTCCCAGAGCTTGCCTAGCACCATGGAACAGCAAGAGAAGCAAGGTTAGGTAAAAACGATCTCCTTCTCTACAAGAAACAGGTGGAGAGGAGGGCTTCAGAATTATGACAATCCCAGATTCATTAGGATCTCTGGCTGCAGAGAAGGCAAAACAACTCACACATAAGACTACATCGAATAGTGCTTCACTATAGATGAGGAGAAATTTCTGCTAGCCTGGTTACAGCCTTACCCTTAAAAAATCCTTCTTCAAGTTACCTCATCCAGGAAGTCCTCCCCTCATTGAAATGTGAGAAATAAATAAAAACGAAAAAAATAGTATTATATAAAGATAATACAAGACACAAGGAAGAAAAGCACTAAGAAAACAAATGGAACGTAAACACACACTCAACCGAAAAGGGTAGTTGTTGAGTGACGAATCCTTTGAATAAAACATACGGCCATGAATGAAAAGAATTAAGTAACTCAAACAGAGATAAAAGGTTAAGTAAAGACATGAAGGAGATGGAATAAGCTATTAGAACATGGAAAAGGACAGAAATTAAAAAAAAAAAAAAATCACAGACTGATTGCCATGTTGTAACCAGCCCCCGCAAAGTAGATACTGTACAGGATATTGAGGGCTGTATTTTTTTTTTTCTTATTATTAGAAAATAATATGAAGCCCCCTTATCCAAAAAGAGTTAAAAAAGAATTCAAGGGAGGGAAATAGGGAAGAAGACAAAAGAGGTCCAAAATCTGCAAAACTGGTGTGCCTGGGAAAAAGAATACCATAAATAAACTAAAAAAGAATTTTTTTTAATTAAAAATATTTAAAAAATAATCTAGAAATAGCAACTTAAGAATACTTGAATACACAGATTAAAATGGTCATTAAAAACAAACAAAAAAACAAACCAGTGCCGTCGCGTCAATTCTGACTCATAGTGACCCTATAGGACAGAGTAGAACTGCCCCATAGAGTTTCCAAGGAGCACCTGGCGGATTCGAACTGCTGACGTTTTGGTTAGCAGCCGTAGCACTTAACCACTACACCACCAGGGTTTCCAAATGGTCATTAATGTCCCAAAAATTTAATACAGAAAAGTCAGCAAGAACCTGATCTATATCAGAATTTATTTTATTCAATTTTTAAACATTTAAAAAAAAAAACCTTCATAATCAGAACAAAAAAGAAAAAAAGTCACTTAAAGAAAGTAAATTAAAATTAAATTAAATTAAAATCAAACTTCTTCACAGTAATATTTCACACTTGAAGATATGTCTATAAAATGCTCACGGATATACCCAGAAAAATTTGCATTCAGTGATAAAAACTACAGACCACTTTTCAAATACAAATACAAGAGAAAGGAGATTTGAGCCGGGCAGTATAGGAATATTTATAACCAAAGATCAGATACAGATCTTTTAATAGTGACAAATCAAGTAATCAAGGATATAAATATAAACTTCAGAAGAACTAATACAAATAATACAATGAAGTAAAATTGGGTGGCAGTATACACGGTATAAGGAGCCCTGGTTGCCCAATGATTAAGCACTCAGCCACTAACCAAAAGGTCAGCAGTTCAAATCCACCAGCCACTCCATGGGAGAAAGATGTGGCAGTATGCTTCCATAAAGGTTATAGCCTTGGAAATCCTATGGGGCAGTTCTACTCTGTTCTATAGGGTCACTATGATTCCAGCTATGATCTGGAACCAACTTGATGGCAACCAACCACAACAATACATAGTATACTGCCTAATTTTACCTCCAGTCATACTAGAGAGTTAACAGTTTCTAAACAGAAATAGAAGATTAAGTATATCAAATAAATTTATAATTATAGACGTAGCCATTATAAGAACCAAAAAAAACCCATCGACCTTCCAAATTATTAAAAGAAATAAGCACATACTGAACACACATAAACACACAAAAGAACAAAATAGGAAAATAAAAGTAATATAAAGAGGAAAAAAAATAACATAAAATAGGATATAACACAATGTAAATTTGCTAAACTTACTCCCATACTGGATCACAAATTCAATTATACATTGTTTTGGTGAGTTTTAAACTGATTAAAAGTGTTGAATATTAGGGATGTGGAAAGGCCTACCAGACAAATGCAAATAAAGAAAAAGCAATGGCCATGCTTTATACACCAGACAAGGTTAAAATTAGGGCTGAGAGGATTAGCGAGACAAATAGCCCTGTATAATGACAAAGGGTACAACCTGTAAGGAAGATATAAGAGGTATGAATATCTACGCATGAAGAAAATATCACATCAAAATTCATAAAGCAAAACACAGAAAATAAAAGAAAAATAGGTAGAAATATATTCATAGTGGGAGAGTCTCATTCACATCTCTCAGTCCATGACTGATCTAATACACATAAAAAGTAAGAATAATGACCCTTTACAGAACATAATTAATACATTAGATCTATTCGGAATTTCCCTAAATCTATAAACTGAAAACAGATTATCCATTTTCCTTTCCAGTACCCAAGGGAAAGATCACCCATCCTGAAGGCATCCGGACTACGAATGCAGTCCGTTCCTATGTCTGTCTTCAAGTCGAATTTGTACATAAGTTGGAACAGTTAGGTACAGGTTGTATCTAACGTCCATTAGTCAAATGTTTATCTTAGTATATAAGATATAGTGTAACTCTCTATGCATAAAAAACATTAAAGAAACACGTCCAGATACACTAAAACATCTTTAACATAAGGTACAGTAATAATAATATTTTGATGCGTATCCCAAATATAGCACCCATTTGTTATTACAAATCATTTTATGTACCTCAAATTTTTAATATAATGGGCTGTATGAGGGATATGGCTTGTAGCTACAGTTTGTAATTATGGGTTGTATGTAAATTGGACATTCGTAATCCGGGGACTGCTGTATTAGGCCACAAATATAAGTTTATTAATCTTTCGCAAAAAGAAATGGTATAAAATGGAACATTATCTGAACTCAATATAACAAAACTACACATCAATAGCAAAATTTTCCACCTGCAATTTACTCAAGTCACAAAGGAAAGCAAAGCTGAAATTGGAGACCATCTAGGTGATAAAGGTAATGAATACTGCAAAAAGCAACACTCGGAAGAAATCATATACTCTTGCATATAACAAGACAGAATGAAAATAAATGAATTAAGCACTCGACTAAAAAAATTTAAAAGAAAAATTTAAAAGGAAAAAATTAATAAAAATAATCAATGCATTAGAAAATAGAATAATGTTAAAATCATTAAGTAGGATGGAAGTTTTAAAATAAATAATAAAATAGGTTAATCATTGGCTAAACTAAACAAGGAAAGGAGAACAAAAACATACAAACTTAGAAATGAGCATTTGTTGTTTTTAGGTGCTGCTGAGTCAATTCTGACTCATAGTGACCCTACAGAACAGAGTAGAACTGCCCTATAGGGTTTCCAAGGAGCAGCTGGTGGATTTGAACTGCCGACCTTTTTGGTTAGCAGCCGAGCTCTTACCCACTACGTCACCAGGGCATAGGGAACTAATAATAGATAGTGGTGAAGTCTGGATAAGAGAAACTAAAGTATAAAATAGAAGAAATTATAGTTATTTGTACACAGTAAAACTACAACTGAAAAATCCATGAGTATCAACTGAAAAACTACTACAAATGATAAAAGATAATTCCTTGAAATGACTGAGTAAGAAAATAATTTGCCTATCTATATACAAACGACACTTTTGAAACAAAGGTCCTATTCACAACCTGAACAAAAAGAATAAGCATAAAAAATGTGTAAAAACCAGACAAAAAACATGTTGAAATGCATCAGAGGGATGCAAAGGGAAAATTGAAAAAGTGGAATGGTTTGTTGTTGTTGTGTGCCCTTGAGTTGATTCTAACTTACAGAGACCCTATAGAACAGAGCAGAACTGCCCCATAGAATTTCCTAGGCTGTAATCTGTACAGGAGCAGATTGCCAGGTCTTTTCTCCTGTGGAGCCACTGATGGATTCAAACTGCCAACCTTTCAGTTAGCAGCTGAGCACTTAAAACATTGTGCCACCAGGGCTCCTAATGAAATGGCTAAGTCGTTAGTCCGTTGCTGTTGAGCTGCTTCTGACTCAAGGAGACCCTAAACAACAGAGTAAAACTGCCCCATAGGGTTTCCTCAGCTATAATCTTTACAGGAGCAGACTCTCATAAGGATTTTATTTTACCTATTTTTATTATATCTCCCATGGTGCAGCTGGTGGGTTCCAACTGCCAGCCTTTGGATTAGTAGCCAAGTACTTAACCACTGTGCCAGCAGGGCTCCTTCAGTAGAACGGTAGACCCAAGTAAGATGGGAAGAGTTAATATCCTAAGGAGGGTAATTCTTCTTAAATTAATGTACACATTTCACACTGCATTAAGGAAATTCAGACAGATTTTTTCTAACCAGATAGTCTAATTTTAAAATAAACATGCAAATAAAGCCAGAAAAACTCTGCAAAAAACTAAAATAAGTAAGGTAGAAATGGGTTTACCATAATTTTAAAGATATTTTAAGGTCGTGGCACAGATAGGTGCATAAACAGAACAAGGGAACAGAAAGGAGAGATGAGGACAGGGCCAAATAATTATAAAATTTTAGCACGTGATAAAAGTGGTGCCAGGTATCAGTAGAAAGAAAAATGATTCTCCAATTAAGGGCTCTGAAACAATGGGAACTTCTGGCAAAAAAAAAGAAAGAAAGAAACTGCATTCCTACCTAACACATCACATCAAAACAAGTTACAGGGGTTTAAACAACAAAAAATAATAAAATGATTAGAAGAAAGCAAAGCGAATTTTTTTTTATAGTCATAAAATGGGACTACATCTGTGGAAAGAGATGATGGAAAAGCTCGATATCATCAGTCAGAACAAGGCCAGTGCCGACTGTGGAACAGACCATCAATTGCTCTTATGCAAGTTCAAGCTAAAACTGAAGAAAATCAGAGCGAGTCCACGAGAGCCAAAATATGACCTTGAGTACATCCCACCTGAATTTGGAGACCATCTGAAGAATAAATTTGACGCATCAAATGCTAGTGACTGAAGACCGGACGAGTTGTGGAATGACATCAAGGACATCATACATGAAGAAAGCAAGAGGTCATTGAAAAGACAGGAAAGAAAGAAAAGACCAAGATGGATGTCAGAGGAGACTCTGAAACTTGCTCTTGAACGTCGAGCAGCTAAAGCAAAACGAAGAATTGATGAAGTAAAAGAACTGAAGATTTCAAAGGGCATCTCGAGAAGACAAAGTAAAGTATTATAATGACGTGCAAAGAGCTGGAGATGGAAAACCAAAAGGCAGGAACACACTCAGCGTTTCTCAAGCTGAAAGAACTGAAGAAAAAAATCAAGCCTTGAGTTGCAATAGTGAAGGATTCCATGGGGAAAATATTAAACGACACAGGAAGCATCAAAAGAAGATGGAAGGAATACACAGAGTCATTATACCATAAAGAATTAGTTGATGTTCAACCATTTCAAGAGGTGGCATATGATCAGGAACCAGTGGTACTGAAGGAAGAAGTCCAAGCTGCTCTAAAGGCACTGGCGAAAAACAAAGCTCCAGGAACTGATGGAATATCAATTGAGATGTTTCAACAAACAGAAGCAGTGCTGGAGGTGCTCACTCGTCTATGCCAGGAAATATGGAAGACAGCTTCCTGGCCAACTGACTGGAAGAGGTCCATATTTATGACTATTCCCAAGAAAGGTGATCCAACTGAATGTGGAAATTATAAAACAATATCACTAATATCACACGCAAGCAAAATTTTGCTGAAGACCTTTCAAAAATGGCTGCAGCAGTATAACGACAGGGAACTGCCAGAAATTCAGGCCTGTTTCAGAAGAGGACGTGGAACCAGGGATATCACTGCTGATGTAAGATGGATCCTGGCTGAAAGCAGAGAATACCAGAAAGATGTTTACCTGTGTTTTATTGACTATGCAAAGGCATTCGACTGTGTGGATCATAACGAACTATGGATAACACTGCGAAGAATGGGAATTTCAGAACACTTAATTGTGCTCATGAGGAACCTTTACATAGATCAAGACGCAGTTGTTCAGACAGAACAAGGGGATACTGATTGTTTTTAAAGTCAGGAAAGGCATGTGTCAGGATTGTATTCTTTCACCATACCTATTCAATCTCTGTGCTGAACAAATAATACGAGAAGCTGGACTATATAAAGAAGAATGGGGCATCAGGATTGGAGGAAGGCTCATTAACAACCTGCGTTATGCAGATGACACAACCTTGCTTGCTGAAAGTGAAGAGGACTTGAAGCACTTACTAATGAAGATCAAAGACCACAGCCTTCAAGTATGGATTGCACCTCAACGTAAAGAAAACAAAAATCCTCACAACTGGACCAATGAGCAACATCATGATAAACGGAGAAAAGACTGAAGTTGTCAAGAACTTCGTTTTACTTGGATCCACAATCAATAGCCATGGAAGCAGCAGTCAAGAAATCAAAGACACATTGCATCGGGTAAATCTTCTGCAAAGGACCTCTTCAAAGTATTGAAGAGCAAAGATGTCACCTTGAAGACTAAGGTGCACCTGACCCAAGCCACGGTGTTTTCAATCGCATCATATGCGTGTGAAAGCTGGACAATGAATAAGGAAGACCGAAGAAGAATTGATGCCTTTGAATTGTGGTGTTGGAGAAGAATATTGAATATACCATGGACTGCCAAAAGAACGAACAAATCTCTCTTGAAGGAAGTACAACCAGAATGCTCCTTAGAAGCACGGATGGCGAGACTGCGTCTTACATACTCTGGACATGTTGCCAGGAGGGATCAGTCCTTGGAGAAGGACATCATGCTTGGCAAAGCACAGACTCAGTGGAAAAAAGGAAGACCCTCAATGAGGTGGATTGACACAGTGGCTGTAACAGTGAGCTGAAGCATAACAACAACTGTAAGGATGGCGCAGGACTGGGCAGTGTTTCGTTCTATTGTGCATAGGGTCACTATGAGTTGAAACTGACTTGATGGCACCTAACAACAACAACAACAACAACAACAAGGCATTCTTTTAAGTCTTGTCACAGTGGTTCCAGCCTAGAGCTAATTTGGCCTCATTACTAAGGAGATACACAGCCTAGGGTCGCTATGAGTCGGAACCACCTCAGCGGCACCTATCAACAACAAAATGGGAAAGGTTTTTCTAAGTATGACACAAATCCTGTATGCCATAAACTATTTATAAATTCCATTACATAAAAATAATAGTTCTATAAGCCAAAAAAAAAAAAAAATCAAACAGAAAAGTGAGAAAATATTTTGTAATTCAAATCTTGGAAAAGAGAGATTTTCTTAAACGGTGATAAATTCTGTAAATGAATCATTAAGGAAGAGAACAACCATTTGAAAGAAAGATGGTGAAGAACATTAACTGATAGTTAATTAAAAAGGAATTTTGATTGCTGAGGAGTATGTGAAAATATGCTTAATTTCATTCATAATAAGAAATAAATCAAAAGTATATGATATACAACACTGTTTTCGCCTATCAGAGTGGCAGAGAGAAAAGTGTCTGATGACATTAGCTCAGCAGGAACGTAGGGAAGCTTTCATACAGTACTGAAAATTGATAAAATGAGCCGTGGAACTAAATGGTGCCTGGTTTCCACCACTGACTGCTCTGACAGGGATCATACTAGAGGGTCCTGGACAGAGCTGGAGAAAACTGTAGAACAAAATTCTAACTCACAAAGAAAAAAGACTTGCTGGCCTGACAGAGACTAGAGAAGCCCTGAGACTATGGCCCCTGGACACCTCTTCAGCTCAGTAATGAAGTCACTCCTGAGGTTCACCCTTCAGCTAGAGACCGGACAGGCCCATGGAACAAAATGAGACTAAAGGGACACAACAGCCCAGGGGCAAGGACTAGAAGGGAGGAGGGGACAGAAAAGCTGGTAATAGGGAGTCCACGGTTGAGAAGGGAAAGTGTTAACATGTCATGGGGTTGTTCACCAATGTCATAAAACAATATGTGTACTGTTTAATGAGAAACTAGTTTGTTCTGTAAACCTTCATCGAAAGTATAACAATAATAGAAAAAAAATCTATGGAGGGAAATTTGATGATATTTAATAAATTTTACAATGTGCACGACTTTTGACCCAGAAAGTTCATGTCTGGGAGTTTATATGACAGGCAAACTTCTTAATTTAAAAGAGTATGTGTTACAGTCCTGCTCATAATGCAAAGAAGCTACATAAACTAAACATCCATTGATAAAGGGCTGGTTAAGTAAGATGAAGCACATTCAAAAAATAGGAACTAAACAACTGTTTAGTGAGTGAGGAAGCTCTAAATGAACTGACATTCATTAATGCATAATTCAGAAGAGAGTCTGAGTAATATTCTACCGCTCGTACAAATAAATTACATATGCATATGCTTGCACACGCATAGAATCACCCAAGAAACCAGTAACAGTGTTTGCCAGTGAAGACGGGAGCTGGATGGCAATAGGCAGACATGTTTAAAATAGTTGTGAAGAGGGTTTCATACCCAAGCATTTTGCCTCCGGAGTCCAGAAGGATGGTGGAGTAGGCAGAATAGATGGCCCCCAAAGACGTGCTAATCCCTGGAATCTGTGCATATGTAAGGTTACTTCATGTCTTAGTTTCTCAGCGTTGCTATAACAGAAATACCCCAAGTAGGTGGCTGTAAAGAACTGAAATTTATTTTCTCACGGTGTAGGAGGCTAGAAGTCTGAATTCAGGCACTGGCTGTAGGGGAAGGCTCTCTCCGTTGGCTCTGGGAGAAAATCATTGTCTCCTTCAACTTCTGGTCCTTGGTTCCTTGGCAATCTTTATGTGACATCTACCTGTCCCATTTATCCTTCTTACTTCTGTGTCTAATCTACTCCTTTCATGTCTCAAAAGTGATTGTTTTAAGACATACCCTACAATATGTCTTCATTAACATAACAAACAAAACTCTATTCCCAAATGGGATTACATCCACACATATAAGGGGTAAGATTCCAACACATATTTGGGAGGGACACAAAGGGGAATTGGCTTAGTCATCTAGTGCTGCCATAAAAGAAGTACTACCAGTGGATGGCTTTAACAAAGAGAAGTTTATTTCCTCACAGTAAAGTAGGCTTAAAGTCCTAATTCAAGGCATCAACTCCAGGGGAAGGCTTTCTGTGCTGTCAGCTCTGGAAAAGGTCCTTGTCCTCAATCTTCCCCTGGTCAAGGAGCTTCTCAGGCACAGTGACCCCAGGTCCAAAGGACATGCTCTGCTCCTGGTGCTACTTTCTTGGCGGTGTGAAGTTCTCAACCCTCTGCTTGCTTTCCTTTCCTTTTATCTCTTGAGAGATAAAAGGTGGTGCAGGCCACACTCCAGGGAAACTCTCTTTTCCTTGGATCAGGGAGGTGACCTAAGTAAGGGTGGTGTTACAATCCCACCCTCATCCTCTTAACATAAAATTACAATCACAAAATGGAGGACAACCACACAATACTGGGAATCATGGCCTAAGCAAGTTGATACACACATTTTTGTGGGGACATGATTCAATCCATGACAGAATATAAGGTTGCTAATTAGCTGACTTTAAAATAGAGAGATGATCCTGGATTATCTCGGTAGGTCCAATGTAACCACAAGAGTTCTTATAAGTGGGAGTCAGAATCAGAGTGAGTAAATATAAGAATGACTCAAGTGGCCCTGCTGGCATTGACAAGGAAGGGGCCATGAGCTAAGGAATACAGGCAGCTAGAAGCTGGAAAAAAGAAGAAAATGGAGTTTCCTCTAGAGTCTCCATTAAAGAACATAGCCTTGCCAACACCTTGATTTTAGCCCCATGAGATCCAACCTAGACTTCTGACCTTCACAGCTGTAAAGAAAAATTATGTTGTTTTAAGCTACTAAGTTTGCGGCAATTTGTTAGAGCAGCGATAGGGAACTAATAGAGCAGATAAGGGAAAAAAAATGACCACAGAAATAAGAAGGCAGTTAAGATTTTAGACCCAATTCTTTCCTCCTGGAAGTCCTTCCTGTGAGTTTATACAGGAGGACTGCATGCAGGAGGTGTATGAGAGCCCAGCCACACCCCCTGCCACCACCAGGAATCCAGGTGCTTGTAATCAGAGCCCAGCACTGTGGTCTTCATGACGTGGCCCCTGAAACAGCAGCAGCGTCACTGTCACCTGAGAACTGGTTAGAAAAACACATTCTCAAACCCCACCTCTGGTAGGCCAAAAAATGGCCCACTTAAAAAATAAATGCATGGCCTAAGCCCTGGAACCTGTGAATATTACCTTAATATGGTTTAAAAAAAAAAAAAGTGAATATTAACTTACATGGCAAAATATGTAATTAAGTCAAGGTATTTGAGGGGAAGAGCTTATCGTGGATTATTGTGGTGGGCTCTAAATCCAATCACTAGTGTCTTTATAAGGATAAGGCAGAGGATGAGACCAGAGCTGGATAGTGTCCGGCTACCATTAGTGAATGTTTTGATCCAATTAGAATTCTGATCAAAAGGGAGGAATAGAACAGAATTTCAAATTCTCAATAGAATCCATATTTTCTGGAGCCAATTGAGGGTGGATGAATACCTAAAACTATTGCCCTGAGATAATCTTTAAACCTTAAACCAAATTTTTTCCTGGAAATCCACTTTGAACCAAAAAACAGTTTAGCTTAATCAATAATGTATGTCTGCCATGCGCAACTGTTCTCTATCAGAGATTTATCTACGTGAGAAAAACTGACAAAAGCATCTCAAAAGGTTGCTTAGATGCGCAGGGGGCAATTACACTGATGGTGGTAGAATAATTTGGAAAGGAATAGTGAGACTGATTACTCAACTTGAAGAACATAAACAATATCACTGAATTGTACGTGTAGAACCTGTTGAACTGTTGTATCCTTTGCTGTACATATTTTCACAAAAAAATTCAATTTTAAAAAGTGAGACAGAGATTTGACAGAGACACACGGAGGAGAAGGTGATGTGAAAATGGGAGCAGAGTTTGGTGTGATGCTGCCACAAGCCAAGGAAAGCCTGGAGTCACCAAAAGCTGGGACAGGCAAGGAATGGATTCTACCCTAAAGCCTCAGGAAGGAGCATGGCCCTACTGACACCTTGGTTTTAGACTTCTGGCATCCAGAACTGTAGAACAATAAAACAATAATTGCTGTTGTTTTAAGCCACCAAGTTTGTGGTAATTTATTATAGAAGCCACAGGAAACTAATATACCACCTCAGACACACAGAATCAGAAACTCTGAGAGTGGGGCCCAGCAGTCTGGTTGAACAGCCCTCCAAGTTATCCTCCTGCTCTTCTGAGGCTCGTTCTGTAAGGTTACACCCACTCCAAGCCTGCCATCAATCTCTGCGTCCTGCTTCCCTGTCCTCTGAACACCATTGTTCTGTCTTCTCTCCCTAAGGGTCCCACCCTGTATCAGTTGGCCTCATTTTCATTAAAAAATGGAACTCATAAAACAAAACATTGTTCCACCTCAGGGCCTTCGCACTTGCTTTTCCCTCAGCCTAGAATGTTCTCATCCTAATTCTTCTCCTGGAGCGCTCTGGCTCATCCTTCAAGGCTCGGCTTAAGAGTCCTTGGAAAGTCCTTCCTTGAACGTTTGCTAGAATTAGAATGTAATACACAACTGCAAAGGGGGCAGTGGTAGAATCCTCACCTTCTAAGAGGGAGACCCGGGTTCGATTTCCAGCCAATGCACCGCGTGAGCAGCCACCACCTATCTGTCGGTGGAAACTTACGAGTTGCTATGATGCTGAACAGGTTTCAGCGGAGCTTCCAGACTAAGACAGACTAGGAAAAAGCTCTGGTGATCTACTTCCGAAAATCAGCCAAGGAAAACCATATGGATCACAATGGTCTGATCCCCAGCCAATCATGGTGATAGTGCAGGACTGGACAGTGTTTTGTTCTGTTGTGCATTGGGTCACCATGAATTGGGGGCTGGCTTGATGGCAGCTAACAACAATATACGTGAAAAGCTACCTTCAGTGATGAGTAAACTGAGGCACCCAGTTCAAATTAATATACATCAACACTAGAAACAGTGACCATTTAAAAATAACGTGACAAGTTCACTCTTATCCTCTAGGGACTAAAAAGTGTACTCTCTCCAAAGGTCATTACAGCTAGCCCCTGAGGTTTTAAAGTGAGGAACAATGACATCTTGTCCTGCCAACTTGTTTCATAATAAACACATTTAGTAAAAAATATCTTCAGCGAGACTGTTAAATTCCAAGGTTTATTTGTTTCATAAAGCATCAAAATAGAAGAACATATCCTTGCTGTTTTGGGTGGTAGAATCACGCCTGAGAAAATCACACAAAAGCTGTGAAATACGCAGAGATGGTCACAAGAAGTGCAACATAAATGGAAGTGCTGCTCAAAACGAAATGGCATATGCACACCCATCTGTGAGTCTAAACTCCCTGCCCGCTGACGAGTGCAGAGGAGCTCGAGACCAGCAACATCCAGAACTTTCTCCTTTCAGAAATGAGGCAACACGTGGCCCAGATAAATCTACCCCTCCTGGAACTTGATACGGAAGACTTTCATCCCTGCCTAGACCCAAGTCCTCTTGTACTGACATCACTTTCCAGCCCTGAAACTCCTTGATGTAAACAGACCAAAAAAAAGAAAAGAAAAGAAAGGCAAAAATCATTGCCATTGAGTGGATACTGACCCAAGGTTACTCCATGTGTGACAAAGTAGCATTGTACTCCAAAGGGTTTTCCAAACAGTGAAGCACCCAACTACTAGCCAGAAGGTTGGCAGTTTGAGCTCTCTCAGAGGCACCTCAGAAGACAAGCCTGATGATCTGCTTCTGAAAGGTCACAGCCTTGAAAATTTGGAGGTTCAAGTCCACCCAGAGGCACCTTGGGAGAAAAGCCTGGTGATCTAAAAACTTCCAACAAATTGGCCATTGAAAACCCTATGGATCATAGTTCTACCCTGACACATATAGGGTTGCAATGACTTGTAAATAACTGGTAACAACTAACAACAACAATCTTTACAGAAGTAGATTGCCAGGCTTTTCTTCCATGGAGCCACTGGGTTGGTTCGAGCCATCAACCCTTTGGTTAGCAGATGAGTGCAAACCCTTTATGCCATCCAGGGACCCTTTAAAGAGACAGCCTCCAATAATCCCTGTCATCAACTCCCATGTGACTGTTCACCATTGAGCGACATGGTCCCAAGAGTGGAGGGTTAGAACGGACTATGTCGTCCAGTCCCTTTTCTCCGTTAAAGTCCCCCATTGAAAGTCCCCCGTGTGACCATGTTTTCAGGGGACGTCTAAGTAAATTGCCATAATAAAATCTATTAAGAAAACATTCAGCATCCCACTTTGAAGAGTGGCGTCTGGGGTCTTAAATGCTAGCAAGTGGCCATCTAGGATGTATCAATGAGTCTCAACCCACCTGGATCAAGGGAGAATGAAGAACACCAAGGACACAAGGTAATAAAGAGCCCAAGAAACAGAAAGGGCTACTTGAACCAGAGACTACATTATCCTGAGACCAGAAGATCTAGATGGTGCCCGGCCACAACTGATAACTACCCTGACAGGGAACACAGCGGAGGACCCCTGAGGGAGCAGGGGAACAGTGGGATGCAGACCCCAAATTCTCATAAGAAAACCAGACTTAATGGCCTGAGACTAGAAGGGCCCTGGTGGTCATGGCCCCCAGACCTTCTCTTGGCCCAGGACGGGAACCATTCCAGAAGCCAGCTCGTTGGACATGGATTGGGCTGGACAACGGGTAGTAGAGGGATGTTGGTGAGGAGTGAGATACTTGGACCAGGTGGACACTTGAGACTATGTTGGCACATCCTGTCTGGAAGGGAGATGGTAGGGTAGAGGAGCTTAGAAGCTGGCAAAATGGACACGAAAAGACAGAGTGGAAGGAGGGAGCGGCCTGTCTCATGGAGGGGAGAGTAATTGGGGGTATGTAGAAAAGTGTATATAAGTTTTTATGTGAGAGACGACTTGATTTGTAAACTTTCACTTAAAGCACAATAAAAATTATTTAAAAAAAAAAGAAAGAAAGTCCCCCATGGGCATGTGGTCCATTTCCCTCCATGGCAAATATGACAAGCAGTTCTCCACCCTCTGCGCAAATGCTCACAGTGATGGGGAACTCACTTCCTCCTAAGATAACCCATTCCATTTTTTAAAAGATTGCTTGCAGCAGTAATTTTTTTCCCTGACAAAAACAAACAAAAAAACCCTTGTCATAGATGTAGAGTTGATTCCAACTCACAGCCACCTTACAGGACAGAGTAAAATTGCCCCCATAGAGTTTTCAAGGAGCAGCTGGTAGATTCAAACTGCAGACCTTCCAGTTAGTAGCTGAGCTCTTAACCACTATGCCACCAGGGCTCCAAGTTCTTCGCTATATGGACCTAAAACTGCTTTTCTACGGCTTTGATTTCTGCCTTCACTGGCTGAATAAGAAGTGGAATACCTGTAACAAAGATGGTGCTTCAGATACTTGAGCCCCCACTTCCTTCCTGGCACAGTGGCAGCACTTCCCACTGGGTCTTCCTAAAGGGCCTTTGAATTCCTGAGAGTAGACAGCAAGGTTCTCAGGATGTTGTGACTCCACTGTGACCTGACATACAGGTTGGATTTCTGTGGTTTCCACAGAAGTTCTTACAAGAATTTGGTCAAGCTTGGCTGATCACCACCTCCAAAAATCATAATTTTGATTTCCTAATGAAGAAGTTACATTTAAAACTTTCTCTCATTTGGTTAGCTTTATTTTTATTTTTTAAATAATTTGCCTATGTTTTAAGGAACTTTAAAATAACTAGATCTCGAGAAACGAGAATTTAAACCAGAGAAAAAATACACCAAACAGTATCTAAAGGCATTTTGACCACCAGAGGGCTCCCATATTTTGGTCATTAGTACTTTATCTGTATTTAAACAATCAAAAAAGCTTAAGGGATTAATAGGAACAACAATAAAATTTTAAATATAAGCTGTTTCTGACACAAAATTAGATGGGAAATTTAAAAAACTGTTGATTTGTCTTTGTTTAACTCCATACACAGTCCCCTTACACACACACATCACATGCACACACCGATTGAATCCATAAAGTAATTACTTAAACCTTTACTTGATTTTTCTCCATAAATTTATTCAAATGTTTACGACTTATTTATACCTGTAGAATTTGCCCTATGAGTATTTTATGTGAGAGAGCGAATGCTTCGTTTTTATAAATACATAGCTTTCTGAAGGCATATATTTTAGATGAATAAATGATGACATGAAATTATTTTGCCCGTTAAATTTAAAATGATTAAAAAAGGAGATACTCCCCAGTGCTGGGGAGGATATGAGAAGAATCAACATTCTTATGTATACTTGCTAGAATTTACATTTGATATCTTTTGTAGGTAATTTGAAAATAATGGTGTATTTTTTTAAAGGTGCACACATTTTAATTAAGCAGCAATTCATCTAGGGATTAAAGAGACGCAAGTGTTGAAAATTTTATCAGTAATGTTTATCATATTGTTTGTCATAGTACTTTATCATAAATGAAAATCCCATTTCAGGGCTGCTATAAAATGTCTAGAAACCCTGGTAGCATAGTAGTTGAGTGCTATGGCTGCCAACCAAAAGTGTCAGCAGTTCAAATCCACCAGGTGCTCCTTGGAAACTCTATGGGGCTGTACTATTCTGTCCTATAGGGTTGCTACGAGTCGGGATCCACTCTATGACAATGGGTTTAACCGGTTTATGAAATGTCTGCAAACTCAAGTCCTCTCTGAAGCCAGGGAGCAGATGAAACAGGGGCTGTAAGGACAGAGAAGGAGAACTAACCAAAGAGAACGTGTATTTGGTAAATAATAATAATAATAATGAGGCATATGAGCTTGTCTAGTGCTGCTATAACAGAAATACCACAAGTGGATGGCTTCAACAAACAGAAGTTTATTCTCTCACAGTCTAGTAGGCTAGAAGTCCAAATTCAGGGTGCTGACTCCAGCGAAAGGCTTTCTCTCTCTGTCAGCCCTGGAGGAAGGTCCTTGTCATCAGTCAGTCCTCCCTCGGTCTGGGAGCATCTCAGCATAGGAACCCCAGGTCCAAAGGGCACATTCTATTCCCGGTACTGCTTTTTTGGTGGTATGAGGTCACCCTGTCTCTCTGCTGGCTTCTCTCTTTTGTATCTCAAAAGAGATTGGCTTAAGACACTATCTAATCTTGCAGATCTCATCAATATAGCTGGCACTAATCCATCTCATTACATCATAGTGATAGGATTCACAACACATACGGAAATCACATCAGATCACAAAATGGCAGACAATCATACAAGACTAGGAATCATGACCTAGCCAAGTTGACAGATATTTTTGGGGAACACAATTCACTCCATGACAGTACTCCATAAAAAAGTGTTTTAGTAAACTTGGTGAAACAAGTTTTAAATAATGTGACCTTACAATCACAGAGAATTAATAGGAATAAAATTATAAATCCACTCCAACATGTATAAAATATTCGTCTCTGTGGCTTAGAATTATAGAGAACTTCCATTCCAATTTTCTGAATATTCTACAGATATTTTATCTGAAAAACATAATGTTATAAATAATATTAATGCTACAATAAAAATGACTAGATTGATATGTTTTATTTATCTCAGGTTTGGACACAAAGGAAAAGCTTTGTAACCTAACAGAGCATAGAGCGTGTTTCAGCTAACAGCGATTCAGTAAACATGACGGAAAATGAGAGCTCTGTTAAGCCACTGGAAACCCTGGTATCATAGTGGTTAAGTGCTACAGCTGCTAACCGAAAGGTCATCAGTTCAAATCCTTGGAAATTCTATGGGGCAGTTCTACTCTGTCCTATAGGGTTGCTATGAGTCAGAACTGACTTGACGTCAACGGGTTTTTCATTAGACCATTGGTTTCAGGTTTCTGCCTTACAGGAAAAAAACCAAAAAACAAAAAAACACAGGAACAAAATATCCACAAGCCTTGAATCCTCAATTTCACTTCAGTGAAACCTGATGGGCTTATAATAATGTCACAGCAAAGCCGCCTGTGCTGTTTGATGCCTATTACGGATTAAATTGTGCTCCTCCCTCCAAAAAAAAATGTGTTAGGAACCTACACCTATACCTATGGATGCAATCCTGATAGGAAATAGGATTCTCTTTGTTATGTTAATTAATTCATACCCAAATAGTGTGGGTTTTAAATCTAATCACTTTTGAGTTATAAAAAGAGCATAATAAGCACTGAGACACACACATATGTGCACACAGGTGAAACAGACTCCATGTGAGAATCATCTGCAAGCCCAGAAACTAGGGAACCCCCAGGACTACCTACAAGGAAGGAACTGACGAGGCTGAAACCTTGATTTAGACTTCCAGCATCTGGACTGTGACACAATAAACCCTGTTCTTTAGAGTCACTCACTTAGCGGTATTTCTGTTACAGCAGCACCAAGTAACTAGGACAGTGCCTCCCTTACCTAAGCAAGGTTTGCCTACAGAAGGTTGCTCTCAGAATTCAAGAGCCACTATTCCCTCTATTTCTGATGGATTCACCTGTAAACAGACACTCTAGGTTGTTCTTCCACTTGTCCTTAGACATTCTACATCTTGAGCCCAGTGCTAAGATTACTCTTAGCCATGAAGCTTGGAGTGTTTATTATTATTATTAATATTATAAATTCAGGAGTAACAAAATATTCATCATTTTAAACCAGTAGCCTTGTAATACTACACATGCAGAAAAAATGATTAGGAATTATTCTCGTTTTATTTAGCTACTTTACTTTCATGATGGGTATTTCATGGTTGTCTCTCCCTGGACTCTGGGGGTCATATGCAATTTTATCTAGTCATCTCTTTCCTGCTATTTTCTCCCTTTGATGCGTCAGAGGAGGTAC
Source organism: Loxodonta africana (assembly GCF_030014295.1). Lineage (NCBI taxonomy): Eukaryota > Metazoa > Chordata > Mammalia > Proboscidea > Elephantidae > Loxodonta > Loxodonta africana. The sequence goes on from NC_087343.1 coordinate 220,876,993, forward strand.
AATATAATTGGTCAAGATCCAGAAAAGGCAACTTTCTCTCTCTGAGGTTTAGCATAATCAACGTAAACTTTGAGCAATTAGAGGCAAATAACCTCATCGGCTTAAGCTGTCTTCTAAATTTTTGACCGTACATGCAGGAAAAGTAGTCCATTTGGACTACTCCTTCATTGGATAATTGAGGATAATATATCCCTCTAGCTACCAGTGAGTTGAGTGGCATAGAAAGTTCTGTATCTCGGGTAGAGTGATTTTTAACCTAGTGCTTTTAAAACAACAATAGCAACTAGCCATGCATTGAATGCTGCTAGGGTCCTAACCCTGCTCTAAGTATTTTGCAGGTAGGGATAATTTAATCCACCATAACAATTTGATTAGCTGGGTACTATTTTATCCTTGGAGTCCCCAGGTGGTGCACATTGGTAACAAGCTTGGCTGCTAAACAAAAGGTTGTTAGTTCAAGTCCACCTAGAGTCACCTCAGAAGAAAGCCTTGGCAATCTACTTACAGAAAATATGAGCCACTGAAAATCCTAGGAGCACAGTTCTATTCTGGCACGCACAGGGTTGCCGTGAGTTGGGCCAACTTGATGGCAACTGGTACTGATATTTTATCCTTGTTTTATTGGTAGGGAAACTAAGGCAAGAAAGGTTAAGCCACCTGTCCAAAGGCATACAGCTGGAAAGCTCTGGAACCCAAACCAAAAACCAAACCCATTGTTGTCTAGTTGATTCAGACTCATAGTGACCCTACAGGGCAGAGTAGAACTGCCCCATAGGGTTTCCAAGGAATAGCTTGTAGATTTGAACTGCTAACCTTTTGGTTAGCCACCAAGCTCTTAACCATTGTGCCACCAGGGCCCCAGAACCAGTATCCAAACCCAGGCAACATGGCTTCAGACCCCAGGAAGCTATCATCAGGTTTTCTGGCCCAGAGAAGAGATGGCCAGTCCATTCCACTTCACCAATGGGAAAGCTTAGAGGAAGAGACTTTCCAAAGACCAAGTTACTTGTTGAGTGAAAAGCTGGGCTGAGTGCAGTTAGCTCACTGTTAATCTCTTTGTGCTTACTTTATTCCCATTAAATAATATTTAGTTCTATTATACCATTTGGACATAACAACTAAACAAACACATGTCTGTGCATAAATATTCTGAATGTGGACACTTCATCCTTCAATTTTTAAATTTAGAACACAGTATTACATCACATTTCAAAACATACGTTCTTGAGGAGATGGGTGTGAAACATTTTTTTTTAAATCATCTTTTAAATTCACTAAGAACTATTTAAAGCAATCCTAAAGTAAGTCATTTTGAAAACTAAAGAAAACTTTTGGGAAATAACTTTTTTTTTTTTTTATCACTTATATGTGCTCTAATTTTCATAAATTTGTTTCCCTAACACATGCATTATATTGTATCATACATTTTTTTCCCAAACGGAAAAAATAAAACTGAAGCAATACAGCTCCATTTAGAAGTCATTTTAATCTTTGATTTTTCATCACCAAAATCACTCTAGAAGGAAGAACTCGGAGATTCAAAGTGCTATTGCAGATAGCCCCCAATCAAACAGCAAACCAGTCTGCCATCAAGTCAGCTCTGACTCATGGTGACTGCACGTGTGTCAGAGTCGAACTGTGATCTGTGGTGTCTTCAGGGGCTGATCTTATGGAAGTAGACACCCAGGGCTTTCTTCCAAGGCACCTCTAGGTGAGCTTAATCCTTCACGCTTTTGGTTAGCAGTGGAGCGTGTTACCCATTTGAACCAAAGAACAGTTAATTTGGTTTGTTTCATATGTGATCTTGTTTTGAAGGGAGTAGTTTACTTATTTATTTTTGTTTGTTTAAAGTGCTGTTTGGAGCCCTGGTGGTACAGTGATTATGAGCTTGGGTGCTAACCAAAAAGGTCGGCAGTTTGAATCCACTAACTACTCCTTGGAAACTCTGAGGGGCAGTTCCACTCTGCCCTATAGGGTTGCTATGAGTTAGAATCGACTTGACGCCCATGAGTTTGGCTTTTTGGTTTTTAAAGTGCTGTTTGGTTAAAGAGAAAAAAAAGGGAGTCCACTAGTACTTATTTCTCTAAACAATTATCTGATGTTTCTCCCATTCTGTCCCCTCTGAAGCACTGACTCTCCCCAGGGTGTGGGCTGCCCTTTGCAGACACTGAGCACAAGCTAATAATGTCACTCACAGGGAGAAAAAGAAGAGAAAACCAATAGCTTCCCAATGCTTATCAGCAAAAACACAGCAGGGGCTTGAGATGCTGCCGAGGTGATAAGGGTCAGCCCTCCAGTGGTCTGTGCACCTATTTCCCCAGCAAACGGGACAGCCCAGGTGGAACACTGGTTTATTTGAGCAGAAGTATCAAATGCTGTTCTGGGGGTGTAGAGATGCGATTTGGTAAAAGGGCAGAGACCTTGCTAAAAAGCAGCTGTATTGACTCATTCTGAGCTCCATCTCAGTTAAGGGTTATGTGCCTATCCACTAAAATGTCACAGGAAAACAGAATGGCCCGCCTGTGTGGGATAGCGACACATCATTTTTGGCCCCTAATGGCCTACCAGTGATTAAGGTTAGATCCAACATGCAATCTGGGTGAAGCTTATTGAGGTTCCACTGCTGAGGCAGGCAGTAGCCCAATAAAGGATGAGTGGAAAGCCATTCTGACAGCAAGACAGGCCCCCTAAAGGCGGCATGCCTACCCACACACTAGAAGGAAGACTCTGCTGCCGCAGACATCCCCTGGCGTCAACTCAACTGCAAACACAACCACAGGCAAGGCCTGTGAAAACGAGCAGTGGTCTTCTAGAATGTGCATCATATAGACTGTATGCGAACCAGAATACACATACGTAACTTCCCTGAGGTGACCATCAAACTAAGCACACACATTCACATGCTCACATATACACACTGACTCACATTCTCACACATACATTCACACTCACACATATACTCTCACGCACACACTCACACACAGCCTCACTTACACACACTCTCACTCTCACACACTTGTATACATTCACATTTACATACATACCAGTCTAGAAAATTCCAGAAAATGGGTCCAAGACCTCCCTGGGAAACCCTGTCCCAGTGATTATGGCATGTTGGCATACTGCTTTGCTCTACATAATATTCCATCCTATTGTTTTCCTATATACATACATATGTGGTAAATGAGTTACTTTTCTCTGTTCAAAAGCTTAATAATGAGGATTAGAAACAAACACATAACATAGCTAAAAATGGAGCAGCCGCCACGGGAGCGGCCGTCCTCCCCTTCCCACTCTGACAACACGGCCCCGGGGGTTCCAGGAGAGAAGGGTTTGAAAAATGCCTCTTCCACCTCCGTGCCTCACAAAGATCTAATATGTCAGCATATTACCTCAGGTTTGCACATTATCATTAATCACAGGCGTCACAGGGGATGGCAGCATTCCCCCAGACATAATAAATAATGATGACCTTAAGGCTTGTTCAGGCAGAGAGCGTAGGGGTGTGTGTGTGTGTGTGTGTGTATGTGTGTGTGCACGCGCGCTCACAGACACAGGCAGCAGGAGCAGGAGAATGTCCAGGCCTATTAGAGACAGACAGAAGAGTTGCTCTTCACGTGTCCTCCTGCAGTCCTGCATGGAGACCCACAAAGGACAGGTACACTGGGTCCTTCATACGTCCAACACAGGCAGGTGGGTGGGCACCCCTCAAAGGAGCTCTGCAGACCATTGGGGTGTCGGAAGATCCACATCCCTACAGAGGAAGAGACTGCCCACCACACCAAACAATAACGAGGTTTACTGTTGCCTCATCTCCTCCCTGGATTCGGAACAGGACCTGAGACTTGTAGAAGTTTTTTCAGCAGTGAGGTGCCCGCATCCCCCTTCAGTCCACCACCGCACACAATCAATGACAAGCTTTCACTTCTCAGGACACACTAACTCTTCGGTCAGCTCTTCAGGGTCCCCCCGCCCCCACCGGGTTTATTCTGTGCTTAGACCTTCAAAGCCTGCTTTGATGTAGGTCTTAACATCCTGACCCATGCCTTTCAGAAGGACACTAGGATAGCTCATTTTCAAGGTCTAGACTTGCAAGTCTAACAGGCCCAGCAAGAGTCCTTCGCCTGTGGAACTTTGATATGAATAGAACCACACAGTATGTCCTGTTGGTGTCTGTCTTCCTTGATTCAACACAACCTTCCTGAGATTCACCCACAGTGTTGCATGTAGCTGAAGCTGTTCTCATTTCTTTGTAGCATCATATTGTATGACTATGCTTCAATTTATCTATCTATTTAGTTGGTTGGAGGAATTTGGGTCGCTTCCTGTGTAGGCTATTATGAAGAGTGTTACTAAGAACATTCTAGTACCTGTGTCTGGTGAACACAGGTAAATATTTCTGTGGGGGATATGCCTGGGAATAGAATGGCTTTGTCACAGGGCAGGTACATATTCAGCTTTATAAAACGCTGAGAGTTCTCCTAATGGGTTGTACTAGCTTTACTTTTTATTGGCAAAATAAAATAGTAAATTAAAAAAAAAAAGAGGCTGTTGTTGTTATTTCTAGTTTCTGTCAAGCCATCTTTGATTCACAGTGACCTTCTGTTTAAGAGAACAAAACATTGCCCAGTCCTGCCTCATCCTTACAATTGTTGGTATGTTTGATCCCATTGAGGCAGCTATTGCGTCAATCCATCCCATGCAGGGCTTCCTTCATCCTTGCTGACCCTCCATTCTACCGAGCATGATGTCCCTTTCTAACGAGTAGAATGGTAGATTATACTAAATTATGACTATTTCTTTGTTATATATAATAAGCAAAGTATATACAACATCATAAAAATTTGATTATTAGCAATAGGGAAGATTTACAATTTCAGGTGTTGAACTCAGATTTTGACTGAAAAATTATCAATCTAGCAACATTGATTACTACTAACTCTATCAGCACTATCACAACCATAACAATTGCAACAACTACAACAAATTAACAAATGATAACTGAACCCCTTCATGAGCCAGGCACTGTGCTACGCACTCTATTGCAGTAACATATTTAATCCTTCCAGTAACTCTATAGACTCTATTTCTGCCTCCAATTACATACAAGGGAACCAGAGACAAACTTGATGAGCTCTTCGATCAAGATCGCAAAGCAAGCGACCCAGGTATAGGTATATATTTGTCAGACTCCAATCCCAGCCCTTCCTGTCCTATCTACAGGAGCCCTGGGATCCTGTGTCAACTCAAGGGACTATATGGGTATTACCATCCCATAAAAGGAGGCAAGGACAGTAGCTGCTCAGCTGCTTCCGGATGTGCCTTATTCAGAAGTCTTTTTAGAAACATCTGATTTGGGATTCTCCACATGGGTTATCATAAATACCATTTTCTTTTAACTGTAAAAATTTCTGTTAGCAGTCAGGAGCAATAGGTCACAATTATTTTGGATTTTATTTTTACAAGCATACATATGTGTGCGCACACACACACACACTATATCCCCACCATTGACTTCTGTGCCAAGTAAATGATAGTAAAACGTACAAGCTGTGACAAAAATGAGTAAATAAAATCAGGCTCTTTGCCACGCTGCTTATTTAACTTAACGATATTGAGTGACGGGCAACAATATTCTCCCCCAAACTCAGTCAGCTGAGACAGAAACTGCCTGCACACAATATGAAGAAGTAAGAACACGGGACGTGGGTAAAATGGAAGGTCAGAAACCTTTTCTCTGTGAGACCACGTTTAAATGCGGCTCCAACCTCACGTCCCAGGGCTTTTCCCTGTGTGTAAGCCCTGGCTCCCTTTAGCAAAGGGAATGGCCTCGTCCAGATGCAGCTTTACCCATGACAGCAAGATAATTGTTAAAGCATGAGACAAAACATTTCCAGATGCACATTTTTTAGGGGGGATCAATCCTCTCTTCCAAGAGTCTCCCCTTTAAAAATCTAAGTTCTGTGTGAACCAATGGCATGCCAAGACTAATAATATGGAGTCCCTAGGTGGCACAAATGGTTGCATGCTCAACTACAAGCTGAAAGGTTAGTGGTTCAAACCCCCCAAAGGTGCCTCGGAAGACAGGACTGATAATAACAGATTTGAGAACCCTATGGAAAGATTCTACTCTGCACATATGGGATCACCATGAGTCATAATAGACTTGATGGCAACTAACAACAAGAGCAACAACACACAGTAAGTCACATTCTATGCATAACAAAATGAAGTTACTTTTAGAAATATTACAGGCTTTGTTTTCTAAACACGTGAGACATGGCCAAGATGAATTTTGTTTTTATAGACATTCTGTGTCTCTAATATATATTCTATATTAAAATATATCCAAATATAACACAAGGAGCCTTGGTGGCACAATTGTTAAGCACTAGGCAGCTAACTGGAAGGGCAGCAGTTCAAATCCACCAGCCACTCCACAGGAGAAAGACCTGACAATTTTCTCCCATAAAGATGGTAGCCTAGGAAAACCTATAGAGCAGTTCTACCCTGTCACATAGGGCTGCTATGAGTTAGAATCGGCTTAACAGCACACAACAATAAATATAATCCATACAATTTTGATGGTAGCTATTCGGTACCATTGTTGCTTCAAACTATTAACACAGGGTATCTAGTGCTAGATGCCTCATTATTAAATAATAGCGTATCCAGGCTAGATGACTCATTATTAAGTAAAGCCGTGCCATGCAATTTTGAGTTAGTGAAAGTTAGTGACAGTATATAGAAGTATGTACACTTTAAAAAAACACTTTAAGACAGCCATTATTTACCTCCACCAAGACTTTGGATTGCACATAACTGGGCTTTAAAGATGATGCTGGTTCAAGGACAAAAGACACTCTCAGTATTTATATATTTTTTCTTTGATGCAATCAGGAAGCTTTTTGGTCAGTCAACCAAAAATATTGATTTGAAGAGGAATTAACAGTGTATGTTCATTTAGAACCAAGAAAATAGTTGATGTCGAGCTGATTCTTTCTCATGGTACCAAGGCGATTCCAGCTCATGGTGACCCTGTTACAGAGTAAAGCTGCTCCATAGGGTTTTCTTGGCTGTAATCTTAATGGCAGCAGATTACCAGGCCTTTCTTCATGGTACTGCTGGATGGGTTCAAAGCACCAACATTTAGGTTAGTACTTGAGTACAACCCATTTGTGCCACTTTATAGATACTACTAGAGTAACACAGCCCTAAGGGAAGAACAAAAGCAATCTCTCTCCTTCTTGTGAGCTTAATTCTCATTTATTCATATACGGTATAGGGTCGCTATGAGTTGGAATGCACTCAATAACAACGGGTTTTTTAGTTTTTTAATGGCTCTAAACCACCTTTTTATGGGTATTCTTGCGTAGAAATGAAGATCATTGCTAACCTCTCAATTTACATAAGTGAATTTCTTCTCTATATTTCGTTTGTAAAAATATGGCCACACTAAACACTATTCTAAATGTAATTACTTTTTACTTATCTACCATATGAGGTAGAAGCCCCTGGGTGGCACAAACAACTAAATGCTCTGCTAGTAACCTAAGGGTTGCAGTTTGAATTCACCCAGAGGTACCTGGAAAGAAAGGCTCAGTGATCTACTTCTAAAACATCAGCCACTTAAAACCCTAGGAAGCACAGTTCTGCTGAGACACGTGTCGGGTCACCATGAGTCAGAATCAACTGGATGTCAACTGTTTCCCCCCCGCCCACGGCTATTTTTTGTTTTTAATTGTATGATGTACCACATTATCCTTTCTCTAATGATGGCAGTCCCCAGGTTATGAACGAGGTCTGTTCCTGAGTGTGTCTTTACGTGGAATTTGTACATAAGTCAGAATGAGTGCATAGGGTTCTTATTTAGCCTAACTTTAGTGCAAGAAAAGGCTCGAAGGCTTTTCAGTGATTTAAAAGCCACATGTGCAGCAAGTGAGGTGACTGTGATGAAGAATTCGTTGCAAGTAGGGGTTGGTTTGGTCACTTCAAAGTGAGAGCAAATTTATCGTACTTTAAAGAGCAAGTATGTGTTGTCCGTAAGTCGAGCATTCATAACCCAGGGACTTACTATGTTATTGTTAGCATAATTCACGGCTGCAGCCCAGGCAAACAGCTGGGCACAACACCTGCATCCCCCACTTCTTCCTCTTCTTTCTCATCCCTTTTCTCCAAGCCCTATTAAGAAATATATTTTTCTTTGTGCTGCACTGATTCTGTTCTTCTTTCTGTCCAGCCTCTGAGCTGAACGCTAATGGGCCCAGGCTTAGTCTCAAGCCACCAAGCACTTCTAGGGAGCGGCTGGTCCAATCCTACAGAGCACCCTGTGGGAAGGGGCCAGGAGGGTGACTCAGTAGATCCAGCCTTGCCCTGATATCTCTTGGATGGACACACATCTGTGACCAAGGAGAAGGTCTTCTCTCAGCATTGGGCCTCAGTCTCCCTTTCTATCAAGTGTGTGAATACAACCTCCTGGCTCCAAGAGGCTGCCAACCTCAGCTTCTAGCCTTCCTCACATCATCTGCTGGCTCCCGACTCCCACCCCATCGATCTTTTGTATACTTGCTGCTTCTTTCTGTCCTCAGTGACTAGAAGATTAACACTGATTTGGAGGTCATCTGTCCTTTAAATGTGAATGGATAAATGGAAGGTCTCTCTCATGCAGTCTGAGCTCAGAAGGTGGTCCACTGGTAAATTCTTGCTCGGGCCCTAGCAATGAGTTTTCACTCCAGTGGCAGCTAGAGAGGTCTGCCCTGGACATCCGGTTCTGGTCCCCACTGTCTGGGAGTGTCTGGGGCATGGCTCTGGAGCTGCACAGGTCATGTCCATTCTCCCCTGGTGCCCACAGCCAAGGCCTGTCCAGCCGGAGAATCCTTCACATTCTACTCTCAGAAGATGGGAACCATCTGCTGTTGGCTCTCCGCCTCTAGCAGCTTTGACCTCTCTCCCACAAGCCCCTCAGCAGCATACATCCTTCCCTTCTTCCTCTACCTTTGGCTCACAGCTTCTCTGGGTAAACCTCTTTGTACATCAGGTCTGTGTGTTGGAGTGTATGCTTCTACTTCCATGTGCCTCTGCATGTTCACTAGTGTGTGCCAACTGAGTGCATCTGTGTGCATCTGTCTGCACACTGCATATGGGCTTAGGCCAGCTGGGGCCCTATGAATCTGTGTGTTTATGCGAACTTGTGTAGGTTAGTTTCCTAGGGCTGCCATAGCTCATATCCATAAACTGTGTGGCTTTAAAAAACAGAGATTAATTCTCTTACAGTTCTGGAGACTACAAGTCTGAATCAAGGTGTCAGCAGGACCACAATCCCTCTGAAGCTCCAGAGAGGGATTCTTCCTTGCCTCTTCCTGTTTCTGGTGGTTACTGGCAGTTTTTGGTGTTCTTTGGCTTGTACCTGCATCTCTCCAATGTCTGCCTCCGTCTTCATATGGCCATCTTCCCTCTGTGTCTCTAAATCTCTCTTTTCTTATAAAGACACCAATTACTGGACTTATGGCCCACCCTAATGTAGTATGAGTATGACCTCATTTTAACTTGATAACATCAACAAGGACCCTATTTCCACACAAGGTCACACTCACAGGTTATGACTTCAACATATCTTTTGGGGGGGAACACAATTCAACTCACAACATCCATCTTTGTGTGTAGATAATTATGTGCACGCGTGTGTCTACACGTGTCTGTATTTGGGCAAGCTGTGGATACATGTATCTCTGTGTGGGCATACATGTGGATGTGTGAGTCTACATGCACCTATATTTGGACAAGTTGTGGATGCTTGTGTCTCTGTGTGTTTATATGTGATATATATGTGTGAATGTAATGTACATGTGTTCTTTGTCACATGTTTGTGCCTGTGTGTGTCAGGGTGACTGGCAAACCATTAGATTATTCAGATAACTATATCAGATATTTCAGCTCATTTATCTATATTATAATAATCATCTGTAATCTCTAAGGAGTCAAAAATGGCCCTAATACTGTGTTTTTACGCAAATATTGCCCTGTTCTGCATTTGTTTGCCGGGTACACCCTTCCCCTTCAAGGCACCCTGACAAGCAATGCCATGCCAATTCTCTTCCACATGTTGCCGTAAAAAAAAATTACATAAGCGTGCTTATGAAAATACCTTGTGGGCAAAGGGAGGGTGTGGGCAGCAAACAAATGCAGAAGGTGAACGTTATTTGTGTAAAAAGATGGTATACCTCCCATCTACAGAACTACTAGTACTTCCCAGAATTCCTTTAGAGAGTGTATTTAACTTGAGCCTCACAAAATCAGATATCATTTCTTTTCTGCCTAGAGAACACTCTTTAGCATTTCTTGTAGTGGAAGTGTGATGTAACAGATTTTCTCAGGTTTCATTTACCTGAAAAGTTTCTATATTTTCACTAGGTGCAGAATTCTGAGTTGACAGGTTTTTCTTCCCCTTAATCACTTGAAAGATATTTTTCCTTGTCTTTTGGCCTACACTGTTTCTGAGAAAAAAAAAAAAAAAAAATTTTTTTTTTTTTTTTCTGAGAAGTCAGTGATAATTCTTACCATTGTTACTTCTATTCCGTACCTATATATACCGTCTTTTTACGCAAATACGTGTGTTTCTTCCTCTGGCTGCTTTCAAAATTCTCTCATTATCTTTGTTTTTCAGAAGTTTGACTATAATATGGGTAGATGTGAATTTATCTTGCTTGGAATTTTTCAAATTTTTTGGATTTCTAAGTCTATGCTTTCCTCTTTTTAAAATTTGGGGAGCTTACAGCTATTTTTTCATATATTTTTTCTAACCTATTCTTACCCTATTCCCCTTCTGGAACTTCAATTCATGTATGTTAATCTGTTTGATATTGCCCCACAAACTTCTGAGGCTCTGTTCATTTTTCTTCAGTTATTTTTTTTCTGTCTGCCTTCTCCAGATTGGATAATTTCTAGCGATCTTAAAATTCATTTTTTTTTCCTCTGTAATCTGCAATCTGTTATTAAGTCCATGCAGTGACTTTTTTCATTTAAATTATTGTAACCATTACTTCTAGAACTTCCATTTCTTTGTTTTTTATAGTTTCCATTTCTATGCTGAGATTCTTTCTGTTGACTCATTAAGAATATATTTTCCTTTAGGTCTTTGAATATATTTACATAGCTGCTTTAAAGGCTTTGCCTGCTAAATCTATGACCTGGCTCATTTCTAATGATTGGCTGCTTTTCCCTAACATATTTTAGGCAAGTGAATTCCTCGTCCACAGGTTGTTTCCAGTCACAGAACAAAGGATACCGCACAACTTTAGCTCCATTTAAGTTCTATCCTAAAGAAGTTCTAATGCTGTTTTTTTAACATGCTGATCCTATCGAAAACAAGACAAAAGTATACTTGTACTTGCACACATTTATATTAGTTTTTTGTGTTTGAAGTGAAGCAGGGGCACTCCAGAGTATGCTCACTCTAACATCATAATTAGAAGTCAGGGGATTTTTTTTTTTTTCAATACTTAGAACTATTAAAAGAAAATGTCATGGGCTTGAGTGTTAGTGAGTTGCTTTCACTGAAAGTATTTAAGGAAAACTTCTAGGTCCATCTTCTGGGAATGCTGTTAAGGAAATTCCTACATGGAGAGTGGGGCCAGAGCAGATGGGCCCTAAGGATTTGTCCAAACACATAACCTATCAAATATAGAAGTACAGGTGGTCCTCCAGATTACAAACTTGTTCCGTTCCTAAGCTTGTCTTTAAGTCAGATTTGTAGGTAAGCCTAAACAAGTACGGTTCATATCTCACAGCAGTTAGTCAAACGTTTGTCTTAGCATATAGTACACAGTGTACCTTTCTATGCCTAAAAAACATTAAAGGAACACTTCCAGATACCCTAAAACATCTTTAACATAATAACACAGTAATTAATAATAATAATATTTTGACACATGTCACAAAGTAGCATTGGTTTGTTATTGCAAACCATTTTAGGTTCCTTGGATTTTTACTATAAGAGGGTTTACAGGGATTGGTTTGTAACCATGGGTCGCACATAAGTTGGATGTTTGTAACCCAGGGACTGCCTGCAGATTTTTCATTTTATGCCTATACAGCTATAGAATCACACAACTAAATTTGGCATGTTTTCTTTGAACAAACTTAAAATGCATGCTCAGCACCCAAAATAATAAAACAATTGCTTTTGTCATATGCAGATATTTTACACTGGACCTTCCTCCCTTGCCCTCCTGAGGCTCAACTTTTTTTGTTTTTTTAATGTAGAGACTTTCCTGCAATTTTAACTTACTACGACACGGCCTTATCTAGAACAACATCATGTTTTTGAAGTTGGGCTAGAGGAAAACTCTACTGGTTTTAAGAATCAAGACCAGAGAAATCACTACAGTTTCATAACACCTGGAGCTGTTTCTGGAAGAATTAGAGCCAAAGTTTATACATATTCCCAAAGGCTGGGCCCTGGCAGGAGAGGGCAGCGAGTGCCTTCATTCTAGAATTCCTGGTTCCTTTTGTTTATATTATATGGGGTGTGGGGAGGGAGTGTGTGTGTTGCGTGTGTTCTGTGTGTGTGTGTGGAGGGGGAGGAGTGGGCTCATGTTTTTTTCCCCCAAAGACTTTCCGCAGGATAATTTATAACTCTTAACACTCTGCCTCAACACTTTCAGAGTTGTAAAATGTAGAAAAATGGAGTGAGTTGGCAACATGGCACCCTTCCAGCAGATGTGTGCTTGAAAATGGGGTGATAAAACAGGGAATGCTATCAGGGAGACTAATGGCACAGGAGCTGCCTAATTGTGAAAATGTAATTAAGGCAGACTTGCTGTGCTGCTGTGGAAATTATTTCTTCAAGTGTGTCTGGACTTGCTTTTTATAGTTGTAAAAATATATATAATGCAACATTTGCCAGTTTAATATGTTTCGCATGTACAATTCAGTGAGATCATTCTTATTCATCATGTTGTACAACCATCACCAAGATTTATCGCCAAATTTTCCATCGCCGTAAATCGAAACTCAAAGCTTCCTAAACATGGCTCCCCCTTCCCTGCTCCCTCGCTCTTGCCTACTCCTGGTAATCACTGATAAACTTTGGTCTCTACACACTTGCCTATTCTAGGTATTTCATATGAGTGAGATTATACAATATTTGTGATTGATTTATTCACTCAGCATAATGGTTTCAAGGTTCATCCATGTTGTGACACCTATATCTGACTTGCTTTTAATATACTGATCTACTGTAACTGTGAAAGACATTTTATAAAATTTGACTCAAAATTATTTGTGACTAATGTTTAAAAAAAACACTATTCTTAATATCTAGGCCATTTAAACATAATGGAATATAGTTTAGTAGAAATGGAAACAGACCCACAGGCACAGATTCCCAATGATTTTGGTTTGCATTACTTGTTGCTGTTGTTGTCGTTAGGTGCCCTCGAGTGGGTTCTGACTCAAAGTGACCCTATGCACGACAGAATGAAACACTGCCCCGTCGTGCGCCATCCTCACAGTCATTGTTATGCTTGAGCTCATTGCTGTAGCCACTTTGTCAATCCACCTCGTTGAGGGTCTTCCTCTTTTCCGCTGACCCTGTACTCTGCCAAGCATGATGTCCTTCTCCAGGGACTGATCTCTCCTGATAACATGTCCAAAGTATGTAAGATGCGGTCTCGCCACCCTTGCTTCTAAGGAGCATTCTGGCTGTACTTCTTCTAAGACAGATTTGTTCGTTCTTTTGGCAGTCCATGGTATATTCAATATTCTTCGCCAACACCACAATTCAAAGGCGTCAACTCTTCTGCCGTCTTCCGTATTCATTGTCTATGCATTACTTATAAAATAAAATATCAAATATCTACTTAAAAATTTCCAAAAGTATCTCACCATTCCTGAAATTTTATTTTAATTTGACTTTGATTTGTTTTTCAGAGTAAAGAGGGAGGTTTTACTATCTATCGAGCACTTATTAGGGATAGTGTGGCTTTAGGTATTTAAAATATTATTATTATTTTTAATTTTAAGAGAAAATCAGCTAAATGGCCAATATATTTATTTAAGAGTTAAATCAACTTGATTTTAACTTTGAACTGGCTAAACATTTTGTCTAGAAATTACAATAGGAATTATATCATTATTTTTATAACAATTTTGTTGTTTGAATTAGTAAGCCATGATGTTTTTACCCAATTAAATATCTACATAACAGAGACATAGTATAATTAAACATATACATTAAAATTCTTTACGCTGCTTACTAGACATACTTTTGAAATACAAGTCATACAACAATTATGAATATTCATTAATAAACCTGGGTTGACATTTTTCCATTTAAAGAGTGCCATCCCTGGAAGGGGTAAGAGAAGTGTGCCTGGTTCTCCTCCTCATTTTAAAAATAGAGCTTAAAAATATATATAATTTCCCCCTTTTGGTTAAGCGTTTGGCTGCTAACCAAAAGGCTGGCAGTTTGAATCCACCAGCTGCTCCTTGGAAACCCTATAGAGCACTGCTACTCCACCCTATAGGGTCACTATGAGTCAGAATCAACTAGGTGGCAACAGGTTTTTGTTTGGGTTGTTTTGGTGGTTTTAGCATTACTATAGCATTCTGTGGAAAGAGTTTTTTATGACTATTATTCTATTAAAGCTCTAATGGGAAGTTTACCAGTGTCCATTGAGTCTGCTCTAACTCATGGAGACCCAGTGTGTGTCAGAGTAGAACTGTGCTCCATACGGTTTTCAATGGCTCTTTTTTTGGAGACAGATTGCCAGGACTTTTTTCTGAAATGCCCTTGGATAGACTCGAACCTCCAACCTTTCAGTTAGTGGCCGAGAGTGTTTAAACATAGATATTTAATTACTTATTTTTCTATGAAGGCACCAAGCAAGCAATTTCTTTTCTTTTTCGCCGGAGTTAAACTATTTTAATCTCAATATTTCTCTTGCTAATTATTAGTTCTGTTGAGTTGAAAGGAGTCTTAATGGTTGAGAGATTAGGCTTCTAACTTTTGACAGTCACCCTAACTGTAAACACAGTCTAAGTCCACATACCATGAGCTGGGTAAGCCCAGAGCCTTCCCCAGTATTTCACCATTTCAAGTATGTTGTCAGGGGAAATTATAAAAAATTTTGAAATGGGCAAAAATGATTAAGTGAAGGTTGAGCCCTCTACCTAGTATGCCTGCCCTGGTGATCTACACCTTTGCTTGGCTTTGAGTAGTCGATTCACAACTCTGCAGAGATAGAAGTTAGCCTGTAGAAAACACAGTAAGATAAACGCTTCCTGTCCATAGCACTGCAAAGGATTCCTGTTACGTATCTATGCAAATAGAGATTGTAGGGTACAGAGAGGATAAAAACTGTAAACCTTACAAGACTCAATTATTTTCTCCTTTGAATTTTTTGTTGATACCATGTGTTTTCACTAATGGAAGGTCTGCTGATTAAAGAATCAGTTCAGAATTTTTGTTATGAGTTACAGATTTTGATACCCATTATCTAGGATCACATATATCCCAGAGGGCCCCAGACATCATAAATTCTACTGATATGAGTCAATGATAAAACTTTGTATTTTTTTTATTTTTTGAAAATTTGTAAAACATGAAGGTGCCCAGCAATGACTGCACATACATTTTATTCTCATCTCCTTCTTCTTAGCCTTTCTATTATTTTTCATGAAACTTTCCAAAACATGGTATAATGCATTCTTCATTATTGCAAAAACAGCACTTACAGGTCAAATAGATAAAACTAAAGGAATCTGAATATCAGGAAAATTACTACTACTATCTAGGGCAGTTCTACTCTGTCCTATAGGGTCGCTATGAGTCGGGATCGACTTGACAGCAAGGGGTTTTTGGGTATGTATTCTTCACTATAATAGAAACAATATTAACAGCTAAGAAGCAGAAATAGCTTCCCTGGACTATTGCGTAACTGCTCGCAGTGGTGCACTCCACCTGCTACATACACCTGGAAGCAATGACTGGGCTGTAAGATTGAATGTGGGTAAGAATAATTTATAGGAGTTCCAATCTCTTGAAAAATACCACTGCAATGCAAAATTCCTTATTGCAAAGGCATTCTTTCAGAAGCGAGAAAAGCAGGGCGATATTAACACCTAGAAACAGTGAATGGTATCAAAGAGAAAACCGCCACTATGACTGAATGACGACTGGAAATGGCTTAGTCTCATGATAAGGACATTCTCACGAGAACATAGTAACTGGGAAACAAAGTGAGGAGGCTTATCTCACAGAAATACAGGCAAACCTGTCAAAAGCTTAGAGAATTCACCCACTCAGGAGGCATCACCTAAGACAGTGTTCAATCTACACAAAAATGAGATTCCAACTCAGGGTTCTTGAGCTTCACACATTTCAAAAGGCTCCCACCTTGAGGCTAAATGTATTGAAATTGGGCTACCTCCTTCATAAAGAACTCCAGAGGCATACAATTGATTGGGATACCCTGTGTCCCATGGGTCATTAAAGGGTTAGTCAAATCCTCAATTGATGCTGCTTTTAATATCTTACCCATTCCCTCATTAATTAATGGGTTAAATAAAAGCTTTGGCACATGTTCATTTTATATTTGTATAGGGTCATGATTTTACCTCTTTAAAAAAGAAAAAAAAAACCTCTAATAATGCTCCTGGGCAGCTCTGTGCTGGATTCCTGCTGGCTCGGTCACCTCTTGCAGCTGCTGTCCTTTCTCCTTCTTGTGTTACCCCAAGCATGAAGCACAACCCTGTCTCCTTCATCCCCCAAAGCACCGCTGACACAAGCTGCTGTGAAGAGCTGGTTTTATTTAGGGATAGATGAGAACACTTGCCACCCAGCACAAAAACAGAAAAATCTGAAAACCAAGTGGTAGACATTGCTATCAAGAAGTTCTTGTCTACCCCTGCTACAGAGAATTTTCGCTGACTGCCAGCCTCTGGAGCCCCCTGCTTCCTGTGCTGTTGTTGGTGTGTCCCTTGTTCTCCTGGCTCTCTTCTCATTTGCATGTCCTTGGGATGGCCTTGAAACTTCCTCTCATTTGCATGTCCTTGAAATAGCCTTGAAACTTCCTTTTCCAGTTTCCAGGGGACCCTCCCAAAATCTCATTCCTTTGTCATTCAGATGAATTTAACAACCAAGTCTCAGACCCTCCTTTACATCTAGTCCGTGCTCAGCTGACAGCAGCAAAAGGCACATCAAGGTTCCTGGTTATACAAAATCCCTATATTCCTTTGGTATCCACTCTCCCAAAATAAAACCGAATTAACCACAGTAAAATGTTTATTATTAATTGTCCCTTCTATCAGACACAGAGATAAAAATTAAATATTTAAATGTGAATATTTTAATTATCATTAAATTTATTAAATAAATTTAAATATATGTATTAATTATATTTTATCCACTCCACACTGAAATTTTACCTCTTAAACACTAACAGTATTATTGCTTTAAAGGTTTTTTAATGGGAGTCTCCTTCAAATATACCATATCTTCCTTCACCTTGCTTGTATACAAAAGTCTTTAAAGCAGCTTACAAAAATAGATGCTCTAAACTCAGGGTAGCAAAAAATAAAATAAATCAGCTGTGGCTAGTATACAGGTTGTAAGATCTCACTTGGTTTCTAGAAATTGGTCACTTATTTGGCTGAGTGCCCACATATAAAGGAAAGACCACTACTGATTAGATAGTCCACATAGAGTTATAATAATCAAAGTACACAGAATGTTGAGACTATGTTGGCATCTCCTGCCTGGAGTGGAGATGAGAGGGCAGAGGGGGTTAGAAGCTGGCGAAACGGACAGGAAAAGAGAGAGTGGAGGGAGGGAGCGGGCTGTCTCATTAGGGGGAGAGCAACTGGGAGTATGTAGCAAGGTGAATGTAAGTTTTTGTGTGAGAGACTGACTTGATTTGTAAACCTTCACTTAAAGCACAATAAAAATTAAAAAAAAATTAAAATAATATTCTACTGCTACCAATAAAAAAAAAAAAAGTACATAGAATGCTCTAAACCAAAAACAAAACAGATCTCATTGCTGTAGAGTTGCTTCCAACTCATAGTGACCTTACAGGGCAGAACAGAACTGCCCCAAAACGTTTTTAAGGAGTGGCTGGTGGATTTCAACTGCCAACCTTTTGGTGAGCAGCTGAGTTCTTAACCACTGCGCCACCAGGGCTCCCAGAATGCACTAAAAAAAAAAAAAATTAAATCATTGTTTACGGATAGAGTGTGGTTTACATTTGCTTCTCTCTCCATCAGTCTGTGTGATTTCCTCCGGCTTCAGGCCCTGTGTACTAGTTGACCCCTCTGCTGGTAACTTTCCCTCTCGTCCGCCTAACTTCTAAGGTGATTCTAGAGTCTCTATCGTAGACACCAGACTCATGGTACAGGGTCATAAGTATATATGTCAAATAAAAGAGTGAATAAATGAAATAACAGAGTATTTGACCTCCAAGGATCTGGCTTATAGCATAAAGGGGCCCATGACTGCGCAAAATGATTCTGTCAACTTCATACTTCAGCCTTGTAATGCCTGCAAATCTTGCATTCTAGCCCATATATAGCAGTGTTTAACATAAAAAAAAAAAAAAGAACACTTTGAATATTTACGGACTATTGACATTCCAGGAAGCCATTCAGTGCTTACTTGCCACCTCTCATGTCTCCTGACACACCGGACCTGCCCTGAAAGGCAGAAGCCTGGAGTCACCACAATCAGCACCAAAGAATAGTACTTGAAATAAGCTGATGTTGGGGAGGATGTTCACAGGGCCTCTGCGCCCCAGTGCTGAGCTTCTCTGGGCTCCTGCTTGGCCCCTTACAGTATTTCTGCTTGGCTTGCTGGCATCAGTGCTTGCCTTTGGCAACTCTGCTTGTCTTCATTTTCTGTTTCTAACAGGCTGGGATCTAGAGCACCCATTACACAAGGAGGTTACAGCAATGCACACCATGGGGATAAGACTAGCAGGAACCCTCCCACACGTGAATGCAGGAACTTTAGCGCGAAAACACGGATACTGTTAAATTTAGCCTTTAATGTGCCTTTTATTAATTCCTGGTTCTGGTCTATCTGTGTGATAGCTGGATAATCTTAGGGTAAGGGAGGTCGCTCCTTCTGTGAGTGTATGTATATGTTTACACTTGGAAGATAAGCTTGTCAAAGGTAGTTATGGCTCTTTATCAGGTAACGTCCACTGCCATCTTACCTCGAATAGTCTTGGGAAGTCACATGTGGTGAGTCTGGAGAGGTTTACAGGAATGACATCACTTAGCTCTTAAACCACCACCCGTCTGTCAGCTTGTGGTACTTGCGTATTGCTATGATGCTGGAAGCTATGCCACCAATATCTCAAATACCAGCAGGGTCACCCATGGTGGATAGGTTTCAGCAGAGCTTCCAGACTAAGACAGAGTAGGAAGAAAATTAGCCAGTGAAAACCCTATGGATCAGGCAATAGAAACTCATCCGGCTCACAAGCTTTGAACCTGTTATCAGGAGGGATCAATCACTGAAGGAGGACATCGTGTTTGGCAAAGCAGAGAGCCAATGAAGGCGAGGGAGACGCCGTGAGATGGAGTGGCACAATAACCACAACGATGGACTCAAACATGCCAGTGATCTTGAGGAGAAGGCTGGACTGGGCAATTGTTCTCTGGTACGTGGAGCTGCCATGAGTCAGCTGACAACAACCACACCAAACAGTGTGGGTCTACCCTGAAGGTAACGAGGAGTTACTCAAGCTTTTTCAGCAAGGGAACAACATTGTTGTTGTTGTTGTGTGCCATCGAGTCAATTCTGATCCATAGCGATCCCGTAGGACAGAGTAGAACTGCTCCATAGGGTTTCCTAGGCTATGATCTTTACGGGAGCAGATCACGCAGATCTGTTCTCCTGTGGAGCTGCTGGTAGGTTCAAACTGCTGACCTTTTGGTTAGTAGCTGAGCGCTTAACCACTGAGTCAACAGAGTGATGACCAAGAGGCCCATGTGTGGGTTCAAGAGGAATCTGGGAGTGAGAACAGCTTCAACCAGTGCATGAGGATGGGAAGCTTCTAGAGACATTTTAGAGAGAACCCACAGAGCTGCTGTGAAGGCGAAAAGGAAGGGTCTTCAGAGAGACACCCAGGTCTTTGGCGCTGATAGTAATACATGGTTTTGCTGTTGACTGAGATAAGGAACGTGGGAGAAAGAACAGAATTGTGATGAGCGGAGGGGCTATTGCCAGTAAATTGCAGTAACATTGATACATGTTCTAGCTTGCGTATAGACTAGCCCCTCTCAAACTGTAGTGTACATTTAAGGCCCCTGAGTGTCTGGTTAAAATACGCTTTGATTCAGTAGATCTGGGTGGGGCCAGCATTTCTGACTTTCTAACAAGCTCCCAGGTGATGTTTATGCTGCTGATCCAAGGACCATGTTTTAAGTCAGGGTTCTACACTACTCAAAGCATTTCTCCTCATGTACCAGTTCTCAATGAACTTATCATCATCCACTCCACTAACGTGTTCACCTCTCCATTCTCAGCATGTAGGAGAGTAGCTGGCTGGCTGCGGTCAACACACACCCCTGGGCTGAAAACCAAGGAGACAGCACCAGACGGGAAGCCCCCCTCCCTGCCCTCCTGTGTCCTGTCTTCTCCTTCACGATGAAGGTGCTGCGGCTGAAGTGTTGCCAAAGGGCTTGACATGTCTCCATGGAGATCATGACCACAAGAGGGGATAGACTTTTGGTCCTTGTCAACTACCATTTGAAGACTTGGTCAGGTCTGAAGCTCTCTTTCAGCATCAGATTGTCCGATAGTTTGAACAAGAAAATCACTCACTCATCTTTGCTGCATTTGAGGGGGCAGGAAGGGGTAATGTTTTATCACTTTCTGACTCCACAGACAGAGAACGACACACGCATGGTCAAAATAGAAACCAAAAAACCAAACTCAGTGCCGTTAAGTCGATTCCAACTCATAGCGACCCCATAGGACAGAGTAGAACTGCCCCATGGAATTTCCAAGAACCTGGTGGATTTGAACTGCCGACCCTTTGGTTAGCGGCCGTAGCACTTAACTGCTACACCACCAGGGTTTCCACAAAATAGAAAAGCATAGAGTAAAAAGTAAATTATCCCACTGAAGTTGCCATTGTTTCCACCAAGGATATCAGCCGAAAACCTCTAACCTGGGAAGGAGCGACAATTATTCTGATTGTAGTTTGGACACTGAAAAGGAAAACCTTTATTTCATCTTTCACTATGTTCCTCCAAAGCTTAATAAAATGATTTATTCTCTCTTGGTTTCATTTCCAGAATCCTCCTCACTGACACAATTTAAATTCTAGTTATTTCTCTACCAAAAGGCAACAAAGATGAGCTCGGGAGGGTTCACAGATTTCAAAGAATTCACAGAGACTTGCCGACTATGTGCAAAGAATATTACTGCACGTGAGATTCTACCACGATATGCTCTACTCATGTAGAATTGAACGCAGGTAGTCCCCGATTTAGGGCGAATTTGAGTTACAATGATCCACACTTACGAACATCTTTTTTTTTGGTACATCTTATCGTTAGTAATATATACTCCATACAATGTCACAGTGTGTAATTTGCTGATGTTATCAGGCTCAGACATTCACTCGCAGATGTTCAAAGATCAGATTTATAAGGATAATAAATAAAAAGACAATAAAAAAAAAGGTACTCGACTTACGTCAGAACTGACTCATGGTGGAGTGGTTGAACAGAGCCCAGTATTAAGTTGGGGACTATCTGTAGCCAAAAATAATGGGACACAACTCTAGGTCTACGGCTTAAAAAAACAAACAAACAAACATAAAATATACATAAAGAAAAACAAACTTCCATCCCCTAAATATTGGCAGTGGAAATAAATGTGAAGATAGGTTATATTCAGCCAGGATACAATGTGAGATATTTTTAGGTCTGTTTGATTTGCTAAGAAAGCCATTGATCATGACGAATCTAACCCATTAAACAAATTCTGGATCTGTGATTAGAATCTGTACATTTTTATATTTCACTTCAGTTCTATTACATGGATCTTAAAAATATTACTTTCCCACTTTGAGGCCCATTATGAACTGTTCTGCTTTCGTATTGGGAGGTATCAGGATGATAACATTTAAGATGAAGGAGATTCTAAATCGCAGCGACCCCATGTGTGTCAGAGTAGAAGTGCACCATAGGGTTTTCAATGGCTGACCTTTAGGAAGTAGATGGCGAGGCCTTTCTTCTGAGGTGCCTGTGGGTGGACTGGAATTACCAACCTTTCCTTTAGCAGCCAAGTGCGTTTACCATTTGCCCCATCCAAGGACTCCGGAAGACGGTGGGGGTAGGGATACCCTTGGCACCACTCCCAGTTCTGCCCCACCCTCAGTTTACTGCCACCTCATCTTTAAGATCTGGGAGTGCTCCACCTCAAATTCTTCATAGCCCAAAGAGAAATAATATCTCCCACCTCCACATCAGAGTGGCTGTGTGAAGGAAACTGACTAGTTAGGTGAAGGTTCCTAGCACACAGCAGGACATGATTAAGTGGCTAATTTACTTTTTCTGCTTTGCTATTAGCTCTGCATTGTTTGCCATTATCCTGGGAGGCTCCTTTCCACAGGTGATGCATAGTATGTGAGTGTAAAGGCTAGCGCTCTGAGTTAACACAGGCTTTCTAGTCCTTGGAAATTTCTGTGGAATTGTATTATGACAAAGATCCTCCTTTAACTTTCCCTAAAGTAGTCAAACTCTGGTAAAAAGAATTACATGAAAATAGTTAAAACTGATTTGAGGTCACTTTTTAAAGTATAGGTACTATATTAAAAACAACAACAAACAGTTGTCATTGGGTCCATTCCAACTCATGGTGATCTCATGTGTGTCTGAGTAGAAGTTGGCTGACTTTTCAGAAGTAGATCACCGGTCTTTCTTCTGAGGCACCACTACGTGGACTCGAACCACCAACCTTTTGGTTAGCAACCAAATGTATTAACCGTTTGCACCACACGGGAACTTCATAACCCATTGCCGTTCAGTTACTTCCAACTCCTGGTGACCCTATACGACAGAGCAGAGCTGCCCCCTAGGGTTTCCAAGGAGTGGCTACAGGATTTGAACTGCCAACCTTTTGGTTAGTAGTCAACCTCTTAACCACTACACCACCAGGACTCTAGGAACTCCAGAAAAATCACATATTGGCTTCATTTTTCATTAATGTGGATTAGTGAAGCAGGAGATTATAACATACAAGTCAACCAACTCACAAAATTTATGAGTCTCTGCCCCTATTTTTTTAGATGTTTGTGAAATCCCTAAATACTTTGTCTTATGATATCATAAAAGAAAATACATCTTTAAAGTCAAGAATTATACTTAAAAGGATTACATACACTTCAAATGTAATTCTCTTTCCAAGAATAAATATTTCCTAAAAATCTGTTTTGCTATTCGACAGTTAATGAGCCAAAACATTGGGGAGTTATCCTGAATTGCTCTCTTTCTCTTATGTCTCTTATTCAGGTCTTCAACAAAGCTTGTTCATTCTACCTGCAAAATACACCCAGAATCTGATCAGTACTGCCCATCTCCACTGCGGCCATGGTCAATGTCTTTGATTCTAGAGCTTCCATGTCTTTGATAAATTCTACTGTACAATGCATATGTTATTGAGTATGTACTACATATGAGGACAAATACCTTCTAAATTAAGAAAGGGTCTTGGTTTTTTTTTTTGGCTTTGCACTGCATTGAAGAGTAATGTAGGTCAATGGAGGTCTATTATATAAAAACAGAAGCAAATAATGGAGCACAATGTGTACTTCCTAATCCCATCCCCCAGGAAGATGATTCTCACCTGTTCTGATCCCTTCCTTCTTTGATGGGTGTGTCTTTTAACTGCAGGATGTATTATTACTCCTTTAGATCCAAGTCACTATGAGTTGCAATTGACTTGACAGCAACATTTTTTTTTTTTTTTTAGGAGACGAATTAGAGTCCCCTTTCTCACCCTTGTAAGAGAAGGAATCCCAAACCTACAGGGTGCCATGTTCCTAAGTCTGTTGGTTTTAGATGGTTTAGCAGAGATTGCTTCAATCCACAGAAGAGGAAAAGCAAAGAGAAGCATAAAGGAGAGAACCACAGCCACAAACTTCAGACTGAGGGACATCTAGTGGCCAGAATAGGTAATGCCTCCATTAGAAGCAATTGCTCTCTTTGCCTGGGAGCGCATCAGAAACCATTAACCATGTCCTGCAAACCGGTCATTCTCCAGCAAACCTTTAACTAATTTATTCTCCGTGGCTGAATAAACATAAATAATTCAAATCACACTTTAAAAGCTGGCTAAAATTAGTATTTATGATATATGCCACTCTTCCCTAAACAAAAAGGCAAGATGGCACCTTGCTCTCAAGGGAATCATATTTAAAGTTAATGAAGATATTTGCTTTACATAATGATGACTTGCATACATTTCCTTCGTCCTGCTTGCCATCATCCAATGGAAGTTTCTTTCTAATGTTCGTTTCCAGCTACTGTTGGAAAATGCTAACATGATCTGTCAAAGTAGTGGGTTTTCCAACCCTTGTGATTGTGAAGTACAAAGTACTGGATTTCCAAAGGAAAGCTTCCTTGACGTGTAATCCAATGTTTTCAGAACATTTTAGCACAGTGGAAGGCTGCAGAATACAGGGTTAAAGGCTTGGGCATTGGCAAGGACTTGACCTTGCTTAGCCTCAGTTCCCTCATCTGTAAAATAAAAAAATAGGAATGATAAAACAACATATGCTCAGCAACAGTGTCTGATTCACAGTAAGCACTCAGGAAATGTCAGCTATTGTTATCGCCATGGCCACTGTTGTCACTTTTATATTAATGTTCTGACTCCGCCGGTACCAGCTGACTGGCCTTGGGAAACTAAATCTAGTTAAAAAAGTCAGCCACAATTTGCTCATCTGAAATGGGGAGAATGCCACCTGCTCTACAGGACTGCTATGAAGATTAAACAATGTGTGTGTCTTAGTCATCTAGCGCTGCTACAACAGAAATACCACAAGTGGATGGCTTTAACAAACAGAAACTTATTTCCTCACGGTAAAGTACGCTAAAAGTCCAATTCAGGGCATCAGCTCCAGGGGAACCCTTTCTCTCTCTGTCGGCCTTCTCAACCATCTTCCCCTGGACTAGGAGCTTCTCTGTGCAGGGACCCTGGGTCCAAAGGATATACTCTGCTCCCAGCACTGCTTCCTTGGTGTTATGTGGTGCCCCTCTCTGCTTTCTTCCTTTTCCTTTTATCTCTTGAGAGATAAAATGTGGTGCAGGCCACATCCCAGGGAAACTCCCTTTATATTGGATCAGGTATGTGACCTTAGTAAGGGTGGTGTTACACTCCCAACCTAATCCTCTTTAACATAAAATTACAATCACAAAATGGAGGACAACCACACAATACTGGGAATTATGGCCTAACCAAGTTGACATATGTTTTCAGGGGGACACAGGTCAATCCATGACAGCATGTAACTGGCAATGCATGTACAGAATGAAACATAGCAACTGACCCATGGTAGAAGCTCAACAGATACAAGGCCCTGATGACCCTTCCCTTTACAGGTTGGCATTTTGAACACAACTTCCCCAAGACTGGAAGAAGAATGGTAGACATTGACTGACTTCTATATAAGCCAGAGAGGCATCAAGAAATGGCTATCTGTCACTGTTCAGAATTTATAAGCAGAACTATAAGAAACAATACTTTAAGATCTCCTGTGTATAAGATTGGAGCCCTGGTGGCACAGTGGTTAAGAGCTACAGCTGCTAACCAAAACGTCAGCAGTTCGAATCCACCAGTCTCTCCCTGGAAACCCTATGGGGCAGTTCTACTCTGTCCTATAGGGTCACTATGAGTCAAAACTGACTCGATGGCAACTGTTTTTTTTGTTTGTTTGTTTTGGTTTTATGTATAAGATCAGCAGTTTCAATCCACCAGCGGCTCCTTGGAAACCCTATGGTGCAGTTCTACCCTGTCCTATAGGGTCACTATAAGTCAGAATTAACTCAACAGTAATGGGTTTGGTTTTGGTATACATGTATACACACACACAAACATATATACCAGTTGTCGTCGAGTTGATTCTGACTCCTAGTGACACCATGTGTGTCAACAACATAAAACTGTGCTCCATAAGGTTTTCAATGGCTGGTATTTCGGAGGTAGATCAC
Source organism: Loxodonta africana (assembly GCF_030014295.1). Taxonomy (NCBI): domain Eukaryota; kingdom Metazoa; phylum Chordata; class Mammalia; order Proboscidea; family Elephantidae; genus Loxodonta; species Loxodonta africana. The sequence continues at coordinate 220,903,219 of NC_087343.1, forward strand.
CAGGCCCTTCTTCTGAGAAGCCTCTGGGTAGACTCAAACCTCCAACGTTTAGGTCAGCAGCCAAGCATGTTAACCATTTCCAACACCCAGAGACAATACGTGTGTGTGTGTGTGTATACACATCACCAATATTTGAGAAAACGTAGCAAATATTAAAAGGAGAATAAAAATAAATACTCTAATTCTCAAATAGAATTAAGAATCCACAGACTGTTTCAATGCCATTTAAGAGAGAAGATTAGAACACAAAGGAGATCTTACCATAAGAATATAATATTCAGCCCATTTCTTATCAAGTAAGAGAGGTGGAGCTTTGAATAACACCTCATAGAATGGATAATTATTCCTGGAAAAATCAACTGAGAATCAAACACACTGTCTAATATAGTTGAAAATGAAATCCCCTAAGCCTACCTAAGCTAAAACACAGACTACATTGAATTAGGCGTATGGGCACCCACAAACTATGAAATATTGGGAGGACAGATCTTATATCTGTGTACGTGGCTTATGTCAGATATGTACACATGTACTGAGGATTCTGGGGATTCTTAGCTTAAGAATAAATAAAATAATTCCAGCCACAAAATTTATCAGACTTGAGCAATTCTGATGAAAACAGTCCATCTCTTCACCCATTTCCCTCCTGTCCTTCTCTCACCTTGCTCAGATGCTCTGCATAAAACAACACTTTCAAGACCCAAGTACCCTCTGCTTGGAACTTTGTGTTGTTACTGTATGTTTTCATTAATGGAATACATACTGAATCATTGAATGTGTTTGAAATTTGGTAGGTACAATGGATTTTTTTTTTTTTGCCTCATCCCACCAATCCTACCCTCAGAGTCCAGAGGGACATATATGTCTTGAATATTTGTTTTTTCTATTGAAATCCGTATTTTTCCTACCAAAAACATTGATTCAGCACCACTTCATACAATACCGTGTAAAAACAGGAATCTGCAGTTCACGCCTGTTTCTTCCATTTTAAACAGGTATGCAGGTCCCCGCCTGCCAGCAGCATGCACTCTCGGTAGGAGAGTGGCTTCCCAATAAACCTCCAAGGTGAGAAATATACCTGGTTGCTATATGTACCACGGGTCACGAAAGGGTATAACCGAACAAAAAAACCTCGAACTCTGCTAAGTATAGGATGATCACAGCTAACGCCTTCCTATTTGTACCAGTCTTTAGAAGAAAAATCTTGCTTCTTAATTAAGAATCCACCCACAGGCACAGCTTTTGTCTTGTGTGTTATGTGGAATACGCCAAGGATGCAGGCTACTTCTCTGGAACAGTTTACAGGAATAACTAAGGAATTTTAACAATAATTCTTCAGTGCTTTTATTATTATTTCTTAAAATCATATCTAATACAATTGGGTAAAGGGGAAAAATTGCAATTAAATTTAGTACATATTTGAAAAACTTCTTGGTGCACAGAAAGAAGTCAGCCAAGCTTCAGAGCTGGGGGAAAGGGCTGCACACTCTTCTTTTAGAGGTAACTCCACTAGCACCACGAGGACAAAGGAAGAAGGAGTAGAGATTATGGGGACAAATGTTAAAAGATGAAGTGTTTTTGCTTGTTTTTGCCTTTTTACTCCTTGTTTGGGTTTCTCAATTTACTGGAAACCAAAGAAACCAAACCCATTGCCATCGAGTCAATTCCAACTCAAGGCAAACTGACATGTTTCAGAGTAGAACTACACTCCACAGGGTTTTCTTGGCTGTAATCATTATGAAAGCAGATTGCCAGGCCTTTCTTCTGTGGTGCCACTGGGTGGGCTTGAAATGCCAAACTTAAATTAGTAGAGTATAAACTGTTCTTGCCACCCAGGGACCTAAATTTACTGGGAAAATGTCCTTAAATACACACGAAAGGTCGACAGTTCAAACCACCTAGCAGCTCTGCAGGAGAAAGGCCTGGTGATCTGCTTCTGTAAAGATTAAACTCAAAAAAACCAAACGCATTGCCATCAAGTTGATTCTGACTCATAGTGACACTACAGGATCCGGCAGAACTACCCAGTAGGGTTTCCACGGCTGTAAATCTTTGCAGAGCAGACGGCCGCATCTTCCTCCTGCAGAGTGGCTAGTGGGTTCAAACCGCCAACCTTTCAGTCAGCAGATAAGCGTTCGAACACTGCACCACCAGGGCTCCTTTCTGTAAAGATGACAGCCAAAGAAACCCTATGGGGCAGTTCTAGTTTGTCACTTGGGGTCACCAGGGCACCTAACAACAACAACAGAATCTTAGGGTGTTAGGGTTGGAAGGGACCATAGAAATACAGCTCCGTGGTGCTGAAAGTGAGGTCCCAGTAGACTAGGGTATGAGATGATGTGTCAAGGATAAGAATCCATGATATAAGCATAGTTTGTACTACTTGAGCTTCAATATTAAAAAAAAAATAAAAAATATTATTAAGTAATGAGAAATTTCAAATACTACATTACATTAAACCAAACACATATATTCTGGCAAAGAGTTAGGAGTCCATGAATTTTCAAAACTTAACACAACGTTTCACAGACAATTTAAGTTGGCAGGGGAATGTTCTGGGTGAATCCCAAACTCTCTGGGGTTTTATGTTATGTTGCCTGCAGGGGCAAGCAAATGGTAAGATTTAAGAAAAACTCAGCCTCTTTAATTAGCAGATGAATAAAACTGGAGACCCAGACAGGTTAAATGACTTCTAATGATGTTTGAATTAGCTATAGGGGTCGACTCCATACTCCCACCTGGTTTTTTATAGGATAATACGCTCTCTGGCTGAACTGAATAATTATCTGTGGGTTGAACTGCGCTGGGGCATGCTAAAGGGGTCACACTCAAGTAACCAGGTATTTCTGAGAAACGATGGCCTGGTTCAAAGACCAGGATGAGCCTGTCTGGTACCCATCACTTAGGCTTTTTTAATTGCTCACAAACTGAACAATTTACACACCTCCAGAATTCATAGCAAGTGCACTTGCTAATATTTTCAGACTCGGTATCTGTATAATCCTAAAGAGTCTATAATTGCGGAGCTTTTGCTGGCCCCGGGTTAAGAAATATAGGAACCAAAGCAATGAAGGTTTGATCTAGCTGCCCCAAGAGAGCAAAACCTCATCTGCTAGAACCGCTTTATCAGAGAAGACCTTTTGGGGAGTCCTGAATATTAAGTGATAAGCAAGAAATGGGAAAATCTCAGTCACTTGAAAAGTTAATTCCTCCTCTTATTTTGGGGCTCGAGACTTAGATTTATTCTCATTGGCTGTGTTTTCCTGCATTCCGTTTGAAGGGGTCTGGTAATTCATCAAAATTAAATACTCAGGGCCTGGTCAGGAGGAAGCAGTTAGGGATTCTGCTCCCTTTTCTAGAAACCCTGGTGGTGAAGAGGTTAAGGGCAATGGCTGCCAAGCAAAAGGTCAGAAGCTCGAATCCACCAGACGCTCCTTGGAAACTCTATGGGGCAGTGCAACTCTGTCCTATAGGGTCCTATGAGTTGGAATCGACTCGGCAATGGTTTTTTCTTCTGTCACTTTAGCTTCTGTTCTGTTCACGTGTGCAAATGACGCCTGATACAACCCCATCACCCTCGGCGGTCCATCCACATGTGCCACCTCCCAGCATGGAGTAAAGGGGTTATCTAACTATTAATACTTCCGGATCTTTCTTGGAACTTTTCTCCCTTCACTGAAAGTAGAGGTTCACAACGAGCATACTGTTAAAAATGCTATTTCTATCTCCAAGTACAGTTAGCATGTTTTGGCTGACAATAAACATGCTACCAAGAAATAAACCAAAATAAATAAATAAATAAAGCCAAACTCGTTGCTGTCGAGTCAATTACGGTTCATAGCAACCCTACAGGACAGGGTAGAACTGCCCTATAGGGTTTCCGAGGAGTGGCTGGTAGATTTGAACTGCTGACCTTTTGGTTAACAGCCTGAGCTTTGAACCACTGCACCACCAGGGCTCCTACCAAGAAATAAGGGTTGAAATTTCAAAGCAATAAAAAAGCCTATACCAATTCTGCTCTCTCAGTTATCACGCTTCTATGGTTCTACGCAACGAGACTTTGAAACTCACCCCTTCAAATTAATTTTAATGTCACATTGGAGTATTTAAATTAACAAAGACTCACCAATGACTGTCATTCAGAGTAAAAATGGTTCTTTGACTCAGCAACGTGGCAAAATTCATAGATGGGCTCTCAAGTTCCACCCAAAAAGACAGCATAATAGAGTGCTGCCCGGAGGAGAAAACATTAGTTGCCCTAAATGTCTTATAGATGCAGAGACTCAAGTCAAGGAAAATACCACATCTTGCCCACATGGGGCTAGGGCAGGTTAAGAGAAATGTAAATCTCCTTACCCCAAGTTCAGGAAGGTAAGAATATACAGGAGCAAAAATTAAAAAAAGAAAAAAAAATGCAATTGCTTTCAAACTAAATAACCTTTGGAAAGGATTTATCCTGAGGACTAGGTATGTATCTCTTTTACTTTTAAATTATATATGATGCCTGAACGTAAAATTAAAATACTAGAATGTAGTAAAATAGAAAAAAGTCACCTACCATAAAAAGATAACAATTGTTGTTTATATTTAGAGAAGTGAGATGGAATGCTGCCCACCTTTGTTCTGACTTCAGTTTTATGTTTCCCAAAGGACATTTCCTCTTGGAAAATGAGCTACTGTAAACTGACGTGATGGTTTACTGATCATTAATGCTCCTTCTAGCTGCAATATTTTCTGAGTCTACTCTTGAACTGTATACATTTTGTAGGGTTTTGCACCCTGGTGGTACAATGGTTAAGCACTTAGCTGCTAACGGGAAGCTTAGCAGTTCGAACCTACCAGTGGCTGTGCAGAAGAAAAAATCTGATGATCTGCTCCCATAAAGATTAAAAAAAAAAAAAAAAAAAAAACCCTAGGAAACCCTGTAGGGCACTTCTACTCTGTTTTAGCTGGCCACTAAGGGTTGGAATAAACTTGAAGGCACACAACATTTATGTTCATGTAAGTATATGTCAGAGGCCCTTAATCCTGGGTCCGTATTCTTCCACGGAAAAATTCAAGGAAGTTCATGACCTTGGCCAGGAAAAAAAAAAAAAAAATTGCCTCCTGTTCTTCATTAATTTCTAATTTTTAGCATTTCTCACAATAAAGAATATAGGCAAAAAACCACAGTATTATTAGCAGTACCTCTGACTTTGTCTCCATAGAAATCACCCATATTTTCATACCACGTAACAGATACGGCAGATATATAACTATTTCATTTACATTCATCACTTCTTTAAATTTCTTATAGCTATTAGACTCAACCCTAGAGTTTGTTATAAACACGTTAATAAAGAATGCCATATATACTACATGATGATTTTTATATTTATTTGATAACTATATTGACAAAAATTGATTAAATTATTCTCTTTATGATGCTGCGTATTTTGTTTCATGCCTTTAGAAAGTATTCTGAGAAGGGTTCCATAGGCTTCAACAGCCTGCCAAACACTCCCAGGACACACAATAGATTAAGAACCTTTGATCCTAGACAGTGACATTGACAACCATCACCCCTGCTTCCCTTAATGAGGCGCCTGCTATAAAGACACCTGCATATATTCCCTTTAATTCCTACTTCACAACAACCTCACAAAATTAGAGGATTCATTATGCCACTCATGGACTCAAGTCTACGGACCATCATGAAGATAGTACCGGCCTGGGCAGTTTTTGTCCTATTATACATACGGTTGCCATGAGTCAGAGTAGACCCAACGTCATCTAACGGCAACTATAACATTATGCTGTTTTTATAGACCAAGGAAGCTGGGTCTCAGGGCATGATTTCCCAAAGGCCACAGCGCTGATGACAAGCAGCTATGTGTTACATTGCAGCGCATTCATTCATGGCTTGATATGCTTAGGTTAATAAGAGAAAATTAGTATTAATATAAGCCCACGATGTTTTTTCCCTCTGACTGATAAATCTGACCGGACTAGAAAAATATCTTTGAAAAATAAACTGCCACCTTGCATTATCAAAGGAGACCTTGTTAACACGCATTTGTGACAGGCGAGTCATGTGCCTCCTCTAGACGACTGGGATACTCAGAAGTGATCGAGTGAGCGGCTGTGAATTTCTCTAAGAGCTGTCGGATGCTGGCTACACGATCCACTTGCTTCTTCAGCCTGTTACCTCCCCTCGGTAGCCGTAAGAACTCAAAACAAAAATAAACTGCAGATTGGGTTTCTTGATCATTAACTCATTAATAGGCGGTCTCTTTAATGTAAGGATTTAATCAGGATCATATTTCCTCTACATTTTCAAAGAATGATGACTGAAATATGGTTCTGTTTGTTCTTTGTTTTCTCTTTAAGCTGGATAATATCTTCAGTGTGTCACCTGGAGGTGTAATTGTCACACTAAAATTTGTCTCTGAGTTAAACATTGATTTATGGCCGTCGTGGATCGATTATCATTGATTATCATTGCGGTTTATCATTGTCAGTGATTTTCCCACTGCCTAGTAGAACCCGTCTCAGGGTTTCAAAGAAAAGGTGCTACTGGATATGTCAAAACAGCTCAAAAGTTTCTCACTAACAGTTCTTAAAGTGCCGGGGGATAGAGAGGTATGACCCAACTCACTGTTCCTTCAGGCCAGTTCTAGAAACTAATGCGTCCTGGGCCAGGGACAGTGAGAAAAAAAAAAAGGATTTACTCCTTATCCAACACCAAGTCTGTACCAGGGATGGAGGCAGACCTCAGCCAGGTGGGAAACAGCACTCAGGTCATGTTGGAGGTGACGGTCACAAGAAGACAGACCCAGAGTAAGGCTTCCAGCCCTGCCTTTGCCATTCCCCATGCCCCAAGTACAGCACTTCTTCCTGACTCAGCCCTTCCTTGGGTGAACAGTCCACCTTGCACTGGGAACGGAATTCTGCATGTGGAATGCTGTGGTTGTTGTTGTTAGTTGCCATCAAGTCAATTCTGACTCATGGTCACCCCATGTGTGTCAGAGTAGAACTGTGCTTCACAGCCTGTGGCCTCTCGGAAGCAGATTGCGAGGCCTGTCTCCCAAGGAGCCTCTGTGTGGGTTTGAACAGCCAATCTTTCAGCTAGTAGATGGGTACCTAACGGTTTGCACCATCTGGGGACTCCTATGCCATCGTTAAAAAGCCGAAGAACCAAACCCATTGCTGTCGGGTCAATTCCAACTCACAGCTATTGTCAGCGGGCACCATGTTAAGATACGCAGAATAAAACCAAGTTCTAAACGTTCGGTATAACATGATGCCAATTTTGAACAGCAAAAGAAAAACTAGGGAGGCTATGGAAAACACTGAAAACACATGCCAGTAAGTGTTAACAGAGGTTTTAGACCCTTGAGTTGTATTCAGGAAATATCATCACATTACATTCCACACGCGGGTTACTTCCCTTGGAGCTGTGCAACGTGGAGGCTCTGATTAATTATCTTGAGTGGTATTCTGAGTGATTTTTTTTTTTTCTTCTTAATATTTCTCTGTATTTTCAAACTGTTCAAAAGGAAGATGCATTTTCTTTTCATTATCAGGAAAAAAAAGCCTATTATTTTATAAATAAGCTATAGCAGATAGCGGTCCTGCCTTCCTCTTGGGTACCATGTTGGTCAGGAGACTCAAAATTCAGAGTGAGCTCTTTGCCAGTGGGGAAGAAATGTCCTGCTTTTGTGACTGCAACCGTGTCCCCCACCTGGCTGCCCACTTCACAGGTGGTTACATGTAGTGAGAAACCTTTGACGCAACCTTGAGAAGAATTAAAGAAACCAGTGGAAAAGTAAAGTTTACCTTAAACGCACAGAGTAGGTACAATCCAAGTCATTATGGGCAGCTGAGCTCAAAAACGGTCAGAAATTCAGCCCAGTTTTAAATTTTCTTTTTTTTTTTTTTTTTTGCCATTTTCCCTCACAAAGGTGAACTAGAGGGGATAGATCTTGATCTTCTTTATTTTTATTTTGTAAAGCCAGCTGCCACCGAGCCGTCCTGACTCTTGGCAGTCCCGTTTGTGCCAGCATGGAATTACGCTCCATAGGTTTTACAAAATCTCATTTTTGGGAAGTAGATCACCAGGCCTTCCTATCAAGGCACCTCTGAGTGGACTTCGACCTCCAACCTTCCGGTTAACGGCTAAGTGCATTAATTGTTGGCACTACCCAGGGACTCTGAGCTATTCCTATTCTTGCATGCTAAAAACTTTCTCCCGGTTATTTTTAACTGGCGTATTTACCACTTGATAAAAACAGCAAAGCTAAGAGAAAAAATTCTGGTCAATTCTAAGAGAGACTCTATTTCTCAGCCCTTTCTCGGTCCCTTTACAACAGTCTGCTGCCTCCTTAAACTCTGCCTTGTGGAATTTCCAAGAACACCTCTAAATGGTAAAGGCTCTAATGAGTTCTCTGCACTTGATCAACACTTGGAGCCCCTTAATTTCCCCATCTGTTTACAGGAGCTCTGAACATTACTAAGACAACAGACTGTTGCTAAGGTATGAGTGGCCGTCAGATCATTTGCGCTTCAAATACAGCAATTAAATTGCTCTTTAGGGAGCTAAGCTCATCATGTGAAATCACTTGGGGAGTTGCTTAATGATTGTGATATTCAGTGTTCCTCATTTAAAATCCCACGACACCCCCCCGGTACCCAGTCTCTCTGCTTGTGACAATAACCGCATCCTTGACTTAACACTTCCCCGATAACTCTATTATTAATCAAAGTGTGTGTCTGCAAAATGAACAAAGTTGTTATATTTGGCTCTTTTTCATTCAGGCAGATGCTCAGCATGACGCAAAGAACCGTAAAAGAGAGCAAGATATACAACCAGCACTGTAAATTGAAAATTGGATGCAATACTGCTGAACTGACCTGTGCGTCTTTGGAGATTCATAAAGGCTTATGGGGATGCTGGGTTACAAAGGTGCTGCTGCAAGCTCGCATTTTAAAAATACGTAGCCAATTTCACAAGCTGCGCAGTTAATTTCAAAGACAAATGACTACTGTCAGGGCTTCGTTACTGGCTGATCTCAACAGCCAAGCTCGCGTGCGCAGGGACAGGAGCAACACCCATCACATCTGGTTTTGAGACAAGTAATAAAGAATGAATATTCCAGCTAATTAAATCCTCAGTTTGAAGGGTTTATGCCATTTTCTGGAACCCTCCACTGCCCACAGCATCCCTGATAAACACAGAAAAATACCAGTGGCAGCTCTGGATCCACTGGCTTGACAGAGGAAAGATGAAAGAATACAAGATGGCTTTGCCACTTCTCTGCTTCACCTTGCTTAACTGGAAAAACTAAGTGGCTCAGACAAAGTTTGTTTCATTCTAGTATGAAGCAATGCATGCTATTTGAGGATCATTTACTAAATGAAAGCAACAGATTAAGAAGAGTTCAGCAGATATTTCAAAATTTCAGCATCATATCCGCTCACCAATATATCGAATCTGTATATATGGCCAAAGGAAATTTAAATCTATAATGAAGACTAGGGGTTTTGAGAATACATATAGCTAAGAGTCAGTAATAGCAGTTAAGTCAGAATAAGAGATTTCTGGAGTAATTAGGTGTATCCAGGGAGATTTTTAAAACTGTCACGTGGGAAATATCAGGTTGGTGATAATATTGTTGTTGTGAGTTGTCATGAGTCAGCTCGGATTCGTGACGACCCCATGTACCACAAAAGGAAACGTTGCCTGGTCCTGCACCATTTTCATTGTTAGTATGCTCAAGTCTATTGTTGTGGTCACTGTGTATTTTGAGTGTCTCCCAAAGTAATCTCCCAGCACTATATTGGACAATATTCTATGTTCCATACAGTTTTCATTGGCTGATTTTCAGAAGGACATCTCCAGGACTTTCTTCCTAGTCTGTCTTAGTCTGGAAGCGCTGCTGAAATCTGTCTACCATGGGTGACCTCTGCTGGTATTTGAAATACCTGTGGCATAGCTTCCAACATCATAATATATTACATATACATAATACATACAATATACAAAATATAATACAGAAGTATATCTTTTGCTTTATTGTGTTACTAAAACATTAACCCCAAATACAATATGGAAGATATTGGTCTGGTGGTAACAAAAGAAGAAAATAATATAGTTTGCCCTATTGTTACTAGAATATTAACCCCACCAAACCAAAACCAAAACCAAACCCATTGCCGTCGAGTCAATTCCGAATCACAGAGACCCTATAAGACAGAGTAGAACTGACGCATGGGGTTTCCAAGGCTGTAAATCTTTACGGAAGCCGACTGTCACATCTTTCTCCCACTGAGTGGCTGGTGGTTTGGAATCACCAACCTTACGATTAGCATCTGAGCACTTAACCACTGTGACACCGGGGCTCCTTTAACCCCACATATAAAGCATATTATTAGGTAAGTTACACTTTGACTTGAAAATCTGTCTTTCACCCTAAACAAACAGCAACAATTATTAAATATCAGTGTCTAACTTCAGAAAATGGTCTTATGCATGATTAAAGCACCGAGCTCTTCTATTGGACTCATGGATGACAAATACGGCATTCACATACTTCCATACATGTCTCTGTCTTTATATGGCAGCAAGATCATAGTTACTAAAGCACCGCCGTCGGCCTGTTGCACTTCTAAGCTATCCTTCCCATTTGTGCACATAATCTGCATCCAGTGGGAGATTATTAGGATCCATCCTTTGGACAGACTGTTACGTAGCGACTTCCTCTGTATCCCCTGGCTCTCCCACCCCTTCTTTCACTCTTGCATTTGTGCCCAATTACTGAGGAGCCCCGGTGGTACAGTGGTTAAGTGACCAGCTGCTAACCGAAAGGTCGGTGGTTCGAACCCACCAGCCACTCCGCAGGAGACAGATGTGGCAGTCTGCTCCCATAAAGATTACAGCCTTGGAAACCCTATGGGGCAGTTCTACCTTGTCCTATAGCGTCACTATGAGTTGGAATTGACTCCATAGCAATGAGGTTTTTTTTTTTTTTTTTTTTTTAACCGAGCTGCTCTACCAAGCCACCAATCCCTGTGCCTTTATGACCAAAAATCTAAGTGTGTGTGCAAAGTTCAGTTGTGGAATAATGGGTAGAATTGGATCCTTTTTTTTTTTTTTTAAAGAGGACCAACCCCATATTTAACCTGGGTATAGAGATGGGTGTGAAGGAAGACATACCTCCACACTGCTGGGCAGCAAAACGAGGCCATTAACTTTGGGCATTTATTATTCTGAACGCTTTGGCTTGTTAAAAGTAAACAAACATACCTTTTCAGACTTTTAGAGAAGAAATTAAATAAAACAATAATGAAATTAATAAAATAGAGGATGTTGAAATCAGTTATTCATCCATACCTTAATGGGAAATCAACATGCCATTTATAACCCAAAGAAAAGGAAAAAGATACCAAAAAGTCAATTTTTGGTTATTAGGATCATTCATTTTTATGTTTTAGATGCATACTAGTAATGATTAAAAAAAAAAAAGATACCATTCATAGGTTTAATTTAAATCAAATTTAAAACATGTTCAAGTATTTTGACATTAAATAAGTAGAAAAACAACATTTTGATAGAAAGAAATTATTCTATCAAATGCTACATTTTGTAGGTAAAGGTTTAGTTAATGAGTACTAAGAATTTGGTAAAAATGGGACCAGGGACCAGTTTTGAACACGTGCAAAACTGCGTAAAGTCTAAAGCATAAAATTATCATTGCTTCATCTTTGTACGAAATTGCAACTTGCCCTCATTGAAAGGAGCTGTTCTTTCTGAATTCTATGTATTTTGAAAGTCCAGGTTGGTCCGGTGAGGGTCACGTTGTGTAGAAAAGGGAAGGGCTTTCACTGGCCCCTCTACATCTGAAAGCACCGCCTTTTACAGCCCTAGATTCCAAGAAAATAAGACACTAAGCAAATGCAAAAGGCACAGGGACAGTGAACCCAAATGCCCAAGATTATACCAAACTTGTCTGCCATTTTCTAGTCATCTCTTGGTTAGCAGAGGGTCTTTTTCTAAGACTGCTCCTCTTTTACATTAAACTAAGAAAACCATTTGTGGTGGAGTGGATTCCTACTCATGGCCCTCTCATGTGTGTCCACTGACTGATTTTTTGGAAGTAGATCTCCAGGCCTTTCCTCTGAGGTGTCTCTGGGTGGACTCGAACCTTCCAACCTCCAACCTTTCAGTTGCCAACCAAGTATGTTAACCATTTGCACCACTCTGGAAGTTTCCTTCTCATTATTGTTGTTGGTGGTTGCCATTGGAATTGCTCCGACTCATGGCAATCTTGTGGGTAACAGATTGAAACATTGCACCATCCTCAAAATCTTTGGTATGTTTGATCCCATCTTTGCAGCTACCCTATCAATCCATCTCACGGAGGGTTTCCCTCATTTTCACTGACCATTTCTATGAGTCAGAATCAACTCAATGGCACTGTTTTTTTTTCCTTTTCTAGTGATCTTCTTTTACACTAAAACCAAAACCGAAAACCAAACCCAGTGCCATGGAGTTAATCCGGACTCATAGCGACTATATAGAAAGGAGCAGAGAAATAGCCAGTAGATCCTGACTAACATACTGGACTTAAGGAGATCTAGTTTTCCAAGTATCACTGCGAGGGGGTGGAGGCAGGATGATATCTTCCCTTTGGTCATCTTGATCAGAGCCAGGGGCCTGCCTCTTATTTCCCAGAAGGCCTATGCTTGCTCACCCCAATAACAACTGAAAGTTCACAGTGGGTTCTGACTGACGGGGAAGAACAGGCACAGATACACAGCATTCCAAACGCAGCGGCTAGCTCGTGAAAACTCTATGAAGGAATACATAGACCACCAATTTTAAAAGCAGGAATAAGACCCAAGCACACATTGTGAGGTTATAAAAATGTTCTATGTGTGCTGTGAAGCAAAATAAACCTAGAACTGGAAATTAATTTCATAAGAAATGTTTGGGAAAAATTTTTTCCTGAAAAAAAATCCAAAACCACACCCCCTCAAAGTACCCCAAAATAAATATTAAAAATCACCGTGAAGTCACTAATGAACACAGCCAAGTTCAATACAGAAATAAACGCTCTGTAGGTTGTATTACTTCCCCTGGGCTGCCATAACAAAGTACCACTAAGGGAGTGGTTTAAAACAACAGAAATTGTTTGGCTCATAGTTCTGGAGGTCTGAAGTTTGAACCAAGATGCCAGCAAGGCTGGTTCCTTCCGGAGGCTCTGAGGTTGTGCCTCTCTCCTAGCTTCTGGTGGTTCCTGGCATTCCTTGGCTTGTAGACTCATCGCTCCCGTCTCTGTCACCATCATCCTGGGGTATTCTTTCCGAGTGTCTCTGTGTCCCAGTGTCTTTATCAGTTATTGGAATTAGACCTCCTTCCCCTAGTCCAGTGTGACCTCATCTTAACTTGATTTCATCTGAAAAGACCCTATTTCCAAACAAGGTCACATTCACAGGAACCAGGGGTTAGGGCTTCCACATATCTTTGTGGGGGAACACAATTTAACCCACACATGGCCTATACTTTAATAAAAGGCAACTAAATTGAGGGGAGAATTTATTAATTTCAGAACTAGTTTTATTTTATCACGAATATATTCTAGCTGCATAGTCAGATATGACTGATTACAGCCTTCTAAGAGATACTCCTTCTAGAATTTATATATATATATTTATCAATTTTTAAATAATAACTTGTCCCAGATATCAGTATTTTGCATATTTACATGTTCGAGTTAAAGCAAAAAAAAAGTATGATTGAGAAAATTATGTTTGCTCTATAATTCAAAATCCCTTTTTTTTTTTTTTTCTAACACACCAGACTTGTTTTGCGTTGTTCCCATATGTGTTAATAATAAAGCTTAGGATTATTTGGGAAGATATAAAATTCCGTTAAATTATACAATTCTGCCAGTGGTGTCTTGCTTCATAATTCACTGAGTGCTGTTACACGTTCTCAATCACTCTTGAGAGAAGAGTAGACCAGATATCACCATTCCCATTTTACAGATAAAGAAACACCGATAAAGATTTTGTAATAGCACCTGAGATAACACAGCTGATAAGGAGTGTTGTAAAAAAAAAAAATTCGTACATAGACACAAATTAAAAACGCAAGAAATAAAGCCTGATGTAAGTCATCTTATTAATTTATTGTTTAGAGTGACATATGAGGGCCCATTGAAAAGGAAGTATTATGAATTCAACATTGAGTCAAGAAATGTTACCACTTAGCCAAAGGTGAGCATTTCAACTAAAAAAATAACCAAGAAACTGATGGCACTGACCAGAAGCAGATCCCTTTCAAGGCTGACATTCTATGAGTCTATGAATTTCACAATTCTTCACTGAATAATGATCTTGCATTTCTAGTACAAGCCCCTTGTATCCCTTTCATTAATCACCTAAAAAGTATTAGATTCGGGGTGTTAATTCTGGGGAAAAGACTTACAGGCAGAAAGAAGTTTTCTGAAATGAGACTGAAGAGGGAGACAGGTTGCATAGTTTTGCAGTAATAAAAGGCTATGTGTGTTTGGGGGAGGGACTCAGCATAACAATCAATCTTCACCTTCCAATTATATGCCACTCAGGGACCATAAATGAGAAGCTATCCATTGGTCCCTTCTGCCTAACTGGGCCCTGTCCTTTCTCTCCCATAAAATGATCCAGTCTATTTTCCTTCGGCCCTGTCATTTCACAAATACCGACTTGGTGCAGTCATCTGGCTAGATCCCAGGACATGGTGGCAATAGACAGGCGTATTCACTTTTCTACTTATATGTATTACTTTGTTGTTGTTGCTAGTTGCTGTCCAGTCAGGCGCCAATTCAATGGTGACCTCGTGCATGATGGGATCAAGCCAATGTTCTTATTGTCTGATTTTTGGAAGCAGATCCTCAAGCTTTTCTTCCTCGTCCATCTTAGTTTGCAAGCTCTGCTGAAACCTGTTCAGCATCACAGCAACATACGAGCCTCCACGGAGAGATAGGTGGTGGCTACACACGAGGTACACTGGCCGGGAATCGAATCCACGTCTCCTGCGTGGAAGAGGAAAATCCTACCACTGAGCCACCACTATCCCTATCTATTACTTTCAGCTGTTGGAAGCAATAGCCATTTTGTAATGTTCTGGGGTCTCAACTGCCTCAGACACATGAATGGAAGCTTCAGAGTCTTGGGGTAGAAGACAGAGGGGGAGGGAGTGTGAGGCTTTCTTCACGTTGCATTATTCCACATACCTCTATTGCCAAGTGCTTGACCCTGAAGCAAGCAGAGGTCAGAAGATTTCCTATACGGTAGTTAGGCACTCTTGGAGAAGCAATGACTTTTGATCACTTGATTAATCAGAGATGGAAATAGCTAAGAGAATTTGTCAGTTTGTACCTTTGCACATTGCTTTCAAATCTTACTGCATATTTTATTTTGATGGTGAATTTACAATGTTTCAGTAAATAGTTTTATACACTTTATGTAAAACAGTGACTGGGTTTTATGCCTTAACCTCCCTCATCTGTCTACATCAGAGCAGCACAGCTCTGTTGGACTCACTACCAACACAACTGCGTCCCTGGTGGCATTTCTCAAAACTGCAAGCAGGGGACCTAGGAGGAAATTCCTAGTTTCTGGAAACACTGGTGTCGTAGTGGTTAAGAGCCAGGGCTGCTAAAACACAAAAGGTTGGCAGTTTGAATCCCCCAAGCACTCCTTCGAAACTCTACGGGGCAGTTCTACTCTGCCTATAGGGTCGCTACGAGTCGGAATCAACTTGACAGCAATGGGTTTGGTTTTTGGGGGAGCTCCCAGGTGGTGCAGAGAGTTAATGCGCTGGACTGGTAACTAAAAGGTTGGAGGTTCAAGTCCACTGAGAGGTGGCTTGGAAGAAAGGCCTGGTGATATATTTTGAAAAATCAGTCATTGAAAACCCTATGAAGTTCAATTCTACTCTGACATGGGTGAGAACCTGTGAGTCAAAATCAATCCAATGGCAACTGGTTATAGGCTTTTCAGTGTTTCCCAAGTTTCTCCAAATTTCTCTCTAACATCAGGCCTCAATGGTACATATTGTCCAAGACTCCCAGGCCCCCCTTTTCTACTTTTTTCTTACCACCCCTCTTTTCTTTGCCTCTCCCATCTGTCTTCCCGACACCCCTCTGTCCTTTGTCACTATCCACTCTACTTTGTGCTCCTTCCCTTAACTCAGCCTGCCCTCCCCATTCTCTTCTTTCCTCTCTGTCGTGAACACAAGTAAAAGGTCATCCTGTGTAGAGGTCATCCTGTGTAGAGTAGTGTTCATTTAAATATCATGGCAGGTCACAGACACATTGGAAGACGATTTATCACTCAAGTCACACACAGTCTTCATGGATATATAATTTGCTCCTGAAGAAGAAGAAGTGGATGTTTTGTGGCGTCTTGTTTTAAGCCAGAAGGGAAATAAACACCCAAAAATATATCTACCCAATGTTTACATCAGAATGCAGGGACAACAGTGGTTCAAAGAATAAAGTCCGTATCAGGGACAAGGACAGATCTGAGAAGAGCAATAGGCACACAGGTGTTCAGTCAATGGAGACAATAAAGAGAAAAGAACAATATATTTAAGAGGTAGGATTTGAAATTCAGAAAATGCACATAACAATGAAGCACAGGCAAAAATAATCAACATATTCTCCAGGAACCAGATCACAGAACAGAACAGAGAACAGAACAGAGAATAGAAAAGCACCTCGTAAATTTGCATTGCCCAGGTCTCAAAGCTGCGAAGTAAACAATGCCGTGATAGATTGTGTATGGAATCCATACAGAAAATTCAAGGCTATTTGTGTGCGCAGAGGCGGGCATCAGCTGGGCACGAACTTAGGCGGCACACATTTTTCTTCACAAATTTGCCTTTCAAAAAATGAATGCAAACTCCTGAAATAATGTAAGAGAAACCGGGGCAGGTATAAAGGAAACCCGATAAATGTGATAAACCACACTCCTTGTTCCCGAAGAGTTATATTAGAGCTGTCATCCCAATTCTGCAGGCTTTATTTACAATTCCCAAGCCACCTCTCCTCCCATCCTATGTTCTCACGGAGCTGGGGAGCCATGGAGCACTCCATCAACCCAGAGAAAACCAACAAGTTTATCTTCTTCATTTTACCAGACCATACTGAGTCCTCTTAAAACATGGCTCATGGTCGGAACTCTGGGTTCATAACAAAACGCCCCAGGCCTCAACTTAACACATCAGAAAGGAGGAGCTCATCTTTTTACTCAACATAAAAAGCAAAGCCTTTGGATCTTTGTTTTGCTTTTCGACATTCGTAAAACCAAAAGAGATTTCAACAAACCACACTCGCACAACCCATGTTTCAGAAGTGCATTATTCTAATTTTCTGTGGCAATATATAATGGGGAGAATAGGATGAAAAATACTGATACTCATTTAAATATGAAAGAAGTGTTGGTTTTTGGTTTTTTTTTCTTCTTTATAGGGCATAGTCATAGCATGTAGAAATGGTTCTTGCAAAACAATTTGTTTTGTTTCTTGTTTTTTCACTTGTACCAGGAAATAGGATATAAATATTTGTTGTTGTCGTTGTCAGTTGCCATCTAGTCAGTTCCAACTCATGTACAACAGAATGAAACAATGCTTCTTTGAGGACTAGGTGCACCTGACCCAAGCCACGATCTTTTCAATTGCCTCATATGCAGGCAAAAGCAGGACAATGAAGAAGGAAGAATTGATACATTTCAGCTGTGGTGTTTGTGAATAATATTGAATACACCATGGATAGCTAGAAGAATGAACAAACCAGTTTTAGAAAAAATGCAACCAGATTGCTCCTTAAAGGCAAAGATGATGAGACTTTGGCTGGATTACTTTGGACACACCATCAGGAAAGACCAATCACTAGAAAAGGACATCATGTTTGATAAAGTAGAGGGTGGGTGAAAACAAAGGAAGCCCTCTATGAGATGGATTGACATAACGGCCACAACAGTGCTCAAACATACCAAGGATTGTGAGGATGGCACAGGACCAGGCAACGTTTCCCCGGCAACGTTTCATCCTGTTGTGCATAGAAATGTTTTCTATATGTTAAATAATTTTAGTTATTGAACCACTACTAATACAGCTTTATTAAATGGGCTTATCAAATCACCTTTATTCTTTTCAAATGAGGTCTCTGAAAAGAACAAGTCTGATTTAGCATATTAAGTTGTTGACTAGATCGCCTGATCATCGGACCTCAAAAAAATGTCAAGGGTGTGGTCTGGGAGAAGGAAGAAAAGGAGCATGAAATATTGTTTTCCAGAAGAGACAGGGTCAAGAGTTAACCTTTAGTTTTATTTTTCTGTAATGAATGATTTCCTAGCCTTTATTACAATCTTGGATTTTTCAACATTTACAAGTTCATTACTTCTCTGGTTCTCAGGATATAGTAGAAATTACCACTGTTCCGAAATATGAAAGAGCCTCTTCAGAATGTATAAAATTTGTTTAAATAGTGCCATTTCTAAAGCAATAGTTTTTAAATTTTGCTTATGAAAAATTGAAAATTATTATTTCATAAAAGGCAGTTTACTACATTATTTTTTAATTTATAATTTTGAAAAAAATCAGAAAAAGGAAAACTTACAAGAGTGGACTATAGCCTACGTTTTACAGATTCACCACTGATAACATTTTGCCACACTTTATCACTTTCTCTCTTTTTAAGAATAACAATACTGATTGTTGTTGCTGCTACTGAACAATCTGAGAGTAAGTTTTAGACACAATGACCCTTTACCCTTCATTACTTCAGCATGCATCTTCTAAGAACAAGGATGGTCATTTATATAACCCAAAACCATGATCAAACTGGGAAAATTAAGATTTAACTGGGAATATTTTTTATTTTAGAAAATTAAAAATGGTAGAGTCATAAAACTCCAGTTGAAGGTTTAAAAATGCCTTTACATTTCTCCTGAGAACGGAAACAAGACAAGAATGCCCTTTATCACCACTCCTATTTAACACTGTGGTAGAGCAATAAGGCAAAAAAAGAAATAAAGCACATCCAAATTGGAAAGGAAGAAGTAAAACTATTCCTATCGGCAGATGATATGATCCTATACATAGCAGGCCCCAAAGATTCCCAAGAAAACTCCTGGAACTAATAGAAAGATTCAGCAGAGTAGTAGGATACAAGATCAACATACAAAAATCAGCTGGATTCCTATATACCAACGAAGAGAATGATGAAAAGGAAATCAGGAAAACAATGCCATTTGTAATAGCCCCTGAAAAGAGAAAATACTTAGGAATAAATCCAACCAGGGACGTAAAAGACCTACACAAAGAAAACTACAAAATACTGCTGCAAGAAACCAACAGAGACCTACATAAGTGGAAAAATATATCATGCTCATGGATAGGAACACTCCACACTGTCAAGACATCAATCCTACCCAAACCGATCTACAGACATAATGCAATCTCAATCAAAATACCAATAGCATTCTTTAACGAGATGGAAAAACTAATCACCAACTTTATAGGGAAAGGAAAGAGGCACTAGGTATAAGCAAAGCATTGCTGAGGAGAAGGAACAAAGTAGGGGGCCTCACACTACCTGATCTCAGAACCTACTATACAGTCAAAACAGCCTGGTACTGGTACAACAACAGACACACAGACCAATGGAACAGACTTGAGAACACAGACATAAATCCATCCACCTATGGTCAGCTGGTATTTGACAAAAGACCGAAGTCCATTAAATGGGGGAAAGACAGTCTTTTTAACAAATGCTGTTGTCAGAATTGGATGTTCAACTGAAAAAAAATGAAACAGGACCCATTCCTCACACCACACACAAAAACTAACTCAAAATGGATCAAAGATTACTGGCCTGACAGAGACTGGAGAAACCCTGAGAGTATGGCTCCCACGCATACTTTTGGCTCAGTAATGAAGTCACTCCTTAGGTTTACCCTCTGGCCTAGGACTGGACAGGCCCATAAAAAAAAACAAGTCTAAAGGGGCACACCGGCCCAGGGGCAGGGACTGGAGGATGGGGGGGACAGGAAAGCTGGTAAAAGGGAACCCACGGTTCAGAAGGGAGAATGTTGACACGTCACGGGCTTGGTAACCAGTTTCATAAAACAATATGTGTACTAACTGTTGAATGAGAAGCTGGTTTATTCTGTAAAACTTCACCTGAAGTACAATTTTAAAAACATGGGTCAAAGATCTAAATATAAAACCTAAAACAATAAAGATTAGGAAAGAAAAAATAGGGACAATGCTAGGGGCCCTAATACATGGCATAAATCCAATACAAACCATAACTAACAATGGACAAACACCAGAAGAGAAACTAGATAACTGGGAGCTCCTAAAAATTAAACATTTATGCTCATTAAAAGACTTCACCAAAAGAGTAAAAAGAGAACCTACAGACTGGGAAAAATTTTTTGGCTATGACATATCCAAAAAGGGTCTAATCTCTAAAAATCTATAGAATACTTCAATTCCTCAAGAACAAAACGACAAAATTCAATTTAAAAAAAATGGGCAAAGGCTATGAACAGACACTTCACCAAAGAAGGCATTCAGGTGGCTAACAGACAAATGAGGAAATGCCCAAGATCATTAGCCATTAGAGAAATGCAAATCAAAATCACAGAGAGATACCAACTTAGCCCAACATCACTGGCACTAATCAAGAAAAAACAGAAAATAACAAATGTCGGAGAGGTTGTGGGAAAATTAGAAGTCTTATGCACTGCTGGCAGGAGTGTAAAATGGTACAACCACTATGGAAAATGATATGGCACCTCCTTAAAAGCCATATGATATAGAAACAGAAATCCCATATGATCCAGCAATCCCACTCCTAGGAGTATATCCTAGAGAAATAAGTGCTGTAACAGGAATAGACATATGCACACCCATGTTCATTGCAGCATTATTCACAATAGCAAAAAGATGGAAACAACCTAGATGCCCATCAACAGATGAAAGGATAAACAAAGTATGGTACATACATACAATGGAACACTATGAAATAATAAAGAACAATGATGAATCCATGAAATATCTCACAACATGGATGAATCTGGAAGGCATTGTTGTTGTATGCCATTGAGTTGATTCCAACTCATAGCGACCCTATAGGACACTATAGGAAACCCCATTGGTTTCCAAGGAGCGGCTGGTGGATTTGAACTGCCAACCTTTTGGTTTAGCAGCCTGAGCTCTTAACCATTTGGCCACCAGGGCGTTATGCTGCGTGAAATAAGTCAATCACAAAAGGACAATCTCTGAGACCACTGTTATAAAAACACAAGAAAAGGTTTACATGCAGAAAAAAACCAATCTTTGATGGTTACGAAGGAGAGGAGGGATGGGGAGGAGAAATCACTAACTAGACTGTACACAAGTGTTAACTTTGATGAAGGGGAAGATAGCACACAATATAGAAGAAATCAGCACAACGTGACTAAGGCAAACTCAGAGAAGCCTCCTAGGCTTATCCAAACACCTCAAGAGACTGAGTTACTGGGCCTGAGGGCTGGGATCATGGTCTTGGGGCACATCTACGTCAGCTGACATAATACAGGTCATAAAGAAAATGTTCCACATCCTACTTTGGTGAGCAGCATCTAGGGTCTTGAAAGTTTTTGAGGAACCATCTAAGGTAAATCTATTCATCCCTTCACATTTGGAGCAAAGCAGAATGAAGAAAACCAAAGACACAAGGAAAATATTAGTCCAAAGGACTACTGGAACCACATGAACCATCGCCTCCACCAGCCTGAGCCGAGAAGAGCTAGATGGTGCCTGGCTACCAACACCAACTGCTCTGACAGGGATCACAATAGAGGGTCTGGACAGAGAGGGAGAGAAATGTAGAACAAAATTCAAATTCACAAAAAACAACCAGACCCACTGGTCTGACAGAGACTGGAGGAACGCCCAACACTATGGTCCCCATACACCCTGCTAACTCAGAACCGAAGCCATTCCCGAGGTCTACCTTTCAGCCAAGGATTAGACAGGTCTATAAAACAAACAGTAACACACATAAGAAACGTGCTCCTTACTTCAATCAAGTCTATGAGATCAAATGGGCCACACCTGCCCAAAAGCAGAGAGGAGAAGGCAGGAAGGGACAGGAAAACCGAAGAATGGCCTCTGGGAACCCAGGGTGGTAAGGGAACAGGGGAGACCACTGACGCATTGTGGGGATGGCAACCAATGTCACAAAACAATTTGTGTATAAATTTTTGAATGAGAAACTAATCTGTGCTGTAAACTTTCACCTAAAACACAACAAAATTAAAAAAAAAAAAAAAAGCCTTTATTACAATAGTATTTCTGATGCCTCACTCCCAGGAACAAAGCAGATTAAAAGCTCCATGGTGGCAAAGCTGTCTTCCTCCTTCCCAGGTATCTTGAAGCTCCTTGCAGAGTCTTACACTTAGCACACATGTAGAAAATATTTGCTGCTTTGATAAATCATTCTTCAAACAATATTTAATCGCCGTGAAGTATCTCGTGTGGCCAGTACAATATATGAATTGTCCATTATGCTTAATGTCATTTACCTTTGTGTGACCTGTGTACGTGGGACCATGATTAATTTTTTAAACAACTGCACTGAGCATTTTTTTTCCCCCACAAATAACCCTCAAACATTAACCTAACTCCTGATTTATCCTGAAATATGTTTGGCATTTGTGCCGCGAGTTTAGATTTTAGTATCTAGTGGTAACACCCAATGATAAGAGTAGCATCATTTTCAGGCGATTATGGGCTGTCATGATGTCATTCTTTTATCTCCCTCCACCTCCAAAAGGAAATCTTTATAAAGAACATCAAGCCTTTCCAAACTGACTTCGATTAAAATTAATTTTTAAATAACTGCTTGGTTTCTCACAAGTTCCCCTAATACTAGTTAATTCTAACCCTAAATTGTGTAATTATAATACTTCTGCCGAAATACAAATTATCTGGTGCCCTGGGGTGACCAAGTTAGAATCCATTTCGTGTTCTATTCAACAGAGGAAGTGTGTTGTTTCTTAGACCATGGCAGCGCTGTGGCAGCCTGGCTGGCTCCCCTCCCCCGGACGCTTGCAGCTCCCCTTTCCCTCCTCTTTAGTAGGAAGACAGGAGCGGGGATGACAGTTGGCTTGCCAGTCAGCGTAGTGCCTCTCTCCACGGGGCTGTGAGAAGCGGTGGCATGCCAAGTTATTTTTGGCCAGGCACCGAAACACACAGACCCTTCAGGAGCCTTCATGTCGTCAATGGCCGAAGTGGCAGCCGATCTACCTGCAGAATGTGAATCAACGTTGCCATGGAGATAGGACACCTCTTCCTGGTTCTGTCAAAATCCATCTCTGTCTGCAATGAGGCAGGGGTCAGGAAGGAACGAGCCAGTGCCAGGAGTCCTGCAGCGCTGGAGAAACCCTATTGGCTTTTTGTGCTAACAGATGCACACGCATCATTGCATTTAGAACCCAAATCTCCTTTTCATTCTCATTAGACAATAGCAAATGCCATGGGATTTCTACTGCTGTAGTTGATGGTTTTTGGTTTTGTTTTGCCTTGTTTTTTGGAATCTAAAACCAGCCTTCACATGACCACCACCTCACATATTTGGTGTCTCAGTTTCCTCACAGTCACACGAGAAAGATGATCCGGATGACCTCTAAGCACCTTGTCATGGATTGAATTGTGTTCCTCAAAAATATGTGTCAACTTGGTTAGGCCATGATTTCCAGTATTGCGTGGCTTTCCTCCATTTTGTGATCTGATACAATTATCTTCTGTGTTGTAAATTCTAAATCTCTGCCTGTGGTTAATGAGGTAAGAGTCAAAAAAAAAAAAAAAAACCACAAACCCAGTGCTGTCAAGCATCGAGTCCATTCTGACTCATAGCAACCCCACAGGACAGAGTAGAACTGCCCCATAGAGTTTCCAAGGACTGCCTGGCGGATTCAAACTGCTGACCCTTTAGTTCACAGCCGTAGCACTTAACCACTACACAACCAGGGTTTCCCGAGGCAAGATTAGATTATGTCAAAGAGGATTAGGGAAGTATGGTATGTAATACCCTTACTCAAGTCATATCCCTGATCCAATGTAAAGGGAGTTTCCCAAGAGTGTGGCCTGCATCACCTTTTATCTTACAAAAGATAAACAGAAAAGGAAGCAAGGAGAGTTGGGAACCTCATACCACCAAGAAAACAGTGCAGGAAGCAGAGCATGTCCTTTGGACCCAGGGTTCCTATGCAGAGAAGCTCCCAGTCCAGGCGAAGATTGATGACAAGGGCCTTCCTCCAGAGCCAACAAAGAGAGACTTCCCTGAAGCTGCTGCCCTGAATTTGGACTTCTAGCCTACTAGACTGTGAAAGAATACATCTCTTTTTGGAAGCCATCCATTCGTGATATTTCTGTCATAGCAACACTAGATAACTAAGACATTCCCCCACCTTTCTAATATTTCCATGATGCTATTTGACATTTGAAAGTCCCTGGGTGGTGCACATAGTTAATGTGCTTGGCTAACTGAAAGTTCAGAGGTTCAAATCCATCCAAAGGCACCTCAGAACCAAAGCCTGACGATCTACTTCTGAAAAATCTGCCATTGAAAACCTTATGGAGCACAGGTCTACTCTGACACACATGTGGTCACCACGAGTCAGAATCAACTCAATAGCAACTGGTTTTATTTGATATTCTGTTTTCAGTCTGAATATGCAGTAGATATTCTGCCTGGAACTTGGACCAACATGTCACAATTTAAGCCAATGAAAATAGGGCCTGCATGCAACAACAGCAAATAAGTACCTTCCTGCCCTTATATAAGGGCCTAAAGCAGCTCTCCTTTCTGCCTCCCTCTCTGGGATGTGTGTTTTGTGGTGTCACCATTTGGCTGGGACAGTGCTTAGGTCTTGAGAAGGCAGGAGGAAGGCTGGAGGCAGAGTGCCCTTGGCAGATAGGGTCCTGGTTCCATTCTCTTTTCATCCTTCTTGCTGCTGCCTGCTCCTGGGTGGTCCTGGATCCAGCCTACTGCTCTCTCTTTTCCTCACCTGTTCCTCTTCTTGAGCAGCTGATTAAGTCCACTTTCCAACCACTCACCTTAACAGGTTCTCACACTGAACCACTATGCACCCATCCTAATCACCCTCGTCCAGGTACCCAACAAATAGGGACAACCCCCATGCCCCCTGACCCTGCAAAATTATTCAAAATGCCCATTGCCCTGGAAGCCCATGTGACCTAACTAACCCCACCCTGCTTGCCATATATAAGCCCTCTCCTACAATTTTAGCTTGCTGTTGCCTTGTCCCTGGGCGTAATCCCTTGTATGGCCCTGAGTCACAGCGTGCTGTGCCTCCTGTCTCTGGGGTCTGTGAGTAATAGATTCTATTTGTTTTCTGGCCTTCCTATATGAGTCTCACTTCCTCCTGCTGCACCTGATAGACCATTCAGGACCCCCTCAGGTCAAACTAAACACAGAGTATGAGCCCCAGGCCCAGTCTATGGGCTTCATGAGTGGCTGGCCACCACCCAGAGCTGGCAAGCTCTTGGTGCTCAGGGCCTGCTGGTGCTAAATGCAGAAGGAGGGCCTGACTGCAGAGCCCAGTGATGCAGGGGCCCAAGGCAGGGTGTGAAAACTTCATAATGGGTATCCTTGATGCAGTGGTACCAATGAATATCTTGATTCATCACTATCACACATGAGCATTCCATTAGACCTGTGGCATACAAGGACTTCCCCTCCTTGTGCTCTAATCATTTGCATGAGACCCGGAAGGCCTGGTACATGTGCTTTGCAATTTTGGTGAAACGCCCAGCTCAGCCCTCACTGCCCTGTGATGGGCACTCAGTGGGCCTCACCGACCATCTCACATATTTTCAATGAGGCTCTGCTCTTATCTACATATAATCACCACCTAAAACTTCCACAAAATTATATTTCATTGAATTTCAGGAAGAAAAGCCATGTATCATGGTATTTATACATCTGGTAATAAATAAAAAAAAAAGTCCAGGTAGCCTTCAATAATTCTCTTCCTACATGTGTGTATCTGCCTATGTCTAACATTTGAACAAAAGTTCAGGCACCTTTGAAACATCTGGGTAACTGAAATCCGATCACAAAACACATGACTTATTTTCTTCTATCACTTTAGGCCCCAAGTCTTGTACTAGCTGATTCCGACTCATGGGGACCCCATGTGAGTCAGGGTAGAGCTGTGTTCTCTAAGGACTCCGATGGGTGACATTCCAGAAGCAGGTCACCACGGCTTTCTTCCGAGGTTCCTCTGGGTAGACTCCAACATCCAACCTTTTGGTTAGCAGCCAAGTGAGATCACCATTTGTACTACCTAGGGACTCCCTCCAAAATTTGTAGCCTCTCTTTAATATGAGTATTTCCATTGTTTCAGCTCTCCAGCCTATGAAAAGGCATTTAGACCAGGCAGTCCCTCCGTTTCTCAGTCTGCCTTTAAGTTGAATGTGTACCTAAGCCAGGACAGTTAGATACAGTCTGTATCCAATGCCAGTTAATCAATTATTTGTCTCAGTATATAGTGTACCTTTCTATGCACAAAAATCATCAAAGAGACACTTCCAGATACACTAAAACATCTTTAACACAATAATAAAATCCACTGCCGCCCAGTCAATTCCAACTCATAGCGACCCTGTAGGATGGAGCAGAACTTCCCCATAGAGTTTCCAAGGCTGTAAATCTTTATAGAAGCAGACTGCCACATCTTTCTCCCACAGAGCGGTGGGTGAATTCGAACCTTTGACCTTTCAGTTAGCAGCTGAGTGCTTTAACCACTGTATCCCCAGGACTCCTTAACATAATAAGAATAATAGTGTTTTGATCTGCATCACAAAGTAGTGCCTGTTTGTTATTATGAACCATGTCCGTAGCTTGAATTTTTATAGAATAAGCTTTACAAGGGTTGGTTAGTAACTATGGGTTGTATGTAAGTCAGACATTGGTAACCCGGAGACTGTACTCTGAACCAGTCTGTCTTCTAAGTGACATTATTCCTTAGTCCTATATTATGCATGAAGTAGATGAAGTTGCCTGGCAGTGTTACATTTTCACCAGAATAAATGCTGGAAGCCCTCAGCCTACAAACTTCAAGTTGAATTTCAATGGCACACTGAAATGCCCACATTCACGGGCACACAGGTGCATAGCGCTACCTTCTTTAAATACCCTCCTTCTTTCAGAGAACGTGATTCTCCTGTATGACAACAGCGCATCAGACAGAGAAGCAAGATTCAATGCAATGCCACTACATTCCAGAAAATGTTTTCCACAAAGGTGTTTTAAAATCAAAGATTGCTGCCAAAATTTAAATGCACTAAATATGCTTGCAGTTTCCTAGGTTCTTGAGCAGGAAAAAAAAAAAACACTAAAGTGAGAATGGATGAAAAACATAAACTGTGTATACAAAACCCCCTCCAAAAAAAAAACAATCAAACCCATTGCCGTCCAACCAATTCCAACTCATAGCAATCCTATGAGACAGAGTAGAACTGCTCCATAGGGTTTCCAAGGAGCGGCTGGTGGATTCAAAC
The DNA here is from genome assembly GCF_030014295.1 of Loxodonta africana. Classification (NCBI taxonomy): domain Eukaryota; kingdom Metazoa; phylum Chordata; class Mammalia; order Proboscidea; family Elephantidae; genus Loxodonta; species Loxodonta africana. The sequence goes on from NC_087343.1 coordinate 220,930,829, forward strand.
CGCCGACCTTTTGGTTAACAGCCTGAGCCCTTAACCACTGTGCCACCAGGGCTCCAGTGTGTATATTAAGAACCGCAAATCATCAGATTTCTAAATATGACTGCAAGCAGCTTTCTCTCTCTCTTTGGTCTCACAATTCTGCAACACTTAACATGTCTAGAATGGTGGTTCCCATCCAGGGATGGTTATGGTCCTCAGAGGACATCTGGTAATATCTGGAGACATTTTTCGTTGTCACAGTGGGGCAGAGGGGTATGAAACTGCCATCTAGTGGGTAGAAGCCAGGGATGCTGCTAAACATCTTCAAATACACAGGAGAGCCCTCCAGAACAAAGCATTACCTGGCCCAAAATGTTTACAACGCTGAGATTGAGAAATCCTGCTCTAGAGCAGAACTAAGCATAAAGCACATGGTTTGCGTTGATGTGTGTTATATTGAACTGAAGGGGAAGATAGAACTTTTGATAAATGCAGGGCAATGCTAGGCAGTTAGTAGATGGAACCAAAAAAATAAAAAACAAACCAAACCCGTTGCCTTTGAGTCGATTCTACTCACAGCAACCCTACAGGACAGAGTAGAACTGCCCCATAGGGTTTCCAAGGAACAGCTGGTAGATTTGAACTGCTGACCTTTTGGTTAGCAGCTGAGCTCTTAACCACTGTGCCATCAGGGCTGAAGGCTAGTACAAACTCAAAGAGCAAAATGGCATGCTGTTCTCCTTAGGAGAAGAGCTAAGCAAATAAAACCCATTTCAACTCAGTTATCATGCATTAACTCAAATCAACAAAGAGGGGTAATAGCAATGCAATTTGTTCCACTTGATTATAGTTCATTTTGCTCAACAGGGAAGTCAGATTTGATGTTCATGACCAACAAGCACAAATCCTACACAGTGTAGTTAATAAGAATGCAATGTATTTTTAAATACCTTCATTAATTTGATTTTTCCCCTTTTAAAACAATAAATATTGACAACTAAATCCAAGGCACGTTGTCTCTTTGGTTCAGTTCCTCAGATTTAGAGGGAGAGAATTCAATGTGGTGTATATTTTTAAATTAGAGTTCATGCGGCCCTACTGGTGCATGAAAAATATTCTGGGATATGACAGGAAAGTGTGTGTGTGTGTGTGTGTGTGTGTGTGTGTGTGTGTGTGTGTAGGAGTCCCTAGTCGTGGGAATGGTTAACATACTCAGTGCTAAACAAAGGTTGAAAGTTCAAGTACACCAAGAGGCACCTTGGGAGAAAGGTCTGGCAAACTACTTCCAAAAAATCAGCCATTGAAAACCTTATGAAGCACAGTTCTACACTGACACACATGGAGCTGCCAAGAGTCTCAAAATCAGCTTGATAGCAACTGGTTATTTACATATGGCTGTTAGGCGCTATGGAGTTGGTTCTGACTCATGGTGACCCTAGGTGCAACCGAATGAAATATTGCCCGGTCCTGCACCATCCTCACAATTGTTGCTGTGTTTGAGCCCATTTCTGCAGCCACTGTGTCAGTCCAGCTACTGAGGGTCTTCCTCTTTTTCACTGAACCTGCACTTTACCTAGCATAATGTCCTTCTGCAGGGACTGGAAGCATGTCCCAGTAACATGTCCAAAGTACAGGGGACGAAGTCTCGCCATCCTTGCTTCTAAGGAGCATTCTGGCTGTGCTCCCAAGACAGATTCGTTTGTTCTTCTGGTTGTCTATGATATATTCTGTATTCTTCACCAACACCATAATTCAAATACATCAGTTCTTCAGTCTTCCTTATTGATTGTCCAGCTTTCACATATGCATATGAGGCAATTTAAAATGCCACGGCTTGGGGCAGGCACATCTTAGTCCTCAAAGTGGCATCTTTGCTTTTTAACACTTTAAAGAGGTCTTTCGCAGCAGATTTGCCCAATGCAATATATACAATTTGCCTAACGAAATATGTATGTGTGTTTGCTGTCTTGACTGCTGCTTCCACAGGTGTTGACCGTGGATCCAAATAAAATGAAATCCTTGATGACTTCGATATTTTCTCCATTCATCATGATGTTGCTTATTGGTCCAGCTGTGTGTGTGTGTGTGTGTGTGTGTGTGTATGTGTGTGTATCCACCACCAATAGGTCAGTTTGTCATACTGTGGTGGCTTGGATGTTACTTTGATTCTGGAAGATATACTACCAGTATTTCAAATCAAGGTCACCACGGAGAAAAGGTTTCAGTGGAGCTCCCAGACTAAGACTAGGAAGAAGGGCCTGGTAATCTACTTAAAATTAGCCAATGAAAACCCTGTGGATGACAACAGGATACTACCCAATATAGTGCTGGAAATGAGCCCCCTAGGTTAGGAGGCACTCAAAATACACAGTGGCCACAACAATGGACTCAAGCATTGTTGAAGATGGCCCAGGATCATGAAGTACACGGGGTCGCCATGAGTCAGAGCTGACTCGACAGCACCTAACAACACCAACAGATACCTATGTGGAATCAAAGTGACAACATCAATTCGAAAGATTAAATAGGAACTTTAGGGTGCAGTGAGCTTATATTAATGGGGGAGGAGCAACTCAGAAAGGGAGGTTGAGAATGGCTGCATAACTCAAAGGATGCAGTCAGTGTCACCGAATCGTACGCGTAGAAACAGTTGAATTGGTGGATGTTTGGCTGTGTATATCCTCAACAACAACAAAATTCAATTAAAAATATAAAAGAAGCAAACGTGGGGTTGCCATGAGTCGGAGCTGACCTGACACCAGCTAATAACAGCAACAAATACATAATCTTGGAAAAAAAAAAAAAAAAAAAAATTCACCAGCTGATGTCTATGGTCATGAGCAAAAGAAATTTCATTTTAAGGACATGATCAAGTCTCTGTATCTAAAGGGGGTTTTGGTCAGGAGTTTGCAGGGCTCAGATGCCACAAGCTGGTAGTGGAACAATGCCTTCCTCCCTCTCTTCCCCAGCCTCAGAGTTGGGGGCCATTGGCCAGTATTCAAGGTTGGGAGGATAGAAGCAGACTGTAGTAGCCACATAAGCAGGAAGTGAATAACTCAGCATAATCACGGTCAATGACCTATGAAAGCTGAAAGGTGAGTAAGTTGTTGGTTTTATATTTTAGATTGCATGTGTGAAAAGAACCCTCAAGCAGAACTCAAGAGACCAAGACTTTGATGAAGGCTTTACATTTATTAATTTTGTTGGCCTTGTAACTTCTCTAAGAAACCTTATACCTCTGTTAGTCTCCTAATGAATTAAGACTTGCAGGCACTCAAATACTTTATAATTTAAAAATGCACTATTAATATTTAATAAATGAGTATTTCCAGAATCCTTTGAATGAATGTGACAGTCTGATTTGATGACAAGTATTTGGTTGATAAAAAAATGCCAGCATATACATTTAAAAAAAAAAAATCTAAGTGGCAGTTTTGGTCCCTAAGCAAATTTAGACCCTAATCAAAGTTAAAATGTTCACAAATGAATTTTTCAAAATCAAAGTAAACTTTTGTTATGGATTGAATTATGTTCCCCCAAAAATGTGTGTATCAATTTGGTTAGGCCATGGTTCCCAGTATTCTGTGGTTGTCCTCCATTGTGTGATTGTAATTTTATGTTAAAAGGACTAGGGTGGGATTGTAACACCTTACCAGGGCATATCCCTGATCCAATGTAAACAGAGTTTCGCTGGAGCGCGGTCTGTACCACCTTTTCTCTCTCAAGAGATAAAAAGGAAAGGGAAGTAAGCAGAGAGTGGGAACCTCCTACCACCAAGAAAGAAGCACCTGGAGCAGAGCACGTCCTGTCGACCCAGTGTCCCTGCACAGAGAAGCTCCTCATCCAGGGGAAGATTGACAAGAAAGACCTTCCTCCAGAGTCTACAGAGAGAAAGCCTTTCCCTGGAGCTAATGCCCTGAATTTGGACTTCTAGCCTACTAGACTGTAAGAAAATATACTTGTCTTTGTTAAAGCCATCCACTTGCGGTATTTCTGTTATAGCAGCACTAGATGACTAAGGCAACTTTCCTATTTTTATCTATCATTTTCCAATATATCTTCACATAAAAATCTAAAATTTGGAAAAGCAAGAAAGATATTCCAAAAGTTTTCTTTTAGGCAGTATGCTTATGAGCAAACACCCACAAGAATTCTCTCTCTTTCTTTCCTTTTCCATGAGTTCATGTTCAAATTTTCCTCCAGTTTTACTAAGTACAGACTGATAAATGAATTTAAAATATTAGGCATTTTTTCAAAGTTTGAATAATGAAAAAAGTTTGGTTATATAAATATATTACATATAATCTTAAGTACCTATGTACGTATATAAATATTTTACCTAGAGCTAAGGTTTAACATCTATTACAATTAGATAAAGGCAGATAATGATGGGTGTGGGTATGCCATAATATAATATCTGAATAGGTCAGTTAATTAGATTACTACGCTTTTATTGTACTGACAGCATTGTACTTGCCATTACCAAACATATTTTATTTTTATTACAGCAAAATATTTCATCTATAGGTAGCAAGTAAATGCATTTTAAGAGTCCTCAACAACTAATGGTAAAGACCTTTGATGATGACAGTTGAACATAAGTTTGAGTATTGACAACATCAATATACAGAAAAGATTTATTTTTTCAAGATCCTATTTGTATCCACCCCCACATGTCTGTCAGTTTGTTGTACTATAGGGGCTTGCATTGCTGTGATGCTGGAAGCTATGCCACCAGTATTCAGATACCAGCAGGGTCACCCATGGATGACAGATTTCAGCTGAGCTTCCAGACTAAGACAGGCTAGGAAGAAGGACCTGGCAGTCTACTTCTGAAAAGCATTAGCCAGTGAAAACCTTACGGATAGCAGCGGAACATTGTCTGATATAGTACCGGAAGATGAGCCCCCCTGGTCGGAAGGCACTCAAAAGATGACTGGGGAAGAGCTGCCTCCTCAAAGTAGAGTCAACCTTTCGGGACCTTCATTTGCTGATGTGGCACTAATCAACACGAGAAGAAACAGCTGCAAACATCCATTAAAAATCGGAACCTGGAATGTACAAAGTATGAATCTAGGAAAATTGGCAATCATCAAAAATAAAAAGGAATGTGTAAACATCGATATCCTAGGCATTAGTGAGCTCAAGTGGTCTGGGTATTGGCCATTTTGGATCTGACAATCATATGGTCTACTAAGCCAGGAATGACAACTTGAAGAGGAATGGTGTTGCATTCATTGTCAAAAAGAGCATTTTAAGAACTATCCTGAAGTACAACACTGTCAGTGATAGGATAATATGCATACACCTACAAGTGAGACCAATTAATAGGACTACTCAAATTTATGCACAAACCGCTAAGGCCAAGGATGAAGAAACTGAAGATTTTTGTGACCTGCTGAAGTCTGAAATTGATCCAACATGCAATCAGGATGCATTGATAATTACCAGTGATTGGAATGCAAAAGTTGGGAACAAAGAAGAAGGGTTAATAGTCGGAAAATATAGCCTTGGTTGTAGAAACAATACTGGAGGTTGAATGATAGAATTTTGCAAGACCAATGACTTCTTCATTGCAAATACCTTTTTTCACCAACATAAATGGCAACTATACACATGGACCCTGCCAGATGGAACACACAGAAATCAGATTGACTACATCTGTGGATAGAGACGATGGAAAAGCTCAATATCATCAGTCAGAACAGGGCCAGGGGCCGACTGTGGAATAGACCATCAATTGCTCATATGCAAGTTCAAGTTGAAACTGAAAAAAATCAGAGCAAGTCCACAAGAGCCAAAATATGACCTTGAGTATATCCCACTTGAATTTTAGAGACCATCTCAAGAATAGATTAGATGTATTAAACACTAATGCCCAAAGACCAGACAAGTTGTGGAATGACATCAAGGACATCATACATGAAGAAAATAAGAGGTCATGGAAAAGACAGGAAAGAGGAAAAAACCAAGATGGATGTCAGAGTAGACTCTGAAACTTGCTCTTGAATGTCGAGCAGCTAAAGCAAAAGGATCCAAATCATAGTGACCTTATATACAACAGAATGAAACACTGCCCAGTCCTGTGCTGTCCTCACAATTGTTGTTATGCTTGAGCCCCTAGTTGCAGCCACTGTGTCAATCCATCTTGTTGAAGGTCTTCCTCTTTTTTGCTGGCCCTCTACTTTACCAAGCATGATGTCCTTCTCCAGGGACTAATCTCTCCTGATAACGTGTCCAAAGTATGTATAGGTAGAATATGCTTAATCACTTGCCAAGGATTTTCCAGAACATCCCTGATTTAAAATATTTCCTCCCAGAATATACCAGATGGTGCTCTTCCTTAGACGAAAAGAAAAAATTGTGTCTACTATAAGCTCCATGCTTGTGACATTTCTGGCAACACTGTCTCATACTACTGGTAAATTTGGGGGCTTACGCCTTATCTTTCTACCTAAATGGTAAGCTCTTTGAGGTCACAAGACTCTTATATCTTCTCTCCCTGCTGCCAAGTATTCAGAACAGCCTTTGCTCTTGCTCAATTTGTCTCAATAAAACTCCTGCTGTCAGTTTCTCTGGTTTCAGAATCCTGGATGACAGAGAGTGTAGCAATACCTAGTTGGGGTAAATAGCCGAGAGAGACTCCTCAAATCTATGATTAAAGGCAGTGTTATGAGTTGTGTGCCCTAAAAAAATATGCTGAAGCCCTAACCCCTGTACCAGTGAATGAGATCTTGTTTGGGTCAAGAGTGTTTTTCTCTGCATATGTTATCAGGTAAGTTAATGAAATTTCATAGGAATAGGGTGGCTCCTGGCCCTAATCCCTTCTGAGTGGTGTTTTATAAAACAGAAGGACCAAGAAGGAAAGAGAGTCAGCCACACACACAGTAAGAATCCATCTACAAGCCAAGGGATGCCAAGGATTGCCAGCAGACTCCGGAAACTGCGAGACAGGCATGGACCAGTTCCTCTCTCAAAGCCCCCAGAAGTAACTGACACAATGACACCTAATTAGGACTTGTAGCCTCCAGAACTGAAAGAACAAACTTCTGTTCTTATAAGCCACCCAGTTTGTGGTATTTTATTATGGCAAGACATATTTATATGGCGTCCTTGGCAATGTCAAGATTTTCATTTTCATCCCTCCTCTTTCTCAAGTGTCCCATGACACTCACCTTTGGGAAAATTCTCAAGTAAGCCACCAGGGAGCCTCCACAGAGCCTCTGATGCTAAGAGAGGTTGACCTACATCTGACACTCATTCTGCATATTTCTATTACGGAACCTGGTGGGGTTTCCTGGTGGCTGTTAAATAGTTTTACCCATGAATAGGAATTGCCTTGGCAGAGATTTCACTCCAAGCGCTAATATTTGATTGCATTATTTAGAAATAACATTTTCTGGTAAGTGTTAGATCCTTTCAGTACCTTTCAAGGCACTTGGACCTCCTTCACAATAAGTGTTACTTTAGCACACCAAAGGTCTGTGTCCCTATTCATGGAGACTGGTACCCTCTTTTCTCTGTCAATGGATATTTCACATTCATCCCCCACACACCAGTTCTGGCTTGACCCTAATATAACTGGGTGGGAAACATTCAAGTAAATGTCTATGTTCTCTCACCCTTTAGATGCAGAAGCCACCACCCACCCATCTGTCAGTTTGTTGTACGTGGTGGCTTGTGTGTTGCTGTGATTCTAGAAGCTATGCTACTGGTATTTAAAAAACTAGCAGGGTCAACCATGATAGACAAGTTTCAGCAGAGCTTTCACACTAAGACAGACTAGGAAGAAAGGCCCAGTGATATACTTCTGAAAATTAGACAAAGAAAACCCTATGGAGCACAACAGAACATTGTCTGACCCTCTTGCTTTGGACATGCCATGAGGAGGGCTCAGTCATTGGAGGAGGACATCAAGTTTGAAAAAGTAGAGGGCCAGAGAGGGCAAAAAGGCCTTCGGTGAGATGGACTGGCATAACAGGCTGAGCTAAACATCCAGATGATTGTGAAGATGATGGAGGAACAGGTAATTTTTTTTCCCCCTGTTGTACACCAGGTCACCATGACTCAGAGTTGAATTGACGGTAGCTATATATCTCTCTTTATCTAGATGAAGAAGAACTGTGAGAATGCTGCAGATGTGCCTCCAAGATTGGAAGGATTTTCATAACCACCCTCAGAGTCTCCTTTTATTAGAGACCATTTTCTTTCATTATAAAATATCAGAGGGTTAGGATAACCTTTACTGCTTATCATTTTATCAAGTAACATTTTCTTCTGTCATTAATATTCTTTAAAATGTTAACTTTTTAATGGCTACACACTACACCATCATTCGCATTTATTACCACAGAATTAGTAAAAAAATAAAGACATCTTAGTTTGCAACCCCCCACTCATCTGTCAGTTTGTTGTACTGTGGTAGTTTGTGGGTTGCTATGATGCTGGAAGCTATGCCACCGGTATTTCAAACACCAACAGGGTCATCCACGGTAGACAGGTTTCATTGGAGCTTCCAGACTGAGACAGACTAGGGAAAACGACCTGGTGATCTACTTTGAAAAAAATTGGCCAGTGAAAGCCTTATGAAGAGCAGCAGAACATTGTCTGATACAGTGCTGGAAGATGAGCCCCTCAGGTTGGAAGGCACCCAAAATATGACTGAGGAAGAGCTGCCTCTTCAAAGTAGAGTCAACCTTAATGATGTGGACAAAATAAAGCTTTTAGGGCCTTCATTTGCTGATGTGGCATGACTCAAAATGAGATGAAAAAGCTACAAACATCCATTAATAATCAAAATATGGAATGTGGAAGTACGAATCTAGGAAAATTTGAAGTTGTTAAAAATGAAATGGAACACATAAAGATTGATATCCTAGGCATTACTGAGCTGAAATGGACTGGTACTGGCCATTTTGAATTGGACAATCATATGGTCTACCATGCCAGGAATGACAAATTGAAGAGGAATGGCATTGCATTCATGATCAAAAAGAACATTTCAAGATCTATCCTGAAGTACAACTCTGTCAGTGATAGGATCATATATGTACACCTGCAAGGAAAACCAATTAATAAGACTGTTATTCAAATTTATGCACTAACACTAATGCCAAAGATGAAGAAATTGAAGATTTTTACCAACTTCTGCAGTCTGAAATGGATCAAAAATGCGACCAAGATGCATTGATAATTACTGGAGATTGGAATGCGAAAGTTAGAAACAAAGAAGAAGAATCAGTCATTGGAAAATATGGCTTTGGTGACAGAACTGACTCTGGAGATGGCATGATTGAATTTTCGCAAGACTAACAACTTATTCATTGCAAATACATTTTTCAATAAAATAAATGGCAAGGACACACGTGGATCTTGCTAGGTGGAATACAAAGGAATCAAATTGACTGCATCTGTGGAAAGAGATGATAGAAAAGCTCAATATCATTAGTCAGAACAAGGCCAGGGGCCAAGTGCAGAATAGACCATCAATTGTTCATATGCAAGTTCAAGCTAAAGCTGAAGAAAATTAAAACAAGTTCACGAGAGCCAAAACACGACCTTGAGTATACCACCTGAATTTAGAGACCATCTCATGAATAGCTTTGATGAATTCAACACTAATGACCAAAAGCCAGACAAGTTGTGAAATGACACCATACATGAAGAAAGCAAAACATCATTAAAAAGACACATAAGAAATAAAAGACTAAAATGGATGTCAGAAGAGACTCTGAAATTTGCTCTTGAACGTCGAGTAGCTAAATGGAACAGAAGACATGATCACGAAAAGAACTGAACAGAGGATTTCAAAGGGCAGCTTGAGAAGACAAAGTATTGTAAAGACTTGAAGATAGAAAAACAAAAGGGAAGAACGCACTCAGCATTTATCAAACTAAAAGAACTGAAGAAAAAAATTCATGCCACCAGTTGCAATATTGAAGGGTTCTATAGGCAAAAACACTGAAAAACACAGGAAGCATCAAAAGAAGATGAAAGGAATATAGTCTCTGTACCAAAAATAATTGGTTGATGCTCAACTATTTCAGGAGGTACCATATGATCAAGAACTGATGGTACTGAAGGAAGAAGTCCAAGCTGCACTGAAGGTATTGGCAAAAAATAAGGCTTCAGGATGGAATACCAACTGAGATGTTTCAACAAACAGATGCAGCACTGGAGGTGCTCACTCATCTATGCCAAGAAATTTGGAAGAGAGCTACCTGGTCAACCAAATGGAATAGGTCCATATTTGTGCCCCTTCCAAAGAACGGTGATCCAATAGAATGTGAAAATTATCGAACAATATCATTAATATCATACACAAGTAAAATTTTGCTGAAGATAATTCAAAAATGGTTGCAGCAATACTTCGACAGCGAACTGCCATAAAATCAAGCCGGATTCAGAAGACAATGTAGAACAAGGGGTATCATTGCTGATGTCAGATGAAACTTGGCTGAAAGCAGAGAATACCAGACAGATGTTTACCTGGGTTTTACTGACTATGCAAAGGCATTCGACTGCGTGGACCGTAACAAATTATGGACAACTTTGTGAAGAATGGGAATCCCAGAATATTTAATTGTACTTGTGAAAAACCTGTACATAGACCAAGAGGCAGTCATTTGTAAAGTTAAGGGGATATTGCATGGTCTAAAATCAGGAAAGGTGTGCAGCAGGGTTCTATCCTTTTTCCATATTTATTCAATCTGTATGCTGAGCAAACAATCCAAGAAGCTGGACTATATGAAGAAGAACACGGCACTAGGGTTGGAGCAAGACTCATTAACAACCTGCAATATGCAGATGACACAACCTTGCTTGCTAAAAGCAAAGAGAATTTTAAGCACTTACTGATGAAGATCAAAGACTACAACCTTCAGTATGGATTACACCTCGACATAATGAAAACAAAAATCCTCACTACTGGACCAATAAGCAACGTCATGATAAATGAGAAAATACTGAAGTTGTCAAGGATTTCATTTTACTTGGATCCATGATCAATGCCCACGAAAGCAGTAGTCAAGAAGTCAAATGACATATAGCATTGGGCAAATCTTCCGCAAAACACCTCTTTAAAGTGTTACAAAGCAAAGATGTCACTTTGAGGACTGAGGTGTGCCTGACCCAAGCCATGGTATTTTCAATAGCCTCATATGCATTCAAAAGCTGGACAATGAATAAGGAAGACTGAAGAAAAACCGATACCTTTGAATTAGGGTGCTAGTGAAGAGTACTGAAGAATACTATAGACTGCCAGAAGAAGGAACAAATCTGTCCCGCAAGAATTATAGCCAGAATGTTCCTTAGAAGTGAGGATGGTGAGACTTTGTCTCACATACTTTGGACACATTATCAGGAGGGATGAGTCCCTGGGGAAGGACATCATGCTTGGTAAAGAAGAGGGTCAGTAAAAAAGAGGAAGACCCTCAATGAGATGTATTGACACAGTGGCTGCAACAATGGGCTCAAACAGAGCAAGGATTGTGAGGATGGCACAGGACTGGGCGGTGTTTCATTCTGTTTTACATAGGGTCACTAGGAGTCAGAATTGACTTGATGGCACTTAACCACAACAGCGAGAACAATTTGCAGTGGAAATCTATCTGTAATCCATTCCGTGAGTTCCAAAGTTACTGGTCTAGTTCTGGTTTTACCCATTCCAATTGTGGCACCTTGGGCATGGTATTTTATATTACCATACACTCAGCATTAGATCACTATCCCTCTGGTAAAAAAACTTTATTCTTTTTTCTGCAGGAAAAACAAAATTAAAAACCTTCACTTTCCTAGAAAACACAGTTGTAGGAGCCAATAAAGTTTATGGAAACAGGTTTCCCATTTTTACCCTAGTGCTCCCAGCAATATGTCAAAAAAACAATTTCTATATTTCGGATATATTGTTTTAACTCTGTGTGTTCTGTTCATTTTCAAGAGATGCCTTAATAGGGGCTTGAAATAAGAACTAGAATCCTTTCATAATTTCCCTATGCCCACTTCTCAGGCACCTTTCTGACACAGCTCAACAGTGTCCCCCAAAAGGGGCTGGACCCGGCAGAAAACAAAATACCAGAGTCCTTGTGTGATGCAATTCAGTACAAAGAAACAGCCATTGGTACTTCCTGATATATTTATATTTTTAGGATAATTGTTCTGCTGGAGTTGAAACTCCCTTGAACTTCACTTTTAGGCCACGTTACAAACTTGACAAGCTCTCAAACTGTATTTTGTTGGTAAACAAGTAGTATGGGTCAGAAAATGCTTCCTTTTTTTCAGGCCAAATACATTTGTTTTTAGTTGTGGTAAATATATATGTAACAAGTCATTTGCCAGTTCAGCAATTCTTCATGCATACAATTCAGTGACATTAGTTATTGTTCAACCGTTACCATTACCTGTCTCCAAATGAGTGATGGGAAAATTTAGAAAATGCTTTTAAATGGTCATGAAGAAAAAGAATTTCCAGCCCTTTAATTGGCCATTTGTGCGTGGTCTATCTATTTAAAGCACTGGTTTCAGGTAAACCACCTAACTGTTGCTATGTTGAAAATAAACCCTCTGCCCTATTCAGCTTCACAGTTAAGAACATTCTGAGTCATGCCACAACAGCCCTATACCCGTTGCCTCGGAGTTGATTCTGACTCATAGCAACCCTACAGGGCAGAGTGCAACTGCCCCATAGGGTTTCCAGGGCTATAATCCTTAGGGAAGCAGACTGCCACATCTTTCTCCCATGGAACAGCTGGTGGTTTGACCCACCAACCTCTCAATTAGCAGCCACGCGCTTTAACCACTAAACCACTAGGGCTCCTTACCCAAATGCCTAAACCAAAAAACCAAACCCACTGCCGTCGAGTCGATTCCGACTCATAGTGACCCTATAGCTGATTTAAAACAGCAAATAATCAACAATAATTGCTATTTGGCATTCAACTGCTCTGAGAGAATACATGTTTACAGGGATAGGCTCCCCTCCACCTGGACATTGCAGGGACACTTTGAAATTACCCCATCTGAGCACCTCCTGCTTCTCTCCTAAAGGTTCCATCAACCACCTAGTCACTCTTCAAAGAAGTTGCCATGTTTTCCCTACTTTCTCCCTCTCACTGTCTCCCAGCTTCCACCGCCACCACCAAATCTATTTGGTTCTCTGTCACAAGCATCTCTCGGCTCTGTCTGCTTGCTCCCTCCTCCTGTTCTGGTTCAAGCGTCCCCTCCTCTTGCCGGGATTCTGGCCGAAGGGTTTCCCCGCTTCTCATATTGGTAGGCCTCGCTCCAATTGCCACACCTCGGGCAGGATAAACATTCATACTGCAAACAGGATTGTCTCTCACCTCAGTGAATCTCTCTGCATCTCCTCAACACTAATAAGGCTACTAGCATGGCCTGTAGGACATCGCCAGGTACAGTCCCAGCGTGTCTGCAGCCTCACTTTCACCCTAACGTGGCCTCTTCAAGCTTGTTCCCGTATGGAGCTCACCAAGCTTTCCCTTGCATACCCTCTGCTGGGCTCACCCCCACCCCTGCTACCATGTCTACCTGCCTTCTTCCCAAGTCTCAGGTCACATGCCCTTTCTTACTGGGACTTTCCCTGAATGTCATGACTATGTCTTCTCTTGGCCTCCAGCACACCTCATTGTCCCACTCACTGCTTTGGGGGTGTCATCCCCTGCACCGTAGATTTGCAAAAGGGTTCCACATCAGTATTTCCTTCTGGTGGTCCCTGTGCCTGGTACAGTGCCTGGTCAGAGTAGCAGCTGCTCCACAGCAAGGGGGGGATTCTGCAGGAAATCCATCCAGGGCCCACCCAAAACTCTCCGTTCAGCCTCAGGGATGGACGCGAGGCAGGCAGGGCAATCCACCCCTTCCCTGAGCCATTCCACCATGAACAGTGGCCACACACACATTGGCAAAGGCCATATCCTGTCTATTAGAACACAAACGGTGTCATAGAACATGCAGATCCTATCCCCTCCCTTCCTCTCTCCCAGGCAAAAAGTTCATATAACCTGATAAAAGAACCAAACCAAAAACCCATTGCTGTCAAGTCCATTCCAACTCATAGTGACCGTATAGGACAGAGTAGAACTGCTCCATAGGATTTCTAAGGATCGCCTGTTGGATTTGAACTGCCAAAATTTTGGTTAGCAGCCATTGTTCTTAACCACAATGCCATCAGGGTTTTCAATAAAAGAGGGGTATTTGCCAGGCACTGCATATGGCACCACTGAATGCCCACATGATGATCTAACATGGGTGCCATTTAAAGACGAAGAATTGCTTCCTATACAATGCAATGAGTTTCTGTTTTGAGGGGATGGGAACTTTGGCAACGGATATTGGTGATGATTGCACAACATGGTTAATGTAATTAATTACTAAACTATAGCCCTGGTGGCACAGTGACTACAAAGGTATGGCTGCTAACCAAAAGGTCGGCAGTTCAAATCCCACCATGCTATGAGTCATAATTGATTTGATGGTAATGAGTAAACTATGCAGGGCTTTGAACTGGTTTGAAATGGTCTGGCCGTGGTTGTCAATAAACAAGGGCAGCATACACATTGCATAACAACCAAATCTGTTGCCCATCAGATTTTGACCCGTCTAAGAAACAAACAGCAATACCTCACTCAAAGATGGTGGCTGGCCACATGGCTTTTAATGTTTCAGGAGTCTGTTGAAGAGAATGGATTATGGCAGGACTACAGAGAGTGACACACATCGCTGTCTTTGAGTGGGGCACTGCTGTTTGTTACCTAAAACCAAAAAAACCAAACCTGTCGCTGTCGAGTCGATTCTAACTCATAGCAACCCTATAGGATAGAGTAGAAATGCCCTGTAGGGTTTCCAAGGAGCAGCTTCGAACTGCCTATCCTTTGGGTAGCAGCTGAACTCTTAACCGCTACACCACCAGGGCTCTGTTTGTTTCCTACTTGGATCAAAATCTAACAGGCAAAACCAAACACACAAGGAAAACATTAGTCCAAAAGTCTAATGGACTACATGAACCACAGCCTCCACTAGCCTCAGCCCAGAAGAACTAGATGGTGCCCGCCTACCACCACCAACTGCTCTGACATGGATCATTATAGAAGGTCCTAGGCACAGCAGGAGAAAAATGTAGAACAAAATTCAAATTCACAAAAATGACCAGACTTACTGGTTTGACAGATACTGGAGGAACTCCCGAGACTATGGCCCCCAGACTCTCTGCTAACTCAGAACTGAAGGCACTCTTTAAGTCTGCCTTTCAGCCAAGGATTAGAGAGGTCTATAAAACAAACAATAACACACATGAGGAACACACTTCTTAGATCAATCAAGTATTCAAGACCAAATGGGCAACACCTGCCCAAAAGCAAAAATGAGAAGGCAGGAAGGCATAGGAAAACTGGAATGGACATGGGGAACCTGGGGTGGAAAGGAAAGGGGGAGAGAGCTGACATGTTACAGAGACTCCAATCAATGTCACGAAACACTCTGTGTACAAATTTTTTAATGAGAAACTAATTTGCTCTGTAAACTTTCATTTAAGGTATAATACAAAAAAAAAAAAAAATCTGACTGGCAACAGATGTGGTTGCTATGCAACAAGTATGCTGCCCTTGTTTGTGACAGCCATGACTGAATTATTTTGAACTGGTTCAAAACAGCAGTACCATGGTCATGAGTGAGATCTGTTCCTGAATGTCTTTCAGAATTTGTAGGTAAGTCAGAACAGGTGCATACGATTCTTCAGCCTTACTTTAGTGCAAGAAAAGGCTCCAAACCTTTCCGATGATTTAAAAGCTGCATGTGCAACAAGTGAAGGTGATTGTGATAACAAATTTGTTGCAAGTAGGGGTTGGTTCCATCGCTTCAGAGTGACAGCAAATTTACAAAACATTAAAGAGCAAGTACAAGTTGTCCCTAAGCCTGATGTTCATAACCCAAGGACTTACTGTATACACAAGAAAAATCTTGAAATGGCAAATGTTGTGTTGTATATGCCTTTATAACAACAACAAAAGATAAGGAATTGGGCTCGTGGAATTCAAACATGGTTCCCAGACCTGCAGCCAAAAGGAGACAGGCTGATGCCTGACCAGACTCCAGAGACCCTTCACTTAAAGAAAATATTTTTAGAAGTCCCAAGAATTTTTACATTATGCTTTGGTTTTTTGTTTGTTTGTTTGTTTTTATGCTCCCATAATTGCTTAAGAGAAGAGTCATATAAATTGAGTGGCTCCCAAGCAACATTGTGTTTTTAATACATTATGTAAAAGGTTGTTTTGGCTACTTTACATAAAGAATTTTCACACCAGTGAGGGAAATCAGGAGTGAACCACGAAGCTGAACTGCTAATAAATATCAAGGAATGCTGCTGGCTTCTAGTAAAACTGTTAGTCACATCACTGCTCCAAAACCAAATTCCCTGAACTCCTTTGTGGCAGAAATCACTTTGGCACTAGGATACATCACTGAGTGGGCAGCCATTTTGTGAGAACTCAGGCAAGAAAGAAAATAAATAAGCAAAACGTATAGTGTGCTTGACAGTACTGAGTGCTATAGAAGAAAAGAAAGCAGGAAGAGTGAGAAGACTGATTTTAATTAAACACTGTGGTCAGACAGGCCTCCAAGAGGGCCTGGAGCAGAGAAAGGAGCTTGGAGTGATCAGGAAGGTCATGTTAATAAGGTGACACAGGAGCAGAGACCCAAAGGCAGTAAGTGACAACCTGTGGTTACCTGGGGGAGCCTGGGGAGGCATTCCTGGCAGAAAGACTGCAAAGGCATGGGCCCTGAGGTAGGCAGGAGTATGTGTGGACTGTTTGAAAACATCCAGAAGGCACTGGGTTTTTTTTTTTTTTTTTTAAGAAGGCTTTGCGGCTGGAGCAGAAGGTGAAGTCAGAGGGGATGAGGAAACAACTCTAAGGGCCCAAGGGGCTACTGCCCAGGTCTCGGTTAATAACTGTGTGTGTTTAAAGGAAGAACATCATTTAATCAGATTCACTTTACAAATAAGACAGAAAAAAAAAAAACACTTACTTGTAGTTGGTTAGCAAGGGTAGGAAAGCAAATCAAAAAGGACTTTTGGAATTCCAATATGGGTATTGGAATCCCAGGATTGCTTTTTCAGGATATTGTAAACACAATAAACGGTACCACATTATCTTGGCTTACTAATTACCAAAACCCTGTCACGTCCTAGGTGGGTGTGGGGATGGGTCCTTGTGTATGAGATTGCCTACAAAATCATTTTCTTTGTATAGTGCTAACTACAGACATGCAGTATTTTAAGTATTCAAAAACCTAGTTCAAAACTGGCTCTCTCCAGTTTCCTAACTGAAGATGTGAAGCATGGTTACTTAAGCAATGTATATCATTAAAGGAAATGAATTTATCCATTTTCCTATTCATCTACCCATCCACCCACCCACCCACCCACCCACCCATCCATCCATCCATCCATCCATCCATCCATCCATCCATCCATCCATCCACCCACCCACCCATCCATCCATCCATCCCACCATCCACCCATTCACCTATCCATCTATCCACCCATCGTTCATCCCTCTATCTTTCTCTCTTTCCTATCCTCTACCTAGCTTTGAAAATTAAGCCCTCAGAACTATGAAAACTGATTGCTTAGCAGATTACAGCGATTTTATCACTTCTAATTAGAAAAAAAAAAAAACTGCTTAAAAGTTAAATTCCTAAATGAGGTCCCTTTCAATGAGTCCTTACAGTTATTTTTGATAAATCTTGTTACTATACATGATTCATTAAAGTATCATCTTATCTCAAAGTCATTCTATATTTCAAAATTTTACTTGAGTGACTTAATATTTACTTCATGCCTAAATTTATTTCATAAATATATAAATTTATAAAATAGTGTGCAAAGCTTAATAACAATACTCTGTATTAAAAAATATATATAAAATATAAAAATTTAAACAGGCAACTATATGTTATCTTATCCATTAAAATTAGGATATTCCCAAGTTATAGTCTGTGAATATTTTTATGAAAATTAACTTTTCTAACTCGAATCAAAATCTGACCCCAGGTGGCAAAATCAATTCAGATTCCTTTTGACATTTTCTAACCTTGGAATTTCTCTAGAAGCAAAATAGATGTATAAAGATTATATTCTGGGATATTAATTATTTCAAGGAGTTTCCTCAGGGAAAAAAAGAAAATGTCATTTGTGACAGTTCAGAAAAAAGTCAAGACGGTTTTACCTCTTCTTGTATGTAAGAGAAGGAAAAAGAAGATGGACTAGAAAATGCACACATCACAAATGGCGGAGGGAGACTTCCTGTATCACAGGAGGGTCCAAGGTGATCAAATGTGGCCTCGGGTGCTGACCTGGAGCTGGCAAGAATTTCCCCAGCTTTCCCCGTTCACTCAGCAGGGCAGAGGTATCCGTCATCATGCATTCATTTTTAGAAAAACATTACATGAGTTGCTGCCTTGAACAATTTTTTTTTCTTTTTTTTGAAGAGCATTTATCTGGTTTGTTGGCCAGGACAATATTTTAGAAGCGAAAGGTATTTTTAAATTTATCCATCATCTTACACAATACTTATATATAAGGTAATGAGCAAAAGCCTTTTTTCTGTATTACTGATTTTAACTGTATTATACATTATTCTCTGATTTGGAAATAACATATAGAATATGCTATTAAACAATGGGTGGCCACTACGATCTCTCCCATCAATTACTTCTGTAGCCCATCATAGTATTTTAATTGGTTCGCTCCACTTACTGGTGCCATCTAATATAAAACAAGAAAAATACCAAGTTCTAGTTAGGGGACAGAGCATGGACTTTTGGGAGAGACATAACAGGCTTGACTTGGTTCCCCAAGAGCTGGCCAAAGTTAAGGGGGTGGCCTTTGATATCATGTCACTGGGTTTTAATCCTATTCTGCCTCTTCCTTGCTATGTGGTCTGGATATCTGCCTACATTCTCTGTACCTAACTGTCCTCATTCATAAAAGGGATAAAGGCCAGCAGTTCATATCCTCCAGGCACTCCTTGGAAACTCTGTGGGGCAGTTCTACTCTGTCCTATAGGGTCACTATGAGTCAGAATCGACTCCAGGGCAGTGGGTGGGTTTTTAAAGGTTTTTGTGAGAATTAAATGAGATAACGCACACCAAAAGCCTTAGAACAGTGTTTTGCACAAAAAGCACTCAAAAAAAAAAAAAAAAAGTACACGCCTCTCATTATTATTATATGCACCAACCTGGGCAAATAACTTCCCCAGACTTACATCCTCATTGAAAAAAAATCAATCAAAAAATGAACAGAGTCAGGGTGAGGATTAAACATGCTAACACATGTTGAGTGTCCACCAAGTGCCCGCCATTATACATCTCAAGAGCCCTAGTTTCCTTCCAACCTCGATCCTGCATCTACTAATCAGGACGTGAGGTTTCTGCTGTTTGCTGGGGTTAAAAAGTAAATTATTAGAATCATCAACCCCTTGGGTGTGCAGATAACTTTAGGCATGAGAATATATTTTTCAAATATGCACTCATTGCTTTTCCTCAGACTCATAATTTAGCATCGAATAGGTACCAGGTACTACATACAGTAGGAACGCAGACGAGCCAGCTGCTACCCTCGCTTGAGAAGCTCAGAGTCCAGTGGGAATGGCAGGCAGATAAACACAGAATACTCTGTTGGCCGGTGGGTGCGATGCTACAGAGTGATGTAGCAAGCACATGGAGAACCAAAAGGAGGGGCTGACTAACTGGGCCTGGGATAGTGGAGGAGGGCTCCAGGCAAGTGAACCAGAAAGCCCGGACGCTCTTTTAAATATGACCTTGCCTCCCCATAATGGTCAACGTGGATCACAAAAATATTCGCAGGGTTGGAAAGTATCAGTATATAGGCAGAAGAAACTAGAGATGAGGGGTGTGGCCCGGTCAAAGCAATTGCAGCAGCCTCACACCCTTGACCTTCACGGCGTAGTCGCAAACTGAACAGTTTAGCTGCTGAACAGTACAGCTCCAAATCACGTTCCATCTGCAAGCTTATGTTAAGTGTTACTGAACCAGTCGTGGTTCCATTTCCAGCCAGTGCACCTCACGTGCGGCTACCACCCACCTGTCAGTGGAAGCTTGCTGTAGCTAATGTTGCCAAACGGGTTTCAGTGGAGCTTCCAGGCTAAGAGACTAGGAAGGAAGGCCTGGTGATCTACTTCCAAAAATCAGCCAGTGGAAAATCCTATGGTCACAAAGGCCTAATCCATAACTGATCATGGGGATGGCTTAGGATCGGGCAGCATTTTGTCCCATTGTGCACGGGGTCACCATGAGTCAGGGGCCGACTCACAGGCAGCTAACAGCAACAGCAGCAGCGTTGAACCAGACAAGAAGGGGAAAACAACGAAACTGAGAATTAGCATGTTGGAGTTTGTTGGCTGAGAAGCAGCAGAAACTTCATGCCCTGTGAAATCGACTGGGACACTGAACGAGGCATTCAGGGAAGGTAGAAAGGGAATTCTCCAGCATCTTCAAAGCAGGCTTGGCCTGGAACAGAGTGTGGATGTGATTTTAAAAAGATTTATCAGCAATATGTATTACAGCAGGAAAAGAGGCAGCCTGGATCAGGAGAACAATAATTAAAGTTAGAGCACTTGGCGTTTATTTATTTCAGCCACCTTCTAGCACTATGATTTGGGGAACAAATCTGAGCCTCAGATATTGAATTATTAACAACAACGACAATAAAAAATGCTGCAATATCCCAACAGGATTGTTTTGAGGATCAAACAGGGTAATATATGTTTTTTAAAGGAGCTTATCTACTGGGAAATATGATAAAAGGATGGATCGTTACAGACAGAGTAAGCGCAGTCTTTTGTCAGGATGCATATCATTATCTCCCAGAGGGAAAAGCAGCACCCGAGTCAGGCATTCTGGGTTCACCTTCAGCTTCTTATAGCTTTGGTGACAAAGTCCCCTGGTGCAAACCCAACTCCAGAGTGAGCACTTAGGCACCAGGGTTTAACTAGGTGCCATGTGATCCTTCTTGGTTTTCTTTTTTTTTTAACGATGCTTATTTATATTCTGACCTCAAAAGTAATTCATGTTCATGCTAGAAAACTGGAAAAGAAACCGAAAAGGAATAAAGGTGCTAACATTTCTTAACTTAGCTGTTCTAGTAACAGACCCTGTTCTAGGGCTCCCTCATCATCATCCCACAGTGCTGCTACAATTATTATCCTCATTTTTTAGATGAGGAAACAAAAGCCCAGAGAAATGAATTAGCGTGCCAAGGTCACCCAGGTCAGAAGTGCTGCACTGTAATGACTCTGTACATTGTGAACAATGACACAAAATCACTTATGATCCCACCTGAGAAGGTGTCACAGTCAGTATGCCTTCCCCACTCCAGAGGGTGGGCTCCAGGGCCAAATAGGGGAACAGATGCAAACAAGCCGGACCATTTGGAAAATCTGCACAGTAGAATAGGTGAAGAGCTTAGAGGAATGGAGATGGGAAATAGGGGAAGAGGGACAAGGGAAGACGGGGAGAGAGAGAAAGAGGAGGAGGAGGGAGCAGTCTGTCGCAGTGGTTTCATTTTGTATTTGTTTTGTTCTTTCCAAGTGTGGTTGTTAGACCACCTGCCATGACAATCATCAGGAATGTTGTTCAAAAATCAGATTTTATGACTCCTGCTACAAATTTGGCAACCCTGGTGGCGTAGGAGTTAAGAGCTTGCATGTGCTATGATGCTAAACAGGTTTCAGCAGAGCTTCCAGACTAAGAAAAACTAGGAAGAAAGGTCTGGTGATTGACTTCCAAAAATCAGCCAATGAAAACCCTATGGATCACAATGGTCTGATCTGCAAGCTATTACAGGAAAAGGGCGGGACTGGGCAGCATCTTGTTTCATTGTACATGGGGTCTCTATGAGTCAGGGGCCAACCTGACAGCTGCCAACAATAACAACACGCCAAGAAATGTGAGATCTATTTCTCTGGGTTCCATCTTTCTTACACAAAGGCAAACAACAATTACAGGTGATGGCTGCACAATATGATTAATATAATAGATATCACGAGATTATCTACCTGAAATTTTTGAATTGTGAAATGTTGGGTTTTATATATTTTACAATACAAAAGAGTAAAACAAAACAAAACAAAAAAAAGACCAGTAGTAGAGGATGAATATGGCATTAGAGGAAAATCAGTTCATAAGCTGAAGACAAAGACTTGCCCTTTCAAGGCTGAAAAGGAGTCCAGACATGGATGTTTTATAGGCGAGACTTCTGGACTAGGAAGGAACCTCACTGATGAGGGTCCAATGATTGTTTAAGGAACCCCATGACACCAGGGAAGCCCTGGTGGCACAGTGAGTAAGCGCTTGGCTGCTAAGCAAAAGGTCAGCAGTGTGACTCCACCAGCTGCTCCTTGGAAACCCTATGGGGCAGCTCTACTCTGTCCTTTAGGGTCACTATGAGTCAGAATCGACTTGACAACAACAAGTTTGTTTTGATTTTTTATGACACTAGGAGTCTCAAGTTTTCAGATGGCCCCAGTGTCTCCAGGGACTGAATGTGTGGTAGTGGGCAGCAGGGAGGTGGCTGAGTGGGGTGGAGGTCACCCCGGGCCGAACAGAACATCTCTGAGATTGTACACTTGAGATATCGGGACTTCAAATGAGATTTTGTTTGAGAAAAGGATTGCAGTGCTTAAAAAACAAGCTTAAAAGCCTGTGACCATTTATGAATGAAACAAATAAAATCACAGAAAGATGGAATACGACTAAAGTCACCTGTAATTAGTTACAGAACTGGAGCAAGGACTTTGTGTTCTTTCCTGAGAATCTTCCTGCTTTTCACAGGGTGAGAAAGGTTGTTGCAATATGTCAATTAAAAAAAGAAAGAAATCTTAGAATACTGACAAAGGAAAACAGAGCTCTGAAGTCTTCATTTAGAGGAAGGCATGCTTTCTGCACGTCCACGTACACAAGAGCATCCCTGCTGTGTCTAAATTTGCCTACCAGCTTTAGTAAGTAAAAATCTTTTTTTTTTCTTTCATTTATTTGTTCACAAATATTTTATGTTCCTATTTTTCTCAGGTTCTACTGAAAAAAAATATGCTAAAACAAAGGCACAGTCCTTCTGTTCCCAGTATCTCTAATTTTACTATAGATAACTCTGCAAGTGTTTTATGTCCAGGTGCATTCTATATTTAAAGATGCTTTATTTTCATGTAGGATCCTTTCTCAGTATACTTATTAGAATTCATGACTTGGTAACAAACATTAACTATTTATTGACGGTCAGGCTTACTTGGGCTGTTCCTTCTGTATTTGGTAACTATGCTCCTCCCCATGTTATGTGCAAGCCCAAAATGAAGGAAAAACGAAAACCAGAAACTCCCTACTCATTAACTCATTCAGCGAACATTAATTAAGGTCCTTGAGAAGGTGAAGAACAGATCAAACATCAAGTCCTCTAGGAAGCCGCTGCTGATTTTCCAGCTGGAACAAATTTCTCCCTCTGCCACGCTCTGTCCCATAGGACTCAGAGATTCCATTTTCACACACAGCGCAATCTTCCTTCTGTCGATATTAACTAGCAACCCTGCATCCCCTTTCTCTTCCCACACTGCGCTGTAAGCTTCCACGGTATGAGAAGCACGCTTACTTTCTCTGCTGTTGTACTGTTAAAAACACGAACTTTGTTCTTCCAAACTATAGGAAGCTTGGTCAAGGAGCCAACAAATAACATTTTCTACCATATAAGAGCTTTAAAAATGTAAATTGGAAGAACGATTGGTAAAAATAAACATTTACAAAAAGAAACAATCTGTTCTTCAAGCTACTGCCCCATGTATCTCTTTTGCTCTGTATCAAAAGGTCCTAAAAAGGTTGTCCATCCCTCTTGGACTCACTCCAATACAGTTTCAGCCCCACCATTTCACCAACAAGGAATACTGAGCCAGCCAAGTAACCCCCGGGAGAAATATTTTACTTAAATAAATCCCATCTATATTAAAAAAAAAAAAAACATTAAAAATGAAATGATAAACATGCTAGAAGAAAATTCAGTTGCATATCAATATAATCTCCATACAAGTGAGGCCTTTCTAGACATCAAGATATGGCTGCTGGTGATCACTGAAAGCTATTATTTTTATAGGACATTGTGATCTGTATTTATATAGTTTATCTTTGTTTTCCACATATGATAGAAAGAACATATATAAATGTTCAAAAAGAAAAAAGGCAATCTACATTATTATCAAACTAAAAGGTTCCCAAATGGAGCCTATTGCATTTTTCGTATTTGATGCCAGCCTTTGGCAACAGATTGCATCCAAGTATTTATCTGAAATAGGATCTATGTGGAAGGTGAAGCTACAAAAAAAAAAAAAGGTACACGCTAACAAGCAAGACATAATAAATGATTTAAACACACAAGATAAATTACAAGGCCCAGATTCGAATGTTTTAAGAGCTATAACAATAACCCACCTCACAAACTATTGTTGGTACCATTTCTTTCATTTTAGCTTACTTCATAAAGTGAAAATTATTTTCTTGCTAATTCGGTAAATAGGGAACTTTCTCAGAGCTGAGATTTTAAATGTGCTTCGTAGAAAACGTCGAAATGTACGCTGGTCATCGTTAAGTGGTTGAGGGTTTCTACCATTTATAGAAATGGGTTTTCCTTTCTGGTAGGGTCTGCATATATGGATTTTGAAATCTAATGAGGAGTATGAGGAGACACGGAGCCAACAATCCAGACCTAGTTCAAGGAAAAGATACTTCAGGCAAACATCCATAATCCTGGGGATTTTCAATATATTTATAAAAAATCAGACCCAAGGTCAAATGTTTGTAAGTTGTGGTAGTAATAAATCTATTAAAATGGACTTTAGTTGCTATGAGTCAGAATCGACTCGATGGCAATGGGTTTGGTTTTTTGGTTAGTATTTACTACATGGAAAAATAAGATTTCCTATAGAGAAGAATTGTTTTTCTGGTATATTGATGTCCAGGAAGAATTTGAATGAATGATTCCAAGTTCAGAAACACTGACTGTTCTGAAAAATAACAGAAAGTGGGTGTTTGGAGCAGCGTTGAATTTGGTCTTTATTTTCAACCTGTAGACACTGCAATGAACAGCAATATTCTTTGGTTGTGGTCTTAAAGCATGACTTTTAAAACAAGAGGAGTTGGTTTGGATTAACATTGCAAACACGACATTGAAGAGAATATCACCTACATTTGGAAACAAAAAGCCAAGCAGAATACACACACAAGAAGGTGCAGAAAAAGGCACAGTAGTGCAAAGATTTAACAAGGGAAATTTCTGAAAACACATGGCATTTTTGCTTCACTGTTTCTTTATTGTAAAAATATAGATGACACAATATTTACCAATTCAACATTTTTCACAATTAAAAAACCCCAATTAGAGTTTTCTAATTCATTTCAGAAGAGATATTTGATAATACAAAATACATAGAGTGCTTCAGAAATAAATATTTAATCTCAGATGGAAAGACTGAAGTGCTATTTATAGACATGATTGGCAATTACCTATTTAACATGCATTTGAAGTATTAATACATGCAGAACTTTAGGGCTAAGAATGTCACAAGGAACACATCTGGTGGCCCAGTTCTTCACCTACATGACGTAGAAGTTAGATCATACTTTTGAGTTGTGTTGGTCCTAATCCAATATAAATAGTATCATTATAAAACAAGCACAGAGAGACAGAAGGAAGACACCCATGCAATACAGAAGGAGATACCGGAGTGATACATTTACAAGCCAGGGAACACCAACAGTCGTCAGCCCTCACCAGAAACTAGGGCACAGGCATGGAACAGGTTCTCCCTCAGAACCTGCAAAAGGAATCAACACTACTGACATCCTGGTCTCAAACTCCCAGCCCCCAAACGGTGAGACAACACATATCTGTTTTTATAAGCCACCCAGTTTGTAAAATTTTGTTACGGCAGGCCTAGGAAGCTAATACAATTGATAAATTCAATAAATGTGTCTAACTCATTTTGAAAAGGATTACAGAACACATACAAATATGTTTAACTATTTAAAATATTTCATAGGCTAGAAAGATTCGTCAAGCAAGATTGTACTCCCTTCTAAGAGCGTGTGTGTTTAAATGCCCTAAAAACCTTAAAATCTCATGAATTCACCACCTAACACCCCAAATGCTTAAGCGTCGTAGTCTTAAAGACCTCTGTCACTTCCCTATACTCACCAATGCAATATAAAAAGGGGGTCAAGGAGGGCTCCACTTGGGGCCACCATTTCGTGTGAGGTGGTCTTCAGCTGAGTGATGACAAGGAAATGGTCAGACACAGTCCCAGCTGCACTGGCTTCATGCCCTGGAACCAGAGCTGGGGACAGGTCATATCCTGCCACAAACAGCCTATGGAGCGTGCGTAAGTGCAGAATCAGGGTTACCCAAAACCAGAAGCCATTTCCCAGACCCCCAGGCCAGCACCAGTAGTAGCTGTGGTCTGTGGAGGGCAGGGATAGGCGAGTACCTGGGAACCTCACCTCTATCAGGTGAAACTGAGTCCCATCTTGAGAAAGCCTCCTGACCCTGTCTACATGGTACCATTCTCCTACCTCTAAAGTGATATCAAATTAGTGTTTCTCCCAAGTACTTAGTCCAAAACCCAACCAAATCCAGTGCCATCGAGTCGATTCTGACTCATAGCGACCCTATAGGACAGAGTAGAACTGCCCCGTAGAGTTTCCAAGAAGCTCCTGGCGGATTCGAACTGCCGACCCTCTGGTTAGCAGCTATAACATTTAACCACTATACCACCAGGGTTTCCCCCTCTCTAAAGTGATATCAAATTAGTGTTTCTCCCAAGTACTTGGTCAGCTAGGAAAAAAAAAAAGTTGCAGTCAAGTTGATTTCTACTCATGGCAACCCCGTGTTACAGAATGGAACTTCTCCATAGGATTTTCTTGGCTATAATCTTTATGGAAGGAAATCATCAGGCCTTTCTTCCACAGTGCTGCTGGGTGGGTTGGAACCGCCAACCTTTAGGTTAGCCACCAAGATTATAAACCATCTGTGCCAACCAGATCACCTCAGTGTCAGGCGTCATTTTAGTCATTTTACGGCCTGTCCCCATGCAATTAAAGAAAGTACTCTATTACAACTTCTGCTGTTATTCACATTGTCCTTTTCAGAAGTTGCATGTCAAACAAATTTGCCTCATTAAAAATCTCCGTAAGCTTAATACAGCTATTCCTGGTGAATGTTTCTTTTTTTTCTTTCAAAAGTTAATTTTTTCATTTTTGAAAATGCCTATTCCACAGAAAATAAATGGTAATCTGAACTCTTACTGGGTGTGCACTGAATTTAACAAAGAAGATACCTGGAAGACAGGGGTACTGGCATAGCCCCTGGCCAAGGGGCTGCGTAGGGCTTCCTACAATGTTCAACAGAAGCTGCGGATGCATGGCAAGGTGGCTAGGTTGGGGGAAGCCTCACAATGAGGCAGTAAGGAGGTAGTGGATGTGGGTATTCAGGGTATGGGAGAGACCAGAAGAACTGAGTGGACTTGCGGTACAGGAGCGAATGGGGCAAATCTTGGGAGTGGTTTTGAAGGGGACCTTGGAGGGATTCCAGGCACCTGCCTTTATGCTGGCTTCTGCAACCTTGATGTATTTAGAATTCTCTAAGTCCACTGTCATCTATAAAATGGGATGCCTAGGAATTGTCTCACAAGGTTCCAGGATTTGGGGAATGAGCTTTGTGTCTGCAAGTGCACTAGGGATTATGGGTGGTACCATATGCAAATTACATGCAAAGTATATTCAAAGGGCTTAGAAGAGTCTCGAACGTCAGAAGCTTCGGACAAATGGCAATTGCCAGGGACCCCAATTCAGCAACCCCGTATGTGTCAGAGTAGAACTGTGCTCCATAGGGTTGTCAGCAGCTGATTTTTCAGAAGGAGATCACCAGGCCTTTCTTCTACGGTGCCTCTGGGTGGACAGGAACCTCCAACCTAGCAGCCAAGCATGCTAACCATGGGCATCACCCAGGCACTCCGCAGACAAACAGCAGCCATTAACATTGCTGTTGTTGCTGTGACTTTAGCAGTTGAATCTTTCCAAATGAACCTTCTTTTTCAATTTGAATTTGATAGTCAAATCGAATTTGAGAGGAGGGTATCACTTTTTTTCTCCAAATAAGGAGACTGGGCCATGTATTCAATATCATGTAATTAAAAGTACACAGAACAATGCAGAATAGGGGCCAGAATTCAAAACCTGAGAACGTACCAAATGTTTTGTTAATCTTCACGAATCCGGGAAAGCTTTCCTTCTCTGTGATCCTCTATTGGGGCTAACAGGCCCTCTGATTTCTGGAACTAAGCATGTCTTGGCTCCCCTAGCAAATATAAAAGCCACCTTTTCAAAGTCCCACTTACTCTCACGAATCTTTGTTTTCACATGTTATAAAGCTGAAGACGACGTAAGAAGCTCAAGAACAAGAGAGCAGTAACCAGAAGCACTGCCTGGGGAAACTTCCGCTGACTTGCAGGGAGCCTCAGTTTCCTCACCTGCAAAATGTGGGTTCTGCAACACCTGGGCGGGATATAACAGCTCTGTAAGAGTCCAGCTTTGTGTGGGTGTAGACGGGCCCTCAGCAGCCCTGGCACAGAGCATCATTGCGCCTCATTCAGTACTTATTGGAGGAAGGGAAGCCCAGGAGAGCTGACTGCATTGTGCAATTTCAAGAATGACGCTGGAAACAATTCTGGGGCAGGAAATGTGCCTCTGGCCTTGTGGGTGGCATTTCTGGGTACGTGTCCCCTGTGCCTATCACAGGGGGCCCTCCCCTCAATGCTCCAAGATGCAGGTAGAGCCCAATTAGGAAAGAAAGCAGTGACTGGGGCAAAGAGGCCAGCCAAGGGTTTTGGAGTCAGAGAGTCTGGGGTCCTTCTGGGCTTCCCCTTTCCAGAAAGAGACTTTGGCAGAATCCTGGCCTCGCTAAGCCTCTACTCTCTCCTCTCTAAATGGCCGTGATAATTCCAGATAAAATGATTGTGAAACATAAATGGCCATTAAAAAATAAATAAGTTTTATTAATTTAATGAAAGGTTGTGTATGACATTCCCTCAAGTTGGATTTGTGACTCATCTAATATATACTGGAACCAAGACATAACAGAGATGTAGAAGTAATGTTTTTCACTGCTAGCCTCACTTCAAATCCTTCTAGAAAAAGAGAAGGAGGGGATCTTTCTAACCACCCTCAAATCTACTACGTCACCTGGAGTAGCTTTAGAGGTGGGGGCTAGTGAGAAGGTGGCTTGTTCTGGTGGTCGGAGCTGGGGTTGGGGCCTGGAAGCCACTTTATGAAAGTTAAAACCCAGTTACGGGGGGCTGTTGCTGTTAGCTACCAATAAGTCGACCGCTGACCCGTGGTGACCCCATGCTCAGGAAATGAAACACTGCTCAGTCCTGTGCCATCCGCATGATTACCTGTGGATTAGATGGTTACAATCCATATGGTTTTCACTGGCTGATTTTTACAAGGAGATCACCAGGCCTTTCTTCCTAGTCCATCTTAGTCTGGAAGCTCTGTTGAAACCTGTTCCGCATCATAGGAACAGACAAGCCTCCACTGCCAAACAGGTGGTGGGTGTACATGAGGTACACTGACCGGGAATCAGGTCTCCTGCACAGAAGGCAAGAATTCTACTATTGAACCGCCAATACCTTTGTGGGCGGCTACTGGCAATTCATCCTGAGGCCTAAATAACCTCACCTAAATTCTCTTTTAGAATCACAGAAAGCAACCAAATTGGAGCAGAGAGCAGCCAATTCTTGGTCAGGGAGGGATCTTTCCCGCCCTCGCTGTCCCCAGCCCCATCACCCCCAGAGAGGATGGCTCAGATGCAGGCATTTCATCAGTGTCCCTGGGAGGAAGGTCCAACTACAGCAGCAGGGGCAGCTGCTTCGGTTCTTTATCCCTTATTTGCCCCACACGGACAACCCTCCAAGCACCTGGTGTGAGAAATGTCCTCATTTGGGTGGCTGAGCGAAACACCAGGTTGTTCCCTAAAAACAAAATCAGCCCAGAGCCATTTTACCCCTGTACAGAGCAGCTAGAAGGACTGGGAAGCTAATTCCTCAAAAGCCAAAAGCATACTCTCCTTTTCAAAGCCCAGGGAGTCAGCTGTCAGGCCACATGAAAACCATACTCCTCAAAGTTAAAAATTTAATGCACTGTTTATACATTGAAGCAAGAGGTTTGCATAATTAATATTGCCCAGAAAATTGAGAGACCGAGCACAAAGTATGTTTTAAAGAAAAAGCTGTGGAAGAAGGCACACTTTCCTTATTTATCCTGCACAACTACAAAGCCATGAGCGGACTGGAAAGGCAGGGGACTCACGGGCTGATGAAGGATGACTGAGCCAAGCAAGGGACCCCACTCCCGTACTCCCATCCAGCATCGCACACGCTCAGGAGAAAAAAGGGTGCGTGCAAGTCTCCCAGTTTCTGGAGCAGGGCTTGCCATCGTTGTTGTTAGCTGCTGTCAAGAGTCAATTCTAACTCATAGCGACCCCATGTGTCACAGAGTAGAACTGTGCTCCATACTGTCTGATTGGTTGTGATCTTTACAGAAGCACATTGCCACGCCTTTCTTCTGCAGCTCCACTGGGTAGGTGTGAACCACCAAATTTAGTTTAGCAGCTGAGCACAAACTGTTTGTGCCACCTAGGGACCTTAGGGCACCCTCCTTAAAAAGTACACCCAATTGTTTAAGCCAACTCGCAGCACAGCTGTCCCCTTTCCTGCAAAAACAGATGTCCTCCATGGGAAAGGCAAGGGGTGGAGAGCGGAGGCAGAGGGAGCAGGGCGGCATCCCCTGCCAACGTTGCACTTTGCTCCCGGCAGCCTCTGTGGCCAAGGAGGGACCCTCTGCGCAGCATCAGCGAGGGGCACTTGGTGCAGGCAGCTCAGCATATGGCACCTGCAATTTTTTAGTGACAAGTGGCCTGTTGGCAGAGCTAAGGAGGAGCAGGAAGAGTTGCTTAGCTAATCACTCCCTGTTGCCTACACCCTCAGGCAGAATCTGAGTGCTTTATGTAGATGAGCTCATAACAGTTTCTTCAATTTGGCTTTTATAGAAAAAAGTGCCAGCTCTTTACGCTGTGTCAACAGCCACCCGAGGGCCTACGACTTTCCATTGCAAGTGTATTACTATTTAAAGACAAGCTTTTAGCCGAACATCAGTACTGCCTTCGGAGTTTAATTACTGCCCTCCCCATGGGGCCCAATGAGCCATCCACTCCTCCCAAGGGGCTTCTGCCTGGTGCTGATCTTTAACTAAGTAAGTAAACGCCAAATCAGAGCCTCTTAAAGCGCCCGTTTGATTTCCTCCTCTGCTTGGAAGAGAGCTGGTGTTGAGTTCAGACTCCGCTGGCAATGAGCCATGAGCAATTTGCAATCCTGGGGTAATTAACTTCTGATTGAAAATAAAACAGTAGAATGAACATATATATACAGCAGTGGTGGTTCAGGGGTAGAATTCTCATCTTCCACGCAGGAGACCCGGGTTCAATCCCTGGCCAGCACAACTCATGCACACCCACCACTTGTCTGTCAGTGGAGGCTTGCGTGTTGCTGTGATGCTGAACAGCTTTCGGCAGAGCTTCCAGGATAAGACAAACTAGGAAGAAAGGCCTGGCTATCTACTTCTGAAAATCAGCCAGTGAAAATTCTGTGGATCACAGAGACCCGATTTGTAACCGATTCTGGGGACTGCACAATCCTAGGCAGCATTCTGTTCCATTGTGCATGGTGTTGTCACGAGTTGTCACCACGGCAGCAAACAACATACACCTATATACATACATACATACATATATGCATATGTATGTATATATGGATGTATATGGATGTATATTTATTTCTTCTTCTTAATCACTAGAGAAAGAGTTCAATAGCCAAAGCAAGCTACTGAAACCATCTCCTCTGTTATTAAAGCAATCATTTAATTCTGACACCGAGAGAGGGCTTTCCCTCCTGAACTACTTTTACCATTCACAGAGTTGAATGGACCCTATTTGCAAGGTGCGGGTCAGGGCTTCTCCACTTCCTGTCTAGTGTGACCACTGAGCTGGGCTTTTCTGTCAAGACGCCATTAAGCATGCCCAACTTTGGGATATGTGATTGTCTTTTTGAAGACAAACGAACATGTCAAGAGTAGCGTACACCGAAATTTTATCTGAAATTGGCCCATAGTCAAAAATTGAGGGCATTTTCACAAAGCCATAGGGGGAAAAAAAATGAAATGGGATAAAACAAAGAATGCTGTTTATTTCGAGAGAATATGGAAAATTTTTAAAGACAAATTAATGCAGAAATTCAATTCTTAACTAAACCAAGCCTGGCAGAACATGTCTAAGGTGCTGAATGAGGTTCCAATGGGTATTTTTTTAAATGGTCTATTTTTCAGAGCAGTTTTAGGTTTACAGAAAAATTGTGGAGGAGCAGAGTTCTCATATACCACGTCTCCCCCGTGTGTGTACACAGTTTCACCTATTATTCACACCCAGCATTGCTGTGGTACATTTGTGCTAAGTGATGAACCAATATCGATACCTACATTAACTAAAGCCCATGGTTCACATTAGGGCTCACTCTTTGTGCTATAAAGTCTTATGGGTTTCGACCATAATGTCGGCTATCCACCTCTACGGTACCCTACGAAATACTTTCACTGCCCTAAAGTATTAATTTTTCATTTCAGAAAAGGGCATACACTGCTTTAGTCATCCATTTTGAAATTAAAAAAAAAAAGCACCACCAAAGTTGTGAGTCTCCCACAGCCTGTGCTGACAAAGCAAGCCGTTAGGAAGGGTAAGGGGTGGTCGTTATACAGACGTCTCTCAAGCATTCATGTAATCACACTAAATAACATAACCCATCGTCTCTGAGTCGATTCTGACTCACCGCAACCCTATAGGACAGAGTGGAACTGCCCCATTGGGTTTCCAAGGCTGTGACCTTTATGGAAACAGACTGCCACGTCTTCCTCCCATGGAGTGGCTAGTGGGTTCGAACCACCAACCTTTCGGTTTACAGCCGAGCACTTAATCACTGTGCCGCCAGGGCTCCTTAGATAAAACAAAGTTCCCCTAAACTTTTATTTGTGGTTCCGAGTCAAATAAGTTATGTGTGTATTTTTATTCACTATCAACCACATTTGAGATACAGTGACGTGGTGCACCTTTGGGACTGGAAGACGCAAGTTCTAGCCCTGCCTCTTCCATTTATGAGGTGTCAAATTTTGGGGTAAATGACACACAGCCCTCAATGTCCTCTTTACTTAGTAGAAAGACTGTATCGGTTATACGGACATTTTTGTAGCCCAGCTAAGCAAACGGGGAGAAGAGCTGGGAGGAATGCCATGTAAGATGTCAGTGACAAATAGTGATCTACAAGTTGACAAAGTATGCCAGTTAAATCAACACTTCGCCATATCCCCCACAGTTAATGGATAAAATGAGCTGTGCTTTACTGAATATCTACAAAGTATCATGCACTATGTTTGGTCCTTTGTATTCATTATCTCATTTACTTACGGAAAGAGCCATATCAAAAGAAGAGTCACTAGTTCGATTCTACAGGAAATGTCCAATACCACCTAGCTTGGAATGGGTCATTTGGAACACAGCTCCAAACCAGCACCCAGCCCCAGGCCTGACACTCAAAACTCAACAAATATCCTTCCTCTGAGCTTCCCTGGGCCCCAGAGCTTTGCATCTTTCCATCATGGGTTTAAAAATGTTTTTACTAAAAATTAAAACAAATTTTTCAGTCTTAAATCAAAAGCAAAGCAGTTTCCTGAATACAGCCGAACACTTCGGAGGCCAGAGTAGCAGGGACGGGGTTCTGGGGACCATAGTTTCAGGAGACATCTAGGTCAAATGGCATAAAAAAATGTATTAAGAAAATGTTCTGCATCCCACTTTAGTGAGTGGCGTCTGGGGTCTTAAATGCTAGCAAGCAGCCATCTAAGATGCATCAATTGGTCTCAACCCACCTGGAGCAAAGGAGAATGAAGAACACCAAAGACACAAGGTAAATATGAACCCAAGAGACAGAAAGGGCCACATAAACCAGAGACTACATCAGCCTGAGACCAGAGAACCAGATGGTGCCCAGCTACCATCGATGACTGCCCTGACAGGGAACACAACAGAGAATCTCTGATGAAGCACAAGAACAGTGGGATGTAGACCTCAAATTTTTGTAAAATTACCAGACTTAATGGTCTGACTCAGACTGGAGGGACCCTGGAGGTCATGGTACCCGGACCCTCTGTTAGCCCAAGACTGGAACCATTCCCAAACCCAACTCTTCAGACAGGGAATGGACTGGACTATAAGACAGAAAATACCTGTGAGGAGTGAACTTTCTGGCTCAAGCAGACACATGAGACTATGTGGGCAGCTCCTGTCTGGAGGCAAGAAGAGAAGGCAGAGGGGGGCAGGAGCTAGTTGAATGGACACGGGGAATACAGGGTGGAGAGAAGGAGTGTGCTGTCTCATTTGGGGGAGAGCAACTAGGAATACATAGAAAATTATGCGTAAGTTTTTATATGAAAGACTGACTTGATTTGTAAATTTTCACTTAAAGCACAGTAAAAAATTAATTCAAAAAATCACTAATAAAAAATGTTTTCACAGTCTTCTTAAGTCCATTTGAACATAAAAGTGGCTTTTGCTTCAAAATTGCCACCAAGTGACTGCTCCAGCCACCCTTGCCGTGCCCTTAGGATATTCCCTCATCCCATTTAACAAGCTATCCCCAACAAATGGATTCTAATCTTTATGGATTATTTCTGCAGTTTATTACTTGTCAAGTTATCTTGCTGCTGGATCCAGGTCTCAAAGAATTGGTGAGGATCAGTCCAGGCCTGAGGTCCACAAGAACAGGACGTGCCACTGACTGATGGTGGTGGCAGGTAGACGGCTGGGCTACATGGATCAGGAGGCATGGCAGGGTTTACCCACTGACCACACAATCAACGGACCTCAGTCTTCCTCCTCTGGGTTTCTTAGGCAACAAAGGAAAGTGCTCAGTATCCCCAATGTGGGATTACCATGCTGCATGCTCACCCAGAGCTTACGCTTCCCAGAGAAATGATGTTTGTAAAGACGCTCATTTTTTGATGGGCAGGTTCAGAACTTTCAGCTGGGACTGAAATCAGCTGACTCTTACGGAGGGCATGCTCCCTTGGCTGTTCTCTGCTCACAACCACCTGGCCTAATCCCCCTTTACTAGGGAGGACTACATCCCATCACGGCCTAAAGAAACATTCTGTATGGCAGTTGGGGAGTAGGAACATTCCAGATATGTCAAAGCTCCTCTCTCCAAAAGGGAGCTGTTTGTGGTTATTCTAAGAATTCAGGATCACCACTTCTAGTTCACCCCACCATGAGACTCAATAAGATGGTTAACAAGCTATCAGTCAGGATCAAGTCAGGACAGAGGGAGGCTCAGTTCCTAGCCTCCATCACCAGGAAATATTCCAGGGCCCAGGCTCTGATTCGGCAGTCCAAGTGAGAGTCAAAAGGTCACACAACAGACCACCCTCCCAAAGTCTTTAATGAGAGTTGGGAAGAGTGGGCCTTGACAATTTTTTTCAACCCTAACACAAAGGAAAAACATCTTTAGGGAACAGTGGTTTAGTAAGGAACCTGTGTGTGTGTACATGTACATACACACACCCCTAATTTTTTACTCAAATAACACACATCTTCTATATTTGTTTGCTAACCATGCCCTCTCCCCTCAAGGTATTTTCATAAATGCCTGTGGGAGGAGAGTCCAGTTGGCAAACGTGTAGAAGGCTCATATTATTTGCATAAAAATACAGTGTGTGTGCGCATATATATATATATATATATACATACATACACACACACCCCCCAAACCCATTGCCATTGAGTCAATTCCAGCTTGTGGTGACCTCATGTGTTACAGAGTACAACTACTCCTTAGGATATTTTTTGGCTGTAATCTTTATGGAAGCAGATTGCCAGGCCTTTCTTCCACAGCAACTGGGTAGGTTCGAACTGCCAACCTTTTGGTTAGTAGTCGAGTGCAAAATACACACACACATATATATAGCTCCCCAAACCACAAAAAAACAAACCAGTTGCCTTCAAGTCTGTTCTGACTCACAGCAACCCCATGTGTGCAGGGCAGGAGTGCTCCATAGGGTTTTCAAGGCTATGACATTTTGGAAGCAGATTGCTAGGCCTTTCCTCCAAGATGCCTCTGGGTGAATTCAAACTGCCAATCTTTGAGTTAGTAGTTAAGTGTTTAACTGTTGGCACTACCCAGGGACTCCATACTGCTCCTAATGTGAGAAATATCTAGGCTCTGCCACACCGACTGCTCTGAAATCCTTGTGTTAGCAAAACCTTCTTCGAACACCTAATATTCAATCTCAGTGATTCTACCTGCAAGCTGCTGCCAAAGGTTAACTGCTTCATCTACTTTCCATCTGAACTGAATCTCAAACCACGTTTATATCTAATATAGCTGATCAAATTGGTGGGCAATGTCTTTTTCCATCTAGAAAAACTGGTACTTTCACAAGCTTCATGTATTTTCATGTTTTACATCCCTTTATGAATTAATTTCACTGTATTTTATGCCACATAAATAGTTTTAAGAATACTACCATATATAGCATCCTTCAAAAGCTTTCTCTTCACCCAATGTGATAATGGACATTATTTCCTGTGCTTACGGCCTGCTGAAGTATTGCTGGGATTGCAGTAATAGACCGTTAAAGATCATCCGGAATCGGCGTCCTACTTTTTTTAGACTAGGATTAGGGTGCAAATCCAACCCGGAAATTGAACCATCCCTAAGCATCTTTGTTTATCTGATTACTGCTCAAAACCATCTGCACTTAATTGTAAAACAACAAATTGTTTAACCATCAGCAAGGATTAAAAGACAAAGCCTCTTAGGAACAGTTTCTATTGGTGGGATTTAAAAATAAAAGAAGAAACAGTGCATACCACAGCATTTCTTTCTAGATTTTAAAACTACAAGAAGTGTTTTTGTTTATAAATTCAAATGCCATTCTTATGCAAGTACTGAAGGCTTATCTTTTTTTGTCTCAGAAAGAGCACACACATAATCGGTACACCAGCTTCTCCCTTCTGAGAATTTCCAACATTTCATATGGAAGGGACTCTGGTGTCTACCAGGACTCCTATTTTCAGGAGGATCATTCATTCAGAGGGTGTCATTCAGTCTGTAAGAAAGACATACCCTGGAGCTCTGCAAAGAAGTCCCTACAATATAAATACATAATACAGATACTTCTTAGTTCTGTGGAAACAAGTTGTTTTTGTTTTTGTTTTTTTTACCTTTTTTTTTCTTTTTTACCATCAATAAATCAGATACATATTCAACCTTCTGTAACCAATTCTTGCTTTTCCAACCAAGAGGCACCACGGTAAGGTATCTAAACCCTCTCACTCTTGATTCTCAAGATAACAGCACACCAGTTTACACCTAAAAGTACCTTGCAAACACTGGCCTGCAATTCTTACTTTAATTCTCAACTTCAGTTCAGCCTGTGATTGTCTGCTTCAGAATTACTTCTTTTAACACTCCAAGGCAGCGTATATATCACTGAATCAAGGTTATTAGAAATGGAAGGTTCCTGAAAGGTTACCTAGCTCAATTTCTTCATTGAACATATGATAAAACTGAGGCCCCAGGTGTTAAGTAACTTGTTCATGCCACAGCAAGTGGTAAAGTCAAGCCAGAGCAAAAATGAAGAACCCCCTGTCCTACAGAAGTGTGCCTGTCATCACTGTCACTTGTAGAAGCTGTGTTTGTTGTCTGGCTGACGGTTAGTTTTGTTTTTTAATTTTTAGTTTTTGTTTTTTTAATGATAGCACAAGTTGTTATTTTGAACTAATTTAAGAAGCTTTAGAATATAATTAAGGAGCCCTGGTGGTACAACAGAAACCTTGGGGGTGTAGTGGTTAAGTGCTATAGCTGCTAACCAAAAGGTTGGCAGTTTGAATTCACCAGGTGCTCCTTGGAAAACCTATGGGGCAGTTCTACTCTGTCCTATAGGGTCGCTAGGAGTCAGGATCAACTCAATGGCAACAGGTTTCTTTTCTCTTTTTTTTGTGGTGCAGTGGCTCAGCACTGGGCTGCTAACTGAAAAGTCAGCAATTCAAACCTACCAGCGGCTCTAGGAGAGAAAAGACCTGCTAATTTGCTCCTGTAAAGGTTACAGCCTAGGAAACCCTGTAGGGCAGTTCTACTCTAGAGTCACATACGGATGCTCTGAGTCAGAACCAACTCGACGGCACACAACAACAATATAACTGCAAATTCAACAATACTGAACAGTTTTCTGGGACAGTCTTACTTAAGCAGAAGATTCAGGGGAAAGTGTAGCTACCATTCGTATAAAAAGTAAAAACAAAATGGATTAGTGTGTCTTAGAAACGCCTGTCAGTGATGGTAGGAATTTCTGCCCCTGGCTAGTTCCATGGGGGATGTTCCTGTGTGAGCCCAGCCTCCCAAGACCCCTCAAGTCTTTTACCATGCAGACAATTAGTTCAGTCATCTGATCAACAGTCACTGGAATTTCATTGTATTTAGAATATGGTATTCAGTAAACAATATGGATTGTAATTCTCACTCAGCAAAGTATATATTACAGAGATGGATTCCCTACTCATATACAGAGATATACACTCAGCCCATAAATTCCACTGAATGATGTTTTATAAAAATTAATGAAGTTAATCCCATTTTTATATGCTCTTTGAAGCTAGCAGATGAAATTATATGAGAAATGTAAATGTATGTTGGTAACACACTCTGCAGGAGACTAAGTGGAATCTCCCTGCTCTCATGATATCTCATGGATTAATTGTACTATTATGCATAGGAATTGTCTACTTCTCAGTTTTCACCCATTAACCTGTGAGCTCCATAAGGACAATGACCCATTTACTTTTCAGTATGTGGCTCCAAGTCCAGTGCCTGGCATATGGAAGACATACAGTAAATGGTGCCCAAATAAATAGTACATGAATGAATGAGTGCCTGAAATGATAAATACCTTATATTCTGAAACATTTTATGGTTTATGAAGTATTAGCATATGCATTTATCAACTGGATATTCAGGCATTACAAACCCCACTTTCCAGACAGGCTCGATGAAGTTGAGTGACTAGCCCAGGTTCATGTAGCCATTACACAAAAAAACCAAACCCAGAATCCAGGTAGAATACAATCTGGTCATAGACCCAGGAGAGATAAGAACATGTGTAACCCTGTGTAATTTAAACACACAGATCTTTACTCAGGCATATATTTTACAGAAGTATATAAAAATGTTTTAATGGTAAAATTCAAAGTGTAATAACTACTTTTTACTACCAGAAACCTCTTATATATCATCTCTATAGTATTGAGTTTTGAAGTCACTACTTAATTGGCTTCTGAAATCGGCTTAAAATCAAGATTCCATTCCAGTAGTGCTTTTTAATGATGACAAAATAAGAATCAAAATGGATTTTTGATCATAGGTCCAAATAATATCTTATTTAATTACAGAAGATGACATATTAATTTAACTTTCTCATACAAAATAATTATTCTAAATGTGTATTCCATGGCACTTGGACAAATTTTAAACCAACTGTTGTTCTGATCATAGAGTATTTATTAGTTGGCTGAGAGAGGTACCAATGGGGTAATACTATTGGTTGGATATTTAAGAAACACTTCTGTCAGTAAAGAAAAAAGAACCTAATTAATATTAACCAAGCAGCTCTTCCTATATAGCCGAAAGCCAAGCTGCCATAGCATTGTAAAAATGATTCCAACATTTTAGTTTATAAAAACGATTTTTGTGTTTTTCGTATGAAGATTAAAATAGTGAGATGGCAAAACAGTAACTGTGCATTATATAGGAATATCAGCAACAAACAGGACTAAATAACTACCCATGCCTGAGTGCATACATTTGCCCTAGTTTTCTGCCCCAGAGGATCTTTTACTTTTATCCAGGTTGACTGACATTACCTGAGCAAGCTGTAAACAAGCTGTAAACAACTTGGTATGGTCAATATGCCCATGCAAATGAAGTGACTATGGACTATGCAAATGATGTGATTATTGCCTACTATGCAGATAAAGTATCTGTGGCCTACCAAGAGGGGACTGGTCAGTTTGTGGCCCCCACTGGGAGGGGCCGTGCCTTGAAATTGACAAGGAGTTTTATATATATATATATATGTATATATATATATATACAGCCAGCCCTACAGAGGTTTTTTAGACAGAAAGAAGTAGGAAGAGAAGCAGAAGGAAGAATGAAGAAAGAAGCAGAGAGAGAGACGGGGCAAGGAATCTCTGAAGAGAACCGTAACACAGGTCAAGGTCTTTAACACTGAAGACAGCAAGAGGCCTGGGAGGGGCCCAGTGGCAGATTTGGTGACAGAGGGCAGGGCCCAGAGGAGCCTGTCCTCCGGGTGCTGAAAGGAGGCCTGCACGGCCAAGAGGAGCAGAGAGAGCTGTCCTGCACAGACTTTGGCTACATGTTTCCTGATTGTGATCCTGAGCTGTAGCCTGTTGATCCTGACCCCAAGTTGTACCCTGTTACTTCCCTAATAAAACACTTAACTGCAAGTTGTTCCATGAGTTGTGTGTGGCCATTGCAACAGGTTTTTGAGCCCGGCAAAAAAGTACAGAGTACCAAGGGAGGGACGGCTGGTGTCAGAACTGGAGAAAGGTTGGGGGGTGCAGGTATGTCCAACCTTCACCTCATGGGAATCAGCCTCGGGCTGATCTTGATTTGCATTATTCCACCTGAAGTGAGACAGGTTCTAACACTACTAATACTCCTATCATTTTACACATGCCAAGACAGATCCAACATGGATGTCGAGTATTAGCTGCACCTGTTTCATGATTCCACGGTATTTTGACTTGTAGCTTTATTTACTGTATGTACTCTTACTGCTGTACCCCAGCACTATGTTTTAAAAAGACCTTTATGATCTCACTGATACGAAGTACCTAGAATAGGGATGGAACCCTGGTGGGTCAGTAGTTAAGAACTCACCTGCTAACCAAAAGGTCGGCAGTTCGAATCTACCAGCCTCTCCATGGAAACCCTATGGGGCAGTTCTATTCTGTCCTTTAGGGTCACTATGAGTTGGAATCAACTTAACGGCAACGGGTTTGGTTTTGCTGTTGTTGTTGTTAGAATAGGTATATAGAGATCAGAGTTTAATAGTTGTTACCAGAGGTAGGAAAGAGGAGGAACGGGTGAATTACTGTTTAGGAAGCACTGAGTTTCTGTTTATGGCCGTGGAAAATTTAGCAAGGATATTGGTGATGGTTGCCCAATGTGACTGATATAATTGATCTCACTGAACCATACACGTGAAAATGTTGAATTCGCAAATGCGGTGTTATCCACATTTTTACAACAATTAAAAAAAAAAAAGACCTGTATATTTGTATAGATGATACCAAACCAAAAAACCTGTTGCTATTGAGTCGATTCCAACTCACAGCAACCCTCTAGGACAGAGTAGAACTTCCCCATAGAGTTTCCAAAGAGCGCCTGGTGGATCTGAACTGTCAACCTTTTGGTTGGCAGCCATAGCAGTTAACCACTATGCACCAGGGTTTCCATGGATGATGATACCAGCCTACCTAAATGACTAGAATCCAAGGGATCATTAGCTAAACTAACATCCATCCTTTCCTTCAACCTCAGAAATTTTCTACTATTTGAAAAAGATGATGTCACTTGATTATACCTTTTGCACCTCTCACTAAAATAATCTTATTTATGAAGTACAGATTCCTGTCCACTAAGTCAATCGGTAGCATGGGAAGACAACCATGTTGACACACTAAGAGAAATCAGCCCCTAAATACTGGCCAAGGGAGGTGGGGTCCTCTCAGACATGTTTCATTTATACCAGAAAGAGGCATGGAAGGTTCTTTTCATAGCTTAAGCATCGATAAAAGCCAAAAATTGGAACATTTCTCCTCTGCATTTACCTTAAAAGTGATGGTCCTCTTTCCCTCTCAAAATTGCAAGAGTCTTTCAGTTCCCTTCTCGCAAACCACCCTCATTATTTTATCACCTTTGGAAATGATTTTACATTGTGGTTGTTCTTGGCAGCACATGGAGTAATGTCCTTCACCAGGAACTCCAGGAAGAAGTGAATTTATGGGCCCACACATAGATCTGATAAGCAGGCAGAAATCAGTTTTATTATGTACATAAAACCGTCCCCAGATTAAAGGATGGCCGCCTTATCCCCAGAAAATCCATCTGTGGCACCCCTGAAAACAGGCTGTCTTTTTATAGGTAACCTTATAATGAAACTTAAAATTGAAAATGAAATCCTTTAAAACTTAAGGTATGAGATGCAATTGAGCAAAACAAAAAAAAAAGCAATGAAGGACCATTTGGGAGAATAAACTCTCCTAGTTAAGGAGAGTATGAGTGAAGACAGATGGTTATAAGCAGAATAAGAGCCTAACAGAAGGGTCTGATTATATTTTGTGTACCTCATAGAAATGCACTATCTTTTTTGCATTTAAGAGTAAATTCATACTTCCTCAGGTAAACCAGCACTTAACTAGATCTAGAGTCCCAAGTCACGCTTAGCATCTGAGACTCATTATTAATCATAAACTGGTTTACAATCAGGAAACGCTTGTGTCAAGGCTGTATCCTTTCACCATACTTATTCGATCTGTATGTTGAGCAAATAATGTGAGAAGCTGGACTACATGAAGAACGTGGTATCAGGATTAGAGGAAGACTCATTAACAACCCATGTTATGCAGATGACACAACCCTGTTTGCCAAAAGTGAAGATAACTTGAAGCACTTACTGATGAAGCACAAAGACTACAACCTTCAGTATGAATCACACCTCAACATAAAGGAAACAAAAATCCTCACAACTGATCAATATGCAACACCATGATAAACAGAGAAAATATTGAAGTTGTCAAGGATTTCATTTTACCTGGATCCACAATCAACATCCATGGAATCAGCATTCAAGAAATCAAATGACATATTGCCTTGGGTAATTCTGCTGCAAAAGATCTCTTTTAAAGTGTTGAAAAGCAAAGATGTCACTTTGAGGACTAAGGTACGCCTGACCCAAGCCATGGTGTTTTCCATCGTCTCATATGCATGTAAAAGCTGGACAATGAGTAAGGAAGGCTGAAAAAGAATTGATGCATTTGAATTACGGTATGATGAAGAAAATGGAATATACCACGATCTGCCAGAAGAATGAACAAATCCGTCTTGAAAGAAATACAGCCAGAATGTTCCTTAGAAGCAATGGCAAAACTTCATCTCAGATACTTTGGACACGTTATGAGGATGAACCAGTCCCTGAAGAAGGACATCATGCTTGGTAAAATAGAGGTCATTGAAAATAGGAAGGTTCTCATGAGATGGACTGGCA
Source organism: Loxodonta africana (assembly GCF_030014295.1). Taxonomy (NCBI): domain Eukaryota; kingdom Metazoa; phylum Chordata; class Mammalia; order Proboscidea; family Elephantidae; genus Loxodonta; species Loxodonta africana. Next base: position 220,974,371 of record NC_087343.1, read on the forward strand.
CAGTGGTTGTGACAATGGACTCAAACATAACAACAATTTTAAGGATGGTGCAGGACTGGGCAGTGTTTTGTTCTGTTGTACATAGGGTCACTATGAGTCAGAACTGACTCAACAACATGTTACGTTGTGTTTCATTCTTTAATAGCAATTAAGGAAGTGTATTAATAAAAAGATGGGGACAGTAGCGGTTCAGCGGTAGAGTTCCCACCTTCTACGCAGGAGACCTAGGTTTAACTCCCGGCCAACGCACCTCATGTGCAGCCACCACTCGGCTGTCAGTGGACGCTTGTGTGTTGCCATGATGCTGAGCAGGTTTCTGCAGCACTTCCAGACTAAGACAGATTAGGAAGAAAGGCCTGGTGATCTTCTTCCTAAAAATCAACCAATGAAAACCTGATGGATCACAATGGTCCAATCTGCAACCAATCATAGGGAAGGTGAAGGACCAGGCAGCATTTTGTTCCGTTGTGCACGGGTTGCCATGAGTCACAGCCAACTCAATGGCAGCTAACAACAACGTCAATTATAAAAAGCTGTCTTAAAACCAACAATTAACAAAAAAAAAAAAGATTTTTACACAAATTAGAAAATGGGTGCGAAGAAATAAATGATCGCTCAAACGGTAATGACACCAAATGAAAAGCTTTTCAAATTTTTTCTTCCCATGTTAAAAAAAAGCAAGTACAAATACCTCACTGTTCGTATCCCAAAATATTTTTATATGTGCATATATTTATATATATTTATATGCACGCACGCACGCACACACACACACATGCATCCATCTGGAGCACAGTGCTCTGTGTGTTTGTTTAAATGGCGGGTGGGATGACATAATCCCTGGAAAAGGAAAAAAGTTCCAGCTAGCAGAAAGGATCAAGGACAGAAGGTCTCAAGGTTTAAAGTAACTAAGTTTCAGCAGGGAAGCTTATAAAAAAATGTATATCCTTAGTCCCGTTCTACAACTTTCTGATGTAGGAGGGCAGATCTAGGCATCTTCATTTTTACAGTTCTCTGGGTGATTATGGAGCCCTGGTGGCCCAGTGGTTAAGAGCTTGGCTGCTAACCAAAAGGTCAGCAGTTCGAACCCACCAGCCTCTCCTTGGAAACCCTATGGGGCAGTTCTACTCTATCCTATAGGGTCGCCATGAGTCGGAATTGACTTAACAGCAATGGGTTTGGTTTGGTTTTGGGCGATTATGATGCAGTTAAAAAATCAATGTTTCAAAGATGTCAAAAGCTCAAATTTGAATTTTTCAAATGCCCCTGAACCCGGCTCCTTTTCATATTGATAAACACATAGGGTGGTCCCCCCACCAGAGAGGTCAGACCCTCATAAGGTGACAAGGTTCAACTCTATGACAATCTGTCTGACTCCCCTCTTCTACTTTCCAATTAGAAATAATACAGCTGTGTGACCATGCCTTAGGCAAGGTCCTTCCTGCAGGCGATGTTGGGGAGGCTTCTGGACATAAGAAATTAAGAGCAGCGTGTGCTAAAGCCAAGCCTTTCCACTGAGCAGACTTGAGCTGGGAGACTCCCCACCACTCAGCTACTGCATGCCAGCTCAGTGGGTGGGCTGGGGGTCTTTGAAGCCCAGGGATTTGCCCCCACCCCAGGAATCCCCACATAACTTTCTCTCCAGTTTTTCTGCAACACTGAATGTAAAAATGAACCAACTCCAACTTCCCTGCTGGCCATTTTTGAGGGTACCCAGTGGGATCGCTTCTTTGCATACTCAGGTTTTCTGTGCCCAGTGGGATTATAAATTAGTGTTGTAGGAAGCCTCTCTATTCCTTCTTCTGCCATCCAATTAAACCAACATATATATTAGAATTAAACCCTGGTGCTGTAGTGGTTAAGTGCTACGGCTGCTAACCAAAGGGTGGGCAGTTCGAATCCTCCAGGCGCTCCTTGGAAACTCTATGGGGCAGTTCTACTCTGTCCTGTAGGGTCTCTATGAGTCGGAGTCAACTTGACGGCACTGGGTTTGGTTTGGGTTTTTGGAATATATTAGAACTGGTCTCATTTTCTTTTACTTCTGGTTAATAAAGGTAACATCTGGCCATGTATTACCCTTCCCTACTATGTATCAACATACGGTCAGGAAGAGAAATGTATACACCTCTGTCTGCCTCATGCCCTCATGCCACCAAAACCAAGCTGGAATTGCTCAAACTAAAGTTTTTTTTTTTTTTTTTTAAATCATAGTAAAAGATTCTTGATCATTGTTACTTTTTCCTTATTTCTCCTGTGCTCTGACTGACAAATTAGTTTGCTGAAAACAGAATGAGAAAAAAAAGAATTCACCATTAATAATGCCTATTCTTGTTCTTTCTGTTTCACTATATAACGTTGTAAGCTGATACATTCTTTTGTCATGGATATCAGCTGAAAGTAGACAACAAAGTCATAAAAATTAACCGCCACATGGGGATAGGAACAGAGCTCATCAGAAGTTCATACTGCAGCTCCAAGCCCAATGATGCTATTTATGCAACAGACAAGATTTAAGAATATAAAGTATCAATGATTCAGGACATACAAGTCATACAGAAATCACCTGACTGCAAAATCTATTGAAATGGAGCAGGACGATATTTAAGCACTTCACTGACTTCCCTTTAAAGCCTGTCTTTGCGCTTTCAGAAAATTCTGTTTTTAAACTCTGCCCTGGTATAGCATCTTTGTCCATATTCTCATCTACCGTTATTCTTAGAGCACCAAGATAAGGTCTCTGGGCACAGTGGGAGAATTCAGACAGCCCATGCATGCCCCACCACCCATCTGGCAGTTTGTCGTACTATGATGGCTTCAAGTTGCCATGAGGCTGGAAGCTATGCCACCAGTATTTCAAATACCAGCAGGTGGTGGACAGGTTTCAGCAGATCTTCCTGACTAAGACAGACTAGGAAAGAAAGGTCCAATGATCTACTTCTGAAAACTTGCCAGTGAAAACTCTGTGGACCACAACAGAACACTGTCAGATAGAGCACTGGAAGATGAGCCCCCTAGGTTGGAAGGCACTCAGAATACACAGTGGCCTCGACAGTGGCCTCAAACCTATCAGCTATCGTGAAGATGGTACAGAACCAGGTAACGTTTTGTTTTGTTGTACATGGGGTTGCCATCAGTTGGGGGAGCTATGAGTCAGAGCCGAGTCTATGGCAACTAACAACAACAACACATGTTGTCTCAATACAAGAAAGGATCTTTTGACAATCCGAGCTGTTGCTCAATGGAACAAGTTGTTCTGTGAGGTAGAAGTTACCAAAAAAAGCTCAAAGAAAGGCTGGAAGACAAGCACTCAATTAGGCATGGGGGCTCTTAGGGGCACTCCTGTACTGGGCAGGGAGTTGGAGGGCATGCTCTGTAAAGTCCAGGCCAGCCCCAGATTCCAGGACCCCACGTCCCCATGTATACCCACAAGCACCCTGATGCGATGTCTGCCCTGTGCTGAACCAGGTAAAGTTATGGGGTATGGCACTTGCGGTCTACCTATCACTCTGTACCATAGACAGCAAACCCCCACTCTGTTCGCCTTGTTTATGGGAACCACACTAAGGGTCGTGGCTAATAAACATTGATAAATGACACTCTGGGGAAAGACAGAAAAATGTCTGAAATGATCAAATTTGATACTGCCGGCATTAGATTGCACAGTATACACTGTAACAGTTAAGGACACAGATTTTGGATTAATAAGGGGCTGGGCTACAGTCTAGGTCACATGACCTCCATGTCCATACCTGTCATATGAAGCTAATGATAACAATCAGCCTATAATGGAAACCTATCATTCAGACCATATATGCAAACACCCAGTACCCCCACTGGCAAGTTACCCGATACTCAACAGTTCCTTTCCGGGATAGGTAAATTGTTTGAAAGTATAACCTAGAAACAATAAATACATGTGTGCCTATTGAATATATGTCGTTCCATCTGTGTTCTCACTGGCAGGATGTTCTTAGGTCTAACGTAACCCCCTCTTGCTTTCATTTAAGTCTGTTTCTGATAAACCTGTTTCCATGACAACAGATCACTGCTTTTGGACCTGCCATTTGACACAACTGATATGGTCACCCCTCAGCTTCTATAGGTTAAATGACATCTCATTTCCTCAATCTTTCTCTGGCTTTTCTTTAAATAGTTTACATCTTAATATGGAATGTATGAAGGTTTGTCACAGTGATATGGTTTTATTTTCTTTCTCTCTCTTTTTATTTTATTTTGGTTTTGTTTGAATCTTAGTTCAGATTCCAGATCTCCCAACTACAATTGTTCATTAAACATAATAATGACAAAAGCAAGTAAACGAAGTAATTTTTTTTTGTTATTTTTGGACTTAGAAAGGCACATACAGGTAGTTAACAAAATTGCATATGGTAAAACAGAACTAGCAGTAAAATAGTAAAACATGCTAAGCGAAATGTCAGTGACAAAAGGACAAATATTACATGGCCCCACTTACATGAATTATCTAGGATAGGCAGCAGTACAGAGACAAAAGTCAGTTAGTGGTTACCAGGAACTAGGGACTGGGAAGAGCGGCAAATGGGGGGTTACTGCTTAAAAAAAAATAGTAAGGGAAACCGGACTGGGTGCTGTCTTAGTCACCTAGTGCTGCTATAACAAATACCACAAGCAGAGAGCTTTAACAAAGGTAAATTTATTCTCTCACAGTCTATTAGGTTACAAGTCCAAATTCAGGATGTCAGCTCCGTGGGAAGGCTTTCTCTCTCTGTCAGCTCTGGAGGAAGATCCTTGTCATCAATCTTCCCCTGGTCAAGGAGCTTCTCAGGCACAGGGACCCCTGCCCCAAAGACACACTGTGCTCTGGGTGCTACTATTGGTAGTATGAGGTCCCCCGTCTCTCTGCTCACTTCTCTCTTATATCTCAAAAGAGGCTGGCTTAAGACACTATCTAATCTTGCAGATCTCCTCAGCATAACTGCCACTAATGCATCTCATTACATCAGAGTGATAGGCTTTATGGCACATGGGGAAATCACATTAGTTGACAAAATGGTGGACAATCACACAATGCTGGGAATCACGGCTTAGCCAAATTGATACACATATTTTTGGGGGACACAATTCAATCCAACAGGTGCCCTTTGTGGATATTTCAAATTTTTGATAACATCTGTTACTGTTTCATGTTTAACCATTCAATTCATGTTTGTTTGTTTGTTTTTCCATTATTTGTAAGAAACTTAAAGAAGCAGTGAGTTTGTTTACAGGGGATGGAAAATTTGGCAAGGGATATTGCTGATGGTTACACAGCATGATGGAGTCACTGAATTGTACATGTAAAAAACGTTGAGTTGGCAAATGTCATCTATATTTTTATACCAATTTTTAAAAAGTAACTTGGATGACTTTTTTCAGATGAAATAAACCTGGCCATCTGTCCGTTTTAATGACTCCCCCTCACCCCTCCCCCATGTGTAACAATCTTTTGCTTTTCTGGGTCCTCTCACTTCATGTCCTGCACCCTTCCCTAGACCCGGCACTTGCTCAAAGAAGACTGTGATGTGTTTAATGTCTAAGCCCTCCTTACTAGTCACTTCCCTATCTATTTCCCTCCCATCATCATCTCTTCTTAAACATATTTTTCTACTACCTCTGAAAATAACAGCTCATTAGGAAGTGATCAAAGATTGAGTGAGCAATTGAATATAATTGCATAAAATTATACAAATCCTAAACAAGGCACTCGGCTACATGTGAGAGTCTGAGAAGCCGAAACTCTTACCTGACAGCCCAGTGTCATTACAGATCACACTCAGTCCTCCTCAAGGGGCAAGGAGAAATGGCGCCTCGCTGCAATACACACCAAACCGAATTGTTGACTGCAAATTGCCCTGGGAAAACGAGCTGTACAGTCCTGGGGATGGGACTTGTGGGAAAATCAACAGGGGAGGGAGATGCTGAAAGAAGGCATCTCAAGAATTTGGCATATGGAGGCACTGGCTGCTGGATGCTGAGGCAGGCTGACTCCTCCCCAAGAAAATCTCACACAGAGGTGGAAGAGTCCCTTGTCCAGGAGGACCCATGCAACTCAAAATGCAAAACTGTCAGGAGAGTCTTGCAAACGGAAGCCACTTAGAAGGGCACAAAGATGTGGCAGTCTGCTTCCGTAAAGATTACAACCTTGGAAATCCTACGAGGAGGTTTTACTCTGTCCTGTTGGGCTGTTATGAGTTGGAATAGGTTTAAGGGCAATGGTAGTTTTGTGAGTGTGTGTGGGGGGTGTGTGTGTGTGTGGTGATCATCCTGGTAGGCCAGGATTGTCCACGTGTTAGCTCTGAAAGTCCTGTATTCTGGATAGTCCCTCCACCAAAAAAAACCAAACACATTGCCATCAAGTCGATTCCAACTTATAGCGACCCTGTAGGACAGAGTAGAACTGCCCCATAGGGTTTCCAAGGAGCACCTGGTGGATTCAAACTGCCAACTTTTTAGTTAGCACCTGAGTTCTTAACCACTGTGCCACCATGATAAGCCCTCAGTCCTAAGAAAATCAGGACAGTTGATCACCATACTGGAAGCCCCCTGAGAACATGAGATCTACTACCATATGGTAAAGAACCAACAGACAACCACTACCAGAATTTGGCAAAGTTCTGTGCAGTCAATGATAATACTAACTAAAAAAAAAAACTTAAACCCAGTGCCATCGAGTCGATTCTGACTCATAGCAACCCTACAGGACAGAGTAGAACTGCCCCATAGAGTTTCCAAGGAGTGCCTGGTAGATTCGAACTGCCAATGTTTTGGTCTAGCTAGATTTTGAAAAAAACATATATATGTGTGTATAATTATAAATATAGCTACATAAATATGGTGTTGTTGTTGTTAGCTCCTGTAGAGTCAACTCTGACTCATGGTGACCTTATGTACAACAGAACCAAACGTTACCTGGCTCTGCATCATCCTCACAATTGCTGACGCGTTGAAGCCCATCGTTGCGGCTTTTGTGCCAATGCATCTCACCCCAAGTATCCCTTGCCCTTGCTGGCCCTCCAGTTCATCAAACATGATGTTCTCCTCCAGTGATTGATCACTCCTGATGATGTGTCCAAAGCAAGCAAGTCAGACAATCTTCTGTTATGATCCATAAGGTTTTCAGAAGTAGATCGCCAGGTCTTTGCCCTAGTCTGTCTTAGACTGGAAGCTCCACTGAAATTTGTCCACCATGGTGACCCTGATGGAATTTGAATTACTGGTGGCACAGCTTCCAGCATCACAGCAACGCACAAACCACCACAGCACGGCAAAATGACAGATGGGTGGAAGATATAGATATATAGATACACACACACACATATATATATAGTATAATATATTTATAGTGAATGAACACCTCTAGCCAATTTGGTAACTTGTGGCTTTCAATTGCATATTTTAGATACAGAGCTATAAAAACGGGAACAAAACAAAAGGAGCTTGCTGTAAAAAGCACCTTTCAATGAGAAGCATGGAGGGAGAGTGAAAAGCTGATGAGATGGGTCCCAGGCTCCCTCACAAGGTCTCCACCCTGCATTAAGACTGCATAGCTGTCCCAATTCTCAGCGTCCCCATCTACCACTGACCCTCCTGCTATCTGCCCTGCTATCTGTTTGTCAATAGCAAACGTTAAAGGGTGACCACAGTAAATATATTTGGTCAGGCTTCCTAAGACGGAGGAAGGAAGTAACCATAAAACATCTTTGGCAATTTTTTTGCGCAGTAACCAATGGAAACAAAGTGCTTTAGGGCACTGTTCAAAACAGACCAACTGGAGAAAAAAAGATTATAAAGCATAAATTTTCCCGTGAAGAACATCAATGAAAACAATTGTAAGTTGGCCTCTTCAAAGTTCTTCACAGACTTGAGGTAATTAATCTTCAGAGTCAATTTGGGGAAACAGTTCCGGTTTTGCACACAAATCAGCTAGAGTGAGGAGGCAGGGCTGCTTCTTTGATTCCATCCCTTCCCACAGCCACTCTGCCCTCCCACTACTTTTCTGTCAACACTCGGGCTTCCCTCAGCCTGTTTCAGGCACGTATTTAGGATCCAGAACGGCCCTGAGCCTCACCTACAAACCACGCTGTGTTGAATCATTTACTTCCTCTCTCTAAGCCCTTCTTCCCTCATGGTAATAGGCCCTGCCTCCCGGGATTGTTGGAAATACTGAATGGAGAGTGTATGTGAAGTAGGAGCACAGTTACAAACAATAAGCTAATGTCCACTGTTGCGGCACTTTGATGACAAAGGTGCGCCTGAACCAAGTCATGGTCTTTTCGATCGCCTCATATGCATGCAAAAGCTGGACAATGAAAAAAGAAGACAGACTTGTGTACAAGTGTTCATAGCATCATTAGTTTTCATTCATGAATGGATAAACAAAATGCAATGTAGCCACATGATGGAAGACTACTTCAAAATAAAAAGGAATGAATGATATGAATGAACCTCAGAAATACCATGATAACTGAAAGAAGCCAGACTCAAAAGACTGCAAATGTTATATTATTCCATTCACATGAAAGGTCCAGAGAGGCAAATTTATAGGGCAGAAGGTAGATTCGTGGTTGCCTAAGGCTGGCAGAAGGAATGGGGTATGGCTGCTGATGAGCACTGGGCTTCTTCTTGTGGTAATACTCCTCAGAAGCGAGGATGGTGAGACTTTGGCTTGTTTACTTGGTACACGTCATTAGGGAAAAGTCGATCCGTAGAAAATACATCCTGTTTGGCAATGCAGAGGGTCAGTGAAAGTGACGGGAACCTCAATGAGAATGGGTTGACACAATAGCCACAATATGGACTCAAACATATCAACGATAATGAAGACGGCACAGGACTGTTATACATCAGATCACCATGAGCAGGAACTGACTCGATGGCAACTAACAAGACCAACATCATGGTTACCATCAGGGCAATTTGAATGGAGGCAGTACCAGCCTGGGGAGGGGCATTCTGGAAATCGGTGGGAACTTGGCATTTCCCTTATGAAGAATGTAACCAATGTCCATTCCACTGGCAGGACAAGGAAAAAGGAGGAATTCCAGATATCCTAAAATGTGCAGGGTGATCCAACATGGCGAATAATTAAACCAACTTTCATGGACCTTTTGAATGTCCTATCATGTTTATGTAGATGAAAAACCTGTTAATCATTCCTGGGACCTAAAATCTAACTCTATTCATCTAATAAACGTAAGTATTTTCTACCCAGTTCTAATACATACTGAATTGTTCAAGATTGTGACTACTGTGTAAAGTGAAGGAATTTTTTTTTTTTAGCTTAAAACTTACCTATGAGTCTTTTGTCCTTTTGGAAGCCACCAATGGCAACTCTCACTGTGGTACTATAGCTGCATATACATCACTTGGAGCCCTGGTGGTGCAGTGGTTAAGCGTTTTGCTGCTAACCAAAAGTTCAGCAGTTCAAATCCACCAGCTGCTCCTTGGAAACCCTATGGGGCAGTTCTACTCGGTCCTATAGGGTAGCTGAGAGTTAAAATCGACTCAACACCAATGGGTGAAGAGTGATCCATCACACTGTATCTGAATTTGTAGATGTCACTTTCAGTGATTCAATGCATAGGTACAAATAATTTGCCTCTTTTTCCTGAGCATGTATACAGTAAACTACATACATTATTAAAAGACTACTTTCATATTTTGTAGACGAATCCTGATCAAAAGAGGGAAAAATCCAGAACAGAATTTCAAATTTTCAATGGAACCCAGACTTTTCTGGAGCCATTGAGGTTTGATAAGCCCCTGGAATTACTGACCTGAGATAATCTTTAAACTTTAAACCCGAAGTTTTCCGTGAACCAAAAAAAAAAAAAAAGCTTATTTAATAAAGTACATCTGCTTTGAGCATTGTACTGTTTTAAAAAATTATTTTTGTGCTCAGTAATGAGGTCACTCCTGAGGTTTAACTTTCAGCCAAAGATTGAACAGGCCCATGGAACAAAACAAAAAGGGACGTACCAGCCCTGGGGCAGGGACTGGAAAGTAGGAGGGAACAAAAAAGCTGGTAATAGGGACCCCAGAGTTGAGAAAGGAGCATGTTGACATGTCATAGGGTTGTTAACCAATGTCATACAACAATGTGTGTACTAACTGTTTAATGAGAAACTAGTTTGTTCTGTAAACCTTCATCTAAAGTTCAATTAAAGGTAAATAAATAAAAATAATTATCTTTGTGAGAGCAAATTGACAATGGCAACTTGAAAGATTGGATGAGAAGTTCAGGGTCAGTGAGTTTAAGACATTGGTGGTGGAATAATGTGGAAAACTACAGCAAGAATGGCGGTACAACTTGAAGAATGTAACCAATGTCACTGACTTGTACCTTTATAAATTGTTGAAATGATGCCTCTTCCACCAAATTAAAAAAAAATTCTTAAATGATAATTTAAAAAACTATTTTCATTTTATCTTGTCTTTAGATTAAAATTAAGTCATTATATTGAGTTAACAGTTTTATTGAGGTATAACTTACATATCATGAAATTCACCCACGTTATACCCATGTTATGTATACAACTTGCTGATTTTTACTGTATTTACAAGGTTGTGCAATCATCACTACAATCTAACTTGAAACATTCCCATTACCACGAGAAGAAACCCAGTGCTCATTAGCAGCCATACCCCATTCCTTCTGCCAGCCTTAGGCAACCACGAATCTACTTTCTGCCCCATAAATTTGCCTCTCTGGACATTTCATGTGAATGGAATAATAAAATATTTGCAGTCTTTTGAGTCTGGCTTCTTTCAGTTACCATGGTATTTCTGAGGATCATTCATGTAATTCATTCCTTTTTATTTTGAAGTAGTCTTCCATCATGTGGCTACATTGCATTTTGTTTATCCATTCATGAATGAAAACTAATGATGCTATGAACACTTGTACACAAGTCTGTATACTGTTTAAACACCATGTGGGTAGGTAAGGAAACCCTCAATGAGATGAGCTGACAATAGATTCAAAGGTACCAACAATCAAGAGAATGGCATAGGACCACGCAACGTTTTATTCTGTTATACATAATGTGTGTATCAATTTGGCTAGGCCATGATTTCCAGTATTGTGTATCCTCCATTTTGTGATTGTAATTTTATGTTATAGAGGATTAGGGTGAGATTGCACCCTTACTAAGGTCACATCCCTGATCCAACGTAAAGGGAGATTCCCTGGGGTGTGGCCTGCACCACCTTTTATCTTACAAGGAATAAAAGGAAAGGGAAGCAAGCAGAGAGTGGGGACCTCATACCACCAAGAAAGAAGCACCAGGAGCATAGGGAGTCCTTTGGACCCAGGGTCCTTGCACAGAGAAGCTCCTAGTGTAGGGGAAGATTGAGGACAAGGACCTTCCTCCAGAGCCGACACAGAGAGAAAGCCTTTCCCCGGAGCTGACGCCCTGAATTTGGACTTTTAGCCAACTTTACTGTGAATAAATAAATTTATCTTTGTTAAAAGCCATGTACTTGTGGTATTTCTGTTACAGCGGCAATAGATGACTAAGACAATTACCATTAGTCTGAGCTCAATCAATGGCAACTAACGACAACACCAAAGGTAATATTTATAAAGTTCACTGCAGGACTTAAAGAGTTGTTACAAAATATTTGTTATCAAAAGGGAAGGTGTAGTTGGCAGTGTTGGGAACCATTGGTATAACTGTTACTTCTTTTGATTTTCATATACATTCCTGTGTATGAAATATTATCTTTGCTTTAGATATGAGAAATCTAAGTATTATCTATATCTAAATCTAAATAACATTATTTTAGAAATGAGAAAACTGAGCCCCAGAGAGCTTGAATAAATTGGATAAGTTACCCAAGCTCACACCTCCCATTCTAGTCTATCAGATTCCCGAGGCCAGACTCTTAAGCATCATGCTGCACTCAGCCTCCCCCTTGACTCTACCCAAGGAAGCGTCTTTGAGCTCTCACATCTGCTAAACTGTGAAACCCCTCCTTGGTTTTCATGTTGAACAAAGGCATTAGTTCTCAGGGCTTACTCCAGGATGTGATGAAGAGATGATACTAAAAATTGTACAGAACAGGGATGGAGAAGTGGACCATAGGAAGAGAAAGAGGGAGCTGAATGGAAGTTGTAATGGTCAGTGTCTTAGTCTCCTGGTGCTGCTGTAACAGAAATACCACAAATGGGTAGTTTTAAAGCAAAATAAATTTATTTTCTCAGTTTAGGTGGCTGGAAGTCTAAATTCAGGGCTTAGCTCTCGGGGAAGGCTCTCTCCGTCGCCTCTAGGGGGAGATCACTTTCAGTTTCTGTAGACACGGCATTCCTCGATTCCTTGGGGATCTCCACAAGATATGTATCTTCTCCTTCAGTTGTGTTTCCTTCTCTGTGCCAAATCTGCTCTTTTTATATCTCAGAAGTGAGTGGGTTTAAGACGCACCTTTCACTGATATGGCCCTGTCATGGATTATGTCCCCCAAAAATGCATTGATCAACTTTGTCAGGCTGTGATTCCCAGTATTCTGTGGTTGTCCTCCATTTTGTGATTGTAATTTTATGTTGAGAGGATTAGGGTGGGATCGTAACACCACCCTTACTCAGGTCACCTCCCTAATCCAATGTAAAGGGAGCTTCCCTAGGGTGTGGCCTGCACCACCTTTTATCTCTCAAGAGATAAAAGGAAAGGGAAACAAGCAGAGAGTTGGGGACCTCATACCACCAAGACAGCAGCACCAGGAGAGGGCACATCCTCTGAACCTGGGGTCACTGCACCTGAGAAGCTCCTTGACCACGGAAAGATTGAGGACAAGGACCTTCCTCCAGAGCTGAAAGAGAGAAAGTCTTCCCCTGGATCTGACACCCTGAATTTGGACTTTTAGCCTACTTTACTGTGAGAAAACAAACTTGTCTTTGTTAAAGCCATCAACTTGTGGTATTTCTGTTATAGCAGCACTAGATGACTAAGACAGGCCTCATTAACATAAAGAAAACCCTCAAACAGGATTATATTCACAGGTTTTTTTTATAGGAGTTAGAAATCCAACACGTATCTTGGGGGAACAAAACTCAATCGCTAACAGGCAAATGATGCAAGGGGTCCATGGTTCCCTGCCCCTCACCCCACCCCCACCCCATCTGATAAGCTCAGAAAGGCTCCCTCCCCGCTGGTGCCAGGATTTCCTTCTGCCACAGTCAGCCTTTGTACTACATGACTCACCTCCTTGGCTGCAACTGTTTGGACCACAAGGCTGGCCAGTGGGGGAGGGGTGGGCCCTGTATTACTTGTTGAATAGCAGACCCTCTGCTTGGGGAGCCTCAATGGGTAACATACAAACACCATCAGCAGACATGGAGTAGGCAGAAGCTGAGAGATACAGAGACAAAAGATGTGAGGGAGCAGAAGTCATGCCACAGGGAAGGAGGAACAGAGCTGGCCTTGGCAGGAAATGGAAAAGAGAGGTGTAAAGAGACTGAGACAGCATGATGGGCTAACTGTCTTCTGAGAACTGCGAAGGACAGAGGCTCAATTGTACAGCCACATGTACAAATTTCTTCAAGTTTTGTGCATTATATTAAAAATACATGAAACCACATTCTAGTCATAATACATGTGCGTTTATTTTAATATATAATTAGACATAGAAATTGATTGGCACTATAGGGTTGGGCTGCTATGAGTCGGTATCGATTTGCTCTCATAAAGATTACACACAGCCTTGGAAACCCAAAGGGGCAGTTCTACTCTGTCCTGTAAGGTCACTGTGGGTCAGAATTGACTCCATGACAATGAGTAAGGAAAACTGATGCTCCAATGGGATGCAGCATATTTATCCAGTTGCTTTAAGTATCTTCGAGGTACATGCCTGGAAGCTGGAGGTGGAGGGAGGCAGGGGCCGGATGGGCAGGGACAGAGAACAGGGAGAGTGTTGCTTTCCCCTGGCACATTACCCTAAAGTGGTGTCTTCTCAATAATACCTTAAGGTAGTACTATGTTTAAGATGATAAAGTGAAGATACAAGTCCAGGACACAGGTAGAGGCAGGAGCTAAGGGGTATAGTTTTTTCACAGGTGCTCTGTTCTCCCAACCCAACTACTGGTATCTTCTCACGGGCCAGACCTGTTCTAATATCCTGGGGGTGCTGTGCATTTGTTACAGGACTTGTGACTAATGAGGCTTTTGTGACTTGAGAGTGGCAATCAGACGAGGACACACTATGACTTGAAGAAGAAAACAAAGAAGAGGCTCTGCTCATAGAGAAAGGAGAAGAAGCCATCTGTGGCTACAAAATAAACACTTGGTGGTGGAGTGGTGATCACGGGGCTCTGAGCTGGTTCTAGCAGGCCTGGGATTTCAGCCATCCCACTGACTGTCAATTCCAACAAAGGAGCGCTAAGATGTTAATGAAGAATTCTCCTGACATCGTTGTCATAGAGATAAGTCACACAGAAGGAACACCCCGGGATAAGTAACATATCAGATTCAAATTGGGATTTATTTCTGTGGAACTCAATGGCTGTCCCTACCTTGTAAATGGCTTCTGAATTATCACCAACAGCCATATGTTTGCACTAAACGCCTTGGGGTCCGCAGGGTGCACAAAGCAGCAGCCAGCAAGCGGGATTCCCTCATCTGTGGAAGGGCTCACGGTTCCAGTCACATTCTTCTTTAACATTATATAAAGAGAGGGTACTTTAAGTGAGGAAAACAGCACCTAATGAATCGCTCTGGCCACATTTAGGTGACCCGTGTGATCTCCCTCTAAAACTTCAGGCTCTCACCTTATCTAGGACGACTGGACCATTATAGCTTCTGTCAGTTCGCACACGTACACTCACACACACTCATACATTCACACATTCCTCACACACACACACTTATACACACACATACCCAACAAATGTGCCCTTTTATATAAACTTTATACAACGAAGCTAAAATATGAACTCTCAAACTGAAAGTACAGGCATTTGAGTCTATATTTAAACTCAGTTCTATTCCCTTCCACTAAAGGCATAGTTTAGCTTTCATCCTTTTTCCACTTCCTCATAGGTTACTATTGTCCCAAATTTCACGGTTCAGGGTCTTCCAATGAGCCAGCCGTACCCATGTGCTCCAGGAGACAGCACAGAAGCGTTTGGCACGGCGGACGCCACGGAACGGCTGCTTGGAAAAGCCAGTCATGTCTGGAATTATTTCCTGAGACGGTGGCAGGATGTCACGGCCCAACGCACACGTGCTCAACACTCTGTCACACAGAGAAGGTAAAAGATGAAAAGCGCTATAATAAAATCTTACTACCGGAATCAAGGGAATCCCATGTAACCTACTCTACAACGTAAGACAGAAATGTCTGAACATTTGACCCTTAACTGCACCTAAATAGTTTAAAAGTCTCTAGGTCCTCATTGTCTCTCTCAGGGTGGGTTCATCACAATTTAGCTTGCGAGACTGGTGGGACTGGGTTCCATTTCCATCAGCTATCCACTACCAAGTGCACTTAGCCTAAAAGGCCTCACTTTAAGGGATGCATCAAATAGGATTTATTTCCATTTTTACATCACAACTCTCGTTATACACCAAACTCCACCTGCCCTTCTCTCATTCCTCTTACTTCTCACTTTTTAACATGTTTTATGACAGACTTATTTATTATGTCCCTCGTCTATCTCCTCTCACCGGAATGTCAGCTCCATGTGGACAGGGGTTTGGCATATTTTGTTTCCAGTCTAGTTGCTGTCAAGTTGATTCGACTCATGGCGACCCCATGTGTATCTGAGTGGACCTGTGCTCCATATAGTTTTCAATGGCTGATTTTTTGGAAGTAGATCATCAGGCCTTTCTTCCTAGGCACATCTGGGTGGGGTCAAACATCCAAGCTTTCAGGCAGCAGCCAAGCGCATTAACCATTCGCACCTCCCAAGGACATGTTTTATTTACTACTCCGTGACTCCTGGTGCTTAGAATGGTGCCAGACACAGCAGAAGCACTCAGCAAACCTTACCGAATTGAATTGATGTGAAAATTTTCAGAAACAGTAGTTTAAAGATCATTAAAATTCAGCCTTTAAGAGACTTTTGTTACTGTCTATGAGAATTTTGGAAACCCTGGTAGCATAATGGTTAAGAACTATGGCTGCTAGCCAAAAGGTCAGCACTTTGAATCCACCAGGCGCTCCTTGGAAACCCTATGGGACAGTTCTACTCTGTCCTATGGGGTTGCTATGAGTTGGAATGGACTTGATGGCAACGGCTTTGGGTTTTTGTTTTTTTTTTTTTAAATGAGAATACTCTCTCTACAAAACTACAACTCTTGACATGCTACTTCTGATAGTATTAAAAAAAAAAAAAACTCATTGCCATCAAATCAATTCTAACTCATAGTGACCCTATATAACAGAATAGAACTACCCCAGAGGGTTTCCAAGGAGCGCCTGGTGGATTCAAACTGCTGACCTTTTGCTTAGCAGCCGTACCACTTAACCATTACACCATCAGGGTTTACAGAATAATATTTTTTCTGTCTACTCCTTTTTCCAATTCTGATATATAAACTACTTCTCACTGTTTGGCAACAGGTGCACAAGGCATATGTACTACCCCTTCTTCCTCTGTCAAATCCTGTGTATGTGCCAGATTTTCTCATCTAAGTTTTATACCAATTTGACAGTTTCTCATAAAGCAGGGAGAATAAAGCGAGCATATTAACAAAGGTATGGTGCTATCTTTGCTAAAACATATGGCACTTTAGGATATGGTTCAATTTTTTTTTTTTTTTTTAGTTTTTTAAGATTGACTAGTCTACTTTGAGGAACACTGGCGGCGCAGCAGTTAAGAGCTTGGCTGCAAATCAAAAGGCCAACAGTTCAAATCTACCAGGCGCTCCTTGGAAACTCCATGGGGCAGTTCTACTCTGTCCTATAGGGTCACTATGAGTCAGAATTGACTCAATGGCAACAGGTTTTGGTCTACTTGATTAAAAAGAAAAGGCAATAAGTTTGGATTAATCCTTCCTAATATCCAGGACACACAAACTACCCCCTCACCACAGAGGAGAGCTCTCCCAAGGGTCAGGGCACCCTTTGCCTTCCTGGTGGACTACGGTCACTATAGAGGTACTCTGACGCTGGAGGCTGTTATAGACAGAATCTTATGAAAAAGGGAGAATATTATGAATCACATTTTCTTTCCCATAGAAAATAAGCTAATCTCCATTTTCATTTAAAATGTTAATAGTTGTATTGCTTTCTTATTATAAAATTAATATATCCACATTGTAAAAACTTCTGGGAATACAGAAAGGTAGAAAAGTGAATCATAATCGTGCCTTGCAAAATATCTTCTGCTACCATTTTGATGCATACCTGTATTCGTTGCCTCGGGTTGCCGTAGCAAAGTACAACAAATTATGCAGCTGAAAACAACAGAAGTTTATTCCTTCACACTTTGGAGGCTACAAGTCCAAATCAAGGTGTTGGCAAGCCCATTCTCCCTCTGATGGCTCTAGGTGAGGATCCCCCCTTGTCTCTTCCAGCTTCTGGTGACTCCCAGCATCCTTGGCATTCCCAGCTTGTAGCTGGATCACCCTAATCTTGGCCTCCATTGTCCTGTAGTCTTCTCCCTGTGTATGTCTTTGCATGGCCTTCTTAGAAGGACACCGGTCATTGAATTTAGGCCCACCCTAATCCAGTATGACCGCATCTTAACCAATTACATCAGCAAAGACCCTACTTCCTAATAAGGTTATATTCTGAGGTTCTGGGGGACATGGGTTTTGGGGGATACTATTCCACCCATGAAAATACCTGATAGACTACTTTCACACAATGAGCAGAATGGCCCCAAAAGTTCACTTAGCATACGTAGCCTGGGCAATAAGCAACCTGAAACTACGGATGCCCCTTTCTACCACATAAGGGGCTGTACCTGAACTTGGCTTGTTATACCTGTGAGGAGGCACTATACCTTCTCATGGACCTCAGGGACTCCAGGGGCTGGGCAGCTGGCTTTCTCAGACAACCTGGGTAAAAAATTGATGACTAAACCCAGAGGGATGGTTTGTTCCAACTTAATAAAATTTCTCTCAGGCTTTTAAAAAGGGAGAGTCAAGGGGGCAGGCAATGAGACACAGATCTACCCATCTTCCAGGAGACCTGGCTTCAGCATGCATCTCTGTGGGATGACAGGGTTGGAAATGCATTCATGCTCTTTCTTACCCCTATTTTCTTCCTTAAAGATTAATCCTTAACACATACTGTATGACACTACAAGCTTGGCAAGAGAACTATATAAAACCTTTTGTAAGCTTGAGTTCTATATATCAATGAGAAATGACCTCTTTACTTCAGGCTTATAAATTTTTTCCCCACTTATTTGCTTGTTTTTTCTATATCCCTTGTATCCAAACTGGATTTGAGATAGCAATATAACTAGATATCTTACATTTAAAATCTAAAAATAGTACACAGTACACACAATTAAGGATAGCAAAAGGATGTTTATGGTAGAAAAGGAGACAAAAATAAATTTAGTGTACAAAATCAATGTCAAAAGTTGGGAGATGGGTAAGAGAGCTGAAATTAAAGCCTAAAGTATCCTTGGATGGTCACCACGTATATTATAGCGGCTCTCCAAGGTGAAGGGCAGTGCACTCAGGCAAAAAGACATCTCCTCAGGAGCCGAAAGCCAGGGACAGGTCTGGAGAGCAAAGAGGGCTTCCCAGAAAAAAAAAGCTTCAGCCAGACTGTAAAGCAGAAAGAGATCTCCCATGGTTTGTAAAGCTGGTGGCTAGCCTATAAAGCATAAAGACATCTAAAGGTTCTGGCTGGTGCTCAATTCCCAAGCCCCTCTGAAAGCAAAGTTCTGATCCCCCCATGTTCACAACATGTGGAGCTCGTGGTAAACTGAATCTGACTAAAGGTGCAGGAGAGTCCCCAACCAGTCCAACTACATGTTAGATTGACTCAGAACTACATCACCAGCCTGAGAGAAGAGGACAGCCCGTACTGGGATGAAAACATACCTTTACTTCAATCCCTACACAATGTTCAGCACAAAATAAAAAATAAAATAAATCAGAAGATATGCAAAGAAGCAAGAAAACGGGGCATACATTTAAAAGAAAAAACAGTTAATGGCAGTAAGCTTGGAAATATTATGCCCAGATGTTTGAGTTATCAGAGACTTTAAGTATGATGAAGGATCTAGAGGAAAATATGAAAAACATGTGAACAGATAAGGAATTTATTTCAGCAGAGAAACGGAAATAGTAAAACAAAAATGAAACAAAAATATCAGAATGGAATTACATGTTATCAGAGAGGAATAATTCTTTTGACAGGCTTAACAGCAAATTGGATATAGCAGAAAAAAGAATCAATGAAATTAAAAGCAGATCATTAGAAACTAGAGTAAAACACAAAGAGAATAAAATATAAAAATAAATATAAAACAAAGAAATCAAGATCTGAGAGATATCAAGCAATACAAATAATCACAATCCCAGAAAAAGAGAGCAAAAAAATATTTTGAGAGACAGTAGTCAAAAATTCTTTTTAATTGATGACAGATATCAGCATACGTATCTAGGAAGATCAGCAAACACAAACATAACAATTTTTTTAAAAAATGAAAGCAGATGTAGCCATGTTACATGCAAACTGCTAAAAACTGAAGATACAGAGAAAAACTTAAAAGCACCCAAACAACCCATGTTATACGCAGAGGAAATAAGACAAAAACAATAACTCATTTTCTTACAACAGAATAAAGTTTTCAATCTGCTGAAAGAAAAAAAAAAAGCTGTCAATACAGAATTTTATATCTAACCAATGTATACATACAAAAATGAAGGCTAAATAAAGACCTTTTCAACCAGAGAAAAACTCAAGAGAATTTGCTGCCAGAAAATCTGTGCTACAAGAACTGCTAGAAGAAGTTCTTTGGGCTGAAAGGATATGATACCAGATGGAAGCTCAGGTCTGCAAGAAAGAATACAAATCTCAGGAAGTGTAACACGTGGGTAAAAAACCAAGGGCCTATTTACTACCTTTAAGATGTATGTGGGTGAGTGTATGGATGTGTGTATGTGTATACATACGTGTGTGTGTTTATAGATCTGTGTGTGTGAGCATATGCATACACATGTATATACATATATGTTTGTGCAATATATGTTAGATAACATATACATTTACTATAATTGTTAAAACAAATATAATAACAGTGTATTATGGGGTTTACAAAACACAAAGACATAAAAGAGCACAAAAGGAGGGAGTGAGGGTGAATGGAAATATATAATTGTGAGATTCTTATTTCATTTTTAAAGACTGTATTATAATTGGAAAATAGGCAATGCTAAAAATGCATATTGTAATTTTTTCCTGTTGTCATAAAATAGAATCCAACTCATACTGATCTTACAAGACAGAATAGAACTGCCCCATAGGGTTTCAAAGGAGCAGTTGGTGGATTGGAACTGCCAACCCTTTGATCAGCAGATGAACAATGCACCGCCAAAAAACAAACCCATTGCCGCCAAGTCGATTCTGACTCACAGTGACCCTGTTGGACAGAGTAGAACTGCCCCATAGGGTTTCCAAGGAGCGCCTGGGGGATTCCAACTGCAGACCTTTGGTTAGCAACCCAACTCTTAACCACTATACCACCAGGGTTTCCACCAGGGCTCCCTGTAATTTTTTAGCAGTCCCTAAAAAGTAACATAAAAAAGATGCAGTTAAAAAGTTAAATAATTACCTTAGGTAAGTAGTTCCAAAATAAGGCAAAAAATAATTATTAGAGGAAGCAAAACTGAAGGGACAAACAGAAAAGAAATACCAAGCTGAAAGATTTAAACCCAATCATATCAGTAATTGTTGTTGTCGTGTTGTTAGGTGCCGTAGAGTCAGTTCCAACTGATAGTGACCCTATGCACAACACAATGAAACACTGCCCAGTCCTGAGCCATCCTTACAATCGTTATGCTTGAGCTCATTGCTGCAGCCACTATGTCAATCCACCTCATTGAGGATCTTCCTCTTTACCACTGACCCTGTATTCTGTCAAGCATGATGTCCTTCTCCAGGGACCGATCTCTCCTGACAACATGTCCAAAATATGTAAGACGCAGTCTCGCCATCCTTGCCTGTAAGAACCATTCTGGCTGTACTTTTTCTAAGACAGATTTGTTCGTTCTTTTGGCAGTCCATGGTATATTCAATATTCTTCACCAACACCACAATTGAAAGGCATCAACTCTTCTTCGGTTTTCCTTATTCATTGTCCAGCTTTCACATGTGTATGACATGATTGAAACTACCATGGCTTGGGTCAGGCACACCTTAGTCTTCAAGGTGACATCTTTGCTTTTCTACACTTTGAAGAGGTCCTTTGCAGCAGATTTACCCAATACAATGCGTCTTTTGATTTCTTGACTGCTGCTTCCACGGCTGCTGATTGTGGATCCAAGTAAAATGAAATCCTTGACAACTTCAATCTTTTCTCCATTTATCATGATGTTGCTCATTGGTCCAGTTGTGAGGATTTCTGTTTTCTTTATGTTGAGGTGCAGTCCATACTGAAGGCTGTGGTCTTTGATCTTCATTACTAAGTGCTTTAAGTTCTCTTCACTTTCAGCAAGCAAGGTTGTGTCATCTGCATAAAGCAGGTTGTTAATAAATCTTCCTCCCATCCTAATGCCCCATTCTTCTTCATATAATCCAGCTTCTCATATTATTTGCTCAGCATACAGACTGGATAGGTATGGCGAAAGAATACAACCCTGACGCACACCGTTCCTGACTTTAAACCAATCAGTATCCCCTTGTTCTGTCTGAACAACTGCCTCTTGATCCATGTACAGGTTCCTCATGAGCACAATTAAGTGTTCTGGAATTCCCATTCTTCGCAATGTTATCATCCATAGTTTCTTATGATCCACAGAGCTGAATCCCTTTGCATAATCAATAAAACACAGGTAAACAACCTTCTGGTATTCTCTGCTTTCAGCCGGGATCCATCTGACATCGGCAATGATATCCCTGGTTCCACGTCCTCCTCTGAAACTGGCCTGATTTCTGGCAGTGCCCTGTCGATATACTGCTGCAGCCGTTGCTGAATGATCTTCAGCAGAATTTTGCTTGCTTGTGATATTAATGATATTGTTCTATAATTTCCATATTCAGGTGGATCGCCTTTCTTGGGAATAGGCATAAATATGGATCTCTTCTAGTCAGTTGGCCAGGAAGCTGTCTTCCATATTTCTTGGCATAGACGAGTGAGCACCTCCAGCTCTGCGTCTGTTTGTTGAGACATCTCAATTGATATTCCATCAATTCCTGGAGCCTTGTTTTTTACCAATGCCTTCAGAGCAGCTTGGACTTCTTCCTTCAGTACCATCAGTTCCTGTCCATATCCACCTCTTGAAATGGTTGAACATCGACTAATTCTTTCTGGTATGACTCTGTGTATTCCTTTCATCTTCTTTTGGTGCTTTCTGCGTTGTTTAATGTTTTCCCCATGGAATCCTTCACTATTGCAACTTGAGGCTTGAATTTTTTCTTCAGTTCTTTCAGCTTGAGAAACGCCGAGCATGTTCTTGCCTTTTGGTTTTCCATCTCCAGCTCTTTGCACATCTCATTATAATACTTTGTCTTCTCGAGCCACCCTTCGAAATCTTCTGTTTTGTTCTTTTACGTCATCAATTCTTCCTTTTGCTTTAGCTGCTTGACGTTTGAAAGCAAGCTTCAGAGTCTCCTCTGACATCCATCTTGGTCTTTTCTTTCTTTCCTGTCTTTTCAATGACCTCTTGCTTTCTTCATGTATGATGTCCTTGATGTCTTTCCACAATTCATCTGGTCTTCGGTCACCAGTGTTCAATGCATCAAATCTATTCTCCAGATGGTCTCTAAATTCAGATGGGATATATTCAAGGTCATATTTTGGCTCTTGTGGACTTTCTCTGATTTTCTGCAGTTTCATCTTGAACCTGCATATGAGCAACTGATGGTCTGTTCCACAGTCGGCCTCTGGCCTTGTCCTGACTGATGATATTGAGCTTTTCCATCGTCTCTTTTCCACAGATGTAGTCAATTTGATTTCTGTGTGTTCCATCTGGCAGGGTCCATGTATATACTCACCGTTTATGTTGGTGAAACAAGGTATTTGCAATGAAGAAGTCACTGGTCTTGCAAAATTCTATCATTCAATCTCCAGCATTGTTTCTATCACCAAGGCCATATTTTCCAACTACCGATCCTTCTTGTTTCCAACTTTTACACTCCAATTGCCGGTAATTATCAATGCATCTTGATTGCATGTTCGATCAATTTCAGACTGCAGCAGCTGATAAAAATCTTCTATTTCTTCATCTTTGGCCCTAGTGGTTGGTGCGTAAATTTGAATAATAGTCGTATTAACTGGTCTTTCTTGTAGCCATATGGATATTATCCTATCACTGACAGCGTTGTACTTCAGGATACATCTTGAAACATTCTTTTTGATGATGAATGCAACACCATTCCTCTTCAAGTTGTCTTCCCCAGCATAGTAGACTACATGATTGTCCAATTCAGAATGGCCAATACCAGTCCATTTCAGCTCACTAATGCCTAGGATATTGATGTTTATGCATTTCATTTCATTTTTGATGATTTCCAATTTTCCTAGAATCATACTTCATACATTCCAGGTTCCAATTATTAATGGATGTTTGCAGCTGTTTCTTCTCATTTTCAGTTGTGCTACATCAGCAAATGAAGGTCTCGAAAGCTTTACTCCATCCATGTCATTAAGGTCGACTCTACTTTGAGGAGGCAGCTCTTCCCCAGTCATCTTCTGAGTGCCTTCCAACCTGGGGGGCTCCTCTTCCAGCACTATATCAGACAATGTTCCGCTGCTATTCATAAGGTTTTCACTGGCTAATGCTTTTCAGAAGTAGGCTGCCGGGTCCTTCTTCCTAGTCTGTCTTATTTTGGAAGCTCAGCTGAAACCTGTCCTCCATGGGTGACCCTGCTGGTATCTGAATACTGGTGGCGTAGCTTCCAGCATCACAGCAACATGCAAGCCCCTGCGGTACAACAAACTGACAGACACGTGGTGGTAATTACATTAGATAAAAATGAAGGAAAAAATCACTTAAAGACGAATGAAAAAGTAAGATCTAACTATATCCCCTTCATAAGAAATGTATTATAAAGACATGAATGGCTGAAAATAAAAGGTTGGAAAATGATATTCATCCAAACACTATGCTTTAAAAATTTTGGTGACTATTAATATCCCACCACTCATCTGTCATTTTGTCATACTGTGGTGGCATAAGTGTTGCTGTGATGTTGGAAACTATGCCACTGGTATTTCAAATACCAGCAAGGTCAACCATGGTGGACAGGTTTCAGTGAAGCTTCCAGACTAAGACAGACTGGGCAGAAGGGCCTGGTGGTCTACTTCTGCAAAAAATTGGCCAGTGAAAACCTTATGTGTAGCAGTGGAACATTGTCTGATATAGTGCCAGAGGATGAGCCCCTCAGGTTGGAAGGCACTGAAAATATGACTAGAAAAGAGCCACCTCCTCAAAGTAGAATTTACCTTAGTGACGTGAATGGAGTAAAGCTTTTGAGACGTTCATTTGCTGATGTGGCAAAATTCAAAATGAGTGAAACAGTTGAAAACATACACTAATAATCAGAACGTGGAATGTAAGAAGCATGAATCAAGGAAAATTGGAAGTGGTCAAAAATGAAATGGAATGCATAAAGATGGATATCCTGGACATTAGTGAGCTAAAATGGAATGGTATTGGCCATTCTGAATTGGACAATCATATGGTCTACTATACTGGGAATGACAAATTGAAGAGGAATGGCATAGCATTCATTGTAAAAAAGAACATTTCAAGATCTATCCTGAAGTATGATGCTGTCAGTAATAGGAAAATATCCCCACACCTACAAGGAAGACCAGTTAATACGACTATTATTCAAATTTATCCACCAACCACTAATGCCAAAGATGATAAAATTGAAGATTTTTATCAACTTTTGCAGTCTGAAATTGATCAAATGTGCAATTGAAATGTATTTGATAATTACTGGTGATTTCAGGTGGTAGCTTATGATCAAGAACTGCTGGTACTGAAGGAAGACATCCAAGTTGCACTGAGGCATTGGCAAAAAACAAGGCTCCAGGAATTGATGGAATACCACTCGATATGTTTCAACACATAGATGCAATGTGAAAGGGCTTACTGGTCCATGCCAAGAAATTTGGAAGACAGCTTCCTGGTCAACAGACTGGAAGAGATTCATATACATGCCCATTCCAAAGAAAGGTGATCCAACAGAATGCAGAAATTATCAAACAATATCATTGATATCACATGCAGGTAAAATTATGCTGAAGATAATTCAAAAATGCTTGCAGAAGTACATCAACAGAGAACTGCTAGAAATTCAAGCCAGATTCAGACGGTGACACGGGATGAGGAATATCATTGCTGATATCAAATGAATCTTGGCTGAAAGCAGAGAATGCCAGAAAGATGTTTACTTGTGTTTCATTGACTATGCAAAGGCATTTGACTGTGCACATCATAACAAATTATGGGTAATGTTGAGAAGAGCGAGAATTCCAGAACAATTAATTGTACTCCCGCAGAACCTGTACATAGACCAAGAGGCGGTTACTCAAACGGAACAAGGGGATACTGCATGGTTTAAAATCAGGAAAGGTACGCATCGAGGTTGTATCCCCTCACTATAATTATTCAGTCTGTATGCGGAGCAAATAATCTGGGAATCTAGACTGTAGGAAAAAGAACACGGCATCAGGATTGGAGGGAGACTCATTAACAACTTGTGATATGCGGATGCCACAGCCTTGCTTGCAGAAAGTGAAGAGGACTTAAAACACTTATTAATGAAGATTAAATAAAGGCTACAGCCTTCAGTACGGATTATACCTCAATATAAAGAAAACAAAAATCCTCACAACTGGACCAATAACCAACATCATGATAAACTGAGAAAGTATTGAAGTTGTCAAGGATTTCCTTTTACTTGGATCCACAATCAATGCCCACGGAAGCAGCAGTGAAGAAATCAAATGACATATTGCACAGGGTAAAATCTGCTGCAAAAGACTTCTTTAAAAAAGTGTTAAAAAAGCAAAGATGTCACCTTGAGGAATAAGGTGTGCCTGACCCAAGCCACAGTATTTTCAATCTCCTCATATATGTAATAAAGCTGGACAATGAATAAGGAAGACTGAAGAAGAATTCATGCATTTGAATTATGGTGTTGGCAAAGAATACTGAATACACCAGGGACTGCCAGAAGAACAAACAAATCTGTCTTGGAAGAAGTACAAGCAGAATACTTCTTAGAAGCGAGGATAGTGAGACTTTGTCTCACATAATTTGGACATGTTATTTATCATCAGGGATCAGCCCCTGGAGAAGGATGTCATTCTTGGTAAAGTAAAAGGTCAGTGAAAAAGAGGAAGACCATCAACCACATGGATTGACACAGTGGCTGCAATAATGGGCTCAAAGGTAGCAACGACTGTGAGCATGGCACAGAACTGGGCATTGTTTTGTTCTGTTGTGCATGGGTTCACTATGCATTGGAGCTGACTCAATGGCACCTAACAACGACAACATCAGACATAGTATAACTGAAGATAAATAGTAACACCAGAGATAAAAACAGATATTTCATAATGCCAAGGATCAGTCCATCAAGAAAAAAATAACAGCCCTAAATGTATGTGCCCCCAAGAAAAGAGTTTCAAAGCACATGATGCAAAAATTGACAGAATTAAAGAAAGGGAAACAAAATACCACATTCATATTTGGAGACTTTAATATGCCTCTCCTTTTAATTGGTAAAATAAATAGACTAAAGATCAAAAACAGAAGATTTGGGCAGCATACTATCAACCAAGCTAGCATTATCATATTTTTACGCAAATAACGCACATCTTCTATGTTTGTTTGCCAACTGCTCTCCCCCCCACCGTGAAGTATTTTCATAAGCATGCTATGCTAATTTTTTTTACAGCAACATATAAAAAAAAATGGTAGAATGGCATTTACAAAAATATCTCAAGTGGGGAGGGAGGGATTGGCAAACATACATAGAAGTCGCACATTATTTGCATAAAAATGCAGTAATGTTATGTATAGAGCGTTACATTCAACAACTGTATACCACAGCTTGTTCCAAAAATCACAGTAACCATTCACCAAGATAAACCAAATATTGGCATAAACCAAATCTTAACAAACTAATATAATCATTATGCCACAAAGTATGGTCTCTGACAACCATAATATTAAAGTCAAAATCAATAATAATAAGCTATGTTTACAAATCCTCAAATATGTGTAAATTAATCAACACATTTCTAAATAGGCCATGGTCCACAGAAAACCACAAGGACAATAGAAAATATCTGGGACTGAATGACAAAGAGAACACAACATATTAAAGTGTGTGGAATGTATGCATAGAGGGAAATTTATAGCTTTATAAATCAATATTCAAATAGAACAAAAATGTCGTAAAATAAAAATCTAGGCTTCTAGTTTAAGGAGCTAGAAAAAGAAGAGCAAACTAAACTCACTGAAGCAGAAATCAAAGAAATATAATAAGGCAGGCTACAAACTGGAACAAAATATTCGCAACACATACACATGACAAAGGATTTATATACAAAATAGATAAAGAACTCTTGCAACTCAATAGTAAGACAACTCTATAAAATGTAGGCAAAGGTCTTGAACCTGTACTTCACAAAAGAAGATATACCATGGCCTATAAGCAATGTGAAACAGTGCTCAGCATCATTAGTAACCAGGCAAAAACAAATTAAAATCATAATAAAATATCATTATTGTCATGGGTTGGATTGTGTCACCCCAAAATATGTGTTGTAAATTTTAACTTCTATGCCTGTGGTTACAATCCCATTTGGGAATGGGTTGTCTTTGTTATGTTAATGAGGCAAGATTAGTGTAGGGTGGGTCTTGAGTTAATCTTTTTTGAGATATAAACAAGGTTAAAAAGTAAGCTAGGAAGCAGAGATGGAATAAGAAAGATGCCAAGACACATGGAGATCTCCAAGGAACCACTAAACAAGCTGAGGAGACAAAGACCTTCCCCCAGAGCCCAGAGAGAGAGAAAGCCTTCCTCTAGAGCTTGTGCCCTGAATTCTGACTTCCAGCCTCCTAAACTGTGAGAAGATAAATTTCTGCTTGTTAAAGCCACCTACTTGTGGCATTTCTGTTATAGCATACACACTAAACCAAAAAAACCAAACCCACTGCTGTCGAATCGATTAGGAAACCCTGGTGGTGTAGTGGTTAAGTGCTATGGCTGTTAACCAAAAAGGTCGGCAGTTCAAATTCTCCAGGTGCTCCTTGGAAACTCTATGGGGCAGTTCTACTCTGTCCTATAGGGTCGCTATGAATATATACACACTAAAAAAAAAAAAACCCACTAGCACGGTTAAAATCAATCCTGACCATAACTAAAATAGGAGCCCCTTGGTGGGCAAACAGCTGAGCACTTGGCTACCAAGTGAAAAGTTGTCGTTCAAACTGATCTAGAGGTACCTTGGAAGACAGGTCAGGCGATCTGCTTCCAAAAGGTCACAGCCATAAAAATCCTGTGGAATGCAGTTCTACTCTGAAAACATACGTGGTGTCCCAGCGTCGGAATCAACTCAACGGCTACTGGTTATACCAAAAATGGAGAGGCCGTAGAGCAATAAGAGCTATCATATATTTTTGTCAGATGTTAAAATGGCACCTTTTTAGACGTTTCTTACAAAATTGAACATACGATCCCATTCCCAGCATTTACCCAAGAGAAAGACCAACATATGTCCACAAAAAGACTTCTGCAAAAATATGCTTAGCAACCTTAGTCATGTTGGCCAAACGCTGGCAATAGCCCAAGAGTCTAGCACCAAGAGAATGGAAAAATAAATTAAATAAAAAATTAAAGGCATAAACTTCTGAAACAGGCAATATTCCATTTGATTCTAAAACACTATACTGAGAAAAAGAAACAAAGCACCGAAGAAAGCAGACAGCTTGACTCTATTTGTATGGAACACAGAGACAAGGAAAACTAATCTGTGATGATCATAATCAGATAGGAGTTGTGTCTTGTGGGGTGGAGGATAGAGCTCTAACCAGTAACACACACAGGAATTTCCATAGTGATCGGTGATTGAAATGTTCTCTATCTTGTTTTAAGTGATATTTACATGGGCGTATTCAAATGACAGGAGCCCTGGTAGAGCAGTGGTTAAGAGCTCAAGCTGCTAACCAAAACGCTGGCAGTTCAAATCTACCAACCGGTCCTTGGAAACCCCATCAGGCAGTTCTACTTTGTTCTGTAGGGTCACTATGAGTTGGAATTGACTCAGGGTCAACAGGTTTATTCAAATGACAGGGGCATTGGAGGTTCAGTGGTAGAATTCTCAACTTCCCTGTGGGAGGCCAATGCATCTGGAGCACAGCCACTACCTATCTGTCAGTGAATGCTCGCATGTTGCTATGACACTGTATAGATTTCAGTGGAGCTTCCAGATTAAGATGTATTAGAAAGAAAGGCCTGGTGATCTACTTCTAAAAATCAGTCAGTGAAAACCCTATGGATCACAATAGCCAGATCACGGGGATGGTGCAGGACTGGGCAGTATTTCCTTCCGTTTACACGGGGTCCGCATGAGTTGGGGTTGACTTGATGGCAGCTAAAAAGAAGTCACTGGATGGTGCAAATGGTTAACACATTTAGCTGCTAACTGAGAGGTTAGAGGTTCAAGTCCACCCAGAGGTACTTTAAAAGAAAGTCCTTGCAATCTACTTCCTCAAAATTAGCCACTGAAAACCCTTTAGAGCACAGCTCTACTTTGACACATATAACGGACACCATGAGTCAGAATCAAATCAATGGCCACTGGCCATTCCTTCTAAAATGTGACTTTCTACTTCTTCTAGAACGTCACTAGATAGTTTCCCACTGTTACAGGGGCCCTCTTGGCACCCAGTCTTTCTCGGGTACGCTGGAATCTGAATCTGTAGGTTTTGCCTTGAAACAGATGAAAAGGCACTAAAATCAGTAATTCACAGCTAATACTAATTTATCCTCACTCCCTTTTAAAGTTTAACGACCTGTCCATAGAGTGTCAAATCTTCCTTTGAATTTTTCCTTTCTAAAAAAATAAATAACTGAGTCAGATATATAGTTTCACTTCCAGAGTCAAATATTATACTCTAAGGGTACCGCAAAATGTAATTTATTTGATCTGCTTCTTATTTTTAATTCCCTGATCCCATATGCTGGTGAGATTAGCAAATGTTAGTGAAACTCGGATGAATCACAAGGTAATTACTTTAGATAAATGTCATTCTGTGGTTGAAGATTAAAGTTTTAAAACCCAGCATTTAATGGTATCCAACAAAGCCCTGCTTTGATTGACTATATAGTCCTGGGAACTGTATGTAATAAAACCCCACAAAGTAACTCATTCACAAGTCAATTTTCACGCATATGTTTCAATGACTGATTTTGTGTCTAAACTCAAATCTTCAGGTCAAACATAGGTGAGAAGAGATGAGCTGCTACTCACAATTGTGTTAAAATAACGAGGATGCTTATTTAAAAGGTGCCTATACCAAATGTGTCTACGGTGACTTTCAGTCTGTACGTATTTTATTGGTCTTTAGGACCAAGATGGGCTTCGAACTGGTTCGAACCAGGTCGGTCATGGCCAAAGAAGCGGAACAGGAATAGACTCAAAGTTTTACAATCTGGGTGATTAGCCACAGTACCTGGAATGGGAAGAATTACGGGTCTAAGCCATGGAATGGGAGACTCAGAAGAGGCATAACAAGCCCTTTCAGAAGCCTGATGCGTGAGACTGGATTATTGGCAGGACTGTGCGATTTAACACATTCAAAGCCGCACGGTTGGCTGCCATCTCTGAGAGGGGCACTGGCATCTTTGAACAGGATGGTGCTGTTTCTGAATCTGCTCAAAATCTGAGGGCAAAAGATTTGATGGCTATGCAATGCGTGGTGAATCATCCAAATTTTAAGAATTCAAGTCTGTTCCAGTGATGCTTCCTCAGCCATGACTGGACTGGGCAGAACTGGTTTGAAACCCTGGAACAAAACGGGACAAGACACACACATACACACACATCAGATTCAGAAACAATGATAACAGCCCTAGCCAGAAGAAGTAAGACTAAAACATTCCTAGGTTTTATGTTATAAACATATATGTAATAAACACAGAACCCTTGTAATGTTCCCCAGAAGTATTTTTACAATACAACATAGAAGGAGAGATAGCAATCTGGAGAAATAGATATGGATACACATAATAAATATTTTAGGGATTTCCAGTCATTGGGATTCTGTACATATACCACGTACATGAAGGTCAGATCTGGGGAAAACAGATTCTGGTTAGATGGGCAATAACAGGTGGCCTTACTCATAAATTTACTTAAAGTTAAAATACTGGACTCACTGAAGTGATGTCCTGAACACTGCCTAATTAGAAGCAAAATATCAGCGTCTAGAACAGAGTATTCTATATTTGGACAAAAGCATATGAGTAGACGCCACACCCTCGGCCCGATGGAGCACTAGATAAAACACAGAGTGGCTATCCTTAAGGAAACAAATGGATTACCTTTACATATACTGCACACTGATATCTGAGCATTGGCAAAGCAATCCAATATGGGGAACAGATCATTAAAGTCAGAACTAGATGAGAGAACTGAATTAACCTTGCCATAAAATTTTAGAAAGCAATTAAAAAAAAAGAAAAAAAAACCCAGGAATGACTTATTGTATATGAACCTTTGAAAGTGACCACTTCAGAATTCAGACACGTACAACATGGAATCATAAAAGGATGTTTATAAAAGCAGTGCTGTATTTTTCAAGACACTCATTTATAAATGGCAAGCAAAGAGAGTCCAAAACAATGAGCCTTCATGGTCCCAGCCTGCAATATGAATGGTACAAGTACACACTGTACCCTTGGAAGCATTCACTAGTTTCTAGGTTCAGGACAGACTGTATCTACCATTCCAGACTGAGTTTGACTCCCACTGATTGAATGTCTGACCATTCAACTCACAAGGCGTCACATTTATAGTATAGCAACTTTCACACTTAAAGGCCACAAACGAACCCATAGGGATGAACGAGGTTCTCAATTTAAGTGGAATATGAGCTTCTCCCTTGCCCTTTCTTCCACCATGTCATGGATTGAATTATGTCCCTCCAAAAATATGTGTATCAGTTTGCCTGGGCCATGATTCCTGGCATTGTGTGATTTTCCTATATGTTGTAAATCTTGCCTCTATGATGTTAATGATGGAGGATGGGTGGCACTTGTGTTAGTGAGGCAGGACTCAATCTGCAAGGACTGGATTGTGTCTTGAGGCTATCTCTTGAGATATAAAAGAAGGAAGGGAACAGAGAGACAGAGGGACCTCATACCACCAACAAAGCAGCACCTGGAGCAGAGCGTGTCCTTTGGACCTGGGATCCCTGTGCCTGAGAAGCGCCTTGAACAGGGGAAGATTGAGGACAGGGACCTTCCTCCAGAGCCAGCAGAGAGAGAAAGCCTTCCCCTAGAGCTGATGCCCTGATTTTGGACTTTTAGCCTACTCTACTGTGAGAAAATAAACTTCTCTTTGTTAAAGCCACCCATTTGTGGTATTTCTGTTATAGCAGCACTAGGTGACTAAGATACACCACAACCCAACGCCTGCCTCATCCGTCCCCACTTATCTCTCCCCAGTACCACCCCACCTCTCTCAATCCTCAGACCAACAAGTGGAATGGACAGGAAAAAAAAAAAAAAAAAAAGCAGAAAGGAACAAAGGGAGAGAGAAATGCTATTTAAAAAAATCTGAATGTTTTTGTGGTTGGCAAACTGGCTCTAAAGACAATTTCATGGGTCTTTCCAAAATTCTCAATGAAACCAATATAATAACTGGATAGTCTTAGAAGAGTGATGAAGAACAGAGCTCATGTGCACATACAATGAGTCCTCCTATAGGGCCTGGAAGCTAGTATGTGGAACAGTCTGATCATGCCACCTCATGTTATAGCTGAGGACACTGAAACCAGAAATGTTGGCTGACTTGGTCTTGACCTTATTACTTAGTGCATTGTCACCGGACTCGTTAACACAGTCATTGATGGAGTCAACACCTTCTTTTATCAGGAAAGGAATCACCTCATTTATGAAGGAAAATTACCAAGCTAAAGAGAAAAAATCCCAATGGTATCATACCCTCATAGTCCCATCTCACATAACTTTCTTCAAGGAGACATAGGTATGAGCACCGTGGGGTCGATGGCACCCCAGTAGAAAGGTTATGATCAGGGCTCACAGCAGCAGGTCAGGTCACTGACTTTGTGAGCTAGTGTTCAAAGTTAGTGCCAAGCAACTCAGAGTTTTACTATCTCAAATTTCGACCATGAGTCATCATTCTGAGCTTGGAAGATGAGACAGTAAAAGATCAAAGTGAGAGAAATTCAGGAATGAAAAGAATTTTTCTGTGTTTTGAAAACCAAGGCTACTATGCATTAAGGACTATGGCAGAACTGCTAGTGTGGATGGGGTGACACCTCAAGCAAACTGAAGGGAAAAACAACTGTACATCAGTAGAGAAAGGCCTAGAATTTAATTTATACCATGGAGAAAACTATAAGAAAAGGAGCACAGAAAATGTGATATTCCTACGGTGAGCCCTCCTGCTAGAGTTGGGTTCCTCTCCTTGATGCTGCATAGAGGTATAGGCATAGCTCCTATGAGGCCTTAATCGCACCAGTTTAAAATCCCTAGTTGTGAATTACCTTGCGGTAGAAGTGCCTGGGCCAGGCCTGAGGAATAACTGAATTACGCAGGTTTTGCAAATCAATCTGCAAGTCAGACAAAGGGCATCTTGGAATTAGCTCAGATCTGGTGCAAAGCAGAAGTGCTAGGACAGTGACAAGCTCCCATCTTAGAAGTGCTGGTGGGTACACAGGGAGGTGCCAGGAGAAGCAAGAACACATGGAGTAAGGAGCAATCGTAGAATGGAAAGATCAAAGCAGAGGGTGCCCGTGGAAATGGGAGGAGCGGTGGGAAAGTTGCTACCATTTGTGAAGGGCTCTTGCACCCCTCAGCATGACTGGCTGTCATTCCATCCCGAGAAGTGAGAAGCATCCTCACATCTGCCCCCATCTCTCAAAGAAAAAGCAGGGCTCTGCAAAGTGACGTCAGTTGGCCCCGAACGTGGCAGACTGCCAGACATTTGTGAGGAGCTTCCCATAGTACCAATTCTTAGGACTCCCCAGTCCAAGAGAAGCTCTAGGGGTGAGGATGATGAATTTGGGAGTGTCAACAGCCCTCTTGGAGATTCTGACGGTCCACAAGCGTAAACGCCACAAAAAAGGTAAGGGAGATAGGAAATACTGGAGCTAGGTCTAAATTCCAATTAGGCCCATAAGGAAATGCAATTAAATGTTAAAGAAAAATGTTTAAAGGGATATATATTCAAACACTGCCACTATTAATAAGTCTACAAGCTTTTCTCTGAGCCCCCGTGGCACAGTGGTTAAGCACTCCGCTGCTAGCTGAAAGGTCTGCAGTTCCAACCCACCAGCGGTCTTCAAGAGAAAGATGTGGCAGTCTCCTTCCATAAAGATTACAGCCTTGGAAACCCTATAGGGCAGTTCTACTCTGTTCTATAGGGTCGCTCTGCGTCGAAATCAACTCAATGGCAATGGGTTTTGGGTTTTCTTAAGTGCATCAATACTATAGTGAGGAGCATGAACAATTTTCAGAGAGGATTTCTTTTTCCTTGCTTAAAGATAAAAATAAAATAATTCCACGTTTCTCTCCTCAGGAATGACTGACGAAATGAGAGGCTCTTGTTTGTCCAACGTCCTAGAGATAGAGTTGATTAATGAAAATGACAAGAGCACATCCTATGAGGGAGAATTCAGAAATGCCAGCGCCGAGGTTGGACGAAGGTCAAAGACAATTTAGACCAGTGCTTCTCAACCCTTGCTGAGTGCAGAACCCCTTGGAGTAGAGAGGTGATCTGGGAGACGCAGCTCTGTCCATTTCTGACAAGAAGGCAGGAGTACAGGACCAAGACCCAGGCTCAAATCCCACCCTTCCTGAGAAATCTCTCAAACACTTTCAAAAGAAACACTGCCTCCTCAATATTTATGCCATCTCCAGTTTGTTTCTAAGCAAATTTCTGTGTCTAGGAATCCCATACTCCCATCATAAAATCGTAAACCTGGACTACGGACAAAGGCTGGGTGCTAAGTAGTAGCAAAATAAAAAACCCAAACCAAACTCACTGCCGTAGAGTCAGTTCTGGCTCATGATGACCCTATAGGACAGAGTTGAACTGTCCCATAGGATTTCCAAGGCTATAATTGTTATGGAAGCAGACTGCCACATCTTTCTCCCACGGAGCAGCTGGTGGGTTCAAACCGCTGACTTTTCAGTTGGCAGTTGAGCACTTTAACCACTGTATCACCATGGCCCCTGCAACCACATTACGCGGCATCTAAAAAGACCAGCAATAGAATGAGGCACTAATTATATTACCCCAAAACACAAAAGAACAGAGAAGTGATTCCAAGAGTCCTAATAGAGAATGCAACCTTTTCCAAAAATTAAAAAAACTAGTAAAATCTTTTTACTTAAAAAAAAAAAAAAATGAATAACACATACACACACAGAGAATAATAGGTGTGGGAGCAAATTACTAATAACACCTGTTATAAACTCACCAACAAAACAAGGAGAAAATATGAAAAAGGTCACAGATCACAGACCCTTAACTGGAAATTATCTTGACATCACCTAGCTTTCATCTCTCCATTTTTCCAACAAGAGAATCAGGGTCATGTATGAGCCCAAAGCACATAATTTTCAGGACAAAATCTGGGCTACAATTCATCTACTTATTTTCCTAGTATAAATGTTAATCTACACACAGATTTTCTAATGAGGTATTCACAATTATAGGTTAATTACAGCAGGCATTCATGTTAGAAAATGTTCTCTTATGTTTAAGTTTCAGGCAATATTTTATTAGTATTAGTTAATTAAAAAAAAAAAAAGATGACGTGTGTCCCACAACTTGCTGCATTATTGAAGCGTGGGAACGCATGGCCTTTATCATAAAAGGTTAAATTTTGCATTTGATAAATCCTTTCCAAATTCCAATGAAGCCTCCAAACAGTATTACCTCTACTAAACACGTATCTGCCATTAAAATCTTATTAAAAGACCCACCAGCTATCTAATAACAACAACAAAAAAAAAAAAAATTAAGATGCGGCTATTCAAGTTTTAGCCCATTCAAATTTGAATATTCTGTAAAAATCAACATTTTCCAATTTACAAGGCAGCGTTCTCCTTTCATGCGCTTGCAAAGCCTCTGGGCAGGAGCTGGAGTTGAAAGTTAAACATCTATTTGCATTCGGTTTAGGAAATTTCAGCTGTCTCAATGGATTTGGTGAAGATCAAAGCCCCAACACTTCATGAGCTCCCAGCTTTAATCTCTGCCAACAGTCAATCATTTGATTCTTGAGAACAATGAGCTACTCCTGGCGCAGCACTGGGCACAAGGGTCGTGACATCATAAGGCCGTGTTTTCATCTGCTTTCATTCATTTTGGATGTACAGGTTCCCATATTGCAGAGAATTTGCAAAACTGATACTAAAAAAAAAATACTAGGAGGGCGGAAAGTACAGTCTCTTTGCTGAGAAACCAGTGAATTCAGTGAAAAAATCCTTTCCCCTCTCTCTGTCTGGTGAGCAAGTGACATGATATACAGCCAACCCATGGAAGCCTCCAGCCACTACGGATGGACAGCCATCATTCCTGATCCATACACCTCACATGCACATGCGAGGACCCTGCCAGCCCCTCAGCCACTCCAGGAAGAGGCAGGGGCCATCTGACTCCAAAAGCCACTCTCTTTCAGCTGCATCACATAGCCTCACCATATCATTATATACATTCTCGCCTGCTCAGAAAAACATGGCTTTGTGAACGGCATTTGGCTAATATCAACACTAGTCAGAACGACTCCATAGAGGAGAAATAAACTTGTCACTAATATCAAGCACCAACCATGAGGGTAAAGGCTTTCATAACCATCAATAGATGCTACAAGTTACAGGGAATGAACATGGGGGAAACTGTAGTGAAACCGCCATTTTCAAGCAACAGGCTCACCCTGTTGAAATCACGGAGTCTTCATTTTTGTTTACCACAGATTCATAAAAATGATTGATAAGAATAATTGATTAGCAAAGTAATAACTAACAGAGATAATCTAATAGAAATAATTAGAGTCAGAATCAACTTGACAGCAACTATCCACAAAAACTTCGCACTATGGAAAGATCCTGAAGGTTCTACTTTGCTCCTTCTCCCGTGACCTAGGGAGGAGCAGAAAAACCACCGTTAACCAATGTGTGCTATTCTAAGATGTGGAAAATGAAATACCTGGGAACATAACGTCACTGAGCTATACATGTGCAGACTGTTGAAATGTCAAAATATATATATATTTTTTAATAATTTTTATTGAGCTTTAAGTGAACGTTTACACATCAAGTCAGTCTGTCACATATAAGCTTATATACACCTTACTCCATACTCCCACTTACTCTCCCCCTAATGAGTCAGCCCTTCCGGTCTCTCCTTTCGTGACAATTTTGCCAGTTTCTAACCTTCTCTACCCTCCTATCTCCCCTCCAGACAGGAGATGCCAACACAGTCTCAAGTGTCCACCTGATACAAGTAGCTCACTCTTCATCAACATCTCTCTCCAACCCATTGTCCAGTCCCTTCCATGTCTGATGTGTTGTCTTCGGGAATGGTTCCTGTCCTGGGCCAACAGAAGGTTTGGGGACCATGACAGCCGGGATTCCTCTAGTCTCAGTCAGACCATTAAGTCTGGTCTTTTTATGAGAATTTGGGGTCTGCATCCCACTGATTTTCTGCTCCCTCAGGGGTTCTCCGTTGTGCTCCCTGTCAGGGCAGTCATCGGTTGTGGCCGGGCACCATCTGGTTCTGCTGGTCTCAGGATGATGTAAGTCTCTGGTGCATGTGGCCCTTTCTGTCTCTTTGGCTCATAGTTGTCGTGTGACCTTGGTGTTCTTCATTCTCCTTTGCTCCAGGTGGGTTGAGACCAATTGATGCATCTTAGACGGCTGCTTGTTAGCATTTAAGACGCCAGATGCCAGAAATGTCAAAATATTTTGTTACATATATTTTTACCACACACAAAAAATAAAATAACTGAATAAAAACAAAGGAAATTATGTTGATTGAAGGAGAAGAAAACTATTCTCAAGGGAAAGAAAGTAAATCTATTGATGTAAAGAAATAGAAATCACAATCAACTATCGTTATTCTATAGTCATACTTTTAGGAGCCAGATTTTCCATTTTAATAA
This sequence comes from Loxodonta africana, assembly GCF_030014295.1. NCBI lineage: Eukaryota > Metazoa > Chordata > Mammalia > Proboscidea > Elephantidae > Loxodonta > Loxodonta africana. Next base: position 221,012,896 of record NC_087343.1, read on the forward strand.
TTAGGAATGCAAGATTTATGTGTTTGGGGGTAGGGAGGGGAGGACTCGGGCAAGTGCTTCCAAGAGGCAATTCACAGCCTGAAAAGGCAGCCCTTTCCCATTCTCCACATGGTTTCTCAAAGACCATGAAAATAACTATTATTCACACAGGAACTGCAACCTATCACCAAGTCACTTTTTCAAGCAGAAGGATTGACGAAGAAACAGCCATCTGCCCTGCAGCTCTCTCCTCCAAAATACCATTTCTATCCTTTGGCAGCCAATCCAGTACCATTAATGTTTCATGCATCTTTTCTTGCCAAATAAAATGAGAAGAAAGTAAATAATAAACAAAGGATTACAATCCTTTTAAGGTATAAGAAAAATAAAAAAAGTAAGCTTGTAATTTTCCAGATCATCTTCATCTATGCCTATGCCATGACCCAACATGTGCAAATGGTGATGTGTAGCATTTGCAATCCATAATCATGACGAAACCATTTTTATGGCTAAACTTCTGAACATACAGCTGAGACCCTGATTTGGACTTTTAGCCTCCAGAACTGTGAGAAAATAAATCTCTGCTGTTTGAGGCAATCACTTGTGGTGTTTCTGCTATGGCAGCACCAGGTAACGAAGACACCTGCACATACAGTGGAGCACCTGTCCAGAAGTGTTGACAACCCAAGGGTGGGAAGGGAGGAAAGCACACTACGTAAACGTATCGCTTCCATCATGAGTGGTCTTGGGTAAGTTACTTTACCGTTCTGAGCCTTAAATTATCTATAAATTGAAACAATATCACCCACCTTGCAAGATTCTTAAAAGGGGAATTTGAACTTAAATCTTGCCCATTTTCTTCCAGAAACTTCAATCTGCCGCTGTTGTTCTACTGTTTAAAACCCTCAGTGATCACCATATTGCCCACCCCAACAGCTTCACCAGGACCTAGCCCTCCAATGACGTTGTAACTATATTTAAAACTGTAATGACTGTGAAAATTACTTTGAAAATACCATGCTTGATTTTCTTTTTCTTACCCTACATTTTCAGATACTAAAGGCCGATAATACAGTCACTTTTGGTTTTCTGTTGACCTGTTTAAGTCCCATGGATGAAGATTCTCCTATCAGCTCTTGTTACACGTTGGAACTTATCATAAATGCGGCATTGGTTGGCAAGGTGCTAACACCACACGATCTTTTCTATTTAATTTTTCAGTAACTCAGGCAGTTGGTCATCCATGCCCACACTCCACCTATGAGTACTCTCTACAGCATATTTGTACTGAGGTTGAGACCCTGGAGCCTTTGCTTGAGACACGCTCTGTCCACATTTAGGAGACAGGTCTACATCATCCAGGAAGGCAAAACATCTTACCGAGGCTTTAGTTCTAAATGTGATTTTTAGAATCTGATTTTATATTCATAAATGTTATATTTTCTTTGGCAAGGAATTATTCTTAAAATGAAATTGTTTCCTAAAGAGTTCTCATCTTTCTCCTAAGACAAGGTACTAGTAAGGATATTCTAAAAGACAAGCAATCACCAATCCCATAGGGTGATAAAGACATTGCATTTTTAATAAGTGGAAGAAGCTCAATTTGGCAGCAGAGGGTCAAGTGGTTACTAGGTTTTCAACAATGGCTTCCTGCTCCTATTAAAATAAAACGCAGACTCCTAACCTTGGTCTACAAGGCTCAGCTACATCTCACCCCTACCCCCCATCCTCACCCCCACCCCCCATCTCCCTCACCTCACCTTATTCTCTTCCTCAACTGTTATCTCTGCAACAACCAATGTTTCTGTCCTTTGGATACACCAAGCTCCTTGCAGCCTTTGGTTTTGCCAGTGCTATTCCCCATGCCTAGGAGTCCCTGTGTGGTACAAATGGTCAAGTGCTCAACTAACTGAAAGGCTGGCAGTTTGAACATACTCAGAAGTGCTTCAGAAGAAAGGCCTGGTGATCTGCTTCTGGAAAATCATAGCCTGGAAAGCCATGTGGAACAGTTCTTTTCTGCATACGTGAGGTCACTCTGAGTCAGAACTGACTCAGCTGCAACTGGTTTTGTTTGGGTTCCCTCTGCCTGTCTTCTTGCTCCTCCTCATTCAGGTCTTGACTGATATGTTACATACTCAGAGAGCCCTCAGAGAACCCTTCCTGAGCGACTTTTCTATTCAGTCCTCTCCGCCCAGTTACTCTCCAACCCGTAACCCTGAGTTACGTACTTCATCACACCTGTCAGTATTTCCTTTGCTTCTATGTTTCTTGTCTACACTTCTCACCAGAATGTAAGCCCCGTGAAGACACAGATGACCTTAACCTTACTGATTGTCCCCAGTCGCTAAAAGAGTTTGTCATGCATTGAATTGTATCCCCCAAAAACATCTGTCAACTTGGCTAGGTCATAATTCCCTTGCATGATTGTATGACTGTCTACCATTTTATCTTCTCATGTGATTTCTCTATACATTGTAAATCCTGTCACTATGATGTAATAGGAAACCCTGGTGGTGTAGTGGTTAAGTGCTACGGCTGCTAACCAAAGGGTCGGCAGTTCGAATCCACCAGGCGCTCCTTGGAAACTCTGTGGGGCAGTTCTACTCTGTCCTATAGGGTCGCTATGAGTTGGAATCGACTCGACAGCACTGGGTTTGGTTGGTTTGGATGACGTAATAAAATGGATTAGCGGCAATTATACTGATGAGGTCTACAAGATTAGCTAGTACCTTAAGCTAATCTCTTTTGCGACATAAAAGAGAAGCGAGCAGAGAGACGGGGGACCTCATACCACCAAGAAAGCAGTGCAGGGAGCACAACATGTCCTTCGGACCCGGGGTCCCTTCACAGAGAAGCTTTTAGTCTGGGGCAAGATTAATGAGAAGGCTGACAGGAGAAAAAGCCTTCCCCTGGAGCTGATGCCCTGAATTTGAACTTGTAGCCTACTAGACTGTGACAGAATAAACTTCTCTTTGTTAAAGCCATCCACTTGTGGTATTTCTGTTACAGCAGCACTAGATGACTAAGACAGAGTTCACTGTAGTCATCATGGGCACTCAGTAAATACTTGCTGAGTGAATGAACAGCAGATAAAGCGTCAGTGCTTAAATTGCAATAAGGTTCAGAAATACGAAAAAAAATACATATGGCTACTTTAAATACTTGAAGAACAAAAACAGGCCTGAGTTGTAGTGCAAAATAAGATTAAAATATATATTCTGCCCCAAATTGAAGTTTGGAATTGCCTTAGAAATCTGTTGATTAACTCAAACCAAACTGAATATTTAAGAGTTCAGGTACTTATTTTATATACTGGGCCTTCACAAGACAGGTTTTTGTGATTTTATCTTGTAAAGTTTCTGCTAGTAACAATTTCTAAAATTATTGGACCAGGGAATAGAGTCCAAATTCCTAACCTTATGTTGTGACCTGGCAGCCTCACTTGTCAGCCCTCCAGCCCCCCACCTTCACGTGGTATGTTCCAGAAATAGAAAACTATTGAAAAGTATATGAAAGCAACCTGCAGTTTCAGGCCTCTGGGAGCAAGGACCTCAACCAATAAGTATCAAGTACTGGTTTTATCAACATCACTAGTTAATAAAAGGTAGTGCCAGGACGTTATCTTAAACAGTTAGAAATAGAACTACCAAATCCCACTCCTCGGAATATACCCTAGAGAAACAAAAGCCTTCACACAAACAGATATATGCACACCCATGTTTATTGCAGCTCTGTTTACAATAGCAAAAAGCTGGAAGCAACCAAGGTGTCCATCAACGGATGAATGGGTAAATAAATTGTGGTATATCCATACAATGGAATACTATGCATCGATAAAGAACAGTGATGAATCTGTGAAACATTTCATAATATGGAGGAACCTGGAAGGCATTATGCTGAGCGAAATTAGTCAGAGGCAAAAGGACAAATATTGTATAAGACTACTATTATAAGATCTTGAGAAATAGTATAAACTGAGAAGAACACATACTTTTGTGGTTACGAGGTGCGGAGGGAGGGAGGGAGGGAGAGGGTTTTTTACTGATTAATTAGCAGACAAGAACTGCTTTAGGTGAAGGGAAGGACAACACTCAATACATGGAAGGTCAGCTGAATTGGACTGGACCAGCAAAGAAGTTTCCGGGATAAAATGAATGCTTCAAAGGTCAGCGGAGCAAGGGCGGGGGTTTGGGGACCATGGTTTAAGGGGACTTCTAAGTCAATTGGCAAAATAATTCTATTATGAAAACATTCTGCATCCCACTTTGAAATGTGGCGTCTGGGGTCTTAAAGGCTAACAAGCGGCCATCTAAGATGCATCAATTGGTCTCAACCCACCTGGAGCAAAGGAGAATGAAGAACACCAAGGTCATATGACAACTAAGAGCCCAAAAGACAGAAAAGGCCACATGAACCAGAGACCTACATCATCCTGAGACCAGAAGAACTAGTTGATGCCCGGCCACAATCGATGACTGCCCTGACAGGGAGCACAACAGAGAACCCCTGAGGGAGCAGGAGATCAGTGGGATGCAGACCCCAAATTCTCATAAAAAGACCAGACTTAATGGTCTGACTGAGACTAGAGGAATCCTGGCGGTCATGGTCCCCAAACCTTCTGTTGGTGCAGGACAGGAACCATTCCCGAAGACAACTCATCAGACATGGAAGGGACTGGACAATGGGTTGGAGAGAGATGCTGATGAACAGTGAGCTACTTGTATCAGGTGGACACTTGAGACTGTGTTGGCATCTCCTGTCTGGAGGGGGGATGGGAGGATAGAGAGAGTTGGAAGCTGGCAAAATTGTCAGAAAGGAGAGACTGGAAGGGCTGACTCATTACGGGGAGAGCAAGTGGGAGTATGGAGTAAGATGTATATAAACTTATATGTGACAGACTGACTTGATTTGTAAACGTTCACTTGAAGCTCAATAAAAGTTAATAAAAAAAAAAAAAAAGGTAGTGCCAGGATTAGAACCCTAGTCTGGAGGTGAATGCCCAAAGCATGGTTTTCCATTATTCAAGGTTTTCACTGGAGCTTCAAGCAATATCGAAAACCAAAAAAAAAAAAAAAACAACCCCAGTGCCGTCGAGTCAGTTCCGACTCATAGCGACCCTACAGGACAGAGTAGAGCTGCCCCATAGAGTTTCCAAGGAGCACCTGGTGGGTTCGAACTACCGACCCTTTGGTTAGCAGCCGTAGCACTTAACCACTATGCCACTAGGGTTTCCAAGCAATATCAGGGGGAAAATAAAAATGCAACCCAAACCCGTTGCCATCAAGTTGATCCTGACTCATAGCCCCATAGGACAGAGTAGAACTGCCCCATAGGGTTTCCAAGGAGTGGCTGGTGGATTTGAACCACTGACCTTTTGATTAGCAATCATCATTCTCCACCACTGTGCCACTGGGGCTCCCAGGGGAGAATGGATGAGTATAAAGGACAGAACTCAGAGGCATTTCAAGAATGGCAATGACGATCCAGAATTGCTGTCAGGTACAGGCCCAGTCTGATAAGGTAGAGGGTTGGTGAAGACAAGGGAACCCCTCAAATGAGATGGATTGGCACAGCGGCTACAACAATGGCTCAAACATACCAGCAATCATGAAGATGGTACAGGACAAGGCAACGGTTTGTTCTGTTATAGCTAAGGTCACCATGACTTGGAGCTAGCTCAAGGGCAACTAACAACAACAGGTGTGGTCTGGGAAAATGGGGGAAACTGGGTGGAGTGAATGACAATGTAATTAAGGTAGTACATTTTAACACAGATAATGTGAATAGAGAAGAAAGGGCCCTGGACCAGGAGCTCGGTCACGCTGCTGTCCTTTAGTGTCCTGTTAAATTCTAACAAGTTAGAAGATGCACTCAAAATTGCAGTGCCTGTGAGAATTCTTCATTGTATTATTCAGAGCTGGAACTCTTAGATATAGCAATTTAAGCAGGTTTAGCCACTTTAAACACATTAACACGCAGGTTCGGTTTCCAAGCTCTACATTTTTGATATTCATTAAGTTAGATTTAGACCTCAAATAGCAGCTAATGTTTGATACCAACCTGCAAATGTTTTCCACAGAATCTAACATTCCAAATTAGAATCTTAAATTTGTTCCTATGGACACAAATTAAATAGTGTGATGTTTGCTGTTGTTGTTTTGTTTTATCTGTTTACTTATTTCCCCCTCCCGCCCCACAAAATCACTTTAGCCCATTCAGCTATTATGCAATATTTGACACAACATTCTTCTATTTTTCACGAGTCCCTTTTCAGTTGAACTCAGGTGCTACAATCCGGTAAACTGTGTAGTTGTTGTTGTTGTTAGGTGCCATCGAGTCGGTTCTGACTCATAGCGACCCTACGTACAACAGAACAAAGCTACCCGGTCCTGCGCCATGCCCACAATTGTTATGCTTGAGCCCACTGTTGCACCCACCATGTCAATCCATCTTGCTGAGGGTCTTCTTCTTTTTCACTGACCCTCTACTTTACCAAACATGATGTCCTTCTCCAAGGACTGATCTCTCCCGATAACACTTCCAAAGTATGTAAGACGTAGTCTTGCCATCCTTGCTTCTAAGAAGCATTCTAGTTATACTCCTTCCAAGACAGGTTAGTTCATCCTTTTGGCAGCCCATGGTGTATTCAATATTCTTCGCCAACACCACAATTCAAAGGCGTCAATTCTTCTTCAGTCTTCCTTATTCATTATCCAGCTTTCACATGCATATGATGCGATTGAAAATACCATGGCTTGGGTCAGCCGCACATTAGTCTTCAGGATGACATCTTTGCTCTTCAACACTTTAAAGAGGCCCTTTGCAGCAGATTTACCCAATGCAATGCATCTTTTGATTTCTTGACTGCTGCTTCCATGGCTGTTGATTGTGGGTCCAAGTAAAATGAAATCCTTGACAACTTCAATCTTTTCCCTGTTTATCATGATGTTGCTCATTGGTCAAGTTGTGAGGATTTTTGTTTTCTTTATGTTGAGGTGTAACCCATACTGAAGGCTGCGGTCTTTGATCTTCATCAGTAAGTGCTTCAAGTCCTCTTCACTTTCAGTAAGCAAGGTTGTGTTATCTGCATAATGCAGGTTGTTAATGAGTCTTCCACCAATCCTGATACCCCCTTCTTCACATAGTTCAGCTTCTCAGATTATTTGCTCAGCACACAGATTTAAAAGGTATGGTAAAAGGACACAACCCTGACGCACACCTTTCTTGACTTTAAACCACGCAGTATCCCCTTGTTCTGTCTGAACAACTGCCTCTGGATCTATGTACAGGTTCCTCACAAGCACAATTAAGTGTTCTGAAAAACTGTAGAGAATTATTTTTGCATGTAAAACCTATAGGAAGCCAGTTCCTATCCCCCTAAATAATATTGGAATAGGGTCAGGAAAGAGTCATCCTCTAAATGGTAAACACAGAAAAACATTAGCCCACACTAGTTTTAGAAAAATAATACACTATAAGACAGTGTTGCTGGTGAAGGCTGTGCAAAGCCATGAGTCACAGAAAGGGATCAACATATGTGCTTTAGTGGCTTGGCATAATGGTGGATAAGAGCCTGGGATTGGAGTCAGTTCAGACGGGTGTTAATCCTGGTTCAGTCCTAAGTGGAGTATGACCTTGGGCAAGACACTTATATTCTTTGAGTCTCATTGTTATCATCTGTAAAATAAAAATACTAATGACTGGCTCATAGACTGTTCTGAGTACTAAATGATACATTTGCAAAGCAGCTGGCAAAGGGCAGACAGTAAATAATTAGTAGCTACTGTGATAATGTTGGAAACCCTAGTGGCATAATGGTTAAGAGCTCAGCTGTTAACCAAAAGGTCAGCAGTTTGAATCCACCAGCCACTCCTTGGAAACTCTATGGGGACTTTGTCCTGTATGGTCACTATGAGTCGGAATCAACTCAAGGGCAACAGGTAACGGGTGATAATGTTAGAGATAAAGACTGTAACAATGACGCCGAAGCACAGATAGCTAGCCGTGAATGAAGTGCCACTTGCTATAACATAACTGGGCCATCTAAAATACAAAAATATGATAACACAAGGCAGGGGACCGCCATATTGTCTACAGCAATGGTAACCAAAGAGCAAGAACATATTACCATGATGTTGGCGTTGTTCAGAGAAGAGGGGGCTGATGCTAAGAGCAGCCACAGTCCTTATAGAGGGGTCTCCGTGTGCTGAAGGGATATCACTTGAGAATGTTTTACGTTTTTGGCCCTAACTTTATGTACTTTTTGATACGGAATTTGGGTAAGATGAGGTAACTAACATTTACTGGGGGCAGTGGTAGCTCAATGATATAATTATTGCCTTCCATGCAGGAGACCCAAGTTAGATGCCTGGCTAATGTACCTCAGGCACAGCCACCATCTGTCAGTGGTAGCTTTCGTGTTGCTATAATGCTGAAGAGGTTTCAGCAGAGCTTCCAGACGAAGACAAACTAGAAAGAAAGGCCTGGCGATCTACTATCAAAAATCAGCCAATGAGCAACTAATCATGAGGATGGCACAGGACTGGGCAGAGTTTTGCTCCACTGAGCGTGGGGAGAGAAGAAGCATGAGTCGGGGCTGGCTCAATGGCAGCTAACAACAATAATACAGGCACCTTCTGAAATCTCCCCAGTCCCAGGCAGCACTTGAGGTCACCACTTGCCTTTGTATTTATTTCTTAGCTTAACATTCCACTCCCTTTACACCTCTTTCTATGCCCATCAACTTACCCTTACTTTTTCCTAATACTGGTATGGACTAGAAGCTGTTTCTTTTCAAACAATTAATCTGAAACAGTACCTGACCCAAGGGAGGTGTGTAACAATGGGTTAACCCATGACTGGGGGACTCTATTTGCTTTTTCTGCATTAAGAAATTGCTTAGGGTAAGGCACACACTTGCGTTTTTATGAACCATCTCCATTAGAGATTATGTTAAAGGTTCACAAGGATTCCTGGGTGCCGCAAATTGTTAAGCACTCAACTACCAGCCGAAAGGTTGGCGGTCTAACCTTACCCAGAGGTGCCTCGGAAGACAGGCTTTGAAACCCTATGGAGCAGCTCTACTCGGCACCCATGAGGTCAACAAGAGTTGGACTTGACTCAGTTGCAACTAGCAACAACAATGGCAACTAACAAAGGTCCACACTGCCAAAGGTACAACCAAGCTCTGGCATCCCAGCACAGAGGGAGCAGTCATTGACTGGCTGGAGAACAGGAAGGCATTTTTGTAAGCTTAAAGTCAGCTGATCTTTCAGAATCTCCCCACATAATTCATTTATTTTTCCTCAGTCACTTCTTTCTGAGTACCTCCGAATTTGGTATGGTCTTTCTCATGCGAAGGGTCTCAATGTGTTGATGAACATATGGAAATTTTTTCTCCTTGCTGTCAGAGACCCCTGACTTGACTGAAGATCGGTTTTACTAACGCACTGTATTATTTTGATATATTTGAAACAAGGTCATGAAAATTAGATTGAGTGCCGAAAAGATCAAAATTACGTGCACACGTGTGTATTTATTTATATGAATTGTAGCATGCAATCGCCAGAAAGCCTTTGTGACCCAGAAAAGAATAACATTTGATTAGTTTACTTCAGTTTAATCCATACAGACTCTAAATTTTATAGGTATTGCAAAAGTAAAATGTCCTTTCTTCAAAAGGAAAGGTTTCCAGTAAACAAAAAAAGGGGGTGGGAGAGCGAGGTTTCAATATTTCACTTTTCCACTCAGCTAATGTTTAATTCATTGCCTCTTCTGCCAACTCAATTTAAAGCAAGGACATCTATCAACAGAAAAGATGTGGCAAAACTCAACATCGTACTCTGGTTTCAACTTATAAGAGGACCATATCCAAATTATGCTAAAAGGAATGATCTGACAACACAAGAATTTCAAAAGAAAGAAAATCAGGCATGAAGGAACAAAGGAAGCAAGCCAGTTACAACATTATAACAGTCTAGGACACACATATCACTAATGATAAATTCTTTAGGCAAAGCAAGACATATGATTTGTATGAGATGGAGTATTCTGGCACCTAATGTTAGTGGTTCGAATTCACCCAGAGGTGCCTCAGAAGAAAAGTCTGGCAACCTACTTCCAAAAGATAGTAGCCATTAAAAACCCTATGGAGCACAGGTCTACTTTCACACACATGGGATGGTCATGAATCGGAGTTGACTTGAGGGCAACTGGCATGGTGAATGTCAATCTTATTGCTAACAGAATATCTGTTATAAAAAGTTGTAGCCTCTTATTCTTTGTGTGTGTGCGTGCATGTGTGAGGGTGTGTGTGTGGCCTTTTCTTATTTCCCTGCTGGCCTCTGGTTGTACTGTGGGCAGAACATTACAAGCGGCCTATTTTGCCTGCAGTGGATTGCTGAGCCCGTGCACCTCCGGTAAGGGTTAAAATGGTACGTGAGCACATAGTGATAAACTTCTCCGTATTGCCATATCATCATGGCTGACTCACTTGTTCCATAAGAACGTATAGCTACTACCTAGAAAGGTGCACCTGACCCAAGCCACGGTACTTTCAGTCACCTTATATGCATGCAAAAGCTAGACAATGAAAAAGGAAGACCCAAGAAGAACTGATGCATTTGAAATACGGTGTTGGCAAAGAATACTGAATATACCACGGACTGCCAGAAGAATGAACAAATCTGTCTTGGAGGAAGTACACCCAGAATGCCCCTTAGAAGAGAGAATGGTAAGACTTTGTCTCAGTTACTTTGGACATGTTATCAGGAGGGACCAATCCCTGGAGAAGCACATCGTGCTTGGCAAAGCACGATGGCCAGCAAAAAAAAAGGAGGACCCTCAATGAGATGGACTGACACAGTGGCTACAACAATGGGCTCAAACATACCTACTATTTTTAGGATGGTGTAGGACCTTTTTTTTTTTTTTAGGACCAGGCAACATTTTGTTCTGTTCTACATAAAGTCACTATGAGTTGGAGCCAACTCAATGGCACCTAATAACAACCTAGAAGGTGAGCATCTTCAAAAAAATGGCCAAAATAATTTTATGTTTAAAGAATTAGTAACACTATCAAACTTTCTCATACTGACTTTGAAAATACAAGATTGCTGAATGGCAACCTGAATGACAGCATCTAAGGTGGTGCAATTTTAAGGCCTATGGAAGCCAGTGTTCACCATGGGGGGAAACAAGGACTCTAATTCACCCAGAGGCCCTTGATATTTACTCTGTGCCCAAGAATTCATTGGATTTGGTGGCTATCATTTTATTTCTTTGGGATAAAATGAAGAGACTGCTTGTCTTTTCAGGGTTCTACAACATGAAGAATGAAAGACTCTTTATTGGAGATGTTAAAAAAAAAAAAAAAAATCCTGTTGCCGTTGACTCGATTCTGATGCATAGCGACCCTATAGGACAGAGTGGAACCGCCCCATAGAGTTTCCAAGGAGCGGCTGGTGGATTCGAACTGCTGATGTTTTGTTTAACAGCCCAGTTCTTAACTACTACACCACCAAGGTTCCAACAATTAGAGAGGTTGGAAAGAGTAAATATGCCATACCCTCAGCAAGTAAATATCTTGGGGAAATACAAACACACAAAAAACAGAATACTGAATTATGGTAATCTCTTGCGGCAAGAAACTATGGTAGACCATTAGCCCCCAAAACGATCTGGGTGATACTAACTGTACACATAACTGAAAACCACTGTTGAGGGAAGACAACACAGCTCACGGGTGCCTCATCTCTTGAACAGATCATATATAGAGATGTTCACGTTCCTAAGTGATCCAGAATCCCTCACAGAAAAAAAAAAAAAGTAAGCCAAGGCGATGCTATAATAAAGAAAACAGCATCATTTTCTGCAAATGTCCTTGTTCTTAAAAAAAAAAAAATTCATCAACCCATTGAAATTAAGGTTCTCCTTCTCTTTGGGGGGATGGGAAGCTAGCTGGTTTACTTCATCGATTCCATTAACTCATATATTTTCAGAATCCACATTCTAATAGCACAGAGCTCATTGAACACATATATTGTGTGTTTCTGTGTAAGCACGCATCACACGGGCTGTACTGATGCAGCCATTTCTAAGCCAGGTCGGCTGTTTCTGGCTTAAGTGAGGTTTTGTCTGATTAGAGATCACTGCTGTGTCTCAAGTGCAAATATTATATAGGGCAAATCAGAGTAACCTATTTTCCCATTATGACCTTGTATATTTTATATTTGTATGTTTTTAGACAAATGAAAAGTCGCCTCTGCTGGTTTATTTATATAAAAGGAGTTATCAAGCATCTCATAGAGTTTTAGGACAAGAATGTTCCATGGTTCTACAGGAAAGTTGGCCAATTTTTTTTTTCAGTCTCTTTTTTTTTAATTTAAATAATAGGTTTTATTTTTTAGAGAAGTTTTAAATTTATAGAAAATTGAGCAGAAAGTAAAGAAAGTTCCTTACTCCCTCTACCCTCTGTACCCCATTTGTCCTATTAGAACCCTGCACTCCTGTGGTACATTTGTCACAACTGATAAACCAACTGAGACATTATTGTTAAACCACATTGTCTTAGTCATCTAGCACTGCTATAACAGAAATACCACAATTGGATGGCTTTAACAAAGAGGAATTTATCCTCTCGCAGTCAAGTAGGCTACAAGTCCAAATTCTGGGTGCCAGTTCCAGGGGAGCTTTTCTTCTGTCGACTCTGGAGGAAGGTCCTTGCCATCTCTCCTCCTGTGGTCTAGAAGCATTCTCTGCACAGGAACCTGGCGTCCAAAGGATGTCCTCCTGGCTCTGCTTTCTTGGTAGTATGAGGTTCGCCTGTCTCTTTGCTCGCTTCTGTCTTTTATATTTCAAATTGATTGGCTTGAGACACAATCTAATCTTGTATATCTCACCAATATAACTGGCACTAATCCATCTCATTACATCATAGTGATAGGATTTACAACACATAGGGAAATCACACCCAATGCTGGACAATCACACAATACTAGGGCTCATGGCCCAGCTAAGTCGACAGATATTTCTGGGGGACACAATTCAATCCATGACACCCACGGTCTACAGTAGGGTTCCCTTCTTGTTCTCTGGATTTTGAAAAATGCATTTCATGTATCCACCATTACAGTAGCACCCAGGATAGTTTCACTGCCTCCATAATTCCCTTTGCTTCATCTATTCATTCCTCTCCTTCTTCCCCTGAATCCCTAGCAATCACTAATCTTTAACTGTCTCTATACAATTGTCTTTTCAGGAATGTTACATAGGTGGAATCATACTGTGTGTAGCTTTTTCAAACTGGCTTCTCTTAACTAAGCAGTATGCATTTAAGGTTCTTCCATGTCTTTTCATAGTATGATAATAATAATCATTATACTACTAATAAAAAATAATATATAATTAATAATAATAAACCATTGTATGTATGCACCACAGTTTATTTGTTCATCTATTGAAGGACATCTTGGTTGCTTCCAGTTCTTTGCATTATGAATAAAGGTGCTACAAACATTCGTATGCAGGTTTTTGTGTGGACATAACTTTCAACTCAGTTGGGTAAACACCTAGGAGCATGATAGCTAAATATAACGGTAAGACTATGTACAGCTTTGTGAGAAACTAACAGTGATCTTCAAAAGTGGGTATAATGTTTTACATTCCCACCAACAATAAAGAAAGTTCCTGTTGCTCCACAAACTCGTCAGCATTTGATATTGTCGGTTTTGGGATTTTAGCCATTTAATAGGTGTAGCTATAAGTTGGAATTGACTCAATGGCAATGGTTTGGCTTTTTTTTCATTTCACTGGTATCACCTTAATGTTTCAATTTGCAACTCCCAAATGACATACTATGTTGAGCATCTTTTCACATGCTTATTTGCCACACGTTATATGGTAGCATAGTGGTTAAGAGTTCAGCTGCTAACCAAAAAGTTTGGCAGTTCAAATCTACCAGCCTCTCCTTAGAAACCCTATGAGGCAGTTCTGCTCTGTCCTGTAGGGTCACTATGAGTCAGAACCAATTGGATGGCACCTAACAACAACAACAATGTATTCTTTGGTAAGGTGTTTATTCACATCTTTTGCCCATTTTTTAAATTGTTTGTTTTCTTACAGTTGAGTTTTAAGAACTTTTTGCAATACTGGACACAAGTCATTTATCAGCTATATGTTTTGCAAATATTTTTCCCAGTACGTGGTCTTGTGTTTTTATTTTCTTAATGGTATCTTTCACAGAGCAGGCATTTTTAATTTTAATAAACTCTAACTTAATATTTTTTGTTCATGGATCACAGTTTTTAAGTTGCATCGAAAGACTAATCACTAAACCCAAGGTCCCCTGTATTTTCTTTTATGGTATCTCCCAGAAGTTTTATAGCTTTGGGCCTTACATTTAAGCCTGTGATACATTCTGAGTTAATTTTTTGCGAAGGATGTAGGCTCTGTGTCCAGATGTGGCTCTTGGTTGAATTTGGCCGCCAATCTAGGCCAACCCCAGTTTTACCAAAGGGGAGCCCAGGAGGTGATGAAGTTGCTGAAGGTCACACGGCAAGGGGCTGATGGAGTGTGAAGCATGCTGAGTAGACCATTTTCTAGGTCAGCTCACAGCACAGACCAAGTGCACCTTTTAGCCTCCTTGGAATTAATATCTCTGTGCTGTATTTAGTCACTCCACTGTGTCATTTTCTTCTGCTAATAATATTAATAACCTCATGTGTATGCTCATAGCTTTTTAAAATCAACTAACTTCCTAATTTTTTTTCATTTTTTTTTCAACGAGCACAATTATTTTTCACTTAATCAGCAAAGAACTAATAAAACAATCACAATTATGTTTGTGCTATGAAATCACAGCAAGATAAGTGGTTCCAATCAGCTACAGGAAGCACACAAAGAACACTTCACTCGAAAATGGTGATTCAAGTTATTCGTCTAACTTCCCTGGGCCTCATACTGAAACCAAACCAAACCTGTTGCCATGGGGTTGATTCCAACTCATAGCAACCCTACAGGACAGAACTGAACTGCCCCACAGGGCTTCCGAGGCTATAATCTTTACGGAAGCTGACCACCACATCTTTCTCCTGTGGAGCTGCTGGTGGGTTCAAACTGCTGATGTTTTGGTTGGCAGCTGAGGGCTTAATAACTGCGTTGCCAGAACCCCTCTATGTGTCATAAAAAAAACCACTGCCATGGAGTCAATTCCAACTCATAGTGACCCTACAGGACAAAACAGAACTGCCCCATAGGGATTCCAAAGCTGTAACCTTTCCCAAAGCTGGCTGCCACATCTTTTTCCTGTGGAGCGACTGGTGGGTTCAAACTGCTGACATTTCAGTTAGCAGCGAGCTCTTAACCACTGTGCTCCCATAAACCAAAAAAAACCCACATAGTTCTGTTTAATTCTGAATCTGTCTAGAAAAATACCACCTTTCCAGGGATTTAAGTTTACCAGTAAGTAACATGAAGTGTTTTAGGGCAAAAATGAAAATAAGGGAATGTTAGAGTACTGTCACCCTGACTCTTTTCCATGTGTGCTTTCCTTGATGGAGTAGAAAGTTTGTGCAAAGGGGAAGCTGGGCAAAGACAGTTGAGGGAGGCTGAGAGCAAAGGAGAGGGAGGACAATGAGGGAAAACTCAGGTGCAGGTTCTTAAGTATTTCACACTGGCGTTTAGAATTGGGGGAGTCACAGGAGGGCTCAGGGTTGTCTTTAATGTCGCCCATACTCTTGATACTGTGACTCAAACTCTTTCAAAAGACAGAAGTCTCAAATCAAAAAAGCAAAAAGTTTCCATCAAGTCATCTTCAACTCATGGTGACCCCATGTGTGTCAGAGTAGGACTGCGCTCCGTAGGTATTCAATGACTGCTTTTTCACAAGTAGATCACCAGGCCTGTCTTCAGAGGCACCTCTGAGTGGACTCAAACCTCCAACTTTTGGTTTGCAGCTGAGCACATTAACTTTGCACCACCACCACTCCAGCCTCACATATTAATAATGTTATGTTAACTTAGTATAAGAAGCCCTGGTGGTGTAGTGGTTAAGAGTTTCGCTGCTAACCAAAAGGTCAGCAGTTCGAATCTACCAGCCTCTCCTTGGAAACCCTGTGGAGCAGTTCTACTCTATCCTACAGGGTCACTATGAGTTGGAATCAACTCGACCGCAATGGGATTTTTGTGTGTGTGTGTGTGTGTGGAATTCGGTGTAAAGACTGATATTCTAAAAGTAAATTTTAAATTGCAAATAATAAAATATTTTGTAAATAAATACATTAAATAAAAATCAATTCTTTTAAATGATACGGCAACTTTCACTGTAACAGTTCCAGAGCACCTTTCCTTCTCTTCTTCCTTAAATTTAGGGTATTAGGTCCATGAGCTACTCCCCGGATCAGACCCATGGCAATTCTCATTCTGTTTCTGTGTAAAACATTTTTAATATGATGAGTTGCTTCAGATATTTAAATCAGTGTTTTCTTCCCAATCGGGTCAAGAAAGAGTTAAAATAGGCACAAACCAAAAAAAACCAAACCCAGTGCCGTCGAGTCGATTCCTACTCATAGCGACCCTATAGGACAGGGTAGAACTGCCCCATAGAGTTTCCAAGGAGCGCCTGACAGATTCGAACTGCTGACCCTTTGGTTAGCAGCCATAGCATTTAACCACTATGCTGCGCACATCATATGGAATTTCCAATGCCAGAAGAAGCAATTAAGCAAAATTGTCGTCATAAAATTTATACTGAAGAGAGATAGAACACCTGGTTTAAAAAAAAAAAAAATTTTTTAGTTATCAGTTAATACCTTTTTATTATGTTCTGCCTGGCTTTCTTTCTCCTTACGTTTGATGATACTTGGGCTGGAGGTACTTATGATTTATAGTAAGGATGACAATTAAGATTTATATGCACAGGAAATACTTTGCATCTCTGCTCCATGTAGAATAACACCAGGCGTCATTCCTTCTAATCCCACAGTGGGGAAGGGAGCTGAGCCTGAGTGAGAGCAGAAAGATGGTGCAGGAAGGTGAGAGTATCATTAGGATGGCAGAGTCTGAATTTGCCAATGCTGCTGAGACAGAAACACCTCAAGTGGGTGACTTTAAAGAACAGAAATTTATTCCCTCACAGGTCAAGAGACTAGAAGTCTGAATTCAAGGTGTCAGTTCTAGGGGAAGAATCTCTGTGGGCTCGTGAAGGAGGTTCTTCTTTCAACTTCTGTAGCCTGGTGTTCCTCAGTTCCTAAGAGATCTCCACGTGGGATCTGTCTTCCACTGTCTGTGTGCACTCCTATGTTTAACCTGTTCTTATATGACTCTGTAATGATTAGGTTTAGGCCACACCCTCCAAGGAGCGGCTTGGTGGATTCGAACTGCAGACCTTTTGATCAGCAGCCGTAGCTTTTAACCACTGTGCCACCAGTGGATAATGTTATTATCATTAACATAATAAAAACTCTATTTTCAAATGTGATCATACCCACCCATAAAGGGTTAGAAGCCCTGGTTGCACACTGGTTAAGTGTTTTGCTGCTAACCAACTAGTCAGCTGTTAGAATTCACCACTAGCTCCTTGGAAACCCTATGGAGCAGTTCTACTCTGTCTTATGGGGTCACTATGAGTTGGAATCGACTCAATGGCAATAGGTTTGGCTTTTTTTTCGTATAAAGGGTTAGGATTCTAACCCATATTTGGGGTGGGGGGGGACACAATTCAATCCTTACTAGCAGTGAAAACAACATAGAGAAATACTGATTAGAGGGGAAAGAAGGATATAAAATAGAACAACTTATTGGACTTAGATACATTTAAAGGGAGACATTATGAGCCGGAATTGCCTCCATGGCAATGGGTTAATGGGAGATTAGCATTGGCTGTGATGAGGAGGGAGGGACGAGCATTGGGTGGTAAGATGACCAAGGTTACCTCAAAGCTTCAGTTAGAATTCTTATCAGCCATAGTAAGAAGATACTCATAACAGCCCATGAACGAGGGTCACAGTCGGTGTGCAGTAGAATTAATAGGGGTTACAATTCTGCCTCCTGGGGAGATGGAACAGGTCACAGGCACAAAGGTGGCAGAACACCTTTCATGAAGACCAGGGACTTAAAAAACGAAAGTGGGGCTCAGGACACAGAACAAAGGCCCATCTTGAGGATTCTGTAAGGAGAAATGGCACAGGTATCTCTCTTGTGTTTTCAACCAAGAAGAAAATTCAGAACCCAGGGAGAAAGTATCCACCATTTGTGGCAAGGAAAAAAAAAGTCATATTTCTGGAGGCCAGTTCAAGCGAATTGCAAGAGAATTGGTCACTTCTGACTATCACACTGTCTTACCTCCTCTTCCCACTTCTCAGAGGGCCCTCTGCCCCACCCACTTTTTATATCTGAAGCCAAGACTCCCTCTGGTCTGCCTCTTCGGCAAACTACAGGTAAGCCCCGACTTAGTACTGGGCTCTGTTCCGACCACTCCATCTTAAGTGGGTTCTGACGTAAGTCAAATACCTCATTTTTTTCCCATTGTTATTGTCATAGCCTGTTATGAGGCAGCGTTTTGAACAATAAATCATAACGCTGAACATCTTCGAGTGAACATCTGAGAATAATAACAGCAAATTACGTGCTGCAACACTGTATGTAGTACCTATTACTAAAGATTAAGATACTAAAGAAAAAAAAAAGACGGTCATAAGTGCAGTTCATTGTAACTCGAATACGTCGTAAGTAAGTCGCGGACTACCTGTACAGCAAACTAGAAAGCTGATACAAACTGAGAAACAGCCCCAGTCCTCTGTAAAGAGCCTAGGATCTTGGGGCTGGTGAGGTCCTGTCTGGCTCAGGACATGTCTTACAGCACCCAGTGGGGACATGAATGTTTACATGACTACATGAGGGATTGTACCATTCTGTAAGTCCTTGAGTCTGGTGTTTTTCTATATCTCTCCCACTCCCAGCCGCACCCACCACCCCCCACCACCCCAATAAGAGATGAGCTTCAATAGGATCTGCCTGTAATTTCTGTGATGAGATTCCATAACGTGTGGGGCACACCCATGGCTTCAGGGTCAGGCGTCACGGAGGCGGATAACCATGTTTCCTTAAGTGTGTTGCACGAGAAACGGATATACAAGGTGTTAAATAGAATGGATCCCGTACATCTCCAAATAAGCTTGGAGAAACACTGGCTTAAAAGGAATAGGTGTCTTGCTACAGGACACTGTAAACCTTCTAAAAAGTGACAGCGCCTGCGGTATTTTATCAAGCATATTATACCATTGTACCCTCTGTCTACGACAGCTCTGTCCAATAGAAGTACAGCATGAGCCACACATGTAAGCTACGTATAAAAATAAAAAAAAAACGAACCTGTTATCATCGAGTCAATTCTAACTCATAGATTTTAGATTTTCAAGTAGCTGCATTAAAAAAATCTTTTTAATGTGAAATTAATTTTAATAATATAGTTTATTAATCAAGCATATCAAAACAATTATTTCGACATGTAATCCATTTACAATACTGAGATAAAGTTTACATTCTTTTTTATTGTGCTATATCTTTAAAATACAGTGTGTCCTTTACTCTTACAGCATCATCAATTCAGGCTAGCCACATTTTGAGTGCTCAGTAGCCACATGTGGCTAATGGCGCCTCATTGGATGGTAGAGGTCTAGGGTATCTGGGGAGGCTACTGTTTCACAGCACAGGTGTAATTTGCTATGCACAGATACGCACTACTTCCTAAGGTGGACTGCTATGATGCTGACTCATTCAGTAATTCTCTTACTTTGGTACCTTTCCCATATGGTTACAGAGGACTCAAAAGTGTCCAGGGCTACCTGGCCATGAGAATGACACAGAGATGCTGTGACAGATGGCAATACATGAGGTTTAAAAATGCCTGCCAATCCATCCTTAGAAAGAGAATGTCTGAGTTTACAGAAAATGGTACATATGTGGTCAAGTGGCTTAAGAAATATCAGAAATAATTTAGAAAAAAAATTAAAACACATACTCTTACCTCATTGGAACTAATTAAAAATAAATACAGAAAATTCCAAGCTTTCTAGAATATTTTTAAATAGAAATGAACAAGATTAATGGTGAAGTAAGTGTCAAGAGGGAAAGAGTTCCCCAAAACTGACATCCCATTGGGTACATTTGTCTAGTGTACGTGGCCCACTGGAAAGCTATCACTTAGCATCATTTTTAGAAAATAAATGTAATGGAATTTTGTTTAATCGGATCCTGTAACAGTTTTTCTCCCACCTGTCTGTCAGTTTGCTGTACTGTGGTGGCTTGTGTAACGCTGTGATGCTGGAAACTATACCACCAGTATTTCAAACACTGGGTCACCTGTGGTGGACAGGTTTCGGTGGAGCTTCCAGATCAAGACAGACTAGGAAGGAATGTCTGGTGATCTACTTCCGAAAATTTGCCAACGAAAACCCTAGGGATCACAATAGAACACTGTCCAACTCGTGTGCTTTGGACCCATCATCAGGAAGGACTCATCGCTGCAGGAGGACACCATGTTTGGTGAAGTAGAAGGCCGGCGAGGGTGAGGAGACCCTCAGCGAGATGGATGGGCGCGACAGACTTGGCCATGTTGATGCTCCTGAGCATGCTGCAGGACTGGACAATGTTTTGTCCTGTTGTACATAAGGCGGCCATGAGTCAGAGTGGACTTGAAGGCAGCTAACAACCGCAACATTAAAAAAAAAAAAAAAAAAAAAAAACCCTTTGCAGTCGAGTCCATTCTGACTCGTAGTGAACCACTAGGACACAGTGGAGCTGCCCCATAGGGTTTCCAAGGAACAACAGCAGATTCGACTGTCAACCTTTTGCATAGCAGCCGAGCTTTTAACCCCTGTGTTACCAGGGCTTCAGCGACAATAGCAACACAGTGGTTTTATATTCCTAATTCTTCAAGTGTTGTTTTTAATTGTCAAATCTAAGACTAAATTAAACAAGATATTTCTCAGAATGCTCTAGGAAAGCCTTTGTGCATAAATGAAGGCCAGAATTTTTAATTCATCAGCGTAATGCAAATTAATTACAATCACATTTTTTAAGGACAATAGTTGCAAGAGAGATTCAGATGTAAAACTTGCCCTAGCATGAAGGACTGCTGAGAAAAGTATTACAGCCCACTCTTCCATTTTACATTTTGGGGATCCATAGCTATTATTTCTTATTTAGGAAGTACAATTGGCTGCACCTGGGCGTATTATTAGCTGTTTACCACAGGAAACCGCATGCTGATGGGCTATAATTTACCACAGAAGAAGAAAAAGGCAAGCCAATTAAAATGAAGCACATCACTCGCTGCCCGTTCGCTGGTTGTTTGGCAGAATTTATTATCTTATACTTTACAAATAAGAGATAATTAGAAAAGGAAGGTGTATGAGAGAATCAAAATTTGGGGACCAAGTTGCTTCCCCTGCATATGAAGGAAAAGTCTCAACAAGTACTTGAAGTCAGCCTTGGCCCCAGAGAAAAACGTACTGACATACATGTCTCTCCAAGATTCACAGAGGTAGGAGCAGCCCCGTCATGTCAGCCAGGACCCTCCTCACCCCAGCAGCCTGCAGCTCACACCCAATCCTGGCCTGGGCCCATGGGCAGTGCACAGGATGCCCTGGAACGTAAGTTAGACCCATAGGCCTGGCATCAGTGGCCCA
Source organism: Loxodonta africana (assembly GCF_030014295.1). Lineage (NCBI taxonomy): Eukaryota > Metazoa > Chordata > Mammalia > Proboscidea > Elephantidae > Loxodonta > Loxodonta africana. The sequence continues at coordinate 221,034,561 of NC_087343.1, forward strand.
CAGTCATGAAAGTCTGTGAAGCACGGTTACATCCTTACAAAAATCAAAGGAGCCCTGGTGGGGCAACGGTTAAACACTCAGCTACTACTGGAAGGTAGATGGTTTGAACCCATCTAGAAGCTCCACGAGAGAAACACCTGGCAAGCTGCTTCCCTAAAGATTACAGCCAAGAAAACCCTACGAAACAGACAGTTCTACTCTGTTGCATGCGGTCAGTATGACTCAGAATTGACTCGATGTCACCCAACAACAGAGAGTGTATTTAAGGACAAGAAACAGTTTCCATGTTGTTGTCTTTCCCCCCTCTTCATGTTATGGGATAATATGACATCCTGATAAAAAGACAATGAGGTTTTGTTTAATTTTTTTTTTTTTTTTTTAATTACAGTCACTAGTTTTGAGTTTGAGGGAATGGGCCCTCGTTGGAAATTCAAATAACTTTTAAAAAGGATGTCATGGATTGAACTATGTCCCCCCAAAAATGTGTGTATCAATTTGGCTGGTCCATGATTCCTGGTACTGTGTGATTTTTCTATGCATGGCAAATCCTGTCTCTATGATGTTAATGAGGGAGGCAGCGGTGTTAGTAAGACAGGACTCAACCTACAAGGTTAGATTGTGTTTTGAGACAATCTCTTGAGATATAAAAGAGAGAAGCTGCAGAGAGACAGGTGGACCTCATACCACCAAGAAAGCAGTAGTGGGAGCAGAGTGGGTCCTTTGAGCCTGGGGTCCCTGTGCAGAGAAGCCCCTATTCTAGGGGAAGATTGATGAGAAGGCCGACAGAGAGAAAAAGCCTTCCCTTAGAGCTGATGCCCTGAATTTGGACTTTTAGCCTACTTTACTGTGAGGAGATAAATTTCTCTTTGTTAAAGCCATCCACTTGTGGTATTTCTGTTACAGCAGCACTAGATGACTAAGACAGAGGAGGACTAGAGATCAGTTTTAATAATTTTAAACATGTGTATACCCTTTTGATTCAGAAATTTCACTAAAAGAACATAGCACAGAGGAAAAATCGTATGTGTGCACAGAGTTCATGAAAAATGTTCATCGAGCGATGACGCGTGACTGTAAAAACTATAAACTACATAATGTCAAATAATAGAAGCTCTGATTATGACATAATCAAGCAATGGAGCACAATGGAGCCATTCTACATCCTTCTACAAAGCAGAAGAATATTAATTTGATATACTGTCAGTGAAACAAATAAAAGGCATGTTATAAAAAAAGTTATAGAAGAACGTTAATATGATCCAAATGATATATATAAATAAAGGTACAAATTAAAACTGTATGTACTTCTAGGCATATATCTATATACATACAGATATTGAGATGTTAGAGATAGAGATAGAAACAGATGATATAGATATATATGCCTAGAAAAAGATGGGAATATTATACACCAAAATGTTAATAGCAATTTTCTCTGAGTCATGGAATTACGGATGACTTTTATTATCAACGTCCTATTTTCCTGTGTTTTCATATTTTCTGTAATCACTCCACATTACATTTATCTTTTGAAAATAAAATTAAAAAGTCATTTAAGAGCAGTCGCCTCATCATTATATTCAATCACTTTGAAAGAAACAGAAGTGGTATGTGAGAAAGTCAGACAATGCAAATGGACCCCAGCAAATTGTTAACCTTTCATACTGAACAAACTTTCATTATTTTGAAGAGTGACATTACCTTCCTGAGAGATTATCACATGCTTTGTATACGCGAGCTTTATGTATTGTATACATAAGAAAAGCAGGATGCCTTGGGCCACACCAATTCCAGGCCTGTTAAGTAGCCTGGGAAATGTACTACCGTGTAGGCTACTATTTCTACCACTATCATTTGCCATCAAGCCAAATCTGATGCACAGCAACCCCATTAGTAGAACCACTCTTGAAATGGCTGATTTTCCAGAAATAGATCACCAGGCCTTTCTTCACAGGCACCTCTGTGTAGATTTAAACCTCCACTGTTTCAGTTAGCAGCTGAGCACTCAATCATTTGCACCACCCAGAGACTCCAACATACTGGCAGCCCAAGTTAAAGTCACACCAGGCACAGAAAGCTATATGCAACCAAGGTTTAAATACAATGTAGGCAAAGCCTTTGTAAGTATCCTGGATCCAGCCATCTATTTTTTTAAAAAATAATATACTTTAAAATTTTTCAGCTATGACATCTCCGACCAGAGCCTGATCTCTAAAATCTATATGATTCTGTTAAAACTCAACCACAAAAAGACAAACAACCCAATTAAAAATTGGGCAAAGGATATGAACACGCACTTCACTAAAGAAGATATTCAGGTGGCTAACACATACATGAGAAAATGCTCTCGATCATTAGCCATTAAAGAAATGCAAATTAAAACTACGATGAGATTCCATCTCACTCCAACAAGGCTGGCATTAATCCAAAAAACACAAAATAATAAATGTTGGAGAGGCTGCGGAGAGATTGGAACTCTTATACACTGCTGGTGGGAATGTAAAATGGTACAATCACTTTGGAAATCTACCTGGAGTTTCCTTAAAAAGTTAGAAATAAAACTACCATACAACCCAGAAATCCCACTCCTCGCAATATACCCTAGAGAAATAAGAGCCTTCACACAAACAGATATATGCACACCCATGTTTATTGCAGCTCTGTTTACAATAGCAAAAAGCTGGAAGCAACCAAGGTGTCCATCAACGGATGAATGGATAAATTATGGTATAGTCACACAATGGAATACTACGCATCAATAAAGAACAGTGATGAATCGGCGAAACATTTCATAACGTGGAGGAACCTGGAAGGCATTATGCTGAGTGAAATTAGTCAGATGCAAAAGGACAAATATTGTATAAGACCACTATTATAAGATCTTGAGATATTGTTTAAACTGAGAACACATTCCTTTGTGGTTAGGAGAAGGGGGAGGGAGGGAGGGAGGGTGGGAGAGGGTTACTTACTGATTAGATAGTAGATAAGAACTACTCTAGGTGAAGGGAAGGACAACACTCAATACAGGGAAGGTCAGCTCAACTGGACTGGACCAAAAGCAAAGAAGTTTCCTGAATAAACTGAATGCTTCAAAGGTCAGCAGAGCAAGGGCAGGGGTGTGGGGACTATGGTTTCAGGGGACATCTAAGTCAACTGGCAAAATAAATTCTATTAAGAAAACATTCTGCATCCCACTTTCAAGTGTGGTGTCTGGGGTCTTAAATGCTAACGAGTGGCCATCTAAGATGCATCAATTGGCCTCAACCCACCTGGATGAAAGGAGAATGAAGAACACCAAGGTCACATGATAACTATGAGCCCAAGAGACAGAAAGGGCCACATGCACCAGAGACTTACATCATCCTGAGACCAGAAGAACTAGATGGTGCCTGGCCACAAGCGATGACTGCCCTGACAGGGAGCACAACAGAGAACCCCTGAGGGAGCAGGAGATCAGTGGGATGCAGAGCCCAAATTCTCATAAGACCAGACTTAATGGTCTGACTGAGACTAGAAGAATCCCGGTTATCATGGTCCCCAAACCTTCTGTTGGCCCAGGACGGGAACCATTCCGGAAGCCTACTCATCAGACATGGAAGGGAGTGGACAATGGGTTGGAGAGAGATGCTGATGAGGAGTGAGCTACTTGTATCAGGTGGACACTTGAGACTGTGTTGGCATCTCCTGTCTAGAGGGGAGATGGGAGGGTAGAGGGGGTTAGAAACTGGCAAAACGGTCACAAAAAGAGAGACTGGAAGGAGGGAGCAGGCTGACTCATTAAGTAAATGGGAGTATGTAGTAAGGTGTATATAAGTTTATATGTGAGAGACTGACTTGATTTGTAAGCTTTCACTTAAAACACAATAACAATTATTAAAAAATAATACACTTTAAATACATTACTTTTAAAAGCTACAGGCAGATGTGACCTGAGAGTCTTGTTCAGCTGTGAGAATTGCAATTTATATACCAGCAGTTACATCTCAACGAGATGGATTGACACAGTGGCTGCATGATAGGCTCAAGCATAACAATGATCGTGAGGATGGTGCAGGACTGGGCAGTGTTTCGTTCCGTTGTACACAGGGTTGCTATGAGTCGGAACAGACTCGATGGCACCTAACGACAGCAATAACAATTACAACAGTATGACCAGCTTGCATAGTTAAACAGGGTTCCACTTGTCCTCTTAAATTGCCATTGTTGTTACGTGCCATTGAGTCGATTACAACTTATACTGAACTTACAGGAAAGAGCAGAACTGCCCTGTAGGGTTTCCTAGGCTGCAATCTTTACAGAAGCAGATCGCCAGGTCTTTTCTGCTGTGAAATGGCTGGTGGGCTCGAACCACACAACTAGGGCTCCTAAATTGCCATTATTTCCTTCAAAAAACTAAAGACACATAAAATAATGGTATACAAATCTCAACACGCAGAATTCTTGTAACATTAATAGAAGTACAATAAGGATCACATGTCCCCGCTGAATCAGGTATATTCAAATTTGCTTTGGTAAAGAAACCAGAAATCAGTTGCTATTGAGTTGATTCTAACTCATGGCAACCCAATGGTGTCAGGGAAGAATTGTGCTCCACAGGCCAGTTTTTCACAAGTAGATCATCAGGCCTTTCTTCAGAGGCACTTTTGGGTGGACTCAAACCTCCAACCTTTTGGTTAGCAGTCAAGAGTATTAACTGTTTACACCACCCAGGTACCCCTGTGGTGAGTCTCTTCTCGCTATAGCTAATATAAATGGAATTTTCTATCACACTCTCTCCCACTGATTCATGCACAGTTTCAAAAGGAGTCTTCTTCAAGCTCACATTGAGAAATAACACAACCACACACATACACACGTACATATGCACACACACAAACACAAATCAATGCCAAGGACCAAAGAGGTGCCTTTTTGTTTAATAATATTTTACTATATTTTCAGTGAAAGTTTACATAGCAAATTAGGTTCTCACTTGACAATTTTTTACAAATTGTTCACTGACATTAGTTAAATTTTTCACAACGTGTCAAACTCTCTTCAATTACGTTCTGGCTGTTCCACTTCCAGGCCTCTCGTTTCCCTGCTCCCTTACCTTCTCATCTTTGCTTTATAGTAATTGTCCACCTTTTGGTCTCATATAGACTGTTTTTAATGGAGAACCGTACTCATGAGTAATAACCTTTATTTTTTGTGCCAATCAAAACCCTGGTGGCACTCTTATTCAACATTGTGCTGGAAGTCCTAGCCAGAGCAATGAGGCTAGATAAAGAAATAAAGGGCATCCAGATTGGCAAGGAAGAAGTCAAAGTACCTCTATTTGCAGATGACATGATCTTATACACAGAAAACCCTAAGGAATCCTCCAGAAAACTACTGAAACTAATAGCAGAGTGTTGGGATACAAGATAAACATACAAAAATCAGTTGGATTCCTCTACAACAGCAAAAAGAACATCGAAGAGGAAATCACCAAATCAATGCCATTTACAATAGCCCCCAAGAAGATAAAATACTTAGGATTAAATCTTACCAGAGATGTAAAAGACTTATACAAAGAAAACTACAGTACACTTCTGCAAGAAACCAAGAGATTTACAAAAGTGGAAGAACATACCTTGCTCATGGATAGGAAGACTTAACATTATAAAAATGTCCATTCTACCAAAAGCGATCTATACATTTAATACAATTCCGATCCAAATCCCAACGACATTCTCCAGTGAGATGGAGAAACAAATCACTAATTTCATATGGAAGGGAAAGAGGCCCTGGATAAATAAGGCATTACTGAAAAAGAAGAACAAAGTAGGAGGCTTTACTTTACCTGATTTTAGAACCTATTATACTGCCACAGTAGTCAAAACAGCCTGGTACTGGTAAAACAACAGATACACAGACCAACGGAACAGAACTGAGAACCCAGACATAAATCCACCCACATATGAGCAGCTGATATTTGACAAAGGCCCCAAAACAGTTAAATGGGAAAAAGACAGTCTTTTTAACAAATGGTGCTGGCATAACTGGATATCCATCTGCAAAAAAATGAAACAAGACCCATACCTCACTCCGTGCACAAAAACTAACTCAAAATGGATCAAAGACCTAAATATAAAATCTAAAACGATAAAGATCATGGAATAAAAAATAGGGACAACGTTAGGAGCCCTAATACATGGCATAAACAGTATAGAAAACATTATAAAGAACGTAGAAGAAAAACTAGATAACCGGGAGCTCCTAAAAATCAAACACTTATGCTCATCCAAAGACTTCACCAAAAGAGTAAAAAGACTACCTACGGCCTGGGAAAAAGTTTTTAGCTATGACATTTCTAATCAGTGCTTGATCTCTAAAATCTACATGATATTGCAAGAGCTCAACTGCAAAAAGACAAATAACCCAATTAAAAAATGGGCAAAAGATATGAATAGACACTTCACTAAAGAAGACATTCAGGTAGCTAACAGATGTATGAGGAAATGTTCATGATCATTAGCCATTACAGAAATGCAGATTAAAACTACAATGTTGGAGAGGCTGTGGAGAGATTGGAACACTTCTACACTGCTTCTGGGAATGTCAAATGGTACAACCACTTTGGAAATCGATTTGGCTCTTCCTTAAAAAGCTAGAAATAGAACTACCATACAATCCAGCAATCCCACTCCTTGGAATATATCCTAGAGAAATAAGAGCCTTTACACGAACAGATATATGCACATCCATGTTTATTGCAGCACTGTTTGCAATAGCAAAAACATGGAAGCAACCAAGGTGCCCATCAATGGATGAATGGATAAATAAATTATGGTATATTCACCCAATGGAATACTACGCATCAATTAAGGACAGTGAGGAAACTGTGAAACATTTCATAACATGGTGGAACCTGGAAGGCATTATGGTGAGTGAAATTAGTCAGTTGCAAAAGGACAAGTACTGTATAAGATCACTATTATAAGAACTTGAGAAATAGTTTAAACTGAGAATAAAACATTCTTTTGTGGTTACGAGGGGGGGAGGGAGGGAGGGAGGGTGGGAGAGGTGTATCCACTAACTAGATAGTAGACAAGAACTACTTTAGGTGAAGGGAAAGACAGCACACAGTACAGGGGAGGTTAGCACAATTGGACTAAACCAAAACAAAGAAGTTTCCTGAATAAACTGAATGCTTCGAAGGCCAGCATAGCAGGGGCAGGGGTCTGGGGACCATGGTTTCAGGGGACATCTAAGTCAATTGGCATAATAAAATCTATTAAGAAAACATTCTGCGTCCCACCTTGAAGAGTGGCGTCTGGGGTCTTAAACGCTAGCAAGCGGCCATCTAATACGCATCAATTGGTCTCAACACATCTGGATCAAAGGAGAACGAAGAACACCAAGGACACAAGGTGATTACAAGCCCAAGAGACAGAAAGGGCCACATGAACCAGAGACTACATCATCCTGAGACCGGAAGAACTAGATGGTGCCTGGCTACAACCGATGACTGCCCTGACAGGGAACACAACAGAGAACCCCTGAGGGAGCAGGAAAGCAGTGGGATGCAGACCCCAAATTCTCATAAGACCAGACTTAATGGTCTGACTGAGACTGGAAGGACCCCAGTGGTCATGGCCCCCAGACCTTCTGTTGGCCCAGGACAGGAACCATTCCCAAAGCCAACTCTTCAGACATGGATTGGACTGGACAATGGGTTGGAGAGGGATGCTGGTGAGTACTGAGCTTCTTGGACCAGGTCGATACTTGAGATTATGTTGGCATCTCCTGCCTGGAGGGGAGATGAGAGCGTGGAAGGGGTTAGAAGCTGGCGAAAAGGACACGAAAAGAGAGAGTGGAGGGAGAGAGCAGGCTGTCTCATTAGGGGGAGAGTAATTGGGAGTATGTAGCAAGGTGTATATGGGTTTATGTGTGAGAGACTGACTTGATTTGTAAACTTTCACTTAAAGCACAATAAAAATTATTAAAAAAAAAAAAAAAAACCCTGGTGGCACAGTGGTTAAGTGCTACAGCTGCTAACCACAAGGTTGGCAGTTCAAATCCACCAGGTGCTCCTTGGAAACTCTATGGGACAGTTCTACTCTGTCCTATAGGGTCGCTATGAGTCGGAATTAACAGCAATGTGGTTTTTTTTTTTTTTGGTGTGTACACCTGGGGACCTATGGAGCCCTGGTGGCACCGTGGTTAAGAGCTCAGCTGCTAACCAAAAGGGTCAGCATGATTTGGAATCTACTCAACAACACCTAACAACAACTGTACTTAATATTATTTTACTATAACAAACTTTAGCCATGAATATAGCCATCTTTCAGTCCTGTGAGTCCTAGTGAATCACTGACCTTGAGGGTGGCTATCAACCAACCAACCAACAAGCTGCCACCACGTCAAGATTCTGACTCACAGCCACTCCACACATCAGATTAGAATTGTGCTCCACAGCGTTTTCAATATCTGATGTTTTGGAAGCAGATGGCACCTCTGGGTGGGCTGGAAACGTCAATTTTTCTCTTAGCAGCCAAGGGCATTAAATATTTGCACCACAGTTGTGAGGGTGATTTTATATGGTTTTCTCAGTCAAATAATGGGCTTAGCACTTTTTTGTGGTTATAAGACACCATCCTGGTGGCACAGGGGTTAAGAGCTCAATAGCTAACCAAAAGGTTGGCAGTTCAAATCCATCAGCCACTCCTTGGAAATCCCATGGGGAGGTTCTACTCTGTCCTATAGGGTCACCGTGAATCGGGATTGACTTGATGGCAATGGGTTTGGGTTTTAATACACTATCTACTGACAAAAGTTGAAAAATTCTGCCTAACTCACATAGTTGCAAGAGAGACTCCATATAGTGTTTTCTCAGTGAAATAAAGTGTTCAGCTGTTTTGTTCTTGTAACACACTATCTAAATAGGTATATTCAAAGAAGACCACACAGGAGGCAGAGCCAAGATGGCAGAATAGACATGTTTCTGGTGAGCCCTCTTTACAACAAAGACCCAAAAAAACAAGTGAAACAAGTATATTTATGACAATCTAGGAGCCCTGAGCACCAAAGGCAAGCTTAGAAAATGAACTGAGGGTCAGGGGGAGGAAGAGATGGTTCAGAAGCAGAGAGGAGTTACAGGACCTGAATTGCGGGGAGTTCTCAGGCACCATTCCTGGAGCAGTGGCAGTGGGCTGGTACTAGCATTCGGCCACAGCTTCCTCAGGGAGAAGCAGCCAGCCACACAGCCCACTCACACCTCCAGAACCTGAGAAGAACGGCGCTCTTGGCAAAAGCTAAGTACTTGTGTATATTTTACCGTGACCCCCCACCCCCAAGCCAGCCTCAGTGGCTGACTTCCCTGGGCCTGAGACAGGCACTGTTGAGTGCCTAGAGTTATCCACCTGGCCTTGGAGAAGGAAAAAATTTGCAATTTGGGGAAAAGATAATTTGCCAGCTCCAGTAACCGGGGGAGCTCATGACAGAAGTGGCTCCTGTCAACGCATAAACGATCCATGGACTTTGAGTACCTTTCCCTTCTGCATGGACCTGTGTGGACCTATTTCAGGAGAATAGGCCCTTGTTGGCAGACTCCAACCATTTCAGCTGTGCGGCAGAGAGTTGGGTGCTTGATATTTCACATTGCTTTGCCTATTAAACAGGGTTCTCACCTACCCACATCAGGGGCCTAAGGACTGGTAGCTCCACTCAGGTCACCCAGCCACCCACAACAGTGGTCCAAGGGTAACTGGTACCTCCCAGTCCTTACAACTAAAAACACTGGGTGCCCATGGTCTGTCTGCAGAACCCACCCACCTGTACGTTCTAGGGATCAGGGACACACTTTCCTCAGAGACAGGTGGGGGATGGTTCTCAGCCCCCTGCCTTCTTTAGATTGTGACCCTCTGCTGCAATCAGATACCAGTACCTACACCAATCACCCTTGCCCCTCTAAGACTGTAGGACAGAGCCTGTACCACACACTTGATGATCAGCTACCTGGACACCTGAGCTGAATTCATACAAGAAAACTGAATGGAATTCTACCTAGAATCTTAGGCTGACACCTGATAACAGCTCTAGCCATCTGGGGACAGGACGTCAGAGCTCCAAAGGCAAAAATAATCAAGCTAGCTCACCCAAGCAACCCATTTGGGCATATCAAAACAAAACAAAGCAAGAAGCTATGACACAGTAAGCAAACATAAACTAATACAATAACTTACAGATGCCTCAGAGACAACAGTCAATATCAAGTCACATAAAGAAACAGACAGTGATCGCCTCAACAAGCTCTGAAAACAAAGAATCAAGGGATCTTCTAGATGAAAGTGTCTTCCTGGAATTACCAGAGGCAGAATACAAAAGATTGATATACAGAACACTTCAAGACATCAGGAAGGAAATGAGGCAATACGCAGAACAAGCCAAGGAACACACAGATAAAGCAACTGAAGAAATTAGAAAGATTATTCAGAAACATAATGAAAAATTTAACAAGCTGGAAAAATCCATAGACAGACAGCAATCAGAAATTCAGAAGATTAACAATAAAATTACAGAAGTAGACAAGCCAATAGAAAGTCACAGGAGCAGAATTGAGCAAATGGAGGGAAGAATTTGTGAACTTGAAGATAAATCACTTGGCACTAATATATTTGAAGAAAAATCAGATAAAAGAATTTTAAAAAATAAAGAAACCTTAAGAATCACGCGGGCCTCTATCAAGAGAAATAACCTACAAGGGCTTGGAGTACCAGAACAGGGAGGGATAACAGAAAGAATTGTTGAAGATTTGGTGGCAGAAAACTTCCCTGATATTGTGAAAGAAGAGAATATATCTATCCAAAATGCTAATCGAACTCCACATAAGGTAGATGTTAAAAGAAAGTCACCAATACATATTATAATCAAACTTGCCAAAACCAAAGATAAAGAGGTAATTTTAAGAGCAGCTAGGGATAAACGAAAAGTCACCTACAAAAGAGAGCCAAGAAGAATAAGCTCGAACTACTCAGCAAAAGCCATGCAGGCGAGAAGGGAATGGGATGACTTATTTAAAAAACTGAAGGAAAAAAATTGCCTGCCAAGAATCATATATCCAGCAAAACTGTCTCTTAAATAAGATGGTGAAATTAGGACATTTCCAGATAAACAGAAGTTTAGGGAATTTGTAAAAACCAAACCAAAACTCCAAGAAATACTAAAGGGAGTTCTTTGGCTAGAAAATCAATAATATCAGGTATCGACCCAAGACTAGAACACTGGGCAGAGCAATCAGAAGTCAACCCAGACAGGGAAATCAAAAAAAAAAGCAAGATTAAAAAAAAGCTCAGGACAGGGTAATGGCGATGTTATTATGTAAAAGAAGACAACATTAAAACAATAAAGAGGGACTAAGAAATGTAGTCATAGATCTTCCATATGGAGAGGAAGATAAGGTGTTACAAACAAATAAAAGTTAGTTTTAAATTTAGAAAAATAGGGGTAAATAATAAGGTAACCACAAAGGAGACAAACTATCCTACACATCAAAATAAAATACGAGAAAAAAATAGAGACTCAGCAAAAACAAAATCAACGACAACAACTATGAGGAAAGGACAATATATAAAGACAATCTACTCGGCACATAAAATTAAGTGGGAAAAAGAAACTGTCAACAACACACAAAAAAAGACATCAAAATGATAACACTAAATTCATACCTATTTATAATTACGCTGAATGTAAATGGACTAAAAGCACCAATAAAGAGACAGAGAGTGGCAGAATGGATTAAAAAACACGATCCATCTATATGCTGCCTACAGGAGACACGCCTTAGACTTAGAGACACAAACAAACTAAAACTCAAAGGGTGGAAAAAAATATAGCAAGCAAACAACAATCAAAACAGAGCAGGAGTGGCAACATTAATTTCTGACAAAATAGACTTTAAAGTTCCATCTATCATAAAGGATAAAGAAGGACGCTATATAATGATTAAAGGGACAACATAACAAGAAAATATAACCATATTAAATATTTATGCGCCCAATGACAGGGCGGCGAGATACATAAAACAAACTCTATCAGCACTGAAAAGTAGGAGACTTCAACACACCACTTTCGGTGAAGGACAGGAAATCCTGAAAGAAGCTCAATAAAGACATGGAAGATCTAAATGCCACAATCAACCAACAGGACCTCATAGACATATACAGAACACTCCACCCAACAGCAGCCAAGTATACTTTATTTCCAGTGCACATGGAACATTCTCTAGAATAGATCACATATTAGGTCATAAAGCAAGCCTTTGTAGAATACAAAACATTGAAATATTACAAAGCATCTTCTCTGACCGTAAGGCCATAAAAGTGGAAATCAATAACAGAAAAATCAGGGAAAAAAATCAAACATTTGGAAACTTAACAATACCCTGCTCAAAAAAGACTGGATTATAGAAGACATTAAGATCGGAATAAAGAAATTCATAGAATCCAATGAAAATGAAAACACTTCCTACCAGAACCTCTGGGACAGTGAAAGCAGTGCTCAGAGGTCAATTTATATCAATAAATGCACACATCCAAAAAGAAGAAAGGGCCAAAAACAAAGAATTATCCCTACAACTTGAACAAATAGAAAGAGAGCAACAAAGAAACCCTGAGGCACCAGAAGAAAACAAATAATAAAATTTAGAGCAGAACTAAATTAAATTAAAAAAAAATAAATAAATGAAATAGAAAACAACAAAAAAAACAATTGAAAGAATTAAGAGGGCCAGACAGAAGTCAAGACCCAGGACAAAACAAGTCACAGAGCCAATGTAAAGAGGACAGTGCTGCTCCTGTCACTCAACACAGAGGCCATGCCCCCACTCACACCTGCACAGAACAGTGGAGGACCCCATGGCCCTGCTGCCATCACTGCCCTGGATACCCAATGGCCTGCAAGCAGAATGGAGTCCTAAAGGTCCCTCTTCTTGACTCCCTGGCTCCCAAGGACTGGACTGTAGATCAGAGTTTCTCAGCCTCTGTACTATTGGCATGTGGACAGATGGGGCTGTTATGGGGGCTGTTCCATGCATCACAGGAGGACTAGTAGCATCCCTGGCCTCTACACACTAAATGTCAGCAACTTCCTCCCAACTGTAATAATCGGAATAATCGGAAATGTCTGCAGATGTTGCCAAATGACTCCTGGGGGACAATACTGCTCCTGCTTGACAACCACCTTGAGAACCTAGGCTAGGTGTCCACAGAGGGGCTATAAGCTCACCTGGAAACTCAGAATCTGCTTACTCAAGTTTCTCCAGTTTCCTCCCTCCCACCCAAACTCACACAGCAGACAAATCCCCAGATGGAGGAAGATTGTTCAGTTGCTAGGCAGGTGAATAATAGCACTTGTTCACTGTGTAACACGAGCAGGCTTTCATTGATGTGGCTGCTTTTGTTAAAGCGAAGAATCAACGGCGATAGTGTCTTACATCTGCTTCCTAAAGAATCTTTTCGTTTCTTTTTCTGGAAGTAGATAGTCAGGCCTCTCTTCCTAGTCTGTCTTAGCCTGGAAGCTACCGAAACCCAAAACCAAACCCAATGCCTTCGATTCAATTCCGACTCATAGGGACCCTATAGGACAGAGTAGAACTACCCCATAGGGTTTCCAAGGAGTGGCTGGTGGATTCAAATGGCCAGCCTCTTGGTTAGCAGCCAAGCTCTCAGCCGCCGTACGACCCGGACTCCAAAACCCAAAACAGGATACCACAAATCTACTTTGTGTCCTTGGGCAAACACTTTTCTCTCTAGGCGAATTCAGTCCTGATCAGTATTGTTGTTAGTTGCCATCAACTCACGGCAACTCCTTGGGTGCAGAATAGAACTGCTCCGTAGGGCTGTCAAGGTTGTGATCTTGTGGAAGCAGGTCGTCAGGCCTGTCCTCCAAGGCACCTCTGGGTGGGTTCAAACAGCAAACCTGTCAGCTAGGAGTCAAGCACTTAACCGTTTGTGCCACCCAGGCCGCTCCAGCCCTCAATTTTCTCTTCTGTGTTGTGGGTCTCTCTCTGTGTTGTAGGGAGAGACCCACAACACAGAAGAGAAAGTAAACAGTTTTATTATTGACTAAGCATTACAACAGAATGTGATACATCACCAGCTGCTAATGAGACTGCAAAGGCAGAAAGAAATCTTACCTTTTATACAGTTAGTTGGACAGAACCCATTACATTCGTGTTTTCACGATAAAATTGCTAATAGTCTAGTATCTTTGTGGCAGGATACCTGAAGTTAGGGGAGGTGCGGAGCTGAGGCGGGGTGATCCTCCTTGAGGATTACGTTTCAGGAGATACAGCTCCGAAGTCTTCAAGGAACCATCCTTGACTTACAGACTTTTCTAAGAAACTTACAAGTTCTCTAAAGTGAATTCTGAAAGAAAAGGGGGCAGGAGAGTCTCTCTCCTTATTTTCCCTTGTATTTGCAGGGGTCCTCCAGCAGTCAGGACCTGGCCTGGTGCTAGGAAGGGGAACAGGGGAAACATTTTGTAAATTAGGGGTTTGAACTCCATTTCCTAAAGCATCTTCCACGTCTACCGTGGGGGTTGTGTATTTTCCCACAGGGTCCATTTTCTTGCTCTGTTCCTTGGTCCCCAGAGTGAGGTCTCACCCCATGTTGTAGTACACTGACATGAGGCTGGATGGGTTTTCCCAGAGGGTCGTGGCAAGTCCCCATACGCAACCCAAAGGCTGACAAGCCTAAGAGGAGGAATGCTCCAAATCACCTCCAAATCATTAGTCACCAGACCAATTTCTTTTTTTAATTCTTCTCCTTTTTATGAAGATATAATTTACATATAATAAAATTCACTCTTTTTAATGTATATTTCTGTAAGACTTGACAAATGCATACAAGTCAATATAACGAGAACACAGTCAAACACACAAGGCTTCTATCAGCCCTTTCCCCCCAAAGTTCCCAGGGGCCTCTTTGTATCAACTTCCCTGCCCCTCCTCTAGCCCTAGTGGTCAGTGATCTAGTTTCTAGCCCAAATGTCGGATAAATGCAATTAGAGAGCACGTAGCCTATGAGCCTGGCTTCTTTCACGTATCATAATGCATGTGAGATCCATTCATGTTGCTGCCTGTCTTAGTAGTCTGTTTCTTTTATATTTCTGAGTAGCGTTTCACTAAAGGCCCCTGGGTGGCACAAACGGTTTGCACTCAACTACTGACCTAAAGGTTGGCAGTTCAAACCCACACAGTGACTCCGCTGAAAAAAGTCCTAGTGATCAGATTACATACAGCCAAGAAAACTCAATGGAGCTCAGTTCTACTCTGGACCACGTGGGGTCACTGTGAGTCAAAATGGGCAACTGGCAACAAAGGGCAATTGGTAGTATTCCTGGTGTGAATAAACCACAGTTTGTTCATCCACTCACCTGGTGAAGGGCATTTGGGTTGTTATCAGTTATGAGAGATTATATACAGCCATTGTAAACATTTATATAGGTTTCTGTGTGAAACATACGGTTTTATTTCACTTGAGTCAATACGTAGGAGCAGGATTTCTGAGTTGCGTGGTGTCTTAGTTATCTAGAGCTGCTATAATAAAATACCACAAGGGGATGGCTTTAACAAAAGGAAGTTTATTCCCTCAGAGTTTAGGAAGCTAGACGTATGAATTTAGGGTGCCGGCTCTAAGGGAAAGCTTTCTCTCTGTTGGCTCTGGGGGGACATTCTTATTCCCTGGCTCTTTGGGGATCTTCATGCAGCGTGGTGTCTATCTTCTCCCATCTCTGCTCCCTCGCTTGCTTGTCTAATCTCTTTTACCTCCTAAAAACCACCACTCATCTGTCAGTTTGCTGTACCGTGATGGCCTTGAATATACCATGGGCTACCAGAAGAACAAACAAATCTGTCCTTGAAGAAGTTCAGCCAGAATGCTGCTTAGAAGGGAGGATAGTGAGACTCCATCTGACATACTTTGGACATGTTATCAGGAGGGCCCAGTCCCTGGAGAACATCATGCTTGGTAAACTCAAGGGTCAGCGAGAAAGAGGAAGACCCTCAACAAGATGGATTAACAGTGGCTGGAGCAATGGGCTCAAGCCTAACGATTGGGAGGATGGCACAGAACTAGGCAGTGTTTCATTCTGCTGTACACAGGGTTGCTATGAGTCGGAACCGACACGACAGCGCCTAACAAAAACAACAGTGTAATCACCAAAGCCCTCAGTGGGTTTACTAAGAAAACATTATGCTGTCGTCGTTGGGTGCCTTTGAGCCAATTCTGACTCATAGCAACCCCCTATGACAGTAGAACTGCCCCACAGGGTTTCCTAGGCTGTCACCTTTACGGAAGCAG
Organism: Loxodonta africana; assembly: GCF_030014295.1. Lineage (NCBI taxonomy): Eukaryota > Metazoa > Chordata > Mammalia > Proboscidea > Elephantidae > Loxodonta > Loxodonta africana. Next base: position 221,050,886 of record NC_087343.1, read on the forward strand.
ATTGCCAGGTCTTTCTCCCACGAAGCACCTAGGTGATTCTGAACCACCAACCTTTCGGTTAGCAGCTGAGTGCTTAAACATTTGTGCCACCAGGACTATGCTAAAGGAACCTAATTTCCTTTCTTTGTGGTGAGTGTATTAGATCGGATACTAGAATAACTGAATAGACATAATATTTTATGTCTTACTGGTGGAAAAGATGGAGAAATATGAACTCCATAACGATAAAGTTGCAGTGAATCATTTTGCTGGAAAAGCATGACCCATGAAATGTTTAATTTTTTTGAGTTGATCAGCCTGGAGGAATATTCTTAACCCGACATAATTCAGTCACCTAAAATATGGAAATTAAGTCAAGAATTCATGAAGTGCAGTAGCAGATTTCATCTGACAGAGCACACCTGTGCAGGAAAAGCCGTGGATGAGTATACCCAGGTGTTCAGGATTTAAGTGTGAGGTTCTCCTTCACACCTGACTTCCCCTTCCCAGGCCATAAACAGGGCTCATGAGGTTAGATGCGCTCATGCTATCATGACAACGTTATCTTGCCACCTGAGAGTCCATCCCACATGCTCTAGGCAGCCACTTTCCTGCCCTCCTGCCATCCCTTCCTTACATACTGTGTCCCCCACCCCCACCATGTTAATTGGCAGTTCCATGAAGAGTTATCAGTGGATCTCACTGGGTAGCTTTTATAAATGTACTGCACTAGGCTGCCAACCAAAAGGTTAAGGCCACCCAGAGGTGCCTTGGAAAAAAGGCCTGGCAATCTGCTTTGGAAAAATCAGCCACTGTAAACCCTATGAAGCCCAGTTGTACTCTGACACACCTGGGGTCAGGGTCAACTCCAGGGCAACTGATTTTGTATATGTCTGTGTGTATGAGCAGCCCACACCTGGCTGCTCTGCCCTGCTAGGCCCCTCAGCTTCTGGTTTGAGGGTGGGACTGGCCCCAACTCAGCTCGTCTTTCCGGTAGTGCGGTTGGCTGAGTTGGCTCCGAGCCTGCTCTCAGGAAATAACTGTTTAGAATTAAAATCATTTACACTGACTTATATGTATTTGACACAAAAAAATCAACATCAAAGGTTAAGATATGCTTGCCCCTTACAACATTATTGGAACAAATAAAGAAACATCACATTAGTTACCTAAGTAAATTACAATTAATATCCACACACACACACATCTGATACCAACAACACAGTCTGGAAGCTAGGGCCTCCCAGAAGCCACCCAGAAATGTCAACAATTAAATCAACGTTGTTGTGTGCCATCAATCTGTTCTGACTCATAGCGGCCCTTGAGGACAGAGGAGAACTGCCCAAAGGTTGTAATCATTACGGGAGAAGATCACCAGATTTTTTCTCCCGCGGAGCCACCGGTGAGTTTGAACTGCCTCCCTTTGGGTTAGCAGCTGAGCGCTTAACTATTGCACCACCAAAGCTCCTTAATGAAATCAATAATTGAAGTAAAATGACTCCTGTCCCACAGAATGGATGTTAGGTGAGATTTCTCGCTCTACAGACCCCCTCCTTTCTCCCTTCTCTGACAGTGGACCAAGGCTGGCTCTTTCACTGAAGAAGGTATCAGGAAGCTATTCAGAGGGAACGCGCTAAAAACAACGTTCTTACCGGATCGGTAGCAGAGATCTTTAGAGAGAAAAATCCCCTTGTTTCATACGTGCTTTCCTGAGTACAGTGAACTTATTAAGCACTTTGATGTAGCAAAAATTTTGATGTGCATATATGTACAAATAATCCAAACATGGCAAAAAGCAGCTAAAAAAAAATCAATAAAGCAGCTTTTTAACAAATGCAATCAGAGCTGGATCAAAGGAATCGCCTAGCAGCTACATGCCACTGATCTGAGGTTCATTACATTATCATTTCAAGGAAACATCTCTTGCAACAGAGAGGTGAAGGCTATGTGTAATGAGCTTCTTCTGAAGCAGGAGTAAAGCTGCTTTTAAAATAGAGACTAACTAAATACAAAAAAAAAGGCCCATATTAAATCAGGGGGGATTAGTCCCTGGAGAAGGACAACATGCTTGGTAAAGTAGAGGGTCAGGGAAAAAGAGGAAGACCCTTAAGGAGATGGACTGACACAATGGCTGTAACAATGGGCTCAAGCATAACAACGATTGTGAGGATGGCACAGTGTTTTGTTCTGTTGTACACAGGGTTGCTGTGAGTCACAGCCGACTTGACAGCACATGACAACGACAACATGTTAAACTGAACCTAAACCTGTTGCCATTGAGTTGATCCTGGCTCCTAGTGACCCTCTAGGGCAGAGTGGAACTGCTCCATAGGGTTCCCAAGGCTGTAATCTTTATAGAAAACTGCCACAGCTTTCTCCCACAGAGCGGCTGGTGGGTTCGAACTGCTGACCTTTTGGTTAGCAGCCCAGCATCTCCACATACAAAAGGGAGCAGAAGGGGTCTCCTTCCAAAGGCAATCCTCTGGAAAGCAACTACAGATTCCAAGGGTGAGGTTTGCAATCATTTTCCCTTCCCCTCCTCTCCCAGTACAGACATTACTAGGTAAATACATGGTCAGGAGGAAACCCTTGCCTGGGGAGGGCGGGTGTCTTTGTTTTGCTTTTGTTTGTTAAAGTTTAGTCAAACACTGTAACCTGCAAACTACAGAAAGCTGGCCTATCTCTGCTTTGATAATACTGCCAACCACTGATCTCACAGCCTGAGGGATGGTCTCCTTTCAGGGTTTTTTTTTTTAAAGCATAGGATTTTTTAAATGAGCTCACTCTTAGAAAACCTGTTTGCTCTCAGTCTCCATATGAAGATACGCCTTGAGGGAGGATATTTTGTGCCTGTTGCAGACACATAGACCCATTCCAAGTTATCTTACCCAGGGCTGCCTGCCTAATACAGCAAATAACATCACAACAAAATGCCAGGCTGCTCAGTCCTCTGCCCAGGACCTGGCCATCATCCTTAGCCTCCCCATGCTGCAGTTTCCAATTCTCCAAAGTGGAAAGAGTCCTTGCCTCTGTCAATGGGTTAGAATGAAATAAAACATAAAACCAAAACAAAACAAATAAACAAAGTAGATTCCCACTCAGGGCAACCCCATGTGTTACAGAGTAAAACTGAGCTTCATAGGGTTTTCTTGGTTGTAATCTTTAAGGAAGCAGATTGCCAGGCCTTTCTTCCATGCTGCCACCAGGTGGGTTTGAACTGCCAATCTTTTAGGTTAGTACCCAGTGCCGTCGAGTTGATTCCGACTCATAGCGACCCTATAGGACAGAGTAGAACTGCCCCATAGAGTTTCCAAGGAGCACCTGGCGGATTCGAACTGCCGACCTTTTGGTTAGCAGCCGTAGCACTTAACCACTACACCACCAGGGTTTCCTTTAGGTTAGTAGTTGAGCACAAAATGGGACCTTGAAATAAAACATGACTGACTCTTACTTAGGTTTGGCTACAAGATACAAGAAGGAAATAGATGGGTAAAGTTCAAGAGATATAAAAAGTACTTCCTCAGGCCTGTCTTAGTCAGATTTCTACCTAGAATGGTTTGTCATCAGTACTGCCATAAAAGAACCAGATGGACAGAATCCAGATTTAGCATTTTTTGCCAGTCCCTTAGAATGGAGGCAGGGGATGTACAGAAAGAAGGGAAATATATCACCCTGTTGTCGAGATGGGGTAGCGGGCGTGTTGTGAGTTGAATTATGTTCCCCAAAATGATATGTTAAAATCCTGGCACCCCCCCCACCCCCTTCTACCCCATGCCTGTCACTGTGACCTTGTTTAGAAATAGGGTCTTTGAAGATGTTATCAGTGAAGTTAACATGACATCATGCTGGAGTAAGGTGAGAGTTAATCCATTATGAATTTAAGAAAAAAAAAAAAGATTGCCATTGAGTCTATTCCAACTCCTAGCGACCCTATAGGACAGAGCAGAACTTCCCCTTAGGATTTCTAAGGCTGTAATCCTCACGGAAGCAGTCTGCCACCCCTTTCTCCTGCAGAGCAGCTGGGGGATTGGAAACGCCAACCTTCTGGTTAGCAGCCATGTGCTTTAACCACTGTGACACAAGGTCTCCTTTTCATTATGAATGGTATCCTTATAAAGAAGCGAAGAGACACAGAAAGAGAGACACACAGGAAGGAACTTATGTGATGATGAAAGCAGAGATTGGAGAAATCCATGTGATGATACTCAAGCCAAGAAATGCCAAGGATTGCTGACAACTACCAGAAGCTGGAAGAGGCAAGGAAAAGCTAACAGGGGGGGTGAAAAACTACAGGTGTACATGGAGACAGGCTTTGTCTAGGTTCTCCAAAGGAACATAAAAGTGCTTGGGGCATAACAGGGAAGTACAATATGAAGATGCACTATGAGGTACAGTAGGGGGCATTAGTGGTTCAGGGGTAGAACTCTCACCTTCTATGCAGAAGACTTGGGTTGGATTCCCAGCCAATGCGCCTCATGCGCAGCCACCACCCATCGGTCAGGGGAGGCTTGTGTGTTGCTACAGTGCTAAACAGGTTTCAGCAGAGCTTCCTGACTAGGACTAGGAAGAAAGGCCTGGTGATCTACTTCCAAAAATCAGCCAGTGAAAACGCTATGGATCACAGCGGTCAGATTCGCAACCAATCATGGGGATAGCATAGGACCAGGTTTCGTTCCATTTGCGTGGGGTCACCATGAGATGGGGGCCAAATCAACAGCAACCAAAAACAATAACTGTAGTGTACAGTACAATTACATTTAGATTCTCCAGTAACCAGCTCTCTGGGAGCCTTGCTCATGGGGTCACCATGAGATGGGGGCCAAATCAACAGCAACCAAAAACAATAACTGTAGTGTACAGTACAGTTACATTTATATTCTCCAGAAACCAGCTCTCTGGGAGCCTTCCTCACATGGAACAGTCCCTCCCAATCCTGGGTCTAGCACGCTCCTTTCCCACTCCCTGAAATGTGATTTTAAGTTTCTCCTCTCCACCTTCTCTCTTTAAGCTCTCACCTAGTTCATCTGGAATGAACAAATCAGCTTAGAAGAAAGACTACCGAAATGCTCCTTAGAAGCAAGGATGACAAGGCTTTGTCTGGCTTACTTTGAAAGTGTTATCAGGAAAGACCAATTGCAAGCAAAGGACATCATGTTTGGTAACATAGAGGGTCAGTGAAAACAAGAGAAACCCTCAGTGAAATGGACTGGCACGGTGGCTACAACAATGGACCCAAACATACCAATGATCACGAAGATGGCACAGGAGTGGACGATGTTTCCTTCTGTTGCTCAGAAGGCTGGTATGAGTTGGAGCTGACTCTACAGGCAGCTAACAACAACAACAAATCTCATCTTACGAGCAACACATAACAACAGTGACAACCAAATATCCCTTACTCCACCTTCCCTTTTACTGCTGGCCTATTTTCCTGCTTCTCAGTCACAGTCACATTTAAACATACACACACACGCACACACACACAAGAATCTTTACTACTTCACCAGCCATTCACCTTCAACCTCTTCGATATGGCCTCTGCTCCACAGTTCTAAAGAAATTGACTTTATCCAGGTCTCTGATGACTCTGATGGTCCCAAATCAATGGCCTCATCTTGATCTCTCAGCAGCATCCGATACAAGTAGTTCCCAACTTAATAAGTACTGGAGTTAGATGAACCATACTTCCGACCATTTTTTTTGTTTTGTTTTGTTGTTACATCTTACTGTTAGTGATATGTACTACCTACAATGTTGCAGCACATAATTGGCTGCTGTTTTCATTTGCAGATGTTCCAAGATCCGAAGATTAGATTTATAAAGATACTGATAATAAAAAGCAATAATGAAAACTAAAAAAAAAAAAAAACCAAGGGATTCGATTTACGTCAGAACCAACTTTCAATGGAAACGTTGGAAAGGATCCCCGTTGTAAGCCGGGACTACCTGTATCGTGAAACCCTCCCTCGATGTTCATGAGAACCTGCCCTCCAATCCTATATTTCCTCTTAACCCATTGGGGTCTCCACTGAGAGCTCTCTCTTCTTGACTAATCTCTAAATGTTAGTGTTATTCAAGAATTCATCCTGGGCCCTCTTTTCTTCTCTCTCTTACTCTTCTTAGAATATCTCATTCATTCCAATGGCTTTACATACAATTATATAAGCTCATGATTCCCAGATTTATACAGCTGCCAACCTGGTACTTTCATGAGTATCAACTTAGATTTAAAACTTAATGTTTCTAAATAGCACTCTTGATTTTGCCCACAAAATTTTCCTTACATCTTCCTCCTCCTAGGAAATGGGATCACCATTCACCCAGTTGCTCAACCCATGAATTCTTCTTGAAACTACCCTCCTGAATCTATGTACTCCCTTCCTCTCACCCCATACCAGCACAGCCTTCAGCAGGTCCTATTCCTTCTGCTCCAAAACACAGCTCAAATCTGTCCATTCGCATCTACCTCCAGTTCAGGTCACCATCATCTCTCAGGTTGACATCTGTATAATCCCCTTACTGGTCTCTCTGCATCCACGTTGTTATAGATTGAATTGTGTCCCCAAAAAATACACGTCAACTTGGCTAGGCCATGATTCCCCATACTGTGTGATTATCCACCATTTTGTCATCTGATGTGATTTTCCTGTGTGTTATAAATCCTAACCTCTGTGATGTTAATGAGGCAGGATTAGAGGTGGCTATGTTAGTGGTTAAGTGCTATGGCTAATAACAAAGAGGTCAGCAGTTTGAATCCACCAGGCGCTCCTTGGAAACTCTATGGAGCAGGGCAGTTCTACTCTGTCCTATAGGGTCACTGTGAGTCGGAATCAACTCAATGGCAACAAGTTTTTTTTTTTTTTTTTTAATGTTAACGAGATAGGACTCCATCTATAAGATTAGGTTGTATCTGGAGTCAACCTAACTTGAGAAAGATGTGAGTAGACAGACAGGAGACCTCATTACCACCAGGCAAGAAGAGTCAGGAGCGTGCATCCTTTGGACCCAAGATCCCTGCACTGAGAAGCTCCTATACCAGGGGAAAATTGATGACATGGACCTTCCCCCAGAGCCAACAGAGAGAGAATGCTCCCCTGGAGCTGGCACCCAGAACTTGGACTTCTAGCCTCCTAGACTGTGAGAGAATACATTTTTCTTTGTTAAAGCCATCTATTTGTGGCACTTGTTATAGCAGCACTAGATAACTGAGACACAAGCTTTCTCATTTACAATTTATTCTGCATCTTCATGAGCAAGAGTAATCTTAACCCAATATCAGATCGTGTCTCTCACCTTCTTAAAATCCTTCAGTGACTTCCCATTGAACTTAGATGAAAATCAAAACTCCTTCCATTGCTTTCAAGTCTCTGGGTGACATGGATCTACCCCTCTCATCCACCTTGTCTCCGTTTAGTCTCATTCAGTTCCAGCCATCCCTCACCAATGCCACGTTTTTCTCTCCCCATGGCTGGCTCTCCTTCATTACTCAGGATGGACAGAGACCTTCTTGTTTTCCTAAACTAAAACAGGTGCTCCCCAGCCTGTCCTGGCATTCTATATATTCCTCTTGCTTGTTTCCTTCAAAGCGTTTATAACACCCTGTATTTATCTCAGTTTACCCATTGCCATCAAGTCACTGCCAACTCATAGTTTAGTGTATGCTTGTTTTGTTCAATTTTTTTTTTCTGCCTCCCCTCTAGAATGTAAGCTCCTTAATGAGAGTACTCAAGACTATGGAATTCACCATTGTATCCCAAGGATGCCCATCACATACCAGTTGCCATCAAGTCAATGCTGACTCATTGCGACCCATGTGTGCAGTGTAGAACTGCCCCATAGGATTTTCAAGGCTGTGACCTTTTTGAAGCAGATAACCAGGCCTTTCTTCCAAGGTACCTCCAGGTGGGTTTAGACCACCAAGCTTTTCAGTTAGTAGCCTATCAATTAAACATTTGTGCCATCCAGGGGTTCCTAAGACATCACATGTTGTTGTTGGGTGCCATCAAGCCGACTCATACCAACCCTACAGAACAGAGTAGAACTGCCCCATAGGGTTTCCAAGGGGCAACTGGTGGATTTGAACTGCTGACCTTTTGGTTAGCAGCCAAGCTCTTAGCCACTGTGCCACCATGGCTCTACCCATCCCACAAAGATGCTAAATAACCATTAGCTGCTGAAAACTTTAGTCCTAAGAAAACACCTTAAGTATTTAGATTTCTTTACGTACCAGGAAAACAGCAACTAAAATAAACTGGACCCTTGCCAAAGCAGAAACAGAAAATGAGAAAGGGAAAAAGACCTCCCGTCATCCGCAAGTAGCTCCAATTCTAAGAGAGGACTAGGTGAGGAAAGGGGCCAGACCTACTTAGCCACCTTTCCTTCTCTGGCATCTAGCATGCTCCCTGACTCATGATAGATGACTACTTATTTGTGGGATGAACAAACAAACAAGTGAACGCAAACAGCATGTGGTCAATAGGGGTACCTGCAAAGGACTGGGGACGGACAGAAGAATCAATGACCGGTGTGGCTTGGGAGATTGTAACAACTGAGAGAGTGAAGCCTTAAAAAGCATTAGAATAAGAAGACGAGGAAAGGACAGCTGCCCATCACAGGGAAAGCACAGGGGCAAAGCCAGCGGCTACCACTATGACTGTATGCGTAGATAGGTTGTAGGCTGAACAATTCGGGGAGTCTTCTGTAAAATCATTTGAGATTTAAAGAGCTTGTCATTTTTTCTTTACACAAGTATGAGCTACTTGCAGTTAAATGACTCTCGACTGCAGTTAGTACATGTTTGGGGTCTTCTTTCTGTGCACACACCGAACCACACTTAAGTCAAAAGCAAAACTCTTATTCCAAGAGCGGCAACAATGGTGATGCTCCTCACATGCTTACTCTTTTCCTGTTGGGAGGTGCCGTGGAGTCGGCCCCAACTCGTGGCAACCCCATGCACATCAGAACGAAACGCTACCTCGATCTGTGGATCTGACCATTGTGACCCATAGGGTTTCACTGGCTGGTTTTCAGAAGTAGATCACCGGGACTTTTTTCCTAGTCTTAGTCTGGAAGCTCTGCTGAAACCTGTTCAGCACCATAGCAACACGCAAGCCTCCACTGACAGATAGATGGCGGGTACGCACGAGGCGCATTGGCCAGGACTTGAACCTGGGTTTCCTGTATAAAAAACCAAAACCAAACCCATTGCTGTTGAGTCGATTCTGACTCATAATGAACCTCTAGGACGGAGCAGAGCTGCCCCATAGGGTTTCCAAGGTGGATTCAAACTGCTGACCTTTTGGTTAGCAGCTGACTACTTAACCACTGTGCCACCAGGGCTCCTGTGTGGAAGGTGAGAATTTTACCACTGAAATACTACTGCCCCTCTTACATTATTTAGTAGAAGTTCTGTATGCCCCTGTTGAACCTTCTGCCAAGTCACTCTGAATTATTTTATAGGCTTATCTCTTTATACCACCTCACACCTGCTCAGTATCCTCAGAAGGCTTCTGTCCTGACCACGCAACTGCAGGTCAGCTCAGCATCCACATGGGTTCTCACAATATGCCACTGGTCTTCTCCATCCTTTCATGGCAGCATTCCTTGGCAAATTACCACTACTTGATAATTAAACCAGTCCTCTCAATGAGCTCATAATCTCTTCTCTTTCAAGATTAATTCTAATAAATTGTTCCCCTGGCTTGCCTTATTGAACCACTTTGGTTGTGTCTTCAAAATAAAACTTGTCAGATTTCCTGAGCACGGGCTTCAGTGGGATTCTCTGTTTACTATGGTGATTAGATTGCTCACGTAGGTATTTCACTGTTTTTCTCCAACTAACTCAGAGGCTCTTTCTAAGGCAAATTTTGCTTCCCAGCATCCATTCTATTCTTTGGTCCTGCTTCTTGAGCCACATCATGATGAAATTTGTGGGACAGAGTTAAGGCTTTGGAATGTGTCATTTCAGCAGATAACCTCTCCACTTACCTGGGCACGTCCAGGTGGGGTTCCATGTTTGCCAAAAGAAATTCAGATGATTAAAAAAAAAAAAAAACCCATGAGGTCGAGTCTATTCTGATTCTTGGCAACCCTGTAAGACAGAGCAGAACTGCCCCATAGTTTCCAAGGAGCGCCTGGTACATTTGAACTGCCAACCTTTTTGGTTAGCAGCCATAGCACTTAACCACTACACCACCAGGGTTTCCACTGAGATGACAGAATCTCAGAAATGGGAGGGCCGGGGGAAGTCATCAATTCCAAAATAAATCTGGATGACAGGAACTCAAAAATGGGAAAGCCAGGGGATGCCACCGATTTCATCTCTGTTCCAACCTAGGGATTTATCCCAAGGAAACATGTGATCGTTCAACCTTTGCTGGGCACTGGAGAGATGGACACCTCTCTCTCCATGAAACAGCCTGGGCCAATACAAGGCATGGCACACGATGCAGAGAGAGAGATGAGGGGTTTATGTTGGAAGGAGCTCCAGGATGGAGACCTGGATCTGACACTAGCTCCACGGCTGTGGGCATGTTATTTATACCCTCCTCATCTCACTTCTTGACTTGCACAATAGGACAAATACTAGCAATCCCTGCTCCCTGAGCTGCTGTAAAGGTTATATGAGGAAACTCGCTTAGGAAGCCCGAGTTTACGCAGCTGAAGTGGTTGTCCGTTTACAGGTCTGAGTTTGCAAGGGTAGCACCTCCGGCCATGCAGAGGACCTCTGAGGAGCTATGCTGGCTTCTGGAGCTGCTGATGCCAGCGCTGACGAAAGTACCCCTGGGTAAGTCTGCATGGTTCCAATAACCAGGTTTCATGGGCCTTTTGGAAATAGAGATGGTCAAAATAATAAGCAAATACAATTACCCCCCAAAAGAGCCCAGTTAACATAGCCAACTGATGGAAATTGCCTATGCTTTTCTACATTAACACTTGTCATTCCAGAAATAAAGAAGTAGAGAAAGTAGTTCACAAGGTTAAAAGGAAGAGGGCGGAGTCCTGGCGGCCCAGTAGTTAAAAGCACTCGGCTGCAAACTGAAAGGTTGGTGGTTTGAACCCACCAGCTGCACCTCATGAGAGAGATGTGGCAGTCTGCTTCCATGAAGATTTATAGCCTCAGAAACCCTATGGGGCAGTTCTGCTCCATCCTGTAGGATACCTATGAGTGGGAACTGACTCGATGGCAGTGGGTTTGGTTTTAGATGGAGAGATGAAGAGAAAAGGGTGAGGGAGAAGGAGAGGGAAATAGACATAGGGATAGGGAGAGAGATGGACAAAGAATGAGAGAGGATTACCAGTGGGAGTGAGGTCCAAGTGCTGGGTGCTGTTGTCCAAGGTTAGACAAAGTTGTTCAAGAGGCAAGACGTCTCAGGAACAGCTAAGCAGGAAGACTTAGGAAAGGACCCCTATAAGGGCACTGTTCAAATATCCAGGAGCAATGTGGCTTGAATCTACCCACCTGCTGCCTTCCTTTACATGACAATGTCCACTGCCCCAGTCCAAGGCCTACAGAGAACCCAGCTGAGACTCCCAGTGTACAGAGAGGGCTTCACTTGTCAGGAGCTGCCACAGCACTACCCACTGGCCAGAAGGAATGGCGCCCTTTGCCACCGGCTGCTCTCAAACCCCATCTGGTGTCCCCTGTGGACACCTCCTCACCTCATCAGAAGCCTAGAAGCCCTTGTGAATGGGAAGGATGGATGGACGCTTCCTCCCACCACCACTGCCCCGTCCACGGGCAAAGGGGACTGCCCACTGTCAACTCCAGGCCGCCAGAGAGAATCAGGGCTGTGATACTCCAGTGACACTTTTGTGCCTCTGGTTCTCCTTGACCTGTCCCTGGCTTTAGCACTCTGGTCACTTTGCCTGAAGAGATGGCAGCTTTCCCGGTGGTTTTACCTTCTTTCCTTTAGGAACACTTCCCAGGCAGTATGCATCCCACCTAGCTTCTCTCAGTCTCAGTGGACCCCCATCACAGCCATAAGCAGCCTTTCACTCTGCCTAGACACTCAGCAAATGGCCTGCATGGCCCCATGTGGCTTTCCAAGTGCTCCTGATTACTGAGGTCTCTGCTAGGTTCCCCTTGGCTCTCTGGGACTCTTTTCACTTGAAACAGAGAAAAGAAAAAAAAAAAAAAAGTGAGTGAGTGAGATATTGCTTGTCTAATGAAAAACTGAAATCACTGTTCTTCCCAAAAGAGAGCACTTTGTTACTTTAGAGATTTCTCAATAGTCCAACCCTAATGGGGATATGGGACTCCCTGGGAGGTACAAACGGTTAAGTGCTCAGTTGCTGAATGAAAGGTCGGAGGTTTGAGTCCGCCCAGAGGTGCCTCAAAAGAAAGGCCTGACAATCTACTGCCAAAAAAAATCAGCCCTTGAAAATCCTATGGGGCACAGGTCTACTCTGACACACGTGGGGTAGCCATGAGTCACAAGTAGACTCAGTAGCAACTGGTTTTTACACGCACACACATACATACACACGTATTAATGGGTTGTCATACATATACATACATACACACATATATACATATGCACATATACGTTCACATCTATTAAAGGGTTGTTATACACACACATATTAAAGTGTTAAATATATGTATACACACAAGGGCCCTGGTGGCACAGCACTAGAGGTTGGCTGCTAAGTAAAAAGTTAGCGGTTCAAATCCACCAGCCCCTCCTTGGAAATCCTATGGAGTCATTTCTGTCCTACAGAAACGACTCTATGAGTTGGAATCAACTCGATGGCAACAGATTTGGTTTGGTTTTACATATACACAAAAATAAAATAAAATTTAAAAAACCCATTGCCATCAAGTCAATTCCGACTCATAGTGAACCCATATGACAGGCTGCAATCTTCACAGAAGCAGCCTGCCATATCTTTCTCCCATGGAGTGGCTGGTGGGATCGAACTGCCAGGCTTTCGGTTAGCAGCTGAGGGCTTAACCACTACACCACCAGGACCCCTCTGTGCTTCCTTAAAAAACAAAAAACTCATTGCCATCGAGTCAATTCTGACTCATAGCTACCCTGTAGGACAGAGTAGAACCGCCCCATAGAGTTTCCAAGGCTGTAATCTTTACAGAAGCAGACTGCCATATCTTTCTCCCATAGAATGGCTCCTGGCTTTGAACCACTGGCTTTTTGGTTAGCAGCCAAGTGCTTAACCACTGTGCCACCAAGGCTCCATCCATATATATATACATATATATATGTTGACACAGTGGCTACAAGAATAGGCTCAAGCATAACAACCATTGTGAGGATGGTGCAGGACCGGGCAGTGTTTCATTCAGTTGTAGGCACGGTCGATATGAGTCCTAACCAACTCAGTAACACCTAACAACAACAACAACGTATATATATAAAGAGCCCTGGTGATGTAATGGTTATAATTATCCTTAGTATATCAAACACTGATTCCAAAATTAAATACTATGCTGTGCTTATTGGAAGGACAAGATCATATTACAGTATTGAAATGGCTCAGTCGGAATATGTAAGTGCTCTTTATTTCCAGACCTGTGGTTTTGGGTTTTATTGCAATATCTTGACTTTATACAGTACTTATTTATTTTTTTTTTTTATGGAAAGAAGGGGCCGAATGATTGCACTGGGTGGACAAGAAGCCCAGCCGCTCCGGACCTGAAAAAAGGAGGTAATCACATCGATCTCCCCCTGCCAAGAGGGTGTGAGTTCCATTCGCAGACTATGATACCACAGATACTTAAATCCTTTTAAGTAGGAACACCAAGATGAATTGCTTACATTTTTCACCTGCATCACTTTCCCCTTTGTTTTCCTAAGGGAATTTTTTTCTCCCAGAGATTTTACAAAATACTTGGAGGGGAGTTAATTACCCATTTCCTGGTCATTGCCAACGTTCATTGTACATATTGATTTGCTCTCCAAAACCCCCTTTAAGTTGCTTACCGATATCATCTCCACCTGTGGTTCTCCTCTATTTAATATATCATCACCAGAGAATAAAAAGACATACTAAAGGAGAGTCATTTTAATAGATCCCAGTTCTGCACGTGCTGGCTGGCTTCTGGAGGTACAGAACTATAGTCTGCGATGAGTTTTTTTTATCTGTAGCATCTGTCACATGATCAGGCAGGAACACATAACCCTGTACAACAAAACAGTCGTGGCCTTTGAGGCAGCCAGGGACTCCGGCAAGATCAGACAGCAAGACCCACTTTCCCATTAGTTCTGTGAGTGTGGGGATCCAGATGCTCCCAGTCAGCCGTGGTTCCAAACACTTCACCCCACTGTCCACTATCTCAGTATGCCCTGGAAATTTCTATTCTTGCCACTAACGTGTGAATAAACCCAATAAGGAATTAGCATAATGAAATATTTATATATCTAAAAAGTTATTTGGAAATCACAGGTTAAAGGGCTGTGTTAATTTCAATAGATGGTTTGAATCCTGTATATCCACAGCTATGTACTTAGCATGTGTTTACATAGATTTTTCTGTATGAGCAAGTAACTGAGTGGGAAGAAAGGAGCGGTTAAGAAGAAACAGGAGATAAAATTGCTACCCGAAAAGGGCATCAATAAATAAATAAACAAACATGGCCACTGAGTCAATTCTAACCCATAGTGACCCTATAGGAGAGAGTAGAGCTGCCCCCAAAGGGTTTCCAAGGCTGTAAATCTTTACAGAAGCAGACTGCCACATCTTTCTCCCACGGAGTGACTGCTGGGTTCGAACCACCAAGCTTTTGGTTAGCAGTCGAGTGTTTTAACCACTGCACCACCACGACTCCTTTAAAGGGCGCTAGGTAGGACAAGGAGCCCTGGTGGCATAGTGGTTAAGACTTGGGCTGCTAACCAAAAGGTCGGCAGTTTGAATCCACCAGCTACACCTTGGAAACCCTATGGGGCAGTTCTCTGTCCTATAGGGTCGCTATGAGTCGGAATCGACTCGACGGCAATGGCTTGGCTTCTTTCAGGTAGGACAAATAGAGCAAAAAACCAAAGAAAACAAGGGCCTGGGGTGAACTGTGAGAGGGAGTATACAATGGTATAAGATGTGTGAGTGTGTAGGTAATTTGGAGAGAACACTATATAAAAAACAAACTTACTGTTTTCTCTCAAAATAAAGGTGGTGCACAATAGAAATTCATTTTTATTTGTTATTTCTTTTCCTTGACCCAGGAACACAGACTAAAAAATAAATAAAAAGAAACTACGAGCTATTTAGTCTTAAGTATATGGGATAGATTCTTCTAAAAAGTTTCAAAGAAGAACTAGATGGTACCTAGCTACAACCGATGACTGCCCTGTCAGGGAGCACAACAGAGAACCCCTGATGGAGCAGGGGAGAAATGGGATGCAGATCAGAAATTCTCACAAAAAGACCAGACTTAATGGTCTGACTGAGACTGGAAGGACGGAGGTCATGGTCTCCAGATCTTCTGTTAGCCCAAGACTGGAACCATTCCCAAAGCCAACTCTTCAGACAGGAACTAGACTGGACTATGGGACAGAAAATGATTCTGGTGAGGAGTGAGCTTCTTGGCTCCAATAGACACATGAGACTATGTGGGCAGCTTCTGTCTGGAGGTGAGATGGGAAGGCAGAGGGGGACAGAAGCTGGCTGAATGGACACGGGAATACAGGGTGGAGAGGAGGAGTGTGCTGTCTCATTGGGGGAGAGCAACTAGGAGTACATAGCAAGGTGTATATAAATTTTTGTATGAGAGACTGAGTAGATTTGTAAACTTTCACTTAAAGCACAATAAAAATAAAAAAAAAAAAGCTTCAAAGACCTGAAACATTAGCACCTCTACTTACAGATTGCCTGGTGGTGAATGGTTAATGGAAGAGTAAAAGCCAGAAGTTTTATGCTGAAGAAATTTCAACATCACAGCAAGTTTGAAAATGTAAGAGAAGGTGTGTTTGAAGATTCTGGTCAGACCAATGGGAGGCCTTTCTTTTCCTTGGTTGTCCACAAATTGTAGTGTCAGATAACTGTGATGCTTATCAAGCTAACCCACCTCTAGTGGGGGACTCCAGTACTGCAGCGCCTCTAGCGGGGGACTCCAGTACTGCAGCCTGTTTCCCTCCTAGGGTGTTTCTCCTTGTAGCAGAAGTCATTTTGTGGCTTCTCCGACCAAAACGTAAAAGCACTGGTTTCCACTTTTGCACTTTTGGTTCTGTTTGTCTGGAAGACTCTTCCTCCGAATATGTCATTGTTGTCACTAGCTGCCATCAAGTTGGCCCTAACTCACAATGACTCCCTGCACAACAGAACAAACGCTGCCTGGTCCTGCACCATCTCCACGACGGGTTACAGATCAGACCATCGTGATCCATAGGGTTTTCATTGACTCGTTTTCAGAAGCAGATCACCAGACCTTTCTTCCTAGTCTGTCTCAGTCTTGAGGCTCCACTGAAACCTGTTCAGCATCACAGCAACATGCAAGCCTCCACTGACAGATGAATGGTGGCTGTGCGCGAGGTGCACTGGCTGGGAATCGAACCCAGGTCTCCTGCAAGGTGAGAATTCTACCACTGAACCACCATACTGCTTCCTCCTCCAAACATGTTGGCATCGTTTTCACTTACCTTGCCCAGGCCTTTGCTGAGATGTCCACTTCGCAAACAGGCCTTCACCCACTATCCTGTGCAAGGTGCTAAACAGCTTTAACCTCCCATCACCCTCTTTCTTGAGTTGTTTTTCTTTATAGCACTTATAATAAAACATGCAATATTTTACATAGCTATTTTAACAGCTGTCTACTGGAAGGTAAGCTCCATAAAGGCAGGACCTTCTTTTCTTGTTATTTTTAACTGCATTCCCAGACCACAGAACAGCACCAGGCACATATTCCTGTTGCTGTCGAGTTGATTCCAACTCACTCACGGCGACCCTATAGGACAGAGTAGAGCTGCCCCATAGAGTTTCCAAGGAGCGTCTGGTGGATTTGAACTGCCGACCTTTTGGTTGGCAGCCATAGCTCTTAACCACTACACCACCAGAGTTTCCAGGTACATATTAGGGGTTTAATATTTGTGAATAAAATAATGATGCGTTTGGGAACAGCTTGTACAGAGGGCATAGTTAAAGGAAGAAGGCTTGAAGAGAGGACAGACACTGCAGAAGAAAAAAAGAGGAATTCCATCAATGGGAAAGAAAAGGGCAAGTAAAGAAGAGAAAAGGAAAAGAGAGCCAGGGAGGGAGGCAAGGTTTCTGAGAAGAAACACGAGGAAAAGACTGCAATACCAAATGTGAGTGTGAGGTCCGGAAATGTGAAAAGATTGGATTTAAAAATTAAATGGTTGTCAGTGACCTTCGAGAAAGTAGCTTCCCTAAAAGGCTGCAGACTGTGAATTGCTAAGGAGTTAAAGGAGAGATTAGAAAATAGAGTTAATGGGTATAATGTAATTAAGAAGGAAAGGAGGGAGAAAGGAAAGGGAGGAGGGGGGCAGAGAGGAAAGGAGGGAAGGAGGGAGGGAGGCGTTATCAGCATACAATCTTAAAGAAGCCTCATTACTTTAAGTGTTGTATGCTGGTGCCTTTGTGTGTGTCTGAGTGTGAGTGTTGGCTGCGAGGGTATTTGCCAGCTACTATGAGTTTTTTTATGAGTAGCTGCCTCAAGTGCACAAGAACTAGCTTTGCCATATTTTTGTTGTTGTTTTGTTTTTTCAAAGCAAATGGGTAAAAAACGAAAATGCATGTTAATGTCACCGACACTGAATTTTAGTTTCTCTTTATATTGCAGTTCCAGGAGGTGGTTAACACACTGCAGTCTTCACAAGGTCAAGTTTATTTAGGCTTTTTAGATAAGAATTTTATGATCAGTCAGAAACCAGGCTTTGGAGTTGAAAGAATCGACCTAAGCACGTGCTGTGAACGCTGATAGAGAACAACAACGAGAACAAAGTCAGCTCTTCAAAAAACACCCTGCTTGAAAAAAAATTAAAAGAAACGAGAAGCCCTACAGACCCAAAGAAGAGTCAAAACGAATTCTCTGAAGAAGAAAATACATTTTGTTCTAATATTCTCTTAATAGATTTTTTAAAACACCATGAGAAGGTTGAAAGAAACCTGGGTAACTCTAGATAGATTATGCAAATACTCATTTCATTTCTCTGCTTTTGGGTGAAGTATCAGCACCGTTTTTAAAGCTGTAAAATCCCAACGTTTCCTATCTCTGCTACCCAGCTGGCGAGCACAGCCGAAGGATTATGCATAACACACACGTGATCCTGCAGAGCTAAGACATTTATGCGGAGCTCAAAAGAATCTGGGATACTGCAGTTCTCTGGGGCTTAGAACGGAGGTTTTTAAAAGACACTTCCACAATTTTCACTGCCTTATCTCAGCCAAGAAGTTAAATATTCTCTCTCTTCTGCACCTTGCTCACTCTCTCTTCTGAGAGAGAGACAGAAATTCAGTGCTTCTGCAGCTACGAATGGAAACGACTTTGATTCTTTGATTTTAAGTCATCTAATAAGAGACAGAGTGACACAATAGCCACAACGATGGACTCAAACATACCCATGATCGTTGGGATGGCGCAGGACCAAACAACGTTTCTTTCCGCGTGCTTGGGGTCACCAAGAATTGGAGTCATCTCAGTGGCACCCAACAACAATAACCGCTGAGACCCTTCCTCCTCTTTTAGAAAGTGTGAGCTTCACACCAGTAAATATTCCACACCAAATTCTACCATAATCATTGTTTTTGCAGGGTAGTATCTCTAACATGGAAATATATCCCTTGACATTTTTTTTTTTTTTTATCACTTAGGCTAAGAGGAATAAAATGAACACGACATGCTATATTTTCATTATCTCCCTTCAATAACAGTAATGAGAAGCACTTGCTAGGAGGAAAAAAAAAAAAAAAATACCACTCCACTGCAAGTATTTTATCCTGGGATTCTCATAACTTCCTTTGACAACATATACTGCCTTTGACGACAATACTCTATAGCTTGAGAATATGTCTCTGAAAACCATGTGATTTTTGTCGGTGATCCTAGGTCAGAGAGAGCCTGCAAATTCCAGTTTCATTAGGAATGACCTGAGAACTCCCTGATCAATATGGAATTAAGATCACTTTTGTTATTCAAACGCTACCTTTGTCTTGGTCTTTGTTAAAATCAAGAACCCAAAAACCAAACAGAATTAGCCCAGGAAAATCTACTCTTGTTAGAATATTACAGGCAAAGGTATTTCCATTCTTCATTTTTTTTTTTCCTGATAAGAGCACAATAGAAATTAGTCTTTCTTAAGTGAACCTCAGAGACAAGATGATATATTTGAAGAATAAATCACAAATTATATTTCCTTAATACTCTGTATTAAGTAGGAATGATCAAAGGAGAGTCCTATATTTGCGCAATTATGCAATCACTGCCGTCAGGTTTCACTGTTGTTGTTGTTGTTAGGTGCCATTGAGTTGGTTCGACTCATAGCGACCCTATGCACGACCGAACAAAACACTGCCCAGTCCTGGTCCATCCCTAGAATCATTGTTATGCTTGAGCTCATTGTTGCAGCCACTGTGTCAATCCACCTCGTTGAGGGTCTGACTACCCACATGTAATCCTGAACTTTAGAATAGAATTTCTCTGATAAAAAGATGTTACTGTAACCACTCACATAAATAAATTGTGTATAAAAACCAAAAACAAACCCGCTGTCTCTGAGTTGATCCTGACTCATAATGACCCTATAAGACAGAGTAGAACTGCCCCAAAGGGTTTCCAAGGCGTGGCTGGTAGATTCGAACTGCTGACCTTTTGGTTAACAGCCTGAGCTTTTCACCACTGCGCCACAACAAATACCATGCAAAGGCTGGTGAGTACGCTTGGATTGTTTCTCGCAAAACTGACTTTACGGTTTCACCACTGGCAGTGGATTCAAGATTACTAACCTAAAAATAAATTGTAACCCAAAACAGAATAACAGTCACAATGGTGGCAAGGGAGCTAGAAGTTTATAAAAGTCAAATTAAACAGACGGATTCTGTGTAAGCAGCCAGGGTAAATTCACATCGTTTTCTCGGCTCTTGCCTTCCCTGATTTCAAGCTCAGCGAAGCTGGGGTTGTAATTAGGGGATGGTTAGTACTCACTGTTCACCAGTTGTGTATAAGCTTTAAACTAAGAACTCCGCAATTACGAGAAAAATGAGCAGTAATTACACCCATTTTACTCGCTGCCAGACAGATGGAACATTTTCTCCTGATTATTGGCAAACTGTCACCACATTTATTTCATTTTTACTGTTTACTATTTGTTGTACTTTGATTAAGAGTAATTACAGGCTAGGGAAATATGAAAAAACATGCATGTTGGGTATTTTTTTTTTAAATAGAAGGAAGCCCTTCTCCCATTCTATACTGACAGAACTCTCATTTTAGAGGATATTAAAATGGCAGCGCATTCTCAAGGTAGCCTGAAGCAGCATTCATTGCCGTGACAGCTTTTCACCAAGGGGTTCCATGTTTACTAATTATTTGGATCATCATCGACCCCATCCATCCATATCCTGACTTCATTCTACCAGCAGCTTCCATATCCATCTTGCCATCCACCGACGAGGCAAAGGAGAAACGCACCTGGGCCTGGAGTAAACCGAACAGTGTAAAAACACATCACTGCTATTGTTCTCATGAAGGAGCCCTGGTGGTGCAGTGGTTAAGCACTAGGTTGCTAACCCAAAGGTCAGTGGTTTGAACCCACCAGCACCTCTACAGGAAAAAGATGAGGCAGTCGGCTTCCATTAAGATTACAGCCTTGGGAGCCCTATAGGGCAGTTCTACTCTGTCCTACAGGATCCATAGAAGTTGGAATTGACTTGATGGTAATTTTTTTTTTTTTTAATTGTTCTCATAGCTTTGAGGAATAGAAGTGTATTTCTCTCCATCTTAGGCTGGGTCCTCTAGAGAAGTAAAACCAGTGATGCATATGTGTGCGTGCATGTGTGTGCATGTATGTATGTACGCACATATATAAAACCAAAAACCAAACCCGGTACCTTCAAGTCGATTCCGACTCACAGCAACCCTATAGGACAGAGTAGAGCTGCCCCATAGTTTCCAAGGAGCACCTGGAGGATTCGAACTGCTGACCCTTTGGTTAGCAGCCATAGCACTTAACCACTATGCCACCAGGGTTTCCATATACATATATATATGTACACATACATATGTGTACATACATATATAAATCTATCTATCTATCTACATATATAGGAAGAGAGAGAGATTTATATCAAGGAAATAGCTGTAAGGTTGGCAAGACCCAAGTCCATGGATCAGGCGTCAGGCTGGAGGCTTCTCCTGACTCAGGTAGCTGCTGCAAGGGCTGACAAATCCAGGGTTGTCAGGTAATATGGCAGGCTCCTGTCTCAGGTCCCAAGAACCTAAGGTCAGATGATCATGAGCTGAATGTAGGATCCAGAGGGAGCAAAGGGCAGCGAGCTTTGCCTGAATGTCCATATACATTGAATGCAGGCCACATCCCCAAGGAAACCCCCTCTTACAACTGACTGGCTGATCACATCAGATCACACCATGAAGGTGATTACATTATATCACAAATCGGAGGATAACTACATCATTATATCACTGCCAAATTATATCATTACATTACTGCCAAAGTATACCATTACGTAACTGCCAAACCCCTGAAAATCATGGCCCAACCAAGATGACCTTAATACCTTAACCATCACACAACCATAACCATTACACATTCCTACCTACTAAAATAATGTAATATATGTTGTTCAATACAACAAGAATATTGAGAGTTCCACTGGCTCAGATTTCCTTCTAAAGCTCTTTAGCACAAGTGACATCTGTTTTATGATCATGTGATATTTGCATTTTAGTTGGCCTGACACTCCCTGGTGGTCTAGCGGTTAGGATTCTGCCCTCTAACTGCCACGGCCCAGAGTTGATTCCCAGAGGCGGAAGCCTTTCTTCTTGGAGCCCTAATGGTGCAGTGATTAAAGCACTCAGCTGCGAGCCAAAAGGTCAGTGGTTCAAATCCACCAGCCGCTTGGTGGTAGAAATACATGACAGCCTGCTTGCATAGAGATTACAGCCTTGGAAACCTCTTAGGGCAGCCCCACTCTGTCCTATGGGGTCGCTAGGAGTTGGAATCTATTTGATGGCAAGGGGCTTGGTTTTCTGGGTTGTAGTTACGGACAAAGCATTGGCAGCATTGATAACACCAGTGGGGAAAAGATACTTGCGTTCAATTTTAGCAACCATACTTCTAACTGGCATTAATATGTAATTTATGTGGGAAGGAAATCTGCATGATTTCCACAGACATATTAATGTCAAATGAGCACATACATAATTTTCAACCAATGGGAATTCACTCTTTTCACTGTACATTTCTACGCATTTACACGGAAACCCTGGTGACATAGTAATTAAAAGCTACGGCTGCTAACCAAAAGGTCAGCAGTTTGACTCTAGCAGGTGCTCCTTGGAAACCCTATGGGGCAGTTCTACTCTGTCTTTTAGGGTTGCTATTAGTTGGAATCGACTCAATGACAATGGGTTTATGCATTTACAAAGAGTAAAAATATCATCCATTTTAGGCTAAGTCCTGAGTGTAAAAAAATGCACTCTCCATGTGTACAGTTGTTTGTGATGCTTTTTTGTTAGTCACAGTGAAGTAGGATGTGATTCCAAATTCCAAACCCATGATGACACAGTCCTGGCAGAAATACAAGCCATTAGAGCCCACCGTTGGTCCACAGGAAAGGATGTTTTGCAAACAAACATGCTCCTTTTTTCCTTCCTAAAGATGCATACTTGAATACATCTGAAAAGTTGTTATTTCAGCTTCCATTTTTCACAATGGAGAGGAAAAAGCAGACCTTGTTCTACATGGGGCCATATTGATTCATGGAAATGTCATGTGTTAATGCGCCGACTCGCTAATGGCTCTGCCCCATGTGGTAATCTGCTCAGCTAGTGCAAGGCCTGGAATTGATTAGTTCCCTTAATGAGTCTTAGATTGCCTTCCTCCCGGATGGAGAATGCAAAGCAGGGACACTTGTGTGGCTGGAGAAACACAGCTTCTAAGCAGCTGGCCAAGAAGGGAGCAAAGAGGAGCAAGTGGTGGACAATGTGGGAGGGGTGTAGTTGGCGGAGACAGCAGGAGGCAAAGGTGCCTTTCCTCTTCTGGGAGATGCAGCATGTTGTTACATCCCTGGCTTTCTCCCAGAGCCGAGAACTGGGCAGGGTGATGCTCCCACCTCGCTCTGCAGCAGTGACCTCTTGCAGCTTGGAAAACATCTGGAGCGGATTCTTGGCTCTGCCACTTCCCACTTATGTAACCCTTGGCATGTTACCTCACCTCTGTGATCCACAGCTTCCTGTAAACGAGGGAGGGAGGAAGCAACGCCAACACCCCTATCTTCGTTTGTGTGCAAAGTGCATTAGATGATTTTAACCAACAGTGTAGTGGGGAGGGGATGAACAGGTGAAGCACAAGACATTTTTAGGACAGAGAATTTATTCTATACGATACCGTTGATGGTGGATTCACATTACGCATTTGTCAAAACACATAGAACTGAACCACGCAAAGAGGGACTCCGAATCTGAACTATGGGCTTTAATTAATAATAATGTACCAAGGTAGGCTTATCAGTTGTAATGAAGGTACCATAGTAACCCAAGATGTTAATAACAGGGAAACTGTGCGGGGGGAGGGGGGATATGACAGCTGTGTGTACTCGGCAATTTTTCTGTAAACCTAGAAGTGCTCCAAAAACTAATGCTTTCAATTAAAAAAATTAGGTCAGAAAAGTAGTCAAGAAAGCAACAATATAAAGCTATTAAAATCAGTTTAGCAAATGACTAACCAATGACTGACGCCTGTGTGACAGAGTTAGGGGATGGATAGTCCAGGAAGCTACTTGTTAAGGCAGTAGGGAGAAGAGGAAAGGACAAAAACGAGCTGTGGATGGCAGAGTCTCTTAGACACCTTCAGCTCTAGGAGTGCTGGGTCCACCGTTAGAAATGTATATTAATATCCACGGAATTTTACAGAGATTGCGAGGGCAGGAAAAGGAAGGACAGAGTGAAACGGCTTCAAGTTCCTGCTGTCCCGACCTCCTCCCCACCCCCCATACTCATACACTCACACACACACATCACACTCATACACACACACCATACACACCACATACACACCCACACGCACCACACATATACACTTACTACATGTGCACACACACCATACACACCACATACAACACACACACACCATACACACCACATACACACACCACATATACACACATACCACACGCACACACCACATATACATACATACCACACACACACACCACATATACACCACATACCCACATGCACGACACATATACACTTACTACATGTGCACATACACCATACATACCACATATACCACACACACACCACACACACACACCACATACACACACACCACACGCACACACCACATACACACCACATATACCACACATATACATCACACATGCCACATATACACACACTACACATACCACAAACGCACCTACACGCACCACACATACATACTACATATACACACACAATACATACCACATACACCATACATACACACCATATACACCACATATGCACACACCACACACGCCACACACACACCACACACACACAACACACACCACATACACACCACACATACACACCACACATACACCCACACCTACCACACATACACACATACTACATACACACACCATATACCACACATACACATTACACACACCACACACATCCACACGCACCACACGTATACACATACCACATATACACACACACCATACACAGCACATACACCACACATACACATCACACACATACACGCACGCACACACGCCACACATACACACATACCACATACACACATACCACACACACCATACACGCCACATACACACACACCACATATACCACACACACACACCACACACAGATACACATGTACCACACATACATGCCATGCAAACCACACACACACTACATACACACACACCACGAAAGAAGGGAATATTAGATAAGCTGTAAGAACCTGCACAGTTTTGTAACACCAAGTGAAAGCCGTTCAGAAAATCATTTCTACTTCCAGAAAGAAATACAAACAAAGCATTAGTTAATGTTCATAAGGAAGAGAAGAATCACATAAAAGCCTCACATAGCTTGTGGAAAGAGAAATCCTACCCACACGTAAAACACCCACTCCTAGTACAACGTGACAGGCACGCTACAGGAAATGACATACATGTAAGTCGGGGGCTATTTTCACCTTGCTTTCAACAAACCTGGGAGGACTTTTCTAATGTGGTGAATGAGCACCTTGGTATGGATGAGATGCCCCTGGCAAGCCACACTGGACTCCGTGGCTGCACGGGTGTGGTCTGTGAGGTGGGCATTTAAGCCTATGGCAGCGCAACAATAACACACATGCTGGACATGGAAAGTGGAAAGGCGAAAGAACAGAAACATAAGCTGATTAAGTATTCAAGGACGCTTCCTGTTACTCCAGATGCTCAAAGGCGCTTCTCACTCATGATCAAGGCTCATTTGCCAGATTGCATTTAAGCCAAGCAAACTGTCAATGGAGTGAAAACAAACCAAAACACTTCCGCTTTTAGTTGTTTCATTTTGGTAACCAGAAGCCAGTGGCATTCAAAAGTTGCTTTTTCTCTCTTCTTTTGAAAATATAACACATAATTTTTTTTTGAAGTTTATCCACATTAATATAGCATGTGTCAGTACTCCTTATTTTTTTTAATTGTACTTTAGATGAAGGTTTACAGAACAAACTAGTTTCTCATTAAACAGTTAGTACACATATTGTTTTATGACATTGGTGAACAACCCCATAACATGTCAACACTCTCCCTTCTCATCCTTGGGTTCCCTATACGAGCTTTCCTGTCCTCTCCTGCCTTTTAGTCCTTGCCCCTGGGCTGCTGTTCCCCTTTAGTCTCATTTTATTTTATGGGCCTAATTTTTGACTGAAGGGTGAACCTTGGGAATGAACTCATTACTGAGCTAAAAGGGTATCTGGTGGCCATACTCTCGGGATTCTCCAGTCTGTCAGGCCAGTAAGTCTGGTCTTTTTTCTTTTTGAGCTAGAATTTTGTTCTACATTTCTCTCCAGCTCTGTCTGGGACCCTCTATTGTGATCCCTGTCGCAGCAGTCAACGGTGGTAGCTGGGCACCATCTAGTTGTACTGGACTCAGTCTTGCGGAGGCCATGGTAGATGTGGTTCATTAGTCCTTTGGACTAAACTTTCCCTCGTATCTTTAGTTTTCTTCTTTCTCCCCTGCTGCTGAAGGGGTGAGACCAGTGGAGCATCTTAGATGGCTGCTCACAAGCTTTTAAGAATCCAGATGCTACTCAAAGTAGAATGTAGAACATTTTCCTTATAAACTATGTTAGGCCATGACCTTGCCTTGTAAAAGTTGTGTTGACTTTCCCAGTATTGTGTACTGTCTTACCCTTGACCAAAGTTACCACTTATCTACTGTCTATTTAGTTTTTTTCCATCCCCATCCCTCCCCTCTCTCATAACCATCAAAGATTGTTTCTTTTTGTGTGTAAACCTTTTCATGAGTTTTTACAGTAATGGTCTCATACAATATTTGTCCTTTTGTTGTTGACTTATTTCACTCAGCATAACACCCTCCAGATTCATCCATGTTATGAGATGCTTCGCAGATTCATCATTGTTCTTTATCATTGTCTAATGCTCCATTACGTGTATGTACCACAGTTTGTTTATCCATTCATCTTTTGATGGGCATCTAGGTTGTTTCCATCTTTGTGCTATTGCAAACAATGCTGCAATGACCATCAGTGTGCATATGTCTATTCGTGTGATGACTCTTATTTCTCTAGGATATATTCCTAGGAGTGGAATTGCTGGATTGTACGGTATTTCCAATTATAGCTTTCTAAGGAGGCACCATATCGCTTTCCAAAATGGCTGTATCATTTTGCATTCCCACCAGCACTGCATAAGAGTTCTAATCTCCCTGCAGCCTCTCCAACATTTGTTATTTCCTGTTTTTTTGTTTTTTTTTTTTATTCTTGCCACTAAAGCCAGGTGAGATGGTATCTCATTGTGGTTTTGATTTGCATTTCTCTAATGGCTAGTGATCTTGAGCTTTTCCTCATATGTCCATTGGCCGCTTGAATGGCTTCTTTAGTGAAGTGTCTGTTCATTTCCTTTGCCCATTTTTTAATCGGATTATTGTCTTTTTGTTGTAGAAGTGTTGGATTTTCTTGTAGATTTTACAGATTAGACCTTCGTCTGATTCGTAATAGCCAATTTTTTTTTTTTTTTCTTCCAGTCTGTAGGTTCTCTTTTTACTCTTTTGGTGAAGCTTTTTGATGAGCATAAGTGTTTAATTTTTAAAAGATCCCAGTTATCTAGCTTATCTTCTGGAGTTTGTGTGCTGTGGGTTATGGTTTGTATCCTGTTAATGCCATGTATTAAGGTCTCTAGCGTTGATCCTATTTTTTCTTCTATGAACTTTTTAGTTATTGGCTTTATACTTAGGTCTTTGATCCATTTTGAATTAGTTTTTGTATATGGTGTGAGATAAGGGTCCTGTTTCATTTTTTTGCAGATAGATACCTAGTTTTGCTAGCACCATTTGTTAAAAAAAAAAAAAACTGTCTTTTCCACATTCGATGGACTTTGGACGCTTGTCAAAGATCAGGTGACTGTAGGTAGATGGATTTACATATGGCTTCTCAATTCTGTTCCACTGGTCAATGTTTCTGTCGTTGTACTAGTACCAGGCTGTTTTGACTACCACAGCTATATAATAGCTTCTGAGATCAGGTAGTGCAAGTTCTCTAACTTTATCCTTCCTCTTCAATAGTGCTTTACTTATCAGAGGCTTCTTCCCTTTCCACATAAAGTTAATGATTAGTTTTTCCATTTCTTTAAAGAATGTTGTTGGTATTTTCATAGGGATTGCATTGTATCTGTAAATTGCTTTGGGTAGAACTGTCATTTTCACAATGTTGAGTCTACCTATTCATGAGCACGGTATGTTTTTCCATTATGTGGATCTTTTTTGGTTTCTTGCAGTAGTGTTTTGTACTTTTCTTTGTATTGGCCTTTTACATCCATGGTTAGATTTATTCCTAAGTATTTTACGTTTTTAGGGGCTATTATAAATGGTATTGTTTTCCTGATTTCCTTTTCACTGTCCTCTTTAGTGGTGTATAGGAATCCAACTGATTTTTGTATGTTTACCTTGTATCCTGCTACTCTGCTGAAACTTTCTAATAGTTCCAATAGTTGTCTTGTGCAGTCTTTTGGGTTTTCTACGTATAGTATCATATCATCCACAAATAGGAACAGTTTAACTTCTTCATTACCAATTTGAATGCCCTTTATCTCTTTTTCTTGCCTTATTGCTCTAGCTAGAACTTCTAGCACAATGTTAAATAGGAGTAGTGATAAAGGGCATCCTTGTCTTGTTGCTGTTCCAAGGGGAATGTTTTCACCCAGTGATCCTGATGTATGATGAGACTGGAAGACACGGAGGCAGAAGACCCACCATTAGAGCCAGTGCAGGTATGGAGTGTGGAGCCTAGACTGTGAGTCTGCAGAGATCAGGTCTGCCCTACGTTTCTAGCACCTAGCACAGCATCTGAAGTAAAATCAAACGAATGTGTTTTAGGTGAATGGATGAGTGGCTGGGTGGGTGGATGAGAATATGAGTGATTCCACAACTCTAGTTATAGAAACACTGATTTTACAGCATGGCAGAGTGAGAAAAGCCAGCACATAGTAGGTGCTTGATAAAAGCTTACTGGAAACAGTAGGATGCAGACCCCAAATTCTCGTAAAAAAACCAGACTTAATGGTCTGACTAAGACTAGGAGGGCCCCTGTGGTCATGGTCCCCAGACCTTCTGTTAGCCCAAGACAGGAACCAATCCCAAAGCCAACTCTTCAGATAGGGATTGGACTGGATAATGGGATAGAAAAAGATGCTGCCGAAGAATGAGCTTCTTGGATCAAGCAGACACTTGAGACTATGTTGGCATCGCCTATCTGGCGGGGAGATGAGAGGGCAGTGGGGGTCAGAAGCTGGAGGAATGGACACGAAAAGAGAGGGTGGAGGGAAGGAGCGGGTTGTCTCATTAGGGGGAGAGCAATTAGGAGTATACAGCAAGGTGTATATAAATTTTTGCATGAGAGACTGACTTGGTTTGTAAACTTTCACTTAAAGCACAATCAAAAAAAATAAAAAAAAGCTTACTGGACAAATGAATGAACAGGCTCTTTCAAATACAGCCAAACTCAGGCTTTATGAAATTCCACACTTCAGCAAATTGCTTCTGGCTAGGTTTCAAATGATTTATCTGCAGTTAGGACCCTCACTAGATTCTGCACAAATATGAAATGCATAACAGAAGAATGGAACCCATAATTTAAAATCTGAGGAGATATACAATTTTTTTTCTTTTTTAAAATAATATTTTCTTGAAAATACAACTGTGAGATTTTTAAAATTGTTTTTGAAATAATGGGGAGCCAGGTACTAACAGTGTTTTATCATATTTTTCTAAATCAGCATACATGGAAAAAAAAAAAACCATTTTGTTCTAGCTTCAGTTTTTGGCCACAGCAGCACACACAAGGAGCTGTGAAATCAATGATGTCTTCCTAGTGTCACAATGTAAGGGACTCTTTCAGGAAGAATTTCTGTGTGCTCCTGCATCTTGTTCACTTAATATTTCCCCTCTCTTCCTTCCATACGGTCACTATGGGTTGGAATCGACTTGACAGCAGGAGGTTTGGTTTGGGTTTGTGTGTGTGTGTGTGTGTGTGCTTGTTTGATGTCCTGAAAGCCACAGCAATGAAGGAACCGGGATAACAAGCAGTGTTGTTTCTCATGGTGTTGGTGTTTTAATATGCTACATAGGTATTCAAAGCCATAAAGACCCAATAACCAAATATAAAACTCCTGATAAACAGAGGTGTAAATCATGAACCAAGAGCAAGAGATTTTACTAGAGATCGTGACACATAAAGATGAAATTTAGTTGCAGTATTAAAACCCATTACTGCTGAGTCAATTCCAGCTCATGACAACACAATGTGTTACAGAGTAGAACTGCTCCATAGGGTTTCTTGGCTATAATCTTTATGGAAGTAGGTCGCCAGGCCTTTCTTCTGTGGTGCCAGTTGGTGGGTTTGAAACCACCAGCCTTTAGGTTAGTAGTAGAGCATTTAACCATTTGCACCATTCAGGAACTGCTGGGGTATCAAAGACTGTTAACTGAACCTTGGTAAAGCAGGGAAAAGTAACCAATAAGCAATAAATGGATAAAACATTGAAATTGTCAAGGATTTCATTTTACTTGGATCCACAATCAATGCCCATGGAATCAGAAGTCAAGAAATCAAATGACATATTGTGTTGGGCAAATCTACTGCAAAAGACCTCTTTAAAGGGTTAAAAAGCACGGATGTCACCTTGAGGACTAAGGTGCACCTGAACCAAGTCATGGTATTTTAAGTCACCTCATATGCATTTTTTTTCATATGCATATGAAAGCTGGACAATGAATAAGGAAGACCAAAGGAGAATTGAAGCATCTGGATTATGGTGCTGGTGAAGAATACTGAATACACCATGAACTGCCAGAAGAATGAACAAATCTGTCTTGGAAGAACTACAGCCAGAATGCTCCTTAGAAGCGAGGATGGTGAGACTTCATCTCACGTACTCTGTACATGTTATCAGGAAGAATCAGTCCCTGGAGAAGAACATCATACTTGGTAAAGTAGAGGGTCAACAAGAAAGAGGAAGACCCTGATGAGATGGATTGATGCAGTGGCTACAACAATGGGCTCAAACACAGCAAGGACTGTGCAGTGCGAGACTGGGCAGTGTTTCATTATGTTGAACATAGGGCCACTGTGAGTCAGAACTGACTTGATGGGACCTCATAACAACAATGAAAAGAACCCCTGGGGCCACAATGGTCAAGGGCTGGGCTGCTAACTGAAAGGTTGGTTGTTTGAAGCTACCAGCTGCTCCACAGGTGAAAAAACCTACAGATCTGCTCCCATAAAGATGATAGCCTGGGAAACCCTATAGGGTAGTTCTACTCTGTCATATTGGGGTTACTATGGCTCGGAATTGGCAGCGCACAACAACAATATAGTGAAACCAGAAACTGCTCCATATTTATGAGATGTTTTGTTGCTTCATTGCTGTCCTTTTTAAGGCATCCACTATTTAGCTAAGGCTTATAGCCCCCCGTGATACTATGACTTTCGCATGAGAAAAAGTAGGTAAGAAGGGTCCTCAAATTTCTTGGCAAGTCAGCAACAACATAAACTGTCCTTGTCCTGTTTTATGTTAAAAACATGCAATCCTGGTCTTTCTCTGGAATAAACATTGCTATCATTTGCAAAACACATGTGGTTATTATATGATTATTATGTTTCATTTGCTTCTATATTCATCTCAATTTAACAAAAGGGGAAAATGGAATTTTAAACTTTATTTATTTATTTTTTCCAGTTGACATCGAGTCAACTCTGACTCACGCGACCCCATATGTGTCAGAGTAGAACTATTCTCCACAGGGTTTTCAATGGCTGATTTTGGGGGGGAAGTAGATTGCCAGCCCTCTTGGATGGATTCAAACCTCCAACCTTTTGGTTAGTGGCTGAGCATGTTACCTGTTTGCAACACCCAGGGACTCCCTTTTTGACACAAAACTGTACTTCATGGTTTCCTATAAACCAAGAGTAATTCGTGAAGAAGGAAAGGAGGACTAGAGGAAAGGAAAAGAATGTAATTCAAGTTAAAAAAAAAAATTTTGTTTTGCATATGGAATATTCCAAAGCATGTATTATTTAATCTGCCTTGTAAGCCCTGCTGGCACAGTGGTTAAAGCACTCAGCTGCTAACCCAAAGGTTGGCAGTTCCAACCTACCAGCTCCCCCTCGGGAGAGAGATACGGCAGTCTGCTTCAGTAAAGATTAACACCCTTGGAAGCCCTATGGGGCAGTTCTACTCTGTCCTATAGGGTCGCTACAAGTCAGAACTGACTCAACAGCAGTGGGTTTTTGGGTTTTGTGGCATTAAACATATTTCCTTTATAGAGAGTAACATGAAGATTAGAAGGTGCATGAAAAAACTACACATCTATTAATGGCACAGTGGTTAAGAGCTTGGCTCCTAACTAAAAGACCAGTAGTTAGAATCCACCAGCCACTCCTTGGAAACTCTATGGGGCAATTCTACTCTGTCCTATAGAGTCACCATGAGTCGGAATTGACTTGACGGCAATGGAGCTTTTTTTTTTTTTTTTCCCCCGTTATAACCCTATTTGCTTTTGGCCATAAAATTAACTGGATTTACTGAAGACCTATCTTCTAGGGGAGAGGGGAGAGGACAAAGACTACTATATGGTTAGAACCAATGGAGGAAGTCAGGTGGTAAAACCATGACAACAAAGAAAGACAAGTAGGTGGAGCTTGAGGACTAGAACTTAAGTATCCTAAGCATGAAGAAAAGAAGTGGGTATTCACGTGGTGTCCTTAGTTCTGATTTCTTGCTCCCGAAGAGAAATGATGAGTTATTGAGCAGCTCTAGATTTGGTTGTGTTGCCCTTGAATTTGCTAAAACCTAGGGGCTTTTTGTTCCTCCTCTAGGCTCTTAGTTTTTTCTTCTTTGGATGAATTATTTAGAGAAGACAGAAAACTTGACCTCTATAAAATATCTAAGAGGAAAGAGTGTCAGGCAGGAAGGAGTATAGCAGGAATACAGAATACAGGAAAAACGTGACAAACAGGGAAAAGGCCTGTATTGAATTTCAGTGTGGAGAACATGCCTCGCTCTGAGGGCCAGGGGCACGGTGGTTTTATTTCGTGTTTCCAGTCTCTCTTGGACTTTCCAAATGGAACTGGACTCCCCACAAGCCCCATAGGGCTTCCAGTAGCTCTGGGCCCCCATGTTCTACATGTATGGGAGGGTACCATGCTCTGACCCAAACTCACAAGTTTTCCTCCAACACTTTCTCCCAAAGCTTCTCTTCACTCTCAGTTATGACCCTAGGTATTCTTGTCAAGAATCTTTAACATCTTAAAGTCACACAGTTGTACACATTTTGCTCTGTTTGTTTGTTTGTTTGTTTGTTTGTTTGTTTGTTTGTTTGTTTGTTTTTAAGGGAACACTGCTGGCGTAGTCGTTAACTCTACAGCTGCTAACCAAAGGGTCTGCAGTTCAAATCCACCAGGCGTTACTTGGAAGCTCTATTGGGCAGTTCTACCCTGTCCTATAGGGTCGCTATGAGTCGGAATCGACTTGACGGCACTGTGTTTGGTTTGGTTTTGGTTATGTATGTTCACTGGGTTTATTCATCTGTCATTATAAGAATAAGTTTTCAGATACCATCCCCCAAAAAAAAGAGTTGCCATTGAGTCAACTCCAGTCTGTAGTGACCTCATGTGTGTCAGAGTAGAACTTCGCTCCATGGGGTTTTCAATGGCTATGATCTTCCGGAAATGGATCGCCAGGCCCTTTTTCCAAGGTTCCTCTGGATGGGCTTAAACCTCCAACCTTTCAGTTAGTAGCGGAGCACTTAACCATTTGTGCCACCCAGGCGCCTCAGATCCTACAATCACACCTAATTCGTGTCTATGTTGTATAAGTTGTTAAAATTCAGAAGACTGTCATAACCTAAACATTCTCTAAAGATGTATATGATATAATTATAGCTCACAAAGGCCAGTTTGCTCTGAAATTATAACAGCAACAATCTTTACCTAAGTCCCATGTGGGTGTGACCACTGTTTCTCTGAAAATTATATTTATATCCTTATCTCTCCAAGATGCTTCTGAATTTTCTGTAATGTTTCTCTTTCAGAGAGAAATATTACATATTACAGAAAAAATAACTGTAAGTAGCCTATTAAATGATCCAAACTTAACAGTTCAAAAAGATCTGATTAAATGTGTCTTATATTAATGATATAAAGTAAAATTTGATATATTATGGCTAATTTTGTGTGAGTTTTCACTATCATTGAGAAAAAAAAAAAATTGGCTGACTTCCCAGAAATCCCATTATATAAACCATAGTTCTAGGTCTGATTCCCTTGTCTAAAATAGTAAAATTTCCAATGACAGAGCAAAGATTTAACAGTGCTACTATAAATACAAGATCAAATCTTTGGTATACTTTGAATAGAAACTGTATATTATTTGAGAAATCACTCAAAATATTCCTTCTGCAATGACTACCTTCAAAACTCATCAGATAAGAATAGTTGTCAATGTTAGGAGCCCTAATACATGGCATAAACAGTATACAAAGCATTATTAAGAATGCAGAAGAAAAACTAGATAACCGGGAGCTTCTAAAAATCAAACACCTATGCTTATCCAAAGACTTCACCAAAAGAGTAAAAAGACTACCTACAGACTGGGAAAAAGCTTTTAGCTATGACATTTCTGATCAGTGCTTGATCTCTAAAATCTACATGATACTGCAAAAACTCAACTGCAAAAAGACAAATAACCCAATTAAAAAATGGGCAAAAGATATGAATAGACACTTCACTGAAGAAGACACTCAGGTAGCTACCAGATATATGAGGAAATGTTCACGATCATTAGCCATTACAGAAATGCAGATCAAAACTACAATGAGATTTCATCTCACTCCAACAAGGCGGCATTAATCCAAAAACCACAAAACAATAAATGTTGGAGAGGCTGTGGAGAGACTGGAACACTTCTATGCTGCTGGTGGGAATGTAAAATGGTATAACCACTTTGGAAATCGATTTGGCGCTTCCTTAAAAAGCTAGAAATAGAACTACCACACAATCCAGCAATCCCACTCCTTGGAATATATCCTAGAGAAATAAGAGCCTTTACACGAACAGATATATGCACACCCATGTTTATTGCAGCACTGTTTACAATAGCAAAAACATGGAAGCAACCAAGGTGCCCATCAACAGATAAATCGATAAATAAATTATGATATATTCACACAATGGAATACTACACATCGATAAAGAACAGTGAGGAATCTGTGAAACATTTCATAACATGAAGGAACCTGGAAGGCATTATGCTGAGTGAAATTAGTCAGTTGCAAAAGGACAGATATTGTATAAGACCACTACTATTAGAACTTGAGAAATAGTTTAAACTGAGAAGAAAACATTCTCTCGTGGTTACGAGAGGGGGGAGGGAGGGAGGGTGGGAGAGGGGTATTCACTAATTAGATAGTAGATAAGAACTACTTTAGGTGAAGGGAAAGACAGCACACAATACAGGGGAGGTCAGCACAATTGGACTAAACCGAAAGCAAAGAAGTTTCCTGAATAAATGTTTCGAAGGCCAGGGTAGCAGGGGCAGGGGTCTGGGGACCATGGTTTCAGGGGACATCTAAGTCAATTGGCATAATAAAGTCTATTAAGGAAACATTCTGCATCCCACTTTGAAGAGTGGCGTCTGGGGTCTTAAACGCTAGCAAGCAGCCATCTAAGATGCATCAATGGGTCTCAACCCACCTGGATCAAAGGAGAACGAAGAACACCAAGGACACAAGGTGATTACGAGCCCAAGAGACAGAAAGGGCCACATGAACCAGAGACTACATCATCCTGAGACCAGAAGAACCAGATGGTGTCCGGCTACAACCGATGACTGCCCTGACAGGGAACACAACAGAGAACCCCTGAGGGAGCAGGAGAGCAGTGGGATGCAGACCCCACATTCTCATAAGACCAGACTTAATGGTCTGACTGAGACTAGAAGGACCCCGGTGGGCATGGCCCCCAGACCTTCTGTTGGCCCAGGACAGGAACCATTCCCAAAGCCAACTCTTCAGACATGGATTGGACTGGACAATGGGTTGGAGAGGGATGCTGGTGAGGAGTGAGCTTCTTGGATTAGGTGGACACTTGAGGCTATGTTGGCATCTCCTGCCTGGAGGGGAGATGAGAGGGTGGAGGGGGTTAGAAGCTGGAAAAATGGATGGGAAAAGAGAGAGTGGAGGGAGAGAGCAAGCTGTCTCATTAGGGGGAGAGTAATTGGGAGTGTATAGCAAGGTGTATATGGGTTTTTGTGTGAGAGACTGACTTGATTTGTAAACTTTCACTTAAAGCACAATAAAAACTATATATAAAAAAAAGAATAGTTATCAGCTTTATTTCGTTTCTTTTTTGCAAACCCTAGGAATTTTCAACATTAACAAAAACATTGCAGGTTTTCATGATACTATACATCTATGTGAAAAATAAGACACTCAACATCACCCAGCTGTTTCTAAACATCCAGATATTCTGGAACGATCTCTCCACATATCTTACACACTGCAAGTGCCAAATAATGCTATTTAGTGGGCAGAAATGGGATGAGGGGAAGACACTGATATTAGAGAAATAAAATGAATGAAGTGGGTACACGCATGTGAACATATACAGGGTGACAAGAAAAATAAATTGAGAAACAAAGATGGCAAAACTGTGGTATATTTCATAACCTCGCAAGAACAAAAAATAGAATTAAAAAAAAAGATTCAGTAGATGTTACACTGTGCATACACTTAGTGATGACACTGAAATATTCAACAATCCGTACAATTACCTAAATCAATAATTAAAGAAAAACATAAGGAAATCTTTAACTTTTTCTCCAACTATATATATATATACACACGTGTGCGCATGTGCGCACACATGATAAAAGCACTCATAAAGTGACTGAGGCTATAAACCTATAGCAGCAATTGCCCACCTAACCATTGAATACTTCTGACTTTAGAAATTGCAGGTGTTGGTCACTCACTGGTGTGAATGTCCCTAGCTGAACAATACCCCTGTCTCAGCCATTATTTGGCATAGGGAACCACATGACGCACTGTCTCATAGTGGAAGCTTGCACGTTGTTATGATGTGAACAGGCTTCAGCAGAGCTTCCAGACTAAAACAGACTAGGAAGAAAGGCCTGATGATCTACTTCTGAAAATCGATCAGTGAAAACCCTAGGAAGCCCAGTGGTCTGATCTGAAACCAGTCATGGGGATGGCACAGGATCAGGAAGTATCGCATTCTGCTGCACGTGGGGTCATCATGAGTTGGGGTCCAACTCAAGAGCAGCTAACAACAATATTAAATTAATGAATTTCTCATTAAATTGATACTCAGTAGGTCCCTGAATCTTGCTGGGGGTGCCCTATGCGTACACTCTTCACATGGCCTGGAACTGAAGGACTGGTTCCTAGGTCTCAATCACAATTCGCCACCATTGCCTTCAGCCTCCCACCAGTTCTGCTGTTCCTGCCGTCTCTGGGCCGCTCCAGAGCAGCAGGGAGCATTGCACATACCACAGCCTCTAACTTCAGCCTCTGTCCACAACCAGGATAGCCCATTTTCCAGACCTTCACCATTCCTAGGCCTCCACAGGACAATGTCATTAGATAACTGGTAGCCTCAGTAAGTAGCCTATTTCTGTTTATCAACTAAAAACCAAAAACCCATTGCCATCGAGTCAATTCTGACTCATAGCAACCCTACAGGACACAGCAGAACTGCCCCATAGGGTTTCCAGGGAGATACTGGCGGATTCAAACTGCTGACCTTTTGGTTAGCAGCCAAGCTCCTAGCCACAGCACCACCAGGGCTTCATTTATCAACTAGTGCAGAAAGTTAAAAAAAAATAATAATTAACGACAGACAGTGCCATATTGTTGAATACTGGGGTTGAATACCTGCTCCAAAGACATCTCTTTTCTTGACAATGAAACCCAATAAAATGACATTGACACGAGGACAATCGCATGCAAACAATGATAAGATGAGGCAGAAAGACACATGAGCTGGTAGTTTCACTGTAGGGAAGGCCTGGGAAGGAGTTTGAGAGGTGTGTGTGTCACCATGGTGAGGTCACAGGGAAGGAAGTTGAGCAAGAGAGGTTATGTTGAACGCCGAGTGGGCAACACCGCAGGACAGGTTGTTCCCTCTCTGGGTTAGTTGGCACCATTTCCATTCTGTATTTCTCTTTGCCTGTTATAGGGAGCCCTGGTGGTGCAGTGCTTAAGCATCCGGCTGCTAACTGAAAGGTTGGCAGTTTGAACACACTAGCAGGAGGAAGATGTGGCAGTCTGCTTCTGTAAAGATTACAACCTTGGAAGCCCTATGGGGAAGTTCTACTCTGTCCTATAAGGTCACTATGAGTCAGAATTGACTTGAGGGCAGCTACCTGTTGGCACTGCTTTCTGGGAAGAAACTTGGAGGAGAAGACTGGAGTTCACTCTCCAAGGTACAGGCCTGGAGAGTGCAAGTGTTTTTGGTGCCCTTCCATCCCACTTCCAGTGTGCTCCATGGTCCAACAGGAAGGTCGAGAAGCAGAGAAGACAGAGTGAGGCTATAAACAGTAAAAACCGAACCAGTAGACAACCAAATTTATTGGAGGGCTGGAGGAGAGCAGGGAAAAGGAAGCAGTCACATACTATTTTATGAGGTGCTACAAAATCATGGATACGGACTCCCTTTTTCTTAGTTTGAATCAAACTTCTTCCAAAGGTCAAACACCACAACAAAAGCCTTTCTATTTGGTGAAAGCTTTATTTTCATCCAAGCAACTGTAAGTACTTACTACTTACTTGTCATGTTTTGCTTTATGTAAGAGACAACATTTCTACTTATCATTAGTGTATGTGCGTTTATTTTTTTTAATGAGACGCCTTATGAAGAAATAAAATCACTCCTAAACTAGTTGTATAAACATCTTAATGATTTATCATGTGTATAACCCTGGTTTCTCACTTTAAAATTCCATTGAGCTTAAATAGTTATATTGGGAGATAGCGAAGATATTTACCAACCTGACTGAGATGGAGCTGTTTAGACAGTTTTTAATCCATGTCTTCATGCCCCATGCCTGAGTGTGCTAAAATGTCATCGTTTGGGAAGTGGAGCAAAAGGGGGTGGCTGGAATGGAGACAGGGCAGGTGTTTGATTTAGACTTCCTGACTCTAGGGGGTCTCCCAAAGATCCCTAAGTGGTGCAAACTGTTTGCACTCATCTACTAACCTAAAGGCTGACAGTGTGAACCTACCTAGTGGTACCATGGAAGAAATGCTCTGCTTCCACAAAACTTAAGCCAAGAAAACACTATAGAACAATTCTGCTCTGTAACACATGGAGTCTCCATGAGTCAGGCTCAACTTGATGGCAATGTTTACTTTTTTGGTGGGGGAGGAGCTTCCCAAAGGTAACTTAGTAACCGCTAAGTTACTGCCTCGCCATTTCAGTTACCTAGGGCCAGTGTTAAAAAGCAAAGATGTCACCTTGAGGACTAAGGTGAGCCTGACCCAAACCATAGTGTTTTCAATAACCTCATATATATGTGAAAGCTGGGCAATGAATAAACAAAACCAAAGAAGAGTTGATGCCTTTGAATTATAGTGCTGGCAAAGAATATTGAATATACTGCTGAAAGAATGAGCAAATCTGTCTTGGAGGAAGTACAGCCAGAATGCTGCTTAGAAGCGAGGATGGCGAGACTACATCTCACATACTTTGGACATATTTTCAAGAAGGATCAGTCCCTGGAGAAGGGCATCATGCTTGGTAAAGTAGAAGGTCAGTGAAAAAGAGGAAGACCCTCAACAAGATGGATTGACACAGTGGCTGCAACAATGGGCTCAAGCATAACAACAATCGTGAGGATGGCGCAGGACAGGGCAACGTTTCATTCTATTGTACATAGGGCCGTTATGTGTCAGAACCAACTCGACAGCACATAACAACAACAAGGACTGGAGGAACTCATGACCTGGAAGAAAATCCCTGCTTCTGTGACCTGAAATATCACTCTTGGGATTGTGCACAAGTTGAATTCCTTCTGTGAGCTTCTGACCTGGAGCTCAAGTTGTCAGTTCCAGGCCTTGTCTCCTGAGGCAGAGATGTATCCAGCACATGGTCAACGTTGGTTAGCCTTGGCTTTTGAACCATCATGTCTAAGGCTCAAGGGATTGAAGGTCTTCCGGCAAATTGTTGAGCACAATTATGAAGGCAGAAAGTAATGAAACTTTTAAATACAGAGGCAGAAATTTATTAACCTTCGTTTATTAACAAAATTTATTAACAAACTCACTACACTGGGTGACCTTCCCTGAATGCCAATACTTTGTGCATGTTGTTATACATCACTGCTGGGAGAGTTAAGTGTTGTTCACGCAACTCTACTGGAGAGGTCATCCAGAAGCTCATGCCTGGTCTCTCCTGGACTCTACCCTATGTGTCTTTTTTCCTTTGTTGACTTTATTCTTCACTCTTTCAGTGTAGAAAACAGTAATCATGAGTTTAACAGCTTTCCTGAGTTCTGTGAATCCTTCTAGTGAGTCACTGAACATAACAGTGGTCTTAGGCCCTTTCAAAAATCTGACTTCCCTATATGAGCTCCCCTTGATAGCACAGGAGTGGAGCATTAGAAAAAAGATGGCTGCTTCATCGTGCCCAAGAAATGGGTCTGAGACAGCTTCACAGAGTTGTCCAACCTCCAAAACGGTGTGAGGAGCAGACAAGCATTTTCAGGGTGCCTCAAGAGGGCTACAGAGATGGTTGAGAGAGGCCTTATATTAATAGTTGGGACTGTAAAAGGCCAGAGGCAATCTGCATAGACCTGACAGAAGCGCAGATGCTTCATTGGATACAGGCATTCATTGTGGATTGATACCCATGATGGGGGGAGTACCCCATCTGCCCTGCCTGACCCCTAAACCACTGCCTGCATGTCTTGGTTACCTAGGGCTTCGCTAACAAAAAAATGCCACAAGTGGATGGCTTTAAAGAGTAGAAATTTATTTTTTTCACAGTTCTGGAGGCTAAAAGTTTTAAACCACCAACCTCTCAGTTAGCAGCCAAGCAACTCCTGAACATAAACGAACCCCTGAGAGGCAGGGTGGAAGAAATCCTGAATTGTCTGAACCACCCCTATCTTTACCATGATTATTGAGGAGCCCTGGTGGCACAGTGGTTAAGCGTTCAGCTGCTATCCAAGAGGTCAGCACTTCAAATCCACCAGCCACTCCTTGGAAACCCTATGGGGCAGTTCTACTGTCCTATGGGGTCACTATCAGTCAGAATCGCCTCAATGGCAATGGGTTTGTTTTTTTGGTTTTTATTGTAAACAAAGCAAAGTTAAGATTCTACCAGGCAGAATAATGAGATTTTATTAGAAATTAATTTGAGCTATCAAAAGATAAAATACCAATTCTAACACTATGTATGTTTGTGACTTAAGAATCATGCTCACTACACATATAAACATACATCCAAATATGTTACCTTTTTAACCAAATTACAATGTGCAATATTCCTCAACTTGGTTAAATCTTTTCTTTTTCCTACAAATTATATCAACTATTAGGGCAGTAAACACAACCACCAAATATGCAAGTCAATGTTTTGCTTAATAATATAGATGGAAATGGATTTCTCCGTTTGTGGAGGCATGCTTTCTCCCTTCCATTGATGGTACAGGATTCACAGCAGAGTTTGCTCAGCCCCTCTTGGATCTCAGCTATGCTCTGTGATATAGGAAGCAAGGGATCCATTGCATTTTGGTTTCTTTAT
The DNA here is from genome assembly GCF_030014295.1 of Loxodonta africana. Taxonomy (NCBI): domain Eukaryota; kingdom Metazoa; phylum Chordata; class Mammalia; order Proboscidea; family Elephantidae; genus Loxodonta; species Loxodonta africana. The sequence continues at coordinate 221,092,555 of NC_087343.1, forward strand.
TAGTTTTCTCTTACAGCTGTAACAAATGACCACAAACTTGGTGGCTTAAAACAATGCACATCTATTATCTTACAGATCTGGAGGTCAGAGGTCTGAAATGGGTCTCACTGGGCTAAGATCAAGGTGTCAGCAGAGTTTCATACCTTCTGGAGGCTCTAGAGGAGAATCTGTCCTTTGCCTTCCCAGCTTCTAGAGACCACCTACGTTCCTCAGCTGATGGCCTCCTCCTCTACCTTCAAAGTCGCCTATGGCCAGTCGAGCCTTTCTCACATGGCATCTTACATCACTGGGTCTCCGACTCGACCGCCTCCCTCTTTCACTTACAAGGAACCTGGTGATTACATTGGGCCCACCTGGTGGTAATTCAGGGTAACCCTTCCATTTCAAGATCCTTAACTAAACACATCTGCCAAGTCTCTTTTGCCATGTAAGCAGGGGTTTGAACCAGAACGAACCTGCTGGGAATTTGCATTTCCACCCCCAGATATACTGAATCAGAATCTACAGTTTAACATGATTCCCAGGTGATTCTTATGTATAATAAATTTTGAGAACCACTGCATTACCAGTAAAGAGCCCTAGTGGTGAAGTTGTTGAAGTGATCGACTGCCAGCCAAAAGGTTGGTGGTTCGAAACCATCAGTGGCTTCATGGGAGAAAGATGTAGCAGTCTGCTTCCGTAGAGATGTACAGCCTTGGAAATCCTGTGGGGTCGCTATGAGTCAGAACCCACTCAATGGCAATGGGTTTGGGTTCAGTTTGGGCTCTACCAGTGGTTCTAAGAATTGGTCCCTAACCAGCAGCATTAGCATTACCTGGGAACTTGTTAGAAATGCAGCTTCGCAGCAGGGATTTGAACCAAAACAAATTGGTTCAAAGTATTGATGTAAGGTAACATATTCACAAGTTTCAGGGACCTGGAGATTACAATATGGAATCTCTGGGGACTGACCACACTTACTATGCACCAGACTCTGAGCCAGGGTCTCAGGATGTGGGCATGAATTAAAATATCATCTTTGCCTTTGAGTTTCTCTCAGTCTAGATGGAGATTGTTGTTGTTAGCTGCAGTTGAGTTTGTTCCAACTCATGATGACCATAATTATGCATAACAGAAAAAACAGTGCCGGGTCCGGCACCATCTTCATGAGCCTATTGTTGCAGTCATTGTGTCAGTCTGTCTCACTAAGGGTTTCCCTGACCTTCATTGGTCCTTCACTTTATCAAACATGATGTCTTTCTTTAGCTATCAGTCCTTCCTGATGACACATCCCAAGTAAGTGAGTCATAGTCTCAGACAATATTCTTTGATCCATAGAGTTCTCATTGGCTAATTTTTGGAAATAGATCTCCAGGCCTTTCTTCAGAGTCTGTCTTAATCTGGAAGCTCCTCTGAAACCTGTCCACAATAGATGACCCTGCTGGTATTTGAAATACCAGCGGCATAGCTTCCAGCACCACAGCACCACACAAGGCATCACAGTATGACAAACTGACAGATGGGTGGTGGCTAGATGGGGATACAGACATTGAAATGTTTATTTATATTAGTATGAGATCATTGGTTTAAGTAGGTTCTAGAGTAGCCAGAGGAGGACCAAAACTGTTTTTGCACACCAAGCAGTCCGAGGCAGACCACACACACATAGACATTCTGCCAAAAACTAGAAACTTCAGCATTATTGTATTTTTACACAAATAACGCCTACCTTCTACATTTGTTTGCCAACCACTCCATCCTCTCTGCGAGGTATTTTCATAAGGGTACTCTGTTAATTTTTTTTTTTTTACAGCAACATGTTCAGAAAAAAAATTGGCACAGCAGCGGTGACGAAAATCCCTTGCGGGGAGAGGGCACGGTTGGCAAACAAACGTAGAAGGTGCATGTTATTTGCATAAAAATATGGTATGCCTTTCTCTTGTTACCCTCTTCTAGAATCTAAAACATATCTCACAATTCATTTTGTCATTTCTACCCCCTTTTAATGACTAAATCCTATTTTTCTTAGATTTTCTATTTTAGTTTCACATACATATGCTAATGACCATCAGGTTCCTCATGGGTCCCTTCGAAATCCTAACCTGAAAAATTTCCATCTATTTTCACAAACCTCCTGGCCCAAGCCTGTCGTGCATGAGCGAAAGCTACTGTCACTTGCTTCATTAGTAGCTGCACTGTCAAAGGAGCTGAGCGTGTTCTTTCTTCACTCCATCCTCAAGTTGACAAGGAGAAGATGCAGTGTTAGATGCTTTAGCACAAAAAGTATCTGTCTGCACAAGCCTGTGTGTTCTTCTCTTTTCAAAGGATAGATGGGTCATTTTTGTGTAATCACACCGCATTTCTGTAGCGGCCATTGTACTGGCTGCTACCTCAAGACAAATGAATTGCATTAACATATATGTTTTTTCCTAGCCGTCTTTGATGTTGGCAATTTAAAGGCTGGAGTTTAATTATGTCTGATACATAGACAAAAATGGTTCTAGACATGAGCTCACCATGAGTTGGAGGTGACTTGATGGCAACTAACAACAACATCATCACTTCAGACAACAGCTAAGAAAGCAAGAAATAGAAGCCAACATAACCCTACCTGTTCAGTTTAAGTAAGGGTGTGATGACGTAATGTGTGTTAACATAGATCGAAGTTGAGAACCCATCTGTTCGTTCATTCAACAAAAGCTATTCAGTGGCAATTGTGCATGAAGCGCTGTTCTACATGAACCCCTCGTTATGGACTGAGTTGTGTCTCCCAAAAAGATACACTGTACCTGTGAACGTGACCTTATCTGGAAACAAGGTAATCAAGCTTGTAGCTGTAATCAAGTTAAGATGACGGTGGGCCCTAAACCAGTACCACTAATGTCCTTATAAGAAGAGAAGAGAATACAGAGAGACATAGAGGGAAGACAGCCGTGTGCACACACAGCCAGAGATTGGAGTTATGCTGCAACAAATCAAGGAGCGCCAAGGGCTGCCAGGAACCACCAGAACCTAGGAAGAAGCAAAGAAAGATTTTTCTCTAGAGCCTTCAGAGAGAGCATGGCCCTGCCGACACCCTGAATTTAGACTTCTAGCCTCCAGAACTGTGAGTGAATAAATTTCGGTCATTTTAAGCCACCCAGTTGTGGTAATTTATTATGGCAGCCCTAAGAGATTCACATATCCCTTGATATGAGTATGAGACTACAATCATTTTATGCCTATCCAAAAAAAAGAGTAAGCAACTCTTTACAAAATATTAAAATCTGTGCTTACTAAAGATTTTTAAAGATTTTCAAGTGACTCTATTTTAATTAAATCTTGTATTATAAGAGAGTTTTGCATATTGATCCAGGGTAAATTGAGAAGCATGATACATATGGGTAGAGGTCTTTCTGCAACACAGTGGAGTGGATCAGATCACCTTCACATGATCTGGGGTGGACTGAGGCTTTTGTGGGCAGTGACACTTTCCACCTGCAGAGATTACTTAGGAACTGACAGAAGGAATACATCAATAATTAGCCTTTAAGATGTGATTCTCTGTTGGCCTAATTACTTGGGTCATTGTCACAGACAATAAAAGCAAATAAACCAGGGTAAGAATCTTGTCAAAATGTAAAACACCAGGGGGCTAGTTCAAGTCCCTTTCAAACTCCAAGGGAAAAAGTGAAATGAAAGAAGTCCACAGTTTTATTTTCAGCTGAGAACAGAACTGCCAAGCAGCTCCATGGAAGCAGGAGTAACATGCCCTGTGGCAAGTTATCCTAACACAACTTTGCCTCTAATTCCTGGAAATAGCACTCAAGGCAGCAAAATATCTTCTTGAATACAGCAATTAGATGCAGAAGGGCTCAACTTGAGTGCAAAGGCTATGTTAATTTGGTAAGTAGTAAAGCAAAATGATACATTTTTGTTTATGCCCAAGAAATTTCTGGAAGTTAGAACTGCTGACCTTTTGGTTAGCAGCCAAACTCTTAACCACTATGCCACCAGGGTTTTTGGAACTTCAGACAAGCAATGAAAAATAGTAGTTATTTTCAGGGGTAGGTACTGGAGACCTGGGAATAGGTGGGTGGGAGACTGGGGTGGAGCTGGAATTTTTTCTACGTACTTTTTTATACTTTTTGAGTTTTGAATTATGAATATATTTGCTATTTACAAAAGTTCACCACCCATCTGTCAGTTTGTCCTACTGTGGTGGCTTGTGTGTTACTATGATGCTGGAAGCTATACCACCAATATTTTAAATGTCATCAGGGTCACTGATGGCGGAGAGGTTTCAGTGGAGCTTTCTAACTGAGACAGACTAGGAAGAAAGGCCTAATGATCTACTTCTGAATATTAGCCAATGAAAACCTTATGGCTCACAAGAGAACATTGTCCAACTCTCTTGCTTTGGACATGTCATCAGAAGGGATCAATCACTGGAGGAGGATATTATATTTGGTGAAGCAGAGGGCCAGCAAGGGTGGGAGAGATCCTTGGTGAGATGGATTGGCACAGTGGCTGCAGCAACAATGGACTTGAACATGCCAGCAATCATGAGAATGACGCAGGACCAGACAATGTTTAATTCTGTCGTATGTAAGGTCACCATGACTCGGAGTTGACTCAGCAGCAGCTCTCTATATAATCTATATCTGTCTATCCATCCATCCACCCACCCATCCATCCATCCCATCTATTGATCTATTGATCTATCTATCTACTGATTTAAAAAAGGGAATAAAATGACAAGAACAAGCCAACAGTAATCTCCAACTCAACAGATGGTACTTCACGGACACAGATCGATCAGGTAAAGCTTTCCTTGCTTATCATCTAGGTGAAGGGGTTATCAATACAGCTTGGGATTAACATTAATATGCCAGGGATGGCGGTACAGGGAAGTCACCCACTGAAAGAAAGGGCTCAGAGTACTTTCTGCTAACCAGTTACGGTCAACTCCAACTCGTTACAACCCCATGGGTGTCAGAGTAGAACTGTGCTCCATAAGGTTTTCAGTGGCTAATTTTTCCAAAGCAGATCACCAGGCCTTTCTTTTGAGGAGACTCTGGGTGGACTGGAACTGCCAATCTTTCAGTTAGCAGACAAGTATATTAGCCATTTGATCCATCTAAGGACTCTCATGAGCTGCCACAAAAAGAATGATTTTAAAAAGTAAATAAACCGACAAGAATAAGCCAACCACAATCTCCAGCTTAGTTGGAGAAAGGCTGGTTCCTTCTAAGATCTTGCCAGGACAAAGATAATGTCAGTTGAAAAACACATAACAAAGGTAATTCCCCAAAATGTCACTTCCTTCTGGGTTCACAACATCAGCATTTAATGTCTGAGCCTCGTTGGGTCTGCGGAGACACTGACTTCATTTTTTGTCAAGTCCTTTGAACAAATGTGCCCCTTAAACTGTTTCTGGCAAGGCTGAAACATTAACTCATAGGTGGCTTTCACCCCTGAAGAGTAAACATCATGTTGCAGTTGAGCCAAGCCAACACTCTAATAGGTCATAGTGAGCGAAGAAGGAATTTTATTGCGAATCCTCACCAGGGGCATCCTGGGAATTCTACAAGCATCTTCATATTCATGAAGCTTAATTATAGCAAAATTGCCAATCTGTAAAATACGGCTGCATTTAAATACCGCTTTCAAGTCTGAAACATGAACAAGGAGACTGCGGCCCCCTTGAGATGCCCCTGTAGAATGTGCAGCGAAGCACCAGTGAAAGGGAATTAGAGGAAAAGAAGAAAAGAACAGATCAAGAGGCACTCTACCCAGAAAAACAAAAATGCCAGTCACAGAAAGGGTCTTACTATACACTTGTAACCGATCATGATATTCAAATTGGTGAAAAAAGAATCAAATAAAATCATGAATTTAAGACATTAAAGATAATAGGAATTTTAGTTATAGAAATGAACGGAAAGTTGCGAAGGCGGCAAGCATACCCCATCTCTTCTGATAATAACCCAAATGAGGCTTGGTCTTTGAGCCCTTGCAATAAAACCAAATCCAAACCCACTGCTGTGGAGTCGATTCTGACTCACAGTGACCCTGTAAGGACAAAGAAGAACTGCCCCACAAGGTTTACTGAGGAGCGCCTGGTGGATTCAAACTGCCAACCTTTTTGTTAGCAGCTATAGCTCTTAACCAGGATGCCACCAGGGTTTCCAGCCCCAGAAATGATCAACTTGAAACCATAAGTCTCGTTAGGAGAGGAGGGGAATCATCATGAAATTACTGGGATCACGGTGCCACAACAACAGATGAATAGAACAAGTATAAGTAACGCCTCACCCACAGAGGTCTGCAGACGTGTCTTCTAGGATCAAAAATATATAAATGTTTCTAACTCTTTGATAAAAATTGAAGCAATTCAACTCTGGCAAGGTTATGTTTATGAGGGCAGTGGTGGTTCAGGGGTAGAATTCTTGCCTTCCATGCAGGAGACCCAGGTTCAACTGCTGGCCAACGTATCTCATACACAGCCACCGCCCATCTGTCCCTGGAGGTTTGCATGTTGCTATGGTCGCTATCAGTCGGAATCGACTCAATGGCACTGGCTTGGGATGATACTATACAGGTTTCAGCAGAGCTTCCCAACTAAGATGGACTAGGAAGAAAGGCCTGGCAATCTGTTTCCAAAAATCAGCACATGAAAACCCTATAGAGCACAAGGGTCCAATTTGTAACCAATCGTGGGGATGATGTAAGACCTGGTAGCATTTCGTTCCTTTGCACCTGGGGCTGCCGTGAGTCAGGGGTGACTTGATGGCAGCTAACAACAACAACAAGGTTATGATTTCCTAGCAAAGAAATAGCCCCACCAGTATGAATTCTTCCCTTCCCCCTTTCTAGAGGTTTCTCTGGTGTGCTCTGGTCCACAGAAAAGACAGAATTCCATGATCTTTCAGGGCACTTCCTGTCCACAACGACTTGGTGCTCAGATGGATATATATGTCCCTTTTCACATTTAGACTGAAATTGACAAGGGCGGCATCACGCTTGCCATGGGCACGCACATGACTTAGGTATAATTTATCCTCAGGCAACATTTACTGCTAAGGCTATTAAGGACAGCCATGATGAATGAGAAACATTTTAGATGGGAACTGCCAAATAACTTACATGTCAGTTGTTACGGATTGAATTGTGTTCCCCAGTTACGTTAACATGAAGTCATACTGGAGTAGGATGGGTCCTAATCCACTATGAGTGATGTTCTTATAAAAACAGTAGAAGAATCACAGATACAGACACAGAAGGAAGATGGCATGTGAAGTCATAGAAGAGACTCAAGAAACCCCAAGGACTGGGCTGTAGTCAGTACCCAGGAATGGAACAGAGTCTACCTGAGGGCCCTCAGAAGAAATCAACATGGCTGACACCCTGGCTTTGGACTTCTAGCCTCCAGAACTGTGAAAGAATAAATTTCTGTTGTTCTGTTGTTGTTGTTGTTGTTGTTGTTAGGTGCTCTCAAGTTGGTTCTGACTCACAGCAACCCTATGTACAACAGAAATAAACACTGCCTGGTCCTGTACCATCCTCACAACCATTGTTACGCTTGAGCCCATTGCTGCAGCCACTGGGTCAATCCATCTCATTGAAGGTCTTCCTCTTTTTTGCTGACCCTCTACTTTACCAAGCTGACATCCTTCTCCAGGAACTGATCCTTCCTGATAACATGTCCAAAGTATATGAAATGTTGTCTAGCCATCCTTGTTCTAAACCACCAATTTGTGGTACAGTATTTTGTTACAGCAGCCCTAGGCAACTAATACATAAGACAAGGCCAAATGAGCTTCAAAATATTTAAAAATTAAATTAGAATTCATTGCTTAAGAAAGAACAGCACATGCAGTATGATAACATCAACTGCAATAAAAGCAGTTTTAATACACTGAGCATGAGTTAGTGCTGGAAACTACATTCGTTGCTTTAACATCCAACCCTTTATTATGTCTTCACCATGCCTCAGGGGCCAGGTATGATTGTCTCTGTAAACAAAAGCCCCAGAAGGTACAGGGAACTATTGTCACACCATCAGTGATTAGCAGAAAGAGAATTTGGCCCAGAGCTGTTTGACTTGAAAACCTGCGTCCTTAAAGACCAGGCAGTGCTGCCTTGCTCCAAACCCCACTGAAATGAACAAAGAGAGAAAGGGGGCAAGGGTGAGAGGAAAAGGGTGAAAGTCAGAGATGGAGAGAGAGAAAGAGAGGGTGGAGAGGGGGCAAGGGAGAGAGGGAAGAAGGGAAGGAGGGAGGGAAAAGAGAATGAAGGAAGGGAAGGAAGGAAAGAAGGAGAGACCTGAGTAAGTGCTGGAAACCAAGGAATGAGCCCATCAACTGTCCAAAAAGTATATGAATTTATGATTAATAATAATAATAAACACATATAATCCCTTATCTGTTACTGAAAACTAAATACAAAAACAAAATCCGAAAGTTACTGAAAACTAAAGAAGTTTTATGATTCACCCGCTGGCAAAACCCGGCCTGAACTGACATGAGGCTCTATGTGATCCACGTTCGCCCTCAGAATGACAACTTAAAAGCTCTGCTGCAGAAAGAGTGGAGCAGGACTGCCCCACACTCCATGGGGTGCCCTACATCACCAATGTAAAACCTGAGAAAGTCTGAATCACGTCCGGACCCAGGACTTGGATAAGGGCTCCAGGATCTAAGAACCCCTCTGCCTGGCAGGTCCTGCTGTTCTTGACAATGAAAGCCACCAGGAAACAACAGAAATTTAATAGACAAAGAAACACAAATCTTAGAGACTGATGAAAAAAGGGAGCCGACTCTAGTGCAAGGAGAATCCAGAGCAATGTTCTACATTAGGATCTGACATCCTCCCTTCTCCCCCCTGGAATAATTGCATAACCCCAGTTTGGGCTGAGAATAAGCGAGAGCCACTTACGGACTCTGATTACACTGGGGCTTCCAGGCTTACTAACCCTTGACCTTGAGGTTTTAGGAAGTAGGACATTGATACACACTTTCCATAGAAAAACAGGGAGGTTTTGGAGAAAAGATTTTTAAGAAACCTAAAGGCAAATCTTAGCATGTATGACATCATTTATATCTGCTGCAAAACACACCAAATAATAGTTTCTGTCGTTTACAGATTCACATATACGTTGTGTTGTTGTTAGTTGCCATCGAGTTGGCTCCCACCCCTGGCAACCATACGTATAACAGAAATGCTGCCCAGTCCTACACCATCTTCAGGATCATTGGTATGTTTGAGTCCATTGTTACAGCTACTATGTCAATCCATCTCATCGAGGGTTTCCGTCATTTTCATTGACCCTCTACTTTACAAGCATGGTGTCTTTTTGTAGCAATTCTTCTGTCCTAATGGTGTGTCCAAAGTAAACAAGCCAAAGTCTCACCATCCTCACTTTTAAGGAGCATTCTGGTAGTTTTTCTTCTAAGATGGATTTGTCTGTTCTTCTGGCAGTCCACGGTACACTCAATACTCTTCACCAATGCCGCAATTCTAATGCATCAGTTCTTCTACCTTCCTTCTTTCATCGTCCAATTTTCCAAGCACATGGGTCCACTGAAAAACCCATGAGTTGGGTCAGGTACACCTTAGTCAACAAAATGACGTCTTTGCTTTTTAAAACTTTGAAGAAGTCTTCTGCAGTAGATTTGTCCAATGCGACACATCGCCTCATTTCTTGACTACTGCTTCCGCAGATGTTGATTGTTGGATCCAAGTAGAATAAAATCATTGACAAATTCAATTTTTTCATCCAGTATATGTTGTAAAGATACAAAAACAGGCATAGAAAAAGTGAGTGCGACTTGAGCTCTCTCTAACATTATTCTTTATGAAAAAATCTAAATAAAATATGGCAAAGTATAAGCATCTGTCTGTTTTGGGTTCAAGCACCTTCTTTGCCATTCTTTATCCTTTTCTGCTTATTTGAAATTGATTTCATTCAATAACACAAATAATCCTCACTAAATACCTACTTTGTGCCAGCAATGAATCAGGCAAAGAGCAAAACAAGGGATAAAACAGACACAATCCTATTTGAAAGGTTTCTTAATTAAAAAAAAAAAAATTAAATATATTAACTTACTCTGGCTTCTTAGGTCTAGAAAGTCCCTCAGTGATGCAAACAGTTTATACCTGACTTACTAACCTAAGGGCTGGCGGTTTGAATCCACCCTGTGGTTCCATAGAGGAAAGGCCTGGTGATCTGCTTCTAAAAGGTCACAGCCACGAAAACCCTACGGAACACAGTTCTGCTCTCACGCACACGGGTTTTGTCACAAGTCAGAGTTGGCTGGACAGCAACAGGTTTGTTTGTTTGTTTTCCTGAAGACTAATAAACAGGTTGACCTTTCTTAGTATATATGAGGATTAGGTTGATTTATTTCTGTCTAGTGGAGTTTGGAATATTGAGTATGATTTTACCCGAACAAAATGGACATATTCCAAAACTCTACAAAACATTAGGGTTTTATAGCCAGGGACGGGAGGAGAGAGGCTACTGAGATCTCTTTTGTCAGAAGGATAGCTACTTCAGGGGGTACCTAAAGGGAAAAAGGCAGTATGAAAATAATTAGGTGTTTAATTCTATTTTCTGAAACTGGGCTGTTTCTTTGAGCAAAATCCTTCCCTGGTAAATAAAGTAAAACAATATAGTAAATAAAATATTTGAAGAAATAAAACTATAAACATAAGATTTTTATTACTAAAATATTCCTATCAAGATATACTTATTTTTTCAGAGTGTTTATTGTACACATAAAATGAGAGAGTACTGACAGATATCACAACAGAGGGCCCTGGACAGAGTTGGAGAAAATGTAGAACAAAATTCTAACTCACACACACAAAAAAATAGAGCAAACTTGCTAGCCTCACAGAGGCTGGGGAAACCCCAAGAGTACCGCCCCCAGACACCCTTTTAGCTCAGTAGTGAAGTCACTCCTGAGGTTCCCCCTTCAGCCAAATATTAGACAGGCCCATAAAACAAAACAAGACTAAAGAGTCACACAGTAGTCATTGTTTAATGAGAAGCTAGTTTGCTCTGTAAGCCTTCATCTAAAGTACAATTAAAAAAGAAAAATGAGAGCATAAAATAACCGAAGCAGTCACTGTGGTAAATCCCTGGGGATTAATGCTGACAGTGTTACAGAGGTCTCCTCAAAGCACAAAGCACATACAGTTTTTACTAAGTTGCAAAAACTATATGTAAAGACAAAGGCACTAGAATTTATGTACACCGACAATTCCATAAGAAACAAATATCTAAAGAAAGCTCAGTATTAATATTTCCTTCTTTAAAGGTATGACCCTATCTTTTATTCTTCACTTCTATACATTTTTTCTTTTATTATGTATCAACACTATTGTTATGACAGATATGCCAATCTAAATATAGGTTTATTTTTACATGATGCTTCCCCAAATTCATCTTGAAAGTGGTATATTTAAATCTGAAAGCAGACATACATTCACACAAGAGTACTGTGCCTTGGCCTAAGGGAATGCCAGTTCTACATCTCGCCTCTCCTCACTCACAAAGTATACAGACATCAAACACCAGATATCAGATACAGTCCTCTCAGAGTTTTGCTTTACCCAAAAATGTACCACTGGGATTAGATTAGCTCTCTTTGAAGGCATTTAGTAAAAATAAAAGTTAATAGAAAAAAAAAGAGGGTGTAGATAGCCACAGTTCAAAGCAAGAGTCCAAATTTAGGAAGCTCTGGGAATACGCAGGGGCTTTCTTCGGTTGCCAGTGGGGTCTGTGTGTGAATGAGTATGTGTAGCCTACTGGCATAAGCACCAGGGTCAGGTCTCTAAACACCTTGCCATGCACAAACCACGCGCAAACCCCAAAACCAATACTCACGACATTTCCAGTCATTCGCAGACATGCAGAGTGGTGAAAAATTTGAGTGGTCTCATGCACAAGGCTGGTTTCATATTCGCTAATGCAGTGTTTGCCGGGATTTTATTGAACATAACTCCCGTGAGTAATGAGAATCGATGGTATTTACATGATGATTTACTTGAGGTCTCCCTGAAGACCACAAGACCAATAAGTACAGACGCTCTGACGCCAGGGCTCACTGTTCCACCCCAGCAGTCCATGCAATGCCTGGTCATGGCATGGCCAATAAACCTGTGTTGAATGAATTGATGAATGAATGCTGACTAATATAGGCAGTCCCACCTCATCCAAAAAACAGAACACCTTGGTCACTATGATGCTGGATGTGAACGTTTCACAGCAGTAATCAGACACTTTGCTGTGTCACTCCCTGAATTCTCATGCCACCTGTGCCTGCTGCCTAAAGGTGACATACAGGGAGGAGTTAGCCCCAGTTGTGTCCAGTATCTATCCGTTACCCTCTCTCCTGGTTGACACCTGCCTGAGGACCAGATCTTGACTGCAGGTGTTTGTGTAGTTGGCCATCTCTTCCCAGTGGGGATCTTCACCCTTTTATGGTGACCTTAGGGGACCAAATACATCTCAAAAATGCCAGGTAACAGGGCAAGAAGTTTTTGTCCCACCCTTGTCCCTTTAGACACCCACATACCAGACGGTGGATGGCTAATGTAACGCATTATGGTGATGATGATGGCACATTCATATACCATGCCAGTCATGGAGAGGAGTGCTTTCCCTGCAATATCTCATTTTACCCAATAAGGAACCAATCCTATAAAGGAAGACACTGAGGTACAGAGGAGCTAAGTAACTCGCCCAAGGTCACACAGCAAAGCAGTGATATATCCTGGGTTAGATTCCAGGAGGTTAGACTGCAGTATATGGCTGCTCTCACCCCTGTACAATGTCCCTTCACCGATGCCCTGGACGTCATCGGTTCATTCACAACCTGCTCTTGCTCTATTTGCATGCACACTGGCTCCTTCTGCCCGTGGCCAGGCTGGCCAAGATTCTGTAAGGGATGATTCATTTTTAAAAGTACGGAGAAGTCCCTGGGAAGCATTTGACTGCCCCTTTATTTTATTTTATTTTGTACCTAAGGAGCCGTGGTAGTGCAGTGCTAATCAAAAGGTTGGCAGTTTGAATCCACCAGCCACTCCTTGGAAACCCTATGGGGCAGTTCCACGCTGTCTTACAGGGTTGCAGTGAGTCAGAATTGACTCAACGGCAACAGGTTTGGTTTTTGGATGGTAGTACAGTGGTTAAGCGCTCAGCTGCTAACTAAAGGCCAGTGGCTTGAACCCACCATATGCAGAGTGCAAGATTAAGTTACTTTTACTGTGGTGCAGTGGTTAAAAGCTCAAGCTGCAAACCAAAAGGCTGGCAGTTTGAATCCATCGGCTGCTCCTTGGAAACCCTACGGGGTGGTTCTACTCTGTCTTATAGGGTTGCTATGAGTCGGAATTGATTCTACAGCAGTGGGTTTTTGTTTTTGTACTCGAAGCACTCAAGCCTGGGCCACTGCTCTGTCCTGTTTTGCAGTCTGCTCTAGTTCTGCTTAGCTAAATATAGCAATCGCTAAACAGCAAAGACATACAAACTAACCAAATGTTCTACGAACCGGAAGTGAGGACTACACACAGATCATGTCAAAGAGACTGCACGCAGCAAGGCACAAAAGTTGTCAAAAGCCACAGTGGCTGGTTAGTTCTCTTTTTAACTGAATGCTTTCCTATCAGGTTGCTGGTGTCGCTGGGTGGTCCAAATAGTTAACACACTAGGCTGCTAACCAAAAGGTTGGAGATTCAGTTCCACCCAGGGGTCCCTCAGAAGAAAAGCCTGATGATCTAGTTCCAAAAAGTCAGACCTTGAAAACCCTGTGGAGCACAGCTCTCTTCTGACATACATGAGGTTGCCATGAGTGGGAGTCAACTCCGTGGCAACCTGGTAGTAGTTGCTAGAGAGCCTCAATGAGCGTCCTTGGCTGGGCTTAATAGGTCATCAGCTCCACTAGCAAGTGGCGCACATTTTGTGGGAGGGGCACTGGGCAATGTCTCAAAGCTCCTAGAGCAGTCATCATGTCTTCAGAGGCTACCTCACTTGATCATCCACAAAGAAATGCAGGCCATGGATCACCTTGCTGGCCCAGCACCTCCAGAAGAAACAGGCAGCTGAAGAAAGTGCTTCCCTCTCTCCTTTGTCCCAGTGTCTATCTCAGGATTAGGAAGATAAAATGACATTAAAGCTACTTCCAGTGTGGGTCTTGTAATGTAATAAAAATAATTTCTTAGAAAACAGCCAGAAAGCACTTTCTACTCAGGTGGACAAATGCTGGCTCCCTTCCTCACCTTTACTTGTGCAGGTGAGGGCATGCAGCTTTGAGAGCGTCAGGGGTTCAAAGCAAATGGGCAATATCTGAATCATAGCCCTTAGCTGAGAAAGATATACTTTAAGTAAATTTTTTAACCTTAATCCTTTTGAAAAGTAAATGCTTCTATATTTTGCAGAACGTGCCCACAGTGTCTATCTTGTTCTCTGACTTCCCAGGAAGGCTACCATCAACTTCAGTCTCTCTATTCTGAATAGATGAGGCAGTGGTGGTGAAGTGGTAGAATTCTTGCCTTCCATGCAGGAGACCGGAGTTCAATTCCCTGCCAATGCACCTCACGTGCTGCCACCTCACCTCTGTCAGTGGAGGCTTGTGTGTTGCTGTTATGCTGAACACATTTCAGGAGAGTTTTCAGACTCAGACGGACTAGGTAAAAAGGCCTGGCCAGCTACTTTCGAAAATCACCCAGTGAAAACCCTATTGTTTACAATGGTCTGATCCTCAACCAATCATGGGGATTACACAGGACCAGGCAGCATTTCATTCCATTGTGCATAGGGTCACCATGAGTTGGGGACCTACTTGACAGCAGCCAACAATAACAACATTCTGATTACTATATGTTTTCCTATTTTATCATGCCATCTTAGATATAAAATTATTTTTTCCAGTACCTTTTTTCCCAATATCTTTCCCAATTTTATCTGGGAGTTTGAGGCCTCTTTCTTCCTCCATCAACTCTGCCATCCCATGGGGCAGCGTGCTTAGGAATGCTGACATACAAGGGCCAGAGCTCTAGACTGGAACTCTGGGAGCAAGTCAGTCACGATAATCTACCACATCTGAAAATGATCAGTTAGTTCATTCACTTACTGAGCAAAGACACTGCTTTATGCTAGTCCCTCTGTCGGGTGCTCTCTTGTGACAATTTCCCCAGGCATCTTTGCACCACTCAAATGCACCGATATGCCCTGAGTTGCATCACTGAACTCAGTGACGAAATGAGACAGATGAGCACCAGGCCACCTATATTCAGAACAGTGGTCTTCTGCTCCAGCAGTCATGGCAGGAACCCACTTAGAGAGCTTTTAAAAAATATCCACGCTGGGGCCTGAGCCCAGACCAATCAAAGTGAATTTCTGAGAATAGGGCATTGCTATGTATAAAAAAAATCTACTCAGGTGGTTATGATGTACAGCCAGGGTTGAAAGCCAACAGCCTTGCCACTCCAAATACAGTCTGTAGACCAGCATCACCTGGGAGCTCATTAGAACTACAGAATCTCAGACCCCACCCCAACTACAGATTCGGAATCTGTTTAACAAATCCCCAGGTGATTCATGTGTACAGAACAGTTTAAGAAGCACTAGGAGATTGGACAATTAAAGCTTTATGGTTATGGGTTGATTTGTGTCCCCCTAGAAGGGATGGTGCAGTGGTTGAGAGCTCAACTATTAACTAAAAGGTCAGCAGTTGGAATCCACCAGGCACTCCATGGAAAGCCTACGGGGCAGTTCTACTCTGTCCTGTAGGGTAGCTATGAGTCAGAATCGACTTGAAGGCAAACGATCTGGTTTGTTTTCTTTTTTTTTCCAGAAGAGCTACTCGAGTCCCAACTCGCACTACCTGTACATGCAATCTTATTTGGAAGTAGGATCTTTGCAGATGTAGTTGATTAATACGAATTGTGCTGGAATAGGTGGAACTAATCTAAGTGCTAACAAAAAAAGACCAAAATCCTTACCCTCTGGGAGCTTATATCCTAGTAATAGACAGCTCAGGTAACCCTAGTGTTAAAATAGAGCCTGGTAACATTACTATTGTATTTTTTCTAAATGTTATTATAATTCTTAAGTCTACAATTGTTTTTCATTTTCTAAGGATTAACTTTTCTTCATATGGCAATAATTTAAAAAAACAATCCAAGTTCAATATTATCAACCACATTCTTTTAAAGAATATTAGGTCAAAATAATTCTTACAATGATTTTTGAAGCTGGCTTTAAAGTACACTGCATACTTTATATGTGCAATAGTACATATGCTACTATTCAAAATTAATTCAGCTTTGTTTTTATACAGGGACAAAATCAATTTTACCATGCAGTTATTTAAAGGGAAAGGATGCCACATTTGCTTTTTTTTAATTAACACACTTTGTTTTTTAGAACAGTTTTAGGTTTACGGAAAAAATTGCACAGAAAGTACAGAGAGTTCCCATATATCCCTACACCCCCTGCACACAGAGTCTCCTATTATTAACATCTTGCATTAGTGTGGTATGCTTGTTACCGTTGGTGAAACAATATTGATACACAGCTATTAACTAAAATCCATGGTTTACATTAGGATTCCCTCACTGTGTTTTCCAGTCCTATGGGTTTTCAGACATGTATAATATCATGTATCCACCATCACACTATCATGCAAAATAGTCTCACTACCCTAAAAATGCCCTGTGCTTCGCCTATTCATCCCTTCCCCACCCTCCCTAAACACAGTAATTTATTTTTTTTAATTAGTTCCCAATTGCTTTTGCATTGCTTTTGTAATTCCTAAGTAAAAAGCAATCAAACAGATAGAAGACAGGTCAATTATTTCTTTTTCATGGGACTTTTACAAGACAGAATATACAGTCTTCACAAGTAAAATTGATATTTCACTACAGCACACCTGAACTTAAAGGTTGAAGCTGAGAAGAACTTAAGGACGTCATTCTGTAATACGGAAGTTTGAATAAGTTTGGAAAGGATCTAATTCATTTCCATGTTCTCATCAGAAAAAATGACCACATAGTCCCTCCGAAGAGACCTGATTATAGTCTTGGACCACACTTACTTTCTGGAAGAGATATTAAAGTTCATTTTCCTCACTTCACAATTTTGGAAGAAAATTTATGTGCTGGAGGAATATGTGGAGAGAGATCAAAGAGAGCAAAGAAAATGACCCAAAGGCTGGAAAATGTAAAACTTACGAGGAAAAGTTAAAAGAATTCCTGAAGAAGAAAAGACTAAGGGACTAGCCTGAAAGAGAAGTCTCTCCACACCATGAATAAAGAAGGGGATGACTAGGTGTATGGTGCAGTGAATTACTTACTATGGCCCTTGTAGGCATAGTCTTTGTAACTCCTCTCAAATGACTGGGTGGGACTATGCAAACGAGGTGTATGGAACCGTAACAAGGGGATTGGTTAGTTTTGCCATTCCACTAGACTTAAAGGGAGACACTGAGAGAGAGAGAGTAGGAGCTGCACCATGGAAGACAGAGAGAGCTGTAACAATGGAGGATGGCAAGAAGCAGTGGCAGAGAAATGGCGGCAGCAGAACCAGTA
This sequence comes from Loxodonta africana, assembly GCF_030014295.1. Taxonomy (NCBI): domain Eukaryota; kingdom Metazoa; phylum Chordata; class Mammalia; order Proboscidea; family Elephantidae; genus Loxodonta; species Loxodonta africana. Next base: position 221,110,114 of record NC_087343.1, read on the forward strand.
GACCGTCTGGAGAAGACTGGCAGGAGAATGGCAGGAGACAGCACACAGAGCAAGAAAGCTGAGTGCCTTTGGGTAAGAGGCTTCCAAGTGGAGTGAGGTATATCTGGGCACTTACTGGCAGAGCTAAAAGAGCTCTGTAACACTTGCCCGGACAGGGACTAGGCCAAGGGGTCGTGGGGCCAAGGTCCAGGGAGAGACCTTCCTGTGAGCACAGCTGGGAAGAGGATGTCCTAATGGAAGAACTGTATCCCAAGCATTCCTCACCCTGAATTGTAACCTGTTGCTTCCCTAATAAACCTCATAATGGCCATTGCAACTAATTATCAAACCCAGCAGAGAACTAGAGTGTGCTGTGAGGTGGGCGGATGATGTGAGAATTAGTAAAAAGGGCTGGTGAAAGGAGATACGCCTGACCTCTGCCTCATAGGAATCAGCCATAGTTAGCGGAATTCAGATGCCTCCACCACGCCATTTTTACAATGGGCAAAATAAAATAAATAAAAAGTTTAAACTTATAAAAGTGACTTAACATAAGACTAATTGAAAGCTCTGTGGAAACTGAACATTGAAGAGTAGGAGGATATAAGAAAAATTCTTCAAAAAACCACATCCTGGCAAAAGAACAGAAACATGCTCTCAATGTTTTTGTTTTAAATTTAGCAAAACTACCAGTAACTAATAAAACTATTGTGAGATGGTAACCATTTTACTGAGAGTTTTTAGAGGGGCACAGTCGAGAAAAGAGGCCCACCATCTCCCCTCTCCCTTTTCTTTTCAAATGCCTAAAGCCATTCACCTTTCTTTTTTTTTTTTTTTACTAACCTGAAGTCAATCAACAAAAAATGTACTCTATTGCCCAAGTGAAGCAGAAACAAGAAAGCAACATGAGCAAAGGCTAGGAGGAAGGAATAAGCCTGTCTTGTGAAAGTATGTATGAAGCAAGCTTCAAAACGATGTTTTTGTGAGGCTAAAAGGCTAACAGGACATACTACCACCACCACCACCAGGTTGTTAGTTCCTAACGGCTTTGCCTATTATCAAAACTATTCCATATCTGATTTATCCAAATAAAACTAATAATAATACATATCCACCTATTAATAATACCAACACACACTAACGTCTTCAAGCCAAAAACTTGAGTCCTCTTTGAATAACTCTCCTCCCTGACATCCAATCTGTCAGCTAACCCTATCAAGCCACTCCCAAACATATCCCAGATTGCCCTCTTTTTTCTGTCTCCATGTCTATTGCTCCAAACAAGTCTCTGCCATGTCTCCTGAACTACTGTGTAGCCTCCTAGCTAATCTTCCCATGGTACCTTTACCCTACAGTCTACACTGTTCTCCAGATACCAACTGTGTTCACATTATTCTCCTGTCCAGAATTCAGTCTTCCATTATCCCTGCATTAAAATCCAAGCTCTTTGTCTTGGCCTAGAAGGCCCTCCATAACCTGGCCCTGCCTACCATTCTCTCCTCCATCTCTAAGCTTATTCCCACTTTGGAGTCTGCACCAGCCACAGGTAACTCTTGACCCCGCTATCCACACATGGCAGGTTCCCTCTTGCTATTCCATCTTAGTATAAATGCACACCCTCAGAGGGTGTCTTCCCTTCCCACTCCACACCACGCCATTCTGGAATTGCCCATGATGGTGTCTTGTTTTTTGGTGTCTTGTTTTACAGTAGTAAAGACAAAAATGAGACCCAGAAAGGTACAAAATAAGGTTAGAATCCGTTAAAACATAGGGACTCTATATACCAAAATCAATAAAAATAGAATTTTCAGATTCATTCTACCTATGTGTTTTATTTTTTAGAAATAGGCAGGCCACATTTAACCCTCAATCATTCAACCTAAGGTTTAAAAAAAAATCTTAAGTGATATAAAACAGCTTAAAAAAAAAATTCTGTTGAGTTGATTCTAACTCATGGCGACCCCATGTGTGTCAGAATAGACTGTGCTCCATAGGGTGTTCGATGGCTGATTTTTTGGAAGCAGATCACCAGGCTTTCTTCCAAGGTACCTTTTGGTGGACTCGAGCCACTAACTTTGCAGTTAACTGAACACATTAACTGTTTGCCCCACCCAGGGCTGTGAATCAGTTTCAATGGCTGTAATTGCTAAATGAGTGTTTTCCAAAATGTGTTCTAAGGAACAACATGAATGACCTGGAATGATGGAAATTGCCAAGATCACTTTAGGATTCATGGTGCATGATTCTGTAGTAAAGAAATGTTTTGCTATTGCTTAATATAAACCCAGAAAACCAAACCCATTGCCATCGAGTCAATTCTAACTCATAGCAACCCTATATGACAGAGTAAAGCTGCCCTGTAGAGTTCTCAAGGAGCGCCTGGTGGATTCAAACTGCTGACCTTTTTTTGGTTAGCAGCTGTAACACTTAACCACTATACCACAAAGGTTTCCAACTGCTTAATATATGAGTCTCTTAATTTTTTTGAACTCAGAAGCCACAGGACTCTCTCCCCATCTTTTTAACCTCTCCATTCGACACAACTTAGGAAATACTGGTCGAAGTTACCTGATCTCATTAACTGTTGGAGAAGCATCACTAATTTTAAAGGACAGTTTCCTTTATGGTTCTAGTCTTGTCCCAGAATTTCAGAGCTCATAACCAGCATGAAAACAACGCTTCACCTAATGTTGCACTAATTTTTAAAATATGACATTTATAATCTGCCTGTTCCTGGCTTGATGATGTGCCGATTGCTCACGTTTAACCATGTACTCCAAAGGCTCAAAGGTAAAAGATCATGCTTTGGTATATGGGTGTCCCTTCCTCAACTTTTCTAAATAAAACATTTAAAACACACACAAAAGATAAATACAATGAACCTCCATGAACCCAATCACTCAGCTTCAACAACTGTCAACCCCTGCTCGACCCACCCCACCCCCAAGCAGATTATTTTGAAGCAAATCACAGAAATCATATAAGTGCTTTTTAAGAACTAAATGTTGGTTCACGTTTGTTAATGGAAGCAAAAAATCCACTATCTCCCACCCCACTTGTTATAGATTGAATTGTGTTCCCCAAATGTTGAAGCCCTGACCTGTACCTGTGAATGTGACCTTGTTGAAGGAAATAAGATCTTTCTTTGAAGGTCTTATCAGTTATGTTAACAAGGGCATACCTGGTTAAGATGGATTCTAATCCCACATGACTAACCAGAAAAAAAAAAAAAAACCAAACCCAGTGCCATCAAGTCAATTCCGACTCATAGCGACCCTATAGGACAGAGTAGAACTGCCCCAGAGAGTCTCCAAGGAGCACCTGGAGGATTTGAACTGCCGACCCCTTGGTTAGCAGGCATAGCACTTAACCACTACACCATCAGGGTTTCCATAACTAGTATCTTATAAAACAGGAGGACAGACAGAGATAAAAACACACCAGGGAGGGAGGACAAGAAACCATGTGAAGATCCTGTCCACAAGCCCAGGAACTCCCAGAAATGCCTGGGGCTACCAGAACCTGAAAGACCAAGGAAGGGCCCTCCCCCAGAATGTTGGGAGGGAGCATGGCCCTGCTGATGCCTTGAATTGGTACTTTTAACCTCCAGTACTATAAGAAAATAAATTCTGTTATTTAAAGCCACTTACTTTGTGGGATTCTGTTACAGCCACCCTCGGAAACTAAGATACTGCTATGTATACACACATAAATACATACACACAAAATGCAAGTCTATGAAAACAAATAATTCCAGCTGCCTCTGATTTGGAAGCTGGCATCTGTTAATTCATTTCCTGGCATGACATCGGAAGGTGTGTTAATGGGTCTGTCTTGTGTGCTTGGTGACTGTTGAGAAGGACTCCATAAAACGTCTTTGTTTCAGATAGCAGGGACTAACATGGCCGCACGTTTTCCACTGTCAGATCAGTTTGATCCACATAACCCTGTCAACAAAAGCAGGTCAACAGGCTGGAGCAGGGAAGGAAAAAAATCAATAAATCTTTGAATTAATCATGCAGCTGCCAGAGGGAATCATGGGTGCACAAAATGAAATGTATTCATACGGATGGCCTATCCACATTTTCTTTTCTCCTTCTAGTTATTCTTCCCTTCCAGCTGATGTGGAGTCTCTCCTAGAGGGTTCTCATTGCCATAACTTCACTTCTGTACCTGAGTCCAAATAAGTGCTGCTAATGTATAGTTTCTCCTCCACCTAAATTCTTTAAAAAAAAAAAAAGATTTGATTGAAGATAAATGAGTCAAACTCAAGCCAAAGGAAAACATGCTTTCTACATGGAGGTGTGTCTTTCCCCCAGCATATGTGACAGTTAACAGTAAACAAATTAACCTCTTGATAAAGCTGTATTTTACATCCTGTATACTGACCTGATGCACAAAAAGAATTTTACTGAATCTGGTTCCGAGCTTCTCATCTTCTTGAATATTCCAGCTATCCCATATGGGGCTTAAAAAGTTTGACCTTTATGCTGTCTCCTCAGAGTAACCAACCCCCCAAAACAGGAACGTTTCTAACTCCCATGCCTGTATTCATTCCTATTCTACTTCTGAATTCTATTTCACGGAAGTACAGATAAAGCACTATCAATCAATAGCCACTATTAGTCAGACCCATTGCTGTCAAGTCTATTCTGACACACGGCAACCCTATATGACAGAGAAGAACTGCCCCATAGGGTTTCTAAGCAGCATCTGGTAGATTCAAACTACTGACCTTATGGTTAGTAGTTTAAACTCTTAACCACTGCGCTACGGTAAAAGTAGCTTGATCTTAGACTCTACATTTAAATTACCAGTAACTATAGATATATTTTCCACACTTTTTAAATCAAAAAGATGTAAAACTTATGAGTTTATTACTGGCAAGTGTGCATTAAATGCATATTTTTAAAAGTGAAATTAATTTTCCAGTTTCATCATTTTTCTTGAAATGATAATAATTTTGGATATTCTTTCCATCTACAAAGGCTTTCTATACAAAAGTCTCAATATAAAATTAAAGACATTTGAAACAAATACTGTGACAATTTTGAGAAACACGTAGGTAATTGTCTTTTATGTCAGCAAGTCAAAGCCAATAAGCAAAGAGTAAAATATTCCGGAAAAGAAACAATTTGCCTGTCCACGACCATGGATCAATCATGCGAGGAGTCGAGTGAAAATCTCTCACCAGGCAAGAAGAAACTCGAGGTTCTGGGGGTCTCACATCTAAAACCAGCTTCATGGCTGTCCTGGAAACCTTTTACAGGAAAATAACTGAAGGCGGCACCAGCAGGAGAGGTTTATTTTTTCCTCACTGTATGGCAGGCAACAGAGTCAAATTCAGCAGAAGAAGGAAGGATTGGGGCATAGACTAGGACATAGACTGAGGTAGAAATGAAGGCCCCAATCAAATCTGTATAGACTGTTTAAAAATTATCTGCAAAGCTGAGCTATACTTTTCATTAACATTTCACTATTCAGGGTAGAAGTTTGGTAATATAGACTTTTTTTTTTTAAGTCTTGAATCCTAGAATAACTACATAAAGAACAAAGCACTGAACTTGGAAATCAAGCTACAGAAACATGTCACGTGCACCCGGAGCGTGCACACCCTTGCTCTCCACCAAGGGCTCAAGCCTGGCTGCGTTCCCTTTTGGGAAATGGCCCTCCTCAATTTCAAGTTCATTTGGTTTTTCAATGATAGGGTTTCAATTCAAACATGTAACAATACCAAGAACTAAAAATTTCACCATCTAATTAGGGAGGGGGGGAAAGCCCAGTATGGCCTTTGTTTCCTAATATCATCTGCAGTTTGAAAATGACTTGATGATAGCTTTTTATAAAAACCCCCTACTTTTCCTGGTACAAGAACAATTGTGGTAAAAGATACTGGGACAAGACAGCAGACACAGAAGGACAAAAAATACATGCATTTAAAAAAAGGAGCAGAAGAAACAAGGACAAATAAGACATCAGAAAAAGAGTAAGGCAGAAGATTTCAATACGCAACTTAGTTCAGTAAAAGAAACACTCTCCAACATTTCTATCTCAGCGCTTAGCCTGGTATGAATACCTAGTTAATCCTGGTAGATGGGGACAGTGGTAAGTCAGTAGTAGAATTCTTGCCTTCTGAGCAGGAGACTCGGGTTCGGTTCCCAGCCAATGCACCTCACACGCAGCTACCATCCATCTGTCTACTTGTAGACATCATAGCTTGTGAGTAGCTATGATGCTGAATAGGTTTCATCGGCGCTTACAGATTAAGACAGACTAGGAAGAAAGGCCTGGCAATCTATTTATGAAAACAGTCAATGAAAATCATATGAATCACAATGGTCCAATTCACAACTGATCATGTGGATGGTGCAGGACTGGGCAGTGATTTGTTCCCCTGTGTGTGGGGTCCCTAAGAGTCAGGGGCAGACACAACAGTAGCTAACAACAAGATGAAGTAAGGATGGGGCTTAGGAAGGGTGTAGATTGGTGGTACGGTTGAAGAGAGACAAAAAAGCTCTGAAAATCACGTAAGTTTAGGTGCTTACGTGTTTTTTGGGAGAAAGTGGACTTGAAGCATTTACTGATGAAGATCAAAGACCACAGCTTTCAGTATAGATAACACCTCAACATAAAGGAAAAAATAAAAATTCTCACAACTGGACCAATAAGCAACATCATGATAAACGGAGAAAAAATTGAAGTTGTCAAGGATCTCATTTTACTTGGATCCACAATCAACGCCCATGGTTGTTTAAAAAAAAAACAAAAACATTGTCGTCCAGTCGATTCTGACTCATGGCGACCCTACAGAATGGAATAGAACTGCCCCACAAGGTTTCCAAGGAGTGTGTGGTGGATTCGAACTGCCAGCCTTTTGGTTAGCAGCCATAGCTCTTAACCACTATGCCACCAGGGTCAGAATCAACTTGATTGCAACGGCTTACCCATGGTAGTAGCAGTCAAGAAATTAAAAGAAGCATTGCGTTTGGAAAATTTGCTGCAAAAGACCTCTTTAAAGTGTTGAAAAGCAAAGATGTCACCTTGAAGACAAAGGTGCGCCTGACCCAAACCATGGTGTTTTCAATCTCCTCATATGCATGTGGAACCTGGACAATGAATAAGGAAGATCAAAGAAGAATTGATGCCCTTGAATAGTGGTGTTGGCGAAGAATATGGACTGCCAAAAGAACAAACAAATCTGTCTTGGAAGAAATACAACCAGAACGCTCCTTAGAAGCAAGGACAGTGAGACTACATCTCATATACGCTGGACATGTTATCGTGCGGGATCAGTCCCTGGAGAAGGACGTCATGCTTGGTAGAGGGTCAGTGAAAAAGAAGAAGAAGACCCTCAACTAGATAGACTGACACAGTGGCTGCAACAATGGGCTCGAACGTAACAATGATCATGAGGATGGCGCGAGACCAGGCAATGTTTCGTTCTGTTGTATACAGGGTCGCTATGAGTTAGAACCAACTGGATAGTACCTAACAACGACACCATTCCACAGTGCTAGTCATCAACTCAACGTGTCCCTGATCCTCGCCTCCCCCGCCAAAAAACGGAAACATTGATGTAAGAATAATTCAATGTATACTTTTTTTTCAGAAACCCGTTTAACTGTAGCATACAATACAGTTTTCATCAAAACGCATTTTAAATATTTGATATTAAAATAAAACTCAGACATGTAAGTCTATTTCAAAATGATTCATTTTGAGAAGCACAGTTTTCAACAAACCACCTTTAAATAAATCTTTAAAATAACCCCCATTAGCCTCTGTAGTTCCTTTAACGCCATAAGCTTATTGATTTTAAATAAAAATGGTATCTAGTAATACAGATGTCTTACCTATACGCTTTAACACAGGTCATAAAATTAAAAATGGCAACTTTTAAAATGATATCTTAGTGTCATTAAAAAAAAAAAATCAATTACCTTCAATTCTGACCTACAGTGACCCTATAGGACAGAGTAGAACTGCCCCATACGGTTTCCAAGAACGGCTGGTGGATTTGAACTGCCGACCTTTTGATTAGCAGCCAAGTTCTTAACCACTGTGCCACCACGGCTCCCTTAGCATCCCAGTAGCTGCTTTTTATATGACTGTTTAGTAATAACAGTAATGAAGAAATTTTCAATTAAAAATAATCACTACTGCAACAACACAAGCATGCCGAAGTCCAGGTCTCGGTTCCCGTTCTGCCACTCACTGCCCAAATAAATGACTTTTACCCTCTGGATTCTTTCTTTGTTGACAAAATCAATAAAATAATTTTCCATTGCAAAATCTGATTCTGTGCAGGGGATGGTAGGATGCTCTAGGCAACACCCCATCCTCGGGGCTGATGCGGGGAACCGACAGGGCCTTCCTGCTGCCCCGCATGCAGCCTCCCCAGGCTCCATCCTGCAGGCTCTGCCCACGCAGAAATTCCACAACCTCTAAATGCAGCGTCAAATCTGTGGCTGTCATAAGCCAACGTGCGGCTTACACGGTTGGTTGCCTCGGCACCCATTATTTCCTCCCCTATCCCTTTCAGCCAGTTTCTGCCACAGCCGTTCCTATCTTAATGCACAGCCTCTCAACAGCTGAGGGCTCTCGCTGGCCCTCCCAGCCGTGCCCCATACAGCTTCCCACGGTGAGAACCCTCACCACCCTGTGAGCCAGTCTCCCACTGGCCATGCTTCCTCCTTGAGCCTCTTGGCCATGTCCCATATGATTCCCTGAGAGAGCAAAAATCTTGCCTTGCCCATGCTAATGAACTAGAAACCTTTAAGTTGACCAATAAGCTTCAGCATATGTTAACCCCGAGACCCCACCCTCTTTGCCATACATAAGCCCTCTCTGACAATCCCAGCTTGTCATTACCTTGTCCCTATGTGCAACCCCCTGGGTAACCCTGTGTCAAGGCATGCTGTCTCTGGGACCTGTGAGGACAAAATTCTGTTTGCTGGACTTCCTGTGTGAGTTTCACTTCCTTGTGTCGAGCCTGACACACCATCCAAGACACTCCAAGCCCCCCTTTGTATCAAATTTAACACAGTGGAACCCACTGATCACTATTCAAAGCACACGTACCCACACACAATACAGGTTCACATTCTGTGTTTACCAAATGCCTTTATATAAATACATATACATATGTGCATACTGAAATCGACAACAGGTATGTATAAAAAACAGAAACTTCCCTTTAGAGAAAAGAGAAAAGTAAATTCAAAATCCCAGGAATAATGACTTGGCTGTGGATTCGGTGCATCAGGAAATACTACAAAGGCTTATAAAGGCCTGAGCATGTAAGCGTTTCCATTGCGTTTTGCACTCTCTGGAGCCCTGGTTGCACAGTGGTTAAGAACTCAGGCTGCTAACCAAAAGGCTGGCAGTTCAAATCTACCAGTCGTGCCTTGGAAACCCTATGGGGCAGTTCTACTCTGTCCTGTAGGTTCATTATGAGTTGGACTTGACTAGACGGCAAAGGGTTTGGTTTTGGTATTTGGTATATTCTCCTACTTTTCAGTGTTATATTTTAACAAACGCTGCAGTGTAAAATTATAAGGTGCTTATAAAAATAAAATCATATCATGAAAATAAAAGGAGATAGCATTTATTTAGGTAATCATAAGTGTTAGAAATTCAAATTATCAATTTCCTTTAGATCACATAGTGTTACAAAACTCAGCTTTAAATCTTGGGTCACCTCTAATTTGTTTACCCAGACACTCTTTGCACTGGGAGAAGTTTATGGGAAATTACACTTTGTAGTAGTAAAAAATATATATATATATATATAAAATTTAAAAATGTAGAAGCTCTTCTTAAGGAATTAGGTACAACCTAAAACAAAACAGTATGAACATTTTGGTAGAAAAGTTGCTTCTTCAGCATTCCCTCACTAAATATTTATTAAGCTCCTACTATTTGCCAACTGGAAACCCTGGTGGCGTAGTGGTTAAGTGCTATGGCTGCTAACCAAAGGGTTGGCAGTTCGAGTCCACCAGGTGCTCCTTGGAAACTCTATGGGGCAGTTCTACTCTGTCCTGTGGGGTCACTATGACTCGGATTCGACTCAACGGCACTAGGTTTATTTCCCAACTGGTAGCACAGTGGTTAAACACTCAGCTGCTAGCCAAAAGGTCAGTGGTTCAAACCCACCAGCTGCTCCACAGGAGAAAGCTGTGGCAGTCTGCTTCCCTAAAGATTACAGCCTTGGAAACCCTATAGGACAGTTCTACTCTGTCATATAGGGTCGCTATGAGTCAAAATCGATGGCAGTGGGTTTGGTTTTTGGTTTTTTTGTTTTTGTTTTTTTGGTTTTTTGTGCCAACTACAGCTTTCAGCATGGATTGCACTTCAACATAAAGAAAACAAAAATTCTCACAAGTGGGCTAACAAGCTACATCATGATAAAAAAAAAAATACATCATGATAAACAGATAATATTGAAGTTGTCAAGGACTTCATTTTACATGGATCAACAATCAACACCATGGAAGCAGCTGTAAAAAAATCAAATGACACATTGCATTGAGCAAATCAGCTACAAAAGTCCTCTTTAAAGAGTTAAAAAGCAAACACATCACTTTGAGAACTAAGGTGCACCTGACCTAAGCCATGGGGTTTTCGATTGCCTCAGATGCATGCAGAAGTTGGAAGACCAAAGAAGAATTGATGCGTTTGAATTATGGTGTTGGTTAAGGATATAGCAAAACAAAGTATCTGTCTTAGAAGAAGTACAGCCAGAACTACCTTACTGGTGAAACTTCAGTTCACATACTTTGGCCATGTCATCAGGAGGGACCAGTCCCTGGAGAAGGACATCATCCTCGGTAAAATAGAGGGTCAATGAAAAAGAGAAAGACCCTCAACGAGATGGATTAACACAGTGGCTGCAACAGTGGGCTCAAACACAGCAACAATTGTGAGGATGGCGCAGAACCTGGCAGTTTTCTTCTGTCGTACATAGGGTCGCTACGAGTTGGAACAGACTCGACGGCACCTAACAACAACCTAACAAGTGCCAGGCATCATAACGTTATTCTTGAGGTCGTTGGGAAGGGATGGTTTTAAATAAAGTTGAAATTAAGAAATTATTTTTATCCTCATCAGTTTCATTTATTTTGATTTTTCTCTAGCCGCACAATATTGGTGCAAAAAACACTACACATGCTGTCCTCAAACCACAGTGAAATACCCTAAATATGTCAAATACCCTGAAAGTTAAGACTTTCTTGAATATCATATTTGAAAATGTTTTTCTGGCTTAAATAAGATTCAACTTTTAAGAGGTATGGCTGTTATACGTGACACGTCATCCAGTTGACAACAGTTGTTGGCTCCTCCTACCTCATGCTCTGTGGGAAACTGAAAGAGAATAAAAAACGTTAACGTCTCTACCTTTTAGAGAGAGACGAATGCAGAACAGAACCTTGGGCAAATTACTGAAGTTATCTGTGCCTCTGTTTTCTCATCAGTAAAGTGGACTGATGTACATAACCACCTAACGAGGTTGTGAGGACTAAGTGTGACCTTGAGTGTAAAGTCATTAGACGTAAGCTGGTGTGTACAAGCTATTAGCTATTTAATATCCCAGATACGGTCCAAGTGTTGTTACTGAAGTCCTAATCTTCCCTGTGAATGTATACTCTGAACTATCTGTGATGGTTAAGGCAGAAAATAAAATCCTTTCATTGTACCTTGTTGCTCCTTTTATATCAAATTTCTGTGTAAGAAAATATTTTAGTCAAGTGAAGAAAGGGCTATATATTTTCATAAACTCCTACAGACTATTAGTTCAATAGCATACTAAGAGAACACAATCCAGTTGCCATCAAATCGACCCTGACTCACAGTGACCCCATGTGTGTCAGAGTAGAACTGTGCTCCACTCCACAGGGTATTCAATGTCTGATTTTTCAGGCCTTTCTTCTAAAGCACCTCTGGATGGACTCGAACTGCCAATCTTTCAGTTACCCGCCAGGCACATTAACCATCTCCACCACCCAAGGGCTCCAATAGCATCTTAATGCTCTTATATTGAAATTGTGGGCTTTCAGAGCATCTACCCATGACTTCTTCAGTAAACCTCATATGTTAGCTAGTCTTCTTAAACAGAATCACGTTGACTTTACTCCCTAACAAGCTCTGCACATGGTGCTTTTTGTTTTGAAATCCTGGAGCCCAGGTAATCCAATTTCCAGAACAGGAATACTTCAGCTAGAAAAAAGATAATCATAACAACAGCAATGGTCAACACTTATGTCAAGCCCTGTTCCAAGCACTTCACATTTATTAACTCATTTAATTCGTACAACAACCTCACGATGTTATTTATTATTGTCATTGTCCCCATTTTAGAGTTGAGGAAACAGAGGCCTAGATAGGTTATGTGACTAGCCAAGGTCACATAACTTGGTCCCTACTGGGTCTCAAATGTGCATCTTGACTTCCGGTTTCAGGGTCCATGTTTGTAGCTATGGGCTAGATAGCTATATTCATAGCTAAAGATGGAGAAATTGCTAACTGTGTATAATTCATGGGGCACTTTTCTCAGCCTGGCACTACTAATCTTTATGGGAACACTGTATCCTGATTACATACGTAGAGGTTATTGATGGTCAAGGTTTCACAGCCGTTAAGTTGGAACCCCAAGCCAGATCTCTCTGAGATCACACCCAAACTCTTATTCAGTCTGCCAGCAAGATCAAAGACGTGCAGAAGCTTCAGCCTTTCCTGGGAGAGCATGTCACTCAACAGGGAGATTTTAAAAACAGCCTGTATTTGCTTATTTGCTACATTTACTTACTAGCTTCTCCACTAAAAACATCTTGCCTGTGCTATGCTGTGTAGACGTGTGGGCCGGAGATCTTCTGCTGTTTATAAAGCTCAGTTCTAGACAGTGAATAACTCTGCTTCATCCTTATACTTCCAGAATCTAAAGGGATTGGAATATTCTGTGAATATTCTCCAGACTTCCCCCCACATGGACATAGGACAGTCAACACAACTTTCCAAATAGAACTTAGTTACAGAAGTTTCAAACCTAAGCGAATGTTTATCCAATAAAAATCCAGTTAGTATAGAAGTGATTTTCGAATTCTGGGGAGGTAGGGAGGAAAGATACATTTGGCGGCATAAAAATTTTCAGACCACTAGCCATGTGAGAAATTTGTTAGTAATTGCTCAATAATGAGTTTCCCCCTCTCCCTTGGAGGGAGAAAATACAGGACCCTAAGACGCCAAAGGAAACCCTGGTGGCACAGTGGTTAAGAGCTATGGCTGCTAACCAAAAGGTCAGCTGTTCAAATCCACCTCACGCTCCTTGGAATCTCTATGAGGCAGTTCTACTCTGGCCTATAGGGTCACTACGAGTCGGTATGGACTCGATGGCAACAGGCTTGAGTTTTTTTGGTAAGATGTTAAATAACTCACAGCATCTGAACACAGAATCATTTAACAAAAACGCAAGCATCTCTGTACCATCAGATTGTTTCATATAAAATGTTCAGTGTTATGTGGTAATGGTTCAGTGCAACCCAGGAAGTGTGAGTAAGGAAGCAACACAAAATGCGGAGGGCATATGCTACAGAATTAGATACAGAAACGGAGGCTCTATACATATGATCTGAAAAGGCAGGATCAAGCAGTTGGCCTACAGTCCCAGTGTCTTGGCCCTGGACCATCTTCACTTCGCCCCCACCCTGGCCCACAGCCCAGTCTGACACCAGGGCGGGCTCCACGCAGCTGAGGGAGAAGCAGCTGATGGTGGGGCTGCCAGCTGGAGTTCTAGCGAGGATTGGTGATTGGGGCTATGCAGACAGCAGAGGGGAGCGGCAAGCCTTGCCACCCTGCCAAGGCTGGCTGATTTTTGTTTCCTTCTTTTTTAAAGCTATTTTTATTTAAAGGTCTCATTTAATGTACACATATTCATTGTCTACTATGTGTCGCCACTAATCACCTGCCAGTTTGTCATAGTGTGGTGGTTTCCGTGTTGCTGTGATGCTGGAAGCTCTGCCACTAATATGTCAAATCCCAGCAGGGCCACCCATGGTGGGCTGGTTTCAGTGGAGCTTCCAGACTAAGACAGACTAGGAAGAAAGGTATGGTGATCTACTTCTGAAAATCAGCCAATGAAAACCCTACAGATCACAACAGAACACTGTTCAACCTATCATCAGGAAGGATCAATCACTAGAGGAGGACATCACATTTGGTGAAGTGGAGGGCTACTGAGGGTGAAGGAAATCCTTGATGAGATGGATTGACATGATAGCCACAACAATGGACTTGAACATGCCATGCCAGTCATTGTGAGGATGACACAGGACCAAGCAATGCTTTTTTCTGTTATACGTAAGGTGACCATGAGTCGGAGTCAGCCTCACGGCAGCTATCATCATTATCATCGTTATGTGTCAAGCAGGTGATATAAAGATATAAAATAAGTGTGAGAAAGGATCAAAAAAGAACTGGAAGGATTTGTTATTATCTAAAGAAAAAAAAAATTGGGGGGGGGCTGTGGGGAATATTTAGCTCTGTGTTAGTCATGCTCTGATAGAGATAGCAGGATGGGACCAAGCAATGGGGAGTCAGCAAGCCCAGGAGAGAAGTCAGGTCTAAAGTCAGGGTCATCTATGTAGAAGTGAGGATGAAGCCATGGGAGATGAATGAAACAACTGGCAGGAAAAATGAAGCATTAGAGGGAAAGGGGCTGAGGACTGGGTTTTGGGTCTACTTACATCTATGGGAAGGAAAAACAAGATGTGAACTCAAAGAAGGAGGTAGTGAAGAGATAATCAAAGAGGAGAAGACCACTCAGAGACATATAATCTCAAAGAAACCAAAGGAGGGCAAGCAAGGGAAGAAGGAGGTCAACTGTATAGATTCTACAGGGAGATCAGAGAGAACTTGTACCAAGAGACAGCCTTGAGGCTTACTATTAGGAAGTCATGGATGCCCTTGAAAAACCTAAGTTTCAGGAGATCATACAAGGCAGAAACCAGATCACCAGAAGTTAAGAACAGTAGTGTGCATGTTGTTAGTGGCTGTCTAGTTGACCCCAACTGATGGCGACTCTATGCACAGTGAAATAAAATGCTGCCTGGTCCTGCACTTCCCCATGATCAGTTGTAGATCAAACCACTGTGATTCACAGGGTTTTCACTGGCTGATTTTGGAAGTAGATTGCCAGTCCTTTCTTCCTAGTCTATCTTAGTCTGGAGGCGCCACTGAATCCTGCTCAGCATCATAGTAACACGCAAGCCTCCACTGACAGGCGGGTGGTAGCTGCACATGAGGGGGTGAGTATAAACTATTCTTTTAACAATTTTGCCAGAAGAAAAAAAGACACAAAAAAACCACACAGTAGTATGAAAGTTGACAAAGGGAATGGATTCTAAAAATTGAGCACCTGTGGCATAAGAAACATGGTAATTTTAAATAATAAATGTTGGAGAGGTTGTGGAGAGATTGGAACACTTATACACTGATGGTGGGAATGTAAAATGGTACAACCACTTTGGAAATCGATTTGACGCTTCCTTAAAAAGCTAGAAAGAACTACCATACAATCCAGCAATCCCACTCCTCGGAATATATCCTAGAGAAATAAGAGCCTTTACACAAACAGATATATGCACACCCATGTTCACTGAAGCACTGTTGACAATAGCAAAAAGATGGAAGCAACCAAGGTGCCCATCAACGGATGAATGGATAAATAAATTATGGTATATTCACACAATGTAATACTACGCATCGATAAAGAACAGTGATGATTCTGTGAAACATCTCATAACATGGAGGAACCTGGAAGGCATTATGCTGAGTGAATTTAGTCAGTTGCAAAAGGATAAATATTGTATAAGACCACTATTATAAGAACTCAAGAAATAGTTTAAACAGAGAAGAATACATTCTTTGATGGTTACAAGAGGGGGGAGGGAGACAGAGAGGGACAGGAGTACTCACTAATTAGGTAGTAGATAAGAACTACTGTAGGTGAAGGGAAAGACAACACACGATACAGGAGAGATCAGTACAACTGGTCTAAACCAAAAGTAAAGAAGTTTCCTGAATAAACTGAATGCTTCGAAGGCCAGCGTAGCAGCGGCAGGGGTTTAGGGACCATGGTTTCAGGGGACATCTAAGTCAATTGGCATAGTAAAATCTATGAAGAGAACATTCTGCATCCCACTTTGGAGAGTGGTGTCTGAGGTCTTAAATGCTAGCAAGCAGCCGTCTAAGATGCATCGATTGGTCTCAGCCCACCTGGGCTAAAGGAGAATGAAGAACACCAAGGACACAAGGTAATTACAAGCCCAAGAGACAGAAAGGGCCATGTAAACCACAGACTACATCATCCTGAGACCAGAAGAACTAGATGGTGCCCGGCTATGACCGATGACTGCCCTGACAGGGAACGCAACAGAGAACCCCTGAGGGAGCAGGAGAGCAGTGCCATGCAGACCTCAAATTCTTGTAAAAAGACCAGACTTAATGGTCTGACTGAGACTAGAAGGACCCCGGTGGTCATGTCCCCCAGACCTTCTGTTGGCCCAGGACAGGGACCATTCCCAAAGCCAACTCTTCAGACAGGGATTGGACTGGACAATGGGATGGAGAGGGATGCTGGTGAGGAGTGTGCTTCTTGGATCAGGTGGATACTTGAGACTATATTGGTATCTCCTCCCTGGAAGGGAGATGAGAGGGTGGAGGGGGTTAGAAGCTGGCGAAATGGACGTGAAAGAAAGAGTGGAGGGAAGGAGTGGGCTGTCTCATTAGGGGGAGAGCAATTGGGTGTATGTCGCAACGTATATCTAAGTTTTTGTGTGAAAGGCTGACTTGATTTGTAAACTTTCAGTTAAACCACAATAAAAATTAAAAAGAAAAAAATATGGTAATCTTTAAAGAGATGATGACAGAGGCAATAAAGGAGACTTGACAAAACAAGTTCCCAGAAAAGTCGAGGAGGGATTGGGGCAACGGACTTGGAAGGAAAAAGGCACATCTCTTCCTATGAGAGAAAACAGGAAGACTATGCCAGAAGACTAGGCAGGAAGTACAACCTGAGAAAGCTGTAAAAAGATATTAACTTTTGAGAACTGGAGAGCAGATTCAGGGTGACCGGGGTTGGGGTGCTTATGAAATCCGAGGAGAAGCTTGGGAAAGTCACCTTTGGCAACACAAAAGGAGTCAACATAAAGCATCTGAGAACCCAGGGAAATAGAAAAGGGAGAGTTGAAACTAACTGACGTGAATTTTCCACATGCACACAGTTTCTGGTAATGCTCTGCAGACTGAAAGAGAGAAAACAAAATGGCGGCTACTTCCTAGATTGGGGAATTCAACTGGTGATGTGGGCCCTGAGAAAGAGAAAATCCAGGGTGCTAGGCTTGTTATTGTCCTGTCCCACTAGGCCAGAAGTAAAGCCCCAAAGTCAACCGTGGTGACTCTGCCTGGTGGTTTTCTGGAGCCCCTGCCAGAAACCTACCTGAAGGACTTTCCTCCCCCAAGTCCAGCCCTGAGTGAAGAAAGTAGAACCATGAGCCCCATACAAGCCACATTTACCTCTGGTCTTGACAATGCTTTGCTTTTATGATTACTTCTTGAGCAAGCTAATAAATTATTCTGAGTCAAAAATTTTATTTATACATCTTGAATCCTTGATTTCTTACATGATGGGACACTGTCTAAGCAAACTTTGATTTCCAATATCTCATTTTAACAGATGAGAATGATAACATTATGAGTATCGTTACTATCACTGCCTGATACTATTTTGTGAACGATCCTGTTATTCTCTTCAACATTCCAGAAATGAAAGCTCATAGATAAACAGGAGATGAGAGAATACACTTAGGTCCACATTACATCTGATTGACTTAGCTGAACATCTGCTTCCTTATGTCTAGAAAGAACCTATTATCAGAGAGAGAGCGGACAGCAGGAGAAGCTCCTTCATGGCTGAACACAAGATGAAAGTACATTTACAGTTAGGTGAAGCCAGGAAATAATCTGGGTCAATGTGATTGGGGATATGAAAAGAGTTTGGGGTCAGATCTTTCTCAAGGCTGGGAATACTTGGATATGAGGCCATGAAGTCCAAAACTTACAGACAGTCTTATTCACTCCCTTTCTCTACTATCTGATGCCAGACATATTTAAAAAGTGATTGGCGAACGAGCAAAAAAGTGGAAGAAAAAGAGTCACTGTCATTAAAGATGAATTGTGCAAAAAGAAGTTAACAGAGTAGGCTTGACTGCTCTCCTTCTCAAGGCCTCACTTGCAAGGTTAGCCATTGGCTGGTGCCTGGGAACTGAGATTTTGGGAGGGTCCCTGCCATTCTTCAACTGGTAAGATCGTTCACTGTGCCTAAATTGCTTGTGCAAACAGGATGGCTTATGCTGAGCACATGCTTTCCTTCTGGGAAGTGTTCCCTCTGGAATTTGAATGCGTGCTAGGCAGAAGGTTCCTACGTGACAAGCCCCGAAAAAGCCCCGGACACCGAGTCTCTAATGAACCTTCCTGGTAGACAACCTTTTACACAAGTTGTCACAACTTGTTGCTGAAGGGATTAAGCATGACCTGTGTGACTCCACTAGGGGACGATTCTGGAAGTCTGTGCCTGGTTTTCCCCAGACTTTACCCTGTGCCCGCTTTTCCTCTGCTGCCTATTCTGTGTGCCTTCTCTATAATCACTCGTCACCATGAGTACAACTATACACTGACTGGGTCCTGTGAGTTCCCTGACACAGACACAAAATGAAAATTCTGCAAGATTAAAACTAAAAAGAAAATAATAACTTGAAGTGTAGTTGGCCTTGAGGAATGGAATATTCAGTCCGTACTATCTTGCCATTTTATAGTGAGACAGGACAAGTGCAATAATCTTTTATCCACATGAGGCAGCTGAAGCAACAAAGAGGCAGATTTCCCTAGGTCATTCTGTGTCCTTAAATGTCAGATGCTTCCGGTAACACTTGGAGTAGAAAATCAAAGGGCATTTTACCTTAACCTGATGACCTAGCACCTTCATAAAGGATGGGGTGTTTTACACCCACACACCCACACCCACCCCACTCCTGAGATCTGCCAGGCTAAATCTGCTATCATGCCTGTCTTTCTTTTGTTTTTCGTTGTTGTTTAATCAACATATCTGTCTCTATTTGTAAGGTCCCTGGGAGGTACAAACAATTTGCACTCAACCTCTAACCTAAGGTTGGCAGTTCGAACCCCGCCCCCCCCCACAGTGCCATGAAAGAAAGGCCTGGTGATCTACTTCTGCAAAGATTACAGTCAAGAAAACCCTATGGAGCAATTCTACTCTGTAACACATGGGGTCATTGTGAGTCGGAACTGACTTGATGGCAACAGGTTTGGGTTTTTTCCGTTTGGTCTCTATATCTCTTTCCATCTGTCTCAATGGCTCAAAAGTTAAAACATATTTTTTTCTGCTCAGGGCTGTAATCCAAAATATACTACTTCCAGTTTGAGAATGAGAACTTGCCATCTGCCGAAAGCTAGTACTCAGGAGGCTCTGTGTTTACCACAGATCTTTGAGGGCCCCATTAGCGGGCGATTTCTGAACTCAGGGCTTGTGCCCGGTATCTACCATGACCTTCCTTTTCAGCACCGCCCAGAGCTTCCTCTAGATCTGGAAACACCAGCTTCGAATTACTTCCAGGGGGCTGTAAAGCATGTAAAAACGGATTTAGTGATTAATACACTTAAATGGCAAAATGATAATCAAATCAATGGTTTTCAAAAAGACAGAGGCCTAAGCCTTTCCTAAAACCTTGCTTATAGAATGTATTGCTCGATGACCTTGCTCCCCAAAACTATAGCCCAGCAAAAAAAAGAAAAACTGTTCCTTCACCTTTCTGATTCCAGTCCGTTGTATAATTTCCTGTGTTTCAAATGAGGGTCTTATTTGCTAAAAAATCAATACAAACATGAACAAATAAATCAATACACAAATATTCTTACAATTTCTGGCTGGCATTACAAAATTTCTTTTTAGTGAATGTTAAAGAAATGCTTCTTTCATTCTGTAAATCTCCGGTATTTTTAAAATCAAAGAGCAGGCTTTCAGGGGATTCTAGGTTTGTTCTTTCAATCATTTTAATGTTGATCTTATTCCCTTTATGTACAAGAAGAGCTCCTTGAGGGCAGACCTGAGTTTTGCTTGTCGCCACGGCGGTCCAAGCAGCTCTGTAGCAGATTGCGTTGAAAACGCTGGGTCACTAACAGTACAACTGAAATAGAAGTGCATTTAAAAAAAAGACGAATTCACTTAGGCGGGCGATGGAGTTACAGGGGACGCAAATATGGACACACTCCACCAGAACGTGACCCTCCTCCCAGCACAACCTGGGCTTCTCTCCTACTCGAAAAGAGAATACACTGCATCCATTTTGTGCTAAGATTAAATTCGGCTGACATATGTTTAAAGGAAACCTTGCCAAATTTGGTTGACTGTCTTCCCCAGCCACCGAAAGCCCCATGGAGTACAGTTCTACGCTGAAACACATGAGGGGGCCATGAGAAGGAATCGGCTCAAAGAATTGTTTTTTTGTTTGTTTTGTTTTTGACAACCTACAATTTGTTTTCCCCATCCCGAAATGAAAACAGAGGTGGTCTTAAAATAACCACCTTCCTACTCCCCCCCGCCCCCCCGGCAAAATCAATCACGGCTGAGCGCTACTCCGCCAGTAGTGGCTGCACGGTAATCTCTCCCCTGGACTCTAAACCAGCAGATACCGACCGGCTTTTGTCAAACCTTGGCCCCTGCTGCCTGGCAGGTACTGCAGAGAGGGCTGCTTCTTAAAGCCCAAGTCCTGTGCTATCTTCCGGGACCAGACCCTACTATAAAAAAAAATAAAAACCTAAAACCCATTGCCGTTGAGTCCATTCCAATGCAGAGCACCGTATAGGACAGGGTAGAACCACCCCGCAGTGTTTCCAAGGAGCAGCTGGTGGATTCAAACCGCCGACTTTTGGTTAGCAGCCAAGCTTAACCCCTGCACTAGCAGGGCTCCAGGCTCTATCATGGCACCCAAGAATGAGAGCAGGTGTTTCATGCAAAGTGCTGGGTGTACGTCTTTTGACAATTAATGTGGGTAGAAAATTGCTCGCTTTTACTCAAAACACTGGAAGAAGATAACCATTTCTGGACTTGAAATCTTTGATCCTAAGAGAGAAAATTCTCCCGAGTCTTCATTAATAGAGATATTCAGATGGGAAATATTGTAATAGAAAATTGGGCCTGAGCTAAAGAAGGAGGCAGAGTCTCTGGGAATAGTCAAATGTTTGCTTTTTCCATTTTCCAAATCTCGTTACCCTTGGGCTGTGTCTTTGATGTTAATGTAGCTAAAACCCCAGTGAGAGTTTCAGAATTTTATCAGAAAAAACAGAAACAGAAAGCTGGGTTCTCTTAACGCTGGCCTGCCTAATAAGGAAGAAATTCACAACAGGCTCTTCGAATGAAACCCAACTATAAAAATGCTATGACTGTCCTTTTCCAGGATGGTGTTTTACATATCTCAACGTCAGCAATACCTCCAAAAGCACTTCACTATCTAAACTACTACCATGAAGAAAAGCCTGGTGATCTACTTCCAAAAATTAGTCAATGAAAACCCTATGGATCATAACAGAGCATTGTTCGAGATGGTGCTGGAAGATAAACCCCCTAGATTGGAAGGCATTCAAAATACACAGTGGCCACAACAATGGACTTGAGCATAGCAACAATCCTGAAGATGGTTCAGGACCAGGCAACTTTTTGTTCTGTTGTGCATGGGGTCACCATGAGTCAGGGATGACTTGATAGCAACTAACAGCAACGGGAGCCCAAACTACCATATTTTTGTCAGGTCACATTAATATTCAGATATTTAAAAAGCTTTTATTTTTGCTTAGGCAAAGACAAGCGATTTTTGTTGTTGTTGTTAGGTGCCTTCGAGTCGGTTCCAACTCAAACCACCCTATGCACAACAGAACAAAACACTGCCTGGTCCTGTGCCATCTTCACAATCATTGCTCTGTTGAGCCCACTGTTGCTGCCACTGTGTCAATCCATCTGGCTGAGGATCTTCCTGTTTTGCTAACCCTCTACCAAGCATGACGTCCTTCTCCAGGACTGGTCCCTCCTGATAACATGTCCAAAGTACATGAGACAAAGTCTCACCATCCTTGCTTCTAAGGAGCATTCTGGCTGTACTTCTTCCAAGACAGATTTGTTTTTCTGACAGTTCATGGTATATTCAATATTCTTCAACACCATAATTCGAAGGCTTCAATTCTTCTTCAGTCTTCCCTACTCATTGTCCCGCTTTTGCATGCATATGAGGCAACTGAAAATACATGGCTTGGGTCAGGCGTACTTTAGTCCTCAAGATGACACCTTTGCTTTTTAACACTTTAAAGTGGTCTTTTGCAGCAAATCTGCCAATGCAATATGTCGTTTGATTTCTTGACTGCTGCTTCCATGGGCATTGACTGTGGATGCAAGTAAAAGGAAATCCCTGACAACTTCAATATTACCTCTCTTTATCATGATGTTGCTTCTCGGTCCAGTGCTGAGCATTTTTGTTTTCTTTATGTTGAGGTGTAATCCATACTGAAGGCTGTGGTCTTTGATCTTCATCAGTAAGTGCTTCAAGTCCTCTTCACTTTCAGTAAGCAAGGTTGTGTCATCTGCATCACGCAGGTTGTTAATGAGTCTTCCTCCAATCCTGATGCCCCGTTCTTCTTCATATAGTTCAGCTTCTCGAATTATTTGCTCAGCATACAGATAGAATAATTATTATGAAAGGATACAACCCTGACGCACACCTTTCCTGATTTTAAACCACGCAATATCCCTTCGTTCTGTTCAAAAGACTGCCTCTTGGTTTACGGACAGGTTCTGCGTGAGTATAATTAAGTGTTCTGGAATTCTCATTTTTCTCAATGTTATTCATAATTTGTTAAGATCCACACAGTGAATAGATGTTTAAAAAATGCATATAGGCATCATGACTCTTATTTTTCCTGGTTCAAGGGAATTAGGCAACAAGGCAATAGGTCAGGATTCACCATATTAAGACAATAGATGGCACTGTGTGTTTGTCCCTTAGATACTTTCTGTCCGCGTATTTACAAGCTTTCTACCGTCCACTGCGCCAGTGTGGATCGGGGAGGTCAAACCTGTGGTCCAGGTGAAGCATCCAGGTGAACTGTCCATGGTGATCACCCAGGTGAACTATCTAGGCAAACGTCAAAGGCAAAGGCCCAGAGCATCAGTCCTTACGAGCCTCTGAGGGAATTACGAGATCCTTATACCAGAATGCACCTTAGAAGCCAGGATGGAGAGACTTTCACTTGCTTACTTTGGACACATCATCAGGAAAGGCCAATTATTAGAAAAGGACATCATGTTTGGTAAAATGGAAAGCAGATTTGCCCAGTGCAATACATTGTTTTTGATTTCTTGACTGCTGCTTCCGTAGGCAATGATTGTGGATCCAAGTAAAATGAAATTCTTGACAACGTCCATCTTTTCTTTGTTTATTGTGATGTTGTTTATTGGTCAGCGAAAATGAGGGAAACCCTCAATGAGATGGGTTGACACAATAGCCACAACAATGGGCTCCAGTGTACCAACGGTCATGAAGACGGCACAACCGGGCGATGTTATCATTCTCTTATAAATAAGGTCACCATGCATCAGAGCTGACCTGACAGCAATTAACAATGACATACTTTTAGGTCATCGCTTTTTTCTTTCTAACAGCCCCTCAAAATAAATGAACTCATTGATGTCCTTGATATAAGTGACCTGATGGCCTCATAACAAAAAGGTACATCGTGATTCTTGAGTCTACATTCAGCCCAACTTAGAACGCCCCTGGAAAGAAATCAGCACGTGACCTAATGTACAATAAGCTAATGAAAGCAACCATCTGAATGGCTAATGAAACTTCATTCAGCTCGAATTAAAACCTAGACTGCCACATGATTGGTGCTTCTCATCCCTGTGAGAACTTAGTCATTTCTTTTATCAACCGAAATAAAGGGAAAAAAAAAATTAGTAAAGACCTGTTGATAGGAATCATTTTGTTTCTTTTTGAAAGAATACACCTAAGATTTTATCTTTTGAAATTGAAAAGCAATCTCTAGAAGACACATAAACCAGTACCAGCTGCCGCCAAGTCAATTCTGACTCATGGCAAACCCACGTGTTACAGAGTAGAGCTGTGTTCCACAGGGATTTTCTGACTGTAATCTTTACAGAAGCAGATTGCCAGGTCTGTCTTCAGAGGAGCCCCTGGATGAAGCCAACCTCTAACCTTTTGGTTAGTAGCCAACAGCACCAGGCAGGGACTCCAAGAGGACAAATACCATCACCTTAACCAAGATTTCCAAAGGGCTCTGGCTGACAGCATTTGCATAAGCCCAACTCTTACCTATTAAACCTAGGCCTCTGCTTCTCTGGCCTCCTCCAAGGATGCCTCTGATCCTGGAGGGGTGAGGGGTAGATTCCAAGCATCAGCCACAACAGATACCTCACACCCTGCAAGGGAAGCTTTTGCAAGGAGCTCCTGGAGTGGACGCAGAGGGTCACAGCTTGTTTAACATCCTTTAACGCCCTCTCCTGACTTCCATTAGCTTCCAGCTTTCTTAGGTCAGCCACCAGTAGCTCTCCATCTACTTCCCCACTCCCCACTTATTACATCAGGATACTTACACAGACTTATTTTCATGGCTGATTTAGTTAATTGCTTTTCTCCACAGAGAGACTCAGTAACTAAAGTAAGTGATGTGTGCACAGAAGGGATGCTTCCTGGGACACATCTTCCAGCCAGATTCACTGCAGGCCAGATGACTCAGTGTCCTGGGCAGAGCAAGGTGGGGTGATGACCACTGACGATTAATAAATTTAAACTAGTTCAACAAGAAGTTACAGGGGTTATCAGTTTGACAAAGTAGAAATCATCTGCTGTGTATCCAGCATTCGGGGCATCATTCCTGAAGTTCAGAGCTAACTCAGAACAAAGCCGGGTCCTAGGGACCTTTGTACTTGGTGAGATTCTCCCCCGTAGTCAAGAGTCCCAGTGCTTCCTTCCAGCGGCTCAGCCCATGGGGTATCAAGAGAGGACTGGGCAGTGGGAAGCCATCCCTGGGTGGGGCAAACAGTTAAGCACTCAGCTACCTACACAAAGGTGGGTGGCTCGAACCCACCAGAGGCACCTTGGAAGAAAGGCCCAACAATCTGCTTCAGAAAAATCAGCCATTGAAAACTCTACGGAGCAGTTCTACTCTGCACAAATGGAGTTGCCATGAGTCGGAATCACCTTGATGGCAACTGGTTGGAGCGGTGGAGAGGCCCCAGCCACCAGAGAGAAATACGATGTCTCCACTTCAATCATCTGAAGCTGGTTTATTTATTAAGACTCGAAATGTCTTCAGCCTTGTTTGTCGCCTCCAGTGACTTCATGACCTCTCTCCCAGGGCAATTTTGGCAGCCTGATGGGTGAGCTCAGGCACAGGGAACAGATCCCAGGCTTTAGCAGTGAGTGACAGCAGGTCACCTTATATAGCCTAATTTCCAGAATTTTCTTCTTATAGGTCATAACGCAGCCTGGGAGCCCTATTCTCATCTGCAAGGTTATTTTTAATTATAGGTCTCTTTGACTCAGGGTAAAATATCTGAGTGTGAAAACTACTATGCCTTTTTTTTTTTTCTCTGCCCCACAGGGCATCTTTGGAATATCCTGTGTTTTGTTAAAAGGCTTACTTCCTAATAAACCAGCAAACAAAAACTTAAGATTCCTATGGTCCTTAATGCATTAAAAGCCTGTACTGTATCTGTTTCCGAAATACTTTGGTCAAGAAAGAAGAGCCAAGTGGTGATCCACAGTATGTGTCGTTGCTTGTAACATTTTACCAAAGGATGACACCAAACGCAGGACCGAGAGTGATGAGAGTTACCGGCTCCCATCAGTAAAATATAAAACTCTGCAGTCTGCATGCAAGCCTCCTCCCACTGGTCGGATAGACAAATCCTCTCATTTTATTTAATTAGGTTCATGTGGGAAGGAAAAACAAAACCTATTCACATAGATTGCAAAAGGTGAAACCTGCATTTGAATATACCATTAATTAAAGAAGTCTAGGAAGCATAATAACACATGTATTATACATATATGTAATATGTATTTATATATGTGTAGTAGATATATAGAATATGCTATTTTTTTATACGTATATATGTACATGGTATACTGTATATTATATTTATATATATATATATAAATATATATATATATAAAACCACCTTACTTCTATTTCTCACCCAGATTTCCAGTTCTTCGCTCCTTCCTGGCATGTTCCCCACTGAAGTCAGACATGGCCACATGACTTGGTTTGGCATTAAGAGCCAGTCTGTAATTCTCCCACACTCTCTTCCCTTGCCAGGACAGACCCTGAAGTCTCATGTTTGGATAGCAGTGTTATAGATGGTGGAAACTGTCAGCCTAGGCTCCTAAGTGTTAGAGGCTGCAAAGACGACCTAAAAGTCTTCCTTTCCCTGAGTCCGTGACCCTCACCATGTAAATGTGAACACCATTCCATTCTGCCTTTGGGCTCAGCTAGATAACTCGTTGTGAGATGTGGAATCACCTTGCAGAAAGCAATGTGTCCTTTGTTGGTTCTTTCTAGCGGGATCAAGAGCTGAGGCTAATGAGTGGATATTGCTGAGTAAGGCTCAGGTGGCATGATGTAATCTATCATGGCCATGTGGTGAGGCTGGTAGGTGACCTGGACCCTGAGGATCTGATAAGCCTTCTGATTGGTGAGTATGACAGGATTAGGTAGTACATCCCTCTTTGGGACATGGAAGCTCCACGCTGGGACTCATTTTTGACTCTAATACTAGAAATACAGCCACAAGTATCGGGTACTCTCCATGAGTTCCGTGAGTCATTCCAGTGAATTAATGGACCCACAGGGGCCATGAGAGCCAGCAAGAGCTGGCATCTGCCTATGTGGCAGTCTGAACAAAGGTGTCCTTCTAACTTGTGAGCTCTAACCCAGCTCTGGAGGACTAGGGTTAGAAAGAGTGTGCTGCTTGAGAGAATGGAGAAATGGGAAGCTGAGGAGTGGATCCACTTCCACATTTTGGGAATTGGATCCTTGCCGAGCCTTACCATGTAGTTAGCAACAAAGGTGAGGTTTACCTACTTTGCTTCTTGCTTAGCATGCACATCATTAAATCCCTCCAGCTGCCGTCAAGAAAACCAAAATGACCTCTAAGGAAACAAGATTAAAACCATCAAACAATCAAAATTAGAAAATAGAGTCAAGTGGGTCTCTATTCTGATTACTGCAATTGCATTTCAGTTCTTAAGCTTGGTATTTTCTAGTGCCCCAACTTAAATTATGATGATTAAGCAACAAAACAACAAGGAATTTACTGCTTAGTGAAGTGTGAAGGATTTTGAATTCATCGTAAAGACAGTTTTAAGAAAAATAAAAACTCTGACTTTATCCAATGCACCACATGAACCACAGCCACCACCAGCCTGAATCCAGAAGAACTAGATGGTGCCCGGCTGCCACTACCACTGGCCCCTCTGACAGGGATCACAAAAGAAGGTTCCAGACAGTGCCGGAGAAAAATGTGGAACAAAATTCAAATTCACAAATAAAGACCAGATTTACTGGCCTGACAAAGACTAGAGAAACCCCCAAGACTATGGCCCCCGGACCCCCTGCTAACACATATTGAAGCCACTCCTGAAGTCCACCTTTCAGCCAAAGATTAAACAGGCCTATAAAACAGACAATAACACAAGAGGAATGTACTTCTTAGATCAGTCAAGTAGATAAGACCAAACGGGAAAAACACCTGCCCAAAAGCAAAGACAAGAAGGCACAAAGGGACAGGGAAACTAGATGAATGGGCATGGGGAACCCAGGATGGAAAGGGAAAGGGGGAGAGTGCTAACACATGGTGGGGATTGCAACCAATGTCACAAAGCAATTTGTGTATAAATTTTTGAATGAGAAACTAATTTGTGCTGTAAACTCTCACCTAAAGCACAATAAAAAATACACAAAAATTTTTAAAAACTTCTATTTTCTACCATACCCTAGATTATGCAACCTCTAAAGATGAAAGATTTTGTTTTTAACTTGTATTTTGTACTGGTTTCTGATCCTGATTGTATAGTAACCTATACGGTCTAGTTAATCAGTAAATGAAAAACCAAAAACGGTGTGTCACCATGAGGATTTAGCTCCAGTTTGTTACTTCTATGAGTGGACAACATTTTGGTGGTATACAAGAATTAAAATTCATTAGTAAGAAAGTGTGTTTGCCAGTGTGTGTGTGCGCATGCATGCATAAAGCCAGGTAAAGGCAACCATTTATACTCCGCGTTAGACCATACACAATGCACATCATAACTCTTTCCCAAAAGCAGCCAACACACTTTTAGAGATGCCAGCAGTCATTATCCAGCAATGAACGAAAATAGGAAAATTGAGCATTGCATCCTTTGGCCTTTCCCGATATATAGCACAGAGCAAGAAATCAACTTAAATATCACTACAAATGAAGAACCCTCAATTTCCCAGAGGCTAAATTTCCACTGCGCAATTTCTAGGTACCAAAAATAAGCCAAGACAATATTTATGTACAAATACACATTTCAGTGCTGATTATATATTCTTAATGGCATCTTCTAGAAAGAGATTAGAAAGACAGCTAAATCTTAGACATTTAAAAGGATCAAAGGAGCATGAAATCTGGGCTTCTGTTTTCCAGATGTTAGTATAAGACTGTCGGTCATAACGGATATCACTGAGGTCTGACAAAGATGTAAAAATGCCACCTTATTTTTAGAAGCAGAAATGAAGCCACAATTTCCTCATAAAAAGCAATATAACTGCTATGCTCATAGTGCAATCTCCAACCTTTGATCAGTTCACCAGATTATCTCAATCAAACCATTGTAAACCAACAAAAACCACATTATTTATTAAAGAGCATCATCCTTAAGTATACCGATTTATAGTTATATACCGATTTGTAGTTATAACACGCACATAAACAGCAATGTGAAATAATCATGCGCAAAGCCAGCCTGTCACATGCTGGAGGCACAGTGCCACGTGGCCTACCTGAGACAAGTGAAACAGTGTCTTTCTCCCATGAGACAACAGTGATATACGCCTCCACCGAGGAGGGGATAATGCACTTGAAGACTGCGACATTGCCTCTCATGGTTTTCTGGTCCTCCACACGGACTGTATAGGGCTCCCGTAAAACTAGAAGGAGAAAAAGAGTACCCTTGGTGAGACACACAGTCAAACGAGCTCATTATGAGAGTATCTCAGTCTGATATATACATTTTAGCATAAATATCTTCAAAGCAGGAAATACACTGGCAAGAAAATTAGAAACTGAATTTGACGTCTTCCTCACTGTTATGGATCGAATAAATTGTGTCCTCCAAAATACATACCAGGATCCGAACCCCAACAGCTGTGGAATGGAGCCCTGCTGGCACCATATTTAAGTGCTCCGCTGCTAACCAAAAGGTGGGTGGTTCAAACTCACCAGCTATTCTGCAGAGGAAAGATGTGGCATTCTGTTTCCGTGAAGATCTACAGCCTTGGAAACCCTACGGGAGCAGGTCTAGTCTTTCCTGTAGGGTTGCTATGAGTCAGAATCAACTCGATGGTAATGGTTTTTTGTTTTTTGGTATAAAAGTGGATATAATCACTTTGGGGACTAGGGCTTTCGCTGTTATCCTAATGACATCTATCACTGCAGGGTGTGTCTTAAATTTAATCACTTCTGAGATATATAAAGAGGAGATTAGACAGACAGACAAGCAAGCACAAATGAAGGAAAGATGGAAGACATATGCAGACCGCCAAGGAACTTAGGAAGGCAGGGGTTGCAGAAGCTGAGACAAGGATCCTCCCCCAGAGCCAACAGAGAGAGAGCCTTTCCCTAGAGCCTGTGCCCTGAATTTAGACATCTAGTCTACCAACCTGTGAGAAAATAAATTTCCGTTCTTCAAAGCCGCCCAACTGTAGTATTTCTACTACAGCAGCACTAGGAAACTATGGGGCAATTCTACTCTGTACTATAGGGTTACTATGAGTAGGAATAAACTTGAGAGCAATGTTTTTTATTTTTTTATCCTTAAGTACAACACTGTCAGTGATAGGATAATATCCATATGCCTAAAAGGAAGACCAGTTAATATGACTATTATTCAAATTTACATACCAGCCACTAATACCAAAGATGAAGGAATTGAAGATGTTTGCCAACTTCTGCAGTCTGAAATTGATCCAACACGCAATCAAGATACATTGATAATAACTGGTGATTGGAATGCAAAAGTTGGAAACAAAGAAGAAGGTTTGGTAGTTGGTCAATACGGCCTTGGTGATAGAAATGATGCCAGAGATCGCATGATAGAATTTTGCAAGACCAAAGACTTCTTCGCTAGAGATACCTTTTTTCAACAACATAAATGGTGACTATAACCATGAACCTCAGCAGATGGAATACAAAGGAATCAAAATGACTACATCTATGGAAAGAGATGATGGAAAAGCTCAATATCATCAGTCAGAACAAGGCCAGGGGCTGACTGCAGAACAGACCCTCAATTGTTCATATGCAAGTTCAAAGTGAAGCTGAAGAAAACTAGGAAAACTCCACGAGAGCCAAAGTACAACCTTGAGTATATCCTACCTGAATTTAGAGACCATCTCAAGAATAGATTTGATGCATTGAACACTAATGACTGCAGACCAAATGAGCTGTAGAATTACATCAAGGACATCATACATGAAGAAAGCAGGAAGTCATTAAAAATACAGGAAAGAAAGAAAAGACCAAAATGGATGTCAGAAGAAACTCTGAAAATTGCTTTTGTACGTTGAGCAAATATAGCAAACGGAAGAAATGATGACGTAAAAGAGCTGAACAGAAGATTTCCAAGGGTGGCTCAAACAAGACAAAGTATTATAATGACATCTGCAAAGACCTGGAGTCAGAAAATCAAAAGGGAAGAACATGCTCAGTATTTCTCAAGCTGAAAGAACTGAAGAAAAAAATTCAAGCCTTGAGTTGCAATAGTGAAGGATTCTGTGGGCAAAACACTGAATGATGCAGGAAGCAACAAAAGAAGATGGAAGAAATATACAGAGTCACTGTACTGAAAAGAATTGATGGATGTTCAATCATTTCAAGAGGTGGCATATGATCAAGAACTGATGGTACTGAAGGAAGAAGGCCAAGGTGCACTGAAGACATTGGCAAAAAACAAGGCTCCACAAATCGAGATGTTTCACAAACAAATGTAGCACTGGAAGTGCTCACTCGTCTACCGCAAGAAATTTGGAAGACAGTTACCTGGCCAAACGACTGGATCCATATTTATGCCTATCCCAAAGAAAGGTGATCCAACTGAATGTGGGAATTATCAAACAATATCATTGATATCACATGCAAGTAAAATTTTGCTGAAGATCATTCAAAAGCAGTTGCAGCAGTACATCAACAGGGAACTGTCAGAAATTCAAGCCAGATTCAGAAGAGGATGTGGAACCAGGGATATCCTTATTGATTTGTGGGGCACAGAGCAAAATAAAAAATTGATGCCATTAAAGTTACTAAAATGGAAAACTTTTTATTCTGTGGTCTCTCTCTCAACCTGTCGTGGTGTTTCTTATTTGCTATATAATATTGTGCTCCATCCAGCATAGGGATAATCATGGCCAGGTGCTCCTAGAGTCCCTACCCCATGACTCAGTGTGTGTGACC
Organism: Loxodonta africana; assembly: GCF_030014295.1. NCBI lineage: Eukaryota > Metazoa > Chordata > Mammalia > Proboscidea > Elephantidae > Loxodonta > Loxodonta africana. Next base: position 221,141,930 of record NC_087343.1, read on the forward strand.
CACCAGCTGCCACTCTCCTCTCCTGCCAGCCAGTTGTCAGAATGGGAATATCAACTTCACCTTCACAGGGGCCTACTACCCTAACCCATGGGAAACCATTTGGGTGGTCTATTATTAGGCACATATATGTTTATAGTTGTTACATCATCCTGACCAATTGACCTTTTTAGCATTATAAAATGTCCCTCTTTATCTCTAGTAACACTTTTTGTTTTAAAATCTATTTTGTCTGATATGAGTACAGCCACTCCAACTTTCTTTTAGTTAGAAGATATACATTTTTCCTTTTACTTTCAATCTATTTGTATCTTTTAATCTAAAGTGCCATTCCTGTAGCCAACAGGTAGTTGGATTTTTTTTTTTTTTTAATTTATCTAGTCTGGCAATCTCTGTCTTTTGACCGAATTATTTAATTCATTCACATTTAATATTATTATTGATATAGTTGGATTTATTTCTACAATTTCACTTTTTGTTTTCTATATGTTTCATGTCTTTCCTGTCCCACTATTCTGCTCTTGCTGCTTTCTTCTTCATTAAGTGAGTGTTTTCTAATGTAAAGTTTTAATTTCTTTAAAGTTTTTTTTTCACTACATTTTTTGGAAGTTTTTGTTTTAGTGGTTTATCATATACATCTTATCTTAACCAGCTTTGGATTTATACTAAATAAATTCCAGTGATATTGAGAAGCTTACTCCTATATAACTCTATTCTCTTACTGTCCCTTTGTGTTACATTATTGTCATGCATATTACGTCTATGGATGTTATAAACCCAACAACACAGTGCTATAATTATTACTTTATAATTATTACTTTACCATGCAGTTTTTTTCCCCCCTTTGAGCACACTGAATATGTTATTCCACTGCCTTTTGGCCTCCATTGTTTTTGCAGGGAAGTCAGATGTTAACCTTATTGGGGTTCCATAGTAAGCAATGAGTCATTTTTCCCTTCCTATTTCAAGATCTTCTCCTTGTCTTTGACATTCAGCATTTTTAGTATGATGTGTCTGTGGATCTCTTTTTGTTTATCCTACTTGAAGTCTGTTGAGTTTTCTGGGTGTGTAAGTTACTGTTTTGTCTATAAATTTGTGAAGTTTTCAGGCATTATTTATGCAAATATTTTTTCTGCTCCTTTCTCTTGGTGAAAAAACTGAAGATGTCAAGAATTTCATTATTTGGGTCAACAACCAATGCCCTTGGCAGCAGCGGTCAATAAATCAAACGACATATTGCTTTGGACAAATCTGCAGAAGATCTTTTCAAAATCTTTGATGACTAAGGTGTGCCTGACACAGCCATGGTATTTTCAATCACCTCATATGTATAGGAAAGCTGGACAACAAAAAAGGAGGATCACAGAAGAACTGACACATTCAAACTTTGATATTGGTGAAGAATATTGAATACACCATGGACTGCCAGAAAACTAACAAATCATTATTAGAGTAAGTACAGCAGGAACGCTCCTTAGAAGGGAGGATGGCGAGACTTCCTCTTACTTACTTTGAATACATCAGCAGGAGGGAGCAATTGCTGGAAAAGGATATCATGCTTAGTAAATTAGAGGGTCAACAAAAAACAGGGAGACCCTCAATGAGATTGACCAACACAGTGGCTACAACAGTGGGCTCAAAAAACAGTAACAATTATAAGGATGCTGCAAGACCAGACAATATTTTGTTCTGCTATATCTAAGGTCACTATGAGTTGGAGTTAACTCAATGGCACCTAATAACAACAACAACTCTCTCCTTCCTCTCCTTATGGAGCTTCCCTTGCAGATATGTTGGTACACTTAATGTTGCCCCACATTTATCTGAGCCTCTTTTCATTTTTCTTCAATCTCTTTTTTCTCTATTCTTTGGCTTGCACTGCTATTTGTTGCCTTTGAATCAATTCTGATTCGTGGTGATTCCATGTGTGCAGAATAGAACTGTGCTCTATAGGGTTTCAAAGCTGTGACTTTTTGGAAGCAGGTCACTAGGCCTGTCTTCTGAGGCACTTCTGAGTGGGTTCGAACCACCAACCTTTCAGCTAGTCATCACACACTTAACCATTTGTGCCACCTGCATAATCACTATTGATATAGCTTCAAGTTCACTTATTCTTTCTTCTTCTACTTAATACATACCATTAAGCTCCTCTCCTGAAATTTTTAGTTAAGTTGTAGTTTTCTTCTCCATAATTTTCATTTTTTTTTATAATTCCTATCTCCTTTTTGACATTCTCTCTTTTATGTGACGTAGTCATCATACCCTCCTTTGCATCTTTAATCATGGTTTCCTTTAGTTCTTTGAACATCTTTATAATGACTAATTTTAAGTCTTTTTCTTATAAACCCATCATCTGCTCTTTCTCAAAGACAGTTTCTGTTGCTGTCTCTCTCTTCCTCCCTTCCCTGATGAATCAAACTTTCCTGCTTCTTTGTATGCCTCATAATCTTTTGTTAGAAATGGAACATTTTAGCTACCAAATTGTGGCAACTTTGGGTCTTCAGGGACTGTTATTGTTATTTTCTCAGTGACTGGCTGTTATGGATTGAATTATGCCCCCAAAAATGTGTGTCAACTTGATTAGGCCATGATTCTCAGTATTGTGTGATTGTCCACCATTTTGTGATCTGATGTGATTTTCCTAAGTGTTGTCAATCCCTACCTCTATGATGTTAACGAGGCAGGATTAGAGGTAGTTATGTTAATGAGGCAGGACTCAATCTACAAGATTAGGTTGTTATCTTGAGTCAATTTCTTTTGAGATATAAAAAGGAAAAGTAAGCAAAGAGACAGAGGGACCTTACACTACCAAGTAATAAGTGCCAGGAGGAGAATGCGTCCTTTGGATGTGGGGTCCCTGCGCTGAGAAGCTCCTAGACCAGGGGAAGATTGATGACAAGGACCTTCCCCCAGAGCCAACAGAGAAAGCAAGCCTTCCCCTGGAGCTTACACCCTGGATCTGGACTTCTAACCTCCTAGAATGTGAGAGAATAAATTTGTTTGTTAAAGCCATCTACTTGTGGTACTTCTATTATAGCAGCAGTAGGTAACTAAGACACTGGCTGATTATTTTAGTGGAGTATAGTGTTCGGCCTCTGATGCTGCATCTCAGGAAGGTACAGCTTTGAGTATGACATCTATCATTCTACTATGATACTGGTGCTAATACGGCACCCTTCCACTCATTCTCTGACCACACCCAGCTACTAAACTCCACTAATTGATGGATGATTGCACTATCATTGTTTTCAACAACACGTTGGAGCATAAATTACTCTATAAACTAACCCGATACAATTCAGGCTCCTTTGAAAAAAACAGTTTCTAAAATCAGTGTTTGATTTTTGCTCTGAGCCCAGGAATGTTCCTCCCAGCTATCTCTTTCCTGGGTTTTCCCCTACAAACTAGCTGACCTAGAGTTTAACATATATTTTGAATCTCTTGCCAACTCACTGTCGCTACAACCTCCACGGTTTTTGACAGCACTTTTAGGCTTGAATTTATATTCTGTTGCAAATGAAGTCAGTTGCTTTGGGAAGAGATTAAGAACTATCCATTTTATGGTCTGTTTCTCCTCCAATGCATAATCTCTGAACCAGGGCTAGGCAGCTGGGAAGTATTCTCTCCTCTTCAATTTTCTGGAAGCTTTTGTATAAAATTTTTATTATTTCTTCCTTAAATGTTTAGTAAAATTCAACAGTGAAGCCATTTGCACCTGAAATTTTCTTTGTGGGAAAATTTATTTTAAAACTATAAATTTCTTTAATAGATATAGGGCTACTCAGGATATGTATTTCTTCTTGAGTGAGTTGGGTTATTGTTAGTGGCTGTTGAGTCAGCGCTGACTCATGATGACCACATGTACAAGAGAATGAAACTTTATCCAGTCTTGCATCAACTTTAAGATTATTGGTATATTTGAGTCTGGTGTTGCGGCCATTTTATCAGTCCATCTCATTAAAACTTTCCCTCACCTTCACTGGCCCTCCGCTTTACCAAGTATTATGTCCTTCTCCAGCAATTGGTCCCTCCTGATGACACATCCAATGTGAGTCAAAGTCTCCAACAATATTCTGTCACTCGTAATGTTTTTATTGGCTAATTTTTGGAACTAGATCACTAGGCTTTTCTTCCTAGCCTGTCTTAGGTTGGAAGTTCCGTGTGACCATGCTGGTATTCAAAATACCAGTGGCATACTTTCCAGAATCGTAGCAACATACAAGCCACCACAGTACAACAAACAGACATGTGGTGGGAGTTTGGGTAGTTTGTATCTTTCAAGGAATCTCTCCATTTTCTCTAAGTTGTTGAATTAATTGATGTACACTTGTTCCTAATACTCCTTTATTATTTTAATATCTATATTACATGTAGTGATGTCATCTTTCTTGTTTTTTACATTGCTAATTTGTCTTCTCTCTAATTTTCTTTTTCAGTCTGACTAGAGGTTTATCCCTTTTACTGACTTTTTCAAAGAACCATTTTTTGGCCTCATAGATTTTTTTGTATGTTTGTTTCTATTTTGTCTAATTTATTGATTTCCACTCCAATGGAAATCAATATTTCCTTTTTACTTACATTGGGTTTTTTTGCTCTTCTTTTTTTGGTTTCTTAAAGTAAAAGCTAACATCATTACATGAGGCCTCTCTTCATTTATAATATATTAATACCCTCCCAAGTACTGTTTTAGGTTTTAGTGGCATCCCCCAAATTCTGATATATTGTATTTTCATTTTCATTCAGTGCAAAATACTTTCTAATTTTCCCCCTGCATTTTGACACACGGGTTATCTAGTATTCAAGCATTTGGGGATTTTCCAGAGATCTTATTGTTAGTGATTTCTAATTTAATTCCATTGTGGTCAAAGAATATATTTTGACATGATTTGTTTAATTGCTCACAATATGGTCTATTTTGGTAATGTCTGTGTGCCCTTGAAGAGAACATATGTTCTGCTGTAGTTGAATGGAGTATTTTTTAAATGTCAATCAGGCCAAGTTGATTGATAAGTGTCATTCTGATCTTCTTTATCCTTGCCATTTTTCTGCCTACGTGTTCCACCAATTATCCAGGGATGAATATTGAAATCTCTGACTATAAATGTGGATCTTTATGTTTCTCCTGGAAATTCTATCAGTTTTTGCTTCATATAATTTGAAGCTCTATTATAAGGTATATAACTATTTAGCAGTTATGTTCTCTTCATTAACTGACCCCCTTTTCATTATGAAACAAGTTTCTTTTGCCCTAGTAATATTCTTTGCTTTGAACATACTTTACCTGATATTAACAGAGCTACTCTGATATTCTTTTGATTAGGGTTAGCATGGTATATCTCTCCCCATCCTCGTACCTTTAACCTACGTGTGTCTTTGTATTTAAAGTATACTTCTTATAAGTAGTATTTGACTCCAATCTGGAAATCTCTGCCTTTTAATGCAGATGATTGGATCATTTCAATTTAATTTGAGTATTTATATGGTAAGGTTTAAATTGGTCATCTTGCTATTTGACTTCTGTTTTCCTCATATTCTCTGAGTTTCTTTTTTCCTCTTTACTTTCTTCCTTCTTTTGGCTCAATTGATTATTTTTTAATGATTTCATTTTTTTCCTCCTTTGTTGGCTTATTAACCACAACTTTGTGTTTTATTTTATTGGTTGCTTCAAGTTTTATAGTATGCATCATCATCTATACGAATTTATTACCATCTATATTCCGGTATCGCTCCACATATAGCAAAAGAACCTTATAATAGTGTACTTCCATGCCTATCCTCCTGGTTTTAATGCTATTGTTGGCATGTATTATACTTCTATGTATGTTATAAAACCTATAATATATTGCTAATATTGTTTAAGCAGTAAATTATCTTTTAAAGAGAATAAAATAATCTTATTAATTCATACATGTAGCTACAATTTCCATTGAACTTCTACCCTTTGAGTGATCCAAATTTCTATCTGGAATCATTTTATTTCTTGATTGTAGGACTTCATTTAAGATTTCTTGCAGTGTGGATCTGCTCTTCATGAATTCTTTCAGCTTTTGTGTATCTGAAAAAAAGTCTTTTTTCACCTTTGTTTTCGAAAGATATTTTCACTGGGTATAGAATTATAGGTTGACGGATTACTTTTCTTTCAGTACTTCAAAGATGTTGCCATGCTGTTATCTCACTCGCATGGTTTTTAACAAGAGATTTGCTGTCATATTACCTCTGTTCCTCTGTGTGTATCTTTTTTCTCTGGCTGTTTTTTAACATTTTCTCTTTTACACTGGTTTTGAGCAATATGACCATGATGTGCCTTGATATGGTTTTCTTCATGCATTTGTGATTGGGGTTAATTAGACTCCTTGAATCTGTGAGTTTATATTCTTCACCATATTTGGAAAATTTGGGCCATCACTTCTTCACCTGATTTTTTTTTTTGTCTCCCTATCTCTTTCTTTGTAAAGTCTAATTACTTGTATATTAAGGTATTTGACAGTTTCTCACAATTAAATGTGATTTTTCATTTTTTGAAATTATTTTTTCTTTGAATGTTTTATTTTGAGTAATTTATATTGTTATGTCTTCAAGTTCTCTAATCTTTCCTTCTGTAAAATTGAATCTGCCATTAATCTCCTCCAGACTGTATTACATCTCAGACGTTGTAGTTTTCATCACTATAAGTTTAATTCAGGTCTTTGCTATATCTCCTATGTCTCTACTTAACTTTTTTAGCCTAAGAAATACTGTTTTAATAATTATATTATTCTCCTTGTCTACTTATTCTAACCTCTGTGTCAATTCTTACTGTTTTTGATTGATGTGTACCTTCACTATGGGTCATATTTTTTTGCTTCCTTGAGTGCCTGATAATCTTTGTTTGGCTATCAGACATCATGAATTTTACCTTGTTAAGTTCAGTTAAACTCTGGTAGCATAGTGGGTTAAGTGCTATAGCTGCTAACCAAAAGGTCGGCAGTTCAAATCTACCAGGTGCTCCTTGGAAACTCTATAGGGCAGTTCTACTCTGTCCTATAGGGTCTCTATGAGTCGAAATTGGCAACAGGTTTGTTTTTTGTTTGTTTGTTTGAGTTCAGTTAGATTATCTGGAAACAATTTGATTTAATTGGTTCTTTCTTTTAAGATTTATTAGGCAAGACCACAGCAGCATTTTGTATAGGGCTAATTATTATATAAATCCAATGTTTTCAAGTCAATTCTGATTCATGGCAACCCCATGCATTACAGAGTAGAATTGTGTTCTATAGAGTTTTCAATGGCTGTGATCTTTATGGAAGCAGATCACCTAGCCTTTCTCCATGGTACCACTGGGTAGATTCTAAAATGCCATCCAATGCTCTATCAATTATGAAATTTTTCAATCTGGATGGTGGGAACACTTATCCCAACCCTATATGAACACTGAACACCACTAATCCTTTGGGGTGATTCTTTCCCCAACCTCAGTTAGCTCCTTCACATGCATGTGACTCAGGACTCTGCTAAATACTTGAGGGGATCATCCATCCACAGATCTGTGGAGTTCTCTCTCCATGCAGCTTTCTTCTCAATGACATTTTGCCCCATCAACTCTAACTGCATTGGCTTCCCCAGGCTCTTATTTCTATTTTGTCAAGTTGAGGCATATTCTGGACTCCATTTGGGTTCCCCTTTCCTGCACCTGCAAAGTCTTTCAAGGCAATAAGCTAGAACAAACACACGGTTCACTCTGTCATTCTCCACACTCTCAGAGATCACTTTTCTCTACTGCCTGATGTCCAATCTTGAAAACTGTTGTTTTACATATTTGGTCTGTGTTTTTGTTTTGCTTTTTGTTTCTTCAGCTAGAAAGGTAAATTCAGTCCCTGCTACTCTACTCCATCTTGGCCATAAGTGAGAGTCCCAGTCCAATGTTACCAATCACAGTTTACTAAGAAGAAAATTTGAAATTACCTTGCCTTGCCCGAGGTCATACAGCTGCTGTTTGCTAAAAAGTAAATTTAGCATGGGGAAGGGACAGTTTTTTTTTTTTTTTTTTAAGGGACAGTACTGCTTTAAGTGATCCATCTGCATCCTAGGCCTTAGGTTAGAAATGGCAAGGAGGTATTTTACATTAGAGCAGAAATAGAACTGCTAATTAATGAGAAATGATGGGTAAACCTTCCCTCTATTACTAGTATCTAGACCTAGGTCAAAGTCACTATACTGCTAAGCACAAGAATACCCTGTGGTACCAAACAAGAGATTATAAAGGCATTTTTACCTGATGGATTGTCCCAGGAAAATCCCAACACCCCAAGAGTCAGTACTAATTCCACTCAAACCTGTACTGCAGCTGTCAATGGGTAGCATGCACCTTCCTTCATCTGCCCTTCTGAACAATCACCCAGTGCTATACTGGCCTCTATCAACATCTACATGAACGCGGTGAAACCAGAATTTCAAACATCCAATAAACAATCTAAAAGATTATTACAACCCTAATATATTGATTTCATTGACTATGCAAAGGCATTTAACTGCATGGATCATAAATTATGGATAACATTATGAAAAATGGGAATTCCAGAATACTTAATTGTGCTCATGAGGAACTTGTACACAGACCAAGAGGCAGTCATTAGAACAGAACAAGGGGGATACTGCATGGTTTAAAATCAGGAAAGGTGTGCATCAGAGTTGTATCCTTTCACCATAGCTATTCAATCTGTATGCTAAGCAAATAATTTGAGAAGCTGGACTATATGAAGAAGAACACAGCATCAGGATTGGAGAAAGACTCCTTACAACCCGCAATATGCAGGCGACACAATCTTACTTGCTGAAATTGAAGGGGATTCGAAGCACTGATGAAGGTGAAAGATTACAGCCTTCAGTATGGATTACGCCTCAACACAAAACAAAAAGCCTCACAACTGGACCTATAAGCAGCATCATGATAAATGAAGAACAGATTGAAGTTGTTAAGGATTACATTTTACTTGGATCCACAATCAACACCCTTGAAAGCAGCAGTCAAGAAATCAAATGATGTATTACATTGGCCAAATCTGCTGTGAAAGATCTCTTTAAAGTGTTAAAAAGAAGTCAATTTGAGGACTAAGATGCCCCTGATCCAAGCCATGGTATTGTCAATGGCCCCATATGCACATGAAAACTGGACAATGAGTGAGGAAGACGTGAGAAGACTGACATCTTTGAATTATGGTGTTGGTGAAGAATACTGACTATATCATGGACTGCCAGAAGAACAAACAAATCTGTCTTGGAAGAAATACAGCCAGAATGCTCTTTAGGAGCTAGGATGGTGAGACTTCATCTCACATACTTTGGACATGTTATCAGGAGGGATCACTCCCTGGAGAAGGATATCACGCTTGGTAAAGTAGAGGGTCAGAGAAAAAGAAGCAAACACTCAACAAGATGAATTGACACTGTGGCTGCAACAATGGGCTCAAACATGGCAATGATTGTGAGGATGGTGCAGGACTGGGCAGTGTTTCTTTCTGTTGTACACAGGATCGTTGAGTCGGAACCGACTGGATAGTACCTAGCAACAACAATACATTCAAAGTAGGAACTAAAATTAAATGAGAAAAAAAAATTCCATTTGAGCAATGTAATTGTCACTATTATAAGATCAAATTGACACATTAGGCCTGTGCATGTGTGTATGCGGGACTCATATTTGTAGGTTTTTATACATCAAAGAGAACACTAGCAAATAAACAGCAAGCGTATAACTGTGTAGAAGGGGCGGAGGGCATAGCATAGACACTAGACAGAGTTATGCAATTTCTAACACTCTAAAACTTTCAGTGTCATGCAAAAATTACCAACCAATTCTATGACAAATTTAGAAAGTAGCAGTTAAAACTAAAGTGATCATTTAATTTCCATGTCTGTCAGGAAATCCAAGACAAACAGTAGATTAACCCACACAGGTGGAGCTGTATGAGGTTTCAGCTCTTTTTCTGTAAGTTGTGTATTGTAGGTTATCAAAGTGCTTTTGTAACACATCATTACAAGTTTTAGCCTGCTAAGAGGTGTTCACTGTATCTCCATGTTTGTCAGGCTTAGAAGTCCCAGTAAAAGTTGTATTTACTTTATTTCAATTATTCAAAGGTATCAATTTTTCAAGTCTCTTGATTAAAGCTGATCTTTTCCTTCCTTTCTTAAATACATTCTTGTACAGACCTTGAAATTCATGAGCATGTCATGAAGATCAAAATAGAGTTGGGAAAATGACTAGCTGGTGGGGTGAGTCATAGTCTAATGTTTGATGGCTCACATCAAAGCGATCGTACACAGTAATTTAGAAACACCTCGTATTTTGCTCATGTTACAATGCCTTCAACTCCTTCCCCCTCACTTGTTGCAGAAAATATTACAAAGCTCCTCCAGTTACCTGGTGTATAAGGCACCAATCAAAGCCACATTCTCTCTGCCCTGACATTATGTCAGTCTACCCGAGTACTTGATAGACTAAGCATAAAAAATAAATTAAAAAAAATGCTGTTTGCTAACAGGAGTCTAGCTGTGAGTTTGTTTTTCAGGGGTTTGTTAGGTCTATAGAATGACACAATCTGTCTGTAGGGACAGCCTTTGATCTCTGTGTATCTCAAGCTGCAGTCCTGGGTTGACTGACAGCAATGAGGACTAAGAGTAAGTTGTTAAAAGGAATATGACTGATTCGGGATTTACGTATTGACAACATTTCAGCAACATGTGACAGTCAAAAATGTTAAAGGAGCCATGTGTTTCATGAGGAATGCAGGGGCCTGTTAGGCTGGTTCTCATTTATGATATGCACTTATGCAATGGTTTTACTCAACTTGAATTGTTTCCTACTCTTGGTTTGCTTTCTTCTCTCCCTTTCTTCTTCCCATTCCTCCACTGCCTGGCCCCAGGAGAGGGAAACAAAGCAAACACACTGGATTTGAGTCACTGAAAGCTTAAGTCAGAGTATCAATTAGTCAAATATAATAAGGTTGGGATAGAGTTTAGTCTATACCAATTTATCAGAAAGGGCCAGTCCCTGGAAAAGGACATCATCCTTGGTAAAGCAGAGGGTCAACAAAAAAGAGGAAGACCTTCAACGAGATGGATTGACACAGTGGCTGCAGCAATGGGTCAAGCATAACAATGATTGTGAGGATGGTGCAGGACCAGGCAGTGTTTCATCCTGTTGTATGTAGGGTCAGTGAGAGATGGAACTGACTCGATGGCATCTAACAACAACAACAAACTTGATATCACTGATTTCAAATTTTAGTTCCAACAATTAAGTTGCTCTGAAATCTAGTCCAAGAATGTACCAAAATCTCAAAGAACTCATCAGCGGTGTCAGGATGAGATGATGACAGTTTTCACTGATGTTCAGCTGTGATGGTATTTTAATATTTATCATTCTCCACCCCACCCCACCGCCAAGTGTGTACAGAGGGAGAAAATCTTGAGGAACTGTACTCACCAGCCTTGATGTGGACATCCTGACTTCTAATTTTCCCTGAAGGATTTTCAGCTGTGCAATAATAAGTATTATCATGGATTAAGGTACTAAAGCTTGAAGGAGGGAAGGGGAAAATTTGGAGAGTGCCGTTGGGGTGGACGTGGCGGATCCCGGGGACATCGTAGATCTCCTCGCCCGTCGCTAGGTACCATCTGAGAGTCACAGGAGGGATGCCTGCAGCAGGGCAGGGCACCAGGGTCCCCGAGGTGCTCGCAAACACTACCTCTTGCAGAGATGCATTGACAAAGTAGAGGCTGGAGTGTAGGTCTTCACCGAAAACTGTAAGAAAACAAGAGAAGAGTCGGTAAGTAAAACACATCATCTAAACTTGCAGTTTTATCAGTCTGGCCTCAGAAGGTCATTATCAGAAATAATCACAAAAGGCTCTACTAAAACAAAACCAAACCAATTGCCATCGAGTCATTTCGGACTCACGGAGGCCATAAGTGTGTCAGAGTAGAACTGTGACCCATAGGGTTTTCAGCGTCTATGATCTTTCGGAAGTAGTTTGCCAGGGCTTTCTTTCAAGACGCCTCTGGGTGAATTTGAACCACCAACCTTTTGGATAACAGGTGAGCCCTTAATCATTTGTGCCACCCAAGGAGTCCTAAAGGCTCTACTTAAACTGAATAACTCAAAATTTCTCAAAATTGACAAAGAGATTGGTACTGGAACATGAAGGTCCACCCTAATTTCAGATTTTGTACACAAGCTGATAAAATATCTGGACCTTAAGTTTTAAGAGATTACTCCTCAGCCCCATGACCTCCGTGTTCCTTCTCCTTTGTACTGACCATGATCAGACTTTATATTATGTATTTTTGTTTACTGTCTACCTTCCCATGGAGAAAGGATGTAAGATCTATGAGGACAAAATCCTGGTTTTTTCACACCAAGACGAAAGGTAATATTAAATCTGGAATATCACTGAATGTGGGAAAATTGTGTAAGCATAATTCTTAAGCTGAAGTAGGTAATGCTGCAGCTAAGACTTTCAGGTTATTTTTATGTGGGGGTCCAATGACTGTGGACAATGACCATAGTTTGTTTTATGAATAAACATTTTCATGCGATAAGCAAACATTTAGATATTATATAAACACTTTGAAGGATCCTAGGAGTAGAACAAGTCCATGAGAGCCAAATTACAGCCTTCAGCATAGCCCACCTGAATTTAGAGACCATCTCAAGAATAGATTGGACACCCTGACCACTAATGACCAAAGACCAGACGAGTTGTGGAATGACATCAAGGACATCACACATGCAGAAAGGAAGAGGTCATAAAAAGACCAGAAAGAAAGAAAAGACCAAAATGAATGTTAGAAGAGACTCTGAAACTTACTCTTGAAGGTCAAATAGCTAAAGTGAAAGGAAGAAATAATGAAGCCAAAGAGCAGAACAGAAGATTTCAAAGGGCAGCTCAAGAAGACAAAGTAAAGTGTTATGATGAAATTTGTAAAGACCTGGAGATAGAAAACCAAAAAGGAAGAACATGCTCAGCATTTCTCGAGCTCAAAGAACTGAAGAAAAAATTCAAGCCTAAAGCTGCAGTACAGAAGGATTCTACAACGAAAATATTAAACGACACAGGAAGCAACAAAACAACACGGAAGGAATACACAAAGCCACTGTACCAAAAAGAACCGATCAATGTTCACCCATTTCAGAAGGTGGCATATGATCAGGAACCGATGGTACTGAAGAAGTCCAAGCTGCACTGGAGGCATTAGTGAAAAACAAAGCTCCAGGAATTGACAGAATACCAACTGAGATGTTTCAACAAACAGATGCAGCACTGGACGTGCTCACTCGTCTGTGCCAAGAAATTTGGAAGACAGATACCTGGCCAACTGACTGGAAGAGATTCATATTTATCCCCATTCCCAAGAAAGGAGATCCAACTGAATGTGAAAATTATTGAACAGTATCATAAATATCACACGTAAGTAAAATTTTGCTAAAGATCATTCGAAAGTGGCTGCAGCAGTATATTGACAGGCAACTTCCAAATACTCAAGCTGGATTCAGAAGAGGACATTGAACCAGGGATATCATTGCTGATGTCTGATGGATCTTGGCTGAAAGCAGAGATACCAGAAAGATGTTTACCTGTGTTTTATTGACTAAGTAAAGGCTTTCAACTGTGTGAATTATAACAAATGGATAACATTGTGAAGAATGGGAATTCCAGAACACTTAATTGTGCTCATGAGGAACCTGTACAGAGATCAAAGGCAGTAGTTCAAACAGAACAAGGGGATACTGCATGGTTTAAAGTCAGGAAGGGTATGTATCAGGGTTATATCCTTTCACCATACTTATTCATTCTGTATGCTGAGCAAATATTCCAAGACTATATAAAGAAGAATGCAGCACCAGGAATGGAAGAAGACTCCTTAACAACCTGTGGTATGCAGATGATACAACCCTGCTTGCTGAAATTGAAAAGGACTTAAGCACTTACTCAAGAAGATCAAAGACTATAGCTTTCAGTATAGATTACACCTCAACATGAAGAAAACAAAAATCCTCACAACAGTACCTATAAGCAACATCATGATAAATGGAGAAAAGATTGAAGTTGTCAAGGATTTCATTTTACTTGGATTCACAATCAACACCTACAGGAGCAACCATCAAGAAATCAAAAGATGCATTGCACTGGGCAAATCTGCTGCAAAAGAACTCTTTAAAGTGTTAAAAAGCAAAGATGTCACCTTGAAGACTAAGGTGCACCTGACTGAAGCCATGATGTTTTCAATCGCTTCATATGCATTCAAAAGCTGGATGATGAATAAGGAAGACTGAAGAAGAATTCATGCCTTTGAATTGTGGTTTTGGCCAAGAATACTGAATATACCATGGACTGCCAAAAAAATGATCAAATCTGTTTTGGAAGTACAACCAGAGTGCTCCTTAGAAGCAAGGATGGCGAGACTACGTCTCACATGCTTTGGACATGTTATCAGGAAGGATCAGTCCCTGGAGAAGGATATCATGCTTGGCAAAGTAGAGGGTCAGCAAAAAAGAGGAAGACCCTCAACGAGATGGACTGTCACAGTGGCTGCAACAATGGACTCAAGCATAACAGTCATGAGGATGGTGCAGGACCAGGCAGCACTTCGTTATGTCGTACATAGGGTCGCTATGAGTTGGAACCAACTCAACAGCACCTAACAACAACAACAAGGAGTGGGATTGCCGGATCATATGATATTTCTAGCTTTTTGAGGAAGTGTCATACCATTTTCCATAGTAGTTATATAATTTTACAATCCCACCAGAGTTGTATAACAGTTCTAATCTACCCACAGCCTCACCAGCATTTGTTTTGTTTTAATCAGTGCCATTATTGCAGGGGTGAGATGGTATCTTGTAGTTTTGATCTGCATCCTTCTCATGGCTAATATGAGTCAGAATTGACAGCAACAGGTTTGGTTGTTTTTTTGTTTGTTTTGGTTAATGGCTAATAGGAGCCCTGGTGGTGCAGTGGTTAAGAGTTCGGTTGTTAAACAAAAAGTTCAGCAGTTCAAATCCACCAGCTGCTCCTTGGAAACCATACGGGGCAGTTCTAGTCTGTCCTATAGGGTCACTATGAGTCAGAATCAACTGGACAGCAATGGGTAATGACAAATAATCACTAGCATCTCTTCATGTGTTTGTTAGGTGCCTAAATGTCTTCTTTGGTGAAGGGTCTGTTCATGCCCTTTGTCCATTTTTTATAGAATTGTCTTTTTGTTGTTGAGGTGTTGAAGTTTTCCATATATTTTAGATATTAGACCCTTGTCAGATACATCATTGCCAGAAAACTTTTCCCAATCTGTAGGTTCTCTTGTTACTCTTTCAGTAAAGTCTTTTCATGAGCGTAAGTATTTAATTTATAGGAAGTCCCAGTTATCTAGCTTATTTTTAGTTATGTTTGATAGTATATTTATGTCATATAATGTAAGACCTCTAGCTTTGTCTCTGTATTATCTTCCAGAACTTCATGGTTTTAGGTTTAACAATTGGTCTTTGATCCATTTTGAGTTAGCTTTTGTGGATGGTGTGAGGTACGGATTGTTTCATTTTTCTGCAAATGGATATCCAGTTTTGCCGGCACCATTCGTTAAAGAGACTATCTCTTCCCCATTGAATGGACTTAGACACTTTGTTGAGGATCGGCTGTCCATAGCTGCATAGATTTACTTCTGGGTTCTCAATTCTGTTCCACTGGTCTATGTGTCTGTCATTGTACCAGTACCAGGTTGTTCTGACTACCATGTCTATATAGTAAGCACTGAGATCGAGAAGTGTGATGCCTCCTACTTTGTTCTTCAGTGATGCTTTAGCTATTCAAGGGCTCTTTCCTTTCCATACAGAGTTGGAGATTAGTTTTTTGCATTCCACAAAGAATTTTGTTAGGGTTTGGATCAGGATTGCCTTTTATCTATAGATCGCTTTGGGTAGTATGGGCATTTTCACAATGCGAAGTCTTTCAATTCATTAGCATGGTATGTTTTTCTATTTATTTAGGTCTCTTGGTTTCTTGAAAGTGTTTTGTAGTCTTTTACATCCCTAGTTAGGTTTATTCTTAGGTATTTTATCCCTTTGATAGCTATTGTAAATAGTACTGTTTTCTTGGTTTCCTTTTCAGAGTTCTCCTTGTCAGTATAGAGGGATCCGACTGATTTTTGCATGTTGATCTTGTTCCCTGCCAATTTAACAAATTTTTCTATTTTTTTTTTTTCTTGTGGAATCTCTGGGGTTTTTTTTTAATGTATACGATCATATCATCTGCAAATAGGGATAGTTTTACTTCTTACTTTCCAATTTGGATGCCTTTTATTTCCCTTTCTTGCCTCATTGCTCTGGCTAGGACTTCTAGCACAGTACTGAATGAGAGTAGTGATAAAGGGCATCTTTGTCTCATTACCATTCTCAAGGGGAATGCTCCTCTGGTCACTCGGTGTCAGTGCCTGGGCACTACCGGTTAGCTGAAGTGAGCAGCTGGGACCTGGCCCTGACCAAGTGCGGGGGCGGGGGGGGAAGGCTGCCAGAGTCCAGTTGGGTGAGGAACCTCCCCCTGACACTATGGATCTATTACTTCTTGTGCACCAGCCACTCTAATGGTCAGGGACCTCTGCTGGTGAGTAGTCCTATCTCTGGATCCTGGCTTCCTCGCTGTTCTGTGGATGCCAGGATCCCTGGAGGTCTTACCCTCCTTTC
Organism: Loxodonta africana; assembly: GCF_030014295.1. Lineage (NCBI taxonomy): Eukaryota > Metazoa > Chordata > Mammalia > Proboscidea > Elephantidae > Loxodonta > Loxodonta africana. The sequence goes on from NC_087343.1 coordinate 221,158,638, forward strand.
TGTACTTTCCCTCCTTAGATCCAGTTCCTGTCCTGCTCACCTTGCTTTGCTATGGGTATGTCTACACAGTTTCTCTGTCTCCTATTGGGGATTCCATGAAGTCGTCTTCTGGTCCTCCTCACCTAGGATTGCTGCTAGCCTTGTCTCTTCTGACATCCACTTTGGTCTTTTTTTCCTTTTCTCTTTTTTAATGACCTTTTGCTTTCTTCATGTATGATGTTCTTGAACGTCATCCCGTAACTCATCTGGTTTTGGGTCATTAGTGTTGAATTGGTCAAATGTATTCTTGATAAGGTCTCTAAATTCTGGTGGGATACACTAAAAGTTCATACTTTGGCTGTTGTGGACTTGTTTTAATTTACCTCAGCTTCAACTTGAACTTACATATGAGCAACTGACAGTCTGTTCCACAGTCAGCCCCTGGCCTTGCTCTGACTGATATTAAGCTTCTCCATCATCTCTTTCCACAGATGTAGTCAGTTTGATTCCTGTGCATTCCATCCAGAGAGGTCCGCATGTATAGTCACCATGTGTGTTGTTGAAAAAGGTATTTCCAATGAATAAATTGTTGGTCTTGCAAAATTCTATCATGTGATCTCCAGTGTTGTTTTTATCACGGAGACCATATTTTCCAATGATTGATCCTTCTTCTTTGTTTCCAACTTTTTTTACATTCCAATCACCAATAATCATTAACGTATGTTGATTGCATGTTTTATCAATTTCAGACTGCAGAAGTTGGTAAAAACTTCAATTTCTTCATCTTTGGCATTAATGGTTGGTGTGCAAATTTGGATAATAGTTGTATTAACTTGTCTTCCCAGTACAGCGCTGTACTTTAGGATAGATCTCGAAATGTTCTTTTTGATGATAAATGCAATGCCATTCCTTTTCAATTTGTCATTCCCGGCATGGTAGACTGTATGACTGTCTTGTTCAAAATGTCCAATACCAGCCAATTTTAGCTCAAGTGTTCCATTTCACTTTTCACGACTTCTAATTTTCCTTGATTCATACTCCATACATTCCACATTCTGATTATTAATGATTGTTTCTAGCTGATTTTTCTCATTTTGAGTCATGCCATAACAGCAAATGAAGGTCCTGAAAACTTTATCCCACACATGTCATTAAGGTTGACTCTACTTTCAGGAGGCCACTCTTCCCCAGTTACATTTTGAGTGTCTTCCAATCTGAGGGGCCCATCCTCCAGCACTGTATCAGACAACATTCCATTGCTACTCATCAGGTTTTCACTGGCCATTTTTTTAGAAGTAGATCACCAGGTCCTTCCTTCTAGGCTGAAACCTGTCCCCCATGGGTGACCCTGCTGGTATTTGAAATACTGGTGGCATATCTTCCAGAATCACAGCAATGCATAAGCAGCCAGAGTACAACAAACTGACAGGCAAGTGGTGAATTTGAGCCATATTTCTGGTTAAGAAGGAATCCCTAAGTGGTGGAAATGATTAAATGCTAGGCTACTAACCAAAAGGTTGGTGGTTCAAATCCATCCAGAGGCACCTCTGAAAAAAGGCGTAGTGATCTACTTTCAAAAGGTCATCAAAAAAACCCGTGCCGTCGAGTCGATTCCGACTCATAGCAACCCTATAGCCAAACTAGAACTGCCCCATAGGATTTCCAAGGAGCGCCTGGTGGAGTCGAACTGCTGACCTTTTGGTTAGCAGCTGCAGCTCTTAACCACTATGCTACCAGTGTCTCCAGTGATCCACCTCCAAAAGGTCACAGCCATTAAAAATCACATAGAGAGCAGTTCTACTATGAAACACAAGGTGCCGCCATGAGTTGGAGTTGACTTGAGGGCAACTGGTTTGGTTTTATGCTTTCTAGTTAAGAAATGAAGTGGTATGTGACCAGTTATTTAAACAGTAAGCATCAGTTGAAGGTTGTACTAAAAATGGAAAAACAGGAGTGACAGGCAAAGGAGGAGTTTGACTAATAGCCAGAGGATCTTCAATGTTCCTTCAATTCCTGACACTCTACCATTCTATGACATTTCACAAATCATATTTTTACTCAAAATTCACACAGAATAGGTGATATCATTTCCACACCACTTATTATCTTTGGAAACCCTGGTGGCGTAGTGGTTAAGTGCTATGGCTGTTAACTAAAAGTTTGGAAGTTCAAATCTACCAAGCACTCCCTGGAAACTGTATGAGGCAGTTCTGCTCTGTCCTATAGGGTCGCTATGAGTCAGAATCGGCTCGACGGCAACAGTATTATATTAGCTTCGCTATATGGCTGTGTTTATTCTATAAAGTGAGATCTTGAGGAAGCTGTCTTTGTGGGATTTAGCACCTTCCAGCTATCTTTATCGAAGCATCCATCTTCATTCTCTCTATCACCGGCAGTGACCAAGGGTTTGCCCACCTGGGTCAGTGCAGACTATCCCTGAGCTGGGAGACAGAATGAATGCCAAAGTGGTGGATCTTATTTAATGAGAAGAGAGACACAGGTATTTATTAAGTAGCTGCCATTTTAGTTTTCTCTCCTGACCATAACTACCATCTTTTAGCAATGCTTCATTAAGTTAGAATATGAAATTTATTGCTAACCAAAAAAATCAATTCAGATCAGAAGCACAGTTAATAGTTAAACATTTTGGTTTTCAAATCAAATAAAAATGTTGATAGCAGCATGATTTGATATTTGAATTTTCTAAGAAACTAACATTACCCTAATCATACTGTTAAAAAACCAGTTGCCCTTTGAGTGGCTTCTCAATGGTGGATATAAGGGCCCTTTAGTCTCAACTTGGAACAACTCTGAAGGTCATCCGAGGTGAGTGAGGCCTCTGTTGAAACCACATTGCAGGTCAGTTCCTCCCTCTGCCCAACCTTTCCTCACTTCTTTATCTGTGTATCTCCTCAGAATAACCAAGAACTAGTAACCAGTTGCTGTGAAGTGGATTCCGACTCATGGGAAGCCCCTGTGTGTCAGGGTAGAATTGTGCTCCATAGGGTTTTCAATGACTGGTTTTCTGCAAAAGTAAATCACCAGGACTTTCTTTCAAAGTACTTCTGGGTAGACTTGATCCTCCAATCTTTTGGTTAGAAGCCGAGTCCCTTACCTGTTTATACCACCCAGGGACTCCACTATAGTGTTCAAAATGAGTAACTGTGACTCTTTGAGACTAATTAATTACACCTAGACTTTTTCCCCCATATTACTCTTCCATCTACCGGATTCTGACTAACTCTGAACTAAATAAAACTTGGTCATGTTTCAATTTAGTCCCTTGTAAAAAAAAAAAAAAAATTTTTTTTTTTTATCCTAAAAGTAGCCTTGATAAGAATAGCAGGTCTTGGATAATATAAATGTGTATAAGAAGTATTACTTTATTAGGTATATAGTTCTTCATTGTAAACCACATTCCAAAATCTAGCTTGTGAAATTATTTAAATGACTGAGGGAAAAAGGAAAAATAAATTTTTAATCCTAGTAGTTAAATGTCGGCAGCTTACCGTCACTTCTCCTTAATTTTTTTTAAAGGTATTTCACATTGTTCTTTCTACCTCACACCACTGAGTTTAATATTGTAACCTAAACTCATTCTCTAATATACACATCATATGGCCACAGGCAAAAGAAAACCCAAACTATATTCCAATAGCTTTTGTTTCTTCCATCAAAGGGACCATCCATCTGGCTAAATAACAGCTCTTCATTTTATGGAGTGCCTGGTGCTCTTTAAATACAGTAACATTTGCTCCCTTTAGTAAGGGTTCAGACAATCTTAACGTGAACTGTGTGTGTGTGTGTGTGTGTGTGTGTATGTGTGTGTGTGTGAAAATTCCTTGGAAATTATTGCAGTTTAATAACAGAAGTCTAAACAAAACATCTGGCATTATCTTGCTATGAAATTCAGGATATAAAATCCTAGGGAGCCAACAGTGAGGGAGTTAAAGGAAAGGGAGTTGGGGGATAGTTCCTTCAGTTATAGACTTCTCCATATTTTACAGTGTTAAACAGATGGTATAACCAAGGCTCCAGTGACAAACATAAAGAAGAACGCTACGCTAAAAAGAAAATAACTCAACATTGCTTTCTTTAAAATCCCACTATGGCAGGATGAAAAGAAGAGGAATGGAGGAAATTTTCCAGTAAGTAGTGACGCAATTATCCATCTATGCAACAATCTTTAATGAGCACCTACTATGGAAAATGGTTCATGTAAGGTCCCGGTGACGCAAATTTGAATAAGTCACGGTACTGCTGTCAGGAACTTTTGGCCTAGAGGGTGTGACGACTGTGTAAAGAGATCCATCATACTTCCATTCACTGGGCGCAAATTGACAGAATAATCCACAAGGTGCTTCAGGAGCATAAGTGATAGAGAAACTAACCCAACCTGGGAAAGATGGAGAGGCTTTCAAGGAGAGGAAGGGAAAATGCAGTCTAGGTATGAAAACACAGTTGCCATTAGTTGATTCAGAAACCCTGGTGGCATAGTGGTTAAGTGCTATAGCTGCTAATCAAAAAGTCAGCAGTTCAAATCCACCAGATGTTCCTTGGAAACTCTATGGGGCAATTCTACTCTGTCCTATAGGTTTGCTATGAGTCCAAATCGACTCGACAGCAACAAGTTTGGTTGGTTTTTTTGGTTAGTCGATTCATAGGAAATGTAAGGGCGCTGAGTTGTCATAGTCAGGAGAGAAGTGAAAAGATACTGGATAATAGGAACTTCAGTGCAGAGCTAAAAGTGATGTATCATTTCAGAGAGGGAACTTGTGGTCCTCCATATTCACTTATTCCATAAGTACTTATTTTGCACCTACTAAGTACCTGGTACTGTGCTGAAGCCTGGGAACGTACTAACGATTAAAGTTAGTAGGGCCACTGACCTCAGGGTGCTTCCATTTCAGAAGCTATATGATAAAGTCCAGATTGTAAGGGGTGTCAGATATTGAACTAAAAAGCATGTGCTTAATCCTATAGCCAAAAAGGAGTCCCACTCCTAGATATGTACCCAAGAAGAAAACACATGTGTACAGAAAAACCTGGACACAGATGTTTAGAGTAGCATTATTCATACCAGCCAAGAGGTGGAAAACACTCAGGTGTCCATCAACTAATGAATTAATAAACCAAATATCATATATCCATACGATGGAGTTCACCATAAAAAGGAATTAAGTACTGACACATGCAACCACATGGACGAACCTTGAAAACATTATGCTCAGTGAAAGCAGCCAGTCAAAAGGACTACATATTATATGATTCCATTCATATAAAATATCTAGATGGGAAATCTATACAGACAAAAAGTAGATTAGTGATTTCTTAGAGATGGGCAGGATGGGAGGATGGGTTGAGGTAAGAGATAAAAGGTACCGGGTTTCTTTTTGAAGTGATAAAATATTCTAAAATAGACTGTAATGATGGTTGCACATATTTATGAGTATACTAAAAATCACTGAATTATACACTTTGAATGGTGACGGTACATGAATTATATCTCAATAAAGCTGTTAAAAAATTAGGAGTCATTGGATATTTTGACACAGAACAAACAATTTTCTTAGCTTGGCATTTAAGAAAGTAAACACTGGGTAGATCTGGAGACAAGACTAGAGGCAGGAAGTCTGATTAGGCTATTGGTATGGTGGCCTAGGCCAGGCTTGAACGTGGTTGGTGTGAAGGAGAAGAAGGGCCTGGTTATGTAGATATGCCTGCTAAACTACCACCAGAATTTGTGAGCAGGAAGGTGGGATTAACAGGCATGAACAAGAGGAAGGAATTCATATATTCCAAATTTAATGGCTTGTATGCCTGGTTGCAAAGTTCCACCATTAAAAAGATAAAAAACCACTTGAGTCTACGTGGGCAGCTCCTGTCTGGAGGTGAGATGAGAAGGCAGAGGGTGAGAGCCACTAAGTGAATGGACACGGAGGATACAGGATGGAGAGGAGGAGTGTGCTGTACAGGATGGAGAGGAGGAGTGTGCTGTCTCATTAGAAGGAGAGCAGCTAGGAGTACATAGCAAGGTATGTATAAGTTTTTGTATGAGAGACTGACTTGATTTGTAAAATTTTACTTAAAGCACACACACAAAAAAGATAAATAACATAGAAGGCAGAGCTGGCTGGGTAAGGGAAACAACAATGTCATTTTTACTAAAGTTAAGTGGGCATTTTCCTTGGGCCACCCAGTAGCAAGTTGGATACAGAGATCCACTACTACAGAGAGAGTTCACGGTCAGTGAAGGGGATGCCCAATATTGGGTGAGATAACCCACGGAAAGAATAAAGAGTGAGAAACAAGGGCATAGACAGATTCTCCGGATAGGGAGCACTGAAGAGGCAGGCAGCAGACTTCTACCAAAAATACATAACAAGTTCCTACAAAACAATAAGAAAAAGATAATCAAACTTATAAAATGGGCAAAATATCTGGACAGTCACTTCACACAGGCAGACTTCTAAACGGCTAATACGCACGTGAAAAAAGTATTCAACGTCAGTCATCGGAGAAATGCAAACCAGATGCACCATGAGGTAATTACCACATACCCACCGAAATGGCTAAAACAGAATATACTGAGAGTTTCACCATGTAGAGCAAAAGGAGCTTCATACACCGCTGGAGGGAAGGTAAACTGATAACATCACTGTGGAAAACTGTTTTTCACTCTTCAAACTAAACAAGAGTTTAGTTCAATTAATAAAGGATGCTTGCCTTGAGCACTGAGCTCTTATAAAGAATTATCAATGAGTTCAAACTGACAACAGTTAATCTAAGGCACAGATAAGAGCTTAAAGGGGGGGAGAATCTAAATTAATGGCGATGAAACAACATGGACAGAGACAGAATGGTGACAGTGTGTGAATTATGTACCCAATGTCATTGAACCGTACATGTAGAAATTGTGTGTGGATGTACGTTTGGTTGTGTACATTGCCACCAAAAATAAATATATTTTTTTAAATTTCACTCCTAGCTATATATCTGTTGTAGATTTATAGCTATAAATCTATATTTTATTATTTATTCCAACTATGTGTTGGAATCCTAACCCCTATACCTCTGGATGTAATCTAATCTAATCACCTTCTATAATGCAATCTAATATAATCCATCAGTCAGTCGGTGCCATACCAGTGTAGGGTGGATCCTAAATCTAATCACCTCTGAGTTATACAAAAAGCAGCATAGACACAGAAGTACACACATGGGGGAAGACAGATGCCATGTGAGGTTCACCAAGGAACCAAGAAATGCAGAACAGCCAGGGCAAGGAAGGAACTGCCACAGCCAAGATCCTGATTTGGACTTCTAGCCTCCAGAACTGTGAGACAATAAATTTCTGTTCTTTAAAGCCACCATTGTATTTCTGTTACAGCAAAACTAGGACATTAAGACAATATCCAAGAGAAATGCACGCTTATGTTGACTGGAATATTTATAATAAGATTATTTTTAAGAGTCAAAAACTTAAAAAGTACCCAATAGTAAAATGGGTGAATATATCATAATATATTTACACAATGAAACACCATATTAAACGGTAAGAATGAAAAATCTACAATTACAAAAGAAATATGAATTAAACAACTATAATGCTGAAAGAAAGTAAACAGATACAAAAGGAGCATATGCTACATTATTCCATTTAAATAAAGCATTAGGAAAAACTAATCTATGATGGTAAGAGTTAGGATAATGGTTACTCAAGAGACTTGAAGGGAGAATGAGGGGTCATCCAGGCCGTCAGCTATGTTCTTTGTGTAGATCTGGGCGCTAGGTACACTGGGGGCTTCCGTTAATGAACATTTCTTTGAGTTACACACCATGATACGTGCACGTTCCTGAAAGCGTTTTATAAGTAAAAAAAAAAAAAAAAATGTAACAAGGAAGAGCATAAAGAAATGGAAAAAGAAAAATATGAAGAGAAAATTACGGGAATGGCAACCCAAATCCCAGAAAGAGTGATATATCTGAAACAAAAGGAGGAACAAAAACATTTTGAGAAGTCAACCAGTGGTTTTTGACAGTGTCAATTGCTTCAGAGAGGTCAGGAAATATGAAAACTAAAACAGATCATTGGATCTGACAATTGAATACATTAATTCTGAATGAAAATGCCATTTGAGGCCAAAATACTTGTTGATCTTAGAGACATATGTGGATAGATGTGCTTTCTAAAATGAACTGCTCTGTACAGAATATAAAGGAATATAAATTAGTCATAGGTAAACACATTCAGAATGCATAAACCTTAGCTCACTCTACAGCTCCAATATTAACACCTTTCTATTGCGGCTAGAAGGGAAGTACTGGGTGGCGTGGGGGACAAAGACCCTTGGCTTCTGCACACCACTGATGGATATTTTTCTTGTTAACACACAATGCTCCTTGCATAACTGGAACTGGCTAGACACTGTGAGAAATTTTAGGGATTGAGAAAAAGCAAGAGGAGGAATAAATAGCCACAAAGCCACAGGGTCCCTGGGGTTGCTTTCCCGAGGATGTCCTGCTCCCCACGCCCTCCCACAATCCAAAGAATGAGCATCTGGAAAGATGTTGCAAGGATAGAGCAAACTCTGCTCTCAGCAGCTCAGACTGGCCCACTGAGCATGCAGACCAGACTTGCTTCTGGGAACAGAACACAAGATTCTCCATGGCTCGTAATCCTTTTTGCCCAGCTGGCCTGGCACTCCACTACCCTCTGGGCCTGGCTTCCAGTCAGATGCAGTCTCTAGACTGAGCGCAGGCTGGGAATTAGACAACTCTCAGGACTAGGGCCTAAGGAATATCTTCTGACACCCCTGTTAGGTGTACACAGTGAAGCCAGTTGTTTCTGTCCAGCCCTGACTCTGGCCCCAGTCTTAGCCCTAATTCCAGCAACAAAACAATCCTTGAAATGTTAAACAGTGGCTTAAGAGCCTAGGAAAGATGTGGGGAAAATGATAAAAGAAAACTTATTTCATCAGCTGATTTAATAAAAGCCTCTTGGCCAAAAAGTGGCCAATTCCTTTGTCTCCTCAGTTGGCCCCTCAGCATTGTAGAATTTCTAGGCATTATATTTGAAAAGAAGGACAGGATGAAAGTGCAAAAGAAAATGTGCCAGGATGCTTAAACCTCAGCATCCCAGAAGACACCCATGTAAATGTAAGGGCACAGGTTCAACGCAAATGAGTAAAGATAGCATGGTGCCCTTCCTTAGTGTGCCAGAGCCAAGCAGTCCTAGGACCACGTTTGTGATGGAGACTTGCTCCCCGGAGTGCTCAGGCTCCACAGTAAATGACCCCTAAGACACCTGACTGCCTCGCATCTGTCGGTTTGTTGTACTATGGTGGTTTGCATGTTGCTGTGATGCTGGAAGCTATGACACCAGTGTTTCAAATACCAGCAGGGTTACCCATGGTGGACAGGTTTCAGTGGAGCTTACACACTAAGACAGACTAGGAAGAAGGAACCAGTGATTTACTTTGAAAAAATTAGCTTTTTTTTTTTTTATAGACCAGCTGCTCATTATGATTAAGGCGGCATGAAATTTATAATGTTTGTAATATTAAAAACACCCCAGGTTGAAAACGCAAATAGCACAGGAGACAGAATCATGCCCTAGCTGGTCTTAACTTGATTTCCCTTTAAGCTAAAGACTTACAAAATTTCCATCTGGCCATTTTCTGAGTAAAATCACTCATTTTTTTTTTTTAATAATTTTTATTGTACTTTAAGTGAAAGTTTACAAATCAAGTCAGTCTCTCACATATAAACTTATATACACCTTACTCCATACTCCCATTTACTTGCCCCCTAATGAGTCCGCCCGCTCCCTCCTTCCAGTCTCTCCTTTCATGACAATTTTGCCAGTTTCTAACTCTCTCTACCCTCCCATCTCCCCTCCAGACAAGAGATGCCAACACAGTCTCAAGTGTCCACCTGATACAAGTAGCTCACTCTTCATCAGCATCTCTCTCCAACCCATTGTCCAGTCCAATCCATGTCTGATGAGTTGTCTTTAGGAATGGTTCCTGTCCTGGGCCAGCAGAAGGTTTGGGGACCATGACCGCCAGGATTCTTCTAGTCTTAGTCAGACCATTAAGTCTGGTCATTTTATGGGAGTTTGGGGTCTGCATCCCACTGATCTCCTGCTCCCTCAGGGGTTCTCTGTTGTGTTCCCTGTCAGGGCAGTCATCGGTTGTAGCCAGGCACCATCTAGTTCTTCTGGTCTCAGGATGATGTAAGTCTCTAGTTCATGTGGCCCTTTCTGTCTCTTGGGCTCGTAATTACCTTGTGACCTTGGTGTTCTTCATTCTCCTTTGATCCTGGTGGGTTGAGACAAATTGATGCATCTTAGATGGCCGCTTGTTAGCATTTAAGACCCCAGACGCCATACTTCAAAGTGGGATGCAGAATGTTTTCTTAATAGAATTTATTTTGCCAACTGACTTAGATGTCCTCTGAAGCCATAGTCTCCAAACCCTTGCCCTTGCTCCGCTGACCTTCGAAGCATTCAGTTTATCCTGGAAACTTCTTTGCTTTTGGTCCAGTCCAGTTGAGCTGACCTTCCCTGTATTGAGTGCTGTCCTTCCCTTCACCTAAAGTAGTTCTTATCTACTACCTAATCAGTAAATTACCCTTTCCCACCTTCCCTCCCTCCCCCTCCCATAACCACAAAAGAATGTGTTCTTCTCAGTTTAAACTATTTCTCAAGATTTTACAATAGTGGTCTTATACAATATTTGTCCCTTTGCATCTGACTAATTTCACTCAGCATAATGCCTTCCAGGTTCCTCCATGTTATAAATGTTTCACAGATTCGTCACTCTTATCGATGCGTAATATTGGGTTTAATATTCCATTGTGTGAATATACCATAATTTATTTACCCATTCATCCATTGATGGACACCTTGGTTGCTTCCAGCTTTTTGCTATTGTAAACAGTGCTGCAATAAACATGAGTGTGCATATATCTGTTCGTGTAAAGGCTCTTATTTCTCTAGGATATATTCCGGGGAGTGGGATTTCTGGGTTGTACGGTAGTTCTATTTCTAGCTTTTTAAGGAAACACCAGATAGATTTCCAAAGTGGTTGTACCATTTTACATTCCCACCAGCAGTGTATAAGAGTTCTAATCTCTCTACAGCCTCTCCAACATCTATTATTTTGTGTTTTTTGGATTAATGCCAGCCTTGTTGGAGTGAGATGGAGTCTCATCACAGTTTTAATTTGCATTTCTCTAATGGCTAATGATCAAGAGCATTTTCTCATGTATCTGTTAGCTGCCTGAATATCTTCTTTAGTGAAGTGCGAAATGACTCATTTTTGATACCCTGAATTTCCACATTGGATATTTCACCTTGTGCATTTGATAACATCTTTTTTTTTTTTTTATCTTTCTTTAGATGAAGGTTTACAGAGCAATTAGTTTCTAATTAAACAATTAATGCACATATTGTTTCGTGATATCGGTTGTCAACCCTGGGACATGTCAATACTTTCCCCTTCTCAACCTTGGGCTACGCATTACGAGCTTTCCTGTCTCTTCCTGTCTTCTCGTCCTTGCCCCTGGGCTAGTGTGCCCATTTAGTCCTGGGTGCATGGTTAAGCTATGTGAATAACTGTTTGTTTTATGAGCCTGTCTAATCTTTGGCTAAAGAGTGAACCTCAGCAGTAACTTCAGTACTGAGTTAAAAGTGTGTCCAGAGGCCATATTCTCAGGGTTTCTCCAGTCTCCATCGGACCAGTAAGTCTAGCCTTTTTTTGTGAGTTAGAATTTTGTTCTACATTTTTCTCCAGATCTGTCAGAGGCCCTCTATTGTCATCCATGTTACAGCAATCAGTGCTGGTAGTTGGGCACCATCTAGTTTTGCTGGACTCAGTCTGGTAGAGGCTATGGTAATTGTGGTCCATTACTCTTTTCCACTAATCTTTCCCTTGTGTCTTTAGTTTTCTTCTTTCTCCCTTGTTCCAGACAGAGTAAGACTAGTGGAATATTCTAAATGGCTGCTCACAAGCTTTTAGACACTACTCACCAAAGTAGGACGTGGAACATTTTCTTTAGAAACTATGTTATGTCAACTGAGCTGTATGTCCCCCAGGACCATGGTCCCCAGCATTCAGCCCAGTAATTCGGTCCCCCAGGGAGTTTGGATGTATCCATGGAGCTTCCATGACCTTGCTTTGGACAAGCTGTGACATTGTTTGATTTCTTGACTGCTGCTTCCATGGGTGTTGATCATGGATCCAAGTAAAATGAAACCTTTGACAACTTCAACCTTTTCTCCATTTATCATGATGTTATTGGTCCAGATGCGAGGATTTTTGTTTTCTTTATGTTGAGGTGTAATCCATACCGAAGGCTGTAGTCTTTTATCTTCATCAGTAAGTGCTTCAAATCCTGGTCACTTTCAACAAGCAAGGTTGTGCCATCTGCATGTCAGAAGTTGTTAAGGAGTTTTCCTCCAAACTTGATGCCACATTTTTCTTCATATAGTCCAGCTTCTTGGATTATTTGCTCAGTATACAGACTGAATAAGTATGGTGAAAATATACAACCCTGATGCACTTTTCCTGACTTTAGACCATGCAGTATTCCCTTGTTCTATTTGAATGACTGCCTCTTGGCCTATGTACAGGTTCCACGTGAGCACAATTAAAAGTGTTCTGGAATTCCCATCCTTCGCAATGTTATCCATAATTTGCTATGATCCACACAGCTGAATGCCTTTGCATAGTCAATAAAACACAGGCAAACATAAAACCCTAAATGTCTACATACCTAATAAGAGGACTTCAAATTACAGGAAGCAAATCAGTTAGCAACAGAGGGAGAAATGAACAAATCGAAAAGGAGGGGCCTGAGAGTTAGGTATCTTTCTTTTTCGGTATTAACCTAAACTGTCATTAGAGTGACATATCAATATTTATTGCTGAGATTTAATCTGCCTCTTTCCCTATCTGATTTCAATAAACTGTGCATAGGAAAACAATCCAATCTCACCTCACGTTCATGGCTTACTGGAGTACAGAACTCTAGTCTCCTTAGTACCTGGGGTCTCCAAGCTCCTTCCCACCTCAGGTTCTGCACAGATGCTGGGCCTCTGTGTAGAATACGCCATCATCCTTCATTCAATTAGGTACTACTCATCTTTTGAACTGAAACTTAAACATCGATTCTTCAGTAATTCATCCCTGTTCTTTTATCTCCCAGACCTCATGTCGTACTTCTCAGATTCCTGTATCAGTCATTCATTGCTCTTATCATACTTGTTTGGTGTGTGCCCTCATTAGATCCCAATCTAAGAGAGAGGCAGTGTATATGTGATGATAAAATCTAATTCCTGGTACCCAGTGCACTAACTAGCACGTAAGATTAGCCCTCTGATTTTTACTGAATGAATACATAAATGAGTAATAAAACCATAATAAAAAAATTTATGGTTCTCTTCCTTTAAGAAATAATACGCAATCTGTATTTAAAATACATCATCTATTTTAGCCTGAATTCTATTATGTAGGTATCAAAGGACCATAAGGATGAGTGTCCAAGAAAAATAATGTCAGAGATATTATAAAAGGAGCACATCTCTGATATTTTAGCTACTTTGTGTACCCAAAAAACCACTGCCCTCCCTCCAGTTGATCCCAACTCATAGAGACCCTATAAGGCAGAGTAGAACTGCCCCATATGGTTTCCAAGGAGCACCTGGTGGAAAAAAAAAAAAAAAGCTTAATTTTGCTCTGTGTTTTACAGAGCTCTGGAGGAACCAAAAAAATGAATGTTTTACCCAGAAAATGTCTAAGTATTTATTGTTTGTAATACCCTTCTGGAGAATTATTAGTATTTGTGCATAGGGAATTCATTGTAGAGATCTTCTCTGTCTCTTTGGATGATGAAACTCACTCTCATTAACACCGCTGGGGGCTGAGTGTACACATTCAGAGAAGAACACAGACTGTAATGACTAATACGTATGTAGTTAGCTATGTTCCATTATTTACATTTGAAGCTCAAAGGCATGAAAGTGGATAGTGAGAGCAGAGGACGCTCTGGCAATTATGATTACAAGAAGTAACGCACGTGAATAAAGCAAAATGATGTGAAAGACACCTGAGAATTTGGAAGCATCAAATTAGGGAATGAAAACAGAATACATTAATAAAGAAAGAGGGCCGTGTGCAGACTCAGTCAGGAATTAAAAATTAAAGAAAGCAGCAATAAAAAAGCGAGTTGCATACCTGAAAAATGTTGACTTGACAAACGTAGTATCTATACTTTTACACAATAAAAACTTTAATTGAAAAATTAAAAATAAAAAGTGAGAAATGAAATTAATATCATAATCATGTTGACAAGATTGTTTCCTGAAAATTAAAAGGCAACGGCTTGGAGAAAGGAAAAATAATTACCAAAAAATAAAAAAGATGTCCAAAAACACAGCCATATGAAATAGCAACAAACAAAACATCTAAGCAACAATATAAGATTATCAAATGGAGGGTAAACCAAAACCAAACCAAACCTGTTGGCATTGAGTCGATTCTGCCTCATAGCAACCTCATAAGGACAGAGAAAACTGCCCCATAGGGTTTCCAAGGAGCCAACAGTGGATTCCAACTGCCGACCTTTTAGTTAGCAGCCAAGCTGTTAACCACTGTACCACCAGGGTTCCAAACAGAGGGTAGGATGATATTAATTTAAGCCAACTGAATCACAGAAGAGATGATTTCTCTATCTTCTATCATCTCTTCTACGATTCAATTGGCTTCAATTAACATCAGTTGAATCACCTATTCAATGATTAAGGAGCCCTGGTGGTGCAATGGTTAAGGACTCGGCTGCTAACTGAAAGGTCAGAGGTTTAAACCCGCCAGTTGCTCCATGGGAGAAATATGTGGCAGTCTATTTCCATAAAGATTTACAGACTTGGAAACCCTATGGGGCAGTTCTACTCTGTCCTACGGGGTCGCTATGAGTCAGAACCCACTCAAGGGCAATGGGTTTATTCTATTTGATTAAAGAATAAAATTAATTATAACCAGAAGCTGCAATGGTACTTCAACATAAAAATACAAAATCTAAATCCAGAAGTTAACCCTTAACTTGAATGGTAAGTGGAAGCACTGATGCAGAATGATTAAAGAACTGGCATTCTTCTCGGTTGACATCATTGACCAAGTTACTGTTCAACATCATTTTCTTGTACTAGAACTTTACTGTGCTCAGGAGTACTCGATTTTCCATTTTACACCAGCTTAGGGACCTACAGAATCTTATTTTTCAAGTAGTTTCTTTCAACCATGTTGCAGAAAAACACACAGGTTTTATTTTGTTTTTCAGAAAGAAAATGGAAGCTCACTCTCATAATTACCGATAAACCCTAAATCATAAGTGATAAAAAAAATTCGAATTAGAAAGAAACTTAGAGGACTGGCTCTAGTCCTTTTCTTGTTGTTAGCTGTCATCAAATCAGCACCCAACTCATGGCAACCCCAGGCACAATGGAATGAAACGTTGCCCAGTCCTGCATCAACCCTATGGTTGACTACAGAGCAGATCATTGTGATCCATAGGGTTTTCACTGGCTGACTTTTAGAAGTAGATCACCAAGCCTTTCTTCCTAGTCTTTTTTGGTCAGAAAGTTCTGCTGTAACCTGTTCAGCATCATAGCAACACACAAGCTGCTGCTGACAGATGGGTGATGGCAGCACATAAGATGCACTCACTGGGAATTGAACCTGGGCCTCCTGCATGGAAGGCATGAATTCTACTACTGAACTGCCAATAACTCTCCAATTACCAGCCTCTCCAGAGTCTGGGCCTGAATTAGAGTCCTGCTCACTAGCTTCCTCTTGATTTCCTTTCAACTTTCTCCATGTGCTCATCCATCACCATCCAGTTTGGCACGCTGGGGCTGCCATTATCTTAATCTTTCTTGCTCTTTGTCCTTAGAGTTACATCCCTTTTAAAAATTCCTTTTCTATCATTTCAGTGGAGTTTCATGGTCAGGATGGGAGCCCAGACTAACAGATATATGTTCAGTGGCCTTATCTTACCAGCAATGCATAAATGCCTCCAAAGCAGAGGTGGGAAAACCCAGTGTTTGGGTTTCACATTTGATGCATTTCCCTTCTTCCCACAGAACCTTAGAGACAACTGCACAGAACTCAACTAACTTGCTTCATCATCTGCACTTTCATGTCACTTGGCCCATCCCAATATTTTTGCCTTTGCTTCACCAAGATAGTGCTCGTTTATGTGACCACTCATCTGTCTGTCATACTCTGGTGGCTTACACTTTGCTATGATATTAGAAGATATACCTCTGGTGTTTCAAATACTAGCAGGGTCTCCCATGGTGCACAGGTTTCGGCACAGCTTCCAGACTAAGACAGACTAGAAAGAAAGGCTTGGAGATCTACTTCCAAAAAGTAGCCAATGAAAACCCTATGGATCACAACAGAACATGTCCATTATATTGTTGGAAGACGAACCCCCTAGGTTGGAAGGTACTCAAAATACACAGTGGCCACAACTATGGACTCAAGCAGACCAACGATCGTGAAAATGGGCCAGGACCAGCCACCATTTTGTTCTGTTGTGCATGGATGGGGTTGCCACGAGTCAGAGTTGACTCAATGGCAACTAACAACATTCACTGATGGAACACTTTCACCTCAGGTGCAGTCAGGGGGCCACAATCATCCTTGAACACCATCTGCTTACACAGCACTGAGTACACGGATGATGTAATAAATGCTTAAATGTAACGGAAATCAGGCCTCCTTTGAGGGAGAAATGACATTCCTTTGGGAGAAAAGATGCCATCTTCCTTGGGTTTTCTGTAGTTGTCCGACTGCTGTCAGGACCTGACCTCAGGAGTCCGGAAGGCAAAGTCCTATCATTTGATTTCTCTGGATCTCGGTGTGTCCATTTATACAAAAAGGTGTAGGACTGACTAGAATCCCAAATCTCAAGCATAAATCAAGTAAACAGAGACATTTTTAGATAATGCAAAGTCTCAAAATACTTACACCCATGCACCCTTGAGTTTTTGTTTACCGGGATGGATAATTTGGCAAATGGCATTGGGGATGGTTGTACAACATGACTGATGTCATTGACCTCATCAATTTGTATATGTGAAAATGGTGAATTGGCAGATGTAGTGCTATTTATCTTATTATAACAATAAAAAAAAACTTAAAAATACTTATAAAGAAACATAAATGAAAATAAAGTCATAGATAAAAATTACAAAGCTACTGGAGGATGAATTTCATTTTTTAAAAGATAGCGAACGAAGAAAGAAGAATGTATAACCTACAGGAACAGAAGCTCAAACACAGGGGAGAAACACAGAGAACTTTGGGATTGACTACGACAGATGCCAGGATAACAACTGCATAGCAGAAACCAGTACAGACTGGAGCACAGAAGCTCCCAGAGAGAAGTCTCCAGGAAAAAGGAAACGTTCAAAGACCGTGATGTGTCTGAATGTATTAAGAGGAACTGTACGGTCCTGTCGCAAGATTTGGGGATGAATTAGTAACACATACAGTGAAAACTAAGCAAACAAAAGTGTAGGTGATTATTAATCCTAGAGAAAACACAAACCTACAAGGGAAAGGAAAACGGTTCATAATATATGATGTGGCTCAGCTGTAGCTAATATTTACATAGCTATAATAATGTAAACTTTACATATTGATTTAACCCCAAATGGTAATATTATATGGAAAGAATAGGTGATGTTAAGGAGGGAGGACCTTCATCGTCTATGAAATTAAATAGATACCTAACCCTGGAAAATTATGTATTTCACTGTAATCAGATAATTTAGAAATATGAAGCTAAATACTAAAAAAAATAAAAGTTTAAAAAAAAATTATCCACAGAAAGCAAGTTTGTAGGTGCATGTGTTTCTAGAATCTGTTTCACTGCAAACGTGTAGCCGCAGCCCTAACCAACTATTATGTAGAACAATGCCTTCTGTGTGTACTATCCATATGTGTCCAATTCTCACCCTACAACTATCTGTGGGGACCCTAATGACACGCCCAGGTGCAGGACAAAGGAATAGAGGACGTAGGCATCTCACCTACGAAGGCTTATTTAGAGTCTCAAACAATTAAGACTTTTAAAAATATCTATGGACTGGAACCTTGGTAATTCTTAGCCCTCATTTCCTGGTCCATATAAAAAAAAAAAAATAGTTCCACCTATATTCTGGGATCCAGCCTCCTTAAAATATTCTCTTCAAGAAATTCTCTTACCTTCCTCCTCTTCAATGCGATTCTTTTCACATTTGTTAGTATTTCAGGAAGATATCATTGAAAACCACACAACCACATATAAAAATATTTTATCCATTAAATACTAGCTTTTTAGTAAGAGAGTTAATGTCCATACATTGTTACAGTTGCTTAAACTTAACACTTCAGATCTGTCTTAGTTACCTAGTGCTGCTGTAACAGAAATACCACAAGTGGGTGACTTTAACGAACAGAAATTTATCTTCTCACAGTTCAGGAGGCTAGAAGTCTGATTTCAAGGCACCAGCTCTCGGAGAAGGTTCTCTCTCTGTGGGCTCTGGGGGGAAATCCTAGTCTCAGCATCTGTAGCTATGACATTCCCTGGTTCCTTGGTGATTTCTGTGTGGCATCTATCTCCCCCCATGTGTGTTCGCTTGTCTCTTTATCTATGCAACTCTTTGTATCACTCAGAAGTGATTTGATTTAGGGCCCACCCTACACTGGCACAGCCTCATTAATATAACAAAGAAAATCCTATTTCCAAATAAGGTTACAACCACAGATACAGGGGTCAGGACTGCAACATTTATTTTGGGGGGACACAATTTAATCCATAACGGGGTCCTCCTTGCTGTCTCTCTTTTTGTCTGCTTTACATCGAATGTATCAGGGATCTAAACGCTACTGACCATCTCCTCTGCCACCTCTTTGGTCCAAGCCACCATCATCTCCTCCCCTGCATGGCCACAATGGTGTTCAATGGGTCTCTCTGCTCCAGCCTTTGCCCTCTACCCACACACTCGAATTCATCAGCCAGTGTGACCCAGTTAAAACCTGTCAAATCATCTCTCTACACCACTCCAGCCACCCTGGCCTTCTTGTCGACCATTCCTGCAGGCTCCCACCTCAAGGTCTTTGCATGTGTTCCTCCCTCTGCCTGGGATGCTCTTCCCGCAGAAACCACCTGGCTCTTCCAACACCTTTTCAAGTCTTTGCTGAAACGTCTCCTTCTCCATGCAGCCTTCTCTGACCTCCCTATTTAAACTACAGCCACCCTCCACCACCATGAACACCCTCAATCACTCTTCCCCTGTTGTTTCTTCCCCAAAGCACTGGTCACATTTTAGCACACTACATAATCTACTTATTTAGTATAGTTATTTTTATTGTCTGTCTCTCAGTTTGTCATACCGTGATGGTTTACACGTAGTTATGATGTTGGAAGCTATGCCACCAGTATTTCAAATACCATCAGGGTCACTCATGGGGAATAGGTTTCAGCGGGGCTTCCAGACTAAGACAGACTAGAAAGAAAGGCCCGGTAATCAACTTCTAAAATGTAGTCAATGATAACCCTACGGATTACAACAGAATATTCTCCGATACATGGAAGATGAGCCTCCAGAGTTGGAAGGCACTCAAAATACACAGGGGCTGCAACAATGGACTGGAGTATACCAATGGTAGCGAAGATGGTACAGGACCTGGTAACATTTCATTCTGTTGTTCATGGGTTTGCCCTGTGTCAGAGAAGACGCATAGCAGTGGGTTTGGTTTTTGTTTTTGTTTTTTTGTATCCCCAATAAACTATTCCCCTAGAATAGTTTCTAGCAGGTAGTAGAATCTCAATAAATACTTCCTGAATGAATGACTATGGGACTAAATCCAATTAAATATCAATAAATCTCAGTGAAATATAACATTTTAAAATTCATCTTTCCCTCTAACGTAGTCCACAATACATCTATATATGTATAGAGCATTTTACCTCTTCCCAAACACTTACACCCACCGGGGTCTCAGTTAAGTCATCCGAGCACTTACTGCTATACACTGCATGAGGTGAGAAGACAGAAGCCTCGGGAGGAGAAGGGCTAGTCACCTCCAGTCTCCAGCTGTGTGGTCTCGGCAGTGCAAAGACGAGCGAGCGCCTCTTCACTCTTAGGATCATCATCTACGCTCAACATTATTTTCATCTGCTTACATGGTGGTTAACTAAAATTGTTATTTTCTACCTAGAAAAATGTATCACCAAATACGTGATTAAACTTTAAATTTCATTTAACTATGTTAACATAGCTTTGTTTTTCAGTATAATTAGCCAGCAGAGTCCCCAGGAGGCACAAGTGGTTAACGTGCTCAGCTGCTAACTGAAAGGTTGGAGATTCAAGTCCACTCAGATGAGCCTCAGAAGAAAGGCCTGGTGACCTGCTTCCCCAAAATCAGCCTCTGAAAGCCCTATGGGAGCACAGTTCTGCTCTTGACACACACGGGCTCACCATGAATAGGAACTGACTCCATGACAACTGGGTTCAATCCTAGCATTTATGGAATATTTACTCTGCACCAGGACTACGCTAAGTACTTTCCATAGAAAATCTCGTTTTAATCCTGAAAACACAACTTACAGGCAACTGTTATTGTAATTTTTATATTAGAGATGCAAAACCATATGAACCGTGAACTTGGTCATGAGGGACGGAGCTGGGGTTTGGCCCCAGGTAGACAATTCAGTGATCCAACAGAACGCGGAAATTGTCAAATGGTATCATTAATATCGCTCGCAAATAAAATTTTGCTGAAGATAATTAAAAAGCATTTGTAGCAGTACATCGACACGTAACTGCCAAAATTCAAGCTGGAGTTAGAAGAGGACGTGGAACAAGAGGTATCATTGCTGACGGATGTCAGATGGATCCTGGATGAAAGATGTTTACCTGGGTTTTATTGACTATGCAAAGGCATTCGACTGTGCGGATCATAACAAATTATTGGTAATATTGCAAAGAATAGAAATTCCAGAACACTTAATTGTGTTCACACTGAACCTGTACATAGACTAAGAGGTAGTCATTCAAACAGAACAAGGGATACTGCACAGTTTAAAATCAGGAAAGGTGTGTGTCAGGGTTGTATCTTTTCTCCAGAGTTATTCAGTCTGTATGCTGAGTAAATAACCCAAGAAGCTGGACTATATGAACAACACAGCATCAGGATTGAAGGAAGACTCATTAACAACTTGCCATATGCAGATGACGCAACCTTCCTTGCTGAAAGTGAAGAGGACTTGAAGCACTTTCTGATGAAAATCAAAGGCTACAACAGTCTTTAGTATGGATTACACCTCAACCCAAAGAAAACAAAAATCCTTACAACAGACCAAAAGGAACATCATGATAAACAAAGAAAAGATTGAGTTGTCAAGGATTTCTTTTTATTTGGATCCACAATCAATGCCATGGAAGGAGCAGTCAAGAAATCAAACAACTTATTGCATTAGGAAAATCTGCTATAAAAAACCTCTTTAAAGTGTCGAAAAGATGTTACTCTGAGGACCGAGGTGCACCTGACCTAAGCCATGTATTTTCAATTGCCTCATATGCATGCAACAGCTGGCCAATGAGTAACAAAGATGGAAGAAGAATTGATGCCTTTGAATTATGGTGTTGGTGAAGAATACCAAATACACCATGGACTGCCAGGAGAGTGAGCAAATCTGTCTTGGAAGAAGTACAGTCAGAATGCTCCTTAGAAGCAAGGATGGGGAGACTTCATCTCATGTACTTTCGACATGTTATCAGGAGGGACCAGCCTGGAGAAGGACATCATGCCTGGTAAAGCAGAGGGTCAGCGAAACAGAGGAAGACCCTCAATCAGATGGATTGACACATTGGCTGCAACAATGGTCTTAAACACAGTAAAGGCCATGAGGATGACACAGGACCAGGCAGTGCCTCGTTCTGTTGTACATAGGGTTGCTATGAGTTGGAAATGACTTGACTGTACCTAACAACAACTGCTATTTAAGTGAAGGTGCCCTGGTGGCACAGTGGTTACACACTCAGCTGCTAACCAAAAGATCGTCAGTTTGAATCCACCAGACAGCTGATGTGGCAGTCTGCTTAGGTAAAGATTCACAGCCTTGGAAACCCTATGGGGCAGTTCTACTCTGTCCTACAGGGTCCCTATGAGTCAGAACTGACTTGAGGGAAATGGATTTGTTTTTTTCGCTTGGCCATTTAAGCAGTGATTGTGTTTGGGGCTCAGATTCATTTGAGAATGAGAAGAAAGTCATGAGCCCTCTCCTCAGAAAGGATGGTCCAGACAGGTACAACTCTGTGTCCAATTCCTTAAAGGTCAAAATCCCCCAGTTAAACACCTTTGATCTAAACACAGCTATAGAATAATGATATAAGAATCTCTTAGAACCTACAGACTGGGAAAAATTTGGGGGCTATTACAAATCAGACAAAGGCCTAATCTCTAAAATCTATAAGAAAATTCAACACCTCTACAACAAAAAGACAAATAATCCAATTAAAAAATGGGCAAAAAAATGAACAGACACTTCAACAAAGAAGACATTCAAACAGCCAACAGACTCATGAGGAAACGCTTGTGATCACTAGCCATTATACAGAAATGTAAATCAAAACCACAAAGAGATACCATCTCACCCCAGCATTACTGGCACAAATCAAAAAAACAGTAAATAACAAATGTTGTAGAAGCTGTGGGGAGACTGGAATTCCTATGCACCGCTGGTGGGAATGTAAAATGATACAACCATTTGGAAAATGATATGGCGCTTCCTTAGAGAGCGAGAAATAGAAATAACCATATGATCCAGCAATCCCACTCCTAGGAACATATCTGAGAGAAATAAGAGTCATCACATGAATGGACATACACACATCCATGTTCATTGCAGCATTATTCACAACAGCAAAAAGGTGAAAACAACCTAGATGCCCATCAACAGATGAATGGATAAACTGTGGTACATACACACAATGGAGTATTATGCAATGATAAAGAACAACAATGAATATGTGAAGCATTTCATTAACATGGATGAATCTGGAGAGCATTATGCTGAGTGAAATAAGTCAATAACAAAAGGACAAATATTGCATGAGACCACTACTGTTAAAAACTCATGAAAAGGTTTACATATAAAAAGAAACAATCTTTGATGGTTATGAGGGAGAGGAGGGGTGGGAATGGAAAAACACTAGACAATAGATAAGTGGAAACTTTGGTGAAGGGTAAGACAGTACACAGTACTGGGGAAGCCAGCACAACTTGTACAAGGCAAGGTCATGAAAGCTCCATAGAGACATATCCAAACTCCCTGAGGGACCGAATTACTGGGCTGAGGGCTGTAGGGGCCATGGGCTCAGGGAACATCTAGCTCAATTGACAGAACATAGTTTATAAAGAAAATGTCTACATTCTCCCTCGGTAAGTAGTGTCTGGGGTCTTAAAAGCCTGTGAGCAGCCATCTAAGATACTCCACTGGTCTCACCTCTTCAGGAGCAAGAAGAATGAAGAAAACTAAATACATAAGAAAGAGATTAGTCCAAAGGACTAATGGACCACATCTACCATGGCTTCCAACAGACTGAGTCCAGTACAACGAGATGGTGCCTGGCTACCACCACTCGCTGCTCTGACAGGGATCACAATATATGGTCCTGGACAGAGCTGGAGAAAAATGCAGAACAAAAATCTAACTCAGAAACAAAGACCAGACTTGCTGGCCTGACAGAGAGTATGGCCCCCAGATGCCCTTTCAGCTCAGTAATGAAGTCACTCCTGAAGTTCACCCTTCAGCCAAAGATTGGATAGACCCAGAAAACAAAACAAGACTAAAGGGGCACACCAGCCCAGGGGCAAGGACTAGAAGGCAGGAGGGAACAGGAAAGCTGGTAAGAGGTAACCCAAGGTTGAGAAGGAGAGTGTTGACATGTTGTGGGGTTGTTAACCAACTCCATAAAACAATATGTTCACTAACTGTTTAACGAGAAACGAGTTTGTTCTGTAAACCTTCATCTAAAGTATAATAAAAAAAAAAAATTAAAAAAAAGAATCTCCTAATCATACATGCTTAGTTACATAAAGGGGGGCATTGGTGGGTCAGTGGTAAAACTCTCACCTCCTATGAGGGAGGCCCCAGTTTGACTCCCAGCCAATGCATCTCATGCACAGCCACCACCTGGCTGTCAGCACAGGCTTGTGTGTTATCATAATGCTGAACAAGTTTTATTAGACCTTACAAACTAAGATTGAAGCAAGTCCTGAAAATTTACTTCCAAAAAGCAGCCATAAGGAGACTTCTAAGCCAACTGGCAAAATAAATTCTATTATGAAAACATTCTGCATCCCACTCTGAAGTGTGGCATCTGGGGTCTTAAATGCTAACAAGCGGCCATCTAAGATGTATCAATTGGTCTCAACCCACCTGGATCAAAGGAGAATGAAGAACACCAAGGTCACACGATAACTATGAGCCCAAGAGACAGAAAGGGCCACATGAACCAGAGACTTACATCATCCTGAGACCAGAAGAACTAGATGGTGCCTGGCCACAACCGATGACTGCCCTGACAGGGAGCACAACAGAGAACCCCTGAGGGGGCAGGAGATCAGTGGGATGCAGACCCCAAATTCCCATAAAAAGACTAGACTTAATGGTCTGACTGAGACTAGAGGAATCCCGGCTGTCATGGTCCCCAAACCTTCTGTTGGCCCAGGACAGGAACCATTCCCGAAGACAACTCATCAGACATGGAAGGGACTGGACAATGGGTTGGAGAGAGATGCTGATGAAGAGTGAGCTACTTGTATCAGGTAGACACTTGAGACTCTGTTGGCATCTCCTGTCTGGAGGGGAGATGGGAGGGTACAGGGGGTTAGAAACTGGCAAAACGGTCACAAAAGGACAGACTGGAAGGAGGGAGCAGGTTGACTCATTAGGGGGAGAGGAAATGGGAGTATGTAGTAAGGTGTATATAAGCTTATATGTGACAGACTGACTTCATTTGTAAACTGACACTTAAAGCACAATAAAAATTATTTAAAAAAAAAATCAGCCAGTGAAAACCATACAGATCACAATGGTTTGATCCACAACCAATCATGAGTTGGAAACAACGCAATGACAGCTAACAAGATTAATAGCTAGGTATACTGTGTATTTCTTGGGGCTAATCCCAAAGCCTTTTATACGGGGTCTTTTTCACCTTTGTAATCTCTTAGAGTTAGATATATTGAGGCCCAACAATGATATCCTTAAATTGGAACTTCATTAAAAAAGTTTCCAAAGGACTCTGCCACTGCAATGTCTTTGGTTGTAGCATTTATAGTCTTTTGTTGCTGTTGTTCTAGAAAATCCTGATTTTCTACCTTCAAGTGCTTCTCTCTGAAATTGAAACGATGATTAAGGATTAAAACAAGCAAACCAGAAAACATGATTTTTGGAGTGGCTTCCTCTATAGACATCTTGTAGGCCTGAATCCATGGTGAAAATGTAGCCTGTTCAAAATACACTGTGGCATTAATGCTAATTAATTCACAACTGCAAGAGGCTTTTCCCTTGAGGGACCAAATCTCAGCTGGAAATCATTAATTTTGATGGCTTGCCTATCACCCTAGAATGAATTCACCAAGTCATAGAAATTTCTCTGAAAAGAAAAGAATCACATTCTCTTTGCTATTGAGTATTCGTAACAGAACAGAGTTGAACTCTCTTCAAAGCAACAAGGTGCACCATTTATAACCAAAGGTCCTATAAAATGTGCCTTGGGCTCCACCAAGCAGAATCCCCACAGCCACTCAAGTCCCTTCCCTAATATACCTAATACACACCAAATCAGCTACAAATGGGCCCTCGTGCCCCCTGGGGCACAGAAGAAGTTCATGAAATGGAGCCCATTATCCCACATTGGAAACTTGAGTTGATTTGGACTTGGCACTTCATTTAGAGAAATGTCCTGGAGGCATATCTTTTCTGGAAGGTTGGGATTGGCGTAGGTTACTGGCTGTTGCCAATTTAATTCTGCAGAACACTTTTAAACCTAAAAGAGTAAGACTTTTAAAAATATTTCCTTCAGGATGACTTCTGAAAATAAAATTGAGTTGTAACATCTAGAAGTTACTGGAACATTTCAAAATTAAACCAACCCAGCATCATTCACTTCTAAGAGAGAGGGTGAAGACAGTGCCAGTCAAAGCATTGTATAAAAAAAATAGTGTTTGATTAAAAAAAAAAAAAAATCAGATCTTATTTGTAAAGACAAAATTGTTCTAATGTGAAATGGTCTTATAAGGAAGAACTAATGCACATACATTCTACTGAAGGATGACACAGGACCACACATTTAGCACACTTGAGATCCCGTTATAGGTGTGTCCACATGAGGATGATCTGATGTGAGACTCCAGTGAGACTTTTGCCGACGCAACACCAGGTGCAAGAGGTCACGGGTGGGTCTAGAACTCAGGCTCACAGTAGACTCTAAGTCAACAGTGTCTTTATTTGCATATTTGAGGGTATCTAAATCTTCATTTGCATATTTGGGGGTATCTACAGTATCATATTCCACCACTGGTCTGTCACTGTATTGTACTGAGGTGGCTTCCATGTTGCTATGTGGCTGGAAGCTATGCCACCAGTATTTCAAATACCAGCAGGGTCATCAATAGTGGACAGGTTTCAGCGGAGCTTACAGACTAAGACAGATTAAGAAGGGCCTGGTGATATATTTCTGAAAATTAGCTAATGGGAACATTACGGAGCACAGGAGAACACTGTCCAAGTTGCTTGCTTTGGACACGTTGTCAGGAGGGGTCAACTGCTGGAGGACAACATCATATTTGGTAAAGTAGAGGGCCAGCAAGGGCAAGGCAGACACTTGGTGAGATGGATTGACAGAACAGCCACAAGGATGGGCTTAAACATGCTGGCAATTGTAAGGATGGTGAAGGACCAGGCAATGTTTCTTTCTGTTATACATAAGGTTACCATTAGCTGGAGTTGACTCACAGCAGCTAATAACAACAACAACATGGTACCATCTTCATAATATAGTACATACAACTCACTCAGTGATTACTAAGGCCCAACATGGATACCACTAGAAAATATTAGGAAGTCAGTCTACTACCGTCAGAAAAATATTTAGCAAACAGAAAACAAACCCATGATCCCAAGTCACTATCACAAGAACTATTTCCACATTTGCATATTTGGACCAACTCTATGAATTTATAAAGGAAACAGTTTATACAGTTTTGAATCATTTCTTTAAAATGCAGGAGGCCAGTGGAGTAGAAGGATGTTAGAGGCAATACCTCTAATTTCAGTAAGAAATGTGCGGAAACGAGGATGTAACTAGTAAGTATTAATATTTCCATACATTAGAAACAGGTCTAAGTCAACCCTACAGAAATTCTTAAGAAATCTAACATTAGACTGGCACTAATCTTGTATTATTTAACATTTCATTAGTTACTTAAAGTTAATATAATGGAAGGAATGCTAATAACAAGAATGATATTTACAAGAAGTGACATTCACTGAATACTGTGTCAGACACTATTCATTACCTTATTTAATCCCCCCTGAGCCCCATTTTTTTTTTTTTTTTTGACCCAGGTGCTACTGTTACACTGAGAAAGTTGAGGCACGACACTGACTAACTACAGTTCATGGCGGTAGAAGGAAACAAAGATGGTAGAGGGACCAGAAGACTCGATTTGGGATAACAATGATGGCAGGATTCTGATAATTTTGCAATGGCTGCCAGGGCCTAGAGGATTAAATGTTGCGTGTGAACCAAAGTTGTTGTTATGGTTAGGTGCTGTTGAATCTTTTCCAACTCATAGCGACCCTACGTACAACAGAACGAAACACTGTTCTGCATCATCCTTATGATCGTTGTTATGCTTGAGGCCATTGTTGCAGGCACTGTGTCGATCCATCTCCTTGAGGGTCTTCTTCTTTTTGGCTGATCCTTTACTTTACCAAGCATGATGTCCTTATTAACCAAAGTTAATAAGAGGCAAATTTTGTCTCTATGCAAGGTAGAATGTTCTAACAATTAGGCCCGCCTGACATTGAGACCGTTCTTAGACTATCTGAGAAGGAACTGTCTTGGGGAATCCACAGGGCAGGGGTTGAAGATTGATCTGACAATGTCTAAGGTTCTTATACCTTCCTATTAGGAAGTATGAAATAATTATGAAATACATATTTCTCTGCCTTGTAATATATTGATTCTATAACCTAATCCCCTCCAAAGCTTCTTTTCTGACTTAACGCCAGAAAGGGTCCTATGATTAATTACACATTAACTCTAATTCCTAAAATAGTTTATACAATTATCGAGACAATTTAAATTGAACATGCTTTGCAAAATACATTACTTTTTGTCCCTAAATTAGTCCTAATTAACTACATGTGTCATATAGCTGAAAGCTTATAGCTCAAATCCAAGATAAAAGCATAAGAATGATGAGATTAAACACACACATATACACATACACACTTAAGAGGAATCAAAATGTGGAGAAGACAATATATTTGATTATTATCACTATTTAATGATGCTTTGTGCTAGTACTGCGCTTGGAGCCAACATCACAGATATGACCATCATTCGCTATTCTTTCTACCATTTTAAGAGCGTCTCCACTGTTTGTACTGGGTAAAACCCGTGAGTTTGGCAGGTCAGACAAATGCATAAAATGGTCTGGAGGGATTCCAGCGGCAGCTAAATATTGATATTAAAAAATACTAATAAAATCCATTACAGTGAATTTTGGTGGGGGGGAAGGGGATCTTCCAATATCTGAAAATAACTTTCTCTGAAATCAATACCTTTCCGCAAACACACACCGGAGGCCCCTGCCGGCCAGAGACTATGCCAGGCACTGTGGGTAGTAGAGACAAGCAATCCACTGGCTGGGATCAATCTAAGAAGGGAGGGTGCAGACGTGGGGGTGGGGAGTGAGAGCAGGGAGCACTGGAAGTGCAGAGGGCAGTGGATTCTGAGTGGCAGGGTTAGTCAGAGGATGTCAGCTGCAGCTTATTTTGCAACTTCAATTCCCCGATCTGGGCACTTTCTTCCTTTTTGAGGGACCTTACACTGGAGCCCTAGTGGCGCAGTGGTTAAGTGCTCAGCTGTTAATCCAAAGGTCGGTGGTTCAAACCCACTAGCTGCTCCACAGGAGAAAGATGTGGCAGTCTGCTTCTGTAAAGAATTACAGTCTTGGAAATCCTATTGGGCAGTTCTACTCTGTCCTATGGGGTCGCTATGAGTCAGAACTGACTCAACAGCAATGGGTTTTTATACTGGAGCAGCAGTTCTCCATTGCAGGTGATGTCGTCCCCAGGGAGTATTTGGCAATGTCTAGAAAAATTGTTGGAAACCCTGGTGGAGTAGTGGTTAAGTGCTATGGATGCTAACCAAAATGTCGGCAGTTTGAATCTGCCAGATGCTCCTTGGAAACATTGTGGGGCAGTTCTACTCTGTCCTGTAGGGTCACTATGAGTTAGAATTGGTTTGACAGCAATGGGTTTGGGGTTTTTGGGGGGTTTAGAGAAATTGCTGACCATGAGGACTAGGCAGTTGGGTGCTTCTATGACATCTGGTGGGTAGAGGTCAGGGATGCTGCTGAACATCTTACATGTGTCAGTCCCCCCAGCCCAAAATGTCAATAGCGCCATGATTGAGAAACCCTGGGTTGTGGCGTAACACCTGCAGACTCTTGGTCCTTCTCTCCCTTTTGTCCTTGGATGATGTATGTGAGAAGTGAATCTGGGAGAAAGACGTGGCCCATCCCCTTTTTCTCCTCTCCTCTTGCTGACCCTGTTGGCTCATAAGAGAGCACACCCTCTCTTCTGCTCTTCGCAACTGGGTAAAATGAGAGGTAAGACCCTCCCTGCAGTGTAGGGGAAGGCTTCAGCGGTCCAGGTCTGCCTGGCTCTGGGACTCAGTGTTTGGAATCTGTTGTTGCTGAGACAGATAGGGCATTGGACTGGCTGAGATAGATAAACTCTTGCTCAATACTCCTAACTGAAGCCTCACACAAGCTTCACCGCCCCTCCCCTCCTATGGGTTCTTGGAATGTATTCCCTTCTGAGTAAATAAATAACCTTTTCTTACATTTTGTCAGCAGCAGGTAAATGGCAACTTCCTCAGGGTTGATTTTCAGGTCCCCCACCAGATGCGGAGCTTGGGCAACATCCCAGAGTGGGTCCTGTTCCACAACCCAGCAGCCCTGGAGACGGACTCCATCTTTGTTCTGATAGCCCTTGTAGGGGGTGTCCGTCCATCTTGAGTTCCACCTGCACGCGCATCTGATTTTCATAATCCCTCCCTTTCTCTTGGAAATCTCCACCCATTTCATGAATAAAGATAATGTCCCCCCGCCCCCGGAAAAAAAAAAAAAACCTTTATAAACCCTGGGAGGTCCTTTGGAGAGACTGGAGGCAGAAGCTCCTCTCTGTCTCTCCCTTGCAAGCCTCAGCCTTCTTTCTGCCACTAATTAAACCTTTGCTTGTGTGGAACTTCTGAGCCTCTCCTGGTCATTCTTGGTCAGGAGAAGGAAGAACTTAAGATGAACTTAGTTTCGAACTGGGAAATCTTAACCTGCAACATTGCCACCCATCAACACCACATTTCCAAGCCGAGACTTGTCATAAAAATTTCATATTTTGGTCTCTATTTGCCTGACCGCTCCCTGTCCCTCCTGTGACCCCAACTCCTCAGTATGTTTCCTTTTTCAAAATGGGTGACTGAGAGCTTGACATAACTAACTCCATGATGAACCTATAAGTTTTTCTCCTTTCTCTGCCTGCCTCCTTCACATACCTCTGTTAAAGACTTTGTTTTGACCTAATGTTAATGACTTGGTTCTTTGTTTTAATCCTGATACAAATAAGCTTGGGTTTGTTCTTTCAGACCACCTGTGGCTTACAACCCCCCACAGGAAAATCAGAGGCCAGGTATCTGATATGTATCTCTTTAGTCTCATAAAGAGTCTCTTGTCACTATCTTATAATGAATAACTCCTCTGGCCAGGCCATCTGTGGACCACAACGACACTTGTAACCCTCGTAAAATCCTATATAAGCTCTAATGTAAAATTGCTCTTATGGACTCCATAGAGACCGCCTGTGTTGCTGCCAGTCCCTGGTGATATACACATCTCCTTAACAAACTTTCTTACTCTTTCTGACCTGGAGTTTGTTTCATTGGCTCGACTGCTCCAGGGCATGGACCTTAAGCGGGTAACACTCCCACCCCTGCCCACCACTTCACCCTTACCCTTCACCCTCCCTCTCCTAACTGGTTCCAGGTATGGGAACCAATTGTCTTACTAAAAAAAAAGTCTTACTGGCTTTCCTAAAATCCCAAAATCAGTCACCCTTGAATCTAAAACACATGATAAACCCACTGCCGTCAAGTTGATTCCGACTCACAACGACCCTATAGGATAGAGTAGAACTGCCTCATAGGGTTTCCGAGGCTGTGATCTTTCTGGGAGCAGACTGCCACATCTTTCTCCTGTGGAGTAGCTAGTGGGTTTGAACCACCGACCTTTCGAATCACAGCTGAGCACTTTAACCTCTGTGCCACCAGGGATGCTAAAATATAAGCCTTAGCTAAACTCCTCCAATGTCAAAGCTTAATATAAAACCAAAAAACCAAACCAGCTGTCAACAAGTTGATTCCGACTCGTGGGGACCTCATACGTTGCGGAGCGGAACTGTGTTCTAGAGGGTTTTCATGGCTGTGATCTTTCAGAAGTAGGTTGTCAGTCTTTTCTTTGGGTGGGTTCAAACCACAAACCTTTCAGTTAGCTGGTAGGTACTTAACCATTGCACCTCCAGGGCTCCTTGGTGGTGGTGGTGTATGCTGTTGAGCTGATTCCAACTGCACAGAGTAGAACTGTCCCATAGGGTAATAAGGGAGCCAGGTGGTTTCTCCCGCACAGCTGCAGATCTTTTGGTTAGCAGCTGAGCGCTTTAACAACTGAGCCACCAAGGCTCCTTAACCATTTGAAAAAGACCTCTTTAAGAGACAATCAGCCAGAGCTTCAATTCAAGCCAGGCACACAAAGTCCTTCCTCTGGAGGCCTGTGCATATGTAAATCAGGGCACTCTGCACCTTTGCCTCTTTGAATGCAAATAGAGTGTTTGCAGCTTCTGCGGAGATGCACTGCCCAACCTCCTCTCTAAAAATTCAATAAGGCCTCTGCTTCTCCATTCCAGTTAGAAAGTCTTAATATGCTTGGTTAACACTTGATTTTCCAGAACCTTCTTTTTGATTAACATTCTTATTTCCTTATGAATAAAAAAAAAAAAATTTTTTTTTTTTTTTTTATTACTTGATGAAAATGTAGACTATGGAGGTGGTTCTTCTGTGTGTTAAATATATGTAGTCTCTACCCGCTGGCTTTCTCAACTTCACCTTCTTGGGATGAAAGGGTGAGGTACCATCTTGCATGTTAACGTAGAAAAAAGGAAAACGTAAAGTACTTTTAGAAGAGAAGAGAGTAGTCAAAGTAAGAATATCTAGGATCTTGACTCATCATCTTCATTTGCTTCTATGACTCAAAAGAGAATGCTCATTGGTTTGAAATTTAAACTGATCAACTATTCACAAATCATTTTTTTAAACCCCAAAGTCATCCAGAAATAAATCAGCCAAGGAATTCACCACTCTCTCCTCTTCCCTTGCACACACGCCTGTTCTTGCTGATTTGCACGGACTTCCCCCCACTGGACTGAAAGTCCCAAATGAGCAAGAGCTGCCCCGTTCAAGCTTGCACTGCTAACACCTAGTGTAGCTCTGACACAAACAAGATGTAACTGTTTACCGAATTCAATTCAATTCAGAGGTTATATGAGCAGACAAGTCACAGAGAAGGAAACACAGCTCGTCAAAAAACATACAGAATTGATAGGAGTTAAAGAAGTGCCACAAATAGCCACAGCATTTCAAACGCACCTGCATTCATTTGATATGAAAGCATGCACGCCTTTTAGAAAGCAATTTGGTTTTAAGTGTCAAGCACTGGAAAAATGTCAGTAACCCAGTGTTCCCACTCTCGGGAGCCTATTTTTATAATTACAATATTTACCATTTATGAAAATACCTAAGTCTCAGTCATTGAGTCATGAAACTTTAAATGTTATTGCATCCTTTCATACTAAAAAAACCAAAATAATAATAATCTTATGTGATAGATGTTAGTCCCATTTTAAGAATGAGAAATGGAGGTTCACAGACAATCATTAAAGTTCAGAAGACCACCAAGGTCATGTGGCCGGGCAGTGGCAAAGTCAACATTTAAACCCAGATCTGTTGGTTTGTAGGTTCACCAAAAAGTGAAACATAGAACTCCCACATGACTCCAAAGTTCCCCTCCTGGGTATATACTCAAAAGACTTGAAAGCTGGAACACAAACAGATACGCGTACACCAATGTCCACAGCAGCATCATTCACAACAGACAAAAGGTGGAAATAACCCAAGTATCTATCATCAGATGAATGGACATACAACGGAATACTACTCAGCCATAAAGAGAAATGAAGTCCCGATACATACGACAACATGGATGAACCATGAAAACATTATGCTCTCTGAAATAAGCCAGTTCCAAGAGGGACAAACATTGTTTGATTCAATTTAAATGAAATATCTGCAACAGGTAAATGCGTAGAGACCAAAGTTTATTAGTGGTTACCAGAGGGAGGAGCCACCTTCCACTAAGGCAAGGTGAAGAGAAGGACCCTCCCACCTGGGTGCTCTGCTCTGATTCTGAGTTAGTCTGAGAGGTAACTTTCATTCCCAGGTGAGTCACAGCCTTCAAGGAATGTCCTGGCCCCAGTCACTAAGGGGCGCAGCTTTCGTCTACGCCTCAAGCATTATTCTGATGGTTAGCTGCCTTCAAGTTGCTCCTGACTTAAGGCAACTCCATGCACAGCAGAACACAATGCTGCTCAGTTCTGTGCCATCTCCATGATCGGCAGCAAACCAGACCATTGTTATCCATTCCGTTTGGTCACTGACTGATTTTTAGAAGGAGATCACCAGGCCTTTCTTCCTAGTCCATCTTAGTCTGAAATCTCCACTAAAACCTGTTCAACATACAAGCCTTCACTGACAGGTGGTGGCTGCGCACGAGGTTCATTGGCCATGAACTGAACCTGGATCTCCTGTATGGAAGGTGAGAATTTCTACCACGGAACCACAGTTGCCTCATATAAGCATTAAAACGACAGAAATAGCACAAGAGGGATCATCCCTGACATATAGCCTTGCCCTTCCATGCAAGTAGCAATGATCACGATTCTGAGAGATTTTACAGGAAAAGAATAATTACTTTCTTATTTCCAAGAAGTTCCTGGGTAAGATTTTGAAAAATCTACCAAAATTAAAATGCACACAAGGCTACAAATAAACAATGAGAACCCATGTAGTTCTGACCCATGTTGTCTCCTCCTAAAGTCAGTATTGGAAAGAATTGCACCAGAATCCAGACTGGCGCTATTACTCTGAGATTTAGTCTTATCTTCTGTGTAGCAGGAGGTCTTACTCACTTCCTCTGCATCTCATTCAGGGTAGTGTTAGCTGTTGTAACAAATAAAGCCCAGATTTGAGGGGGTCAGTCTAACACGTTTATTTCTCGCTTTTTTAAAAGTCAAATTAAGGTGATCCTGGTTGGTATTCTTGATTGGCAGATGCCCTTCCCCTACATAAGAATTCAGAAACCTTGGATCCTGAGACTGAAAAACACCAAAGACATATGGTAAGGATGAGCCCAAGAAACAGAAAAGGCCACACATACCAGAGACTACATCAGCCTGAGACTGGAAGAACTAGATGTTGCCTGGCTACCACCGAACTCTGCCCTTACAGGGAACACAACAGAGAATCCCTGATGGAGCAGGAGAACAGTGGGATGCAGATTTCAAACTCTCATAAAAAGACCAGGCTTAATGGTCTGACTGAGACCAGAGGGACCCTGCCAGTCATGGTTCCCAGACCCTTTG
The DNA here is from genome assembly GCF_030014295.1 of Loxodonta africana. NCBI lineage: Eukaryota > Metazoa > Chordata > Mammalia > Proboscidea > Elephantidae > Loxodonta > Loxodonta africana. Next base: position 221,193,726 of record NC_087343.1, read on the forward strand.
TTAGCCCAAGATTGGAACCATTCCCGAAGCCAACTCTATAGACAGGGATTGGACTGGACTATAAGACAGACAATGATACCGGTGAGGAGTGAGCTTCTTGACTCAGCTCCTGTCTGGTGGTGAGAGGAGAAGGCGGCAGGTGGCGGGGTGAGGTGGGGGAACAGAAGCTGGCTGAATGGACACAGGGAATTCAGGGTGGAGATGAGTGTGCTCTCATTAGGGAGAGAGCAGCTAGGAGTACATAGCTAGGAGTACACAGGAGTACAAGTCAGTCTGAGAGACTGACTTGATTTGTAAACTTTCACCTAAAACACAATTTAAAAAAAACACCTTGGCTTCTGCTGTGCGTGGTCCTTCATCCTCTTGTACAGTGGCTCTGAAACTGGAGTGCACATCAGAGTCACCTGGAGGGCTTGATAAGGCAGCCTGTTGGGTTCCATCCCCAGAGTGATTCAGTACGTCTGCAGTCGGGCCTGCGCTTTTACCCACAGAATGAGCTTGCAAGTGATGCTGCTGCTGCAGAGGGGTCCACATTTTGAGGGCCAGTGCCCTAAAACCAGCCAGCCCAGGAGGAAGAGCCTGTGGAGAGGCAGGCCACTGCTTAGCCACCATGGTTCAGGAGAGGCATTCTTTCAACTCAGTCCCCCTGGCCTGAGCTGGAGTCATGTGGACTCACCCAGGTGTGCCAGGATGGGAATGTTGTCCAAGGCGGGGCAGCTGCTTCCCAGGGTCAACTCTACAAAATGAGAAGGGTGCCTGGGTTGTGGTAGGGGACAGCCATCTCTGCTGCTGTTCCGTAATTCTTCTACAGAGCTAGGTGTGTCCTTGCTGAGAATTCCCCCGGCTGATCGTGCTCCGTTAGCTGCCGTAAGAAAGTACCACACACTGGGTGGCTTAAAACAGCAGAAATGTATCATAGTTCTGAAGGCTAGAGGCCCAATGTCAGGGTGTCGGTATGTTGGGGCTCCAAGGGAGAATCTATTTCATGTCTCTCTCCTAGCTTCTGGTGACAGCTAACGATCCTTGGCATTCCTTGGCTTATACCTGCATCACTCCAATCCGTACCTGTCTCCACATGGCCATCTTCCCTCTGTGTCTGTTTCTTCTCTTCTTTAATAAACACACCAGTCAAGCAGCACGAGGGCCCATCCTACTCCAGTATGACCTCAGGTCGACTTAACTGATAACATCTCCAAAGTTCTCCAAATAAGGTTACATTCACAGGCCCTGAGGGCTAGGACTTTAACATATCTTTCTAGACAACACAATTCAATCCATAGCATTTCCTTGCTCCAAAACATATTGAAATTGTGTTTGCTTTGCACACCCAGGCTGAAGGAGAGGGTCATATTCCTCTCCCCTCATCACCTTTCTTCTTCTTAGTCATAGACAAAGATGAAAAAAAGGGTATAACCAAACCCAGACAACTAATCATAGGACAAATGGAGAAATGGAGAAGCGTGGTCTGCAGGAAGACTGGGGAGGGAAGAAGTGGGAGTCCTTTTACTGAGGACTCCTCTAGGCATCACAGAGAAACTCCTCGTACTTGGGCAGGGGTAGTAATTGAGAGATGCTTGTGTAGGAATGGAGTCCCTGGGTAGTGCAAATAGTTAACACACTCAGCTGTTAACCAAAAGGTTGGAGGTTTGAGCCTACCCAGAGGTGCCTCAGAAGAAAGGCCTGGCAATCTACTGCTGAAAAATCAGCCATTGAAAACCCTATGGAGCACAGTTCTAGCCTGACACTCGTGGGGTCACCATGAGTCAGCACTGACTTAACGGCAGCTGATTTCATTTTGGGGTTTTTGTGTAGGTAAAGGGTATGCTTCACTATCCACTTCTCTCCCCTTGTGTTATTAATTTAATCTAAGGATAAAATATAGTTTTTATTTGCCAAAGTCACTGTATCACTTATAACTTGTAGAATTACAGTTTTCTCCGTTGAAGACCGTCTCCTAAATCTGGCAGGAAGTTAAGTCCCAGCTGCATATTTCGTTCTTTACAGTTTTCAGAAATGATTCTCAACAGCCAGCCCACTGGCACAAGTGGAAATGCTCCTTAGGAAAAGACCACCTCTGGGAGATGCAAGTGATGCTTCTTCCTGCCAACCTTGAAAAGAAGAGCCACCTCTAACAGGCCTGTCACGGGCTCCCAATTTGAGAAAGCAGGGTAATGCCAATATGTGTGTTGTTGTTGTTGTTAGCTGCCGTCGAGTTGACTTCAACTCATGGCGACCCCACGTACGACAGAACGAAACACTGTCCGGTCCTGCACCATCTTCACAGGCATTGGTATGCTTGAGTCCATTGTTGCAGCCACTGCATATCTTGAGTGCCTTCCAACCTAGGGAGCTCATCTTCCAGCACTGTGTCAGACAATGTTCTGAGTTTTCATTGGCTAATCTTTGGAAGTAGATCCCTTTTTCCTAGCCCGTCTTAGTCTGGAAGCTTTCTACCGAAACCTATCCACCATGGGTGACCCTGCTGATATTTAAAATACTGGTGGCCTAGCTTACAGCATCATAGCTACACGCATGCCACCACATTACGACAAACTGACAGACGGAGCGTAGGACATTCCTTTAACTGCCTGGAACAGGGCTCTGTAAATTTTGACATAAATGAAACTTAAATCTTTTGTATGGAAGGCAAAAAAACTAAATTAAGTACAGAAGGCCTTCTCCCAGATTTAAGATGTGAAGTTTCAAATATTCAGTTACCTTTCCACCGGGCCAGCCCAAGCAATGACATGCTTTACTTATAGCGTCACTATGAGTCAGACGGCACTGGGTTTGGTTTGGTTTTGGTTTTGGTTCTCTAAAATTCAAGCCTTTCATGCAGCATACAGCCTCATTTATATCTAAGTACAAGCTGATTTAATAATAAAAATTATAATAATAAAATAATAATAAATATTTCTGCCTTAGTTGAGTGCTGCTGTGTATTTTGAGAATGGATGATTTCAGTTTGGATAAAGTAGATGGAAGGGGAACTCTGGTTCTATCTCAATAGAGTCAAGGTCTTTGACTCACACAAGACAGCCTGGGAGGTCATAGTCAGCTGGGTGGTAGCGACACTTGGAGGTGAGAAAAGGCTCAGAAAGACAGGTAGGACAATAAGGATGAAGTAACTACTTGGAAATTTTGCCTGAAAGGTTCAAGATAAGTAGTTGTTGTTAAGTGCCATTAGGTAGGCTCTGACTCATAGCAACCTTATGTATAATAGAATGAAACATTGCCTGGTCCTGCTCCATCTTCAGCATTGTTGGTATGTTTGAGTCCCTTTTTTGGCTACTGTATCAGTCCATCTCACAGAGATTTCCCTCATTTTTGCTGGTCTTTTACCTTACCAACCATGATATCCTTTTCGCATATGGCCCAGAAAATGTCTTTCATAGTTTACAAATATCACAGTCAATCTATCAGATGGTTAGAACGATATTAAGCCCAGTAAATCTCAAATTGATTATCGTTTCTCAAGCCTAGGTTAGTCAGCTTGTAGTCTTTCAAGTAGATAAAAGATATTTTAGCTAAGCAACCACTGTGTGCTGAGCAGAGAATGCTAAAGCATTCCACTTTCTCCAAATTTAGTGGAGGAATAGGATAAGAACTCCCAGGACTCTCTTACAAAAGAGTTCTGTATGTTCAGAAGCAGGAACAGTGATCAGAAAGGGAAAAAGCCACTGAGCATGAAAGAATAAAAATGGTACCCAGACTCCTAGAGAGTGAGACTTTGTGGTGTACTCAAAAGACCAAGCGTGGCTTCAGCAAAATCTTTCACCTCACTGTCCTCTTGTTAGTCAGTTAAAAAAACTGAAGATTAAAAATGCCAACTTTGAAAGGCTACTGCATAGAAGGAATACAATATTTAAAAAGCTGTCCAGTCATAGAGTCATAGAGGTGTTACTTAATATATTTTATATCCACATAAAACATGTACATGCATACACATACACACACACAGAGTCTTTTAGAATGACTCCCTCAACTATTCTGGCCCCGTGCATACCTGAGGGAAGTTACTGTTTCCACTACCTTCCACATCAGTGATTCTTAAAGTCTGATTTCCAGACCAACTACATCTGCCTCACCTAGGAATCTGTTAGAAATGCAAATATTCAGACTCTACCCCAGACCTAACCTTCTGGCCTGCCCCATGTGGCAAAGCTTGGGTAGAATAAGCATTTTCCTTGTCTCCTGAATGGTAGGCCTGTTTGTGTACAGACACCCGCCTGTCATTGCTCCTATTACATACATCTTGTTTTATTTAATTAATATTTGTTTATGGAGTATCTATAAGAATTCATCCAATTTAGTGAATTAGAAGGTATTTATGCCAGAAAATAACCTCATTTCTTGAAAAATCTGGTTATATGGTTGGCACTTAGTAGGGACATTAGGACCAATGTCCGTGGACTACAGGAGGCCTTAAAAAAAAAAAAAAAAGGCTAGACAAAATCTTCCATAACTTGTCTACAGTTCTTCATTCCCTAGATCTGTGCTGTCCACTATGGTAGCTACCAGCCACATGTTAACTATTTAAATGCAAATCTGTTAAAATTAATCATTCCGTTCCTTAGGCACTTTAGCCACATTTTTAGTGCTCCATAGTCACACGTGGCTAGTGGCTATTGCACTGCAAAAAAAAAAAAAAAATTCCATCACCAAAGACAGTTGTACTGGATAGCACTGGGCTAGAGCATGATCTGATGTTACAGTATCACGTTCACCTGGGACTGTGCTTCAATGGATGCTGAGGATAAGCCAGGTAAAAATCCTTAAAACTATAGGAAAAACTAAAATGGTTTAATACGGATTACAGAGCTAAAAAAAAGCCATGAGTCATAGTTTAGGAGGCAAAAATATAAATAAAGCAACATTCAGCATGGGGGAAACGGATGAGTATAAATTCTCTAAAGATAAAACAACCTATTCATACAAAAGAAAAACATATAACACTGATGTATTTTTACATCTATGTTATACTAAATTCTAACCAAAGCACTGGTCAAGAAATAGACTAATCCATTTACAAGGTAATTGGATTGTTAGATGCATGTTACTATCAGAGCAGCCTGAGGTGGCACTTCAAACTAACAATAGTATGATAGTAATTGCTTTTAAATAACCTTACAATGAGTACAGTCATGTAAAATGTCCTCTTTAACCCCCTTTTCTAATGGAGGGTTATGCTATCGATCAACCTAATGGGGACACACACCTAATATGCATACAAAGGACAAGTGGAAGAGTCAAAAAGTTAGGAAAAAAAAATGAAGCTTTGTTGAGTGAATTAAAACACACAAAAAACTGAACTGCAATTGACGTGAAGCTGGTCCTCCAATCACAGCCCATGGTTCTGCAGCTTGCTAGCTATATGACCTTGACCTCACCACTTTACCTCTCCTCCCCACTTCAAATTTTCATTTGCAGATAGAAGGGGGTTGTGCAAGTGTCTGGTATTTCTTTCAGATCCTACAGACAGTGATCTATGAACATGACAGTGGCAAAAAAAAAAAAAAAATGGAAAGGAAATTCTGGATGCTAAAAGTGGCAAGGTCTGTGTGTCTTATCAGCCAGCTCCTCCTCCTACGTAGTCTCAGTTGGTGTGACCACCATCTTTCCAGTCACCCACACCAGTCATCTTAGAGACATTCCCCCTTCTATCCCTGGTCCTCCCTGCATGCAAGTCCTCACGAGTTCATTGCCAGCCCCTGCTTTCGTTGCCACTGCCACGCATGGGACCCTCACCTTTTCCAACCAGGACCAAAATAACAGCCTCTGCTCTTCATCACTTCTCCAACTCATTGCCCACTCCAGTAACAGATATTTCCCTAGAATGAATGTAACAGAGGCAATACTTTTTTTTTTTTTTTTTTTGCTAATTGTGTTAAAAATATACACAATAAAACATTTTCAATTCAACAATTTTTACATGTATTATTCAGTGACACAGATTACATTCTGCATGCTGTGCGGCCATTATCTCTATCCTTTTCTGAATTATTCCACCCCCATTAAAATAAACTCAGTGCCCTCTATACATTAACACCCCCTTTCACCTTCCCTCCCACCCCTGGTAACCACTAATAAGCTTTGGTTTCTGTTTGCCTATTTCATGTAAGTGAGATCACACAGTACTTGCAACTAACTTTTCACTCATCCGAGTTGTGGAATGCATCAGGACTTCATTTCTCTTAATGGCTGACTAGTATTCCATTGTGTGTACATACTACATTTTGTTTATCCATTCATCTGTTGATGAATATTTGGTTGTTTCCACCTTTTGTCTATTGTGAAAAGTGCAGCAATGAACAAGGAGCACACAGACAAAGCAACAGAGGAATTTAGGAAAGTTATACCAGAGCAGAATGACAAATCTCACAGGCTGCTAGAATCCATAGAGAGACAGCAAAGAGAAATCCAAAAGATTAACAATAAGATTTCAGAATTAGACAACTCAGTAGAAAGTCATAGGAGCAGAACTGTGGCAATGGAAGTCAGAATTAGTGAGATTGAAGGTAAAGCACTTGACACCAACTTATCTGAGGAAAAATCAGATAAAAGAACTTAAAAAAATGAAGAAACCCTAAGAATTATGTGGGACTCTACTAAGAGGAGTAACCTATGAATAATTGGAATACCAGAACGGGGAGGTGGGGAGGAGAACAGAAAATACAGAGAGAATTGTTGAAGATTTGGTGGCAGAAAACTTCCCTGATATTGTGAAAGACAAGAAGATATCTATCCCAGATGCTCATCGAACCTCACACAGGGTAGATCCCCAAAAGAAAGTCACCAAGATGTACTGAAATCCAACTTGCCAAAGCCAAAGATAAAAAGACAACTTAAGAGCAGCTAGAGATAAACGAAAAGTTATCTACAAAGAAGAGTCAATAAGACTAAACTCTGACTACTCAACAGAAACCACGCACGCAAGAAGGTAATGGGATGATGTATATAAAGTCTTGAAGGAAAAAAAACTGCCAGCCGAGCATTATATATCTAGCAAAACTATGTCCCAAATACGAAGGCAAAATTAAGGCATTTCCAGATAAACAGAAGTTAAAGGAATTTGTAAAAACTAAACTAAAATTATGAGAAATGCTAAAGAGAGTTCTCTGGCTAGAGAGTCAATAATATCAGATAACAGTCCAAGACTTGAACACAGGACAGAGCAACCAGATATCAACCCAGGTAGGGAAGTCACAAAATAAGCAAAGTTAAAACACTGAAAATAGAGAAACAGAGACATCAATATGTAAAAGATGTCAACATCAAAAGAAAAAAGAGGGACTAAATAGTGTAGCCATAGAGTTTTCATACGAAGAGGAAGTTAAGGCGATATTAAGAAATAAAGGGTTGGTTTAAACTTAGAAAAATAGAGGTAAATTTTAAGGTAATCGCAAAGGAAATTAATGAATCTATACATGAAAATAAAAAAGAAGAAAAACATAAAGACTCAGCAAATACAAAATCAACAATGAAAAAGATGAAAATACAAAAAGAAGAACGACTCAGCACAGAAAATTAAGTGGAACAAACAAAATGTTAACACCACAGAAATTTTTTTAAAAAAATCAAAATGACAGCACTAAACTCATATCTAGTAATAATTACACTGACTGTTAATGGACTAAATGCGCCAACGAAGAGACAGAGAGTGGCAGAATGGATTAAAAAAACATAATCTGTTCTATATGCTGCCTACAAGAGACACACCTTAGGCTCAAAGACATATAAACAAACTAAAACTTGAAGGATGGAAAAAATTATATTAAGCAAACAGTAATCAAAAAAGAGCAGGAGTGGCAATATTAATTTCTGACAAATTAGACTTTAAAGCAAAATGCACCACAAAGGATAAAGAAGGACACTATATAATGATTAAAGGGTCAATACACCAGGAGGATATAACCATAATAAATATTTACACACTCAAGGGCAGGGCTCCAAAATATATAAAACAAACTCTAACAACATTGAAAAGAGAAACAGCCAGTTCAACAATAATAGTAGGAGACTCAACACACCACTTTCAGTGAAGGACAGGACATCCAGAAAGAAGCTCAAAAAAGACACGGAAGATCTAAATGCCACAATCAACCAATTTGACCTTACAGACATATACGGAACACTCCACCCAACAGCAGCCAAGTATACTTTCTTTTCCAACACACATGGAACATTTTCCAGGATACACCACATATTAGGACACAAAGCAGTCCTTAACAGAATCCAAAACATTGAAATATTACAGAGCATCTTTTTTTTTTTTTACCATAAAGCCACAAAAGTAGAAATCGATAACAAAAAAAAAAGCAAAGAAAAAAAATCGAATACATGGAAACTGAAGACAACACCTTGCTCAAAAAACTATTGAGATATAGTAGAAACCAAGGATGGAATAAAGAAATTCATAGAATCAAATGAGAACGAAAACACATCCTACCAGAACCTTTGGGACATAGCAAAAGCTGCTCGGAGGTCAATTTATAGCAATAAATGTACACATCCAAAAAGAAAAAAGGCCCAAAATCAAAACATTAACCTTATAACTCAAACAAACAGGAAGAGGGCAGCCAAAGAGGTCCTCAGCCTCCAGAAGAAAGGAAATAATAACTAGAGCAGAAATAAATGAAACAGAGAATAGAAAAACATTGAAAGAGTCAACAAGACCAAAAGCTGGTTCTTTGAAAAGATCAACAAAATTGATAAATGACAAAAGAAAAACAGGAAAGGAAGCAAATAACTCGAATAAGAAATGAGATGGATGATATTACAACAGACCCCACTAAAATAAAAAGAACCATAACAGAATATAAAAAATTGTACTCCAATAACTTTGAAAACCTAGAGGAAATGGACAAATTTTTAGAAACACACTACCCACCTAAACTAACAGAGGCCAAGGTAGAAAAACTAAATAAACCTATAAAAAAAGAAGAGATTGTAGAGGTAATACAAAAAAAACTCCCAACAACAAAAAAAAGCCCTGGCTCTGATGCCTTCACTGGAGAATTCTACCAAACTTTCAGAGAAGAGTTAACACCAGTACTATTAAAGGTATTTCAGAGCACAGAAGAGAATGGAATACCTCAAACTCATTCTATGAAGCTAACAGAACTCTGGTGCCAAAACCAGAGGAAGACATCACAAAAAAAAAGAAACACATTACAGACCAACCTAGGTGTCCATCAACAGACGAATGGATAAACAAATTATGGTACATACACACAATGGAATACTAAGCAACAATAAAGAGCAATGATAAATCCACGAAACATCTCACCACATGGATGAATCTGGAAGGCATTATGCTGAGTGAAATTAGTCACAAAAGGACAAATATTGTATGAGACCACTATTATAAGAACTCAAGAAAAGGTTTAAAGACAGAAGAAAATGTTGTTTGATGGTTATGAAGGTGGGGAGAGAGAGAGAGGGGAATTCGCTAAGAAGATTAAAAAAAAAAAAGAAGATAGTAGATAAGAATTCTCTTAGGTGAAGAGAAGGACAATACACAATACAGGCGAAGTCAGCACAACTGGACTAAACCAAAGCTAAGAAGTTCCCTGAGCACAGCCAAACACTTTGAGGGACAGAATAGTTGGGGCTGGCATCTGGGGACCATGGTTATGGGGGATATCTAGGTCAAGTGGCATAACGAAGTTTATTAAGAAAATGTTCTGCATCTCATTTTGGTGAGTGACATCTGGGGTCTTAAAAGCTTGCAGGCAGCCACCTAAGATTCATCAATTGGTTCCAACCCACCTAGAGCAAAGGAGAATAAGAAGACACAAAGACACAAGGAAATCAGCCCAAGAGATAAAAGGGCCATAGAAACCATCAGCCTGAGTCCTGAAGAACTAGATAGTGCTAGGCTACCACCAATGACCGCCATGACAGGGAACACAACACACAGTCCCAGTGGAGTGGGAGAAAAATGTAGAGCAGAACTCAAAATCTAGTAAAAAGACCAAACTTAATGGTTTCTGACTGAGACTGGAAGAACCCCTGAAGCCATGGCCCTGGGACACTCTGTTAACCCGGAACCAAAACCACTCCCAATGCCCCCTCTTCACACAACGATTAGACAGGGCTATAAAATACAATACTTGTGAAGAGCGTGCTTCTTAGTTCAAGCAGATACACGAGACCAAATGAGCAGCTCCTGCCTGGAGGCAGGATGAGAAGGCAGGAAGGGACAGGAGCTGCTTGGATGAACATGGGAAACCGGGGGCGGAAAGAGGAGTGTGCTGTCACATTACAGGGATTGTAGCTAGTGTCACATAACAATATGTGTATAAATTTTTGTATGAGAAATTAGCTTGAGCTGTAAACTTTCACCTAAAGCATAATAGATAAATAAGTAACGCCCATAACTGTGAAGAAAAAAAAAAAAAAGGAGAGTGCATTATCAATCCAGTTACCACTACAAGTGGCTTTGGCTCAGCTCCACTGGGGGAGTCCAAGGGCCAGTGCAGAACCACACCTCAACTACCCTGCCTGAGAGGTGAAGGAGCCAAGCACATATCACCAACTCTCAGCAGTCATTGGTTGTGCGCTGCTCCCTGGAGTTAACTCCCAGGTACTTCCTGTCTGCCAGCGAGAACGCTGCCAGGCCTGAAGTCCAACTAGCTGCCAGAAATGGTAAGGCTGAGACGATCTGGGCAGGCACCAATAGCATCTGCTACAAAAGCTCGCATTTTCACTATCTAATTATCCTGTGGCTGCCTCACACAGCAGCCACTGTTTCAGGGAGGACAGATGCAGCCTAGAACAGAGGGTTATGATTCAGTCCTGAATTTCCAATTTTGCTTCTTGAGTCCACGGAAAGTTTGAAAGCTGGGCGTTATGGGGTGATTGAGAAGGAGAAGGAAGGAAGATTCCCAAACCCTCCTTCTAAATTAGGGGAAAGCTTGAGGGTCTAATCTTGTAGTCTTGCTATCTGACATGGTGTCGAGAAGACAAAGGACCTTAGGGCACAGTTCCTGCAACATGGAAGAGAAAGAAAGATTGTACGGGATGCAGGACATGGAGGGATTTGGTGGGATTAGACCAAGGTTAAGATGTGTCCTGGGTTCTTGAGATACAACTTGGTTTTGAGGGTGGAGTTGGCTTGAGATGACAGAAACTCTGGATAGGTCAAGGGAAGATCTCCCTAATCCTACGGGGCCACAGCAGGAGAAACATGGCAAAATGAAATTATAAGGCAGAGAGCAGGGCTGAGCTAGCACCCCTGGTTCCCCATGGCCTACAGCGGTGTGCAGGAGATCTTAAAGTTCCTACCTGACACAACCACCCCACGACCCACCCCCCCCCCAACACATACACACTAGCTGGAATGGGAGTTCAAGAGGAAAATAAGATATTACTTAAAAGTGACAATATTTATTCAGCAATTGCTATGTGCTAGGTGCTCTGCTGGTGGCGTAGTGGTTAAGAGCTTGGCTGCTAACCAAAAGATTGGCAGTTCGAATCCACTGGCCACTCCTTGGAAACGCTATGGAGCAGATCTCCTCTGTCCTAGTGTTAGGGTGAGTCAGAATCGACTCGACAGCAACGGATTTTTTTTGTTTTTAGGCACCGTGCTAAACACTTTTCATATTATAACTCACTTAATCCTTACCACTCACAACCCTATTGTTGCTAGCTACTGTCAAGTTGGCCCCCAAATCATAGTGACCCCATGTACAACACAACCAATTGCCACCTGGTCCTCGCCATCCCATGAATGGCTACAGTTCAGACCTCTGTGATACACAAGGTTTTCATCGGCTGATTTTTGGAAGTAGATCGCCAGGTCTTCCTTCCTTGTCCATCTCAGTCTGGAAGCTCTGCTGAAACCTATTCGGCATTGTATCAACATACAAGCCTCCATGGACAGATGGGTGGTGGCTCCACGTGAGGCACATTGGCTGGGAGTCAAACCTGGGTCGCCCTCACAGAAGGCAAGAATTCTACCACTAAACCAACACTGGCCCCTCCCCATGACCCTAGGAAATAGGTATTATGATTCCCATTATTTAGATGAGGAAACTGAAATGTTCTCAAAGGTCTTACAAATTGCGTGTCTTGGAGCTGAAACTGCAACCCTGGCCATGTAGCTACCAAGTCTGTCCAATTAATCACTAAAATGTTTCATAGCTAAGTCTGTAAGTGAAAGTTACTGTTATGAATTGAAGTGTGTCCCCCTAAAATGCATGTCAACTTGGTTAGGCCTTGATACCCAGTATCGTGTGGTTGTCCGCCATTTTGTCATCTGATGTGCTTTTCCTATGTGTTATAAATCCTACCTCTATGATGTTAATGAGGTCGGACTATCAGCAGTTATGTTAATGAGGCAGGACTCAGAATCTGCAAGATTAGGCTGTGTTTTAAGTCAATCTCTTTTGAGATATAAAAGAGAGAAGTGAGCAGAGACACAGGGGGATCTCATAGTACCCAAGAAACAAGAGTCAGGAGAATAGTGGATTCTTTGGACCCAGGGTCCCTGCACTGAGAAGCTGTTCCTCGATCAGGGAAGATTGATGACAAGGATCTTCCCCCAGATTCCATGGAGAGAAAGTCTTCCGCTGGAGCTAGTACCCTGAATTTGGACGTCTAGCCTCTTGACTGTGAGAGAATAAACTTCTGTTTGTTGAAGCCACCCACTTGCAGTATATCTGTTATAGCAGCACTAGATAACTAAGACAGTTACCAAATGGTAACATGTACATTTTTACCTCTGCTACAAATACAAGAGATGATGTCACCAATTCCCATGGTAGATTGCTGGCCAAGGGTGGCAGCCGAGATCCCCCCATTCCTTTATGCATGCCCCTCTGCAATTTGGCTTTGCAGCTCCTCCCATCAAGAGGTAGAGTCCACGCTTCTATCCTTGAATCTGGGCTTGGACAGGTGACTTGCGCTAGTCAGTGGGATACCGGCCAGAGTGATGCAGAGGATGGGTGAAAGAGATTTGCACCAGGCTTGTCCTTTCTTACCACTGGGACCTGCAACCACCACCATGTGGACAAGCCCACGCCAGCCTGTGGGAGACAAGAAGCACATGTGGAAGCCCCAGCTGGCCCGGCCATTCCAACTGAGCCCAGACATGTAAAGAGTCCAGCCTCCCAACACAGCCCACTCTTCCTGGAAGAAGTGCCCAGCAGACCCTCAGAACCTTGAGAAATCAGGATCGTGTGCTGATTTAAGCCACTGTTTCTGCATGGTCTGTTATACAGAAATAAATATCTAACATTTCTTCTAAACTTTTCAGTGATCCCACTATGTAACCTTAGCCTGGCATTCAAGGCCCTCCACGAATTTTTTTTTTTTTTGCTATCCAGTGACTCCGACTCATGCTGACACCATGTGTGTCAGAGCAAGACTGGGCTCCATAGGGTTTTCAATAGCTGATTTTTTCAGAAGTAGATTGCCAGGCCTTTCTTCTGAGGTACCTCTAGGTAAACGCCAACCTCCAAATTTTCAGTTAGCAGCCAAGCACATTAACTGTTTGTACCATCTGGAGACTCCCTTCCTGAATTAGGCCCACCTTTGCAGCTTTGTCTCCCTTGGCCTCCCTCCCTATTCTCTAACCCCAGGACACAGCCTCCTTACTGCTTCTCAAATATACCCTGTGCTGAGCTAGCCTGGAGGGGGGACAAGTAGACAGGTGGAAAGCCTTCCTTTTGCCTCAGACTGATCTCTAATCCTAAAAATTTCCTTGAATAAAAAATTCCTACCCATCTGTGATAGGCAGGAACATGGCCCCTGAGTGACGGCCACATCCTAATCCTGCAACCTGTGAATATTACCACCTGCAGCAAAGAGGAATTTGCACATATAACTAAGGATCTTGAGATGGGAAGCTTAGCCTGGATTATCCAGGTATGCTCAATGCAATCACCAGATTCCTTATTAGAAGGAAGGAGGGGGGTCAGAGAAGAGCTGTGAGCATAGAAGCAGAGACTAGAGTGATGATACAATTGCTGACAGGGGACCACCAGCCAAGGCATGCCGGCAGCATTTCATTTGTGGAAAAGGCAAGGAACAAATTCTCCCCTGGAGCCTCCAGAAGGAACAGAGCCCTGTCCACACCTTGATTTTAGCTCTGTAGAACCCATTTGCAGATTCTTGACCTCCAGAACTGTAAGACAATAAATTTGTTAGCAATTTGTTACAGGAGCAAGAGAAGATTAGGTCACCATCGTTCAAGGCGTGGTTTCAAAGCCACCTGCCCCATGAAGCCTTCCCTAATGCCGAGAAGCAGAATCAGTGGCTTATTTTGTGAGCCGAGCTCTGTACTCTGCATTGACTTTGGCCCTGATTGCCTTAATTTGGGGTAATGCCCGTTTTCTTTGCCAATGTCTGTCTTACTCATGTCTGTATCAGCTCACCTCATGTGCTTCTAAAACTACTCCGAACACACACGCTCTCTCACGCGCACACGTTCCCTCCATTCCTCGGGCCCTTAGCCCTGGAGTTACCCACTTATCTATAAGACAGGAAGCCTGAGTTCCTGTCCCTGCTTTGCCTCTAGTATTGAGTGACCAGGGCAAATCACACCACCTCTCTGAGCCTCAGTTTCATCATCTGTAAAATGAACAGATATTAAGAGTTGAATAACCTTTTTTCCTCATGAACTACCTTGAAAATCCATCTGACATGAATAAATTTTAAAATTTAAAAAAAAAAAACAAAAAATATGGCCCTTATTAGAAAAGAGTCACAAGGCAAAGATTCCATTCAATGCCCTGAGCAAAGCACTGGAATAAAAAGACTGGGTTAAATGCCAGGCCAAAACATGGCAGCTGAAAGAAATAGTCCCCAAATCCACAAATTTTTTCAAGTACCAACTTTTTCATTCCTAAGTCAAAGGCTACTTTAAAATAAAAGGGCAAGAAGTATTCCCTAACTCCCACGGAAATATTTAAGATATTCATACTCTCAACCTAAAGAACAACTCATCAGTAAAATGTCCTGGCAAGGAGAAAGTCAGACACTTCCGTCAGAGGTGTTAAACGCACGTTCGATAAAGACGCAGAGGGACCTCTTTAGAGGAAGGGCAAGCAAAACACCAGTGAAGGGAGGGAAGCTTGAGGCTCCAGGGGGACTTTTCCAAAAGTGGCCTTTCTATTTCTGTCTTGGTGACAGGAACATATTCACAACTCCTATTTAAACCGATCTTTTGAGAACAACCTTCAAAGTTCTCCTTCCTTTGCTTTCTATAGACCTTGGTCTTCTCAACAACTCACTCATCAAGCCTTGATTTGGCCCTCCCTCTGTGCTGGGCACTGTTTTATGTGGAAGTCCCTGCTGGTATATGTGTGTATCCCCCAAAAAACAGTTGCCATAGACAAAAAACCCGTTGCCGTCGAGTCGATTCCAACTCATCGCAACCCTACAGGACAGAGTAGAACTGCCCCACGGAGCTTCCAAGGAGCACCTGGTGGATCCCAACTGCTGACTTTTTGGTTAGCAGCCACAGCACTTAACCACTGCACTGCCAGGGTTTCTAGTTGCCAAAGAATCAACCACAACTCATGGTGACTGTAGAACTGTGATCCACAGCATTTTCAATGGCTGATTTTTTAGAAGTGGCCTTTCTTCTGAGGTGCCTCTGAATGAACTGAAATCTCCAAACCTTTAAGTTAGCAGCTGTGTGCATTAACTCTTTATACCACTCAGAGATTATACACACGCTGTACCTATATACATACCCCTTGAACCAAAACCACAAACCTGCTGCCGTCAAGTTTATTCCAACTCAGAGAAACCCTATAGGACACAGTATAGATCTGCCCCATAGGTTTTCCAAGGAGCACCTGGTGGATTCAAACTGCCAACATTTTGGTTACCAGCCGTAGCACTTAACCACTGAGCCACCAGGGCTCCATACCCACATATACATACATTGTTGTTGTCAGTTGCTGTTAAGTCAATTCTGATTCATGGCGACCCCACGTGTCCTGAGTAGAACTGCTCCACAGGGTTTTCAAGGCCAGGCCTGTCTTCCAAAGAGCCCCTGGGTAGGTTCGAACCACTAAGCTCTTGGCTAGTAGTTGAGTGCTTAACCATTTATACCACTTGGGGAGAGTGTGTGTGTGTATTTACTGGGAGACACAGAAAAAGGGGCTGGGGAAGAGAAAAAAAGAACACAAAGAACTATAACTGAGATACAGAGAATAGGAGATGCAGTGACTTCTGGCATAAAATTGAATGAATCATGCTGGTCACACCTTATTCTTCTCTGGGGCCTATTTATTGTTATCTTTGGATCCCTGAGGCCAACTCTGTCTTCTTGGCCAGCTGCACGCTCAGGTGTGAATGATGGGAGCCTCCCTAGGTGACTTCCTCAAGAGCTAGGGCTAATCTGGCTCTCTTATACACAGTCCCTTTCACTAAAAGGACCTTTACCCCAAGACGCTCTGTTCCAAATGGCCTTGCCTTTCTTTCAGCCAAGAAAGGAGCCTGGCAGGAATTCTAGAAACAGGGGCTTCCTTAGAGGGCCTGATTCAGATATTCCCCCACCCTGGGCTCGGGCAGATGATGAACAGTAGCATCTTGAAGATTTGAAGGATAACATTTGATCTTTAACCCTTCTGCTGGCCTGCAATCAAATATTTATCCTAATTAATAAATGCACCTGAAGCAAAGAACCCCCATGTGCTCGGGGGGACATTCCTCACACTGAAAGGGGCTTGGACTGCACAGGGTTGCCGGAAAGAAGTGATGGGATGAGGGGAGAGGGAATGAATCCAGTGGGTAGAGAGAGGGGCAAAGACAGAGAGAGAAAGATGGGGGCGGCAAGGGATAGGTAACAGCTCCTCCCCAACCCTGGGTTTTTGCCTTTTCCCAGTCCATCTCCTTGGGGTGGAGTCTTCCTTGAAGAGAATGGCAATCTCCCAGGCAGACCCCAGGCTTAATACCAAGTTCCTGCATATGTAAATCAATCCAGAGTTTCCAGCTTACCTTTCATCACTCTCCAAAACCCATTATTGAAGACTCCTCACTGCCCTTAATTCTTCCAGCATCATGGTGCTGAGAGCCAATTCTACTCTGGATTCCTTTTCACTCCATGGAGTCTCTATGGATTGGATTCCTTTTTTTTTCTCCTTCCAGGTATTATAAACAAATTAAGAATTGCCTCTATGAACAACTGCCGCCTTTGCCATGAGACCAGGAGAACTAGATGGTGTCCAGCTACCATTACTGAAACTTTTAATCAAAGATTCTGTAGCAGAAGGGGGGGACATATGGAAGAGAATTTCAAATTCTCATGGAATCCAGAATTTATGCAGCCATTGAGGCTGGATGAACCCCTCAAACTACTGTTCTGAGATAATCTTTAAACCTTAAACCAAAAATAACTCCTGAAGTCTTCTTTACACCAAACAATAAAAAAAAAAAAAATAGTTTAGCTTAATTAGTAAAGAATGTCTTCCTTAGCATTGTGATCTTTCAAAGAACAATATATATGGGATCAAATTGACAACAGTAACTCGACAGGTTAGACAGGAAGCTTAGGGGGCAGTGAGTTTATGTCGATGGGGAAGAGCAGTTCAGGAAACAAAGGTGAGAATGGCTGCACAACTTGAAGAATGCAATCAATGTCACTGAATTGTACAGTAAACAAAATAAATTATTAAAAAAATTTTTAACCATCACCACTATTTATTTGCAAAAACATTTTCATCACTCCAAAAAGCAACTCCGAACCCATTAAACAACAGCTTCCCATTCCCTCCTCTCCTTAGCTTCTAAAAAAAAACTTCTAGCTACCACTAATAAGCTTTTTTGATGACTGTGAGAAGGGCGCTTGCCTTTCTAAATCCTGCTAACAATCAAGTACTGCATTTGATACTTCCACACCCATGGTTTCAGTTAGTTCTTGTCTCAATCCTGTTTCAAATCATAACAGAATTATTCCCAGTTTTGAGGCAAGGATTCTGAGGCTGAGATGTTAAGTAACGTGCACAAAATTCATGGATTATACAGAGTAGCATTGGCCTTGACCCCAAGCTGCCTTACTCCAGAGATGCTGCTCCTTCCACCACACCTTGAAGCCTGTTGCCATACACCATCATAAAGCCGGAAAGTGCCCCTTACAGATGTGCATAGCCATCTGCACAGCCCCTGCTTTGCCACCCAGGCAGGCAAGAGCCAGGGACATCATTTACAGAGAGGCAGAGGAATTTTGCTTTTCTGTGTGACTCTCACCTCTGTCACCAATGGCAGACGACTTGCTGTTCCCTTTTCCTGAGAAGGTGCATGGGATTCTTGCACTGGGTCTTGGGTTCCAGTTCTAGTTGCATGGAGTTAACTCCAACTCACGGCGACCCCGTGTGTTTCAGAGTAGAACTGTGCTCCCTAGGTCTTCAGTGGCTAATTTTTTGAAAGTAGATTACCAGGCCTTTCTTCCAAGGTGCCTCTGGGTGAACTTGAACTTCCAATCGTTCAGTTAGCAGCTAAGTGTGTTGACCGTTTGCAGCACCCAGGGAATCTAGCTAGCAATGACAGACTGTGCCTATGCCAGTACCCGAGTCCTCCAGCTCCAGACCCCAAACTGTCCTTTTGCTCCACCCCTTTATTCTCTCAGCTGGATCTCCAGTTTAATTAGAAAGGGGTTCCCCAAGACACCTTGCTAAGAGTCAACCCCTCCACCCTACAGTGTGCATATATGTGTTCACGTTTGTGTGTGTGTGTATGTATGTGTAACCCTGTGAGAGATATTGTGTTGCCTCAGGCTATGTTTCAAACAGGCTGGAAGGGCTTACTTAAACCCCTAAGGTTCCTGTACCACAGCTCAGGTATTCAGCTCTTCTCCTTTCTCCTCGTGCGAGGCAGGGACCACAGCTTCATGCCTCAATCCCATGTATAACCAGGTGTCTCCCTGTTGAAAAAGCTGCCCGAGATCTGAAATGAAGGGAATCTAGGTGGGATGCTGAAAAGTGGTCCATGTTCTTTCAAAGTACTGAATGGACTTGATCATCCTGTGCTGTGATTCTTCACGAAGACAGAGCTTTGCAAAACCCAAGTACTGCTCCATGCTGCTAAAAGTCCCCACCTGCATGAGATTTCCACTGCCGCTATAAAAAATTACCACAAGTAATTTTTGTCATGTCTTCAAATAACAAATTTATTATCCTATAGTTCTGGAGGTCAGAAGTCTAAAATGGGTTGAAAGTTTCCTTCTGGAGGCTCTAGGGGGGAATCTGTCTTCTTGCCTTTTCTGCTTTCTAGAGGCTTCGTGCATTCCTAGGACTACAGCCCTTGCCTCCATCTTCAAAGCCAGCATAGCTTCTTCCAGTTAATACCTCTGTCTGTCTGTCTGTCCTGCCTCCCTTTTATTTCTAAGAACTTTTGCTATAGCATCAGGCCAATTTGGATAATCCAAGGTAAACTCCCCAACAGAAGATCCTTAATTTAATCACACCTGCAAAGTCCGCTTGACCATGTAAGGAAACATCTTCATGGATTGTGAGGATTAGTACATGGGCATCTTGGGAACCATTTTTCTGTGAACCACACCCACAGTGCTCCTGTGTGCCATTACCCACATGCCACAGGGTGGAACCGCACCACTAAAACTCTGACCTCACTGGGCCTTGTCCTGGATGGGCATTCAACACATAACACTTAGATAAATGGATGGATACTAAAGCTCCTAGTTAGAGAATGTCCCAGTACATTTAAAGTAATATTTAAAGATCGCCTTATCAGACAGTTCTGTTTAACCAAAAAGATTGTACTACAATTGTTGGTTTGGAGAGGCAAAAGAGGTGGAGATGTGGAGAAGGGGGTTTATTCCCAACCAGTGTGTCTTTGATTACTTGGTGCACGGGGTTAAAGCAAAACTCAGAGGCACACCCACCCTCCCTGAGGAAAGCACCTGCAGAGGACACTATCTCTGGGAGTCCTCACCCCTGCCACATATGCCCCCTCCTCCTCCTTGCTCAGAGCAGGTCAACTCCAACTCAGGAGGACCGTGTGTGTGTTAGAGCAGAACTGTATTCCACAGGGTTTTCAATGGCTGGTTATTTGGAAATAGATTGCCAGGCCTTTCCTCCGAGGTGACTCGTCCAGGAGCTTAGCAGCTGAGCAAGTAAATTGTTTGTACCACCCAGGGACTGGAGGCAAACTATACGGCCCAATTCCCCAGCCCCTCCAGTTCAGCCTTTCTTCTGCCTCTATAGAACCTTCTGGTCTCCACTACTTCAGCCCATCACTCTCATCTGGGCCATTTGCCCCTATGAGATGAGTTGTTTGTTCTCTGGGGTACCTGACACACAAGTGACACCTCCAATTAAGGAAAGAAAAGAATTGTCCCCCAAGAAAGAAATTTGAGGCATCAGAGAAGACGTGGGTGAGGGATTTGGGGTCATCTAATCACCCTTTTTAATCATCTCAGATAGGAAACAGCCTCCTCACAAGACCATCCTGGGAACACCCTTAGTAAAATTTACATCTTAGTTATTTAGTGCTGCTGTAACAGAAATACCACAAGGGGGTGGTTTAACAAACAGAAATTTATTTTCTCACAGTTTAGGAGGTTGGAAGTCCGAATTCAGGGCACTGGCACTAGAGGAAGGTTTTCTCTCTGTCAGCTCTGGAAGAAGGTCCTTGTCTCTTTGAGCGTCTGCCCCTGGGGTACCTTCCTATGCCTTGGCAACTCTCTTTCCCCATCTCGGCTTGCTAGCTTGCTTGGTCTCTTTTCTATCTCAAAAGAGACTGACTCAAGACACACCCTACACTAATCTTGCCTCGCTAACGTAACAAAGACAACCCGTTCCCAAATGGAATTACAACCACAGGCATACAGGGTAGGATTTACAACACATATTTTTTTGGGTAGACATAATTCAATCTATACCAATTTGTGAGAGGGTGTTTTCTTCAGAAGAAATTAATTTAGGAACAATTTGCTAGAAACAGGCCAATCATTTGCTGGAGGCCAGCAATAAAATAGGTGTTCATTTGTTTTAATTTCCATACCCAAAGCTGGACGCCTAGCATCGCACTGTCAATTAGGTTTCTTAAAGGCGGCAAAGGGTCTTAATCTCTGGCTCAGGGGGTTTCCCTCTCCAGGTGCTGCCTCATTTTGCATCTTACACATCACTGGTCAATTGCAGGGAAAATAATTAGCTTCCCTCTACCCCGAGCTAATCATGAGAAGCATCATCTACCAGCCCGAGCATGCTCTGGCAGTGGTCTCCCGCATACTCCTGCAGTGGCAGGCGGAGCAGAAGCAGACAGCGGCGTTCCAGTGACAGCTGGCAAGCCCGCCTCTGGGAATAAAACATTTTAGCACTCCATAAATTTCTAACAAGGTTTCAAATTGCCGCCGTTTCCCTCCTCTCAGCTCCGTCAACTAGCAAAAGGAGGGGAAAGAAAAAAAAAAAAAAAAAGACTAATTAGATCTACAGTGAGAAAGTAGGACTGGTAAGATTGTTACTTATTAAAAATAATGAACCCTTAAGACCAAATTGTAAAGTAAATTGAATTTCTCCCCATTCCCCTGCTATAGAAAATATACTCTTTCAATTTTGTATGTATTTAGTATACATATATATTTGTGTGTGTGTGTGTACTAACTATATACCAAGAACAGGATAGCTATCTGACATCCTCATCTCAAATCTTATGAAAAGTGATACGTAATAAACTAAAACATTGAGGGAACAGATAAGAATATTGAATATTAACATTAAGGCTTGATATCATTTATAAAGCAGGTCTACGACTTTTACTACAGGAAAGTGATTGCTGGTAAGGCATCAAGTAGAGAGAAACACAGCCGTGAAGGACCTCACTGAAATTACACTTTCCACATTTTGAGCATAATCATAAACTAAAAAACAAAAATATCCTTTTCATCATATTGCTCTTTGTTTTATCTTTTATTCACTTATTTTTGAACATTTTATTGTGTTTTAGGTACTAGTTTACACAGAAAGTTTCCCATGCAACAATTTATACACAATTTGTTCTGTGACATTTTGTTGCTATACTCACAATGTGTCAGCACTTTCCGCATTTCCATCCCTCCAGTTTCCCTGCCCCTCCTTGCCTTCTCACCTTTGCTTTTGGGCAAATGTTGACCTTTTGGTCTCCTATAGTTGATTGTTCTAAGGAGCACATTCCTCACAGGTGATACTGTTTATTTTACAGGACAATCTATTGTTCAGCTGAAAGGCGACCTCCAGGAATGACGTAGTTCCAGGTTAAAAGTATGTCTTAGGGTGATAGTCTCAAGGGTCCCTCCAGTTTCTATCAGTCCAGTAAGTCTGGTCTTTTTTATGAATTGGAGTTTTGTTAGACATTTTTTTCCCATTCTAAATGGGACCTTCTATTGTGTCCCTGGCCAGGGCAGTTGATAGTGGTAGCCAGGCACTATCTAGTCTCCTGATCTCAGGCTAGAGGAGGATGTGGTACATGTGGGCCATAAGCCTGTGCACTAATAGCTTCCTTAAGTCTTTGGTTTACTTCACTCTCATTTGCTCCAGACAGGAAGAGACCAATAGCTGTATCTTACATGGCTGCTTGCAAGCTTTTAAGACCCCAGACTCTACTCACCAAACTTGGATGTAGAACATTATCTTCATGAATTATGATATGCCAGTTGATCTAGATTTCCCCCAAGACTATGGTCCTTAGCCTTCAAGTCCAGTAACTCAGTCCCATGAAATGTTTGGATAAGTCTAAGAAGCTTCCATGACTATACCCCTTATGTGCTCTATTATATATATAAATATATATGCAGCACATACAAATATGTATATACAAATGCCCACGCGTGTACTCCAATACACCATCCCATACTGATACAGCATACATATCTACTTATGTAGCCACTCACAAATTTTTGGTTGTTATTACTGTTGTTGCAGAATAGCATATTTTACAGCGTGTACCATTGTTGTTGTTAGGCAACACAGAGTTGGTTCCAACTCATAAGAGAACCTATGCACAATAGAATGAAACACTGTCTGTTCCTCTGCCATCCTCATGATCCTTGCTATATTTGAGTCCATTGTTGAAGGCACTGCATCAATTCATGACATCAAGGGTTTTTCTCTTTTTCGCTCCCTTACCAGGAGTGATGTTCTTCTCCAGGGACCAGTCCCTCCGAATAACACATCCAAAGTAAGTGAGATGAAGTCTTACCATCCTTGCTTCCGTGTAGCACTCTGGCTATACTTCTTCCAAGACAGACTTGTTTGTTCTTCTGGCAGTCCATGGTATAATCAACATTCTTTGCCAACACCATAATTCAAAGGCATCAGTTCTTCTTCGGTCTTCCTATTCATTGTACAGCTTTTGCATGTTTATGAAGCAAATCAAAATGCCATGGCTTGGGTCAGGCGAACCTTAATACTGAAAGTGACATCTTTGCTTTTTAAAACTTTAAGGTGGTCTTTTGCAGATTTGCCCAATGCAATGTGTCTTTTGATTTCTTGACTGCCGCTTTCATGGGTGTTGATTGTGGATCCATGTAAAATGAAATCCTTGAAAATTTCAACATTCTTTCTGTTTATCAGGATGTTGCTTATTGGTCCAGTTGTGAGGATTGTTGTTTTCTTTTTATTGAGGAGTAATCCTTACTGAGGGCTGTGGTCTTTGGTCTTCATCAGTGCTTCCTCTTCCCTTTCAGCTAACAAGGTTGTGTCATCTGCATATTGCAAATTGTTAATGAGCCTTCCACCAATCCTCATGCTGCCTACTTCTTCACATAGTCCAGCTTCTTGGATTATCTGCTCAGCATACAGATGGAATAAGTATGGTGAGAGGATATAACCCTGACACACACCTTTCCTGACTTTAAAGCACATAGTACCCCCTTGTTCTATTCGAACAAGGTATATGTACAGTTTCCCCATGAGCACAATTAAGTGTTCTGGAATTCCCCTTCTTCACAATGTTACCCATAATTTGTTATGATCCACACAGTTGAATGCCTTTGCATGGTCAATAAAACACAGGTAAACATCTTTCTGGTATTCTCTGCTTTCAGCCAAGATCTGACATCAGTAATGATAGTTCTGGTTTCATGTCCTCTTCTGAATCTGTCTTGAACTTCTGGCAGTTCCCTGTCGATGTACTGCTGCAACTGTTTTTGAATTATCTCCAGTAAAATTTTACTTGCATGTGATATTAATAATATTGTTTGATAATTTCCTCATTCTTTGGATCACCTTTCTTTGGAATGGGCATATATAGAGATTTCAGTTGGTTGGCCAGGTAGCTGTCTTCCAAATCTCTTGGCATAGACAAGTGAGCACCTCCAGAGCTGCATCTATTTGTTGAAACATCTTAATTGGTATTCCATCAATTCCTGGATCCTTGTTTTTTGCCACTACTTTAGTACAGCTTGGACTTCTTCCTTCAGTACCATTGGTTCTTGATCATATGTTACCTCCTGAAATGTTTGAACGTTGAACAATTGTTTTTGGTACAGTGACTTTGTATATTCTTTCCATCTTATTTTGATGCTTCTCATGTCATTCCAATATTTTGCCCATAGAATCCTTCAAAATTGCAACTTGAGGCTTGAATTATTTTTGGTTCTTTCAGCTTGAGAAATGTCAAGTGTGTTCTTCCCTTTGGGTTCTCTAACTCCAGGTCTTTGCACATTTCATTATAATACTTTACTCTTCTCAAGCTGCCCTTTGAAATCTTCTGTTCCACTCTTTTACTTCATCATTTCTTCCATGCACTTTACCTACTCTATGTTCAAGAGCAAGTTTCAGAGTCTCTTCTGACATCCATTTTGATCTTTTCTTTTCTGGCTTTTTAATGACATTTTGCTTTCCTTGTGTATGTTTAGGAAACCCTGGTGGCGTAGTGGTTAAGCGCTACGGCTGCTAACCAAAAGGCCGGGAGTTCGAATCTGTCAGGCGCTCCTTAGAAACTCTACGGGGCAGTTCTACTCTGTCCTATAGGGTCACTATGAGTAGGAATCGACTTGACAACAGTGGTTTTTTGTTGTTGTTGTTGTCGTGTATGTTTTCCTTGATATCATTTCACGACTCCTCTGTTCTTCAGTCATTAGTGTTCCATGGGTCAAATCTATTCTTGAGATGGTCTCCAAAATAAGGCGGGATATATTCAAGGTCATATTTTGGTTCTTGTGAATTTGTTTTGATTTTCTTCAGCTTCAGCTTGAACTTGCATATTACCAATTAATGGCCTGTTCCATAGTCAGCCCCTGGCCTTGTTCTGACTGATGATCTTGAGCTTCCTCATGGTATCTTTCCACAGATGTAGCTGATTTGATTCCTGTGTTTTCCATCCAGTGAAGTCCACGTGTATAGTTGCCATTTACGTTGTTGAAAAAAGGTATTTGCAATGAAGAAGTTGTTGGTCTTGCAAAATTCTATCATGCGATCTCCAGCATTGTTTCTATCACCAAGGCCATATTTTCCAACTACAAATTCTTTTTGTTTCCAACTTTCACATTCCAATCACCAGTAATTATCAATGCTTCTTGATTGAGTTTTTGATCAATTTCAGACTGCAAAAGTTGGTAAAAATCTTCGGTTTCTTCATCTTTGGCATTCGTGGTTGGTGGGTAAAGTTGAACAATAGTCACATTTACCACAGGCTTATATTCTTGCATACCTCTGAGTGTCTTCGTTTACCTTGATCACATTGTGCTTGCTTCTCCAATATTTTGTGTGGCTTTCCCTTCCACGGATTAACACGTGTCTACTGTCTAGTGGGAAACCCTGGTAGTGTAGTGGTTAAGTGCTACAGCTGCTAACCAAAGGGTCAGCAG
Organism: Loxodonta africana; assembly: GCF_030014295.1. Taxonomy (NCBI): domain Eukaryota; kingdom Metazoa; phylum Chordata; class Mammalia; order Proboscidea; family Elephantidae; genus Loxodonta; species Loxodonta africana. The sequence goes on from NC_087343.1 coordinate 221,219,488, forward strand.
TTCGAATCCACCAGGCACTCCTTGGAAACTCTATGGGGCAGTTCTCCTCTGCCCTATAGGGTCACTGTGAGTCAGAATCGACTTGATGGCACTGGGTTTGTTTTTTTTTTGTTTACTGTCTAGTGAGTGATTTTCCCTCCTTCCCCTCCTATCCCTGGTAACCATCCAAGAATGTTGCTTTCTGTATTTAAACCTATTCTTGACTTTTTATAAAAGTGGTATTGTCGTGGATTGAATTTTGTGATTGTAATTTTCTGTTACAGAGGATTAGGGTGGGATTGTAACACCCTTACTAAGGTCACATCCCTGAGTCAATGTAAAGGGAGTTTCCCTGGGGTGTGGCCTACACCACCTTTTATTTACAAGGGATAAAAGGAAAGGGAAGCAAGTAGAGAGTTGGGGGACCCCATATCACCAAGAAAGCAGTGCCAGGAGCAGAGTGTGTCCTTTGGACTCGAGGTCCCCGTGTGCAGAAGCTCCTTGTCTGGGGAAAGACTGATGAGAAGGCTGACAGAGAGAGAAAGCCTTTCTCTGGAGCTGACACCCTGAATATGGATGTTTAGCATACTTTATTGTGAGGAAATGAACTTCTCTTTTTAAAGCCATCCACCTGTGGCACTGGTTTTTTTTTTTTTTTTTTACCTGTGGTATTTCTGTTATAGCAGCAAGAGATGACTGAGACAGGTATCATACAATATTTGCCCTTTTGTGCTTGACTTATTTCACTAAGCACAATGTCCTCCAAATTTATCCATGTTATGTTTCACGGACTCATCACTTTGTTACAGTTTCGCAGATTTCCATTGCATGTATGTACCACATTTTGTTTATCTATTCATCCGTTGATGAACACTTCGGTTGTTTCCATCTTTTTTTCTATCGTGAGAAATGCTGCGATGAACGTGAGTGTGCATATGTCTATTCGTATCACTGCTCTCATTTCTCTAGGATATATACCTAGGATTGCTGGATCATATGGTATTTCTATTTCTAGTTTTTTGAGGAAGCACCACACAATTTTCCACAGTGGTTGTACCATTTTGCAATCCCACGAGCAGTATATAAGAGTTCCAATCTCCCCAAAACCTCGTCAGCATTTTTGTTTTCTGTTTTTTTGGTCAGTGCCATTTTTGTAGGGGTAAGATGATATCTCATTGTGGTTTTGATTTTCGTCTCTCTAATGGCTAATAGGAGCCCTGGTGGCACACTGGCTAAGAGCTATGGTTGCTAACCAAAAGGTCCGCAGTTCAAATCTACCAGTCATTCCTTGGAAACCCTATGCGGCAGTTTGACTCTGTCCTATAGTGTCACTATGAGTCAAAATCAACTTGACGGCAACAGGTTTGATGGCTAATAAGCAGGAGCATCTCTTCATGTGTTTGTTAGCTGCCTGAATGTCTTCTTTGATGAAGTGCCTATTCATGTCCTTTGCCCATTTTTTGATTGGATTGTCTGTCTTTTTGTTGTTGAGGCATTGAAGTTTTCTATATACTTTAGAGATTAGACCTCTGTCAGATACGTCATTGTCAAATTTTTTTTCCTAGTCTATAGGTTCTCTTTTCACTCTTTTGGTAAAGTCTTTTCATGAGCATAAATATTTAATTTTTTGGAGGTCCTGGTTACCTAGTCTATCTTATGTTGTTTGTGCATTTTTAGTTACGTTTGATGGTGTATTTATGCTTAAATCAGGACCCTAACTTTTTCCCTATGTTATTTCCCAGGAACTTTATAGTTTTACTTTAACATTAAAGCTTGATCCATTTTGAGTTAGTTTTTATGGATGGCATGAGGTATGGATCCTGTTTCATTTTTCTGTAAATGGATATCCAGTTTTGCCACCATCATTTGTTAAAGAGACTATCTTTTCCCTATTGAACGGACTTTACCCCTTTATCAAAGATTGTACCATCGTACAATGACAGTACAATGTACCAGCACTATCATGTCTGTATAATAAATTCTGAGATTGAGAAGTATGATGCCTCCTACTTTGTTCTTCTTCAACAATGCTTTAGCTATCTGGGTCTCTTTACATATGCAGTTGGAGATTATTTTTTGCATTGTTTTGAAGAATGTTGTTGGGATTTGGATTGGGATTGCATTATATCTATAGGTTGTTCTGGGTAGTATTGACATTTTCACAATGTTAAGTCTTCCAAACCATGAGCATGGAATGTTTTTCCATTTATCTAGGTCTCTTTTGCTTTTTGTTTTAAAGGGAAAGATACTCATCTGGGAATATGAAAGACTTATGGGTGGGGGAATGTCCCTAGATGGCACAAACAGTTTGAGCTTGGCTTATAACTGAAAGGTTGGTGGTTCAGAACTACCCTGTGGCACCTCAAAAGAAAAACCTGGTGACATGCTTCCCTTAAGATCACAGCCATGAAAACCCTACAGAGCACAGCTCTACTATATGACACATGGAGTCACCATGAGCTGGAATAGACTCAACAGCAACAAACAACAACATGTGCAGGGAGAGTACTGAAGAGAGAAAGAGAAAGGGAAATGAGTTAGGAAGAATGCTTAACTGTCAACTAAACCATCTCAGCAGCATTGTGGGAGAGGTGAGATCAGAAAAAAAAAAAGATAAAATTTTCAATAATTTTACTACTAGCACAAGTGACTAACCCCAGTCGCCTTCATCCCGCAGTATGCCACATACAAGCAGCTCCTCAGCCTGAAACAAGGGGATGGAACTGGTCAGGAGAAGAAAAAGGGCGAAACTAAGGCTCTGGAAAATCCAGCAGTGACACTGGGTTCAAATCTCCATGAGCAAAGCACAAAGCAGGCCCTCAACAATGTCCAGCTGATGGACTGAGAATTATGGGCGGCCCCCATACGGCCCTGCCTACTCACACGTGCCTTCACTCACCTGATACCTATTTTCTTCTTCAGTCTGACAAGGCTGACCTTTATGATGACAACTATGCAGGAGCTTCCACAGCTAGACCGGACCATGAAATGCAAAGAAGAGCCTGTGCTCTACTTATGTTTGGGGATCAATCCTCCCTTAAATTATCAGCCTAGATGATATTCAGAACAGTGACCTCGGGATTGGAGTATCTGACAACAGCTCCGGATTGAATTTCAGATGCAAATGATCACTTAGGTATTAATTCCAGCTTTGCTAATATCTGGGCCTGCACATCACAGCTAATTGGCAGGATGAGCGGCCAGTTCCAGTGATGGCGCCCCGCGTGACATTCAGGGTCCTTTGAGAAGTGGAAGCCACGGTGAATTGACATGGCCAATTATGATTCTCAGTATATCACTTGCAGGTCTCAGGGTCTCTGTCTCTCTTTTTCTCCCCCTCTTTCTCTGGCTTTTCTAAGCAGCATATTACATTTTGTTTTTCCTACATTTGCAGAGACCTGGTGAGGGAATAAAAGAAAAAAAAAAATACCAAGACTAATGAAGACCGTGATTAAGCAGAAAACTACTTTTGAGACCCTCCGATACTGACTAATACAGGCAAACAATGTGCTCTTATTAGTGAAAGTGTATGTTAGACTCTCATCCCGTCTCCCAGGCTTTTCATGCTATGCTATGACTTCACCGAAGAAATCAAGGCCAAGGTCACGGAGGGCCCACTCTGCTCTGCAGCTCACAGCTCTGGGCCATTATAAGTGATGGGCCCATGGGCCCTGTGACTTCATACCCCCTCTGGGGGCCACGGTATAATCCCTCTGAGGACAGCATCATAACATATATTTGCACTGCATTTTATACAGGTTTCCAAGTGATTTTATGTGCAAGGTCTCATGACTGCTTGCATAATTACTCCTTGTTCTCTGCTCACAGAAACGAATGTTCTCTCTTCCTCTCCCCCCTCAAGCCACTGCTGCAGGGCATGGTTTGCGAGGACAAGACCGGTGGTGGGCCAAGATTTCAGGCTCAATGAACAAGCCTGGTTTGGATTTATTCTCATTACAGCCCATTTCAATTTCCAGGTGTTTCCAATGGTAGGTGACCATCACAGGATGGCCTTTCTCAGGTAAAGTTAGAAATTTAGCTATCTGCTGCCCAGAGCACCAATCCACTTTGAATGAGTTCTAAGGTCAAAAGCAGGTTTCCCAAAGAACTTGTTTATTGTTATCAGACTGAAAGCCGTAAAAAAAAAAAAAAAAAAACCACTATCTGTTACCACCAAAGAAATCAGACACTGATACCATGGGCAGGGCCTATAGGTATGCTGGAGATTATGTAAGAAGAGAAAAAAAGTTGCTCCTCTTTTGGAAAGGAAGACAGAGCCTACTGAGATACAGTTGAAGTTTATCCAATAGGGAAGGTCATAGAAGGGATGGATATTTTTTAAATTTTTTTCTTTTCTTAATTGTGATGAGTATATATGTAACAAAAATTTTGCCATTTCAACATTTTTTTTTCCTTTTTTCTTATTGTGCTTTAGATGAAGGTTTACAGAGCAAATTAGTTTCTCATTATACAATACACATATTGTTTTGTGGCATTGGTTGCCAACCCTGAGACGTGTTAACACTCTTTTCTTCTTGACCTTGGGTTCCCCACTTCCATTTGTCCAGGTTTCCTGTCCCCTCCTGCCTTCCTGTCCTTGCCCCTGGGCTGGTGTGCCCATTTAGTGTCATGTACATGCTTGGGCTACATGTGTTACTCTTTATTTTATGGACCTGTCTAATCTTTGGCTGAAGGATGATCAACTTTTTTCTACATGTACAATTCAGTGACGTTAATTACTTCCATCGTGTCGTGCAACCATTATCACCATCTGTTTACAAAGTTTTTCATCACCCTTAACAGAAGCACAGCATCCTCCAAGCAATGGTTCCCCTTTTCCTCATCCCTGGTAACCACTAATACACTTCGGTTTCTGTGAATTTGCCTATTCTAGATATTTCATTTAAGTAGGATAATACAATATTTGTCTTTTGTGACCGACTTATTTCTCTCAGCATCCTGTTTTTGAGGTTCATCCATGTATCAGGATTTCACATGGGGGTGATCAGTGCCAGATCCTGGCTGGGAGGAAACACTTCTGAACAAGGACTGGTACTCACATCTCTGTGGTCAACCACTTTTTCCCTCATATAAAATATTCTTAAGCTATGCCACCAGTATTTCAAATACCAGCAGGGTTTCCCAGGATGGCCAGGTTTCAGCAGAGCTTCCAGACTAAGACAGACTAGGAAGAAAGGCCTGGCAATCTACTTCAGAAACTCAGCCAATGAAAACCCTATGGATCACAACAGTCTGATTCACAACCAATCATGGGGATGGTACAGAACTGGACACCATTTTGTTTTGTTGTGTGCAGGATTGCCATGAATTGGGGGTCAACTCAACGGCAGCTAACAATAGGCTTGAAACAAGAGGAAACAAGACACCTAGGTGTGCTGAGACAGACAGAAGAGTTGATTAAAGAAATAAGCTATCATCAGCACAGAATCCTGCAGACCATTTTACCAGTCATTTCCTTTGAGCAGGCACTGGGCTAGGTATTCTACCAGAGCCCTCAGCTCACTCTCAGACTATCGTGATACACAGATTTGAGCTAAGATGAGGTGAACCAGAAGGAAAGGGTAGTTGTTAGTTATGGTTAGTTGCCAGGTTCCAACTCATGGCAACCTTATATATAACAGAACAAAACGCTGCCTGATCCTGTGCCATCTCCATGATCACTGGTGTGTTTGAGCCTGTTGTTGTAACTATTGTGTCAATCCATCTCACTGAGGGTCCCCCCCATCTTCACCGACCCTCTACCAAACATGATGTCCTTTTCTAGTGGTTGATCTTTCCTGATGAAGTGTCCAAAGTGAGAGAGAGGTTTGCTATCCTCATTTCTAAGGAGCATGCTTGTTGTCTTCTAAGACTGATCTGTTCGTTCTCTGAAATTCAACAGTATGTTCAATATTCTTCGCCAGCACCTTAGCTTGAGCACATCAAGTGGGGGTGAAAAGGAGTGAAGGTCTTCTAAAAGAACTTGTGCCTTTGAAAATGTTTCTGAAACGTGGAGTTTAAAAAAAAAAAGCAGATCTTAAAAATGCGTGCCAATGTGTGGTGCTGTGATCAAGCTCTCCTCTCCCCTTATGCTAGGTGAAACGGAATGGCTCCTTGACCCTGATTCTGCAAGGACAGTTAAGCATTGCAGTTGCCACAGTTAATGGAAGTGAGCGAGCACTAGAACTTGCTCCATTGGTTTTCTCTGGCCCTGACTGCAGGGTTCATTTCCATCGTAACTGCATCTCTAAGTAAATCAAGCACAAGCTGAAGGAAGTAGGAAGATGTAATGCGGAACCTCGAACAATACATTTTTTTACTCTCAATTACTTTAGGTAAAAGTCTGAAGCCAATTTGTTTGATTTGTGATGCTATTGTTACTGCCTCAAAAACTGTTTTTTGATTTGGAGAGGCATGCCAAGTAGGTACACTGGGAACTCAACCTAAAATAGCCAGTTAATTTAATTTCACACGCATGTTTTAGTTCCAGGGAGAGCGCATATGGGGCACACCATGGGGAGAAAAATGGGGACTGGATTTTATGATGTAACCTTTATGTGAATGTTCTTCATTATTCTGTAAGATGTGACCAGGTTAATGGAGCAGAGCCCATTAAAAATGTTCACTTTTACTACACATGCTGATAGCCTCAAAATGAGTCGGACGGTGATTGACATAGCATTTTCATAATAAGGACTGATAAAATGCCCTATTGTGTCAACATAAATTAAGTTCCTAGTTTCTGTTTTCAAGTGTTTTGCTACTAATAGATGAAGAAAGCAAATCAATAGCTTTTTCCCCATACCTTTCCTCTAAGTTACAGGTATTCCTGACCTGTGTCCTCTACCTTCAGCCACTCATCATTCTGTATGGAACCCTAGCTAGTTGTAGGAACTGCCTTAGTCCCTTAGCAAGAGCCTCGCCCACCTCCAACTCCTTTCCTGTCTCATTGAGCCTCTACAGCTGAATTCCCTATACCTCTCTGTATCATATGATTTCCCCTTTTCACTGGTAACTGGAAGAATGGTAGATATCTGATACATTTTACAACACAATACCCTTTATCGGTATCACCTGTCATACAAAGTATGTCCTCTTGTGGTTGCCATTTGCCACTCCTCAGGGCTCAGCACCAATTCTATAACTTCACAGGATTGGGATTAAGAAATAATTCTTGGTGTAGTAGATGCTGCATCGCCCCAGCACAAATCCCTTTTCCAAGCCCATGTACCCATTCCCTAGCTGCTATGAGTGACAGCTGCTTATGCTTCTCAGCTGCACTTCACCCTCCTCTTAAAAACTAAAACCAAACCCATTGCCCTCAAGTGGATTCCAACTCATAGCGACCCTATAGGACAGAGCTGAACTTCTCCACAGGGCTTCCAAGCCTGTAATCTTTACAGAAGAAGGCTGCCACATCTTTCTCCTGCAGAGCGGCTGGTGGGTTCAATCCGCCAGCCTTTCAGTTAGCAGCTGAGCACTTCAACACTGTGCCACCAGAGCTCCTCCATGTTCCCCTTACCCCCAGAGAATTTTCTCTGCCAAATAAGAGACATCTCAGCCTGAAGGTACTCCCCCCTCCACCCTGGTACCCCACAATCCATAACTGGCTGACCTACAGTTAAAAAAACAGGCCCCAGTGCCACAAGCTGAAACAAGTTCTGCAGTACAGTTCGTGCCCCAGAGCACCCCTATGAGGTCAGGCTGAAGCTTTCTCCAGCTGAGACCACAGCCTTGACCCATCCAGCATCCCTTGCTGCCCTGTTCTTCAACCAGTCCTTCAGTCAATCACTTGCACGTGAATGCCCTCCTCTGGCTCTGTGTCTACAGAACGCAACTATGTGAGTTTCCCAGAGCTGGCATAACAAATTACAACAAACTAGGTGGCTTAAAACAACAGACATTTATTCTATCATAATTCTGGAGGCCAGAGCCTGAAATCAAGGTGTTGACAGAATTTGTTCCTCCTGGAGGCTCTGAGGAAGAGACAGTTCCATGCCTCTCTCCTAGCTTCCAGTGGTAGCCTGCAATCCTTGGCACTCCTTGGCTTGTAGATGCATCACTCCGATCTCTGCCTCCACCATCATACTGACTTATTCTCTCTGTGTGGCTATCTCCAAGTCTCCCTTTCCTTTCTCTTACAAAGATACCAGTCACTGGATTTAGGGCCCACGTCAAATCCTGGATGATGTTACTTCAAGATCCTTCACTAATTACGTCTGTAAACACCCTATTTCCAAATAAGATCACATTCTCAGGTTCTGGTTGGACAGGAATTTTGGGGAGATAGTATTCAACCACTATGCTGACCTAGGACAACTGAGCAAAGTATCTAAATAGCAGGGTTAATAAGAGAAGATACGAGTCCTTGATCTTCCCCGTGATCCCATGGGAAGGCATGCTGAGCCAGGACACTCTGATGAACATGCAGTATGGTTATGCATTCTAGAGGGGAACTCATCCCCTATGCTGCTCTCCCTTCCTATAGGGACAACTGGGAAAGCAATCCTGTGAGAATCATTAGGCTACTGAGGCATCAGGCAGTCTGGGTCTAGGTGCCAACTGTCTGCAGTTGTTTAGGAAACCCAGATGGCCAGCATCTAGGAACCTTGGGGACCCACTGGAAGCTGGGATCAGGTGCAACCCTCCTGACCAGAAGGATGTCATCACTCCCATGGGAAGCTAAAAGTGGGTTCAGCACCGTCCCTCCTTACTGGGACCAAGGTAAAAATGCCAGCTGGGACACTGCTAAGCAAATAGGGGTGATCTCCCAGAGCTACTTTCAGACAATTGTGCTTTTTATAGCATACCATACAAGGACAGTCAGCCTGTTACTTGGTTATCATGAGTGTTGTCCTAAGACCAATCTTCTCTCTCTATGAGGTTTTAATATAAGATGCAGAGTGAAAGAGCATGAGAATGGCATAGGAAAAAGACAAGCATTATTCACAGTGTAAAGTGAAATGAGAAGACATGTAGATAGAAGTGACTACTCCCAGAACATAATGGAGCTAAGTCAATGGAACGGACCAGAGTGAAGATGCATGGACTGTGCATCAAGAGTCAAGAAGACCACATGTGCTCCAGAACTGCCCAGGGTCCTCAATGCCTTCCAGTTCCAGCTTCACAAGGTCCAGCTAGCCATGTAGCTGAGGATACTAGATTTCTCACCCCTAGATGTACCCTTGGAGCCCTGGCGGTGCAGCAGTGAAGAGCTCAGCTGCTAACCAAAAGGTCGGCAGTTTGAATCCACCAGCTGCTCCTTGGAAACCCCATGGGGCAGTTCTACTCTGTCCTATAGAGTCACTACGAGTGGGAATCGACTCAACAGCAACGGGTATTTTTAGATGTATCCCTTACTATAAACTCGCATTACTAGTCTTATTCCAATACATTAAAATGAGCCAGCATAAAGCCCCATAAAGTTATTAAAATAAAATCAGTTCATATATGCCAACCTTCATTAAAGTTTTGAAGTTCTATAAAATATATACATAAATATAAATATATATACATATATATAAACTTTTATTAGACATAAACCAAAAAATCTTTACAATGGAAATCATCTTAATAATTTCTTGGACTTCTATTTCAGATGAGGCTGGAATTCAGGTAGATAAATATCTTGCCATGATTACTCAGCAGGTGCAACCCATATCTCCCAAATATCCTTAAAAAACAGGTTGACAGGAGGCTTAAAGGGGCAGTGCATTTATGTTAATGAGAGAGGAACAACTCAGAAAAGGAGGGTGAGAGTGGCTGCACAACTTGGAGAATGTAATCAACGGCGCTGAGTTATACATGGAGAAGTTGTTGAATTGGTGTTAGTTACTGCTGTGTATATTCTCAACAACAGCACAAATAGATTAATTTAAAAAAACAGGCTGAGATAGACTATTCAAAGTCCTTATTAGTACTGTGACTCTCTTGCTCAATTTTTCATTCTTTCATTCACTCAACAGAAACTAGGTGATAAAATGGTAAGAAAAACCAGACCTATCCTTATGTCCTTGGGGAAGACATGTTAATCAAATAATCACAGAAATAAAAAGTAAAATTACAATTCTTGGTAACTGCTACAAAGAACATATGTGATTCTATTAGGTAGTTTAAGAAGGGATTTTTATCTAGTCTGGGACTGGAGAATGGGTCAGGGGAGGAGGGGACCCAAGAGGGAGAAAGGCCTTACATGTGGTGAGAGTAAGATGTGTCCAAATCCCTGATGTAGGAGAAACATGGTACATTCAACGAAGCAAAGGAACACAGAAAGCAAGGTAGAGTATAACTTGAAGCTAAGAAAGCTATTCAGAGCCATAAAGATCAAGCTAAAGATATCTGTCTTGATTCTATGAGTGACAGGCAACAATTATCATATTTTAAACAAGATATTAATGTGAGGAGATGGAAGCCCAAGATAAACAAGAATATATGAAGCTTGAATGAAAGAGATAATTCAGGAAACACAAGAGAATGGAAATAATAATAGTAATAATATTAACAACAGCAACAACTCTAGTAAGTATCCACAGAGGAATTCCAGAAAATAACGTTTCGTAAAACAATAGCACTGATGGAGGATATGCAAGAAGCATTAAGAGAAATGAAGAACAAAATGAGAAGGCTAAACACACTTCTAAATGGAATCCCAGGAAAAGAAAAATGAATCAGGGGGAATAATGTTTTTAAAAAATGGTGAATTTGCCAAAACTGGTAGAAAAATGTGAATCAATAATCCAAGAAACACAGTATGGCAAGATAAACAAAGGGAATATAATAAAAAGAAATGCGTATCTAAACACACTATGATGAAACCGAAAAACAACCAATACAAAGAGGAGATCTTAAATGCTGCAGAGGAAAAGGACAAACCACCCACAAAGAGGAAACAGTTTAAATAATGGCTGACTTCTAAACAGCAACAATGAAAGCCAAAGAAGGACCTGGCATTCTGCTCCTGTAAAGAATGTTAAGTGCCATCGAGTCAGTTGCAACTCCTATTGACCCTATTAACAGTGGAACAAAACACTGCCCAGTCATGTACCATCCTCACAATAGTGCTAGGTTTGAGCCCACTGTTGCAGCAACTGTGTCCATCCATTTCATTGGGGGTCTTCTTCTTTTTCACTGACCCTCTATTTTACCAAGCATGATATCCTTTTCCAGAGATTGGTCCCTCCTGCTAACATGTCCAAAGTACCTGAGATGAAGTCTCACTGTCCTCACTTCTAAGGAGCATTATGACGATTTGTTCCAACACAGATTTGTTTCTTCTTCTGACAGTCCATAGTATATTCAATATTCTTTGTCAAACCATAATTCAAATACATCAGTTCTTCAGTCTTCCTTATTCATTGTGCAGCTTTCACATGCATATGAAGCAACTGAAAACACCATGGCTTGGGTCAGGCAGACCTTGGTCCTCAAAGTGTCACCTTTACTTTTTCACACTTTAATGAAGTCTTTTACAATAGATCTACCAAGACAATAAGGTCCTTTGATTTCTTGACTGCTGCTTTCACTGGTGGTTGATTGTAGATCCAAGTAAAATGAAATCTTTGACAACTTCAATCATTTCTCCATTTACCATGATGTTGCTTATTGGTCCAGTTGTGAGGATTTTTGTTTTCTTTATGTTGAGGCGCAATCCATACTGAAGGTTGTGGTCTTTGATCTCAATCAGTAAGTGCTTCAGGTCTTTTTCACTTTCAAGTGTTAATGAGACTTCCTTCAATCCTGATGCCATGTTCTTCTTCATGTAGTCCATCTTCTTGGAGTATTTGCTCAGCATAAAGATTGAATAGGTATGGTGAAAGGATACAACCCTGATACATAACTTTCTGATTTTAAACCATGTCTCTTGGTCTATGTACAGGTTCCTCATGAGCACAAATAAGTGTTCTGGAATTCCCATTCCTCACAGTGTTGTCCAGAATTTGTTATGATCCACACAGTCAAATGCCTTCACATAGTCAATAAAACAAAGGTAAACACCTTTCTGGTATTCTGTTTTCAGACAAGATCCATCTGACATCAGCAATGACATCCCTTGTTCCACATCCTCTTCTAAATTCAGCTTGGATTTCTGGCAATTACCTATTGATGTATTGCTGCAACTGTTTTTTAATCATCTGCAGTAAAATTTTACTTGCATGTGATATTGATACTGTAAAATAATTTCTTCATTCTGATGGATCACCTTTCTTTGGAATGGGCACAAATATGGATCTCTTCTAGTCATTTGGCCAGGTAGCTGTCTTCCATATTTATTGGCATAGATGAGTGGGCACTTCCACTCATCTGTTGCATCTGTTTGTTGAAACATCTTAATCAGTGTTCCATCAATTCCTGGAGCTTTTTCACCAATGCCTTCAGTGCAGCTTAGACTTCTTCCTTCAGTACCATTGGTTCTTAATCATATGCTACCTCCTGAAATGGCTGGATATCAGCCAGTTCTTTTTGGTACAGTGACTCTGCGTAACCCCTCCATCTTCTTTTGATGCTTCCTATGTCTTTCAATATTTTGACCATAGAATTCTTCAATATTGCAACTCGAGGCTTGAATTTTTTTCTTCAGTTCTTTCAGCTTGAGAAATGCCAAGCGTGGTCTTCCCTTTTGGTTTTCTACCTCCAGGTCTTTGCACAGGTCATTATAATACTTTACGTTGTCTTCTTGAGCCACCCTTTGAAATCTTCTGTTCAGCTCTTTTACTTCATCCTTTCTCCCACTTGCTTTAGCTACTTGACGTTCAAGAGCAAGTTTCAGAGTCTCTTCTGACATTCATATAGGTCTTTTATTTCTTTCCTGTCTTTTTAATGACTCCTTGCTTTCTTCATGTATGATGTCCTTGATGTCATCCCATCACTTTTCTGGTTTTCAGTCATTAGTGTTCAGTACATCAAACGCATTCTTTAGATGGTCTCTAAATTCAGGTGGGATATGCTCAAGGTCATACTTTGGCTCTTGTGGACTTGCTTTAATTTTCTTCAGCTTCAACTTGAACTTGCATATGAGCAATTACAGCCTAGAAAACCCTGTGGGGCCGTTCTACTCTGACATGGGGTTGAATTGAGTAAGAAATCTACTCAATGGCACCTAACAATAAGAAGTTAGTGATAATAAGCATCTTTTAAATAAACTTTTTAGTTCACCCTCAATTATTTTCATGGAATAAATTCCAAAGAAGCAAAATCTTGAGGCCAAGCTAATGCACAGTTATGTAATTTTTAATTTGGATTGTCAAATTGCCTCCAGAAAATTTGTATCATTTAATGCTGCTACAGTATTTATAAAATATTCTCGATAAGGTATTTGTTGCCTATATACCCAGGGCAGCACTGGTTCACAGTAGGGAACGAGACAGACAACAAATTCTCTATCCTCATGGAATTTCCATTCCAATGAGGGGAGGAGAGACAAACAGAAAAAAAAAAAAAGTAAACCAAAAAATAAAATTCCAGATAATGAAAGTGTTATGAGAAGAATAAAGTAAAATAGGTGAGATGCAGGGAAATGACTTCAGAGTACAGAGTCAGAGTAAAGAGTCAGGGAAGGTCCCCTTGAGCGAGGACTTGAGTATCATCTGGAGGAAGAGTAGCCGAAGCAAAGGGATGGCAATGTAAAGGCTCTAAAGTGGAACTCCCTGGGCAGGGTCAAAAAAATAGAAGGATGCCCGTATGATCACCATATAGTGGAGAGGGCAGGGTGGGTAAGAGAGATCAGCAGGAACCAGATCACAATGCAAGTCATGGTAAGAAGTTGGGCTTTACAACTGGACTAATCCAAAAGCTAACAAGTTTCCTGAAGGCAACCACACACTTTGAGGTACAGTGGCACATGGGTGGCAGTCTGGGGGCCATGGTTTCAGGGGACATCCAGGTCAATTGGCATAACAAAGTGTATTAAGAAACCGTTCTGCATCCCACTTTGGTGAGTGGCATCTAGGGTCTTAAAAGCTAGCAAGCAGCCACCTAAGATGCATCAACTGGTCTCAATCCACGTGGAGCAAAGGAGAATGAAGAACACCAAAAACACAAGGAAAATATGAGAAGAAACCCAGCCCAGTGCTGTCAAGTCGATTCCAACTCATAGTGACCCTACAGGACAGAGTAGGACTGCTCCATAGAGTTTCCAAGGAGCGCCTGGCAGATTCGAACTGCTGACCCTTTGGTTAGCAGCCGTAGCACTTAATCACTACGCCACCAGAGAAGAAAGGGCCACGTAAAACCAGACTCCATTAGCCTGAATCCAGAAGAACTAGATGGTGCCCGGCTACCACCAATGACTGCTCTGACAGGGAACACAACAGAGAATCCCTGATGGATCAGGAGAAATTCTAGTACAATGACTAGACTTAATGGTCTGACAGAGTCTGGAGGGACCGCAGAGGTCATGGCCCCCAAACTCTCTGTTGGCCCAAAACTAAAACCATTCTCAAAGCCAACTCTTCAGACAAAGATTAGGCTGGACTGTAAGACATAAATTTATACTGGTGAGGAGTGTGCTCAAGTAGACACATGAGACTATTTGGGCAGCTCCTGTCCGGAGGAGAGATGAGAAGGCAGAGGGGGATGGTAGCTGGTTGAATGGACACAGGGTGGAGAGAAGAAGTGTGTTGTCACATTGTAGGGAGAGCAACTAAGGTCACATAACAATGCGTGTGTAAGTTTTTGTATGAGAAACTGACTTGAATTGTAAACTTTCACTTTAAGCACAATAAAAAAAAAAAAAAAGAAGTTGGGCTTTTCTTCCAAATAGATTATAAAGATTCATATATACATCCATATCCAAGGGAATGGAGGACACTGGTGGTTCAGTGGTAGAATTCTCCCCTTCCACACAGGAGACCTGGGTTCAATTCCCAGCCACTGCACCTTATATGCAGCCACCACCCATCTATCAGTGGAGGTCTTTTATTGCTGAGATGTTGAACAGGCTTCAGTGGGGCTTCCAGATTAACATGGGCTAGGAAAAAGGCCTGGAGATCAACTTGAAAAAATCAGCCAGTGAAAACGGTATGGCTCACAATGGTCTGATATGGAACTGATCATGGGGATGGTGTAGGACCTGGTAGCATTTTGTTTGCTCAGCATGGGTTCACCATGAGTTGGGAGCTGACTCCACAGCAGCTGACAACCAACAATATACAAGAAGAAGAACAAAATAAGTTGATGTACATATCAAACACATGAGTGTCCTGTCATTCACAGAATCTCACTTTCAGTAAGCATTAGTATGTGCTTGGGGCTTGATATATACCATCTCTCTGATTATAACAAAAATCACAGACAGAGACGTCATCATCTCCATTTTAACCCTGAAGAAAAGCAGAATCGGAGTGATAACTTCTTAAAGTCACACAGCCCGTAATAGCAGAATCAGTCTCTGAGCCCAAGTTTTGTTGATTCCAAAGCCCGTGTAACTTCTGCCGTGAGCTAAGGGACCACAGACCTGTGCACTGACATTATAATGAGGCTTTAGAAACTGACAGGCAAGCTCCTGCGTGTGTAAAACTTTGAAAAGGTGACATGGTTTCCTTATTTTATTTATCACATAATTTTATGCCTTTCCTGTTTCCAAGTCAGATATAAGAGCTATATATATCTTATATTTTTAATATGTACACTGAAAGTAAACACTATAAGAAATTAGAAATTAGAGAAGAGTAATTATGGCAGCACCTTAGGATGCACCAGCCATTATATGCAGGAATTAAATTTAGTTCCGCTTAACCACTGCCCCAGTACGTTCACACTAAAAATTGTTGTAGCTGATAGACTTGCTACCTCATGTGATAATAAATTGCAACTCTACTAATTACCAAGCCAGAGACTATCAGAAAAATGTTTACCTGTGTTTTATTGACTACGCAAAGGCATTCGATTGTGTGGATAATAAATTCTGGATAACAGTGCGAAGAATGGGAATTCCAGAGCACTTAGTTGTGCTCATGAGGAACCTGTATGTAGACCAAGAGGCAGTCATGAGAACAGAACAAGGGAATACTGCGTGGTTTAAAGCCAGGAAAGGTGTGCGTCAGGGTTGTATCTTTTCACCATACTTATTCAATCTGCATGCTGAGCAAGTAATCCGAGAAGCTGGACTATATGGAGAAGAACAGGGCATCAAGATTGGAAGAAGACTCATTAACAACCTGCGTTATGCCACTGACACAAGCTTGCTTGCTGAAAGTGAAGAGGACTTGAAGCACTTACTGATGAAGATCCAAGACCACAGCCTTCAGTATGGATTGCACCTCAACATAAAGAAAACAAAAATCCTCACAACTGGACCAATAAGCAACATCATGATAAACAGAGAAAAGATCAAAGTTGTCAAGGATTTTATTCTACTTGGATACACAATCAACACCTATGGAAGTAGCAGTCAAGAAATCAAACAATGCATTGCATTGGGCGAATATGCTTTAAAAGATCTCTGTGAAGTGTTGAAAAGCAAAGATGTCACCTTGAAGGCTAAGGTGTACCTGAGCCAAGCCATGGTGTTTTCAATCACCTTATATGCATGTGAAAGCTGGACCATGAATAAGGAAGACTGAAGAAGAACTGACACCTTTGAATTGGGGTATTGGCAACAAATATTGAATATACCAGGGACTGCCAAAAGAACGAACAAATCTGTCTTAGAAAAAGTACAACAAAAATGCTCCTTAGAAGTAAGGATGGTGAGATTACATCTCACATACTTTGGACGTGTTATCAGGAGGGATCGGTCCCTAGAGAAGGATATCATGCTTGGTAAAGCAGACGGTCAGGGAAAAAGAGGAAGGTCCTCAATGAGATGGATTGACACAGTAGCTGCAGCAATGAGCTCAAGCATAGCAACGATTGTGAGGATTGTGCAGAACTGGGCAGTGTTTTGTTCTGTTGTACTCGCTATGAGTTGGAACGGACTGAGCAGCACCTAACAGCAACAACAACTGATCACCAATTCAGCTGTAAAAGGGAATGATGATATTAATAGTGATTATCTTATAGTAGTTTTTAAAAGGGGAAAATGGGCATATAAAAGCACTTTGAAGACTGGGATCCACAAGCCAAAAGGGTCACCTTACTGTGGTTTTCATGTGTTTCCTAGTCAGAAGGCAAAAGCTAGCAGTGACTACTGGTGCACAGGAATCTGAAGGATCTTCATCCAAGA
Source organism: Loxodonta africana (assembly GCF_030014295.1). Taxonomy (NCBI): domain Eukaryota; kingdom Metazoa; phylum Chordata; class Mammalia; order Proboscidea; family Elephantidae; genus Loxodonta; species Loxodonta africana. The sequence goes on from NC_087343.1 coordinate 221,236,628, forward strand.
CATGAGCTGCAATTAGTTGAGAAGAAAACATTTGAAGGGAGGCCCCAATAACTTATGGGTCTGTTATAGCAGGAAATTCAAGGGTTTCTATTTTGAAGACGGGCTGACTACATTTTAAGATCATACTGAAGAAATAACGTCTGTAGAACTAAATAGAGGGAAGAGTTTGGCAAAGATTTTGGCCCATTAGTCAGAAGACTTTTTTTTTTTTTAGCAAAGTCAAGTACAAACTGATCTCCTGAGCCCTTTCCTTCAGTTGTAGGAGAAGGATATGATTTTTGGACTCCATATGGCTGCAGGAAACCCTGGTGGCACAGTGGTGAAGTGTTATGGCTGCTATCCAAAAGGTCAGGAGTTCAAATCCACCAGGCACTCCTTGAAAACTCTATAGGGCACTTATACTCTGTTCTATAGAGTTGCTATGAGTTGGAATCAACTCAACAGCAGCGGGTTTGAGTTTCTTTTGGTATATGACTACAGGATCTCTGCTTAGGAGAATTCTAGAGAGACCAAACCTTGACAAGACATATACTACTTCTCCAGGCATCACCAGGAAAGAATTCTTCCCCAGAAGCTACTCCAAGGGTCATCCCCAGTACCCATGGCTGAACTCAAAACCTCTCATTAGCAGCTATTACAATTCATTTGCTCCATTTTGTGATACTGATGATTTTCACTTTTTGAAAGCACATGGTAAAATATGCAAAAAGTACAGAAAGGTATAAAATAAAAGTGGAAGTATGCTCTTGCACTCCCAACCTCAAGTACAAACAGAGGAAACACTGGATAATAATTTCATATGAATTCTTCCAAATAGAACAGTATAGACAGATATAGAGGGAAAGACAGATGATAGAAAGGTAGACAGACTGGCAGACAGACAGATAGGCTGTTATGCACCTTGACTTTGTCATTTGATCCTCTATCAGTACACATAAATCTACCTCATTTGCTGTCACGGCAGTGTAATGTTTTATTATATAGGGGATATCATAGCCTTAGGTTCCTGGGTAGTGTAAATGCTTTGCGCTCAACTACTAACCTAAAGGTTGGCTGTTCCACGACCCCAACCCGCCCCCCCCGCCCACCGCCCAGTGGTGCCACAGAGAAAATGTCTGGAAATCTGCTTCTGTAAACACTAGAGCCAAGGAAATTCGACGGAGCAGTTCTACTCTGTAACACATGAGATCACCATATGTCGGAATAGATTCAACAGCATCAGGTTTGGTTTCTGGTTTTTATCATATGGTGGCTTCGTACTGTTTTAATCATTATTGTCATTATTACACACACTGCTGCAATGAACATTATTATACACATATCTTGTATGACAATCTCTTAGGTTAAACTCCAAGGGGTGGACTTGCTGGAAGTTTTCATTTTTTAATTTTGAGAGATATGACATCCTACAAGGCTGCTCCAACCAACATTCCCTCCCGAAGCGGGAAGTGAGGGGCCTGTTGCCACGCTCACACTAATGTCATAGCAGGCTTGGCAGGCAGAGCATGGCACGGCATCAGTGTCTTGGCAGCCTCACTCTGCCAGCTTTCTCCTGATGTCATCTCCAATTTAATCACTTGACAGTATTAAATTTAAGAAGTATATTTTTACTCACGCAAAGTTACAACTGAGCTCTGGTTACATTATCTTACCTTTTTAATTTACTTTTTTTTAATCTTCCCAGCCATGTTTATCCAGGAAAGTAACAGGTATGCCCATCTTCAGTCAAGTTGCAGGTGTAAAATCTCAGCCAGAGACCCTCCTCCAAAGTCAAGAAACATGAACAGTCTATGATAGGTACTTGTCATATGCTGCACATATGAGTCCTAGGGAGGTCTAAAGCATCAACGTGATATTGTAGGGCATTTTGCCAAGAGATGACTTTAACACTAGCCCACATTTATGTAACTCTTACTGTGTGCCAGGTACTATTCTAAGCACTTTATATGTTTCCTCACTAAATCATCACGACAGCCCATTTTCCAGATGGGGGTCTGTGGTGGGCTGACTTGTCTCTCCTGGGGAAGCAAAGAGAAAACACGTTCAAGTCCTTTGAGTACTTAGGAATGTGGCCTTATTTGGAAACAGGGTCTTTGTAGATGTGATCAAGTTGAGTCATACCGGATCAGGGTAACCCTAAATGTGACAACTGGTGTCCTTATAAGAGAAAGGAGAGGGAAATTTGGACACAGAGACACACGGGGAAGACAGCCATGTGACCGCGGAGGCAGAGATTGGAGTGATGTTTGCAAGCCAAGGAACGTCAAGGATTACAGCAACCACCAGAGGCTGGGAGAGAGGTGTGAAAGAGGTTCTTCCTCAGAGCCTCCAGAAGCCATCTTGATTTCAGACTTCTGACCTCCAGAACTGTGGCGGGAATAACTTTCTGTTGTTTTAAGGTTCCCAGTGTGTGGTAATTTGTTGCATCAGCCCTAGGAAACTAATGCAGGGGCCTGAAGCACCCAGTTACTCAGTGACAAGACAGAGGCAGCATTTGAACCCACGTGCTTCGGCTCCAGGGTCTCTGTTTTCTACCACCACGGTGCGATGTCGTTATTTATAGTAGCTCTTAAATGTGTACACAGAATGACCTAAGCATGTTCCAATCACAGCTGCCCCTTGCCATCCACCTCAAGCCCAGCTTGGGTCTGCTCACTGGATAATTATGGAATCCTGTCTAATTCAGCCACCGAGTCAGAACTGGGAAGGCGGCCAAGTGTCTCCCGTCACCCATCTGTATTCCTTATGTAAGAAGGCAGAGGTCTCCGTTTAAATTTGTATCATGCATTACTTATACCAAATGCTCACATTTACCCAATAGAGCTGTAGAGATGGCAAAGTGCGACTAGATCAAATTACCAGATTTGCTACCAACTGCCTTTGTGACGTTGGGCAAGTGATTTATCTTCCCTCGGCCACTGTTCGGGCTGCTGCCTGGGGAGAAAGAAGGCACCAAACAGCATTTTACAATCTTTTTTGGTGGAAGGCTTCCCTTTCTGGAAAATCAGAGTTCAGGAAATGCTCTTTCGCCTTGCGAAAACACAAACCCTGGCTTCTGTCTTCAAATGGTGATGTTGCAGGCTGGAACCAGCAATGCAGAGGTGAATTTTTTTTTCCCCTTTCTCTTTGAAGAGAGATTAAAGAGCAAAGGGGGTAGAAGAAAGCAGAAGGAAGAAAAACCCGAATGTGTGACTTAGGTTTATAACAATCTGGTTTAGTGACGTAGTCACCAAAGGCTTTTAGATATGAGACCAACTTCCCAGAAGTCACCACAAGGAGAGGGTTAGATAGCAATCAACCATTGTTGCTGTTAGTTGTCGTTGAGTATATTACAACCCATGGCAACACCACACGTACAGAGTGGAACTGCTGCATAGTATTTTCAAGGCTGTAACCTTTCGGAAGCAGATTGCCAGGCCTATTTACCAAGGTGCCTCTGGGTGGGTATGAACTGCCAACTTTTCAGCTAGTAGTCAAGTGCTTTAACCATTATTTAACTCCAAACCAGGTTGGGGATGGATGATCAGCTAAAAGGAGCTCTGATTGGAATAGCAAGCAAGGTCAATTGTTCCTTACACCACATGGCCTTTTAAGAGTTACACCCAGCATGAGAAAACAAGAATCGACGAGGGAAGGAAATAGTTTCATGACCCCAAAGCAGCAGCAAATATGTTACCTTAAGTAGAGAATCAATCCCAGATTCCCATTTTTGGACTAAGACTTGCACAGAGAAGACTTCCCCCAAAATGATGGCTTTGGGCCTGACAAACAGTGACAATCCAGGGCAATAACTTTTACGGTCCACTAGTCTAATCCTGGAAACCCTGGTGGTGTAGTGGTTAAGCGCTACAGCTGCTAACCAAAAGGTCGGTAGTTGGAATCCACCACGGGCTCCTTGGAAACTCTATGGGGCAGTTCTACTCTGTCGTATAGGGTCGCTGTGAGTCAGAATCGACTCTACGGCAGTGGGTTTGGGTTTTTTGTTGGTGGTGGTATTAGTCTAATCCCTAGGTGGTTCAGTTAACGCACCTGGCTGCTAACCAAAGGGTTGGAGATTAAAGTCCATTCGGAGGCACCTCAGAAGAAAGGCCGGGTGATCTGCCTTTGGAAAATCAGCCATTGGAAACTCACAGAGCACAGTTCTATTGTGACACACACACGGTCACCATGAGTTGGGTCAAAATCGACAGTGACTTTTTTTTTTTAATCTAATCACTTCTTCACAGCAACCATTCTTTTTCAATCTCAAGATTTCAGGCAATGAAAAAGCCATATGTGTGTATTTGTGGAACATTCATATATACTAAGTTTCTATGCAATTCTAGAATATTTTATATTACTAGGTGATTCCTTTAGCTAAACTCTACGAGAACAAAACAGGTTGTTAAACATTTATCTCTTGAATTATCATCAGCGTTTTAAAAATAACTCAGTAGAAATACTTTCAACTTATTTTGGTATACGACATTTTAGTTGAGAATTCAGGTGGATCACACTTTAAAGTTACTGCCTGGAGGTTGACCACAGTGGCCACTGAAGTCCCCCACCTTCATGAATCACACGTGAAAGAGTCACACCATGGAGATGATGCCCTGAGCCCACTGGGGAGACAGCTGGTGGATAAGACATTGTTCTCCATCCTCGTGACAAACAGTCCAACCAAATTACAGAGATAAGACGAGGGGGTGAAAATGGATCTCAGAGAAAGACCAATAAAATGATATTATTCTAGAAAAGGGGTCAGAGATGACTGAGACTGCTGTCGTTATTTGCCGTCTAGTTAGCTCCAACTCATGGCGAACTCATATGTAATAGAGCGAGATGTTGCCGTGTCCTGAGCCATCCTCATAACTCTTGGTATGTTTGAGCCCATTGTTGCAGACACTGTGTCAATCCATCTCATTGAGAGTCTCCCTCTTCTTCACTGACTCTCTACTTTACTAAGCATAAATATCTTTCTCCAGCAAGTGGCCCCTCCTGATGACATGTCCAAAGTAAGTGAGGCGAAGTCTGATCATTCTCACTTCTAAGGGGCCTTCTGGCTCTACTTCCTCAAAGACTGATTTTTTCATTTTTCCGGAAGTCCATAGTATATTCAGTTTTCTTCATTGACACAACAGTTCAAATGTGTCAGTCCTTTGGTCTCCCTTACCCACTCTCCGAGGAGATGCATGCATATGAGGCCGCTAAAGGAGCCCTGGTGGCGTGGTGGTTAAGCACTCAGCTGCTAATCAAAAGGTCAGCGGTTTGAACCCACCGGCTGTTCCATGGGAGAAAGATGCGGCAGTCTGCTTGTGTAAAGACTGCAGCCTGGGAACCCTATGGGGCAGTTCTATTCTGTCCTGTAGGTCGCTGTGAGTCGGAATCCACCTGACGGCAATGGATTTGGTTTGGTGGGTATGAGGTGATTGAAAAGACCATGACTTGGGTCAGGCACATCTTAGACATCAAAGTGACATCTTTGCTTTTTAAGGTTTTAAAGAGGCCTTCTGCAGCAGATTTGCCGGATACACTGAGACTGTTACACAGTAACATTAAAAAAAAATGTTGCCATCAAGTCAATTCTAACTCACAGTGATCCTATAGACAGAGGAGAACTGCCCCATAGGGTTTCCAAGGAGCGGCTGGTGGATTCGAACTGTTGACCTTTTGATTAGCAGCTGAGCTCTTATCCACTGCGCCACCAGGGCTCTCACAGTAACAGGTCCCAATTCTCTTTCTAGGGAAGCAATTTTCCCTGACTACTATTGATTTACAGTATATGAGGAGTGGTCATGGGCTCACCTAATTCTGACCAGCAGCAACATCTGTGATTTTAGTAACTATCTGTAGTAATAATTCTTGTGGCCAACATCCATTTGCCACTGCAAAGCAGTACCCGTGTACTGTACTTGTAAAGAAATAGGTAAGACTGGATATTGTGTGTGTAGCTTTAATCCCACTACTATTTGTATGTGTGTGTGTGTGTGCATATACATGAAAAAATAACAAATTACTGAAAGGCTTCAGTTGTGCTCTTGGGGAAGGGCCATATTTTAAAAGGACTTTAAATGGAAATGCAGTGGGAGACAAAGGCAGGGTATTTCTGGAGCCACGTGATACATAAAGAGTAAACGGCCCAATAGCTTTCAAGCTGCTGCACAGAAAACCAGAACAATGGACCAGCCTTGCTGGCCTGACAGAGTCTGGAGAAACCCTGAGAGTATGGCCCCCGGACACCTTTTCAGATCCTGAGGTTCCCCCTTCAGCCAAAGATTGGACAGGCCCATAAAACAAAATGAGACGAAAGGGGCACACTAGCCCTGGGGCAAGGACTAGAAGGCAGGAGGGAACAGGAAAGCAGGAAATAGGGACTCCAGGGTTGAGAACGCAGAGTGTTGCTATGTCGTGGCATTGTTAACCAATGTCAGAAAAAACAATATGTGTACCAACTGTTTAATGAAAAACTAGTATGTTCTGTAAACCTTCATCTAAAGTGCAATAGAAACAAACAAACAAAAAAAACCCAGAGCAATGGACTGGATGTAACCAATATGGTGAAATTCTTGGATGGCATTTTAACTCATCACATTTAAAATCACATAAAAACTGTCTGGCTCATGCCCATTAGCACCAAGTTGCTGAAAGCAAACAATGGTGATGCTTTGAGGGGGCACAATTTGAAGACTGTGTTGCTTTTCAAAGACTTCTATTTGGGGGATGGAGCTGCTAAAACCTCTTTCCCTCCTTTCTTCCCATACACACATTTAAAAATTGGTAAGTCAGATTTGATTCTGGATATAATCCAATAGAGATGCAGTATTTTGGGAGTTAAAGAAATTTTTTCTTTTAAGGCAGTTTTTCTTTTCCCTAGCTCACATGTCTTACTTAATTAGAGCATGTACAAAGCCCGCTTTGGATTAATATCTAAGTCATTGTTCATAAAAATCACCTTTTTCATAAACATATTCATTCTGGACAAAGTCATAACCATGGCAGATTTTATTAATTTGGTGGTTTTGGCTGCCCATTTAAAATCTACCCTTTATTCTCCAAGTGTATAAAATCTAAATGCACACAGAGAAAGTTTCCAAATAAACTGAATGATTCTGCATGAAGAATTTCTCAGAAGCAGAGACCAGCATGATTAAAGGAAAAATAAATTTACATTGAACGAGAACTAGAACCAGTTGCCGGTGAACGGATTCCAACTCATGGTGACCCCGTGTGTGTCAGAGTAGAACTGTGTCCCGTAGGGTTTCCAATGGCTGATTTTTAAGAAGCAGATAGCCAGGCCTTTCCTCCAAGTTGCCTCAGGGTAGACTCGAACCTCCAACCTTTCAGTTACTAGCAGAGCACGTTAATCATTTATATTACCCAGGGCACCCGATGGATTCGAACTGCCCGACCTTTTGATTAGCAGACATAGCTCTTAACCACTATACGACCAGAGTTTCCTAAGTTTACCCTGTGGCAAAGCAATACAAAGCTATTTTTGTTAAGGTTCAAACCTCTGAATAGGTATCAACAACAGGTCAAAGGGCAGATCTGAAGGGAATCTCAATTTAAGGACCTTTGTAATTGATTGTCTCTTGTTCCCCAGGAGCATACTGCTAAATAGCTAGTACAGTGGATCCCCTGCTTACTCACATCAGGTGTGGGACTCATGCCCCACACTGTTTTTCAACGAAAGATCTGCCTTCCTCACACTGTCACAGACACTTGGGTTATCTTGTATTGTTTAAAATTGCACAAGGCTCATTTTAACACCCACTAAGTCACTTTTTATTCACATTCGTTCACTTTTATTCATCCATTCCACACATATTTATCAAGGTCCTACTACGTGCCACCATCGTCTGTCGGTTTACCATACTCTGGTGACTTATATGTTGCTGTGATGCTGGAAGCTATGTCACCAGTATTTCAGATACCAGCAGGGTCAACCATGGTGGACAGGTTTCAGTGGAGCTCTGGACTATGAGAGGCTAGGAATAAAGGCCTGGTGACCTACTTCTAAAAATTAGCCAGTGAAAACCCTATGAATCACAACAGAATATTGTCGGATTCAGTGCTAGAAGATGAGCCCCCTAGGTTAGAAGGTACTCAAAATACACAGAGGCTGCAACAATAGACTCGAGCACACCAACAATCTGGAGATGTTGCAGGACCGGGCAAGGTTTTGTTCTGTTGTGCATGGGGTTGCCACTGGATGGCAACTAACAACGGCTATGTGCCAAGACAAAGTTCAATGTAATAAAAGATCTTTTACATTTACAACCACAAAGACTGGCTCAACCTCTAATAAACACACACTCTGTAAGGGCAGCCACTGTAAATATATTTTGATACAACGTGCTATTCATATGTAGACTTAGGGGAGTATAAGGATCAGGATTCAGAGTCAGGTCCAGAAGATACGGGGGAAAAATCATACTCTGTTATTATCTTTCCCATTTCTCCTCCATTTTCATACTGCAAACTCGAACTAAGGTAAGAAGTCACAGAAAAGCAGACGCTACAGCATATGAACAGGAGTGGCGGTTCCCTCTGCCAGATGCCAACATTGGCCCGAGTTAAGGACTTGTATTACTCTAAGGAAGGTGTTGGCTGTCTATGGAACTTGCAAGCAAGTTACTACCAGAATCAAAAGACTTCCTCCACTTTCCTCACCTTCCCCCCAAGTATTCCTTAAGTGCTCATAAGTGATTAAGTGGTTTGGCTCTGAAATGCGTCCGTGCTACCCACTGGGAAAGCACTAGTACACAAATGTATCTGGGTTTTTTTTTCTAAAAGTGTGTTTCTGTGTTCCGAATAAGGATGAATGTTTAACCAAGACATTTTTATTTTTTAATCTGAAAGGGCCACATTATGAAAATTCAGGCAGTAGGAGTGTGGCCCTGCCTATCCTAATTTATTTTGTTTGGAAGTACATTGTAAGTAAATTTGGTTCCCCTTTGGATTAAAAGGAGCCCTGGTGGCGCAGGGGTAAAGCATTTGGCTGCTAACCAAAAGGTCAGTGGTTTGAACCTACCAGCCGCTCTTTGGGAAAAAGATGTGGCAGTCTGCTTCCATAAAGATTTACAGCCTTGGAAACCCTATGGGGCACTTCTACTCTGTCCTATAGGGTTGCTGTGAGTCAGAATCAACTCGATAGCAATAGGTTGGGTTTGATTTGGTTGGATTAAAATGTAATTTTAGTTGATGAAATAAAGTATTTTAATTTTTTAGCTTCACTAGAGCTTGGCAGTCCCAGACAAAAAAAGAAGCATAACCACAGAGTCAGCAGAGCCTGGCATATCTCCTACTGACTATGAACCATTCACTGGTTAAGGTTTGACACGGGATGGCTGGCTTCTGTTTGCAACTTCCCTGCCCTAGTAATGATAGGTGGCTGCTGGCAATAGCAATTCCTATCCCTTCCTGCCTTCTCGTCTTGCTTTTGGGAGGAGTCGCTCATTTGGTCTCATATACATCATAGAACTGAGAAGCAGGTTCCTCACATGTGTTATTGTTTTGTCTGAAAAGTGGGCTTTGCAAGTGACTTCAGTTCTGCGTTAGGAGAGTATCCAGGGGCCATAGTCTTGGGTACTCCTCCAGTCTCTGGAAAACCAGTATGTCTGGTATTTTTCTGGGACTCAGTATTGTGATCCCCGTCAGAGCCGTCAGTGGTGGTAGCCAGACACCATCTAGTTCTTCTGGGCTCAGGCTGATGGAGGCTCTGGTTCATGTGGTCCTTTAGTCCTTTGGGCTAATATTTTCTTTATGTCTTTGGTTTTCTTCATTCTCCTTTGCTCTGAACTGGATGGGACCAATAGATGCATCTTAGATGACCACTTGAAAGCTTTTAAGACCCCAGATGCTACTCACCAAAGTAGGATGTAGAATATTTTATGAATTATGTTATGCCAGTTGACCTAGATGTCCCCTGAGACTATGGTCCCCAGTACTCGGCCCCAGCAACTGGTCCCTCAAGGTGTCTGGATGTGTCTAGGAAACTTCTATGACTTTGCCTTGGTCATGTGTGCTGATTTTCCCTGTATTGTATGTTGTCTTTCCCTTTACCAAAGTTGACATTCTGTACTATGTAGTTGGTGGTTTCCCCTCTCCACCCCTCCCTACCCTCATAAACATTAAAGAATGTTTTTTTTCTGTGTGTAAACCTTTTCTTGAGTTTTTGTAATAGTGGTCTCATACAATGCTTGTCCTTCTGTGATTGACTTATTCCACTCAGCATAATGCCATCCAGATTCATCTATGTTGTGAGATGTTTCAAGGATTCATCATTGTTCTTTATCATTGAGTAGTATTCTACTGCGTGTATGTACCATAATTTGTTTATCCATTCATCTATTGATGGGCACTTAGGTTGTTTCCATCTTTTTGCTATAGTGACTAGTACTGCAGTGAACATGGGTGTACATATGTCTATTTGTGTGACGGCTCTTATTTCTCTAGGATATACACCTAGGAGTGGGATTGCTGGAACACATGGTATTTCTATATTTCTAGCTTTTTAAGGAGGCATCATATCGTCTTCCATAGTGGTTGTGCCATTTTACATTCCCACCAACAGTGCATAAGAGTTCCAGTCTCCCCGCAACCTCTCCAACATTTGTTATTTTCTGTTTTATTAATGCCAGTATCGTCAGCGTGAGAAGGTATCTCACTGTAGTTTTGATTTGCATTTCTCTAATGGCTAATGACTGTGAGCATTTCCTCATGTCTGTTAGCCACCTGAATGTCTTCTTGGGTGAAGTGTCTATTCATACCCTTTGCCCACTTTTCAATTGGATTACTTGTCTTTTTGTTGTTGAGGTGCTTCAGTATCTGGTAGATTTTAGAGATTAGACCCTTGTTGGATATGTCATAGCCAATTTTTTTTTCCTAATCTGTAGGTTCTCTTTTTATTCTTTTGATGAACATAAGTGTCTGATTTTTAGGAGCTTCCAAATATCTAGTTTCTCTTCTGGTGTTTGTACATTGCTAATTATGGTTTGTATTCTATTTATGCCATGTATTAGGGTCCCTAGCATTATCCCTATTTTTTTCCCATGATCTTTATCATTTTAGGTTTTATATTTTGGTCTTTGATCCATTCTAAGTTAGTTTTTGTGTATGTTGTGAGGTATGAAACCTGTTTCACTTTTTTACAGATGGACATCCAGCTATGCCAGCATCATTTGTTAAAGAGACTGTCTTTTCCCCATTCGGCGCACTTTGGCCCTTTGACAAATATCACCTGCTCATAGATGGATGGACTTACCTCTGGATTCTCCATTCTGTTCCATTGGTCTGTGTGTCTGTTGTACCAGTACCAGGTTGTTTTGACTACTGTGGCTGCATAATAGGTTTTAAGATCAGATAGTGTGAGGCTTCTCAGTTTGTGCTTATACTTTAATAATGCTTTACTTATTCCAGGCCTCTCCCCTTTCCACATAAAGTTGGTGGTATGTTTCTCCACCTCATTAAAGAATGCTGTTTTAATTTGGATGGGAACTGTATTGTATCTGTAGATGTATTTAGGTAGTATTGACGTTTTTACAACATTGAGTCTTCCTATACATGAGTATTGGAAACCCTGGTGGCGTAGTGGTTACGTGCTACAGCTGCCGACCAAAGGGTCAGCAGTTCAAATCCCCCAGGCACTCCTTGGAAACTCTATGGGGCAGTTCTGCTCTGTCCTATAGGATCACCATGAGTTTTCTGAAGTTCTCTTTGTTGGCGTAGAGAAATCCAGCTGATTTTTGTATGTTAATCTTGTATCCTGATATTTTGCTGAATCTTTCTATTAGTTCCAGTAGCTTTCCTGTGAATTCCTTGGGGTTTTCTATTTATAGGATCACATCATCCACAAATAGGGATAGTTTTACCTCTTCCTTACCAATTTGGATGACCTTTGTTTCATTTTCTTGCCTTACTGCTCTTGCAAGGACTTCCAGAATGATGTTGAATAAACAAAAACCCAACCCATTGCTGTCGAGTCGATTCCGACTTACAGCAACCCCGTAGGACAGAATGGAACTGCCCCATAGAGTTTCCAAGGGGTGCCTGGTGGATTCGAACTATCAACCCTTTGGTTAGCAGCCATAACACTTAACCACTATGCCACCAGGGTTTCTGATTTGAATAAGAGTGGTGATAAATGGCATTCTTATCTGGTTCCCATTCTCAAGGGGAACGCTTTCAGTCTCTCTCAATTGAGAATGATGTTGGCTGTTGGTTTTGTTTAAGTGCCGTTCATTAAGTTGAGTAATTTCCCTTCTATTCTTGTTTTATTGAGTTTTTTTTTTTTTTAAATCAGGAATAGGCATTGGACAGTTGTCAAATGCCTTTTCTGGTTCAACTGGTAAGATCATGTGGTTCTTTTATTTATGTGGTGGATTACATTGATTGATTTTCTAATGTTGAACCATCCTTGCATACCTGGTATGAACCCCACTTGGTCATGATGTATTATTTTTTTTATATGCTACTGAATTCTATTGGCTAGAATTTTGTTGAGAATTTTTGCATCTATATTCATGAGGGATATTGGTCTGTGGTTTTCTATTTTTGTGGTGTCTTTGCCTGACTTTTATATCAGGCTTATGCTGACTTCGTGGAATGAATTCAGGAGTATTCCTTCCTTTCCTATGCTCTGAAATAGTTTGAGTAGCATTGGTGTGAGCTCTTCTCTGAAAGTCTGTCAGAATCCTCCAGTGAAGCTTCAGGCTAGGACCTTTTTGTTGGGATTTTTTTTATTACCTCCTCAATCTCTTCTTTTGTTATGGGTCTGTTTAGTTTTTCTACCTCAGTTTGTGTTAATTTAGGTATGTAGTGTGTTTCTAGAAATTTGTCCATTTCCTCTACGTTTCAAATTTGTTGGAGTACAATTTTTCATAACATTCTGTTATGATCCTCTTTATTTCAGTTGATTCTGTTGTGATATCGCCCATGTCATTTCTTATTAGGGTTATTTGCTTCCTCTCCTATTTCTCTTTTATCAGTTTGGCCAATGGTTTGTTGTTTTTGTTGATCTTTTACAAAGAACCAGCTTATGGTCTTGATTCTTTCTATTGTTTTTCTTTTCTCTATTTAATTTATTTCTGCTCTAATCTTTATATGTCCTTTCTTCTGGTACCCGAGCACTACTTTTGCTGCTGTCTATTGGTTCAAGTTGTAGGGGTAATGTTTTGTTTTTGGCTCTTTCTTCTTTTCTGATGTGTGTTTTTATTGCTACAAATTGACCTCTAAGCACCGCTTTTGCTGTGTCCCAAAGGTTTTGGTAAGATGTGTTTCCATTCTCATTTGATTCTATGATTTTTTTTTATTCCATTCTTGATTTCTTCCATTACCCAGCATTTTTTAAGCAAGGTGTTGTTCAGTTTCCATGTAGTTGATTTTTTTTTTTCTATTACTTGCTATTACTCTTATTGATTTCTACTTTTACGGTGTTATGATCAGAAAAAGATGCTTTGTATTATTTCAGTGTTTTTGACTTTGTTGAGGCTTGCTTTGTGGCCTAAAATATGGTCTATTCTGAAGAATGTTCCATGTGCATTAGAAAGAATGTATACTTTGCTACTGTTGGGTGGAGTGCTCCGTATATGTCTAATGAGGTCCAATTGGTTGATTGTGGCATTTGGGTTTTCTGTATCATTGCTGGGTTTCTACATGTTCTGTCCTTCACCAAAAGGGATGTGTTGAAGTATCCTGCTATTATTGTGGACTTATTGCTTTTTTCAACACTGTTAGATTTTGTTTTATGCACTTTGAAGGACTCTCATTGGGTGTGTATATATTTATTATAGTTATGTCTTTGTGGTGTATTGACCCTTTAATCATTATATAGAGCCCTTCTTTATTTTTTATGGTGGATTTTGCTTTAAAGTCTATTTTATTGGAGATTAATATTGCCACTCCTGTTCTTTTTTGATTACTGTTTGCTTGATATATCTTTTTCTATCCTTTGAGTTTTAGTTTGTTTATATCTTTGTGTTTAAAGTGTGTCTCTTATAGACAGCATATAAATGGATCATGTTTTGGGTTTTTTTTTTTTTTTTTCTCCAATCCATTTTGCCACTCTTTGTCTCTTTACTGGTGCATTTAAGCCATTTACATTCAGTGTAATTATTAATAGGTATGAGTTCACTGCTGTCATTCTGTTGTATATTTTTAATGTTTTTTATTGAACTTCAGATGATAGTTTACAGAGTAATCAAGTGCCTAATTAAACAATGAATACACATATTGTTTTTGTGACACTGTTTGCCAACTCCATGACATGTCAACACTCACCCCTTCTCGACCTTGGGTTCCCCACTACCAGCTTTTCTGTCCCCTCCTGCCTTCTTGTCCTTGCCCCTGGGCTGATGTGCCCATTTAGTCTCATTTTGTTTTATGGGCCTGTCTAATCTTTGGCTGAAGGGTGAACCTAAGGAGTGACTTCTTTACTGAGCTATAAGAGTGTCTGGGACCATACTCTTGGGGTTTCTCTAGTCTCTGTCAGACAAGAAAGCTATTTATTTATTTATTTCTTAGGTGGCTGATGTTTTCTTTGTTCTGCTTAATTTTCTGTGCTGAGTTCTTTTTGTTTATGGATTTTCTTTGCATTTCTTTCATTATTGTTGATTTTGTGTTTACTGAATCTTTATGTTTTTCTTTTTTATTTTGATGAGTAGGTTTGCTAGCTTCCTTTGTGGTTAATTTGAAATTTACCTTTATTTTCCTGGTTTAAGCCAGTCTTTTATTTCTTTATATCACACCTTGACTCCCTCTCATGAAAGTTCTATGACTAAAGCATTCATTTTTTTTTTTTTTTTGACGTTGTCATCATTTACATATTGATGCCTCTAGTTCCCTATTTTCAGTCTCTTAGCTTTGTTTTATTTTTGAGAATTCCCTTTCTGGGTTGGTATCTGATTGATCTCTCCTGTGTCCTAATCTTGGATTGCTGTCTGATTGGTTCTCTCATATTTCTTGTAATTTTGGTCTGGTTTTTACATATCCCCTTAATTTCTGTTTATCTGGAAATGTCCTAATTTTGCCATTGTATTTGAGAGGCAGTTTTGCTGGATATATAATTCTTGGCTGGCTTTATATATGTCGTCCCATTGCCTTCTTGCCTGAATGGTTTCCTTCAAGGCTTTTTATATGTTATCCCATTGCCTTCTTGCCTGTGTGGTTTCTGCTGAGTAATAGAGCTTGGTCTTATTGGTCTTCTTTGTAGGTGACTTTTCATTTTTCCCTAGCCCCTCTCAGGATTTTCTTTGTCTTTAGTTTTAGCAAGTTTGATTATAATATGTCTTGGTGACTTTCTTCTGGGGTGTATCCTGTATGGGGTTCATTGAGCTTCTTGGATAGCTAACTTCTCATCTTTCATGGTATTAGGAAAGTTCTATACCAGCAAATCTTCAACAATTCTATGTTTTCCATTATTCCCTTCCCCTCCCTGCCACCTCACCGCTCCCCCCACCCCCCCCCCGCCAGTTCTGGAACTCTGATCACACATAAATTTTTCCTCTTGTAGTGTCCTACATAATTCTTAGGGTTTCTTCATTTTTCTTCATTCCTTTTTCTGCTTTTTCCTCAAACAAACTGACATCAAGAGATTTGTCTTCAATCTCACTAATTCTGTCTTCCATTGTCTCAATTTTTCTACCATGTCCCTCTATTTAGTTGTTTAATTCTGAAATTTTATTATTAATCTTTTGGATTTCTTGCTGCTGTTTTTGTATGGTTTCTAGCACCTATTTATTTCTGTCATTTTGTTCTTGTATTGTTTTCTTGAATTCTTCTGTTGCTTTCCCTGTGTGTTCCTTGGTTTTGTCTGTTTTCCCTGATCTCTTTCTTGATCTCTCGGAGAGCTCTGTGTATTAGTCTTTTGAATTCTTTATCAGGTAGTTCCATTGCCTTATCTTCCTCCAGAAGGTTTTCTGGTTCTTCATTTTGGTTGTTGGTCACTGGGGGTGTGGTGCAGAAACTCTCACCTATAGTCCTGGGTGGGCAGGGCTGCACTGGGGTGTTTGGAGCAGGTAGAAGTCTCTGGTTGCAAAGGTGGTTGATGCAGGGAAGGAGGCAGGGGACTGCCAGTTAGAGGGAGTGCCCATATCTGCTACAGTGTGTCACTGAGGAGGAAGGGGAGGTTGTGTAGTTGGTCCTAAGGTACCCAGTGCTGTTGGTTGGAGGACTTGGGGGGTTTTACTGGTCCGCCAGCCCCCACTGTGAGCAGCTGGATTGGAGTGGACAGGCCCCCAGCATGGGTAGTTGAGCTCCCTTCTTGGGGGGGTGGTGACGGTGAATGCCACAGGTCTGCAGCTCCCGCCTGGCTGCTGTAGGTGAAGTGTACTTCAGCTAGCTGGGAACCCTGCCCTCATTCCAATATGGCCATGCTGTGCCAGCTCAGCCAGGTGCCTACGCAGGCAAGCAGAGGGGACTGAGGGCTCTACAAGTCCATGGACCCCCTGTAACAGTGACTCAGCAAAGTGGTGGGCCAAGAGCTACTGGCTTACAGGGTGGAGTGGTGTCAAATGCCACAGGTCTGAAGGTCCTGCTTGGCTGCTGTAGGTGAAGTGGACTTCAGCTAGGAATACTGCCCACCTTGTCCCAATGTGGAGTCCTGTGGCATAGTGGTTAAGCATTTGGCTGCTAACCAAAAGGTCAGCAGTTCAATTCCACCGGTCAGTCGCTCCTTGTAAACCCTATGGGGCAGTTCTACTCTGTCCTGTTGAGTCAGAATCAATTCAACAGCAATGGGTTTTGGTTTTGTTGTCCCAATGTGGACGTGCTGTGTCGGCTTGGCCAGTGAGGTGCTGATACAGATAAACAGAGCGGGTGGAGGGCACCGCAAGCCCATGGATGGATCCTTAGTACCAGTGGCTGCGCAAAAGGGCAGGTGCCTGCAGACAGGGGCCATGAATTCCTGGATTAGGGGGCCTGGCAGTGTCGAATGCCACTGGACTAGGGAAGGATTGGGTGAGGGGGAGGGAGTGCTCTTGGCCCGTGGAGCTCTGGCCAAAGGATTTGGAGTACCTGTGGTGGGCTGGGTACATGCACATAACGTTTGCATGTCTGATATCATTCCTGGTTGACTCTGGAGATGCATGCAGAGTTGCCCCTGCTTAACTGTACCATGTGGTGTGGGCTTCGGCTGGGAATGCTGCTGCTTGCCTCAATATGTCCGCACTGTGCTGGTTAGGCTAGCAGGACACTAATGAGCTGTAATTCTTCATTTCTGCTGTGTTTGAAATGTCTCTCCTTCCACCTGCCACTCAGTCTGATTCTTCAGCTTTGTCTTTGATGCTTAGGGTTCCTAGATTGTCATATATACCTGATTCACTTTTTTTTCTTTTAGGTCTTTGTTGTAAGAGGGACAACTATGAAATGTCTGACTCTTCTGCCATCTTGGCCCACCTCTCACAATTCAACTTTTAATTTAAACCATATTCTAACAAGGACATGTAGCAATCAACCAAAAAGATTAATTTAGCAATTGATCTTTTTTTAATACTATTTAATGAATTTCAGTAATCTAACACAGCCATAGTTTTAGATTTAAACATTAAAAGAATTATTTTCTTCGTATCAACCAGAACCCAAATCTGGAATTCCTACCAGAAAAATATTAACATTGTTATGTCATTGCCTGGCACATAGTTGGCACTCATTAAATAAAGGTTTATGGAATAGGAATGTTAACAAACATTACTAAACATGAAATAATAAAATATTACTAAAGATCTGTGAGAGGGCTAAGAAAGGGTCTTCCCCCAGAGCCTTCAGAGAGAATATGGCCCTGCCGACACCCTAAATTCAGACTTCTGGCCTCTAGAACTGTGAGACAATAAATTTCTATTGTTTAAAGCCACCAGTTTGTGGTACTCTGTTATAGCAACCCTAAGAAAATAGTACAGGTGCTGGTAGAACATACTGTTTGGACCATACTTTAAAAAGAAAGGTAATGAAATAATAGCAGAATTTAGGTAACCAAGAAGGTAAAGGAAGATAACTGATAGCCTGGAAATGGCAAGTGAAATAGGAAGGGATCAGAGGGCACAGCCACGCTTCAGGAGAGTAACTCACATCTTAATCGTTTGGCTTTATAGGAAAAGTCACAGCAACAAAACAATGATCCAAGTTGGTCAATAAATCAGGCTTAACGTTTATTTTTCTTGGATCAAAAATCAGCACCCATGGAAGCAGCAGTCAGGAAATCAAACAATATATTGCATTGAACAAATCTGCTGTAAAGATCTCTTTAAAGTGTTTTAAAAAAAAAAGCAAAGATGTCACCTTGAGGGCCAAGGTGCACCTAACCCAAGCTATGGTATTTTCAATCGCCTCATATGCATGTGAAAGCTGGGCAACGAAAATGGAAGACTGAAGAAGTGACGCATTCAAATTATGATGTTGGAGAAGAATATTGAATATACCATGGACTGCTAAAAAACGGACAAATCTGTCTTGGAGGAAGTACAGCCAGAATGCTCCTTAGAAGGCAAGATGGTAAGGCTTCATCTTGCTTGCTTCAGACACGTCATTAGGAAGGACCAATTCGAGGAGAAGGACATCATGGTTGGTAAAGTGGAGGGTCAGCAAATTGGGGAAGACCCTCAATGAGATGGACTGACACAGTGGCTGCCAACAATGGGCACAAACATACCCACTATTGTGAAGATGGCACAGGACCAGGCCACATTTCATTCTTTTATACATGGGGTCACTAGAAGCCGGAGCCAACTCGATAGCACCTAACAACAACAACACACCTGTTCTAGAACCTAAGCATGCTAGACTAAGAAATTTCAGTAGCTGTGTAGCTTTGTAAATAATTGGGACAAAATTCTGTAATCATAGCAGCGGCTTCATTATGTCTTGATGAGCTGCCTAGGTAATTAAACTATCACACGAGGCAGAGGAGTAGATTGATTTTCTGCTCTATTTCTTAAAGCTAAACGGTTACTGCAAACCTCAGCCCTGGAAAATCTGGACCCAGCCATGCACTGCCTACACAGCCTTAAATGAAAGCTTGGCCAGTTTAACATCAGTAGCTCTTGTTTTGGAGCCCTGCTGGAGTAACAGTTAAACCATCAGTTAAACAACAGTTACACTGAAAGACTGGCAGTTCGAACCCACTCAATGGCTCTGTAGGAGAAAGACCTATCAATTTGCTCCCTTAAATATTATTACAGCCTAGAAAGTCCTATAGGGCAGTTCTACTCTTTTATACGGGGTTGCCATGAATGGAAAATCAACTCAATTGTGCCTAACAACAAATACAGTTCTTGTTTTAACAATGTCACAATGGCCCCAGCAATGGACTCAAACATATCAACGATCATGAAGATGGTGCAGGACCAGGCAACGTTTCGTTCTGTTACGCATAAGGTCGCCATGAGTCGGAGCCAACTCAATGGCAAATGGTTACTAATGAGGTCTAGTTTACATTTTCTAACTAGGGTTGTGTCTTTGCTTTTAATGTTCAGTATAGGAATGGACAATTTATATTCCTTTCCCACTACCAGAGGTTCACAAGCTACTATCCAGAAGTCATAAAAAAAAAAAAGAAGTCATAGGAGCCTTAAATCTTTTAGTTAAAAAAGGCCTCCAGGGTGCAAATGTTTAGCTTTATCAAGTTTATCATAGATGTCTTTTCTCAGAGGCCCCGATTAAAGTCCATTTTATCTTATATATAATAAAACCACACTGGTTACAACAATTTGTTTTGATCTATACAAGGGAATTATTTTCATAATTCATCATCCTTCCACCTGTTTGACATTTAAAGAACACTACATGGGTTAAAAAGAATTGATTCAACAGCAATGGTTTTTTTTTTGGTTTGATGGTGCAAATGGTTAAGTGCTGGGTTGCTAGCCAAAAGGTTGGTGTTTCAAACACACGCGGCAGCAGGAGAAAGACCTAGTAATCTGCTTCTGCAAAGATTACAGCCAAGAAAATCCTATGGGGCAGTTCTACTCTGTCATATGGGGTTGCTATGTGTGAAAATCAACTCAACTGCACTTAACAACAACGATAACATACAGTTTGAGATAAAGTCATGTAAATAACTTCCAGCTAGGCTTTCTGATTGTTATGGATTAAACTGTATTCCCCCCAAAGTATGCGTTGTAAATCCTAAACTCTATGCATGTTATAATCCCATTTGGGTTGTCTTTGTTATGTTAATGAGATAGGATTAGCATAGGGTGTGTCTTAAATCAATCTTTTCTGAGATTCAAAAGAGATTAAACAAGCAAGCTGAGAGCTTTGACCACTGTACCTCCAGGGCTTCTCAAGCTTGCCAACACATGCCATAAAAGCACAGGATTGCAGGAGTTCCCTCATCATGGAATATGGACTGACTTGGTGCCTGCTTCCCAAACCCACCCCTTTCTTCCAACACTGGCATTGCTAAGTGAATCAAATAATGTCATCTTTGGAGAACCCCAATCAGAAAAGGGGAAGAAATGATCACTTCATTTGAGACTTGCTGTTTGCTTTTCTTTATATATATAGAGAGAGTATCCTTATTTAATAGTGTTTTTAGGTACAAAAAAAAAAAAAAATTTTTTTTTTTTTTTAGGTACATAGGTGGCGTAGTGATTAAGTGGTACAGCTACTAACCAAAGGGTCGGCAGTTTGAATCCGCCAGGCGCTCCTTGGAAACTCTATGGGGCAGTTCTACTCTGTCCTATGGGGTTGCTATGAGTCGGAATCAACTCTATGGCGGTGGGTTTAGGTACATAGGTTGAGGGCATTGGTGGTTCATTGGTAGGACTTTCACCTTCCATGTGGGAGACCCAGGTTCCATTCCTGGCCAATGCACATCATGTGCAGTCACCACCTCTCTGTCAGAGTAAGCTTGTGTGTTGCTGTGATGCTGAAGAGGTTTCAGCAGGCTGAGAAGAAAGGCCTAGCAATCTACTTGTGAAAATCGGCCAGTTAAAACCCTATGCATCACAGCAGTTCCAACCACAAATGATAACGGGGCAGCATTTTGTTCCATTGTGGAAGGGGTTACCATGAGTCGGGGGCCAACTCAATGGCAGCTAATAACAACAATAACAACATCAGATATACAGGTTAGCATGGATGCTCTTGATTGTTTAAATTATAATATTATAACCATCTTCAACCAGAGATGCAATTGGTAGCTGACCCTCTGTATCCGTGGTCTCCCATTCCTTACAAGTTTAATTGTTGATAAAAGCCAATTCTTCACATCAGTGAAAGCAGGGTAACACATTCAACATCCAGATGTTCTAACGCAAAGACAACTATTTCCGCTGAAAATAAACAAGAGGATTTACAAATGAAGGACCAAATACCAGTTTGAATTTAGTGAAAACTATTTGATGGAGAAAACTATGATTAAAATAAGCATGTGTCTAAAATTATAAATTTGGAAGACATTTCTTTGGTTCATGCCCAATATGATATAGGTCAAATCCTATTTATCATTTAAAAAAAAGTACCATCTAGCTGATTTCAACTCATGGTAACCCTGTGTATGTCACAACAGAAACGTGCCCCATAGGGTTTTTAATGGCTATAATCTTATGGAAGTAGATTGCCAGGTCTTTCTTCCATGGCATGTTGGGTGGATACAAAGAGCCAATCTTTTCAGTCAGTAGCTGAGTGCAAACCATTGATGCCACCCAGGGACCTGGTTATTTATCATTAGTCCCTAATAAATTTTTTAAAGAAATTTTTACCTTTATATACAGACACATGCACACAAGCACATAGGTTTGCATCCGTGTATGATGTGTATATGTGTGCATACGTGAATACATACATGCTTGTGTGTTCCTGAGTTTTGCCTGGCTGATTTGCTCTCACCCATAAAATCAGGCAGAGCAAAGAAACACCACCCAGCACTTTAAACACACACACACAAGGCTGAGAAGAATGATTTAAGAAAAAATTAAAGCTTTATGGAAGTCTCTGGGAGCATGCCAAGGGACGATTATGCTTATTATACACAGTCAAAAATTCTTGGATTTTAGAGTCCTCCTACCCCACCAACACATACATGCACATGCACACACACACACACACACAGCTGCTGTTTCCACCGCATTACTCTCCCGCCCATCTCGAATTCTCCACACATTTGGCCTCCAACCCAGCCACACAGGCTTGCTCCTCTTTTTTGCCTCTCCCCCTTCCTACAGGGATTCTTCTCTACCAGGAGCTCTCTGTCCTTCCAGGATAAAACACCCTAGTTTTCTGGGTTCTCTGATTTTTGTTTAGTTTTTTCCATGGTGTTAATTGCTGTACGTCATTTTTTTCACCTGAAAGTTAGAGACTTCACAGTCTCTTTGTTGTTGTTATTAGTTGCCCTCAAGTAGGCTCCAACACATGGCGGCCTTACACGTAACAGGAAGGAACGCTGCCTGGTCCTGCACCATCTTCATGATCGCTGGTGTGTTTGAGTCCATTGTCGTGACTGTTGTGTCGGTCCATCTCACTGAGGGTTTCCCTCATTTTCACTGGCCCTCTACGTTACCAAATGTAATGCCCTTATCTAGCAACTGGTCTTTCCTGATGAGGTGTCCAAAGTAAGTCAGCCACAGTCTCACTATTCTTGCTTCTAAGGAGCATTCTGGTTGTATTTCTTCTAAGACTGATCTGTTCATTTTTCTGGCAGTCCGTGGTATATTCAATATTCTTTACCAACACCACAGTTCAAATGCACTGATTCTTTTTTTATCTTTGTTTTTCACCATCTATCCAACTTTTGGAAACCCTGGTGGCATAATGGTTAAGTGCTACCACTGCTAACCAAGAGGTCAGCAGTTCGAATCCGCCAGGTGCTCCCTGGAAACTCTATGGGGCAGTTCTACTCTATTCTATAGGGTCACTACTCAACGACAGTGGGTTTGGTTTTTTTGGTTTATCCAACTTTCACGCACATATGAGGCAACGTTTTGCCCATGTCATCTATGAAAGCCTCTAGTCAATATCTTTCTGCCCAGAACAGGCTACTTCCTTAGGAGGCAGGAGATAGAAGTGGTAGATTGTGTTGAGAAAAAGATTACAATTATTTTTAAGGCCATATATTTTCCTTTAACATTGCCAACTATTAAAACTAAACAATGGCGTCACCCTTTCAAAAATCCACGTTTCTTGCAAGAACTCCTGAGGTCTTTTAGACAATCCCCGATTGCTCAGGAATCAAGTAGTTTCTTTAGACCCTCAGAAAATTTGAGAATCATGGAGCTATCTAGAGTACTATTTATGATGGAGCTTCCCGATGTATGGAAGGCCCCAATGTTGGCCTCACCCATGCTCTGGACAAAGACTCTAAAGTTCTACCCACAGTTTCCAAGATGACTGGAAATGTGACTGACATGAGAATAAGGAAGGTCAGACATCTGCTGCTATGAGTGACAAAGTCAGTGTGTTCAGAAGTTGCTGGTTCAAGAAAATGGGCATTGGGGGGCCCGTGACACCTGGAGAATAAAGGGCCCACATATGAGCAAACTAAAGAAGTAAACACCCTACTGGCCAAACACATACACACGTGTGCTAAGCACTATCTCAACCCCTGTTGTAGAATTTCTGGAAACTTTCAAAGTTAATTGAAAACTGCCTGAGCTGGCATTTGTGGCCAAGCTGGTACTTACTTTTGTGTTTACTTTTTGTTGGAATATGAAGTATTCCATTTCTTATGGGGTTGGAGGCAAGGAGAAGTGGATTCCTCGCAGGTAATTTGTTCCCTCAGATGTACATTTAGGCCCAAAAGGTAAAATGCATGTGCTACTGAATTTCCTTAAGCATTTATTTCTGCCTCTTTTCTATACGTAGAATAGAGAGAACTCATTTCTACAGCCTGAACTAAAACATAAGGTGATAAACAAATTGTTAATATGCCAGATGGATGTTATCCAACTCTTAGTTCTCCAGATCCTGGAACAGTAGCTTTCATAGAGTCCTGTGACAAGAAAGGTTCTGAGGTTTAGACTGGACATACAAAAATAGTATAAGGCATTCGTGACTCAGTGGTAGAAGTGGTAGAATTCTCGCCCTCCATGCTGGGTTCAATTCCCAGGCAGTGTACCTCATACACAGCCACCACCCATCTGACAGTAGGGGTTTGTGTGCTGTTATGATGTTGAACAGGGTTCAGCACAGCTTCCTAAGACAGACTAGGAAGAAAGGTCTGGCAATCTACTTCTCAAAAGCAGCCAGTGAAAACCCTATGGATCACAATGTTCCAATTCACAACTGTATCAACGGGATGGCAAAGGACTGGACAGTGTTTCATTCTGTTGTGCACGGGTCACCATGAGTTGGGGGTTGACTCCATAGCAGCTAACTGCCAGGCATGGCGGAGGGAGAGCTGCACAGCACTAGAACGTGGAAGCACAGGAATCAAACGACTTCCAAGGATACTTGTGTCTTGGATAAAGTCCAGTGTGGCTTTTGCCAGAAAAATCCTTTGCTTTGCCAGAGCAACAAATGGGAAAGCAGCCCTTCTGTATTTTACGAGGCCAACAAACAAAGAGAGAACGAATCATTTCCTTGGGCATTGGAGAAAATTAGGGTCATGTGAAACAGAAGCAGTGCGCCCACTCTGTCATTCTAATAGGAACTCCAGAGATACAAATGCATAATACTTTTGTTGTTTTGAGGGTTGGTGGTTAGTACTTTGTGATGTTGGTAAAAGAAAAACATTCTCTCTAAAACAAGTATATCAATATTTTTTGTCTTAATATAAGTGGTATTCTGTGGGGAAAAGCCAACGTTTCCTGGCATCACCTCTTTTTTCTGGAGATTATGAATTTCTTTTTAATAGAGCTCATACTGCAAAATCAAATTTTCATATCACAGAGGGGTGTACATTTATCTTGAGTGGCACATTCTTTGTCGTCTATCAAACTGAGTTTAAGTTTCTAATTGAAATAATCTTTCAAGTGTTGAGCAATAAAGAGGAAATAAGTGATATATTTAAATTATTTATTCAACTTATTTATAATTAATTCGTTTTTTTTTTTTTTCTCCCCTTGCTGCACAGTGAGGCTAACCTGATGCTTTTGATCTTCCAATCTTTTCTATCATTAGGCAACAATACAAGTGGCTGCTTTTCTCCACGCCACTTGTGCTTTACTCATCTCTGGGGACTCAGGCAACATCAGCTTAAGTCACAGTTAAATTTAACACGTTAGCTTTGTTTTGCAACATGCTGTTCCAAAAACAGAGTCATGAATATGGTGTGCTTATTCTTAGCCAAACTGAAAAAAAAAAAAACTTGCTCACCTGGTACCATATATCGCTGTATTAACAAAGATCTCATCCTTCATAGTTTAATACCTGTATGTCCCTTGGTCTATACTCTTCCTTGAATATGTTGAAATATATCTATGAAATGAATTATCTAATGGATCCTCAAGTGGAGGATTGTTCCATTGTTCCTAGTTAGCTGGTTTATAGGTTACCTGGACTCCTTTTTTCAACATCTCTATCAGGTTATTTCATTGGCAACACAAACTGACGATCCCCAATTGAACAGATCACTTCCTCTCTCACCTAAACTATCTGCCTTCTCGCAATTCATCTTTGTGGTCACGGCGCCATCTTCACCTTAAGACCAAATACAGACAAGAGAAACCAACTAACCTCAACTCAAGTCAAACACACTAGGAAATTCAGTGGGTGGGAAGATGAAGCGGTTTCCTAAAATCACTTGGAAATAACTTATTACGTGGTAACCCAGCCATCTAGAACTGCAGGTGAATGCCTAACGGATCACATGGTTTCATGATCTGATAGTTCCATACGTAGTGGGCCTCAATAATCTCTTGAATATCATGAAAGACAGGGAGAAGGATTTTCCTTAGCCTCAAAGGTATGGCAAGTTGGCCATGAGAACCAGGGAAAGGTATGAGAGCAAAAACAATTATAATCACAAACATTTACTGAGCTTCTGTGTCAGGTACTATGTGCTATCCAGCTCCTCATTTAATCCTTGAAACGGAGGGCAGTGGTGGTTCAGTGGTAGAATTCTCCCTTTTCAGGCAGGAGACCCAGGCTCCGTTCCTGCCCAATGCACCTCATCAGCAGCCGCCAACTGTCTGTCACTGGAGGTTTGCATGTTGCTATGACGGTAAACAGGTTTCAGTGGAGCTTCCAGAGTGAGAGGGACTAGGAAGAAATGCCTGGAAACCTACTTCTGAAAATTAGCCAATGAAAACCCAGTGGATCACAACGGTACAATCTGCAACTGAGGGGATAGCGCACGACTGGGCAGCATTTTGTTCGGTTGTTCATAGGGTTGCCACGAGTCATGGGTCAGCTGAACCACAGTGAACAACAACAACAATTCTCAAAACATCCAGATGAAAATAGCAAGCATGCACAGCCGCTAGTGACTGTGGAAGATTTGTCTTCTTGTCCCAACTCTTCACTCTTTTTTCTGTCAGGGGCAGTGCATCCCTGCCTGCTGCTATATTGGAAGAGTGTACTGTCCTGCCCCAATAACATCAGGTTTCACCACATAATTTTCTCCGGCAGACGGGAAGTGAGCAGACAGGAAGTAGGCTAATCTGAGCAGAAGTTTTAAGAGCCATTGCCGGTTTCCACCACCTGTGTGGAAAATGGCTTGTCTGCGAGGGGCCCGGAGTCCTGGTGGCACAATGGTTAAGAGATCGGCTACTAACCAAAAGGTTGGCAGTTTGAATCCACCAGTTGCTCCTTGGAAACTCTATGGGGCAGTTCTACCCCGTCCTATAGGGTCACTATGAGTCAGAATCCACTTGAGGACAATGGGTTGAAGACAGGTTTGCTGTTAGCATGCATTCTGAATGAGTAGAGCTGTTACCAACATTCAACCCAACATGTAATGTGAGCGAAAAATAAATCTTTGTTGTCTTTGGCCACAAAGACTTTGAAGTTGGTTGTTCCTACAAAAAATTTATCAATGGCACCATTGGGATTCACACCCAGAGCCTGTACTTTTAACCATTACATTCTTCTGCCTTCTTAGAAACATGCTTTATTATGAGAAGAAGCCCAAAGTCCTCTTAGGTTGGACTCTGCTCCCTCCATCCTGCAAGCTGGAATGAGCTTGCTACTCTCAAAATGTGGTCCATGAACCAACAGCAGTACATACATCACTTGGGACCTTGCCAGAAATGCAACATCCTGGCCCCATCCCAGACCCGCTGAATTAGAATCTGCATTTAACAGAATCCCCAGATGATGCGTGTCCACACCAAAGTATGAGAAGGGCTGGTTTGCCACGTCTGCATTCACTTCATGCTTCATGACAGGGCAAAATCAGAGGGGCAATGAATTGGAAATGGAGCAGCACAAGCAGTGTCCACTTATTTTCATCACTTCTTAGAGATCTGAGGTGGAGGAACCAGGTGCTATACCTACCATGATATCACAGAAAAGCATTCTAGTACTTGTTCTAAAAAAAAAAAAAGAGAAAGAAAACAGTTGCCATCATCAAATAGATTCTGACTCATGGCGATTCCGTGCATGCAAAGTAGAACTGTACTACATAGGTTTTTCAAAGTTGTAACCTTTCAGAAACAGATCGCCAGGCCTTCCTTCTAAGGCACTTCTGGGTGGGTTTGAACTACTAATCTTTTGGTTAGTAGTCCAGCACTTAACAGACTGTGCCACCCAGCACTTACTCTAGCCACCAAATACTGTCCTTTGATGAAGCAGCTCACGCCTCATTGCTGGCTAGGCTGACCTCTTATTCCCACCCCAACAGCTTGTTTACCGAACAAATAAATATTAGGGCCTATCAGTCCTCATTAGGGGCTGATAGCATGTGAACAAAATGACACATTGCGCTTATCTTTATTCTCCTGTTCTAAGCCCCATTACTGGTATATCACCCTTCTGATGACTAACATCGATAATTAACCATAAGAGTAAACACCACAGCTTCCCAAGCAGAAGTTATCATCATAATTAGTAGAAGAATATAGCATTTACTGAGTACCGCATAGCCAGGAACTCAGTGTCATGGTATCTTCTCCCTACTCTCCTCAAGCCCACTGGCCGAAAGCCAGAATATCCAAGCAATAATGGAGACGAATAACGATCTTCCAAGATGGAGGATGAGGAAGGTAGACCAAGTACCATGCATCTGATGCAGACCAAGTACCATGCATCTGATGCATGGCTTCCCCTGGGAAAGCTAAGGTTTTTGACAGGCTGGTTTATGAATAAATTCATGACATGAGACATTTCCAAAATGTCTGTTAAGAACCGTTTGAAAATGAAGTCATCAAAATTACTGCAAAATGTATACTTTAAATGCAAACAGCCGGGGGAAAGAGTGTGCTTGTTATGTAGAATTCATTATCAGTATTTCGGAGTGCAGCCACTATAAACAGTTGTTTGGGATTGCCTTTATGCAGTTGTTGGAACATAAGCAGAGATAGCTGTATGGGGAAATTGCGGAAGCCTGGAGCTTACTCCACTTGTTTTTTTCCTGCCTTATTAGAAAAAATCGTTTTTTTTTTTTTTTTCCCCTCGAATTTAATGCGGTTGGAAGGATCTAATTTTTTTCTAGTTTATCAGTTGATGCTGTTAATATTAGCGAAATAAATGGAACAGAGGAAATGGAAGCCATACACTAAGGATTTTTTTCTTTCATTATTATCTGGGGTAAAAATAATGACTCTTTTAGACGTGAATTGCTTTTTGACATGTTTAACCCACCATATGTGAGCATACACAGACTCACATAATACTGTCCCTATATATTTTGAGCTCAGCCTAGAGCTACTAAAATGTGAGATTACATGGTCAAACTATCAAATAAGCCAACAGAGGAACTTAGAATGAAAATCATGCTAAGAAAAAAAAAATTATTAGAATGAACCAAGCACCTGGTTAAAGATTAAAAAGACCACTACTCTACCACAAAGAAGAAAAAATGCATTTGATCCAAAAGAGAAAGCTAGTTAAGATTTAGTATGCTATCAACATGGGAGAATGTCAAAATCTGTGACTAACAGAGAATAGATATCACCACAGACAAACCCAAAAGGAAAAGCCAAATAATTTAGATTACAGGAAATTTAATAGTATTTATATGTCAACAGAGCTCACGATAAATAAAATGAAATGGCAAACACTGACCTTCAAAAACTGTGCACGTTGGTTAAAGACTATCTCTACTATACATAAAAAAATCTTAAAAATCTATTTTCAAATAACATACCAAAAAATAAATGGGCAAAGGAGATGAACAAGGAGTAATAAAATTCCAGGAACAACCTAAATGTGTAACAGTAGCAAATCAGCTGAGTAAATTGTGGTAAAAAAAAAAAAAAAACAATAAAATTGAATGCTACCATTATAAATCCCATTATAGAAGAATATGTACTGACAGGAAAAATTTTCATGAAGCAATAAAAGAAAGTGAGATGAGTGCCTAATGATATATATCCGATCAAAGACATACCAAAATGTTATCAGTATCTATCTTGACGTTGTAGAACTACGACCATTTTCTTGAGTTTATATCTGTTGCTTTTTTTTTGTCTTATATACTTTATGCATTATATAAGTTTTACACATTGAGTATGAATATTGTTTTTCCATTAGAAAAAATAATAGTTATAAAAAAAGTAAAGAAGTTTAAAACTAAAGCAACTTGGATTAAAGATTTCAGCACAATGAGTGGGGATATTCTATCCTATAATAATAATAATAATAGCATCCTGTTTTAAAAAAATTTTTTTTTTAATAAAACTATTGCCTAAGCCATTGAAATGCTAACTTCTTGAGCTAAGAGTAGGTTGGCATATTTTAGACAAATGCCATTACCCTGCACCAACATTTAGATATCAGCAGTCAAGCTTGTAGACAAAGGACATTGTTAAAGCACACATGTAAAGAGAAAGTTTGGACCAAAAGGAAAATTCCATTTCTTTAATGCAGAGCCTGTGTCTACAGCCTTAGTGGCTCCCTTGCCAGAATATCTGCTGCTTTGGAGGAAGCTGGGTGGAAAGGACCAGAAACTGGTGGACTTTGGCTTGGACGGTGCCTTCTCACCAAGTTCAACAGTACACTGCCAAGAGGTCAAGATAGCAGCTACCACATTGACTCAAGTTCATTGCTTGCATCACTTCTCTCCTGCAGGAGAGCCAACAATGTAAATTCATCATGATAACTGATCCGTGAAACACAAGAAAAAAACCTGAAAATGAAGGATCCTACTGCATTAGTTTCCTCTTGCTGCTGTAATAAATTACCATAAACGTGGTGGCTTAAAACAACAGAAATCTATTGTTTTACAGTACTGGAGACCAGATGTATAAAATCAGTTCCATTGTGCTAAAATCAAGGTGTCAAGGAATGGGCAGGGATGGCAGGGGCTCTAGGGAAAAATCCATTTCCCTGTCTTTTCCAGCTTCTAGTGGCCACCTGCATGCCTTGGCTCGTGACCCCGTCCGCACATCACTGCGATCTCTTATTCCATCATCGTGTCTCCAACTGTCCCTCTGATCTCCTGCTTTCCTCTTAGGAGGACCCCTGTGATTGCATCAGGCCCACCAGAGGACCCAGGTTAACCACCTCACCTCAAGGTCCTTAGGAGCCCTTGGGTGGCACAAACCATTAAGCCCTTGACTGGTAAAAGAAAGGCTTAGGTCCACCCAGAGGCGCCTCAGAAGAATGCCCTGGTGATCTACTTCCAAAAAACCAGTCAGTGAACAGCCCATAAAGCCCAGTTCCACTCTGACGCCCATGGGGCCGCCATGAGTCGGAAGGGGCTCAACGGCAACTGTGTTTTCCCAAGGTCTTTACCTTCGCCGCATAAGGTAACAGTCCCAGATTCTGGGGATTAGGACGTGGATTCGTTGGGTGGCCATTATTCAGCCTAACCCAGCTACAAACCACAGAGACAAGGCACCAAGTCCAGAATTTCTCTTCTTAAAATTGCAATTTGTGCATTTTTGCTGATATTTTAAAAGCAGTGGAAAATTACTGTTCTCTTCAGAAATATTAAATTAAAGGTAAGTCCTATAAGTTTTTTTTCCTATAAGTTGGTTTCTAGGAGGAATTTCTTTTTCTTCCCCCAAGTCTCCAGTGAGAGCTGCAGAGCTGAAAACTCATACGTTTCTAAAAACAATTATGGAACTACCACCATATGGTAGATACAGATGTGATTACAGGCTTCTGCTTTACAAATGCAGACGACGCTGTTAACTTCCTTATTGCCCATCTTTGCTGAGAAGACATGAAGTGACAAGACCACCCCTCTGCCACATGACACTTGTGTGCCACCCCCATCGCCTACTCCACGCCTGAGAAAATGCCCAGGGAAGGACACCTAAAGCAATCAACGAAGGTGATTTAAACTCTAGTGAAGGAAAATATAAAATCTTCAGATTCTTTAATGTGAAAGAGCCCCATACACTCAGTGATCACTCATGGGGTATTTTTTACCCTGGCAACACCCCCTAGCAACCAATCTCGGGCCTCCGGTCATTCTTCTCTCTTTCTGCTTCCTAGT
Organism: Loxodonta africana; assembly: GCF_030014295.1. Lineage (NCBI taxonomy): Eukaryota > Metazoa > Chordata > Mammalia > Proboscidea > Elephantidae > Loxodonta > Loxodonta africana. Next base: position 221,268,084 of record NC_087343.1, read on the forward strand.
TCAACTCCTATAAAGGTGACATATTTGTGTTTCTATTACCATTAAAATTCTGATTTGCCTGGTGGCGTTAACGATTCTTAGGATATTGTCATTGTTGTAGTTAGCTGCCATCGAGTTGGGTCATGAGTTATGGTGACCCCATTCATAACAGAACAAAACACTGCCAGTCCGGTGCCATCCCCATGATCAGGTGTCGATCTTATCCTTGTAATCCATAGGGTTTTCACTGGTTGATTTTCAGAAGTAGATCACCAGACCTCTCTTCCTAGTCTGTCTTAGTCTGGAAGCTCCCCTGGAACCTATTCAGCATCACAGCAAAATGCAAGCCTGTGCATGGTGGCTGTACATGAGGTGCACTGGCTGGGAATCCAACCCAGGTCTCCCATGTGGAAGGTGAGAATTCTACCACTGAACCACCAATGACCCTATGCTGGGATATATAAACTCTAAATTGGATCCGTTAGGAAAGAAGAAAGGAAAAAAAGGAGGGAGAGAGAAGTCCTCCTTCATGCCCTTATCTGGATGATGGACCGTTCGTTATTGGAGAAAATCAACAATTGGGCTGATCTGAGCCCCAACAAATCCCTGGTCGCCAGCCTAAAATGGGCCATTTCATGTCTTTAAGGAAAGTGTCCTCTCCTGCCATCCAAAATGACGGTTTCACCTTCTTTACCTCCTTAAACCTCAGGCCCTCCATCCTCATCAGCCACTTTCCTCTCCCCGCCCCCCCAGAGAGAAAAGGTGTCTAGTTAGTTAACAGAGTGTCCCAGGTGACACAAATGGTTAAATGCTCACTACCAGCAAAAGGTTGGTGGTTCAAACCCACCCAGAGGATGCCTCTAAATACAGGCCTGGAGGTCTGCTTCGGAAAGGTCACACAGCCTTGAAAACCCTGTGGAGCAGTGCTGCCCTATACACGTAGGGTGGCAGTGGCTGCAATCCATTAAAGCCAAGTAACAGCAACAAAAACAGTTGGTTAAAACTTCCTCTAACCCCACCCTTCCACCACCACCAAGTCTGCAAATGCTCTAGCCCACCCGTTCTTCTCTCGCTCAGGTTAGAATGGAGACAAGACCTCTTTCAGTACAATGTGCAAGCACAGGGATACAGGGAAACAGGCACTCTGGGTTCTGAGTGTGGATGTGACCTTGTGGATGCTGACAGGGATTCATAATCGGAAGAGGCCAAAATCCGTAAACCAGTTGAGTCGACTCCTACTCATGGTGACCCCGTATATGTCAGAGTAGAACTGTGGGGTTTTCAAGTGCTGAGTTTTTGGAAGTAGATCACCAGGCCTTTCTTCCAAGGTGCCTCTAACTAAACCAAAACCAAACTCGTTGCCGTCGAGTTGATTCCGACTCATAGGAACCCTGTAGGACAGAGTAGAACTGCCCCATAGGGTTTCCAAGGAGTGGCTGGTAGATTTGAACTACCAACCTTTTGGTTAGCAGCCAAGCTCTTAACCACTGTGCCACCAGGGCTTCAAAGGTGTCTGTCATGGATTGAATTGTGTGCCCCAAAAATATGTGTATGAATTTGGCTAGGCCATGATTCCCAGTATTGTGTGATTATCCACCATTTTGTCATCTGATACAATTTTCCTATGTGTTGTAAATCCTATCTCTATGATGTTGATGAGATGGAATTACCAGCAGTTATGTTAATGAAGCAAGACTCAATCTATAAGATTAGATTGTATCTTAAGCCAATCTCTTTTGAGATATAAAAGAGAGAAGTGAGCAGATAGACAGGGGACCTCATACCACCAAGAAAGCAGCGCCGGGAGCAGAGTGCATCCTCTGGACCCAAGGTTCCTGCTCAGAGAGTTTTGTAGACCGGGGAAGATTGATGACAAGGACCTTCCTCCAGAGCCTTCCCCTGGAAGAGACACCCTGCATTTGGACTTCTAGCCTACTGGACTATGAGAGAATAAACTTCTGTTTGTTGAAGCCACCCATTTGTGGTACTTCTGTTATAGCAGCACTAGATGACTAAGAACATGCCTCTTGATGGACTCAAACTGTAAGCGAGAGCTGGACAATGAATAAGGAAGACCTAAAGAATTGATGCCTTTGAATTATGGTGTTGGCAAAGAATACTGAATATACCATGGACAGCCAGAGTAACAACAAGTCTGTCTTCGAAGAAATACAGCCAGAACACTCCTTGGAAGCAAGGATGGTGAGACTACATCTCACCTACTTTGGACATGTTATCAGGAGGGACCAGTGCCTGGAGAAGGACATCATGTTTGGTAAAGTAGAGGGTCAGTAAAAAAGAGGAAGACCCTCGACGAGATGGACTGACACAGTGGCTGCAACAACGGGCTCAAATATAACAATTTGTAAGGATGGCACAGAACCTGGCAGTGCTTCGTTCTGTCGTACACAGGGTCACTGTGAGTTGGAACTGACTCGATGGCACCTAACGACAAGAAGCATCAGCTCTGACTCATGGTGACCTTATGTATAAGAGAAAGAAACATTGCCCAGTCCAACACCATCTTCAAGAGCGTTTGTATGTTTGAGTTCATTGTTGCAGCTACCACGTCAATTTATCTCATTGAGAATTTCCCTCATTTTTGCTGTCCCCCTAACTTTACCAAACATGATAACCTTTTCTAGCAATTGGTCTTTCCCGATGATGTGTCCAAAGTAAGCAAGTCAGTGTCTCATCATCCTTACTTCTACGGAACATTTTGGTTGTATTTCTTCTGAGACTGATTGGTTTATTCTTCTGGCAGCCCATAGTATTCAATATTCTTAGCTAACACCACAGTTCAAATGCATGAATTCTCCTTCTGTCTTCTTTTTTCACTGTCCAGCTTTTGCATGCATATAAGTCAACTGAAAAGACCATGGTTTGGGTCCGGGGTCTTAAAAGATGGTAAGTGGCCATCTAAGATACTCCACTGGTCTCACCCCATCTGGAGCAAGAAAGAATGAAGAAAACCAAAGACACAAGTGAAAGATTGATCCAAAGGACTAATGGGCCACAAGTACCACAGCCTCCACCAGACTGAGTCTAGCACAACTAGACGGTGCCCAGCTACCACCACAGACTGCTCTGACGGGGATCACAGTAGAGCAGTCTGGAGGAAAATGTAGAACTGGAGCTAGAGAAAAATGTAGAACTGGAGCTTTAGAAAAATGTAGAACAAAATTCTAATTCACACACACACACAAAAGACCAGACTTACTGGTCTGACAGAGACTGAACAAACCCCGAGAGTATGTCCCCTGAACACCCTTTCAACTCAGTAATGAAGTCACTCCTGGGGTTCACCTTTTAGCCAAAGATTAGAAAGGCCCATAAAATAAAACGAGACTAAATGGGCACATCAGCCCAGGGGCAAGGACGAGAAGGCAGGAGAGGACAGGAAAGCTGGTACTGGGGAACCCAAGGTCGAGAAGAGGAGAATGTTGACATGTTGTACAGTTGGCAACCAAGGTCACAAAATAATATGTGTGTTAATTGTTTGATAAGAAGCTCATTTGTTCTGTAAACCTTCATCGTAAAGTACAATTTAAAAAAAGAAAGAAAAGACCATGGCTTGGGTCAGACACCCTTTAGTCATCTTTGTCACATCTTTGCTTTTTAGAACTTTTAAGAGGCCTTTTACACCAGATTTTCCCAATGTAACATATCGTTTGATTTTTTGACTGCTGTTTCCATGGATGGTGACTGTTGATCCAAGCAGGAGGAAATCACGGACAACTGGAGAAAAACCTGAAGTAATCAATGACTTCATTTTCACTGCTACATGGGGTGTTAACTCCATGGCATTTCCGGCCTGCCCTGTATGGACAGACTGACCTCCTGGAAAAAGCCCACGGGCACTGAGATGAAGACCACACTGATACAGTAAAGCCTAAAGTATCTGGGCAGGCATTGACAGCATCGCTGTGGGCCAGAAGCATGTGAGGACAGCCACGTGCCCTGTGTCCCCACTACTGCATCTCCTCTCCTACTGCTGTGCAGACTGATCACATTTGCTTTCCTGCTGAAGCCTCGTGTCCCACTCTGTTTTTTGGAGTATGTAGCAGTAGCAGTATGACCGATTTCAATTTCCTGGTTCAGAATAAGCCAAGATGAAAGATAAGAGTTGTACTGGTGCCGATTTCTAAAACTGATCACCCATACCTAGAGACGTCGCATTGCTTAACTTTCTGTGCAGCTTTCTTCAAAAAGCAATAAGAAAAAATAACCAAAAATATCAAATGGACATTTCACCAAAAAAGATATACGAATGGTCAGTCAGCACACGAAAAGATGCTCTATTTACATGAAAGTCCAGAAGAAGGAAATCTGTAGAGAAGGAAAGTCCAATGGAGGTTGTTGCCCGGGTCCAGGGGTAGGGAGGGCATGAGGACTGTGAAGACAGGACTGAGGGATATTTTGGGGGGTGATAGAAATGTTCTAAAATTGGGTTTCGGTGAGTCGTGCGACTCTAAATTTACGAAAAATCATTGAATTGTACACTGAAAATGAGTGAGTTATATGTGATGTAAATTATAACGCAATAAAGATGTTTAAAATATAAAAATAAAATTAAAAAATAGGTAAGTGGCTAATACATAGACACTCGTGACCACCTGGCACGGACCCCACCACACCTTGGATGACAGTTACTCAGTTGTATGTCTGCGTCTCCTACGAGGCTCTTCCTTCTCATGAAATGGCAGTTTTTTTCATTTTTACTGTATTCCCAGTGCCCTGCCTAGAGTGAACATCCAATAATTATTTGTTGAAATGAACTTTAGGGGAAGGAAAAAAAGGCATTTTTAGGACATCAAAATAATGTTTTAAAATGGAAGAATCCTGATCAAAAGATGGGAGGGTGGGGGAGGAAACAAAACAGAATTTCAAATTCTCAGTGGAATCCAGACTTTTTGGAGCCATTGAGGCTGGATGAACACCCAAAACTACTGCTCTGAGATAATCTTTAAACCTTAAGCCTCAAACCAAAACTTTTCCCAGGAAGTCCACTTTGAACCAAACAAGAGTTCAGCTTAATTAGTAAAGTATGTCTGTCTCGAGCACTACACTCTTTTAAAGACTTACTTATCTGAGCTCAAACTGACAACAGTATCTTGAAAGTCTGATGAGAAGCTTAGGGGCTAGTGAGGATATGCTGATGGTGACGGAATATTTTGGAAAGGGATAGCTAGAACGGTTATGTAACTTGGAGAATATAAACAGTGTCACTAAACCACACGTGTAAAATTTGTTGAAATGGTATATCCTTTGCTGTGTATATTTTCAGAAATAAATAAATGAAATAAAATAAAAACAAGGTTTAACAAAACCCTTCCCCCAAAATGGCACCTTACAAATGACACACGAGCTTGACGTCTAGGAAAAGTGAGATGGCTTGGGTGTGCAACGCAGACATGACATTTCACCAAAGACGCGGGCAAGTGAGTCTTCGGGGGGGAAATAAGCAGCAGTGAATGTGGCGCTGCCTCCTGATTTCTGCTCCAGCTGGGGCAGCCGTCCAGCGTTTTGCAGTGCCAGAGGCCGCCCGCTCCTCTGCCATGACTGTCACATCATGGGCTACACGGCTGAAGCCGTGGACAAACAGACAGCTGAGGCGCCTCTAATTTCCGTCTCCGTGTTACTGTGCCTCACCTGACAGGGCAGCACTGAAGAATGCCACCTTCACCCTGATGCGGTCTGTCACTGGAGCAACCAGCAACTCCTGAACAGCCAGCATGTTGCACCCCCAGGCTGTTGAAGTCTGGGTGGCACAAACGGTTATGCACTTGCTACTAACCGAAACGATGGTGGTTCGAACCCACCCAGAGGTGCCTCAGAAGAAAGGCCTGGTGATCTACTTCTGAAAAATCAGCCACTGAAAACCCTGTGGAGCATAGTTCTACTCTGACACATATGGCGTCTCCGTGATTCAGAGGGAACCAGGGGCAAAACATCGAGCAGCCCTGGAGACCGAGAGAACAGGCAGCTCAACTTCTAGTCACGTTCCAGGCCTGGTCTTCCTCTCCCCTCTTGATTCCTGAGAAGTCTGTATTTCCCACAAAACCTGAGTCAAGCTTAGTAGGTATCCTGATGAAGGCACAGGTGGGAAAGGCACTTTGGAGCACTGGAGGCCCAACTTGATTTCCTCTTCTGGTCTTTCTCCCTTTAACGCCCCACTAGATTGTGACCATCATCACCATGTTCTCCATGGGAGGCATCAACGTTCCAGTGAAGAGAGAACACTCCTTCTGCATTCCCCAGCCTCCTTGTATTCAGCAAGAGAAGAGTTGGCTTATAAGGAAAAGGACAGTAGATCAGGAAAAGGCTTTGAGGTTTAAGGAAAAAAAGTACATAGAGTGAAGTTTTCTTTAGACAGGAGAAAATAGCTAACGAGGGGCATGAAGCAATACCAAAAAAATACAACAAATCAGGTGACTGCCAGAAATAAAAGCCACAATTACCTACCATTTGACCACACAAAGTGCTTTGTCCCAAATAACCACTCAGAACAAGAAACACACTCAGGTCAAAGACAGAACCACCACAATCTCAGAGAAAGTCATGGTCAAGTGACCTCCCACCCAGCACTCACTTCAGCTCAGCAGCCCTCACGCTGCCCCTGACACCCAGACAACCATCCCACCCACCAAAGCTCTCAATAAGCAATCACACGGGTACTTCCCATGACAACCGAATTCCCTTCCACCTCCTGTCCTCACATTTAGGATTCATCTGAACAATGTCTATCCACACTTTTATGGCATGGCTATTTGTATGGGGGAGAAGGCACGTCTAGAAGATGGAACTTGGTTTGGACTCTCAGCTTCAAAGGTGACTTTGAGAGCTCCGAGTGGCTATGTCTAGACAACTGAACATACAGTTCTGAGGCTCAGTGTAGAGGTGAACATAGTAAACAAGGAAGTCACGAACATGAGATATACCTTCCAGGGAAAAAGTATAGAAAATAAAACCAGAAGACAGCCTGGGGTTGAGCTTGAAGGAATTCTGTCACTTTCAGGGCACACATGAGATGACAAAGAGTCAGAGACTAGAAGAGTCAGAGAAAAGCAGGAGAATGTAAACGGAAGCCAGAGGAAGAGAGTGTTTTTATAAGAAAGGAGTAGCAGCCATCATTGTTGAAAACTACTGTGAGGACTGAAAACTGTCCACTGGATTTGGTAATATGGAGGTCATGGGCAACCTTGGAACAAGAGCAGTACTGAGTGAAGAGAAAGGGTTGACTGGAGTTAGCTGACTGGGTGCTGAATAAGTACAAGGCAAAGAAGTGGAGTCAGTGAAGAAAGACATGTCTTTAGAGAAATTTGACCGTAAAGTGTGGAGAGATACGAGAATTGAAGAAAATGAGGGAAAGAACAAATCGCCCCTGTAAAAACATCTATTCGCGTGAAAATGCAGCCTAGTACAAAATGTTGTTGTTGTTAGTTGCCATGGAGTTACCATAGACAACAGAACTGATCATTGTCTGGTCCTGTGCCGTCTTCAAGATCATTGGTATGTTCCGTTCTGGCACTGTATCACACAATATTCTGTTGTAATCCAGGGAGTTTTCATGGGCTTTTTTTTTTGGAAGTAGATTGCCAGGCCTTTCTTCCTAGCCTGCCTTAGTCTGAAAGTGCCACGGAAATCTGTCTACCATAGGTGACCCTGCTAGTATTTAAAATACTGATGGTATAGCCTTCAGCACTATAGCAAGACAAACCACAGTAACACAAACTGACAGACAGGTGGCATATAATAAACGATATAATAACAGCAAGGATACTTGAAAACAGCACACACAAAACACCACTTCATTCCATAAAAGGCTGGGGGATGAACAGATCGACTCTGAACACACATTTCTTTGACCTGAGGACCATGGTTGGATCACAGAACTGAAACCAATGTGACAAACATATGGTCATTAATCTAAATGATTGAAGCACACGAAAACAGGGGCATGAGGCAGGCCTGATTTCTTGACTGTGTGGGTCACTTAGAAATTTCCAATGGTCACAGAGACACAGTTGAAATTCACAGCGCAATCAAGCAACCATATAATACCTAAGAGGAAGCAGGAAGCAAAGACACTAATAAGCACATGTGACGAGAATGCAACTGGAGCGTGCTGAACACAGCTTTCTTTGTGTCCCAAACCAGCGGTTGGGCGTGCCAACATGCAACACTCCCTCCACACTGTGTCTCCAGCTGCATCTCCCTCCTTCCCGTGGCTCCTTTCCTTACCCTTTTAGAAAACTTCTCAACACTTAACCTCAAGCTAAAATGCCTGAAGCCTTGCTAGAGGTATCACTGAACACTTAAGAACCATTAGTGTGGGGGCCCTACTCCTTAGCATAGCTGAGAAGGGAGCAAAGTTGCAAGAACTGAGATCTCTCCCACCATGAAATAAAACTAGGGCTTTTTCTCATTTGCATTTAATAGGTGCTTTGAGAGCTCAGATAAAGACATGGATCGATGAGGAAGGGGGTTGTTCATCGCCACTGCATTGATACTGAAGGCTTAGCAGCAACACGGACAAGTTAACAGTTCACTGATGTAGGAAAGACTTTCAAAATTAATTTTGGCATAGAGAGGGAAAAGATGTAATGAAAGAATAGCATGAGATGTTGGCCTGTAGATGCAATTGGCTTGGAGCCACACTCTTAGAGCTGCCCAGAAAAAAATAAAGACACTGGGGCCATACACAGCTCTAGGAGACAGACCAGATTACTCAAGTGTCCAGGAGCTTCAGACACTGACCTTTGATATTTAATGAAAAGGGAAAGTGTTGCAAACGTTTATTGATCTCAGATCCTATTAATGAAAAACTGCAATTTGTGAGGCAAATGTAAATGTTTAAAAATGTGATGGCAATTTGTTAAGTTCAAAATAGACACAAATGCAGACAAACACTTGAGAAAAGCAATGTGTCAGATCTTCTAAATGAATTGGTCTGCTTCTGAAGGACAATGCTTATGTGGTAGAGCAGTGTGACAGGAATAGATGGAGATGGTGGTTTAGGGGTTGAATGGAGAAAACCCACCTATCCTCTCCCATCTCTAGCTTGTGGCCGCCATTTTGTTTCTCCCTAGTTGCCAAGGGAGTGGGGGGAAGGGGACAGCAGTCTTAAAGTCAACTCAATCTAAACTGTGTTTGTATATCATGAGGGACCTATCGCTTGGTAATATTCTTAGAATAGGAGTGGACAGACCACCAGAAGATACGGTTATTTTTCCCCTTAACAAAGCTCATTTGTTTCAACCGGCAGGCTCCCTACTCCTTATTCCATAAACCTGGGCTGACACAGATAATGTCACAAAGGCAGGCTGTTTGCTCACCAAGACACAGGAACCTATTCAGTGAAAATGAGCAAATGTAGGTCTTTTTATCTCCCAGGATAGCGCTGGTACCTACCTCTGCCAGAAAAATTAAAAGACAAAACTTCCCAATGCTAATCGAATTTCTTTCACTGACTGAGTGCCAGCGTCCCCTTAGGGCAGATGTGATTTTGTCCATCTTACAAATGAAATTCTGAGAAAGTGGGAATGAGAGCTGTGAGCCAGACACCCAGGATGTGTTTACTTTTTACAAGGTATTTTCATATACATGACAGCTATTCTATGTGATGTTTACGGTAACTGCATGAGGTAGACATGATAGGCAGCATGAGTCAGATTTTAGAGACTTGGGTTAATAATGTTGTTGTTGTTGGGGTGCTGTTGAGTCTATTCCAACTCACGGGGACCCCATGTGACAGAGCAGAACTGCTTCATAGGATTTTCTGGGCTATAATCTTCACGGGAGCAGAGTGCCAGGTCTTTCTCCTGCAGAGTAGTTGGGTGGGTTCAAACCATCAACCTTTTGGCTAGCAGCCAAGTGCTTAGCCACTGAGCCACCAGAGCTCCTTTGGTAAATACTGGTCCTACTGAACACCCCCTCTACATGACCTTGGAAAATTTACTCAACCTGTCTTAGTTGACTCATCTGTAAAAAGCTGAGAGTTGTTAAACAAAGGATTGCTATGAGAATTAAATGTGCCCTAGGTGGCGCAAACGGTTTGTGCTCATCTACTAACCTAAAGGTTGGTAGTTGAAATCCACCCAGAGGTGACATGGAAGAAAGGCTTGGCAATCTATCCCTGTGGAACACTTCTATTTTGTAACACATGGTGTTGCCATGAGTCGGGATTGGCTTACTGGCAATGGGTATTTGGGAATGATAATTAAACGTGATAATGAAAGATCTTAGCAAGTGCCTAGAATTAAAAAAGTGCTGAATAGATTGTAGGTATCATCTTTATACTTGCTGTCCTTGTTGCTGTCATCATAGATGAGGTAACTTGACTGAGAACCCATGAGATCCCAAAGTTAGAGAACCAGAAACCAAAGCCATAGCTCACGGCTCCCAGCCTATTGCTTCCTCCAATTGTGGAAACAACTTTAAAAACAAAAAAAGGATGCCTTTTTATTAAAGAATGAAAATCTTGTGTCCCATTTACTTTTTAAGTAAATAGAAGCCAAAGTTCTGTAGAAAGAGGACTAGTGTAGCCTGAAGTTGGAGACAAAGACTCAAAAATGGTAGTGGTATGTCCTTGGCTCTGTCACTGTGTGATGATGAGCTTGAGATGCTAGAAGCCCTTCCAGCTTTCCCTTCCCCAAAAAGCATCTGATTGTCTACATCCAAGTGGTACCACAATGCAGGGAGAGAATTTGGCCATTATTTGCATCACAGAACCAAAGTCTATTGAAGCCCCAGTCCAATGGACTATACTACAGAGTTGGTTCAAAACAAGCCTACTCTTTTTTTTTTTTTTTGAGCCTTGAGAATATATTGTTGTTAGTTGCCATTGGGAGCCCTGATGGTGAAGTGGTTAAAAGCTTGGCTGCTAACCAAAAGGTCAGCAGTTCAAATCCATCAGCTGCTCCTTGGAAACTCTATGGGACAGTTCTACTCTGTCCTGTAGGGTTGCTACAAGTGGGAATCGACTTGATGGCAATGAGTGGGTTAGTTGCCATTGAGACAATCCTGACTCATGGCCACCCCATGTAAACTTACACCGGTGTTTATTTTTCAGATACTCAAATCATGTTTCTGAGGGTTCTAACACACTAAAATTTTCCCAGGATATAATTAGAAAACACCAGGGAAATAAATTTTTTTTCAAAAAAGGAAAACTACAGATACTCTCTGGCTCTGCTCCTTTTTTAATTTGTCCATCCCACCTGATGCTGACCCTTGGAGGTGAATTCCCCCATACTTAAAATCACTCCATTCACCTACGCAGTAAGTGCAGATTGAAACCTCACCCTGCCAAATAATGGGTTATCTTTATTTAAAGATATGCAGTAAATTAGACTTTTTTCTTTTTTCCTGGTGCCAACAATTAGGAATACATACTTCCTGTTTCTAAGCAATTTCAAGTCTAATTAGGATTCTCCAAGCCCCATTTGTCCTAACAGTTTGACAGCTCTGGCTTCCCCTTCCACACCCACACTTTCCTTTTTTTTTTTTTTACAGCCTTCCCCGTTTGTAGTATTTTCTTTTAGAGAAATACCAGGAGGGAAGGGAGGCGAGCAGAAGTGCAAATCAGATCACTCATTTCTCCTCTGACACATGACGCTTTCCAGGCACCTTTGATAAAAGGTTACTTTTCCTTGACTGGCAATTATCTCCAAGCTAATTATTAAAGTGTCTTGTTAAAATGTGCACATTGGGGGGGTTTCCAAGGAAAGCAATGATGCAACCCCCTGGAAGACGAATATGACATCACAGGAACCGTGAGCAGGCAGGTGCCCCGTTTGTCCATTTAAATTAGTTTTCTCATCCATAGCGAGTGTGTGAGAGGCAGAAAAGCAAGCAAGATGCATAATGTATTGTGTCACGATGCATAATAATTAGGCATGCTCCCCACCACCCCTTCTCCCAAGATTTAAAAATCTCTCCAAGTAAGCACTTTGTTCTAAAGCCTTTGAAAAAATGCCATTTAGAGGCATTCAAATTTACAGCCAGGCAATTTGTCATCATTTATATGAGAGGGAAGAAGGTAAGAGGAATATAACGTGGCATGGTTCATCACTTCACAAGCCTCCTGGTGCTGAAGAGATCCCAGGCTCCGTCGTGGCGGGAAAAAGACATTAGCCTGTCCCGGCAGGACTGCGAGGACGCAGGCCCTCCCCAGCATGATGCATTTCTTTTCTCTTTAAATAAAAGTTTAAATCTAAATGAGAGACTTATTCCTTGCTTAAACAGGAGCAGGGTTCTTTGCTCTTGGAATATTCAGATAATTGAGGGTTTGGAAATACACTCCCCACTTCATGTGGCTTCTCCCTGCAGCCCTCCATTAACGCTGCAGTTGAGGGTTGTTGCTGTTGGCTGTTGTTGAGTTGGCCCCAGACTCATGGCGACCCCATGCACAAGGAAACAAAATGCTGCCTGGTCCTACAGCATTCCCATGATCTGTTGTGGATCGGACTGTTGTGATCCATAGGGTTTTCACTGGCTGATTTTTTGAAGTAGATCACCAAGATTTTCTTCCTAATCTATCTTAGTCTGTTGAGGGCTCGACAGCATTTGTACTAAAACATAATTTTTAGGAGATATGATATAATCTAAGATGACACTTAATTTATAAAATTACTAAAACTCACCTGGACCAAAAGAGAAAGTAGGTGTTCTTTGGAACAAGACTATTAACTTTCAACTGGCCAAATAACTATTTTGTAAGAGCTTTTGCTAGGTTTAAAATAAAATGTAGATCTAAAGTACAAATGTGACATTTCCTGTTGAAGGATGAGAAGAATCAGGATTTCAGATCCAATAAGCCATACTTGGGGCATGGTTTCCCATCTATCCACCCATTTACCAAACACTGACTGAGCATCTAATGTCGGACTCGGTACTTGAATAAGGAGCAAGTTAAACCAGAAAGAGACATCCAAATGCTGATTATTTTAGCACTAGTTAGGAAGGGTTGGAGTCCCTGGGTGGTACAAATGTGCTCGGCTGCTAACCAAAAAGTTGGAGGTTTGAGTCCACCCAGAAGTGCCTCAGAAGAAAACCCTAGAGACCTACTTCCAAAAAATCAGACATGGAGCACAGTTCTACTCTGACACAGATGAGGTCTTCATGAATCAGAGTCAACTCAATGGCCACTGGTTTACTGGGTGGGTTAGGCAGGGTTAATGTAAATTATTTACTGACTGAACAATTAACAAAGTCCAAAGGCTGACTAAGCCACCAGAAAATTTCTCTTTCAGCTACATTAACATTTTACAATAATTGAACACAGATCACCTCAAGCCATGGTGCCGCACTGTGCCATCCTCAGAGATGATTACTTTCAAGCCTTTTTTTCTCCCAGACAATGGAGTAGTCCTGCCATTCAAATATCTTTGATCTCTCTGGACTTCCTACTTTAAGAGATACTAAGTCATGGTGGGGTGGGGGGTGGGGAACATGCCAATAAAGGCCACATATGTAATGGCTTTGCATACGTTTCTAACTGCAGTCATATGTAACAGTCATTATTAAGCTACAAATTCTGGAGGGCAGTGTCAGTGGTTCAGTAGTAGAATTCTCGGCTTCCACGCAGGAGACTTGGGTTCAATTCCTGGCCAATGCACCTCACGCACAGCCACCACCCTTTCTCAGTGGAGGCTTGCATGTTGCTATGATGCTGAACAGGTTCCAGGAGAGCTTCTAGACTAAGATGGACTAGGAAGAGAGGCCTAGTGGTCTACTTTTGAAAATCAGTCAATGAAAACACGATGGATTGCAACAGTCCAATCTTTAACCAATCATGGGGATGAAACAGGACCTGGCAGCATTCCATCCCATTGTGCATGGGGTGGCCATGAATCAGGGACCTACTCAATGGCAGCTAACAACAACAACAAGCTAAGAATTTAGGAATACAGTGCTAATGCCACCTATTTGCTAATGCTCACAGATTTGTAGTATAAACAGCCCACCTCATTCGACCAAGGGGATCATGGTGAGCTCCAGCTCTTAGGATAGGTGACACAATGCAGCACACACATATTGATCTGCATTGGCTTATATGTTGCTTTTCAATTTCGTCTAGTATCATTTCCATTTATACATTTGGCATGGCAGACACGGTCTAGGTCTGAGATCTTGGTCTGCGTTCTAGCTTGCTCTGGTTTACATTATGCCTTATTTGATGAGCCAATTTACATCTTTGACCCTTACTTTCTGCATCTCTCAAACAAAGAGGTAGAGTAGGTGATTACTCGGGTTCCTCCATTCCTAACTGCTAATGGTTCTAGGACTCAGAGGCCCTAAGCCTCCCAGAGGAGGGTGTGTCACTGTCAGTAATGAGAAGCTGACAATTTGTGGAGGAAGACGCTGTGTTAGGACACGCACATGAAGGCTTTCTGCATGCGATTGGAAATATAAAAGGCACTGGGGTAACAAACGGGGGCCATAACTAAACATTTCCAAAAGCATGACCTTGAAGTTAAACCCCACTACCACGAGAAAAGGTACGAAAGGGAAAACAAGAGATAGGGTCATTGGATGAGGAGCTCAACGTGGCCTTGGTCCTAACGCCATCCAGAGTTTACATCAACTTAAACATCAGTGACCTCACAGGTCTGAGGGTGGAAATTAGCGTTATTTTCCTTACTAAAAGAGTGCAATGCTTGTTTTGGGGGCATAATAGATTGTATTTTAATATGCCTTTCACTCAGTAAATTGCTTTAAAATAGACTTACTAGTTGCTTTTGAATAGACCCCGACTCATGACGACCCCACGTGTGTCAGAATAGAACTGTGCTCATAGGGTTTTCGATGGCTGATTTTTCAGAGGTAGATTGCCAGGCCTTTCTTCCAAGGTATCTCTGGGTAGACGCGAATCATCAACATTGCAGTTAGCAGCAGAGCACATTAACCACTTGCAGCACCCAGGGACTTCTTCAATAATTTGGTGTGACCAGTGTTTTTACCCCAACGTGGGAGGTATGTTTACCCTAATTTCCTGAATGATCTTCACTATTTTGATTTTGTCAAGTTGTTATTTTTGACTTTTCACATCCTATGGGTCAGGACATTTTCACTTTTAGCTTTTA
Organism: Loxodonta africana; assembly: GCF_030014295.1. NCBI lineage: Eukaryota > Metazoa > Chordata > Mammalia > Proboscidea > Elephantidae > Loxodonta > Loxodonta africana. The sequence goes on from NC_087343.1 coordinate 221,283,152, forward strand.
TCCTCATTGCCATCGCCATTTGCTCAGGCCAGGTCTTGTCTTCTCATCTCCTTCAAGTTTCATCATGTTTCAATCATTCTCACATGCTGTTTCCAGAATATTCTTCCTAAAACACCATTTTTAATGTGTTACCATAGTACCAAACCAAGAGCCATTGCCGTCGAGTCAATTCCGACTCATAGTGACCCTTTAGGACAGAGTAGAACTGCCCCATAGAGTTTCCAAGGAGCACCTGGTGGATCTGAACTGCCGACCTTTTGGTTAGCAGCCGTAGCTCTTAACCACTACGCCACCAGGGTTTCCGTTAGCATAGTAGAAATAAAAATAATAAAAAACAGAATGACTCTCTTTCAGAAGGGAAAATAGGAAGTCAGAATGGAAGTCAACCTTTCGTAAGTGAAAGGAACCCTCTGCAGCAAGCCCTTGCACCTCAAAGTCCAAGGTTTACCTAGATGTATTCATAATAAAGCTGAAAATCAGAGAATTTAGAACATGGAGAAATAAAATATGAACGCTATTTGCTTCCTAATCAGGTGAACCTCTCAAGTAAGGCTAAACGTGATGATTTTATACCTTTAATTAAAAATGAAAGATCTTTTCTTTTTTTCTCCTCTGACATTCATCTTAGAGAGTGACTAGGACCCTCATCTGGCCAACTTGTTCTAGCACAGACTTTGCCTGTAGCCGTTCCATCTGCAATATAAATCTCTACGTCTGTGTGGACTTCAAAGTGTGCGAAACATGTTTTAGATCATTACAGAAATCATAACACATGGCTGGTGTTAGAATGCAGAGAATTCATACATGTTACTTTTTGTAAATCTCATTTGTAACTGACATAGAATTCACTGGATTTTTTTTTTTTTGTTTCTTCTGTGTATCTTTTTTTTTTTTTTTGCCTTTAACTAAAACCCATTCCTTTACATGTTGTAAAAACTTAGTGCCAAATTCTGGGGTTTGACATAGCTGCATCATTGCTGCTTCAATGCAGCAGCTGTTTGCAACAAGCGTGAATCCCAGAGAGGTGCTTCTGACGGTTTCTAGCAGCCCACTGACAAAATGAGACTCAATTTCCCCCACATGGCCTTACTCAGCAAGTCTTTGAAGGCTCCTTGCTACAGCCAGGATTTCTCTGCTCAGACTCCTACAGCCCCGTGGATCCATCTCTAAATTTACAATACTCACTCCTACCTCCAAGCCCGTGTGCTGTGCACAAGTGCACACAATCAAGTGCACACATACACACTCACACTACATACACGCTGTACACACTCACACAGGCATGCACACAGGTACACACTGCACACAGTCACGCACACACATGCACAAACACACACAATACTGCATGTACACACTGCCCAACCACTGCACACATACACACTCGCACATTGTATACACACTGCCACACACCCAAACCCAGAGACACACTGCATATACACTGCACAACCACTGCACACACACACACTCATACACACACATTGCATACATGTTGCACGACCACTGTGCACACACACTGCATGCATACACACACTTAACAGCACACACACATTGTATATACACTGCACGCACACACACACCACACATTGCCAATACTCAAACTCTTTCTCAAATTGCTGCCCAGCCCCCATCTGTCCCCAGAGGATTCAGCTGAAGCTGCGCTTCCAGGATGACTTCCCTGGTGACTTCCATTCACAGTGTCTCTTCTCCAGTTTTATATTTAACATCTTTTCTGAACCAGCAGCAGCTCATTTTTAATCTAATTAAATTAGATTACCTGGTATATCTTTGTTAAAGGATTGAATTGTGTCCCCCCAAAATATGTGTTGCAAATCCTAACCCCCCTATACCTGTGGTTATAACCCCATTTGGGAATGGGTTGTCTTTGGTGCCCCGAGTCAATCTCTTCTGAGATATAAAAGCAGCAGATTAAGCAGGCAGAGACGGCATAAGATAGGTGCTGAGCCATGAGAAGAATGCTAAGGAAGAAGCTGAAAAGAGACCAGGACCTTCCCCCAGAGCCACAGAGAGAGAGAACGCCTTCCTCTACAGCAGGCTCCCTGAATTCGGATTTTGATGCCTTCCCCTACAGCAGGCGCCCTGAATTCGGACTTTGAGTGCTTCCTAACTGTGAGAAAATACATTTCTGTTAGTTAAAGCCACCCACTTGGGGCATTTCTGTTGTAGCAGCACTAGATGACTAAGGCAATTTCCTTACTTTCTTAGTTTATAATACCATGTTGTTTACAAGATTTTATTCCCTCAGATGCACATACCATGATTTCCTAAAGAAAGAGCCAGCTCTTTAAGGACCAAAGCCACATTTATCCTTTTATTATCTTATTCCATATTCCCAATGAACACAAGATAAGCACAGTAAATATTTCTAACCCATCCCAACCCATCACCATCAATTCAATTCCAACTCATAGCCATCCTATAGGACAGAGTAGAACTGCCCCATAGGGTTTCCAAGGAATACCTGGTGGATTTGAACTGTCGACCTTTTGGTTAGCAGCTGTAGCACTTCATCACTATGCCACGAGAGTTTCCAAATATTTCCAGGTTAATTAAAAAACACTCTATTTTTAAGGAAGCCCATAGGCAAGTTTATGGTGCTTTCATGATTAGTCAATAGTAACACTTAGTAACATTAATGAAGTTCTTTATCATGACCAGACATTTTAGATACAGGCAGTCCCCGGGTTACCAATGAGATCAGTTCCTAAGTGTGTCTGTATGTTAAATTTATAGGTAAGTCAGAAGGGCTACATACAGTTCTTACTTAGTCTTACTTCAGTGCAAGATGGAGGTCTGGTGACACAGTGGTTAAGAGTTCAGCTGCTAACAAAGCCGCACATGCAGCAAGTGAAGGTGATTATGATGAATTTGCTGCGAGTAGGGGTTGGCTGGGCAATTCTGCTGCAAAAGACTTCTTTAAAATGTCAAAAAGCAAAGATGTCACCTTGAAGACTAAGGTGCGCCTGACCCAAGCCACGGTATTTTCAATCACATCATATGCATGTGAAAGCTGGACAATGAGTAAGGAAGACCGAAGAAGAACTGATGCCTTTGAATTGTGGTGTTGGAGAAGAATATTGAATATACCATGGACTGCCAAAAGAACGAACAAATCTGTCTTGGAAGAAGTACAACAAGACTGCTCCTTAGAAGCAAGGGTGGCGAGACTGCGTCTTACATACTTTGGACCTGTTGTCAGGAGGGATCAGTCCCTGGAGAGGTACATCATGCTTGGTAAAGTATAGAGTCAGCGGAAAAGAGGAAGACCCTTAATAAGATGAGATGGACTGACACAGTGGCTGTAACAATGGGCTCAAGCATAACGATTGTGAAGATGGCATTGAACTGGGCAATGTTTTGTTCTGTGGTACAAAGGGTCACTTCGAGTCAGAACCAACTCCACAGCACCTAACGGCAACAACAATAACAAGGGTTGGTTCACTCCTTTCAAAGTGAGGGCAATTTATATAACATTAAATGGCAAGTACAAATTATCCTTAAATCAGAAGTTCACAACCCTGGAATTACTGTAATACAACTCATTATAATCTGTATCAAGTGAAGATATATATATATATATATATATATATATACAGAGAGAGAGATATCTAGATTTACACAGACCTAGATATATCTAAGGAGTCCCTGGGTGGTACAAATGGTTAAGTGCTCAACTACCAGCCTAAAGGCTGGTAGTTCGAACCCACCCAGCAGGGTGCCTCAGTAGAAAGGCCTGACGATTGCTTCTGAAAGGTCACAGCCTTGAAAACCCTATGGAACACACTTCTTCTCTGACACACATGGGGTTACTACGAGTTGGAATCAACTCAGTGGCAACTGGTTTGTTTCTAGTGCTTGGCTGCTAACCAAATGGTCAGCAGCTGGAATCTACCAGCCGCTCCTTGGAAATCCTATGGGGCAGTTCTACTCTGTCCTATAGGGTTGCTATGAGTAGGAATCAACGGCAAGGGGTCAGCGGGTTTAGATCTAGATTTTCCCTTACTTCTTACCTCAATTTTCAATTTTGAAAACAGAACTCATTATTAGTAAGCACAAAAGCAAAGAATTTTTTTAATAAATTTATCGTAAGAAACAATGCTTCAATCAGAGGGCACATTGTGTGTGTGTGTGTGTGTGTGTGCACAGTGCAGAAAGTGAGGACAGAAAGGAAGAGAGACAAGGAAGCCTAAAGAGACAAACCAAACAAGAATCCCAATAACTTGTACGACAACATAAACAAGAAAATATGAAACCACAAAGGTGCATTATGTACTGAGTTGTAAGTTATTTTGAGGTTGGAGTTACGTGAAGCGGAATTCTGCTAGCTGGACATTTGACTTCTTCAAGAACAGAGAGACTTTGGAAATGCACAACATGGAACAGGTTTTTTAACTTAGAAATTTTTTTTACTATGAAAACCTTACCGTAGAATTCTGTGAAACAGCATACAAGTAAGAGAGAACGAACATTTGGGGTGACAGCATTTTAAACTCGAATACCCTAAGGTTTAAGTTAGTACATTCAATGACAAAAATTATAAATCTTCATACTGATGCTTAACCCTTCATTTTCTGGTGACTAGAAAACCACAAACAGGTATAGACTGAAGGGAACCAAAGTTTAGCTCGATTATCTCTAAATTAATAGTGATTGCTACAAGGAAACCTCAGCCCAAACTCACTCTGTCAATATTAAATTTTGTACACTTTACTTTCAAAATGAACACAAAATCTACAAGAAATTTAAATCATTAGTTAGTTGATTTAAGCTTTTTCCACCACGCATCTGTCAGTTTGTCATACTGTGGTAGCTTGCGTGTTACTGTGATACTGGAAGCTTTGCCACTAGTATTTCAGATACCAGCAGGGTCACCCATGGTGGACAGGCTTCAGCAGAACTTCCAGACTAAGACAGACTAGGAAGGAAGACCTGGCAGTCTACTTCTTAAAAAAAAAAAAAAATTGGCCAGTGAAAACCATATGAATAGCAGCAGAACATTTTCTGATATAATGTCAGAGGATGAGCCCCCCAGGTTGGAAGGCACTCAAAAGACGACTGGGGAAGAGCTGCTGCCTCAAAGTAGAGTCGACCTTAATGAAGAGGATGGAGTCAAGCTTTCAGGACCTTCATTTGCTGATGTGGCATGACTCAAAATGAGAAGAAACAGCTGCAAACATCAATTAATAATCAGAATCTGGAATGTACGAAGTATGACCCCCAGTGCCGTCGAGTTGATTCCAACTCATAGAGACCCTATAGGACAGAGTAGAACTGCCCTATAAAGTTTCCAAGGAGCACCTGGCAAGTTCCAACTGCCAACCCTTTGGTTAGCAGCCGTAGCACTTAACCACTATGCCAGCAGGGTTTCCTAAAACAGATTAGAACTGCCCCACAGGGTTTCCAAGCAGCAGCTGATGGATTCTAACTGCCAACCTTTTGGTTAGCAGCCTGAGTTCTTAACCACTGTGACACCAAGACTCCACGAAGTGTGAATCTAGGAAAACTGGAACTCATCAAAAATGAAATGGAACACATAAAGATTGATATCCTAGGTATTAGTGAGCAGAAACAGCCTGGTATTGGCCATTTTGAATAGGACAATCATGTGGTCTACTGTGCCAGGAATGACAAGCGCTATTAGTTAATTTTTAGAAGGCATCTTTGAGCACGTACCCTCTAGTCTGCACTGTTTGCAGCCCAGACATCATTTTCAGCATCTCAGGGACTGTGCTGTGGTAAGAACTGAGAACGATTCTCATCAGGTACTACAAACCCCCTCAGTCCCCATCACTAATGATTCCGCTCTGGCATACAGTCTACAGAGAAGTAAATTTTGTAGAGTCTCAAAAAGGGTGGGGGGATCAAATGGCATATACAGAAATTAAACAAAAAAGGCTACAAACCTAGCAATGATTTTAGTTTACCGGTAAATTCATCTACTGAGATGCTCCCCTGGGCGTAATCTACACCTGACTTAACCAGTAGTCAAGCTCGGATCATTCCCATTGATTGCCTCCTTTCCACCATCCTCCCACCCCTTTCAGTGCCCAGTCATCCACCACTACCCTAAGGACAGACTGTCTGCTTCATAGGCTACTGAAGGAGCCTTTGCGTGGCTGCCCTTGGAATTCCCCATGCACCACAGCCAAAGCACTAACTGACTGCTCACGTGTAGATTGTGATTCTGATCATGCACATACACCTCACATATGAATCCACCTACATGTAAACCTTCAATTCAAATCTCTCCATACTCTGCTTCCTAGCCCATTTTTAGAGTCCCTGGGTGGTGCCAACATTTAATGTGCTTGGTTGCTAACTGAAAGGTTGGAGGTTCAAGTCCACCCAGAGGTGTCTTAGAAGAAAATTCTGGTGATCTACTTCCAAAAAAATCAGCCCTTGAAAACCTTATGGAGCACAGTTCTACTCTGGCACACACGGGGTCGCCGTGAGATGGGGTCACCGTGAGTCAGAGTTGACGTGATGGCAGCTGGTCACTGGTTATGCCATTTTTAGATTCATCTCCCATTGGGCTCTGCGCAGAAACAATACAGAGCTATGTGTCTTCTCCCCACACATGGGAACATTCCCCCTTTTCACCTTTACCCCTGCCAATCTCTTTACTCCTCGTCTTGTCCAATCAAAACTATGCCTGCCCATAAAACCTGAGTTCTGACACCCTCCCTTCTCCTTGAATGCCTTTTTAACCATCAAATCAGGAGTTGTTTCTTGCACCCATAAACGCTACAGAGCTTCCTCTGCATGGGTAACTACTATCATACATAACCTGTTTGTAGCTGTGAGCTTGTCCTATCCGCCTTAGGCCATCGTCATGACCTATGAAAGAAGAAATGGCCTTGTCTATTCCATAGTCACTGGAATAGTGATTTGTGTTCATGTATTCATTCAACAAACATTTATGGAGCAACTATGTGCCAGCCTCCCTGTTCTAGGAGCTGGGAATACTGCAATGGACAAACAAAATCCCTGCTCTCTCGGGGCTTACATTTTAGCACATGTCATAAAACAAAAGTACTCAATAAATTTTGCTAGAAAAGTCTTACATGAAATATCTTGCATTCCCCAGTATACTGAACATTTCTCTAATTACATAGAGAGTCAACCAATATTTTTTTTTAATTAATGTATTTTTATTGTTACACCTCCATTGGTGGGTCAAAGTTGGTAATCTCAGGGCATGAGGCTTGCTGACCTTTCAATCAACATGCATGTCAAGATCTTCCACATGAAGGACCTCCTGGCACCTATTCGGGCACCCAGAATGCAGAGGCAGGCACAACAGACAAGGTTTCTGCTTCCACAGTTGGAGAAGAGGACAATAAACAAAAAAAACTATAGAATTCAAAACGGTTATAAATGCTTCAAAGAAACATGAAATATGGTGAGGAGAAATAGAGTTATCGGGGAGGCTGTTTTATACCAGCGATCATGAAGATGGAGGAGGCCCAGGCAACAAGGTCACCATGAGTTGGAGTGGACTCAACAGCAACTAACAACAACAATTTTATTTTAGATCAAATGGTCAGAGGAGGCCTCTCTTCGGGGGTGATATTTGGACACGGGCCTGAATAAAAAAGCAGAAAAAGCAAACAATGCAATCACCCAGGATAGAGAATTCCAGGCACAGGAAGCAGTGAGTGAAAAGTTGCTGAGATGGGAACAAGCTTGGCACATCGGAGAAACATCCAGGACAGTGTGACTGGACAACAGGGAGTTTGTGGGAACCAGCAAGAGCCAGATCATGGAGGACATTTTAGGTTACAGTAAGGAATGTTGGATTTAGAGATGATGGGATGCCCCTACAGGCTTTGAGTACAGGACTGGCATGATCTGATTCACATTTTAAGAAGCTCCCTCTGAATACTGGGTGGAAACAGTTGTGAGGGTGAGAATGGAATCAGAGAGACCAGTTGGCAGTCAAGAGAAGGGGGTGGCATGAATCGGAGTGGAAGAAGAAGAAATGATCAGATTTTGGATACATTCAGAAAATATAGTCAACAGGACATGCAGGAGGTTTGAACATGAAATGTGAAACAGAGGAACCAACGATGGCTCTATGAAGTTTTTGTCCTGAAAAGTTGGGGGAACAGCAATACTCAACTTGAATGACAAAGACCTGAGAAAGGAGAAGGTAAGGGGAGAAAAATTCAGGAGATTCAGACAGGCTAAGTTTGAGATGCCTACAAGATTTCTTGGTGGAGATGCTGAGTAAGCAGTTGGATTTGTGAATCTGGAGCTCAGATGAGAAGTCATGGAGATATGAATGTGGAATCCATCAGTATTGTTGTTAGCTGCCACTGAATGAATCAGCTCCAACTCATGGAGACCTTATGCATAACAGAATGAAATGATGCTCAGTCCTGTGCCATTTTCGTGAGCATTGATAAGTTCAAGTTCCTGGTCGCTATTGTGTCAAACCATCTCATGAAGGGTTTCCCTCACTTTCACTGACCCTCTACTTTATCAAACATGATGTGCTTTTCTAGTGATTGGTCTTTCCTAATAACGTGTGCCAAGTAAGAAAGACAAAGTCTCTCCGTACTCACTTCAAAGGAGCATTCTGGTTGTGTTTATTCTAACATTGATTTGTTCATTCTTCTGGCAGTCCACAGTATATTCAATATTCTTTACGAACACCATAATTCAAATACATCAATTCTTCTTCTGTCTTCCATTTTAACTGTCCAGTTTCTGCATGCCATCTGAGGCAAGTGAAAAGACCATGGCTTGGGTCAGGTGCACCTTAGTCATCAAAGTTACACACTTGTTATTTAAAAACTTTAAAGAGGTCTTTTGCAGTATATAAAAAAAAAATAGATGGTATTTAATGCCTGAGTCTTCATGATATCACATAGGGAGTGAGTGCAGATAAGTAAAAGAAGATAAGGAAGGGAAAATGTGAGCAGAGCAAGAGCAGAGCAGAGGGTCAAGCCAAGAACAGAGCTCTGGGTTATTCCAACTTTCAGAGGTTGACTAGAGGCAAGCAGTTAGCAAATGACACTAAGAACGATGAGTAAGGTAAAAGGAAAATGTAAAGAGCATGGTGTCCAGGATCCAAGTGAAGGTGTTTCAGGAGGGAAGGCATGAATAAGGTCTCCATGAGTTGGAGCTGTGTCAAACACTGCTGAGAGGTGGATCAAGATAAAAATTGGAAAATGGAGGTCATTGGTGATGTTGACAAAAGCAGATTCAGTTGACTGGAGAGGATGACACTGGTTGGACTTTGTTCAAGAGAGGATGAGGGATGAAGAATGATGCTCAAAGCATGCACAGACCAGCTGCTTGTTTCTTGTCTGCAATGAGACAAGTATAGAAATTGACAACCAAGCGAACCAACCAGGTATGTGATCAGTACACTCTGTTCTCAGTAAATGGGACACACGCAACATGGAGTATTGCTGAACTCATGTGTGATTAGCATGTGGAACAAGTTGTATGCTAGGCATGTAGTGTAGGACCTCACATCAATCTGCAGCAGATTGGAAACTTAAACTAAGGGCTTCTCTTAGTTTGAGCAGCACTGGTATACACAACTCTGTCCAACAGATTTGCTATAGAGTGTAAGAGAAATGAGGTAGGTGAAGGAAGGGGTGACAAGAATGAGTTTTTTTGTTAGTTTTTATTTAGAAGGGGAGAAATAACATGTTGGTATGCTGGCCAAACAGAGAGGAAAGTCTGGAAATGCTTGAGGGCTAGATAACAAAAGTGAGCTCAAAGTCCTTGAGTGGATGGGAGATGATGGGATCTTGGGCATGGGTGGAGGTCTGGCCTTTGATGGGAGAAATGCCCGTGCTTCCATTGTTACAGGAAGGAAAGCAGTATATATGCATATTGTTGTGTAAGGCTTGAAATTAAGGTTCAACATTAAGTGCTATCTTAACATATGGTAAAATCAGAAGGGCCTCAAATGGCCTAACCATAAATGATGTTCTCCCTCTGCTCCTAAAGATAAGGCTCTCTAGCCAAACAACCCTCCTTACCATGGGGACCTAGAACAGTGCCTACTTACCTTTGAATAATGGGTTTTGGTTCTCTGCCAGCTGACAGAATTATTCGAATAAGCCAATCACATCCTCCTACAGGAATCAAGGGACACCTTGCCCTTTTGTTACTACAAAGCCCCACAGCCCCTGCTTGTTCACACTGTTCCTGAGTGCAACCCCTGTGTGATCCCGCGTGGTATAGAGTTCTGAGTGTATGTGACTAATTAGCTGTTGTCAATCTCATCTGTCCAGTGTTGAGTGTCTTGTGTTTGGCCAGCCCCACGACCCTATGATGGGAATCCTTTTCCTCACCAACGAGGTGAATAGGTGATCAAAACATGTATAGATGCATACAGAATGACAAATTGAGTGTGTATGTTGGGGACTGGATTTGGAGCAGTTCACTTGATTGTTTTTGATTTGTCAGTGAAATGAGAAACAATGTCATCAGCTGAGACCCTGGAGGCAGAAGGGTGGGTTGGAGGTTTGGAGAGGTAGGAGAAGGTGTGCAATAGTTTCTCACAGAGACAGGAAGCAGCTAGGGCACTGAAGTGGTATTGAGCTAAGGGCCCAGTAGAGGGTTGTGGTCATAATTTAAAATGAGGCCAATTAGAACAGCAATGTGAGAAGTGCTTATCCAGCCAAGCTCAGCTGCTCTGTGCAGTGGCAAATAGGCCTGGTTCGGTTTAATAGGTGGACCCTGCAATAAGGTCTCCGAGAGAAGGGGGAGGGGGGCTCAGAGTAGGCATGAGCACCCTGGTGAAATGGGTCAGAGGGAAAGCATGTTGGAGAGGCCTGGATGACAATACTAGCTGTAGGGTGATGCAGCGAACAGAGTCTTTGCAGGTTGTAGTCATCTGGCATTGTCAACTGAAACAATGAATGATTGTGAGGCTGGCGCAGCACCAGTCAATGTTTTGTTCTGCTCTGCATAGATCCCCATGTGTCAGAGCTGACTCGATGGCAGCTAACAACAACAAATCCATAATCTGAATGCCATAGACATGGATGACGTCATAACAGTGAAAAGATGTGGGAGGTATGCTGGGGTGTTGGGAAGTAAAGGCAATCAAGTCCTCAAGAGCAGGGGCGAGGCAGCATGTGCTTGGCAATAATTTTGGTAACCAACCATCCTATCTCAGGAAAGACCTGAGGTTCTAGAAATGCTATGAATGGAGGAATAAAAAGGCCTCAAGACACCCAGGCTGTGCCCAGGTCCCCACATCATTCTAGGTTCTCCGTTCAGGAAAACTTCAGAAAGCAATGCTTGCTGTGCAGCCCACCCGAGCTCTCCAGATAACTCACATTTCTAGTTCTCCAGACAAGCAGTGCCACTGAAAACCGTATGTGTTGTCAGGAACAGGCCCGAATATCAGAAGTTTGTTAAATGATGAGGATGGCCTGGTAGTTATGTGCAGGGGTTCTGAAATTAGTCTGCTCAGGTGCAACTCCTAGCTCCACCACTTGCTAGACATATGCCTTCAGGAAAGTTCCTTTATAAACCTTCTCCTTCATAAGTATGAAATGGGATAATATTAGTTAAGTATCTCAAAGATCTTAATTGAAGATTAAGTGATAAAGCACTTACCACAGCTCCTGGCATGTAGTTAGAACTCAATAAATATTACTGGTTATTTAAATAGGTTTGTTCAGCTCTCCATAAAAAAAAGTGGTCCGATAAGCACAATCGTAGCCATAACCCTTCAGCTTGTTTAGCCAGCCAAGAGGAAGCAAAGTCTCTTCCTCCTTCTGCGGACGCTCCATGGAACCAAGGTTGGTGAAATGGCTGATTGGATAAGAATGAAGGCTGTCTCCAAGACAGGAATGCAACCGGGGAATCCAGGCCACGACTTCATTAGGACTGTGTACTAGCAAACTCCACTGCAGAGAGGCCACCCAGAAAATAAACAGATCTGCCATCTTGCAGCCAAGGGAGTCATGGGCCATGGAAGCTCTGAGCACTGACAGAGCTGGGGCAATTTTCATTATATCCAGACCAAGGAGTTTCCCATACCCCAGAGAAAGCAGATTTTCTTTTTCAAAAGAAATATGTACATAGGAATAGATGGGTTCATCATTACCTAAATGTCAGAGAACAATAAGGACGTCACTACTGCGTGGCATACACACACACGTATTATTCTTATTTATAACAAGAGCTTTCACTCAAGTTCAATAAGAGGGAAACTCTCAGGGAGATGAACTAATACTATAGCTGCTCAGACATACCAATGATCCTGATGATGGAACACGACGAGGCAACATTTCGTTCTGTTATCTGTAAGGTCACTAAAAGTTGGAGCTGACTCGGCAGCACCTAACAACAACAATGAGAATATCTCAGCAGTACTTTCTAAACTTTTCAAGACACATCTCATGGATACTTAAGTAAAATAAGTCAACCACATGCTAACCTTCAGACTTGTACTAATAAAATTGATTTGTTAAAAAAAAAATGGATTTTTTTCCTATGAGCCCTGATAGAAAATTCATATCCAGTTTCAGTCTCCACTTAGCAAGCTCAAAAAAAATTTTATTCTAAACTTTTGTCAATGAGAAAATTGATGATCATTTCTCTTCCCCAGGTCCAGGACAAGTGAAATGTAACATACTCCAGGGAAGATGTACAATTGAAACTTGGTGATTGGGGTAAGAATCCATCATGTGATATAAATGTAACATAAATGCCATCCCTCCTCCAATCTTACTCTGAAACACACTAAAAATAGAATGCAACATATTCCTATAACTGAAATGGGTGAAGGTAAATTAATCTATCTGTTAGCTACCTAACAACGCAAATAAATGATTGGGTTGACAATAAAAAGCAAAGTAATTCTGGTTATTAGATTCTTGTCAGATCCAACAACTTAACAACAGAAAGACAAAAAAAACCATCATAAAATGGACAAAGGACTTAAACAGACACTTCACCAAAGAGGACATTCAGATGGCCACCAAACATATAAAAAGACGCTCAGCATCATAAGCCATCAGACAGATGCAAGTCAAAACCACAAGGAGATACCATTTCACTCTCGTTAGGATGGCTAAAATTTTAAAACACTGAAAATAACAAAAGATGGCGAGGATGTGAGGAAATTTGAACCCTTACCCACTGCTGGTAGAAATGCAGAACGGTACAGCCCTTGTGGAAAACAATGTGGCAGTGCCTCAGAAAACTAAAAATAGAACTACCATATGACCCAGCGATTCCAATCCTAGGTCTATACCCAAAAGACTCTGAAAGCTGAGGCTCAGACAGAGACTTGCAGGCTAGTGTTCACCGCAGCACTATTCACAACAGCCAAAAGGTGGCAACAACCTAAATGCCCATCAACAGACAAATGGATAAACAAAATGTGGCACATACGTACAATGGAATACTACTCAGCCAGTAGGAGAGATGAAGTCTGGATGCATGCTATAGTATGGATGGACCATGAAGACATTATGCTGAACAAAATAAGCCAATCATAAAAGGATAAATATTGTCTGACCTCACATATAAAAAGACAAGAAAAGGCAAATGCATGGAGAACAAGGTTTATTAGTGGCTATCAGGAGTGGGAGGGAGTGGGAAAGGGGGATTAACACAGCAGTGATGGAAAAATGCCATTAAGGGTAGGGTTGCACAGCCGATTATTGTAGTTGCTATCGATAAATTGTACACCTATAAAATGTTCAATTGGCAAAAATTGTGTGATAGATTTATAACAACAACAAAATAGTAGCTGCTGAGGCTGCTTATGTGTGACCAAAAACCTCATGGGATTTTTGAAAGAAAACCAAAAATCTGTGTATGTTCTACGTAGTCGTGTTCCTCATCACCAGACTACGCTTTCATTCTAGTCAACAAAAACTCTATCACCGCTAAGTTCATCCAACTACAAAATGAGCCATCTTAACTTCTCGCCTTAGAGTAGAAATCCACTCAGAGCAACAGTGCCATCAATATTTTTCAGTCTCGTTCCTTCCTGTGCACTCCCAATTTTCTTCTATCTGAAAGCATCAGAGAAACACTTCAACTCGACAAACCTCAAAATCGCCTCCACTGAAGTCCCTGGCGGGCAAAAGTAAGCCCGCTAATACCTGAAGCCATGTCATTCAAAAAAAAAAAGAATTTTTTTAAGGAAATACAAACTTGAAATAAATGAAGAAAACCACCCTCCCATCTCCACCACATTCAGAACAAACTGGAGTTCACGTCACACTCAGAAGTGAAAGGGATGTAAATGGCTGGGATCAGACTCCCAGAGAAAATGGTTTCCTGCACTTTGGAGTAAAAGACTTCTTTTCACAAGGAAACTCCCTTCTCTTCACGTGTTTCTCCACAACTAACGTCTTCAAATAATGAGTGTTTCCATATTTCCCAGAGGTCTCTCCAGCGCAGCCTTTGCTTGGGAGAACAGGTTACAAAAACAATCCCTCCCCCTTCTACCAGGCAACAAAGAGACCGTGCAGGGCTTTGGAAAGAGAAACCCAGATCTCCAGGAAAAGCGGGGCCTCACCAGCCTGCAGAATGGGGGCGCTTCCAGCCCCAGGCAGCCAGGCAATGGAAAAAGCATTCAGAGCGTTTAGCACACAGGATTAATCAAATTATAATTTAATCATCTGATCAAACACTAATTAGCATAATCACTTGAGGGTGAAATGGCTGGAGGAACCCTGGAACATCTAAGCACACACGGTTGTCACGATAAAAGAATGTACATGGATTTGCTTTCTTCTTTTTATTCATGGGGGAAGAAAACGAACGAGTAAATAAAAGGCTTATCAAGGGCAAGCATGGCCAGAGACGGTTTTAGTAGCCAAAGGAACTGCAATTGAGATTCAGAACATCCTCCTGCCTGCTTTCTTTCCAGAACCTCTCTAGGATCCACAGAAAATGCAAAACTGATATTATTTTGCAGCAACTAAGCGCTACACAATTTAACTGAGGGTTCCTCAACCTCACTGCTAGTGATATTTTGTAACAGATTGTTTTGTTTGTTGTGGGGAGCTGTTTCCTGCATTGCAGGAGGATCAGTGTCGTCCCTGGCCTCTAACATGCCCCCATCCCGAGTTGTAACAACCAAAAATTCTCCAGACACCTCCCAAAATCGTGTCCCCCATTGAGAATCACTTAATTTAACTGAAGAATACAACTTGTTCAGGAGCCTACCTCTTTGAAAGTCCCTGAGTGGTGCAAACAGTCAACGCACTTGGCTGCTAACTGAAAGGCTGGAGGTTCAAGTTCACCCAGAGGTACCTCAGGAGAAAGGGCTGGTGATCTGCTTCCAAAAAATCAACCACTGAAAACCTGTGGAGCACAGTTCTACTCTGACACACATGGGGTTGCAACTAGTTTTAGCTTACTGCCTGTTATGAATGGAACTGTGTCCCCCAAAATGTGTGTCAACTTGGCTAGGCCATGAGCCCCAGTATTGTGTGGTTGTCTACCACTTTGTGATCTGATGTGATTATCCCATGTCCTGTAAATTCTAACCTCTATGATGTTGATGAGGCAGGACTCAATCTACAGGATTAGATTGTATATTGAGTCAATCTCTTTTGAGATATAAAAGAATGAGAAAGCGGAAAGGGACCTCATTACCACCAAGCAAGAAGAGACAGGAATGGAACCCATCGTTTGGACCCAGGGTCCCTGTGCTGAGAAGTTCCTAGACCAGGGGAAGAATGATAACAACACCCTTCCCCCAGAGTTGACAGACAGAATGCCTTCCTCTGGAGCTGGCCCCCTGAATTCAGACTTCTAGCCTCCTAAGCTGTGAGAGAATAAATTTCTGCTAAAGCCATCCACTTGTGGTATTTCTGTTATAGCAGCACTAGATGACTAAGACACCTCTTTTAAAAATGACCAAATGACAAAAAAGGGGAGGCCTTTCTTATTCCTACCTGCCAAAAAGAGGAAATTATGAGTCTAAAAATAATAGGCCCACTTGCATGGAGTTTATTCTGTCTCATGGCTCTGTCTGGAGCTTTATAATAACACATCACACATATGATGGTGCACTTCAGAAAACTAATCAAGTGCCAGCCTCCCAGCATTCAAAGATCCCAGCAGAACACAAGACTTCCAAGGACACCGTCCCACGGGGTCACCCTCAGGTTGAAAAAACACAGGTCACTGCCCCCAGATCTCAGTGTGTCCTGAGTAGCTGAAGGGTCATAGTGTCTCCTCACCACCCAGGTGAGAGCAAACCCCCTGTGATTCGGGAAATGAATGGAGCCCGGGAAGGCCTCCAGACCCCAGGGAAATGCCACCCTCTGCCTCCACGCTCATTCTCTGCAAGCAAGCTCTGATATTTTCTCCCAGTGTCTGAAGGGGGAGGCAGAAAGGTGAAACTGAGGGAGAGAGATGAAACCCAATGCAGAAGGCCCCCCTGATATCCTCCAGACACATCTCCACCACAACAGATTCACTGCAGACCGCGTGTTATAACATTCACTCTTTCAGAGAGACGTGAGAACCTCAAGGGAAGAAGAGCCAGCACTTAATAAAGTATAGAATAAATATTTTCGATGCATTAAGGTGGTTTTTCTGATGATGAAGCCCAGTTACACAATCTTGTTTTTTTTTTAAAATAGAGCAAGTGTTTACCCATTACAATCACTCATGAGTCAACGGCAAGCTATTAAATCTGATGAAGGAAATATTTATGCCCTTTATATGGGGAGAGATGGCGAAAGTTTGACCTACTCCGCTACAAAATTTCAAAGAGAACAGTCTGCTACACTGTGTAGATTATAAAATTTCCAAATCAGAGAAGAACTGTGAGCTATTTTAAACGGGCATCTTCTCCTACCAACTCCTTTGGCAGGGCATGTCACCTCTTAACACAATGCCCTCTGCTTTTTTCAAGGAACATAGTAGGAACCTATTATTGCAAAGAAACAATCCACCCTAATCCAAGCAGTTATGAGTAAGCAGAAATGATATTTCTTCAGGCCAGAATGGCTTCCACACCATTTTCTTCTAAAGCCGAAAATCAGCCCCTCTAAAAGGCAGCTTGTGTAGTGAATCACAATAAAATCATGAAAGGATCGTAACATCAAAAAAAACTCACTTAAAATGCCTAGGAGGGGATGTTATTTTTAATATTACCTAAAATAAGATCTCGGGACACGAAAAGATATTTTTAAGGTTCTGAATTTAGGCCTCTCTCCAGCACACATTCAAATCTATTTTCGTTCAAAAATCAAGGACGCAATGTTTTGAAAGGATTATCCTGACGCTAATAACTGTCCTCAATTTTATCACATACGTGACAGCGTCTAAAACACATACATACCTTTCTATGCCACTTTCTCTTTTTCTGACAATATAGCATAACGACACACATACTTCCTATGATAAATACGGCTTTTGGTCATTTCCCTAAAAGAAGGGAGCAGAGGCCAAGAAATCTCAAAGATCAAATGATCCCAGTGTAACTTATATCTGGCTTTGCAATGTGCTTTCACACTTATATTTAAACAAAGGCATGTGGACTGTTCAGGGTTGGCTTCAAAGCAAAACCTCAAGCCGTAAGCAGAACCACTTTTCTATCTGGTCTCATTCCACTCTAGCTCGTAAGTTTGTTCAATACAGTAGCCAAAATGGTTTCCTGCTATGGATCTCTTGCTTGGAGCCATTCAAGGACATTGAGGTTTCAAAGGACTTCTCTGCTGGGACTCCAGCTGCTGCTGGCAAAGGTGGGGTCAGCATGAGAAAATATAATAGTCAAGTCCCTACGCAAAGCACGTGCTGCCAATAGACTTGAACATCAAATATGGCACAACAAGAAGAAATAGCATGTACGTATATGTGGATGTCAATATACATATACAACTATACATATAAAAACCAAACCCATTGCGGTCCAGTTGATTCAGACTCATAGCGACCCTATAGGACAGAGTAGAACTGCTCCACAGGGTTTCCGAGGCTGTAAATCTTTACAGAATTAGACTGCCACATCTTTCTCCCACAGAGCAGTTGGTGAGTTCAAACCAATGATATATATATGTATATGATTCTCAGACTATTAACATCCAAATTAGAAGGGTCCCAGGTGGGATCAAAGGTTCCTGGGTGGCATAAATGGTGTGCAATTTACTACCTACCTAAAGGTTGGTGGTTCAAACCCACTCAGAGGTACTGCACAAGAAAGGCCTGGTAATCTGTTTCCATAAAGATTACAGCCAAGAAAACCCTATAGAGCACAGTTCTACTCTGTAACACATGAGGTCACCATGAGTTGGAGTCAACTGGATGGCAATGGGTTTCGTTTGGTTTTGGTTTGCTGGTGGGATCACCCTTCCCTCTGTTCAGTGTCTCTGCTGTTACCAGCCCACACCACCAGCTCTCCCAAAACCTGCTCAAACCTATATGGTAGTCATGAAGCCCTAACCCCCATGCATACACTGTCTCTCTAGTTGCCTTTAGTTGACTCCAGCTCATGGCAACCTCAGGTGTGTCAGAGTAGAACTGTGCTCCATAGGGTTTTCAATGGCTGTTTTCAGAAGTAGATCAGTAGATCTTTTTCCCAAGGCACCTCTGGGTGGATTCGAACCTCCAACCTTTCAGTTAGCAGCTGAGCACATTAACCATTTGCACTAGCCAGTTGCACACCCCGATAAACCAGTATTCAATACAGAGACCCCCAATGGTGCATTCGGGGTCTACCTGAAACTTTACTGGATCAACTCTCTAGCTACTGTCTGCCTCCTCTATCTAACAGGAGCTGGTCAGCCTCTTTCCAAGTGTGTGTTTTTCAAAAGATGGGTGATCGGCCACCTAAGTCAGAATAGCCAGAGACATTTGTTAGTAATGCAGAGTCTTAGGCCATGTAGACCCCAGGTCTGCAGAGTCAGGCTCTCTGGTAGCCAGGGCTGGGAAACCACATTCTCAGTGGATTTCCCAGATGGCTCTTACACATAGTCAAGCTGAGGGACCCTGTGTCGAGAACAAAGCGGAGGGCCTGTTATTAGCCTCGCCACCCTGGGCAACTGAGCAGAAGTAGCGGATCTGCCCATGCCTACCCCTCTCAGGCACTCTCCAGCCTGCCTGGTACCTCCTCTCTAAGGGCTTTCCTTCTTTCCCTCTTGGCCAGTGCCATGCCAAGCAGACCTCCTATTCCTGCTTTGGCTGCACCCACTCTCAGCTTCCCCATCACAGACTAACGGCTTGTTTGTGAGCTTCCTGGGTAGGTCGCCTGCCTCCTCTCCGCCTTGTCCTCCCCAAGCTGCCACCACCTCTTCCATGTCATCCAGTGACAGCTCCCAGGGCACAGGAGTAAGACTGTTGAGATCACACTATCCTCTACTCATGCTCCTTCCTGTTTTCACTACGCACCACCAACTTTGCTCACAACTGCCCATTATGAATTGTATTTTGTCCCCCCAAATGTGTGCTGAATTCCTGGCCCTTGTACCTGTGGATGTGATCCTGTTTGGAAATTGTGTTTTTCTTTCGTTATATTAAAGAGGTCATTTTACCAGAGTAGGGTGGATCCTAAACCTAATCACGTTAAAAAAAAAAAAGACTAGACAAGACAGACACACACACACTGGATTGTCTATACACCAAGGAACCAAGGAACATCCAGGGCTACCAACAAGGAAAGAACTGACACAGCCAAGACCCCGATTTGGACTTTGGCCTCCAGAATTGTTGGAAAATAACTTTGTTCTTTAAAGCCACTCATTTGTGGTATTTGTGCTACAGCAGCACTAAGAGACGTACAAGGCTTTGTTTAAACTCAAGGCACTCTAGCAAAACTGACCACCACCCATCTGACAGCCTGTCCCGCTGTGGAGGCTTGTGTGTTGCCATGATGCTAGAAGCTATGCCACCACCACTATTTCAAATACCAGCAGGCTCACCTGTGGTGGACAGGTTTCAGTGGGGCCTCCAAACTAACACAGGCTAGGAAGAAGAGCCTGGTGGTCTACTTTCAAAAATGTGCCAGTGAAAACCTTACAGGTCACAACAGAGCAATAACTGACTCGCTTGCTTTGGACACGTAATTGTTGTTTTGTGTAAGTGCCATTCAGTCGGATCCGACTCATAGCGGCCCTATCTACGTACAACAGAAAACACAGCATGGTACGGCGCCATCTTCACAATCGACATGTCATCAGGAGGGACCAACCGCTGGAAGAGAACACTGTGTTTGGTGAAGCAGAGGGGCAGCAAGGGAGGCCCTAGTGAAACAGACCGACACAACAGACTCAACAATGGATTCAAACATTCCCGCAATCATGAAGATGACACAAGGCCAGACAACATTTTGTTGTTATACATAGGGTCACCGTGACTCAGAGCCAACTTGATGGCAGTTTGCTGGCTTGCTTGCTAACTAGCTAGCAGAACTGGCAGACCTCAATATATGTGCACGTATCACCACAGGCTCAGACA
Organism: Loxodonta africana; assembly: GCF_030014295.1. Taxonomy (NCBI): domain Eukaryota; kingdom Metazoa; phylum Chordata; class Mammalia; order Proboscidea; family Elephantidae; genus Loxodonta; species Loxodonta africana. The sequence continues at coordinate 221,303,579 of NC_087343.1, forward strand.
GGTTAACGAGCACTACAGATTGTCCATGGAGCCCTGGTGGCACAGCGGTTAAGAGCTGGGCTACTAACCAAAAGGTCAGCAGTTCGAATTCACCAGCCACTCCTTGGAAACTCAATGGGACAGTTCTACTCTGTTCTATAGAGTCCCTATGAGTCAGAATTGACTCAAGGGCAACAGGTTTTTAGTTTAGTTTTGTTTATAGATTGTTGATGTTATAGACACTGAAGACTGGCCTGGGAGCCTAGCCAGCTCTACTCAGTGCAGCAGGGCCCCAGTATTGGAGGCATAGGCCTTGATTCCAATCTCAACACTGACCCTCTGGCTGAGAGAGTTTGGCTCACTTTTCAAATCTACAAGTTGAACATGATAATAACATTACTTTCTCTCAGGAGTCTTGTGAGGGTTAAATGAGATAATAGGAGCCCCTGGGTGGCACAGTTAAGTGTCTGACTACTGGCTGAAAGTTTGGCCATTTGAACCCACCCCGAGGTACCTCAGAAAACAGGCCTGGTGATCTGCTTCTGAAAGGTCACAGCCTTGAAAACCCTATGGGGCAGTTCTACTATACACGTGTGGGGTCACCACGAGTCAAAACCAACGCAATGGCAACTAATAACAACGAAATGAGATAATACATACAAAAGGCTTAGCACAGCCCCCAGTGCACTGTTAATGCCCAATTAAATTAGCCATCATGTTTTCTGGAGCCCTGGTGGCACCAGTGGTTAAACGTTCGGCCGCTAATCAAAAGGTCGGCAGTTCAAATTCACCAGCTGCTCTTTGAAAACCCTGTGGGGCAGTTCTACTCTGTCCTATAGGGTCACTATGAGTCGGAATCAACTTGACAGTGACACATTTGGTATTGTTTTCTAACACAATGCACAATTGTTTCAGTGAGAGAAATATATATACATATTTTTACTTTCAAATAGCTTATTTGTAAACAAAATCTTCAAAGATCACTCAATTCTAAACAACAAACACACACGCAATCCTTTGAGTGGGTGGAACTCAGGGGCTAGAGGGAAAGGGAAACAGGAGTCACTGAGTTGTATAGTGAGAAAACCCTCTGTTAGTGAGAAAACCCTCTGTTAGGCTGCCACTCCTGGCACAAATCTATGAAGTAACATTGTCCCCATTGTAAAGATGGATAAACTGAGGCTGGCCAAGATTAAATAACTTGCCCAAAAGGAGCCAACCAAAGGTTTGCATCGAATGTCAAAGTCTGTCTCATCATGCCACCTTGCTCTGATTCGCCTTTGCTTTCCAAAATAAAACCATTTCCCAAGATGTCAAAAAATAAAAGAAGGTAAGCTACCCATGCTGACAAAGCACAAACATTGTTTAGGGAAGCATGGATTCCTGGTATCTACACTTCCATATGGAAGCCACAGGGCCTCACAAAAGGTTCTGGCTGGAAGACCTGGTTGGCCGGCCCTTCTCTGTAGATATGGGGTATCCTTGCTATATTACAGACACACACACACATGCACGCACACACACACACAAACACATGCATTCATGAGATACTATGACACCTAACACCCAGCACAGAGTTGGGTAGGCGAGGGTGAAGAGATTACAAAGATAGTATTATGGATTGAACCGTGTCCCCAAAAGAGATATGTTAAAGTTCTAACCCCTCGACTCTGTTTGGAAATAGGATCTTTGAAGATATTATCAGGCTAACAGGGTCACTAGGTCTTAGACCTGAGTGGTGTCTCCTTAAAGGGGAGAAGAGACACAGAGGCAGTCATATACAGAGAGATGGTGCCATGTGAAAATGTATCTACAAGCACCAAAGGAAAGCCAAGGATTGTCGGCCGTCACCAGAAGCTGGGAAAGTGGCATGGGATAGTTTCTCTCTCAGAGCATCAGCAGGAACTGACACTCTGATTTGGACTTCTGGCCTCCAGAACTGTGAGATAATAAATTTCTGTTCTTATAAGTCACCCACTTTGTGGTATACTGGAGCCCTGGTGTGAAGTAGTTAAGAGCTTGGCTGCTAACCAAAAGGTCGGCAGTTTGAATTCACCAGCTGCATCCTGGAAACCCCATGGGACAGTTCTACCCTGTCCTATAGGGTCGCTATGAGTTGAAATTGACTTGACTGCAATAGGTTTTGTGGTATATTGTTAAACCAGCCTAAGACACTTAGACAGGTAGCTGTCAGAATTAGAAACACCTGGGGAACGTTTCAGAAACCCTGGTGGCATAGTGGTTAAGAACTAGGGCTGCTAACCAAAAGGTCAGCAGCTTGAATCCACCAGGCGCTCCTTGGAAACTCTATGGGGGCAGTTCTACTCTGTCCTATAGGGTTGCTATGAGTCAGAATCAACTCAAACGGCAATGGTTTGGGTTTGGTTTGGGGGGAACTTTTTGAACTCCAGCCCATTACCCAAGTGCTGGCATCAAAATTTCTAATGGGGGACTCATCGGGGAGCAGAGGAAGCTCTCTAGGAAATTTCCATGTGTTCTTTCCCTCCCCCCTGCCCCACACCAGTCCACCCGGGCATTGAGGTCCAGTTGCCCTATTCCTTACTTGAAAAGGCCCAGACAAAGGCACGTTACTAGAGGCCAGTTCAAGGTGTCAACAGAACACGACCTAGTGGCAGCATCACGCTCCTTTGTCCTCACTCACATTCTTTGTATCCTGATGTAGAGGCAGAGAACATGTGGAGCTATGGGGCTAGGGCTGTCTACATTCTCCATATCCTTGGTCTTCCGTAAACCTTTGCTCCCATTGCCTCTAAGCATCAAACACCCCAGAAGCCTACAGTGTATTCCAACATTCCCATCCTCAGCTACGGGGCAATGGGAGTAGACACAAGGAGTCTCATGTGACTACAAATAATGAGAGGGCTTGGGCTGGTGACATGAGAGTGCCCAAGACACAAACGAACCAACCACGGATCAAAGTCAGTACCCAAAACAAATGCCAAGACCGCCTCTAGGTCAGAAATTTTCCACCCAGGTTTCTATCTAAATATCTAATCAAGTCCATTCTAAAACTAAAATGAAAAACCCAAACCCACTGCTGTTGAGTCAATTCTGACTCATAGCAACCCTATAGGACAGAGTAGAACTGTCCTGTAAAGTATCCCAAGGAGCACCTGGTAGATTCGAACTGCCAACCTTTTGGTTAGCAGCCACAGCACTTAACCACTACACCAACAGGGTTTCCATTCTAAAATGGTAGCCATCAAAAATCTAATAGCTATTGATTTTGGTGAGTGATAATGATACACATCCATGTCTGCTAACAAACCACCCTAGTCATTGCCTGCCATCATGGAAAGGTAGCAGACAGAGACTGATAGATAACGTGGGTTACCAATAACTTGTGAAAGGAGAACTCGGTTCCTTAGAGAGCAATTCATGTTTTTTTATGAATTTGCTTCTCACTAGCCAGCAAAATAGACAAATGACTACCCTTTGTAGGAACTAGCCATGACAACGTTCGGCGAGGGTGCTACAATAACTATGGCGTCTCCTCTGCACTGCCGAGTTGCCTGTTTTGCTGGTACAGCCAGTCGTTGTCATTGTTGGGGGTCTTTAGCTCATTCCTGAAGTCTCACAAGTAATTTTACAAAACATTGTTATTTCTACTCTGGCAGCTACAAATCAGTTATTAAAAATGCACTGCAGCCGATATTAAGAAATAAACACTGTAATTAAGCAGATTGGGATTTGGGGTTTCTGGTGTCCTGTGGGAACCCAGTATCAAATCAAGCCACAAAGGGGCTACCGTGAAGAGAAGAAATGAACCTAGAGCTTCTCTAAGGAGAAAGCAGGTTTACTCCAAGTAAAAAGTTTCCACAAGATAGCTTGGGTTGTTTTTTCATACAGAAGGAAAGAAAAAAAATTAAAATAGACATAGAATTGCAGTGGCTCTAATTATCTTTATGCAGTCCTTGGTTGGTGTAAACGGTTAACACACTCAGCTGCTAACTGAAATGTTGGAGGTTTGAACCTACCCAGAGGCATCTCAAAAGAAAGGCCCAGTGATCTACTTCCAAAAAAGTACCTATTGAAAACCCGCTGGAGCACAATTCTATTCTGACACACACGGAGTGGCCATGAGGTGCGATCAACTAGACGGCAACTGTTTTTTATTTTAATTATCTTCATAGTTGCCTTTGTCTTATGATATGATCTTAGAAATTTTCCCATTACCCTGTAGTTCATGTGATGATGGAAAAAGCAGGCATCCTGAAAAGAATCAATGCTTTACTCAATATCAGGAAAATATCTGGCAGGTCTTCACCACCAACAGCCTTTTCAAATGAAGTGACGTCCGAGAGGTGACACGGTCTACTTCAGTCCGTGTCCTCTCTACCCTCTGTGAGCCCATTCACACTGGTTCTGCTATTGTCATCGAGGCAACCACTAACTGTTGTCATCTGGTCAACAGAACCCAGGTACAATGGACTGGAATGCTGCCAAACCCTGCCCCATCCCCAGGATCAGCTGAGGATCAGACTGCCGTGCACTGCAGGGTCTTCGCTGGCTGATTCCCAGGAGTACATCATAAGGCCTTTCTCCCTAGTCCACCTCAGTTTGAAAGCTCTGCTGAAACTTGTTCAGCGTCATAGCAGCACGCAAGCCTCCAGTGACTTGGCTGTACATGACATGCATTGGCTGGGAATCGAACCCTGGGTTTTCCACATGGAAGGTGAGAATTCTACCCCGGAACCATCACTGCCTCCTGTGCTGGTTTTAACACCTGCTTAAACGTAACGTGCAATCCCATGATGATTCAGAGGCACCCTGGGACACTGCAGTCATCGGGGTCATCGATGGGACTGTCACGGCCATGGTACTGTTCTGCAGCAGCGTCAGACAATGAGAGCATTCAGGTGTCTGAGAGATCAACTGACTTTCACTGCTAATGCACAGTGGAGAAATCGAAGAATTGTTCAAATTCTGTTTAAAACCAGACTTCAGACTGTCAAGTTTTCTGTTTGTTCATGCTAATACTAAAAGAGACAAGGCTGATATGAATCAAAATCATTAATTGTTTCAAACCTCTGTTCACCATCTCATCCAATGTGCCCATTCCATAGTCAAGGGAGACTGGCCAAAGATGGGGGCGGGGGATTCTATTTTATATATGGTTCTTCATAAGATAAAAGGCAAACAAGTCATGGCCTAGCTTTTGTCCAAATTTTCAACCTATAAACCAACAACGTTTTCATAAATTCTACGATTCTACTGTGAATAGAAAATCATGTGGAGCTCGTAAAACCATAATGTTTTAAGGAACAGGTAGAGTCCTAGGACAGCAGGCTATCTCATTGCTAAGTGCAAGTACATTTATTTTCTGTGTCCAGTAACATTTATGTCAATCAAGCACCCTGTGGCAGTATCACCTGCCCACCCTGACCAACCCATTAGAAGTGTTCTATCACAATTTAAATCCCCAGAACTTAATAACAGGTTCACATGGAGGGACCAGTAGTAATTACAAAACCCTATATTTGAACCCTTCTCTTGGTAATTTTTTACTCTAAACGGGCATGCTGATCCTCCCTCTATTGCTCTGTTGTTAAGCATCTTCAAGAGAAGCAATACTTATTGCTGTAAATATTTCTAGCAGTGCTGAAAATTCAGTGTCCTCCCTTCACCCTTCGGTTCCCTATCCAGGCCTGTTTAAGCCCTGTTTCCAAATCAGATACATACTGGATTCCCAGCTTCACCTTCCAAGTCTGACGTGGACTTAAACCCTGAGAGTGTTTCTAGAATATTCTGCAGAGAGTTCAAAGGAATTTCTCAACCTTTCAGCAAGGGTTGGTATGCTTTATTCTTCTTTTTTATTCCTTCTCCAAAAATTCTGTATAGTGCTGGGAAGTTAGGCGAAGCCAGCATTTAGTATGGAGGTGATCTCTCCCATTCTCAAATCTCTTGTTCTCTGCCGCGGCATTTAAAAGCGGCTTTCTATAAATAGGACTGCTTGCTCACTCTTAAATCTTACTCACTGCCTTCTGAGTAAAAATAACTTAAATAGGCATGTAGGCAAGATTCATTAATCCCTGTCACTCTGTCTCTCTGTCTAGTAGCCTCCTTTCTTCTTGTCATCTATTTTCTCAATTCCATTCATCCCCTCTCTACCAAACCATAATATATGTTTACAAAATCCAGGGGGGCTTAAAAACCAAAAATTAATCCAACTGGATGAATTTCTTTTTAAATCATCAGTAATGATCAACATGGAAAAAATACAGGTTTCCAAAAATGAAAAGGTGATATTGTAAGCTGTAAGGCACCTAATTTGATTCTTACATTTGAATAAAAATTAAAACCTTAACCATCATTCAAACACATCCCTTTCGTGTTGCTTTGATGATGGTACCTACTTTTACATTTGGTTCTGCTGCAAAGTAAGAAATGAAGATTAACTGAGAGAAATCCATCCATCAATGGGGTACTCGAGAAAACAGTAGTGTTGGTTTTTAAAGATGAAGAGTAAGGCCTAAGAAACCAAGCTTTGCTTTTATGACTTGGGTGGCACTTTGAGGAAGAAATGAATTCCCAGGAGACACTAGGGACACACAAGTGCCAGCGTGATGTCTCTGCCTGGTTTTTAGAATGCAACCAGGCATTAAGCAATTGAAGCGTTGTTAACTGAGATGAATTCCCATTCCATATTCCACATGGGGATGCTTTGGACAAGGGAAGAAAATGCCACAGAAGTATTTCTAGAAAATGCTTGTTCTGGTGTGTTAGAAGAAGCTGTCAGGGAGCAGGGGAATCCGCACGGTTGCTTCAGTACACTTCTCACAAATGGCTTATAAATTGGAATCAGAGATGAAGGGCGAGAAAGAACAAAGCCAGCAAGGAAAAATGGGGCAGGGGGAGAGAAAGAGAGGGTCAGGGAGAGAGGCAGATGGGTGAGAAAGGCTCTGTACATCATTCAGTTCTTTGCTGTGTTCATCCACACACTCAGTCAGCTAACACGTACCACCACCTTCTCCCCACGTGCTCAGGCAGAGCACTAGACTCGGCCCTGGCGCCCTTCCCATCTCATGAAGGCATCACTGTCCAGCAACAAAACTACAATCCGCAGATTGTGGTAGACGCCACCAAGGGGATGCTCAAGGTTTTATGAAAGAGGGGAGAAAGGGGATCTAACCTGGGACAGGATATCAGAGAAGGTCTCCAAAACCAGCCCTCCTCAATTCCCAAGCGGAAGCCCTCTTACCTCAAAACCAAAAACCTGTTATGCCACCTCGGGGGACAGTGTTCTACCTGCAGAAGGCACCCCGAGCTTCAGCCTCAGAATTTAGACCAGCACAGTGGATACACTGCCAGGCTACTGAAATCTCCCATTCCCAGCTATGGCTACTAACGAAAAGGTCAGCAGTTCGAATCCATCAGCTGCTCCTTCGAAACCCTATGGGGCAGTTCTGCTCTGTCCTATAGGGGTCACTATGAGTGGGAATCAACTCGATGGCAGTGGGTTTGTTTCTTTTGGTTATCTTAAACCATACAGATTCAGGGAGGGAAGTAAAACTTTGAATTTTATTGCATTTTCAAAGCATTAAGGAAAAGTACATAAGTATGGTTGGGGTGGGGACAGAGAAGATGAGAATTTCTGTGCCCAGCTCTCTGGACCTCCACAAGTTAAAACCTCCCCTCACCCCCCATTCCATGAACAGGTGCTGCCCAATATGCCTGGGAGAGAGAGGAGGGGTCCCTAGAACCCGGAGCCTCATGAGGCAGCTGCAGGAAATTGATGGACTGCAGAGAGTGAAGGGCTTCAGCATCACCCTGTCCCCACTGGGCGGAGGAAAAGCGGAGCCTCCAGGAATGACACTGGAAGGTCAGCCAATCCAGTTCGGGGTTGCTCCTGGAGCTGAGGCAGGCACACTAGCTAAGCGGCCCAAGCCCCCGGCCAGCTGGGGAGGGGGTATGCAAAAGCACCCCTCTGCCAGGTGCACCGTCAGCCCTGCGCCACCTCTTCTTCCTCTGTGTGCACCTGCTAGATTGCAAAATACTGCTCTGTGAAAAATTGAAAACAAAGACTGCCAGCACCTCCATCACCTGCTATACAGCCTTTGCATTGTTCTTGACGGTCTAACTCCAATGACACTGGGGTCTGGGCACCTTGAACTTGAGAAACATCCTGAGCCATCTTCTGAGGAAAGCCCCAGAAAAGCTGCACACAGCAGTCTTCTTTCAGAGGCGGCTGATTCTGCCTGCTCTGCTGAAGGCTGGCTACATGTCTTGTGAGGTTTGCTGCCCACTAGCGTCCTACGACAGAGACACCATTGACATGCAGGTAGCACCTCACCATCTCCCAGGCTGACAGAGCAGGTCACCTAGGCCTGGTATTCCCTTCACAAAGCTGCCAAGAATATGGCCAGACGCACTTGTTTGTATGTGCACACCCAGGGCTCTTCCTCCGCGCTCTTCCTATATATTCCAAGCGTACATGAAAACCACTAAAACAGGAGTGCTCGTGCTGAGAATGCCGTTGAATGCTCTGCCTAAGGCACCATTTAGGAATTTCACTACCTGTTAATTATTTATGAGACACGTTCCTAATCTCACCCGCAGAATTCAGCTAATTTTCAGAAAGGAATTTGGATGCCATAGATTTTGTAAATGCGCCCATTGGGAAATCCGTCCTTTTATTTTCAAGCAGAAATTTTCCATCTCTTGCAGGTCTCTCTTTATAGAAGGACCTCCTCCCACTCTGCCTCTACCAACATCTCTCTCCCTCCACCCTTTACATCGAGTTTCAATGTACGATGAATTAACTCTCTTTTCAAAATACTCAGTGCACCTTACCCTAGACACATCTGTGCTCAGATAACGTTGACAGCTACATGGACGTGTGAACCTCAAAACTAGGAATTAGGGATTCCAACTGACAATTTTTTTTTAAGTCTAAATCACTTCCCCTGCCCCCAGGCTGTACGATACTGGATCTGCCTGGTGATTCCCTGAGGCCGCCATGAACCATGGTCACACCAAAGTGGCATCCAGGAGAGAGGCAAGGAGCGGAGAAGGACTGCTGACATTTATTAAAGGTTTCCATGGCATTTTGTTTTTCCTTCGGAGGGCATCCTGTAAGGGCATCTAGTTTACATGTCGAGGCCTTAGAAATTTAAGATGAACTCTGAAATCCTAAGACAGGATTTTAATCTTCCTCATAAAGACGGAGATAGGAGAGGAGAGGAGGAAATCCTGAAACAACTCACCTGATGACATTTTTTACTTACAAATGGTTACTTGACTTAAAGAAAAATCACCTTAAAAGCCTGCGGGGTGCATTTGTACCTACAAAGGTCTGCTTTGACATTTTAAAAAAATGCCAAGCTTCTGGGCTGTTAATTCCCAGTTGAGATGAGCTGACGGTGCCCACAAGATGCTGCACACCCCACTTTCTCTCTGACGAGAGCATCTTCTCACCAGCACTACCACCCTCCTCTCTAATCGTCATTCAACTTGGGCCCCTGAGAGCAGTGATGCAGAAAAGCTCAAGATTTCACGGCCCATGAAAAGACCCTGCCAGGGGAACATGATTGTGAACAGAAAAACAGAGCTACAAAGACACTAACAAAAATCAATCGCATCTAATGAGTCTGCTAATATTATACTTTATTCTGCTTCTCTGGAATTCTACCTATAACTTTAATACCAATTTAACCTAGAAGGTGCTTATCAGGGTTAACACCAGAGAAAATACAGTAAAATGCGATGCAGTATGATGCACTGGGGATGTGTGTATGGATGTGTGTGTCTGCAAATCACATGCACCCCCTTTTCCTCGTAGCAGAAGCTCTCACGTATTTCCAGAACACTGCAGAATAAACCAACTGCTTAATAACACAATTACTGTACCTGATCAGGTGAGGTCATTCATTCAAGGATTTAACTCATGAAAAGGGACTGGCTTTTTAATTCTATTTTTTGCTCAAAATACTGCCTGCATCCCTCCAGCCATGCTTCTATTAATAAATAACTATACATTTCATTGCAACAGCTGGGAAAATGCTATTGTATCCTGTTAAAATGCAGACATGCTGTGGTCTCCTTGTTTTATTGGTGCCCCAAAATATCAAACTGCATAATCTTTGACAAGTGGAATTTTTTCCCCCCCATCATGTCAGGTATTTGGTGTTTGGGGCCTAGCAGTCATCACATTAGGAATTAGAATTGGTAAATGCTTTATCACTCACATCCAAGGTTTTTTCAAAATTAAGGTAGTCTAAACTCTGACAGTTGTTGAGAAAAAAACGCTATTTTTCCATTTTTTAAAGTATTATTCTCATAGGTAGGTACCATGTAATTTCACATTTTTGAAATAGTGTCTTATGCACGGGCAGCATTCCAAACTGGGCTCTTATTTTGACATGAGTGTTTTATTTTATGATCCTTTGCACAATATTCATTCAACACCTTTCCTTGCAAAACTCTTCCGAACTGGTCCCAACAAAAACAAAAAGCTCAAAGCTTCACTGTTAGGCTTTTTTTTTTTTTTTTTAATGCTTGGTCATATAAAGAGAGGACCGTTTTTATATAAAAGAGTTCCATTGCCTTCTGGCCGACAGGATCAGAACGCATAATACAGCCATATAAAACATCCATTCATGTGTGTGCTGTCTGTACTTCATAGCGTGCAAGCTACCTGTGTTCATTAAAATAACGCTGACGGGGATTATCACCAGCAGATTTTAAAGGTCTTGGAGAAGGAGGAAGGATACTACTCACGGGACTCGATCAGTGTATGTGTGCGTGGGAATTCTCCAAATATACGTCCATAGAGGACAGGAATATTTGAGGTTTTATATAATTTTGTCATTATATATGATTCGATATATATGATTGTTTATTTTAGTTATAGAATACTGTCAAAAAAACACACATATAGCAAAAATCATAAATACGTAGATACATACCTATATATACATATATATGGCATCTCTGTATTAGACAGCATGGGACTATATCAGAAATTCTTCCATTCTATTTTTATCACTTATTACTATTAAACTGCAAAATAGATACTGGTTGGCTGACACACGGGAGCACCCTGAAACACAGCCTTCCCAATGCACGGAATTTTTGCTTCATTCTGAAATCCAGGGCTTTCTCAGGGAGTCCAGAGATGAACACCCGGACAGGCTAACCAGGACACCGAGGTGGTGTGGCATGGGAACACATCTGTGAGCATTTCACCGCCTCGTCTGAGTTCGCCTTAGCAGAGCGGCAAAAACGACAGACCTGCCTGATGCATCGCCACAGATTATCTAAAGCAGATCTATCCCCCCAGGTAAATCCCCTGAGGATGCCAAAGAGGTACGGTGCCCTCTGGGAAAGATGGGTGTCATGTCAGAACTTGGTGTAATGCTTCCCTGCTAGGAAAGCTCTAAATGAAAGTTTTGAACGCTTTGCTTTAGGTTATATGACAGAGCAAAGGACCATTTGTAATGTTAATTCCCGGGGTTCCTTCTTTCAATGCTGTCTTTTCTCAGCCATCTTTTCTGTTTTTTAATTTTACAAAGTTTACGCATTTCCTCTTGCCCCTGGGTGTGTGGATTCTTCAAGTACTATCTAGGTGTGTGTGCAAAGAAAATGCACTCAGATGCAGCTAATGCTCACAGCTCCATGTGTATCTTCCAGGAAAATCTTACAGCCTTCCCTTTTGCTTCTGGTATTTTCTCACAAGGGCGAGATTTCCCCTTCTCTCTCTCTCTGTTCTGCGTAGGGGATTCTGCTCAACAGTTAATTCCATAAGCAGGTAATGCAATTTTATGCACATTTGTGCTCAAAAATTTGAAATGGGAATTTAAGCTATAGCTACTCCCAGGCACTGCCAAATGACAATTTCCTCTCGTTCCCATCCACGAAAGGAAGCCATTCACATATGTAAGTTCATATTTACGCCCTGACAGGGAACCCAAGGGGCAATCACACTGACTAATTGGGTCTGACTGTCAGGAGCAATCGCTTTTTAAATACCCAGGAAGAAAACGCTTCAAAATAGGGTATCAGACGGGCAGGGGAAAAGGAAGGCTATTTACAATCTCTACTGATTTCATTTTTATAACTATACAGGTGTGTGCGTGCTTTAATTTGTCAACATTTCAGATGATGTAATGCTGCACAGTGCATATTTTTACATAAATGACTGAGGAATCTGTAGTACTCCCAGCGGGGGGGTTGTGGGGAGACTGAAGGACAGCTCTTTCTTAAAGGCTTCCTTACTGTCTGCAAGGATTGTAGCAGAACTAAAGCACATATTTTAAAAGCTTAAAAAGCTTTGAATTTAAAGGTGAAAGCCTTTAACTGACCACTCCACCTGCTCACCCCAGGAATTCCACGTCCCTTTCTGGCTGTCATTTGTTACAGAGGCGATCTTGCCCAGCCTCGCCTCCACTGGTCCAGCCTGGCTTATTCTGAATGAGGTGGCTATTTGGTACTGGAGTTAGGCTCCTAGCTGTCACTTTGCTAGGTAAGCTCCTTTAAATGATTACAGAGCAATTTCTCCCCAGCCTCTCTTCACTGCCTCCTCTTCTCCCAAAAGACAAAATAATAATATGGAAAAAATAATAATAAAGGCACAGAAATTTAAGCACACAGAGGGCAGGAAAAGGGAAAGACTTCATCCGTGCATCCAAGCTCCAACCACCCAACCCCCACTCCCGTCAATTAAAAGAAATTAAATTCATCACGACCCCTGCAAGGCCGCGGCCGCTCACCATTCGCGAAGCTCTGGAACAAGGAGAGGGCCAGTATCCACATGCCCCTGCCGCTGCCCGGCCTCCCGCGACGCGCCCGCCCGGCCCCGCGCGCTGCGCCCGGCTCCGCTCGCCACCTGCCCGCGGCCGCCGCCCGCCCGCCGCCGCCGCCGCTGAGGACGCGCCGCCGGCGCAGCCGACGCTGCTGCCGAGCCGCCTGGGCACGCGGCGCGGCCGGGCTCCGGGGCGAGGGCTCCGCGGGCCGCCGCGCGCTGCGCGCCCGCACACCTGCTCCCGGGCGCCGGCGCGCCGAACGCTGCAGCCCGAGCAGGGCGGCGGGGCGGCGGGCCCAGGTGCGCTGTCAGCTCCGGGGGCCCCGGGCAGGTCCGCAGGTGCAGCGCGCCGCAGCCGCGGGCATGAGCTCGGGCCCGGGACCCGGAGCCCAGGAGCCGCGGGCGGCAGCCTCCGACTCGGGTGGGTGCGCGGCGCGAGCCCTCAGCCTCCGCAGCCAGGCAGCAGGCGGGCGGGCAGACTCATCTTTCCTCTTCTCGGGCCCTAATTACATTGATCCCTCTGCTACCCTGCCTGCCTGCCTGCCTGCCTGGCTGCCTGGAAGCGGAGCCGGGGCGAGCGAGGACCCCTCCCCTGCCTCTGGCCGCTGGGGCGCTCTGCAGTCTTAAAGCAGCAGCAGAGAAGTGGAGCCGAACTGGAGGCAGGACCGGGGAGAGTGCGGCCACCACAGTCACGTACAGTCATCAGGATGAATGTCTTAGAGACTTAAATAATCATCTCAACAGCTGATTATTTTTAGTTATTTCCTTGCCGGTTGCTAATAAGATCTGGCCAGGGGTGACTCTTCCGAAGGTTGCCAGATAAGCACAGGGGGCTGTGAAATGTTAGCAGTTTTAATAAAATGGGCAGCTGGACTCAGATTTCATATTTACTCTCACAAAAGTCCAGTTCATTTGCCTAAAGGGAAACGCCGCCTCCAAATCCTTGCTGCTACTATGAAGATCTCTATGATTTCGCGGACTAATTTTTAATTATCTTCAACGTATTGTGGAATACAAACACAAGCAATTCTAATTTTGCTCACTGAATGGTGCAAAAAAAAACCTGATTACAATTGCTGATAATTTGAATAATTTCAAACATACCTCTTCCACATTTACTGTGAAAAGCCAGTATGTTAGTATTTTCTGAGTGTTCTGTACTGTTCTTGAAGTCGTAAGCATATTCAAACAGAAGTTTTAAAGGGTATATTTCCATATTCCACCACTTTTGCAAAATAATGACTGACAGGGTCTAATCCACCCCCATTCAGGACCCAAGCTAGAATGCTAAGAGGTAGGGCAGTGCAGGAGGGAAAAGAAGCCCTTTAGGAGACAGTTTCCTGGGAAACAGAGTGGTCCTCTTCAACATAAAGTATCTTCTGCCTAGGCTCCAGGCGCCCCTCCAAATCCAAAGGGGGAATCAAGCATGTTGAAAACAGCTCAGAAAATACCACAGGAAAGCAAATGGTGAGGCAGAAACAAAATGGTGTTTTACCAGGGTTGGGCACAAGATGGCCAGGCCCTGTGCACAAGGAAGGGTCAGCTGAGCCAGTGATGCTGAGCTGTGCTGCATCTGCAGGTGATCACATGGGGCCGCCCACTCAGGATGCGCTGGCCCAGCCCCTGCTGAAATCCACGCAGAAGTGTCCTCGGGCTTTCCACACACAGGGGCCCGCTCCCTGGTCTGTCTTACAAGCAGTGATGGGCCTTCTTTATATTCTTGGACCTAGCTCATTCACCCACTCATTCAGCTACCAAATTCTTAGCTGCAGACCAGCCATTTGCAAGAACTGGCTCAGCCCGAAGAGTTAGGACAGCTTTATCACTTAGCAGATGAGGGGTTTGTGCACGTGCTGTGAGCGTGGTTTTTTTCATATGCACATGGAAATTATAAGAGGGCCTCGTGCGTGTGGTTGTGGCATATTCCTAACACATGGTGACTGTAAAAAAGATGGCAATGGTGATGGATGAGCTTGGGAGCAGGGCCAGGTACCTAATGTGCAGGGTCCAGTGCAAAATGAAAATGCAGGGCCCCCTGTTCAAAAAGGAGCCCTGGCGGCACAATGATGAAAGGACTGGCTGCTAACCAAAAGGTCAGTATTTCGAATCCATCAACCACTCCTTGGGAACCTGTGGGGCAGTTCTGCTCTGTCCTATAGGATCACTATGAGTCCGAATAGACTTGATGGCAACAGGTTTTTGTTGTTGTTCAAAAAGAAAAAAAAAGTGTTGTTAAAAGTGCTAAAATATAAAACGTTTTCCTTTCTTCCACACTCTCTCTCTCTCTGGACTCATCATTGCTTATTTGCTATTTAACATCACTCTTCCTTGGGAAACCCTGGTGGTCTAGCAAAGTGCAACAGCTGCTAACCAAAAGGTCAGCAGATTGAATCTACCAGGCACTCCTTGGAAAACTCTATGGGACAGTTCTACTCTGCCCTATAGGGTGGCTAGGAGTCGGAATTGACTCAATGGCAACAGGTTTGGTTTTTCTTTTTTTTTTTCTTCCTTGGGCAATGGATACTGATGGGGTGAGTGCTGATGCTCACAGGTGCCCCAGGACTCAGCACTGAACAAGTAGCCCACTGTCTGCTGGGCTCCTCTCCCACCATCCACTGGACCAATGCTCTGTGCCCAGGCCAGGGATGGGGAAGTCAATCTCCATTTTCAACCACTGCCCCAATGCATGGCAGACAGAGATTCTGAAGGAATTGCAACCACCCTGCTGGGAAACACTCAGTACCTAGATCAGGGGTGAAGAGGGGCTTGCCACTGCCAAGACCCTTACAAAACAAGCCATGGGACTGTCAGCCTGGGGTGGAGACAGCCACTGTCAGGCCCCACCCTGAGGCCCTGTGAGTTAGACACAACTAAGCTCAAATCTCTTAGTGCCCAGGCCCCTACCAGGAAGGAAGGGCAACAGTAGAACACAGGCCTCCTTGACAGCATTACCCAGATGCCACCTGGGTGGAGGGCAGCAGCAGTTGCAGGGTGAGGAGGAGGAGTCTGGGCAAGGCCTTGGGTATGGAGTGGGGGGAGGGTGGGCAGCAGAGATCCCCTCCTACAGAGGTTGTAGAAGGCAGGGCCATGCATGAGCCTCCAAGCCCCTGGCAGTGGTTCCATTGTCCCATCAGACTTACAAAACATGCATTCAAGGATAATGAACAAAACAGCTTTCATAGAGATTGAGGGAACAAATCAAAAAAGACACGTATTTATATGTAAGTACAGAAAATATAAAGCTCAGAGGATAAACATTGACAGGGTAGAAAAATGCACCTTGATGCACTGCAAGCCTGGGCCATGTAGGTGCCATGTGGAGAGCAGTGAGATCCAGTCTTTCAAACAGCCAGGCTCTGGTGAAGGCACTGTAGGCGGAGAAGCCTGAGAATGCAGACCTAAGAAAGGGCACCATGGTACATCACAGATCTAGGACCATGTGGGTTCTGGGAGGGAAAGGTATGTGGAGTGTAGAGATGCCCAGACTTTGTAAATAGCCAGGCCCTGGTGAGGGCATCACAGGCAGGGAAGCCTCAACACACAGACCTAAAAAAGGGAGTCTTGGCGTATGGCAAGCCTGGGACTGTGTAGGTCTTGGGAGGGAGTGCAGTGCAGAGACCAGTGAAGCGCAGACTTTGTGAACAGCCAGGCCTGGCTGAAGGCACTGTGGGCAGAGAGGCCTGAGCACAAAGACCCAGGAAAGAGTGCCTTGGTATCTCGCTCCCCAAGATGGTGACATGATCAGAAATGTGCCTCAATCCCTCCACAACAAATTATGAAGAAAAACCAGCAAAACAGCACTAACAAGAAGACAGAAATGCAGATGTTGAATCCTGGAAACCAACCCAAAGGTAAAGCAACAAGCCATGTACTAGAAGATGGATGAAGCACTTGAAAAGAAAAATCCACACAAAAACAAATTTGGGGGAAGGAGAAGAATCTGAAATCCAGAATTACCTCAACAAAGTATTCAAATGCCTCAGGCTCAACAAGAAATTGTAGGGCATACAAGAAATTACAAAAAGATGGCCCAATTAAAAGAGCAGCATGAAGAAGCAGTAATCACTCACATGGAATTATGATAGCAGAAAAATTAGATGACTTACAAATAACAAATTTAAATATGCTCCAAAGAATTAAAAAATCATACAAATAAATTAATGGAGATCACAAAAAATGAGAACCTTAATAAGAGACATAAAACATAAAAAATTGAACAAACACTAAAATTGAGGAACAAAATAACTGAACTGGAAAACACAAGGAAGGGATACAATAGACTTGAGCAGGCAGAAGAAAGGATAAGTGAACTAGAGGACAGAACAACTGAATTTATTGAAAGGAAACAAGAGAAAAAAAACTAAATGAAGCAAAATGGAACTATGGGATACCTTCAGAAGACCCAAGGTATGTACTATAGGAATTCTGGAATTTGAAGAAAGAAACAAACGAACAGAAAGAATATTTGAGGAAATTGTGACAGAAAACTTCCCAGACCTGATTAAGGAAATAAATCTACAAATCCAGGAAGCTTGGCCAACCCCAAGTAGAGTGAATCCAAAGAGGTCTTCACCAAGACACATTGTAATCAAACTTCTGAAGACCGAAGGAAAGAATCTTGAAAGCAGCAAGAGAAAAACATAAATAGCATATTAAAAAAAAAAAAAATTCATTGCCATTGAGTTGATTCTGACTCATAGCAACTCTAAAGGACACAGTAAAACTGCCCCATAGGGTTTCCAAGGGACAGCTGGTGGGTTCAAACTGCCAATCTTTTGGTTAGCAGCTGAGCTCATAACCATTATGCTACCAGGGCTCCTTAATGAACCCATGCACAAAGGGCTCAGACTATCGTGATCCACAGGGTTTTCACTAGCTTATTTTTGGAAGTAGGTTGCCAGGCCTTTCTTCCTAGTCCATCTAAGTCTAGAGCTTCACTGAAACCTGTTTACATCATAGCAATACACAAGCCTCCAATGACAGAGGGGTGGTAGCTGTGCATGAGGTGCATTGGCCAGGAACCGAACCTGGGTCTCCTGCATGAAAGGTGAGAATTATACCACTGAACCACCACTGCCTCAATAAGATTGAGTGCCTACTTCACCACAGAAATGATGGAGGCTGAAAAAAAAGCACTGGGGGAAAAAAACCGTCAACCGAGAATTCTACATCCAGCAGAACTACTCTTCAAAAAAAAAAAAAAACATGAGAGCAAATTCAAGACATTACCAGGTAAGCAAAACTTAAGAGAATTCATCACCAATAGACCTGCCATGCAAAAACTGCTAAAGAGTGTCCTTCAAGTGGAAGAGAAAGAACACTAGACAACTATCTCATCCAATGCACAGGTAAGAAAAATAAAAAAGAGATCTCCAATAACAGTTATGGCACGGACAAACGAAAAGGCTTGTTACAGGTTATTTTCAGTAAGTTTAGTTGTTATGTGCTACAAGCTTCATAATACCAAATGTATAAAAAATAAATGCAAAGTGATCCTAACAGACTCAGAATGTATAATGATGTGAAAAGTGATACAAAAACAAAGCAAGGGACGGGAGAAGAGAATTAGGATTAGAATTTAAGCATACTAATATTGTTTGTTACTTGCTGTTTGTATATTATTTGCTGATTGTTTGTTAATTGTCAGTATCGAGGTAAAGGAGGTTGTTGTAATGTAGGGAATCAAATGTAATTTTCACTGTAACCACTAAGAAAATGAAAACAGCACATATCAAAACCTATGTTGTTGTTAGGTGCTGTTGAGCCTGTTCAGACTCATAGTGACCTTATGTACCACAGAAGGAAACACTGACAAGTCCTGTGCCATGTTCTCAATCATTGTTATGCCTGGATACAGCAAAAGCACTCATCAGGGGGAAATTTATACTAATAAATACCGACATCAAAAAAAGGGGAAAAATCTCAAATCAACAGTCTAATGTACAACTTGAGGAACTAGAAAAAGAACAGCAACCAAGGACTGGTGTCCTCGTGAAAGAGGACAAGAGTCACAGACACAGAGGCAGATGTGCATTTGAAGCCAGGGGCACAGATGGAGCTGAGAGGAAGCTGCAAGGCAAGAAATGCCTGGGACTACCAGAAGCTGAGAGAGACAAGAAAGGATCTTCCCCTAGAGCCCTCAGAGAGAGCATGGCCTTGTCTATACCCTGATTTTGGACTACTAACCTCTAGAACCTGAGAGAATAAATTTCTGTTGTTTTAAGCCTCCCGCTTTGTGGTACTTTGTTACCACAGAGCAGTTGTAGGAAACTCATCCATGGACATATACACATGCAAACATTCATTGAGATGTACGCTTGAGGTGAATGCACTTCAGACACTTTATGTGGCCTGGATCTCAAGAAAAGAGTAAAAGAAAAAAAAAATGATCAAGGCATGATTTAGTGAGGTATCCATATAGTAGTTAGAGTAATTTGATAGGTGTTATATTCAAAAGAAGTCCTTGTGTGGTGCAAATAGTGAATTCGCCTGGCCAGTAACTCAAATTTGGAGGTTCAAGTCCACTCAGAGGTGCCTCAGAGGAAGACCTAGCAATCTACATCCAAAAAATCAGTCAATGAAAACCTTATGAAGCACAGCTCTACTCTGACACACATGGGATCACCATGAGTCAAAGACAACTCCATAGCAACTCTTTTTTTACAATCAGATCCTGACACATTTAACTCAGCTACCCGGTGGGTGCATTCTTGTGTATGTATGTGCATGTGTGTAGGTTAGGAGGAGGCATGGCAGAGACAGTGGTCAGGGAATGTTTTTCCTGTGGACACGGGAGCTGAGTGTTGACAGCACTATTGGCTTTACACATATAGATGATGGAGCAACTCCTTTTCAGCAGAGAAAACTGAGTGTAGAAAGACATGGAGTGGAAGGAAACAGGACAATACAGGAAGAACCAGAACAAGGTGGACTTTATCTTGAAGGCGAGAAGAAACCACTGATGTAAGCAGGGAAGGGACATGATCAGGTTTATGTTTTGGAAACATTCATTTCTTGAGGCACCATGGATAACTGCCTGGTAGGAGGCAAGAAAGACGCGGAGACCACTAAAACATTCACCCAAGAGTCCAGATGGAAATGATAAAAGACTTGACAAGAGCAATGGTCCTGGGATGAAGATACTTGCATCTTATAAATATTGAAGACATTTAAAAGCCAGAACGATCAAGACTTAGAAATACTACTAAGAGTGATGACAGTTGCTGTCATTGCTATTGAAGTAGTGGTCTTATCACTAATGTTTATCCAGCATTTATACATCAGGTTCTATGCCACATGCTTCCCATGCTTATGGCATTTAATCTTGCCTGTGAGGTAAGTGCTATTATAATCCTATTCTTGTGGAAGCCAAGGCTCAGAGACAAGTTCAGTAACAGTTAGGGTCAGGTCTTGGTCAGTCCCGTAAAGACTGGACCCCTTCTGAACAAGAAAGACATCAGGAGGACAACAAGATGACTTCCTGGTTCCATCGTGGATGACTGTGTGGATCATGGAGACTCTGGCCAAGAAAGGAGACTCTATCAACTCTCAGAGGCCTTTAACACTGATCTCCACTTCCTCCCTAGGCCCCACAGTCTCTGCTGGATAAAGCAGCCAACATATACCTTAAAAATACACCACTAGGGGGCCAAGGTGGCGGAATAGCTAGATGCTTCCTGTGATCCCTCTTACAACAAAGACCTGAAAAAACAAGTAAAATGATTATATTTATGACAAGCTAGGAGGTCTGAACATCAAAGGCAAAGTTAGAAAACGGACTGAGTGCCAAGGGGAGGGAGAGATGGTTCAGAAGCAGAGAGAAGTTGCTGGACATGAATTGCCGGGATCCCTCCGACACCATTCCCGGAAGTAGCAGCAGCCGGCTGGTAGTAGCATTCAGCCACAGTTTCCTCAGGGAGAAGCAGGCAGCCGCACAGCCTACTCACACCTATGGAACCAGAGAAGAACGGCACTCTCGGCAAATGTTAAGTACTTGTGTATATTTTACCGCGCCCCCTGCCCCCAAGCCGTCTTCAGAGGCTTTTGGTTTCCCTGGGCCTGAGATAGGCCTTGTCGAGTGCCAGGAGCCATGTTCCTGGCATTGGAGTAGGAATAAATTCACAATAGGGGGAAAAGATAATTTGCCAGCTCCACTAACCGGGGGAGCTCAGGACAGAATGGCTCTTGTCCAGGAATAAATGTTCCATGTACTTTGAATATCTTTCCCCCCTGCATGGACTGGTGTGGGCCTATTTCAAGAGAATAGGCCCTTGTTGGCAAACTGCAACTGTTACAGCTGAGCCGTGAAGAGGTGCGTGTTTGCTATTTGACACCACCTTGCCTATTGAACAGGGTCCTCGTCTACCCACATCAAGGGCCTGAGGACTGGGGGCTCCACTCAGGTCACCCAGCCACCCACAACAGGGGTCCAAGGATAACTGATACATCCCAGTCCTTACAACCAAAAGCACTGGGTTCTCATGGTCCATCTGTAGAACTCACCCACCTGTACGCTCTAAAGAACAAGTACACGTTTTCCTCACAGACACTCGGGGGATGGTTCTCAGCCTCCTGCCTTGATCAGGCTGTGATCCCCTGGTAAAACCAGATACTGGTAACCACACCAATCACCCCTGCCCCTCTGACTGAAGGACAGAGCCTGTACCATACACTTGATGACCAGCTACCTGGACACCCGAGCCAAATTCATACAAGAAAAGTGAATGGACTCCTAGACTAATATACCTGATAACAGCTCTAACCATCTGGTGACAGGATATCAGAGCTTCAAAGGCAAAAATAATCAGGCTAGCTCACTCAAGCAACCCATATGGGCATATCAAAAAAAAAAAAAAAAAGCAATAAGCTAGGATACAGTAACCAAACATAAAATAAACTAATACAATAACTTATAGATGGCTCAGAGACAACAGTCAATACCAAGTCACATAAAGAAACAGGCCATGATCGCCTCAACAAGCTCTCAGAACAAAGAATCAATGGATATTCTGGATGAAGGTGACTTTCTGGAACTACCAGATGCAGAATTCAAAAGATTAATATACAGAACTCTTCAGGACATCAAGAACGAGATTAGGAAGGAGATCAGGCAATACACAGAACAAGCCAAGGAACACACAGATAAAGTAGTTGAATAAATTAAAAAGATTATTCAGGAACATAATGAAAAATATAATAAGCTGCAAGAATCCATAGAGAGATAGCAATCAGTAGTTCAGAAGATTAACAATAAAATTACAGAAGTAGACAACACAGTAGAAAGGGGAACAGAACTGAGCAAGTGAAAGGCAGAGTTAGTGAGCTTGAAGATAAGGCACTTGGCTTTATTTTATATCTACCAACATATTTGAAGAAAAATCAGAAAAAAGAATTTAAAAAAATGAAGAAAACTTAAGAATCATGTGGGACTCTATCAAGAGAAATAGCCTATGAGTGACTGGAGTACCAGAATAGGGAGGGACAACAGAAAATACAGAGAAAATTGTTGAAGATTTGTTGGCAGAAAACTTCCCTGATATCATGAAAGATGAGAAGATATCGATCCAAGATGCTCATCGAACTCCACATAAGGCAGATTTTAAATGAAAGTCACCAAGACATATTTTAATCCAATTTGCGAAAACCAAAGATAGAGAATTTTAAGAGCAGCTAGGGATAAACAAAAAGTCACCGATAGCCAATAAGAATAAGCTCAGACTACTCGGCAGAAACCATGCAGGCAAGAAGGCAATGGGATGACTTATATAAAGCATTGAAGGAAAAAAATTGCAAGCGAAGAATCATATATCCAACAAACCTGTTCCTTAAATATGAAGGTGAAATTAGGACATTTCCAGATAAACAAAAGTTTAGGGAATTTTTAAAAACCAAACCCAAACTACAAGAAATACTAAGGGGAGTTCTTTGGTTAGAAGATCAATAATATCAGGTATCAGCTCTAGACTAGAACGTTGGACAGAGCAATCAGATGTCAACCCAGACAGGGAAATCACAAAAATAAATCAAGATTAAAAAAAAAAAAAAAACACTCAAAACAGGGAAAAAGCAATGTTATTATGAAAAAGAAGACAACATTAAAATAATAAAGAGGGACTAAGAATTGTAGTCATAGATCTTCCATATGGAGAGGAAGACATGGTGATATAAAGAAATAAAAGGTAGGTTTAAACTTAGAACAATAGGGGTAATTATTAAGGTAATCACAAAGGAGGCTAACTATCTTACTCATTGAAATAAAATACAAGAAAAAAATACAGCCTCAGCAGATACAAAATCAACAAGGAATAAGAGGAAAAGAGAATATATAAAGATAAATTAGCACAAAAAAATAAAGTGGGAGAAAGAAACTGTCGACACACAAAAAAAGACATCAAAATGAGAGCACTAAAAACTCATACCTATCTATAATTAATGTAAAGAGACTAAATGCACCAATAAAGAGACAGAGAGTTGCAGAATGGATTTAAAAAACACGATCCATCTATATGCTGCCTACAAGAGACACACCATAGGCTTAGAGACACAAACAAACTCAAAGGATGGAAAAAATATACATCAAGCAAACACCAATCAAAAAAGAGCAGGAGTGGCAGTATTAATTGATGACAAAATAGGAGGGACACTATACAATGATTAAAGGGACAATACATCAAGAAGATATAACCATATTAAATATTTATGCACCCAATGACAGGGCAGCAAGATACATAAAACAAACTCTAACGGTACTGAAAAGTAAGAAAGTCAGCTCCACAATTATAGTACGAGGCTTCAACACACCACTTTCGGTGAAGGACAGGACATCCAGAAAGAAGCTCAATAAAGACATGGAAGATCTAAATGCCACAATTGACCAACTTGACCTCATAGACATATACAGAACACTCCACCAAGAGCAGCCACATATACTTTCTTTACTAGTGCACATGGAACATTCTCTAGAATAAACCACATATTGGGTCATAAAGCAAGGCTTAGCAGGATCCAAAACATCGAAATATTACAAAGCATCTTCTCTGACCATAAGGCAATAAAAGCAGAAATCAACAACAGAAAAAGCAGGGAAAACAAATCAAACATTTGGAAACTGAACAATACCCTGCTCAAAAAAGACAGGATTATAGAAGACATTAAGGATGGAATAAAGAAATTCAGAGAATCCAAAGAGAATGAAAACACTTTCTATCAGAACCTTTGGGACACAGCGAAAGCAGTGCTCAGAGGTCATTTTATATCAATAAATGCACACATACAAAAAGAAGAAAGGGCCAAAATCAAAGAATTATCCTTACAACTTGAACAAATAGAAAGAGAGCAACAAAAGAAGCACTCAGGCACCAGAAGAAAGCAAATAATAAAAATTAGAGCAGAATTAAATGAAATGGAATACAGAAAAAAAAAAAAATTGAAAGGGCTAACAAGACCAAAAGCTGATTCTTTGAAAAAAATCAACAAAATTGATAAACCATTGGCCAAGCTGACAAAAGAAAAACAGGAGAGGAAGCAAATAACTCGAATAAGAAATGAGGTCAGCAATATTAAAAGACACAACTGAAATTAAAAGAATCATATCAGATTACTACGAAAAAATTCTAACAAATTTGAAAACCTAGAAGAAATGGATGAATTCCTAGAAACACACTACCTGCCTAAACTAACACAAACAGAGGTAGAACAACTAAATAGACCTATAATAAAAGAAAAGATTGAAAAGGGAATCAAAAGCAACAACAAAAAAAAGCTCTGGCCCAGATGGCTTCACTGCAGATTTCTACCAAACTTTCAGAGAAGAGTTAACACCACTACTACTAAAGGTATTTCAGAGCATAGAAAAGGAGAGAATGCTCCTAAACTCATTCCATGAAGCCACCATATCTCTAACACCAAAACCAGGTAAAGATGCCACAAAAGAAGAAAATTACCAACTATATCCCTCATGAACTTACATCCAAAAATCCTCAACAAAATTCTAGCCAATAGAATTCAACAACATATCAAAAAAATAATAATTCACCATGACCAAGTGGGATTCATACCAGGTACGTAGGGATGGTTCAACATTAGAAAAACAATTAATGTAATCCATCATATAAATAAAACAAAAGACAAGAACCACATGATCTTATCAACTGAAAAGGCATTCTACAAAGTTTAACACACATTTATGATAAAAACTTTCAGCAAAATAGGAATAGAAGGAAAATTCCTCAATATAATGAAGGGCATTTATACAAAGCCAACAGCCAACATCATCCTAAATGGAGAGAGCCTGAAAGCATTCCCCCTCACATTGGGAACTAGACAAGCATGCCTTTTAGCACCACTCTTAATCAGCGTTGTGCTGGAGGTCCTAGCCAGAGCAATTCGGCTAGATAAAGAAATAAAGGGCATCCAGATTGGTAAGAAAGAAGTCAAAGTATCTATTTGCAGATGACATGATCTTATACACAGAAAACCCTAAAGAATCCTCAAGAAAACTACTGAAACTAATAGAAGAGTTCAGTAGAGTATCGGGACGCAAGATAAACATACAAAAATCAGTTGGTTTCCTCTACACCAACAAAAAGAACATAGAGGAAGAAATCATCAAGTCAATACCATTTATAGTAGCTCCCAAGAAGATAAAATACTTAGGAATAAATCTTACCAGAGATGTAAAGGACCCATACAAAGAAAACTACAAGACAGTACTGCAAGAAACCAAAAGAGACCTACATAGGCAGAAAAGCATACCTTGCTCATGGATAAAAATGTCCATTCTACCAAAAGTGATCTATAGACACAACGGAATTCCAATCCAAATTCCAACGACAGACCTTGACAGCGGGGCCAAGATGGCTGACTAGGTAGAAGCTACCTCGGATCCCTCTTGCAACAAAGACTTGGAAAAACAAGTGAATCGATCACATACATGACAATCTACGAACCCTGACCATCAAACACAGATCTAAAGAGCTGACCTGAGTGACAGAGACAGAATGAGCAACCACAGGGAAGCAATGACTGTTTTCGGAGCCTGGAGCCAGCGTCCCAGTCAGAAAACCTTGGCATCGGGCTTCGGACTGGGCGCAGGGGAGCTGAGCACGGCATCCTGAGACAGCGCAAACACGGGACGCAGCCCTAGCCCCCAGAAGTGACCTCGGGGGAAGCCCAGCCAGTGCACGCAGGCAGCGCAGTGACGCGGCTGGCAGGAGGAGAAGTCACCGGGAGGCAGCGACTGGTTTTGGAGCCTGGAGTGTGGCATCCCAGGTGGGGAACTTTGGCGCTGGGCTTTGGACTGGGAGCG
Organism: Loxodonta africana; assembly: GCF_030014295.1. Classification (NCBI taxonomy): domain Eukaryota; kingdom Metazoa; phylum Chordata; class Mammalia; order Proboscidea; family Elephantidae; genus Loxodonta; species Loxodonta africana. Next base: position 221,329,627 of record NC_087343.1, read on the forward strand.
GAGGAACTGACCACGGCTTCTGAGACAGCACAAGCACGGGATGTGGGCCTGACCCTCGGGGGCAATCTCGACCCAGCCAATGCACACAGGCTACACACTCCTCGGGAATCTCAGATAAAACAGTCATCACCAAACAAGATAAGTAACTTTGTCTATATTCCAGGGAAACTTTGTCTATATTCCCGGGTGCTACTCTCTCCTATCTATTTGATCCCTCCCCTCCCCTTCCCAGGAGGCTTCATTAACATTGGAATTTCCTGAGTCTGAGAGTGAAGTGCTCTGCAGTTTTTTTTTTTTTTTTTTGGTCTTTTCCTAACCCATTCTCCTGGCCTGAGAGAAGCAGCTACAAAAAACCCAGGGACCAAAAATCTTTCACTGACTTCCCGAAATCGGACTAAAAATACAGAACAAGCGCCAGCCAAGCATATGAGATCCACAGTCTTGGGCTTTCATCCGTACAGGGAACAAGGTGGCTATTACAATGCAAAGGCAATTCTGATAGGGATCTGACTGTAATTGTTTTAGCGGATTACTGGAAAGACAAGTTTCCCAGGTGTGATATCTCTGCCTATTAAACACAGCCCTCACTGACCCACAACGGGGAACTGAGGGCTGAAGCTCCCCCCAGACCACCTAGCCTCCTGCCTTAGGGGTCTGAGGATGGTGACACCTACCAATCTGTAGAGGTACTTGCATTGGATGCCTAAGGTACAGCTGCAGAGCCCACCCACCAAAGTGCTTTAGGAATAGAGACACACCTATCTCACTGGCACTTGGGGGAAGCCTGTCAGCATCCTGCCCCCCCTGAAGTGTGACCCGCTGCTGCTACTAGAATCTGGTGCACACAACTATCACCACTACTTCTCGAGGTGGATAGGTGACAGTCTGCACCACACATTTGGTGACCCCAAATCAGATTCTACTCAAGAATAGTGAATGGACTCTTAGGCTTATATATCTGCTAACAGCCCAAACCAGCTGGTAATAGGACATAAGTGAGTAAAGGGCTACAACAGTCAAGACAGCGCAATCTAGTAGCTCATCTATGTATATTGAAAGAAAACAAAACAAGATAAGACTCAGTGAGCAAATATAGAAAAAATCACTATAATATCTTAGTGATGGCTCAGAGACAGCAGTCGATATCAAACCACATAAAGAAGCAGAACATGACTGCTTCTACAACTCCCCAAACTAAAGAATCAAAATCTTTCCCAAATGAAGATACAATCCTGGAATTGCCAGATGCAGAATATAAAAAACTAATTTACAGAATGCTTCAAGACATCAAGGATGACCTCAGAAATGAAATAAGGCAATCCACAGAAAAAGCCAAGGAACACACTGATAACAAAGTTGAAGAACTCAAAAAGACTATTCAAGAACATAGTGAAAAAATTAATAAGCTGCAAGAATCCATAGAGAGACAGCATGCAGAAATCCAAAAGATTAACAGTAAAATTACAGAATTAGACAATTCAATAGGAAGTCAGAGGAGCAGACTCGAGAAATTGGGATGCAGAGTGGGGGACCTGGAGGATAAGGGAATTGAAACCAATATAGCTGAAAAAAAAATCAGATAAAAGAATTTTAAAAAATGAAGAAACCCTAAGAATCACGGGGGACTCTATCAAGAAGAATAACTTGCGTGTGATTGGAGTTCCAGAACAGGGAGGGATAACAGAAAATACAGAGAGAATAGTTGAAGATCTGTTGGCAGAAAACTTCCCTGACATCATGAAAGATGAAAGGATATCTATCCAAGATGCTCATCGAACCCCATATAAGATTGATCCAAAAAGAAAATCACCAAGACATATTATCATCAAACTTGCCAAAACCAAAGATAAAGAGAAAATTTTAAAAGCAGCCAGGGATAAAAGAAAGGTCTCCTACAAAGGAGAATCAATAAGAATAAGTTCAGACTACTCAGCAGAAACCATGCAGGCAAGAAGGCAATGGGATGACATATATAGAGCACTTAAGGAGAAAAACTTCCAGCCAAGGATCATATATCAAGCAAAACTCTCTCTGAAATATGAAGGTGAAATTAAGACATTTATAGATAAACACAAGCTTAGAGAATTTGCAAAAACCAAACCAAAGCTACAAGAAATACTAAAGGAAATTGTTTGGTCAGAAAATCAATAATATCAGATACCAGCACAACACAAGGTCACAGAACAGAACATCCTGATATCAACTCAAATAGGGAAAGCACAAAAACAAATTCAGATTAATTTTAAAAAGAAAAAAATGCTCAAAACAGGGGATCATTGAAGTCAATATGTAAAAGATCACAATAATCAAAAAGAGGGACTAAATACAGGAGGCGTAGAACTGCCATATGGAGAGGGAAACAAGGCGATATAGGACAATACGAGTTAGGTTTTTACTTAGAAAAATAGGGGTAAATATTAAGGTAACCACAAAGAGCTGTAAAAACTCCATAACTCAAAATAAAACCCAAGAAAAACGTAACGACTCAGCAAACATAAAGTCAACTACTATGAAAATGAGGAACACACAATTTACAAAAAAAAAGTCTCAGCACAAAAAAGTAAGTGGAAAAATGAAATTGTCAACAACACACACAAAAAGGCATCAACATGACAGCACTAAACACATACTTATCTATAATTACGCTGAATATAAATGGACTAAATGCACCAATAAAGAGACAGAGAGTCTCAGACTGGATAAAGAAACACGATCTGTCTATATGCTGCCTACAAGACACACACCTTAGACTTAGAGACACAAACAAACTCAAACTCAAAGGATGGAAAAAAATATATCAAGCAAACAATAAGCAAAAAAGAGCAGGAGCAGCAATATTAATTTCTGACAAAATAGACTTTAAAGTTAAATCCACCACAAAGGATAAAGAAGGACACTACATAATGATTAAAGGGGACAATAGACCAGGAAGATATAACCATATTAAATATTTATGCACCCAATGACAGGGCTGCAAGATACATAAAACAAACTTTCACAGAACTGAAAAGTGAGATAGACACCTCCACAATTATAGTAGGAGACTTCAACACACCACTTTTGTAGAAGGACAGAACTTCCAGTAAGAAGCTCAATAGAGACACGGAAGACCTAATTGCTACGATCAGCCAACTTGACCTCATAGACTTATACAGAACTCTCCACCCAACTGCTGCAAAGTATGCTTTTTTTTTCTAGCGCACATGGAACATTCTCTAGAATAGACCACATATTAGGTCATAAAACAAAACTTTGCAGAATCCAAAACATCGAAATATTACAAAGCATCTTCTCAGACCACAAGGCCATAAAAGTGGAAATCAATAACAGAAAAATTAGGGAAAAGAAATCAAATACTTGGAAACTGAACAATACCCTGCTCAAAAAAGACTGGGTTATAGAAGACATTAAGGAGGGAATAAAGAAATTCATAGAATGCAACGAGAATGAAAACACTTCCTATCAAAACCTCTGGGACACAGCAAAAGCAGAGCTCAGAGGTCAATTTATATCGATAAATGCACACATACGTAAAGAAGAAAGAGCCAAAATCAGAGAACTGTCCCTACAACTTGAACACATAGAAAGCAAGCAACAAAAGAATCCATCAGGCACCAGAAGAAAATAAATAATAAAAATTAGAGCTCAACTAAATGAAATAGAGAACAGAAAAACAATTGAAAGAATTAACAAAGCCAAAAGCTGGTTCTTTGAAAAAAATTAACAAAATTGATAAACCATTGGCCAGACTGACCAAATTCCAACAACATTTTTTAATGAGATGGAGAAACAAATCACCAACTTCATATGGAAGGGAAAGACGCCCCAGATAAGTAAAGCTTCGCTAAAAAAGAAGAACAAAGTGGGAGCCCTTATTCTACCTGATTTTAGAAGCTATTATACCACCACAGTAGTCAAAACAGCCTGGTACTGGTACAACAACAGATACATAGACCAGTGGAACAGAATTGAGAATCCAGACATAAAACCATCCACATATGAGCTGCCGATATTTGACAAAGGCACAAAGTCAGTTAAATGGGGAAAATACAGTCTTTTTAACAAATGGTGCTGGCATAACTGGATATCCATCTGCAAAAAAATGAAACAAGACCTATACCTCACACCATGCATAAAAACTAACTCAAAATGCTTCAAAAACCTAAATATAAAATCTAAAACAGTAAAAATCATGGAAGAAAAAATAGGGACAACGCTAGGAGCCCTAATACATGGCATTAACAGCATGCAAAACATTACTAACAATGCAGAAGCGAAACTAGATAACTGGAAGCTCCTAAAAATCAAACACCTATGCACATTCAAAGACTTCACCAAAAGAGTAAAAAGATTACCTACAGACTGGGAAAAGGTTTTTGGCTACTACAAATCCGATCAGCATCCAATCTCTAAAATCTACAAGATACGTAAAAACTCAACTACAAAAAGACAAACAATCCAATTAAAAAATGTGCAAAGGATATGAACAGGCACTTCAATAAAGAAGACATTCAGATAGCTAACAGATACATGAGGAAATGCTCATGATCATTAGCCATCAGAGAAATGCAAATCAAAACTACAATGAGATTTCACTCCAACAAGGCTGGCGTTAATCCAAAAAACACAAAATAATAAATGTTGGAGAGGTTGTGGAGAGACTGGAACACTTATACACTGCTGGTGCAAATGTAAAATGGTACAACCACTTTGGAAATCAATTTGGCACTTCCTTAAAAAACTAGAAATAGAATTACTATATGATCCAGCAATTCCACTTCTTGGAATATATGCTAGAGAATTAAGAGCCTTTACATAAACAGATATATGCACACCCATGTTCACTGAAGCACTGTTTACAATAGCAAAACAATGGAAGCAACCAAGGTGCCCATCAACGGATGAATGGATAAATTATTATGTATTCATACAATGGAATATTATGCATCGATAAAGAACAATGATGGATTGGTGAAACATTTCATAACATGGAGGAATCTGGAAGGCATTGTGCTGAGTGAAATTAGTCAGTTGCAAAAGGACAAATATTGTATAAGACCACTATAATAACTGGAGAAATAGTTTAAAGAGAGAAGAAAATACTCATTTTGTTTACAAGAGTGTGGAGGGAGGGAAAGAGGGAGAGAGGTTTTCACTGGTTAGATAGTGGGTAGGAATTATTTTTGGTAAAGGAAAGGACAACACACACTACAGTCGAGGTCAGCACAACTGGACTAAACTAAAATCAAAGAAGTTTCCTGAATAAACAGAATGCTTCCAAGGGCAGCGTAGCAGGGGCAGGGGTTTGGGGACCATGGTTTCAGGGGACATTTACGTCAACTGGCATAATAAAATCTATTAAGAAAAACATTCTGCATCCCACTTTCAAGAGTGGGTTCTGGGATCTTAAATGCTAGCAAGTGGCCATCTAAGATGCATCTATGGGTCTCAACCCACCTGGAGCAAAGGACAGTGACAAACACCAAAGATACAAGGTAATTATAAGCCCAAGAGACAGAAAGGGCCACATAAACCAGACACTACATCAGCCCGAGACCAGAAGATCTGGATTGTGGCCAACTACAATGGATGACAGCCCTGACAGGGAGCACAACAGAGAACCCCTGAGGGAGCAGGAGAGCAGTAGGATGCAGACGAAATTCTCTTAAAAAGACCAAACTTAATGATCTGACTGAGACTAGAAGGACTCCAGAGGTCATGGTCTCCAGACCTTCTGTTAGCCCAAAACAGGGACCATTCCCAAAGCGAACTCTTCAGACAGGGATTGGACTGGTGTATGGGATAGAATAATACTGGTGAAGAATGAGCTTCTTGGATGAAGTAGACACACGAGACTATGTTGGCATCTCCTGTCTGGAGAGGATATGAGAGAGCAGAGGGGGTCAGAAGTTGATCGAATGGACGTGAAAATAGAGAGTAGAGGGAAGGCGTGTGCTGTCTCATTAGGGAGAGAGCAATTAGGAGTATATAGCAAGGCGTGTATAAGTTTTTGTATGAGGGACTGACTTGACTTGTAAACTTTCACTTAAAGCACAATAAAAATTAAAAAAAAAAAAACAAAACACTAGCAGGTACTAGTTGCTGTCAAGTCAACTCCGACTCGTGGCGACCTCATGTGTGTCACAGTAGAACTGTGCTCCATTGAGTATTCACTAATTTTCCAAAAGTAGATTGCCAGGCCTTTCTTCTGAGGTGGCTTTGGATGGACTTGAGCTTCCAACTTTTCAGTTAGCAGCCAAGCATATTAACCGTTGCACCACCCAGGGATTCTCTAAAACACACACACACATATTAATCAGATCACAGGAAGCCCTGTTCAAACTCTGTTGGCTTCCCTTCTCTCAAGCTCAGTTCCAAGGTCTGGGCCGTGGGCTATGGCTCTACAGGCTCTCCTCCACCCACACCACCAGCCTCCTGTGGTGTCCATCTCCCACCATGTGCCTGCTCACACACCCCCTTCTACTGTACACCCAACACATTCTTACCAGAGGTCTTGGCCTTGCTGTTCATTTACGTATAACACTCTCCCCTCAGGTACCCACATGGCTTGCTCCCCACTCAATCATTCCCAACTCAACATCTTTCTTCTTTTCAGAGGGGCTCTCTCAGAGCTTAACTCCTAAAACAGCATTTTCTACCATGCCACTGTTTATCCTCTGAGCTTCATATTCTCTGTACACACATATCAATACTACGGAGCCCTGGTGGCGTAGTGGTTAAGAGCTCGGTCACTAACCAAAAGGTCAGCAGTTGCAATCCACCAACTGCTCCTTGGAAACTCTATAGGGCAGCTCAACTCTTTCGTACAGAGTCTCTATGAGTCGAAATCTTCTTGACGGCAACAGGTTTGGAGTCCTGGTGGCATGGTGGTTAATGGTTTGGCTGCTAACCAAAAGGCCGGCAGTTTGAATCCACCACCTGCTCCTTGGAAACTCTATAGGGCAGTTCTACTCTGTCCTACAGGGTCACTATGAGTCAGAATCAACTGCCATGGGTTTTGTTTGTTTGTTTTTATGTATAAATATATGTCCTTATTTATCTGTTCCACAATCTCACGAAAGCTGGGGGTTTTGTCTTTCCATTCACTGCAACATTCATCTCACCTAGAACAAAACTTCACACATAGCACGTGCTCAATAAGTACCTCCTAAAGGATGGAAAAGCGAGAAGGCTTTCTCAAGAGAAGCCTCCAGTGATGTACTGCCTGGACTCTGCTCCTCCATTTTGCTTCCAGGAAGATTTACAGAATTGGGATAGCAAAAAAAAAGACACTCGAATGGAGGGAAAAACAAAACAAAAACCAGCTTCCTACATGTCAAATAATCTCAACCTGTACAAACATTTCATCAAAATAAATATGTATTTACTCTCCACTGGGAAGGTGGTTTGCTAGTAGGCACTCTCGCAAGTTATTTTTTAAATGAAGACAGCTACTGTGTCTGGGGATTTGGATTATAAGGAAAGGTCAGCATGGAATTCTTCTTATCAAATACATTTCAGAAGTGGAGAATGCTTCAAAGGGAACATGCATTGTGAGGACAGCACTGATTGAGGTATTCTATTGGGATTAGACTGAAGGAAAAGACGGTGGAAGGAAGAGGCTGGGGGGAGCAGGGAGACAGGCAACAGTATGAATCTACCTGAGACCCGAGGCTCACCCAGTCCCCTGGACTCCTGCCTGGGTCCAAAGGCCACAGGGTTGGCTAACTGCCCCTCCCTGAAGAAGTGGAGGGGCAGTTTCTGAGATGTGAGATGCTCCAGGGTTCTCTCTTCTGGGGGTGGCTCCCAGTTCTGAATGTGGGAAAAGAATCCTTCTGGTTTCAGTAGGTGGCTTGTGGCAGCGTATGACATGACCCTGTATGGCCCTGAGAGCAACAGGTAGAACATGGGGCGAGTGTGGCACCCCACGCCTCTGCCATGGCTCAGCTCTGCAGCTTTGTGGGCTGCACATGGGACACCACTGCAGGGAGGACAGAAGAAACGGCCCAAGGGGCTGCCATCATCACCAGGGAGACCCTGAAGGGGGAAGAATGGTCCCACAATGCCAGGTGAGAAAGGCAAGGGAAAGCCTTGTGTTCTCCACAGGACTGATGCGTGTCTAGAGCGCAGTGGTCAAGAGCCTCAACTGTGGAGGGAGACCTGGCACACGACTGGGCTGTATGATCCATGCTTAGCCTCTGGCCTCGGTCTTCTTCTGTGAAAGAAAGGTCTATCAATACTACCTATACCTTGGGGCTGCTGTGGCAATTGTTGTCGTTGTTAGCTGCTGTCAAGATAGCCCCCAATTTATGGCAACCACATGCACTGCAGAAGGAAACACTGCCTGGTCCTGTGCCATCCCTGATTGGTTGCTGAGTGGACCACTGTGATCCATAGGGTTTTCACTGGCTGATTTTCACAAGTAGATCGCCAGGCCTTTCTTCCTCATCTGTCTTAGTCTGGAAGCTCCACTAATACCTGTTCAGCCCTGTAACAACACATAAGCCTCACTGACAGACGGCTGGTAGCTGTGCTTGAGGTGCACTGGCTGGAAGTCAAACCCAGCTCTTCTGCACAGAAGGAGAGAATTCTACCACTGAATCACCAGTGACCTCGCTGTGACAATTAACTGAAGCAAAAGGTGTAGTGTGCTTAGGAGATTGCCCGGCATGAAGAGTACAAAACACCCAGTAAATGTGACTCACCACTATTGATATTGCTGTCATATTGGTGTCATTGTCATTGTTGTTCATTGCCACTGTTGTTATTGCTGAGGTTTTTTGAACTTCAGGCAAGAATGGAAAAGCAGGAAAAAAGGATAAGGTATAAGAGAGAGAACAGATACCAGGAACATGAGAGAGATGAGAAAAGAGGAAATGAGGAAAGCAAAAGTTGATCCAGAAAAAAAAGAAGAAGAGGAAAAATAAAACTATTCAGAGGTTCTCCTCAGATTCACATGACTCGAATTTTAATGACTTCGGAGAAGTCAGATAAATTTGAGATAATATAAAATTTCAGATTGAATACATTTAATGTAGAAACTAAACAAGAAACATATTTGAATGACAATAAAAATGTTCAAACCAAGCAATTCAAATAGTAGAATGTTCTGGAGAATGTATGTATACCTAGGGACAGGGATACACTTCTAAAAATGCCAGAAACTGAGATGCTATAAAACAAAGGGCAGACAGTCATCTCTGGATGGTAATATATACTAAAACAAAGGCAGAAGACAAATGATGGGTGGATTAAAGGGGCACATTCATCACAACTAGTATAAATAAAATCTTATTACCAGTAAAGACTGAACAGTTATCATTCAATTACCAAAAGACAATCAAGGCAATAGAAAAATGGGCACAGGATTTGAATAAGTGATTTCACAGGGGAAGAAAATAAAATAACCAGGAAACATGGGAAGAACCTCAACCACGTTAACAGTAGGGGCATGTAAATTTAAATAACAATTAGATGTTGCTTCTCACCCACCAAATGGAAAGAAATTAAAAGAAGGGGAAATCCCAGTGTTTACAGGACACAGAAGAGGAAACTTATATACATTGCTGGTGACAATGTGATTTTTTGGTACTTTATTTTTAGTAGATGTGGCAATGGCTAGTAAAAAAAAAAAAATTTCTTTTATTTTTTTACCCTTAACCTTAGCAATCCTATTTTTGGGAATCTGTTCCAAAGAAATAAAAATAACCACGACTCATAGTGCTCCTTGGAAACTCTATGGGGCAGTTCTACTCTGTCCTATAGGGTCGCTATGAGTCGGAATCGACTCGAGGGCACTGGGTTTTTTTTTTTTTTACTGAAAGCTATATGTGAAGTCCCTCGGTGGCACAAGTGGTTAAGTGCTGGTTTGAACCAATCCAGAGGCACCTTGGAAGAAAGGCCTGGAAATCTACTCCTGAAAAATCAGCCTCTGAAAACCCTATGGAGCACAGTTCTACTCTAACACACATGAGGTCACCATGAGTTGGAGTCAACTTGACGGCAAACAGTAGTTAGGTAAAGCTGTATGTACAATGATACCTACCTCAGCATTGTTTGCTGAGAAAAGAGAAAAAAAAGTAGGAAACCATCTGAATGCCCATGAGTAAGAAATTCCAAATAAATTTTGGAACATACAAACATAGAAACATTACACAGTCATTTAAAAAAAAAAAAAGGAGGCAGAGCCAAGATGGCGGAAGAGACAGACGCTTCCAGTGAGCTCTCTTTACAACAAAGACCCAAAAAAACAAGTGCAATGAGTACATTTCTGACAAGCTGGGAGCCCTCAGCATCAAAGGCAAGCTTAGACAACGAACTGAGGGGCAGGGAGAGGAAGAGACCGTTCAGAACTGGAGAGGAGTTACCGGACCTGAATAGCGGGGAGCCTTCAGGCACCATTCCCAGAGCAGCAGCAGCGGCGGCGGTGGTGGGCTGGTACTAGGGAACGGCCGCAGTTTCCTCAGGGAGAGGCAGCCAGCCACACAGCCTACCCACACCTCCGGAACCTGAGGAGAACAGAGTTCTCGGCAAAAGCTAAGTACTTGCATATATTTTAGTGTGCCCCCACCAACCCCAAGCCGACTGCAGTGGCTGAATCCCTGTGCCTGAAATAGACCCTGGTGAGCACCTAGAGCCATCCTCCCGGCCTTGGGCAAGGAAAAAATTCGCAATTGGGGGAAAAGATAATTTGCTAGCTCCATTAACTGGGGGACCTCAGGACAGAAGTGACTCCTGTCCAGGCATAAACTGTCCGTGGACTTTAAACACCTTTCCTTTCCACATGGACTTGTGTGGGGCTATTTCGGGAGACTAGGCCCTTGATGGCAAACTCCAACCATTTCAGCTGCACAGTGGAGAGGTGGCTGTTTGACATTTGACATTGCTTTGCATATTAAAAAAGACCCTCACCTACCCACATCAGGGACCTAAGGACTGGTAGTTCCACTCAGGTTACCCAGCCACCCGCAACAGGGTTCCAAAGATAACTGGTACCTCCCAGTACCTCCCAATCCTTTGGGTACTCATGGTCTGCCTGCAGAACCCACCCACCTGCACGCTCTAGGGAACAGAGACGCATTTTCCTCAGAGACACTTGGGGGTCAGTTTCAGCCCCCCGCCTTATTCAGAGCGTGACCCTCTGCTGCAATCAGATACCGGTATATACGCCAATCGCCCCTGCCCTCTAAGACTGTAGGACAGACCGTGTACCACACACTTGATGATCAGCTACCTGGAAACCTGAGCTGAATTCATACAAGAAAACTGAATGGACTCCTAGACTGATATACCTGATAACAACTCTAGCCAGCTGGGAACAGGACACGAGAGCTCCAAAGTCAAAAATAATCAAGCTAGCTCACTCAAGCAACCCATAGGGGTATACCAAAACAAAACAAAGCAAGCAGCTACGACACAGTAAACAAGCATAAACTAATATAATAACTTATAGATGGCTCAGAGACAACAGTCAATATCAAGTCACATAAAGAAACAGGCCATGATCACCTCAACAGGCTCTCAAAACAAAGAATCCAGGGATCTTCTAGATGAAAGTACATTCATGGAATTACCAGATGCAGAATACAAAAGCTTAATACACAGAACCCTTCAAGACATCAGGAAGGAAATGAGGCAATACTCCAAACAAGCCAAGGAACACACAGATAAAGCAATGGAAGAAATTAGAAAGATTATTCAGGAACATAATGAAAAGTTTAATAAGCTGGAAAAATCCATAGACAGACAGCAATCAGAAATTCAGAAGATTAACAATAAAATTACAGAAGTAGACAACTCAATAGAAAGTCAGAGGAGCAGAATTGAGCAAGCAGAAGCTAGAATTTCTGACTTGAAGATACATAACTTGGCACTAATATATCTGAAGAAAAATCAGATAAAAGAATTAAAAAAAATGAAGAAACCGTAAGAATCATGTCAGACTCTATCAAGAGAAATAACCTATGAGTGATTGGAGTACCAGAACAGGGAGGGATAACAGAAAATACAGAGAGAATTGCTGAAGATTTCTTTGCAGAAAGCTTCCCTGATATTGTGAAAGACGAGAAGATATCTATCCAAGATGCTCATCGAACTCCACATAAGGTAGATCTTAAAGAAAGTCACCAAGACATCTAATAATCAAACTTGCCAAAACCAAAGATAAAGAGACAATTATAAGAGCAGCGAGGGATAAATGAAAAGTCACCTACAAGGGAGAGCCAATTAGAATAAGCATGGCAGAAACCATGCAGGCAAGAATGCAATGGGACGACATATTCTAAAAATCGAACAAAAAAAAATTGCCTGCCATGAATCATATATCCAGCAAAACTGTCTCTTAAATATTAATGTGAAATTAAAACATTTCCAGATAAACACAAATTTAAAGAATTCGTAAAAACCAAACCCAAACTACAAGAAATACTAAAGGGAGTTCTTTGGTTAGAAAATCAATAATATCAGGTATACACCCAAGACTAGAACACTGGGCAGAGCAACCAGAAGTCAACCCAGACACGGAAATCCAAAAAAAAAAAAAGCAGGAGTATAAAAAAAAAAGCTCAAAACAGGTTAACAGCAACATCATTATACAAAAGAAAAAAAATACAAAAGAAGACAACATTAAAATAATAAAGAGGGACTAAGAAATGTAATCATACACCTTCCATATAGAGAGGAAGATACGGCGATACAAAGAAATAAATGTTAAATTTAGAAAAATAGGGGTAAATAACAAAGGAGACAAACTACCCTACTCATCAAAATAAAATACAAGGGAAAAATAGAGACTTAGCAGAAACAAAATCAACCACAACAAGTATGAGGAAAGGACAATATATAAAGAAAATCTACTCAGCACATAAAATCAAGTGGGAAAAAGAAACTGTCAAACACACAAAAAAACACATCAAAATGATAGCACTAAATTCATACCTACCCACAATTACTCTGAATGAAAATGGACTAAATGCACCAATAAAGAGAGAGAGAATGGCAGAAACGATTACAAAACAAGATCCGTGTATATGCTGCCCACAAGAGACTTAGAGACACAAAGAAACTCAAACTCAAAGGATGGAAAAAAATATATCAAGCAAACAACAATCAAAGAGCAGGAGTGGCAATATTAATTTCTGAAAAAATTCACTTTAAAGTTAAATCCATCGAAAAGGATAAAGAAGGACACTATATGATGATTAAAGGGACAATAAACCAAGAAGATATAACCATATTAAATATTTTGCAACCAATGACGGGGCTGCAAGATACATAAAACAAACTCTATCACCACTGGAAAGTGAGATAGACAGCTCCACAGTAATAGTAGGAGACTTCAACACACCACTTTCGGAGAAGGACAGGACATCCAGAAAGAAGCTCAATAAAGACACGGAAGATTTAAATGCCACAATCAACCACCTTGACCTCATAGACATATACAGAACACTCCACCCAACAGCAACCAAGTGTACTTTCTTTTCTAGTGCACATGGAACATTCTCTAGAATAGAACACATATTAGGTCATAAAGCAAGCCTTAACAGAATCCAAAACATTGAAATATTACCAAGCATCTTCTCTGACCATAAGGCCACAAAAGTGGAACTCAATAACAGGAAAAGCAGGGAAAAGAAATCAAACACTTGGAAACGGAATAATACCCTGCTCAAAAAAGACTGGATTATAGAAGACATTAAGGATGGAATAAAGAAATTCAGAGAATCCAATGAGAATAAAAACACTTCCTATCAGAACCTTTGGGACACAGCAAAAGCGGTGCTCAGAGGCCAATTTATATCAATAAATGCACACATCCAAAAAGAAGAAAGGGCCAAAATCGAAGAACTATCCCTACAACGTGAACAAATAGAAAGAGAGCAACAAAAGAAACCCACAGGCACCAGAGGAAAACAAATAATAAAAATTAGAGCTGAACTAAATGAAATAAGATAGAAAACAGAAAAACAATTGAAAGAATTAACAATACCAAAAGCTCGTTTTCTGAAAAAATCAACAAAATTGATAAACCATTGGCCAAATTGAAAAAAGAAAAACAGGAGAGGAAACAAATAACCCCAATTAGAAATGAGATGGGCGATATTACAACAGACCCAACTGAAATTAAAAGAATCATATCAGATCACTATGAAAAACTGTACTCTAACAAATTTGAAAACCTAGAAGAAATGGTTGAATTCCTAGAAACACACTACCTACCTGAAATAACACAAACAGAGGTAGAACAACTAAACAGACCCATAACAAAAGAAGGGATTGAAAAGGTAATCAAAAAAACTCCCAACAAAAAAAAGCCCTGGTCCAGATGGTTTCACTGCAGAGTTCTACCAAACTTTCAGAGAAAAGTTAACACCACTACTACTAAAGGTATTTCAGAGCACAGAAAAGGAAGGAATACTCCCAAAATCATTCTATGAAGCCACCATATCCCTGATACCAAAACCAGGTAAAGATACCACAAGAAAAGAAAATTATAAGCCTATATCCCTCATGAACTTAGATGCAAAAATCCTCAACAAAATTCTAGCCAATAGAATTCGACAGCATATCAAAAAAATAACTCACCATGACCATGTGGGATTCATACCAAGGATGCAGGGATGGTTTAACCTTAGAAAAAGAATTAATGTAATCCACCACATAAATAAAACAAAAGACAAGAATCAAATGATTTTATCAATTGATGCAGAAAAGGCATTTGACAAAGCTCAATACTCATTCATGATAAAAAGTCTCAGCAAAATAGGAATAGAAGGAAAATTTCTCAACATAATAAAGGGCATTTATACAAAGCCAAGAGCCAACATCACCCTAAATGGAGAGAGCCTGAAAACATTCCCATTGAGATCGGGAACCAGACAAGGATGTGCTTTATCACCGCTCTTATTCAACATTGTGTTGGAGGTCCTAGCCAGAGCAATTAGGCTAGATAAAGAAATAAAGGGCATCCAGATTGGCAAGGAAGAAGTAAAAGTATCTCTATTTGCAGATGACATGATCTTATACACAGAAAACCCTAAGGAATCCTCCAGAAAACTATTGAAACTAATAGAAGAGTTCAGCAGAGTATCGGCATATAAGACAAATATGCAAAAATCAGTTGGATTCCTCTACACCAACAAAAAGAACATCAAAGAGGAAATCACCAAATCAATACCATTTACAGTAGCCCCCAAGAAGATAAAATACTTAGGAATAAATCTTACCAGAGATTTAAAAGACTTATACAAATAATATTACAAAACACTTCTGCAAGAAACGAAAAGAGACCTACATAAGTGGAAAAGCATACCTTGCTCATGGATAGGAAGACTTAACATAAAAATGTCTATTCTACCAAAAGCAATCTATACATTTAATGCAATTCTGATCCAAATCCCAACGACATTCTTTAATGAGATGGAGAAACAAATCACCAACTTCATATGGAAGGGAAAGAGGCCCCAGATAAATAAAGCATTACTGAAAAAGAAGAACAAAGTGGGAGGCCTTACTTTACCTGATTTTAGAACCTATTATACCGCCACAGTAGTCAACATAGCCTGGTACTGGTGCAACAACAGATACATGGACCAATGGAACAGAATTGAGAATCCAGACATAAATCCATCCACGTATGAGCGGATGATATTTGACAAAGGCCCCAAAACAGTTAAACGGGGAAAAGACAGTCTTTTTAACAAATGGTGCTGGCATCCATCTGCAAAAAAATGAAACAAGACCCATACCTCACTCCATGCACAAAAACTAACTCAAAATGGATCAAAGACCTAAATATAAAATCTGAAACGATAAAGATCACGGAAGAAAAAATAGGGACAATATTAGGAGCCCTAATTAAAAAAAAAAAAAAATACATGGCATAAACAGTACACAAAACATCATTAAGAATGCAGAAGGAAAATTAGCTAATGGGGAGCTTCTAAAAATCAAACACCTATGCTCATCCAAAGACTTCACCAAAAGAGTAAAAAGACTACCTACAGGCAGGGAAAGAGTTTTTAGCTGTGACATTTCTGATCAGCACCTGATCTCTAAAATCTACAAGATACTGTAAAAACTCAACTACAAAAAGACAAATTACCCAATTAAAAAATGGGCAAAAGATATGAGTAGACACTTCACTAAAGAAGACATTCAGGTAGCTAACAGATATATGAGGAAATGTTCATGATCATTAGCCATTAGACAAATGCAGTTCAAAACTACAATGAGATTTCATCTCACTCGAACAAGGCTGGCATTAATCCAAAAAACACAAAATAATAAATGTTGGAGAGGCTGTGGAGAGATTGGAACACTTCTACAATGCTGGTGGGAATGTAAAATGGTACAACCACTTGGAAATAGATTTGGCGCTTCCTTAAAAAGCTAGAAGTAGAACTACCATATGATCCAGCAATCTCACTCCTTGGAATACATCCTAGAGAAATAAGAGCCTTTACACGAACAGATACATGTACATCCATGTTTATTGCAGCACTGTTTACAACAGCAAAAACATGGAAGCAACCAAGGTGCCCATCAATGGATGAATGGATAAATGAATTATGGTATATTCACACAATGGAATACAACGCATCGATAAAGAACAGTGAGGAATCTGTGAAATATTTCATAACATGGAGGAACCTGGAAGGCATTATGCTGAGTGAAATTAGTCAGTTGCAAAAGGACAAATATTGTATAAGACCACTATTATAAGAACTTGAGAAATAGTTTAAACTGAGAAGAAAACATTCTTTTGTGGTTACGAGCGGGGCAGGGAGGGAGGGTCGGAGAGAGGTATTCACTAATTAGATAGTAGATAAGAACTACTTTAGGTGAAGGGAAAGACAGCACACAATACAGGGGAGATCAGCAAAACTGGACTAAACCAAAAGCAAAGAAGTTTCCTGAATAAACCTAATGATTCGAAGGCCAGCGTAGCAGGGGCAGGGGTCTGGGGACCATGGTTTCAGGGGACATCTAAGTCAATTGGCATAATAAAATCTATTAAGAAAACATTCTGCATCCCACTTTGAAGAGTGGTGTCTGGGGTCTTAAACGCTAGCAAGCAGCCATCTAAGATGCATCAATTGGTCTCAACCCACCTGGATCAAAGGAGAATGAAGAACACCAAGGACACAAGGCAATTACGAGTTCAAGAGACAGAAAGGGCCACATGAACCAGAGACTACATCAGCCTGAGACCAGAAGAAACTAGATGGTGTCCGGCTACAACCGATGACTGCCCTGACAGGGAACACAACAGAGAACCCCTGAGGGAGCAGGAGAGCAGTGGGATGCAGACCCCAAATTCTCATAAGACCAGACTTAATGGTCTGACTGAGACTAGAAGGACCCCAGTGGTCACGGCCCCCAGATCTTTTGTTGGCCCAGAACAGGAAGCAACCTCAAAGCCAACTCTTCAGACATGGATTGGACTGGACAATGGGTTGGAGAGGGATGCTGGTGAGGAGTGAGCTTCTTGGATCAGGTGGACACTTGAGACTATGTGGGCATCTCCTGGCTGGAGGGGAGATGAGAGGGTGGAGGAGGTTAGAAACTGGCAAAATGGACACGAAAAGAGAGAGTGGAGGGAGACAGCAGGCTGTCTCATTAGGGGGAGAGTAATTGGGAGTGTGTAGTAAGGTGTATATGGGTTTTTGTGTGAGAGACTGACTTGATTTGTAAACTTTTACTTAAAGCACAATAAAAATTATTTTAAAAAAATGATTAATGTGAGGATATTTCTCCTGTATTTAAAGAAAGGGAAAACAGAATGCAGAGGACAGAGAAAATAGCCCATCTTGTAAAACCTACAACAAAACCCTTTTATATGCATGTTTATCTGTATGTATATCTGTGGGGGGGGGTGTGCGTAAGTGATCTTATAAATGTAGAAAAATGTTGCACAGCAAATGTAAGTGTTTTTCATCTGGTTGGGCTGAGGTGAGCAGAGGGGGAGAAAGAAGGAAAAAAATAACTAAAAGAAAAAAAGAGGTTGATTTTAGAAAAACAGCATTATCAACTTCACCAATGTAAAATATAAATATTAAAATGGTAATGCTAATTGTCTATGTAAAACCAAACCCACTGCCGTCAAGTCAATTCCTACTCATAACAACTCATAACAAGAGGAGAACTACCCCATAGGATTTCCAAGGAGTGGATGGTGGATTTGAACTGTCGATGTTTTAGTTAGCAGCCAAACACTTAACCACTTGTGCCACCAGGGCTCCAATTGTCTATGCAGTGGATGTCATATTTTTTTTTCATATATTTTTCTAAGTTGTTTTATTCTTTTTTTACTTTCTTAGTTAAATATCTGAAATTAAACTGAAAGGCAATAAAAAAATAAGTAATGAAATCTGACAAGGTTTGGGTACCATAATACAAAGGAGGATGTTATAAGTGTACATGTGGGCAGTAGGAGTCAATATTCTCTCATTTCCTTCTCTTCTGACCTTCCTGATCCTGCCTAGTTGAGACCTTATGAAGTCTGTTGTCTTCAGAGAGAGACAGGAGCCCACTTTCCCCCACAAATGTAAACTCAATGGCCTGTTTTTCCCATATTATTGGTTACTTCTCTCTCTTATCATCCACATCCACCCAAGAGTTCCGCAAGCAACCCATTGGACATAGGGCTTATGTGATAGTGTCTTTGCTAGACATCTGACTCAGGGTAGGGTAGGCTGTACCATGCCAGAAGGACCAACTATGCGATTAGAAGTTTGGAGCTTTGAGCTACTTGCTATCAGCCCAACTTCAGGGGAGGGAGGGGACTGGAGATTGAGTTCCACCACAGGGGCAATAATTTAACAACCCATGCCTATGTAAGAAGCCTCAATAAAAACTCTAGACACTGAAGTTTGGGTGAGCTTCCTGGGTTGGCAATACTCTGTGCATACTGCTACACATCAATATCGGGATGGTAACCCATCACTGGGGACAATGGAAGCTTCATGTTTGGAATTCTTCTGGACTCTTCCCAATACATCTCTTCCTTTGAGTCGTTCTAATTTATATCCTTTTTGCTATAAAAAAACCATAATCATAAGTATAGCACTTCCCTGAGTTTGGTGAGTCATCCTAGTGAACTATCAAACCTGAGGGTAGTTTCGAGAAATATCCAAACTTCCAGGTGGTGTGTAAAGTAAAGGCAATCTTGTGGAGACTGTTCCCTCTGACTTTGCAGTCTGGCAAACCCATAGTAGTTTATGTCAGAAGTTTCAGGCAGCCTTGGCACTCCAGAAGACTGGGCTCCTAACCTCGAGTTTGGGTAACTCCTAGGCACTCTGCAACTCCCATCACACTGAAACTGCACTGGATGAAAGCCCCTTTTGACCTTTTTCCGTTACATAAATCCCTAAACTAAGCTACATCATGCACACAGCCCCATCACATGCACTTCCCGCTCTCTTTCAGAAGGCTGACTCATTAGGTGGCAGAGAAGGTAAGAAGTCAAAACGCCATAGGGACAGTAGCCAAGGGAAGAGTTGATGATAGAAGAAAGGTCCTGTTTCCAGGGCTTACATAGAAAAGGCCCTTGCAGAGGTGAATGGAGGTTCAGGGGAATGGGAGAGATATCACATGGTGACAGAGGAAAGAGTGAGACCATGGAGAGCTCTGGTGGGACAAGAGGCTGTAAAGAGAGGAAAGACAAGGCTAGACTCAAAGTCCACTTGCAAATCTTGCCCAGGTCAATTGTGCAACCATGGCTTCCTCTTCTTTGCCAAAGTTGCTGTTTGTTGCCTTGCAGAAGCATTGCATAGTACGAGGGTGGCAGAAAATAGGGTCCTCTCAGCTGAGGAAGGCCCACAAGGAGAAACTATGAGCAAAAGTTTTATCTTATAACACATCGAATGACACCTGTATCTGTACCAATTTCCTTGTGATTTTATCAAATTTAAGACAATTTTTAAAAAGCAACTTGGAATATTTATAAGGTATATTAATTTTTCATGGCTATTTCCTTAGGAACAGTAATGGCCATCACTCTAGGACTGGATATGAAGCAATTAAAAATAAATATTTCATTACCAAAGCCATTAATAGCCATTGCTATCTGTGACAAAGATAAACCATTTGGTATTCAGCAGATCCTTTCCAAATCAGGTTAAAGACCTCAGGATACGATCTACAAGTAGGACACTTATTCATTCATTCACCAAAGATTTACTGAGCTCCTGCTATGGGCTAGGACTCTAGGTGCACAGGGTATGTCATGAACAAAATAAATAGCTACCACTTCTCCCATGGTGTTTAAAGTCAGCATTGTGTTCATTGTACAGAAACTAGACTCACTTCTGGTTTGTTTCTGAGAGCAACTCAAGGAAGGGAACTTAATAAATCCTAACTGGATTATATTCTGGTTCTGTCTTTGAGGTTTCTCTTTTCATGCAATTTATTATCAAAGAAAGTACCAGCCACACATATGTATTCAAAGATGAAAGTAAGTGTATATTTTTTGTAGTGATGTCTGCAGTGGTAACTGGAAGGGAACAACCAAAATATCCATTATAGGACACCAGTTAAATAAATAATGGTGCACTCATATAATGGAATACTATGCAGCCGTTAAAAAGACGAGACAGTTTTGAGCTGATATGACAATATCTATAGGATGTTTCAAACAGACAAAAGCAAGGTGGGGAAAAGAGTAGATCTAGTATGGTCCTACGTATATAAAGAAACATGTACACATTTGTATGCTTATACATAGACAACTCTTGGAGAGAGATATAAGAAGCTGTGATGGTTAGTTTTATTGGTCAGCTTGGTTAGGCTTTGATTCCCAGTGGTTTGGCCCAACACTAGCCTAGTTGCTGTCATGGAGTAGTTTCTTGTGATTAAGTCAGTTGGCCTTGAGTAGAGCACATTACCTTCCATAATGTAGTCTAATACAATGTAATGGAATGTAATACAATATAATCATTTTCCATAATGTAATCTAGTCTAATATAATCAATCAATTGAAAAGGAGTTTCCCTAGGGTGTGTTCTGCCTCCAGACTATAAATAGATATTTTGGCAGGGCCCTCACTTTACTCTTCACTCTGCACCCTTCCCATCACCTGACCTACGAATTTTGGACTTGCCAGGGCCCTGGTGGCACAGTGGTTAAGAGCTATGGGAGTTAATGGCTGCTAATCAAAAGGTCAGCAGTTCAAATCCACCAGCCACTCCTTGGAAACCCTATGGGGAAGTTCTATTCTGTCCTATAGAGTTGCTATTAGTTGGAATCCACTCGATAGCAACTTTTTTTTTTTCAACCACACACAATTGTGTGAGCCAATTTCTTGAAGCAAATAAATCATATTTCTCTCTCTTTGTGTGTGTGTTATTTGTGTGTATGTGTGTATATATAAAATCTCTCTGGTAGCACAACAGTTAAGCACTTGACTATTAGCCTAAAAGCTGGCAGTTCAAACCCGCCAAGTGGCTCTGCAGGAGAAGGACCTGGCTGGCAATCTGCTCCTTATAAAGATAACAACCTAGAAAACCTTATGGGGGTAGTTCTACTCTGTCACATGGGGTTGCTATGAGTCAAAACTGACTCAACGGCACCTAACAACAACAATTTTATATATTTATATCTATATATCTCACTGGTTCTGTTTCTCTAAAGAACCCTAAGACAGAAGCTATTATCCGTCGGTACAACTAATGAAGGGGATTAGAGTAGGAGGACACGGGAGGGATACGTGATTTTCCTGAAATAGTCTTTTCTATCCAGGTAGATGTTTTCTTGTTAATTTTATTTTATTTTACCATGTGTAAGTATACCTTTCAAGTAAAAACCATTACCATAAAGAAGATATTATGAGATTTAAGAAGTTATTGTATATAGTTATGCACTGCCCAATATGTTAGCCAGTAGACAAATGTAGCTATTCAAATTTAAAGGTAAACCAATTATAACGAAATAAAATTAAAAATCCAATTCCTCAGGGGGACTACTTACATTACAAGTGTGCAATAGTGACATACGGCTAGTGGCCAGTACATTGGCTAGTGAAGACAGAGTACATTTCCATTATTGCAGAAAGTTCTCTTGGATAGTGCTGGGTATTCTTCATAAAACTGAACCCAGAGAATTTTTCATGAAGTATCTAAGCCTTTGTTTCTTTATACTAAAGTTGATGCAAGAGAAAAATACTGAGCATTTCTTTAAAATCAATGTACTTTTCTCTCCTTTCTGTCCTCATCAATCAGCAGGAAAGTTAGAAACTCAGTCGAATTTTTTCGCAGTATCAGGACTCGATGGCAGTGGGTTTGGGTTTGGTTGGTTTTTATCATGACCTAAGGTTCTATGTTACTTTGCACGTATTTTAAGCATTACAATACCTGGGTATTTTTGCCTTACAGTAATCTAAATTAATCAATACTCTTAAGTGCTATTTGTAAGCATAAAGTGATTAAAAAAAAAAGTATCAAGCTAAAAATAACCTGAATTTTTAATTATTGCATAATCATTGTATTAATATTATTATAAACTCAGGATTGATATATAAATACTGCTTGTCGTTGACACTGAGGTGATGCTCCTTCATGGTGAACTCAAGTGTCCGGAACAGAACTGCTCCATAGGGTTTTCAAGGCTGTGACCTTTCGGAAGCAGATCGTCGGGCCTGTATTTCAAAACGCCTCTGGGTGGGTTCAAACCACCAACTTTTTGGTGTTGTTTAGTATTTAACCATTTGTGGCACCCAGGGAATCCATAAATACTGGTAACCCTTCACTTATACGGATTCCTCATAGTCTAAGGTCCCTCCCTGCTCTGAAAAGCTCCAAGTGTGATTAATCCCAGTTGAGAGTTAAACATTGGTAACTATGGATCCCTAAGGGTTTTTATCCGTATACTTGGCTCAGTAAGCTAAAATGAACCAATGAAACATTTAAGGATCGGCCATTTCTAGTCTTAAATTTTTATTTGTGTTTATTAATCATTCTAGTATAAGGAATACAACCAGAATGTTCCTTAGAAGCGAGGATGGCAAGACTTCAGATTGCTTACTTTGGACACGTCATCAGGAAAGATCAACTGCTAGAAAAGGACGTCAGGGCTGGTGGAATAGAGGGCCAGTGAAAACAGGGAAACCCTCCATGAGGTGGAATGACACAGTGGCAGAAAAAAACAAACTCAGACATACCGATGATGGCGCAGGACTGGCCAATGTTTCACTCTGTTGTATACAAAAGGTCGCCATGAGTCAGAGCTGACTCGATGCAACTAACAATAAAACTATGGATTTAAATCTTCTCTAACCACCAAAACAGGGGTTTTGGTCAGTCAAATAGCCAAGGAAGTTATCTTTAAAATTTAGTCATCTCCTTCTTCCAATTAGTCAAAGATAAACGCAGAATTAGCCTTACCCTTGCCCTTCAGAGTCAAAGTGCCTTATTTTAAAATTCTTTCCTCCAGGTGCAGAGCTGCCTTCGTCCCAGCTAACAGAATCCTGAGCATCATCCAGCTGAAGAGCTGCCTTCCACCCCAGGCCTCTCCATGAAGTACCCGTGCATTTCATTTGCTGATAATAGTATCTTTGACTCAGAGCCCACAAGCCAGGCCACCTGCTAGGCTGGGGGTTTTCATAATCAACTACTAGAAGAGGAAGTGTGGGCGAATACAAAATGTTATTTCACTCAATTTCTTTTTCCTATATTTGGACTTCATAGAAGAAACTGCAGTGGCAAGTCTTGGAGAAGAGAACTTAGAACTTGGCAGAGAAAACACAAAGCTACACATTTATCTGCAAATAGATATTCAGGATGACTTTCATGCTGGGAGAGGAATATAAATCTTCCAGTGCTGCAGGCCCTCCTCTTCTTATTTAAAGACTTTATAAGAATCAGCTTGTTACAGCATCCTGATCTAGACTCGCTACATAGAAAAGCAAGGCAAAAATGGAGCTTGGCCCAGCCCACAAAGACCATCCTGTCCTGTACCGGGCATTTTACTGAGTATCTCGCCCTGCTAGGGCTGCCATAACCAAATACCACAAAGCGGATGGCTTGAAAGAATGGAAACTTATTTTCTCACAGTTCTGGAGGCTGGGAATCCAAATTCAGGGCGCGCCTGTAGGGAAGGGTCCTTCTTGTCTCTTTCGGATTCTAGTAGCTGACTGCAACCCTTGGCCTTCCTAGGCTTGTTGATGTAGCTACCTGTCATCACATGACCTATTCCCTGTGTGTGCACCCCTCTGTGTCAGTTCTCCCCTTTATAAGACACCACTCAGAAAGGATTAGGTTATTACAGCCTCATTAACATAACAAAACAAAACTCGCATTTCTAAACAGGATCAAATTCACAGATATAGCAGTTAGGACTTCAGCATAATTTTGGGGGTATACAATTCAATCCATAACACTGAGGTTGCTTCAAAACAGGTTAGCAAAGGGGAGATGTAACAAATCAGCATATTTCTGTTATTTGCAGTAATTTACACTGGGAAACCTCAGCAAATGTAACCCTTTATGGAACTGCCTCATTTGAGAGGGTGAAAGATAGTGAAACATGATACAATCCATTTTATTTTTCTATTTATCCCCCAGTCACGTAAATAAAAAGTAAGTATTGAAAATTCCACGTTTGTCAACCATTATCCTACTCGTTTCTATGGGTAATTTTTAAGTAAATGTAGCAATGTTTCATTAATATCATATTGACACAGAATTACGTGTGCTTCAGAAGTGGATTTTCCCAATAAAATTGTCTCTTATGTGAAAAATAAAGAACTTCTTCAAATAAAGATTCATAGGATGAACTTTACAGTCAGAGAGAGGTGGGCTTGAGTTTGTTCCTCCAATTACTAGTGATGCGACCTGGGGTGACTCACTCAATCTCTCTAGGCCTCAGTTTCCTCATCTGAAAACGAGAGTATCAACAAAAATATCCTGTTGGGACCTAGTGAGGCTTAAAGGAAGTGTCATCCATGCTTAGAGCTGCCCTGGTACGTGAAATGCTCAGTGTGATAATCCTGGTGGTTTATCATTTCCTGTCTTCTTCAGGAATGCTTGCAGAGCCTAACCGAATTTCCTGATGACTTACACCCGTCATTATGAATATTATAGCATAGGCGAGAGGTCTGTCCCTATTCTTAGTGATGCCTATTGCATTTGGAGGACTCTATTATTTGGTATTTGGGACTTGTTTCCGGCAAACCACTCCTTTCCATATTCATTTATGGCATTCAATCTCTTATGAGTCAGGAATCCAGGTGACCAAAAAAGTTACTTTTCTGCTTAAGACTGGTGTAAGTGTAAATGGGTTCAAGGGGACAGTGGTGGTTCAGTGGTAGAAGTCTTGCCTTCCATGAGGAAGACCTAGGTTCCATTCCCGGCCAATGCACTTGATGCACAGACATCTCGTGTCTGTCAATGAAGGCTTGCGTGTTCCTATGATACCGAACAGGCTTCAGTGGGAATTCCAACTAAGGTAGATTATGAAGAAAGGCCTGGTGACGTACTCCTAAAAATGAGTCAGTGAAAACTGTATGGATCACAAGGGTCCAGTCCTGTTGTGAATGGAATCACCATGAGTTGGGGCCAACTCAACAGCAGCTAAGAATACCAACAACAACGAGTGGGCGCAAAGTCAGTGAATCTTTAAGTTTCCCAGGTGAGTCCAGTGCCCCTGCTGGGAATCACAGTGAAAGGTCAGTCTGTACGTGAAAGCCATTCTCTTCATTCTGACAGCAGTCCATAAGTGCGGTAACTATACACTACAATAAGCAGCTAGCGGGCAGGCTCAGGACACTCTGTGTTGTGGAAGGGCTGAGTTCATAGACTGTCTTATAAGCAGTGATGCTGATGGCGCTGGTCCACGGACCACACGTTGTGTAGCACTGCTCTAGATGAGAGCCAGTGAGCTTCCAATTAGCATTTTAGGATCCTATTCTGAAATAGAGTTAAGTATCCAAGAGAACCAAGACGGTTAAAGAAAACTTAATGATGAAAGACAGAGACTAAGACAAACAGGAAAACATATATTGACATAGAGGAAAGAGACTCTCTAGCAAGAAGGAAACTTCATTAAACCAATCATTATCCTCAGAGAGAAAAGACAAAAGATATTACATCCATAAAACTAGAACAAGATGCTATTTTCTCAAAAGAAGCATTCAAAAATTTAAAATAAGTTCTTAGTAATTAAATATGTGATAGCAGGCTTTAAAAACCTAAGACAAGGGCTGGAAAATGTTTTCTGGAAAGTAGAGCAAACATGTAAACAAAGAGAAAATTGGAGAGGTAAGATATGTAAAAAATTAGAGATGCACTCCATGGAGCCTCATATCTGAGTTAAAGGGTTCCAGGAGGAGAAAAGATCACATAGAAGGAAATAAATCATCACAAATAATTCAAGAAAACTTCTCAAATCCAACGGACATGACTTTCTAGACTGAGGGGCCCTGTGAATATCCAACACAACTGAGGAAAATATTCCTATACCTAAGCACATGAAATTATAGAACATGACCAAACCAAAACCAAACTCATTGCCACTGAGTTGATTCCGACTCATAGAGGCCCTACAGGACATAGTAGAACTGCCCCAAAGAGTTTCCAAGGAGTGTCTGGTAGATTCAAACTGCCGACCTTTTGGTTAGCAGCCATAGCTCTTAACCATTATGCCACCAGGGTTACCATGGAAAAACACTATAAACTTTTGGTGAAAAAAAATCATATTTCATAAAAAGATTGAGAATCAGCATGGAATTGGCCTTCCCAATCATGGCGTTAGAAGTTAGAAGATAGAGAAGCCCTTCAAAACCTTGGGTAAAATTATTTCCAAATTAGAATTGTATGCCCAAGCAAATGAACTATAAATAACTAGAATAAATACATTTTCATAACACAAGGTCTCAAAAGATGTACCTCTCCTATACCCTTTATTAAGAACCCCTGGTGGCACCATGACTAAATTCTTGGCTGCTAACCAAAAGGTTGGCAATTCGAACCCCCCAGCAGCTTCCTGTGAGAAAAGACCTGGTGATCTGCTTCCATAAAGATTACAGCCTAGGAAACCCTATGGGGAAGTTCTACTCTGTCATATAGGGTCCTATGAGTTGGAATCGACTCAATGGCACACAATAACAGCATATCCTTTATGAGGTCCCTGAGTGGCACAAGTGGTTTGTGACTGGCTACTAACCTTAAGGTTGGCAGTTTGAACACACTCAGTGATGCAGACAATGTTCCGCTGCTATTCATAAGGTTTTCACTGGCTAATTCTTTTCAGAACTAGACTGCCAGGTCCTTCTCCTAGTCTGTCTTAGTCTGGAGGCTCAGCTGAAAACTGTCCACCACGGGTGACCCTGGTATCTGAATACCAGTGGCATAGCTTCCAGCATCACAGCAATGCACAAGCCCCCACAGTACAACAAACTGACAGACACATATTGCATTGGGCAAATCTGCTGCCAAAGGGCCTCTTTAAAGTGTTGAAAAGCAAAGATGTCACCTTGAAGACTAAGGTGCACCTAACCCAAGCCATGGTATTTTCAATCGCATCATATGCATGTGAAAGCTGGACAATGAATAAAGAAGACCGAAGAAGAACTGACACCTTTGAATTGTGATGTTGGTGAAGAATATTGACTATACCAAGGACTGTCAAAAGAATGAACAAATGTGTCTTGGAAGAACTGCAACCGGAATGGTCCTTGGAAGCAAGGACAGTGAGACTGTGTCTTACATCTTTTGGACATGTTGCCCGGAGGTATCAGTCCCTGAAGAAGGGCATCATGCTTGGTAAAGTACAGGGTCAGCAGAAAAGAGGAAGACCCTCAACGAGATGGATTGACACAGTGGCTGTAACAATGGGCTCAAGCATAACAACAATTGTAAGGATGGTGCAGGACAGGGCAGTGTTTCAATCTGTTGTGCGTGGGATTGCTGTGAGTTGAAACTGACTCGATGCCACCTAACAACAACTGTGATACAGAGGTGCTGCAGGGGTGGGGGGTAGGAGCAGAGGGAGACACTTGCCCCCAGGCTCAAGTCCAAGGGGGCACCAAATAAGGTGCAGAATGACATTCTGAGGCACCACAAATATGAAAGGCGCCTGGCTGAGTCTGCTGGACAAGGAGGGGGAAGACATTTGTGCTGACACATTGCTACTATCAAGGTCTATTCATCTTGAAATTGGTAGTGGCGGGGGGTACAGCTTAGAGATTGCCCCTGGGCACTCGTTACCCTCGCTACACCCCTGCGGTGATCCCATGGAAGAAAGGCCTGGAACTCTGTTTCCTTAATGATTACAGGCAAGAAAACCCTATGGAGCAGTTCTACTCTGTAACACATGAGTTCTACTCTGTCACCCATGAGTTCTACTCTGTCACCATGAGTCTAAATCAACTCAGTGGCAATGGGCTATGGTTGTAACTTTTATTGGGAATTAATGATGAGCACCCCTAAACAAAATTAGAAACCAAAAGAAGAAGAATGAGAAGAGAAAGAAGGAAGAAGAGAAGATGATGATGACAAAAGATACAGAAAACAAGAGGTCTAATACAAACACAAGAAAGAGATGCAGGGATCCCCCACCCCTCACCCCAGGACGATGGTGAGGATCCCAAGACGCAACTGACCACAGGTCTAGAGAGTAACCAGTCAAGACTGTATATGGTCAGAAGAATTACACCAACAGGAAAGAGTTTGGAATTAGCATTAATTACACCCAAACAAATATGAATTGCAGAGAAAACAATTAAAAAATCAAGCAGGAAAACAAAATAAGTATACTGTGTAGCTCAGCTGTGAATACTGATAATACTCATAAACTGTCAGTATTGAAAATATAAACCATTGGATATTGGTCTAATCGAAATTATAACATCTTTAAAGAGGCATGATGGAAGTGCATATGTATGGGGGAGATATTAGAGTGAAATAGAGCTGCTATTGTGGAAGTCAATAATAATGCCTAAAACTGGAGGAGGGGACAAGAAAATGTTCTAAAGCATGTTATTTAAAAACATGGAGTTTTTTAAAACTTACTTATTAAAAAGAACTGAATGTGATTTTCTCTAGGGAGAAGGAATAGGAGAAGGTGGAGTATGCTGTTTTTATAACAAACCTTGTAGAACTATTTGACTCTCTAAACTAAGTGACTGTATTTAAGTCAGAAAAAATTTTAAAAACATGAATATATTAAAATCTAAACAAAAGTAAGCAAATAACAACATTCAGATGCGCGCATCTGGAATGATGACATGAGGAGATCTGTGGGCCTTTCACCGACAAAATAGTCATAACTCGTTAGATTATTAAAAAATATTTAATGTCTAGGAATTTGCTGAAGACATACAGCAAATAGAGAAACATCTTTCAAGAAAATCTACTAAATCTCAGTAAGAACAGTGAGAGTCTGTGGCATTGCAGCCATGATATTTTCTCCCCCTACAAGCTCAGGGAAACTCTGTTGGCGTAGTGGTTAAGTGCTATGGCTGCTAACCAAATGGTTGGCAGTTCGAATCCACCAGGAGCTCCTCGGAAACTCTCCAGGGCAGTTCTACTCTGTCCTATAGGGTCGCTATGAGTCAGAATCGACTCGACGGCACTGGGTTTGGTTTGGTTTGACCAGCTCAGCATGACAAAGTTTCAGTTGGGCAAGTGTAGCCAAGAAGATGGGGCGCCCTCCCCCTAGCTCCCAGTCAAAAGCTACAGTATCTCCCTGGGAGGGATAGGCCATCAGTATTTCTCATCCTTCAGCCCCCAGCTCCAAGTTACAAGTGTGGCTGACAGGTTGAAAGCACCCTTCTTTTACCCAGCCCCGACTCCTAGGGTAGACCTTCTACCCCAGGTACCACAAAAAAAAGAATACTGGGCCCTGGTCGCTCTTGCCCCAGCTCAAAATTCTATGTTGGGAGAGGTAAGCCAAGAATGTCAGAGGTTACTATCCCTGACTAGCAGCTCACTTGTAGATCAAGGGTGTCACTCTGAGAGAAGCAAGCCACTGTTCCTACCCCACCTCCAGAGCAGTGGTAGAGAGGGACTTCCCACGGGGAGAGCAAGCCACAAGAGCAGAACACTCCATAGCACTCAAAGGGAACTGACTTTATTAGGAACAGAGAATGGGGAAATCCAAGCCTAAGGGCACTGTCAAAAACTACGGAGAGTCTGGTAATGAGCAACTGAGAGCAGCTGATAGCTTCATGAAAGCAACAAGTGAAATGGTAGGCCACCTAGAAGTTTAACAGAGAACCAGAAAAGAGGCAGCTAAGAAGACACCTCTTGGGATCAAAGCAAGTCTCAAAGACTGATGTCAAAGCTTATCCCAGCGAAGGGGATGGGCTTTAATTGGATCAGACTGTGGAGCAATTTATGCCCAGGGTATTGTCAAAAGCAATACAACAATCTGGTAGCAATTAGTAGAGGTGAGCAGCCCACAGAATCAACTCAAAGGCAGTAACAACAGCAACAGCTGGGTGTGATATCAATAGAGACCAACTGCCAAGAAAGACAGCATGTCTAAAACCACTGTCATACCTATAGGGAAAAGGGTCAGGGTGACTGTGTGCATACTCAAAGCTGTACCTTTTGAGGAATGACATCAAAGTCTGAACATCGTGGAGGGAAGAGACTTCACCGAGCCAGTGCAGCCAAGTCATTAAACAGATAAATAAGCAAACAAGTAAATAACAACAAGCCTAGGAGGAAGCGGTGTTAGTATCCAGAGCTGTTACCATAAAAAAAAAAAAACCTAAAATGTCCACTCTTCAATAACAACAAAAATTATACGACATACAAAGACACAGGAAAAAGTTAAACGAGAGAGGATAAGCAAAGCAGACAGAAGAAACTGCATAGGAGAGGCCCAGATTTTAGGCTTAGCAGACAAAGACTTCAAAGCAGCTCTTGTAAAAACTAAAATAAACCATGCTTAAAGAATTAAAATGGAGGTATGATGACAATGTCTCATCAAATAGAAAATATCAATAAAAAGATGGAAATTATATAAAGGAGCCTGGTAGAATTCTGAAGTATAAAAGTATAATAACTGAAATAAAAAATACACTAGAGCGGCTCAGCAGGAGATATGAGCTGGCAGAAGAAATAATCAGTGAACTTCAAGACAGATCAATAGAGATTTTGAAATCTGAACAACAGAGAGAAAAAATAAGTGGCTTAGTTATCTAGTGCTGCTATAACAGAAATACCACAAGAGGATAACTTTAACAAAGAAAAATCTATTCTCTCACACTCTAGTATGCTACGAGTCCAAATTCAGGGAACTGGCTCCAGGGGAAGGCTTTCTCTCTCTGTCGACTCTGGAGGAAGGTCCTTGTCATGAGTCTTCCCTTGGTCTGGGAGCATATTAGCACAGAAACCTCAGGTCTGAAAGACGTGCTCTGCTCCCGGCGCTGCTTTCCCAAGTCTCTCTGCTTGTTTCTCTCTTTTATATCTCAAAAGAGATTGGCTTAAGACACTACCTAATCTTGTAGACCTTACCAGTATAACTACCACTAATCCATCTTATTACATCATAATGATAGGATTTACAACACATAGGGAAATCACATCAGAAGATAAAACGGTAGATAATCATACAACGGAATCATGACCTAGCCAAGTTGCAGATATTTTGGGGGGCACAATTCAATCCATGACAATAAGTAAATAAAAATGAACACAGCCTCAGTAAATGTGGGAAATAATTAAGAACACAAATATAAGTATAATGAGAGTATCAGAAAGAGAATGTGGAGATAAAGGCACAGAATAAAAAATTTTAAAGAAATAATGGCTGATATTCTCCCAAATTTGATGAAGATGTTTAATCTACATACCCAAGTTGCTCAACAAATGGCAAGTCAGATAAGCAGAAAGAGATCCAAACCAGTCACGTTATAATGAAAATGAAAGACAAAGAGAAAATCTTGAAGACATCAAGAGAAAAACAACTCATCACCTACAAAAACAAAAAACCTGTTGCCACCAAGTCTATTATGACTCATAAAAAAAAAATAGCTACCCTAATAAGACAGGGTAGAACTGCCCCATATGGTTACCAAGGAGTGACTGGTGGACTCAAACTATCAACCTTATGGTTCTCAGCCATGCTTTTTTTTTTTTGTAAAGTTTCATTTTTTTTTTAATAATTTTTATTGAGCTTTAAGTGAACATTTACAAATCAAGTCAGTCTGTCACATATAAGCTTATATACACCTTACTCCATACTCCCACTTACTCTCCCCCTAATGAGTCAGCCCTTCCAGCCTCTCTTTCGTGACAATTTTGCCTGTTTCTAACCCTCTCTACTCTCCTATCTCCCCTCCAGACAGGAGATGCCAACACAGTCTCAAGTGTCCACCTGATACAAGTAGCACACTCTTCATCAGCATCTCTCTCCAACCCATTGTCCAGTCCCATCCATGTCTGATGAGTTGTCTTCGGGAATGGCTCCTGTCCTGGACCAACAGAAGGTTTGGGGACCGTGACCGCCGGGATTCTCCTACTCTCAGTCAGACCATTAAGTCTGGTCTTTTTATGAGAATTTGGGGTCTGCATCCCACTGATCTCCTGCTCCCTCAGGGGTTTTCCGTTGTGCTCCCTGTCAGGGCAGTCATCGGTTGTGACCAGGCACCATCTAGATCTTCTGGTCTCAGGATGAGGTAAGTCTCTGGTTCATGTGGCCCTTTCTGTATCTTGGGCTCATAGTTATCGTGTGACCTTGGTGTTCTTCATTCTCCTTTGATCCAGGTGGGTTGAGACCAATTGATGCATCTTAGATGGCCGCTTGTTAGCATTTAAGACCCCAGACGCCACATTTCAAAGTTGGATGCAGAATGTTTTCATAACAGAATTATTTTGCCAATTGACTTAGAAGTCCCCTTAAGCCATAGTCCCCAAACCCCCGCCCTTGCCCCACTGACCTTTGAAGCATTCAGTTTATCCTGGAAACTTCTTTGCTTTTGGTCCAGTCCAGCTGAGCTGACCTTCCATGTATTGAGTATTGTCCTTCCCTTCACCTAAAGTAGTTCTTATCTACTAACTAATCAGTAAATAACCCTCTCCCACCCTCCCTCCCCCCGCCTCGTAACCACAAAAGTATGTGTTCTTCTCAGTTTATACTATTTCTCAAGATCTTATAATAGAGGTCGTATACAATATTTGTCCTTTTGCCTCTGACTAATTTCGCTCAGCATAATGCCTTCCAGGTTCCTCCATGTTATGAAATATTTCACAGATTCGTCACTGTTCTTTATCAATGCATAGTATTCCATTGTGTAAATATACCATAATTTATTTAACCATTCATCCATTGATGGACACCTTGGTTGCTTCCAGCTTTTTGCTATTGTAAACAGAGCTGCAGTAAACATGGGTGTGCATATATCTGTTCGTGTGAAGGCTCTTATTTCTTCTCTAGGGTATATTCTGAGGAGTGGGATTTCTGGGTTGTATGGTAGTTCTATTTCTAACTTTTTAAGAAAACGCCAGATAGATTTCCAAAGTGGTTGTACCATTTTACTTTCCCACCAGCAGTGTATAAGAGTTCCAATCTCTCTGCAGCCTCTCCAACATTTATTATTTTGTGTTTTTTGGATTAATGCCAGCCTTGTTGGAGTGAGATGGAATCTCATCGTAGTTTTAATTTGCATTTCTTTAATGGCTAATGAGCGAGAGCATTTTCTCATGTATCTGTTAGCTGCCTGAATATCTTCATTAGTGAAGTGCGTGTTCATATCCATTGCCCACTTCTTGATTGGGTTGTTTGTCTTTTTGTGGTTGAGTTTTAACAGAATCATATAGATTTTAGAGATCAGGCGCTGGTCGGAGATGTCATAGCTGAAAATTCTTTCCCAGTCTGTAGGTGGTCTTTTTATTCTTTTGGTGAAGTCTTTCGATGAGCATAGGTGTTTGATTTTTAGGAGCTCCCAGTTATCGGGTTTCTCTTCATCATTTTTGGTAATGTTTTGTATTCTGTTTATGCCTCATATTAGGGCTCCTAACGTTGTCCCTATTTTTTCTTCCATGATCTTTATCGTTTTAGTCTTTATGTTTAGATCTTTGATCCACTTGGAGTTAGTTTTTGTGCATGGTGTGAGGTATGGGTCCTGTTTCATTTTTTTGCAAATGGATATCCACTTATTCCAGCACCATTTGTTAAAAAGACTATCTTTTCCTCAATTAACTGACACTGGTCCTTTGTCAAATATCAGCTGCTCATATGGGGATGGATTTATATCTGGGTTCTCAGTTCTGTTCCATTGGTCTATGTGCCTGTTGTTGTACCAGTACCAGGCTGTTTTGACTACTGTGGCTGTATAATAGGTTCTGAAATCAGGTAGAGTGAGGCTTCCCACTTTCTGCTTCTTTTTCAGTAATGCTTTACTTATCTGAGGCTTCTTTCCCTTCCACATGAAGTTGGTGATTTGTTTCTCCATCACATTAAAAAATGTCATTGGAATTTGGATTGGAAGTGCATTGTATGTATAGATGGCTTTTGGTAGAATAGACATTTTTGCTAAGTCTTCCTATCCATGAGCAAGGTATGTTTTTCCACTTCAGTAGGTCATTTTTAGTTTCTTTTAGTAGTACTTTGTAGTTTTCTTTATATAGGTCTTTTACATCTTTGGTAAGATTTATTCCTAAATATTTTATCTTCTTGGGAGCTACTGTGAATGGTATTGATTTGGTGATTTCCTCTTCGATGTTCTTTTCGTTGATATAGAGGAATCCAAGTGATTTTTGTATGTTTATCTTATAACCTGAGACTCTGCCAAACTCTTCTATTAGTTTCAGTAGTTTTCTGGAGGATTCCTTAGGGTTTTCTGTGTATAAGATCATGTCATCTGCAAATAGAGATAATTTTACTTCCTCCTTGCGAATCCAGATGCCCTTTATTTCTTTGTCTAGCCTAATTGCTCTGGCTAGGACCTCCAGCACAATGTTGAATAAGAGCAGTGATAGAGGGCATCCTTGTCTGGTTCCCGTTCTCAAGGGAATGCTTTCAGGCTCTGTCCATTTAGAGTGATGTTGGCTGTTGGCTTTGTATAGATGCCCTTTACTATGTTGAGGAATTTTCCTTCAATTCCTATTTTGCTGAGAGTTTTTATCATAAATGTGTGTTGGACTTTGTCAAATGCCTTTTCTGCAACCATTGATAAGATCATGTGGTTTTTATCTTTTGTTTTATTTATATGGTGGATTACATTAATGTTTTTTCTAATATTAAACCAGCCTTGCATACCTGGTATAAATCCCACTTGGTCGTGGTGGATTATTTTTTTGATATGTTGTTGAATTCTATTGGCTAGAATTTTGTTGAGGATTTTTGCATTTATGTTCATGAGGGATATAGGTCTGTAATTTTCCTTTTTTGTGATGTCTTTACCTGGTTTTGGTATCAGGGATATGCTGGCTTCGTAGAATGAGTTAGGCAGTATTCCGTCATTTTCTATGCTTTGAAACACCTTTAGTAGTAGTGGTGTTAACTCTTCTCTGAAAGTTTGGTAGAACTCTGCAATAAAGCCATCCGGGCCAGGGCTTTTTTTTCTTGGGAGTTTTTTGATTACCGTTTCAATCTCTTTTTTTGTTATGGGTCTATTTAGTTGTTCTGCTTCTGATTGTGTTAGTTTAGGTAGGTAGTGTTTTTCCAGGAATTCATCCATTTCTTCTAGGTTTGCAAATTTGTTAGAGTACAATTTTTTGTAATAATCTGATATGATTCTTTTAATTTCAGTTGGGTCTGTTGTGATGTGGCCCATCTCGTTTCTTATTCGGGTTATTTGTTTCCTTTCCTGTATTTCTTTAGTCAGTCTGGCCAATGGTTTATCCATTTTGTTAATTTTTTCAAAGAACTAGCTTTTGGCTTTGTTAATTCTTTCAATTGTTTTTCTGTTCTCTGATTCATTTGGTGCAGCTCTTATTTTTATTATTTGTTTTCTTCTGGTGCCTGATGGATTCTTTTGTTGCTCACTTTCTATTTGTTCAAGTTGTAGGGACAGTTCTCTGATTTTGGCTCTTTCTTCTTTATGTATGTGTGCATTTATCGATATAAATTGGCCTCTGAGCTCTGCTTTTGCTGTGTCCCCGAAGTTTTGATAGGAAGTATTTTCATTCTCGTTGCATTCTATGAATTTCTTTATTCCCTCCTTAATGTCTTCTATAACCCAGTCTTTTTTCAGCAGGATATTGTTCAGGTTCCAAGTATTTGATTTCTTTTCCCTAATTTTTCTGTTATTGATTTCCACTTTTATGGCCTTGTGGTCTCAGAAGATGCTTTGTAATATTTCGATGTTTTGGATTCTGCAAAGTTTTGTTTTATGACCTAATATGTGGTCTATTCTAGAGAATGTTCCATGTGCGCTAGAAAAAAAAGTATACTTTGCAGCAGTTGGGTGGAGAGTTCTGTATAAGTCAATGAGGTCAAGTTGGTTGATTTAGTAATTAGGTCTTCTGTGTCTCTATTGAGCTTCTTACTGGATGTCCTGTCCTTCTCCGAAAGTGGTGTGTTGAAGTCTCCTACTATAATTGTGGAGGTGTCTATCTCACTTTTCAGTTTTGTTAAAATCTGTTTTATGTATCTTGCAGCCCTGTCATTGGGTGCATAAATATTTAATATGGTTATATCTTCCTGGTCAATTGTCCCTTTTATCATTATGTAGTGTCCTTCTTTATCCTTTGTGGTGGATTTAACTTTAAAGTCTATTTTGTCAGAAATTAATATTGCTACTCCTGCTCTTTTTTGCTTATTGTTTGCTTGATATATTTTTTGCCATCCTTTGAGTTTGAGTTTGTTTGTGTCTCTAAGTCTAAGGCGTGTCTCTTGTAGGCAGCATATAGACGGATCATGTTTCTTTATCCAGTCTGAGACTCTCTGTCTCTTTATTGGTGCGTTTAGTCCATTTACATTCAGCGTAATTATAGATAAGTATGTGTTTAGTGTTGTCATTTTGATGCCTTTTTGTGTGTGTTGTTGACAATTTCATTTTTCCACTTACATTTTTCTGCTGAGACGTTTTTCTTTGTAAATTGTGTGTTCCTCATTTTCATAGTAGTTGACTTTATGTTTGCTGAGTCGTTACGTTTTTCTTGGGTTTTATTTTGAGTTATGGAGTTGTTATATCTCTTTGTGGTTACCTTAATATTTACCCCTATTTTTCTAAGTAAAAACCTAACTTGTATTGTCCTATATTGCCTTGTATCCCTCTCCATATGGCAGTTCTATGCCAACCGTATTTAGTCCCTCTTTTTGATTATTGTGATCTTTTACATATTGACTTTAATGATTCCCTGTTTTGAGGGTTTTTTTTTTTAATTAATGTTAATTTGTTTTTGTGATTTCCCTATTTGAGCTGATATCAGGATGCTCTGTTCTGTGACCTTGTGTTGTGCTGTTATCTGATATTACTGGTTTTCTGACCAAACAATTTCCTTTAGTATTTCTTGTAGCTTTGGTTTGGTTTTTGCAAATTCTCTAAGCTTGTGTTTATCTGTAAATGTCTTAATTTCACCTTCATATTTCAGGGAGAGTTTTGCGGGATATATGATCCTTGGCTGGCAGTTTTTCTCCTTCAGTGCTCTGTATATGTCATCCCATTGCCTTCTTGACTGCATGGTTTCTGCTGAGTAGTCTGAACTTATTCTTATTGATTCTCTATTGTAGGAGACCTTTCTTTTACCCCTGGCTGCTTTTAAAATTTTCTCTTTATCTTTGGTTTTGGCAAGTTTGATGATAATATGTCTTGGTGATTTTCTTTTTGGATCAGTCTTAAATGGGGTTTGATGAGCATCTTGGATAGATATCCTTTCATCTTTCATGATGTCAGGGAAGTTTTCTGCCAACAGATCTTCAACTATTCTGTCTGTGTTTTCTGTTGTCCCTCCCTGTTCTGGGACTCCAATCACACACAAGTTATTCTTCTTGATAGAGTCCCACATGATTCTTAGGGTTTCTTCATTTTTTTTAATCCTTTTATCTGATTTTTTTTCAGCTATATTGGTGTTAATTCCCTGCTCCTCCAGATTTCCCACTCTGCATTCTAATTGCTCGAGTCTGCTCCTCTGACTTCCTATTGAGTTGTCTAATTCTGTAATTTTATTGTTAATCTTTTGGATTTCTGAATGCTGTCTCTCTATGGATTCTTACAACTTATTAATTTTTCTACTATGTTCTTAAATAATCTTTTTGAGTTCTTCAACTGCTTTATCAGTGTGTTCCTTGGCTTTTTCTGTGGATTGCCTTATTTCATTTCTGAGGTCATCCCTGATGTCTTGAAGCATTCTGTAAATTAGTTTTTTATATTCTGTATCTGGCAATTCCAGGATTGTATCTTCATTTGGGAAAGATTTTGATTCTTTAGTTTGGGGAGTTGTAGAAGCAGTCGTGGTCTGCTTCTTTATGTGGTTTGATATCGACTACTGTCTCTGAGCCATCACTAATAGTAGTGATTTATTTTATATTTGCTCACTGAGTTTTATCTTGTTTTGTTTTCTTTCAATATACGTAGATGGGCTACTAGATTGCACTGTCTTGAGTGTTGTAGCCCTTTACTCACTTATGTCCTGTTACCAGCTGGTTTGGGCTATTAGCAGATATATAAGCATAAGAATCCATTCACTATTCTTGAGTAGAATCTGATTTTGGGTTATCAAGTGTGTGATGCAGACTGTCACCTATCCACCTCGAGAAGTAGTGGTGATAGTTGTGTGCACCAGATTCTAGTAGCAGCTGGGGTTCACACTCCGGGGGGGGGGCAGGATGCTGACAGTCAGCCACGCTTTTAACCACTGAGCCACCAGGATTCTCATCACATACAAGGGAACACTAATAAGATTAACAGTTGATTTCTCATCAGAAGAAATGAAGGCCAAAAGGCGATAAGATCACATATTCAAAATGCTGCAAGAAAAAAACAAAACTTTCAACCTGTCAACCGAGAATATTTTATGCAGCCAAACTATCTAAAGTGTAGGGAAATAAACACATTCTCAAGTAGACAAAAAACAGAAAGAATTTATTGCTAGCCAACCCGCCTTACCTGAAATAGTAAAAGAAGTTTTTCAGACTAAAAGAAAATGATACCAGTTATTCAAATCTACACACAACAAAATAAACAGCACCAATAAAGGTAATTATGTAGAAAATTTTAAAAGACTGTATAATTGCATATTTCTTCTTTCTTTTTTAACTAATTTAAAAAGCAATTGTATATAATAATACATATATAGTTACATTATTGGGCCTATAACATATAGAATAGCAATAGGTTTGACAAAAACAGCACAAAGGAAGTGGGTGGGGGCAAAGTTGTACTGGAGTAAGGAAATGGCACAAGCTGATCACTTGAAAGCACAGGAAGAAATGAATAAGAAAGGGTCAATAATAATAGGACAAAATTTATAAACATATACTACTTGTCTGTCTTCTCTCAGCTTCTTAAAAGCTATAAAGTAATAATTATAACAATGTATTGTTGAATTTTTAACAAACATAAATGTAACATATATAACAGTAATAGTATAAGAAAGGAGGGAACGGAGTCATGTAGGAATATTTCTATATATCACTGGAATTAAGTTAGTATAAATTTTAAATAGATACCAAAGAGTTAATATGCTTATTCCTAGCTCTAGAGCAACCACTAAGAAAAAAATGAAAATATAGAGGAGAAATTAGAATGTTACAATAGAAAATATTAACACAAAAAAATTGAAAAAGGAACAGAGGAATAAAAAATGAGACATATAGAACAAAACATAAACTGCAATTATAAATTCAACCTTTTCAATAGTAACATTAAATATGAATGGATTAAACAATCCAACCAAAAGGCAGAGACTGTCATCAGACTTGATTAAAAAAAACAAAACAAAACAAGATTTAACTATATGATGTCTACAGGAAACACAATTCAGAGATACAAATTGGTTGAGAGCAAAGGATGGAAAAAGATACATTGCAAACATAAGAGCAATGGAGTAGCTATATAAATATCAGACAAACTAAACAACAATAACAACAAAAAAAGTGTCACTAGAAATACAGATAAAAGATATTTCATAATGAAGAATGCATCTATCATTCAGGAAGATACAATGATTATGAACATATACGCACCTAACAACAGAGCCCCAAAATGCATAAAGCAGGGAGGAATAGACAATACAATAATAATAGTTGGATACTTTAATATACCACTTTCAATAATGGATATAACAACTAGGCCAAAAATTAAGAAGGCTATAGAAGGCCTGAACAACACTATAAGCCGACAAGACCTAACAGAAATCTATAGAGCACTCTACTCAACAAAAACAGAATATGCATTCTTCTCATGTGCAAGTGAAATATTCTCCAGGATAGAAAAAAACAAGTAAGGAGATAGAATTAGTAATCAAGTAACTACCCACAAAGAAACCACCAGGCCAGATGGCTTCACCACTGAATTCTACCAAACATTTAAACATTTAAAGAAGAAATACACCTATTCCTCACTTATCGACTGTCTTGTTATCTGACATTTTGCATTTACGACAATAGTAAAAAATCTATCCAATACTTTGCACGTTAATGACCCCACTGAACCACACACTCTCGCCACATACAGTTCACCACGTGCAGCTCATTCAAAGTGTGTGGATAGAGAAGCGGCACCACCCCTGGGGTATCTAACCCTAGTCTGGAACCTGAGGGGCACCTGACACTCCAGTTTGCACCTGCCCTCCCTTCTCCCAGCTCTCTCCTGGCACGTCCCACCCTCCACCTGTGTTCGCCTTGCACAAAGGTACCAGTTGGCAGGCACTGGGAGCAGGGCATGGGAGGCAGGCAGTGCTCACATCTGCATACTGCCCAGCCCATGCCACCCCACTTCCTGCACCAAGTGAACCATGGAGCCCAAGCTGGGACGCTGGGCAGCTGAGGACACCCAGGCAGCAGCCAGCAGCACGAATTTGGATTCTGGTGAGCAGAGGGAGGACAAGCCTGTGTCTACCATGACCACCACATGTACAGGGGTCACGGCTGCCCAGTTGGAGGGGAGGCCAGGGCAGGAAATCACGAGTATTTTGCGTAGTGCTGATTTTTGCATGATGACTTGGTCTTTGGAACCTCACCATGTCAATAAGTGAGGAGTGGATATAATACCAAATCTTCACATGCTCTTCTTATAAAAAAAAAAACAGAAAAGTGGTGTACACTTCCAATATATCAATATTACCTTGATACAAAAACCAAATAAAGACATCACAAGAAAAGATGTTATCCCTTATAAATACAGACGGAAAAATTCTCAGCAAAATCCTAGGAAACCAAATCTAATAACACATAAAGTGGATTGTACACCATGACAAAATGGAATTTATCCCAGAAATGCAAAGGTCGTTCAACATTTGAACACCAATAAATATAACAGATATCAATAAAATAAATGATAAAACCATACTGTGATGGTTAAGGTTTTGTGTCAATTTGGCTGGGCCATGATTCTCAATGATTTGGCAGTTAGGATGTATTTTGTCAGTTGTGTAATGATGTAATCAATTCCATTACGAGATCTGCTATGAGCAGCCAATCAGTTAAAAGGTAGTTTCATTGGGGGTGTGGTCTGCCTCCAGTATATCAATGGATGCTCCAGCAAGGCTCTCACTCTAGATCCTGCATCCAGCTTGTCATCCTCTGAGCTCCAGTTCATGGGACTTGATCTAGCAGCTTGCCTGCCAGTTTTGGGATTTGTCAGCCTCTGCAGCCTGTGAGCCAGTGGCCTGCCATCTTACCTGCCAGTCTTAGGATTTGTAGGCCTCTGCAGCTACATGAGTTAGGAGAAGTCCCCAGTCTGATGTCTGACCCACAGACTTGGGACTTGCCAGCATCTACAACCACGTGAGCCATTTCCTTGAAAT
This sequence comes from Loxodonta africana, assembly GCF_030014295.1. Classification (NCBI taxonomy): domain Eukaryota; kingdom Metazoa; phylum Chordata; class Mammalia; order Proboscidea; family Elephantidae; genus Loxodonta; species Loxodonta africana. Next base: position 221,371,485 of record NC_087343.1, read on the forward strand.
AAATCTCTTTCCCTCTCTCTTTGTATATATGCATGTATGTGTATATATATACATATATAGAACCCATTGCCGTCATTGAGTCAATACTGATCCATAGCGACCCTGTAGGACAGAGTAGAACTGCCCTGCAGGGTTTCCGAGGAGCGCCTGGTGGATTCAAACTGCCTACCTTTTGGTTAGCAGATGTAGCTCTTTACGACACCACCACGAGGGGTTTCCATATATACATACAGAGTTTTCTCAATTGGTTCTCAAGTCTGGTTAGTCTTAAAGATGTTGATGACTCTGCTTCCATCAGTAAAGAAGGCACTACTAATCTGTGGTGTGAGATGACAATAGATATGCAGGTATTGATGAAAGGTGAGGCTCTGGGTGATCGCATGTTTGAAACTTTTCTACAATTTTATCAGGATGAGAAGTATAAGGAAGCTGGTTGGTTGGTTCCACTTTCACTAGACAAAGTGGTGAAAGAAAGAGATGAGTTCAGGGCATCAGAGTCACAGCTAAAGCACCACATAAATGACCTCAAAGTTGCTGCTTTTTGTGTCCTGAAGGAAAGTCTTATTTCTTGTAGTAACAGAGTTGATATTGCCGAAAACCAAACTCACAGTCTTATCATGACAGTGGCTAAATTATAACGTCAATTGAATTCCCAACCTCAAATGGCATATGAAGTTAAAGTGAGGGCTTTGACTGGGAAGAAATGGGATCCTAAAGCTTGGATTTGGGACATATGGGTAGATAATCAGGAAGCTGGGGACATTGAGCCCCTAAATTCCATTGAATCACTCTTGCCAACAGAACCAAATCTCTCACTCACATCTGAGGCAATAACTCCATCATCTTTGTCTGCTAAGTCACCCTTCCCAATAAAAGCATTAGCCTCTCTACCCTCATCTGATAAGACCATCTGAGAAGTCTTTGAGTCATTGCCTGGGGCATCGCCTGAGACAGATGCCTTATAAGACATTGCTAAATGTTCTCAGAACACATCCCCATTTTTGTTTCCAGACTTACAATGATAATTAATACCCAGCGAGCCCCAAACGGTGAAGTGCAAAGTGTGGCCCAGGAGAAGCTACCCGTAAACCAAACCAAACCTGTTGCCATCAAGCCAATTCCAAATCATAGCAACCCTACAGGACAGGGTAGAGCTGCCCCATAGGGTTACCAAGGAATGGCTGGTGGATTCGAACTGCTAACCTTTTGGTAGGTAGCCAAGCTGTTAACCACAGACCACTTGGGCTCCAGGAAGTGGTGTGCTGCACTCCAAAAAAAAAAACTGCTTGACTTTTCTAATATACACAAACAGAAACCTAGGTAATGTGTGTGGGAATGGCTATTAAGGGTGTGGGATAATGGTGCAGGGAATATAAAGTTGGATTAGTCTGAGTTTATTGCTATGGGCCAACTAAGCATGGATTTTTCATTCAAAGTTTCAGCTCAAGAGGTTAGGAAAAGATCTAATTGTTTATTTGGTTGGTTCGCTGAAGCATGGATTATGTGGTGGCCTACACTAAATAAAATTGAAGTACCAGACTTGCTTTAGTATACTGTAGAAGAAGGCATCCAAAGGCATAGGAAAATTGGTATAATAGAGAGGATTTATCAGGTTAGGCCCACGGACTCACACACGAAGTGCCCAGAGGACACACCTTTTACCACAACAGAGAGGAACAAATTTGTGAAGGGAACCCCAGCATCCTTGAAGATTGCTTGATTGCTATTTTATGTAAGTCAGATTTGACAGTGGGAACTACGATAACTGAATTAAGTCACTTAACTCCAGTGGGGCTGATTGGGCTCCTATAGTGCTAGGGGCCAATCAACAAGGGCAAGGTGGATGTGGTTACCATAATGGACAGTGGAGCCAAAGCAGTAAGAACAACAGTCTGACTAGTGTGGAATTATGGCATTGGCTGTTTAGTCATGGTGTCCCTAGGAGTGAAACAGATGGGAAATCTACTATTTACTTGATCTGTAAAATGGAAGAATTCTAGGTCAAGTGAATGGCCCTCTAACTTAAATTGACAGAATAGAGATTCATGGCCCCTCAATCAATTCCCAGACTTGAGCCAGTTTACAGACTCATAACCCCTTGAATGAAGGGGAGGCCAGGTCCCCATAAGGAAGGACTCCACTGCACCTTCAGAAATTTATACTGTTTATCTTTTTCCCAGTCCAAAGGGATCTATGGCCTTTTACAAGAGTCACTGTTCATTAAGGAAAAGGAAATAATCAGACTTTTCAAGGACTACCAGGCACTGGCTCTAAACTGACACTAATTCAAGAAGACCCAAACATCACCGTGGCCCAACAGTCAGAGTGGGGGCTGGTGGAGGTGAGGCTATTAACAGAGTCTTACCTCATGTCCATTTCACAATGGGTCCAGTGGGTCCCAAACCCATTCTGTAGTGATTCCCCAGTTCCGGAATGCATAATTGGAATAGATATACTCAATGACTGGCAGAATGCCCACATTGGATCCCTAACAAGTGGAGTAAGGGTTATTATGGTAGGAAAAGTCAAGTGAAAGCCATTGGAGCTGCCAGTACCTAGGAAAAGTGTAAACCAAAAGCAATACTGCATTCCTGGAGGAATTGTAGAGGTCACTGCCACCATCAAGGACTTGAAGGATGCAGGGGTAGTGATACCCACCACATGCCTATTCAACTCTCCTATTTGGACAGTATAAAAATCAGATGAATCTTGGAGAATGGCAGTGGATTATCAAAAACTTAATCAGGTTGTGACTCCAATTGCTGCTGCTGTTCCAGATGTGGTTTTGTTACTTGAGCAAATTAATACATCTCCTGGTACCTGGTATGTAGCTACTGATCTGGCCAATGCCTTTTTCTCAATTCCAATTTCAAAGGACCACCAGAAGCAGTTTGCCTTCAGCTGGCAAGGCCAGCAAAGCACCTTCTCCCTTCTACCTCAGAGGTATGTCAACTCTCCAGCCTTATGACATAATTTAGTCTGCAGGGACCTTGATTGCCTTTCCCTTCCACGAGATGCCACACTGGTCCATTACATTGATGACAGTATACTGATTAGACCTAGTAAGGAAGAATTATCAAAAATTCCAGACTTACTGGTAAGAAATTTGCATATTAGATGGTCAGAAATTGACGTGAGAAAAATTCAGGTGCCTTCCGCTTCAGTGAAATTTCTAGGGGTTCAGTGGTTTGGGGCATGTTGAGATGTTCCTTCTAAAGTGACGGATAAGTTGATACACCTGGCCGCCTCCACAACTAAAAAGGAAGCACAATGCCTAGTGGGCCTCTATGGATTTTAGAGACAATATATCCCTCATTTGGGTGTGCTATTCTGGCCTATTTATCAAGTGGCTCAAAAAGCTGCTAGTTTTCAGTGGGACGCAGACAAAGAGAAGGCTCTGCAACAGGTTCAGACTACTGTGCAAGCCACTCTGCCTCTTGGCCTATATGATCACGCTGAGCCAATGGTTCCTGAAGTGTCAGTGGCAGATAGTGTTGCTGTTTGGAGTCTTTATCAAGCCCCTATTGGTGAATCACTGCGCAGACCCTTAGGATTTTGAAACAAAGCTCTGCTATCTGCTGCAGATGTCTACTCTTCTTTTGCAAAACAGCTTTTGGCTCATTACTGGGTCTTAGTAGAGACTGAACACTTAACCATGGGACACCAAGGCACCATGCGGCCTGAGCTGTCCATCATGAACTGGGTGTTGTCTAACACACAAAGCCATAGAAGTCAGAGGTGCACAGCAGCACTCCATCATTAAACAGAAGTGATATATACAAGATCAGGCCTGAGCAGAGCCTGAAGACACAAGCAGTTTACATTAGGAATTATCCCAAATGCCCATGGTCCCCACTCCAGATCACGTTACTTTCCTTCTCCCACTCTGCACCTATGGCCTCACAGGGAGTTCCTTATGATCAGGTGGCTGAGAAGAGAAATCTCATGCCTTGTGTACAGATGGTTCTGCATGAGATGCAGGCACTACTCAGAAGTGGACAACTGCAGCACTACAGCCCCTTTCTGGGACCTCCCTGCAGGACAGTGGTAAGGGAAATTCTCCCAGTGGTCAGAATATCGAACAGTGCACCTAGCTGTTCATTTTGCTTGGAAGGGGAAATGACCAGATGTGCAACTGTATACTGATTCATGGGCTGTGGCTAGTGGTTTGGCTAGATGGTCAAGTACTTGGAAGGAACATGACGGGAAAACTGGTGACAAGGAGGTATTAGGTAGAGTCATGTGAATAGACCTCTCTGAATGGGCAGAAGATGTGAAGATATCTGTCTCATGTGAATGTTCACCAAAGGGTGACCTCAGCAGAGAAGGATTTTAACAATCAAGTGGATAGGATGGCACGTTCTGTGGAAACCAGTCACCCTCTTTCCCTAGCTACTCCTGTCATAGCCCAATGGGCTCATGAACAAAGTGACCATGTGGCAGGGATGGACGTTATGCATGGGCTCAGCAACAAGGACTTCCACTCAGCAAGGCTGACTTGGCTACAGCTACCGCTGAGTGTCCAGTCTGCCAGCAGCACAGACCAACACCAAGCCCCTGATATGACACTATTCCTTAAGGTGATCAGCCAGTTACCTGGTGACAGGTTGATTACAATGGAAAACTTCTATCATGGAAAGAGCGGCATTTTGTTCTCACTGGAAAAGACACTTACTCTGGATATGGATCTGCCTTCCCTGAATGCAATGCTTCTGCCAAAACTACGGACTTACGGAATGCCTTATCTACTATCATGGTATACCATGCAGCATTGCCTCAAATCAAGGGACTCACTTCACAGCAAACAAAGTACAGCAATGGGCCCATGCTCATGGAATTCACTTATATATTTGATGCTGGCCACACTCTCAAGGAAACTCCCTTTTAACTGGCTACTCACAGCATATCCCATCATGGAGGTGATGGCATGTTATCAAATCTCATCATGGAAATGATCACATCATCAAACTACATCGTAACTGCCCAGCCACTGAGAATGGCGACCTAGCCAAGTTGATACATAACCTTAATGACTACAGTGGATTTGAACCACCAACCTTTTGGTTAGCAGCTGACTGTTTAACTGTTTGCACTACCCAGGGACTTAAGTAGGATTACTTTCCCTATTTTACTAAGGAGGAAACCAAAATCTGCAAAAGTTAGGGAACCTGCCCAAAGTTTCAGGGCTAGAAGCTGGAGTAGCCAATATACAGACCCAGAATGTCTGTTCCCTATTCCCACACTCTGCCTGGTAGCCTCCCATAAAATCAAAAGCTCCTCACAGGGCTGGCAGCCATGTGCCTTTTTTTATCTTTGTACCACCCAGGAACTGCATGACTGCCACTTGGTAGATGTTTAATAAATGATGGTTGAAAAAATAAACAAATGGATAAGTCATAAAGGATTTGATTACTTTTAACTTCTCACTATTAAAACTGCCAAAAGAATGGACAAATCAGTCTCAGAAGAAATACAACCAGAATGTTCCTTAGAAGTGCAGGAAACACCAATCACTAGAGAAGGACATCATGGTTGGCAAAGTACAGGGTCAGTGAAAATGAGGGAAACCCTCAGTGGGATGGATTAATACGATACACAATAGCCCCCAAAACGGACTCAAACATACCAGCAATTGTGAAGATGGAGCAGGACCAAGCAATGCCTTGTTCTGCTGTACGCTGGGTCACCATGAGTCAGAGTCAACTCAAAGGCAACTAACAACAACATGAAAACATAAGTACTTCTGGGAAGGGACCCATCTTAATCTCTTATTGGATTATCTGATCCAGCCTCTGGTTGTTAACACCTTAGCAAAGACATCAGGTAAAATTCCTAAAGAGTGCCAAAGACAAGCTCGGTAGACTCAGTGAATGTTTGTCTTTTTGTCTCCTTTCCCCTAGAAGAAAGGAATGTAGGGCAGAGGGTAGAAGACTGAGGTTTAGGAGGAGGGTCACCATGTAAAAAGGGAACGCACAATGCAGGGACTGACGACAGCAGAGATCCATTTCACCCCTCCACACTCTTGATTAGTGCAGGCTTATGCACATTGTTAAAAAATCAAGGGAAGTCTCCAACGCGGACCCTACTCACTAAAATGTCTACCACATGAGATCTTATTTAGCTTTAGAATTAGCAAAGTGCCTCCATGTACATGTCTCAGATAAGGTTTGCAGCAACCTACAGGTCCCGTGACTTTAGCAGGCAGTGATGGATGGAGCCGAGAATGAACCCTGAACCCAGGCTTCTCAATTCCAACCCAATTCTCCATCTCCGTATGCAGCACCCTCTCTCCAGGAAAGGAAGCGAATCTTTGTGTGGTTTCCATCTTCAGAGGTGGATAATTAACAGTGGAAATAGTGTGACTTTGCTGGTTTCTCTTTAAGTTTTTTAATGAATTTTATTTTTATTGCTGTTGTTGAGAATATACACAGCAGAACATACACCGATTCAACAATTTTTACATGTATAGTACAGTGACAATGATTACATTCTTCAAGCTGATTACATTCTTCTCACCCTCCTTTTCTGAGTTGTTCCTCCTCCATTAACATAAAGTCACTGCCTCCGAGTTTCCCGTCTAATCTTTCCAGTGGATGTTGTCAATTTGATCCCATACAGATAGTTCTTAAAAGAGCCCAACCTCTCAGTCAGTTCAAAACCAGGCAAAGAAATCAAAGAGGCCACAGAATGGCATCACAGCAAAACACTCTTCTTTGACACTGAGATCCTTTGCCCGCTCAAGAAGGTAACATGGGTATCCAGGCCGTGTTGTTCTTCAGGCTCAGAAGTGGGCAGTGTGAGGGGATCCCGTAGGGAGAATTTTTATCGAGGCAGAAATGTTCATGTTTTCCTTCAAAATCCCCCTGGTTTTTGAGAGCATGAATATCTACAAAAATTGAGAACTAGGATTAAAGAAAGGATATTCAATACAAAATACTCTCCACACGTGTCTCTCATTGGGCAAGGGGACAGGGAGAGGAAAGGCCTTTCCTTTGAGCAGCAGCCCAGTTGATAAAGTGGGTGTCAAGGAGTCTGGAGTTTAGTTTTGCCTTGGTGAGTGGTATGACTTGGCATAACTCACTGAACTTCTCAGACGGTCTATACTAAAAAAAGAATACTAAGTAGCTATAAAATGGGAATAATACTGCTTATATGATTTTCCTAACAAAGATATTGGTAAAACAAAGTAAGGTAAAATAATTAAAAGTTGTTACTGTTAGTTGCCATCGAGTCAGATCCGACTTGTGGCGACCTTACGTATAACAGAACGAAATATTACCTGGTCTTGTGCCATCTTCATGATGTTTGAGTCCATTGTTGTGGCTATTGTACCATGCTGTCCGACCTAGGGGGCTCATCTTTTGGCACCATATCAGACAATATTCTGTTGTGATCCATAGGATTTTCATTGTCTACTTTTTTTTTTTTTTAATTTTTATTGTGCTTTAAGTGAAAGTTTACAAATCAAGTCAGTCTCTCACACAAAAAACCATATACACCTTGCTACACACTCCCAATTACTCTCCCCCTAATGAGACAGCCTGCTCTCTCCTTCCACTCTCTCTTTTCGTGTCCATTTTGCCAGCTTCTAACCCCCTCCACCTTCTCCTCTCCCCTCCAGCCAGGAGATGCCAACATAGTCCCAAGTGTCCACCTCATCCCAGAAGCTCACTCTTCATGAGTATCCCTCTCCAACCCATTGTCCAGTCCAATCCATGTCTGAAGAGTTGGCTTCAGGAACGGTTCCTGTCCTGGGTGAACAGAAGGTCTGGGGTCCATGACCACCGGGGTCCTTCCAGTCTCAGTCAGACCATTAAGTCTAGTCTTATGAGAATTTGGGGTCTGCATCCCACTGCTTTCCTGCTCCCTCAGGGGTTCTCTGTCGTGTTCCCTGTCAGGGCAGTCATCGGTTGTTGCCGGGCACCATCTAGTTCTTCTGGTCTCAGGATGATGTAGTCTCTGGTTCATATGGCCCTTTCTGTCTTTTGGGCTCGTAATCACCTTGTGTCCTTGGTGTTCTTCATTCTCCTTTGATCCAGGTGGGTTGAGACCAACTCATGCATCTTAGATGGCTGCTTGCTAATGTTTAAGACCCCAGACGCCACTCTTCAAAGTGGGATGCAGAATGTTTTCTTAATAGATTTTATTATGCCAATTGACTTAGATGTCCCCTGAAACCATGGTCCCCAGACCCCTGCCCCTGCTACGCTGGCCTTCGAAGCATTCAGTTTATTCAGGAAACTTCTCTGCTTTTGGTTTAGTCCAATTGTGCTGACCTCCCCTGTACTGTGTGCTCTTTCCCTTCACCTAAAGTAGTTCTTATCTACTATCTAATTAGGGAATACCCCTCTCCACCCTCCCTCCCTTCCCCCTCTTGTAACCACAAAAGAATGTTTTCTTCTCAGTTTAAACTATTTCTCAGGTTCTTATAATAGTGGTCTTACACAATATTTGTCCTTTTGTAACTAATTTCACTGAGCATAATGCCTTCCAGGTTCCTCCATGTTATGAAATGCTTCACAGATTCCTCACTGTTCTTTATCAATGTGTAGTATTTCATTGTGTGAATATACCATAATTTATTTATCCATTCATCCATTGATGGGCACCTTGGTTGCTTCCATGTTTTTGCAATTGTGAACAGTGCTGCAATAAACATGGGTGTGCATGTATCCGTTCGTGTAAAGGCTCTTATTTCTCTAGGATATATTCCAAGGAGTGGGATTGCTGGATCGTATGGTAGTTCTATTTCTAGCTTTTTGAGGAAGTGCCAAATCAATTTCCAAAGTGGTTGTACCATTTTACATTCCCACCAGCAGTGTAGAAGTGTTCCAATCTCTCCCCAGCCTCTCCAACATTATTTTGTGTTTTTTGGATCAATGCCAGCCTTGTTGGAGTGAGATGAAATCTCATTGTAGTTTTGATCTGCATTTCTCTAATGGCTAATGATCGTGAACATTTCCTCATATATCTGTTAGCTACCTGAATGTCTTCTTTAGTGAAGTGTCTGTTCATATCTTTTGCCCATTTTTTAATTGGGTTATTTGTCTTTTTGCAGTTGAGTTTTTGCAGTATCATGTAGATTTTAGAGATCAGGTGCTGATCGGAAATGTCATAGCTAAAAAATTTTCCCAGTCTGTAGGTAGGCTTTTTACTCTTTTGGTGAAGACTTTGGATGAGCATAGGTGTTTGATTTTTAGGAGCTCCCAGTTATCTAGTTTTTCTTCTATGTTCTTTAAAATGTTTTCTATACTTTTTATGCCATGTATAGGGCTCCTACGTCGTCTCTATTTTTTCTTCCATGATCTTTATCATTTTAGATTTTATATTTAGGTCTTTGATCCATTTTGAGTTAATTTTTGTGCATGGAGTGAGGTATGGGTCTTGTTTCACTTTTTTGCAGATGGATATCCAGTTGTGCCAGCACCATTTGTTAAAAAGACTGTCTTTTCCCCCATTTAACTCTTTTGGGGCCTTTGTCAAATATCATCTGCTCATATGTGGATCGATTTGTCTGGATTCTCAATTGTGTTCCATTGGTCCATGTATCTGTTGTTGTACCAGTGCCAGGCTGTTTTGACTACTGTGGCGGTATAATAGGTTCTAAAATCAGGTAAAGTAAAGCCTCCTACTTTGTTCTTCTTTTTCAGTAATGCCTTATTTATCCGGGGTCTCTTTCCCTTCCATATGAAGTTGGTGATTTGTTTCTCGATCTCATTAAAGAATGTCCTTGGGATTTGGATCAGAATTGCATTAAATGTATAGATCGCTTTTGGTAGGATAGACATTTTTATAATGTTAAGCCTTCCTATCCATGAGTAAGGTATATTCTTCTACTTATGTAAGTCTCTTTTGGTTTCCTGCAGAAGTGTACTTTAGTTTTCTTTGTATAAGTCTTTTACATCTCTGGTAAGATTTATTCCTAAGTATTTTGTCTTCTTGGGAAAAAAAAAAGTTATTTTGTCTTCTTGGGGGCTACTGCAAATGGCATTGATTTGGTGATTTCCTCTTCAATGTTCTTTTTGTTGGTGCAGAGGAATCCAACTGATTCTTGTATGTTTATCTTGTATCCCGATACTCTGCTGAACTCTTCTATTAGTTTCAATAGTTTCTGGAGGATTCCTTAGGGTTTTCTGTGTATAAGATCACGTCATCTGCAAATAGAGACACTTTGACTTCTTCCTTGCCAATCTGGATGCCCTTTATTTCTTTATCTAGCCTAATTGCTCTGGCTAGGACTTCAAGCACAATGTTGAATAAGAGTGGTGATAAAGGGCATCCTTGTATGGTTCCCGATCTCAGTGAGAATGTTTTCAGGCCCTCTCCATTCAGGGTGATGTTGGCTGTTGGCTTTGTATAAATGCCCTTTATTATGCTGAGAAATTTTCCTTCTATTCCTATTTTGCTGAGACTTTTTATCATGAATGAGTGTTGAACTTTGTCAAATACCTTTTCTGTATCAATTGATAAAATCGTGTGATTCTTGTCTTTTGTTTTATTTATGTGGTGGATTACATTAATTGTTTTTCTAATGTTGAGCCATCCCTACATACCTGGTATGAATCCCACTTGGTCATGGTGAATTATTTTTTTGATATGTTGTTGAATTCTATTGACGAGAATTTTGTTGAGGATTTTTGCATTTATATTCATGAGGGATATAGGTCTATAATTTTCTTTTCTTGTGTCTTTACCGGGTTTTGGTATCAGCGATATGGTGACTTCGTAGAATGAATTTGGTAGTAGTCCATCCTTTTCTATGCTCTGAAATACCTTTACTAGTAGTGGTGTTAACTCTTCTCTGAAAGTTTGGTAGAACTCTGCAGTGTAGCCGTCTAGACCAGGGCTTTTTTTTTGTTGGGAGTTTTTTGATTATGTTTTCAATCTCTTCTTTTGTCATGGGTCTATTTAGTTGTTCTACCTCTGTTTGTGTTAGTTTAGGTAGGTAGTGTGTTTCTAGGAATTCATCCATTTCTTCTAGGTTTTCAAATTTGTTTGAGTATAGTTTTTCATAGTAATCTGATATAATTCTTTTAATTTCAGTTGGGTCTGTTCTAATATTGCCCATCTCATTTCTTATTTGGGTTATTTGCTTCCTCTCCTGTTTTTCTTTTGTCAGTTTGGCCAATGGTTTACCAATTTTGCTGAGTTTTTCAAAAAAAACAGCTTTTGGTCTTGTTAATTCTTTGGATTGTTTTTCTGCTTTCTATTTCATTTAGTTCAGCTCTAATTTTTATTCTTTGTTTTCTTCTGGTGCCTGTGGGTTTCTTTTGTTGCTCTCTTTCTATTTGTTCAAGTTGTAGGGATAGTTCTTTGATTTTGGCCCTTTCTTCTTTTTGGATGTGTGCATTTATTGATATAAATTGGCCTCTGAGCACCGCTTTTGCTGTGTCCCAAAGGTTCTGATAGGAAGTGTTTTCATTCTCGTTGGATTCTATGAATTTCTTTATTCCATCCTTAATGTCTTCTATAATCCAGTCTTTTTTGAGCAGGGTATTATTACATTTCTAAGTGTTTGATTTCTTTTCCCTGCTTTTCCTGTTATTGATGTCCACTTTTATGGCCTTATGGTCAGAGAAGATGCTTTGTAACATTTCAGTGTTTTGGATTCTGCTAAGGCTTGCTTTATGACCTAATACGTGTTCTATTCTAGAGAATATTCCATGTACACTAGAAAAGAATGTATACTTGGTTACTGTTGGGTGGAGTGTTCTGTATATGTCTATGAGGTCAAGTTGGTTGATTGTGGCATTTAGATCTTCCATGTCTTTATTGAGCTTCTTTCTGGATGTCCTGTCCTTCACCAAAAGTGGTGTGTTGAGGTCTCCTACTATTATCGTGGAGCTGTCTATCTCACTTTTCAATGGTGATAGTTTGTTTTATGTATCTTGCAGCCCTGTCACTGGGTGCATAAATATTTAATATGGTTATATCTTCTTGGCATATTGTCCCTTTAATCATTATATAGTATCCTTCCTTATCCTTTCTGATGGATTTAACTTTAAAGTCTGTTTTTTCAGAAATTAATATTGCCACTCCTGCTCTTTTTTGATTGTTGTTTGCTTGATATATTTTTTTCCATCCTTTGAGTTTGAGTTTGTTTGTGTCTCTAAGTCTAAGGTGTGTCTCTTGTAGGCAGCATATAGACGGATCTTGTTTTTTAATCCATTCTGCCACTCTCTGTCTCTGTATTGGTGCATTTAGTCCATTTACATTCAGGGTAATTATGGGTAGGTATTTAGTGCTATCATTTTGATGTCTTTTTTTTTGTGTCGACAGCTTCTTTTTCCCACTTGATTTTATGTGCTGAGTAGATTTTCTTTATACATTGTCCTTTCCTCATATTTGTTGTTGTGGATTTTGTTTCTGCTGAGTCTGTATTTTTCCCTTGTATTTTATTTTGATGAGTAGGATAGTTTGTCTCCTTTGTGGTTACTTTATTATTTACCCTTATTTTTCTAAATTTATAACTAACTTTTATTTCTTTGAATTGCTGTATCTTTTCTCCATATGGAAGGTATATGATTACATTTCTCAGTCCCTCTTTATTATTTTAATGTTTTCTTCTTTTACATAACAACATGGCCATTACCCTGTGTTTGGCTTTTTTTTTTTTTAAATCCTGATTTGTTTTTGTTTGTTTGTTTGTTTTGGATTTCCCTGACTGGGTTGACTTCTGGTTGCTCTGCCCAGTGTTCTAGTCTTGGGTCGATACCTGATATTATTGATTTTCTAACCAAAGAACTCCCTTTAGTACTTCTTGTAGTTTTGGTTTGGTTTTTATGTGTTCCCTCAACTTGTGTGTATCTGGAAATGTCTTAATTTCACATTAATATTTAAGAGACAGTTTTTCTGGATATATGATTCTTGGCAGACAATTTTTTTCCTTCAATTTTTTAAATATGTCATCCCATTGCCTTCTTGCCTGCATGGTTTCTGCCGAGTAGTCCGAGCTTATTCTTATTGGCTCTCCCTTGTAGGTGACTTTTCTTTTATCCCTCGCTGCTCTTATAATTGTCTCCTTATCTTTGGTTTTGGCAAGCTTGATTATAATATGTCTTGGTGACTTTCTTTTAAGATCTACCTTATGTGGAGTTGGATGATCATCTTCGATAGATGTCTTCTCATCTTTCACAATATCAGGGAAGTTTCCTGCCAACAAATCTTCAACAATTCTCTCTATATTTTCCGTTATCCCTCCCTGGTTTGGTACTCCAATCACTCGTAGGTTAAAGTCGAAAATAATCAAGTCAAAAATAATCAAGCTAGCTCACTCAAGCAACCCATAGAGGTATACCAAAACAAAACAAAGCAAGCAGCTATGACACAGTAAGCAAGCATAAACTAACACAATAACTTACAGATGGCTCAGAGACAACAGTCAATATCAAGTCACATAAAGAAATGGGCCATGATCACCTCAACAGGCTCTCAAAACAAAGATAGAATCTCAAGTGATTAAGGTTTCTTCATTTTTTTTTAATTCTTTTATCTGATTTTTCTTTAAATATATTAGTGCCAAGTGATTTATCTTCGAGTTCAGAAATTCTAGCTTCTACTTGCTCAGTTCTGCTCCTATGACTTTCTATTGAGTTGTCTACTTCTGTAATTTTATTGTTAATCTTCTGAATTTCTGATTGCTCTCTGTCTATGGATTTTTCCAGCTTATTAAACTTTTCATTATGTTTCTGAATAATCTGAGTTCTTCAGTTGCTTTACTGTGTGTTCCTTGGCTTGTTCTGCGTATTGCCTCATTTTCTTCCTGATGTCTTGAAGGGTTCTGTATATTAAACTTTTGTATTCTGCATCTGGTAATTCCATGAATGCACTTTCATCTAAAAGATCCCCGGATTCTTTGTTTTGAGAGCCTGTTGAGGTGATCATGGCCCATTTCTTTATGTGACTTGATATTGACTGTTGTCTCTGAGCCATCTGTAAGTTATTGTGTTAGTTTATGCTTGCTTACTGTGTCATAGCTGCTTGCTTTGTTTTGTTTTGGTATACCTCTATGGGTTGCTTGAGTGAGCTAGCTTGATTATTTTCGACTTTGGAGCTCTGGTGTCCTGTCTCCAGCTGGCTAGAGTTGTTATCAGGTATATCAGCCTAGGAGTCCATTCAGTTTTCTTGTACAAATTCAGCTCAGGTTTCCAGGTAGCTGATATCAAGCGTGTGGTACAGGCTCTGTCCTACAGTCTTAGAGGGGCAGGGGTGATTGGTGTATATACCCATATCTGATTGTAGCAGGGGGTCATGCTCTGAACAAGGCAGGGGGCTGAGAACCGACCAAGTGTCTCTGAGGAAAACTCGTCTCTGTTCTCTAGAGCGTGCTGGTGGGTGGGCTCTGCAGAGGGACCATGGGCACCCAAAGATTTTGTTGTAAGGACTGGGAGGTACCAGTTATACCTGGGCCCCTGTCGCGGGTGGCTGGGCGACCCAAGTGGAGGCACCAGTCCTTAGGTCCCTGTTGTGGGTAGGTGAGGACCTTGTTTAATAGGCAGAGGAATGACAAACATCAAACACCCATCTCTTCACCACACCACTGAAATGGTTGGAGTTTGCCAACAAGGGCCTATTCTCCCGAAATAGGCCCACATAGCTCCATGCAGAAGGGAAAGGTGCTCAAGGTCCCCAGACGGTTTATGCCTGGACAGGAGCCGCTTCTGTCCTGAGCTCCCCCAGTTAATGGATCTAGCAAATTATCTTTTCCCCCCATTTGCAAATTTTTTCCTTCCCCAAGGCTGGGAGGACAGCTCTAGGTGCTCACCAGGGTCTATCTCAGGCCCAGGGATTCAGCCGCTGAAGCCGGCTTGGGGTTGGGGGGGGGCCGCGATAAAATATACATAAGTCCTTAGCTTTTGCCGAAAGCGCCCTTCTGCTCAGGTCCCGGAGATGTGAGTGGGCTGTGTGGCTGGCTGCTTCTCCCTGAGGGAACTGCGGCCGAATGCTAGGACCAGCCCGCCACTGCTGCTGCCGCTGCTCCAGGAATGGTGCCTGAGGGCTCCCCGCGATTCAGGTCTGGCAACTCTCTCCGCCTCTGAACGGTCTCTTCCTTCCCCTGCTTCTCAGGTCTTTGTCTAAGCTTGCCTTTGATGCTCAGGGATCCCAGGTTGTCAGAACTATACTCCTTTCACTTGTTTTTTCGGGTCTTTGTCGTAAAGAGGGCTCGCCGGAAGCATCCGTCTATTCCGCCATCTTGGCTCCACCCACCCATTGGCTACCTTTTGGGAACAGATCACTGCACCTTTTTTCCTAGTCTGTCTTAGCCTGGAAGTTCTCCTGAAATCTGTCCACCATGGGTGACCCTGCTGGTATTTGAAATAAAGTGGCATAGCTTCCAGCATCACAGCAACATGCAAGGCACCACAGTACAACAAACTGACAGACAGGTGGTAGTAGAAGTTACTAAAAATATATAAAAGCCTATAGGAATATCAGATGTTGTGGTTAAAAATTATCTATTTCTGTTACTACAAATTAAAAAAGACAGAAATAATGTACTTTGTGTATTAATATTTGAATTCTGAAGGTTAAAGTTTTTCCAAAGAATGAAGCAGTTTTTTATTCTATGGTGCTTCTGGAGCAACTATTTATTTTGTATCCACATTGAGCCAAACCAAGGAAGAACTAGTATGGACCGATTACTGCCCGTGTGTTTGTGCAATATGGATTAATATTTTACTCAGCAAACAATAGTTAAAAGTTTTTCAAATCTGTATTTGTTTCAATAAATCCACAAAAAATAATAATAGGTCTGAGATTCTAAAAGGCTGAATTCTTCCTGATTTCTCTTTTAACTTTCAAAGTTCCACTTTGAGGGACACATATATTTTTCCCGAGCTTTAAATTACTTTATTCAATGTGCCCGAGTGATCTGTGTCTTACACGGCTGTTTTTTTGTTTTTTTTTTTTGTTTTGTTAACATAACAGTGTTATTGATGTACAATTCATAATTCATCTACTTAAAATACACAATTCAATGGCTTTTAGTATATTACTGAGTGGTGCAACCAACATCACAATCTAATTTGAGAACATTTTCACCACCGTAAAAAGAACCCCGTACCCATTAGTAGTCAGCTACCACCGGGAAATAGTTCCCTCTCAAATTCCCCTCAGCCCAAGAGATCACAATACAGGGTCCTAGACAGAGCTGGAGAAAAATAGAGAACAAAATTCAAACTCACACACAAAAAAACCAGACTCACTGGTCTGACAGAGACCGGACAAACACTAAGAATATGGCCCCCAGACACCCTTTGAACTCAGTACTGAAGTCGGTACTGAGGTTCACCATTCAGCCAAAGATTAGACACATTTATAAAACAAACAATAACACAAGTAGTTCGACCATGTATATGAGACTAAATGGGCACACCAGCCCAGGAATAAGGACGAGAAGGCAGGAGGGGACAGGAAAGCAGGACGAATGGAAACGGAGAACTCGAGGTCGAGAAGGGGAGAGTGTTGACATGTCACAAAACAATAGGTATATTAATTGTTTAATGACAAACTAATTTGCTCTGTAAACCTTTACCTAAGGCACAATTAAAAAAAAAAAAAAAAGAATTCCCCTCCACCCTAGGAACTTCTGTCTGCAGATTTTCCTATCTGAACACTTCATAGAAATGAAATCACGGGGTATGTGGTCTTTTGTGACTGGCTCCTCTCACTTTGCATAACACTTTTGAGGTTCAGCCACGTCGTAGCATGTATGACTATACCACATTATGTTTATCCATTCATCCTTTGATGGACATTTGGTGGCTTCCTTTTTTTTCACTATTATAAATAACACTGCTATAAACATTCGTGTACACATTTTTATGTGGACTTATGTTTTCATGTCTTTGGGGTATATACCTAGAAGTACATTGCTGAGTCATATGGTAACTCTATGTTCAGCTTTTTGAGGAACTGCCAGACTGCTTTGCACCAGTGGTGTCGGAGGCTCAGGGCTGATTTTTGAAGACTGACCTGTAAGCCTCCCTCTTTAGACAAGAGTTTGGATCTTGCTGTGTGATCTTGGCCTATTAGCTACCAACGATGACAACAGCACCTTACCATCACTGCCTCCTCTGTACCTTGGGGATAATAGCACCTTCCCTGAGAACTGATGTCTGGATCCAATTAGTTGATACTGGCAGATCAGCAGCCCAGGGTCCCAGGTATACAGCAGGGGCTCAGGCAATACTGGAGACCTGCCATGGCTTGCTGTCACTAGGAAAATGACAAGAGTGATGACCCATGGCCTACAAAACCATCTGGAGTCTCCATTTCCAAAACAGGGCAGGCTGCCACAAGGGCAACAGGCAGGTTAGGCAAGTCCTAGCATAGTGCAGCCAGAAAAAAGCTTTTAGGTGAGGACAAAACCTGCTTCTCTCATCTGCCCCCAGCTCAGGTAGGGAACAGCAAGACACTCACCACTCCAGCCTGAAATGAGAGGATGAAGAACACTGAGAATACCTTCCAGCAAGGAGACCCACACAAGCAGGGGAGCAAAGAGGTAGTATTCTGCCAGAACTTGAAATAACTGGTCCATTTGGATGTTTGATTTTTTTTTTCCCCTTATATTTCTTTAAGCTATAGAAGAACTCAAAACTCCCCACATCATGTGTTCCAGAAAGGACTAACCTTAGATGAACTGACCAGAAATACTGTAGCCCATTTCAATTTCTGTTCCTCTGGTGGGGGAAATCCTCTGTGGTGAGGCCTTAAAGCCAATTTCAAAAACAAAATCAAGCAACACCACCACAAAACCAAAAAGTGGGTTAAGGCAGCGACCCGTGGGTGTCGGCCCGAATTTCAGACCAAAGTGGAACCAAGGCATCAACATCCCGCCCCTTCCTTGCCTCTCCCCTATGCTTTTTCAAGAGAGGGGTGCTCAGGCGCACACTTCTATTTAGCACAACTATGTAATCTTTTTTTTTTTTTTATGTAATCTATCATCAAGGAACTGCTAAGAGGAACCTGGAGGACGACTGAAAATTTTCCGAAATTTTAGGAAGGTAGGTTGAGAGGTGGCAAGCAGCAGTAAATATTTAGAAAATAAAAAGGAGATTCATGTAAAATCCGATTAACATCCTGGCTTCCCTAGGTAATCTCTTTGGAAAGGTGACGTACGTATTTGCAGTTTATCAACTCGTAAAGATGGCACTGGGGTTTTGTTTTTTGTTGTTGTTGTTGTTTTTACCAGAGGGGGTAAATTACTGAAATAGTTTTTAGAAGATGGACAGCCAGTTCATGACACCCGTTCTAAAGAGCAGAAACGAACACCTAGCCACGACCCCTGCAAGGCCGCGGCCGCTCACCATTCGCGAAGCTCTGGAACAAGGAGAGGGCCAGTATCCACATGCCCCTGCCGCTGCCCGGCCTCCCGCGACGCGCCCGCCCGGCCCCGCGCGCTGCGCCCGGCTCCGCTCGCCACCTGCCCGCGGCCGCCGCCCGCCCGCCGCCGCCGCCGCCGCCGCCGCCGCCGCTGAGGACGCGCCGCCGGCGCAGCCGACGCTGCTGCCGAGCCGCCTGGGCACGCGGCGCGGCCGGGCTCCGGGGCGAGGGCTCCGCGGGCCGCCGCGCGCTGCGCGCCCGCACACCTGCTCCCGGGCGCCGGCGCGCCGAACGCTGCAGCCCGAGCAGGGCGGCGGGGCGGCGGGCCCAGGTGCGCTGTCAGCTCCGGGGGCCCCGGGCAGGTCCGCAGGTGCAGCGCGCCGCAGCCGCGGGCATGAGCTCGGGCCCGGGACCCGGAGCCCAGGAGCCGCGGGCGGCAGCCTCCGACTCGGGTGGGTGCGCGGCGCGAGCCCTCAGCCTCCGCAGCCAGGCAGCAGGCGGGCGGGCAGACTCATCTTTCCTCTTCTCGGGCCCTAATTACATTGATCCCTCTGCTACCCTGCCTGCCTGGTTGCCTGGGCGCTAAGCCTGGGTAGGCAGGGACCCTTCCTCTGCCTCTGGCCGCGGGGGCGCTCTGCGGTAAGAATCCAGAGTGCAACGGAGGGTGGAAGGACAGAGAGGCCTCAGACTCAACACAGAAAATTAAAAGTGGACTGGTCTTCTGCTATCTGGATGCTGGGTCCTTCACTGAAACCTAGTTTTTCCATTACGGTTTATATCATCTTTATTCCAGACATCTAAAGAAATATGACATTCACTCATAAGTTTGCCAACTTCATATCACTAACCAAAATAGTATGCGTTTAATTTAACAGGTTTTATTTTTCAGAGCATATTAACAGTCATTGTTTCTTCAGGCCCCCCCGTCCCGGCCACACAATGCCGGTGGTGATGGTGGTACATGGGGTCTGTTTGACTCATAGTGACCTTACCTACAACTGAAGGAAACACTGCCCAGTCCTGCAACATCCTGACAATGTTGCTATGTTTGAGCCCATTGTTGCAGCCACTGGGTCAATCCATCTCGTCTAGGGTCTTCCTCTTTTTCGCTGATCCTCTACCAAGCATGATGTCCTTCTCCAGGGAATGAACCCTCCTGATAACATGTCCAAAGTACATTAGATAGTCTCTCCATTTTTGATTCTAAAGACCATTCTGGCTGTACTTCTTCCAAGACAGATTTGCTTGTTCTTCTGGTAGTCCATGGGATGTTCCATATTTTTCTCCAATACCTTAATTCAAAGGCACGAATTCCTCTTCAGTCTTCCTTATTCATCGTCCAGCTTTCGTATGCATATGAACCAATTGAAAATACCGCGGCTTGGGTCAGGCGCACCTTAGTCTTCAAAGTGACATCTTTGCTTTTTAACACTTCAAAGAGCTCTTTTACAGCCCATTTGCTCAATGCAGTATGTCCTTTGATTTCTTAACTGCTGCTTCCATGGGTGTTGATTGTGGATACAAGTAGAATGAAATCCAAGGCAACTTTAATATTTTGTCTGCTTTTCATATTGTTGCTAATTGGTCCAGTTGTGAGGATTTTTGTTTTCTTTATGTTGAGCTGCAATCCATACTGAAGACTGTAGTCTTTGATCTTCAACAATAAGTACTTCAAGTCTTCTTCACTTTCAGGAAGCAAGGTCGTGTCTTTGACCAGTATTTTTAGAAGTAGATCACCAGGTCCTTCTTCCCAGTCTGTCTTAGTCTGGAAGCTCTGTTGGAATCTGTCCACCAAGGGTGACCCTGCTGGTATTTGAAATATGGGTGGCATAGCTTCCAGCATCAGAGCAATAAGCAAACCAGCACAGTAAGACAAACTGACAGACAAGCGGTGGACAATACCCGTAGGAGATAGTTATTAATCAATAAAAGGTTCTTTTCTCAGATGAGGAAGAAGATTTTGAGAAATGTGACCTGTGCAACAATAAGCAAGTAATTGCCAGGCAAAACTCAGTTCCCTAACTCCCAGACCAGTGTCGTAGCTGTTGTTATGTATTTTGGCTTCCTCACATTGTCTTCCCATTCCCTACTGTTTCCGGGGATCATTCCCTAGACTATAAATATAAACTATACGGCATGGGATTTCCAGATGACCATGGAGAACTGGACACAAGCTCAACTCATTAACCTCACTCAAATGACAATGAAAGAATTAAGTTCTCAAGGACAAAGATAATGGAATGGAAGATGGCTATAGACAAGAGATGCCAATAAAATTTGTAGGTATTATAGGGTGAATTGTGTCCCTCTCAAAAAAGATCATTGAAGTCCTAATCCTTCATACCTGTGAATGTGACCTTGTTTGTAAATAGAGACTTTGAAGGAGCCATCAGTTAGGTTAGCAAGAAGTCCTGCTGGAGCAGGGTAGGCCCTAATCCAATCTAAGCGGTGTCCATATAAAAGAGGAGAAGGGACATGGACAGATAGAGAGGGAAGATGGCCATGTGAAGATGGAGGCAGAGATGGAGTTATGCTGTCACATGCCAAAGGACATCTGGGGCCACCAGAAGTTAGAAGAGGCAAAGAAAGTTCTTCCCATAGAACTTTTAGAGAAAGCATAGCCCTGCCAACACCTTGAATGTGGAGAGATTAAATTTCTATTGTCTTAAGTCCCCCAGTTTGCAGTACTTTGTTACGGCAGCCCTAAAAGACAAAGATAGCAGGGAAGGGGAGGCAGTGTGCTACCTGACTTGGAAGGAGAGATTTTGTCTGGGGAGGAAGGAACCAACAAGATGCAAGGTGATTCAGACTCTAGAATTTCAAAATGGCTCAGAGCAAGGAGACACCAGGCACTCTGAAGGTGGGAGGTCTTTATGGAGCAGATGGTATCCAACATCCCCCCTCTTCCTCAGGCAGCCTGGTGTAGGCATCTCCCAAATCCTGCCAGGAGACTTAGACAAACCTCCAGAAACCCCGTGGACAGGGTGCGTGTCACTCTAGAAAAAAGGATTTAAGTGAAAATCCACACCCCTAACCTGAGTGCTTCCTTTCCCTTCGCTTGAACTCCAATACAAAGGCAGCCAAGCTTACACTACCCTGCCTGCACCCTCTGCCCATAGTGAGAGTGAAGACTGCTCTGTGGGGAGGCTGAACTTCACAAGACAAAAAATCTATTGATACTGACATTTGAGTGATCACAATGGGAAAGCCAGGTATCCACCTAATTACCCTAGAGACAACTTCCTTAATTAAGGAGCCTATCTTTGCCACCCCACATGTATGTACATAGAGTTTCCTCTTGATGCTTTAATTCCCTCTCTGAAATATGAATGCACATCCAAGGACTAACAGACATTTTAGGAAAGTCTCCAACATAGAAGAAACAAATTCCAGTAGGAAAAAAAACAACAACACAAAATGCAGCGCAGAAGGAAACTTAGAAAAATCTTGTAATTCACTACCCCAGAGAAATAACATTAAAAAAAGGAAAGATATTGTAAGTTGGAAACAAGAATATAATGTTATAAAAAGGACTATTTAGAGACTAAGAATGAGCTCTTCAAAAGTGACAATATGGTAACAGAAATTAAAATGCAATAGAGTTACTGGAAGAGAAAGTGGTGAGAAAAGTCCCAAAGAGTAGAACCAAAAGAGAACGGATGAAAAATAGGAGGGAAAGAAAAAAGATAATAAGAATGAGTCAAGGAGAACCAACATCAGAATTGAGAGGAGTTTCAGAAAAAGAGAATAATGAATATGGAGGAAATAATATCAGCTAAAAGAATTTTGGAGTTTCCCAGAACTGAAGGACATAAGCTTTTGGAATGAAAAGGTTCACTGAATACCCAAAACAAAAAATAAAAGAAGAAAGAATAAAAAGACCCATTCCAAGTCACTTCATTATGAAATTTCAGACCACTGGGGATTTGGAGAAGATCCTAAAAGCTTCCTAAAACCATCTGCTTTAAAGGATCACAGTTCAGAAGGGTATCATATTTCTAAACAGCAATCCCAAATGCTAGGAAACAGAGGAGCAATGTCTAAAAATCTAAATAAAAAAAAAAGAACCACCAACCTAACCCAGCCCAAGCATCAGTCTACCAGTAGTGTAAGGTAAGGGTAAAAGTAAACAAGATCTCCAAAATGCTCTCTTCTGTGAGTCCTTTCTCAGGAAGCTACTGGAAGACTTACTTTACCAAAACTAGGGAATAAACCCTGAAAGAGAAGACATTTCTCAGGCTTTTCCCTAGAAAGAAAGAATTTCTACAGGAGAAAGGCAAAGAAGGTCCCCAGAATGACTGAGAGAGGAGGCCCCAGGACAAGATCCAACCAACCAGGAGTGGATCCAGTCCACAGTAGAGCAGAGGACAGAGGACTCCCAGAGTACAGTTTCCCAAAGAACATTACCAAGAGATCACCCGATGCTTCTGAATGAATTGAGATATTTATAGTTCTTTTTGAATGTATGGAATTAATAAATGATACAAACCAAAACCAAACCCATTGCCGTCGAGTCAACTTCAACTCATAACGACCCTATAGGACAGAGTAGAATTGCTCCATAGGATTTCCAAGGAGCAGCTGGTGGATTCGAACTGCTGACCTTTTGGTTAGCAGCCAAGGTCTTAACCACTGCACCACTAGGGTTCCATTCTGATGATAACAAAAAAACCAAAACAAACCCACTGCCATTGAGTAGATTCTGACTCATAGCGACCCTATAGGACAGAGTAGAACTGCCCCATAGAGTTTTCAAGGAGCGCCTGGTGGATTCGAACTGCTGACCTTTTGGTTAGCAGCTGTAGCACTTAACCACTATGCCACCAGGGTTTCCATTTTGATGATAGACATGTAGAAAACTAAGCAAATGAAAGAAAAGAAGCACCTATGAGCATCAGGAATAACAAAAATTTGCACAAGAAAGGAAATGTAATCTTAGGATTCTATTGGCACAACTGTGATACAGGCATCATGTAAATATTGAAACTGTATTAACCAAAGTTATTATACATGTATATCGGAAGGAATTGGGGGAGGAGAGGAGGCATAAGAGAACCAGAACGACATTACCCATAGCAGGAAGCCAATAGATAATTTCTACCACTAAACAGAATGAAGGAATCATGATATAAACAAGTTATCGAGAAATATGGGGTAAACAACAGGGAAAAAAAAGTCAAACAGCTGTTTCTGGGGAGTACAGCTTGGGGGTGAGAAGGGTTGGAGTAATTATCTTTTTTTTAATGCCAGAGTAAAATGGTATTTAAAAAAAGAAGAAATGGTATTTAAAAGAAATCAATGGCCTCATCAACAAACGAATGGAAAAACAAAATGTGGTACGTGAATTCAGTGGAATACTACTCAGCCAGTAGAGAGAAATGAAGTCTTGATACATGCTAAAGAATGGATGGAGCTTGAAGACATTCTGTTG
Source organism: Loxodonta africana (assembly GCF_030014295.1). NCBI lineage: Eukaryota > Metazoa > Chordata > Mammalia > Proboscidea > Elephantidae > Loxodonta > Loxodonta africana. The sequence continues at coordinate 221,395,240 of NC_087343.1, forward strand.
AATGAAATTAGCCAATCACCAAAGGACAAATATCGCATGATTTCACTTATATACAAAGACAAGAAAAGGCAATGTATAGAGAACAAAGTTTATTAGTGGTTACCAGGGGCAGGAGGGAGAGGAAAAAGGGGGGTTAATAGTGACAGAAGAAATTGCATTGATTAAGGGTAAGGTTGCACAGTTGATTATTGTGATTGCTGTCAATAAGTTGCATACATGTGAAAAGTTGAATTGGTAAAAGCTGTGTGATAGATATATTTACAACAATGGGAAAAAAAAAAGGAGTAGCTGCTGTGGCTACTTATGTACAACCAAACACCTCATGGAATTTGGCTCTTTGGCTTGGTGGTTTAGGGTCATGGTTTCAGAGGACATCCCAGTAAATTGGCCTAATAACATGCTTAGTGCTTCTTTTCTACCTCCTAGTTCGTTGCATAGAGCCTGGAGTCTTAAAAGCTTGCAAGTGACCATCCAAGGCACAACAGTTGGTTTCTATTCACCTGGAAGAACAGAGGAAAAAGAGTTAGGAATAGGAGGAGGATATGGAATGTGTGGATAATTGCCTCCAGGAACAACTGCCGTGAGACCAGAAGAACTGGATGGTGCCTGGCTACCATTACTGAACATTTTGATCAAAGATTCCCTAGAAGAATCCTGATCAAAAGGGGTAAAATGCAAAACAGAATGTCAAATTTTCATGGACTCTAAACTTCCTGAAGCCATGGAGGGTGGATGAACCCCTGAAACTGTTGCCCTGAGATAATCTTTAAAACAAACCAAAAATATCCCCTGAAGTCGTCTTAATACCAAACAATAGTTTAACTAAACCCACTGCCGTCAAGTCAATTCTGACTCAAAAAAAGGTCTTCCCTGAGCATTATGCTCTTTTAAGAACTATCTACCACTACCACCCAGTGCCACCAGGTCGATTCTGACTCATAGCGACCCTATAGGACAGAGTAGAACTGCCCCATAGAGTTTCCAAGGAGCGCCTGGCGGATTTTGAACTGTCAACCCTTTGGTTAGCAGCCATAGCACTTAACCACTACACCACCAGCGTTTCCTAAGAACTATCTACATGGGATCAAATTGGCAACAACAACTTGAAAGATTAGACAGTAACCTTAGGGGGCAGGGGATTTGTGTTAACAAGGGAGGAACAACTCAGAAAAGGTAGATGAGAATGGTTGCACAACTAAGAATATAATCAATGTCACTAAACTGTACATGTAACCCAAAAACCCAGTGCCGTGAAGTCGATTCCGACTCATAGCGACCCTATAGGACAGCGTAGAACTGCCCCAGAGAGTTTCCAAGGAGCGCCTGGCAGATTTGAACTGCTGACCCTTTGGTTAGCAGCCATAGCACTTAACCACTATGCCACTAGGGTTTCCAATTTTAAGTGTAACCCCAAAAACCCAGTGCTGTCGAGTCGAGTGTAGAAACTGTTAAATTGGTGTGTGTTTTGCTGTGTGTATTTTCAACCACAATAATAAAATTAGAGGAAAAAAAATCAAAGGCATAAAGGCAGAGTGACTTTCTTACGAGGCTAATGAATGACCAGGGTAAGCTTTCCCGTCCAGCTGTTTCAGGGTATCTAGGTTCTAGCGACCCTATGAGTCGGAATCGACTCGAAAGCACTGGGTTTTTCGGTAGGTTCACTGGAGGAGCCCTGGTGGTGCAGTGGTGAAAGCACTCAGCTATTAACTGAAATGTCTGCAGTTCAAACCCACCAGCCAGTCCACGGGAGAAAGATGTGGCAGTCAGCTTCTGTAAAGGTTTACAGCCTTGGAAACCATATGGGGCAGTTCTACTCGGTCCTGTAGGGTTGCTGTGAGTCAGAATCTACCCCATGCCAGTAGGTTTCAGGTTCACTGGCCAAGCCTAAGCTAGTCCTGTGCATGGTTGGGCACCACCTGGTGGCGGATGCCTGAACAGGCTTAAATCTTGATAGGGCTGCTTTGTGTGGTTGCTTGGGACTTCCAGGAGGGTGGCAATGATTTCAGGACTCTCTCTGGATGGTGCAAACAGTTAACACGCTCAGCTACTAACTGCAAGACTAGAGGTTCGAGTCCACCCAGAGCCACCTCGGAAGCCCTGGTGATCTACTTCTGAAAAATCAGTCATTGAAAACCCTGTAGAGCACAGCTCTACTCTGACACACATAGGGGCGACATGAGTTGGAATTAACTCAATGGCAACTTTTTTTTTTCCCGATGATTAGGCACCTGTTTGATGGGGGTTCCATCAGGGGAAAGTGAGTTGGGGTAATACTGGGAACAAGGGGACACATCCTTTGTCTTCTCCTCACTTTTTGAAATGGGGCCTCCTGCCATCCCCCTCCTAATCTCATCTCCAGCCTGTCTTCTCTCTCCCCTGGGCAGACAGTCTGAGCCTATCACCAGTTATATGATGTCTGAGTCTTGAAAATCATTTTTACTGTTCGCACAGAATAGGAGAATCACTGTTTTTTAACTTTGAAGTATTCACAATACATGTATCACTTAAAGTAAAAAGAAAAACAATTAAACAAACACACAAACAACCAACCAAAGACTGCCATAAACCAGGTCATCTAGTTCTCTTTACTACTTTCTAATAAATGTCAGCTAAATCTGCTGAGGAAAAGGAAAATTGACAATATATGTCTTTAGGAGCCCCAGGGCAAAATGTATGACATTATTTACTTTTATTTTAAAAGCTCAGTGCTTAACAAATCTTCGCTTACAGGGTAAAAAAAAATCTGTCCTTGTAGCCAACCCTAGCTCTTTTTTTTTTTTCACTTTAAGAAATCTCTCAGTTAGGAGGCAAGAAGTCCAAATTCAGGGCGCTGGCTCTAGGGGAACGCTTTCTCTCTCTGTTGGCTCTATAGGAAGGTCCTTGTCTTTTCAGCTTCTGTTCCTTGGCTCCTTGGTGGTCTTCATGTGGCTTGGCATCTCTCTTCTCCCACCTCTGCTTCTCTTGCTTGGTTATTTAACCTCCTTTATATCTCAAAAGAGATTGACTTAAGACACATCTTACAGGAAACCTATCTCATTAACATAACAAAATCCATTCCCAAATGGTACCATAGCCACAGTAAATGAATAATGTCTTTTATAAGGATCAGCACAAAGCTGGTTCCTATGAGGCGGAGGTTAAGATGTCCCAAATGTCCAGCTTTTCCAAGCTGCTGTCCCACTCCATCATCTCTAACATCAGCTACTCCCTCTGCCCTCAGTACTCTCCCTCCTGTCTTTGGATTCCCTAGTTCGCTGCAACAACGTCTCACAGAACTCACGAACATTATGAAGGAAATGGCTTACTGGGTTGTGGAGGCTGGCAAGTCCCAAATTCGTGGGTCAGGCACAGACTTATCCTTGGCCCTCAGTCCCTGCCCAAAGGCACTCAGCTTTCTTGCTCCATGGGCTGGGAAGCCTACTGTGCTGTCTCCTTTGGGTCTCTTCCTCTTTGGTGGAGTCGGCTCTTCTCTCTGCTCTGGAATTGGCTCCCTTTTAAGGCAAAACCGACCAGTCCCTTGGTGGGCCACAATTATCTTATTTGCATAGCCCCACCCAATCACCTGGGTGGGAGTCACAAGACCATGACTGGAAGGGCCACACAGTAATTAATCGCATGGCACACAGGCAAAGAGGTGATGATTTACAACACATATTTTTGGGGACACAATTCAATCCACGACAATATCCTACCCTGGTTGATTACTATTAATTGTTTTCTGCAGGCAGCTTTAGCCACACCTTCTTCAGCTTCATATTTCTTTGGTTCCTAAAAGCTTTAGATAATAATATACTATATAAACTTTATTATTTCTCATTTAACATTAGCATGGATCCCAGCAAAGTAACCTTTTTTTTTTACTAGAAATTAGTTTTTTGTTGTTGCTGTTTTATGTTACTCGTGCTAGGTTTTTTGTTTTTATATTGTGCTTTAGATGAAGGTTCATTCAACAACGAATACGCATATTGTTTTGTGACATTGGTTGCCTACCACCCTAACTCATTTTTGTTACAGTTTGCATTTATTTATTCAGTAAAATTCTAGAACAGGCATCAGTGTCTACAAAATGCCCTTAAAGACCTTGAGGACAGTTTTAAAATCACATCTTATCCTTCTTGTCTTCTCGGATGTTCCACATTACTTTGTTCCCGGAGCTTCTTGTTTCAGTTTGGTTGACTTCTTGGCCAGACTCTAAGCCCTTCCTTGCCCCCGGGCCACAGAGTCCATGGCACGGGACTCACACTGCTGGGGCCTCCTCTCAGCAGGAATTGGCAACGTTGACTTCTCAAGTTCAGATGGTGGCCAATGACCTCTTGGACCCCTTTCTGTCATGCTTGGCCTTTTTCATCTTGTGTCAATGTCTTAGTCCAGGTTTCTCAGAAAAAATAGTAAGCAGAACCAATCAATAAAATATCAAACCCCACTGCTGTCAAGTCAGTTCCAACTCATAGTGACCCAATAGGGTTTCCAAGGCTATAAATCTCTACAGAAGCAGATTGCCACATCTTTGTCCCACGGAGCCACTGGCAGCTTTGAACCTCCAACCTTTCCACTGGCAGTCGGTCACTTTAACCACTACACCACTAGCATTCCCTTAACCAGTAAGATAGTAAGACATAGATATATGGATGCTGTTAGCTGCTGTTGAATTGGCCTGGCTTATGGTGACCCCATGTACAACAGAATGAAACACTGCCCAGTCCTGCATCGTTCCCCTAATTTTTTGTGGATTGGACCATTGTAATCCATAGGGTTTTCATTGGCTGATTTTTGGACATAGATCGCCAGACCTTTCTTCATGGCCCATCAGTCTGGAAGCTGTGCTGAAACCTTCAGCATCATAGCAACACACAACACACCGACAGATGGGTGTTTGCAGGGCCGGATTAAGGCTTGTAAGGGCCCTAAACACTGATAATCTGTGGTGCTCCCTCACGCTTTTGAAAGGGATATGTGAGCTATGTATATACATGCATACATATGTGTGTGTGAGTGTCTTAGCTATCCATGATATAACTTCTTTTTAAATGTGGCTATAATATTTTTTTTTATATAATATTAGTGATTGAACTCAAAACTATGCCATTTTAGGGGAATGAGATGAACTAGACTATAAAATTTTTAGTGGATGGGGGTACTAAAATTTTTACTATATATCACATTTTCTACAAAAAGAATATTCCACATATTCTACAACAAAGAAAATGAGTCAGTGAACTTAGTTGTTTCAACAATCAACGTAAAATTCTGTTGATCTGCCACAACGAAAAATTGACTCTCACCAGTGTTGCTTTAAACAGCTCATACTGCAATATTGATGCTTGTTTCATAATAACTGCTATAATTATAAAGGAGCAAATGAAAAGATGCCATAAAAGAAAATTTAATGATCCAAAAACAAATATTACAGCAAATTACTGTATTTTATTTTTAGATAGATCTTTTGTCTCTGACATGTTATTATTAAAAGCTTTCTTTCTATTCTTTGCTCTTATAAATTCTTTAATGATTTCAACTCAAGCTGCCGAACAATATCTACTTCCATACGTAATAAGGATAATGAATAGAGTCTTTCTTGAATCATTGTTGTACACTGAAGGTTTTTGAGCCGTTTTAAGGATGAAAATGAGCCTTCTGTTGTATACTTTGTGATCATTAAAGTTAGGAATGTGTGTAAAGCAATTCAACATTGGGAAACACGCATTGTATTTTGTCTCCTATTACAGAATCATGTACCCCTACATGAGTAAAATCTGTCTTTCCTGAATCTGTAAACTTAGTTCTCATGTAAGAATGAAATTGCTGCACTTCTCCAGAAAGGCTTGTATTTAAGTCATCGGGATAAGCCTGCATTAATCCCTTGGATTAATGAGGGCTTCATCAGGTATGTCCACATGGTTTAAGAGGGAAAATCTATTTGAAAGTACTTCCTATACTTTTGCCCTTCATTTCATGCAAGATCCAAGTGCATCAACAGTGATGTAGTATGAGGCCACTCGAAATTAATCTCTGGCATGCAATACTTCTGGAGCAGTTCCATCATTTACTTACTTCTTTCTAGTGTTCCTGCGATGGTAAACTGCTTGATAATCAGTACTTCGTAGTATTTGTTTTGTTCTGTTTTCAAAATATTCAAAATCTTTTCTTAAATTATGCAAATACCTGGTAAATGACTAGTAGAGATCTGTACATGTCTTTAAACTTCCTTCTGAATCTTGGAGAACTTGACTTGTCTAATGAAAATGCTGCAATATATTAGTCCACATGACCAACATAAACACATACTCTAGTGTTTGCATTTTGTTGGTGATGTTTTCAGCTTCTCCTCGGTATCTCCTGTTTGTTCCTGGTCTTCGGCAATTTCTTTAAGGCATCTAGAATCTAAGTGTATGATTCCAGGATTGTACTCATTGCTACAGCATGTGCTTCCCAGTGTGTATTAGAAAGACACGTTAATATTCAGTCATTGCCTGAATATGTTTTAAGAACTGCCCATCGGTGTGTAGAAGCAGCAAAAACTGTGGAGTAACTGAACGGTTGAAAAAAATCACCTGCTTCCAGACAACAATCTACCACGCTAAATCCTACGAGATTAAGTGAATGTATAGCACATGGTATGAAAATGGCATATTTATCCCCTTCTAAAATTTTCTGTTGTGTGACTTTATAATGCCCTGACATATGGCAGCGTTGTCATAGGACTGGGCTCTGCACTCTGAAAAATCAATTTGGCAAATGTCACATAAATAGTAGAGTACTTGAGCTGCAATTTCTTCACTGGTATGACTTCATAAGCCAGTAAATGTAATAATCACGTGACAGGTTTTCCATCTGAGGTACGTATCTTAAAACAATACTTAGCTGATCTGTATGAGAAAGATGAAGAGTAGAGTCGACAGACAAACTGAAATACCAAGCTATACTTATTTCACTGAAAAAGAGTTGATCAAACTTTGTCACTTATTAAGTTTATTATTAATTCTTCATATGGTGTTTTAGACATATGCAATGGGTTGCCCTTTCCTGTGTTATCATATTTTGTGCTGTGACCTGCTAAAAATGGATCAAACTGAGCAACAAGTTCAAGTAAACCCAAAACGTTTTCATTTTGTGGGGACCCAAACACTTCATTTCTTCCTCAAAAAGATATTTCACGTTCAGCGATTGTTATAATAACAGCAAAAAAGTGTTGCAAGATGGCTTTCCAGTACTGATGGTCTTAATTTGTGTTTCCAGTTTATGAGTTCAACCAAAACCATATCTTTGGTTTAAATATCACAACAAACAATCTCTGTGAATTGAACTGTTTTCATGTTTATCAGTCATACTTGATTTGCACCAATCACTAATTCCATCCATTGAAAATCAAGAATTAAATGAATAGTTTGCAAACAAAACAATATACAGAGCTGACTGATGGAGGATGCAGTCACCTACAATTTTCAGCATTAGTTTTGTACCCTAGAAATATATTTTGTTCTACAGAACCCTGTTTGTTTACCATTCATAAATTTTTAATTGAAATTTCAAATGGTCTACTGTGATGCTGACAATCACTTGGCCCCCTTTTAAACCAATAATTTACATCGTTAGAAGAAAAGTTATTCCACAAAGCGGGATCTATATTTTTCTTATTTATGGGATCTACAGATGCAACAATTTCAAATTCTAAAAGAGTTTCACTTTCTATACCATTATTGATTTTTTTACTACAGCAAAGAATGGATGCAGAATTCGGGACAAATTCTGTTATATTCATATTGCTGTCAGTAATCTCAGCACTAGCGGTACTAGTACAATGATTTGCACCCATCAAACTGGAGTGTTCAGTGGAAGAAGTCTCTTTTTACTCATTACATTTTAAAAAGGAAGTTAATTTTGGACTTGTCTTTAGGGATTCACAAATCCTTTTATCTTCTTCGAGATTTCGTTTTTTTTGTGTGTGTGTGTGTGCTCCACTTAGTTGCTGCCATTTCATTTTACCTGGGTATAAAATTATGTCAGTTTTTAAATTTGGTTCTACCGTAGCAAATAAATTTGAATAATTGAAAATAAATAAAATTGACACTAGAATTTGGATGTTACCACTGAAAAAAAATTATATTTGAAAATAAGTAAGTTAAAAAAACTGATTTGGAACATGTAAATTTGTTCTTCAGGTCTGAGAGAGTCAAAAGAAATAATACCTACAAGGTAGTCAGAAATAATCTCAATCCTTTGTGGTACGATGTTTGTTGGCGGCCCCTTTGGAGATCTCCACAAGTGTTTTTCATCTTGAAATAATGCTTAAAAACTTGTTTGCTCACTTTCCGTCCTCTGATGCTGCATTTTCACAGTTCACTGGGCTGCTGCTGTTACCCGACTGGGGCGAGAGCAATCGCAAAGAGCACGATACAAATACAAGGGTATGCTCAATCTGAAGACATGTTTTGGTTTGCTTGGTTGAGGAGAGAGAATTGAATGTGAGGTTATACCCGATTGGTCGGAAATGAAAAGGAAAATATGATCGTTATTGTATACAAAATTTATAAAATGATATCGATTTCATTTAGTGGCCTGCCAGTTCCCTCCCACTACGGCACTCACATTTCCTTGTGTCCCGTTTGCTTGGCATCTATGGGTCTTTGCTTTGGACAACCACTGCCCCTGTTCTGTTGATGCCCTAAGCATGTGCTTATCTTGCCTATTAAATAATCCATCCCTGGGTATTTGCTGCCCAGGAGGTGCATTGACCAGGAAAATTAAACCCAGTTCTCCGGCAGCGAAGGTGAGAATTCTGCCACAGAATCACCAGAGAGAGAAAAATGTAATGATTGGTTTACATGATTGTGGGAGTCTGAAATCTATAGATGGGGCGATGGGTTGGAAACTCTAGCAATGTTGTGTTCAAAATAGGTAGGCAAGGTGGCGAGTGGAAAATTCCAGCAGGATTTCCACTTACAGTTTTGAGTCAAAATCCCTTTCAGCAGGAAACTTCAGTTTTTGCTCCTAAGATCTTCAACTGATTGGGTAAGGCCCACCCACATCGTGGAGGGCATTCTGCTTTACTTAAGGTCAACTGATCTAAATGTTAATCACATGTAAATACCTTCACAGAAACACCCAAATCTGTTTTTGAGCAAACAACTGGGTACCAATCATAGCCTAGCCAAAATGACACATAAAATGAATCGTTGCAATCTACAATACCGATACCATCAACTGACAAAATGAAAGTTTTACCCAAACCAGGTATTTGCCAGTGCTGCCGAATTTCACTTTCCTTTTCTTAATCCAGTCCAATCATTTCATATGTGTGGACACAGCTAGAGTGTAGTTCTTGTTTCTTTGTTGGTAAAATCAGTATTTTGAACTTTTTTCTGTTTTGTTTTTTAGTATGTCTGTACTACTTCTTTTCCAGGTCATATTCAATGTATAACACACTTAATTCATAGCAGTTTTTTAAAAATCTTGTAATTCAGAGCCAGGGAAGACTTTGGGGGTCCCTCGGCTCAATGTGGCCATTTGAGGTGCGGGGAGGTACAGGACTTGCTGAAGATTGTGACACAGTTAGTTCAAAGCCTGGCTAGGGCCCATTTCTCCTAATTTTCCATCTATGTTTCTCTCTAGCCCAACGTGGCGCCTCTCCTGGAAAATACACTGGCACTATCTTATTACCTGATGTGACCTGTGTTATGTACCATTGCCACTCGGAGAGTGAAAGTCCACACACAGGGTCAGGAGAGCTGGGTTGGAACCAACTTCTACCATTTACAAGCAGTAAGACCTTGGGGAAGTTATAAGCTTCTCTGTGCCTCAGTTTCCTCATTTTTAGAACGGTGACTATAATAGTAAGCACCTCACGTGATAAACTGCCATCGATTCCAACTCATGATGACACCATGTACAACAGTTCTAAACACTAACGAGTCCTGCATCATCCTCACAATCACCGGCATGTTTGAGTCCACTGTTGCTGTTGTTGTACCATGCCATCTCACCCAGGGCCTCCGTCACCCTTGCTGATGCTCTACTTCACTACACATGATGTCTTCTCCAGCGATCGATCGCTCCTGATGATGTGTCTAAAGCAAACGAGTCGGACAATGTTCCGTTGTGATCCATGAGGTTTCATTGGCTTGTCAGAAGTAGATCACCAGGCCTTTCTTCCTAATCTCTCTTAGTGTGGAAGCTCTGCTGAAACCTGCCCACCATGGATGACCTTGCTGTATTTGAAATACAGATAGCACAGCTTCCAACGTCATAGCAACACAAAACAGCCATAGTATAACAAACTGACAGGCAAATGGTAGAACTACCTCATAGAAGTGCTTTTAATATTAAACAAGATACAGATGAAGCACACAGAACAGTGCTTGGCTCAATAAATACTGTTGCTGTTAGGTGCCATTGAGTCGGTTTCGACTCATAGCGACCCTACAACAGAATGAAACACTGCCTGGTTCTGTGCCATCCTCACAATCATTGGCATGCTCAGGTTCATGGTTCAGCCACTGTGTATTTTGAGTGCCTTCCATCTAGGAGCTCATCTTTCAGAACTGTGTTGCTATGCTTGAACCCATTGTTTCAGCCACTGTGTCAATTGATCTCTTTGAGGGTCTTCCTCTTTTTTGTTGAACCTCTCCTTTACCAAGCATGATGCCCTTCTCCAGGAACTGGTCCCTCCTGATAACATGTCCAAAGTATGTGAGATGTAGTCTCGCCATCCTTGCTTCTGAGGAGCATCCTGGTCGTACTTCTTCTAAGACAGATTTGTTCGTTCTTTTAGCAGTCCGTAGTACATTCAATATTCTTTGCCAACATCTACAATTCGAAGATGTCAATTCTTCTGTCTTTCTTATATATTGCCCAGCTTTCACATGCATATGAGGCCACTGAAAACACCACGGCTTGGGTCAGGCATGCCTAATACCAGCCAGGTACTAGCTATTATTATTTTAATATTGCCCAGCATTGACATCATGCCCAGAAAACTATTTTGTGAGTACAACCAACTTGTGAAAGGGCCAAATACTTGATTTGATCTGTTGCTACCCAATTTAGATCACTCGGTACCACATATATGACTAGAACCGTGAAGGTGCTGATATTTTACACCTCATGCAAGCCGAAAAATAAGCCTGCCACCTCTTCGTGAATGCTGGCAGAAGACAGGAGACTCAGAACACTCAAGGTCCAAGGTGGATTCCTCCCCCAGTAATGCAGATCAACATCAAGGCCACTGGACACAGCTTTTTTAAGTGAATAAAATGGTGTGACTAACAAAGATCGTTTTAAATCAAGAACAAATGTTGCAGGACATTTGGAAATTTTACGAAGCTAATGTAACTCATTAAGATTTGTTGTCGTCAGTTGCCATTGAGTTGACTTTGACTCACAACGACCCTGTGTACAACAGAATGAAACATTGCCCAGTCCTGTGCCATCTTCACAATCATTGGCATGCTCAAGTTCATGGCTGCAGCCACTGCGTATTTTGAGTGCCTTCCAACTAGGAGCTCATCTTCCAGAACTATGTCAGGCAATATTCTGTTGTGATCCATAGGATTTTCATTGGCTAATAATTTTCAAGAAGTATATCTTCCTAGCCTGTCTTAGTCTGGAAGCTCTGCTGAAATTCTTGTCCATAATGGGTGGCCCTGCTGGTATTTGAAATACTGGTGGCATAGCTTCCAGCATTATAGTAACACACAAGCGAGCACAGTAAGATGAACTGACAGATGGTTAGTGGCATTAAGATTGGACCATCATATACTGAGTGGGAGGTCTGGCCATGTACCTCCACAGATATTACCTTATTTGGACCTCAGAGCAGCCTTGTCTGGAAACTCTCACTATGCCCTCTCAGAGAGGCTAAGTGTCTTGTCCAAGTCCCCATGGCTAATAACTGGGGGAGCCAAGATTTGAACTCTGTATTTGACTTTCCACCAAAGGTCTTGAAACAGCAGAGCAAAATTACTAAGATCATGGTCTTTAGAGTCAGATTAATTTAGTTTGATCTGCCTCTGCAACTGACCAGCTGATTTTTGGAAATTTGTTAACCTCTCTGTGCTTCCATTTACTCATCTATAAAATGAGTATAACAATGCCTCCCTCATAAGACTGGAGTGACAATTAAATGAGACAATATTTATAAAAAGTTTAGCTCATAAGAAGCACTAAACAAATGTGTTGTTGTTTAGTGCTGTCGAGTTGATTCCAACTCTTAACTCCCAAAGGATGGCATAGAACTGCCCTATAGGGTTTTCATTACGAGTCGGAATCAACTGGACGGCAGCGGGTTTGGCTTTTTGGAAGCCCTGATGGTATAGTGGTCAAGAGCTATGGCTCCTAACCAAAAGGTCTGCAGTCCAAATCCACCAGGTGCTCCCTGGAAACTTTATGCGGCAGTTCTACTCTGTCCTATAGGGCCACTATGAGTCGGAATGGACTCAACAGCAATGTTTTTTTTTTTGTTTTTTTTTTTTTTTTTGGTTTATAGTGTTTTCTAGCTGTAGTCTCTACAGGAGCAGACTGCTACATCTTTCCCGCTCAGAGTGGCTGGCAAATTTGAACTGCTGACCTTTTGGTTAGTAGCCAAGGGCTTAGCCACTGTGCCACTGGCAATCATTCCTAAATAAATATAGCCGTTATTATTATTTATTGCTTTGACAACTTTGCATATTTGCTCAAATCCTGAGTATTCACACTAGGATTCATATGCTTCTTCTGGGAGCTTCTTCCTATGCCCCAGACTAAAGTACACTGTCTCTAAGTTATTTATGCTTTGCGGGGGGCCATGTGATCTGTATCCCAACTACCACGTCTGTCCCACTAGCATGAAAGCAACCATGGGCAACATGGAAACAGATGGGCATAGTGGTTGTCATGGATTGAATTGTGTCTCACAAAAATGTGTGTATCAACTTGGTTAGGCCATGATTCCCGGTATTGTGTAGTTGTCCTCCATTTTGTGATTGTGATTTTATGTTAAGAGGATTTGGGTGGGCTTGTAACACCCTTACTCAGGTCACCTCCCTGATCCAATGTAAAGGGAGTTTCCCTGGAGTGTGGCCTGCACCACCCTTTATCTTTAAGAGATAAAAGGAAAGAGAAGCAAGCAGAGAGTTGGGGACCTCATACCACCAAGAAAGAAGCACCGGGAGCAGAGTGAGTCCTTTGGACCTGGGGTCCCTGAGCATGAGAAGCTTCTTGACCAGGGGAAGATTGAGGACAAAGAATCTTCCTCCAGAGCAAACAGAAAGAGGAGCCTTCCCCTGGAGATAATACCCTGAATTTGGACTTCTAGCCTACTTTACTGTAAGAAAATAAACTTCCGTTTGTTGAAGCCAGGCATGTGTGGTATTTCTGTTAGAGAAGCACTAGGTGACTAACACAGTGGTGTTGCAATAAAATTTTATTTATAAGACACAAATCTAAAATTCATGTAATTTCCACATGTCACAAACCATTCTTCTTCTTTTGCTTGTTTTCAACCATTTAAGAATGTAAAAACCCTTCTCATGGCTGGTCAGATTTGGCCCCTAGGCTGCACCTTGTGAACGCCTAGCCTAATGTATTGGCCAGGAGTGTAATGCTATTAGGAGGATGAGGATCGCTGGCGCAGGAGAGGTTTGGAAGCATTATCAAAGGGCAAGGACTGAAGCTGGGTCTAGAACGGGAGAGAAGGGCTGAGCTGACTGTATCTGGGCCTGTTCAAGAGTTTACTTACAAGAGACAACGGACATGAAAGAGTTTAGCACAGTGACTGGCACTTCACTGATGCAGGGTTTAAAAAAAAATTATTATCCTATGTGGAGTGAATCATTGTATTATCCTATATCACTGGATCACTAATTTTTTCAGTGAAAGAGACTAGACTAAAGTACCCTACATTAAAACCATTTGAATACACTGAGTGTTTATGATTCAAAAGGCATCTTAGCTTCTTTCAGAACAGGACAGCAGTCTTTGTAACATGGCTTCAAGGATGCAAGATCATATTCCTGTTGTCCCCCAAAATGCTTCTCCAACAATTCAGCGGTGCCTCCATTTTCTTAATTTCTGCGACTCGAACTTCTGCTTGCGGGTAGATGGCAATTATACTTGGAAAGGGTAGCACATCACACCTTCTCAACCATGGGCATTGATTAACAACAACAAAAGACAAGTCTATGAGACTTACTTTCTGAAGAAAAAAAAAATAAGGAGATGTCATCTGGAGAAGAGCCCCGAATGTCACGTCTAGGGTCATAGATGTCAGGCTTGACCAGCTTCACATTGTTTGCTCAGCTCCATCCATGATCATTAATCTGAAACCAATTTTCATAGTAGAGAGATTTTTAAAAATTGGCTATCAGTTGTTGTTTATTGCCATCACGGTGGCTCCAACTCGTAGTGACTCCATGTACAACAAAACAAAGTGTTGCCCAGTCCAGCTCCATCTTGGTGATCACTGATATGCTTAAGTCGGTTGTTGCAGTCACTGTGTATTTTGAGGAACTTCCAGCCTAGAGGGCTCATCTTCCAGCACTCTGTTGAACAATATTCTCCTGTGCTCCATAGGGTTTTCACCAGCTGATTTTCAGAAATAGATCACCAGGCCTTTCTTCCTTAGTCTGGAAGCTCTCCTGGAACCTGTCCACCATGTGTGACCCTGCTGGTATTTGACATACTAGTGGCAGAGCTTCCAGCTTCATAGCAACATGCAAACCACCACAGTATGACAAGCTGGTGGGAGAGGGCTAACAGAGAATTCTAGTGAAAACGATGTTCAATAGTAGGTTTGCCATGTTTAAAACATACTGGTGCTGATAAAAAGAGTGAAAAATTTGGGGATATCACAACCCAAATTTAAAATCTTACCTAAATTACTTGAAGGAATCAATTCGTTATTCATTATTTTCAGACCTAAACAAACTTAGCCAGAAAGTCCTCATATTTGGACAAGCAGTTAAGTTTATTCAGTCTAATGAAATACTAGGTTGGCTGAGATATTTTAAGCTTCTGAACGATTTGCCATTAACACCAATGATTTTTATCCTACACCTACATACGTAGAAGATGGAAACCATTCATTGCCAAGTAATCACAACATTAATATATCATTAATCTATTTTAAACCTATCTTAAATATATCTCTTAAATGTATCTTAAATGTATCCTGATATAGTAGGTCTTACTGTTTTATGGTCCCAATTATTGCTGTGGAATCGTTTTTGCACGCCTTCTTCATGATCCCATTCATTTCAGGTCACCAGCCTACCCTTCCTCTGTCTATAAAAAGGGAGAAAAAGGGTTGTGTGAAGAACTGAAAATGGCTGCTATTTGATTTGGAAGCAAAGAGTGCTAAAACCCATACGCCACAAAATAACTGTTATATCAAATAGCAAATGTTAAGTGTTGTGTTTACACCGTTCCATTCCATTCCTCATACTTTTTTATAGCGAAGTCGTTATTGTGCCGAAATGCATCACCTGCAGTCTGTATTTTCCAACACATCTTAATGTTTCACCTTTGAAAATGACTTTTAAGCAGCCATTTCTGCTTAGAATGTTTCTTCCATGGGTAACGGAAATGGCATCAGGCAGTCATCTGTGGGCTTCATCTCCCACCACCACTAAGGCCACCCCAGACTCTGCAGCTGCCTGAATGGAGGCAGATGGCTCAGCCCTGGCTCAGGTAAGGCTGGTGACTTAGGCCCATACCTGGGCTGCAGCTCAGGGCCCTGGAAGGCACTTTCCCGGCATTGTCTTGCAACTTTGTTTATGGCCTGAGGTTTGGAATTGTGAGTCATTGGTACACTTTTATTAAATTTCATAGCAATTTGTTAAACATCATCACTCAAAGTCGGGCAGCTTCTCCTCAAAAGACGTGAACCTTTGTTTCGTACGTGTGTGCGTTGCTTTTTTGTAGGCTGTTGTTAGCTGCTGTCTGTTAGCAACAGAATGAAGCACTACCCAGTCTTGTGTCATCCCGTGATGGGTTGCGAATCCAACCACTGCAATGCATGGGGCTCTCGTTGACTGATTTTCATTGACTGGAGTAGATCACCAGGCTTTTCTCCCTAGTCTGTCTTAGTCTGGAAGCTCCACTGAAACCTGTTCAGCATCATAGCAACATGCAAGCTGCCACCGACAGAGGGGTGGTGGCTGTGCTTGAGGTGCATTGGCCAGGGTTCAAACCTGGGTCCCCCACATGGAAGTTGAGAATTCTACCACTGAACCACCACTGCTTCGCTTTCAGTGGGCACGTGGACTCAAATATACTAGGTTGAATCAAAAAGGAACATAATAAAAAGTCTTGACATTTATATTCAGGTTTCCACTCTATTATTCCATACTATTTTCCTAATTTCTCATTTTGAAAAAATTTAGATCCATTCTATCTTATGTTATATTCTTTTATATTTTCTTATCAATTAAATTATAGGCTTTTAAGAACTTTTGCATGGTTGCCATGCTTGAAAGTAGCAGGAATGTTCCACGGGACACACACATCAAACAAAACAAAGCAAAGCATGTGACATCTTCTATTATTGTTTTGATTCCAAAAGAAGTACAAATATTCCTGAAGGAGGAGGGATTGACAGTATGACGATGATGATGATATGATACGTGGCATGAACGTTAACCATGACTACATCTGTAAATAGGCTGAATCCTGAAGATGTGGAAGCAAAGTAAGCTCACTGCAGGCATAAACACTTCGGAGCGAGGGACAAACACCACAGTTGTATCAGAACCAAATTATCCTGGCTGTGGAGGCTGTCCTTACCAGGTCCAAGATGGCACTAACGTTGGCCAGCCTCCAGACGTCATAAAGCTAAGAAAATGTTTTGGCTCTTAGTAATTGCAAGAACTTCAGTTGTCACCACAGCTTTTCTTCAGTTCCAAAGATGAGAATGCCAACTGCCGTGGCTTCTGCCTTGTTCCACCATCCTGGGTAGAATTAAGTCTAGAATAACTGTCTTTCCACCACTAATACCATCTTCACAATTTCCCTTTCTCCCCAGTCAGGACCCAAGGGGATTATTGATCTCTCGGTTGTCACTTCCGCCTGGTCCTGTCTTATGCGGAGTAATAAAATACCACCTTTAATGCCCTTCTGGATAAATCAATGTCAGGCTCAAGCATTAATAGTACCTTAGACTTGGATTCTTTACCATATATTGCAATTAGTGGCTACTTTGCTGGAATATTAATGATCATTAACTATACTCCAGTTTCTCATTAAGGGCTGATATAATCTCTTCCATATGAATTTATTACAATATTACAACCAAGTGTCCAACATCTAGACAGGAACAAGTCCTCTAAGGAGAAATCAAAGAGCACGTACAATTTCAGGCAGTCTCTGTCCACGTAACTCTACTTATCCAATGGAATGCTTTTGTTTGCTTGTCTGTTTTTGTTTTTGTGCTATCTGACCTTAAGCAAACCAATTAACTCCCTAAGCTTCAGTTTTCTTGCCTATAAAATGGGGATAATGACCTCATCTCAGAGTGTTTTGAGAAGATCAAGGGGGATGATATCTGTGCAACCAGTTTATGGAATGGGGTGAACATGGGAGGGAGTAATCAGGAAATTACTTTGAAGATACCACTCCACTATTTTTAAGCCTGCTTTCAGTTCTCTATTCCAAAAAGTTGGGTGATGTCTCAGAAAGGCCATAGCTTTTCTAGTCAGTTTCAGGTCTTAGTAAAGTCTCATTTTCAGATATTAAAATGTCCAAAAACAAAAAACTAAACCCATTGCCGTAGAGTCGATTCCGACTCATAGCAACCTTATAGGACAGAGTAGAAGTGCCCCCATAAGATTTCCAAGGAGCAGCTGGTGCATTCAAACCACCAACCTCTTGGTTAGCAGCTGAATGCTTAACCACTGTGCTACCAGGGCCCCTTAAAATGTCCAGGCTAACCTAATTCCCAAATTTTCATATTTTATTGATTTTCTCACAGTTCAGGTCTGACCCAGCCTTGAAATTCTGCAAGGAAGATGGTAGGGTGTCCTTCCGTCCTTCCTTGATCTTTCTCAATCTGCCCTCTCTCCTCTTCCTTGCTGTGGCCTGCAAGATTGAATGGGAGAAAAGGATGAGAGCTGGAGTTGTACAAATGTCTCTAGACGCAGCTGGTCCTGTCTGTGGTCCTTCATCATGGCAGATGCCCAAATGCCAGCACCTTGGGTAGGGCACTTTGATGTTTTTTTCAGAAACCTACTGTCTTGGTCATCTAGTGCTGCTATAATAGAAATACCACAAATGGATGGTTTTAACTAAGAGAAGTTTATTCTCTCACAGTCTCGTAGACTGGAAGTCCGAATTCAGGACACTGGCTCCAGAGGAAGGCTTTCTCTCTCTGTCACCTCTGGAGGAAGGCCCTTGTGATGCATTGGTCTTCCCTTGGTCTGGGAGCAACCCAGTGCAGGAACCTCAGGTTCAAAGGACTGCTCTACTTCTGGCACTGCTTTCTTAGTGGTATGAGGTCCTCCTGTCTCTCTGCTCACTTCTCTCTTTTATATCTCAAAAGAGATTGGCTTAAGACACTGTCTAATCTTGTAGATATCATCACTATAACTGCCACTAATCCATCTCATTATACCATAGTGATAGGATTTACAACACATAGAAAAATCACATCAGATGACAAAATGGGAGACAATCATACAGCACTGGGAATCATGACTTGGCCAAGTTGACAGATATTTTTGGGATTTGGGGGGAACACAATTCAATCCACGACACCTACCTTAAACCCTTTGCCATCCTCACTGTCCAAGAGGCCTTCATATTGGCTGCACACTTTGGCTCACTCAACCCTGACTCCAAGCACGCTTTAGGTACCTTTCTGGTAGTAGAAGCCCTTTCACTACATCTCTGATGTCCGAGTTTCCTGAGGCTGCTTAAAAGAACAGAAATTTCTTGTCTCATAGTCCTGAAGGCCTAAGTCCAAATCAGGGTGTCGGCCATGTTGATTCCTTATGAAGACTCTGGGAGAGGAACTGTTCTATGCCTTCCTCCTAGCTCCAGTGGCTTCTGGCAATCCTTGGTGTTTCTTGGTTAGTAAATGCATCTGTACAGACCCATCATCTCTCGGTTTCTCTTTCTGTGTCTCTTCTCCTCTTTTAAAAGGACCCCAGGCATATAGGATTAGGACCCACCCTTCATGACTTCATGTTAACTGAACTGATGACACCTTTGAAGACCCTAGTTGTTTCCAAACAAGACCACATTCACAAGTACAAGAGTTAGATCTTCAATATATCTTCTGGGGGACACAATTCAATCCATAACCCCTGACCTGGCCACCATCTGACCAGTCAGCCCAGAGAGAAGGATATGCCCCAGCTCCTCCCTCTGCTGTCAGAAAAGCCTTCGGCAAGGACTGTGCCTCTAATCATTTTTCCTCACCTGCATTATGGGGATTGGACCAATAAACAACCTCATGATAAATGGACAATAAATTGAAGTTGTCAAGAATTTCATTCTATGTAAATCAGCAATCAACATCCATGGAAGCAGCAGTCAAGAAATCAAACGACACATTGCATGGGGTGAATCTGCTGCAAAAACTCTCCTTTAAGTTTTGAAAAGCAAAGATGTCACTTTGATAACTAAGGCGTACCTGACCCAAGCCTTGGTCTTTTCAATCATCTCATATGCATGTGAAAGCTGGACAATGACGAAAGGAAGACAAAGAAAGAATTAATGCAATCAAATTGTGGTATTGGCAAAGAATAGTGACTATACCATGGACTGCCAAAAGATCGAACAAATCAGTCTTAGAAGAAATACAACCAGAATGCTTCTTAGAAGCAAGAGCAATGAGACTGTGGCTGGCTTACTTTAGACACCTTATCAGGAAAGACCAATTGTTAGAAAAGGACTCAGCAAAAACAAGGAAATCCATTCAAGAGATGGATTGACACAATAGCTCCAATAATAGTCTCAAACATATCAAAGATCATGGACATGGCACGGAACCAGGCAACATTTTGTTCTGTTACACATAAGGTCAGCAAGATTTGGAGCCCACTCAAAAGTAACTAATAACAGTAACTATGGGGATAATAACAGTATCTACCCACTGCTGTCCCCCTCATGCACTGCTGTGACAATTAAATGAGGTGGACTAGCTGGAGCACTTACCACAGTGCCTGGCTCAGGGAACCTCACAGAAAGTCTGTATGACCATAGTGGCTAGAAGTGTGGACCATGAAGCCAATGACTTGGATGTGAATTCCAAATCCACCACTTACCAGTTGTAGAAACTTGGATGAGTTACAAGTTACTTTGACCTCTCTGTGCCTCAGTTTCCTTTCTGAAGAATGGAACTAATAGCCATACCTGGTGTCCTGGATATTGTGTGTTGACATTCATTACTGTACCTGTCCTTCAAAGTTCTCCCCTATTCCACAGGGATGCAAAGCCTGGAGACTCACTTCCCACACTCTCTGCAAGTTTCAGTTAGATGCTGCCAATGAAAAGCTCTCCTGGGCTATTTAGGGCTGGGCCAGGCATCGCTTATAGGCAGGTGTCTGGACATCAGCACAGAAGGGAGGTGGACCTGGCCAGAAGTTCCCAACCATCATCCTGAGAATCACTTTGGTGCCACAGGCCCAGGAGACCACTCTGTGGTCCTGACCCAGTGCTCACTGACCCCCAGCTTCACAGGGTTGCCAAGAGGATGGAGTGGGTCTGTACATGAAAAGTGCTCAAAGCAACCCCTAGCACATTGTAAGTGTCTACTAAATATCAGCTGCTAAAATTTTTTTTTATGATGTATTCGGAGCTCTTGTGGCACAGTCGTTAAGAGCTTGGCTGCTAACCAAAAGGTCAGCAGTTCAAATCCACCAGCCACTCCTTGGAAAGCCTATGGGGCAGTTCTACTCTATCCTATAGCGACCCTATGAGTCGGAATTGACTCTACAGTAACAAGTTTTTTGGGGGGTGGGGGTGAGGGCGGGGGTAAGACAGGGAACAAAGTCCCTGAGGTCAGAAGGTGCCTGTTTGAAGGATAGCAAAGAGACTGGTGTGGTTAGAGGAGAAGCAAGTAAAAGAGAGATAGCCTATACTATCAGGGAGGTAATAGAGGGTTGGGTGTGGAACCTAGGGACTTATTAAGACAGGGAACAGAGGGCCCCCCAAATATGCAAACAAAGTAACAAGAAATGGACCGGGGTGCAGAAACAAAGCCATTCCCTAGAACAGTGGGGCAGGGTATCAAAAAAACAGCCTGCAGACTTCTTTAAAGTTGTCTTCCAGAAGCAGCTGGAGAAAACCAGCCCCAGGGACTGCACAGAACATCCACCTGTGACCGCTATGTGACTTGCACCAGGGGCTGCTCAGGTGCGACACCCCATAATAGGTCCTGCTACGAACCCCAGAGGCCTGTGGGACAGAAGCCGTCTTGGAAAGCTGCTGCAAGAACAACGTAGTTAACGTATGTCTGTGAGTAAACATGAATCTTTACCCGCTCAAGAACTTTTAAGAACCCAGGCCCATCTTTTGTTCTGTGAGACGGGGTAAGCATTGCTTAGGCCCTCCTCGTCTCCTCTTGCAAGCCTCTTCAATAAAGCTTTGCTCGTGTGGAAAACTATGTCCCTTACCTGCTCATTCTTGACCAGTGAGAGGCAAGAACCTTATTCCGTTAACAGGTGGATGATGTATTCATTACTATTCTCAACACTGCTGGTCAATCTATTCCTAGCAGTTCACCAAAGCATCACAACCATGAAAGGAGGGAAATGGCAGGACCGCTAATCACATCATCTGTGTCCTGGGGGAAAGCTGGCTGCCCACTGTCACTCTGGAACGTAGACAATGCTCTGAGCAGTCGCCAAAGTACAGCTTGTTTAGAAATGTGGCACAAATATAAACACCAACAGATCATAGAAAAATCGGCAGAGATTTGACTTGATCTTTCACACTAGCTGCTCCAGAGAGAAGTTCAGTAGCCAAATCCGAAGTGCCATTCCGAAAGCGCCCTCACTATTCAGTAACCACACGGGGGCACCCTGCATGGAGGGCAAGCATACAAACATCCAAGGATGTCAGAGTAGAACTGACTGCTTTTCCAGAAGTAGATAGCCAGGCTTTTCTTTTCAGGCACCTCTGGGTGGATTTGAACCTCCAATCTTTTGGTTCACAACCTTTCGGGTGTGGAATCAGGAAATTCTAAACTCCGTCAGAGGCAAATTAGAACTAAGTTAGGAGAGCGGTTGCCATCACCAGCTCCGTGCTAAATGGCTCTGGTTGCAGCCAGCTTTGAAGTCTGAGATGACTTGAGTTTATTTAAGCTCTGCTTCACTTAGAAAAAAAAAAAATTTTTTTTTTCTCACTTTCAAAACCGTCTGCATTTATTTCAGCTCTGCAGGGAGTTGCCGAAGGATGCATACATGGATATATTGCAGCCGTAATACATTTGTTTGCAGCTCTAACAGGACAAAAACACACAAAGACCTAGAATATAAGGGGGGCCAAACAACAGGACGTAAAGCCATTTGCCCCACCTGCCTTTTTAGCCATAGCAGAAAGAAACTGATCTTTTCAGTAAAGCTTATTTAGAAAACATCCCAAAACACTTTGTCACAGTGATATTTTCAAACCCTCAAGTACGTTTCCGCTATGCCTAATCTTTTGAATGATTCGTATTTATTGTTATGGCAGCATCCCCACCCCCAAAACTGGAAGCAGCAGTTCTCTCAATTACATAAAACGCCACTTGCTGATTTGATACAAATTGTGTCTCTCTCAAATGATCTATCTGTGTTAAAATGGTCCAGGTCATCGCCATCCTGGTGCCACCGAACTCTGAGGATGGAAAGGGCGCATATCAAAGAGGCCTTTCTTTCTCCAGAATTATCCCGTCCAATAAACAAACGCATCCAAAGCAGGCATGCATAGGGTCTCACCCTTGTCCTGTATTATAACGTCTAGGCTAAGAGTCCTGACAGATTTGACAGTGCTTATATTTTGGCTGCCTCCACCTCTCCAGTTCTTTGTGATAAAAGGGAAGTGGGTTCACTATACTAGACACTATGTAGAGGCTTAAGGTAAATAACATAAAAAATGCAAAGTGTTTTGAAAGAAAAGAAAGAGAGTACTTCCCACGAACATACATACATGTGGAATGATAGATAAAGATGCAGTGATGGCCATAGGTAGAAAATTTCCTTTTAAGAGACTTGACTTGGTCCAGGGATTTCTATTCTACTATGTAATGCTCCAACCCAAAACTAAATCCACTGCCATCGAGTCGATTCCGACCCATAGCAACCCTATAGGACAGAGTAGAACTGCCCCATAGAGTTATGTAATGCTCATATGCATGTCAAAGCTAGACAATGAATCAGGGAGACCGAAGAAGAACTGATGCCTTTGAATTATGGTGATGGCAAAGAATATTGAATATACCATAGATTACCACAGGAACGAACGAGTTTGTCTTTGAAAAAGTGTGGCCTGAATGCTCCTTAGAAGCAAGGATGTCGAGAAAAGGTCTCACATACTTTGGACACTTTATCAGGAGGGACCAGTCCCTGGAGAAGGACATTATGCTTGGTAAAGCAGAGGGTTTGCAAAAAAGAGGAAGACCCTCAAAGAGATGGATCAACACAGTGGCTCCGACAATGGGCTCAAACACAGTAACAACTGTGCAGATGGTGCAGGACTGGGGAGTGTTTCATTCCATTGTACGTAGGGTGGCTATGCGTCAGAACCAACTCGATGGCCGACCTTTTGATTAGCAGCCAAGTTCTTAACCATTGCACCACCAGGGCTCCACAAACCCCATGGCACCCTAAAAAAAGTCTAGTTTGCTATAAGCCTATAGATGAATGCGAATCAATGACCTTAGTTTCTGAGTCTGTGAAATGGGTATGGTAAGACCACCTCTCAGGGCTGCTGTAAGGATGCAGTGAAAGTGTGCAGTTACCACATTTCCTAATTCATAAAGCTCTTTTCAAAAACAACCTACCTTATTCTAGGAATGCTATGATGGTGGAAGTCCAAGGTCAGACAAGCATTGCTCAGCAACTACCCATTTATTAAAAGTCTGACGAGAAGGCAATCAGGAGGGCTCCATCCATATAACAGTAACTCCTGGGTGGACAAACATGAGCTAGAAAAAAATGTTAAATATTAATGTTACAAATGGGGAAAACATCTTATTATTAAGAAGTGTTCTGTGGTTACCTGAAGCTTTACATTTTACTCCGTGTATTCTCAGAGCCAAAGCTATAAGGCTTCAGAGAGTTTTAAAACTTTAGGAACTTCTCTGCACTTACTTAAATCTCTTTGGATTTTTTTTTTTTTTTGGTGCGGTCAGCACCGACTTCAATCTTTGTTTAAGCTGGGATTGCTTCCTAAAGGGAAACTGGACTTAAGTGCCTCTTTTAGTTAAACCCATTGCCATTGAGTTGATTTCCAATTCATAGTGACCCTATGGGATGCAGTGGACCTGTCCCATAAAGTTTCCAAGGCTGTAAATCTTTACGGGCACAGACTGCCACATCTTTCTCCTGAGGAGCAGCTTGTGGGTTTGAACTGGCGACCTTTCAGTTATCAGCCGAGTACTTAACCACTGCTCCACCAGGGCTTGTTTCTTTTAAACAGCTATATAATCTTATATAATCTCAGCAGTCAAGAAATCAAAAGACGCATTGCGTTGGGTAAATCTGCTGCAAAGGACCTCTTTAAAGGGTTAAAGAGCAAAGATGTCACCTTGAAGACTAAGGTGCGCCTGACCCAAGCCATGGTATTTTTAATGGCATCATATGCATGTGAAAGCTGGACAATGAATAAGGAAGACGGAAGAAGAATCGACACCTTTGATTTGTGGTGTTGGCGAAGAACATTGAATATACCATGGACTGCCAAAAGAACAAACAAATTTGTCTTGGAAGAAGTACAACCAGAATGCTCCTTAGAAGCAAGGATGGCAAGACTGCGTCTTACATACTTTGGACATGTTGTCAGGAGGGATGAGTCCCTGGAGAAGGACATCATGCTTGGCAGAGTACAGGGTCAGCGGAAAAGAGGAAGACCCTCAACGAGGTGGATTGACACAGTGGCTGCAACAATGAGCTCAAGCATAACAACGATTGTAAGGATGGCTCGGGACCGGGCAGTGTTTCGTTCTGTCGTGCATAGGGTTGCTATGAGTCAGAACTGACTCGACAGTACGTAACAACAACATAATCTTATTTTACGGGGAAAACGTAAGTTCTTAAGAAACTGGATGTATTTAGTAAACTTGCCTTTTGAAAAATGCATAGTAGAAAATACTAGTGAGGCGGATCAGGAGCAATAGTTGTGCCTTAGCTATGGCTGTAGCTTTGCAAATGAGCTGATATTTATTAATTGCAAGTATTCACTCCTTTAGCCCTCACAACAATCCTATGAGGTAAGTATTAATACTAACCCGTTTCAGAGATGGGAAAAGCAAAGTACAGAAATGTAAGATGACATAGACGTTAAACCAAGAAAACTTATACTTTTAGATCAAAGATGTCTTAGTGAAGTACTGCTGCTGTAACAGAAATACCACAACTGGATGGCTTTAACGAAGAGAAGTTTATTCTCTCACAGTCCAGTAGGCTAGAGTCTGAATTCAGGGTACCAGTTCCAGGGGAAGGCTCTCTCTGTCAGCTCTGAAGACCCTTGTCATTAGTCTTCCCTTGGTCTGGGAGCATCTCAGCATAGGAACCTCAGGTCCAAAGGATGTGCTCTTCTCCTGGTGCTGCTTTCTTGGTGGTATGAGGTTCCCAATTCTCTGCTTGCTTCCCTTTCCTTTTGTCTCTCAAGAGATCTCTCACACCCCAGGGAAACTCCCTTTATGTTGGATCAGGGATGTGGCCTGAGCAAGGATGTTACATCCCACCCTAATCCTCCTTAACCATAGGCAGAGATTATGATTTATAACACATAGGAAAATCACAAAATGGAGGAGAGCCACACATGGCTTAAGCAAGTTGACACATATTTTGGGGGGACACGATTCAATCCATTACAGATGTGAATATTTTTTTTTTGGAACTTGTGGCACTTACTTTACTCCTTTTCAATTTAAATATCTAATTGAAGAGACTAAATGGCAGTATGCTATGTTTCGAAAACACTCAACTCTTTGAAAGTCCAAGAAGGTGAGTGTGACTATCCAGTGAAGAGGACGTGTGTGATGAGAAACAAAGAAAGGTATCTCCCGTTAAGTGCTATAGGAAAGCACCACCTCTATCGTTTTGTTACCATAGCAATGGGGGCTTCCCATGCATGAGTCTCTAATTGAAGTCTCATTCATTTAAATGAAAACATTTAGTGCATTAACTTACCAAAAATGCTAAAAATCTTATCTCAAAAGACTTGAGCAGAGATAAGAGGACCTACTGTTTTGTACTTAATACAAATAAATGAATGGTTTGTTCAGGAGAAGCAGAATAGTACAGTGGCTAGTGACAAGCACTCCGGAGCAGACGGCCTCATATAAGCCACATTCTTAGGCAGGTTATTTAACTTTTTGTAATTATTTCATTGTCTAAAAATGGAGATATTAAACAGTACTTAGCTTGAAAGATTGTTAGGAGGATTAATAGAGTTTAGAACGATGTCTGACACACGGTAGGTATTACGTTTATTGAATAAATGTTAGTTAAATTAAATTCCTAGGAATCTTGGGAGAAGGTGAGTATGATGTTTAAAATCGATGGAGGAAATTCAAGGTAAGTCAGACCTGTAAAGAGCCTTGGTGGCATAGTAGTTAAGAGCTTAGCTGCTAACCAAAAAGTCGGCAGTTTGAATCCACCAGCCACTCCTTGGAAACCCTATGGGGTAGTTCTTCTTTGTCCTATAAGGTCGTTATGAATCAATGTATAAACTGGCATGTTGTTCGTTGTTGTTAGGTACTGCTGAGTTGGTTTTGACTTATAGCGACCCTACATACAACAGAACAAAATACTGCCCGGTCTTGCACCATCCACACAGTCTGTGCTATGTTTGAGCCCATCATTGCAGCCACTGTGTCAATCCACCTCATTGAAAGCCTTCCTCTTTTTCACCTACTGTCCACTTTCCCAAGCATGGTATCCTTCTCCAAGTTCTGGTACCTCCTGATAACACATCCAAAGTATATGTGAGACAAAGTCTCACCAGCCTTGCTTCTAAGGAGCATCCTGGCTATACTTCTTCCAAGACAGATTTTTTCTAAATTGGTTTAGACAGATTTATCTGCTTTAGACAAGAGGAATCTGAGCCTACCAGAAAATTGTGAAGAAATGCTATCTTGAAAGAAATGTAGAGGATGATGGCATCTGGAAGGGTCTAGAGGCATTTAATGGTCAGGCAGGTAGCCCAAGGAGCATCAGACAGTGCCAGGGTGTTCAAGGGGTGATGGGCAGCCACGGTGGAGGTGGCACCACACAGATATTATTGCTGGTACATGATTCTGTAACTCTCATTTGGCAGTACGGACAATTGGACATCCTGACTTATTCTCCTGATGAAAATTGCTAAAAATGCTAGGAAAAAAAAAACACATAAACATGTAAAATATTTTTAAATATGTGTGGCACGATGGATCGCTTTTATATGGTCTATCTTGCTGTAGTCTTGTAACTCCCACCAAATGATTGGGTGGGGTTATGCAAATAAGATGCTTGTGGCCCACCAAGGGATTTGGACAGCTTACTAATAATGCAAATAAGGTGCATGGCACCCTTGTGGAGGTGGGATCAGTTTTTTGATCCTGATAGACTTAATATGAGCCATGCCGGAGGTGGAAAGGGAGAGAACTCACTATCACCAAGAAAGAAGAGCTAGGAGCAGAGCACGTTCTTTGTACCCAGGATTGCTGTGATGAGAATCTCCTGGACAAAGGAGACAGAGAGGAGAGTTAGAGATGGCAAGAAGTAGTGGCAGGGAAAGGAGAGCAGCAGAGACAGTAGAACCAAGAAATGGCTTGGAAGGCTTTCCGGCCCATGGACCAACAGCTGAGTGCCTTGAGGCCAAGGCTTGCTGGCGGAGTAGGGTGCATCTGAGCACTTATTGGTGGAACTGAAGAGCTTTGCCTGAGCAGGGCACAGGCTGGGCTGAGGAGCCAAGGGGTCAAGAGGCCAAAGGGCCAAGGGCCAGAGAGAGGCATGCCTGTGGGCATGACTGAGAAGAGCCTGTCCTGATCAAAGAACTGTATCTTGAATTGTAACCTATTACTTCCCTAAGAAACCTCATAACCGTGAGTACAGTCTGTGAGTTCTGTGTGGCCATCGCAATGAATGATGGAACCCAGCAAAGAAGTAGAGAGTGCCCTGGGAGGGACGGCTGGTGTCAGAATTGGACAGAACAATGGAGAGACGCCCGCCTCCTAGGAATCAGCCTTGGGCTGCTGAGGCTGATAATATTTCTCTCTTCCCTTCATGAAGTTAGAGGAGGTCAGACGCCTCCACCACGCCATTTTTACAATATGTAAAAAATAATCAGATCCCAGAAATTAAGTGAAAGATAGTTCTAAAGAAAACTTTGAGAGCGTTTGCTGGGCCTGGTTGATACAAAAGTGCAAACCATAAATGAAAAGACAGGAAAAAAAAGACTCAACTGCATTAATATTAAGAACTATCAAAAGATAACATAAAAAGTGTCCGCAGCGAAACGCATATAAGCTGGCGCGTGCAAGCGTGCGCACACCTGGTGCGCATCTCGGTCGTAGGGTGGCCTCCAGCGGTCTCCTGTGCCAGTGGGCTCCGTGGCTTAGCCCCACTCTCCCTGCGCCACGCCACTGGTAATCGCACCGAGGCCCGATGGGTCGCCACTGAGGTTTCCACCAGGCCACAATCAACAGCATGGTAGCCATCCCCTCCAGCGGCTCACTCGTGACCACCCACAACTATTACCAGCACCGTCTGGGGTCCACTTCAAGTAACAGCTCCTGCGGAAGTGCTGAGTACCCTGGGAAGCCATCCCCCACCACCCAGGGCTTCCCAAGGCTGGCCCAAGCCACTGGTGGGCAAGCTTCTTCTTCAGGAAAGCTGCCATTCCATTCATGGCCATTGTGTTGGAATCCCCAGAGCGCCCGGGGCTCCTCCAGACCCATAGTGGCATGATCACGTGTCACCTGGCTGAGGGCTCCATGACAAAGAGCCTGGCAACCTACTGGCAACACCAGCGCCAGGCCCATCCTGAGTGGTCACCACATGGGCACCACCCCAGGCAGCTTCTGGAGGCGCCAGGCGTCAGAGCCCCTCCCTGCCCTTCCCATAGACTAGGCAGGCTGCTCTGAGTGGAGAAGTGGTTGGTTCTTTTTTATATCATAAAAGTAAAACACCAAAAAGAAATCAAGAGAACCCCACTTTTTACTGTTCACCTCACTCGCGCTATTCCAACGCCCCATAACTGTCTGCCTTGCACCAAGTGAAAATAAACTTGAAGCTGCCAGTAAAAAAAAAAAAGATAATATAAACAGTAAAAAAAAGCACAAAAATATTTGCAGCACATATAAATGATAAAGATTATCAGTTACACAAAAAATTATATGTAAACAAAATTTATAATATAAAAATAAATCTTATGAATCATTAAAAAGTTAAATAACCCAAAAGATAAATAGATAAAAGATTTAAATAGGTTGTCCACTGAAGAAGACTGAATGACCATTAAATATATTTTAAGAAAATGCACATTTTTTATTAGTAAACAAGGAAAATGCAGATGAAAAACCACAGTGAAGTATCATTTTAGATCTATGCCCCTGGGTTGTGAAATAGTAAACACACTTGACTGCTAACTGAAAGGTTGGAGGTTCTAGTCTACCTAGAGGTGCCTCGGAAGAAAGGCCTCGCAATCTATGTCAAAATCAGCCATTGAAAACCCTATGGAGCGCAGTTCTTCTCTGACACACACGTGGTCTCCATGAGTCGAAATCAACTCCACGGCAACTGGTTAGAAAGACAAAAAATTTTAGTCTGACAGTAACAAACATTGGTGAGGTCATGGAACTTGCTTATGTACTTATATAACCCTTGTGGGAGTGTAACTGGTACAGACACTTTCGAAAACAATTTGGCATTATTTACTAAAGCTCAGGACGTGAAATTCTATTCCTAGGAATATACCCTAGGGAAGCTCTGGCCCAGGACTACTACCAGGGGCCGTGTAAAATACTGTTTATGGTAGGACTGTTTGCAATAGCAAAAATGTGACCACAGCCGAAGTTACAATCAACAGTGGATGGGAAAAATAAATTGTGGTATAGTGGCGTCTGGAAACCTTATACAGCAGTGAAAATGAATGAATTACAGCCACGCGCACTAACGAGTGATTCCCAGGAGTTTTGGGAGAATTATATAAAATTCTAAGACATTCAAAACTAAAAAGCAGTGTTTTGTAAACAAAGACGTGTGGTAAAAACATGAAGAAAAGCAATAAATAGTGAAAGATCAAAGTCATGATAGTGGACCTGGAAGTGGGAGAGCCACACAAAGGACTTGGAAGCTTAAGAGAAAGTGACTTTTCACACCTTTAACTTACACTTCCCTGTCTCCATATTCACAAATTATAGAGACTTCACGCTGGACAGCGGAGGAGAAGAAGATGGAGTCCCAGGCCATCTGGCTTCAGAACCTATGGAAACAGGGAGGAAGATCTGAGAAGAAGCTGGCCGACCGTGAGAAGATAACTGTGGAGTTTGGGGACCAGCTGGGGGGCAAATGGGATGTGCTGGGATCCCTGCTGCTGAGGAGGCCACTGGAGAACATGGGGAACCAGCCAAGAATAAGGAACTTCCGGGCCCTGTGGCTCTTCCCAGATGGCCAGGGGCGGGGGTGGGGGGGTAGTTTCCTTGGCGTCTAGATCATTTGAAGGAGACAGAGTGGAAGAAGCTGAAGGGCCGGCGGAAGGAGATTTACAAAAACTGGTGAAGAAATGAGCAAGCAGAAAAGGAAATTAAGAGAACCATTCCATTTGCAATAGCATCTTAAAAGTATAAAATACCTAGGAATAAATTTAGCCAAGGAGGTGAAAGGCTCGTACACTGAAAACTACAAGACATTGCTGGAAGAAGTTAAAGAATGCCCACATGTGAAAGTACTTGGCAGTCTTCAATAGGGCCGACTGTCCAAAAAGACTAAGAGGAGGACAGGAGCAGGGCTAGACCCCGATGCCCCTGCTGAGAAGAAAGATTCTTATAAAGGAGCTGAGAGTTAAAGCAGAGGCCGAATTCTGAACTAGGATTCTGGTTTGGGAGTTTGGGTTTCTTGCCATGCCCCTCTCGGCCCCTTCTATCCCCAGCCTAGCTGTGGTTCTGCAGCCTTCCAGGGAAAAGCCCACTTTGGTACTTAAGGTTTTTCAGATTGTTCCTGTCGTTATTATTCCTAGTGAGATCTGGGACTGACTGTTTGAGAAATGAATGAGAAAAAAAAATGCCCAGAGCTCTGGCTTGTAACCAGAAGGTTAGCAGTTCAAATCTGCCAGGCATTCTGTGGAAACCCCGTGGGGCAGTTCTACCCTATACTATAGGGTCCCTATGAGTCAGAATCGACTCAACAGCAACAGGTTGGTTTTTTTTGTTTGTTTGTTTTTTGCCTCTGAAGAGTGTTGACTATCTGCCTCACTGCTTTTGTTGCCTGGAAAAATGCCAGAGCTCCTGGGTCATATGAGAATGTCTTCTCTGAAGATTTGTTGTTGCCTAGAATAAAACTTGCCATAAATAGAAATGTCACTTTAAGGACTAAGGTACGCCTGACCCAAGCTATGGTGGTTTCAATAGCCCCACATGTATTGGAAAGCTGAGCAATGAATAAGAAGACCGAAGAAGAATTGACGCCTTTGAATTACAGTGTTGGTGAAAAATGTTGACTATACTACGTATGGACTGCCAAAAGAACAAACAAATCTGTCTTGGAAGAAGTACAGCCAGAGTGCTCCTTAGAAGCAAGGCTGGTGAGACTTCGTCTTACATACTTTGGACATGTTATTAGGAGGGACTGGTCCCTGGAGAGGGACATCATGTTTGGTAAAGTAGAGTGTCAGCAAAAAAGAGGAAGGCCCCCAAAGAGATGGACTGACACAGTGGCTGCAACAATGGACTCAAGCATAACAACAATTCCGAGGATGGTGGAGGACCGGGTAATGTTTCATTCTGTTGTACGTAGGGTTGCTATGAGTCAGAACTGACCTGACAGCATCTAACAACAACATAAATAAAAATGAATGAATGAATGAATAAGTGAATAAATGCAGGGCTCCAAGAAAATGGTATTCCTGTAGACATCATGGGAGCATCTAAAACAATGGCTCTGGGAAGTCTTTGCAAAGGCTTTTTTATATGCAAATGTTGGAAAGTGTGTTCACAGAGGGAAGAATATGAAGAAGTTACTGGAACTGGTAAGAACATTACGTGGAAGGCTAAAGCCAAGGAGGAGCTAAGGCTTATGCTCAGACAATTAAGTCATTTTTGTGTATTTGATTGGTTGAGTTTAACTTTTTCAGAGCCAAAGAAGGAACCACAACAAATAACAGGTGGGCAGTATGGAGTAAAATTTTGACGTAGTGGAAGTATTCACCCACCAATCAATAGACAGCAACAAAAACGAGACTCAGCACTAGCAAACTCCTTTTCTAACATGGAAGGTGCTCTGTAGAATATGAAAAGTGGACTAAACATGTCTCAAGCCCAAGATAGCTGAGATGTTAGGAAGAGGCAACTAACAACTCTAAAGAGGTAACTAATAGCAATTCTGGGTGTGGGTTCGAACCACTGACTTTAACCATTTCCACTACCCGTGGACCCCTTGTAACACCCAGTCTATGAGCTTGATGTTAGTTGTTCTTAGCTTTCAACGGTTCATATAACACTAGCCGATAAAGGTACGCACTACACTGAGTGTCAGAACCAAGCTCCAAAAAGGTCTTTACGATGAGAAAAATAAATTTATTGTGTTTAAGTTCTTTTCGGTGGAGTGGCCGAAAGCCAAAGTCTATTCTCCCGTAAGTGTGTCGCACCTCTTGCTATGCTGTGGCAAATTTTTGGTGATGAATTTTCAGTTCACGCACGGTGGTTTGAAAAGAGGAACACATTTAGAGAAGGTGTTAGGGAAATTCCATCTCACGTCCGTGTTAGTTTTAGTATTCGTGCTTTTTGAAGTTCAGTGAAGGTGACTCAAGAAAAGGGAATTTTAAGCCATCATTTCAATATAAAGAGTAAATTCAAAGAAGAACCCAATATTAAAAACAATTATTTTACAAAAAAATAATTCTAAAACCTTGATGCCCTGGAGATGTGACCATGGAGGCCAGCCTCTAGGCCCAGCGGAGGCAGGGAATACCCCCTGAGGGCTCAAACGAGAATAACCAGCCCAGGGGGAATTTGGGGCTCTCTTGTTCCCCCAATAGGACTTATCAAAGTAGAAATTCCCACTCCTGAGTTTCTAACAAAGATTTCTTTGTTGAATTGGCATGAAACAAGATATTACAGGAAGTAAAACCTACTTTAATGGTCTTACTAAGCAAAGTAGCCTTCCCAGACACCAGTTTTAACTCTGACATGGCCAAAGATGAAAGCAAGAGGAAATAGGTGTAAAGATTACGAGAAGGAAATAGCTTTAATGCTTGATAGAAAAAGAATGTGTGCTTTTGGTGATAATCGTAAGCTTGGGCTTTAGAAGCTTCTTATAAAATGAAGTTCATGTACAGCCAGCTGCATGTTAAGCATGTCAACACCTGAGTGTCCTGGGCTCATGTTCCCAACGTCTCTAAGGCATGTGTCTCTTCCCACAATGTGCATCCCCCTTGTTCTTGGCTGAGACTTTGGGTCATTGTAACCCCAGATCAATGGACCAATGGGCATGCTGGATTACAACTTTAAATAACTTTTATGGTACAGACACTAATTAGTCATGGCTTTGGCTAAGTTGACCATCTTTGCTAAAACCCAGCACACCACATTGAGAAACGTAGCATATCCATCATCTTGGTCTTAGCAGTTTTGGGGTTTCCAATATAATTTTCAGACGCATTTCTCATGATCCCACTTCCACGAAACTTTCATTTTAATCAAATGCGTCTGAGCCTCATTCTTGGGTCACCTTGTACCTTTCTTTTCTGTTCCCTGCCTGGAGTGCCTCTTGACTGCTCTTGTCTTTCTTATATCCTCCGCCCTGTATGGAACATTTGCTCCTAATACTCTAGCCAGGCACCATCACGGTAATGAAATAGTATTAGTGCAATTTTTATTAGGTAAAGACAGCCACAAGCTACATGGGATACCATCATAGCCTTCTCATCTCTCACTCCTTTTCTCTCTCAGTCTCTCTCTCCTCCATGGAACTTAATGTCTCTAAATCTCATTTGGTAATTATTTACCGTCTATGTGTGTGCTGTGTGTTGTTAGCTGCTGTGGAGTCAGCCCCGACTCGTGGTGACCTCATGCACAATGGAACAAAATGTTACCCAGTCCTGCACCAACCCCATGAATGGATGTGGATAGGACCACTGTGCTCCATACGGTTTTCACTGGCTGATTTTCAGAAGTATATCACCAGGCCTTTCTTCCTAGTCTTTCTTAGTCTGGGAGCTCCACTGAACCCAGTTCACATTACAAGAACATGCGAGCCTCCACTGACAGATGAGTGGTGGCTGTGCTTGAGATGCATTGGCTGGAAATGGAACCCAGGTCTCCTGCAAAAAAGGCAAGGATTCTACCTTTGAATCCCAATGCTTCATTTATTGTCTATACTTAGCAATACTTTCTCGTATCTTCTCTGTCCAACCAGTTTATCAGCATCTTCAGGCTGGAAATCATTCTTAAATGTTTACATGTTTCATTCATATCCATTACAGAGCCTCAACGCAGAGGTACTTAACGCATGCCCCTCCTCATGATATAACCCCATTAATAGAAATATAAGAAATGGGTATGATATAAAAAATCATTGTGATAAACAGCTGTCATGGATTGAATTGTGTCTCTCAAAAATATGTGCATCAATTTGGCTAGGCCATAATTCCCAGTATTGTGTGATTGTCCACCATTTTGTCATCTGATGTGATCTTCCTATTTATTGTAAATCCTACCTCTATGACAATAAGGAGGTGGGATAACCCACAGTTATGTTAATAAGGCAGGACTCAATCTATAAGATTGAATTTTGTCTTGAACCAATCTCTTTTGAGATATAAAAGAGAGAAGAGAGCAGACAGATGGGGGGCCTCATACCACCAAGAAAGCAGCTCTGGGAGCAAAGAGCTTCCTTTGGACCCAGGGTTCCTGCATGGAGAAGCTCCAAGTTCAGGGAAAGACTGATGAGAAGGACCCTCCTCCAGAGCCAACAGAGAGAGAAAGCCTTCCCCTAGAGCTGATGCCCTAAATTTGGACTTCTAGCTTACTGGACTGTGAGAAAATAGATTTCTCTTTGTTAAAGCCATCCACTTGTGGTATTTCTGTTATAGCAGCATTAGATAACTAAGACAGTAGCTTTACCTCTACTGTGCTATAATGATTATACGCCATATCTAGATACTCAAACTTTGCAATGTTTATTTCAATTATAGAACCATCCCCGGATAAAAAAATATAGCTTTCATAAGGAAGTACTCTGTGACCCATCAGGAAAAATAATACATTAAAAAGATTCCTAGAAAATTTTAAACATGTTTTAAAGTTGAAATGTGTCAAATGTAAAAGAGTAGATATTTAAGCTTAAAAAGATACACATTTTTAGGTAAATAAAAAATACAACCAATGATTCATCATCTGCCACAAATAATAGATAAACCTATTGACTGCAAAAAGTGCAAAGAAGATTCAATAAAATACCAGCCCAGGATTTGGCTGGGGAAAAGTGTGAGAAGGAGACTTAAAGATGACTCATATCCAGGTGGTTCACGAGCCAAGGTAGAGCCATATGTAAGTGATGGCCAGAAAAGGGTGAGACTACAGGTGTGAAGGTCAAAGCAAGACTGAGTCTAATGGTAACACCTCTGGCACAAAAGGAGATGAAACCCCAGGAGCTAAGAAAAAAGTAAAAACAAAAAAAGGCCTGGGCTTGTGTTTTGGATTGAATTGTGTCCCCCCAGAATATGTGTTGGAATTCTAACCCCTATATCTGTGGATGTAATCTAACCCAAAGTAATGTAATCACCTTCCATAATGCAGTCCAATGTAATCAATTAATTTGTGGAAATCTTACCAGTTGAGTTATGTAAAGAGCAACACAGACACAAAGACATACTCCCAAATGGGGGAAGACAGATACCATGTGAGAATCATCTACAAGCTGAGAAATCATTTTAATTCTCTTGGAATCCAGACTTATGGATCCATGGAGCTGGGGTGACCCACCCAGGCCATTTGCCCTTAGATGTCCTTTTGAACCTTGAGCCTTTAAGGAATTGGTTTTCCTGGGGTCACCTTCAAGCCAAACAATAGCCTAGTAAGCAGTTTAGCAGAGACTGTTTTGCCTCAGGCATTGAGCTCTTTTGGAGAATTATCTACGTACAGCCAGTTTTGAGAACGCGGGAACTCCAAGGCCTGATGGGAAGCTGTGTTTTAGGAGATATGGCATGTCCTTAATGACTCTGATTTTACAACTGACTGACCCTCAGACGCTACACTTACTCTGAGAAACCAATATTGAAGGAAATTACAATGACCCTCCAGAGTCTACCCTGCCCAGACCCTCTTCTAAGAGCCTTCCTGATACCTTCCAGTTGATGCTGCCCAATTTAAATTGTATCTACTCACAATGAATGTATTCTGTTACATTTCTGGTGTTTCTCTGCACATTTAAATTTTTGACAAAGCCAAGGAATAAAGGGATATCTGGGGCTGCTGACAAAGAAGGAATTGACATGGCTAAGACTCTGATTTGGACTTTCAGCCTCCAGAACTGTGAAAAAATATATTTCTGTTCTTTAAAGCCAATCATTTGTGGTAATTCAGTAGCAGCAGCACTAGAAACTAAGACAGTATGTAAGTTTGGTAAGATTTGCCTGTCTAGTGGTACTTCACATTTCTGAGATGATGATGTTGCTACAACAGCTCTCAGAATGGACCCCCACCTTCTAAGCTAAAGGCATCACCATGACTTTGGCCATTACCCTCAGTTCAGGCCCAAGCTGGCCAATGGCTCAGGAAAGCCATGTATAGTTAGTTAAGTTATGTACTGCACAACTGCAATTAGTGGCCATGCCTAACAGCCCAACTGGCCACAGCCACTTTCAGAACAACTTCTTCTCTGTACAAGGCAATATAAATTCACCCAGTATCCACCAAAAAAGAAAACAAAAGAAAGTCAGTCATTCATCATATGTAATAATTCATCCAGCTGCTGACGTGGTACAACTCAAAATGAGAAGAAACATCTGCAAACATCCAATAATAATCAGAACATAGAACCTATGAATCTAAGAAAATTGGAAATTATCAAAAATGCAATGGAATATTTGAAGATAGATAACTTAGGCATTAGTGAGCTGAAATGGACTGGTATTGACCATTTTGAATCAGACAATTAGATGGTCTACTATGCCAGGGATGAGGAACTGAAGAGGAACAGCATCACATTCCTTGTCAAGAAAATTCTTCATTTATCCTGAAATACAACCCTGTCAGTGATAGGATAATATCCATATGCCTATAAGGAAGACAAGTTAATTAACTATTATTCAAATTTACGCACCGACCACTAATGCCAAAAATTAAGAAATTGAACATTTTTACCAACTTCTGATCAAACATGCAATCAAGATGCGTTGGTGATTACTAGTGATTGGAATGCAAAAGTTGTAAACAAAAAAGGATCAGTCATTGGAAAATATGGCCTTGGTGATAGAAATGAAATTGGAGATTACGTGATAAAATTTTTGAAGGCTCATGACCCATTCATTGGAAATACCTTTTTTCAATGCCATAAATGGAAACTATACAGTTGGAACTTGCTGGATGGAATACAAATACACAGAAATCAAATTGACAGCATCTGTGAAAACAGACAATGGAGAAGCTCGATATCATCAGAGGCTGACTTCAGAAAAGACCATCAATTGCTTATATGCAAGTTCAAATAGAAGCTAAAGAAAATTAAAACAGCTCCACAAGAGCCAAAGTATGACCTGGAGTATATCCCACCTGAATACAGACACCATCTCAAGGATAGATTTGATGTATTAAACACTAATGACCAAAGACCAGACAAGTCCTAAGATGACATCAAGGACATCATACATGAAGGAAGAAAAGACCAAAGTGGATGTCAGAAGAGACTCTAAAACTTCCTCTTGAACACAGAATAGCTAAAGCAAATGGAAGAAGCAATGAAGAAAAAGCTGAACAGAAGATTTCAAAGGGAGGATTGGGAAGACAAAGTATTATCATGAAATCTGCAGAGACCTGGAGTTAGAAAACCAAAAGGGAAGAATGTGCTTTGCATTTTTCAAGCTGAAAGAACTGAAGAAAAAATTCAAGCCTCGAGTTGCAATATTGAAGGATTCTACAGGCAAAATATTGAATGACACGGGAAGCATCAAAAGAAGGTGGAAGGAATACACAGAGTCCTGTGCCCAAAAGAATTAGTCAACATTCAATCATTTCAGGATGTAGCATGTGATTAAGAACGTATGTTACCAAAGGAAGAAGTCCGAGCTGCACTAAAGATATATACGAAAAACAAGGTGGCAAGAATTCGTGGAATACCAATTGAGATGTTTCAACAAACAGACATAACACTGAAGTGCTCACTCATTATGCCAAGAAATTTGGACAACAGCTACCTGGACAACCAACTGGGAGAGACCCATATTTGCACCCATTCCAAAGAAAAGTGATCCAATGGAATACAGAAATTATTTAACATTATCATTAATATCACAAGCAAGTCAAATTTTACTGAAGATTATTCAAAAACAACAGTACAGCAGTACATCCACAGGAAACTACTGAAACTTCAAGCTGGATTCAGAAGAGGATTTGTAACGAGGGATATCATTGCTGATGACAGATGGATCTTGGTTGAAAGCAGAGAATACCAGAAATGTGTTTATGTGTATTTCACTGGCTATGCAAAGACATTAAACTGTGTGGATCGTAACAAATTAAGGATAGTATTGCAAAGAATTGGAATTCTAGAACACTTAATTGTGTTCATATGGAACCTGTACATAGACCAAGAGGCAGTCATTCAAATAGAAGAAGGGGATACTGAGTAGTTTAAAATCAGGAAAGGTGTGTGTTAGGGTTTTATCCTGTCACCAATATTACTCAATCCATAAACTAAGCAAATAATCTGAGAAGCTGGAATATATGAAGAGGAACACGGCATCAGGATTGGAGGAAGACTCATTAACAACTTGTGTTATGCAGATGACACAGCTTTGCTTGCTGAAAGTGAAGAAGACTTGAAGCACTTACTGAAGATCAAAGTCTACAGTCTTCGGTATGGATTACACCTCAACATAAAGAAAACAAAAGTCCTCACAACTGAACCAATATGCAACATCATGATAAATGGAGAAAACATGAAAGTTGTAAAGGATTTCATTTTACTTGGATCCACAGTCAATGCCCAAGGAACCAGCAGTCAAGACATATTGCATTGGGCAAATCTGCTGCAAAAGATCTCTTTAAAGTGTTAAAGCAAAGATGTCACCTTGAGGATTAAGGTGCACCTGACCCAAACCATGGTATTTTCAATTTACTCATATGCATGTGAAAGCTGGTCAATGAATAAGAAAAGCTGAAGAATTGATGCCTTTGCATTATGGTGTTGGTGAAAAATATAGAATATACCATAGACTGCTGGAAGAATGAATAAATCTGTCTTGGAAGAAGTACAGCCAGAATATTCTTTAGAATAAAAGATGGAGAGACTTTGTCTAATGTACTTTGGACATGTTATTAGGAGGGACCAGTCCCTGGAGAAGAACATCACGCTTGGTAAAGTAGAGAATCAGCAAAAAAGAGGAAGAACGTCAATGAGATGTATTGACACAGTGGCTGAAACAGTGGGGTCAAACATAGCAACAGTTGTGAGGATGGTGCAGGACAGGGCAGTGTTTTGTTCTATTGTACATAGGGATGCTATGAGTCATAACCAACTTGAAGGCACCTAACAACCTAAGAACAACAATAATTCACCTGGCAGTGGCCTTCTAATCACACCCCTCTGTTACCAATTGCCAGTCTGACACGAAGGGTCCTTGTCTTTTCCCGAGTAAGAATACACACAAACTTTCTCTTCAGCAAACTTTATCTTGCTTGAGTCAAGTGAAAGGAGTCAGCTGGGAACTAAGCCTCTCCAAAAGGCTGACTCAAAAAGGAAGCAAGTCTAGGGCTTATATGGGTTTGGTGGAGACAATAGAGTAATGAATCTTCAGTGTGCTGCTTTCAAGGGGCTAGTACCTCTCAGAATGGCAATGCATGCTAATTAGGTTGTGCGCGCATCTGAAATCCAAGATGGAGCCTGCTGATGTTCAAGATGGAGTCCTCTCGGCAATCTTTGGCACTACATCACCATCTTTGGAGGGCTAAGGAAGGTTAAACAGCGGTCACATTTTATTCTTCTGCGCATGTGGGAACCTGTAAAGGGGGAAGGGACTACAAAAACACTAAGAAGGAGATAGTAATTCATGGGTTGTTTCAACCTTATCTCATGTTGATAGGGTCTGCTTCCCCAGCTTCTAGATGGTAATCTTTTAACAGCTCTTTCGTTCCACCAGCACAGTTGACCCTATCTGTCTCACATCTACTCACCTGGAATTGTGTCTCTTCCCTCATGTTTCTTTCCAACCTCTCTATAGCTTCAAGTTCAAAATCTCACTTTCCCTTTGTTATGCAATGTTAGGGTCTGTGGGTCCTCTCCTGCTAAATACAGTTGTTTGGAAATAAAGCCATGACAGTGTTTTATCCTCTCTTGTACTCCCTTAGTGACTCTACTTTACCAACAGCCATTTCCTTCTCTCACCTTGGCTCCTTCTCTGACCTGGTTGAGAAATTCTGAGAAAGACTGCACAGATGTCTGTCAACAGCCAGGCACATGATGAAAGTTCAGAACCTATTCCTAGAGGAGGGGAAAAGGGCCACACAGACTTTCCACTCTCCTGAGGGCCCCTGTACCTATGTGAGTGGACATGAAGCCAGTAGGCAGCGGTCACAGTGGGCACAGCTTAGCTTGCCCTTCAAGAGAAACCTGAGAAGAGGATTGTAGTTGTACTTGACCTACCCCCTTTCCACTCCAGTTTGACCTCATGTTAACTGACAAGGTCTTCAAAGATCCTATTTTCAAAAAAGGTCTCAGTCACAGATGCTTCAACATAAATTTTGTACGGACACAATTCAGTTCTAATAACTGCTAATGGAGTTTGATGCATGGCCTTCCTTCATACCAAGGGCCCAATGGTCTTACCTACCACTCCTTCTGTACCACCAGTGCAAATGCTAACACAGTGAAAAAGGCAGATAACTTCTTCATGTTCTAGAAAGAAAATCATTTTGGTATTATATCATGGAAATAGTTTAACATCATAGTCCTGCAGAAAGGATCTTGGAGATTTCCAGAGGTCCAGGACCCACACTTTGAGAATTGGTGTTTTTACTCTTCCCCGCTGGCATCCCTGCAATCTCAAACCTTCAAGAAGAGGCAAATAAATTGTGTTTAGTTGGGACAAAGAACTCATTCTGGCCCTTTTGTCTCCAGTTCCTGAAAATAATCCTTGGAATTTGCCAGCAATCAAGGTGCCTTTGTTTTTCAAAAAAAATAGCCAGGCAACGCTTCAACATGTGCAAATGTAGTGGGGGCCACGCTTGGCAAGTAACTTTAGGAGGTGAGGGGGGCATGATACAATCAATCATACATATTCATTGATTCAATCAATCATGCATATGCAATGAAGCCCCAATCGTTGACTATGTAGAAGCCAATAAAGGCTCTGGATACGGAAGTTACTTTGATGATGCACATTGCGAGGATTGAGTCTCTGGGAACCTGAACTAGACTCAAAGGAAGCCCTGGTGGTGTAGTGGTAAAGAGCTGTGGCTGTTAACCAAAAGATCCACAGTCCGAATCCACCAGGCATTCCATGGAAACTATGGGGCAGTCCTACTCTATCTCATAGGGTCACTATGAGTTGGAATCAACTCAACAGCAATGGTTTTTTTTGTTTGCTTGTTTTTGGGCACATGAAGCTCTTCACCAAAACGCCCTCCAGGTCTCTCCTGTGCATCTCTTTGGGTGTATCCTTTTGTGGTTATACTAAAATTGCTATAGTGGTATAGCCCTGTCCTTGAATTTTGTGAGTCATTCTAGCGAATGATGGAAGCCACCAGGCGCAGCAAGCAGCAACAGAGGCTGGCTTTTGCCTAACCTGTGTGCTTTGACGTGGCTCTGGGTGGCTGGGGATGAAGGTTGACCTAACTCTGGGTGGTTAGGGTCTGTCAAAGAGAGAAATCGATGGCAGATAATCTTGCTTTGAGTTTAGGGTTTTCTTACCCATGAAACCAAATATTTAAAGAAATCCCTGATCAAAAGTAATCTGCCACAAAATTGCAAATCCTTTCTTTCCTGTAACTAAATTTGAATCTCAAAATATATGGCTGGGTGGAGGGGCAGAGGCTATTTTGGAAATTGG
Organism: Loxodonta africana; assembly: GCF_030014295.1. NCBI lineage: Eukaryota > Metazoa > Chordata > Mammalia > Proboscidea > Elephantidae > Loxodonta > Loxodonta africana. The sequence goes on from NC_087343.1 coordinate 221,437,819, forward strand.
TAACTGTTGATTTAAGTGAAAGGAAGGGCAAGGTTTAATCAATCATGTTAAGATTAACCAATGGTTGATCTTCTGTATTTCTCCCTCCTCTTTTTGTAGGAGCCCTGGTGGCACAGTGGTTAAGGGTTTGGCAGCTAACCAAAAGGTTGGCAGTTCGAGTCTACCAGCTGGTCCTTGGAAACCTTGTGGGGCAGTTCTACTCTGTCCTGTAGAGTCATTAAGAGTTGGAATTGACTAGACCTGGATGAGTTTTTGGTTTCTTCTCTTTATATCCGGCTTCTTGGAGCCATTTGCTTTTTCTGGAATTAAAATGATCTCCCTATATGCAATAAAATAACTATTCAGAATAAACATCATGTTCAAATTTCGGTGAGTTTTGACTGTGTTTAACAGATCAGAGAGACAAAGTGCCACATGGGTGGCTGGTGTCAGAGGTGGAGAAGTGAGAAAGCTTGGAATGTGGGTTATCTTCGAATTTTGGGAATCAACTTTATGCCAATTTTTATCAGTGCAGTATGAAACCTGATGTACAAGAAGAAGCTGAGAGTCTGTGAGAAGAAGACAATACAGGCATTCCTGGTGGACCTTCCCGAGTGGGTTGACTTTGGGGAGAAGCAATTCCCAGAGTCCTCATTTTGCTATGGAGTCACTCTCATCTTCCAGACACCATTTTCCCCCGAGTGCCCTTGTACAGAAGCTTTCTCTGATGATTCTATTTGGGGACAAAGTCCTAATGGCTCATGTGTCTGCTCTTGCATTGTGACAGCCATGCTCATTTTATTCTTATAAATTATAAGAAATTGAGCCATCATCACCTGGGAACAAAACAGGACATGTTATTTGTGCTTGTTTTGTCCCCTCAGGACTCAGCACGTGCAGAATGAAGCATGTTCGATACTGGGTAGGGGCTGAGCAGGTACTCCTTCTTTGGCTGAGAGCTCAGAAGCCCTGGACCAAGGCCAGGCCACCTCAGGAAAAAAGAGAAAGGAAAAAAAAAAAATCCCCAGTTGGTGGTAAGGCAGTCTCCTCGCCCAGGGGGAACTTTAGCATTCTAGTTATTAAATAAAGCAGCCAGTCTGGCAGTTGGCAATGAGAAGCAATTCATACCATTGCAAATGGATTAGTGGAATGTAATTTCTTCAACATTTCTGTTTCAATTATTCCAAATAGGTGCACGGTTTTTAATGCTAAGGAATTGTTTTGAATGTCACTAAAAATGTAAAAAGTACATTCCCTGCTTTGGAGCTCCAAAGAGTGTTTCTCATTCTCGTTCGCGGTGTCTTTCCCTTACCCTACGTTTTAGTGCCAGACTGACTGGCTGCCTCAGTTAGGTATGAAAGGTATCTCCTTTGTACTCATGTTATGAATTGAATTCTGTCCTCAAAAAATATATGCTTATGTCCTAACCCCCTGGTACCTGTGAATGTAAACTTCTTTGAAATTAGCAATAAGAAAAGTCATTAGAAGGCAGAGCCAAGATGGCAGAATAGACAGACGCTTCCGGAAAGCACTCTTTACAACAAAGACCCAAAAAAACAAGTAAAATGAGTATATTTTTGGCAAGCTGGGAGCCCTGAGCATCAAAGGCAAGCTTAGACAACAAGCTGAGGGGCAGGGGGAGGAAGAGACCATTCAGAAGAGGAGAGGAGTTACCAGACCTGAATCGTGGGGAATCCTCAGGCACCATTCCCAGAGCAGCGGCAGCAGAGGTGGTCCTAGCATTCAGCTGCAGTTTCCTCAAGGAGAAGCTGCCAGCCACACAGCCTACTCACACCTCCGGAACCTAAGGGGAACGGCGCTCTTGGCAAAAGCTAAGGACTTGTGTATATCTTACCGCGTCCCCCACACCCCAGGCCGGTTTCAGTGGCTGAATCCCTGGGCCTGAGATAGGCCAGGGTGAGCACCTAGAGCCAACCTACCAGCCTTGGGAGGGAAAAAATTAGCAACTGAGGGGAAAAGATAATTTGCTAGCTCCATTAACCAGGGGAGCTCAGGACAGAAGTGGCTCCTGTCCAGGCATAAACCGTCCATGGATCTTGAGCACCTTTCCTTTCTACATGGATGGACCTGTGTGGGCCTATTTTGGGAGAATAGGCCCTTGTTGGCAAACTCCAACCATTTCAACTGTGCGGTGGAGAGGTGACTGTTTGACCTTTGATATTGCTTTGCCTATTAAACAAGGTCCTCACCTAACCACATCAGGGACCTAAGGACTGGTAGCTCCACTCAGGTCACACAGCCACCCGGGACAGGGGTCCAAAGATAACTGGTACCTCCCAGTCCTTACAACCAAAAACTTTGGGTGCCCAAGATACGTCTGCAGACCCACCTACCAGCACACTCTAGGGAACAGGGACATGCTTTCCTCAGAGACACTCTGGGGTTGTTCTCAGCCCCCTGCCTTGTTCAGAGCGTGACCCCCTGCTGCAATCAGATACCAGTATATACGCCAATCAACCCTGCCCCTCTAAGACTGTAGGACAGAGCCTGTACCACACACTTGATGATCAGCTACCTGGAAACCTGAGCTGAATTCATACAAGAGAACTGAATGGACTCCTAGACTGATATACCTGATAAAAACTCTAGCCAGCTGGGAACAGGACACGAGAGCTCCAAAGTCAAAAATAATCAAGCTAGCTCACTCAAGCAACCCATAGGGGTATACCAAAACAAAACAAAGCAAGCAGCTACGACACAGTAAACAAGCATAAACTAATATAATAACTTATAGATGGCTCAGAGACAACAGTCAATATCAAGTCACATAAAGAAACAGGCCATGATCACCTCAACAGGCTCTCAAAACAAAGAATCCAGGGATCTTCTAGATGAAAGTGCATTCATGGAATTACCAGATGCGTAATACAAGAGCTTAATACACAGAACCCTTCAAGACATCAGGAAGGAAATGAGGCAATACTCCAAACAAGCCAAGGAACACACAGATAAAGCAATTGAAGAAATTAGAAAGATTATTCAGGAACATAATGAAAAGTTTAATAAGCTGGAAAAATCCATAGAGAGACAGCAATCAGAAATTCAGAAGATTAACAGTAAAATTACAGAATTAGACAACTCAATAGAAAGACATAGGAGCAGAACTGAGCAAGTAGAAGCTAGAATTTCTGAACTCGAAGATAAATCACTTGGCACTATTTGAAGAAAAATCAGATTAAAAAAATTAAAAAAATGAAGAAACCTTAAGAATCACGTGGTACTCTATCAAGAGAAATAACCTATGACTGATTGGAGTACCAGAAGACAGATGGATAACAGAAAATACAGAGAAAATTGTTGAAGATTACTTGGCAGAAAACTGCCCTGATATTGTGAAAGATGAGAAGCTATCTATCCGAGATGCTCATCAAACTCCACATAATATAGATGTTAAAAGAAATTCACCAAGACATATTATATTCGAACTTGCCAAAACCAATGATAAAGAGAGAATTATAAGAGCAGCGAGGGATAAACGAAAAGTCAACTAAAAGGAAAGCCAATGAGAATAAGCTTGGACTACTCTGCAGAAACCATGCAGGCAAGAAGGCAATGGGATGACATATTTAAAATATTGAAGGAAAAACATTTCCTGCCAAGATTCATATATCCAGCAAAACTGTCTCTTAAATATGAAGGTGAAATTAAGACATTTCCAGATAAAAACACCAAAACCACCAAACCTACTGTCGTCGAGTCGAGTTAAGGGAATTCATAAAAACCAAACCAAAACTAAAAGAAATACTAAAGGGAGTTCTTTGGTTAGAAAATCAATAATATCAGGTATCAATCCAAGACTAGAACACTGGGCAGAGCAACCAGAAGTCAACCCAGACAGGGAAATCCAACAAAATACGGCAGGAGTATTAAAAAAAAAAAAAAGAAAGGAAAAAAAAAAGCTCAAAACAGGGTAACAGCGACATTATTATATAAAAGAAGACAACAATAAAATAATAAAGAGGGACTAAGAAATGTAATCATACACCTTCCATATGGAGAGGAAGATACGGCAGTACAAAGAAATAAAATATAGGATTAAATTTAGAAAAATGGGGGTAAATAATAAGGTAACCACAAAGGAGACAAACTACCCTACTCATCAAAATAAAATACAAGGGAAAAACACAGACTCCACAGAAACAAAATCAACAACAACAAATATGAGGAAAGGCCAATATATAAAGAAAATCTACTTAGCACATAAAACCAAGTGGGAAAAAGAAACTGTCAACACACACACAAAAAAAGTCATCAAAATGATAGCACTAAATTCATACCTATCCACAATTACCCTGAATGAAAATGGACTAAATGCACCAATAAAGAGACAGAGAGTGGCAGAATGGATTAAAAAACAAGATCCGTCTATATGGTGCCTACAAGAGACACACCTTAGACTTAGAGACACAAACTCAAACTCAAAGGATGGAAAAAATATATATCAAGCAAACAACAATCAAAAAAGAGCAGGCGTGGCAATATTAATTTCTGACAAAATAGACATTAAAGTTAAATCCATCAAAAAGGATAAGGAAGGACACTACATAATGATTAAAGGGACAGTACACCAAGAAGTTGTAACCATGTTAAATATTTATGCGCCCAATGATAGGGCTGCAAGATACATAAAACAAACTCTATCAGCATTGAAAAGTGAGATAGACAGCTCCACAATAATAGTAGGAGACTTCAACACACCACTTTCGGAGAAGGACAGGACATCCAGAAAGAAGCTCAATAAAGACATGGAAGATCTAAATGCCACAATCAACCAACCTGACCTCATAGACATATACAGAACACTCCACCCAACAGCAACCAAGTGTATTTTCTTTCCTAGTGCACATGGAACATTCTCTAGAATAGAACACATATTAGGTCATAAAGCAAGCCTTAGCAGAATCCAAAACATTGAAATATTACAAAGCATCTTCTCTGACCATAAGGCCATAAAAGTAGAAATCAATAACAGAAAAAGCAGGGAAAAGAAATCAAACACTTGGAAACTGAATAATACCCTGCTCAGAAGAGACTGGATTATAGAAGACATTAAGGATAGAATGAAGAAATTCATAGACTCCAAAGAGAATGAAAACACTTTCTATCAGAACCTTTGGGACACAGTGAAAGCAGTGCTCAGAGGTCAATTTATGTCAATACATGCACACACTCAAAAAGAAGAAAGGGCCAAAATCAAAGAATTATCCCTACACTTGAACAAATAGAAAGCGAGCAACAAAAGAAACCCACAGGCACCAGAAGAAAACAAATAATAAAAATTAGAGCAGAACTAAGTGAAATAGAAAACAGATAAACAATTGAAAGAATTAACAAGACCAAAAGCTGGTTTTTTGAAAAAATCAACACAATTGATAAACCATCAGCCAAACTGACAAAAGAACAACAGGAGAGGAAGCAAATAACGCAAATAAGAAATGAGATGGTTGATATTACACCAGACCCAACTGAAATTAAAAGAATCACATCAGATCACTATGAAAAACTGTACTCAAATTTGAAAACCTAGAAGAAATGGATGAACACAAACAGAGGTAGAACAACTAAATAGACACATAACAAAAGAAGAGATTGAAAAGGTAATCAAAAAACTCCCAACAAAAAAAAAGCCCTGGTCCTGACAGCTTCACTGCAAAGTTCTACGAAACACTTAGAGAAGAGTTAACACCACTACTACTAAAGGTATTTCAGAGCATACAAAAGGATGGAAGACTACCAAACTCATTCTATGAAGCCACCATATCCCTGATACCAAAACCAGGTAAAGACACCACAAAAAAAGAAAATTATAGACCTATATCCCTCATGAACTTAGATGCAAAAAATCCTCAACAAAATTCTAGCCAATAGAATTCAACAACATATCAAAAAAAAATAATAATTAACCATGACCAAGTGGGATTCATACCAGGTATGTAGGGATGGTTCAACATTAGAACAACAATTAATGCAATCCACCACATAAATAAAACAAAAGACAAGAATCACATGATTTTATCAATTGATGCAGAAAAGGCATTTGACAAAGTTCAACACACATTCATGATAAAAAAATCTCAGCAAAATAGGAATAGAAGAAAAATTCCTAAGCCAAGGGCCAGCATCACCCTAAATGGAGAGAGCCTGAAATCATTCCCACTGAGATCGGGAACCAGACAAGGATGCCATTTATCACCACTCTTATTCATCATTGTGTTGGAGGTCCTAGCCAGAGCAATTAGGCTAAATAAAGAAATGAAGGGCATCCAGATTGGCAAGGAAGAAGTAAAAGTACCTCTATTTGCAGATGACATGATCTTATACACAGAAAACCCTAAGGAATCCTCAAGAAAACTACTGAAACTAATAGAAGAGTTCAGCAGAGCATCAGAATATAAGATAAACATACAAAAATCAGTTGGATTCCTCTACACCAACAAAAAGAACATCGAAGAGGAAATCACCAGATCAATGCCATTTACAGTAGCCCCCAAGAAGATAAAATACTTAGGAATAAATCTTACCAGAGATGTAAAAGACTTATACAAAGAAAACTACAGTACACTTCTGCAAGAAAGCAGAAGAGACTCACATAAGTGGAAAACATACCTTGCTCGTGGATAGGAAGACTTAACATTATAAAAATGTCTATTCTGATCTGAATCCCAACGACATTCTTTAATGAGATGGAGAAACAAATCACCAACTTCATGTGGAAGGGAAAAAGGGCCCAGATAAATAAGGCATTACTGAAAAAGAAGAACAAAGTGGGAGGCCTTACTTTACCTGATTTTAGAACCTATTATACCATCAAGTAGTCAAAACAGCTTGGTGCTGGAATAACAGATACCTAGACAAATGGAACAAAATTGAGAATCCAGACATAAATTCATCCACATATGAGCAGATGATATTTGACAAAGGCCCCAAAACAGTTAAGTGGGGAAAAAGACAGTCTTTTTAATAAAGGGTACTGGCATAACTGGATATCAGTCTGCCAAAAAATGAAACAAGACCCATACCTCACTCCATGCACGAAAACAATCTCAAAATGGATCAAAGAAATATAAAATCTAAAACGATAAAGATCATGGAAGAAAAAACAGGGACAACGTTAGGAGCCCTAATACACGGCATAAACAGTATACAAAACATTATTAAAAATGCAGAAGGAAAAATAGATAACTGGGAGCTCCTGAAAATCAAACACCTGTGCTCATACAAAGACTTCACCAAGGCAGTAAAAAGACTACCTAAAAAAAAAAAAAAAAACCTAGAGACTGGGAAAAAGTTTTTAGCTATAACATTTCTGATCAGTGCCTGATCTCTAAAATCTACATGATACTGCAAAAACTCAACTACAAAAAGACAAATTACCCAATTAAAAAATGGGCAAAAGATATGAACAGACACTTCACTAGAGAAGACATTCAGATAGCTAACAGATTATGAGGAAATGCTCACAATCATTAGCCGTTAGAGAAATGCAGATCAAAACTACAATGAGATTTCATCTCACTCCAACAAGGCTGGCATTAATCCAAAAAACACAAAATGATAAATGTTGGAGAGGCTGTGGAGAGACTGGAACACTTCTACACTGCTGGTGGGAATGTAAAATGCACAACCACTTTGGAAATCTATTTGGTGCTTCCTTAAAAACTAGGAATAGAACTACCATACGGTCCAGCAATCCCACTCCTTGGAATATATCCTAGAGAAATAAGAGCCTTTATACAAACAGATATATGCACACCCATGTTTATTGCAGCACTGTTTACAATAGCAAAAAGATGGAAGCAGCCAAGGTGCCCATCAACAGATGAATGGATAAATAAATTATGATATATTTACACAATGGAATACTGCGCATCGGTACAGAACAGTGAGGAACCTGTGAAACATTTCATAACATGGAGGAATCTGGAAGGCATTATGCTGAGTGAAATTAGTCAGTTGCAAAAGGGCAAATATTGTATAAGACCACTACTATAAGAACTTGACAAATAGTTAAAACCGAGAAGATAATATTCTTTTGTGGTTACGAGAGGGGGGAGGGAAGGTGAGAGGGGGCATTCATTAATTAGATAGTAGATAGGGACTACTTTAGGTGAAGGGAAAGACAGCACACAATACAGGGGAGATGAGCACAACAGGACTAAACCAAAAGTAAAGAAGTTTCCTGAATAAACTGAATGCTTTGAAGGTCAGTGTAGCAAGGGCAGGGGTCTGGGGACCATGGTTTCAGGGGACATCTAAGTCAATTGGCATAATAACATCTATTAAGAAAACATTCTGCATCCCACTTTGAAGAGTGGCGTCTGGGGTCTTAAACGCTAGCAAGCAACCATCTAAGATGCATCAATTGGTCTCAACCCACCTGGGTCAGAGGAGAATGAAGAACACCGAGGACACAAGGTGATTATAAGCCCAAGAGACAGAAAGGGCCACACGAACCAGTGACTACATCATCCTGAGACCAGAAGAACTAGACGGTGCCTGGCCACAACCGATGACTGCCCTGACAGGGAACACAACAGAGAACCCCTGAGGGAGCAGGAGAGCAGTGGGATGCAGGCCACAAGTTCTCATAAGACCAGACTTAATGGTCTGACTGAGACTAGAAGGATCCCAGTGGTCATGGCCCCCAGACCTTATGTTGGCCCAGGACAGGAACCAACCCCAAAGCCAACTCTTCAGACATGGATTGGACTGGACAATGGGTTGGAGAGGGATGCTGGTGAGAAGTGAGCTTCTTGGATCAGGTGGACACTTGAGACTATGTGGGCATCTCCTGCCTGGAGGGGAGATGAGAGGGTAGAGGGGGTTAGAAGCTGGCGAAATGGACAAGAGAAGAGAGAGTGGAGGGAGACATTGGGCTGCCTCATTAGGGGGAGAGTAATCGGAGTGTGTAGCAAGGTGTATATGGGTTTTTGTGTGAGAGACAGACTTGATTTGTAAGCTTTGACTTAAAGCATAATAAAAATTATAAAGAAAAGTCATTAGTTAACATAAAACCATACTGAAGTAACCAGTAACCAGTTGCCACTGAGTGGACTCTGACTCATAGTGACTCCATGTGTGTCAGAGTAGAATTGTGCTTCACAGGGTTTTCAAAAGCTGTTTTTTTTTTCTTTTTTTTTTAATTTTTATTGTGCTTTAAGTGAAAGTTCACAAATCAAGTCAGTCTCTCATACAAAAATTTATATACACCTTGCTATATACTCCTAGTTGCTCTCCCCCTAATGAGACAGCAGACTCCACTCTCTATTTTTTTGTCCATTCAGCCAGCTTCTGACCCCCTCTGCCTTCTCATCTCCCCTCCAGACGGGAGCTGCCCACATAGTCTCATGTGTCTACTTGATCCAAGAAGCTCACTCTTCGCTAGTATCATTTTCTATCCCATAGTCCAGTCCAATCCCTGTCTAAAGAGTTGGCTTTGGGAATGGTTCTGTCTTGGGCTAACAGAAGGTCTGGGGACCATGATCCCCGGGCTCCTTCCAGTCTCAGTCAGACCATTAAGTCTGGTCTTTTTATGAGAATCTGAGGTCTGCATCCCACTGCTCTCCTGCTCCCTCAGGGAAAGGCTGATTTTTTGAAGGTAGATTACCAGGCCTTTCTTTTGAGGCACCTCTGGTGGACTCAAACCTCCAGTCTTTCAGTTAGCAGCCTAGCACATTAACTGTTTGGACCACGTGTCCTAATTCAATATGAGTGGTGTCTTGTAAAAGAGGATAAGAGAGGCACAGGGACACAAACAGTGGAAGGATGGCCATGGGAAGTTACATCTATATGCCAAGGACTGCTCAGAGCAACCAGAAGCTGGGAGAGATATGGAAGAATCTTCCCCTAGAGCCTTTGGGACAGCATGGCCTGGCCAACACACTGATTTTAACTTATGGCCTCCAAAACAGTGAGGCAATAAATTTCTGTTCTTTAAAGCCACTCTTTCGATGGCATTTTATTACAGCAGGCCCAGGAAGCGAACCCAACTTATCAGGAAAGGGTAGATTTGAAATGCATAGAGGACCAGAGGAGGGAGGTGTTGCTGTCTTTACCGTACACTTGTGACAAGAAGAGCAGTGTGGGGTTGGAAGTCCTTGCCCGTGGAGCGGGCTCTGTTGGTTTCCTGGGACACAGCAGCTTCTGAGCATGTTGGCAGGCTTAGAGTTGACTCTGGTGCGCGTTTTGCAAAAGAATCTCTCTGCAATGAAGTGACACAGAATGAGGAGCAACACCCAGAGTGATCACAAACTCGGGGTGTGGATGTGATTGGGGAACAGCTGAATCCTGCTGATTCCTAGGTGCAACCATCTCAGGCTCTTCCCACTGGAGGCACCATTTTGCTGGCATGCATTCGTTCACTTTTATATACATAGAGATGCAAATGGCTAACTCGGCTATTAACCAAAGTGTTGGGAGTTTGAGTCCACCCAGAGGTGCCTTGGAAGAAAGGCCTGCCAATCTACTTCCAAAAAAATCAGCCATTGAAAATCCTATGGAGCACAGTTCTACTCTACAAACATAGGGTTGCCATGAGTTGAAGCTGACTGGATAGCAACTGATGATTGGTCCCTGAGCTAAGTACCTGCCTATGTGATCATTTTCTTCCATTCCACATCAGGAAGTTTCAAAAGGTGGCAGACAGCTAGGTTATAAAAGTAATATCCAAAGGCAGAAATTCTATCACCTGTAGCTGGGGAAAAAAATTCTCCATTAAAAATGTGATGTAGGGGTGTCTAAGCTCCCTGAGGGACTGAACTGCTTGGATGGGGGCAGTGGGGACTATGGTCTTGGGGAACATCTAGATCAATTGGCATAACATAATTTATAAAGAAAATGTTCTACATTCTACTTTGGTGAGTAGTATCTGGGTCTCAAAAGCCTCTGAGCAGCCATCTAAGATACTCTACTGGCCTCACCCCTTCGGGAGCAAGGGAGAATGAAGAAACTAAAGACACAAGGGAAAGATTAGTCCAAAGGACCACTGGACCATAACTACCACGGCCTCCAGCAGTCTAAATCCAGTACAACTAGATGGTGCTCAGCTACCACCACTGACTGCTCTGACAGGGATCACAAAAGAGTGTCCCAGACAGAGCTGGAAAAAAATGTGGAACAAAATTCTATCTCACAATAACAACAACAAAAAAAGACCAGACTTGCTGGCCTTACCAAGACTGGAGAAATCCTGAGAGTATGGCCCCGGGACACCCTTTTAGTTCAGTAATGAATTTACTCCTGAGGTTCACCCTTCAGTGAAAGATTAGACAGGCCCGTAAAACAAAACGAGGCTGTCTTAGACTGGGTTCTCTAGAGAAGCAAAACCAGTAAAGGAGAGATAGATAGATGAGATAGATAGACAGACAGACAGACAGACAGATAGATAGATAGATAGATTTACATCAAGGAAATGGCTCAGATGATTGTAGAGGCTCGAACGTCCCAAGTCTGTGGATCAGAAGAGGCCTCTGCTGATTCACATAGCTGCAGGGGCCAGGGAACCCAAGATTTGCAGGTCAGAGAGCAGGGCTCCCGCTCACAGGATGGAGAAGAATTCCTGTTTCTCCTAGGAAATCATGACTTCACAAACTTTATTTATTAGAAAACCAAAACCAAATCAGCTATATTCAAGTCAACCTTGACCTATGGCAACTCCAAGTATATCAGAGTAGAACTGTGCTCCATAGGGTTTTCATTGGCTGATTTTTCAGAAGTAGATCACTAGGCCTTTCTTCCAAGGCACCTCTAGGTGGACTCGAATCGCCAACCTTTGGTTAGTAACTGAACACATTAACCGTTTGCACCACCCAGGGACACCTGATTTACTAAAGATATCAGGAAAATCCAAATGTCAAACCAAGTAGAGACAAATGAAGACAACAAGAAATAGAACTTGTTTGGTCACAAAGGCAGACAGAAGAGGCTGAAGGCACTTACCCGTATGTGAGGCCAGCGAACGTCATGTGGGTCTAGCTGAGAAAGACATGAATGGGTATAGGGCAGGAGTGGAAGGACTTGACCAGAAGTTCAGAACAAATGATTCTTTGTGCAAGATGCGGGCGCCTTCCATCACCACTGCTGCTCCTATAAATAATTGAAGAAATATGATTACCTGGGATATGGGTTCCTGAAACCCCCCAACCCCCCTCCACTCACACCTTCATTCATTCCTACTGCATTTGGGCTGCCAGTCATCATCACCAAATAAACCTAAATGCCCAGTTTAAACCAATTTGTTGGAAATGTTGCCTAGCGCCAGGGGTTACACAGAACCGGGAGCCTAAACCACCCCTGGCTCCTCAAGGAAGTGTCTGCCTCTAAATTTTCCTTTGATTATTGAAAATCCCAAATACTCCAAATATAAACTGATTACCATAGGCTTCAGGAGACAAGACTTATGGAAATACTTTCTCTCCAATTCATAGTCTGGATTCTTTATTTAACAGATTTTGTTCTTTTAACCGGTTGAGAAACATCTTCTGAATTTGGCTAGGTTTTCAAGGACATTGGTGATTCGGTGGTAGAATTCTTGCCTTCAATGCAGGAGACCCAGGTTCAACTCCCAGCCCATGAGGCTCAGGCGCAGTCACCACCTGTCTATCAGAGGAGGCTCGCAAATGGCTATGATGCTGAATCCCAGGTGGTGTTTCTTCTATTTGCATTTCGGGGCTAAACAAGGGCTCATACTTTGGAAGAGTGGCGAGGTGTGCCTGACTAATGTTCTCGTCCTGTGTCAAAGAGACATCAACCTTCTAAGAATGAAACAGGTGAGGGGAGAGAAGAAGCTGGGAGCACAGGTCGTCATCACGGGATTGCATTTGATGATAACATTCTGTGATTTTACAGCCACGTGAATAACGAGTGTGCGGAAAAAGAATGAGAGACCTTCGGAGATGGAGTAACTTCTCTGAAGTTAGAACAAGGCAAAAGCCCAGAATATTTTGTGGTATTTCATCAACTTCTCTTTTTACATTCCAATCGCACCTGCCAGTGGGATTCATTTTAAGTCTATGCTTAACGTCTAACAGAAGGGGGCGCACCATAAAAAATAAACTCTCCCGTAATCAGATAATTATAAATTGTGTATTCAAGAATGAAAATGATCCAGTTCAATGATGCACATCAGCCAGCTGAACGGCTTTCCAACCTAAAAGTCACTTATTTTCCTCCTTTGGCGTATGTACGTGTGCATGTGGTGTGGTGTGTGTTTGTACGTGGAGTACGTGGTCTGTGGTGTGTGTGGGGTGTATGTATATGGACGTGGTGTGTGATGTGTGTATGTGTGGTGTGTCTCTATGTGTGGTGTGACTCTGTGTGTGGCATGTGTGTGTATGGTGTGTGCATATATGTTTGTGTGTGAGGTGTGTGTTATGTGTGGGGTGTGTATTTATGTGTGAGAAGGTGTGTGTATGGAGTGTGAGTGTTTGTATGTGTGTGTGTATGTGTGTGATGTGTGTGCGGATGTGTGTGATGTGCCTCTGTATGTGGTGTGTGTGCAGGAGTGTGTGTGTAGTCTATGTACATATGTGCGCTTGTATGTGTGGGGTGTGTGGGGCTTTTGTGTGTTTGTGTGTGGGATGTGTGTGGTGTATGTATGAATGTTTTGTGTGACGTGTGTGCGTGTGGGTGTGTGTATGGTGCATGTATTTGTGTTTTTCTATGAGCAGTTTTTTTTATGAGCAGTAATTCTGTCCTGCAAGGTAGCACTCACGCTGAAACATGTGAGTCCTTTAGAGAAAAAGATGACTCGGGCGCTTCATAGGTCTGTTCAACTATTTTTCTGGTATTAAGAAATAAAAAATATTCCCCAAAATGGAAAAGAAGAATCTACAGAAAATCTTCTGTTAATTTATATGGTCAGGAGATAATTTGTTTAATCAAGCATTGCGATGAATGCTAAGTGATCAAATTTTACCTTATGTTGTAGTTGTTACGTGCCGTCAAGTCGGTTCTGACTCATAGCGACCCGGTGCACAACAGAACGAAACACTGCCCAGTCCTGTACCATCCTTATAATCGTTGTTATGCTTGAGCGCATTGTTGCAGCCACTGTGTCAATCCACCTCGTTGAGGATCTTCCTCTTTTCTGCTGACCCTGTACTCTGCCAAGCGTGACGTCCTTCTCCAGGGACCGATCCCTCCTGACAACATGTCCAAAGTATGTAAGAAGTAGTCTTGCCACCCTTGCTTCTAAGGAGCATTCTGGTTGTACTTCTTCCAAGACAGATTTGTTCGTTCTTTTGGCAGTCCGTGGTATATTCAATATTCTTCGCCAACACCACAATTCAAAGGCGTCAACTCTTCTTTGGTCTTCCTTATTCATTGTCCAGCTTTCACACGCATATGATGCGATTGAAAATACCGTGGCTTGGGTCAGCCGCACCTTAGTCTTCAGGGTGACATCTTTGCTCTTCGACACTTTGAAGAGGTCCTTTGCAGCAGGTTTGCCCAATGCAATGTGTCTTTTGATTCCTTGACTGCTGCTTCCATGGCTGTTGATTGTGGATCCTAGTAAAATGAAATCCTTGACAACTTCAATCTTTTCTCCATTTATCATGATGTTGCTCATTGGTTCAGTTGTGAGGATTTTTGTTTTCTTTATGTTGAGGTGTAATCCATACTGAAGGCTGTGGTCTTTGACCTTCGTTAGTAAGTGCTTCAAGTCCTCTTCACTTTCAGCAAGCAAGGTTGTGTCATCCGCATAACGCAGGTTGTTAATGAGTCTTCCTCCAATCCTGATGCCCCATTCTTCTTCATATAGTCCAGCTTTTCGTATTATTTGTTCAGCATACAGATTAAATAGGTACAGTGAAAGAATACAACCCTGACGCACACCTTTCCTGACTTTAAACCCATCAGTATCCTTTCTTGATCTATGTAAAGTTTCCTCATGAGCACAATTAAGTGTCCTGGAATTCCAGTTCTTCACAGTGTTATCCATAGTTTGTTATGATCCACGCAGTCAAATGCCTTTGCATAATCAATAAAACACAGGTAAACATCCTTCTGGTATTCTCTGCTTTCAGCCAGGATCCATTGACATCAGCAATTATATCCCCGGTACCATGTCCTCTCCTGAAACCGGCCTGAATTTCTGGCAGTTCCCTGTCGATATACTGCTACAGTCGTTTTTGAATGATCTTCAGCAGAATTTTGCTTGCGTGTGATATTAATGATATTGTTATATAATTTCCACATTCAATTTGATCATCTTTCTTGGGAATAGGATAAATATGGATCTCTTCCAATCAGTTGGCCAGGAAGCTGTCTTCCATATTTCTTGGCATAAACGAGTGAGCACCTCCAGTGCTGCATCTGTTTGCTGAAACATCTCAACTGATATTCCATCAATGCCTGGAGCCTTGTTTTTCACCAAGGCCTTCAGAGCAGCTTGGACTTCTTCCTTCAGTACCATCAGTTCCTGATCATATGCCACCTCTTGAAATGGATGAATATCAACTAATTCTTTTTGGTATAATGACTCTGTGTATTCCTTCAATCTTCTTTTGATGCTTCCTGCATCACTTAATATTTTCTCCATGGAATCCCCTACGTGTCTGTCAGTTTGTCGTACTGTGGGAGCTTGTGTGTTGCTGTGATGCTGGAAGCTATGCCACCGGTATTCAGATACCAGCAGGGTCACCCATGGAGGACAAGTTTCAGCTGAGCTTCCAGACTAAGACAAAGTAGGAAGAAGGACCCAGCAGTCTACTTTTGAAAAGCATTAGCCAGTGAAAACCTTATGAATAACAGTGGAACATTGTCTGATATAGTGCTGGAAGATGAGCCTCCCAGGTTGTAAGGCACTCAAAAGATGACTGGGGAAGAGCTGCCTCCTCAAAGTAGAGCCAACCTTAATGACGTGGATGGAGTAAGGCTTTTGGGACCTTCATTGGCTGATGTGGCATGACTCAAAATGAGAAGAAACAGCTGCAAACATCCATTAATAATCGGAACCTGGAGTGTACGAAGTATGAATCTAGGAAAATTGGAAATCATCAAAAATGAAATGGAACACATAAACATCAATATCCTAGGTATTAGTGAGCTGAAATGGACTGGTATTGGCCATTTTGAATCGGACAATCATATAGTCTACTACGCTGGGAATGACAATGCCTACAAGGAAGACCAGTTGATACAACTATTATTGAAATTTATGCACCAACCACTAGGGCCAAAGATGAAGAAATAGAAGATTTCTATTAGCAGCTGCAGTCTGAAATTGATCGAACATGCAATCAAGATGCACTGATAATTACTGGTGATTGGAATGTGAAGGTTAGAAACAAAGAAGGATCAGTAGTTGGAAAATATGGCCTTGGTGATAGAAACAATGCCGGAGATCGAATGATAGAATTTTGCAAGACCAACGACTTCTTCATTGCAAATACCTTCTTTTGCCAACGTTAACGGCAACTATACACACGGACCTCGCCAGATGGAACACACAGAAATCAAATTGACTACATCTGTGGAAAGAGACGATGGAAAAGCTCAATATCAACAGTCAGAACAAGGCCAGGGGCCAACTGTGGAACAGACCATCAATTGCTCATATGCAAGTTCAAGCTGAAACTGAAGGAAATCAGAGCAAGTCCACGAGAGCCAAAATATGACCTTGAGCATACCCCACCTGAATTTAGAGACCATCTCAAGAATAGATTTGACGCATTGAACACTAGTGACCGAAGACCAGGTGAGCTGTGGAATGACATCAAGGATATCATCCATGAAGAAAGCCAGAGGTCACTGAAAAGACAGGAAAGAAAGAAAAGATCAACGTGGATGTCAGAGGAGACTCTGAAGCTTGCTCTTGAGTGTCAAGCAGCTAAAGCAAAAGGAAGAATTGATGAAGTAAAAGAACTGAACAGAAGATTTCAAAGGGCCTCTCTAGAAGACAAAATAAAGTATTATAATGACATGTGCAAAGAGCTGGAGATGGAAAACCAAAAGGGAAGAATATGCTTGGCGTTTCTCAAGCTGCAAGAACTGAAGAAAAAATTCAAGCCTTGAGTTATACCTTATACAGATGATCAATTTCCAGAAAATTCATATTTTAAAGAAGAACTTTAAAAAAGCAAAAAAGCATGAAAGTACAGTTGAAACTATTTTGAATCTAAATTTTCTACAAGGTTTTAGGAAAAAATAAACCCCTCTTTGTCTCTGTCTGGTCTCACTAAATTTATGTTTTACAGCCTTGCTTAGATCTGAGACCATTTGAGCATCTGTTAAAATCTACAGACCTTCTTTCCTCACAGGCCCAATCCAGACACACACCTGGAGAGGGCACAAATCCCCTGAAGCATACCCATTGACCCTTTAGAGAGCTAACAACCCTAGAGTCACGTTTTGAACAAATATTTATCAAGCACCTATTATTTGACAGCCCATTGCCCATTGCCAGGAAAAAGTATACAGACCCTTGAAATAAAGTGGTCCCTGTCGTCATGGAGGAAAACAAAGACAATGAACAGGCAACCAAATAATAAATAAGGTTGTTTCTGGTCATGATGGGTGCTGTGAAGAAAGTAATCCAGGTGATTCGCCCTGTGCCATGGACATCATTATAAAATTATAGTTGTCAAAATTTGAAAATAATAGAAACAGTACTGGTAGAAAACAGCTTTTAATTACTGGAGTTGCTTTCACATCAGCATAAAATTATTATCTGAATAAATATGTGATTGGGGAGAAGGCGGGGCCAAGATGGCAGACTAGGTAGACACTACCCCGGATCCCTCTTGCAACAAAGACTCGGAAAAACAAGTGAATCGATCACATACATAACAATCTACGAACCCTGAACAAAAAACATAGATTTAGAGATGGAAAACGAACAAATACAGGGAAGCAGCGACTGTTTTTGGAGCCTGGAGCCAGCGTCCCAGTCAAGTAACCTTGGCGCCAGGCATCTGGGCCCACGGGAGCTGAACTTATAAATCTTGTGACGGTGCAAACAAGGGGCGCAGCCCTACCCCCCTGAACTGAATCCGGGAGGGGGCTCAGCCAGTCTGCGCAGGCGGCGTGGCGACGCAGCTGGTGTGAGAACTCCCCGGGAGGCAGTGACTGGTTTTGGAGCCAGGAGTGCTGCGTCCCAGCTGGGGAACCCTGGCGCCGGGTATTTGACTGAGCGCTGTCACGGTGCAAGCACGGGGCACAGCCCTACTCCCCTGAACGAACACCGGGAGGGGGACAAGCAGGTCCGCGGGGGCGGTGCGGTGATGTAGCTGGCGGGACGAGAAATCCCCGGGAGGCTGCGACTGATTTTGGAGCCGGGAGTAAAGCGTCCCAGCAGGGGAACCTTGACACTAGGATGTGGACTGGCAGCGGAGGATCTGACCGCAGCTTCAGCCGGCCAGACCCCCAGGGGCAATCTCCACACAGCCAACACACATAGGCGACACGCCCCTCGGGAATCTCAGATATAATAGTCATTCCAAGCAAGACAAGCAACTCTGGCTATATTCCGAGGTGCTACTCTCCTATCTCTCTGATCCCTCCCCCACCCTCCCCAGTTGGCTTCATTAACATTGGAATTTCCTGAGCCAGAGGGAGAACAGCTCCGGCTCCACGGTGGCTTTGCTTCCCTCCCCTCCTTTTTTTTTTCTTTTGGTCTTTTCCTAACCCACTCTTCCGGCCTGAGAGAAGGAACCACAAAAAATCCAGGGACCAAAAATCCATCCCTAATTGGACTAAAAACACAGAACCAGCTACAGCCAAGCATATATGATCCAAATCTCGGACTTTCATCCTTACAGGGAAAAAGGTGGCGGTTATAATCCGAAGGCAGTTCTGATAGGGATCTGACTGCATTTTTTTTTTAGCCGAATTTCTGGAAAAACAACTTTCCCAGTGATGGCTCGGAGACAGCAGTCCATATCAAACCACATAAAGAAGCAGACCATGACAGCTTCTCCAACCCCCCAAACAAAAGAATCAAAATCTTTCCCAAATGAAGATACAATCCTGGAATTATCAGATACAGAATATAAAAAACTAATTTACAGAATGCGTCAAGACATCAGAAATGAAATAAGGCAAACTGCAGAAAAAGCCAAGGAACACACTGATAAAACAGTTGAAGAACTCAAAAAGATTATTCAAGAACATAGCGGAAAAATTAATAAGTTGCAAGAATCCATAGAGAGACAGCATGTAGAAATCCAAAAGATTAACAATAAAATTACAGAATTAGACAACGCAATAGGAAGTCAGAGGAGCAGACTCGAGCAATTAGAATGCAGACTGGGAAATCTGGAGGACCAGGGAATTAACACCAACGTAGCTAAAAAAAAAAAAAAAACAGATAAAAGAATTTAAAAAAATGAAGAAACCCTAAGAATCATGTGGGACTCTATCAAGAAGGATAACTTGCGTGTGATTGGAGTCCCAGAACAGGGAGGGAGGACAGAAAACACAGAGAAAATAGTTGAAGATCTCCTGACAGAAAACTTCCCTGACATCATGAAAGATGAAAGGATGTCTATCCAAGATGCTCATTATAACCCCATTTAAGATTGATCCAAAAAGAAAATCACCAAGACATATTATCATCAAACTTGCCAAAACCAAAGATAAAGAGAAAATTTTAAAAGCAGCCAGGGAGAAGAGAAAGGTCACCTTCAAGGGAAAATCAATAAGAATAAGTTCAGACTACTCAGCAGAAACCATGCAGGCAAGAAGGCAATGGGATGACATATAGAGAGCACTGAAGGAGAAAAACTGCCAGCCAAGGATCATATATCCAGCAAAACTCTCTCTGAAATATGAAGGCGAAATTAAGATATTTACAGATAAACACAAGTTTAGAGAATTTGCAAAAACCAAACCAAAACTACAAGAAATACTAAAGGATATTGTTTGGTCAGAAAACCAATAATATCAGATACCAGCACAACACGAGGTCACAAAACAGAACATCCTGATATCAACTCAAATAGGGAAATCACAAAAACAAATTAAGATTAATAAAAAAAAAAAATGCTCATAACAGGGAATCACTGAAGTCAAAATGTAAAAGATCACAATAATCAAAAAGAGGGACTAAATACAGGTGGCATAGAACTGTCATATGGAGAGTGATACAAGGCGATAAAGACCATTACAAGTTAGGTTTTTACTTAGAAAAATGGGTTAAATATTAAGGTAATCACAAAGAGGTATAACAACTCCATAACTCAAGATAAAAGCCAAGAAAAACGGAACAACTCAACAAACATAAAGTCAAACACTACGAAAATGAGGATCTCACAATTTACTAAGAAAAATGTCTCAGCACAAAAAAGTATGTGGAAAAATGAAATTGTCAACAACACACATAAAAAGGCATCAAAATGACAACACTAAACAATTATTTATCTATAATTATGCTGAATGTAAATGGACTAAATGTACCAATAAAGAGACAGAGAGTCTCGGACTGGATAAAGAAACACGATCCGTCTATATGCTGCCTACAAGAGACACACCTTAAAGACACAAACAAACTAAAACTCAAAGGATGGAAAAAAATATATCAAGCAAACAACAAGCAAAAAAGAAGAGGAGTAGCAATATTACTTTCTGACAAAACAGACTTTAGACTTAAATCTACCACAAAGGATAAAGAAGGACACTACATAATGATAAAAGGGACAATTGATCAGGAAGACATAACCATATTAAATATTTATGCACCCAATGATAGGGCTGCAAGATACATAAATCAAATTTTAGCAGAACTGAAAAGTGAGATAGACACCTCCACAATTATAGTAGGAGACTTCAACACACCACTTTCGGAGAAGGACAGGACATCCAGTAAGAAGCTCAATAGAGACACGGAAGACCTAATTACAACAATCAACCAACTTGACCTCATTGACTTACACAGAACTCTCCACCCAACTGCTGCAAAGTATACTTTTTTTTCTAGCGCACATGGAACATTCTCTAGAATAGACCACATATTAGGTCATAAAACAAACCTTTGCAGAATCCAAAACATCGAAATATTACAAAGCATCTTCTCAGACCACAGGCAATAAAACCAGAAATCAATAATAGAAAAACTAGGGAAAAGAAATCAAATATTTGGAAACTGAACAATACCCTCCTGAAAAAAGACTGGGTTATAGAAGACATCAAGGAGGGAATAAGGAAATTCATAGAATGCAACGAGAATGAAAATACTTCCTATCAAAACCTCTGGGACACAGCAAAATCACTGCTCAGAGGCCAATTTATATCGATAAATGCACACATACAAAAAGAAGAAAGAGCCAAAATCAGAGAACTATCCCTACAACTTGAACAAATAGAAACTGAGCAACAAAAGAATCCATCAGGCACCAGAAGAAAACAAATAATAAAAATTAGAGCTGAACTAAATGAATTAGAGAACAGAAAAACAATTGAAAGAATTAACAAAGCCAAAAGCTGGTTCTTTGAAAAAATTAACAAACCATTGGCTAGACTGACTAAAGAAATACAGGAAAGGAAACATATAACCCGAATAAGAAACAAGAAGGGCCACATCACAACAGACCCAACTGAAATTAAAAGAATCATACCAGATTATTACGAAAAATTGTACCCTAACAAATTTGCAAACCTAGAAGAAATGGATGAATTCCTAGAAAAACACTACCTACCTAAACTAACACATTCAGAAGTAGAACAACTAAATAGACCCATAACAAAAAAAGAGATTGCAACGGTAATCAAAAAACTTCCAACAAAAAAAAGCCCTGGCCCGGACGGCTTCACTGCAGAGTTCTACCAAACTTTCAGAGAAGAGTTAACACCACTACTACTGAAGGTATTTCAAAGCATAGAAAATGTCGGAATACTATCCAACTCATTCTATGAAGCTACCATCTCCCTGATACCAAAACCAAGTAAAGACATCACAAAAAAAGAAAATTACAGACCTATATCCCTCATGAACATAGATGCAAAAATCCTCAACAAAATTCTAGCCAATAGAATTCAACAACATATCAAAAAAATAATTCACCACAATCAAGTGGGATTTATATTTTATGCAAGGCTGTTTTAATATTAGAAAAATCATTAATGTAATCCACCACATAAATAAAACAAAAGACAAAAACCACATGATCTTATCAATTGATGCAGAAAAGGCATTTGACAAAGTCCAACACCCTTTTATGATAAAAACTCTCACCAAAGTAGGAATTGAAGGAAAATTCCTCAACATAATAAAGGGCATCTATGCAAAGCCAAAAGCCAACATCATTCTAAATGGAGAGAACCTGAAAGCATTTCCCTTGAGAACGGGAACCAGACAAGGATGCCCTTTATCATCGCTCTTATTCAACATCGTGCTAGAAGTCCTAGCCGCGGCAGTTAGGCTAGACAAAGAAATAAAGGGCATCCAGATTGGCAAGGAGGAAGTAAAATTATCTCTAATTGCAGATTACATGATCTTATACACAGAAAACCCTAAGGAATCCTCCAGAAAACTACTGAAACTAATAGAAGAGTTTGGCAGCGTCTCAGGTTATAAGATAAACATACAAAAATCACTTGGATTCCTCTACATCAAAAAAAAGAACATCGAAGAGGAAATCACCAAATCAATACCATTCACAGTAGCCCCCAAGAAGATAAAATACTTAGGAATAAATCTTACCAAGGAAGTAAAAGACCTATACAAAGAGAACTACAAAGCTCTACTACAGGAAATTCAAAAGGACCTACTTAAGTGGAAAAACATACCTTGCTCATGGATAGGAAGACTTAACACAGTAAAAATGTCTATTCTACCAAAAGCCATCTATACACACAATGTGCTTCCGATCCAAATTCCAATGACATTCTTTAAGGTGATAGAGAAACAAATCACCAACTTCACATGGAAGGGAAAGAAGCCTCGGATAAGCAAAGCATTACTGAAAAAGAAGAAGAAAGTGGAAGGCCTCACTCTACCTGATTTCAGAAGCTATTATACAGCCACAGTAGTCAAAACAGCCCGGTATTGGTACAACAACAGGCACATAGACCAGTGGAACAGAATTGAGAACCCAGACATAAATCCAACCACATAGGAGCACCTGATATTTGTCAAAGGCCCAGTGTCAGTTAATTGGGGAAAAGATAGTCTTTTTAACAAATGGTGCTGGCATAATTGGATATCCATTTGCAAAAAAATGAAACAGGACCCATACCTCACACCAAGCACAAAAACTAACTCCAAGTGGATCAAAGACCTAAATATAAAGACTAAAACGATAAAGATCATGGAAGAAAAAATAGGGACAACCCTAGGAGCCCTAATACAAGGCATAAACAGAATACAAAACATTACCAAAAATGACGAAGAGAAACCAGATAACTGGGAGCTCCTAAAAATCAAACACCTCTGCTCATCTAAAGACTTCACCATAAGAGTAAAAAGACCACCTACAGACTGGGAAAGAATTTTCAGCTATGACATCTCCGACCAGCGCCTGATCTCTAAAATCTATATGATTCTGTCAAAACTCAACCACAAAAAGACAAACAACCCAATCAAAAAGTGGGCAAAGGATATGAACACGCACTTCACTAAAGAAGATATTCAGGCAGCTAACAGATACATGAGAAAATGCTCTCGATCATTAGCCATTAGAGAAATGCAAATTAAAACTATGATGAGATTCCATCTCACTCCAACAAGGCTGGCAATAATCCAAAAAACACAAAATAATAAATGTTGGAGAGGCTGCGGAGAGATTGGAACTCTTATACACTGCTGGTGGGAAAGTAAAATGGTACAACCACTTTGGAAATCTATCTGGTGTTATCTTAAACAGTTAGAAATAGAACTACCATACAACCCAGAAATCCCACTCCTCCGAATATACCCTAGAGAAACAAGAGCCTTCACACAAACAGATATATGCACACCCATGTTTATTGCAGCAGTGTTTACAATAGCAAAAAGCTGAAAGCAACCAAGGTGTCCATCAATGGATGAATGGGTAAATAAACTGTGGTATATTCATACGATGGAATACTACGCATCGATAAAGAACAGTGACGAATCTCTGAAACATTTCATAACATGGAGGAACCTGGAAGGCATTGTGCTGAGCGAAATTAGCCAGAGGCAAAAGGACAAATATTGTATGAGACCACTATTATAAGATCTTGAGAAATAGTATAAAACTGAGAAGAACGCATACTTTTGTGGTTACGAGGGGGGGAGGGAGGGAGAGGGTTTTTTACTGATTAATTAGTAGATGAGAACTGCTTTAGGTGAAGGGAAGGACAATACTCAATACATGGAAGGTCAGCCCAATTGGACTGGACCAAAAGCAAAGAAGTTTCCGGGATAAAATGAATGCTTCAAAGGTCAGCGGAGCAAGGGCGGGGGTTTGGGAACCATGCTCTAAGGGGACTTCTAAGTCAATTGGCAAAATAATTCTGTTATGAAAACATTCTGCATCCCACTTTGAAATGTGGCATCTGGGGTCTTAAATGCTAACAAGCGGCCATCTAAGATGCATCAGTTGGTCTCAACCCACCTGGAGCAAAGGAGAATGAAGAACACCAAGGCCACACGAGAACTAAGAGCCCAAGAGACAGAAAGGGCCACATGAACCAGAGACCTACATCATCCTGAGACCAGAAAAACTAGTTGGTGCCCGGCCACAATCGATGACTGCCCTGACAGGGAGCACAATAGAGAACCCCTGAGGGAGCAGGAGATCAGTGGGATGCAGACCCCAAATTCTCATAAAAATACCATACTTAATGGTCTTACTGTGACTAGAGGAATCCCGGCGGGCATGGTCCCCAAACCTTCTGTCGGCACAGGACAGGAACCATTCCCGAAGACAACTCATCAGACATGAAAGGGACTGGACAGTGGGTAGGAGAGAGATGCTGAAGAAGAGTGAGCTAATTATATCAGGTGGACACTTGAGACTGTGTTGGCATCTCTTGTCTGGAGGGGAGATGGGAGGATAGAGAGAGTTGGAAGCTGGCAAAATTGTCACGAAAGGAGAGACTGGAAGGGTTGACTCATTAGGGGGAGAGCAAGTGGGAGTAAGGAGTAAGATGACTTGATTTGTAAATGTTCACTTGAAGCTCAATAAAAGTTAATAATAAAAAAAAAAATGTGATTTGGGCTAAAAGGGTCTTCATTATTAGTTGCAGTCAAGTCAGCTCTGGTCTTATGTACAACAGAATGGAACGCTGCCCGGTCTAGCACCACCTTCTCGATGGTTGGTGTTTGAGCCCATTGTTGAGGGTATTGTATTAATCCATCTCACTGAAGGTTTTCCTGGTTTTGGTGACCCTCTATTTTATCAAACAGGATGTCCTTTTCTAGTAATTGGTCTTTCCTGATGATGCTTCCAAAGTGAGTTGAAGTCTTGCCACCTTCGTTTCTAAGGAGCATTCTGGTTGTGTCTCTTCAAAGGCTGATTTGTTTGTTCTTTTGGCAGTCCACTATACATTCAATATTCTTCTTTGTGATATTGATGAAGAATACAATTGTAATTTTCTAAAATTTGAAAATAGTAAAGTTCTTGTTCTGACTTCCCACCAGTTACATTGTGTTTCTTCCTAAATCCCCGAAACAAGTGGAGTCTAATCCCTCCTATAACGGATCCTCCCGTAGACTCTGTTTTCCAGTTTAAACACTCCTAGTTTCCACAGTAATTCCAGACAAGTCACCATCCTTCTCATTCCAGTCTGCTAAAGCCCTGGAGATGAACGAAGCAATGCAGAATATTCTGTGCCAACCACCATCTTTGATAGGAAGAATTTTATTTATATTAACCCTTAGATTGCATTTGTTTCATTGTTTAATTTAGCACTGCACCAACACCACTAGGCTTTCTGTTAACTAAAATCACTAACTAGAATTTTTCAGATGACTATTACTAATCCAAGTCTTCTCCTTCTTTATTTTTAATAATTTTTAAATCTGGCTTTTTGAATTGAATGCTTAATTCGTTAGTCTTATTTTTAATGGAAGGATTTAAGGCTATCAATGTACACCTTAAATATCATCGTTAAAAATAATGAAAGTACTGCTTTAATTGCATAGCACAAGCTTTATTATGCAGAGTTTTCTTGTTGTTCTAACTACTTTGTAATTTCCATTGTGTTTTTTCTATCAGCAGTAGAGTTATTTAGGAAAAGTGTAATGTGTGTTTGCTGTATTATTTGAGAATATTCAATTCTGTGATAAAGACAAGGATGTATGAAACTCATAAGAAGAGTTAAGCATAGAGCTTAATAAGTAAGCTAGTGGTTTGTGAGATATGACAAAACTCATAGGACAGGTTAAGTATAAACCCCAAACCAAACCCGTGGCCATCGAGTCAATGCCAACTCATGGCAACACATGTGTTACAGAGTAGAACTTCTCCAAAGGCTTTTGTTGGCTATAACCTTTATGGAAGGAGCCTTGGTGGTGCAACAGTTAAGCACTCAATTGCTAACCAAAACGTTGGCATTTTGAACCCACCCAGCAATTCCATGGGAGAAAGAACTGGTGATCTGTTCCCACAAAGATTGCAACCTAGGAAAACTTCTAGGGTCAATAAGAGTCAAAGTTGATTCAATGGCACATAACAACAACAACAATCTTTATGGAAGCAGATCTCCAGGTGTTTCTCCCACAGCACCACTAAGTGGGTTCAGACTGTCAACCCTTAGGTTAGTAGCCAAACACAAACAATTTGCTCCACCCAGGGCACTGGGTTTGGTTTTTTTGGTTTAGGGACATCCTGGTTAAGAAAGAGAGTAATTAAATAGCTTCTGAAACACAGATAAAATTGACAAGATGTGTTAAATATGGAGTGTGAGTTACTAACCTGCAAGTTAACAGAATAAATTTTTTAACTATAACACAATAACTGTGATGGTTAAGGTCGTGTGTCAACTTGAATGAGCCATGATTCTCAGTGGTTTGGTAGCAGTACGTTGCGATCACTTCTAACATTAGATTTAATATAATGTGATCGCCCCCATGATGGGCTCTGCTGTGAGTAGCCAATCAGTTGAAAGGGAGTTTCCTTTGTCTTGTGTCCTGCATCAAATATAAGTGGACGTTCTGGCAGGGCTCATGGGCTTTTGCTTGCTCTGAAACTTGCAGCTGGGGCCATCCAGTTCTTGGGACTTGAGCTCGCAGCTTACCTATGGTCTTGCCTACCAATCTTGAGATTCGTCAATCTTCGTAGCCTGTGAGCAAGAGCCCTGTTCTCTGACCCGCCAATCTTGAGTTTGCCAGCCCCTGCAGCTACATGAATCAGGAGAGGCCTCTGTCTTGACCTACAGACTGGGGACGTCCAGCCTCTACAACCACATGAGCCATTTCCTTGATATAAATCTCTCTCTCTCTATATATATATGCTTTACTGATTTTGCTTCTCCAGAAAACCCTGCCTACGACAATAACAAAGGTTGTTCATTATACCTATACTTAGAAAGGAATGGAAAACCAGGTCATGATCACATCACCTCTAGGCTGAAGACAGTCTCCCAGAATCACCACACTGGTGACACCTAGCGTGGTTTCACTGTGGCCCAGTGCTCTGTCCAAGAAACATAGAAGAAACCCATGGATCCTCAACAGGCTAACTAGTGAGCTATAGCTTTGGCCAGGCCTGCTTGGCTCTGTATCTCTACAATAGAGCAAATGTGACCCAGGGCACCTTCTGTTTGGGTAGTCCAGTACTCAAACCTCAACTCTGGTCCTCACAGCCATACCCTCAGTGGAAAGGCTGAGATAGCAAAAAAAGTGCACATCACGTACTCAGGATTCAGGGAGCCTGCCCCCTTGTACCCTTTCATGACTGTGTTAATTCACTTCATCTCTCTTCCTTGTTTCCTGCTGTATAACTTAAACTGATTTATTGCATGACCTCTGGGATCCACCTTTGCATCAAGGCAATTTCTTATGCAATAATTTTTTTTTAATTAATTCCTAATTTAATTGTGATCTGGATGCTATTATTTCTTTAGTATTTAGTGAAGACTTTCCACTTTCCTTTATGACCTAACACATGACATTTTTGTTGTTGTTAAATATTCAATACGAACTTAAAGAGAATGTATCCCAACCCAAAACCCAGTGCCGTTGAGTCGATTCCGACTCATAGCGACCCTATAGGACTGAGTAGAACTTCCCCATAGAGTTTCCAAGGAGCACCTGGCAGATTCAAACTGCCGACCCTTTGGTTAGCAGCCGTAGCACTTAACCACTACACCACCAGGGTTTTCAAAAAGAACTTATAGTCTCTATTTTTTCAGTGCAGGGATATATATATATATATGTTATTGCTGGGTATCATCAAGTCATTTCTGACTCATAATGACCCCATGTGACATAGCAGAACTGCCTCATATGATTTGCTTTGCTTGAATCTTTACAGAAGTAGATTGCCAGGTCTCTCTCCTGCAGATCATCTGGGTGGCTTTGAATCACCAACCTTTCAGTTAGCAGATGATGCTTAACTGCTACACCACCAGGACTCCATATGCATACATACATACATATATATATATGGCACACAACAACAGCAAATATTATGTATATATATATACATATTTATCTATGTATATACACATTGAATTGAGTAAATGGCACTTTTCATATATGTTATAATATTACAATTTAGTTTGCTTTGTATTTTTCTGTTTGCTGTATCAGTTTCTAATAGGATTGTATTGAACTTTCTCACTTGTGAATATATCAATTTCTACTTGCAATTCTCTGAGATAAATGGATAGATGATAGATAGTTTTGTAGTTTGTCTTTTTCAGAATTTTTTTAGACACATAGTGGTTTGTGGTGGTTGTATCTTCTCAGGAAAGCATTTGTTTTATCATTACTGCATCTCTCTTTATCCCTAGTAGTGTTTTCCTGTCACATCAGCTTCCTTTTGGTTAGTACTGAATGTCGTATCTTTCCTTCATCTTTGCTTTCCATCTTTCTCTCATAGTCTGTTGAGACTCTCTTTTAAGCGTTATGTAGTTGAATTTTTAAAAATCCATTTCCTTATTTGTTGTCTTTTAGCAAAGAAACATATCCGTTTTGTAAGTTAAACCATGTTGTTGTTAGGTGCCTTCAAGTCCATCTTGATTCATAGCGACCATATGTAGAACAGAACAAAACACTCTCCAGTCCTGTGCCATCCTCACAATCATTCTTATTATTTTTTTTTAATCATTATCTTTGAGTCCATTGCTGCAGGCACTGTGTCAATCCATCTCATTGAGGATCCTCCTCTTTCTCGCTGAACCCCCACTTTACCAAGATGATGTCCTTCTCCAGGGACTGATCCCTCCTGACAACATGTCCAAAGTATATGAGACGCAGTCTCACCATCTTTGCTTCTAAGGAGCGTTCTGGTTGTACTTCTTCCAAGACAGATTTGTTTGTTCTTTTGACAGTCCATGGTATATTCAATATTCTTTGCCAACACCATAGTTCAAAGGTGTCAATTCTTCTTCAGCCTTCCTTTTTCATTGTCCAGCTTTTGCATGCATATAAGGCAATTGAAAATACCATGGCAATTAGCATATGCAATTACAAATATTCAAATATCCTTATCTACAAAATTGCAATTTCATATCATTCAAACTAGTGTTCATTGTGTAATATTTTGTCTCATTGCTACCATCTTATTTTCTGTTTACCTTTTTTTCTTTTGCTTTATTTTTTCTCCTTTCTCACATTTTGTTGAGTTGATTTCCCTCATTATTGTTTTCTTCACCATCACCTTACCTCCATTGGTTAGGGAATTATAATTTTTTTTCTGTTTTTTAGTTATTGCTCTTAAGTTGTTAATTCATAAACTTAATAATCATTCTAGTAGAGTCTAAAGTTTTTCTATCTCAATCACTCTTAAAACCAAATAAATAAGAAACAAAGTAGTTGCCGTGGAGTCAATTCCAACTCGTGGTGACTCCATGTGTACAGAGTAAAACTATGCTCCATAGAGTTTTCATGACTGCAACCTTTCAGAAACAGATCTCCAGGCCTTTCTTCCAAGGTGTCTCTGGATGGGTTTGAACCACTAACCTTTCATTTTGTAGTTGAGGATATTAATTTCTCACCCCTTAATAAGATGAAGATGACTTTCTTTTACTACTGTCATCTAGTTTTAATTCTACATTTATCAATATGAAAAAATAGTCATTTTTATAGCTCGTCATTAATTAAATTTATCTACGTGTTTTATCACCCTCTGTGCTCACCATTCCTTTTCACCTTGTGTTAATGTCCTTCCCCCCTGGTTCACTGTTGTTTTTGCCAATGTACATTTTTAGTTGACCTTCAGCCTGGATCTGTGGAGGACAAACACTTTTACTCTGCAAGGGAGAATGGGAAATGCAGTCATTACTCAGGGCATGATGGTTTCAACCAAAAGTTGGGGTTCCAACATGTTACAGTAAGAGAGAAAGATAGGGGAGATAACCGGCAACTGCTGTCACAGCCCCAACCCACTTCCCTTGAGTCAGTGCCAACTCAAGTGGCCCCACGTGTGTCAGAGTAGAACAGCACTCCGTAGGGTTTTCAATGGCTGATGTTTTGAAAGTAGATAAACAAGCCTTTCTTGAGGCATCCCTGGGTAGGATTGAACTTCCAACCTTTTGGTCAGCCAACTGAGCCCATGGATCAATAAGCACTTGTTAATTCAATGAGTGGAAGGACAATTAGGCAAAAGTTCTTTCTGGAAAGATGAATCAACATCTTGAAGATGGCTTCCCAGTTCATCTGAACAAATAATGAGTAAAGCCTCAAAGAGCTGTTTGTTCTTCTGGGAATACCAAGAATGCAGTCACGTGCATCACAGAACAAGTCATTTGGGCAGCGGAGAAATGTCACCAGCCATCAAGAAGAGTACATAGTCCTCCTTCCCCTGTGTTAAGGCAGCGTCTCCAAAAGGCCCGTGGGAAGCACAAAGGCCAAAGTCTGATCTCAAAGGCGCGTCTCTACCACGGGGTTCTTTGACATGAGCCCTAGCCACAATGCTGTCCATGTGTGTTGAGAGAAATTTGAGGATCCACAGAGCTGGTGAGGACAAAGCCAGAGAGATGCTATTTGGAGATAATCAAGAAGACCACATTTTTATTTGACCCAGGAGGTAGAGCATGGAGCACAGTACCAAACACACAATAAGGTAATGAATAAATGTTGAAATAAACATATAATGACTGAATGAACAGACCCTGTGAGTTTGGCTGAAAGAGATTTCTATCGATATTGGGCAGATGAGAAACCATGCTTACACAAGTATCTTTCCAAGGGTCACAGAGCTGGTGAGGGGCTCCTCAAGATTACTTAATCTCATTTTACTTCTTCAATATGATAGAAATGGACAGTATGGTCAGAAAGACCAAAGTACATACAAAAGTAGCCCTCGGATGGGACTCCAGACACTCAGTACCTGTGTCTGGTATTCCTATCATGAGCTAAATAACCTTGAGTGAGTCCTCTGATCTCTCTGAACCCATCTGCCCTTGCTATAAAGAGGAAGTGGTTGGACCAGATAACAGTCAAGATCCTGTTCAGCATTGCTATTAGTGAGCTCTCCCAAGATAACAAAATTGGTGAATTTCACTGGAATGTGCTTTTAAAAGCAGATTCTGTTAGCCAGTCCCTCCCCAGATGGCCCTGTCTGTGCTGAGCTGCACAGGGCTTTGATGTAGAGGAGTATACATTTTCTGTCATTGATGGAAATTACATCTTCTTGGCTTGAAAATCAAAGAATTACTTGAACTGCCAATTCTACCTCTTCCATTTGGGATCTGACAATTATTTAAAATTTCCCCATCATTTAGAAAATTACCTTACCTTTCAACGTTTTTGATGGAGGCAGGCTGGCTACTTGCTAGCTCTCGTATTCATGTGAGGCTTGGCCCTATGGCATTAGGATAGCAGACATCTGAGTTTTGGCCAAAGTGAAGAGAACTGGGGGTGCAGAGTAGTTGTACAAAGATAATTGCAATATTGAGGTTTTTTAATTTGCTCTCACTGCTGGGTGCTTCATCAACACAAAACAAGTAGGCATTGGCCAAAAAAAGAGGAAGAAAGAAAATATTTGTGTTGGACAATGGCCTCAAGGGATGAGAACCAGTATATTTAAGGGACAGAAATGAGTAGTATAGTATTTGAGTGAAGTCATGAGGGGCAATATATGCTCCGAGTTGTGAGAAACAGAAATAAGCCAGGCCCAGCAGGGCCTGGTCAACAGCACCAGGAGTTGCTCTGTATTTTTTGGGCAATCACAGACCCAGAGGAGTTTTAAGCAGGGAAGTTAGTTGCATGATCAGGCTCACATTCATGGGAGATCACTGTGGCTGCTACTAGACTGCCTGGAAATCATTTAGGAGATGGTTACAGCAATCTCAGTGACAGATGGTTAAATTCTGAAGATTTATGGTGTATTGTGGAATCCCTGGGTAGTGCACACAGTTAAGCACTTGGCTGCTAACCAAAAAGTTGG
This sequence comes from Loxodonta africana, assembly GCF_030014295.1. Lineage (NCBI taxonomy): Eukaryota > Metazoa > Chordata > Mammalia > Proboscidea > Elephantidae > Loxodonta > Loxodonta africana. Next base: position 221,470,278 of record NC_087343.1, read on the forward strand.
AGGTTCGAGCCCACTCAGAGGCACCCCAGAAGAAAAGTCTGGAAATCTACCTCTGAAAAATCAGCCACTGAAAACCCTGGTGCACATGAGGTCTTCATGAGTTAGAATTGACTTGACAGCTTTTTTTTTTTTTTTAAGTCACATTGCAGGAGTGAGAGGAAGGTGTTGAGGGTGAACCAGAGTACTAGTTTGGGTAGCTGGGGGGATAGGGAAGTCATTCACTGTGAGAGAGGACTTTTAAGCGGAGAAACAGCCTGGGAGGTAAAATAGTTCAGTTTTGGAGAAGGTAAGTACCAGATGGGTATGGGACATAAATGAGAGGCACTATTTGGCAGAGATTGGAGTGCCATCAGCATAGATGGAAAGATGGTGATTTCTGGTGCAAGGTAGATTGGAGTGGTGGGCACAGAATCTAGATTTCAGCGGGTTAAAGAGTAGTTGGGAGGTATAGATTTGGAGACAGCAAGTGAGGAGAGGTGGCTTCTAAAAGAAGAAGAGACACAGGGGCACCGGAAATTGGAGACAGGTGTTTTCTACCACCCATCTGTCAGTTTGACATACTGTGGTGGTTCGCATGTTGCCATATACTAGAAGCTATGCCACTAGTTTTCCAAGTATCAGCAGGCCCACCCATGATAGACAGGTTTCAGCAGAGCTTCCAAACTGAGACAGACTAGGAAGAAAGTCCTAGCTATCTACTTCCAAAATTCAGCCAGTAAAAACCCTATGGTCACAACAGAGCATTGTCCAATATAGTGCTGGAAGATAAGACCCCTAAGCTGGATGCACTCAAAATACACAGTGGCTGCAACAATGGGCTCAGGCAAACCAACGATCATGAAGACGATGCAGGACCAGGCAGTGTTTTGTCCTGTTGTACTTGGGGTTGCCGTAAGTCCTTGGCAAATAGCAGCAACAGGGGTGGTTTAAATGCTTATAAAATGTACAGTAGAGAAGAGAATTGTAAGGGAATACATTTGTGTTGTTTTACACTACTAAGTTTGCAGTATCTCGTTAGAGTGGCATCAGGAAATGAAAACAAGTCCATAAGGTAAGAGGAAATAGACTGGTAAAGAGAGGAGAAGGGTTTCAGGGTTTGCTGTGATTAAGGCCCTATGATTTTAATGAATATGGTGGGCTCAGAGGTGAGAGAAAAGAGAGAAAGGGGAAAAGAAAGAAAAGGGAAAGGACAGAAAGAAGACACCTGTTGGTAATGTACACATGGGCAAAAAAAAAGTATGGGTGGGTAACGTGAGGCTAGATGGGGAGGTCTTTAAAACACCTGAGTAAAGAGCATGAATTTCAAGTGATTGTCTGGGAAACATTAAACTCTTAGACTGGAGGCTGAACTTGCTGGTAACCATCTGGCCACACCATAGAGACCCAGCCAGCCGTTTGTGTTGTGTAGAATGAGCGATTCTTGTAGATAATATAGAGAGTTAATCTGAATTCCTTGGTCAAAGCTATCCCCTTTTTCCCTTAATATCAGGTAAGTTGACTTTTGTGTTTTTGTTTGTTTGTTGGTTGGTTTCATTTGAGGGAGATGTTTCTCTTGACCTGTATTATCTGATCTTTGCTTTGATTTTCCTTGAGAAGACCTAATTGCAAATTTGTCTTTTCTACTAATAATGGGCAAATTCAGTCAAAAAACATTAAACTCCTATAAAAACTCTAGGTGAACTCTTTATCTTTTGATTTCCCTTGGCCTTAATAGTCATTTATTACTCTACTGAGCTGGTTCTCGCTAAAGCGGCTCATTCATTTAACCGCCTTGCGACCAGCATGGAATTCCACTGCATTGACTTGTTTTGTTTAACTTTTTAAAGCTCCTGTTGGGAACTCTCCTGAAACTAAGCTTATTTTCTCTAAAATTACGCCTAAATCCACTTAATCCACACAGTCTTTGTGAAACATTGTCTCTAACTTACTTTAATTTTTTTAAGTGCATTTGCTTTATTTTGAAAGCACAGATCTAACCAAGTATTTCTGTAAAGGTCCAATTTAAAATCAGGGCTTGAGGAGCCAACTGAAGGATAATTTTCATATCACACCCTTCCTCATGCTATGAAGACACAATGCCACCATTGTTAAAGCCGAGTGGTGCATTGGTGATGGGCATCGTCAGGTTGGTTTTATTATTGCAAACAGGTACCAATCAGTTTGTAGAATGCATTGTTATAACTACATTTTTTTTTTTTTTTTTTGGTCTCTCTCCAACCATTTATTTCATCCTTTCAGAATTTGAAAAATTTTTATAACAAGTCCCCAAGGTCATTGATGGGCAAAATGTATCTGAGTTTTCTATTCCTCTTTTTAACTCATTTTTCTTAGCATATTTAACCCTTTTATATTAGTGATTTAAAACCTCTTGGCCTCAAATTTGGCAAGCAAATTAATATTTCCATGTATTAATTCAGTTTAACCCTATATTATTTTAGCCATTATTACTATTGCTTTAGAAAAGTGGGAAAAGTGAATTCAGATTTTAACAATATTCTTTGTGATAAATAAAAAACTAAAAAAGGCCACTTTCTGAAACAGAAAAAGAGAAGCAAAAAGAATTGAAATATAGAGTAAGCTGCCAAAAGCACATGAAGCAATAAATTCAATTAACCAACTCAGTCAAGCTTGACACATAGTAGGAACTCAGGAAATATTTGCTGAATGAATGAAGAGGAACTAAATTAAAATTTGGAAATAAAAGGAATAATTCAGCCACAGTATTAAATTTTAATTAATGTTCTTTACAATATTTGTCTTCGTGGAAAGAGAAAATATAAAATAAGAACTCCAAGAACAAACAAGCCAGTCTTAGAAGAAATACAACCAAAATGTTCCTTAGAAGAGAGGACGGTGAGACTTCAGTTCACTTACCTTGAACATATCCAGAAAGACCAATCACTAGAAAAGAACATTGTGTTTGGTAAAGTGGAGGGTCAGTGAAAATGAGGGAAACCCTCAATGAGATGGATTGACATAACCACATCGATGGACTCAAACATACCAGTGATCATGAAGATGGCGCAGGACCAGGCAATATTTTGTTCTGTTATACATAAGGTCGCCATGAGTCAGAGCCAACTCAACAGCAACAACAACAATCAATTGTGATGGCATTCCAGTTCCATTCAACCTCTTACAGCATTTTTGCTACTTTTCACTCCAACGTATTGTTTTGTAATACAGATGAAGCTCCCCAAGGCTGGGCTTTCCTCTCTGATAATCAAGTCACAGTCTCATTAGGGCAGGCAGATGTCCTCGCTCTGGAATGAACCAGGTTTATGGAAGGGAGATTCCAAAAGAATTCGAGAGACCTTCAGAAATCAGTGCTTCTCCAGGAAAGCAGAGAACCCAACCCTTGATTCTTTGAGAAAATCTATTCCTGCATATGAAGAGAGGCTGATAGGTGTGTCATAGCAAAGAGGGCTGAGATGCTCAGAGACAGTTATAACTCAGCAACAGAAAGTCACTGTATTAGCTGAATCTTGAGAATCCAGATTCTGCCAGCTCTTAGGCTCCTCTTGAACTCTTTCTGGTCTGTAGGAAAAATAAACACAACCTAGTACAAGGTTTACTGAATGCCACCCCACTGGGAGGAAATGTTGCCTTAGTTAGGTCTGCCCCAAGTGCATCCCATGCCCTCTTGCCTGAAAGATCATCTCTGTGTGGTGACACATTCGAAGAATCACCAGGCTGTCTACCAGAAAATTATCGAGATGCAATTTAAATATTTAAGGAAGTAGGATGGCTAATTTTCCATGTCAACTTGGCTAGGCTAAGGTGCCCAGTTATTTGGTCAAACACTAGTCTAGACTCTGTTATGGAGTAGTAACATATGTCTCTGTCGGTTGGCCTTAAGTAAAGCAGATTACTCTCCATAATGTGGGTGGGCCCTCATCCAATCAGTTGAAGGCCTTAAGAACAAATTTCACAAGATTTCACAAGGTAGGATTCTGCCTCCAGACTATAAATAGACATGTTCCCAGGATTCCTCTCATTCCCCCATCACCTGACCTACCAGTTTGGGGGAATAAGACTGTCGGAATCTCCAGTCTATCACCTGACCCACAGATTTTGGACTTCCAGCCACCACCATCATGTGATCTAATTCCCCAAAAATAAAAATAAATATTACATAAAAGTAAATATATTATACGTGTGTGTATATATATATACACACACACACTACGTACTGTAGAGACTTGTAGCGACCATGAGTCGAAGTCAACTCAGTGGCAATGGATTTATATACTGTATATATTTATATATTATGTATTTATTTATATATTTATAATATATATTGGCTCTGTTTTTCTAGAGAACCCTGAGGCAGAAAGTATTTTAAAAAATACCAAAGGGCGGTCACACTCATGATGCACAACAATGCTTTGTTAAAACTACCCTCCCTCTGTCTCTCTTTCTGTATGTTGCACTCCAAATCTCTCACTTTGCTCTTTCCCAGCTCCTCAAAACTCCCTCAAGCTGAGCATCGCTAGACCTTTTCTGCTTCCTTTCAGCTTTTTCTGAATCTAATCCCTTCTTTCCTTTGGTTCAACTGGTCCTTTTCGTTTTTCATGGATCCAGGTTCTTCTAAAAAAAAAAAATAATTCCCACCTCATCCACTGAAGTGATTCTGCACAAAAGGTCCAGAAACCAAGTGAACCAAGCCAGGATTCCCTTAATGCACAGAAAGGACAGAAGCTGTGGCTACTCAGAGCTGATACCTCTATCCTGCGACTGTGCCGCCAAGTACTCTTCCCATATGCAGCCTAACTTCTTTTCCCACTTCTCCTCCTCCCATGAGGATGGAACATTAATAAATGTCTTAGTCAAGGTTTTCTAGAGAAAGAGAACTAGTGAGATCTCTCATCTCTCTCTCTCTTTCAGGTTCAGAAAGAGAGATTTGTTTTATTTTTAAAAACTGACTCACTCAAGTATTAGAGTATGGGAATCCCAAAATCTGGAGGTCAGAAAACAGGCTTGTGTCCCAAAATTTATAGGTCAGGCAGCCAACAGGAAGAATGAAGAGTGGAGGAATTTGGGAAAATGTCCACTTATAGTCCGGGAGGAGAATACATCCAAGGGAAAACTACCTTTTTGCTTTTAAGGCCTTCAACTGATTGGGTGAAGCCCACTCGCATTCTGAAGAGTGATTTGCTTTACTTAAGGTGGTCTGATTTAATCACACGTAACAGAGTCTAGGCTAGAGTTTGACCAAACAACTGGGCACCACAGCCTAGCCAAGCTGATACATGAAATGACCCATCAAAATAATCATCTTCGGATTGATCCACTATTATCAGATCTCAAAATGGGTATAGCTGGAAATAGAATCTTTAGCCTGGGTCTCCACCGCACTGTCTCTCACCCACCCTCCACCTCAGGAACCCTTTATGTGACCCACATACCCTGAGAAACACTGTACTGCAGTCCTGTCCACCACCCCCCGGTCCCTACTTCCAGATCTCTGAGCTACTAAATGAGAAAAACATCACATTCATCAAGGGACATTTTTTTAATGGCCACATTCCACACCCCCAGAGTAAGTGTGGGATATGCTCCCCCCTCCTTAAAGTTCTGGGCAATTGGACAGTAGTCACCAAATGTACCCCTTCTCAGTGGTGTTTGAGAAAGCTGGGGTTCACACTCTGGCCAGTACAGTGACGTTACTTCTATCTTGGAAATCTCCAAGCATGGCCGAGATTGCAGAGACTGAGGAAGGGAAAAACACTTCCAGGACCCTGCTTTTGTGGACCAGTTTTCAAAGGCTGAGGCTCCCCCACAGCACCTCCAGGCATATGGGTCAGTCTGGTTCCAAGGGTGCTGCTTGCAGCAGCTTCGTCTTCACCCCTTTCTTATTTGTTTTATCTTTCTGCATAACAAATCATCACAAACAACACAGATTTGTTATCTCATAGTTTCCATAGATCACGAGACCAGACATGACATAGCAAGGTCTTCTATTCAGGTGCTCAGCAGGCTGAAATCAAGGAGTCATCAGAGACTGCAACCTCATCTGAGGCTCTGGGTCCTCCTCCAAGCTCACTGGATGTTGGCAGAATTTATGTTCCTCACAGTTGTAAATCTGAGATCCTTGTTTCCTTCCTGGCTGTCAGTTACCAGAGACTGCCTGTGGTTCCCTGCCTTGTGGACCCCCAAAACAACATGGTAATTTGCATCATCACAGCAAGAAGAATAATCTCTCTTGCATATGGAATCTCCCCCCTGAGGAAGGACCCAATATCCTTTAAAGGGCTCACCTGATTAGATCAGGTTCACCCAGGACAATCTCCTTTTTTATTAACATAAAGTCAACTGATTTGATACCTTAATTACATCTGCAAAACCTTTGAAATACAACATGACCTAATCAAGGGGTAATTTATCATGCTTACAGCTCTGCCCATACTCAAGTAGAGGTCATACCAGTGTACATTGGATCCTAGACCTAACCACTTCTGAGTTATAAAAAGACCAGAAATACACACAGCAGAACACAGACACCATGTGATAATCAACTACAAGCTAATGAACACCAAGGAACACTCAGTGTTACTGTTAAGGAAGGAACGAACATGGCGAGATGCTGATGTGGACTTTCAGCCTCCAGAACTTTGAGAAAATAAATTTCTGTTCTTTGAAGCTGCCCGCTTCTGGTATTTGTGTTACAGTGGTGCTAGGTCACTAAGATACATGGTGTTCTTCCCTATAATCACAATTCTCCTCACCTTGTCCTATTCCCTGGTAATGCGATGCCCTCAGCCATAGCAACAGAAGTTCACAGGCTCTAAATCCATGAAGACCCAAACCCTCCTGCTGGATTCCACACCTCTAACCCAGTCCCTGACCTAATCCACCTCCCCTACCCGTGCTGTTTCAACCTCCCAGCTTATCACCTGCACATTGGTCCTAATGAATTTCATAACTTTTTTTCTCTTATTTTCTTTTTTTAATTTTTATTGTGCTTTAAGTGAAAGTTTACAAATCAGGTCAGTTTCTCACACAAAAACTTATATACATCTTGCTACATACTCCCAATTACTCTCCCCCCAATGAGACAGCCCCCTCCCCCCCTCCCCTCTCTCTTTTCCTCTATTTCACCAGCTTCTAACCCCCTCTACCCTCTCATCTCCCCTCCAGGGAGGAGATTCCAACGTAGTCTGTAGTGTCCACCTCATCCAAGAAGCTCACTCCTCACCAGCATCCCTCTCCAACCCATTTTGTCCAGTCCAATCCATGTCTGAAGAGTTGGCTTTGGGGTTGGTTCCTGTCCTGGGCCAACAGAAGCTCTGGGGCCATGACCACCGGTGTTCTAGTCTCAGTCAGACCATTAAGTCCAGTCTTTTTATGAGAATTTGGGGTCTGCATCCCACTGCTCTCCCGCTCCCTTAGGGGTTCTCTGTTGTGTTCCCTGTCATGGCAGTCATCTGTTGTGGCCAGGCCCCATCTAGTTCTTCTGGTCTCAGGCTGATGTAGTCTCTGGTTTGTGTGGCCCTTTCTGTCTCTTGGACTCGTAATCGCCTTGTGTCCTTGGTGTTCTTCATTCTCCTTTGATCCAGGTGGGTTGAGACCCAGTGATGCATCTTAGAAGGCCACTTGCTAGTGTTTAAGACCCCAGACGCCACTCTTCAAAGTGGGATGCAGAATATTTTCTTAATAGATTTTATTATGCCAGTTGGCTTCGATGTCCCCTGAAACCATGGTCCCCAGAACCCTGCCCCTGCTATGCTGGCCTTCAAAGCATTCAGTTTATTCAGGAAACTTCTTTGCTTTTGGTTTAGTCCAGTTGTGCTGACCTCCCCTGCATTGTGTGTTGTCTTTCCCGTCACCTCAAGTAGTTCTTATCTACTGTCTAATTAGTGAATACACCTCTCCCTCCCTCCCTCCTGCCCCCATCTGGTAACCATCAAGGAATATTTTCTTCTCTATTTAAACTGTTTCTTGAGATCTTATAATAGTTCTGTTATACAATATTTGTCCTTTTGCAACTGACTGATTTCACTCAGCATAATGCCTTCCAGATTCCTCCATGTTTTGATATGTTTCAAAGATTCCTCACTGTTCTTTATCGATGCACAGTATTCCATTTTGTGAATATACCATAATTTATTTATCCATTCATCCGTTGATGGGCACCTTGGTTGCTTCCAAGTTTTTGCTATCGTAAACAGTGCTCCAATGAACATGGGTGTGCATGTATCTATTCATGTAAAGGCTCTTATTTCTCTAGGATAAGTTCCAAGGAGTGGGATTGCTGGATCCTTTGGTAGTTCTTTCTAGCTTTTAAAGGAAGAGCCAAATCTATTTCCAAAGTGGTTGCACCATTTTACATTCCCACCAGCAGTGTAGAAGTGTTCCAATCTCTCCACGGCCTCTCCAACATTTATCATTTTGTGTTTTTTGGATTAATGCCAGCCTTGTTGGAGTGAGATGGAATCTCATTGTAGTTTTGATTCACATTTCACTAATGGCTAATGATCGTGAGCATTTCCTCATGTATCTGTTAGCTACCTGAATGTCTTGTTTAGTGAAGTGTCTATTCATATCTTTTGCCCATTTTTTAATTGGGTAATTTATCTTTTTGTAGTTGAGTTTTTGCAGTATCTTGTAGATTTTAGAGATCAGGCGCTGATCAGAAATGTCATAGCTAAAAACTTGTTCCCAGTCTGTAGGTAGTCTTTTTACTCTTTTGCCGAAGTCCTTGGATGAGCATAGGTGTTTGATTTTTAGGAGCTCCCAGTTATCTAGTTTTCTTCTGCACTGTTAGTAATGTTTTGTGTACTGTTTATGCCATGTATTAGGGGTCCTAACATTTTCCCTATTTTTTCTTCCATGATCTTTATCGTTTTAGATTTTATATTTAGGTCTTTAATCCATTTTGAGATCGTTTTCGTGCATGCAGTGAGGTATAGGTCTTGTTTCATTTTTTTGCAGCTGGATATCCAGTTATGCCAGCACCATTTGTTAAAAAGGCTGTCTTTTCCCCCATTTAACTGTTTTAGGGCCTTTGTCAAATACCAGGGGCTCATATGTGGATGGATTTATGTCTGGATTCTCAATTCTGTTCCATTGGTCCATGTATCTGTTGTTGTACCACTACCAGGCTGTTCTGACTACTGTGACGGTATGATAGGTTCTAAAGTCAGGTAGAGTGAGGCCTCTCACTTTGTTCTTCTTTTTCAGTAATGCTTTACTTATCCAGGGCCTCTTTCCCTTCCATATGAATTTGGTGATTTGTTTCTCCATCTCACTAAAAAATGTCATTGGAATTTGGATCGGAATTGCATTGAATCTATAGATCACTTTTGGTAGAATAGATATTTTTATACTGTTAAGTCTTCCTATCTACAAACAAGGTATGTTTTTCCACTTATGTAGGTCTCATTTGATTTCTTGGAGAAGAGCTTTGTAGTTTTCTTTGTATAAGTCTTTTACATCTCTAGTAAGATTTATTCCTAAGTATTATTTTATCTTCTTGGGGGTTTTTGTAAATGGCATTGATTTGGTGATTTCCTCTTCAATGTTCTTTTTGTTGGTGTAGAGGAATCCAACTGATTTTTGTATGTTTATCTTGTATCCCGATACTCTGCTGAACTCTTCTATTAGTTTCACTAGTTTTCTTGAGGATTCCTTAGGGCTTTCTGTGTATAAGATCATGTCATCTGCAAATAGAGGTACTTTTACTTCTTCCTTGACAATCTGGATGCCCTTTATCTCTTTATCTAGCCTAATTGCTCTGGCTAGGACCTCCAGCACAATGTTGAATAAGAGCAGTGATAAAGGGCATCCTTGTCTGGTTCCCGATCTCAAGGGGAATGCTTTCAGGCTCTCTCCATTTAGGGTGATGTTGGCTGTGGCTTTGTATAAATGCCCTTTATTATGTTGAGAAATTTTCCTTTTATTCCTATTTTGCTGAGAGTTTTTATCAAGAATGGGTGTTGAATTTTGTCAAATGCCTTTTCTGCATCAATTGATAAAATCATGTGATTCTTGTCTTTCGTTGTATTCATATGATGGATTACATTAATTGTTTTTCTAATGTTGAACCATCCCTGCATACCTGGTATGAATCCCACTTGATCATGGTGAATTATTTTTTTGATATGTTGTTGAATTCTATTGGCTAGAATTTTGTTGAGGATTTTTGCATCTAAGTTCATGAGGGATATGGGTCTGTAATTTTCTTTTTTCGTGGTGTCTTTACCTGGTTTTGGTATCAGGGATATGCCGGCTTCATTGAATGAGTTTGGGAGTATTCCATCCTTTCATATGCTCTGAAAAACCTTTAGTAGTAGTGGTGTTAACTCTTCTCTGAAAGTTTGGTAGAACTCTGCAGTGAAGCTGTCCAGGCCAGGGCTTTTTTTTTTTTTTTTTTGGAGATTTTTTTGATTACCTTTTCAATTTCTTCTTTTGTTATGGGTCTATTTAGTTGTTCTACCTCTGTTTGTGTTAGTTTAAGTAGGTGGTATGTTTTTAGGAATTTATCCATCTCTTTTAGGTTTTCAAATTTGTTAGAGTACAATTTTTCATAGTAATCTGATATAGTTCTTTAAATTTCACTTGGGACTGTTATAATATTGCCCCTCTCATTTTTTTTTTTTTTTTTTGGTATTTCTTATTCAGGTTATTTGCTTCTTCTCCTGTTTTTCTTTTGTCAGTGGCTGATAGTTTATCAATTTTGTTGATTTTTTCAAAGAACCAGCTTTTGGTCTTGTTAATTCTTTCAACTGTTTTTCTGTTTTCTATTTCATTTAGCTCTGCTCTAATTTGTATTATTTGTTTTCTTCTGGTGCCTGTGGGTTTCTTTTGTTGCTCGCTTTCTATTTGTTCGAGTTGTAGGGATAATTCTTTGATTTTGGCCCTTTCTTCTTTTTGAGTGTGTGCATTTATTGATATAAATTGACCTCTGAGCACTGCTTTCACTGTGTCCCAAAGGTTCTGATAAAAGTGTTTTCATTCTCTTTGGAGCCTATGAATTTCTTCATTCCATCCTTAATGTCTTCTATAATCCAGTCTCTTCTGAGCAGGGTATTGTTCAGTTTCCAAGTGTTTGATTTCTTTTCCCTGCTTTTTCTGTTGTTCATTTCTACTTTTATGGCCTTATGGTCAGAGAAGATGCTTTGTAATATTTCAGTGTTTTAGATCTTCCATGTTTTTATTGAGCTTCTTTCTGGATGTCCTGTCCTTCACCAAAAGTGGTGTCTTGAGGTCTCCTACTATTATTGTGGAGCTGTCTATCTCACTTTTCAATACTGATAGAGTTTGTTTTATGTATCTTGCAGCCATGTCATTGGGTGCATAAATATTTTATATGGTTATATCGTCTCAGTATATTGTTCCTTTAATTATCGTATAGTGTCCTTCCTTATCCTTTCTGATGGATTTAACTTTAAAATCTATTTTGTCAGAAATTAATACTGCCACTCCTCTTTTTTGATTGTTGTTTGCTTGATATATTTTTTCCATCCTTTGAGTTTTAGTTTGTGTCTCTAAATCTAAGGTGTGTCTCTTGTAGGCAACATATAGATGGATTTGTTTTTTAATCTATTCTGTCACTCTCTGTCTCTTTATCGGTGCATTTAGTCCATTTACATTCAGGGTAATTACGGATAGGTATGAATTTAGTGCTATCATTTTGATGTCTTTTTTTGAGTGTTGTTGGCAGTTTCTTTTTCCCACTTAATTTTATGTGCTGAGTAGATTATCTTTATATATTGTCCTTTCCTCATATTCATTGCTGTTGATTTCGTTTCTGCTAAGTCTCTATTTTTTTCTTGTATTTTATTTTGTTGTGTAAAATAGTTTGTCTCCTTTGTGGTTACCTTAATATTTACCCCTATTTTTCTAAATTTAAACCTAACTTTTATTTCTTTGTATCACCTTACCTTCCTCTCCATATGGAACTCTATGACTACATTTCTTAGTCCCTCTTTATTGTTTTAATGTTGTCTTCTTTTACATAATAACATTATTGTTATCCTGTTTTTAGTTTTTTTTTAATCTTGATTTATTTTTTTGATTTCTCTGTCTGGGTTGACTTCTGATTGCTCTGCCCAGTGTTCTAGTCTTGGGTCGATACCTGATATTATTGATTTTCTAACCAAAGAACTCCCTTTAGTATTTCTTGTAGTTTTGGTTTGGTTTTTACAAATTCCCTAAACTTCTGTTTATCTGGAAATGTCCTAATTTCACCTTCATATTTGAGAGATAGGTATGTCGGACATATGATTCTTGGCTGGCAATTTTTTTCCTTCAATGCTTTATGTAAGTCATCTTATTTACTTCTTGCCTGCAAGGTCTCTGCCGAGTAGTCCAAACTTATTCTTATTGGCTGTTCTTTGTAGGTGACTTTTCTTTTATCCTTAGCTGCTCTTATAATGCTCTCTTTATCTTTGGTTTTGGCAAGTTTGATTATGTCTTGGTGACTTTCTTTTAACATCTACGTTATGTGAAGTTTGATGAGCATCTTGGATAGATATCTTCTCATCTTTCATATCAGGGAAGTTTTCTGCCAAAAAATCTTCAACAATTCTCTTTGTATTTTCTGTTATCCCTCCCTCTTCTTGTACTCCAATCACTCGTAGGCTATTTCTCTTGATAGAGTCCCACATGATTCTCAAGTTTTCTTCATTTTTTTTTAATTCTTTTATCTGATTTTTCTTCAAATATATTAGTGCCAAGTGCTCTATCTTCAAGTTCAGAAATTCTGCTTTCCACTTGCTCAGATCTTCCTCTCTCACTTTCTAGTGAGTGTTCTACTTCTGTAATTTTGTTATTAATCTTTTGAATTTCTGGTTTCTGTCTGTCTATGGATTTTTCCAGCTTATTAAGTTTTTCATTATGTTCCTGAATTATCTTTTTAATTTCTTCAATTGCTTTATCTGTGTGTTCCTTGGCTTGTTCTGCATATTGCCTGATTTCCTTCCTGATGTCTTGAAGGGTTCTGTACATTAATCTTTTGTATTCTGACTCTGGTAATTCCAGAAATGCACTTTCATCTAGAAGATCCCTTGATTCTTTGTTTTTAGAGCTTGTTGAGGAGATCATGGTCTGTTTCTTTGTGTGACTTGATATTGACTGTTTTCTCCAAGCCATCTATAAGTTATTGTATTGGTTTATTTTATGTTTGCTTACTGTGTTGTAGCTTCTTGCTTTATTTTGTTTTGATATGCCCAGATGGGTTGCTTGAGTGAGCTAGCTTGATTATTTTCACCTTTGGAGCTCTGACGTCCTGTAACACAGATTGCTAGAGCTGTTATCAGGTATATCAGTCTAGGAGTCCATTCAGTTTTCTTGTATGAATTCAGCTCAGGTTTCCAGGTAGCTGATCATCAAGTGTGTGGTACAGGGTATGTTCTACAGTCTTAGAGGGGCAGGGGTGATTGGTGTAGGTGCCAGTATCTGGTTGCAGCAGGAGTTCACTCTCTGAACAAGGCAGGGGGTTGAGAATCATCCCCCACATGTTTCTGAGGAAAATGTGTCCCTGTTCCCTAGAATGTACAGGTGCATGCATTCTGCAGACAAGCCATGGGCACCCAATGTTTTCGGTTGTATGAACTGGGAGTTACCAGTTATCCTTGGACCCCTATTGCGGGTGGCTGGGTGACCTGAGTGGAGCTACCAGTCCTTAGACCCCTGATGTGGATAGGTGAGAACGCTGTTTAATAGACAAAGCAATGTCAAACATCAAACGTCCACCTCTCAGCCGCACACCTGAATCAGTTGGAATCTGCCAACAAGGGCCTGTTCTCCTGAAATAGGCCCACACCGGTCCATGCAGAGGGGAAGGGTACTCAGAGTCCATGTACTTTTTATGCCTGGACAGGAGCCACTTCTGCCTTGAGGTCCCCTGGTTAGTGGAGCTGGCAAATGATCTTTTCCCCAGTTGCAAATTTGTTCCTTCTTCAAGACTGGGAGGATGGCTCTAGGCACTCAACAGGGCCTATCTCAGGCCTAGGGAAGTCAGCCACTGAAGCCGGCTTGGGAGCAGGTTGGGGAGCCCACGGTAAAATATACGCAAGTACTTAGCTTTTGCCTAGAATGCTGTTCCTCTCTGGTTCTGGAGGTGTGAGTAGGCTGTGAGGTTGGCTGTTTCTCCCTGAGGAAACTGCAGCTGAATGCTGCCACCATCCCAGTGCAGCCTGAGGGTTCCCAGCAATTCAGATCTGGCAACTCCTCTCCGCTTCTGAACCATCTCTCCCTCCTCCTGCCACTCAGTCTGTTTTCTAACTTTGCCTTTGATGCTCAGAGCTCCTAACTTATCATAAATATACTCATTTCACTTCTTTTTGGGGGGTCTTTGTTGTAAAGAGGCCTCACCAGAAGTGTCTGTCTATTCCACCATCTTGGCTCTGCCTCCGAGACTCCAAATTTCATAACTTTTGATGGTAAATATATTGATCAGTGATTCCAAAGGAGGGATCAATCTTTAGTCTCTAGGAGACTTCTCTCTCTACCTAAAAAGGACTCTAATTTCTTAAGAAATTGGGTGTTCATGGAGATTAGGTTAACTACTAATTCCAGGTAGCATTTTCACAGGAAGTTTCTCAGGCTTCCTAATTTTAAGGAATTCACATAATATAGCATAATTTTGGTTCCCCTTCTGAGTCCAGAACAGTGTATTCTCAAAAGTGTTGTCATGCCCATCTCAGGTTTTCATGGCTTTCTGCTAGCTCTGCTGGGCTACTCACCACCTGCACAGCTGGCCTGGGACAAACTGTGTTCTTGGTCAACAGTCCAACAGCACGATGGCCATAGCTAGCTCTAGGTTGATGGTTGTTCTGAGGGTTGGAGTGCACCTGAAGTCAAAATCACAGGTGAGCCCCCAACTGGTAACTCATAGGAAGTTACATATTTTGACTCTCCCTTCAGGACAATATCACATTCAATAAAAGTAAAAAAAAAAATAGAATGTAAATTCCATATGGGCAAGAGTCTTTGTTATTGTTCTACCAGCTATTGTGTTCCAAGTGCCCAGAATAATGTCAGGCATATCATAAATAGGTGCTTAAGAAAAGTTTATGAAATGAATCTGAAAATACTGAAAAGCAAAATTGACTAAAATCTCTTTGAAAGGGGGGGCATCTCTTTTCAAACTGTTTCCTCTCTCCTTCTCTCTTTTACTCCTCTACTACCCCCACCAGCCCTATACACAGTATGTTAGTTTTCTGTGGCTGCCATAACAAATAACCACACACTTCGTGTGTTAAAATAACAGAAATTTATTCTCTTACAATTCTGGAGGGCAGACTTCTGAAATTAAGGTGTCTCCTGGTTGGTTTCTTCTGGAGCCTCTGAGATAGAATCTGTCCCATGTCTGTCTCCTAGTTTCTGGTGGCTTCCAGCAACTCTTGCTGTTCTTGGACTTGTGGAAGCATCACTCCAATCTATCTCTGTCTTCATATCACTTCTTCTCCTATCTGTCTTCTCCTCCTCTTCTGTTATAAGGAAACCCATCACTGGATTTAAAAGCCACCCTAATTCAGTTTGATCTCATCTGCAGGCCTTAACTTAATTACATCTGTAAAAACCCTTTTTCAAATAAGGTCACATTCATAGGTTTCAGTTGAGCGTATTTTTTGAAGGACTACCATTCAACCCAGTACACATGGTGGCTATCACATATCTAGCAGTGGCCTCAGCACCTCTGGTCTTTTTCTCTGAGAACACATTGAACATTAATGAGCAGAAACTAGATGAGCTGTGGGATAATATCAAAGACAGCAAACATGAAGAAAACAAAAAGTCATTAAAAAGACAGGAAAGAAAAAAAAGACCAAAATTGATGTCAGCAGAAACTCTGAAACTTGCTCTGGATCATAGAGTAGCTAAAGCCAATGGAAGAAATGATGAAAAGAACTGAACAGAAAATTTCAAAGGGATGATTCGAGAAGACAAAGTAAAGAATTATCATGAAATCTGCAAAGACTTGGAGTTAGAAAACCAAAAGGGAAGAACATGTTTGACATTTCTCAAGCTGAAAGAACTGAACAAAACTGGACAAAAAAGCATCAAAAGAAGATGGAAGGAATACAAAGAGTCACTGTACCAAAAATAATTAGTTAATGTTCAACCATTTCAGGAGGTAGCATATGATCAATAACTGATGATATTAGAGGCACAGTGGTGCTTGGTGTAGGTACTGGTATCTGGTTGCAACAGGGGGTCACGCTCTGAACAAGGCAGGGGGCTGACAACAGTCCCCTGAGTGTCTGTGAGGGAAGCCTGTCTCTGTTTCCTAGAGCGCACAGGTGGGTGGGTTCTGCAGATGGACCATGGGTACTCAATGCTTTTGGTTGTAAGGACCGGGAGGTACCAGTTATCCTCGGACCCCTGTCATGGGTGACTGGGTAACCTAAGTGGAGCCACCAGTCCTTAGGCCCCTGATGTGTGTAGGTGAGGACCCTGTTCAATAGGCAAAGTGGTGTCAAACATCAAACACCCACTTTTCCACTGCAAAGCTGAAACAGTTGTAGCCTGCCAACAAGGGTCTATTCTCCTGAAATAGGACCACACAGGTCCATGCAGGGGGAAAGGTATTCAAAGTCCACGGACCATTTATGCCTGGACAGGAGCCACTTCTGTCCTGAGCTTCCCAGGTTAGTGGAGCTGACAGATTATCTTTTCCCCCAATTGTGAATTTATTCATTCTCCAAGGCTGGGAGAATTGTTCAGAGCCCGCAGCAGGACCTATCTCAGGCCCAGGGAAATTGACAGCCACTGAAGGTGGCTTGGGGGCTGGGGCCACAGTAAAATATACACAAGGCTTAGCTTTTGCAGAGAATGCTGTTCTTCTCTGGTTCTGGAGGCTTGAGTAGGCTGTGAGGTTCACTGTTTCTCTCTGAGGAAATTGCGGCCAAATGCTACCACCGGCCCACCGCAGCCTGAGGGTTCCTAGCAATTCAGGTCCAGCAACTCCTCTCTGCTTCTGAACCGTCTCTCCCTCCCCCACCACTCAGTCTGTTTTCTAACGTTGCCTTTGATGTCCAGGGCTCCTAGCTTGTCATAAATATAATCGTTTCACTTGTTTTTTTGGGTCTTTGTTGTAAGAGGGTTCACGGGAAACATCTGACTACTCTGGCATCTTGGCCCCACCTCCAATAGCTGATGATATTAAAGGAAGAAGTTCAAGCTGCACTGAAGGTATTGGTGAAAAACAAGGCTCCAGTAATTCATGGAACACCAACTGAGATGTTTCAACAAACAGAAGTAACACTAGAAGTGCTCACTCATCTATGCCAAGAAATTTGGAAGACAGATAACCTGGCCAACCAACTGGACAAGATCCATATTTGTGCCTATTCCAAAGAAAGGTGATTCAACAGAATGTGGAAATTATTGAACAATATCATGAATATCACACACAAGTAAAATTTTGCTGAAGATAATTCAAAAACAGTTGCAGCAGTACATCAATAGGTAATCGAAGCCAGATTCAAAAGATATGGAACCAGAGATATCATTGCTGATATCAGATGGATCTTGGCTGAAAGCAGAGAATACCAGAAAGATGCTGTCTTAGTCATGTAGTGCTGCTGTAACAGAAATAGCATAAGTGGATGACTTTAACTAAGAGAAATTTATTCTCTCACCGTCTAGTAAGCTACAAGTCCAAATTCAAGGCATTGGCTCCAGGGGAAGCCTTTCTCTTCTCTGTCAGCTCTGGAGGAAGGTCCTTGCCACCAATCTTCCCCAGTTGAGGAGTTTCTGAACACAGGGACCTGGGGTCCAAAGGACGCACTGTGCTCCCAGTGCTTATTTCTTGGTGCTAAGAGGTACCCCGTCTCTCTGCTCACTTCTCTTTTATATCTCAAAAAAGATTGTCTCAAAACACAATCCAATCTTGTAGATTTAGTCTTGCCTTATTAACATAGCTGTCACCTATCCCACCTCATTAACATCATAGAGGTAGGATTTAAAACACATAGGAAAATCATATCAGATGACAAAATGATGGACAATCACACAATACTGGGAATCATGGTCTAGCCAAATTGATACACATATTTTTGGGAGACACAATTCAGTCCATGACAGATGCTTGAATGTGTTTTACTGACTATACAAAGACATTTGACTGTATGGATCATAACAAATTATGGATAACATTGTGAAGACTGGGAATTCCAGAACACTTAACTGTGTTCATGTGGAACCTGTACCAAGAGGCAGTTGTTCAAACAGAACAAGGGAATACTATGTGGTTTAAAATCAGGAAAGATGTGCGTCAGGGTTGTATCTTTTCACCATACTTATTCAATTTGTATGCTGAGCAAATAATCCAAGAGCTGTATTATATGAAGAAGAACGTGGCATCAGGATAGATGGAAGACTCATTAGCAACCTGTGATATGCAAATAACAAAAACTGTCTTCCTGAAAGCAAAGAGGACTTGAAGCATTTATGATGAAGATCAAAGACCACAGCTTTCAGTATGGATTACGCTTCGACATAAAGGAAACAAAAATCCTCACAAATGGACCAATAAGCACCATCATGATAAATGGAGAAAAGATTGAAGTTGTCAAAGATTTGATTTTACTTAGATCTACAATCAATGCCCGTGGAATCAGGGGTTAAGAAATCAAACAACGTATTGCATTGGACAAATCTGCTGCAAAAGACTCCTTTAAAGTCTTGAACGGCAAATGTGTCACTTTGAGGACTAAGGCGCCTGACACAAGACGTGATATTTTTAATCACCTCATATGCATGTGAAAGCTGGACAATGAATAAGGAAGACCAAAGAAGAATTGCTGTCTTTGAATTATGGTGTTGGCGAAGAAAATTGAAAATACCATGGACTGCCAGGGGAATGAACAAGTCTGCTTTGCAAGAAGTATAGCCAGAGTGCTCCTTGGAAGAGAGGATGGCAAAACTTTGTCTCACATACTTAGGACATGCTATCAGGAGAAATCAGAACCTGGAGAAGGATATCATGCTTGGTAAAGTACAGGGTCAGTGAAAAAGAGGAAGACCCTCAATGAGATGGATTGACACAGTGGCTGCAACAATGGGCTCAAGCACAGCAGTAGTTGTGAGGATGGCTCAAGATTGGGCAGTGTTTAGTTCTGTCGTGCATGGGGTCACTATAAGTCAGAACCGACTCGTTGACTTGAAGGCATCTAATAACAACATATATATATGCATATATATATATAGTATATACATACATACAGGAAACCCTGGTGGCATAGTGGTTAAGTGCTACAACTGCTAACCAAAGCATCAGCAGTTCAAATCTGCTAGGTGCTCCTTGGAAACTCTATGGGGCAGTTCTACTCTGTCCTGTAGGGTCACTATGAGTCAGAATCGACTCGAGGGCACTGGGTTTTGGCTTACATACATATATAGTTACTAGTTTGATGAAATCCTAACATTTATTCTTACATTTTCCCTACATTTGGTTTATATTCTGTTACTCTTCTTACTAAATTGTGGGAGAAAAAAAATAGGGGAATTGGCTTTAACAGAGGCCAAAAAAAGAGACCTTCCAGTTATTTTCTTCATCAATCTTCCTCACTCTTAAAGAAACCCTGATGAAGGATCAAAATGAAAAAGTTATCCGATGTTATTGATTTTCTAACCAGAGGGCTCCTTTTAGTGTTTCTTGTAATTTTGGTTTGGTTTTTGCAAATTCCTTAGACTTCTGTTTATCTGGAAATGTCCTAATTTTGCCCTCATATTTGAGAGACAGTTTTGCTGGATATATAATTCTTGGTTGGCAATTTTTTTTTTCCTTCAAGGCTTTATATATGTCATTCCATTGCCTTTTTGCCTGCATGGTTTCTGCTGAGCAGTCCAAGCTTAGTCTTATTGATTCTTCTTTGTAGGCGACTTTTCGTTTATCCCTAGCCACTCTTAAAATAGTCTTTTTATCTTTGGTTTTGGCAAGTTTGATTATAATATGTCTTGGTGACTTTCTTTTAGGATCTACCTTGTGTGGAGAACGATGAGCATCTTGGATAGCTATCTTCTCATCGTTCACAATATCAAGGACATTTTCTGCCAACAAATCTTCAACAATTTTCTCTGTATTTTCTGTTATTCCCTCCTCTCCCCACCTCCCCATTCTGGTACTCACTCATAGGTTATTCCTCTTGATAGAGTCCCACATAATTCTTATGGTTTCTTCATTTTTTTTAATTCTTTTTTTCTGACTTTTCCTCAAATATGTTGATGTCAAGCACTTTATCTTCAGTCTCATTCATTCTGACTTCCAATTCCTTAATTCAGCTCCTCTGACTTTCTATTGAGCTGTCTAATTCTGAAATTTTATGGTTAGTCTTCTGGATTTCTGTTTGTTGTCTCTCTATGGATTCTTGCAGCCTGTTAAATTTGTCGTTATGCTCTCCTCTAATCTCCTTAAATTCCTCTGTTGCTTTGTCTGTGTGTTCCTTGGCTTGTTCTGCATTTTACCTGATCTTCCTGATCTCTTGAAGAGTTCCGTACAGTAATCATTCGTATTCTACCTCTGGTAATTCCAGGAATTTATCTTCATCTAGAAGATTTCTTGATTGTTTTGGGAGCTTGCTGAAGCCAACATATTGTGCCTTTTATGTGATTTGATATGGGCTGTTGTCTCTGAGCCATCAGTAAGTTATTGTATTTATTTATTTAATGTTTGCGTACTGTGTCCTAGCTTCTTGTTTGGATATGCTCAAATAGGCAGCTTGAGTGAGCTAGTTTGATTATTGGCACCTTTGAAGCTCTTATGTCATATTATTTGGTGGTTAGAGCTGTTACTAGGTATTTGAGCCCAGGAGTCCATTTACTTTTCTTGTTTGGTTTCAGCTCAGGTGTACAGGTAGTCGGTCACCAACTGTGTGGTGGAGTCTTAGATAAGCAGTGGTGATTGGTGTAGGCACAGGTATCTGGCTGCAGTAAGAGGTCATACACTGAGCAAGGCAGGGAACAGACAACCATCCCTGAAGGTCTGTGATGTAAGCATATCCTTGTTTCCTAGAGCATGTAGGTGGGTGGGTTTTGCAGCCAGACTATGGGCACCCAATATTGTTGGCTGCAAGGACTGGAAGGCACCACTTATCCTTGGACTTCTGTTGTGAGTGGCTAGGTGGCATGAGGGAGCCACCAGTCCTCAGGCCCCTGATGTGGGTGCATGAGGACCCTGCTTAATTATGCTTTCACAATTTTTTCTTGTTGTCCTGTTAAAGTCCTCATTTTCCTGTTAATTATCCTAATAAATCTTTGTTGCTTTGTTCTTTATTATGGTAATATGTTTCCTTGACACTAGGTACATTTCATTTTCTTTTTGTCTATTATAGTACAATATTTTTTAATTGATCAGTGGTTATCCATTTCAAATCTCAGAGCTCCTATTCAAAAGTTAGGCATGAATAAATCAATTTCATGCCTATCTAATTTATATAAGATACCTTATTATTGCTCTCCAACTAGTGGTTCTCAATGTGGAATTGTGGGTGATATTTTGTAATATTCTTAGTTAGAATAGGAAACAACCAACAGTTTGTGGAAAAACTAGAAAATTAACTTGAGGGCCTTGTGGTTTCAGTAGTGTCCAAATTCTGTAACAACAAGAATGAAGAGAATCAAATTACTTCCCTCTTATTATTTTCCTAAATCACATTTTTGGAGATCAGGTTTACTTATGAGGAGTGAACACCTGTGTTCATGTTTGACTCATTGAATTATGGACTAAAATGTTGCAAAAGAAAAACATTCTAAATGTAAATTCACTGATAATAGCTCTAAAATGGTAATAGAATCTTAAGATGAGGGATCTGTGGATAAGCCTTTTGTCTAATGGAGAGAACCCCTGAGATTTTTATATCTGCAGAAGCACTACGAGCTTGGACTGAAAAGAACAGAGTACAAAATAAAAGGAAGCTGTTAAACCCCCAAAATTCTACTGGTAGGAGGCAGGTGGTTCGGATGAAAACAGTACAGTCTTTCCCGTAAAAGAAAAGATGACTCAGGACAAAACTGACCCCAGAGGGCAGAACTGAGAGCCCAGGGACAGAGACTAGACTCCCTAGAAGGTGGAGATGAGTGCCTTGAGGGCAGAGCTGAGAACCCTGAGAGTGGAGTCAAGAGCCCAGAAGGTGAAGCTGTGAGCCCAGAAGGTAGAGCTGTATGCCCAGTGGCAGAGCTGAGTACCATGGAGGACTCTTCCTAGGCCCTGAATTGTAATGGAGTATGCCCGGTAGGGCTTTCAAAATTGCTTTGGATTGGTGACTTCTTTTTACCTTTCATTTTCCCCCTTGTTGAACCAGAATGTCCGTAACTGTTATCTTTTAACCCTACCACCATTGTCTCTTGAGAGTAGATAATTTGTCTCCGGTTTCCTAGATTCACAGGTGGAAAGGGGTTGGGCCCAGGGGCTGTAATCCATCAATTACTTGCTCCCTCCTGAAACTGACCTTTCTTCAAAAGAAAGAGGGGTACAGAGTCTTCAATATTTACGGGTATCTGAGTTGTTATCCTCTACCACCTTGCAGATTTCCCAACCCCCTCCAGCCATTCATGGATGGATGAGAGGAACTGATGATGACATCCTTCCCCCTCTATGACCACCTCCTCCTCAGTCATGGAGAAAGCCCTCCTGCCCCTGGCCAGACCTCTGACTGATTTAGATGATGACATTTGGAACTTTTTAACTGAAAAGATTTAGATAAGAATTTGGACTTTGAGTAGATGCTGCAATGGGATGTGACCTTGGAGGAACTTAGGAGACGTGTATGGACATGGATCATAGGGGCAGATCCATGAATTCATAGGCAGAATTTTGGTCCCCAAGACTTCAAACCCTGATGTTACCTGCTTGAAGATATTAAGCTACATGGAAAAAGGCACTTCAACTTTGCAGATGTAATGAAGTCTACTAATCAAATGATCTTAAGACTGAAAAATATTTTTGTTACTTGCCAATGAGTCAGTTATAACTCAGAGCAACCCTATGTACAACAGAATGAAACACTGCCCCTTCCTTTGTCATCATCAGAATTGTTGCTATGTTGGAGCCCATTATTGCAACCACTATGTCAATCCATCTTGTTAAGACTTCTTCCTCTTTTTTGTTGACCTCTGCTTTACCGAGCATGATGTCCTTCTCCAGGGACTGGTCCCTCCTCATAACATGGCCAAAGTACATGAGACAAAGTCTCACCATCTTTGCTTCTAAAGAGCATTCTGGCTGTATTTCTTCCAAGACAAATTTATTCGTTCTTTGGGCAGTTCATGGTATATTCAATATTCTCCAACACCGTAATTCAAAGGCATCAATCCTCTTTGGTCTTTTGTTCATTGTCCAGCTTTTGCATGCATATAAAGCAATTGAAAATACCATGGCTTGGTCAGGCCCACCTTAGTCTTCCAAATGACATCTTTGCTTTTTAACACATTAAAGAGGTCTTTTGCAGCAGAATTGCCCAATGCAATATGTTGTTTGATTTCTTAACTACTGCTTCCATGGGGGTTGATTGAGGATCCAAGTAAAATGAAACCTTTGACAACTTCAATCTTTTCTGCATTTATCATGATGTTACTTATTGGTCCTGTTGTGAGGATTCTTGTTTTCTTTATGTTGAGGTGTAATCCCTACTGAAGGCTGTGATCCTTGATCTCCATCAGTAAGTGCTTCAAGTCCTCTTAACTGTCAGCAAGCTGCGTTGTGTCATCTACATAACAAAGGTTGTTAATGAGTCTTCCTCCAATCCTGATTCCCCATTCTTCTGCATATAGTCTGGCTTCTTGGATTATTTCTGCATACAGATTGAATAGGTATGGTGAAAAGATACAACCCTGACACTCACCTTTCCTGATTTTAAGCCCCGCAGTATCCTCTTGTTCTTTTTGAACAACTGCCTCATGGTCTATGTACAGGTTCCTTGTGAGCACAACTGGGTGTTCTGGAATTTCCACTCTTCACAATGTTATCCATAATTTGTTATGATCCACACAGTGAATGTCTTTGCATAGCCAATAAACACATGTAAACATCATTCTGGTATTCTCTGCTTTCAGCCAGAATTCATCTGACATCAGCAATGATATTCCTGGTTCCATGTCCTCTTCTGAATTTGGCTTGAATTTCTGGTAGTTCCCTGTCAATACATTGCTGCGGCTGCTTTTGAATGATCTTCAGCAAAACTTTACTTGCGTGTAATACTAATGATATTGTTTGATAATTTCAGCATTTGGTTGGATCGCTTTTCTTGGGAATAGGCATAAATATGAATCTCTCCCAGTCAATTGGCCAGGTAGCTGTCTGCCAAATTTCTTGGCAGAG
Source organism: Loxodonta africana (assembly GCF_030014295.1). Classification (NCBI taxonomy): domain Eukaryota; kingdom Metazoa; phylum Chordata; class Mammalia; order Proboscidea; family Elephantidae; genus Loxodonta; species Loxodonta africana. The sequence continues at coordinate 221,494,546 of NC_087343.1, forward strand.
ATGATTGAGCACTTCCAGCGCTGCATCTAATTATTGAAATATCTCAATTGGTATTCCATCAACTCCTGGAGTCTTGTTTTTTTGCCAATGCCTTCAGTGCAGCTTGGACTTCTTCCTTCAGTACCATCCGCTCCTGATCATATGCTACCTCCTGAAATGCCTGAAAGTTGGCCAATTCTTTTTGGTATGGTAAATCTGTGTATTCCTTCCATCTTCTTTTGATGCTTCCTGGGTCATTTAATATTTTCCCCATAGAATTCTTCAGTATTGAAACTCTAGGCTTGAATTTTTTCTTCATTTCTTTCAGCTTGAGAAATGCCAAGTGTGCTTTTCTCTTTTGGTTTTCTATCTCCAGGTCTTTGCACGTCATTATAATACTTTACTTTGTCTTCCAGAGCCGCATTTTGAAATCTTCTATCCAGCTCTTTCACTTCATCTAATTTCTTCCTTTTACTTTAGCTACTGAACTTTCAAGAGCAATTTGCAGAATCTCTTCTGACATTCATTTTGGTCTTTTCTGTCTTTTTATTTATTTATTTAGGAAGTTTATATTTTCTAGGAATTTTTCCATTTCATCAAGATTATCTAATTTTTTGGCATACAATTGTTCATAGTGTTTTGTTATAATCCTTTTTATTTTTGTAGGGACAGTTGTAATGTCCTAGCTTTCATCTCTTATTTTATTATTATTATTTCTTGTGCTTTAAGTGGAAGTTTACAGAGCAAATTAATTTCTCATTAAATGGTTAATACACAAATTGTCTTGTGACAGTGGTGGCCAACCCTGCGATGCATCCACATTCTCCCCTTATCCACTCAGGTTCCCTGTTTCCATTCATCTAGTTTTCTTGCATCTTCCTGCCTTCTTGTCTTTACCTTTGGGCTGGTGTGCCCAATGATCTCATATAGTTGATTAAACTATGAAGCTTGTTCCTCATATGTGTTATTGTTGGCACCATAGACCTGTTTAATCTTTGGCTGAAGGATGAAACTCAGGAATGACTTCAGTACTGAGTTAAAAGGGTGTCCCAGGAGCTATAGTCTTGGGGTTTCTCCAGTCTCTGTCACACCAGCAAGCCTAGTCATTTTTGGGGGAGGGGGGAGGGAATTTGAATTTTTGTTCTGTATTTTTCTCACCCTCTGACTGGGACCTTCTGTTGTAATCCCTGCCAGAGCAGTTGTTAGTGGTAACCAGGCACTATCTGGTTGTTCTGGGCTCTGTCTGATAGAGGTTATGGTAGTTTGAGTCCATTAAAACCCCCCAAAAAACCCAGTGCTGTTGAGTCGATTAGTCCTTTGAAATAATCTTTCCCTTGTGTCTTTGGTTTTTTTTTCTTTTCATTCTCATTTGTTACATTCAGTATGGGACCACAGATGTATCCTAGATGCATATGTCTATTCATGTAATGGCTTTCATTTCTCTAGGATATATTCCTAGAAGTGGGATTGCTGGATTGTATGGTATTTCTATTTCTAGCTTTTTAAGGAAGTGCCACATTATTTTCCAAAATAGTTGTACCATTTTGTATCCCAACCAGCAGTGCATAAGAGTTCCAATCTCCCAACAGTCTCTCCAAGATTGTTTATTTATTAATTTTCATTTGTGCCAGTAATATTGGAGTGAGATGGTATCTCATTGTGGTATTGATTGGCGTTTCTCTAACGGCTAGTGATTACAAGCATTTCCTCATGTGTCAGCCTCCTGAGTGTCTTCTTTGGTGACGTGTCTGTTCATATCCTTTGCCCATTTTTCTACTGGATTATTTGTCTTTTTATTGTGAAGGTATTGGATCTTCCTATAGATTCTAGAGATTAGATCTTTGTTGGGTATGTCATAGCCAAAATTTTTTTCCCGGGTCTGTAGGTTCTTTTTTTACTCTTTTGGTGAAGTCTTTTGATGAACAAATGTTTAATTCTTAGAAGATCCCATTTGTCTAGCTTATCTTCTGGTCTTTGTGTATTGTTAACTATGATGTATCCTGTTTATATCATATAATTAAAAAAAAAAAAACCTGTTGCCGTTGAATCGATTCCAACTCATAGCAACCATATAGGACAGAATAGAACTGACCCAAGGTGTTTCCAAGGAGCAACTGATGGATTCAAATTGCTGGCCTTTTGGATAGCAGACTAGCTCTTAACCACTAGGTCTCCATGCCATATATTAGGGCCTATATCTTGACCCTATTTTTTCTTCCATGACCTTTATAATTTTTGGCTTTATATGTAAGTCTTTGATCCATTTTGAATTAGTTTTTGTGTATTGTATGAGGTATGGGTCTTGTTTCACTTTTTTACAGATGGGCATCCAGTTTTGCTAGCACCATTTGTTACAAAGACTGTCTTTTCCCCATTTTATGGACTTAGGGTCTTTGTCAAAGATCAGATGGCCATAGGTAGATGGGTTTGCATCTGGGTTCTTGATTCTGTTCCATTGGCCAGTGTGTCTGTTGTTGTACCAGTACCAGGATGTTTTGACTACTGTGGCTGTATAGTAGGTTCTGAGGTCAGGTAGTGTGAGGTCTATTTTGTTCTTCTTCAGTAATGCTTTACTTACCCACGGCCTGTTTCTTTTCCATGTGAAGTTAATGATTAGTTTTTCTATCTCATTAAAGAATGCTGCTGGTATTTGGATTGAGATTGCATTGTATTTTTAGATTGCATTGGGTAGAATTGACATTTTCACAATGTTGAGTCTACCTATGCATGAGCACAGTATGTTTTTCAATTTATGTAGGTGTCTTTGGGTTTCTTGCAGTAGTGTTTCATAGTTTAGTTTGTATAGGTCTTTTACATCACTGGTTAGGTTTATTCCAAGGTTTTTTTTTGTTTGTTTGTTTTTTTAGGGTGAATGGTATTGCTCCTGTGATTCTTTCCAAAGCTCTCTTTATTGGTATATAGGAATCTAACTGATTTCTGCATCCTGTTACTCTACTGAATCTGTTACTTCCAATAGTTTTCTTGTAGAGTCTTTAGGGTTCTCTATGTATAGTATCATCCAGAAATAGGGATAGGTTTACTTCTTCTTTACTATTTTGGATGCCTTTTATTTCTTTTCATTGCCTCATTGCTCTACCTAGGACTTCTAGCACGACGTTAAATAGGAGTGGTGATGAAGGGCATCCTTGTCCTGTTCTTGTTCTGAGGGAGAATGTTTTCAGCCATTCTCCATTGAGAATGAAGTTGGCTGTTGGTTTTGTATAGATGCCCTTTATTATGTTGAGGAATTTTCTTTCTCTTCCTATTTTATTGAGAGTTTTTATTTGGAATGGTGTTGGACTATTGATTGCCTTTTCAGCATAGATTGAGATAATCGTATGTTTTTTTACTTATGTGGTGGATTGCCTGGATTGATTTTCTAATGTTGAACCATGCTTACATACCTGGTGTGAATCCCACTTGGTTGGGATGCATTATTGTTATTATTTTACATGGTGCTAGTTTCTATTGGCTAGAATTTCATAGAGAACTTTTGCATCTGTGTTTGTGAGAGAGACTGGTCTCTGCAATTTTCTTTCTTTTTTTGGTGTCTTTACCTGGTTTTGGTATCAAGGTTATGCTGGCTTCATAGAATGAATTTGGAAGTATCCCTTCCTTCTCTGTGTTCTGAAATAGCTTAAGTAGTACTAGTGTGAGCTCTTCTCTGAATGTTTGGTAGAATTCTCCAGTGAAGCCATTTGGGCCAGGACTTTTTTTTGGGGGAGGGGGGTTATTACCTTTTCAATCTTTTCTCTTGTTACGGGTCTCTTCAGATTTTCAACCTCAATTTGTGTTAGTTTAGGTAGGTAGTGTGGTTCTAGAAATTTTTACATTTCCTCTAGGTTTTCAAATTTGTTGGAGCATAGTTTTTCATAGTACTGTGTTATGATTGATCCTTTTTATTCCAGTTGCATATGGTGTAATGTCTCCCATTTCATTTCTTATTTGAGTTATTTGAGTCCTCTCCTGTTTTTCTTTTGTCAGTTTGGCCAGTGGTTTGCCAATTTTGTTGATCCTTTCAAAGAACCTAGTTTTGGTTTTGTTGATTCTTTCTACTATTTTTCTATTCTCTATTTCATTTATTTCTGCTCTGATCTTTATTATTTCCTTTCTCCTGGTGGCTGCAGGCTTCTTTTTCTGTTCTCTATTTGTTTGAGTTGTAGGGCTAACATTTTGATTTCAGCCTGTTGTTCTTTTTTGATATGTGGGTCTATAGCTATAAATTGACCTCTGAGGACTGCCTTTGCTGTGCCCCAAAGGTTTTGGGATAATGTGTTTTCATTTTCATTTGATTCTGGAAATTTTTTTGTTCCATCTTTGATTTTTCCTATTTTCCAGTGTTTTTTAAGCATGGTATTATTCATTTTCCATATATTTGATTTTTTTCCTTGCTCTTCCTGTTATTGATTTCTACTTTTATGGCATTACGATCAGAGAAAATGTTTTGTATTTTGTCAGTGTTTTGGATTTTGTTGAGGGTTGCTTTTTGGCCTAAGATGAGGTTTATTCTGGAGAATGTTCCATGCGAGTTGGAAAAGAATGTATACTTTGCTGCTGTTGGCGAAGTATTCTGTATATGTCTATTCCCGCTTCCCTTTATTGCTCTGATGTTGTCGTCATTTACAGATTGACATCTCTAGTTCTCTGTTTTGAATCTTTTAGTTTTGTTTCTTCCTTGAGAGTTTGTTGCCTTGGCCAATATTTAGCTGATATTGACCTGTGTCCTAGATTCAGGTAGTTGTTTGATGTTGTTGGTTCTCTAACCAAAGGAATCCCTTTAATAATTCTTGTAAGCTTTATTTGGTTTTAACAAATTGCTTTAATTTCTGTTTATCTGGAAATGTCCTAATTTCACCATCATATTAGAGAGAGAGTTTTGCAGGATATATTATTCTTGGTTGGCAATTTTTTTCTTTCAAGGTTTTATGTATATCATTCCATTGCTTTCTTGCCTGCATGGTTTCTGCTGAATAATCAAAACTTAGTCTTATTTTTTCTTCTTTGTATGTGACTTTCAGTTTTTCTTGAGTTGTTCTCAGGATTCTTTCTTTGTCTTTGGTTTTGATGAATGTGATTATAATACATCTTAGTGACTTTCCTTTGGACTCTATCCTACATGGAGTTTGTTGAATTTCTTGGATGGTCAGCTTTTCATCTTTCATGATAGTAAGGAAATTTTGTCAGTAAATCTTCAGTGATTCTCTCTGTGTTTTCCATTTTCTCCCCCTGTTCTAGAACTCTGATCAAGTGCAAATCTTTGCTCTTGATTGTGTCCCACATAGTTCTTAGGTTTTCTTTATTTTTCTTCATTTTTACTCTGATTTTTCCTCAAGCAATGTGGCATCCATGGATTCATCTTCAATTTCTCTGATTCTGTCTTCCATTGTTTCAAATCTGCTCCTAAAACCAAACCTTCTATTGCATTGTCCTTTTCTGAAATTTTGTTGTTTATCTTTTGGATTTCTAATTGCTGTTTTTGTAATAGTTATTTTAACATTTTATTTTTGCATTATTTTCTTGAAATATTCTATTCCTTTGTCTGTGTTTTCCTTGATTTTGACTGTTTTGGTGGGTTTTGTCTGCATTTTCTTTGATCTGTTTCCTAATCTTTTTGGAGAGCCCTGAATATTAGACTACCCTATCAATCAGGTAGTTCCTGTGCCTTTTCTTATTCAGGAAGACCAACTGGTGCTTTATTCTGGTTGCTTACTAAAGCCATCTTGTCCTGGGTGTTTTTTTTTTTTTTTTTTAATGTTTTGATATAGTCTGTTGTCTCTGAGACAGTCAGATATTATTTCCCTTATTTATTGATTGTAGGTTTTTTACTTCATCCTGCTTTTTTTTTTTCTCCTGTTTGGTTTTGTCTGGGTAGTATGCTGACATGCTTTGCTGCTTGCTCATCTGTAGACACAATAGTTCTCACCAGTTTGAGAGTGCAGGGCGAGTGGCTCAGTTATGGTGCAGCAGGGCAGGTCCAGTGGGGGGCGGGGAAGAGGCACAGATGTGTCATTTGTCTGCAGCATGAATTGGACAGGGGGCCGCAATGAAGCCACAGTGGTTGGGGGGTCTGGAGCCAGTGGGGAGGGGCTTGGGGCCTGAGCCGAGTCCTTCAGGGCTGTGGTGGGCAGCAGAAGTAATCTGGAGCCAGCAGGGAAGGGCCTAGGGTGTGAGCCAGGTCCCCTTGGGGCCACGGCCAGCAGCAAGAGGGATCCAGAGACAGAAGGGAAGGGTCTTGGGTCTGGGTTGTGTCCCCTTGGGGCCACTGCTGGTAGCTGGAGGATCTGGAGCCAGCAGGGAAGGACCTGGGGTCCAGACCAGGTCCCCTTGGGGCTGCAGCCAGTGGGGCGGGCAGAGAAGAGAGGGAGGAGGCGGAGTGAAGGCAGGGACAGAGGTGGTTAGATGGAGAAGGGCAATAGGGTATGTTGGTACTGTGGTTCCCAGAAATCAGGGTCATGGGAGTGGCAACCACTGTTCAGCAGAGGGGTATGTTGTAGTAGCATGCTCCTGGATAAGAAAGCCTGAGCTTCTCCTTGAGCTGCAGCCAGCAAATGTGGTCTTACTTAGCCCTGGGTTTGTCTGTGGCGTACCTTTATCTCCTTTTGGGAATTTTGAGGAGGTGCTTTTCTATGTGTGGGGTCGTTAGTTTCATTCCAAGATGGCCACAGTGAGTCATGCTGTTTGGCCAGGAAGCTCCACTCTGTATCTCTATTCCTTCCCCATTTTCTATCAGTTTCTTCTTCTCCTCAGTGACTTCTGATCTCAGTGATTTTATCCCTTCTTTTAAGTTTCAGATTCCCAGCATTGATGTCTGTATCTGTTATACTTTGGGTGGGGGTGGGGGGGCGGTTTGTTGCAGTGGGATGGCTTAGTGCATCTGACTAGTCCACCATCTTGGATCCACCTCTCTTTTCCTGTCTTTTTAATGACCTTCTGTTTTTTTCATATATGATGTCCTTGATGTCATCCCACAACTAGTCTGGTCTTTAGTTATTAGGATTTTATTAGATAGATAGATGATAGATAGATAGATAGATAGATAGATAGATAGATAGATAGATAGATAGATAGATAGATACTGGATTATTGGGTGGGCTCAATGTAATCACACGCACCCTTACTAGCATAAAAGGAAAGCAGAAGAGGAAGACAGAGAGATCTGAAGCACTGGAAGGATTCAACACACAACTGCTGACTTTGAAGAAGAAAATATCCATGAATCAAAAAAGTGGAAGCCTCTGTTGTTGTAAGATGCTGCTCAGTTGGCTGCAACTAATAGTGACCCCATTGGTAGCAGAATGAAATGTTGCCCAGTCCTGCCCCATCTTCATAATTGTTGAAATGTTTGAGTGCATTTTTTTGGCTACTGTGTCAACCAATCTCATTGAAGGCTTCCCTCACTTTTACTGACCCTCTACTTTAACAACCAAGATGTCTTTTTCAAGCAATTGGTCTTTCCTGAGTACGTGAGCTGAAGTCTTGCCACCTTTGCTCCTAAGGAGCAGTCTGGTTGTATTTCTTCTAAGACTCATTTGCTCATTCTTCTGTCAATGTTTAATATTCTCTGTCAATACCACAGTTAGAATGCATCAATTCTCAGAAAGACTGGAAGCCTCTAGAAGCTCAGAACACTGCTGGCTGGCAGCCAGCAAGAATACAGGGACTCTAGCCCTACAAGTGCATGGAACTGAATTCTTCCAACAACCTTAGTGAGCCTTGAAGTAGATTCTTCTCCAGAAGCTCTAAGTAGAAGCCCTGGCTGATCAACACCTTGATTTTGCCTTCTGAGGCCCTAAGTAGAGACCCTAGCCATGGTGTGATGGACTTCTGACCTACAGAACTGTGAGATAATATATTTGTATTTTTTTAAGCCATTGCATTTGTGGTAATTGGTTACAACAGCAATAGAAAAGTATTGTACTTTCTCAACCGTTGCAAAAGAGAAAGGTCCTTTTTGTTGACCAAGACACTTTTTAGTCACCTGGCCATTGTTGCTACACCCATAGCTGCTGGTGCAGCCTGTAAAGAAAGGCTTTTTTGCATAAGACACACCCTCTGTAACATAGTCATCATGCAGTGTAATATAATTTTACCTCCATCACCTGAAATATATGCACTTTCAATAACATTATAATTCATTCTAGATAGTTCCCTTCTGGCACTCACCGTTTGGCAACAAATTTTACTTGAAACATAAATAGGGCTCTAGATTTTTATTTATATTTTTCCAGGCAAACTCCAAGCCTAGGGCTCTCACCAGGCTGGGTTCAAATGGCACAGTGCATACTGGGATGAGAGGAAGAGAGACATTTATCATGCATGAGTCTTAGTTACCTTGTGCTGCCATAATAGAAATACCACAAGTAGATGGCTTTCAAGAACAGAAATTTGTTTTCTCACAGATCTGGAGGCCAAAAGTCTAAATCAGTGTCTCAGCCATATCATTCCCTTTGTGAATTTCTCTTCTCATGTCTGGTATCTGTCTCTGATTCTCAATGTTCCATTGCTTGTAGAAGATCCTCACATGTCATCTGTCTTCCCCTGTGTGTATGTCTGTATCTATTATCCTCTTTTTTGTAACTCAGAAGTGATTAGCTTTAGGGTCTGCCTTACACTAGTATGATCGATTGATTACATTACATTAGACTGCATCATGGAAGGTGATTGCATTGCACTAGAAATAAGGTAATTACATTACAGAACAGAAGGCAACTCACTCTACCCAAGGCCAGCTGATTTAATCACATAATTAAATGTGATTTAAATGGAATGGAATATATATAAATTTCAGGCACTCGTCCTGGAGAGTAAAAAAGAAAGGAAGTTTATGCCAGCAAAGGGACATGTGATTGAATCATAACAGCACCTAGACTATGATTTGGCCAAGCAACTGGGAACCATAACCTAGACAAGTTGACACGTAAAATTAACCATCACAGTGTGGTGGGGGTGGACAGAACCTGAAACCAAGGTCATGAAGAAGCAACAACCGGGTTCAGAGGCAAAGCTAGGGGAGGGAGCCAGAAGCAATTCCCTGGGGTAATAGTATGCAGCCATATTATTGTTATTCTTGTGTTCTGTCAAGTCTGTTCCTATTCATGGTGACCCTAGAGGAAAGAAAAGAACTGCCCAGTAGGGTTTCCAAGGCTGTACTCTTTACAGAAGCAGACAGCCACATCTTTCACCTGTGGGGCAGCTGTTGGATTCAAATCACTGACTTTATAGTTAGTAGCCAAGCACTTAGCTCCTGGGTCACCAGGCCTCCTTAGCCATATTATTATGCAACATTTATGATTTCTGCTGCAACCCTGCTACCTGCACTCTCTAGCTCCTACCTCTGCTCTATTTCTCTTTGAAACATTTACCAATTTCTAATTCTCCAGAGTGCAGACTCCATGAGGACAGGGATTTATGTCAGTTTTATTCACTGATGTTTATCTCCAGCACCTAGAACAGCACACATACTAAGCCGTAATGTGCAACATAATATTAGTTGAAAGAAAAGATGAATAGTTGCATTTGATTTCAGAAAGATTGGAGTGGGGTAAGAGTGGATATGAGAAAGCCAGTTAGGGATTTAAGGCAGTGATTTCTTTGGGAGATGGAGACGGCTGGACTAAGGTAGTGGCGGTGGGAGTGTCGGTGCAGCAGTGGGAGGAGGTGGTTATCTTTGAGCTGTGTGTAACACATGACGGCAATAGGTCTTGGTGATAAACATGGATGGTGAGCAATGATGTGCTGCTAAATGTTTAACAGCTAGCTCTCTCCAAAAAAGGAATATATATATATATAATTTATCAAGAATTTTACTATTATAAGTGGCATGTAGCTCACAATTTGCAAGTAATAACATCACAATTATGCAGGGGGTGGGCCCCTTGAGGCTCAACAAGTTAGAATCAGACATATTGAGTCTGACACATCTACCAAACATCCAAATGGTGATCCCAAGTTAGTTGGATCTACTAGTCTGAAGCTCAGACGAAAGATCAAAGATAAAGAAATGAAGTAATGAACCAACCGTTTATAGATGTTAAAAAAAAAAATGTTGATATAGGGGAGATTTCCCAGGGGAAGACATCCATGTCTATACATACCCACACACATACATATATGAATGCATACATGTATAGTATCTCTGGTAACCTTACCCACCTCCAGGGAAGGGAGCCAGCTGGCTTCAGGAGAGTCCTGAGGGAGATTTCCCATTCCCTTTTGTATTTTGTAAACATTGTACCTTATGGATGTATTCTCTATTCAAGAAAAGATGCTCAACATCCTTAGTCATTAAAAAAAAAATCCAAACTCATTGCTGTTGTGTTGATTCCGACTCATAGTGACCCTAGAGTACACAGTAGAACTGTCATACGGTTTCCAAGGAGTAACTGGTGGATTTGAAATGCCGACATTTTGGTTAGCAGCCAAATGCTTAACCACCGGGAAATGCGAATCAAAACCACAATGAGGTATCACTTCACACCCACTAAGGTGGCTATAATTTAAAAAATGAAAAACAATAGGTGTTGGTGAGAGTTCGAAAAAATAGGAACCCTCATCCACTGTTGGTGGGATTTTAAAATGGTGCAGCCAATGTGGAAAACAGTCTGGTGGCTCCTCAAAAAGCTAAACAGACAACTGCAGTATGACTCGGCAATTCCGCTTCTGGGCATCTACCCCCAAAGAACCGAGAGCAGGAACACAAACAGATATGTGTACACAAAGGTTCGTTGCAATCCTATTCATAATAGCCAAAAGGTGAAAACAACCGAAGCGTTCATCAGCAGATGAGTGGATAAACAAAAAGTGGTACATACATACAATGGAGTGCTGTGTTACTCAGCCATAAGGAGAAATGAAGTCCTGATACATGCTACAACGTGGATGAAACTTGCTAATATCATGCTGAGTGAAATAAGTCAGATGCAAAGGGATAGATATTGTATGATTCCACTTATATGAAATACCTTAAATCGGCAAGTGTTTAGAGGTCGAAGTTTATTAGTGGTTACCAGGGGAGGAAGGAGACAGGGAGAAAGGGAGAACTCACTGCTTAGGGGGCACTGAGGTTCTGTTAAGAGTGATGGAAAAAATTAGAAAACAGATAATGGTGATGGTTGTGTAACATGATGGTCACGATCAATGTCACTGAACTGTACGTGCCGAGAATGCTGAAATGCCAAATGTATTGTTACAGAAGTATTTACCACAATCGATTAAAAGAAGGAATAACATTTAAAACATCAACTGTTGAGATGTAAACCCCTATTAGTGTCAGCTTCATAACTACAGTCTCTTTTTAATGGAATGGAATATATATAAATTTCAGGCACTGGGCCTGGAGAGTAAAAAAGAAAGGAAGTTTGTGCCAAAAAAAATTGTCCCTTATTCCTGAATCTAGAAGTGGTAGGAAACCCTCAATTCAGTGTCCTAATTTTGTTACACACTCTTTGTAATATGCTTAATATTGTAAAAATCCATTAAAAAGTACGATTTGGGGTGACCAGACTGACACTCTTTAGAAGTAAATGCGGTTTTCATAAACTTAAAAAAAATCTTTATTCCTTTTCTGATCAAAAAAACAGCAACAATATAGAAGTCATACCATAAAAAAATTGAAGTACCTCTTCCAAGGACGGAAGGCGGGGATGTGGGCAGGGCCAGGACTGTCTGTTGCAATCATCTTTTGATATTTTAAAAAGCAGTGATTATAAATATTGACAGGGTCATCTTGACCCAGCTTATCTCAAAACCGTGGCATCAAAATATTTATGTCAAAATGTCCCCCAAGTCAAAATGGCCACATTAACCATCTTATTTTTCTATGAGCATGACAAGTCATAGCTGATGCCCCACTGGTTTGAAAGTTCCTTGGGGTCATTGCTATATTCTCATCACTGAGCTCAGTGCCTGGTATATATAGGTAATCAACAAATCGTTATGGAGTATAGGATGAGGTGGCATGGGATGGTGGAAATCCTACTAGCTTAGGAGCAGATACAGCTCTGTCTCAAAGCTCAAAGCCTGTAAGTTGTGGAATCTTGAGTAAGTCACTTAATGACTCTGAGATTTGATTTTTATTCTAGTATCCATAAGGTGACATGATAACATATACTTTTTTTTTTTATCTGTTTTTTGTTTTTTTCTATTTTGGTGAAACTATAGGCTATTATAAGCCTTTCAACAATTTCCACATGTATAACTCAGTGACATTGATTACATTCTTCAAGTTATATAAACATTTTTGCCATCTTTCTCCAAATTATTCCACCACCATTGACTTAAACTCACTGCCCCTAAGCTTCTCATTTAACCTTTCAAGTTGCTATTGTCAATTCTATCTCACGTTGATAATTCTTTAAAGAAGCACAATGCTCAAGGCAAAAAATACTTTGCTGTTCTGTTGAGTCAAGTCTGAGTCATAAAGACATCATGTGACAGAGTAGAACTGCCCCATAGGGTTTTTTCTGGGATGTAATCTTTGTTGAAGCAGATTGCCATGTCTTTCTCCCCCAGAGCAGCTGGGTGGGTTTGAACCACCAACCTCTTGAAGAGTAGTTGAGTATTTAATTATTGCACCACCAGGGTTCCTTCACACATGCTTATTAAAATAAACTATTTTTTGATTCAAAGAAGACTTTAGGGGATAGGTTTTGTTTAAGATTTAAAGTGTAAAAGTTATTTCAGGTCAATAAGTGTATAAACATATATATACCAACAAACCAAACCCAAACCCAGTGCCGTCGAGTTGATTCTGACTCATAGCAACACAACAGGACAGAGTAGAACTGCCCCCATAGAGTTTCCAAGGAGCACCTGGTGGATTCGAACTGCCAACCCTTTGGTTAGCAGCTGTAGCACTTAACCACTACGTCACCAGGGGTTTCCCCAAATATATAGAGAGATTTATATCAAGGAAATGGCTCGTGCAATTCTAGAGGCTGGAAAGCCCAAGTCAGTGGATCAGGCTTCTCCTGAATCACATAGCTTCAGGGACTGGTGAACCCAAGATCAGCAGGTCAGACCACAGGCCTCTGGTTCACAGGCTGCAGAGGTTGACAAATCCCAAGATCGGCAGGTAAGGCAGGTAAGCTGCTAGTTCAAGTCCAAGAATAGAAGGTCAGAAGAACAGGAGCCAGCAGCAGGACCCAGAGCGAGCAAAAGCCCATGAGCTTTGCCAGAAAGTCCACCTATGTTGGTTGCAGGCTATACCCCCAGGAAATCCCTTTCAACTGATTGGCTGCTCATAACATCTCATCATAGAAGTGATTACACTATATCAGGTGTCGTTACGGAGGTAATTACCTCATTATGTAGTTATCAAACTACATCATAACTGCCAAACCATTGAGAATCCTGGCCCAGCCAAGTTGACACACAACCTTAACTATCACAGTCCTCAACAATGCGACCCTGTAATCCTGTGGACTCTTGGCCAGAATCTTCTCTCATTCTCCACCACTGCTCTTTTAACGTTTATACCCCTCCCTAAGGCTTCTCCCTGACTGCCTGGGGTTCTGTGAAGACAATCTCACATTCTATTTCACAGAGAAATTAAAAACAGATTTATGGAGATATAAATCATATACTGTACAATTCACACATTTGAAGTGTACAATTCAGTGGTTTTAGTATACAGTATTCACAGGTCCCAGGGTGGCCAAACGATTTGTGCTCAGCTACTGACCTAAAAGTTGGTGGTTCTAACCCACCTAGCAGCACCACAGAAGATAGTTCTGGAGATCTGCTTCCATAAAAACTAAAACCAAAAAAAAAAAAACCAAACCCACTGCCATCGACTCGATTCTGACTCATAGCAACACTATAGGACAGAGTAGAACTGCCCCATAGAGTTTCCAAGGAGCGCCTGGTGGATTTGAACTGCCAGTCTCTTGGTTAACAGTTGTAGCACTTAACCACTATGCCGCCAGAGTTTCCTCATGAAGACTACAGTCAAGAAAACGCTATGGGGAAGTTCTACTCTGTAACACACGGGGGCACCATGAGTCAGAAACAACTCAATGGCAACATGATTGGTTTTTTAATTTTGTTAGTATATTCACAGAATTGTGCAGCCATCACCACAAATGTCAGTCTTAGAACACTTTCATCACAACTCAAAGAAATCCTGCGCCCGTTATCAATCCCTCCTCATTTCCCCTCAGGACCTTTAGCCTTACACAACCCCTAATCAACTTTCTGTCTCTATGAATTTGCTGTTTTAAGTATTTCATATTAGCCTATTCATACAATATGCGGCCTTTGTGCCTGGTTTCTTTCATTTAGCATAATATTTTCCATGTTCATCCATGTTGTAGTATGTATCAGCACTTTATTCTTTTTAATAGCTGAATTATGTCCCAGAAACCCTGGTTGCATAGTGGTTAAGTGCTACAGCTGCTACCTGAAAGGTCAGCAGTTCAAATCCACCAGACTGTCCTTGGAAATGCTATCGGGCAGTTCTACTCTGTCCTATGGGGTCGCTGTGAGTCGGAATCAACTTGACGGCAATGGGTTTGGTTTGGTTTTTTGTTATTATGTCCCACATTTTGTTTATTTATTCATCTGTTGATAGATACTTGGGGTTGTTCCCATCTTCTGGCTATCATGAATAATGCTGTTATAAACATCTGCATACAAGTTTTTCTGTGGACATATGTTTCTTTTATTTCTCTGGAATAATTTTTTTTTATAAACCTAGGAGTAGAATTCCTGGGTTACATGGTAACTCTAGGAGCCCTGGTGGCACACAGTGGTTAAGAGCTATGGCTGCTAACCAAAAGGTTGGCAGTTTCAATCCACCAGCCACTCCTTGGAAACCCTATGGGCATTTCTACTCTGTCCTATAGGGTCGCTAGGAGTCGGAATCAACTTAATGGCAGCAAGTTTTGTCAGGTTTGGTTTCCCTTCTCAACCAAAGAGGGTCTTTCTTTATGACCAAAATCTATCCTGTCATTATGAGTCCTGGATCTTGTTCCCTCTCGTGTCCTCTGGGGACTCTTTTATGTCATTTTTATCCTATTTCTTGCCTGTATCTTCATGGGTAGAAAGGTTCCCTTTCTACTGGCCCCTCCTTCACAAACTTATCAAATGCAGCAGAAACTCAGCGATGGATGGGATGGAGGAATTCCAGTCTGCCCCCTCCACTTGGGAGCTGTGGATCTTACGCTTTTTTTTTTTTTTTCTTATCTGTGGCATTTACCTCATAACTCTGCTGTAAGGAGGATACAAATTGATATATATCTATAAACCAAAACCAAACCCATTGCTGTCGAGTCAATTCCAACTCATAGCAACCCTGTAGGACAAAGTAGAACTGCCCTGCAGAGTTTCCAAGAAGCACCTGGTGGATCCAAACTGCAGACCTTTTGATTGGCAGCCGTAGCACTTAACTATCACGCAACCAGGGTTTCCAATATATATGTAAAGCACTTAAAACAGTGCCTGACGCATAGTAAATATTGTGTGTTTGCTATTATTGTCTTAGTTACCTAGTGCTGCTGTAACAGAAATCAGAAATGCCACAAGCTGGTGGCTTTAAAAAACAGAAATTTACTTTCTCACAGTTCTGAGCTCTGAAAGTCCACACTAGGGTTAATTCCTTCTGGAGCCTCTCTCCTAGTTTCTGGTGTCTGCCTGTGATCCTTCACATTCCTTTGTTTGTAGATGGGACCTCACGTGTAGTCTGTGTTTGCCTGTCTGTGTCTGTGTCTGTGTCTGTGTGTCTATTCTGGTCTTTTTTATAACTCAGAAGTGATTAGGTTCAGGACCCACTCTACACTGCTATAACATTAACTGATTAATTATATTACACTAGATTTCATTATGGAGGTGATTATATTACATTAGATTAGATGTGAGGTAATTATATTATGTTACCACCATCTGTCTGACAGTTTATTGTATCGTGGTGATTTGTGTTTTGCTTCAATGCCGGAAGCTACGTCACCAGTATTTCAAATACAGATGGGGTCACCTATGGTGGACAGGTTTCAGTAGAGCTTCCAGACTAAGACTAGGAAGAAAGACCTGGTGCCATGCTTCTAAAAATTAGCCTATGAAAACACTATGGATCACAACGGAGTATTGTCCAATATGGTGCTGGAGGATGAGCCCCCTATGTTGGAAAGCATTAAAAATACACAGTTACTGCAACAATGGACTCAAGCATACCATGAACGTGGAGAAGGCTCAGGCAATGTGTCATTCTGTTATACATGGTGCTGCCACCAGTCAGAGCCTACTTGACAGCAGCTAACAAGAATATTTTCTCTTTGGTCTAGCATAATTAATCCTTTGATCATGATAAAAGTTATAAATATTTTTAGCAAGATTGTCATTTGCGTTTTGAATTTGTTTATAGTAAAGATTTTCACCACTCAGTGTCAGATTTATCAAACCTGGCTCTCATCATCTACAATATATTTATTATTTTTTTAATTCTAGAATACACATAAAGTTGTTTCTGAATTGCTAACCCAGAGGGCCACATAAACCAGGGACTCCTCCAGCCTGAGACTGAAAGAACTAGATGGTGCCCAGCTGCCACTAATGACTGCCCTGACAGGAAACACAACAGAGAATCCCTGATGCAGCAGGAGAAAAGTGGGATGCAGACCTCAAATTCTAGTAAAAAATCAGACTTAATGGTCTGACTGAGACTGGAGGGACCCCAGAGGTCATGGCACCTGGACTCTGTTAGCCCAAAACTAAAATCATTCTCCAAGCCAGTTCTTTAGACAAAGATGAGACTGGACTATAAGACATAAAATAATACTGGTGAGGAGTGGGTTCTTAGCTCAAGTAGACACATAAGACTATGTGGGCAGCCCCTGTCTGGAGGAAAGATGAGAAGGCAGAGTGGGACAGGAGCTGACTGGATGGATACGACACGGGAAATACAGGGTGGAAAGCAGTGCGCTGTCACATTATAGGGAGAACACCTAGGGTCACACAGAATGTGTGTATAAGTTTTTATATGAGAAACTGATTTGAATTGTAAACTTTTATGTTTGCTTAAAGCAGACATAAAAAAAAAAAAAAGAATTGCTAACCCATACTCCTTTAAGAAGCCTATTAATTAGAAAGTACAGCATTTATTGCACACACACGTAGTAATTTTGCCTTTATTCAGTCAAGACATTATTTTCTAAAGTTTGCTTTTCCATCCCCTTCAGGGTGGTCATGTTACTCATTTGCTAATATGACTAACATAACTTCACTTTTCACTCGTTTTCCATTTTGGGCCCTCCCCACATCCCAGTTGGTTTTCCTTTCTTAATTTTGGGGCTATGTGAGATATTACTGTGGTTCTAAGAGTCAGACACAAGAAGATTAACTCAGAGAAGTCTCATCCTGTCTTCATTTCTCTGCCTGTTCCAATTTCCTCCATCTTCTCACCCCTTTCTTACCTATTCCCTGTAGGTAACCAATCATCCTTAGTTTCTGGTTTATCCTTTCTGTTGTTCTTTTTCCTAAATTAGTAGAAACATATGTATTTTCTTATCTCTTTCCCTTTCTTACATGAAGGGTAGAATACTCTTTTTTCTTTGTCTTTTCAATTAATAGTATGTCCTGGCCATCACTCCATATCAGTTTATAGAGGTTTCTCTCATTTTTTTACAGCTTCATAGAACTCCATTGTGTGTGTGAACCATACTTTGATGACTAAAGTGTGCCTAACCCACACCATAATGTTTTCAGTTGCCTCATATGAATGCAAAAGCTGGACAATGAAAAAGGGGAAACTGAAGAAGAATTTGAACTGTGGTGTTGGGAAACAATATTGAATATACCATGGACCGCCAAAAGAATGAACAAATAAGTCTTAGAAGAAACACAGCCAGAATGCTCTGTAGAACTGAGGATAGCAAGACTTTGGCCCACTTACTTTGGACATGTCGTCAGGAAAGACCAGTCACTAGCAAAGGACATGATGATTGGTAAAGTGGAGGGTCAGCAAATACAAGCGAAACCCTCAATGAGATGGATTGACACAGTAGCCAAAACAATGGACCCAAAAATACCAATAATCATGAAGAAGACACAGGACTGAGCAACTTTTCGCTCTTTTGTATATAAAGTTGTCATGAGTGAGAGCTGACTCAAAAACAACTAACAACCCTATAGGTTACTCAACCACTGTCTTACATATGTGCATAGACGTCGTTTTCAAGCATTTTGCAACTACAACAACACTGCAATGAATAACCTTGTGCATATGTGTTCTCATGTTGTTGGACATGTAACTTCAGGGTAGGTTCCTGAAAATGGGATTGCTGAGTCATAGTAGTTTTGTTAGCTATTGTAAAATTTCCCTCCAGAAGGTTTATACCAATCTGCATTCTCACATGACAGTGTCTGTCTTCCCACAGCCTCACCAACAGAGTGAACTGTCATCATTTTTCTTGCCAGTTTGATAGATGAAAAATATATCTTGTGTTGTTTAAATCAACATTTCTGTCATTATGAGTGAGTTTAATATTCTTTGTATGTTTGAAAGCTATTTTATATCTTTTTATGGATTTTTTGTTTATTGTCCCATTTTTCTATCTGTTTTTTGGTCCTTTGTTCATCAATTTTTAAGTATTCTTTATGTATTACAGATATTGGTATTTTAATATCACAGGTTACAGATAGTAGTGGTTTTAATGTCTGAAAGAGATAGTTCCTCTTAGTAGTTTGTATTTTTCAGTGTTTTACTGTATATTGTTTTTCCTTACAAATGATAGCATCAATTGTCTAACACTATAAACTTTGAGTATTTTTTATTGGCATTATATTGATTTTGAAAATTCACTTGGGAAAAACTGACATCTTTATAAGATTGAGTTGTCCTCTCTGAAATAGGGGATGCCTTTTACTTGTCCAAGCATACTTTAATGATTTTTTAAGAGTATTTTAAAATTATTTTTGTACATATTTTACACAATTCTCATTGTTTATTACTTATTTGTGATCATTAAGGTTGTGTATCACCTTGGCTAGGCCACGATTCTCAGTGGTTTGGCAGTTTTTATATAATTTGGCAGTCATAAAATGATGTAATCACCTTGATGATGATATCTGATATAATGTGATCACTTTTATGACA
Source organism: Loxodonta africana (assembly GCF_030014295.1). NCBI lineage: Eukaryota > Metazoa > Chordata > Mammalia > Proboscidea > Elephantidae > Loxodonta > Loxodonta africana. The sequence continues at coordinate 221,513,612 of NC_087343.1, forward strand.
GGATCTACTGTGAGTAGCCAATTAGTTAAAAGCAAGTTTCCTAAGGGGTGTGGCCTGCATTCACTATAAGTGGACTTTTTGGCAAGCCTCATGAATTTTCCTCACCTGGATCCTGCAGCTGGCTCCTCTTCATCTGACCTCCAGTTCTTGGGACTTGAGCTAGAAGCTTACCCGTGAATGTTGGGATTTTTCAGCTTCTGCAGTCTGTGAGCCAGAGGCTTACTAGCTTACCTGCCAACCTTGGGATTCATCAGCCTCCACAGCCTGTGAGCCAGAGGCCTGTGGTCTGACCTGCTGATCTTGGGTTTGCCAGCCTCTGCAGCTACATGAATCAGGAGAAGTTTCAAGCCTGACCCATAGACTTGGGAATTCCCATCTTCTACAACCATGTAAGCCATTTCCTTCATATAAATCTCTCTTTCTCTCTCTTTATGTATATACATGCTTCACTGGTTTTATTTCTCTAGAGAACCCAGCCTAAGACATTTGATATGGAAAGTGGTTCTAGAGAAACAAAATTGTAAGGAGGAGTTTTTTTAAATTGGTTCTCAAGTGTGGTTAGTCTCAAAGATGTTAATGACTCTGCATCCAGTAGTAAAGAGGGCGCCGCTAATCCATGATGTGCAGTGGCAATAGAAATACGCAAAATGTCATCACCAATAGATTAGGTAGTAGTGAGAGGCAAAGCCCCAGGTAATCACATGCTTGATACCTTTCTACAATTTTGTCAAATGAGAAGTATAACGAATCTGGTTGATTTGTACTACTTTCACTAGACAATGTGGTGAAAGAAAGAGATGAGCTCAGGGCTTCAGAGTCAAAGCTCAAGTGCTACATAAACAACCTCAAAGTTTCCACTTGTGTCTTGAAAGAAAGCCTAATTTCTTGTACTAACAAAGCTGATATTGCCAAAAACCTAACCTGGAGTCTTATCATGAGAGTGGCTGAATTACAACATCAACTGAATTTCTATACTTGAGTGGGGCCTGAAGTTAAGGTGAGAGCATTGATTGGGAAGAAATGGGATGCTGAATCTTGGGATGGGGATAGGTGGGCAGATAATCAGGAAGCTGGGGACACTGAGTCCCTAAATTCCATTGAATGGCTCCTGCCAACACAACCAGCCCTCTCAGCCTCATTTAAAGAGATTACTCCATCTTTGTCTGCTAAGCCACCCTCCCCAGTAAAACCATTAGCCCTTCCACCCCCATCTGATGAGATTAACCCAGCTGTGTCTAAAGAGCCTTTGTCTGAGTTATTGCCTGGGGTGTCACTTGAGATGGATGTCTTACAAGACAATGCTTAATGTTCTTAAAACACATCCCCACCACCACTTTTGGCATCTAGACCTATAACTAGACTTAAGTCCCAGTAATCCCCAAGAGGCAAAATACAAAGTGTGAGCCAGGAGGAGGTATGCTACACTCCAAAAGAACTGCTTGACTTTTCTAATATGTGCAAACAGAAATCTGGGGAACATGTGTGGAAGTGCTATTAAGGATGTGGGATAATGGTGCAGGGAACATAAAGATGGATCAGTCTGAGTTTGTTGATATGGTCCCACTAAGCATAGATTCTTCAGTCAATGTTTCAGCTTGAAATGTTAGGAAAGGATCTAATAGTTTATTTGGTTAAGTTGAGGAAGCATGGATTATGCAGTAGCTTACACTGAATCAAGTTGAAGTACCAGACCTTCCTTGGTATACTGTAGAAGAAGGTATTCAAAGCTTAAGGGAACTGGCATGTTAGCGTGGATTTATCAGGTTAGACCCACAGATCCACACACGGAGTGCCCAGAAAACACATCTTTTACCACAACCGTGAGGAACAAATTTGTAAAGGGAGCCCTAGCATCCTTGAAGACTGTTGTGAGTTGCGATATTATGTAAGTCAGATTTGACAGTGGGAACTGCCGTAACTGAATTAACTATGATGGGGCTGATTGGACCTTGTGGTAATAGGGGCCAAGTGGCTGCACTCAATCTACAAAGACAAGGTGGGTGAGGCTACAGTAATGGACAGCAGAATAAAAGGAGTAATCAGAATAATCTGACTTGTATGGACTTAAAGTGTTGGCTGCATAGTCATGGTGTCCATAGGAATGAAATCAAACAAAAGAATTCTAGGTCAAGTGAACAGTAGTCTAACTCCAGTTGCCAAAATAGAGAGTCACAGCCCCTCAATCAATTCCCAGACTTGAGTGAATTTACAGACCCACAATCCCTTGAATGAAGAGGAGGCTGGGTCCCCTTGAGGAAATATCTAGGGGTCCAATGGTGTGCGGCATGTCAAGATATTCCTTCTAAAGGGAAAGATAAGTAGTTGTAGCTGGCCCCTCCCACAACTAAAAAGGAGGCACAATGCCTAGTGGGTCTATTTGTATTTTGGAGGCAACATATCCTTCATTTGGGTGTGCTACTGTGGCCTATTTATCAAATGATTCCAAAAGCTGCTAGTTTTGAGTGGGGTCTATACCAAGATCAGGCTCTCAAACAAGTTCAGGCTGTTGTACAGCACCTCTGCAACTTGAGCCATATGATTGGGCTGATCCAATGGTGCTTGAAGTGTCAGTGGCAGATAGAGATGCTCTTTGTAGTCTTTGGCAGGCTCCTATTTTTGAATCACATGCAGATCCTTAGGATTTTGGAAGCAAAGCCCTTCTATTCTCTGCAGACAACTATACTCCTTTAGAGAAACAGCTTTTGGCTTGCTACTGGCCCTTAGTAGAGACTGAATGCTTAACCATGGGCCACCAAGTCACCATGCAGGCTGAGATGCCCATCTTGAATATAGTGTTGTCTGTGCATGGATGTGCATAGCAGCACTCCATCATTAACTTAAAGGGATATAAACAAGATCAGACTCGAGCAGGATCTGAAGGCACAAGTAAGTTGTATGAAGTTTCCCAAATACCCATGGTCTCCATTTCCTATCATATTTCCTTCTATCTCCCAGTCTGTACCTATGGCCTCATGGGGAGTTCGTTACCATCAGCTGACTGAGAAAATATCATGCCTGGTTTACAGATGTTTGCATGATGTGCAGGCACCACTCAGAAGTGGAAAGCAGCAGCACTATAGCCCCTTTCTGGGACCTCCCTGAAAGACAGTGGTAAAGCAAAATCCTCCTAATGAGGAGAACTTCAAGAAGTGCACCTGATGGTTCACTTTGCTTGGAAGAAGAAATGGGCAGATGTGAGATTGTATACTGATTCATGGACTGTGGCCATGGGTTTGGCTGGATGAGCAGGGATTTGGAAGGAACATGATTGGAAAATTGGAGACAAGAAAGTATGGGGAAGAGATGTGTGGATAGATTTGTCAGAATGGGTCAAAGAAGTGAAGGTATTTGCATCTCATGTGAATACTTACCAAAGGGTGAACTCAGCAGAGGAGGATCTTAACAATAAAGTGGGCAGGATGATGTGTTCTGTGGAAACCAGTCATCTTCTTTCCCCAGACACTCCCATCATTCCCCAATGGGTTCATGAACAAAGTGGCCATGGTGGCAGGGGTGGGGGTTATGCATGGGCTCAGCAACAGGGAATTCCACTCACCTAGGCTGACTTTGCTACAGCCACTGCTGAGTAACCAATCTGCCAGCAGCCGAGACCAACACTGAGTCCCCGATATGGCACCATCCTTTGAGGTGATCAGCCAGCCACCTGGTGGCAAGTTGATTACATTGGACTGCTTCTGTCATGGAAAAGGCAGTGTTTTGTTCTTACTGGAATAGATAATTACTCTAGGTATGGATCTGCCTTTCTACAAGACTACCATTCGCGGACTGACAGAATGTCTTACGGTCCATCATGGTATCCCACACAGCATTGCTTCAAATCAAGGGACTCAATTCACAGCAAATGAAATGTGGCTATGGGCCCATGCTCATGGAATTCACTGGCCTTACACGTTTCTCATCATCCTGAAGAAGCTAGCTTGATAGAACAATGGAATGGCCTTTTAAAGACATAATTACAGTGCCAGCTAGGTGGCAATATCTTGAAGGGTTTGGGCAATGTTCCCCAGGAGGCTGTATATGCTCTAAGCCAGTGTCCAATATATGGTACTCTTACTCTGATAGTCAGGATTCATAGGTCCAGGAATCAAAGGGTGTAAATGGGAGTGGTACCACTCACTATTACCCTTAGAGACCCACTCACAAAATTTTTGCTTTTCTGTATATGTGACCCTATGCTCTGTGGGTCTAGAGGTCTTAGTTCCAAAGGGAGGAATGCTCCCACCTGGAGACACATCACTGATTCCATTGAGCTGGAAGCTAAGAATGGCACCTGGTCACATTGGGCTCCTCATGCCTCTGGATAGACAGGCAAAGAAGGGAGTTACCATACTGGCTGGTGTGATCGATCCTGGTTAACAAGAGGAAATCGGGTTGGAATTACATAATGGAGGTAAAGAAGAGTGTGCCTGGAATGCGGGACATCCCTTAGAGTGTGTCTTAGTACTACCATGCCCTGTGGTTAAAGTCAATGGAAAACTACAGCAACTCAATTCCAATATGACTACTAATGGCCCACACCCTTCAGGAATGAAATGTTGGGTCACCCCACCAGGCAAAGAACCATGGCCATCTGAAGTGCTTGCTGATGGCAAAGGGAATATGGAATGGGTGATGGAAAAAGATAGTTCTAAACACCAGTTATGACCTTGTGATTAGTTGCAGAAATAAAGACTGTAATTGTTATGAGTATTTCTTCCTTTTATGTGTACATCAAATATTTTTGTTTTCTTCACTTACAAAATGTAAGATGTAAACATATCTAGTTTATTTTTAGTTGTACATGTTAGGTGCAAGTATGACTTTATAATTATCTTTTTTCAGAGATTGCGCGTGGTTTAAGGAGATGTGTACAGGTGGCAAGTTGACAAGGAGTAGACTGTGATCGTTAAGGTTGTGCATTCACTTGGCTGGGCCACGATTCTAAGCTGTTTGGCAGTTATGATATAGTTTGGCAGTTGTATAATGATGTAATCACTTCCTGAAGGGAGATCTGATATAATGTGCTCACCTCCATAATGGGATCTGAAAGGGGTTTTTGGGGGGGTGTGGGCTGCACCCAATTTGGCAGACTTTCTGGCAAGGCTTGTGGGCATTTGCTTGCTCTGGATCCTGTAGCTGTCTCCTGTTCATCTGACCTCTGTTTATTGAAACTCGAGCTAGCAGCTTACATCTTGGAATTCATCGCCTCTGCAGTCTGTCAGCCAACACTCTGGCAGCTTACCTGCCAATCTTGGCATTTGTCAACCTCTGCAGCCTGTGAGCCAAAGGCCTGTTGTCTCACCTGCCAATTTTGGGTTCACCATCCCTTGCAGCTACAGGAATCAGAAGAAGCCTCCAGCCTGACCTACAGACTTGGGACTTTCCAGCCTCTGCTACCACATGAGCCATTTCCTTGATATAAATCCTCTCTCTCTCTCTCTATGTACATATACATACATACAGGCACTTCACTGGTTGTGTTTCCCTAGAGAACCCTGTCGAAACACAGTATCCAACCTTCTTTTTTTCTATTGTAGGTTGGATGTGAAAGCTGTTGACTTTTGTATGCTGATTTTATATCCTACTTCAATGAATTCTTTTGCTGTTTGAGTTAGTTTTACCATTGATTTGCTGGGTATTCCACGTGTACCATCACATAATCTACAAATAGAGATAATTGTATTTTTTCTTTGTCCATTCTTATACCTACACTTGATTTATCTGATCACATTAACTAATATCTCTAGAATAATGTTGAATTACAGCAGAGGTAGTAGGCGTCCGTGCTTTTTTTTTTTTTTTAGTGATAATGCCTTTAGTGTTTTCCCATTTTAAAAGATACTTCAGAACTAAGGTAATTGTGATGGTTAATTTTACATGTCAATTTAGCTAGGCTGTGGTGCCCAGTTGTTCGGTCAAACCCTAGCCTAAACTCTTATGAAGTAGTTACATGTGATTAAATCAGTAAAGCAGATAACCCTCCACAATGTGGGTGAACCGCATATAATCAGTTGAAGTCTTCAGAGCAAAAAGAGTTTCCCTAGGGTATACTCTGCCTCCAGACTATAAATAGAAATCTTGCCAGAACCCCTTCACTCATCTCTTCCCACTACCTGGCCTACAGATTTAGGGATACAAGCCTGCAGGAATCTCCAGCCTGTGGCCTGACCTATGGGTTTTGGACTTGCCCATCCTCCACAACCATGAGAGTCAGTTCTTTAAAATCTCTCTCTCTCTCTCCTCATCTTACTGATTCTGTTTCTCTAGAGAAACCTGACTAGGACAGGTATAGACAGGTGTGTACACATACATACACATATATCACACATGTATGTCTCTGAGACTTCTACAGTCCCTGCCCTGATCTGCTTGGCTACCTTTTTTAGATTTTCAAATTTAGCATGAATTTAACTTTTTTGGTGCTCATTCCACATTACCCTTAGGTCGGTTGACTGCTCCCACTATTAGGGTTTTGATTAGGATGGCAATGAATCTACAAATCAGTTAGAAGAGAAATGACGGAAAATTGTTCCAAATAAGTAGTCTTTTGTTACCAGGTTCATGGGTGGTACAAACAGTTAACATATTTGACTGCTATCAGAAAGATTGGAGGTTCCAGTCCACCCACAGGCACCTTGGAAAAAAGGCCTGGCAATCTGCTTCTGAAACATCAGCCATTGAAAAATCCTATGGAGCATAGTTCCACTCTGACACGCATGGGGTTGCCATGAGTAAAAGTCAAGTCTATAGTAACTAGTCAACTGATTTGCCTCCCCAGGCATGCAAATGCCGAGGAAACCAGCCTGTCTGAGCTCCCAATGCATGTGTCCTTGACTGGCACTTCTCAGAAGACTTGGCCCAGCCTTCACGGCACAACCTTAGCCATAAGCTAATGCCTATAACTGGCACTGCTTCCAGTTTTACAGATTTCATTCAACGTTTCCGTCATTCATAGCAGCTTGTTTTGGCACCATTTTGTAGAAGCCTTGGGAAAACTGCCTTCTCTAGTGGGCTTGATGGTTACTGCCTTGGCAGCGTCCCTTATACTGACCTTGGTTATAGCGAAAGCAAGAGAATCCTTGTTTTTTTTTTTTTACTTTTTGTTGTTCTTGCTCTGATTCTTGCACCTGTGAGTAATTTACCCCATTTTTTTCTCCAAAAATTGTAGCGTGGAAAATGGCATGTTTCCTCTACTTCCAGATAAGGAAAGCTGAAAATAATTTAAATTTCCTACTGTGCAAAATCGCCCAAACAGAAAGTGCAGTGTTGTGCTTTGCGCTGAGGATGGTAAAATAAGAAATTGTGCTGATTTTTCTACAGATGGAATTTCAGTTTCTTTACAACATAAGCACTTTGAAATAAGTAACAAAGAGATTTCTTGCAGGATATACCACCATTAATGTGGGTCCATAGAAATAATGGCCCACATTTACTGTTCCCCCCCCCAAAAAAAAGTCTGTCCCTGGTGCCATTAAGCCAAACCCCAGGGCTTGTAGATTGCGCCAACCAATAGCATGTATGTAATCACAGCTGATCCATATACATGCCCATTCCAAAGAAAGGTGATGCCATGAAAAGATCTGGAAATTGTCCAACAATATCATTAATATCACATGCAAGTAAATTTACATTGAAGATAATTCAGAAACGATTGCAGCAAGGAACTGCCAGGAATTCAAGCCAGACTTAGAAGAGGACTTGGAACAAGGGATATCATTGCTGATGTCAGATGGACCCTGGCTGAAATCAGAGAGTACCAGAGATAAGTTTACTTGTGTTTTATTGACTATACAAAGGCATTTGACTGTGTTGATCATAACAGATTGTGGATAACATTGTGAAGAGTGGGAATTCCAGAACAATTAATTGTGCTCAGGTGGAACCTGCACATGGACCAAGTGGCAGGCATTCAAACAGAACAAAGGGGTACTATGTGGTTTAAAATCAGGAAAGGTGTACTTCAGCGTTTTATTCTTTCACCACATTTATTCCCCCCACGTGTCTGTCAGTTTGTCGTACTGTGGGAGCTTGCATTTTGCTGTGATGCTGGAAGCTATGCCACCGGTATTCAGATACCAGCAGGGTCACCCATGGAGGACAGATTTCAGCTGAGCTTCCAGACTAAGACAGACTAGGAAAAAGGACCCAGCGGTCTACTTCTGAAAAGCATTAGCCAGTGAAAACCTTATGAATAGCAGCAGAACATAGTCTGATATAGTGCTGGAAGATGAACCCCCCAGGTTGGAAGGCACTCAAAAGATGCCTGGGGAAAAGCTGGTTCCTCAAAGTAGAGTTGACCTTAATGATGTGGATGGAGTAAAGCTTTCAGGACCTTCATTTGCTGATGTGGCATGACTCAAAATGAGAAGAAACAGCTACAAACATCTGTTAATAATTGGTACCTGGAATGTGCGAAGTATGAATCTAGGAAAAATAGAAATCATCAAAAATTAAATGCAATGCACAAACATCAATATCCTAGGCATTACTGAGCTGAAATGGACTGGTATTGACCACTTTGAACTGGACAATCATACAGTCTACTATGCTGGGAATGACGACTTGAAGAAGAATGGTGTTGCATTCATTGTCAAAAAGAATGTTTCAAGATCTATCCTGAAGTACAATGCTGTCAGTAATAGGATAATATCCATATGTCTACAAGGAAGACCAGTTAATACAACTATTATTCAAATATACGCACCAACCACCAGGGCCAAAGATGAAGAAACAGATTTTTATCAGCTGCTGCAGTCTGAAATTGATCGAACATGCACTCAAGACACATTGATAATTACTGGTGCTTTTGATGTGAAAGTTGGAAACAAAGAAGGATCAATAGTTGGAAAATATGGCCGTGGTGATAGAAACTATGCTGGAGATTGAATGATAGAATTTTGCAAGACCAACGACTTCTTCATTGCAAATACCTTCTTTCACCAACATAAACGGTGACTATACACATGGACCTCGCCAGATGGAACACACAGAAATCAAATTGACTACATCTGTGGAAAGAGACGATAGAAAAGCTTAACATCATCAATCAGAACAAGGCCAGGGGCCGACTGTGGGACAGACCATCAATTGCTCATATGCAAGTTCAAGCTGAAACTGAAGGAAATCAGAGCAAGTCCACGAGAGCCAAAATACGACCTTGAGTATATCCCATCTGAATTTAGAGACCATCTCAAGAATAGATTTGATGCATTGAGCACTGGTGACCAAAGAGCAGATGAGTTGTGGAATGACTTCAAGGACATCAACCATGAAGAAAGCAAGAGGTCACTGAAAAGACAGGAAAGAAAGAAAAGACCAAGATGGATGTCAGAGGAGGTTCTGGAATTTGCTCTTCAGCCTCGATCTGCTAAAGCAAAAGGAAGAATTGATGAAGTAAAAGAACTGAACAGAAGATTTCAAAGGGCGTCTCGAGAAGACAAAGTAAAGTATTATAATGACATGTGCAAAGAGCTGGAGATGGAAAACCAAAAGGGAAGAACACTCTTGGTGTTTCTCAAGCTGCAAGAACTGAAGAAAAAAATTCAAGCCTCAAGTTGCAGTAGTGAAGGATTCCATGGTGAAAACATTAAACGACGCAGGAAGCATCAAAAGAAGATGGAAGAAATACACAGAGTCATGATACCAAAAAGAATTAGTCGATGTTCAACCATTTCAAGAGGTGGCATATGATCAGGAACTGATGGTACTGAAGGAAGAAGTTTAAGCTGCTCTGGAGGCATTGGTGAAAAACAAGGCTCCAGGAATAGATGGAATATCAATGGAGATGTTTCAACAAACAGATGCAGCGCTGGAGGTGCTCGCTCGTCTATGCCAAGAAATATGGAAGACAGCTTCCTGGCCAACTGACTAGAAAAAAAAAAAGAGATCCATATTTATGCCTATTCCCAAGAAAGATGATCCAACCGAATGTGGAAATTACAGAACAATATCATTAATATCACACGCAAGCAAAATTTTGCTGAAGATCATTCAAAAACGGCTGCAGCAGCAGTATATCAACAGGGAACTGCCAGAAATTCAGGCCAGTTTCAGAAGAGGACATGGAACCAGGGATATCGTTGCTGATGTCAGATGGATCCTGGCTGAAAGCAGAGAATACCAGAAGGATGTTTACCTGTGTTTTATTGACTATGCAAAGGCATTCAACTGTGTGGATCATAACAAATTATGGATAACGTTGTGAAGAATGGGAATTCCAGAACACTTAATTGTGCTCATGAGGAACCTGTACATAGAATCAAGAGGCAGTTGTTAGGACAGAACAAGGGGATACTCATTGGTTTAAAGTCAGGAAAGGTGTGTGCCAAGGTTGTATTCTTTCACCATACCTACTCAATCTGTATGCTGAGCATATAATACGAGAAGCTGGACTATATGAAGAAGAATGGGGCATCAGGATTGGAGAAAGACTCATTAACAGCCTGCATTATGCAGATGACACAACCTTGCTTGCTGAAAGTGAAGAGGACCTGAAGCACTTACTAGTGAAGATCAAAGACCACAGCCTTTGGCATGGATTGCACCTCAACATAAAGAAAACAAAAACCCTCACAACTGGATCAATGAGCAACATCATGATAAACGGAGAAAAGATTGAAGTTGTCAAGCATCTCATTTTACTTGGATCCACAATCAACAGCTACGGAAGCAGCAGTCAAGAAATCAAAAGGCAGATTGCATTGGGTAAATCTGCTGCAAAGGACCTCTTTAAAGTGATGAAGAGCAAAGATGTCACTATGAAGGCTAAAGGTGCGCCTGACCCAAGCCATGGTATTTTCAATTGCATCAAATGCATGTGAAACCTGGACAATGAATAAGGAAGAAGAGTTGACGCCTTTGAATTGTGATGTTGGCAAAGAATATTGAATATACCACGGACTGCCAGAGGGACAAATAAATCTGTCTTGGAAGAAGTACAACCAGAATGCTCCTTAGAAGAAAGAATGGTGAGACTGAGTCTTACATACTTCGGACATGTTGTCAGGAGGGATCAGTTTCTGGAGAAGGACGTCATGCTTGGCGAAGTACAGGGTCAGCGGAAAAGAGGAAGACCCTCAACGAGGTTGACTGACGCAGTGGCTGCAACAATGGGCTCAAGTATAGCAACGATTGTAAGAGTGGCGCAGGATCGGGCAGTGTTTCGTTCTGTTGTGCATTGGGTCACTAAGAGTCACAGCTGACTCGACGGCACCTAACAACAACATACTTAGTATGCTGAGCAAATAGTCCAAGAAGATGGACTATATGAAGGAGAATGAGGCATCAAGATCGGAGGAAGACTCATTAACAACCTGTGACATGCAGATGACACAACCTTGTTTGCAGAAAGTGAAGAGGATTTGAAGCTCTTACTGATGAAAATCAAAGACAACAGCCTTCAATAAGGATTACAACTTAGCATAAAAAAACAAAAATCCTCACAACTGAACTAATAAGCAACATCATGACAAATAGAGAAAATATTGAACTTGTCGAGGATTTCATTTTACTTAGATCCACAATCAATGCCCATGGAAACAACAATCAAGAGATCAAATGACATATGGCATTGGGCATATCTGCTGCAAAAGACTTTTTTAAAGTTAAAAAGCAAAGGGCGGAGCCAAGATGGCGGACTAGGCAGACGCTACCTCGGATCCCTCTTACAACAAAGACACGGAAAAACAAGTGAATCGATCACATACATAACAATCTACGAACCCTGAACAACAAACACAGATTTAGAGACGGAGAACGAACTAATACGGGGAAGCAGCGATTGTTTCCAGAGCCTGGAGCCAGCGTACCAGTCAGGTACGGCACAAGCATAGAGACCTGCTCCACCCCCCTGAACTAACCCCGGGAGGGGGACCAGCCGGTTCCACGGGCGGCGTGGGACGCAGCCGGTAGGAGAAGTCCCCGGGAGGCAGTGACTGATCTTGAAGCAGAAAGAGCAGCATCCGAGCCGGGGAACTGTCCCGCAGGGATTTGGACTGCACGCAGGTACGCCATAAACACGGAGAGTTGCTCCACCCCCTGAACTAACCCCGGGAAGGGGACCAGCCGGGTCGTGCGGGCGGCGTGGGACGCAGCCGGTAGGAGAAGTCCCCGGGAGGTAGCGACTGGTATTGGAGTGGGGAGAACAGCGTTCCAGCCAGGACACTCGGTCGCGGCACAAGCACAGGGAGCTACTCCACCCATCTGAACTAACCCCGGGAGGGGGCCCACCTAGTTCATGGGGGCGGCACGGCCACGCGGCTGGAGAGACGAAAAGTCCCCGGGAGGCAGCGACTGATTTTGGAGTTGAGAGTGCACCGTCCCAGTAGGGGAGCCTTGACGCTGGGCGTGGGGCTGGAAGCGGAGGATCTGACCGTGACTCCAGCGGGCCAGACCCCCTGGGGGCAATCTCCACACAGCCAGCACACATAGGCGATGTGCCCGCGGGAATCTCAGATATAACAGTCATTCCAAGCAAGACAAGCAACTCTGGCTATATTCTGAGGTGCTACTCTCCTATCTCTCTGTTCCCTCCCCCACCCTTCCCAGGCGGCTTCATTAACATCTGAATAGCCTGAGCCAAAGGGAGAACTCTGATAGGGATCTGACTGCAGTTTTTTTTTAGCGGATTTTCTGGAAAAACTAGTTTCCCAGTGATGGCTCGGAGACAACAATCCATATCAAACCACTTAAAGAAGCAGACCGGGACAGCTTCTCCAACCCCCCAAACAAAAGAATCAAAATCTTTCCCAAATGAAGATACAATTTTGGAATTATCAGATACAGAATATAAAAAACTAATTTACAGAATGCTTAATGATATCACAAATGAAATTAGGATATCTGCAGAAAAAGCCAAGGAACACACTGATAAAACTGTTGAAGAACTCAAAAAGATTATTCAAGAACATACTGGAAAAATTAATAAGTTGCAAGAATCCATAGAGAGACAACATGTAGAAATCCAAAAGATTAACAATAAAATAACAGAATTAGACAACGTAATAGGAAGTCAGAGGAGCAGACTCGAGCAATTAGAATGCAGACTGGGACATCTGGAGGACCAGGGAATCAACACCAACATAGCTGAAAAAAAATCAGATAAAAGAATTAAAAAAAATGAAGAAACCCTAAGAATTATGTGGGACTCTATCAAGAAGGATAACCTGCGGGTGATTGGAGTCCCAGAACAGGGAGGGGGGACAGAAAACACAGAGAAAATAGTTGAAGAACTTCTGACAGAAAACTTCCCTGACATCATGAAAGACGAAAGGATATCTATCCAAGATGCTCATCGAACCCCATTTAAGATTGATCCAAAAAGAAAAACACCAAGACATATTATCATCAAACTCACCAAAACCAAAGATAAACAGAAAATTTTAAAAGCAGCCAGGGAGAAAAGAAAGGTTTCCTTCAAGGGAGTATCAATAAGAATATGTTCTGACTACTCAGCAGAAACCATGCAGGCAAGAAGGGAATGGGACGACATATACAGAACACTGAAGGAGAAAAACTGCCAGCCAAGGATCATATATCCAACAAAACTCTCTCTGAAATATGAAGGCGAAATTAAGATATTTACAGACAAACACAAGTTTAGAGAATTTGCAAAAACCAAACCAAAGCTACAAGAAATACTAAAGGATATTGTTTGGTCAGAGAACCAATAATATCAGATATCAGCACAACACAAGGTCACAAAACAGAACGTCCTGATATCAACTCAAATAGGGAAATCACAAAAACAAACAAATTAAGATTAATTAAAAAAAAAAAATATATACACATAACAGGGAATCATGGAAGTCAATAGGTAAAAGATCACAATAATCAAAAAGAGGGACTAAATACAGGAGGCATTGAACTGCCATATGGAGAGTGATACAAGGCGATATAGAACAATACAAGTTAGGTTTTTACTTAGAAAAATAGGGGTATATAATGAGGTAACCACAAAAAGGTATAACAACTCTATAACTCAAGACAAAAACCAAGAAAAACGTAACGACTCAACTAACATAAAGTCAAACGCTATGAAAATGAGGATCTCACAATTTACTAAGAAAAACGCCTCAGCACAAAAAAGTATGTGGAAAAATGAAATTGTCAACAACACACATAAAAAGGCATCAAAATGACAGCACTAAAAACTTATTTATCTATAATTACCCTGAATGTAAATGGACTAAATGCACCAATAAAGAGACAGAGAGTCACAGACTGGATAAAGAAACACGATCCATCTATATGCTGCCTACAAGAGACACACCTTAGACTTAGAGACTCAAACAAACTAAAACTCAAAGGATGGAAAAAAGTATATCAAGCAAACAATAAGCAAAAAAGAAGAGGAGTAGCAATATTAATTTCTGACAAAATAGACTTTAGACTTAAATCCACCACAAAGGATAAAGAAGGACACTATATAATGATAAAAGGGACAATTGATCAGGAAGACATAACCATATTAAATATTTACGCACCCAATGACAGGGCTGCAAGATACATAAATCAAATTTTAACAGAACTGAAAAGCGAGATAGATACCTCCACAATTATAGTAGGAGACTTCAACACACCACTTTCGGAGAAGGACAGGACATCCAGTAAGAAGCTCAACAGAGACACGGAAGATCTAATTACCACAATCAACCAACTTGACCTCATTGACTTATACAGAACTCTCCACCCAACTGCTGCAAAATATACTTTTTTTTCCAGCGCACATGGAACATTCTCTAGAATAGACCACATATTAGGTCATAAAACAAACCTTTGCAGAGTCCAAAACATCGAAATATTACAAAGCATCTTCTCAGATCACAAGGCAATAAAACTAGAGATCAATAACAGAAAAACGAGGGAAAAGAAATCAAATACTTGGAAAATGAACAATACCCTCCTGAAAAAAGACTGGGTTATAGAAGACATCAAGGAGGGAATAAGGAAATTCATAGAAAGCAACGAGAATGAAAATACTTCCTATCAAAAACTCTGGGACACAGCAAAAGCAGTGCTCAGAGGCCAATTTATATCAATAAATGCACACATACAAAAAGAAGAAAGAGCCAAAATCAGAGAACTGTCCCTACAACTTGAACAAATAGAAAGTGAGCAACAAAAGAATCCATCAGGCACCAGAAGAAAACAAATAATAAAAATTAGAGCTGAACTAAATGAATTAGAGAACAGAAAAACAATTGAAAGAATTAACAAAGCCAAAAGCTGGTTCTTTGAAAAAATTAACAAAATTGATAAACCATTGGCTAGACTGACTAAAGAAATACAGGAAAGGAAACAAATAACCCGAATAAGAAATGAGAAGGACCACATCACAACAGAACCAAATGAAATTAAAAGAATCATTTCAGATTATTATGAAAAATTGTACTCTAACAAATTTGAAAACCTAGAAGAAATGGATGAATTCCTGGAAAAACACTACCTACCTAAACTAACACATTCAGAAGTAGAACAACTAAATAGACCCATAACAAAAAAAGAGATTGAAACGGTAATCAAAAAACTCCCAACAAAAAAAAGTCCTGGCCCGGACGGCTTCACTGCAGAGTTCTACCAAATTTTCAGAGAAGAGTTAACACCACTACTACTAAAGGTATTCCAAAGCATAGAAAATGACGGAATACTACCCAACTCATTCTATGAAGCCACCATCTCCCTGATACCAAAACCAGGTAAAGACATTACAAAAAAAGAAAATTATAGACCTATATCCCTCATGAACATTGATGCAAAAATCCTCAACAAAATTCTAGCCAATAGAATCCAACAACACATCAAAAAAATAATTCACCCTGATCAAGTGGGATTTATACCAGGTATGCAAGGCTGGTTTAATATCAGAAAAACCATTAATGTAATCCATCACATAAATAAAACAAAAGACAAAAATCACATGATCTTATCAATTGATGCAGAAAAGGCATTTGACAAAGTCCAACACCCATTCATGATAAAAACTCTTACCAAAATAGGAATTGAAGGAAAATTCCTCAACATAATAAAGGGCATCTATGCAAAGCCAACAGCCAATGTCACTCTAAATGGAGAGAACCTGAAAGCATTTCCCTTGAGAACGGGAACCAGACAAGGATGCCCTTTATCACCGCTCTTATTCAACATCGTGTTGGAAGTCTTAGCCAGGGCAATCAGGCTAGACAAAGAAATAAAAGGTATCCGGATTGGCAAGGAAGAAGTAAAGTTATCACTATTTGCAGATGACATGATTATATACACAGAAAACCCTAAGGAATCCTCCAGAAAACTACTGAAACTAATAGAAGAGTTTGGCAGAGTCTCAGGTTATAAAATAAACATACAAAAATCACTTGGATTCCTCTACATCAACAAAAAGAACATCGAAGAGGAAATCACCAAATCAATACCATTCACAATAGCCCCCAAGAAGATAAGATACTTAGGAATAAATCTTACCAAGGATGTAAAAGACCTATACAAAGAAAACTACAAAGCTCTACTACAAGAAATTCAAAAGGACATACTTAAGTGGAAAAACATACCTTGCTCATGGATAGGAAGACTTAACATAGTAAAAATGTCTATTCTACCAAAAGCCATCTATACATTTAACGCACTTCCGATCCAAATTCCAATGTCATATTTCAAGGGGATAGAGAAACAAATCACCAATTTCATATGGAACGGAAAGAAGCCCCGGATAAGCAAAGCACTACTGAAAAAGAAGAAGAAAGTGGGAGGCCTCACCTTACCTGACTTCAGAAACTATTATACAGCCACAGTAGTCAAAACAGCCTGGTATTGGTACAACAACAGACACATAGACCAATGGAACAGAATTGAGAACCCAGACATAGATCCATCCACGTATGAGCAGCTGATATTTGACAAAGGACCAGTGTCAATTAACTGGGGAAAAGATAGCCTTTTTAACAAATGGTGCTGGCATAACTGGATATCCCTTTGCAAAAAAATGAAACAGGACCCATATCTCACACCATGCACAAAAACTAACTCCAAGTGGATCAAAGACCTAAACATAAAGACTAAAACGATAAAGATCATGGAAGAAAAAATTGGGACAACCCTAGGAGCCCTAATACAAGGTATAAACAGAATACAAAACATTACCAAAAATGATGAAGAGAAACCCGATAACTGGGAGCTCCTAAAAATCAAACACCTATGCTCATCTAAAGACTTCACCAAAAGAGTAAAAAGACCACCTACAGATTGGGAAAGAATTTTCAGCTATGACATCTCCGACCAGCGCCTGATCTCTAAAATCTACATGATTCTGTCAAAACTCAACCACAAAAAGACAAACAACCCAATCAAGAAGTGGGCAAAGGATATGAACACACATTTCTCTAAAGAAGATATTAAGGCAGCCAACAGATACATGAGAAAATGCTCTCGATCATTAGCCATTAGAGAAATGCAAATTAAAACTACGATGAGATTCCATCTCACACCAGCAAGGCTGGCATTAATCCAAAAAACACAAAATAATAAATGTTGGAGAGGCTGCGGAGAGATTGGAACTCTCATACACTGCTGGTGGAAATGTAAAATGGTACAACCACTTTGGAAATCTATCTGGCGTTATCTTAAACAGTTAGAAATAGAACTACCATACAACCCAGAAATCCCACTCCTAGGAATATACCCTAGAGATACAAGAGCCTTCATACAAACAGATATATGCACACCCATGTTTATTGCAGCTCTGTTTACAATAGCTAAAAGTTGGAAGCAACCAAGGTGTCCATCAATGGATGAATGGGTAAATAAATTGTGGTATATTCACACAATGGAATACTACGCATCGATAAAGAACAGTGGCGAATCTCTGAAACATTTCATAACATGGAGGAACCTGGAAGGCATTATGCTGAGCGAAATTAGTCAGAGGCAAAAGGACAAATATTGTATAAGACCACTATTATAAGATCTTGAGAAATAGTAAACCTGAGAAGAACACATACTTTTGTGGTTACGAGGGGGGGAGGGAGGGAGGGTGGGAGAGGGTTTTTTATTGATCAATCAGTAGATAAGAACTGCTTTAGGTGAAGGGAAAGACAACACTCAATACATGGAAGGTCAGCTCAATTGGACTGGACCAAAAGCAAAGAAGTTTCCGGGATAAAATGAATGCTTCAAAGGTCAGCGGAGCAAGCGCGGGGGTCTGGGGAACATGGTTTGCGGGGACTTCTAAGTCAATTGGCAAAATAATTCTATTATGAAATCATTCTGCATCCCACTTTGAAATGTGGCGTCTGGGGTCTTAAATGCTAACAAGCAGCCATCTAAGATGCAGCAATTGGTCTCAACCCACCTGGAGTAAAGGAAAATGAAGAACACCAAGCCCACATGACAACTAAGAGCCCAAGAGACAGAAAGGGCCACATGAACCAGAGACCTACATCATCCTGAGACCAGAAGAACTAGTTGGTGCCCGGCCACAATCGATGACTGCCCTGACAGGGAGCTCAGCAGAGGACCCCGGAGGGAGCAGGAGATCAGTGGGATGCAGACCCCAAATTCTCATAAAAAGACCAAACTTAATGGTCTGACTGAGACTGGAGGAATCCCGGCGGCCATGCTCCCCAGACCTTCAGTTGACACAGGACAGGAACCATCCCCGAAGACAACTCATCAGAAATGAAAGGGACTGGTCAGCGGGTGGGAGAGAGATGCTGATGAAGAGTGAGCTAATTATATCAGGTGGACACTTGAGATTGTGTTGGCAACTCTTGCCTGGAGGGGGGATGGGAGGATAGAGAGAGAGGGAAGCCGGCAAAATTGTCAAGAAAGGAGAGACTGAAAGGGCTGACTCAAGACGGGGAGAGTAAGTGGGAGTAGGGAGTGAGATGTATGTAAACTTATATGTGACAGACTGATTGGATTTGTAAACGTTCACTTGAAGCTTAATAAAAGTTATTATAAAAAAAAAAAAAAAAAAAAGCAAAGATGTCATCTTGAGTACTGAAGTGCACCTGGCCCAAGCCATGGTGTTCTCAATCACCTCATAGGTATATGAAAGCTGGGCAGTGAATAAGGAAGACCAAAGAAGAATTGATGTCTTTGAATTATGGTGTTGGAGAAGAATATTGAATATACCATGGACTGCCAAAAGAATAAACAAATCTGTCCTGGAAGACATATAGCCAGAATACTCCTTAGAAGCAAGGATGGCAAGACTTCATCTTACGTATTTTGGACATGTTATTAGGAGGGACCAGTCCCTTGCATAAGGACATCATGCTTGGTAAAGTAGAGGGTCAGCGAAAAAGGTGAAAACCCTCAACAAGATGGGTTGACATGGAGGTTGCAACAATGGGCTCAAACAGCAACCATTGTGGCAATGGTGAATTAACAGGCAATATTTCTTTCTGTTGTACGTAGGGTTGCTATGATTCAGAACTAACTCAACAGCACCTTACAATAACGACAACCACAGATGTCAATGTCAGCACCCCAAATTTACATGAAAAGATGTTGTGTAGCAAAAAATTCTGATGTATATGTTATTTGAATCTCTACAAGCCACTTTGTTTTGTAAGTGTCCATCTGACCTATTTCCCCCTCTTAATTAATGGGCCATATCTAGTCTCACGCTGTGCACATGAACACTTCCAGAGATGTCCTGCTGTCTCTGGAAGAACCCCAGAATCTTCCTCTTTGTGGTTGTTTTAGCATAAAGGCAGTGAAGTGCCATTTCATGAACTAGAAGTCACAAAGCAAGAGGAGGAGAGACGCCATCTTGTCCAGACTTGTCTCCTGTGTAAGCCTGTGTACAGGGCACTTGATGGAAACAGCAATAGACTTCTGGTCTCCCATTCAGGGATAGTTTGCAATGAGGGTTTCTTCTCTGGGCACAGAGCAGCGATGCCCCCTGTCAGCTAAGCAGCTCTAGATCTTGTCCTGCATGATGAAGGAAGGGACCATCAAGTTTTATAAAGACAAAGCACAGCATTTGCAGACAAGAACCGTACACTGAGCACCAAAGTCAAAATTGTTCACCAACTGTTACTCTACATAATAAATACATGTATAACAGCACCTTGTCTCTGGTGGTAACTTTCAATTCCTCTGCCTTAGAGCCCTGGTGGCACAGTGGTTAAGAGCTATGGCTGGAAACCAAAAGGTTGGCAGTTCAAATCCACCATCCACTCCTTGGAAACCCTATGGGGGCAGTTCTTCTCTGTCTTATAGGGTCACTATGAGTCGTAATTGACTCCACAGCAATGGATTTGTTTTTCTGGTTTTGGTCTTAGACTCCCAGTGCTGTTTTAACACAAATACCACAAGAGGGTGGTTTTAGAGAACAGAAATGTATTTTATTTTCTTACAGTTCATGAGGCCAAATTCAGGGCACCAGCTCTAGGGGAAGGCTTTCTCTCTGCCCACTCTGGGAGGAAGTCCTTGTTTAAGCTTCTCTAGCCCCTGTGTTCCTCGGTACCTTGGTGATCTCCATGCGGTATCTATCTTTCCTCCATTATGCTTACTTGTCTCTGTGTCTAATCTGCTCTTTTTATATCACGAAAGTGATTACGTTTAAGGCACACCCTCCACTGACTGATATGGCCTCATGAACATAATTCCCAAATGGGGTTACATCCACAGGTATAAAGATTAGGGTTCCAACACATATTTTGGGGGGACGCAATTCAATCCACAGCACCATCTCACTGGAGTGCTGGCTTCCCCCTCAGAAGTTTCCTTGTAGGGCAATCCCTTCACCTTCTGTGTTGTCTTCACACATATTACTTAGCCCAAACCCAGACAGAACCATTGCCCAAAGATCCTCAAAATCTCCAGCACCAATTCCAAACATTCGCTCTCTTTACTTCCCCAACTCAAGTTCTCTTGCCGGATGGTCAACTGCTGGACAATCATGAGCAAATGTTGAAAGGTGAGAGGGAGGACTGCTCACTGGTATGGATGGATTTGGCTGATGCTTTCTACAAAAACAAAACAAGCTAACATCGTACACAAAAACTAACTCAACAAGGACTTATACGTTAAATTTAAACCCATAAAGTTCTTGGGAGGAAATATAGGGACGAAAATATGGGACCTATTTTTTTTCAATGATAGATTAACAAATACACAATGAATGCACAAGCAGCAGAAGACAAACTGGACAGCTGGGACCTCATAAAAATTAAATAAGGCAGTCCCTGAGTTATGAACGACCTACATACGGTCAACTTATACATCCCTTTTAATGTTATGTAAATTTTCCCTCACTTTGGAACAATTGAACTAACCGCTGCTAGTCACAAATTCTTCATGAAAATCACCTTCACTTGCTGCGTGTGCACCTTTTAAATCATTGAAAAACTTTGAGCCTTTTCTTGCACTAAAGTAAAGCTAAATAAGAACTGTATGCACCTTTCCAACTTAACCTACAAATTTGACTTAAAGACACAGTTATAATTGGATCTCATTCATAACCTGGGAACTGTCTATGCTGCAGCACTATGTTTATCAAAAGACTTCATCAAAAAATTGAATTGAAAAGACAACCTACAGACTGGGAAAAGAATCTGCAAGAACAATATATTCTATAAGAGTATAATATCTAAAATATATATATAAAACCTTTACAACAAAAAGAGAAATAACCCAATCAAAAAATGGGCAAAGGACATGAACAGACACTTCACCAAAGAGAATATTCAAATGGCCAAGAAACATGAAAAGATGTTCAACATCTTTAGCCATCAGACAGATGTAAATCGAAACCACAGTGAGATACAATGGCTAAGAATAAAAGAAAAGGAAAATAAATACTGATGGGAACATGAGGAAATTAGAACTCTTATCCATTGCTGGTGGGAATGCAAAATTGTACAGTCGTTGTGGGAAACAGTATGATGATTCCTCAAGAAACTGAAAAAAGAACTATCATATAAGCCAGCAATCCCACTGCTAGGAATGTATCTAAGGGACTTGAAAACAGCAATGAGAAAAGACATATGTACCAATGTTCATTGCCGCACTATTCACGATAGCCAAAAGGTGGAAACAACCTAAATACCCATCAACGAATGAACAGTTAAACAAAATGTGGTACATACACACAATGGAATGCTACTCAGCTAGAAGCAGAAATGAAGTCCTTATGCGTGCTACAACATGGTTGGAGCTTGAAGACTTTATGCTGAGTGAAATAGTCAATCACAAAAGGACAGGTATTATACGACCTCACTTATATAAAAAGACAACAATAGGTCAATGTATAGAAACCAAAGTTTATTAGTGGTTATCAGGGGTGGGAGGGAAGCAGAGAGGGGAAGTTATTGCCTATGGAGTGCTGAGTTTCTGTTTACCTTGATGGAAAATTCACATTGATTAAAGGTAATGGCTGTACAACCAATTGATGTAGTTGGTGTAAATAAGTTGTACATCTGTAAAAAGCTCAACTGGCAAATGCTATGTGATATATATTTTTACCAAAAAAAAAAAAAGAAAGAAAGAAAAGCAGCTTCTGAGGCTGTTTATGTACAACAAAACACCCCATAGGAGTTGCTTTCTTTTTTAAAAAAATTTTATTGTGCTTTAAGTGAAAGTTTACAAATCAAGCCAGTCTCTCATACAAAAATTTATATACACCTTGCTATATGCTCCTAGTTGCTCTCCCCCTAATGAGAGAGCACACTCCTTCTCTCCACCCTGTATTCCCCGTGTCCATTCAGCTGCCTTCTGTTCCCCTCTGACTTCTCGTCTCTCCTTCACATAAAAATATGGAATGCTTCATGAATTTGCATGTCATCCTTGCACAGGGGTCGTGCTAATCTTCTCTGTATGGTTCCAATTTTAGTATATGTGCTGCCGAAATGAGCATGGGATTTGGTTTCTTAGTTTGGAGGTTTAGGGTCATGATTTCATGGGGCATCTCAGTTAAGTGACCCAATATTATTTTTAGTGCTTCTGTTCTGCCTCCTAGTTTGTTACTTAGTGTCTAGGGTCTTAAAAGCTTGCAAGTGGCCACCCAAGGAACAACAATTAGTCTCTATTCACCTGGAGCAAGAGAGGTAGAAGGAGAGTCAGGAATAGGACAAGGAAGTGGAATGTGTGGCTAATTGCCTCCATGAGAACTGAATGGTGCCCAGCTACCATTACTGAATATTTTGATCAATGACTCTATAGAAGAATCCTGATCAAAAAGGGAAAAAATGCAGGATAGAACTTCAAATTCTCATGGAATCTAGATTTTCTGGAGCCATTGAGGCTGGATGAACCCCTGAAACTATTGCCCTAAAATAATCTTTAAACCAGAAATATCCCCTGAGGTCTTCTTAAAACCAAACAATAAAAAAAAATTTTTTTTTCAAACAATAGATTGGCTTAATTAGTAAAGAATGTTTGCCTTGAGCATTGTGCTTTTTTAAAGAACTATTTATATGAGATCAAATTGAAAATAGCAACTCAAAAGATTAGATAGGAAGCTTGGGGAGCAGTGAATTTATGCTATTGAGGGAGGAAGAATTCAGAAAAGGAGAATGGGAATGGTTGCACAACCTGAAGAGTATAATAACGTCACTGGATTATACATGGAGGAATTGTTGAATTAGTGTATGTTTAGCTATGTATACTTTCAACAACAAAAATAAATTAATATTAATAATAAAAGGCCGACAAACAAACGCCACAGCCTCTTATAAATCTATAAGCGCGGCCTCAGCAGTTGCAGCCAGAAAGGTATCATGGGTTTCCCTGACTAGGGGAGTCAAATGAGTAAATCCCCAGCTAGTTTACCTGTTCAAGGTCCTTCGCCATGCCGAGTATGTCCCAGGGGCAATAGGTGGTATTGCAGGCCATCTGCTTGTCATGCTTAATCCCCCTTTAAGTTGAAGCCCTGGCAATGCAGCTTTGGGGAGTGTTCCCATGACAGTTGAAGCAGGCGGGGCTTCACTGTGTGCTCATTACACTTTATGGTCAATTTCTGTCATCTCCATTGCATAATAAACTCTGTGGGGAAAGAAATTCTGTCTTACACACCATTGCTTTCCCTGCACCACCTGGTCAACACTCAATAACAATTGTTGAACAAAAGAACTCTGGGTTTCTCACTGAATACTTTTTTTTTTTGCTGGTAAAAATATATATAACAAAACATTTGCCAGTTCAATGTTTGCATGTACGATTCAGTGACATTGATTACGTTCATTATGTTGTACAACCATCACCACCATTCTTTTCCAAATTATTCCACCGCCATTAACAGAAACACAGTTCCCCAAAGCAATGACTCCCCATTTTCCCCTCCCCTTCAGCCCTGGTAATCACTAAGTCTGTACGTTTGCCCATTTCATGCAAGTGTGATCATAGAATATCTGTCCTTTTGGGATTGACTTATTTCACTCAGCATCATGTTTTCTAAGTTCATCCATGTGGTAACATACATCAGGACTTCGTTTCTTTTTATGGCCGAATAATATTTCATTGTGCATATGTGACATATTTTGTTTATCTATTCATCTGGATATTTAGGTTGTTTCCACCTTTCAGCTACAGTGAATAGTGCAAAAATGAACACTAGTACACAGGCTTCTTTTTGCAGTCCTGCTTTCTCATTAAATATTTTTAAGCTACGTAAGCAACGCAGGTTCTGTGTTTTCCTGAAACCAAAGGGGAAACTGTATCCATTTCTTAGATTCTTCCTGGGTTGGCTGCATATTCAGCTATTACAAAGGTGGCTTGGAGGACTTAAGGGAAGATCAGTGAGCAATCACAGAGGGGCTTCTCAGCTCACTGCCCCTGGCAACCTCCTCAACCTCAGGACACAAGTGCTATAAGTTTAACTTGGGTGAAATGGGAGCCTCTGAAAGACATCTTACCTAATACTGACTTCGGGGAGGGTTTTATCTCTACTGGTCTTGCAGGGGTGGATGATCCAGTAAGCAAGGTAGGCTTACTTGTGCTTATTTTCTAAACTGTAGTGACCAATATCACGAGTTGAATTTATGGTGAAATCCATGTGAAATTGGGCAATACAGATTAGTAAGTAAGCACAAGTAAGCTGGAGCTTACCTTGCTTACTTCATAATTCATTCCTGCCAGGGATTGTAAATTTGAAAAGGGGCTTTGATTCTGTGGGAAGGTGCTGTGGTTTTGGGAGAAAGACAAAAGCCAGCCATACCTAGAAGCAGAATCTTTGTGTGGTGAAGTATTGTTCCCTACAGATGACCTGGTAAACAAGACAAGCACTGTGCTTACCTTGCCTATTGGCTAATCTGCCCCTGTGGTTTTGGACAAATGGAATCTTCAGCCTTATAAATTCTTCCACAGAACACACCTGTTACGGATTGAATTGTGTCCTGTAAAAATGCGTGTTGTAAATCCTAACCCCATAGCTGTGGATGTAATCCTAATTGGGAATAAAGTGTTGTTTGTTATATTAATGAGGTCTTATGAGGGTAGGGTGCATTTTAAACCAATCTCTTTTGAGATATAAAAGGAGCAGATCAGGCACAGACAAGCAAGCACAAATGGGGATTAGGCTGATGCCACATGGAGATCATCAAAGAACCAAGGAAGAGAAGCTGAAAGAGACAATGACCTTTCCCCAGAGCCTACAGAGAGAGAAAGCCTTCCGCTAGAGCCAGCACCCTGAATGTGGATTTCTAGCCTCCTAAAAAATTAATTTCTGTTTGTTAAAACCACTACAGTATTTCTGTTATTGCAGCACTAAGAAACTAAGACAACACCTCACCCTTCAATATAAAGTGGTGGAAAGGTTCTGGTTGGTTGAAAATAAATCCCAAGGTCAGATGCATGGATTTCCCTCACAATGGCTTTTTCACCATTTGTGGATTGGAAGTTCCAGGAGGCAGGGCTTGAGGTGTCTTTACTTTGCAGTGCTAAAGTGATTACAAGCTCAATAAATACCATCAGATGATAACTTCTCTGAGCTTCAAGGCAAATTGGGTCCACTTTGAAAATATCTACTTAATTACTTAAAAATATATATATAGGATGAGCTTCTTGTCACATGGCGGGTCACAGAATACAGTGCTTGATAACTAATCCATGCAATTTACTCTCAGTGTTTCTGTCACTGGAGGAAAGGAAGCCTGGCATTGTGGCTGGAGTCTGACAGCCTGCGTTGTCTGAAAGATGGATTTAGAGAGCATGGCCCCACACACTTGGGCTGTTCAGCATGGATGACAGGATTCAAGTTTGGTTTCTGGTTCCTTATTGTGAATTTCTCCCCAGTGAATACTTAAACCCTCAAGACAGGGTACAATCAATATATATTTAATATGTTTTGCCTTCGAGCTTTTTTTCATAAATTATAAACACCTGCTTCCAAGTGTATCCTCGTTAGTCTTTATGCTAGGTGCTTTGTAGCAACTTGCCACCTTATTTTTCCCCCCTTGGACATAATTTAGAGCACATTTACCTTGAAACTCAGCACAATTTGAAGGAATCATAGAATGGCTTTCCTTTCATTTTTGGCACAATTGTTAATTCCCAAGTGCCAGTCATGTGTTATGACCATCCTTGCCTGGAGCTGAGGACAGAGCTGCTAACAGTGAGCTCCAGGTGTGGTAATGGCAGACAGAATCCCATACCGACAAGACATACCCAACCTGTTCGGACTCTGGACAGGGCTGACACGATGGGGACATGGAGCTGTCAGTCACCCAGGTGCAAAAGACAACTTCCGAGAGACTCTGATTTCAGGGAAACTGAGAAGTACAACCATCGCTGGTGAGCCTCAGGGCAAAACTCTCACCCTCCCATATCTTTTGGGTAGGGATATGAACCCTGCTGAATGCCATCTAAACTGAAAATACGCAATCTGTTGAGTTGTTGTTGTTGTTAGTTGCCATTGAGTAGATTCCAACTCATAGTGACTCCATGTGTGCAGAATAGAACTGCTCCATAGGGTTTTCAAGGCTGTGATCTTTATGGGAGCAGATTGCCAGGTCTTAAATCTGAGATAATTTTGTGTGGGTTTGAACCTCCAGCCTTTTAGTTATTAGTCCAGCAATTAACCACTTGTGCCACCCAGGAATCCCATCTGTCAAGAGAAACCCCTTAATCAATAGCTCTACCTTATTCAGTATGAGGCCCTGGGTAGGGTTATGTGCTCAACCGATAACCGAAAGGTTGGAGCCTCAGTCTACCCAGAAACATCTCAGAAAAAAGGCCTGGTGATCTACTTCTGAAAAATCAGCCATTGAAAACCCTGTGGAGCACAGTTCTACTCTGACACACATGGGGTTGCCCTGACTTGGAGTGGACTTGACGGCAACTGGCAGCATTACTCAGAAGAATTTCCTAATCTGACTTGGGGGTCAGGATCTTAATGGGATGTGACATAGGAATGCTTTCTGTTTCTGTACAAGTGCCAGGGCTGATCTTCTTTTATGTGGCAGGAGAGTCCAGCTTACATTGAATAGTCACAGAAGGAAAAGAATAGGTAGTCCAGATCCCTTAAACCACCCTTGAGTCTCCAAGGTCTGGGTCCTTAGAAACAGTTAGGTACAAAAAAATATTTCTGTATTTCTGCAGAGTTGGGACTTTCTGAGTCAATTTTGCTAAAAACTTGAGATCCTGGGTTCAAGAGCAAGCCTTGAGAAGCTCCAAAGAGCTTACCCAACTCCAGAGGTATATGTTTCTGTTTCAAGGGACTAAGAGTCCTGAAACCTTGGTGACATCTCTAGACCATTAAAATGGGAGATATCAGGGCTCATCTGGCCCTTGGAGAGAGGTATTTATGTCCCAAAAAGTCTTCTTCCTGTATACAAGCAGAGAACATTCATTTTTCACCATTCCTCACCTATAATATAGACTCTGAGTTTATATGCACAGGACATTTGACCTATGTCTGATTGTGTCACTGTAGGGATACGAATTGGGGTGTGGAGAACCATATGGCTTTTACTTGCTTTTAAAATAAATGATGACAATCTATCTCTCATCTAGGCACCTCATGTGCATATTCAAGATAAAATTAATAAAGTTGAATCTTTAACACCCAACAGAAACTCAAACGTACAAAAATATCCTTGGTTCCTCTCTAAACTTTGCTTGGGGCCCTTCAAGGGGGAGGGAAGGGCTAGTTTGAAAGGAACAAATGGAGTAAGTGGCAGGATTTTTCACGTCATCTGTTTTTGTGGTTGTTGCTCTTTTTTTTGCCATTGTTGGGTGACAACCCAGCGGCACCTGAACCCAAGGTCAGCCGCATATCCAAGAGACTGATGAAAGACTCCAGAACTGGTGATCATGATATATGGTTTATCTGGAAAGCTTACTTACAGGACCGTGGCCCAGGGCAGTGGCTGGACCAGTTTAGCACTCTGCAACCAACTGGCAAAGGACACAGCTTATATACCATTCCAGCTGGAACCAAGGCTCATTGTTTTTCTCCCACGTCCTTGGGCAGTCAGTGTTCCCGGGAACTTCACGTCCAGGCCCAGATGTTTTCCTTCCTATTGCTAAGGCATTCCTTGGCCTTGGCCGCTGGCCCAGTCATGCCACTCCCGGCGTTGTACCTTAGCCTGAATCCACCCCAAATTCATCCCCAGCATGCTTCAGGGAAGAGCAAAGCTGATTCCATTAGGAGGGAACGCATATAGCTGAATAGCATTACTCTACAGGCATGTATACGAGTTGAATTTAGTCTGTTAATTCAGGGTTTCTCAACCTCAGCAGTACTGACAATTGGGGTTAGATAATTCTTTGTTTTGGGGGCTGTCCTGTGCATTTAGCAGCAACCCTAGCGTCTATTCTCTGGAAGCCAATAACACCCTCCCTCAATTTTGATGAAAAAAAATGTCTCTAGACATTGCCAAATGTCCACTAAGGGGGTGAAAATGCCCCCGGTTGAGAACCACTGTATTAAATGCACATGTGACACTGTGTTTCTAGGCACCTCACATGGAGTTAGTTGCAGATGAGATTGTGGCGAGCTGGTCTGATGCACAAGCAGATCAAATTATTATCTGCTTGTCTGAAGAGGTCTTCCTAAACACTCCTATCCATGGCTTACCCTAGACCATCTGATGCTAACTAATTCTGTAATTGGCCCCATTTAAGTGGTAACCAAGCCTTTTAATCCACAGTAATAAAACTTAATCTGCAAATATTCCTGGTAAAGTTATTACAGGTGATAGATAGATAAATAGAAAGAGAGATGGACAGATGGATGGAGAGATAGGGATGGATGGATGGATGGACGGACGGACGGACAGACGGATGGAGAGAGATCAAGACAGATAGATCGGTCAATCAAGATAGAGTGTTCGATTGAGACAGATCAGTCGAGATAGATAGATCTATCAGTAGAGATAGATAGATGGAGATAGCTAGATAGATGGAGATAGATCTATCAATCAAGATAGACTAATCAATCGAGATACACTGATCGATCGAGATAGATTGGTAAATACAGATAGAATGCCAAGTAGAAAGGTAAAGCAAGCAGATAATTTTTTAAGATCAGCTTTTGAAAGGGAAAAGGTATCAAATTACTGAAGGAAAGGGTAGATTAGTAGGGTAGGATAAGGATTCAGAAAGCAAAGACCAGGGAGCCAAAGGCTAGATTTACCTAATGAAAGTTTTGCAAAGAACGAGCACCACTGAGTATTGAAGTGTTTAGAAAACAGAATGCACAGCACCTGAGAAGGCCGTGAAATCAGCCAGCACCAATACAGGCAATGAGGCCTGTTTGTGTCCCCTCCTTAGTGCATCAGGCAGGCTCTATGAGGACAAGGCAAACAGAGCTCTTGACAGCCAGTGCTTAAGGGAGAGCAGGAAGCCCAGAGAGTAGGGCCAAAATAGGGAAGGAGAGGCTCGGAAAGGAGTGAACACATTTCCTAGTTCATGGCTTTCCTTAGATTGCCTCTCATTGCCTTGATCACAGACGTGCTTCTGCCTGAGGTCATTTAGCTACTTGCTCCACTCTTCGTCTGGATTAACGCTTCTTCTTCGAGGTGCCTAGCCCAGGACCTGGTACAATAGGAGGTTAATAAATAAATGAGTCAGTGCCAGAGGGAAGCACAACGTTCACTAAGCTTTGTGTGGTGTTCTTGCCACAGGGGCTGTGCCTAAAGATTCAAGATGTGTTTTGGAAGAATGGTGTCCCATTATGGATAGCCACTCACACCTCAGTTTCTCCACCACTGGCAGTGCTGTGGCAACTGTTTGTGATCTCCTTTCTCTCCTAGCCTTGTAAGGATGAACTGCAGAGCTTGGAGTTGGCTTTACTTTGGGGCCCCAGTGTGCTGGTAAATGCTTAAAAACCAGTTCTTGGGGAAGGAAGACTGCTGATTTATATACCATTTGCCAATTTCCATGGTGTAAATACTCCCACTATGACCAATTTCAAGCTACCAATAGTTTAACAACCAGGTCACAAAACCCTGAAAATTTAATAGTGAAGTCCCAGGTTAGCTGGTACCAGCTAATTCCACCACATAACCATTTGGGGCCCACAGGACCTTTTACCTGTTTTACTTCTTGCTCCATTATGAATTGAGCACCAGTTGTCCAGTCTGGGTGTCCTGGCTCCAATTCTGCCTTATTCAGCTGGGCCAGGTGGCAGCAAACCCACTAGGAGCAGGTAGGGTAGAAAGAACACTTTCTTTACATTTCTGTGCTCTGGAATTTGAAGAACAAAGTTTCCTGAAAAGGGTCCTGAGCCAAGAGAGAGAAAATCATACCTTCCTCCTGCCAAGGGTTCTCTCCCTACTTGGCCCAAGGTCAAACACAGCTGGACCAGGGATGAACTATCCAATAAACAAGGTAAGCACAGGCTTACTTGTGCTTACTTACTAATCTGTAGTGAACAATTTCGCATACTTTCGCCACATCAAAGATTCTACTCCTGGGTATGTCTGGCATCTGTCTCTTTCCCAACCCCATAGCACCTTCCTACAGAATCAAAGCCTCTTTTCAAATTCGTAATCACTGACGGGGTGGATGGCCCAGTAAGCAAGGTAAGCACAGGCTTATTTGTGCTACTTACTAATGTGTAGTGAACAATTGTTAAGTGCTCCTTGCTGCGCGGAAAAAGGAGAAAAATTTCCTGAAGTTGAGTCATTTCTCCTTGGCATCTCCATTCAATGAGGAACTATGAGGATTGTTAAGATTAGTAAGTAAGCACAAGTAAGCCTGTGCTTACCTTGCTTACTGGGTCATTTGCATCTAAGGAGCCTCTCAGGATCTCAGCCTCTACTTCCATGAAATGTGAGGAATATTCTCTGTAGCCCCTTCTAGATCACAGTCCTACCTGAATGCTAAGGAAACACCTTGGCCTCTTTAGGCAACCTACAGGATGGGGAGAGCTAGGCACCATCACCCATATTTTTGAAGCCTCTCAACACAAAGGTGACAAAATCCTCAAGTACAATATGGCCTGGGGATGTGTATTAGTTATCTAGGTTGTGTAACAAATTACCACAAATTTAGCAGCTTAAAACAACACACATTTATTATCTCACTGTTTCTGTGGATTAGGAGTCCAGGCGCAGTTTAGCTGGATCATCTGCTCAGAGATTCACAAGGTTCCAATCATGGCGTCAGCCAGGGCTGTGGTCACATCTGGAGGCTGGACTGGCATAGAATCTACTTCCAAACTCACTTGGTGGTTGGCAGGATTTAATTTCTTGCGGTTGTAGAATTGAGGGCTTCAGTTTCTCACTGGTTGTTTGCTGGAAGCCACGCTCAGCCCCCAGAGGCACCCACAGTTCCCTGCCACATGTCCACCTCCATAGACACTTCACAACATGGTGATTTAGTTCTTCAAGACCTGCTGTGGAGCAAGATTGAGTCTGCTAGCAAGACAGAGTCTTATATGACGTAACATAATCATGGGAGTGACCACCCACACTTAAGGGGAGGAAATTACAAGAAAGTGTGAACACAGGAGGCAGCATCACTGGGGATCACCGTAGGATTATCCATCAAAGGAGGGAATAAAGCAAAAAAGTATTGTGGCAATTCTCTCCACACAACTCCCTGGCAGCTGTTCAGACAGGGTCCAGTACCATCACTTAACACAATCCTGACACTTCCTCGTTGAAAGGAGATGCCAAGGAGAAATGACTCAACTGCAGGACAACTTTTCCCTCTTTCCATGAAGAAAGTTAACTGCAAGAGGTCTCTAGGCCAGAGAACATCTGGATCCCATCTTATTCACTACTTTTGACTTCCTGCCTCAATGCAGTATTCAATAAACATGCACTGCATTAATTATTGAATGGGGAGGAGAAGAAAGGCTAGTCACTTCTGAAACACCTCCTAGATTTGAAACTCTCGAGTGTAGACTCTTAAACTTTTGACATGTGTCCTGGCAGGTGCCCTGAAATCACAGTGACCCCCCCCCCCAGCTGCAACCCACCCCTGCAGGACCAAATTCCCTTAGCTTGACACTTGTGCATAGCCAAAATCTTTTTTTTTTTAAATGAAGGTCACATGCATAATTTTCTGCCCCTGGAAATCTGGTTGGTCCTTCCCCCATCTGCTCTGACCAATTTCTTTTGGATTCTCCTTAGAATTATGTTCTGACCTTTTTAGAAGTAGTTTTGTTCCATCTTGCTGGTATACTCCCAGACCCTGTCCTTATCGTTTGACTAAGCACAAAATGTTTCCTTCCTCAGGTAAATTTAATTAAGAGGCCAGTCACTCATTGAGTCCAATCATCCCTGAGTCAAAAGCTAAAAACAGAGGGTGAAAAATCCTCCCAGCCACAAAAGCAAATGTAAATCACATTCTAAACCTCCCTGCACAGTGACCCCTTTGTCAAGAGGAAAGCAAGCCTCCATTTTTCACCACTTAGAGAGACGAGGTTCGGGGTTAACTCCTTTCCCTTCTTTAGATCCATTCCTGTAACAGGGTTATTTGATATTGCTCAAGTTGAAATTGTTCCTTCCCTTCTTTACTCTCTGTTTCTCAACAGGGCCACAAATTAAGATGTGTGTTGGCTTGTGGCCCACCAAGAGCTCTGCATAATTTTCTTCTTATTCTCACAGTGGTCACTTGTAATTTGTTTTACCTCCTATAGTATACTTATATACTCTTTCCTTACTTTGATTTTTTTGTTGGTTTGTTTATTTATCAGTTGTCTTAGTTTGATAGTGCTGCCATAACAAAAATCACAAGAAGTGGGCGGCTTTAAAGGACAGAAATGCATTTTCTTACAGTTCTGAAAGTTCAAATTAGGTTCTCAGTCATGTTGATTCCTTCTGTGGGCCTCCCCCTAATTTCTGATATTGGTCAGCAATCCTTGATATTTCTTTGCTTGTACATGGGTCCTCACATAACATGTGTCTTCCCCTTGTGTGTCTCTCTGTCTATGCTGCTATTTTGATAAGACACCCCATCTTAGTTATCTAGTGCTTCTATAACAGAAATACCACAAGTGGATGGCATTAACAAACAGAAGTTTATTTTCTTACAGTTTAGGAGGCTAAAAGTCTGAATTCTGGGCCCCAGCTACAGGGCAAGGCTTTCTCTCTCTGTCAGCTCTAGGGGAAGGTCTTTGTCACCTATCTTCCCCTGCTCTAGGAGCTCCTTAGCACAGGGACCCCAGATCCAAAGAATATGTTCTGCTCCATGCTTCTTTTTTGGTGGCATGAAGTCCTTCTCCTCTCTATTCGAGTCTCTCTTTAATACCTCAAAAGAAATTGACTCAAGGTACTACTTAATCCTGTAAATTGAGTCTTACCTCATTAACATAACTGCCTCTAATCCTGCCTCATTAACATCATTAGAAGTTAGGATTTACAAAACATAGGATAATCACATCAGATCACTAAATGGTGGACAATCACACAATACCGGGAATCATGGCCTAGCCAAGTCAATACACATTTTTGGGGGACACAATTCAATTCACAATTTTAACAAAGTGATTAGGTTTAGGACCCACCCTATCCTGGTAATTAACATAACAAAAGAAAACCTTTATTCCCACACAGGCTCAAATTCACAGATTCAGGGGTTAGGACTTCAAAATAACTTTTAAGGGGACACAACTCAATCCATAACATCAGGTGTTTCCTCAACTTAGAAATCACAGGCTGTTAGCTTTGTCAGGGTCTTCGAAGAGTCTCAGCCCCCTTTTTATAAATGAGAGTAATGGGAACCAAGCAGTTGAGTGGCTTGCTGAGCAAGTGTCAAATAGTGAATTTTACATGAGCGAATTTAGATTAAACATTAATCTTTTAACTTATTAGACACTACGGTGGCTTGGAATCCCTGCATGGAGCAAACAGTTAACATGCTTAGCTGCTAACTAAAGGTCGGAGGTTTAAGTTCACTCAGAAGCACCTCAGAAGAAAGGGCTGGAGATCTTTTGAAAAATCAGCCACTGAGAACTCTATGGAGCGCAGTTCTACTCTGACACACATGGCATTGCCTTGAGTTGGATGGAGCCCTGGCCACAGCCTACGGTCCCAGGATTACCAGATTTAATGTGACTGCATCATGATTGGTGAAAAGACAGGCACTGAGTCACAACTAAGCTGCAGCTCAGAAGAACCTAGGAGAGGCCATAAAGGCCAAGAATATAGAGGGAATTCCCTCTGGAAGCTGATCACAGTCTTCCCACCTGGGTCCTACACATTTCATCACTTTATTCTCTTTCTAGGACACATGATTTTTCACAACACCAGCACCAGATTTCTTTATCCACTAACTCTGTTCCCCTGATCTCTAATCTCCTAGTGACTTCTTCATATGGTCCACATGCCACCGCTGGTCCTCTCTCCTTCAACTTGAAACTACCCTCCTAGTCATGCCTCTACCAACCACACCCTGCAAATAACTATTCTCCATACACTGGGTAATTATAAGAGCTTTCCTTTTTGGAATGCCTATGAGGTACCCTGCATCATACCTGGTATTACCAATGAATAACTTAATTTAATCACCACCAAAACTCTGAGAAATGGATGCTACTGTTTCCACTCTACCGATGAGGAAATGAAGGTCAAAAATATTAAGAGCTTGCCTTATACTTAGTCTGTTATAAGGTATGGGGCCAAAATTTGAACCCAAGCCTATCTGACTCCAGAGTCCATGTTATCTCTACACCCTCAGTATTGCATCCTAATATGCCTTGGACTTTTCAGGCATTATTGATTTCAGGTGACTCTATGGGTAATGGAGTAGGACTGCTGTATTCTTTACAGAAGCAGATCACTGGGCCTTTCTTCAGCAGAGCTGCTGGGTGGGTTCAATCCACCAACCTTCCAATTAGAAGTCAAGCTATAAGTTGGAGTTGACATGATGGCAAAGGGTTTGGTTTACGGGTTTTTGATTTCAGGTACTGTGTCCTTTGGGACCCCTAAGTACACATACGCATATGTCAGATCATTTGTTCTTATTTGTGTTTGGAAAAAGAAAATGCCTGTGTCTGTGTAAAACTATCTACACACAATTCTTCAGCCTTTGTTTTGGTGTACACATACCCACAAATATATGTGCATATGTATAATACCCACCACCTGTCTGTCAGTTTGTCATACAGTCATGACTTGTGTGTTGTTATAATGCTGGGAGTTATGCTACCTGTATTTCAAATACCAACAGGGTCACTCATTGTGCACAGGTTTAAGTGGAGCTTCCAGACTAAGACAGACTAGGAAGAAAGGCCTGGTGTTCTACTTCTGAAAATTAGCTAATGAAAACTTTATGGATCACAACGGAACATTGCCTAGTATACTCCTGAAAGGGAGCTCTGGTGGCACAGTGGTTAAGAGCTCAGCTGTTAACCAAAAGGTCAGCAGTTTGAACCCACCAGCAGCTCCTTGGAAACCCTATGGAGTAGTTCTACCCTGTCCTATAGGGTCATTAAACCCAGACCCAGGGTCATTATGAGTCAGAATTGATGGTAATGGTACTTGTGGAAGATGAGCCTCCTAGGTTGAAAGGCACTGAAAGTACGCAGTGGCCACAACAATGGACTCGAGCATACCAATGACAATGCAATGGTGCGGGCCCAGACAACATTTCCTTCTGTTGTACATAAGGTTGCATGAGTTAGAGCCAACTCGACAGCAACTAACAACAACGATGTGTTATATATCTCATATTTTGAACAGGCAGATATTTCAATCCTAGAGAAGCCCCAAAATGAATAAAGATCTCTTTGCAGTCAAGACTCATACTATCAATTTCCCCATCTATCTTGCTCTCAAACCAAGTTGAAGTCATACGGACTATTTGTTTCACAGTTTTCTCAAGCACTTGACAACGCACACCCTTTCCCAGGATACTGAAAAATGACAGAGATGGCTTCTAGTTTCTCTGCAGCACACTGACCTAATTGGCATTATAGAAAGTCAAAATATTTTGAGATTTATTTGAAACTAACTTTTCTTTTTTCCTGTCTTTTCTGAGTTTCTCTCCCCTGTTTACCATTTCCAGTATAATTTTTTTGGTATACCTCTAAGTAGTCCTTCGTGAATTTACACTGGATGTTTCCTGTTCTTTGTGTTCTTTCTAAAGAAATTGCAATTTTCTGGGCTCTAATTAAAGTGCCCCACAGGATCTTCTAGTTTTCTTCTGCTTCGTGTAATATCGTGCAATTTTTTCTATTGTGTTTTCTGCTCCTCTTTATAGATACTGAATTCTCCTCTTCTGTGTTCTCTGAAATGCCCATAAGAACCATAGATGTACGTGTGTTTATTATATTTTTCAAAGTTTAAAGCACAAATATTAGATTCCTGTACAACTCAATAGTTCAACACTAAACATATGGGGATGATTATATATACTCCACTAATTTGATGAACCAATAAATAAGGATTAGACAACTTTACCAAGATCTCCGACTAGAGATGGTATGT
Organism: Loxodonta africana; assembly: GCF_030014295.1. Taxonomy (NCBI): domain Eukaryota; kingdom Metazoa; phylum Chordata; class Mammalia; order Proboscidea; family Elephantidae; genus Loxodonta; species Loxodonta africana. The sequence goes on from NC_087343.1 coordinate 221,550,430, forward strand.
TAAGCAAACATCAAAATGAAAACATCCTAATTTTCCTTATTAAAAAAACAACAATAAATATCTTCTGCTTTCAGATGGGTGTATTAGCACATTACAGACAATACTACTATGACAATTAAGAAAAAAAAGCTGGATAAATTACAAAGCTCAACTTAAAGGGTCAGAGAGCTATTGAAGCAACAAAGACTAGAACTAAAGCCCCATAGACAGAAGATTCCCTCCTAGGAGATGATTATTGCTAGCTGTTTCCTTCTCTTTGCATCTGTGGTAGAATGAATTACTTTTATATGGCCTTTCTAGCCATGGTCTTGTAACTCCCACAGAATGATTGGCTGAAGCACAATCTTGCAAGGGATTGATTGGTTTAATATGCAGATTGTGGCTTGAAAATCTACCCCGTAGGATTGAGCCCCTGTGGTCCAGCTAGGGAATTGGTTTGTTTTACCATCTTAATAGACTTATATAAGGGTCCATCCACCTTCAGTCAGACCATTAACTCTGGTCATTTTACTAAAATTGAGTTCTGCATCCCGCTTTTCTCCTGTACCATCAGGGATTCTCTGTTGTGTTCCCTGTCAGGGCAGTCAATGGTGGTAGCTAGGCACCATCTAGTTCTTCTGGTCTCAGGCTAATGATGCCTCTGATTTTTGTGGCCCCTTTTGTCCCTTGGGCTAATATTTTCCTTGAGTCTTCAATGTTCTTCATTTTTCTTTGCTCCAGGTGGGTTGGGACCTATTGATGCATCTTAGATGGTCACTTGTTAGCTTTTAAGACCCCAGATGCCACTCACTGAAGTGGGATGCAGAACATTTTCTTAAACTTTGTTATGCCAATTGACCTAGATGTCACCTGAAACCATGGTCCCCAGACCCCTGCCCCTGCTACACTGTCCCTCGAAATATTTGATTGTGTTAAGGAAACTTCTTAGCTTTTGGTTTAGTCCAGTGGTGCTTTGGGTCACAGTTTTTACTTAAACACTTTGAACTCATTGGGACTTAAGTTTAGTTATAGGCTGAAAAGCAAAAATGAGTGGTGGGGATGGGCCCTGGGGACATTTAGCAATGTCTTATAAGGCGTCTACCTCAGGCAGTGCCCCAGGTGATAGCTCAGACAAAGGCTCTTCAGGCACTAGTGGGTTAGTTTCATCAGATGAGGGTGTAAGGAATAATGGTTTTACTGGGGAGGGTGGCTTAGCATACAAAGATGGAGTAATCTCTTCAGATGAGAGTAATAGGGCTGGTTCAACTGACAGGAGTGAATCAACAGAAATTAGGGGTCAATGACCCTACATACTGATTATCTGCCCATATGTCCCTATATATCCCCACTGCAAGTTTCAGAATCCCATTTCTTCACAATCAATGCCCTCACTTTAACTTCAGAGATGATTTGAGGTTTGAAATACAGTTGGTGTTGTAATTCAGCCACTCTTATGATAAGACTGGTTTTGTATTTTGGCAATATCAGATCTGTTACTGTAAGAAATAAGACTTTCTTTCAGGGCACATGTGGCAACTTTCAGGTCTTTTATGTGTCACCTGTGCTGTGACTTTGAAGCCCCGAGCTCAATTCTTTCTTTCGCCACTTTGTGTAGTGAAAGTAGTACCAACCAACCAGCCTCCCTATATTTCTTATTCGGAAAAAATTGCAGGAAAGTATCAAATATGCAGTCATCTACAGTCTTTGAATTGTGATGCTGAAGAAGAATATTGAATATACCACAGACTGCTAAGAGAATGAACAAATCTCTCTTGGAAGAAGTACAGCCAAAATGCTCCTTAGAAGCAAGGATGGCAAGACTACATCTCACATATTTTGGACCTGTTGTCAAGAGAGATCAGTTACTTGAGAAGGACATCATGCTTGGTAAAGTAGAGGGTCAATGGAAAAGAGGAAGACCCTCAATGAGATGGATTGACACAGTGGCTACAACAATGGGCTCAAGCATAATAACGATTGTGAGCATGGCACAGGACCAGGCAGGGTTTTGTGCTGTTGTACACAGGGTTGCTATGAGTCAGAACTGACTCAATGGCACCTAACAACAATAACATGATAAACAGAGGGAAGACTGAAATTGTCAAGGATTTCATTTTAGTTGGATCCACAATCAGCACCCGTGGGAGCAGCAGTCAAGAAATCAAATGACACATTGCATTAGGTAAATCTGCTGCAAAAGACCTCTTTAAAGTGATAAAAAGCAAGGACATTACCTTGAAGACTAAGGTGTGCCTGACCCAAGCCATGGTGTTTTCAATCACCTCATATACATGCAAAAGCTGAGCAAAGAATTGATGTTTTTGAATTATGGTGTTGGTGAAGAATATTGAATATACCATGGACTGCCAAAAGAATTAATAAATCTGTCTTGGCAGAAGTACAGTCAGAATGCTCCTTAGAAGCAAGGATGGCAAGACTATGTCTCGCATACTTTGGACATGTTACCAGAAGGGACCAGTTTCTGGAGAAGGACATCATGCTTGGCCAAGAAGAGGGTCAGCAGAAAAGAAGCAAACCCTTAACAAGATAAACTGACACAGTGGCTGCAACAATGGGCTCAAACATAACAATGATTATGAGGATGGCACAGGATGGGGCACTATTTCGTTCCATTGTACATAGGTTCACTATGAATCAGAAGTGACTCAATGGCAACTAACAACAACAACATAACTATGTTCCCCAACATCCTAAAGCAGCCGGTTTGATAGAATGATGGAATGGCCTTCCAAAGACACAATTACAGCACTGGCTAGGTGGCAATACTTTGCAGGGTTGGGGCAATGTTCTCCAGGAGGCTGTATATGCTCTAAACCAGTATCCAATATGTGGTGCTTTTACTCCCATAGCCAGGAATCATGAGTCCAAGAATCAAAGGGTAGAAATGGGAGTGTGACCACTCACTATTACCCTTAGTGACTCATTCACAAAATTTTTGCTTCGTGTCCCCACAACCCTATGTTCTGCTTGTTTAGAGGTCTTACTTCCAAAGGAAGGAATGCTCCCACCTGGAGATACATCACTGATTCCACTGAACTAGAAGCTAAGAATGCCACTTGACCATTTTGGATTCCTCATTCCTCTGGATCAACAGGCAAAGAAAGGAGTTGCCATACTGGCTGGTGTGATTGATCCTGATTACCAAGAGGAAATGGGATTGATATTACATAATGGAGGTAAAGAAGAGTATGTCTGGAACGCAGGAGGCTCCTTAGGGCCTCTCTTAGTACTACCATGACTTCTGACTATAGTCAATGGAAAACTACAGCAACCCAATTCCAACATGACTACTAATGGCCCAGACTCTTCAGAAATGACAGTTTGGGTCTCCTCATGAGGCAAAGAACCATGACCAGCCGAGGTGCTTCTTGAGGGCAAAGGGTATAAGGAATGTGTGGTGGAAGAAGGTAGTTCTAAATACCACTATGACCATGTGATTAGTTGCAGAAAAGGGTACTGTAAATGATTTAATATGTCTTCTTTGTTTTGTTATACGTGTATAAGTGTGTGTGTGTGTGTGTGTATGTATACACCCCAAAGTGTCTGTCAGTTTGTCATACTGTGGGGACTTGCGTGTTGCTGTGATGCTGGAAGCTATGTCACTGGTATTCGGATAACAGCAAGGTCACCCATAGTGGACAGGTTTCAGCTGAGCTTCCAGACTAAGAAAGACTAGGAAAAAGGACATGGCAGTCTACTTCTGAAAACAATTAGCCAGTGAAAACCTTATGAATGGCAGCAGAACATCATCTGATATAGTGATGGAAAATGAGTCCCCTAGGTTGGAAGGCACTCAAAAGATGGCTGGGAAAGAGTTGCCTCATTAAAGTAGAGTCAACCTTAATTATGTGGATGGAGTCAAGCTTTCAGGACCTTCATTTACTGATGTGGCATGACTCAAAATGAGAAGAAACAGCTTCAAACATCCATTAATAATTGGAGCCTGGAATGTACAAAGTATGAATCTAGGAAAATTGGAAATCATCAAAAATGAAATGGAACACATAAACATCGATAATCCTAGGCATTAGTGAGTTGAAACAGACTGGTATTGACCATTTTGAATCAGACAATCATATGGTCTACTATGCTGGGAATGACAACTTGAAGAGAAATGGCATTGCATTCATCATCAAAAAGAACATTTCAAGATCTATACTGATGTACAACACTGTCAGTGACGGGATAATTTCCATACGCCAACAAGGAAGACCAGTTCATACGACTCTTATTCAAATTTACCCACCAAACACTAAGGCCAAAGATGAAGAAATTGAAGATTTTTACCAGCTTCTGCAGTCTGAAATTGATCAAACATGCAATCAGGATGCATTGATAATTACTGGTGATTGGAATGTGAAAGTCGGAAACAAAGAAGAAGGATTAGTAGCTGGAAAATATGGCCTTGGTCATAGAAAGGATGCTGGAGATTGCATGACAGAATTTTGCAAGACCAACGACTTCTTCCTTGCAAATACCTTTTTTCACCAACATAAATGGCAACTATACACATGGACCTTGTCAGATGGAATACACAGGAATCAAATTGACTACATCTGTGGAAATAGATGATGGAAAAGCTCAATATCACCAGTTAGAACACAGCTAGGGGCCGACTGTGGAACAGACCATCAACTGCACATATGCAAGTTCAAGTTGAAACTGAAGAAAATTAGAACAGGTCCATGAGATCCAAAGTACAATCTTGAGTATATCCCACCTGACTTTAGAGACCATTTCAAGAATAGATTTGACTCGTTGAACACTAGTGGCCAAAGACAAGACAAGTTGTGGAATGACATCATGGACATCATACATGAAGAAAGAAAGAGATCATTAAAAAAACAGGAAAGAAAGAGAAGACTAAAATGAGTGTCAGAAGAGACTCTGAAACTTGCTCTTGAACATTGAGCAGCTAAAGCACAAGGAAGAAATGATGAAGTAAAAGAACTGAATGGAAGATTTCAAAGGACAGCTCGAGAAGACAAAGTACTATAATGACATGTACAAAGACCTGAAGATAGAAAACCAAAAGGGAAGAACACACTCAGCGTTTCTCAGGCTGAAAGAACTGAGGAAAAAATTCAAGACTTGAGCGGCAATAGTGAAGGATTCTATGGGGAAAATATTAAACGATGCAGGAAGCATCAAAAGAAGATGGAAGGAATATACAGAGTCATTATACCAAAAAGAATTGGTCAATGTTCGACCATTTCAAGAGGCAGCATATGATCAGAAACCAATGGTACTGAAGGAGGAAGTCCAAGCTGCACTGAAAGCATTGGTAAAAAACAAGGCTTCAGGAATTGGCAGAATATCAATTGAGACATTTTAACAAATGGATGCAACGCTGGAAGTGCTCATTCATCTATGACAAGAAATTTGGAAGACAGCTACCTGGCCAACTGACTGGAAGAGATCCAAACTTATTCCTGTTCCCAGGAAAGGTGATCCAACTGAATGTGGAAATTATAGGACAATATCATTAATAACACAGGCAAGCCAAATTTTGCTGAAGATCATTCAAAAGCAGCTGTAGCAGTATATCAACAGGGAACTGCCAGAAACTCAGGCCTGATTCAGAAGAGGATATGGAACCAGGGATACCATTGCTGATTTCAGTGGATTCTGGCTGAAAGCAGAGAATACCAGAAAGATGTTTACCTGTGTTTTATTGACTATGCTAAGGCATTTGACTGTGTGGATCATAACAAGTTATGGATAACATCGGGAATAATGGGAATTCCAGAACACTTAATTATGCTGATAAGGAACCTGTAAATAGATCAAGAGGAAATTGTTCAGAAAGAAGAAGTGGATATCCAGTGGTTTAAAGTCAGGAAAGATGTGTGTCAGGGTTGTATCCTTTTACCATACCTATTCAATCCGTATGCTGAGCAAATAATCAGAGAAGCTGGACAGTATGAAGAACGGGGCATCAGGATTGGAGGAAGACTCATTAACAACCTGCATTATGCAGATGACACAACCTTGCTTGCTGAAAGTGAAGATGACTTGAAGCACTTACTAATGAAGATCAAAGACCTCAGCCTTCAGATTGGATTACAACTCAACATAAAGAAAATAAAAATCCTTGCAACTGGATCAATAAGCCACATCATGAGAAACAGAGAAAAGATTGAAGTCGTCAAGGATTTCGTTTTACTTGGATCCACAATCAACACCCATGGAAGCAGCAGTCAAGAAATCAAAAGACGCATTGCATTGGGCAAATCTGCTGCAAAGGATCTCTTTAAAGTGTTGAAAAGCAAAGATGTCACCTTGAAGACTAAGGTGCTCCTGACTGAAGCCACAGTATTTTCAATCGCATCATATGCGTGTGAAAGCTGGACAATGAATAAGGAAGACCAAAGAAGAATTGACTCCTTTGAATTGTGGTATTCTTGAAGAGTATTGAATATACCATGGGCTGCGAGAAGAATGAACAAATCTGTCTTGGAAAAAGTACAACCAGAATGCTCCTAGAAGCAAGGATGGTGAGGCTGCATCTCACATCCTTTGGACATGTTGTCAGGAGGGATCAGTCCCTGGAGAAAGACATCAGGCTTGGTAAAGTACAGGGTCAGCGGAAAAGAGGAAGACCCTCAACCAGATGCATTGACACAGTGGCTGCAACAATGGGCTCAAGTACAACAACGATTGTGAGCATGGTGCAGGACCAGGCAGTGTTTCATTCTATGGTACATAGGGTTGCTACGAGTCAAAACCAACTTGGTGGCACCTAACAACACCAACAACAACACCTATGTAGGTAGGTAGGTAGGTATAGCAAATATCTTTGTTTTCTTCCCTCCCTTATCCCATTACTCATTATAAATATATGAGATATAAACAGGGCTAGTGTGTTTTTGGTTGTACGTGTGCTACTTGTATCATGTTGGGTGCAAGTATGACTTTATAATTGGCTTTATTTAGAGATTATGCATAGTTTAAGAGGATGTTTACAGGTACCAAGTTGACAAGGGGTGAACTGTGATGGTTAAGGTTATACATCAGGTTTGCTAGGCCATGATTTCAGTGGTTTGGCAGATATTATGTAATCATCCTCAATTTTGTGATCTGATGTGAGCAGCTAATCAATTGAAAGGGGAGTTTCCTTTTGGGTGTTATCTCTATCCAATACATATAGACGTTCTGGAGATGCTTATTGTCTCTGGATTCTGCACCAAACTCATCATTCTCTGACCTCTGGTTTTTGGAATGTCAGCCAGCAGCATGCCATCTGACCTGCATATTTGGGAATTCACTACCTCCTGCAACCCCATGAGCCAGCAGCCTGCTGTCTGACCTGCCAATTTTTGGTTCATCAGCCCCTGCAACCACGAGTCATCAGAAGCCTCCAGCTTGATGTTGGACTTAACAGCCTCCACAATTATGTGAGCCTTTTACTTGAAATAAATCTGTGTGTGTGTGTGTATATATATATACATATATACATACACTTCACTTGTTTTCTCCTTTAGAGAACCCAGCCTAAGACAAGAGCTAAGCTTAAGAACTTTGAAGGCAAATATTCAGAGTGAAGAAACAGAAACTTTTCAAATAGAAGTCTGGGGAGACTCACCCCCGATGAGGGAGCTGGACATAAAAGCAGAGTAAAATCCCCTAAAGTCTCCCTTAGGAGATAGCATTTCTCTCTCTCTCTCTCTGTCTTTTTCTCTCTCACACACACACCTACACCCATACCTGCCCACCCACCGCACATGCACACACACACACACACACACACACAAACCAGTTGCCATTGAGTTGATTTAATTAATGGCAACCCCATGTGTGCAGAGTAGAACTGCTCCATAGGATTTTCATGGCTGTGATATTTTGGAAGTGGATCACTGGGTCTTTCTTCCAAGGTGTCTCTGGGTGGCTTCGAAGCACCAACCGTTTGGTTAGTAGCTGAGCCCTTAAATATTTGTATCACCCAGGGGTGGCCAACATCTCACAAGAACATGCAAAAACCACATGACTGGAATTGCAAAAAGCACGTGCGTGTCTCCCCTCAAGACATTTGCCAGATTTTGAAGTTGTATAAGGTGGAAGCCTAAAGAGCTAAAGTCAAAATCTCTGAAGGGTGGAATCTGCCCAGCTAAGGTGTTAAAGCAGAAACCTGGGGGAGCCATACCCAAGAAACAGGGGTTTACCAGACACCAAGTGAATTTTACCAAAATTGCAGTCCAGCTCTGACACACACAAATCTTAACTGGTTTGAGGTGATCAGCTCTTCATCCTATGAGCGCATAAGAGAAAAAGGGAATGCTCAACTTGTGGAAGAATATTATCTAGAGTACTTATGATTTCTTAGACGCAATGCCTGTAATATAATAAAAAAAAATTATTGGATATGCAAACAGATAGGAAAATGGGACAAATAAAAATATTTTGAAAGACTTTTCTGTAAGTCTAATACCACTTTAAAGTAAAAGTTTATTTTAAAAAAAGGTAATACACATCAAAAAAAAAAATAGAAGTGGGCTTGCAGAAGATCCAGATATTGAACTTAACAGACCAGCACTTTAAAATAACTATAATACAAAACAAAAAGAAGACTAATAAAATGAATGAAGGGATGAAGAGTTTCACAGAGAGTGAAAACTATAAAACAGGATCAAGTAGGTATTCTGGAACTGAAAAATAATATCTGAAATTAAGAACACGTTGAGTAGGCTTCACAGAAGACTGAATGCAGCAGAAGACAGGAGTAATTACCTAAAAAATGGGTAAATTGAAAACATTTAGGCTGAAACATTTCCAGAATAAAATAATAGAACAATTCAAAGCATAAGGCAAGTCAGGACATAATCCAAATATCTAATATATGTGTTGGAAATTCCATAAAGAGAACAGGAGAAAATGAGGCAGAAGCTATCTTTGAAGGGTTAATGGCTAAGAGTTTTTCAAAACTGATAAAAAATCTCAACACATATGTGATGATTAAGGTTGTGTGTAAACTTGGCTAAGCCATGAAACTCAGTGGTTTGACAGTCATATGATGTTGTGTTCACTTCCTTGATGAGATTTGATATGATATTATCACCTCTGTGATGGGATCTGCTGTGAGGAACCGATCAGTTGAAAGGGAGTCTCCTTGGGCATGTGGCCTGCATTGAATAAAAGGGAATCTTCTGGCCAGGCTTTAGGGCTTTTGCTGATTCTGGACCCTGTGCCGGCTCCTGTTCGTCTGACCTCTGATTCTTGGGACTTTAGCGAGCAGTCTACCTGGGGTCTTGGTGCTGATATTGGGATCCATCAGTCTTCACAGCCTACGAGGAAGAACTCTGCCCTCCGACCTACCGACCTTGGGTTTGCTAGCTCCTGTGGCTGCGTGAATCAGGAGAAGCCTCTATCCTGACCCATGGACTTGGGACGTTTCAGCCTCTACAGCAACATGAGCCATTTCCTTGATACGGATTTCTCTCTAGATATATATTTATACACTTTACCTGTTTTGCTTCTCTAGACAACCCAGCCTAAGACAACATAGATTGAAGAAACTCAGCAAAACTCAAGCAGGGTAATTACAAACAAAATCATACCGAAGCATATCTTAGTTAAACTATTGAAAATCAAATAAAAGAGAAGATCTTAAAAGCCAGCAAGAAAAAAAGGCACATAACCTTCTAAGGAGCAACCATGATAACTGAAGGCTACTTTCTCAGTAGAATTTGTGAAAGCCAGAAACAATGAAATTGTATCTTTAAAGTATTGAGAAAAAAAAAAAAAAAAAGCTTATCAACCTATAATTTTATTCCCTCATATGTTCATAAATGTCCTTCAAAAACATACAAAACAAAGATGTATTTAGAAAAACAAAGACTAATTTGTTGCCAGCAAATTGGCATTACAAATTGTACTAAAGGAAGTACTCCAGGAAGAAGGAAAATTATTCTTCGTAAAAGTATAGACTTTCGGGTAGGAATGAAGAACCCTGGATAGAGTAAACACAGGGTGTAAAAAAATTTAAGAATATTAACTACGTTGGCACTGAATAATAATTTAATCTTATTATAACATAATACAAAAAGGGTTAATAGTGCCTTCTGTGATTTATAACATGTGCAGAGGAAAAATATATGACAATTTTGGCACAGAAGTTGAGAGAGGATAGTTATACCTTTGTAAGAATATTCCTTTATTTTAGAAGTGATAATACTTGTCAGAGATGCACATTAAAATTCCTAGAGTACCACCATAAAAATAATAAGAAGATGAATATATATATATTTATATATAAAGGGCTCAGCTGCTAACAGAAAGTTAAGCAGTTCAAACCCACCAGTGGCTCCACAGGAAAAAAGACCTGGTGATCTTCTCCCATAAAGATTAATACAAAAAAAAACATCAAACCCATTGCCATCAAGTCCACTCCAACTCCTAGCCACTCTATAGGACAGATTAGAACTGCCCATAGGATTTATAAGGCTGTAATCTTTACGGAAGCAGGCTGGCACATCTTCCTCCTCCATAGTGGCTGGTGGGTTCGAACTGCCAACCTTTTGGTTACTAGCCAGGTGCTTAACCACTGCACCACCAGAGCTCTTAGCCCATAAAGATCACAGCCTAGGAAACTCTATGGTGGTAGCTCTCTGTCACATGGGGTCACAATAAGCTGGGACTTACTGAATGGCACTAAATTATACACACACACACACACACATATATATATATATCAACCCTGGTGGCACAATGATTAAGGGCTTGGCTGCTAAACAAGAGTTTGGTGGTTCAAACCCTTCTAGTTGTTCCGAGGGAGAAAAGACCTGGTGATCTGCTCCCATAAACTTTACAGCCTAGGAAACCCTACTCTGCCACACGGGGCCACTATAAGTCGGAATTGGCTCAGTGGAGCACAACAATAACATGTATGCATGTATCTATGTATAATATTTTTTTTTTATCTATGTATAATATAAATATATAAAATGTAAGATAATGTGAAAAAAGATGCTTGAGTAAGTCAAAAGGGAGAAGAATGGATGCATAAAAGAACTAAAATAGGTGGGGGAAATAGAAAACAATAGAAAGATGGCAAAATTAAAATCAACTGTATCATTAATTATTGGTGCCCTGGTGGTGCAGTGGTTAATGGCTTGGCTGCTAACCAAAAGGTCAGCAGTTCGAATCCACCATCTGCTCCTTGGAAATCCTATGGGGCATTTCTACTCCGTCCTATAGGATCACTATGAGTTGGAATCGACTCAATGGCAACAGTTTTTTGGGGGGGAGGGTTTGATATCATTAATTGCATTGCATATAAATGGATTAAACTCTCCAATTAAAAGGCAAAACCCAAAAAAAAATCAAACGCATAGCCATCGAGTGAACTCTGACTCATAGCAACCCTATAGGACTGAGTGGAACTGCCCCATAGAGTTTCTGAGGAGCGCCTGGCAGATTCGAACTGCCGACCCTTTGGTTAGCAGCCGTAGCACTTAGCCACTACGCCACCAGGGTTTCCTAAAAGACTAAGAACGAGTTAAAAAACAAGATTAAATTTCAGTGAAACCTGTGAGAACCAGAACTCGACAGGACTGCCTGGTTTTCCCAGGTCTCGAAAGTTTTCCACCTTTGACAGGGTTCAGTCTTACCACTTTTGTATCCCTTGTTTTAGAGGATGATATTTAAGTTTTCCTCTAACAAGTTTCTCCCTTACACAGGTTCCAGCTTTCACAGGTCTTACTGTATTTTATGTTTCAGAGAAACAAAGAAGAAATGTATGGATATTGTTAAGACATAAGTAAAAGAATGAGAATGGCTGTAACACTCAAACTTAAAAGAAAGCTATTGTGGACATATCAGGCAAGCTAACCATTAATACAAAAATTGTTATTAAAGACAAAAAGACATCTATCAGATGGCATCAACCAGAAGGGATAACAGTACTAAATTTGTGTGCAACTAATAACATAGTTAAATTATATCTAAAGCAAACATTCAGAGAACTAAAGGAAGAAATGAAGAAATCCACTCTTCTGTTTGGAGATTTTACCAAGGCTTGCTTTGTAATTGATAAAGTATAACACAAGTAGAGAAAAAAATTAGTAAAGAAAAAGAAAAATTAAATAACATGATTAATCGAATTGATATAATTAACACATAAAAGAAAAAAATATATATATATTTTTTATTTAATATAGAACACTAATCCCAATATACAAAATGTGTATTTTTTTTCCGAGTTCACATGGAACGTTAGTCAAAATAGGCAATATGGTTAACCATAAAGTTGTTGTGTTAGGTGCTGTCGAGTTGGCTCCACAGAACGAAACACTGCCTGGCTCTGCACCATCCTCACAATTGTTGTTATGCTTGAGCCCATTGTTGCAGCCCGTGTGCCAAGCCACCTCATTGAGGGTCTTCCTCTTTTTCACTGACCCTCTACTTTACCAAGCATGATGTCCTTCTCCCGAGACTGGTCCCTCTGATAACATGTCCAAAGTACATGAGACAAAGTCCTCACTTCTAAGGAGCATTTTGGCTGTACTTCTTCCAAGACAGATTTGTTCATTTTTCTGGCTATCACTATTCTTTTCCCTCTAGCCCTTTAAGAATTTTAAATTGATATTAGTGTAGGCTGAGAAGGGTAATGTACAAGTGTGGTAGGATTGCTTTAGAAACATTCGTTAGTTCAGCAGCAGCACTTTAGCATTTAGGGTTTTTGCCTAATTTACCAACACTGAAGGAGACAAGCTTGAAAAAGTGACTGGCTTCTAACTCAGAGAGACTGGATGGAGTAAAAGGAGGAAGTTACTTCTCTAAAGAAAATCTCGGGGAAGGCGTCAAATAACCGAGGACCATTTGTTCTAGAGTCATACAATTTTGAACCTCAGGACTGTCACTTTCTAGCAATTAAACCTAAGTCTCAATTGAGTCACCAAAAAAAATGACATTATGAGGACTAAAAGAGATTGTGTGTGGTAACATGGCCTGTAAAATACAGAGCTGTAGAAAATGTTGTCTACTGCTTTTAGAAGGTGTGATGGTTAATTTCATGTGTCAACATGGCTAGACTTTGATTCCCAACTGTTGGCCAAACACTAGTCTAGTTGCTGTCATGGAGTAGTTACCTGTAGTTAAATCAGCTGCCTTGGGTAGAGCAGATTACCTTCCATAATATAGTCTAAAGCAATGTACAATGCAATGTAATTACCTTACAAACCAAAACCAAACCCCGTGCTGTCAAGTCGATTCCAACTCATAGCGACCCTGTAGGACAGAGTAGAACTGCCCCATAGAGTTTCCGAGGAGCGCCTGGCAGATTCAAACTGCTGACCCTTAGGTTAGCAGCCGTAGCACTTAACCACTACGCCACCAGGGTTTCCTAACTACCTTACATTGAAGGGAAACACCAGAGTGATAGTTTGAAGAAAAGGATTTTCTAAAATATCAAGAAAATTGAAGCCAAGGAACTCGTGGAGGAGTTCACTTGTGAGCTGTCTCATCGGGAAAAAGCTTCCACGTGATTACGACAGATCTTTCCGTAATTTTAACGTGATCTTTCCGTAATTTTAACACATGAATATTTTCGAGATCTAAGGTTGCTTTTGAGGAGCTCTGGTAGAACAGTGGTTAAGCGCTTGGCTGCTAACTGAAAGGTCAGTGGTTCGAACCCACCAGCCGCTCCATGGGAGAAAGATGTGGCAGTCTGCTTCTGTAAAGATAACAGCTTTGGAAACCCTATGGAGCAGCTCTACTCTGTCCTGTAGAATCACTATGAGTCGGAATCAACTCTTCAGCGATGGGTTTTGTTTTGTTTTTTGGAATGTTGCTTTACACATGCATGACCCTTTGCTGAGGAAGCAACCATCCATAGTTCAGGAAGGGGCTGTGCAAAGAAACCCAGACTTCTCCTTCACATCCCAAAGTAGACACGTGAAGTCTGGCCAGCTAGGGGGCTTGCCACCACGGGTAGACGGGACTGCCGCAGTGGAGAAAACAGCAGTGCATGGCAATAGACACGAATTGGTTCTTTTTAAAAACCTCCATTGCTTTTTTAGGGAAAACTTAAGTTATTCCATCCTAGCCCTGTCAGACTCTCCAGGGTATCCTTTTCTAGGGGAAAGCATCTCTCCCCACTTGCTATATAGCATACATTCCGGCAACATTTCCTAAATATTCATGTAGTACATCCCCTGGAGGCATTTTATGGGAGGAAAATATGTGTTTGCAAATGAAATTATAAAAGAATGATTCCAAAGTATGGAACATTGCACAAGATATATGCACGTATCAGGAGCCAGCTTGAGCTTTTCCAGATATCCTTGAAGAAACTAGCTTCCCTCTAAAGACAGAAAGAGTGGGAAAATCCTGTAATTTTTGCTTTCCTATAGAAAACAAACAAGGGCATGCTGACGTTCTGTCTTTTTTTACCTTCAGGCCTCATCAGTATAAAGAAAATAGAGGCTTCCTACGGAGCACACAGATTAACTAAATACAGTTCTTTTCTGTCTCACGTTGGTGTCATTTTATAAAGATGTACCATGGTGCAGATTGGAGTGGATAAAGGGAAAAAAACATGTTTTTTAATTGTTAATATTTTTCTTAGGTTCCTAGTATTGCTGTAACAGAAATACAAGTAAGTGGCTTTGACAAACAGAAATTTATTTTCTCACAGTTCGGGAGACTAGAAGTCCAAATTTAGGGCACCTACTCTAGGAGAAGCCTCTCTCTCCATTGCTCTGGGGAAAAATCCTTGCCTCAACTTCTGTGACCTCGGCTCAGTCCCTTGGCAGTCCTCACATGTGCTTTTGTCTTCTCCAGTTTGTCCCCGCTTGTCTCTGTTTAATTCGCTCATTTTAGATCTCAGAATTGACTAGGTTTAAGACACACCCTATGCTGATATGGCCTCACTGACGAAACAAAGAAAACCCTATTCCCACCCAATATCCCCAGGTATAACAAACAAAACCCACTGCCATCAAGTCGATTCCAACTCATAGTGACCCTATAGGACAGAGTACAACTGCCCCGTATGGTTCCCACTGCCGGTGGGTTTGAACTGCTGACCTTTTGATTAGCAGCCGAACTCTTAATTACGCCACCTCAGGTATAGGGGTTAGGATTCCAAACATATTTTTGTACATAATTTAAGCCATGGTAATAATGGTAGACAGTGGATGATATTTGTAGCTATCTTCCCAAACTTTCTGTAATATAGCATTTAAAGTTCACAGGAAATATTATGATCACACTTGTTCAGCTTAAAGGATCTGGACTTAAAATTCCTTCCGTTCAGAGTGTTGAATTTGTAACATGTCAGGCTCTCTCTGCATTACTTCGGCAAACATGGCCCTAGAGAACGAGAAGGTTATCTTCACGGACAAGAAAACAAGGGACTCCACTTGGGGAACTGTGCACCAAAAGAACGCTGCTGGGCAGAAAGTAACACAATGTTGAATGTTTTTACCAAAACGGCGCCAACGCCCAGACGTGACTCAAATAGTCAGATACAGAATTTTTTAGGCTAAGATTTATTTATCATCTACTCCATACCAAGCAAATGTGTTGTACTGTCTTAAATATTCACAAGAATTCTATGACTAAAACTTGTATTAATTATAAAGCTCAAAAAAGAGAGATAATTAGTAAGTGGTAGGAATGAATCAAAACACAGAGTATAAAAACTGTATACCTGCTATTGTTGTTGTTGGCTCCTATAAAGTCAGCCCCTAACTCACTGCGACCTCGTGCACAACAAAATGAAATGAAACACTGCCCAGTCCTGCACCAGCCTGTGACTGGTTGAGGTTGGGACTGTTGAGATTCACAGGGTTTTCATTGGCTAATTTTTGGAAGTAGATCACTAGGCCTTTCTTCCTAGTGCATCTTAGCTGGATGCTCCACTGAAACCTGTTCCGCATCATAGCAACACGTAAGCCTCCACTGATGGGTGGGTGGTGGCTGTGCACGAGGTGCGTCGGCCAGAAAGCAAACCTGGGTCTCCTGCATGGAAGGAGAGAGCTCTACCACTGAACCGCAAGTGATCCCCTGTAACTGTTATACCAAAAAGAAAAAAACCAGTCACAGAGTTGATTTTGACACATAGCCACTCTAGAGGACACGGTAGAACTGTCCCATAGGGTTTCCAAGGCTATAACTGTTTACAGAAGCAGACTGCCACATCTTTCTCCCACGGAGCAGCTGATAGGTTCCAACCACCGACCTTTTGGTTAGCAGCTGAGCGCTTACCTACTGCGCCACCAGGGCTCCTTATACCTGTTATACTACATTACATGTCACTTAATGAATGCTAAGTTATTTCCAGAATTTTTTTTTTTTTTGAAAGTAAGAACATCGTAATGGGTATTCAGTACAAAGTGCTTGACCTAATAGACTTTGCATTCTAGTAGTGCACTCTGATACAGGAGGGAGGTTTTACATACACACATGCACATTCATGGATGTATGTCTGTGTGTGGACATACATACACAAATGTCAGCAGTTAGAAGCAATTTGAAGGAAAAAAAGGCATGTAGGCTGCTATGAGTTGGGATAGACTCCATGGCAATTGGTTTGTTTTGTTTTTTTGGGTTTTTTGCGGGGGGAGGGAGCTGGAGAGTGAGGGGTTTGAGCGTGTGTGTGAAGGGTGAGGCAGAGGTGATGTTAGATACAGCCGTCATAGAAGATGTCTCTGAGTTGAGGACACTTGAACAGAACCTTCAGTGCAGTGAGGCAAATAGATACCTGGGAGCCTGGGAAATAGCGAGTCCTTCTGACCCAAAGAAATGGACTCAGGTGTCAGCGTGGACTTGGTGTGGGGAGGTCAGAGAAGCTTGGTGGGGCAAGGGGTGTGGGATGAGACCGTCAGCTGGAGTCCAGGTTAACTGGGGATGTAGAGCTCCTGGGAAAGATATTGGACTTTATTCTTAGCACTTCGGTGTTTTGTAAGTTCTTGACCTATTTACATTAAAAATCAAAACCCCGAGATGTGCTGTGGAGAATTGAATCCAGGATAGCAGGAAAGGAAGCAGGACTAGTCAGAGGTATAGACTCTGGCTCAGGTGTGAGGTTAACAGGAGTTTAAATAAGGATAGTAGTGGGAGAAGTAGACATATTCTGGATTTTTTTTAAATAAACTTTATTTATTTATGTATATTCTTAGAACAGTTTCAGATTTACAGAAATATAGTGAAGGCAGAACAGAGAACTGTTGTGCACCCACACTCAGTTCCCCCTATGAAATCTTACACTGTTGTTGTGTGCCATCGAGTCGATTCCCATTCATACCAACCCTATAGGATACAGCAGACCCGCCCTATAAGGTTTCCAAGGAGCAGCTGGTGGATTTGAACCACTGACCTCTGGTTAGCAGCCTGAGCTCTTAACCACTGCACCACCAGGATTTTACATTTGTCACAGTTGAAGAACTGTATTAATACATTATTATTAACTCAAGTCTATATTCAGATTCCTCAATTTTTATTTCATGTCCTTGTTCTGTTCCAGCATCCCATCCAAAATGTCACATTACATTTAGTCATCATGGCTCCTCCTGGCTATGACAGTTTTTCAGACTTCCTTTGTTTGTGACAACTTGACAGTTTAAGGAGTGCTGATCAGGCATTTTGTAGTATGTCCCTCAAGTGGGATTTCTCTGATGTTCTTCTCATGATTAGACTGGGGTTATAGGTTTTGAGGAAGAAGGCCACAAAGATAATGTTTCATATCCAGGGTACATATTATCAATATGATTTATCACTACTGATGTTCACCTTGACCACCTGGCTTAGGTAGTTCTTGTCAGGCTTGTTCTCTGTCAGGTTAAACTTTTTCTCCCCTTCAATATGCACTGTTTGGTATTAGTCACTAATCATAGCCCACACTTAGTGAGTGGGGAGCTAATGGTCTACCTCCTTGTGGGTGGAGGATCTACATTAATTATCTGGGATTCTTCTGCACAGGCGATTTCTGTTTCTCCCCCATAAATTTATGTATTCAATCATTTATTTATACAGTATGGACTCATGATACTTAAGTTTTAAATTATAATCTAATACTAGTTTATTTTGACACTCAAATTGTTCCAGCTTTGACCTAGGTTTAAAAGAGTCGGATCTTCACCAACTCGGTTCCAGAGTGTGGGGCTGCCATTATGGTGTACCCCGGTTATGAGGCTGATGCCCAAAGATGAGCAGGCAGGGCCACCATGCCCAAGGGACAGAAGAACACTGCCTGCTGGGGCTGAGGGAGTGGGGTTGCCACTCAGATAAAGATTAGGAGAATAGGGCCACCTAAAGCTGAGGAAGCAGAGGGCCTGGAAAGCAGAGCTGAAGCCCAGGGCTGGGGGGCCTCCTCCCAGAATGTTATGGATTCAATTGTGGCCCCCCAAAATGTGTATTGTAAATCTTAACCTCTATGCTTGTGGTTATAATTCCATTTGGGTATGGGTTGTCTTTGTTATGTTAATGAGACAGGATTATGTAGTATGTCTTAAATCGATTTCTCTTTTTTTTAATAGTGCTTTAAGTGAAAGTTTACAATTCAAGTCAGTTTCTCATACAAGAACTTATACACACGTTGTTATGTGACCCTAGTTGCTCTCCCTATAATGTGACAGCACACTCCTCCTCTCCACCCTGTATTTCCGGGGTCCATTTTTATTCAACCAGCTCCAGTTCCCCCCTGCCTTCTCATCTCACCTCCGGACAGGCACTGCCCACTTAGTCTCATGTATCTACTTGAGCTAAGAAGCTCACTCCTCACCAGTGCCATTTTATGTCTTATAGTCCGGTCTAATCTTTGCCTGAAGAGTTGGCTTCGAGAATGGATTTAGTTTTGCGTTAACAGAGTCCGGGGGCCATGACCTCTGGGGTCCCTCCAGGCTCAGTCAGACCATTAAATCTGGTCTTTTTACTAGAATTTGAGGTCTGCACCCCACTTTTCTCCTGTTCCATCAGGGATTCTCCGTTGTGTTCCCTGTCAGGGCAGTCAATGGTGGTAGCCAGGCACCATCTAGTTCTTCCATTCTCAAGCTGATATAGTCTCTGGTTTATGTGGCCCTTTCTGTCTCTTGGGCTCATATTTTCCCTGTGTCTTTGGTGTTCTTCATTCTCCTTTGCTCCAGGTGGGTTGGGACCAGTTGATGCATCTCAGATGGCCACTTGCTAGTTTTTAAGACCCCAGATGCCACTCACCAATGTGGGATGCAGGACATTTTCTTAATATACTTTGTTATGCCAATTGACATAGATGTCACCTGAAACCATGATCCACAGACCTCCACCCCTGCTACTCTGTGCCTTGAAGTGTTTGGTTGTAGTCAGGAAACTTCTTAGCTTTTAGTTTAGTCCAGTTGTGCTGACTTCCCCTGTATTGTGTGTTGTCCTTCCCTTCACCTAAAATAATTCTTGTCTACTAACTAGTTAGTGAATACACCTTCCCTTCCCTCCCCACCCTTGTAACTGTCAAAGAATACTTTCTTCTGTGTTTAAACCTTTTCTCGAGTTCTTATAATAGTGGTCTCAAACAATATTTCTTCTTTTGCAACTGACTAGTTTCACTCAGCATAATGCCTTCTGTATTCATATCTTGTAGATTTTAGAGAATAGGCCCTGGCTGGATTTATTGTAGCCAAAAAATTTTTTCCCAGTCTGTAGATTGTCTTTTAATGCTTTTGGTGAAGTCCTTGGATGAGTATAAGTGTTTGATTTTTAGAAGCTCCCAGTTATCTAGTTTCTCTTCTGGTGTTTCTGTACTGTTAGTAATGTTTTGTATACTGTTTATGTATTAGGGCTCCTAGTGTTGTCCCTATTTTTTCTTCCATGATCTTTATCATTTTAGATTTTATATTTAGGTCTTTGATCCATTTTGAGTCAGTTTTTGCGCATGGTGTGAGCTATGGGTCTTGTTTCATGTTTTTGCTGATGGATACCCAGTTATGCCAGCACCATTTGTTAAAGAGACTGTCTTTTCCCCAGCTAATGGACTTTGGGCCTTTGTGAAATATCAGCTGCTTGGAAGTGGATAAATTTATGTCTGGACTCTCAATTCTGTTCCATTGATCTATGTATCTGTTGTTGTACCAGTACCAGGTTGTTTTGACTACCCTGGGTGGGTTGGCAGTATAACAGGTTCTAAAATCAGGTAGAGTGAGGCCTCCCACTTTGTTCTTCTTCATTAACGCTTCATTTACATGGGGACTCTTCCCTTTCCATATGAAGTTGATGATTTGTTTCTCCATCTCATTAAAAAATGCCATTGGAATATGGACCCGTATTGCATTGTATGCATAGATTGCTTTAGTTAGAATAGACGTTTTCACAATGTTCAGTCTTACTATTCGTGAGCAAGGTATGTTTTTCCACTTATGTAGCTCTCTTTTGGATGCGTCTAATGAATTCTGATGGTTATTTGCCATCTGTATATCTTCTTTGTGGAATGTCTGCTCAGATATTTTGCTTATTTTGTTGTTTCATTTCTTACAGTGTAAAGAGTTCTTTGTGTATTTTGCATTTAAATCCTTTGGCAGTTGTTATAAATTGAATTGTGGCCCCCAAGATATGTCTTGTAAATCCTAACCCCTACACCTGTGGTGGAAATCCTGGTGGTGTAGTGGTTAAGTGCTATGGCTGCTAACCAAAGGTCAGCAGTTCAAATCCACCGGAAGCACCTTGGAAACTCTATGGCGCAGTTCCACTGTGTCCTATAGGGTCTCTATGAGTCAGAATCGACTCGACAGTAATGGGTTTTAACGGGTTATATCTCTGGTTATAAGTCTATTTAGGAATGAGTTTTTATTATGTGACCTTACTACACTTGCTTATTAATTACAAGATTTTTTTGTCAATTATGGCATTTTCTACACAGACCATCATGTCATCTGCAAACAAAGAAGAGTGTTATTTCTTCTTTCCCACTGTTATCTTTATTTCTTTTTCTTGTCTTACTGCACTAGTTAAGACTTTCAGTATGGAGCTGACTAGGAGTGGTGAGACAGAACATTGGCACTTTTTTTCCAGTCTTAGGGGGAAAGTGTCCAGTTTCTCATCACTGAGTATAAAATTAGCTGTAGGTTTTTTACACATGTTCTGTATCAAGTTGATATTTCGTAGTTTGTCATTTTTAAGGAATGGTCCATTTCATCTAAGTTATCAAATTTGTGAACATAGAAAAACCTGCTGCCATCGAGTCGAGTCCAACTCATAGTGACCCTACAGGACAGAGTAGAACTGCCCTACTGGGTTTCCGAGGAGCACCTGGTGGATTCGAACAGCCAACTTTTTGGGTAACAGCTGTAGCTCTTAATCACTGTGCCACCAGGGCTCCAGAGTTGTTCCTGGTATTCCTTTATTATCCTTTTAATGTCCATGGGGTCAATACCGATGGTTCCTCTTTTAATTCTGATATTGGTAATTTTTGTCTTTTCTTGGTTAGCCTAGCTAAAAATTTATCAACTTTATTGATCTTTTCAAAGAACCAGCTTTTTGTTTTGTTGATTTCCTGCTTACAGTTTCATTGATGTTTGCTCTAATTGTTATTATTTCTTTTCTTTTGCTTGCTTTAGGATTAAATTGCTCTTCTCTCTCTAGTTTCCTAAAGTGGAAACATTCTTCTTTTTTGTATGTGTTCACTGCTGTATATTTCCTTTAAGCCTTGTTTTCACTGCATTCAACAAATTTTGATAAGTTATATTTTCATTTCTTTCAAATTTTAATATCTCTTATGACTTCTTTGGCTCATATGTTATTTAGAAGTTTGTTGTTTAAAGGTCTGCTGGTAATAAATTCCTTCAGTTTTTGCTTTTCCGTGAATGTCTTTATTTCTCTTCACTGTCAGAGGGGTGATGCCAAGACAACCCCAGGGTTCCCAGCAGTGGTGGTAGTGGCAGTGGGTACACCTGTACTGCTGGGGTAGGGGCCACCAAGGCAGTGGAGTTGGTGTCACCTGTCACCCAGTGTGCAAACTCGTCACCCCACCCACCCCACTCTCACCCACCAGTCAGAGCACAGACCACCTGGCCACCTACCACTGGGCAGAGAGGAGGGTCTCCGCCTTGGCCAATAGGAGAGGGGAGGAGCTGTGGGAAGCCTCAGATGGAGAGCAGGGATGGACGGTACCAGGCTGGGCCACTCCACCTACAGGGTGGGGAAGGTGTGACACCATGAGTTACCAGCACTGGATAACATCAACCCTGGTGGTGCCACAATTTTAGTCTTGCAGCAATTTTAGCTATTGTTATTATTATAAATTGCCCTTAAGTCGGCTCAGACTCAAGTCCACCTTATGTATAACAAAATAAAACATTGCTCAGTTTTAGCTACCTTCGTGACCATTGGTATGTTTGAGTTCATTGTTGTGACTGTTGTGCCAATCTATCCCTTGTTTTTATTGGCCCTCTACTTTACCAACCATGATGTCCTTTTTTTTTTAGGTATTGATCTTTCCCGATGACAGTCTGCCATTTTGTTGTACTATGGTGGCTTGAGTGTTGCTGTGATACTGGAAGCTATGCCCCCAGCATTTCAAGTACCAGTAGGGCCATCTATGGTGGACAGGTTTCAGTGGAGCTTCCGGACTAACACAGACCAGGAAGCAAGGCCTGGTGATCTTTCGCAAATCAGCCAATGAAAACCCTATGGATTGTGGTGTTGGTGAAGAATACTGAATATACTGTGGGCTGCCAAAAGAATGAATAAATCAGTATTAGAATAAAGACAACCAGATTTCAGCTGTAATCCACTGTTGGCATGGTGATTCAAAGTGGAGAGGAGAACTTGGTCCATAACCTTGTGATTGCATCTCAGTCTTTTAATGGGCTCGTGCCCCTCAGTTGTGATCTTCACAAGTGTTTGTTAGTCTTGTGAGACCTGGAGGCTAGAAGGGGCTAGAGCTGGGTGATTTCCATCCCTACATCCCGTAAGGCTCTATTAAAGTCTTTTCTCTTGCTTTTTCTTTGCCTTTGTTATGGAGAATGCTCTGAGTATACTTCAGAACAATTACCTTTACCCTGTCCCTGCCAGAGCCACAAGGGGATCTTTCTTGGCTCTTCACTGTGAGAATCTGGTAGAGTTCATGCCGGTAAAACTGATAAGTGTGTGGAGGCCCTCCTTAACCTGAAGCCCCCAGGAATTTCTCACTCTCACCTTAGTTCATACCCAGTCTCCAGTAATTCATTGAAATTCCCGTTTAAGTGTTCTGCCACCCATCTGTCAGTTTGTTGTACTGTGGTGGCTTACATGTTGCTGTGATGCTGGAAGCTATGCCACTGGTATTTCGAATACCAGCAGGGACAGCTTTCAGTGGAGCTTCCAGACAAAGACAGACTAGGAAGAAAGGCCTAGGGATCTACTTCCAAAAATTAGCCAATGAAAACACTATGGATCACAACAGAACATTGATATAGTGCTGGAAGATAAATCCTCTAGGTTGGAAAGCACTCAGAACACATAGTTGCCACAACAGTGTACTTGAGCACACCAGCAATAGCAAGATGGTGCAGGACTGGGCAGTGTTTCATTCTGTTGTACATGGGACTCAACAACAACAACGACTGGTTTATTGCTTCAGTAGCTTCTGCTCCAAGTAAGCAGATTTTGGTTGCTATGTCTCTCTGCATATATCTATTTCTTCAGATTTTGGAATGTCTGTTCCCCTTCAACGTCAGTTTTCTGATAGGTCCGAGAAAAGTTGTCGGTTTTCAGTTTGTTCAGCTTTGTGTAAGGTCATTGTAAGAATGGAAGTGATGACCTCCAAGTTCTTCATAGACAAGCTGAACCTGAAAGTCCTGGATATATTTTTTAAGGTAAAAAAATATCTAATTTTCCTGTTGGATTTGAAGCAGCCACTGGGTCATTCCATCTCATTGAAGATTTTCCCTCCTTTTCGATGACCCTCTAGTTGGCCAAACGTGATGTCCTTTTCTAGTGATTGGTCTTTCCTGGTGATGTGTCCAAAGTAAGCAAGATGAAGTCTTGCCATCCTCTCTGCTAAGAAGCATTCCGATTGCATTTCTTCTAAGACAGATTTGTTTGTTCTTCTGGCAGTACACGGAATATACTTCAATGTTCTCTGCCAACACCACTTACGGATAAGAACAGAACATTGTCACAAGAGCTATGATAGAAAAACATAGGAAAGGGGGGCACACAAACATAGGATTTGGAGACATGGACCAACCTGGGGGTCAAGAAGGCTCCCCAGAAGTGATTTTGATTCTGAAATTCTGAAGGATGGAGGGAGAAGCTCAGCTGAGAAGGAAGCAAAACAAATACCTGGGGAGGATGTCATTGTGTAAGCAAGGGCTTGGCAAACTTATTCTGTAAAGGGCCAGATAGTAAATATTTTTAGCTTTGTAAGACACATGGTCTTTGTTGCAACTATTCAACTCTGCTGCTGCAGCATGAGCCATAGACATTAAGTAAATAAGTGGGGATGACTGTGTTGCAATAATGGAGCCCTGGTGGCATAAGGAGTTAAGAGCTTGTCTGCCAACCAAGAAACCTGTAGTTTGAATCCACCAGCTACTCCTTGGAACCCCTATGGGGCAGTAATACTCTGTCCTATAGGATTGCTATGAGTAGGAATCAACTTGATGGCAATGGGTTTTTGTTTTTTTGGGGGGTTGTTTTGGTGTTCCAATAAAGCTTTATTTATGAAAACTGAAATTTGAATTTCATATCATTTTCAGGTGTCATGAAACATTATTCTTCCTTTGATATTTTCCAAACTTTAAAAATGTAAAAACCCTTTCTGGATTCTTAGTTCACAGGTCACATGAAAATAAGGCAGTGAGTTGTATTTGGTGGGTGGGCTGTGATTTTCTCACCTCTGAGGTCATGCATGAGCTTGGCCAAGCCCCCTCAAAGATGAAGAATAAATCTCTGTAACAAAGTTTACGTGAGAATGTTTTCTTCCCTGGTAAATGCGCTTCAGCTTGAAGCTGCCATTTAATAAATTATTAAATGCTAAACAAACATAAGGCCTTCTATTACAGTTGTTCATGGCCTTATCAAACGTTAGCATTACGGTCAGGAAAATGGTATCTAAGGCACCTCATTTATATGTACGAAAAATTCACAACTGCCCAAAGTCAAAGGAGCTGTTTAAGACCAAATCGTTCTTAGGAAGCCTTGTTTAAGACTGATAAAAGAGTCAGTTCCTCTTCTCTGGTGATGAATATCCCTTCCAGTTCAAACTACTTAAAAATTCATTCCCAGCTGCTAATGAACATCAGTTAGCAAAATATGGAGTATCTCAGAGAGCATTTGTTTTCTCCTAAAGAAGAAAAGCTCAGGAAATATGTATACATTTTAATTAAAATAACAACTAGGTATCAAGTAAAAGTACTGAACCTCATTAATTCATATAATGAACAACTAGAGAAAGTACAAGAATGGATACTAGTTTGGAGAGAAAAAGTGAAGAATAAAATAGATAGGACGCCTCCCTCATGGAACTTACAGTTTAGAGTGTGTATCAGTCATGGTTCTCCAGAGAAACAGAGCCAGTAGGATGTACAGAGAAAGAGAAAGAGAGAGAGACAGAGAGAGAGAAGTGTACCTGGGTGATGCAAATGGTTAATGCGCTCAGCTGTTGACTGAAAGGTTGGCAGTTTAAGTCCACCCAGAAGCACCTTGGAAGAAAAGCCTAGTGATCTACTTCTAAAAACTCAGCTGTTGAAAACCCTATGAAGTGAACTTTTACTCTGATACTCATGAGGTCACCATGAGTTGAAATTGAATGGTAACTGGTCTGGTTTTTTATATATGTATATGGATATAGGGGAAACCCTGGTGGCTTAGTGGTTAAGTGTTGTGGGTGCTAACCATAAAGGTCAGTAGTTCAAATCCACCAGGCGCTCCTTGGAAACTCTATGGGGCAGGTCTACTCTATCCTACAGGGTCATTATGAGTTGGAATCAACTCGACGGCAATGGGTTTGATTTGGGTATGTATATAGAAGGAGCCCTGGTGATACAATGGTTAAGTGCTCAGCTGCTAACTGAAAGGTTGGTGGTTCCAACTCACCAGCTGATCCACAGGAAAAAAGACCTGGTGATCTGCTCCCATAAAGATTTACAGCATAGAAAACCCTATAGGGCAGTTCTGTTCTGCCCTATAGGGTTACTGTTTGTCAGAATCAACTCAATGGCACACAAGAACAACACTACGTACATATGTATACCTATGTGCATATATATGTATATCAAGAAAACCAAACCCATTGCCATTGAATCAATTCTGACTTATAGAGTAGAACTGCCCCATAGGGTTTCCAAAGCTCTGAATCTTTACAGAAGCAGACAGTCACATCTTTCTCCCATGGAGCAGCTGGTGGGTTTGAACTGCCAACCACTGCACCACCAGGGCTCCTGTATGTAAGTATATATATGTATATACATATGTGTCTGTGTATGTATGTGTGTATATATAAAGACAGAGACAGAGAGAGGAAATTTCTAGGTAAGAGTTGATATTTTACTGTTGAGTCTGAAATCTGTAGGACAGGCCAGTAGGCTGCAAACTCTGCACGATTTCTATGTCGTGGTCTTGAGGTGGAATTCCTTTCTTCTTCGAGAAACCTCAGATTTTACTCTTGAAGCTTTCACCTGATTAGATAAAGCCCACCCATATATTGAGGGTGATCTCATTTACTCAAAGTCAACTGGTTGCCAATGCTGACCACATCTAAGTACCTTCATAGCAACACTCAGACTAGTGTTTGACCACACAGCTGGGCACCATTGCTAGCCAAAGTGACATACGAATTTAACCACTAGAGAGGTGGAGATAGATATTGAATCAACACAAAAATTACTTATTTTCATGGCACAGACAGGTACCATAAAGGAAAAGCATGAGGCCATTCAACAGGCCACATCACTCAAGTTGGGAAGCTGGGGACGGCCTCTCTGTTGACAAAACATTTAAGCTGTGTACTAAAAGGGGAAAAGGAAGTTTGCCAGGTGGAGAGAATGAGAGAGACAGAGAATATGTGTGTGTGCTGGGGGCCCGAGTGGAAAAAGAGACACGTTCCACGCACAGGGAACAGCATGTGCAAAGACTGAAGCTGGAAGGAGCTTAACCCAAAACCATTAGAGTATTTAAAAAATTCACTGAAGGCCTTCGATGCCACACAGGCTTAACCAAGGCCAGAGCTGCAAGCACAGGCAGATCCTATAGGGCCTCTCTGGCCTCGTGAGGTGTGTGGAACTTAGTCTTTGTGCAAAGGAGAGTCTCTGAGGGGTTTTCAGCAGGAGAGTGTCACTCCATGATTTACATTTTAATAGAAGGATAAATGAATGACAAGCATCAGTGATGAACCTGGGTTTCTAAGGGCAGTGACTCAGTTTCACTACATGTAAAATAAAGCTTAAACCAATAGGTTCTTCCTGCTACATTTCACTTAATGGCACATCCAGGATACCGAGAAAATGAATTCCATTCTAACTTTTTCTCCTTTTTCCGCATTAACCAGAAGTGAGCACACGTGCTGAGGACCCAGACAGTGTGTTCAGGCCCATACTTGGCACTAGGAGGGAGTGAAGAGATGGATGCCATCTTCTTGTCCATCTCATGCCATAGAATACTCTGGAAACAGCTCCACGTTGTAAGGTTTTAAAATATGTCCGCTTAGAGATACAACATGTAATGTTTCAAGAAACCCTGTGGGGTATTTTATCAAAAGCTATTTTCAATCTCCAATAAAATAAATTAACACAATACTTCATGGCTCCTTTGAAAAACTTGTGAATGTTAAATTTTCCTTCTTATCTCAGTTGTTTTCTGTACATATCTTTCCTCTGCTGAATTCATTTTCAAAAGAGAGGACATAAAGATTAAAAGGCATCAAGTCAATTTATTTTCTCAAAAATAAAAAATACCTAATTATGAACACCCAAAAAATCAAACCAAATCCCTTGCCATGGAGTCAATTCCAACTCATAGCAACGCTATCGGACAGAGTAGAACTGCCCCATACGGTTTCCAAGGAGCACCTGGTGGATTCAAACTGCCAACCTTTTGGTTAGCAGCCTTAGCTCTTAACCACTACGCCATCAGGGTTTCCAATTATGAACACAGAAGAGACTGTTTTTCTTACTAAAATCCACGTGTCACCTATTTAGGAGTCCTGGTGGCACAGTGGTTAAGAGCTATGGCCAGCTATGACTGCTAACCAAAAGGTCAGCAGTTCAAATCCACCAGACGCTCCTTGAAAACCCTATGGGGCAGTTCTGCTGTCTTATGGGGTTGCTATAAGTCAAAATCAACTCGGGCTTGGTTTTTTCCTACCATCTATTTTTTTTAGTTATATAACTTGGGGTGCTGGAGGGAGAGTACACAATGTAAAAATATTCTGAGCCAATGTACTATATAGTTATCGCCCTGGCCAAGCTCCTCCTAAAAGTGCAAATCTCACTCAACAAGGCAGCAGAGAAATCACGCGCTGGCAGTGCCCTGCCTCTGCCGCTCTGCTCATTCAAAGTGATAGAGAAGCAAAGCTGACTGGTGGAGACTTGCACTTAGCGCCTAATAAAACGTTGTCGTGGCAACAGGAAGTGGACAAGAAGGATCAAAGTTTCTGAAAGAGCTGGAGTGAAGGGAAGTAGGAGAGGTGACTCTAAGAAAGCTTCTTATCCTTGACTCAGGTTCCATAAGAGTGGACACCCTGCACAGACTGGGAGGCGAGGTGGGGGGTGAGGAGAACAAGAGCTGTGATCAGTAGAGGTGGTCTCACATCACTGGGTGACACAAACGGTTAAAGGCTTGGCTACTAACTAAAAGACTGATGGTTAGAGTTCACCCAGAAGCACCGCAGAAGAAAGGCCTGGTGATCTACTGTCAATAAATCAACCATTAAAAACCCCATGGGGCACAGTTCTATTTTTTGCACAGGGGTCACCACGAATCATGATTGACTCAAAGGCAATGAGGTTTTTTTCCCCCCTTTGGCAGAGGCTTAAACACAGAGGGAGCAATGAAAGACTGAGGGAGATGCCATGACTGTGTTTCTGAAGAGCCTGTGGAAGAGAGAGTAGAGGACAGTGTCAAAGATGTATTCTTTGTCACTTGAGGAAGCTTTTTATTCATTGCAAAAATGAGGGTTGTTCCTCTAGAGTTCTGTTGTTGCTGTGGTTGAGTGCTGTCAAGTTGATTTCAATTCACTGAGATCCTATGTGACAGACTAGAACTGTCCTATAGGGTTTTCTAGGCTGTAATTTTTTTTTTTAATAATTTTTACTGTGCTTTAAGTGAAAGTTTACAAAATCAAGTCAGTCTTTCCCACAAAAACCCATATACACCTTGCTATACGCTCCCAATTACTCACCCCTTAATGAGACAGCCCGCTCCCTCCCTCCACTCCCTCTTTTCATGTCCATTTCGCCAGCTTCTAACCCCTCCACCCTCTCATCTCCCCTCCAGGCAGGAGATGCCAACACACTCTCAAGTGTCCACCTGATCCAAGAAGCTCACTCCTCACCAGCATCCCTCTCCAACCCATTGTGCAGTCCAATCCATGTCTAAAGTGTTGGCTTTGGGAATGGTTCCTGTCCTGGGACAACAGAAGGCCTGGGGTCCATGACCACCGGGGTCCTTCCAGTCTCAGTCAGACCAGTAAGTCTGGTCTTTTTATGAGAATTTGGGGTCTGCATCCCACTGCTCTCCTGCTCCCTCAGGGGTTCTCTGTTGTGCTCCCTGTCAGGGCCCTCATCGGTTGTAGCCGGGCACCTTCTAGTTCTTCTGGACTCAGGATGATGTAATTGCTGATTCATGTGGCCTTTTCTGTCCCTTGGGCTGGTAATCACCTTGTGTCCTTGGTGTTCTTCATTCTCCTTTGATCCAGGTGGGTTGAGACCAATTGATGCATCTTAGATGACTGTTTGCTAGCGTTTAAGAACCCAGACACCACTCTTCAAAGTGGAATGAAGAATGTTTTGTTAATAGATTTTATTATGCCAATTGACTTAGATATCCCCTGAAACCAAGGTCCCCAGAACCCTGCCCCTGCTATGCTGGCCTTCAAAGCATTCAGTTTATTCAGGAAACTTCTTTGCTTTTGGTTTAGTCCAATTGTGCTGACCTCCCCTGTACTGTGTGCTGTCTTTCCCTTCACCTAAAGTAGTTTTTATCTACTATCTAATTAGTGAATACCCCTCTCCACCCTCCCTCCCTTCCCCCTCTAGTAACCACAAAAGAATGTTTTCTTCTCAGTTTAAACTATTTCTCAAGTTCTTATAATAGTGGTCTTATACAATATTTGTCCTTTTGCAACTGACTAATTTCACTCAGCATAATGCCTTCCAGGTTCCTCCACGCTATAAAATGTTTCACAGACCCTCACTGTTCTTTATTGATGCATAGTATTCCATTCTGTGAGTATACCATGATTTATTTATCCATTCATCCGTTGATGGGCACATTGGTTGCTTCCATGTTTTTGCTATTGTAAACAGTGCTGCAATAAACATGGGGGTGCATATATCTGTCCGTGTAAAGACTCTTATTTCTCTAGGGTATACTCCAAGGAGTGGGATTGCTGGATCGTATGGTAGCTCTATTTCTAGCTTTTTAAGGAAGCGCCAAATCGATTTCCAAACTGGTTGTACCATTTGACATTCCCACCAGCAGTGTAGAAGTGTTCCAATCTCTCCACAGCCTCTCCAACATTTACTATTTTGTGCTTTTTGGATTAATGCCAGCCTTGTTGGAGTGAGATGAAATCTCATTGTAGTTTTGATCTGCATTTCTCTAATGGCTAATGATCGAGAACATTTCCTCATAGATCTGTTAGCTTCCTGAATGTCTTCTTTAGTGAAGTGTCTATTCATATCTTTTGCCCATTTTTTAATTGGGTTATTTGTCTTTTTGCAGTTGAGTTTTTGCAGTATCATGTAGATTTTAGAGATCAGGCGCTAATCAGAAATGTCATAGCTAAAAACTTTTTCTCAGTCTGTAGGTAGTCTTTTTATTCTTTTGGTGAAGTCTTTGGATGAGCATAAGTGTTTGATTTTTAGGAGTTCCCGGTTATCTAGTTTTTCTTCTACGTTCTTTATAATGTTTTCAATACTGTTTATGCCATGTATTAGGGCTCCTAACGTTGTCCCTATATTTTCTTCCATGATCTTTATCATTTTAGATTTTATACTTAGGTCTTTGATCCATTTTGAGTTAGTTTTTGTGCATGGAGTGAGGTATGGGTCTTGTTTCATTTTTTGCAGATGGATATCCAGTTATGCCAACACCATTTGATAAAAGGACTTTCTTTTCCCCATTTAACTCTTTTGGAGCCTTTGTCAAATATCAGCTGCTCACATATGGATGGATTTATGTCTGGATTCTCAATTCTGTTCCATTGGTCCATGTATCTGTTTTTGTACCAGTACCAGGCTGTTTTGACTACTGTGGAGGTATAATAGGTTCTAAAATCAGGTAAAGTAAGGCCTCCCACTTTGTTCTTCTTTTTCAGTAATGCCTTATTTATCCGGGGCCTCTTTCCCTTCCATATGAAATTGGTGATTTGTTTCTCCATCTCAGTAAAGAATGTCCTTGGGATTTGGATCAGAATTGCATTAAATGTATAGATCGCCTTTGGTAGAACAGATATTTTTACAATGTTAAGTCTTCCTATCCATGAGCAAGGTATGTTCTTCCACTTATGTAAGTCTCTTTTGGTTTCTTGTGGAAGTCTACTGTAGTTTTCTTTGTATAAGTCTTTTACACCTCTGATAAGATTTATTCCTAAGTATTTTATCGTCTTGGGGACTACTGTAAATGGCATTGATTTGGTGATTTCCTCTTGGATATTCTTTTTGTTGGTGTAGAGGAATCCAACTGATTTTTGTATGTCTATCTTGTATCCGACGGCACTGGGTTTTTTATCTTGTATCCCAATACTCTGCTGAACTCTTCTATTACTTTCAGTAGTTTTCTGGAGGATTCCTTAGGGTTTTCTGTGTATGAGATCATGTCATCTGCAAATAGAGATACTTTGACTTCTTCCTTGCCAATCTGGATGCCCTTTATTTCTTTATCTTGCCTAATTGCTCTGGCTAGGACTTCCAGCACAATGTTGAATAAGAGTGGTGATAAAGGGCATCCTTGTCTGGTTCCTGATCTCAGTGGGAATGTTTAAGGCTCTGTCCATTTAGGGTGATGTTGGCTGTTGGCTTTGTATAAATGCCCTTTATTATGTTGAGAAATTTTCCTTGTATTCCTATTTTGCTGAGAGTTTTTATTATGAATGAGTGTTGAACTTTGTCAAATGCCTTTTCAGCATCAATTGATAAAATCATGTGATTCTTGTCTTTTGTTTTATTTATGTGGTGGATTACATTAATTAATTATTTTTTCTAATGTTGAACCATCCCTGCATACCTGGTATGAATCCCACTTGGTCATGGTGAATTATTTTTTTGATATGTTGTTGAATTCTATTGGTTCCAATTTTGTTGAGGGTTTTTGCATCTAAGTTCATGAAGGATATAGGTCCATAATTTTCTTTTCTTGTGGTGTCTTTACCTGGTTTTGGTGTTAGGGATATGGTGGCTTCCTAGAATGAGTTTGGTAGTATTCCTCCCTTTTCCATGCTCTGAAATACCTTTAGTAGTAGTGCTGTTAACTCTTCTCTGAAAGTTTGGTAGAACTCTGCAGTGAAGCCATGCAGACCAGGGCTTTTTTTTGTTGGGAGTTTTTAGATTACCTTTTCAATCTCTTCTTTTGTTATGGGTCTATTTAGTTGTTCTACCTGTTTGTGTTAGTTTAGATAGGTAGTGTGTTTCTAGGACTTCATCTGTTTCTTCTAGGTTTTCAAATTTGTTTGAGTATAGTTTTTCATATTTATCTGATATGATTCTTTTAATTTCAGTTGGGTCTGTTGTAATATCGCCCATCTCATTTCTTATTAGGGTTATTTGCTTCCTCTTCTGTTTTTCTTTTGTCAGTTTGGCCATGGTTTATCAATTTTGTTGATTTTTTCAAAAAACCAGCTTTTGGTCTTGTTAATTCTTTCAATTGTTTTTCTGTTTTCTATTTCATTTAGTTCAGCTCTAATTTTGATTATTTGTTTTCTTCTGGTGCCTGTGGGTTTCTTTTGTTGCCCGTTTTCTATTTGTTCAAGTTGTAGGGATGATTCTTTGATTTTGGCCCTTTCTTCTTTTTGAGTGTGTGCACTTATTGATATAAACTGGCCTCTGAGCACCGCTTTTGCTGTGTCTCAAAGGTTCTAACAGGAATTGTTTTCATTCTCGTTGGATTCTATAAATTTCTTTATTCTATCCTTAATGTCTTCTATAATCCAGTCTTTTTTGAGCAGGGTATTGTTCAGTTTCCAAGTGTTTGATTTCTTTTCCCGTTATTGATTTCCACTTTTATGACCTTATGGTCAAAGAAGATGCTTTGTAATATTTCAATGTTTTGGATTCTGCTAAGGCTTGCTTTATGACCTAATATGTGGTCTATTCTAGAGAATGTTCCATGTGCACAAGAAAAGAAAGTATAGTTGGTTGCTCTTGGATGGAGTGTTCTGTATATGTCTACGAGGCCAAGTTGGTTGAATGTGGCATTTAGATCTTCTGTGTCTTTATTGAGCTTCTTTCTAGATGTCCTCTCCTTCACCAAAAGTGGTGTGTTGAAGCCTTCTACTATTATTGTGGAGCTGTCTATCTCACTTTTCAATGCTGATAGAGTTTGATTTATGTATCTTGCAGCCATGTCATCGGGTGCATAAATATTTAATATGGTTATATCTTCTTGGTGTATTGTCCCTTTTATCATTATATAGTGGCCTTCCTTATCCTTTCTGATGGATTTAACTTTAAAGTCTATTTTGTCAGAAATTTATATTGCCACTCCTGCTCTTTTTTGATTGTTGTTTGCTTGATATATTTTTTTACATCCTTTGAGTTTGAGTTTATTTGTGTCTCTAAGGTGTGTCTCTTGTAGGCAGCGTATAGACGGATCTTGCTTTTTAATCCATTCTGCCACTCTCTGTCTCTTTATTGGTGGATTTAGTTCATTGACATTCAGAGTAATTATGGATAGGTATGAATTTAGTGCTATCATTTTGATGTCTTTTTGTGTGTGTTGACAGCTTCTTTTTCCCACTTGATTTTATGTGCTGAGTAGATTTTCTTTATGTATTGTCCTTTCCTCGTATTTGTTGTTGTTGATTTTGTTTCTGCTGAGTCTGTATTTTTCCCTTGTATTTTATTTTGAACAGTAGGATAGTTTGTCTCCTTATTTATTACCCCTATTTTTCTAAATTTATAACTAACTTTTATTTCTTTGTATCGCCGTATCTTCCTCTCCATATGGAAGGTGTACGATTACATTTCTTAGTCCCTCTTTATTATTTTATTGTTGTCTTCTTTTATATAATAATGTCGCTGTTACCCTGTTTTGAGCTTTTTTTTTTCCTTTCTTTTTTTTTTTTTTAATACTCCTGCCGTATTTTGTTGGATTTCCCTGTCTGGGTTGACTTCTGGTTGCTCTGCCCAGTGTTCTAGTCTTGGGCCGATACCTGATCTTATTGATTTTCTAACCAAAGAACTCTCTTTAGTATTTCTTGTAGTTTTGGTTTGGTTTTTACGAATTCCCTCAACTTGTGTTTATCTGGAAATGTCTTAATTTCACCTTCATATTTAAGAGACAGTTTTGATGGATATATGATTCTTGGCAGGCAATTTTTTTCCTTCAATTTTTTAAATATGTCATCCCATTGCCTTCTTGCCTGCATGGTTCCTGCCGAGTAGTCCGAGATTATTCTTATTGGCTCTCCCTTGTAGGTGACTTTTCTTTTATGCCTCGCTGCTCTTATAATTATCTCCTTATCTTTGGTTTTGGCAAGCTTGATTATAATATGTCTTGGTGAATTTCTTCTAAGATCTACCTTATGTAGAATTCGATGCGCATCTTGGATGGATATATTCTCATCTTTCACAATATCAGAGAGGTTTTCTGCTGACAAATCCCCAACAATTTTCTCTGTATTTTCTGTTATCCCTCCCTGTTCTGGTACTCCGATCAGTCGTAGGTTATTTCTCTTCATACAGTCCCACATGATTCTTAAGGTTTCTTCATTTTTTTAAATTCTTTTAGCTGATTTTTCTTCAAATATATTAGTACCAAATGATTTATCTTCGAGTTTAGAAATTCTAGCTTCCACTTGCTCAGTTTTGCTCCTCTGGCTTTCCATTGAGTTCTAATTCTGTAATTTTATTGTTAATCTTCTGAATTTCTGATTGCTGTCTGTCTATGGATTTTTCCAGCTTATTAAACTTTTCATTATGTTCCTGAATAATCTTTCTGAGTTCTTCAATTGCTTTATTTGTGTGTTCCTTGGCTTGTTCTGCATATTGCCTCATTTCCTTCCTGATGTCTTGAAGGGCTCTGTATATTAAACTTTTGTACTCTGCATCTGGTAATTCCATGAATGCACTTTCATCTAAAAGATCCCTGGATTCTTTGTTTTGGGAGCCTGTTGAGGTGATCATGGCCTGTTTTTTTATGTGACATGATATTGACTGTTGTCTCTGAGCCATCTAGAAGTTATTGTATTAGTTTATGCTTGCTTACTGTGTTGTAGCTGCTTTGTTTGTTTTGTTTTGGTACGTCCCTATGGGTTGCTTGAGTGAGCTAGCTTGATTATTTTTGCCTTTGAACTCTGGTGTCCTGTCCCCAGCTGGCTAGAGCTGTTATCAGGTATATCAGTCTAGGAGTCCATTCAGTTTTCTTGTATG
The DNA here is from genome assembly GCF_030014295.1 of Loxodonta africana. Taxonomy (NCBI): domain Eukaryota; kingdom Metazoa; phylum Chordata; class Mammalia; order Proboscidea; family Elephantidae; genus Loxodonta; species Loxodonta africana. Next base: position 221,586,123 of record NC_087343.1, read on the forward strand.
AATTCAGCTCAGGTTTCCAGGTAGCTGATATCAAGTGTGTGGTAAAGGCTCTGTCCTACAGTCTTAGGGGGCAGGGGTGATTGGCGTATATGCCCGTATCTGATTGCAGCAGGGGGTCACACTCTGAACAAGACAGGGGGCTGCGAACCGACCCACAAGTGTCTCTGAGGAAATCACATCTCTGTTCCCTAGACCGTGTTGGTGGGTGGGCTCTGCAGAGGGACCATGGGCACCCAAAGATTTTGTTGTAAGGACTGGGAGGTACCAGTTATCCCTGGGCTTCTGTCACGGGTGGCTGGGCAACCCAAGTGGAGCCACCAATCCTTAGGTCCCTGATGTGGGTAGGTGAGGACCTTGTCTAATAGGCACAGCAATGTCAAACGTCAAACACCCACCTCTCCACCGCACTGCTGAAATGGTTGGACTTTGCCAACAAGGGCCCATTCTTCCGAAATAGGCTCACACAGCTCCATGCAGAAGGGAAAGGTGCTCAAGGTCCACGGATGGTTTATGCCTGGACAGGAGCCGCTTCTGTCCTGAGCTCCCCCAGTTAATGGAGCTAGCAAATTATCTTTTCCCCCTAATTAGAATATTTTTCCTTCCCCAAGGCTGGGAGGACGGCTCCAGGTGCTCACCAGGGTCTATCTGAGGCCTAGGGATTCAGCTGCTGAAGCTGGTTTGGGGGTGGGGGGGCACGGTAAAATATACACAGGTTCTTAGCTTTTGCCGAGAGCACCCTTCTGCTCAGGTTCCCAAGGTGTGAGTAGGCTGTGTGGCTGGCTGCTTCTCCCTGAGGAAACTGCGTCCAAACACTAGGACCAGCCCACCGCAGCTGCTGCTGCCACTGTAGCTACTCCTGGAATGGTGCCTCAGGGCTCCCCGTGATTCAGGTCCAGCAGCTCCTCTCTGCTACTGAACAGCCTCTTCCTTCCCCTGCCTTTGATGCTCAGGGCTCCCAGCTTGTCACAAATATACTCGTTTCACTTGTTTTTTCAGGTCTTTGTTGTAAAGAGTGCTTTCCGGAAGCATCTGTCTATTCCGCCATCTTGGCTCTGCCCCCTCCCCAGGCTGTAATTTTTATGGGAGCAAATCTCCCATGGAGACACTGGCTGGGTTCGAACAGCCAACCTTCTGTGGATTTGAACTGCTGACCTATTGGTTAGCAGTCATAGCTGGCTGTAGCTCTTAACCACTGTGCCACCAGGACTCCTAAACCTTCTGGACAGCAGCTGAGAGCTTAACCAGGCTCTCCTCTAGAGCTTTCTCTCCCCAAAATGTAATGAAACTCTTGGGTCAGTAACAGACTTCCATTTATGCACATAAGACACGGATGAGCCCACATAGTACTTGTCTTAGCCTCCTAGGCTGCTATAACAGAAAATGGCTTTAAAGAACAGAAATTTATTTTCTCACAGTTCTGGAGACAGAGCCTATATCAGGGTCTCCACCATGTTGATTGTTACCTACATAAACTGACACAAACTGAGATAGAAAATTTGAACAGATCCATAACAGGAGAAAAAATTGAAAAGGTAAAAAAAAAAAAAAAAAAACTCCCTACAAAAAAAGTCTTGGCCCAGATAGCTTTACTGGAGAATTCTACCAAACAGCTTACATCGGTGAGCCCAAACTATTTCAGAACACAGAAAAAGAAAGGATACTTCCAAATTCATTCTATGAAGCCAGCATAACTCTGACACTAAAACCAAGCAAAGACACTACGAAGCAAAAAGTTACAGACCAACATCTCTCACAAATATAGCTGCAAAAATTCTCAACAAAATTCTAGCCAACAGGAGGTAGGGCCAAGATAGTGGAGTTGTCAGATTCTTCCTGTGGTCCCTCTTACAACAAAGACCAAAAAAAAAAAATAGGTGAATTGATTATATATGACAATCTAGTAGTCCTGAACACCAAAGACAAAGTTGAGGAGTTGGCCTGAGTAGCAGGGGGAGGGAGAGACAGTTCAGAAGCAGCAAGGATTTGCCAGACCTGGCCAGCACCCTGCAGGGAGAATTGGCTGGCACTTTAGGGCTGAGGCAGGTGGTAGTGCTCAGGATGCACTTTCCACACCGGGAGAAATCAAATGACAGAAAGCCTGCACAAGCCTGCACAACCACGGGAAAGCGGCACTAGATCTGCAAAAGTTAGGTGCAAGCATCTAACCTACAGTGTGGGATCAAAAAAAATCCTTTCTTTTCTGGGAAGTACCTCTCTCCCATTCATCCACCCATTCCCTACTCTGCTCCAGCCCTATAACAGCTTCAGTGATTTTTCCCCCTTGGGCTGGAAGTAGGACACATCATGTGCCCTGAGCCATTCTCCTGGCTTTGGAGAGGGAACAAATTAACCAATAACAAACAGGAAAAAATAATCTGGCAGCCATCCTAAGCCTAGACCTCAGGGCAGGCACAGCCCCTTTGCCTAGACACAGGAATAAGGGTCCACGAACTTTGAATGCCTTTCACCCCTGCATAGAACTGTGTGGGCCCATTTCAACAGTGTAGGCCCTCATTAGCACAGTACAACAGGGTATATAACTGAGGCCTATTTTCAAATGCAATAGCTAAGGGGGAGTGGCAGATTCCTGACATTTGACACTGCCCTGCCCATTAAACAGGGTCCTCACCTACCCACATCAGGGGCCTGAAGACTGGAGGCTCCACCCTTTCCACCTAACCACCCACAACAGGGATCTGAGAATAAGCGGTGCCTCCCAGTCCTTACAGCCAACAGCATTGAATACCCAAAGTCAGGCCACAAAACCCACCCACCTACAAGGTCTAGGCAACAAGGACACACCTTCCACCCAGGCACTCAGGGGAAGCTGACAGCCTCCTACCTTGCTCAGCACATAAACCCCTACTGCAGCCAGATACCTGTGCAGGCTCCAATCACCCGTGCAGGCTCCAATCACCCCTACATAGCCCTGGAGGTCCAGAATTGTAGATGAGAGCCTGCACCACACACTCGGTGACTGACTACCTGGACTCCTGAGCTGAATCCATACAAGAAAAGTAAACAAACTTCTGGGCTCACATGCTTAGCAGCAGCTCTAACCACCTGGTGACAGGACGTGAGAACTTCAAAGATGTCAATAATCGAAGTAGGTCACACAACCAGCCTGTTTGGGTATATGGAAACAAAAGAAGAAGCTAGGATATAGTAAGCAAACACAAAATAAATGTATATAATAACTTATTGCTGGCTCAGAGACAAGTCAATATCAAACCACATAAAGAGGCAGACCATGATGGCTTCAGCAATTGACCAAAACAAAGAACAAAAAAAAAAAAAAAAAAAAACCTCCAGGAAGAAGAGAAGGTCTTGGAATTACTGGAGGTAGAATTCAGAAGATTAATATACAGAGCTCTTCAAAAAATCAGGAAGGAGATCAAGCAAAATGCTGACCAAGTCAAAGAACACACAGACAAAGCAACAAAGGAACTTAAGAAGGCACTACAAGAGTATAATGACAAATTTAACAGGCTACAAGAATCCATAGACAGCAAATAGAAATCCAAAAGCTTAACAATAAAATTTCAGAATTAGACAACTTCAATAGAAAATCATAGGAGCAGAATTGAAGCAATGGAAGTCAGAATTAGCAAGATTGAAGATAAAGCACTTGACAACAATTTATTTGAGGAAAAATCAGATAAAAGAATTTTAGAAAATGAAGAAATCCTAAGAATTATGTGGGAGTCTATCAAAAGGAATAACCTATAAGTAGCACTTGGGACGCGCTTTACACACTGGGAGAAACCAAGTGTTGGAGAGTCTGCACAAGCCTGGGGAACCAGGTGAAAGTAGCACTAGCTCTGCAAAAGTTAAGTGCAAGTGTCCAGCCTACTGCGGGGGATCAAAATGAACAGAAAAACCAGATATCAACCCAGATAGGGAATTCATAAAAATAAATCACAGCTAAATCACTGAAAATAGGGAAACAGAGACATCAATGTGTAAAATATGCCAACATTAAAACAAAAAAGAGGGACTAAATAATGCAGTCATAGAACTTTTATAGAGAGGAAGCTAAGGTGATATCAAGAAATAAAAGTTTTTTAAACTTAGAAAAATAGAGGTAAATATTAAGGTAACCACAAAGGAAAACAACAATCCTACACATCAAAATAGAAAAGAAGAAAAACATAGACTTAGCAAACACAAAATCAACAATGAAAAAGATGAAAAGAAAACACATAAAGAAAAATGGCTCAGCACAGAAGATTAGGTGAAACAAAGAAACTGTCAATGACACACACACACGCACACACAAAAATACATCAAAATGACAGCACTAAACTCATAAAAAAGTTTATCTATCCTTAATTACGCTGAATGCAAATGGACTAAATGCACCAATAGACAGACGCAGTGGCAGAATGGATAAAAAAAACATGATCATCTATATGCTGCCTACAACAGACACATCTTGGACTCAAAGACACAAACAAACTAAAACTCAAAAGATGGAAAAAAATATATATCAAGCAAACAACAATCAAAAAAGAGTCAGAGTGGCAATATTAATTTCTGACAAAATAAACTCTAAAGCAAAATCCGCCACAAAGGATAAGGAAGAACACTATGTAATGATTAAAGGGTCAATGCACCAGAAGGACATAACCATAATAAAAATTTATGCACCCAACAACAGGGCTCCAAAATACATAAAACAAACTCTAACAGCATTGAAAAGAGAAATAGACAGCTCCACGATAATAGAGACTTCAACACATCGCTTTCAGTAAAGAACAGAACATTCAGAAAGAAGCTCAGTAGAGACAAGGCAGATCTAAATGCTACAATCAACCAACTCGATCTCATAGACATGTACAGAAGACACCACCAAAGAGCAGCCAAGTATACTTTCTTTTCCGACACAAATGGAACATTCTCTAGAATAGACCACATATTAGGCCAAAAAGCAAGCTTTAACAGAATCCAAAACATCAAAATATTACAAAGCATCTTTTCTGACCAAAAGCCATAAAAGTAGAAATCAATAACAGAAAAAGCAAGGGGAAAAAAAAAATCAAGTACATGGAAACTGAACAACACCTTGCTCAAAAATTACTGGGTTATAGAAGAAATAAAGGACAGAATAAAGAAATTCATAGAATCAAATGAGATTGAAAACACATCCTACCAGACAGAGCCTTTGGGACACAGCAAAAGCAGTGCTCACAGGTCAGTTTATAGCAATAGATGTACACATCCAAAAAGAAGAAAGGGCTAAAATCAAAACATTAACTCTGGAACTCAAACAAATAGAAACAGAGCAGCAAAAGAAGCACATGGGCACCAGAAAAAAAGAAATAATGAAGATCAGAGCAGAAATAAATGAAATACAGAATAGAAAAACAATTGAAAGAATCAGCAAAACCAAAAGCTGTTTCTTCAAAAAGATCAACAAAATCAATAAACCATTGGCCAAACTGACAAAAGAAAAACAGGAAAGGCAGCAAAAAACAAGAATAAGAAATGAAATGAGGAACATTACAACAGACTCGAATGAAATAAAAAAGATCATAAGAGAATAGTATGAAAAATTGTACGACAACAAATTTGAAAACCTGGAGGAAGTGGACAAATTTCTAGAAACACACTACCTACCTAAACTAACACAAATTGAGGTAGAACAACTCCATAAACCTATAACAGAAGAAGAGATTGAAGAAGTAATTAAAAAACTTCCACCAAAAAAATCATTGGAGAATTCTATCAAACTTTCAAAGAAGAGTTAAAACCAGTACTACTAAAGGTATTTGAGAGCATAGAGAAGGATGGAATACTCCCAAACTCATTCTATGAAGCCAGCATAACCCTGACACAAAGCCAGGTAAAGACACCAAAAAAAAAAGAAAAGAAAATTACAGACCAATAGTCCTCATAAGCATAGACATAAAAATCCTCAACAAAATTCTAGCCAATAGAACTCAACAACATATCAAAAAAGTAATTCACCATAACCAAGTGAGATTCATACCAGGTATGCAGGGATGGTTCATCATTAGAAAAACAATGTAATCTATCCCATAAATAAGACAAAAGATAAGAACCACAATTGATGCAGAAAAGGCATTTGAAAAAGTCCAACACCCATTCATGATAAAACTTGCAGCAAAATATGAATAGAAGGGAAATTCCTCAACACGACAAAGGCATTTATACAAAGGCACCAGCCAGCATCATCCTAAATGGAGAGAGTCTGAAAGTATTCCACTTGAGAACAGGAACCAGACAAGGAGGCCTTTTATGACCATTCTTATTCAACATCATGCTGGAGGTCCTAGGCAGAGCAATAAGGCAAGAAAAAGAAATAAACGGCATCCAAATTGGTAAGGCAGAAGTAAAAGTATCCCTATTTGTGGATGATATGATCTTATACATAGAAAACCCCAAAGAATCCACAAGAAAACTACTGGAACTAATAGAAGATTTCAGCTAAGTATCAGGATACAAGATATACAAAAATCAGTTGGATTCCTAAACACCAACAAAGAGAACTTCAAAGAGGAAATCACCAAATCAATACCATTCACAATAACCCCCAAGAAGATAAAATACTTTGGAATAAATCTAACCAGAGACGTAAAAGACCTATACAAAGAAAACTACAAGACACTACGGCAGGAAACCAAAAGAGACCTACCTAAGTGGAAAAACATACCATGCTCATGGATAGGAAGACTCAACATTATGAAAATGTCAATTCTATCCAAAGCAATCTACAAATAGAATGCAATCCCAATCCAAATACCAACAGCATTCTTTAATGAGATGGAAAAACTAATCATTAACTTTAAATGGAAACTGAAGAGGCCCCTGATAAGTCAAGCATTACTGAAGAAGAACAAGAAAGTGGGAGGCCTCACACTACCTGATTTTAGAACCTATTATACTATCAGGATAGTCAAAACAGCCTGGTACTGGTACAACAGAATTGAGAACCCAGACGTAAATTCACCCACCTATGAGCAGCTGTTATTTGACAAAGGTCCAAAGTCCATTAAATGGGTAAAAGAGAGGGAGTCTCTTTAACAAATGGAAGTTTCACTGAAACCTGTTCAGCATCATGTTGTTGTTTGTTGCTAGGTACTGTCAAGTCAATTGTCAACTCATAGTGACCCCATGTGACAGAGTAGAACTGCCCCGTAGGGTTTTCTTGCTTGTAATCTTTACGGGAGCAGATCACCAGGTCCTTCTCCCATGCAGTTACTGGGTGTGTCCGAGCCACCAAACTTTTGGTTAGCAGCCAAGTGCTTAACCATTGCACAGCATCATGGCAACATGCAAAATGTGATCCCAAGATTCATAGTCACAAAAAGACTTCCAAGTATAAAGGGCGCAGACAAACTTATAAACACGAACGAGCTCTTCTAGAACTTGCTAAGGGATGAACTTCAGAATACCAAAATGTCTGGTGAAACATTGACTTAAGTACTGGTGAACCTGTTGCCATCAAGTGAATTCTGACTCATAATGACCCTATACGACAGAGTAGAACTACTCCATAGGGTTTCCACAATCTTTATGGAAGCAGGCTGCCACATCTTTCTGCGAGGAGTGGCTGGTGGGTTTGAACCGCCGACCTTCCGATTAGAAGCCGAGTGCTTACCCATTGTCCAACCAGGTAGCAAGCATTAAATATCTAATTACTTATATAACCAGGACTTAACCCTCATTAAGACATATAGTGCTGACGTGCTATGCGATAGCTAAATGCTCTGACAACGTAAATACAGCACAACGTAAAAGTGAGGGCGAAGTCGGGAGAACACATGCAAAAGCGCTGAATGCTTTCGGCGATCATATTGGTGATGGTAGTATTAGTTTTGTTATCCTGAGACTTGTGTGTGTGATGTGGGATAAACAAACAAGTAATTATGGCCCTAACTTTATCACTCCCCATGTTAATGAGTTGGGGATTCTCAGTTTGGAAGAAGGAAAGTACCAAACCAAAAAACCAAACCCATTGCCATCGAGTCGATTCCAACTCATAGCGACCCTACAGGACAGAGGAGAACTGACCCACAGAATTTCCAAGAAGCGCCTGGTAGATTCAAACTTCTGACCTTTTGGTTAGCAACCGGAGCACTTTACCACTACGCCACCGGGGTTTCCGAAGGGATGTACAGATGTATCATAAAAGAGGTTAGTTAGGTAAAAGCTCCATAGTCTTTATTTTTAATTGGAAGCATCAGCATGAACTCATAAGATATCCTGTATGTTTCCACTAAAAAGGCATATGCTTAGAAACAATGACTAATCCCTCAACCAAGACTGTTGTGTTGTGGCTCGATACCACATTTCCCACTTTTAAACAATTCAGGACTTCTCAGATAAATCGCTGGTTCCAACCTTGGTTCAGGAAACGTACGAGTGCTAAACATCCTTTCACACCATAAAGCATGTGTTGTTATTGCTGTTGCGTGCCGTCAAGTCAATTCTGACTCGTAGTAACACCATATGAAAAAGTAGAACTGCTCCAGAACATTTGCTAGCCTGTTAATCTCTATAGGAGCAGATAGCTAGATCTTTTCTCCCATAAAGTGCCTGGTGGGTTTGAACCACTGGCCTTTCAGTTAGCAGCCAAGCATTTAACCATTGCGCCACCAGGACTCCTTTGCATATGTGAATGTGCAAAAACCATATATGTACCTATACCACAAAATATGCGTATTAAAAAAAAACAAACCTGTTGCTATAGAGTCGATTCCTACTCATAGTGACCCAATAGGACAGAGTAGAACTGCCCCAACGTTTTTAATTGCCTATCTGCATAAATCACGTAGGGCTATAAAAAACGTCTAGGATCTTGTCAAATGAGCTCAAGAGTGGTTTAAGGAAGCTCCTTCTGGTTAATGATGGGACAATTTTAGCTTCAGTAGGGTCGCTATGAGTTGGAATTGACTCGATGGCAACAGATTTGGTTTTTGGTTTAAGAATAACAGTTACTGTAGATTGAGACATGTTGTTGTTGTTAGGTGCCGTCGAGTCGGTTCCAACTCATGGTGACCCTATCTACAACAGAACAAAACACTGCCCAGTCTTGCACCACCCTTATAATCCTTGTTATACTTGAGCTCATTGTTGTAGCCACTGTGACAATCCACCTCGTTGAGGGTCTTCCTCTTTTCCACTGACCCTGTACTCTGCCAAGCATGATGTCCTTCTCCAGGGACTGATCCCTCCTGAGAACATGTCCACAGTACGTAAGACAGAGTCTCGCCATCCTTGCCTCTAAGGAGCATTCTGGCCACACTTCTTCCAAGACAGATTTGTTCGTTCTTTTGGCAGTCCCTGGTACATTCAATATTCTTCGCAACACCACAATTCCAAGGCGTCAACTCTTCTTTGGTCTTCCTTACTCATTGTCCAGCTTTCACATGCATATGATGCCATTAAAAATACCATGGCTTGGGTCAGGCTCACCTTAGTCTTCAAGGTGACATCTTTGCTCTTCACTTTGAAGAGGTCCTTTGCAGCAGATTTGCCCAATGCAATGCGTCTTTTGGTTCCTTGACTGCTGCTTCCATGGCTGTTGATTGTGGATCCAAGTAAAATGAAATCCTTGACAACTTCAATCTTTTCTCCATTTACCATGATGTTGTTCATTGGTCCAGTTGTGAGGATTTCTGTTTTCTTTATGTTGAGGTGCAGTCCATACTGACGGCTGTGGTCTTTGATCTTCATTAGTAAGTGCTTCAAGTCCTCTTCACTTTCAGCAAGCAAGCTTGTGTCATCTGCATAACGCAGGTTGTTAATGAGTCTTCCTCCAATCCTGATGCCCCATTATTCCTATAGTCCAGCTTCTCGTATTATTTGTTCAGCATACAGATTAAATAGGAATGGTGAAAGAATACAACCCTGATGCACACCTTTCCTGACTTTAAACCAATCAGTATCCTTTTGTTCTGTCTGAACAACTGCCTCTTGATCTATGTAAAGGTTCCTCATGAGCACAATTAAGTGTTCTGGAATTCCCATTCCTCGCAATGTTCTCCATAGTTTGTTATGAGCCACACAGCCGAATACTTTTGCATAGTCAATAAAACACAGGTAAACATCCTTCTGGTATTCTCTGATTTCAGCCAGGATCCATCTGACATCAGCAACCATATCCCTAGTTCCACGTCCTCTGAAACTGGCCTGAATTTCTGGCAGTTCCCTGTTAATATACTGCTGCAGCCGTTTCTGAATGATCTTCAGCAAAATTTTGCTTGCGTGTGATATTAATGATATTGTTCTATAATTTCCATATTCAGTTGGATCGCCTTTCTTGGGAATAGGCATAAATATGGATCTCTTCCAGTCAGCTGGCCAGAAAGCTGTCTTCCATATTTCTTGGCATAGATGAGTGAGCAACTCCAGTGCTGCATCTCTTTGTTGAAACATCTCAATTGATATTCCATCAATTCCTGGAGGCTTGTTTTCGCCAATGCCTTCAGAGCAGCTTGAACTTCTTCCTTCAGTACCATCGGTTCCTGATCATATGCCACCTCTTGAAATGGTTGAGTATCGACTAATTCTTTTTGGTATAATGACTCTGTGCATTCCTTCCATCTTCTTTTTGATGTTTCATGCATTATTTAATATTTTCGCCATGGAATCCTTCACTATAGTGCAACTTGAGGCTTGAATTTTTTCTTCAGTTCTTTCAGCTTGAGAAACGTGGAGCGTGTTCTTCCCTTTTGGTTTTCCACCTCCAGCTCTTTGCACATGTCATTATAGTATTTTACTTTGTCTTCTCGAGAGGCCCTTTGAAATCTTCTGTTCATTTCTTTTACTTCATCAATTCTTCCTTTTGCTTTAGCTGCTCACGCTCTAGAGCCAGTTTCAGAGTCTCCTCTGACATCCATCTTGGTCTTTTCTTTCTTTCCTGTCTTTTCAGTGACCTCTTGCTTTCTTCATGGATGATGTCCTTGATGTCATTCCACAACTCATCTGGTCTTCGGTCACTAGTGTTCAATGCGTCAAATCTATTCTTGAGATGGTCTCTAAATTCAGGTGGGATATACTCAAGGTCATATTTTGGCTCTCGTGGACTTGCTCTGATTTTCTTCAGTTTCAGCTTGAACTTGCATATGAGCAATTGATGGTCTGTCCCACAGTCGGCCCCTGGCCTTGTTCTGACTGATGATGTTAAGCTTTTCTACCGTCTCTTTCCACAGATGTAGTCAATTTGATTTCTGTGTGCTCCATCTGGCGAGGTCCATGTGTATAGTCACCGTTTATGTTGGTGAAAGAAGGTATTTGCAATGAAGAAGTCGTTGGTCTTGCAAAATTCTATCATTCGATTTCTGGCATTGCTTTTATCACCAAGGCCATATTTTCCAACTACTGATCCTTCTTCTTTGTTTCCAACTTTCACATTCCAATCGTCAGTAATTATCAATGCATCTTGATTGCATGTTCGATCAATTTTAGACTGCAGCAGCTGTTAAAAATCTTCTATTTCTTCATCTTTGGCCCCAGTGGTTGGTGCATAAACTTGAATAATAGTTGTATTAACTCGTCTTCCTTGTAGCCATATGGATATTATCCTATCACTGACAGCATTGTACTTCAGGGTAGATCTTGAAACTTTCTTTTTGACGATGAATGCAACACCATTCCTCTTCAAGTTGTCATTCCCAGCATAGTAGACTATATGATTGTCCAATTCAAAGTGGTCAATACCAGTCCATTTCAGCTCACTAATGCCTAAGATATTGATGTTTGTGTGTGCCATTTCATTTCTGATGATTTCCAATTTTCCTAGATTCATACTTTGTACATCCCAGGTTCCAATTATTAATGGATGTTTGCACCTCTTTCTTCTCATTTTGAGTCTTGCCACATCAGCAAATGAAGGTCCTCAAAGCTTTACTCCATCCATGTCATTAAGGTTGGCTCTACTTTGAGGAGGCAGCTCTTCCCCGGTCATCTTTTGAGTACCTTCCAACCTGGGGGGCTCATCTTCCAGCACTATATCAGACAATGTTCCACTGCTATTCATAAGGTTTTCACTAGCTAAATCTTTTCAGAAGCAGACTGCCGGGTCCTTCTTCCTAGTCTGTCTTATTCTGGAAGCTCAGCTGAAACCTGTCCTCCATGGGTGACCCTGCTGGTATCTGAATACTGGCGGGATAGCTTCCAGCATCACAGCAACACACAAGCCCCCATAGTACGACAAACTGACAGATAAGTGGGGGGGGGGGGATTGAAACATAGCAAATATATTTAAACCCATGCTTCCCTAATATGTTTTAAAAAAAGAAGCTTATTAGTCACCTTTGCACAATGATAGGGAACCAATTTGGTTTCTTAAAAACAAATAAAGATAAATACTGGTAAATAAAGATAAACACTGCAGCATCTATTGCTGTTTTTATGTGAACTAAAATGGGTAACCAAAGAGTGAATGTGGCAAAGTGTCTCTATAAAAGTATCCCATCTAACAAATGAAAAAGAAGTGACAGAGTTATAGCATCACCACTTTGCAACTATCCCCACAGATAAAGTGAATTAACCGATTGAGGCAATGGACACTAATAGCTATGACCATCAAAATAAGTAAATAAATAACCAGACTTCATGTGTCTCCTGATGAAGGAACATGTCACTACCTGTCATCTTGCCAAAGAGATCAAATCAGAGTCTGATCAAGTCTCCAAACTTAGCTGCCAATTTGCAGGAAGTATAATGGAAGAAGAGCATGCTGGACCACGCCATGAGTCTGCATTCAGCAAATTCCAGACTGTGAGAAACTCTGTAACTCAAACAGGTCCAATTCCTCGGCAGGTAAACTGTAAGGGAAAGAGAGGGGAGGTTGGGGATAGAAGGGACAGCAGAAAATTAAAAGAGACATACAAAATCGTCAAATTTAAAAAAAAAAGGCAAGACTAAAGTGTACTGTCTAGGGAGTCATATTTGAGGGATAAAACTATAAAAAAATGTAAGGAAGTTACCACTATAAAAGTCAGGGTGGTGGTTACTTTCAGGGGAGGGAGGGAATCCTGATTGGGCTGGGGCTCGTGGAGCAGCTTCTAGGTGGCTGCCAAAGTGCTGCTTTTGACCTGGGAGTTGATAGTCCAGTGGTAGAGTTCTTGCCATCCATGTGGGAGACCCAGGTTTGATTTCCAGCCAATTCACCTCATGCATAGCCACCAGCTCTCTGTCTCTGGAGGCTTGAGTTTTGCTATAATGCTGAACAGATTTCAGCAGAGCTTCTAGACTAAGACAACCTAGGAAGAAAGGCCTGGTGATCTACTTTTGAAAATCAGCCAGTGAAAACCATGTGGATCACAACGGTCCAGTCCACAAGTGATCACGGGGATGATGCAGAACAAGGCAGTGTTTTGCTTCATTGTGCGTGGGGTCACCATAAGTCAGGGCCGCAGCTAGATGGCAGCTAACAACAATTGGTTATAAGGATGTTCATGTAGTAATAATTAACTAAGGTAAGCGTGTGCACTGTGTATGTTTATCTCATATGTTTTACCATTAAAAAGGTTTTAAAAGCAAAAAAAACCAATCAATGATGTGACTTTCAAAGTTACCTTCCCCCTCAAAGAGTAAATTTGTTTTCACAGACAGGGTTAAGCCTTCAGGAAAAAAAGATACAGGGTCAGAATACGTCTGGGGGGAAGAATGCAACACATAATTAGTGCTATTCATGCAAGACCATGTCAAGAGAATTTCTTACGGAATCAATTTCTTGATATTGAGGGTTAAGACACATGTATCGTTAATGGGAGCTGCATACAGCTCAAGTAGTTAAATTAAGGAGAAAGACTATTAGTGGGAAGACTGTTCGTCTTGAGTTTTCTAGCCCTACCATACCGAGGTCATGCATTTCAAATGTCAGATCACAGCACTTTTTAAAAGTCGAATGTTCCAGAAATTTGGAATATCTACCAGAATTACTGATATAGCCTTGACTGGAGACTTACAAATTGGACTTGGCTGTGATTAGCCCAGCTGGATGGTTGAATTAAGACTCATTTGATTTCGCATATTATCAGCCTTGACAATCAGTTTTTAAGCTTATGCATTTCATTTGAAATATTTATATGAAAAATAAGTTATAATAACACTTTTAACAATATTTTATTGCATTTTTGGTGAACGTTTACACAGTAAATTTGGTTCCCATTTGACAATTTCTAATTGTTGATGAGTGACACTAGTTACATTTTTTACAATGTGTCAACGTTCTCTTTTATTGTGTGCTGGTTGTTCCATTCCCAGTATTCTAGTTTCCCTGCCCACTTATCTTCTCATCTTTGCTTTAGAGTAAATATAACAACATTTTATTTTGACGATTTATATCTACAGTTAAATATATTGTTACATTACTTGGAAAAGTGGGCTTACGGTTGTTGTTAGCTGCCACCAAGTCAGCCTGACTCATGGCAACGCCATCACAACAGAGCAAATGCTGCCTGGTTCTGTGCCATCTCTATGATCAGTTGCAGATCGGACTGTTGTGCTCCATAGGGTTATCGTTGGCTGATTTTTGGAAATAGATCACCAGCCTTTCTTCCTAGTCTGTCTTAGTTTAGAAGCCCTGCTGAAACCTATTCAACATCATAGCAACACACATGCTTCCACTGACAGAAAGGTGATGGCCGTGCACGAGGTGCCTCGGCCAAGGAATGAACCCGGGTCTCCCGCATAGAAGGCTAGAATTCTACCATGGTTAAAGCTGAAGGGTTTGCATGATCGGTGTAGCCTTTGAAGGAAGCAGGCAACAGGCCTGAAGTGTGCTTTTATTACTAGCAATCTAATTTACACCATTACCTTGGGTTAAGTATCCACTCGGGTGGACCGAGCACATGTTTGAATTGGATTAACAAGGTTATTCAAAACCTGAAATCACGAGGATGGAGAAATGCTATTCAGAGGGTCATCTTATTCTTTATTTTCAATTATATTTTTTTGTTGTTGTTTGCTCCAAGGTAAATTAAAAAGCTTTATTAAAATAAATACACCTCGCTTAAGAGCCTTCTCAGACTACACAGTATGTACATACCAACTAGGTGCTGTCAAATCGATTCTGACTCATGGCAATCCCATATGTGTCAGAGTAAAACTGTGCTCCATAGAGTTTTCAATGGCTGAGTTTTCATAAGTAAATTGCCTGTCTAAGGTCCAAATAGAGACCTAGGGATATTGATTTCTAGGGACCCTGCTACTAAGCATAGTTTTATTGCCTCTGAGATACCAGATCAATAGCACGCAACAGGATTTGAGGGTGGAAGCAAGGACTAAAAAGTACAAAAGGTGGAAACAGGTCGGATGACATTAGCTCATACTGTGCAGAGAAAAATAGAGAGAAGACTTTAAATAAACCCTTGAAAAGCAGCCCTAAGCAGGGGAAAAATGTGCATACAGGTACATTTGCCAGGGATTCACTTTTTATATTTTTCAGGTCCCTAAGTTAAGCTCCCGAGGTGGAGAAGTGGAGCAAGAAAGCCCAAGTCGAGGTTCTCAGAGGCAGGAAGGATCTTAGAGGTAATCTAGTTCAGGCCAACTCAGCCCCACCCTCACACAACATTCATGAATTTCTTATACAGCGTCTCTGACAAGCTGTCAGTCAGCTGCAGAATCAGGACCCAGAAGGAGGAACCTAGGAGACTTGAAGACAAGCAGCCTGAGCCAGCACCGAGAACAAAGATAAATGAAGTCTATCTTCCTGGCCTGACTACCAACCTAAAGGTTGGCAGTTTGAACCCACCCAGTGGCACTGTGGAGGAAATGCCTGGTGATTTGCTTTTTTATAGTTTATATCCTTAATTTCCCATTCAGTAAAATATTAATTGCCAATTTATTAAAGGTAAATAAATTGTGATCTCTTAGTACTGAAAATCTGAAATGTGTATTTTTAAAAGCCACTCTTTCTGCAAGTATTTAAAATATCGCACCTCTGCTGGCAAACCTGAAAATTATCAAGTATTTTATTTCCCTGTTTTTCATACCTCCACCCCCACCCCCACACCCCTTTCCCCTTAACATCCATCCAGCCTTTCTTAAAAGGTAAACACAGTTACTTGTATCCCAAACACAAAACACTGACAATGCTCCTTGGTAAACAAGGAAACCCGAGAACAGTCCAAGTCTACAGCTTTGCTCCCAAAGTGCGACCCAGGCTAAAGGACGTGGAGGATCAACGGGGAGAAGAAACAACCACTGGCCCTTACTGAGGCGTTCAGAATCCTCCTGAGAGCCCGTAACTGCTCGAGACTTTGCTGATGCAAGCCTGAAGAAAGTTTCAACAGGTCCTGCAGACAAGGATCAGAGAATAAGTCTCTGATTGATAGTTTTTCTATTTATTTCTACCAAGGCGACTGAAACCACGAAAGCCTTTTCATCAGAGAGGTTATCATAGATGTCAATTTCTTTTTCC
Organism: Loxodonta africana; assembly: GCF_030014295.1. Classification (NCBI taxonomy): domain Eukaryota; kingdom Metazoa; phylum Chordata; class Mammalia; order Proboscidea; family Elephantidae; genus Loxodonta; species Loxodonta africana. Next base: position 221,602,522 of record NC_087343.1, read on the forward strand.
TGTTTCTTTCTTTCTTCCTCATGTTTTTTGGCAGATGTACTTTTAGGTCTTCCTCTTCCTCGTCTGATATGATCTGAATGGCTGTTACTTCGAGACCTCTTTCTGTTTTCTAAATCCTTATTTACTGTAGAATGAAGTCTATCTTCCTGGCTTGACTACTAACCTAAAGGTTGGCAGTTTGAACCCAGCCAGTGGCACTGTGGAGGAAACGCGTGGTGATTTGCTTTCATAAAGATTACAGCTAAGAAAATCCTATGGAGCATGGTTTTACTCTATAGTACATGGGGTCGCCATAAGTTAGAATCAGCTTGATGGCAATGGGTTTGGTTCTTGGTTTAACCATTTGAGTGTGAACAATTCAGTGGTATTTATTACATTCACAAATACCACCTCTCTCTTGTTTCAAACATTTCCATCACCCCAAAAGAAAACCCTGTACCCATTAAGCAGTGGCTCCCTGGTCTTCCTTCCCCCATCCCCAGCCCCTGACAACTACCAATTTATTTACTGTCTCTATGGATTTACCGATCCTGGCTATTTCATATAAATGGAGTCACATAATATGTGGCCTTTTGTGTCTGCCTTCTTTCATTTAGCATAATGTTTTTGAGGCTAATCCACATTAACATGGATTTTTTTTTTTTTTCTCCTTATATTCTTCCCTTCCTCCATTTCAGGAAGGTAATCAGTCTCCTGGAATGTCTTGGTCCCAGTCAGAAAACAGAAGCTTCTGGGATTCAATAACTCTCCCGTCTTTCGTAAAAACCTAGGATTTTCTAAGAGTTTCTGTAGGGAGTGTTTTTGAGGGTAGCCAGGGGAGAGAGTAGGAAATTCTTCCATATTGTAAAGTTATAGGTTGTGACTTGGTGGGGGGAAGAATTAGGAAGAGCAAAGACCCTCAGAAAACTTGGTAGCAGCACCCAGGAGAGGGCAACCTCAATGGGTGAGGCCCCTAACAAGGCTGTTGTTATTAGGTGCCGTCGAGTCGGTTCCGACTCACAGTGACCCCGTGTACAACAGACCAAAACACTCTCCGGTCCTGCGCCACCCTCACAATCGTTGTCATGCTTGAGCTCATTGTTGCAGCCACCGCGTCAATCCATCTCGTTGAAGGCCTTCCTCTTTTTCGCTGGCCCTCTACCAAGCATGATGTCCTTCTCCAGGGCCTGAGCCCTCCTGATAACATGTCCAAAGGATATGAGAAGAAGTCTCAACATCCTCGCTTCTAAGGAGCATTCTGGTTGTACTGCTTTCAAGGCTAGCCTTGTATTACCAGGCAGAGAGTCCTGTGCCCCCACAGGCATGGCAAAGTCGGGTGGGGGGGACAAAAACCAGTTTCTCTGAAGTCGACTCTGACTCGTGGCAACCCCTGTGTGTCAGAGGAGAAACATACCCCATAGGGTCTTCAGTGACTGGTCTTTCGGAATCAGATCTCCAGGACTTTCTTCTGAGGCAACTCTGAGGGGACTTGAACCTCCAACCTTTCAGTTAGCAGCCAAGCACATTAACTGTTGGCACCAGCCAGGGACTCTACAGAAGGGAAAGAGGGATCTTAGAAGAAACCAGAGAGCAGCCTCAAATTCAGGGCCACAGAAGAAGCTGGACAAATGCAGGGATTACCAGGAGTAGGAGGAAGAAACGGAATGTGTGGCTAATTGCCTCCGTGAACAAATGCCTCTTTTCTCATGAGTCCAGAAGAATTGGATGTGACTGGCTACCATTATTGAATGTTTTTATCACAGATTCTATAGAATTCTGATCGAAGGGGAGAAAATGAAGAATTTCAAATTCCCATGGAATTCAGGCTTTCTGGAACCATTGAGGCTGAATGAACCCCTGAAACTATTGTCCTGAGGTAATCTTTAAACCTTAAACCAAAAATATCCCCTGAAGTCTTCTTAAAACCAAACAGTAGTTTAGCTTAACTAGTAAAGAATGTCTGCCTTGAGCATCGTACTCTTTTAAGATCTATCTATATGGGATCAAACTGATAACAGGAACTCAAAAGATTAGACAGGAACCTTAGGGGACAATGAGTTTATGTTAGTAAGGCAGAACAACTCAGAAAAGGAGGGTGAGAATGGCTGCACAATTCAAAGAATGTAATCAATGTCACTGAATTGTACAGGTAGAAACTGTCGAATTGGTGCTTGTTTTGCTGTGTGTATTCTCAACAACAATAAATAAAAAAAAAATTTTTTAAGAAAGAAAAAAAATTATGGACTATCCTTAAAATGGAGCCCTGATGGTGCAGTGATTAAGAGCTTGGCTGGTAACCAAAAGGTCAGCTGTTCAAATCCACCAGCCGTTCCTTGGAAACCCTATGGGGCAGTTCCACTCTGCCCTATAGCATCACTATGAGTCAGAACTGACTCCAGGGCAACCGGTTTTTTGGTAAAATGATTGCAGACAGCAACCATGCTGTAGAACACCATTCAGTAGCACTGAACAATACTCTGATTGTAAGTGATGAAGCAGTTTACAAAACTATATTATATAATCCAATTTTTTGGAATATTGGATGTGCATATAATAGTTAAGAAATACATAAGCGAGGTTGTCTAAGACAGAGGAGGTAATGAGTGCTATCACTTTATTTTATTTGCTCCTATTTTCTGATTTTTTTTCCTTAGAAAAAGTATGTTGCTATTGTAAGAAGGAAAAAAAATGAAGTTCTTTAACATCCAAAAAATTTTAGTAAGCCTATTTACTATAATAAGCCTGCTAAACTATGATAGGCATAAGAAAAGTGCCTAAAAATGTTCTTGGCTTCCCTTTATTGCACTGGTTCTCACTGCCAGAAATAAGAGAAAAATGTATTCATAGCAAACTCAGAGGTGGGTGTATGCCCTTACTCCCATTCTTCAGATTCCAGCTGGGTAATTGCCACCATCATCATCATCACCACTGCCACCTTGGGCACACCACGATTAATTCTCTCAGTAACTGGCACCCATTGAGTGTCAACCCCATATGAGGTGCTACTCCATTCCAGGAAACCCTTTGGCTGAAGGAAGCCTCAGGTATTAAATCCAATCAGTTGGAGAAAACGGACTTTTCCCAGAAACCGGTAAGGATAATGTTGTTTTCCCCAAATTCACTCTACACGCATGGGGTCGCCATGAGTTGGAATCCACTCAACAGCAACTGGTGGCTTTTGTGTCACCACACAGAGAAAGTCAGGAAATCACACATTGCTTTGAGTAACTCAGCTTGGCTGCGCAATGGCCCCAGGTGATCCACTCAGCTCCCAGCTCCTATTGGCTGGGAGGATTAGCCACAGGTTTGCTGGATGCACAAAACTGGGTTGCTTCCCCAGGAATGTCTCAAAGAAAATGCATGCATGTTTTTGAAATTTAAATTTGGTACAGAATCCTCTTAAATATAAATACAAAAAGAAAAGTCTTATTCTGGGGCTGGGAGCTTAGCTATCACTTGAGAGGTATGGTGTTTGATCTTTTGGAAAAATCAAAGTCTTTCAGTTCTGCTGAAAGCTCCAAACTGGAAAGAAAATGTACAAATAATTAAGACCAAAGGAACACCACTTTTGGGGGGCAATTTTAAATTTATCTTGTTTTTTCAGAGTAATATATGCACATGTTTAAAATGTCAAATAGTATCAATGAGTCTATAATAAAAAGTAAGAGTATTACCCCACTCCTCCCCACCCCTAATACTGCCCCACAGGAAAATTAACTTCTAACTTTTTAAATGTGTCTATATTTATTTCTTTATAGAATTACCTCTAAATACAAATCCTTAATTTGGCACACTTTTACTTATCAAATTCAAGCATTATCTAAAGGCCTCCTGCTACGAGAGATGAGATCTAAATTCACAAAAGTATTTTTAATTCTTTTTCCTCTTTCCTCCCTGTCTTAGTCATCTAGTACTGCTGTAATAGAAATACCACAAGTGGATGGCTTTAGCAAACAGAAATTTATTTTCTCACAGTCTAGGAGACTAGAAGTTCAAAATCAGGGTGCCAGCTCCAGGAGAAGGCTTTCCATCTCTGTCAGCTCTGGGGGAAGATCCTGGTACCAGTCTTCGCCTGGTCTAGGAGCTTCTCAGTGCAGGGATCTGCTCCAGGCACTTGTTTTTTGGTGGTATGAGGTCCCTATCTCTACTCACTTCTCTGTCATTTTATCTCATGTAAGAAAAAAAAAACTTTTTTTTTCTTTTTTTAAGATAAAAGGTCATTCGGGCCACACCCCAGAGAAACTCACCTTATTTCCAGTCAGGGCTGTGATCTGAGTAAGGGTGTTGCAACTCCCCATAAACCTTTTTAACATAAACTGATCTTGCCTCATTAACCACAGGCAGAGATTAGGATTTAAAACAGGTAAGAAAAGGGCGGAGCCAAGATGGCAGAATAGACAGATGCTTCCTTCGAGCCTTCTTTACAACACAGACCCGAAAAAATAAGTGGAACGAATATATTTGTGACAAGCTGGGAGCCCTGAACATCAAACGCAGGCATGGACAATGAACTGAGGGCCAGGGGAAGGAAGAGACTATTCAGAAGCAGAAAGGCGTTACTGGACCTGAATGGCGGTGAGCCCTCAGGCATCATTCCTGGAGCAGTGGTTGCGGTGGGCTGGTCCTAGCGCTCGGCCGCAGTTTTCTCAGGGAGAAGCAGCCAGCCACACAGCCCACTCACACCTCCGGAACCTGAGGAGAACAGTGCTCTCCGCAAAAGCTAAGTACTTGCAGATATTTTACCATGCACTGCCCCACCCCCAAGCCAGCTTCAGCGACTGAATCCCTAGGCCTCAGATAGACCCTCGTGAGCACCTGGAGCCGTCTTCCCGGCCTTGGGGAAGGAAATAAATTGCAACTGGGGGGAAAAGATAATTTCCAACTCCATTAACTGCGGGAGCTCAGGACAGAAGTGGCTCCTGTGTAGGCATAAACCATCTGTGGACCTTGAGCACCTTTCCCTTCTACATGGAGCTGTGTGGGCCTATTTCAGGAGAATAGGCCCTTGTTGGCAAACTGCAACCATTTCAGCAGTGCAGTGGAGAGATGGGTGTTTGGCGTTTGACATTGCTTTGCCTATTAAACAGGGTCCTCACCCGCTCACAACAGGGACCTAAGAACTGGTGGCTTCACTTGGTTTGCTCAACCACCAGCAACAGGGTTCCAGGGATAACTGGTACCTCCCAGTCCTTACAACAAAAACTTTGGGTGCCCATGATCCCTTTGCAGAGCCCACCCACCAGCATGGTCTAGGGAACAGAGACGTGTTTTCCTCAGAGAAACTTGGGGGTTGGTTCTCAGCCCCCTGCCTTGTGCGGAGCGTGACCCCCATCTGCAATCAGATACAGATATATACGCCAATCACCCTTGCCCCTCTAAAGCTGTAGGACAGAGCCTTTACCACACACTTGATATCAGCTACCTGGAAACCTGAGCTGAATTCATACAAGAAAACTGAATGGACTCCTAGACTGATATACCTGATAACAGCTCTAGCCAGCTGGGGACAGGACACCAGAGCTCCAAAGGTGAAAATAATCAAGCTAGCTCACTCAAGCAACCCATAGGGGTATACCAAAACAAAACAAAGCAAGCAGCTATGACACAGTAAGCAAGCATAAACTGATACAATAACTTATAGAGAAGCAGCTACAAAAAACCCAGGGACCAAAACACCTTCCCTGACTTCCCGAAATTGGAATAAAAATACAGAACCAGCTCCAGCCAAGCATATGAGATCCACAGTCTTGGTCTTTCATCCCTACAGGGAACAAGGTGGCTATTATAATGCAAAGGCAATTCGGATAGGGATCTGACTATAATTGTTTTAGCGGATTACTGGAAAGACAAGTTTCCCAGGTCTGATATCTCTGTGTATTAACAGAGCCCTCACTGACCCACAACGGGGAACTGAGGGCTGAAGCTCCCCCCAGACCACCTAGCCTCCTGCCTTAGGGATCTGAGGACGGTGACACCTACCAATCTGTAGAGGTACATGCATTCAGAGCCTAAGGTACAGCTGCAGAGCCCACCCACCAAAGTGCACTGGCACTTGGGGGAACCCTGTCAGGATCCTGCCCCCCTGGAGTGTGACCCCCTGCTGCTCCTAGAATATGGTGCACACAACTATCACCACTACTCCTCTAGGTGGATAGGTGACAGTCTACACCACACACCTGGTGACCCAAAATCAGAATCTACTCAAGAATAGTGAGTGGACTCTTAGGCTTATATATCTGGTAACAGCCCAAAGCAGCTGGTAATAGAACATAAGTGATTCAAGGGCTACAACAGTCAAGACAGAGCAATCCAGCAGCCCATCTACGTATATTGAAAGAAAACAAAACAAGACTCAGTGAGCAAATATAAAATAAATCATTACAATATCTTATAGATGGCTCGAAGACAGCAGTCAATATCAAACCACGTAAAGAAGCAGACCACGATTGCTTCTACAAATATCCAAATTAAAGAATCAAAATCTTTCCAAAATGGAGATACAATCCTGGAATTGCCAGATGCAGAATATAAAAAAATCTAATTTACAGAATGATTCAAGACATCAGGGATGACCTCATAAATGAAATAAGGCAATCTACAGAAAGAGCCAAGGAACACACTGATAAAGCAGTTGAAGAAATCAAAAAGATTATTCAAGAACATAGTGGAAAAATTAATAAGCTGCGAGAATCCATAGAGAGACAGCATTCAGAAATCCAAAAGATTAACAGTAAAATTACGGAATTAGACAACTCAATAGGAAGTCAGAGGAGCAGAATCGAACAATTGGAATACAGAGTGGGGGACATGGAGGATAAGGGAATTGACACCAATATAGCTGGAAAAAAATCAGATAAAAGAATTTTAAAAAATGAAGAAACCCTAAGAATCATGTGGGACTCTATCAAGAAGAATAACTTGCGTGTGATTGGGGTCCCAGAACAGGAAGGGATAACAGAAAATACAGAGAGAATATTTGAAGATCTGTTGGCAGAAAACCTCCCTGACATCATGAAAGATGAAAGGATATCTATCCAAGATGCTCATCGAACCCCATATAAGATTGATCCAAAAAGAAAATCACCAAGACATATTATCATCAAACTTGCCAAAACCAAAGATAAAGAGAAAATTTTAAAAGCAGCCAGGGATAAAAGAAAGGTCTCCTACAAAGGAGAATCAATAAGAATAAATTCAGACCACTCAGCAGAAACCACGCAGTCAAGAAGGCAATGGGATGACATATATAGAGCACTGAAGGAGAAAAACTGCCAGCCAAGGATCATATATCCAGCAAAACTCTCTCTCAAATATGAAGGTGAAATTAAAACATTTACAGATAAACACAAGCTTAGAGAATTTGCAAAAACCAAACCAAAACTACAAGAAATACTAAAGGAAACTCTTTGGTCAGAAAATCAATATCAGATACCAGCACAACACAAGGTCACAGAACAGAACATCCTGATATCAACTCAAATAGGGAAATCACAAAAACAAATTCAGATTAATTTCAAAAAGAAAAAAATGCTTAAAACAGGGGATCATTGAAGTCAATATGTAAAAGATCACAATAATCAAAAAGAGGGACTAAATACAGGAGGCGTAGAACTGCCATATGGAGAGGGAAACAAGGCGATATAGGTCGATACAAGTTAGGTTTTTACATAGAAAAATAGGGGTAAATATTAAGGTAACCACAAAGAGGTATAAAAACTGCATAACTCAAAATAAAAACCAAGAAAAACATAATGACTCAGCAAACATAAATTCAACAATTATGAAAATGAGGAACACACAATTTACAAAGAAAAACGTCTCAGCACAAAAAAGTGGAAAAATGAAACTGTCAATAACACACACAAAAAGGCATCAACATGACAGCACTAAACACATGCTTATCTATAATTACGCTGAATGTAAACGGACTAAATGCACCAATAAAGAGACAGAGAGTCTCAGACTTGATAAAGAAACACAATCCATCTATATGCTGCCTACAAGAGACACACCTTAGACTTAGAGACACAAACAAACTCAAACGTAAAGGATGGAAAAAAATATCTCAAGCAAACGACAATCAAAAAAGAGCAGGAGTAGCAATATTAACTTCTGACAAAATAGACTTCAAAGTTAAATCCACCACAAAGGATAAAGAAGGACACTACATAATGATTAAAGGGACAATAGACCAGGAAGATATCACCATATTAAATATTTATGCACCCAATGACAGGGCTGCAAGATACATAAAACAAACTTTAACAGAACTGAAAAGTGAGATAGACACCTCCACAATTATAGTAGGAGACTTCAACACACCACTTTCGGAGAAGGACAGGACTTCCAGTACGAAGCTCAATAGAGACACAGAAGACCTAATTGCTACAATCAACCAACTTGACTTCATAGACTTATAGAGAACACTCCACCCAACCGCTGCAAAGTATCCTTTTTCTAGTGCACATGGAACATTCTCTAGAATAGACCACATATTAGGCCATAAAACAAACCTTTGCAGAATCCAAAACATCGAAATATTACAAAGCATCTTCTCAGACCCCAAGGCCATAAAAGTGGAAATCAATAACAGAAAAATTAGGGAAAAGAAATCAAATACTTGGAAACTGAACAATACCCTGCTCAAAAAAGTCTGGGTTATAGAAGACATTAAGGAGGGAATAAGGAAATTCATAGAATGCAACGAGAATGAAAACACTTCCTATCAAAACCTCTGGGACACAGCAAAAGCAGTGCTCAGAGGTCTATTTATATCGATAAATGCACACATACAAAAAGAAGAACGAGCCAAAATCAGAGAACTGTCCCTACAACTTGAACAAATAGAAAGAGAGCAACAAAAGAATCCATCAGGCAAGAGAAGGAAACACAAATAATAAAAATTAGAGCTGAACTAAAAGAAATAGAGAACGGAAAAACAGTTGTAAGAATTAACAAAGCCAAAAGCTGGTTCTTTGAAAAAATTAACAAAATTGATAAACCATTGGCCAGACTGACAAAAGAAATACAGGAAAGGAAACAAATAACCCGAATAAGAAACGAGATGGGCCATATCACAACAGACCCAACTGAAATTAAAGGAATCATACCAAATTATTACAAAAAATTGTACTCTAACAAATTTGCAAACCTAGAAGAAATGGATGAATTCCTAGAAAAACGCTACCTACCTAAACTAACATAATCAGAAGTAGAACAACTAAATAGACCCATAACAAAAAAAGAGATTGAAAAGGCAATCAAAAACCTCCCAAAAAAAAAAAAAAGCCCTGGCCCGGACGGCTTCACTGCAGAGTTCTACCAAACTTTCAGAGAAGAGTTAATACCACTACTACTAAAGGTATTTCAAAGCATAGAAAATGATGCAATATTACCTAACTCATTCTATGAAGCCACCATATCCCTGATACCAGAACCAGGTAAAGACACCATAAAAAAAAGAAAATCGCAAACCTATATCCGTCATGAACATCCGTCATGAACATAGATGCAAAAATCCTCAACAAAATTCTAGCCAATAGAATTCAACAACATATCAAAAAAATAATCCACCATGACCAAGTGGGATTTATACAAAGAAATAAAGGGCATCCGAATTGGCAATGAAGAAGTAAAATTATCTCTTTTTGCAGATGACATGATCTAAGGAATCCTCCAGAAAACTACTGAAACTAATAGAAGAGTTTGGCAGAGTCTCAGGTTATAAGATAAACATACAAAACTCACTTGAATTCCTCTACATCAACAAAAAGAACATCAAAGAGGAAATAATCAAATCAATACCATTCACAGTAGCCCCCAAGAAGATAAAATACTTAGGAATAAATCTTACCAAAGATGTAAAAGACCTATACAAAGAAAACTACAAAGTACTACTGCAAGAAACTAAAAATGACCTACTTAAGTGGAAAAACATACCTTGCTCATGGATAGGAAGACTTGACATAGTAAAAATGTCTATTCTACCAAAAGCCATCTATACATACAATGCACTTCCAATCCAAATTCCAACGACATTTTTTAATGTGATGGAGAAACAAATCACCAACTTCATATGGAAGGGAAAGAAGCCTCGGATAAGTAAAGCATTACTGAAAAAGAAGCAGAAAGTGGGAAGCCTCACTCTACCTGATTTTAGAACCTATTATACAGCCACAGTAGTCAAAACAGCCTGGTACTGGTACAACAACAGGCACATAGACCAATGGAACAGAATTGAGAACCCAGATATAAATCCATCCACAGATGAGCAGCTGATATTTGACAAAGGCCCAGTGTCAGTTAATTGGGGAAAAGATAGTCTTTTTAACAAATGGTGCTGGCATAACTGGATATCCATTTGCAAAAAAATGAAACAGGACCCATACCTCACACCATGCACAAAAACTAACTCCGAGTGGATCACAGACCTAAACATAAAGACTAAAACAACAAAGATCATGGAAGAAAAAATAGGGACAATGCTAGAAGCCCTAATACAAGGCATAAACAGAATACAAAACATTACCAAAAATGATGAAGAGAAACCAGATAACTGGGAGCTCCTAAAAATCAAACACCTATGCTCATCTAAAGACTTCACCAAAAGAGTAAAAAGACCACCTACAGATTGGGAAAAAAATTTCAGCTATGACATCTCCGACCGGCGCCTGATCTCTAAAATCTATATGAATCTGTTAAAACTCAACCACAAAAATCACAAACAACCCAATCAAAAAGTGGGCAAAGGATATGAACACGCACTTCATTAAAGAAGATATTCAGGCAGCTAACAGATACATGAGAAAATGCTCTCGATCATTAGCCATTAGAGAAATGCAAATTAAAACTACAATGAGATTCCATCTCACTCCAACAAGGCTGGCATTAATCCAAAAAACACAAAATCATAAATGTTGCAGAGGCTGCAGAGAGACTGGAACTCTTATACACTGCTGGTGGGAATGTAAAATGGTGCAACCACTTTGGAAATCTATCTGGCGTTTTCTTAAAAAATTAGAAATAGAACTACCATACAACCTAGAAATCCCACTCCTCGGAATATACCCTAGAGAAATAAGAGCCTTTACACGAACAGATATATGCACACCCATGTTTATTGCAGCTCTGTTTACAATAGCAAAAAGCTGGAAGCAACCAAGGTGTCCATCAACGAATGAATGGATAAATAAATTATGGTATATTCACGCAGTGGAATACTGTGCATCGATAAAGAACAGTGATGAATCTGTGAATCATTTCATAACATGGAGGAACCTGGAAGGCATTATGCTGAGCGAAATGAGTCAGAGGCAAAAGGACAAATATTGTATAAGACCACTATTATAAAATCTTGAGAAATAGTATAAACTGAGAAGAACACATACTTTCGTGGTTACGAGGGGGGAGAGGGTTATTTACTGATTCGTTGGTAGATAAGAACTACTTTAGTTGAAGGGAAGGACAATTCTCAACACACGGAAGGTCAGCTCAACTAGACTGGACCAAAAGCTAAGAAGTTTCCGGGTAAATTGAATGCTCCGAAGGTCAGCGGAGCAAGTGCGGGGGTTTGGGGACTATGGCTTAAGGGGACTTCTAAATCAATTGGCATAATAATTCTATTATGAAAACATTCTGCATCCCACTTTGAAGTGTGGCATCTGGGGTCTTAAATGCTAACAAGCGGACATCTAAGATGCATAAATTGGTCTCAACCCACCTGGATCAAAGGAGAATGAAGAACACCAAGGTCACATGATAACTATAAGCCCAAGAGACAGAAAGGACCACATGAACCAGAGACTTACATCATCCTGAGACCAGGAGAACTAGATGGTGCCAGCCACAACCAATGACTGTCCTGACAGGGGGCACAACAGAGGACCCCTGAGGGAGCAGAAGAACAGTGGGATGCAGACCCCAAATTCTCATAAAAAAGACCAGACTTAATGGTCTGACTGAGACTAGAAGAATTCCGGCGGTCATGGGCCCCAAACCTTCTGTTGGCCCAGGACAGGAACCATTCCTGAAGACAACTCATCAGACATGGAAGGGACTGGACAATGGGTTGGAGAGAGATGCTGATGAAGCCTGAGCTACTTTTATCAGGTGGACACTTGAGACTGTGTTGGCGTCTCCTGTCTGGAGGGGAGATGGGAGGTTAGAGAGGGTTAGGAACTGGTGAAACTGTCACGAAAGGAGAGACTGGAAGGGCTGACTCATTAGGGGGAGAGTAAATGGGAGTATGGAGTAAGGTGTACATAAGCTTATATGTGGCAGACTAACTCGACTTGTAAACTTTGACTTAAAGCACAATAAAAATTATTTTTAAAAAAATGTTATAGCTTACTATATAAAGGCAGGCCAATCTCCATTCTGCCAACAAACCAAAAAAAACCCAAACCCAGGGCCATCGAGTCAATTCGGACTCATAGCGACTCTATAGGACAGAGTAGAACTGCCCCATAGAGTTTCCAAGGAGTGCCTGGCGGATTCAAACTGCGGACCCTTTGCTTAGCAGCTGTAGCACTTAACCACTATGCCACCAAGGTTTCTACAATATGCAAAGATATAGAGCAGATTAAAGGCTAGGAGGGCTGGAGGCAAAAAGCGTGGGGAGTAATTGCTAAAAACAAAGCAACAGAAACAAAACGAATACTCAAAACCAAATGAAAAGGAACCTACGAAATTCTACCATATACTGTTAATATTGTATTTAAAATATGTGATATTTTACTGTATAAAGGCAGGCCAACCACCATTCTGCCAACAAAAGAGTATATAATTACTACAAAATGTGGTTGTACCAGAAGAACTAGATGGTGCCCGGCTACAACCGATGACTGCCCTGACAGGGAACACAACAGAGAACCCCTGAGGGAGCAGGAGAGCAGTGGGATGCAGACCCCGAATTCTCATAAGACCTGACTTAATGGTCTGACTGAGACTGGAAGGACCCCGGTGGTCATGGCCCCCAGACCTTCTGTTGCCCCAGGACAGGAACCGTTCCCAAAGCCAACTCTTCAGACATGGATTGGACTGGACAATGGGGTGGAGAGGGATGCTGGTGAGGAGTGAGCTTCTTGGATCAGGTGGACACTTGAGACTATGCTGGCATCTCCTGCCTGGAGGGGAGAGGAGAGGGTGGAAGGGGTTAGAAGCTGGTGAAATGGACATGAAAAGAGAGAGTGGAGGGAGGGAGCGGGCTGTCTCATTAGGGGGAGAGTAATTGGGAGTGTGTAGCAAGGTGTATATGGGTTTTTGTGTGAGAGACTGACTTGATTTGTAAACTTTCACTTAAAGCACAATAAAATTATTTAAAAAAACGATACCAGTAAATTCATACATATCAATAATTACGCTGAATGTAAAAGGACTAAATGCACCAATAAAGAGACAGAGTGGCAGAATGGATTAAAAAACAAGATCCGTCTATATGCTGCCTACAAGAGACACACCTTAGACTTACAGACACAAACAAACTAACACTCAAAGGATGGAAAAAACAAACAACAATCAAAAAAGAGCAGGAGTGGCAATATTAGTTTCTGACAAAATAGATATTAAAGTTAAATCCATCAGAAAGGATAGGGAAGGACACTATATAATGATTAAAGGGACAATACAGCAAGAAGATATAACCGTATTAAATATTTATGCACCCAATGACAGGGCTGCAAGATACATAAAACAAACTATCACCATTGAAAAGTGAGATAGGCAGCTCCACAATAATAGTAGGAGACTTCAACACACCACTTTCTGTGAAGGACAGGACATCCAGAAAGAAGCTCAACAAAGACGCGGAAGATCTAAATGCCACAATCAACCAACTTGGCCTCGTAGACATATACAGAACACACCACCCAACAGCAACCAAGTATACTTTCTTTTCTAGTGCACATGGAACATTCTCTAGAATAGACCACATATTAGGTCCTAAAGCAAGCCTTAGCAGAATTCAAAACATTGAAATATTACAAAGCATCTTCTTTGACCATAAGGCCATGAAAGTGGAAATCAATAACAGGAAAAGCAGGGAAAAGAAATCAAACACTTGGAAACTGAACAATACCCTGCTCAAAAGAGACTGGATTATAGAAGACATTAAGGATGGAATGAAGAAATTCATAGAATCCAAAGAGAATGAAAACACTTCCTATCAGAACCTTTGGGACACAGCAAAAGCGGTGCTCAGAGGCCAATTTATATCAATTAATGCACACATGCAAAAAGAAGAAAGGGTCAAAATCAAAGAACTATCCCTACAACTTGAATAAATAGAAAGCGGGCAACAAAAGAAACCCACAGGCACCAGAAGAAAACAACTAATCAAAATTAGAGCTGAACTAAATGAAATAGAAAACAGAAAAACAATTCAAAAAATTACCAAGACCAAAAGCTGGCTTTTTCAAAAAACCAACAAAATTTTGATAAACCATTGGCCGAACTGACAAAAGAAAAACAGGAGACAAGCAAATAACCCCAATTAGAAATGAGATGGGCGATATTACAACAGACCCAACTGAAATTAAAAGAATTGTATCAGATTACTATGAAAAACAATACTCAAACAAATTTGAAAACCAAGAAGAAACGGATGAATTCCTAGAAACACACTACCTACCTAAACTAACACAAACAGAGGTAGAACAACTAAATAGACCCATAACAAAAGAAGAGATTGAAAAGGTAATCCAAACCTCCCCCCCCCCGCCCCCAAAAAAGCCCTGGTCCAGACAGCTTCACTGCAGAGTTCTGTCAAACAGTCAGAGAAGAGTTAACACCACTAGTACTAAAGGTATCTCAGAGCATAGAAAAGAATGGAATACTACCAAACTCATTCTATGAAGCCACCATATCCCTGATACCAAAACCACATGAAGACACCACAATAAAAGAAAATTATAGACCTATTATCCCTCATGAATGTAGATGCAAAAACCCTCAACAAAATTCTAGCCAATACAATTCAACAACATATCAAAAAAATAATTTACCATGACCAAGTGGGATTCATACTAGCTATGCAGGGATGGTTCAACATTAGAAAAACAATTAATGCAATCCAACACATAAATAAAACAAAAGACAAGAATCACATGATTTTATCAATTGATGCAGAAAAGGCATTTGGCAAAGTTCAACACTCATTCATGATAAAAACTCTCATCAAAATAGGAATAGAAGGAAAATTTCTCAACATAATAAAGGGCATTTATACAAAGCCAACAGCCAAAATCACCCTAAATGCACAGAGCCTGAAAACATTCCCATTGAGATCGGGAAGCAGACAAGGATGCCCTTTATCACCACTCTTATTCAACATTGTGCTGGAAGTCCTAGCCAGAGCAATTAGGCAAGATAAAGAAATAAAGGGCATCCAGATTGGCAAGGAAGAAGTCAAAGTATCTCTATTTGCAGATGACTTGACCTTATACACAGAAAACCTTAAGGAACCCTCCCGAAAACTACTGAAACTGATAGAAGAGTTCAGCAGAGTATCGGGATACAAGATAAACATACAAAAATCAGTTGGATTCCTCTACACCAACAAAAAGAACATCGGAGAGGAAATCGCCAAATCAATGCCATTTACAGTAGCCCCCAAGAAGATAAAATACTTAGGAATAAATCTTATCAGAGGTGTAAAAGACTTATACAAAGAAAACTACAGTACACTTCCCCAAGAAAGCAAAAGGGACTTACATAAGTGGAAGAACATACCTTGCTCATGGATAGGAAGACTTAACATTATAAAAATGTCTATTCTACCAAAAGCAATCTATACATTTAATGCAATTCTGATCCAAATCCCAATGAGATGGAGAAACAAATCACCAGTTTCATATGGAAAGGAAAGAGACCCCGGGTAAATAAGGCATTACTGAAAAAGAAGAACAAAGTGGGAGGCCTTACTTTACCTGATTTTAGAACCTATTATACCACCACAGTAGTCAAAACAGCCTGGTGCTGGTACAACAACAGATACATGGACCAATGGAACAGAATTGAGAATCCAGATATAAATCCATCCACATATGAGTAGTTGATATTTGACAAAGGCCCCAAAACAGTCAAATGGGGAAAAGACAGTTTTTTTAACAAATGGTGCTGGCATAGCTGGATATCCATCTGCAAAAAAATGAAACAAGACCCATACCTCACTCCATGCACAAAAACAAACTCAAAATGGATCAAAGACCTAAATATAAAATCTAAAACAATAAAGATCATGAAAGAAAAAATACGGTCAACCTTAGGAGCCCTAATACATGGCATAAACAGTATACAAAACATTATAAAGAACGTAGAAGAAAAACTAGATAACTGGGAGCTCCTAAAAACCAAACACTTAAATGCTCATCCAAAGGCTTCACCAAAAGAGTAAAAAGACTGCCTACAGACTGGGAAAAAGTTTTTAGCTATGACATTTCTGATCAGCACCTGATCTCTAAAATCTACATGATACTGCAAA
The DNA here is from genome assembly GCF_030014295.1 of Loxodonta africana. Classification (NCBI taxonomy): domain Eukaryota; kingdom Metazoa; phylum Chordata; class Mammalia; order Proboscidea; family Elephantidae; genus Loxodonta; species Loxodonta africana. Next base: position 221,618,978 of record NC_087343.1, read on the forward strand.
AACTCAACTGCAAAAAGACAAATAACCCAATTCAAAAATGGGCAAAAGATATGAACAGACACTTCACTAAAGAAGACATTCAGGTAGCTAACAGATATATGAGGAAAAGTTTGCGATCATTAGCTATTAGAGAAATGCAGATCAAAACTACAATGAGATTTCATCTCCAAAAAGGCTGGCATTAATCCAAAAAACACAAAATAATAAATGTTGAGAGGCTGTGGAGAGATTGGAACACTACTACTCTGCTGGTGGGAATGTCAAATGGTACAACCACTTTGTAAATCAATTTGGTGCTTCCTTAAAAAGCTAGAAATAGAACTACCATAGGATCCAGCAATCCCACTCCTTGGAATATATCCTAGAGAAATAAGGGCCTTTATACGAACAGATATAGGCACACCCATGTTTATCGCAGCACTGTTTACAACAGCAAAAACATGGAAGCAACCAAGGTGTCCATCAACAGATGAATGGATAAATAAATTATGGTATATTCACACAATGGAATACTACGCATTGATAAAGAAGAGTGAGGAATCTGTGAAACATTTCATAACATGGAGGAACCTGGAAGGCATTATGCTGAGTGAAATTAGTCAGATGCAAAAGGACAAATATTGTATAAGACCACTATTATAATATTTTGAGAAATAGTTTAAACTGAGAAGAAAACATTCTTTTGTGGTTTTGGGGTGGGAAGGAGGGAGGGTGGGAGAGGTGTATTCACTAATTAGATAGTAGATAAGAACTACTTTAGGTGAAGGGAAAGACAGCACACAATACAGGGGAGGTCAGCACAATTGGACTAAACCAAAATCAAAGATGTTTCCTGAATAAACTGAATGCTTCGAAGGCCAGCGTAGCAGGGGCAGAGTTCTGGGGACCATGGTTTCAGGGGACACCTAAGTCAATTGGCATAATAAAATCTATTAAGAAAACATTCTGCATCCCACTTTGAAGAGTGGCGTCTGGGGTCTTAAACGTTAGCAAGCAGCCATCTAAGATGCATCAATGAGTCTCAACCCACCTGGATCAAAGGAGAATGAAGAACACCAATGTCACACAATAACACTATGAGCCCAAGAGACAGAAAGGGCCACATGACCCAGTGACTACATCATCCTGAGACCAGAGGAACTAGGTTGTGCACGGCGTAGCCGATGACTACCCTGACAGGGACCACAGCAGAGATCCCCTGGGGGAGCAGGAGAGCGGTGGGATGCAGACCCCAAATTCTCATAAGGCCAGACGTAATAGTATGACTGAGACTAGAAGGACCCCGGTAGTCATGGCCCCCAGACCTTCTGTTGCCCCAGGACAGGAACTATTCCCGAAGCCAACTCTTCAGACATGGATTGGACTGGACAATGGGTTGGAGAGGGATGCTGGTGAGGAATGAGCTTCTGGGATGAGGTGGACACTTGAGACTGTGTTGGCATCTCCTGCCTGGAGCGGAGATGAGAGGGTGGAGGGGTTTAGAGCTTGCAAAAAGGACACGAAAAGAGAGAGTGGAGGGAGAGAGCAGACTGTCTCATCAGGGGGAGAGTAATTGGGAGTGTGTAGCAAGGTGTACGTGGGTTTTTGTGTGAGAGACTGACTTGATTTGTAAACTTTTACTTAAAGCACAATAAAAATTATTTTGAAAAAACAGGTAAGAAAATTAACATCAAATCACAAAATGGTGGACAACCACACAATACTGGAAATCATGGCCTCGCCAAGTTGACACATTTTTTTAGGGGACAGAATTCAATTCATGACACTCGCAGTACAGTTATGGCTTTTTTGTTGTTGTTGTGGTTCCTTTGTAAATTGCCTTTATACAAAAAAAGAAAGCAAAAAAAACCCAAACCAGCTGCTGTCGAATTGACTCCGACTCATGGTGATCCCATGTGTGCCAGAGTAGAGCTGTGCTCTGTAGGGTTTTCAGTGGCTGTTTTTTGGGAGTAAATCACCAGAGGTGCCTCTGGGTGGATTTGAACCTCCAAGTTAGCAGGTTCAAGTTAGCAGCCAAGCATGTTAACTATTTGTGCTACTCAGGGACTCAGGTGCCTCTAAAGTTTCTAATAATTTATCTTCTTCTTTAATCAACTATGGACTCTTCTCATGACTTTCTACTTCTTAAAATGAGTATATGAATGCCCCTCCCTTTCCTTCACTTCTTCTTCCTCTTAATAGCTTTCATATACATTTACTTTTCTTTTTTTTTAATTTTCAAGTTTAACGATATACACATTTTGTTCTGTAACCATAATTGTGCTTGGTTAATTCTGAAATATAAAAATCAATAATATCAAATATAATGCTATAACTAATTTCCTTTCTGTGTGGATTTTGTACAGATTCTGTTTTTTTTCTGGTGTGTTTAATAGTCTCGCTCTCTCCCTACCTCCCTCCCTCTCTACTACAGAATAATCGGATCAAATCCCTGTCATAAGTCAGGGACTACCTGTATATGGAATCTTATTTCTTTCCTTCTGCTCCTTTTATAGAGCCCTTTTGCTGTAGGCTAATCACTGTCTAATTAATTATGTTGCAGAACTATCATCCTGGATAAGACCAGATCTTCCTGGACCTTAAGTCTTCTTTCGGTTCATTCCCTTGTTTTGCTGGAACACATCCTCCAATAACTTTGTCACAAAGGTAAAACTAGAAATAAACCTTCTGAGTTCTTGCATAATCTGTATCCACACTTGGTTGACAATTTTGTGCATTTAGAATTCTAGGCTGTAAATAATTTTACCTGAAAATTTGGAAGACTTTCCTCTTTGTCTTGTATCATTCAGTGTTGCTGATAAGAATTCTGCTGCCAAACTGACTCCGAACCTTTGTAGATGAACAGTTTTTACTCTCTGGGGGGCTTTTAGAGTCTTCTATTAATTGCTGAAGGTCCCTGGGTTGTGCAGATGGTTTACACTCATCTTCTAACCTAAAGGTTGGAGTTTTGAACCCACCCAGTGGTGCCATGGAACAAAGGTCTGGTGATCTGCTCTGTAAAGATCACAGCCAAGAAAATCTTATGGAACAGTTCTACTCTGTAACACATGGGATCACCATGAGTCAGAATCAAATGGACTGCAGTGTGTTTGGTTTTTTATTAGTTGCTGCATTTTTGAACCTTCACAACAATGTGTCGTAATGTAGTTTTTTTTCTTTCTCATCCATATGTTAGGATCAAGGAATCATGTCACCCCAAGGACACGTGTCTTCTTCAGCTCTAGGAAATGATATTCTAATATTTCTTCAGAATTGATTACCTTGTGTTTTCTTTGTTCTCTCTGAAAATCCTGTTAATTGTATTTTGGATTCTTAAATTGATCCTCTTCGTCTCTTAGGTGCTTGCGTCTATTCCAGTCCCTTTGTTCTACTTTGTAAGAGATCTCCCTGACTTCATTGTTATATTTCCTGTTGAATTTTGTGATTTGAAAATCTTTTCTTTTCTTTCCACAAGATCTTTCTTGTTCTTTGATTGCCCTTTTTAAAAATGACACCCTTATTACTCAACCATAAAGAGAAACAAAGTCTTGATACGTTCCACAACATGGATGAACCTTGTACACATCATGCTGAGTGAAATAAGTTAGTTGCAAAAGGACAAATCCTGTATGATCATGCTTATGTGAAATAAGTAAATGTATAGAAAAAACAAAGATCATCAGTGGCTACCAGGGGTGGGAGGAAGAGAGAAAGGAGGAGTTTTTGCTTAGGGGGCATTGAGTTTGTATTCACGGCAGCGGAATATTTTGGAAAAGGATAGTGATTTGTGGGCGCAGCAGGAAGAATGTAATCAATGTCACTGAATTACACTTGTAGAAGTTGTTGAATTGGCTAATGTTTTGTTGTGCATGTTTTTACCACAATAAAAATAGTAAAAAAAAATAAAAATACAGCATCTGTTTATGTATTATGGATTTTATGTCTCCTCAAATCTCTCTGAGGACACCAATCAGAGTTTTTTAAAAGTTCACTTTCACTCCTTCAATTATTTGTTTCCTCCTCAGTCATTTTCTTCTGCTTGTTTATCTTGGTCTTTCTTCTTCACATTGCACACTTTCCTCAAACATCAGTACCCCCTCATTGTCCATCCATATTTTAAGCTCACAGTCGCAAAGCGCTGTGTCTGTAACTGAGGCTCCTCTTCTGGAAGATTTCACTCCAGCCTGAGCAGGATGGAAATAATCCTGGCCATGAGGGCCCCAGAGTGCAGTACATCCAGGCACCAGCCCTTGCTAGCTGTCCTGGTACTCCTCAGAAAAACTGTTCAGTTTCTTTGGTGAAGAATTCTTTGCTTTTCTGCCGGAGAGGTAAACATCTGGCTGTTGGCTGTTCTGTGCTCAAAGGGTAGGAAGAGGTTTGTCAGGACTCAGCTCTTAGTAAATCCTCCCACATCTCACTCCCACACTCAAAGAGGTGTCTAAGATTCTACGGGGCAGATAAGAGACAGAAGTGAAGATGAACAATTGGGGGGTCTCTCCCAGTAGCATTCCCTCCTGGGGCTCCTTTCTACTGGTTTATCAGTTCCCATGGCTCCACTTGCTTTCATCTTTAGGAAATGCATAGAAAGCTGTCATTCCTTGATTGCCCCCTTCCAATTCTCTTTGTGATAGTAAGCTAATACGTGTTTTTTATTCTCTTACTCTCTTTTTAATAGGAACTTGAAAGCAAGAGAAATGAAACATATGGGCTCAAACCGGAAGCCACTTTCTGAGGTAATCAACTCATGAAAAAGAATAAGACTTCTGTGGCCATGAACCAACATGATGGTTGGTTGACTGGTGCAGGAAACAATTTCCAGGAGGTTGGAAACAAGGGAAGTTGAATATCAGTGGATTTTCTTGGAAATTTTGGTGAACTCTCACTAAAAATGTCAGCTAATCTGCTGTGCTTGTAATATGCATATGGGAAGAATTCTCCCAATACTTTGCCTCCGTTCCTTTCCTTCTAGCCCACTCATGGAACAAATGCTGCCTTGCGAAATGCAATCCGTGAGGTAGGAAAGATGAGCTGGACTAGTCCCAATCCATTCAATATGATCAGCTTTCTTAAGTTCCTCCCAAATGGAAGATGCATTCCATTTCTCCCAGAGTGGCTAAGCCATAGCAACCTCCTTGGGTTACCACATGTCCTGCTCCAAGGGGCTGGAGAGCCGTGAGCCCGCCTCTTCACTGGTTCACAGGGAAACGGAGAAGGTTACGCTGAGAACCAGCAGCTGTAAAGGTTTCCCTGAGGAGCTAGCATTCCTGGGCCTACAGAGAGTTGTGCAGTTTTCCTTTATGCATTTTTAATCAATTCTAAGCTACTTACAAATATGTGAAATTACCTTTTGCACTTCGCTTTGTAATAAGATTTAATGGCTCTGCTACCATCCTCTGGGCGAACATTGATAATCTGATTCACTGATTTAGAATTTTGCTTTGGCCATGGAAGAGGGCATAAACTCAGAGGAAGGCATTTTTAGTTTTTTTTTTTAAGGAAATCACAAGCTGGAATAATTTTAACCTTCAAAGTATCCCCAATGCTAAAGAATGGTGCATCTTATCTATTTGCCACATAGTCTGATTAAAATATAGGAGAACAAGCACTAGGCAACATCAACTCCTTTTTCTTGAAAACGTTTCACTGATTACCTCGAGCAGAGAGACCCAGAAGCACCTAAAAAGGTCATCTAATCCATTTGCAAATATTAGACATGGAAAGTTCTCCAAGTGTCCTTGGAGAGCCTCTCCCAACTTGTCAATCATTTAGAGGACTGCCTGTTCCCATCACCCTGGTATACGATGACCAAGTTGTTCCATAACAAATAATAATAAATACTGTTAATATGTTTCATGTGCTTGTTAATATGTTTCACATGCTCGTTAATATGTTTCATGCACTCATTCTGTGCCTGGCACTGATCTAGGTGCCACGAAAAATAAAAATAACCCTTTATGTTGAGTTGACTCTGACTTGGGGCAATCCCACGCGTTACAGAGCAGAACTGAGCCATAGGGTTTTCTTGGCTGTAATCTTTACAGAAGCAGATCCCCAGGCCTTTCTTCTGCAGCATGGCTGGGTGGGTTTGAACTGCTAACCTTTAGGTTAGCACAAACTGTTTGTACAACCTAGGGACCTCTAAGTGCTATAAGTGCTATACATCCTTATAAAAACTGCATGAGAGAGGTAATATGGGGATCCCCATCACAGATATTGAGACAGAGGCAGAGGGTTGCATGTTCTCCTTGAGTGTGTCAGGGAGCTACAGTGCCCATGTGTATTGGGAAGGGACCCATAGACACACACCTTCCTGTGAATATTGCTACAAACCTTTTAGCTTGACTTTCTGCAGACTGACAAGTCCCCACTACTCCAACCATGCTAGTGCTAGGCGGGCCCTCTTATTGCTTTCCCATGCAAGGTGGTATGGATTGAGTTAAACCAAAAAAAACCCATATCCAATGATGTCCAGTCGATTCTAACTCATAGCAACCCTATAGGACAGTGTAGAAATGTCCCATAGGGTTTCCAAGGAAAGGCTGATGGGTTCAAACTGCTGGCCTTTTGGTTAGCAGCCAAGCTCTTAAACACTGTGCCACAAGAGCTCCACGAATTGAACTGTGTCCCCCCCGCAAAAGATATGTTAAAGTCCTAACCCCTGGTACCTGTGAATGCAACCTTGTTCAAGAACAGGGTCTTTGAAGATGTTATCTGTTAACAGGAGGTCATATTGGAGTAGGGTGGATCCTAACTTAATAGAGTGGTATCCTTATAAAAGAGAAGGGATACAGAGACGCATAGCGGGAAGAACTCCAAGGAACACCAAGGAAGGTCTGGGGCTATAAGAAACTAGAAGAAACAAACAAGCAAAAGAAGGATCTTCCTATAGAGCCTTTGGAGAAAGCATGACCCTGCCAACATCTTGATTTCAGGCTTCTAGCCTCCCAATCCATGAGACCATAAATTTCTGTTCTTATAAGCCACCCACCCAGGGGCTCCGTGGGAGGAAAGACCAGAGATTGGCTCCCATAAACATTACAGCCTAGGAAACCCTATGGGGCAGTCCTACTCTCCTATATGGTTGCTCTGAGCTGGAATCAAGTTGACAGCACACAACAACAACATGACACAAAAGGCAGGCAAGAGACTTGGGGTGCTCAGGGCCACTGCATCAAGTGCCTTCCCATGTCCAAGACTTTTTCCCAGCATGCCCACCCAGTCTCTCAGTGTGCTGTTGAGCAGATTCCAACTCACGTATATTAAAAAAAAAAAAAAAGTGTATAAGTAAGGTTGGATGAAGTGGGCATGACAAGATTCTGGCTCTTGATTTAGTAGCTGGGGAGGTTGTGAGTAGTGCCGGGAGGCATTAGCACATGCCAAGGGGTGGGAAGAGAATGTCAGTGGAACAGGAGTGAGTAAAGCCAAATGCCAGCACCTCCAGCTGGCAGTGCTGGCCTAGTGTGCCCAAGCTGCCTCCTGGGGAGGGCTGTGGAGACAAAGGATTTCTGTGTGAGAGGGCTTCTCCAGCTATAAAACTATCTCCCTGTGACAGGGAAAGGTCACTTGTGGAAGACAAGTGTTACTGAAGTCATCCTCTCGGGCACTGCTCATCCTCAACAGTACGTGGTGAAGTTAGTGCCCAGAGGATTTGGCAGAGAAGGTGGAGGAGAGAAACAGGGGCCCTGTCAGACCAGGACAAAAGTACAGACAGCAGGGTGGGAAGGAGGGGATTGGCGAAATGGCCAGCTGAGCTGGCAAATCTTTTTGGAGGAAGCTTGCTTTCCATGATAAATAATCTGCCAGAAAGCACAGCCCCTCCAACAATCTCTCTCTGCTCTGTGAGCAATTGTCCACCAAATGCATGCTTTCCAGAAAACCATTGAGGGGCTTGGGGTCTCAATTACTATTATTAAAGAAAACCATCTACTTAGAAACACAACTCATGCAGAACATTTGCACAGTACACTTGCACACTGAGAATGGACGAAATGCTGGGAGTGGCGGAGATGCAGAATGCCTCTGCAGAAGGGGAGTTTGGGGCTCCCATAACCACATCCTTGGTAGGAATCGCAACAATACAAGAATAAGAAAACCACTCTCTCCTGCCAAAAACTTGAACATGCAAGCCAATACCATGGACTCACTCAGGCATTTTGCAGAACCTCTCCCACTTTAAAGGGCTGACAATTTGTCTAGCAGAGAGAATATTGCCTTTACAAGGGAATGGATAGAAAGGCAGCGGTGTCCCTAGGGAGGTATGGGGGTGCGGATCGCACCGGATGACACTGTCAGAGGGGGTGATACCAAAAAAGACTATCAATAAAAAGTTCGTGCAGTGTTTCAGCAGGAATTTATTGTTTTTTGTAATAATATCCCTGCCAGTTTTAACTGGTTATAACAACAAAACATTTTTTGTAAGCCCAGCTTACATGTATCAATATACCTACAAGGCTAAAACTTAATGCTGATTTACTTTTTGAACTTTCTAATGCACTGTAACAGAGCCGTCATTATTACCCAATTACAATGACGCTTCAGGTCACATTGTGTCACACGCACATGCTACAAGCATGCACTGTTGTTTTTTCCTTGATGCTAATTTTCTGGTGTCTAAGCAACAGCATGATAAACGGAGAAAAGCTCGAAGTTGACAAGGATTTCATTTTACTTGAATCAACATCCACAGAAGCAGTAGTCAAGAAATCAAAAGATGCATTTCATTGGGCGAATCTGCTGCAAAAGACCTCTTTAAAGTGTTGAAAAGCAAATATATCACTTTGAAGACTAAGGTGTGCCTGACCCAAGCCATGGTGTTTTCAATTGCTTCATATGCATGTGAAAGCTGGACAATGAAAAAGGAAGACCGAAGAAGAATTGATGCCTTTGAATTGTGGTGTTGCCAAGAATATTGAACATACCATGGACTGCCAAAAGAACGAACAAATCTGTCTTGGAAGAAGTGCAACCAGAATGCTCCTTAGAAGCAAGGATGATGAGACTACATCTCACGTACTTTGGGCATGTTATCAGGAGGGATCAGTCCCTGGAGAAGGACATCATGGTTGGTAAAGTAAAGGTTTATCAAAAAAGAGGAAGACTCTCAACAAGATGGATTAACATGGTGGCTGCAACAATGAGCTCAGGCATAAAAAGGGTTATGAGGATGGCACAGAACCAGGCCATGTTCCATTCTGTTGTACATTGGGTCACTATGGGTCAGAATTGACTCCACAGCACCTAACAGCAACAGCAATAGGTTGGAAGTCCAAATTTAGGGTGTCAGCTCCAGGGGAAGGCTTTCTCTTTCTGTTGGCTCTGGAGGAAGGTCCTTCTCATTAATCTTCTACTGGTCTAGGAGCTTCTCTGCACAGGAACCCTGTGTCCATAGGACGCGCTCTGCTCCCAGCGCTGCTTTTTTGGTGGTATGTGGTCCCCCTGTCTCTCCACTGGCATCTCTTTTATATCTCAAAAGAGATTGGCTCAAAACACAATCCAATCTTGTAGATTGAGTCCTGCCTCATTAACATAACTGCCGCCCATCCCATCTCATTAACATCACAGAGGTAGGATTTACAACACATAGGAAAATCACTTCAGATGACAAAATGGTGGAGAATCACACAATACTGGAAATCATGGCCTAGCCAAATTGATACACATATTTTGGGGGGACACAATTCAATTCATTAGAAAGACTGTGCTATTTTGGTGAATATTTAGTCAACTCACTAATTTTTTTCTCTTTTGAACAGCCCAGATCTGAGAGCAAATTTTGGCATCACAGGTGAGTAGGGGTATTGTTCAGGGGTATAACTAAGAAAAAACTATAAAACAAAAAGGATAAAAATGACAGCCAGGTTTGTGCTAGGTGAACTCCTATTACGGTTGATGTGCATTATCACAGCAACAATGCCAGAGTAGACCATTAAACAGATCAGACACCTGAAGCTCCTTAAATTTTATAAAGACATTCAGCAAAACCTTGGCTCCTGTGATTGCCCAGCACCCTGGGACTCCTGGTTGTACATGGTTAAACACTCAGCTGCTAAACTGAAAGGAAGATGGTTCGAATCTACCAGTGGCTCCACGGGAGAAAAGACCTGGAGATCTGCTCTGCAGGGCAGTTCTGTGCTGTCGTAGAGAGTCACCATGAGACAGAATCAACTCGATGGCATACCACAAACAAAACAAAATATGTCCAGTGAACCAGGCTGTCTTCACACATCTTCCCCCACTGCTGGCCCTCTGTATCCTCACCTCCACAGCAAATCCTAATCTCAAAGAAGAATTGTCCATTAGCATATAGGTCAAATATGGTTCCCAGTGGCACTTGCTCTGAAAAGGTGACAAAGGCTCCTTCCAAAGTTTTTCATCTCTAACGGTGAATTTTCAGACACCAGCTGCTTTGTTCTGTGGAATTCCCTTTCAGTGAAGGAAAGCCTTGCCTGAGCCCCTCAAATCACACCATATAGCCACTGCCCACCCATTGCAGGCCACTGACCTGGCCTTCTTCTGCAGGTCAGAGTCTTCCTTGGGAGCCCCAGCAGAAGTCTGAGATCCAGAAGAGCTAAGAGTACAGGTGACTCCCTGTTCCTTCCACTCAAACTAGAGGACCCTTGAGGTCAAAGTGCAAAAATTCAAGTGCCAACCCTAAGACACTGAGGAGCGTTACTGAACCTTTCTGAAGTGTGATTTTCTTAGCTCCTTCAGTATAGCACAGCCTGGCCTTCCAGAATTCACAAAATTATTGAGGTTTCAAAGAGTAGAGTGTAAGCGTGTTTCAGAATGGTTAAACCATCTACAATTGTAGCTTCACGGTGCAGGGCACTCTCCTAAAAAATTTTTTTTTTTAGTAAATATATATGTAACAAAGCATTTGTCATTTCTACATTCTTCACATGTACAGTTCAATGTCATTAGTTATGTTTATCATGTTGTTCAGCCAACACCATTATCCATTTCTAAATTTTCCCATCAGTCTGAACAGGCTCTCAGTGTCCCTTAAGCCATGACTCCCCCTGCCTCGTCCTTCTCACCTGCCCCTGATAATGACTGACCTACTTTGGTCTCTATATACTTGCCAATTCTAGATATTCCGTACAAAGTGGAATCATACAGCATTTATCCTTTTGTGACTGACTTATTTCACTCAACATAAGGTTGTCGAGGCTTATCCATGTTGTAGCATTTATCAGGATTTTATTTCTCTTTATGGCTGAGTCATATTTCATTGTGTGTATGCACACACCACATTTTATTTATCCATTTATCTGGGATGGACATTTATGCTGTTTCCACCTTTGAGGTATTGTGAATGGTGCTGCAATGAACATTGGTGTACAAGTATCTCTTTGTGTTCCTGCTTTCAGTTCTTTTGGTCATATACCTAGGAGTGGAATTGCTGGATCACATGGTAATTCTAAGGAGTCCTGGTGATGCAATAGTTAAGTGCTTGGCTAACCAACAAAAGCTCGGCAGTTCAAATCCACTAGCTGCTCTGTAGGAGAAAAGACCTGGTGATCTGCCTCGGTATAGATCATAGCCTAGGAAACCCAGTTCTGCTCTGTCCTATAGGATTGCTATGAGTCAGAATCAACTCGACAGCACACAATAATAAAAACATAGTAATTTTATGTTTAACTTTTTTGAGGACACAGCAAACTGTTTTCTACAGCAGTTGCACCATTTTAAAATCCCATCAGCAATGGATGAGTTTCTATTTCTCTCAACATTTTTTCCTTTTCAAAGGAGTCCATGTATTACTCAAATAGCAAGAAGAGATCTGAATCTACAGATTGAATTTGAACCCTGACTATTATGCACATTACTGTTCATATGACCTTGGGCAAGTTCCTTATCCTCCCTGAACCTTGATTTCCTCAACTGTAAAATGGAACCAGTAAGCCTCCAGCATAGGCTGGTTGACAGCATTCAGAGAGAAAATATTAGAAAGTGCCTGGGACACAATAGAACACCCCTTCTCCTCATCAGAATCCTTCACAAAAACTCGATCTGGGTTTCAAACATGTGCCAATTGTTATGAGTTTGTTTGTGTGCCCCTCCAAAAAGATATATTGAAGTCCTAACACCTGTACCTGTAAATATGACCTTATTTGGAAATAGGGCCTTTGAAGATTTTACCAGTTAGGTTAACATGAGGTCATGCTGAAATAGAGCGAGTCTTAATCCTGTAGGAGTGGTATTCTTATGGAAAGAGGTGAAGACGCACAGAAACAGAGAGACAGAGGAAGGACACCATGTGACACTGAAGCTGCAAACCAAAGAACACCTTCAGCTACCAGAAGCTGGGATAGAGGCATGGGACAGTGTCCCCCTCAGAGCCTCAGAAGGAATCAACACAGCTGACGCCCTAATGTCGGACTCCCAGCCTTCAGAACTATGAGAAAATAAATTCTTCTTCTTACGGCTTCCCAGGTTGTGGTACTTTCTTACAAGAGCCCTAGGAAAATAACACTCCAGTGAGCCTCACATCTGCTTTTTCTTTTTAATTTGGCACCAAGGACAGTGCGAACCCCTAAAATCTCAGCCTACATTCATACACAACAACATTTATGGAGCACCTGGTGTGTAACAGGCATTGACTCAGGCACCAGGACCAAACACAAACAAGCCAGGGCCCCAGCCTTCATAGTTGGGATGGTTAATTTTATGTGTCCACTTGGCTAGGTTATGGTGCCTGGCTATTTGGTCAAACACTAGTCTGGTTGCTGTTACCGAGTAGTTACGTGTGATTACATCGATTGGCCTCAGGTAAAGCAGATTACCCTCTATACGTTGGGTGGGCCTCAACCAATCATTCAAAGGCCTTAAGAGCAAAAAGGAAGTTTCCTTAGGGTGTGTTCTGCCTCCAGACTATAAACAGGCATTTGACTAGAACATTCTTACTCTTCATCCTTCTTGCCAACTGACCTACAGACTTTGGGACACAGTCTGCAGGAGTCTCCAGCCTATCATTTGATTTACAAATTTTGTACTTGCCAGCCCCCCACAATCCTATTAGTCAATTCTTTGAAATATGTGTATGCCAAAAACCAAACCAGACCTGTTGCCATCAAGTCAATTCTGAATCACAGTGACCCTACAGGACAGAGTAGAACTGTCCTATAAGGTTTCCAAGGAGCAGCTGATGGATTCAAACTGCTGAACTTTTGGTTAGCTTCTGAGCTCTTGACTCTTAACCACTATGCAACCAGGCCTCTCTCTCTCTCTATATATATATATGTATATGTATATATATACATATGCCAAAAACCCATTGCTGTCGAGTCGATTCCAACCCATAACGACCCTACGGGACAGAGTAGAACTGCCCCATAGGGTTTCCAAGGACTGGCTGGTGGATTCAAACTGCTGATATTTTGGTTAGCAGCTTGAGCTCTTAACCACCATGCCACCAGGGCTCGCTTTCTCTCTCTCTCTCTCTCTATTATATAAAGAGAGTTACCATCGTGTAAATTCCTACTCATGGCAACCCCATGTGTATCAGAGTAAAGCTGTGCTCCACGGGGTTTTCAATGGCTGATTTTTCAGAAGTAGATCGCCAGGCCTTTCTTCTAGTGCTTCTGGGTAGACTTGAACCTCCAACCTTTTGGTTAGCAGCCAAGATAATGGTGCTCATATATTCCTTTCTGTGTTCCAAATAGTTTCCCTTCAGTACTAAATACGTCATAACAATGTTAAAATCGGATGTTTCATATCTCAGATTTGATGAGGCTCAAAATTATAGGTACCAGCCACCTACCTATTCTAAAGCAAGGTGCTAGTACCTATGGAAAAGCCCTGGTGGCACAAAGGTTAAGCTCTTGTCTGCTAACCAAAAGGTTGGCAGTTGGAACCCACCCAGTGACTCCACAGGACAAAGACCTGGCAATCTGCTCCTGTTAGTTTCCAGCCTAAAAAACCCTATAGGGCAGTTCTACTCTACCCCGTAGGGTCTCTATGAGTCAAAAATTGAGTCCACAGCACCTAACAACAATACCTTTGGGACTTTTCAAAGGAGCTGAGCAAACATTTTGCACCCTAAACGCAAAATTCTTTTTCCAAACAATTCTGTGGGGAGTTTAGGCTTACCCACACCTTCTCTTGAGATGGGAGCCCGTGCTTTTGTATTATTTCAAAGTCAAGTGAGAAGGGTTGCAAAGGCACCTCTGGGAGGTCTTATTATGTGTGCCTTGGAATTGGGGGATTAAGAGGGTACAGTATCCAATGCAAAATTGGAAATGGGTGGGTGAGAGGTTGTGGCTAGGGTGTGGCTGCAGAGAAAACAGCAGTGGGCATCTCAGGAGCTAACCACACATCCATCAAAGGAGAATGGAAGCATGTTTTCTCCTAGGTTCTTCTTAGGTTGAGCACCCCCACAGTGGACTGTGACAAGGATATGAGTAAAAGTGGTACCTGTAGGAGAATGAGAAAGTAGCCAGGGAAGGAGAGGCAGCAAGAATCCCTGGGTGGCACCAACAGTTAAGTACTAGGCTACTAACGGAAAGCTTGGTGGTCCAAACCCACCCAGAGGCACCTCGAAAGAAAGGCCTAATGACCTGTTTCTGAACGGTCATAGCCATGAAAACCATATGGATCTCAGTTCTACTCTGCAATATATGGGGTCGTCAGGAGTTGGAATCAACTGGACAGTGATTGGTTGTTGAGCATCTTAGTACTGTAAGCAACTGGGGCTCACACCTGTGGGGGACCCTCCAAGAGGCTGTGTGGAACACACTTCAGAATTGCCCACTTAAGGAACGAGGAAGCTGGGGCATTGGTCTTCCAATTCCCGTTGGGTGTTGGCTGAGGGTTGCTCCTGAGAGTACTAACTCCCTGGTACATCCAGCAGAGCCCGCGCAAAGGCTGAGAAACATCCCTTGAATAAAAGTCACAGGTTTTATGAAAATGATGAGGGCCCAAGGGATAAGCTAAGCTCACTGATCAGCTGCTACAGCATCTTCTTGACCTGCCCAAGAATGCCTCCAATCAGGGGGAGGCTCAGCGGAAAGAGGTGGAGAAGAAGCTGAGAGGAGGCTCATGAATGAGGAGCAGTGTGGGCGTTACAGGGTCAGCAGGTAGATGTTCCTAGTGGAAAGTAAGGCATCAGCAAAGACCATATACGAAGCCCAGAGAACACCAAAACCATAGCACCACAGTACCTGTCACCTCTGTCATTTTCTGCCCTTCACCTCTCCGCACTATCTCAGTTCCAAGTCTGGAAGGCCAGTGAGGTAGGACAGGGAGGGCAACAGAGGACCAAAAACCAACAAACAAACCGGTTGCTACTGATGCTGTTGAGTCAACTCCAACTCATAGTGACCCCATGTGTGTCAGAGTAGAACAATAATCCACAGGGTTTTCAATGGTTGCGACTCTTCAGAAGTTGATGACCAGGCCTTTCTTCTGAGGTACCTCTGGTTGGACTTGAACCACCAACCTTTTGGTTAGTAGCTGAATGCTTACCCATTTGCATTACCCAGGGAATCCAACAGACCAGGGGTTAAAATTTTTTAAAAATTTACTAAATGGCCCCCACCTTCAGCGAGATTCCCCAGTTTGAGGCAATATCAACCTGAGCAAGAGGAAGCTTTAACTTTATTAAAAGTTGGGGGTTTTGGCTACTGTTATGGGTTGATTTGTGTCTCCAAAAAAAATATGTTGAAATCTTAACCCCTGGTATCTGTGAATTTGATCTTGTTTGGAATTAACATCTTTGTAGATGCAGTAAATTAACATGAGGTCATATTGGAGTAGGGTGAAGCCTAATCTGTTATGAGTGGTGTCCTTATAAAAGAGGAGAAGAGACACAGAGACAGACACAGAGGGAAGACAGCTGTGTGAAGAGGCAGGCAGAGATTGGAGTGATAAAGCTACAAGCCAAGGAATGCCAAGGATTGCCAGCAATCACCAGGAGCTAGGAAAGAGGCATGGGACAGATTCTCCCTCAAAGCCTCCAAAAAGAACTAACCCTACTGCCACCTTGATTTTGGACTTCTGGCCCCCAGAACTGGGTGAGAATAAATCTCTGTTGTTTTAAGCCACCAAGTTTGTGGTGCTTTTTTACAGCAACTTAAGAAAACGAATGCAGCTACTAAACTGAAAGGAACGTTTTAAATACTAAACCTAGACAGTTTGGGGGTCTAAAATTGTCTAGAACACCTTTTTATCACCCAACATAGATTTTAGGGGTTATTGACTTGGCTGAAGATTTCATCCAAGAAAGGGTTAGGGCAAGGAGTCCACAATGAACAGCAGGGGTGGGGGAAGAATAAAGTAGTGTTCTGTTTATATCTCATGGAGTCTTAATTACTCTAAGTAAGAAGTTACTCACCTTTGCACTAAGGGAAAGGAAGAAAATTCTGACATCTCTGATGCAAGCAGGTTCTGAACAAAGGCAGAGTAGCAGCAGCTCTAAAATTACAATGAATAAAAGAAGTGGAGCAACAAAGAAATCTACTTCCCCTAACATTCTTACAGTCTTAACAATAATGACCACTATCCAGGCTTCTATCTAACTAGAAATGATTTTTTTCCCCCTCTAACAAACATTGTCCTCAGCCACACTCTTTTCTTCCATTTATAGCCCACAATTCAAATATTCCGTTTTCCAGCTCATTTGGTACTCTTCCATTTATTGTACATCGAAGGAAATCTACCCCTTTGCAGAAGTCCTATAGTTAATTAATGACTCATAATCAATAAGATAGAAAAGTCTATCCTTGCACATTGACTTAGGATTTCCTTCTTCCCTTGCACTGGAGCAGCAATATCACAGGATGTGAAAGATTGGTGTGTTGACTTGGGCTGGCTAGTTGATGGTTCACACTGTAGAATTGCGTACACATGCCCATGACTTCAACTACCACCTAGGTCTACAGCATCTTCGTCACTGTCTTCAGGATACTGCCATCTCCTCCTGGTTCTCCTAGCTCTTCAGTGGTTTTGTTGGGAGGACAGTCTGCTATAGACCCTGTGCCTATCACCCAGGCTGCCTAATCAGGAACCTTGGGCCCAGAACATTCCCTGATAATGGAGGCTGGCAAGTGAACCTCCCTCTGTCTCAGTTTCTCCTTCCTTATCAGGGAAATTCTCATTCTACTTGGATCAACAATCAATGCCCATGGAAGCAGCAGTCAAGAAATCAGATGAAGTATTGCATTGGGTAAACCCGAGGCAGAAGAACTCTTTAAAATCTTAAAAAAGCAAAGGTGTCACTTTGATGACTCAGGTGTGCCTAACCCAAGCCATAATATTTTATTTATTTGCTTTTCAACATTTATTTATTTCATTGTACTTTAGATGAAGGTTTACAGAACACACAAGCTTCTCATTTAACAGTACACGTGTTGTTTTATGACACTGGTTAACAACCCCATGACATGTCAACACTCTCCCTTCTCGACCTTGGCCTTCCCATTACCAGCTTTCCTGTCCCCTCCTGCCTTCTAGTTCTTGCCCCTGGACTGGTGTGCCCCTTTAGTCTCATTTTGTTTTATGAGTCTGTCTCATCTTTGGTTGAAAGGTGAACCTCAGGAGTAACTTCATTACTGAGCTAAAACGGTGTCCGGGGGCCATACTCTTGGGCTTTCTCCAGTCCCTGTCAGACCAGTAAGTCTGGTCTTTTTTTGAGAGTTAGAATTTTGTTCTACATTTTTCTCCAGCTCTGTCCAGGACCGTCTATTGAGATCCTTGTCAGAGCAGTCAGTGGTGGTAGCTGGGCACCACCTAGTTGTACTGGACACAGTCTGGTGGAGGCCATGGTAGTTGTGGTCCATTAGTCCTTTGGACTAATCTTTGCCTTGTGTCTTTAGTTTTCTTCATTCTCCCTTCCTCCTTAAAGGGTGAGATCAGTGGACTATCCTAGATGGCCACTCACAGGCTTTTAAGACCCTGGATGCTACTCACCAAAGTAGAATGTAGAACAGTTTCTTTATAAACTATGTTATGCCAATTGAGCTAGATATTCCTCAAGACCATGGTTCCCACAACCCTCAGCTCAGCAATTCGGTCCCTCAGGGAATTTGGATGTGTCGATGGAGCTAAGCCATGGTATTTTCAATCTCCTCATATGTATGCAAAAACCAGACAATGGAAAAGGAAGACCAAAGTAGCATTGATGCATTTGAATTGTCATGTTGGCAAAGAATAATGAATATACCATGGATTGCCGAAAGAACTAACAAATCCATTTTGGAGGAAATGCAGCCAGAATGCTCCTTATAAGTGAGGGTGGTGAGACTTCAACTCACGTACTTTGGACATATTATCAGGAGGGACCAATTGTTAGAGAAGATCATGCTTGGTAAAGTAGAGGGTCAGCAAAAAAGAGGGAGACCTTCAATGAGATGGATTGACACAATGGCTGCAACAATGGACTCAAATGTGGCAATAATTGTGAGGATGACACAGGACTGGACAGCATTTTGTTCTGTTATACACAAGGTCACTATAAATTGAAGCCAACTGGACAGCACCTAACAACAACAACAACACGTGCCTATGTATGTGTCATGTGACACTTGATCAACCCCATTTCTGTATCTGTTCCTGGTATGGAGGGAATGATGTCTCTCAAAACCAGCATGAGAAGAATGCATGCAGACCATCAGCCCTGCATTGGATTCAAGGAGTGACCACTTGTGGCCATGAGGAACCAATGCCCTCTATCAAAACCAGCCTTGCTCTGTCTCTTCTTTATACAAGTAAGTGTTCTTCCAAACAGTGCCTGGGTGTAATTTGTTGGATAAAGTCTATACAATGACCACTCCTGATCATTTCTGGTCACCATGTTTAGGATAGTTTGTAAGTCAAATATTACATATTTGGGATTATCTAAATATATTTCTACTTTAATTTTTTCTCCTATAGCATGTACTTTTCCAAAGAGTAGGAAAGACAATAATGATAATTTGAACTCAAAAAAGCACATAACCTTGATCTCACACTCAAATAAGTTCAATATAGTATTGTCGGTGATGCATGTTAGCATTGTAAATATATCAAAAGTTTTTGAGAAGAAAATAACATTGAAATCGATGCTATGTGCATATGTCTACATATGGTGTACACACACACACATATAATTGTTTCAAGTGCTTGTAGTAGTTATGAGCTCAGGCTGTCATGTTAGACAGATTTGAATTAGTTTTGTTTCAGCTACTTGATAGCTGTGTAAACTATGGAATATCTTTTAACCTCTGTGTCCTTGACTTCCTTTTTGGCAGTCCCACAGGACTGCTGAGAGGTTTAAAGGTGACAGTGTTCACAGGCACTTAGCACAGTGCCTGGCATGGAGCAAGTGTTGGATAAAAAGCCATCGATCGCCATCAAATTGATCCCAACTCATAGGGACCCTATAGGACAGAGCAGAGCTGCCCCACAGGGTTTCCATGGAGTGGCTGGTGGATTCGAACTGCCAGCCTTTTGGTTAGCAGTCAGATTCATGACCACTGTGCCACCGGTGTTAAATACATGGCAGTTATTTCATGTAAAGGCTAATCTCTAATTTCCTGGAATAGGCCATGTTATTTTACAAATTATCTTTAGAATATTGGTGTGAACAATGCGAAATACTAAACTAATACCTGTTAATATTCTATGTTTGCAAGTATGGATTGATTGGTTTATCCTTACTGAAAACTTCTCAGTTTTCATATTCAGTATTACCCGATATTCTGTTATTATGTTGTTGTCGTTGCTTCTATTCTTAGCTGCCCCCCAGTCAGACTCCAATTCATGGTGACTCCATGTACCACAGAATGAAACGCTGACAGGTTGCAGCTTGGACCTTCCTGACTCATAGCGTTTTTGTTGGCTGGTTTTTGGAAGTAGATTGCCAGGTCTTTCCTCCCAGCCTGCCTTAGTCTGGAAGCTCCTCTGAAACCTGTTCAGCATCATGGCAACACTCAGGCCTCCAATTACAGACAGGTAGTGGCTGTGCACAAGATGCATTAGCCAGGAATCGAACCCGGGTCTACCACATGGAAGGGGAGAATTCTACTACTGGGCCATCACTGCTATCTTCACGTCTTCTTACTGGGCCTCAGTTTAATAGTCAAACATACTTTAAATGTCTAACATGAATCCTCCACATAAAGGACTACAATAATGAAGTTGAGCTCTACACAGAATTAACAACAACAACAAAAAGCAACCCCTGCTTGTATAGTCAGGCAACTGCACAGTCCTCACAGCTGAACTCTGACTCTGGGTTTGCTTTCGAAAATGCACGGGGGAGGGGAGGCTGGAGGAAGAAGGAGGCAGGCAGAGATCCTGGAGAAGAAGAGTCTCCCATATGATTGCGATGAATTGGATGCACCCTTTAATCAGATATTTTCTTAATCACCTCATGTCCCTATAAAAGAACAACTACTTTTAATCACAGTTTCCTAAAAGACAAATACCAGCATTTACAAAATTCTAAAGAAACACCAAAGATGCAAAACGATGGCCAATTATGCCACAGCCCCGGGTGAGTTACAAAGACCAGCAGACGGGATCAGCCTCTTGAAAAGGGATGTGGTAATTGAGCCCCTGACAGACCCTGAAGTGGGGCTCCGCCGCTGGGTGCCTCTATAATGCAGTGGATTTTAATTGCTTCAGCTGGCATTTGATGTCTTTGGTCTGATTCAGAGACCTTTTATAACAATCCTAGCTGACCACAAACCAGGTACAAATAAAAAAGACAGCCAAAACGCCCTCCCTCCTAAAGGCAGCTGTATTATTTTACAGGGATTGTTATTTAAAATTTAATGAAGGTGAAGCTGGGAGGGAATATGGGCAGAAGCAGGGTGAGCAGAAAGAGGGCTCATTCTGGAATAAGCAGATCGGCTGCAAGGAAGTGAGGCTGGGATACACCTGCATATATGGACGAATAGATCTTGCCACTGTCCTCCAATGGTGAGAAGCTGGTGGTCAGAATGGCAAAATGGTTTCAAGTTCACAGCAAGCTGGAAGCAACCTGGACCAGGGAGTGCCTTGAATGAAGCCACCACCTTACCTACTGCGATACTCTCTTGCGTTATAAAGCAGCTCACACTGCAGCCCAGGCAGCCTGATGATGATCACTTCATACTACAAGCCATTCTCCTAGGGAGACGTGGCCAAGGACCCACATGTCTTCTCTTCCACCTGCTGGCAGTTTCCTGAAATGCAAGGCACACCTGGCCATCAGTAAGGCTCCCCTCGCCAGCATCCAGGTCCCATTGTGCTCCCTGTCATTTAGAACCAAAGTCCGGCATGGAGGCTACTCCACTCAGGCTGAACATGTCACATCCCACTCAGCTCACTTTAAAATGCACCTGTGTCTTCCCTGGTGGCTCTGGGTTGTACACAAGAGCAGAAGGGTATGGAATGGGTGATGAGCTTTCCATGGCATTCACTCTGCAGCAATGTTGAATAAGATCTTCCACCAAGCCCAGGAATATTTGCACTTGAGAAAAACAATGATTTTGATCTCCAAAAATCTATTTCAGGCTAAAAAAAAAAATTTTTTTTTTCAACAGGGCGCAATGGTTAAGCACTCAGCAGCTAACTGAGAGTCAGCAGTTCAAACCCACCGGCAGCTCTGCAGGAGAAAAGACTTGGTCATCTGCTCACATGACGATTATAGCCAAGAAACCCCTATAGTGCAGTTCTTCTCTGTCAGATAATTGGCATCGACTCAACAGTGCACAACAACAACAACAGGCAAAGAATGGAGTTCCTGAGTAGTACAATTAATGACTCAACTGCTAACTGAAAGGTTGGTGGTCCCAGTCCACCCAGAGGCACCTCAAAAGAAAGGCCTAGCAATCTATTTCCAACAAAACCAACCGTTGGAAACTCTATTGAGCACAGTTCCACTGTGATACACATGGGGTCACCATGAGCTGGAGTCAACTCAGCAACAACTGGTTTTAGGCAAAAAATATTCCTCTGACCGCAACACTCACACTTAAGGTTAAGATTAGACATGGGGTTCAGACTGACCATTGCACTCCCAGACCAGAAAAATTAGTCTTCCAGTCACATCCAGTCAACTAACTTGACCAATCTCGTGTCCTGTGTCTTAGCCCATAACACAGTGGAATGAGCTGTTTTGAAGGAGAAGGTGCAGCCAGGGTGAGGCTAGGAGAATGTGGAAAGACTTGATGGACTTGAATCCATCAAACACCGAAGCCTTGACTCTGGAGCATTTGAAAAGGCAAATAAACTCTGACAGAATGGGAAATCAAAAGACAAGGACCACTTTGATTACCGTGTTGTAAGAGGAAAGTTAAAACATCTACACACACCCAGGAAAGGAACTGTTGCATAAGAAAGAAGCAACTTCAAGAAACGGCCAAAGACACTCTTTATAAATAAGTCTTAAATTTGACCCAAAAGGGTGTGTGGGCATCATGGATGGTCTGTCACCAGAAAGGGAAACTCACGAGAACACAGAGTTTTGTACCCACAAGTCCCAGAGGTAGGGAGACAGAGCACGCCTGGACACAGGGCCATCTGGGGATTGCAACCAGGACAAAGTAACAAGCTGGAGCTGTAGGAGACGGTTAAGTAGGGCAAGTGGGTGGGGCCTCAGGGCTAGGGCTGCTGAGAACTTACCATCAGTTTAAAAGTGTCTAGTGCATTAGCAAGGAGCCCAGGTGGTAAATCGCTTAAGCATTTGGCTGCTAACCAGAAGATTGGCAGTTCAAACCCACCCAGTGGCTCCGTGGGAGAAAAGATCTGGAGATCCACCTTCTTAAAGATTACAGCCTAGGCAACCCTATGGAGCAGTTCTCCATAACACAGGGGGTCACCATGAGTCGGGGCCCACTAGATAGCAGCTAACTACAACAAGTCCATTAGCATAGGCAAAGGGAGAAATTTTAATCAAGGACACTTCAATGGGACATGGCCAAAGGGTAACTGCAGCCTTTGAGAGACTGGGTTACATGATAGTTAGGGCTTGCCATCAGAGGAGACCAGCTGGGGCATGTCCAGGAGGACCAGTTACAGACACACCCTATTGAAAAGTTGTGTGATGAGAACAGCCATGTCACATCTGGGCGAAAGGGCAACAAGAAGGCATTTAATGGATGTCAGGGAGCAAACCATGTAGGTGGTGAACTGGCCTTATGGCAGTAACATCATCCCTCTTCAAAGAGGCAGTGTCATTTTGGTGTCATCAAGGAAGTATTGCCTTAAGTGAGGCAGGATGTCGAACAGTCCCCTCTTTGGATAGACCCTGACTCCACAGGGTGGACCGGGGTATGTTGTGTGCAGCAGTTTTCAAAGTGGGGTTCTCAGATCAGCAGCATCAGCCTCACCTGGGAATTTGTTAAGTATGCGGATCCCCAGACTCCTCCCGTCTTAGTCACCTAGTGCTGCTGTAACAGAAATACCACAAGCGGACGGGTTTAACAAAGAGAAGTTTATTTCTCACAGTGAAATAGGCTAAAAGCCCAAATTCAGGGTGTCGGCTCCAGAGGAAGGCTTTCTCTCTCTGTCGCCTTCTCGTCAATCTTCCCCCAGACTAGGAGCTTCTCCACTCATGGACCCTGGGTCCAAATGATGCACTCTGCTCCAAGCACTGCTTTCTTGGTGGTATGAGGTCCCCATTCTCTCTGCTCGATTTTCTCTTTTCTATATCTCAAGAGATTGCCTCAAGACACAACCCAGTCTTGTAGATTGAATCCTGCCTCAGTGACACAACTGCCGCCCATCCTCCGTCATTAACATCATAGAGGCAGGATTTACAACATACAGGAAAATCACACAATACTGGGAATCATGGCCCAGCCCAACTGATACACACATTTTGGGGGGGACATAATTCAATCCACGACACCTCCTGAAACAGGAACTCTGGGGTGGGGCCTGGCAACCTGTGTTTTCACAAGCCCTCCCTCCAGGAGATTCAGATACAGGACGTGCAAGTTTGAGGACCATGGAGAGTGCACTTTTGGTCCTAACACCCGCTAAACCAAAAAACCAATCCTGTTGCCATGGAGTCGATTCTGACTCATGGTGGCCTTGTAGGACAAAGTAAAACTGCCGCAAAGGGTTTCCAAGGAACATGGTCCTGATGCTGCTTTCTTGGTGGTATGAAGCCCCCAACTCTCTGCTTGCTTCCCTTTCCTTTTATCTCTTGGGAGGTAAAAGGTGGTGCAGACCCCACCCCAGGGAAACTCCCTTTACCTTGGATCAGGGAGGTGACCTGAGTGCGGGTGGTGTTACAATCCCACCCTAATCCTCTTAACATAAAATTATAATCACAAAATGGAGGACAACCACACATGGCCTAACCAAATTGATACATGGATTTTGTGGGGGCGGGGGGGAGATAATTCAATCCATGACACCTGGTAACCACTAACAAACTTTTGTCTCTAATCATTTGCCTATTCTGGATATTTCATGTAAGTGGGGTCATATAACATTTGTCTTTCGTGTACGATTTATTTCACTCAGCATGATGTTTTCAAGGTTCATCCATGTGGTAGTGTGCATCAGAACTTCATTCCTTTTTATGGGTGAGTAATATTCCATTTTATGGATATTTTATGGATATACCACATTTTGCTAATCCATTCATATGTCTAAGGACACTTGTTTGTTTCCACTTATTGGCTGCAATAAATGTTGGTGTACAAGTATCTGAGTACTTGCTTTCAATTCTTTTTTTTTTTTTAAATATTACTGTGCTTTAGGTGAAAGTTTTCAGCACGAATTACTTTTTCATTGAAAAATTTATGCACAAATTCTTTTGTGACATTGACTGCAATTCCCTCAATGTGTTGCCACTCTTCCCCTTTCCACCCCAGGTTCCTCGTGTTCATTCGTCCAGTTTTCCTGTCCCTTCCTGCCTCTCGTCTTTGCTTTTGGGCAAGTGTTGCCCATTTGGTCTCGTATATTGATTGAACTAAGAAGCACATTCCTCATGTGTGCTATTGTTTGTTATATAAAAAAAAACAGTGCTGTCGAGTCGAAGCCGACTCATAACGACCCTAATCTTTGGCTGAAAGGTGGACTTCAGAGGTAGCTTTGGTTCTGAGTTTGCAGAGTGTCTCAGAAGTTCGTCCAGTCACTGTCAGACCAGTAAGTCTGATCTTTTTTTGTGAATTGGAATTTTGTTCTACATTTTTCTCCCACCTTCTCTGGGACCCTCTATTGTGATCCCTGTTAGAGTGGACTGTGGTAGCAGTGGGGCACCATAGCTGGGCTCAGGCTGGTGAAGGCTCTGGTTCATGCGGTCCATCAGTCCTTTGGACTGATATTTTCCTTGTGTCTTTGTTTTTTTTTTTTCATTCTCCTTTGCTCCGGATGGGATGGGACCAATAGATGTACCTTAGATGGCTGCTGGCAAGCTTTTAAGACTCTAGATGCTACTCACTAAAGTAGGATGTAAAGCATTTTCTTTATGAACTCTGCCAGTTGACCTAGATGTCCCCCGAGACTACGGTCCCCAGCCCTCAGCTCCAGTAACTCAGTCCCTCAAAGTGCTTAGATGTGTCTAGGAAGAGTCTGTACCTTTGTCTTGGTCGAGTTGTGGTGACTTCCCCCATATTGTGTGTTGTCTTTCCCTTCACTAAAGTTAATACTTGTCTACTATCTAGTTAGTGATTTTCCCTCCACACTCCTTCCCTTTCTCAAAACAATAAAGTATTTTTCTGTATATAATTTTACTTGAGTTTTTATAATAGTGTTCTCATACAATATTTGTCCTTTCGTGATGGACTTACTTCACTCAACATAATGCCCTCTAGATTCATCTAGGTAAGATGTTTCACAGACTCATCATTGTTCTTTATTGTTGCTTAGCATTCCATTGTGTATATGTACCATAATTTGTTTATCCATTCATCTGTGGATGGGCGCTTAGGCTGTTTACATCTTTTTGCTATGAACATGGGTGTGCATATGTCTATTCAGGTGACGACTCTTAAATCTCTATGATATAGTCCTATGAGTGGGATTGCAGACTCTTATGGGGTTTCTATTTCTAGCTTTTTAAGGAGGTGCCATATTGTTTTCTAAAGTTGTACCATTTTACATTCCCACGGGCGATGCATAAGAGTTCCAATCTCCTCATAGCATCACCAACATTTGATATCTTCTGTTTTTTTGATTAGTGCCAGTAATATGGGGGTAAGATAGTATCTCACTGTAGTTTTGATCTTCATCTCTCTAATAGTTAATGATTGTGAACATCTCTTCATGTGTCTGTTATCCACCTGAATGTGTTCTTTGGTGAAGTGTCTGTTCACATATTTGCCCATTTTTTAATTGAATTATTTGTCTTTTTATTGTTTCAGTGTTTGTGATGGTTAAGATTGTGTGTCAGCTTGGCTGGGACATGATTCTCCTTGTTTATTGTGATCACTCCCATGATGGAATCTACTGTGAGTAGCCAGTCAGTTTAAAGGGAGTTTCCTTGGAGGTGCAGCCTTTGTCCGAATATAAGCAGACATTCTGGCTTTTTGCTTGCTCTGGATCATGTGGGTGCCTCCTGTTGGTCTCACCTCTGGTTCTTGGGCCTTGAGCTATCAGTTTACCTGCTGATCTTGGGCTCACCAGCCCCTACAACTATGTGAATCAGAAGAAGCCTTGCAGCCTCGCCTGCCAATCTTGGGCTCCATCGGTCTTCACAGCCTGTGAGTAAGAGACCTGCTCTCTGACCTGCGGATCTTGGGTTCATCAGCCCCCGTGACTATGTGAATAGAGAGAAGCCTCTATCATGATCCACAGACTTGGGACATTCCAGCCTCTACAATTGTCTAAGCCATTTCCTTGATAGAAATCTCTCTCTATATATATACATATATTTATATGCTTTACTGGTTTTGCTTCTCTAGAGAACCCAGCCTAAGACAGTGTTGAAGTATTCTATGAATTTTAGAGATTAGACCCTTGTAGGAAATGTTGTAGCCAAAAAAAAAATTTACCAGTCTGCAGGTTCTCCTCATTTTTTGGTTGAAGTTTTTTGATGAGCATAAATGTTTAATTTTTAAGAGCTCCCAGTTATTGAGTTTATCTTCTGGTGTTTGCACCTTGTTAAATATTGTTTGTATTGTATTAGGGATCTTAGCATTGTCCCTAATTTTTCTCTCATGATCTTTATGATTTTAGGTTTTATATTTAGGTCTTTGATCAATTTTGAGCTAGTTTTTGTGTATGGTGTGAAACGTGGGTCCTGTTTCATTTTTTTTACAAATGAACATCCAGTTTTGCCAGCACCATTTGTTAAAGAGACTATCTTTTCCCCCATTTAATGGACTTCAGGCCTTTGTCAAAGATCAGCTGACCATAGGTAGATACATTTACATCTGGGTTTACTGATTCTGTTCCACTGATCTACGTATCTGTCATTGTACAGTACCAGGCTGTTGTGACAACCATGACTGTATAGTACGTTCTGAGATCAGGTAGTGTGAGGTTTCTCACTTTGTTCTTCCTCTTCAACAATGCATTACATACCCAGAGCCTCTTTCCTTTCCATATAAAGTTGGTGGTGAGTTTTTCCATTTCATTAAAGGTTGCTGTTGGTATTTGGATTGGGATTGCATTGTATTTGTAGATTGCTTTGTGTACAATTGACATGTTCACAATGTTGAGTCTTCTTATCCATGGTATATTTTTCCATTTCTGTAGGTCTCCCTTGGTTTATTGCAATAGTGTTTTGTGGTTTTCTTTGTATAGGTCTTTTACATCCCTAGTTAGATTTATTCCTAAGTATTTTACCTTTCGCAGGGGTAGTTATAAATAGTATTGTTTTCCTGATTTCCTTTCCGAAGTTCTCTTTGTTGGTGTGTAAAGATTCCAACTGATTTTTGTATGTTTGTTCTGTATCTTGGTACTCTGCTGAATCTTTCTATTAGTTCCAGTAGTTTTCTTGTGGAATCTTTGGGGTTTCCTATGTTTAGTATTATATCATCTGCAAATAGGGATAGTATCACTTCCTTACCAGTGTGGTTACCATTTATTTCTCTTTCTTGCCTTATTGCTCTAGCTAGGATTTCTAGCACAATGTTAAATAGGCCTAGTAATAAAGGGCATTCTTGTCTTATTCCTGTTCTCACGGGGAATGTTTTCATCCTCTCTCCATTGAAATTTACGTTGGCTGTTGGTTTTGTACAGATGCCATTTATTATGTTGAGGAATTTCCCTTCTGTTTCTATTTTATTGAGAGTTTTTATCAGGAATGGTGTTGGACTTCATCAAATACCATTTCTGTATCACTTGAGGCGATCACGTGATTCTTTTCTTATGTTCTATTTATGTGGTGGATTGTATTCATTGGTTTTCTAATGTTGAACGTTCCTTGCATATCTGGTATGTTTACCACTTGGTCCTGGTGTATTAATTTTTGATATGATGCTGAATTCTATTGGCTAGAATTTTGTGGAGAATTTTTGTATCTATATTCATGAGGGATATTGGTCTGTAATTTCCTTTTTTTGTGGTGTCTTTGCCTGGCTTTGGTATCAGGGTTATGCTGGCTTCGTAGAATGAATTTAGGAGTATTCCTTTCTTTTCTATGTTCTGAAATAGTTTGAGTAGTACTAGTATAAGCTCTTCTCTGAAGTGTTTCATACAATTCTCCAATGAAGGTGTCTGAAACATTTTTTTTTTTAGTGGGGATTGGGAGGTGGTGGTTTATTACCTCTTCAGTCTCTTCTCTGTTCAGACTTTCTGTCTCATTTTGTGTTAGTTTTGGTAGGTAGTATGTTTCTAAAAATATGTCCCCTTTCTTAGGCTTTCAAATTTGTTGGAGTTCAGTTTTTCATAGTATTCTGTTATGATCCTTTTCTTTTCAGTTGGGTCTGTTATAATGCTCCCCATCTCATTTCTTATTTGGGTTATTTGCTTCCTGTCTGGTTTTCTATTGTCAGTTTTGCAGTGATTTGTCAATTTTGTTGATCTTTTCAAATAACCAAATTTTGGGCTTGTTGATTCTTTCTATTGTTTTTCGTTCTCTATTTCATCTCTGATCTTTATTATTTCCTTTCTTCTGATGCCTGTGGGCTTCTTTTGCTGTTCTCTATTTGCTCAAGTTGTAGGGTTAACATTTTGATTTTAGCCCATTCTTCTTTTTATATGTGTGCATTTATTGCTATAAATTGACCTACGAGCACTGCCTTTGCTGTATCCCAAAGGTCTGGTATAATGTGCTTTCATTCTCTTTTAATTCTACAAATTTTTTGATTCCCTCTTTGGTTTCTTTTATTACCCAGTTGTTTTTAAGCAGGGTGTTATTCAGTTTCCATGTATTTTTTTCTCTTGTTATTGATTTCTATTTTTATGGCATTGTGATCCAAAAAAATGCTTTGTATTATTTCAGTGTTTTGCACTTTATTGAGGGTTCCTTTGTGGCCTAGAATTTGGTCTGTTCTGGAGAACATTCCATGTGCATTGGAAAAGAATACATACTTTGGTATTGATGGGTGGAGTGTTCTACATGTCTATGAGTTCAAGTTGGTTGACTGTGGCCTTTAGATCCTCTGTATCTTTGCTGAGTTTCTTTCTAGATTTTCTGTCTTTTACAGACAGTGGTGTGTTGAAGTCCTCTACTATCATTGTGAAACTGTCTGTTTCTCTTTTCAGTGCTGTTAGATTTTGTTTCATGTATTTTGGAGCCCTGTCATTGGGTGTGTAGATATTTATTAAGGTTATGTCCTCTTGGTGGATTGTCCCTTTATGTAACGTATAATGTCCTTCCTTGTCTTTTATGGTGGATTTCATCTTAAAGTCTATTTTATCTGAGATTAGTATTGTCACTCCTGCCCTTCTTGGGTTACTGTTTGCTTGCTATATTTTTTTTCCATTCTTTGGTTTTTAATGCATTTATGTCTTTGTGTCTAGGATGTGTCTCTTGCAGACAGCAATACTGATGGGTCATGTTTTTTTATCCATTCTGCCATCCTTCTGTCTCTTTATGGGTACATTTAAGCCATTTACATTCAGTGTGATTTTCAATAGGTTACGGCTGTTATATTGGGATGGTAAAAAAAGAAGGAAAGGGAAAGAAAATACATAAAGAAATAAAATATATGGCAATGTGTTGGGGCCCAGCAGGTGGGGGTAGGGTGGACTCAGGACAGCAGTGGGCTGGTGTGCCAGTGGCACTCTATTTGCAGCAGCTCTGTGGGAGACCGTGTGAAGGGGAGGTAGGTGGCGTATACGGCTAGGTGGGAGAGAAAGAAAAGAAAGACAAAAAGAGGGAAAAATGACAGAGCAGTAGAGGCCAGCAAGTAAGGGCAAGGTGGACCCGAAGGCTGGTGGGAAGGGAGGGGAGGTGGCTTACAGGGATAGGTGAGAGGGAGAAAGAAAAGAGAAGAGATGACAATGTGGTAGAATCCAGCAGGAAGGAGGGAGGGTAGCATACTGGGCTAGGTGGGAGACAGAAAGAAAAGGAAAACAGAAAGAGAAGAGAAAAATTATATATATATATATATATATATATATATATATAAAACAGTGGGAGGGGTGGGGAGATGCTCATATTGTGGACCCCGGTAGTGGAGGCTGCAGGATGTGGAGGGTTCTTGCTTCTACTCATCAAAAGGGTGAGAGTGGGAAAGTGTATTTCTCTAGTTACTGGGTGCTCTGTCTCCTGTTGGGAGCGCCATGAAGTTGCCTTCCTGTACTCCCTGTCTAAGGTTGTTGCTGGCTGTGTTTCAAGATGGTGATGCCATGCTGTGTTAGTTGGCAGGGAACATCCACTAGGTATCTCACTTTGGTCTGCTTTCCATCAGTTTTTTCTTCCATTTGGTGTCTGATGTAGTTCTTTATCCCTTTATTTGATGCTCAGGTTTCCAGGACTGATAATTATATCTGTTTTACTTACTTCCTCAGGTGTTTGCTGCAGGGGGACGGCATGGTAGGTCTGTCTAGGGTGCCATGTTGGTTCTACCTCCCTGCTTTCAATTCTTTTGGGTATATACCTAGGAGTGGAATTGCTTGGTCATGTGGTAGTTCTGAAGTCCCTGGGTGGTACAAACACTTGAGCACTCAGCTGTTAACCAAAAGGTTTGGGGTTCAAGTCCACCCAGAATCACCTTAGAAGAAAGGCCATGGCAGCCTACTTCCAAAAAATTAGTCAGTGGTTCAAATCCACCAGCTGCTCTGCAGGAGAAAAATGTGGCATTCTGCTTCCCTAAAGATTACAGCCTTAAAAACCCTGTAGGGTAGTTCTATGCTGTCCTATAGGATTGCCGTGAGTTGGAATCTACTCAATGGCAATGAGTTTGGTTTGGAATGACTAATGGTATCAAGCATCTTTTCACGTGCATGCTGGTCATTTGTGTATCTTCTTTGGTGAAATGTCTATTTAAGTCTTCAGCACTGGGTTGTATTGCTATTTTCCCATTGTGCAATGGCAACTGCAGCCCTCAAAGAAAACAGAAAGAGACGAAAGGTGCTGCAAAAATGCTCTCCTAGTACTCTGAATTATGCCTCTCTCCCAGAGAGATATCCACCTTGCTGCTTAGGCCACACTACAGAAATTCCCTACATATTCCCTAGAAACTGAGGCTGGGATGCCCAGGAGTTAGAGAAAAGGAGAAGAAAAGGGCCAGGACCAGGCAGAAGGTCTGTTCCTCCACCCTGCAGGCCACCTGTGTGGAATGCCACCTGGCTCACCCTGGGGTATCCCGTTCATCCTTCTTTCCTGACAGGGAAGCCTTTCTGAGAGCCCTGAATCCACTGGCTTAGGGACTCCTCCCCTTGGCCCGCTCGGCAGGAGTCTTGGCTGAGCATACCTGCCCCCACTGAAGGCTGTACCCTGTCAATGTTGCCTGAGTAGATATGCACAGAGCAGGGATCAGATGAGGAAAGGAGAGAGCAGTTGGGCCCTCTGTTTATGCAGGAGCACCTGGCAAAGAAGGAGAGAGAGAGAAATGAAGGGCTAGGAAGGGGAATGTCTGTCCTTGCCCTGCATGGCTGTGAGGACCAGGTCTAAGGCACTGAGGAGAGGAGGCTGGACCCAGAAGCTGAGGGAGCTAGATCCATTGAAGACTTGACAAGGACTGTTTCAGGGAAACTTAGAGCACATGTAGCCCACCTTACTGCCCAGAGACCAGCAAACTCCACATAGAGCTGAGGCAGAGGGAGGCCCAGTTGGCCACTGGCTGAGACAGTCAACTCACCCCATACCAGCTGGCTGTGCAGCTCTAAGGAGGGGCCAGAAGAGAGCCTGGGCAGACATAGTCACCTGACATGCACCTGGTATTCCTACAAAAGGCTTCTGGAGGTTTGAGGGAGGTAAGGGTGACCTGTGAGGCAGCCTCTGAGGTGGGCTTCTTGGAACTCCCTCCCAGGGAAAGCCTCTCCCCAGGGGGGTGACCTGACATACCTTCAGTGTCTTACTCTCCTGGAGCTGCTATAACAGAAATACCACAAGCGGGTGGCTTTAAAGGATGGTAATTTATTTTCTCAAAGTTCAGGAAGCTACAAGTTCAAATTCAGGGCACTGACTCTAGGGAAAGGCTCTCTCTTGTGGGCTCTGGGGGAAGATCCTTGTCTCTTTCAGCTTCTGTAGCACCGACATTTCTCAGTTCCTTGGCGATCTCCACGTGGCATCTATCTTTCTCCCATTTGTGCTTGCCTCTCTGTGTCTAATCTGCTCTTTTTATAGCTCAAAAGTCATTAGGTTTAAGACACACCTTAGATTGATATGGCCTCACTAGGTAACACAGAAAACCCTATTCCTGAATGGGATCACATCCATAGGTACTGGAGTTAGGATTCTAATGCATGTTCTGAAGGGGACACAATTCAGTCCATGACATCCCAGGTTCTCCCAGTGATCTCCTGAGGCCCAGTTCTCCCTAACAGCCCCATGCATTGACAGAGCTCTGCTGGAGAATTACAGGTGGCCCTGCCTGCCCAGAGCAGGGCCCCACTGCAGGCAAGCTCTGACCTCAAGTTCCACGGCCTGGCCAAGACTTTCTCTGAACAGTATTGCAGTGTGAGGCTCTCCCTTCTCTCCTCCCTCCCTCTCTCCCTGTACAGGTATCAGCTCTGCATCAAGGCCTGAGCCTCTCCCCATCCACTCCTGTTCCCTCCTCCCCATTGATCCTTCATTGGCCACCTCATATATAACTTGTACTTCCTGTTCCTCCTTGGCTGCTGTTTCTAGGAGGGCTGGAGAGAATACCTCCTGTATGAGGAGATGAGGGCCAAGAGCTGGTCAACAGTAAAATTCTCATGTGCACACACAGTCTGGGAGGCTGGGACCAGTGGGTCTCACGCTGACCACTGTGGACCAGTAATCATAGTTAACATTCACCAAGCACTTATGCCTCAGCCACAACCGAATGAAGCGGGTTATGTATCTTATCTCCATTTTATTGATGAGGAAACTGAGACAAAAAGAGATGAACTAACTTGTTCCAACAG
Source organism: Loxodonta africana (assembly GCF_030014295.1). Classification (NCBI taxonomy): domain Eukaryota; kingdom Metazoa; phylum Chordata; class Mammalia; order Proboscidea; family Elephantidae; genus Loxodonta; species Loxodonta africana. The sequence goes on from NC_087343.1 coordinate 221,652,323, forward strand.
CAAGTATCAGGAGAAAGAATCCAACCCAAGCAGGTTGGCTCCTGGTCCTGGTAACATAACCAACACACTATTCAGCCTCTCATATGAACCTACTATTGGCTCCCATGTGTCCACCTGATGGCACAGATTGTGTCTTGTCCATCTGTGCACCTACAGTGCAGGTACATCAGCAACACTGAGTAAATAGTTAATGAATAAATAAATGAAAACAAATGTATCATGAGTTCATTAGCTTCCAACCTATGGGTCGCTGGAGCCACATTGTGAGGAGTCGTTCAATCTGTATTGGTTCATAAACTGAATAAATAATCCATATGTTTATGCATAATGTTTGAAAAATTTATGCAGAAATCATTCTGATGAGTTAGATAAAATACACTTTAAGAGATTATTGGATTCATAGTTTTCTGTGTGTCATTTCTATTTTTACAGTCATCAGCTATTAGAAGTACCAGAACTATCATGCAACTGTCTATAACATTTTGCCACCTTAAAAATGAGTTGTTATATTGGAACATGAATCAGTGGGAGGAGAAGGGCAAGGAGAGAAGAAAAGCCGAGAAGAAGAAGAAGGGAGTTGGAGGAGGTGAGAAAAAGGAAAGGTGGTACAGAAAATCAACATTTGGACCAAAAACCATTGAGGATTTTTCTCTTCTTATAGAATATTCTACTTCCTATTTTTTATACCAGGAATCCCCGGGTGGTGGAAACGGTTGAAAAATTCAGCTGCCAGCTGAGAGGTTGGAGGCTCTAGCCCACCCAGAGGCACCTTGGAAGAAAGCTGTGGTGATCTGCTTCCAAAAAATCAACCACTGAAAACCCTGTGGAGCACAGTTCTACTCTGACACACATGGGGTTGCCATCAGTTGGGATCAACAGGACAGCAACTGATATTTTTCACCCCAAGGGGGCTCACACAGGAGAATTTTAAGTTGATTCATCTGAGGACCACCATCCTGTTTGGCCAAAGCAGAATTTGAACATGAATTGTACTAGAAATGTTAAAAATAATCAGACTTTGCTCAAGTCATTTATGGACATAATTAATGAATCAGCAAGAATGGAAGCTCGCAGAAGTCATCCCAGAAAAGCCAGGCAGAAGCAGAAATACAATTTGCTTCCTGTATTACCAGCAATAAACAATCCTTTATATCATAATGTAAGATCTAAAAATAGTTCATTTAAATTTTGAGCCCTTGTACATAATGAAAGGAGATTGTGCATAAAACCCAGTTATTCATTTATTCTCTACATTAAAGGCTTCAACAGTAAGAGCCCAATTAACAAAAAAGACCAGTGGGAAATTATGCACAATCCTTTTTGTTTATTACAGAGGGATTTTGCGTTCATATTTCATTGAAAGGAAATTATGTACATGACTCACATAATTCACACATGGCAGTATTCACTCTGAATTCAGATCTCTCACAAATGATCATGCAGAAAGAAATGAAATGGAAAACGGTGGTTTTTAGAAAGATGGCACCACTGTGGCATTAACAGTTGTGAACAGAATTTCCCAAGGCTGTGACCCAGGGCCAAGTCCATAGCCCTGGACAGATGGGCAATTCTCATAGCTGTGACTTTGAAGATGAACTCAGGAATTCTGGGTTCAGGTCCTGGCTTAGGAGTAACCATTTATCTATAGATTGTCTTATCAATTCTAGGCATGTGATGCAAATTACCTCTAATCTCCCCATCACAGCATTATACAAGTAAGGAAACAGAAGATTATTGAATCGTAGAGCTGGAATTTGCTCACCAATGTGCTGTGACCAAGAGTCCTAAATTTCTGTTCTGTCAAATAAGATGGAATAACAAATCATCTTGAAGATACCAGGGTGGTGCAAATAGTTTATGTGTTTGGCTGCCTGCCAAAAGCTTGGAGGTTTGAATCCACCCAGAGGTGCCTCAGGAGAAAAGGCTGGCAACCTAGGTGAGAAAAATCAGCCATTGAAAACCCTAGGGAGCAGTTTACTCCAACACACATGGGGTCTCCATGAGTCAGAGTAGGCTCGACGGAAACTGGTAAGGTTCTGTTACTGTAGGACTACTCTTCCAAAGGAGATTGGGAACATTCCCAGGATCCCAGAGAAACAAAAAGAAATAACAGGGGTCACACGTGCCCTTCAGCATTCAAGAATGCAGCTTGACACTAGATAGATAATAGATAAGTGGTAACTTTGGTGAAGGATAACACAGTACACAATACTGGGGAAGCCAGCACAACTTGTACAAGGCAAGGTCATGGAAGTTCCATAGACACATCCAAATGCCATAAGGGACCAAATTACTGGGCTGAAGGCTGTGGGGACCATGGTCTCAGGGAACATCTATCCCAATTGGCATAACACAGTTTATAAAGAAAATGTTCTACATCCTACTTTGGTGAGTAGCATCTGGGGTCTTAAAAGCCTGTGCGTGGCTATCTAAGATACTCCACTGGTCTCGCCCCATCAGAAGCAAGGGAGAATGAAGAAAACTAAAGACACATGGGAAAGATGAGTCCAGACGACTAATGGACCACAACTACCACAGCCTCCACCAGTCTGAGTCCAGTACAACCAGGTGGTACCCAGCTACCAACACTGACTGCTCTGACAGGGATCACAATAGAGGGTCCTGAATAGAGCAGGAGAAAAGTGTAGAACAAAACTCTAACTCACAAAAAAAGAACAGACTTACTGGCCTGACAGAGACTGGAGAAACCCTGAGAGTATAGCCCCCAGACTCCCTTTTAACTCAGTAATGATGTCACTCTTTAGGTTTACCTTCAAGCCAAAGACAGTCCTATAAAACACAATGAGACTAATGGGGCAAGGACTAGAAGGCAGGAAGGGACAGGAAAGCTGGTAATAAAAAAATAGGGAACCCAAAATTGAGAAGGGAGAGTGTTGACATGTCATGGGGTTGTTAACCAATGTCATAAAACAATACGTGTACTAACTGTTTAATGAGAAGCTAGTTTTGTTCTGTAAACCTTCATCCAAAGTACAATAAAAAATAAATTAGTAACTCAAATAAACAGAAAAAAAAAAAAGAATGCAGTTTGACTTTCTTCCCCAGCCCCAACGTCCATGACTTATGATAGCTTGTGATTTCTCTGAGGCCTGTATTTGAATTCTAGGCTAGGAAGCTGGCATGTTGGAGCAAATTCTTTGGCTAGTGAGTGAACCTGCTGACCACTCCACATTTGTATTTGCAAAAGCCCAGGTAGTTCTCTGTTCCCTGTCACTTGTGAATAATTTCTGTGAACTGGTAAAACACCTCATCTTCCTGGGGGAATAAATGGACATGAAAGCAAGCCACTGGCTAATGCTGGTGATGAGGCTGAAGAGATAGAAAGGCAAGCCTGAGAAGGCAGAGTTCTTGTGTAGGTATAGCTGCAGTACAAACTAAAGTGTAGGGTGACAATTCAGCAGTACTTGGGTCTCTGACAAGTCCATCATATGCTTTTCATGGGTGGAACTACATATTATCATTGCATTTGCGAATTTGAGTATTTATAAAGATTTCTAGGAGCCATGGCAGAGCAATGGTTAAGCACCCATCTGCTAATCAAAGGATTGGTGGTTCAAACCTACCAGCCACTTCATGGGAAAAAAGACCTGGCAATTTGCTCCCATAAAATTACAGACTTGGAAACCCTATGGGGAGGTGGGGCCAAGATAGCAGAATAGTCAGACACTCCCTGACATCCCTCTTACAATGAAGACCTGAAAAAACAAGTGAATTGGATATATATGAAAATCTAAGAACCCTAAGCAACAAAGATAAAACTGAAGAATCAGACTTAGCAACAGGTGGAAGGAGAGACAATTCAAAAACAGCTGAACTGAGAATTACGGACCATGGGATCTCCAGCTTCCTGCTAACTGAATCTGCACAGTGCACACAGGTTGAGGCAAGCAGCAATATCCCAAGCTGAAATCCACCTCATCTGGTGCACCCAAGCAGCAGTGAACCTGCACTTACCTCCAGAACCAAACAAGAGCAATACCAGACCTGTGAAAGTTAAGTACAAGCTCTCAAACCAAAAGATTAACAATAAAATTTCAGAATTAGACAACTTAATAAAAGAAATATTAAAGGAAGCTCTCCGGTTAGAGAACCAACATCAGACAACAATCCAAGACTAGGACACAGGACAGGTCAAACAGATCAACCAGATACCAACCCAGATAGGGAATTTACAAAAACAAAAGGAAACTAAAAGAATAAAAATAGTGAACTAGAGACTTCACATAAATGACGACAACATCAAAACAAAAAAGAGAGAGATAACGGTGTACTCCGGAACTTCCATATGGAGAGGAAGTAAAGGCAATATCAAGAAATAAAAGATTGGTTTAAATTTAAGAAAATGAAGGTAAATTTCAAAATATTCACAAAGGAAGCTAAAAAAACTACCAGTCAAACTTAAAAAAAAGAAGAAAAACATAAAGACTCAACAAACAAAAAATCAACAATAATGAAAGAGATGTAAAGAAAATACATAAATGAAAAGAACTCAGAACAGAAAATTAAGCAGAACAAAGAAACTGTCAGCACCAAAAAGAAAAACAACAAAATGACAGCAGTAAACTCATGTCTATCAATAAGTACTCTAAATATAAATGGCCTATTGCACCAGTAAAGAGACCAAGGGTGGAAGAATGGATTTAAAAAAAACACAATCCATCTATATGCAGTCTACAAGAGGCAGACCTTAGACACAAAGATGTAAACAAACTAAAACTCAAAGGATGGAAAAAATATATATCCAGCAAACAATAACCAAAAAAGACCAGGAAGGGCAATATTAACCTCCAATAAAATAGACTTTAAAGTAAATTCTACCATAAAGGATAATAAAGGACACTATATAATGATTAAAGGCCAACACAGCAAGAGAACAACCATAATAAACATATATGCACCCAATGACAGGGTGCCAAAATACATACAACAAACTCTAACATCATTGGAAAAAGGAATAGCTGGCTTCACAATAATAGTAGAGGCTTCAACACACGGTTTTTGGTGAAGGACAGAACATCTAGAGAGAAACTCAGCAAAGAAAAGAAGACCTAAATGCTACAATCAAACAATGAGACTTCATAGACATATACAGGCCACTTCACACAACAGCAGTAAAGTATATATTCTTTTCCAATGCACATAAAATGTTCTCCACAATAGACCACATATTAGGCCACAAAGCAAGCCTTAACAAAATCCAAAACATCACAATAATACAAGGCATCCTCTCTGATTATAAAGCCATTAAAGAAGAAAGCAATAATAGAAACAGCAGGGGAAAAAAAACAAATACATGGAAACTGAACAACATCTTGCTTAAAAACTACTGGGTAATAGAAGAATTAAGGGGCAGAATAAACAAATTCATAGAATCAAATGAGAATGAAAATGCATCTCACCAAAACATTTAGGACACAGCAAAAGCAGTGCTTAGAGGTCAATTTATAGCAACAAACACACACATCAAAAAAGAAGGGCCAAAATCAAAGCATTAACCGTATAACTCAAACAAATAGAAAAAGAGCTGCAAAAGAAGCCCTTGGGCACCAGAAGAAAGAAAGAAAAAAAAAGATTAGAGCAGAAATAAATGAAACAGGTAACCAAAAAACAGTCAAAAGAATCAACAAGACCAAAAGTTGGTTTTTGAAAAGATCAGAAAAATCGACAAACCACTGGCCAAACTGACAAAAGAAAAACGGGACAGGAAGTAAATAACCCAAATAAGAAATGAGGCAGGGGATATCACAACAGACCCAACTGAAACAACATACTATGAAAAATTGTAATCCCACAAATTTGGAAGACTAGAGGAAATGGACAAATTTCTGAAAACGCATTACCTGCCTAAACTAACACATGCTGAGGTAGAAAAACTAAATAGACCCATAACAAAAGAAGAGATTGAAGAGGTAATTTAAAAAAAAAAAAAAACTCCCCCCCCCAAAAGCCCTGGCCCAGATGGCTTCACTGGAGAATTCTACCAATTTTTTCAGGGAAGAGCTAACACTAACACTATTTCAGAGCTTAGAAAAGGAAGGGATACCCCTGAACTCAGCATAAGCTTGATACCAAAGCTAGGCAAAGACACCACAAAAAATAAATTAAATTTAAAAAAAAAACTACAGACCAATATGCCTCATGAAGATAGATGCAAAAATGCTCAGCAAAATTCTAGCCAAAAGAATTAACAACATATCAAGAAAATAATACATTATGACTAAGTGGGATTCATGCCAGATATGCAGGGATGGTTCAACATAGGAAAATAAATCAACCTAATTCACCGTATAAATAAAACAAACAAACAAAAAAGAATCACATGATCGTATCAATTGATGCAGAAAAGGCACCTGACAAAGTCCAACACCCATTCCCAATAACAAACTCTCAGGAAAATAGGAATAAAAGGGAAATTCCTCAACATGGTAAAGGACATTTATACAAAACCAACAGTCAACATCTTCTGAACAGAGAGGCTGAAAACATCCCCCCTGAGAATGGGTACCAGACAAGGATACCCTTTATCACCACTCTTACTCAACATTGTGCTGCAAGTCCTAACTAGAGCAATCAGGCAAGAGAAAGAAATAAAGGTTACCCAAATTGGTAACTCAAGAAAAGGCCTATGCACAGAAAAAGAGCATCTTTGATTGTTATGAGGGTGGAGGGAGGGGAAATCACTAACTAGATAGTAGACAAGTGTCAACCTTGCTGAAAGGAAAGACAACACACAATATAGGGGAAGTCAGCACAACTGGACCAAAGCAAAAGCATAGAAGTTTCCTAGATGCACCCAAACACTTGGAGGGACAGAGAAGCTGGGGCTGGGGGATAGGGATTATAGTCTCAGGAGACATCTAGGTCAATTGGTATAACGTAGTTCATAAAGAAAATGTTCTACATCCCACTTTGGTGGGCAAGCATCTGGTGTCTACAAACCTTGCAAGCAGCCATCTAAGACACAACTATTGGCCTCATCCTGTCTGGAGCAAAGGAGGATGAAGAAAACCAAAGATAGAAGGAAAATATCCCAAAAGGCTAAAAGACCACATGAACCAGACACTCCACCAGCCTGAGCCCAGAAGAACTAGATGGCGCCCAGCTTCCACCACCAACCATCCTGACAGGGATCACAACAAAGGGTCCTGGACAGAACGGGAGAAAAGTGTAGCACAGAATTCAAATTCACAAAAAAAGATCAGACTTATTGGTCTGACAGAGACTGGAGCTATGGCCCCCGGGCATTCTGCTAACTCGGGATTGAAACTATTCCTGAAGCCTACTTTTCCTACAAAGATTAGACAGGCCTATAAAACACAAATAACACACATAAGGAATGTGCTTCTTCATTCAGTCAAATATACGAGACCAAATGGGTAACTCCTGTCCAAAAGCAAGACAAGAAGGAAGGAAGGAAGAGGAACTGGATGAATGGACACAGAGAACCCAGGGCGGGAAGAGGGAGCATGCTGTCATATTGTGGGGTTTGCAACCAATGTCACAAAACAGTGTCTATATACATTTTTGAATGAGAAATTAACTTGATCTATAAACTTTCACCTAAAACCCGTTGTGGTCCAGTCAATTCTGCCGCATAGTGACACCATAGGACAGAGCAGAACTGCTCCCATAGTGTTTCCAAGGAGTGGCTGGTGGATTCGAAATGCCAACCTTCTGTTTAACAGCCAAGCTCTTAACCACTGCACCACCAAGGCTCCACCTAAAGCAGAATAAAATTTTTAAAAAAGAAAGAAAGAAAGCCTATGGAGCAGTCCTACTCTATCCTACAGGGTGGCCCAGTTGTTAATAGCTCAACTGCTAACCAAAAGGTTGGCAGGTTGAATTCACCTGTCACTCCTTGGAAATCCTATAGGGCAGTTCTACTCTGTCCTATAGAGTTGCTATGACTTGGAATCGACTCAGTAGCTGTGGGTTTTTTGTATTATGTATGTAATAAATAAATAAATATAAATATAAATACATGTATTAGAGTGTACACTAAAACTTTTTTTCAGATGGTAGTGTACAATCAAAAATGCTCTAGTTTACTTCTTCTGATCTGGGCACTGTATTTTCTTCAATTAATTTTAAAATCGTGTTGGCGATATTTCCCCACATTCAAGTTGCAATTAATTTAAAATCCAAGATAGTATTCACTTAAATTTCTGTTAAGCTAGGCCTCCCTAAACTTGTATTTATAAAAATACTTACTGAACTACTACGGATTGAATTGTGTCCCCAAAACACATGTGTCAACTTGGCTAGGCCATGCATGATCCCCAGTATTGTGTGATTATCCACTATTTTATCATCTGATGTGATTTTCCTGTGTGTTGTAAATCCTACCTCTATGATGTGCATGAGTAGGGTTAGAGGCTGTTATGTTAATGAGGCAGGACTCAATCTACAAGATTAGGTTATATCTTGAGTCAATCTCTTTTGAAATACAAAAAAGAGAAGCAAGCAGAGAGACTGAGGGGCCTCAAGCCACGAAGAAAGTAGTACCTGGAGCAGAGTTTGTCCTTTGGACCCGGGGTCCATGTGCTGAGAAGCTCCTAGACCAGGGGAAGATTGATGACAAGGACCTTCCTCCAGAACTGACCAAGACAGAAAGCCTCTCCCTGGAGCTGACACCCTGAATTGGGACTTGTAGCCTCCTAGACTGTGAGAATAAATGTCTGTTTGTTAGAGCCATTCATTTGTGGCATTTCTGCTATAGCAGCACTAGATAACTAAGTCACGAGCCAAATATCAGAATTTTCATTTATTCTTATTTGAATTTATTTTGTTGATTTCTGCCCACTATTTTTACCTGTCGAGATTGATATACACAGTTGTTCTCAGCTATGTAAAAACTAAAATAAAATAACATAGAAAACAGACTGGAAGGAAATATGCTCAAACGTTAACAAAGGTTGCACAAAGGTAGTGGGTTTATGGTGGCTTATTCTACTTCCTCACATTTTTCCTACTTTTGACATTTTCTACAGTGAGCTTGTATTTCTTTGGTAATATAAAAATGAAACTTTTTGAAAGCAAATATTTAATTTCTATCATTCAGATTCTTCCCTATCCTGCTAGACACTATGTCAGTGATAAATGCTTTAAGTTCACATGCTGTAAAGTACAAACCAGGACTTCGGTTTACAAATTGAACTTGGTTTTAACTATTTATTTCCATCAAAATTTCACATAACAATCACATCTAAAAAGTGGACATGAGTTTTAAAAGAAAGAAAAGGAAATGTATGGTCTGCAATTTGCTGTAACATGCTGGGCTAGCCCTCAGGAATCTAATCTACTCAATCTGGTTGGTTTGGAGCAAATCGTACCGATTCTGAGGATGGATACCTCCTTTCAGAGCACTACAAACGTACCTGTTATCCAACTCTCACGTGAGTTCTTGCTTCATTGATAAATGGCCAATTACCTTCAAAAAGAATTTTTGCCTAAGCCCAGATCTTTCACCTATTACCTGTTTACAGCAGTTTAAAGCTGCCAAGCTTTCCTCAAGGATGCCAAAATTTATCCTAGTAAACATTTCACACCCATTTTGGATAGACCAATCACGGTTACAGTGTTTTTTTTGTAAATGTAGCTGTGTTAGATATAGCTGGTTAGCTCAGCCAGTGCTAAGGTGGGCGAGGTCAGTTGTTTCATTCCCCCCAGCTCCCTGCGAGCCAGCCAGCCAGCCTCTCATGGTCCCCACTGCACTCTTGATGGGGTAACGGCACCAATGGTCTTGCCTAGAGGAAGCAGCATGTGGGCTTCAGCATAAAAGGACAGGACACCCACGGAGTGGGTTCTCTCACAGCCAGAGGGGGGTCACCACCCCAAAGCAGAGGAAAAGCCCAAGGCACCCTAAAAAAATAACTCTAAAAAGATAAACACTAATAAGCAGAAAGTGGGCTGTGTTCTTTTTTTTTTTTTTTTAATTCTGCTAATTATTTAGCATGTGCAAGATAAAAGCAGAGGCATTTGGATATCTTTACTAAAGGCTTAGTAGCTGGTATTATCCACCATCAAGTTGGCCACCAATTCACGGTGACCCCATGCCCAGTGGAACAAGACACTGCTCAGTCCTGCGCCATCCCCATAATCTGTTGCAAATCAGACCGTTGTGACATACAGGGTTTTCAAAGGCTGATTGTAGGACGCAGATCACCAGGCCTTTCCTCTTAGTCTGTCCGAGTCTGCGAGTTCCTGAAACCTGTTCAGCATCACAGCAGTATGCAAGCTTCACATGAGGCTCACTGGATGGGAATCGAACCCAGGTCTCCTACATGGAAGGTGAGAATTCTACCACAGAACCATCGCTCCTCTTTCTGAAAGCAACAGATGCTGAATAAGGTGAATGAACATTAATGAAATCTTAGGAGATGGAAGGAGGAGGGGGTGGTGGGCAAAGCACCAGAAGCCGAGGTTCCCCCAGCAGCAATCTGACAGATGATAACAGTACTAGTAGCAAGAAGGAATCAGCAGTTAGAAAGAAAATAAAAACATGTGGGGAGTCAAAATTGGCATGAGAAATATGTTATTGTGTTTGCAAAGATGAAAGCAGTCACAGTGTGGATTATGAATTTGCAGCTATTATCAATGACTCTGTACTGTGTTATTATCTAGATTATTAAACTAGCAGCTTGGATGCAACTATTATGAAATGATTGTACAGAAGGGATATTGCAGGAATGGAGCCTAATTAGGCAAGTCCAGGAAGCCTGAATGGAAACAGAGGATACAAACGGATCTAGGAAATGGGGATGAATTCAGAGTGGGAGGAAAAAAACAGTTGCCATCGAGTCGATTCCAACTCGTGGCAACCCACGCGTGCCAGGGTAGAACTGTGTTCCACAGGGTTCTCCGTGGCTGATTTTTCAGAATTAGTTTGCCAGGCCTTTCTTTCAGGGCACCTCTCGGTAGATTTGAACCACCAATATTTCAGTTAGCAACTGAGCACTTACCTGTTTGCACCACTCAGGAAGGGCTCATTTTTGGTCCTGTTCTTGACCACAGCACGTATCATGAAAGACCATATTTTCAAACTCACATACAATGCACACATATCACTTTGTACAATTATAGTCAGCATATTCTCCATCTTTCTGAAAATTGGTGTGAATAATTCTTTTTGGTGAATCAAATTATACTTTAAATGAACCAGGATAGAGAATGCATGCATGATGGTTTTGAAAAAAAAAAAAAAAAGTCATTTGCACAAAAATGTCACTTATGAATAATAACAAGCCAATCTGTGACCAGGGCTCTGGTTTGATTTTTTTAAAACTCAGAATGTAAAATTCAATGGTAGTAAAACAAATAATGGAGATCTCTTTTGCAAAAGAACAGTTCTCACGTAAAACGGATGCTTCTCTCTCTCGGCTTTTGTTTTGTGTGATTGTGTTTTAGGAGATAAATCTAGCTGCTACATTCAAGATGTGTTGGCCTGGACACAACTTTATTGCAAGAGGCCAGACCTAACTTAGCTTACAAGGGCTGCAGGAGCCAAAAAGAAAAGCCTAGTTGAAGTAGGCACGTTGAAGGGGCAACGGAAGCAATGGTAATAACACAGTGACTGCTTGTATACAGGAGATGAAGACCTCGAGCAACAGAAACAAAGCCAGGGTGAACCTAGGCAACTAAAAGATACTGTTGCCATTGCTAAGTGTAAGCCAGGGTTCAAAGTTGGCAACAAAAGATACTGATCACACAGGCACTGGATGGAACAAAGCTTTACACACATAGAGAAGAGACAGAGCCAGGTTAGCTTCATTAGCAGTTGCCAGTTCCCCATGGCCAGCAGTTTGCTTCCTGCAGCCAACACAGGGCAGGTGGTCTGCACACACCCCTCTTGTGCCGCAAGTGAAGGACCTCATTCTTTCCCTGCCAGCACAGATATAGAAGAGGGGTTGGCCAGGTGCCATATTGTATCCACACATGAGCAGAACAGAGAAAGTTACACTGTGCCCAGTGAAGGGCAGGATGCTTTCCTGATAAGCAGAAGAAATGGAAAATAGAAACTCATTTCCCAGCTTTGCTATCAGAGAATGTTCCCAGCCAGGCCAACCGTCCCCTCAACACTAAAAAATTGGATAGTTATGGGCAGAAGCCAGGCGGGGGTATATGGATGGCAAGACAGAGGAGGAGACCTGATTTGGTGTCCTTCAAACTGGCCTGAGTACTGGAATCACTAAAAATCAGCATCTTAGTCTGAGGTGAGTTACCGTTGTGTAGGTGTAGTGAATGTGAGTAAGCTTTCCAAGGGCCTGATGAACCCCACGGAGCCCTGGTGGCACAGTGGTTAAGAGTTATGGCTGCTAACCAAAAGGTCGGCAGTTCGAATCCACCAGCAGCTCCTTAGAAACCCTATGGGGCAGTCTTTCTCTGTCCTACAGGGTCACTATGAGATGGCATCAACTCAAAGGCAAGAGAGAGGGGGTGGAAAAGGTCCCCATAGGCATTGATAAAATTGGGTTCCTAGTTCCAGAAAGTTAGGATGCAGAGCTGGAGCACTCCACCAGCCTGGTTCTGGATATGTCCAAGAGAGGGGATAAGGATTAGCATAAGCCAGGGTCTCCTCCCTAATTCCAACAGATGCCCACAAGGACCACATATGCCAAGCCAGGATGCTCTGTTTAGACTTCAGCAGCATGCCATGGCCAAACAAGTGTCCTGTCCATTCAACACTCAAACTCATCCTATAACTGCCCTATTTTTCTACTAGAAATGTAGGCAAAGGAGGAAAAAAAAAAAATACAAAAAATCTAACTCAAAATAAAACATTCTCAGAAAATTTACTGATTGAAGAAAATTAACAAATTATTACTGAAAATTCGGAGTAAAGGTTACCACTTTGTAAGACACTCAAATGCACACAACTATGAGAAATACACCAGAGCTAGTCATTAAAGGAGGCAGTGATGGTTCACTGGTAGAATTTTTGCCTTGCGTGGGGGAGACCTGGGTTTGATTCCCGGCCACTGAACCTCACGCACAGCCACTGCCCTTCTGTCAGTGGAAGCTTTCACATTGCTGTGATGCTGAGGGGGTTTCAATGGAGCTTCCAGACTGAGATGGACTAGGAAGAAAGGCCTGGCTATCTCATTGCTAAACTCAGCTAATGAAAACCCTATGAATCACCATGGCGCACTTGGAAACCGATCCAGGGGATGGCGTAGGACTGGGTAGCATTTCGTTCCATTGGGCATGGGGTTATCAGGAGTCAGGGACCGACTCCATGCCAGCTAACAATGAAAGCAATCATTAGAGAAAAATTTACACCCCAGAGAAATTTAATAGAAAAAAATGAGATTTACATTTGTAAATTAAAAAAAAAAAAACTCATACAGTAGCATTTAAAGGTATAAGACAGAAAACTGTATTTGAGACACTATTCTAGGAGACAGAATAACCTCTGCTATTAAGAACATGCTAGCCTTTCAAAAGAAGCAGTATGGGGCCTGAAAGTGTTCCTAAGAGACAGAAAAAAAACACTTTCATATGATCACTCTCAAAATGGATAATTTATCATTGCTTTTGTAGCCCTCCTCTCCCTTCCCACCTCCCATACATTCGTAACTAAAATTAATCTAAGAACATGACCATTTGAGAGCTTGGGGCCTGGGAAGGAGCCAGCTACATTGCTGGCTCCCATGTCACCTCTCCTCTTAGGCATATGTCACGCGTGTATAGCGGCCACCTTAACATGAGTCATGTGTTTTGCAGAGCAGGAATGACACACACCAGAAGCACTAGATCAGTTGCATGTTAATTGCAATTACACTGCAAAACACCGTATGCTGCCAAAATATTCACAGGATAATTGCCCTGTGATGACAAGATAATTCTCCCTTTTCTTCCCAAACAGAATGTAGATGCCCTGTCTAATTACTTCGCAATCTTCTAGGCAAAAATTTTTGCTAGGTCTCAGGCAAGCACGTATCATTCCCTGCCCCCCTTCTCTCCAAGCATCTTTCATAACGTCAAAGAAAGTATGCAGTGTGCCAAGGATCAGAGCAGAGGTTCCTAATCTCAGCACCATTGATATATGGTGCCAGATGATCCTTCGTTGTGGCCAAGCTGTCATATGCAGGTAGGATGGTGAGCGGCATCCCTGGCCTCTACACACCAGATGACAGTAGAAGCCCCTTCCACTTTGGACAACAAGAATGTTTCCATACATGCCATTGTCTCCTTGGGGGCAAAATCATACCTGGTGGGAATCTCAGGATCAGATACTTTTGCCTAGTTAGTAAGAAGATCCTGTGTATAGGGTGGCCCAGGGCACACATTAACCAAACCAGTTGCTGTTAAATCAACTCCAAATTGGGTAACCCCATGTGTGTGTCAGAGTAGAACTGTGCCCCATAGGGTTTTTAGTGACTGGATTTTTGGAAGTCGGTCTCCAGGCCTTTCTTTCAAGGTGCCTCTGGGTGGATTCAAACCTCCAACCTTTTGGTTAACAACCAAGTGTATTAACCATGTGCACCACGAGGGCTCCATCTGTACCACCTAGGGACTCCAAAAAGTCAGCGGTTCAAATCCTATAGGGTTGCCATCAGTTGGAATCAACTCAACAGCAAAGGGCTAGGGACTCCTAATAGTAAAAAAAGAAAGAAAGAAATCGTTGGCATTCCCTCCTTCTATAGTCCTTCTCTTGTCTTACTTCTTCCTGTGTCCCCAGGTGCCCAGCCAGCTGCCCTTTCCTTGCTAAAGTCCCGATGCTAAGAAACCACCAAGACCTTCCTCCCACCAAAAGTCCCAACTCCACAATAACTGCTGTCTTCCTCATGTTCCCCCACCACCGTTTTGCACTCCTTCAACACCATCTTTGGAATCACATACATACACATTTTCAAAACATCTATTCCTGCATCATTACTGGTCTCACATCAGTGTTAAGAAGAAAGCAATTTGATTGAAATATAAAGTATAAATTAATAAACTATTTAGTATTCACAGGGTATTTGGTATGCGCAAGCCGTTCACATGTTTACAAGGAGATAATCTGATATCAGAAAGCCATTCTCAGTACCATCTGCATAAGACTAGCTCAGCTGAGCCTTCCCAAGACCCCAGGCAGACAACCCTTTATTGTTGTTGTTGCTAGGTGCTGAAGAGTTGATTTCAACTCCTAGTGACCCCACGTGTTACAGAGTAGAACTGCTCCATTGGATTTTCTTGGCTGTAATCTCTACAAAAGTAGATTGCCAGGCCTTTCTCACGAAGAGTCACTGGATGGGTTCAAACCACCAACGTTTTGGTTAGAAGCAGAGCTTAACCATTTGTACCACCAGGGTTCTGTAAGGATGGTCTAGCCTTGAATAAAGATAACAGCTGATGTTAATTCTCAGGCTTTATTTGGTTTAGGCTGTCTCTGATTATCGCAGATGATAAATTAAAAAATTTCCAAAAGATTCTCAATACATCATTGTAATTTGCTTTAAGAAATAATTGCCTAGAAATGATATAATTGCCTTAGAGCAAGGGTCAGCAAACTTTTTTTCTGTAAAGGGCGAAAGAGTATGTGTTTCAGACCTTGTGGGCCAAACAGTTGCAACTACTCCACTCTGCCATTGTAGCATGGAAAAGCTGTCATAGACACTATGTAAGTGAATGAGTGTGGTTGTGTTCCAATAAAACTTTATTGACAAAACAGGCTTGAGGCAGGTTTTGACTCAAGGGACGTAGTTTGCCTACCCCTGCCTTAGTGGTTCCTCCTCATTCATTCATTCAACATTTACCAAATGTCAGCTCTGATCCAGGTATTGGAATGCGTGCTGGGAATATCAAATAAGGCACTGACTGTCAGCTTTTAAGGAGCTTGAAACCCAATGGGGAGAGCAACGTATGAACAATCCAAACCAAACCAAAACCGTTGCCCTGGAGTCGATTGCAACTCACAGCGACCCTATAGGACAGAGCAGAACTGCCCCATAGGGTTTCCAAGGAGCAGCTGGTGGATTCAAATTGCCTACCTTTTCATTAGCAGCCATAGCTCTTACCCACTGTGCCACCAGGGCTCCAGAAAAACAATAGATCCACGCAAGTAGGATAGGGGTTGTCTCAGTTACTTTGTGTTACTGTAACAGAAATACCAAAAGTGGGTGTCTTCAGACTTAATGGTCTGACTGAGACTAGAAGAATCCCGGCAGTCATGGTCCCCAAACCTTCTGTTGGCCGAGGACAGGAAACATTCCCGAAGACTACTCATCAGACATGGCAGGGACTGGACGATGGGTTGGAGAGAGATGCTGATGAAGAGTGAGCTACTTGTATCAGGTGGACACTTGAGACTGTGTTGGCGTCTCCTGTCTAGAGGGGAGACAGGAGGGTAGAGAGGGTTAGAAACTGGCAAAATTGTCACAAAAGGAGAGACTGGAAGGAGGGAGCAGGCTGACTCATTAGGGGGAGAGGAAGTGGGAGTATGGAGTAAGGTGTATATAAGCTTATATGTGACAGACTGACTAGGTTTATAAACTTTCACTTAAAGCCCAACAAAAATTATTAAAAAAAAAAGTGGGTGTCTTTAAAAAACAAAAATTTTTCTTGCAGTTCATAAGGCTAAATGTTGGAATTCAGGGCACAAGCTCCAGGGGAAGGCTGTCTCTTTATCCACTCTGAGGAAAAGTCCTTTTCTCTGTCAGTTTCTGTAACCCCTTGGCAATCTTCAAGCAGAGTTTCTCTCACTCCTCCCCCTTCCCCCACCCCCCGTGCAGCACCCCGCTCTTTGTACTTGCTCGTCTGCAGGTCCAGGCTGCTCCTTATGACTCAGAAGTGGCTAGGTTTAGCACCCACCCTGCACTGATAGGGCCTCATTAACATAACAAAGAAAACCCTATTCTCAATTGGGATCACATCCACAGGCATGGGCTTTAGGGCTCCAACACATATCTGGGGGACACAATTCAATATATAATTGGGATCTAGTGGAAACCCTAAGGGATCAATTGCCTACCTGAGTGTCTTAGGCTGGGTTCTCTAGAGAAGCAAAACCAGTAATGCATATAAAAATATATTGAGAGACTTATATTAAGGAGACAGCTCACGTGATTGTAGGGGTTGGAACTTCCCAAGTCCTTGGATCAGGACAGAGTCCTTTCCCAATTCACGCAGGCGCAGAAGCTGGTGAACCCAAGATGAGCAGGTAGGAGAGCAGAGATCCCGCTCACGGGTTGTGACGGTTGAGGAATCCCCAAGGTCAGCAGGCAAGACCGCAAGGTTTCTCCTGAGTCAGTTAGCTGCAGGGGCTGGCAAACCCAAGACAGGCAGGTCAGGGAGCACGGCTCTTGCTCACAGGCTGTAAACATCAGTGAATCCCAAGATGAATAGGTAAGCTGCTAGCTCAAGTCCCAAGAACCAGAGATCAGACAAGAGACAGCTGCTGGATCCAGAACAAGCCAACAAACTTTGCAAGGCGAGCAGGAAGGAAGTAGGTGGCAGAAGGTAGAGAGATGAAGGCTGAGGGGGCAGTGAGCCACCACAGACCCCTCCCCTGCCAATACCACTCAGCAGATTCCATCATGGGGGGGGGGGTCACATATCAAATGTCAACAGGAAAATGGTCACAACATTATACAACTGCCAAAACACTGAGAATCACGGCCCAGCCAAGTTGACATACAATCTTAACCATCACATTGAGGGTAGGAGAGGAAGGTGGTTTAAAGAACAGCCTCACTAAAGAGTGCCCTGTAGCTGCTGCCCCACTGATGAAAGCTTTTGCTCTCTGAAAAGGATAACCCTACCCCTGTGCTGGAGCAGCACACTGGGTCTCCCTGCCAGATGGCACTTCCCAGCAGTGCCATATCCCAGAGGTCTCTCGTCTGGGACTTCTGTGCTCACAGACAAAAGAGGGCTTACCTATGAAAGGTCCCATCCTCCATAACTTACATCATTATTCTTTGCTCACTGACCTTGCCCCAGGCCAACCAAAGTGAAGGACATGGATATAGCTGACCATAATCCTTTCAGTGTCTCCACTGGGGCTAGAGAACCTAACTCTTATCCCACCAGAGAGACACCACTCAGGTTCCACCATATTACATTCAGAGTGTGTTTCCTTTGCTATAAGGTATAGACACAGTTGGGATGCGTTGGATCTCCAGTTCAGACTGTGAAGATATCTCGTTTCATAATATTTAGCAAAGCCTCTCTACGGGCTGACTTTCTGACTGTGGAGCTATGATTGGACTATGTTTTACTTCTCATTTTGCATCTGTAGCTTCACAGGGAAAGCGGAATGATAAGCTTTTCCTGTTTCTAACCACAAAGCACAGTGACATTTGGAAGAAAAGAGTTCACAGACAGGAAAATGAAACGCCCACTCCTGGAGTATTATGGGAAACATTCCATTGACTCCGCAGCCCTGTTATACTCAATGTTCTCTCTGATTATTACAATACACAAGTATCTATGATTTCTAAAATTGCACCCACCACAAAATTGTCCCGGAGTGCACATGGAGAAAATTAACACATCAATTTTAGCAGCAAAAGCATTAGGGAAGAAGGCAATTAGCTGCTTAAAGCAGCTTAAGAACAGCAGCAATAGCACAGAACCACCTAATGGAAGTCTTCTTGTGATCACCTTGGAGCAGTTCCAAGCTTATAAAGCAGAAAAAGAACACTCTAAGTTCAGGCCAATGCTTTCTGAATGTAGCAGCCAGATTCATCTTCTAAAGGCCTTTGACCTACCCTACCCAGAACCCTAAGCCAACACCATGAATTCCACAGAACTTCTATTTGTGGAAAAGGGCAGAAATGTAGGGATCTTGGCCACTAGGGCTAAGGGCAGACCACAGAGTGGGGAGCATTGCTACCCCTGTTCTGGCCACATTGCTACTGAAATGAATGGTTTCACTGTGTTTTCAAAGTGGCTTGACTGGCCATTCACACCATGGATGCTGAAGGCACCTTATGCTCACAGGTGCTCTCTCACCAGCCTTCCCACATCCCCTAAAGAGGTGTGGCCATCAGTAGTCTCAGTGCCATTGCACAGATTAGGGCACCATATGCCCAGGGAACAGGGACTTAGACCTGGTAAACTCTCACGAAAGGGGCGTTCATTTCCTATTGCTGCTGTAATAAATCACCATAAACGTAGCAGCTTGAAACAACACAAATGTGTCATTTTACAGTTCTGCAGATCGGAAGTCCAACACAAGTCTTACAGGACTAAAGTTAAGGTGTCAGCATGACTGTGTTCCTTCTGGGAGCTTCTGGAGAATCTATTTCCTTGCCTTTTCCAGTTTCTAGAAGCCACCTGCATTCCTTAGCTTGTGGCCCCTCCCGACCTCTTCAAAGCGCATCACTCCAACCTCTGCTTCATGGTCACATCCCCTCTTCTGACCCTTATGTCTCCCTTTTATAAGGACTCTTGTGGTTACACTGGGCCCACCTGGATGATCCAGGGTAATCTCTCCATCTCAAGATCCTTAACTTCATGGCCTCTGCAAAGTTCCTTTTGTCACCTAGGATAACATACTCACAGGTTCTGGGGACAAGGACATGGACATCTTTGGGTGCCATTAAAGATAAGATAAGAACAAAGTCCAAGGATAAAGTACTGTCTGTCAAGGACAGAGTGTGGGGCACTTGGAAACAGAGGGACAATTAAAGGTACTACTGGCTGACATTTTACTAACAAGCTAAATTCTTGTTTGGTTCAAAGCAGACTTCTGGGAAAAGTTGATGGTGGTGAAATAATTTGGAAAGGGATAGTGAGAATGGTTATACAACTTGAAGAATGTAAACAATGTCACTGAATAGCATGTGTAGAATTTGTCAAAATGGTATATCCTTTGCTCTGTATATTTTCACAAAAGAAAACTGAATTTTTTTTTTTTTTTTTTTTTTAATGCTCTACTGGATGGAAGATGTGAAGAAAGAGGTGGGAATAAAAAGAAGAAAGGGGGAGGCTTCCAGAGTTGGAGGTAGAGTGCACTTGAAATAGGAGCACTGGCCTGGAGTCAGGAGATCCAGGCCATAGGACGGCTCAGCTGTCACCTTTCTCTGTGACTCTAGGTGACTCTCAAGACACTTTGCCTGAGATCTCTTCTGCTCTCTTCTCCAACTCCAGCCCCTTCTTGCTGTGTCTGAACCATGTACTCTACCTTCCCTCCTATTGACGCTGTTCATGCTCACCATCTATCTTAGTCCTCTAGTGCTGCTATAACAGTAATAATACAAGTGGAAGACTTCAACAAAGAAAATTTATTTCTTCACAGTAAAATAAGCTAAAAGTCCAAATTTGAGGTGTCGGCTCCAGGGGAAGTCTTTCTCTCTCTGTCAGCTTTCTCATCAATCTTCCCTCAGACTAGGAGCTTCTCTGCACAGGGGCCCCGGGTCCAAAGGACGCACTCTGCTCTGCTTTCTTGGTGATTTGAGGTCCCCGACTCTCTGCTTGCTTCCACTTCCAAAGAGGTGCAGGCCACACCCTAGGGAAACTCCCTTTACCTTGGATCAGGGAGGTGACCTGAGTAAGGGTGGTATTACAATCCCACCCTAATTATCTCAACATAAAATTACAATCATAAAATGGAGGACAACCACAGAATACTGGGAATCATGGCCTAACCAAGTTAATACACACATTTTGGGGAGGACATAGTGCAATCCATGACACCATCCCCAGACTTTATGTCCCTCTTCTTTCCCCAGAATCATCAGGTCACTCTCATAGGTCACCCACCTCCCTTCTCTACTGAATCACTCACTTAACCCATAAACATGCTGAAATATCTCTTTGCTTGAGAACACTCCCTGAGAATGGTAAATTTGGCAATGGATACTGATGATGCTTATACAACATGATCGATGTAATTGGCTCACTGAATTGCACACGTGAAAAATGTTGAAATCAGCCATGTTTTATTGTCTACAGTTTTACAACCAAAAAAAAAAAAGTGAAAAAGAAAAGAACACTCTCTTGGTCCCCTACTTGCCTCTAAATGCCCCTCATTTATTCACACCTTTTTGTAGAAAAACTCCCTGTTTGATTACCAATGACTGTTGTAATGGAAATACAAGTGGGTGACTTTAAAGGACAGGAATTTATTTTCCCACAGTTCAGGATCCTGGAAGTTTGAATTAAGGGTGTGGCTCCAGGGGAAGTTCCTTCTTTGTCTAGTTCATCTCCTTGGAGTTCCCAGGCTTTCAGATGTATCTGCCATGTGTGGCTGTCTTCATATGTCTTTCTCCTGTGTGTGTCTTTGTGTCTTTCCTGTTCTTCTTATGACTCAGAAGGAATTAGGTTTAGGACCCACCTTACTTGGGTCACTATGAGTCAGAATCGACTCAATGGCAACGGGTTTACTTGGGAATGACCTCATGAACATAATAAAGAAAGCCCTATTTCCAAACAGGATCACAATCCGCAGACCAGCCAAGACTTCATTTTATATTTTGGGGAGGGGACACAATTCAATCCACCCACAGAACTCCCCAAAATACCAGCCTATGTTGGCTGTCTCCACGTCCTCACTCTCCACTCCACTGAGCCTCATCCATTAAGGTTTTTGTTCCCTAACACTTCTCTGCACTGCTCTTGTCAAGAATGACGGTGACTTCAGTCTTGCCAAGGCCAGTGGACAGTTCCCTCATCATCCCTTACTTTACCAGTGTTTTTAACATGGTTGATTGCCTCTTCTTTTTTGAACATTTTGTTTCTGACTTCCTTGACTTCCTAGTTTTTTCCTACCTCCTTGCCTGCATCTTCTCAGCCTCATTTGCTGACCCCTGCTCTTCCTCTTCATGCCATCATGTAAACATTAGGTGCCCTGGACTAGGTCCTCAAATCCATTCTCTTCCTGCACAAACTTCCTCGGTGAGCTTATTCAGTTTCATCACTCTGAATGCCTCCTGCATGCCAATGATTCTTGAATTTGTATTACAGCTCAAACTCCCTCTCTAACCCTAGACTCACACATCCAACTACCTAGTCAACATCTCCTCTGGGATGGCAAACAAACATCTCAAACTCAACATGCCAAAGATGAACCTTGGATCATCAGTTCCAACCCTGCTACTTTCAAAGCTTTCCCCACGTTACCAAATCCATTCTTTCTGTTGCTCAAGCCAAAATTCTAGGCACTGTCTTTGCCTCTTCTCATACATGGATGATCTCATACAGCCAACTCAGCAGCAATGTCACTGGCCCTATATTCAAAACTTATCCAAAAGTGAATCTCTTTGTCCAACATCCACAGCAACCACCCCAAATCCAAGATACCATCAACCTTCACCCCCAATAATGATATAGATACCTCATTGACTTCCCCTCGCGCTCCCCTGGTAGTCTGGTTTTGACATAGAAGTCAAAAAAATTAAAACAAAACAAAACACCTTGGGATCTTGTCTTTTCTCTGCACAAAACCTTCCCATGACTTCCTAGCACACAAAGAAAAAACAAGCAGACAAACAACAATAAAAACCCAAGATCCATGTGATGCCCCACATAGCCCCACATACTCTGACTCAGCCTCTCCCTGGTCTTATTTTCTGTGGCTTTACCCAGGCTCATTGCTCTTCAGCCACACAATTCCTCAAGCAAAACCTCAGAGCATTGCACTCACTGACCCTTGTTTCAGATTCACTCTCTGACTTGTCCAATGTCTCTGCTCAACTGTTGCTTTCTTAGAGAAGACTTCCTGGACCACCTTACTTGACACAGTCCTTCCTATCCTCATCTCTTCTCCCTAACCGCTTGCAGAATGTATCATTTTCTGCAGTTGAAACACAAGTTTCTTCCTCAACTTGTTTATTTTCTATCTCCCTACTAGAATGTCTCTGCATGATACAAGTGGTTGATACACTTGGCTGCTAACCAAAAGGTTGGAGATTCAAGTTCACCCTGAAGTGCCTTGGAAGAAAGGCCTGGAGATCTACTTCTGAAAAAAGCATCCATTGAAACCCTATGGAGCAGCTCTACTCTGACACACATGGGGTCACCATGAGTTGGAACCAGCTCAAGGGCAACTGGTTGGTTTGTTTTACCTTCACAACAGAAAACACAGGCTTCCAATTAAGCCAATTCCCACTGCAATCTAAGTCTAACATAATGAAAAGTAAATCAATTGTATCAGTTTTTTTCCCTCGGGGCTCACTATCTCATTTCAGACAGATCTCATCAGGTTCTTTAAAGACTCTGGGCCATTGTACATTTCTGTGGGTAATTTAACTACCATTGGTATTTTTTATATTCCAAATGATTTCTTGATAATTCTGGGTTGCCCTCCAAAATTTTAGTGATCTTACTTTTCTTTGGTCTAAGAAAGCAAAAAATAATTAACTAGACCAGATGCATTATTTGAAGAGGTGAAGGTAGAAAATGAAGAAAGGAATTAAAATATATATATATACTTTAAAATACAGTTAGGAAAAGTAGCATCGAAACCATTTTGTATTAGAATTATAGTATTTTCCATTTAGGGAAGTGAGACAAGTAAATTACATAGTTACCACGAAATAAACTACGTGGTAATTACACTGTAACTCCTTTAGAAACCACGGTAATTACACTGAACTAAAGCGTTCTAAAATAGATGGAGTTACCAAGTTCACACACAATGGAAGGACGTTTAACCTGTGCCCCAAGTACTTGATTTGAATACCGCACCGTCAATGACTTTTGATGCCAGTGTTTAAAGATAATGATTTTAAAATATAGACGTACTTCTAGAAATGGTCCCTAGCACAATATTTCATTTCCACAAATGCAAGAAAAAGCTCGGTTAACTCCTGCCAGGCAGTGAGAAAGTTGACAGTAATTCTCTGTCTAAACGACATGACAATCTCCAAAGAGAAAATATTATTAACGGTCTCAATTTTAGAAAGGGGGTTTGGGTTATGGGTTCACATTTACATATTGTATGTCAAATTTGAAAGGAAGCTGTGTCAGACTGGAAATGGCTAAGCTGAGAAGTGAATGATGAAGTATATTTTGCATAGAGCAAGCAATTTCCTTGGGAATTAAAAAACCTGGTGTGTAGCCAATCTTCACAATGCTCAAAACAGCCACCTTTTTGTAATACCATTTTAGACAACCCAAATTATGCAGCTGGTGAGAAGAAAGGAAGTGGGGCAAAATAGACAGATCATGGAGATAGTCCAGCCCTAATAAATCTGGTAGCATGAAAATTTGTTGGTGTGGTTAGTTACTGCTGAGTCGGCTCAGTCTCATGGTGACCTTAAGTGTAACAGAGTGAAACGGCACCCAGTCCTGTGCCATCTTCATGATCATCGGTATGTCTGAGTCCATAGTTGTGGCTGTTGTAGGGTTTCCCTCATTTACTCTGACCCTCTACTTTGCCAAACATGTCCTTTTCTAGGGATTGGTCTTTCCTGATGACATGTCCAGAGGAAGCCAGATGAAGTCCCATCATCCTAGCTTCTAAGGTGTATTCTGGTTGTATTTTGTCTATGACTGATATGTTCCTTCTTCTGGCAGTCCACGGTGCATTCAATACTCTTGACCAGCACCGCAATTCAAATTCTTCAATTCTTCTCCTGTCTGCCATTATCATTGTCCAGTTTTCACATGCACATCGGCTTCCGGCATCTTGGATTCTAGCACTAGGTGTTTTGAGTAACTCGCTAACTTCTGGGACTGACTTTACCAAAAAGGATGGAATCTATCTGGGCCTTCCTCACTAAAACTTGAGAATTTAGTTGCCAGAAGCAAGTTGCAGGTTTCTAACCATCTGCGAGGTTTCTCTGTACTCCATCAAGCCTCCTGCCTGCCCTCCCTCTCTGCCACATGGGTTCAAAGGTTGCCCTAAGGGTGGTGGTCACAGCTCCCAGCTCTGCTTCTCCATCACCAGTTCTCCAAGTTGGCTGCTACCCAGATTCAAGACTACATATCGGGATGGAGCTGCCAAGGCCTTTGTGGACTGAATTCATCAGACAGTGTTCTGCTAAGTTGATTCCAGGCTAGATGACAAGCATGAGAGTAAGAAATAAGATTAGAGATGAGCAAAAACAGATGAGGGAAAAAGGAAAATTTCTAATTGCCCATAATTTAAACCTTATTTATCTTCAACTCTGGCACAGCCAGGTCAACTCTGAACCCGTGGAGAAATGTGTTTACCCCACTGATAATTCTGTTAGACTCTGACCCTGCTCCCTTCTACACTCACACATGCTCATGCACACACACACACACTCACACACACATACACACAGTCACACACACTCTCACAGTCATGCACACACGCACACACTCACATCCACAGTCACACACACACTTACACACACATACACACTCTCACACTCATGCACGCACGTGCACACACACACATGCACATACACACACACACACTGTAATTGGTTCCTGGGCTGTGGCATCTCCTCTAGGTTGTGAGATTCTTGGTGGCAGAGGAGTGTCTCCTACTTCATCTTCGTATTTCGGGAGATGTTTGTTGATTGAATAAACCAGTGTTCAGGTGAGAGCAGAGTTTGACTTCATTTCACCATGAATGGGAAAAAAGACTTTGCCTAATCTATAAAGGAAAAAAATAGCTACAACGCTGACTGTTAAAAGTATGATAGTCCAAAAAGAACAAGTTGTTAGAATTAGTTTGCGTTTAGAAATAAGGCGCATTTTAGAGTTGCTGTGATCACTTAACGTCGTATGGTGAGTAGCAGAGACTGTGCCAGTTGGACCAATCATCTGCCGAGTCAGCTCCAACTCAGGATGACCCTTGTGCGTCACAGTAGAGCTGTGCCTTATAGGGTTTCCGATAGCTAATTTTTCAGAAGTGGATTGCCTGGCTTTTCTTCTGAGGCACCTCTGGGCGGACTTGAACCTTCACCATTTCAGTTAGTAGCTGAGCATGTTAACTTTTGCACCACCCAGGAACTCCCAGCAGAGACTAGAACCCAGGATTCCAGGTGCTTCTGTCAAACCTCTTTTTGCTCCACACGTTGTTTAGGGCTTGACCAATATTTATCACGACGCTATTCCAACCTCCAACATGTCTAAAGCCACTTTAGCCACCGCTCTGGAAGAACTCATGTCTTTAGGGAGACATGTGGTTCTGTGTATGTTGACGACAGACAGAAACTGACTTGACTTTCCTAGGACTGCTCCGGAGTGGATGCTAGTCGAAGTCATTAACATGAAACTTCTCCATCACCACTCCTGAGACTATCATCAGGGAAGTGTTTCATATCAGCCATGTTGGTGAGTCTGGATATAAATCAGTGCGTTCCCTACTCGGATCTTGCCTGCTAAACTTTAGCTCTGACAGTGTAGCACTGAGATTTAGAGCCCAGTGAAGGCATTTCAAAACACACAGGGAAGGAATACGTTGGAGTTGATACCCATGTCACGCCTCTGATTTTGCCCGAGTTAAGCCTGCTTTATTTCATCCAGAGGTGCCCAGGGACCTACTTCCAAAAAATCAGCTACCAAAAACCCTGAGGAGCACAGTTCTACTCTGACACACATGGGGTTGCCATGTGTTAGAATCAACAGCAACTGGTTACCGGTTAATCCCATTTTGGTCTTCCTCCCATGGGGGTGCAAGTATGCTTTGGTCACTCACATCCACACGGACAAGGTCTCTGCCATACATTTGTAGGCCAGGACAATAGGAAACACCCTGATGAAAAGAGACATGGTCCAGGTAACCACTGTGTCTAGGTAAATCCTGTCACCTACCCCTATAAATCCAGCCTTATCCCACAGAATACAGCCTTCTCACCCCAGGCCATAAAGTACCAAGAACATAGATTCTATGGCAAGAACCTAAAATCAAAATGTATTTTAAAGAACTAATCTTGATGTACTATTTAATTCCCCAAGGCCATTTCAGTGCAATACATTTTATAAGGCGCACCCAGCCCTGTGGGGATATCCTGTTGCCCCATCTTGAAGCAGTGGGACAACCAGGTGGTGGAGTGTAGGTCCGGAGGTCACTTCCAGGGTTCAGGTTTCTGCTGGGGCATCTTCACCAAATACCCTGACTTCTGATACCTCTGTTTTCTCACTTGAAAACACGGGAATGATAACAGAACCTCCCCCACAGGCTTGGTGTAAGGATCAGTGAGAGAACAGAGATAAAATATTTGCAGGTCTGGAACAGGCAAGTGCTCAATAAATGCTGGCTGTCAGTATTGCAAATCACCGCTAAATACTCTAAGCTTCAGGGAGGACGCTGAACTATGCGGCTGGTGTGATGTAGAGAAGGAGCCCTGGTAGCACAGTGGTCAAAGGGCTTGGCTGCTAACCAAAAGGTCGGTGGTTTGAAACCACCAGCAGCACCATGGGAGAAAGATGTGGCAGTCTGCTTCCATAAAGATTTACAGACAGTTCTACTCTGTCCTACAGAGTCTCTACGAGTCAGAATTGACTCAGCGGCAGGGGGTTTGGCTTTGGTTGGCAATGTGGGGCCAAGGACAGAATTCAGGTCTTCTGAATCTAAATCCTATGAATAAACCCCTTTGGTTATCTAGGCAATTTGAGCCATTCACAGCTCAGAAGTGAATTTTTACTCCTTCCTTGGGAGGAATAAGCAAATCGTGCGTCATAAGTCATTGCCACAAAGAGAATCACACTTTGGAAATCAAATCTCTGGGTATTATATACACATGCATGCACGTATATACCTATGTACACAATACAAACATACACATGTACCCGTATATCCATAAATGTTCACATGTTTATATTTTCTAACACAAAGGTAATGTCACTTGTAGAAAATTTGGAAAATATTACAAATAAATAAAATAATAATATAAAAAATAATTAGAAGTCACACATAAACACACCACCTCACTACCTGTCCTAGCCAAAATTGACATTCTAGGATATGTCTTTTATGGTCTTAGATTATACATACATTTTGGGATAGCAGCACTGTTATGGTCTGAATCGTGTCCCCTAAAAACACGTGATGTGAATTCTAACTTCACCAAGCATGGTGTCCTTCTCCAGGAACTGGCCCCTCCTGATAACACGTCCAAAGTTTGTGAGACATAGTCTCGCTATCCCTGCTTCTAAGGAGCATTCTAGGTATACTTCTTCCAAGACAGATTAGCATGGAAAAGTAAAAGTACATCATGCCTGGTAGAGGGTCAGCGAAAAAGGGAAAGATCCTCAATGAGATGGACTGACACAGTGACTGCAACAACGGGTTCAAGTATAACAGCGGTTGTGAGGATGGCGCAGGACTGGGCAGTGTTTCGTTCCGTTGTACATAGGTCCTTACGAGTCAGAAATGACTCAACGGCACTTAACAACAACATACCTGCCTTTATAATTCCATTTGGGAAGGAGTTGTCTTTGTTATGTTAACGAAACAGGGTAGATGTAGGGTGTGTTTCAAGTCAATCTCTTTTGAGATATAAAAGAGATTAAACAAGCAAACAGAGAGAGATGGGGGGAAAAGACATGCCAAGCCGTATGAAGATTACTCAGGAGCAGAAGCTCAAAAGAGACAGGGACCTTCCTCCAGAGCCTACATCTCTGTTGGCTTCCCCTAGAGCCAGCACCCTGAATTTGGACTTTCAGCCTCTACGCTGTGAGGCAATAAATTTCTGCATGTTAAAGCCACCCCCTTGTGGTATTTCTGTTACAGCAGGGTTGGTTAACTAAGACAAGCACTCTGTATACAACTTTGCATAATGTTCTTAGTTTCAGTTCTGGGGTAGTCTTGATATGTCTTATTAAGAATTGATCTATTCACAATAGTCAAAAGGTAGAAACAACCTAAGTGTCCATCAAGAGATGAATGAGCAAACAAAATGTGGTCTATCCATAGATTTCAATATTATTCAGCCATAAAAAGAAATGAAGTTCTGATCCATGTTAGGACATGAACGAACCTTGAAAACATGCTGAGCGAAGATAAGTTGAGACACAAAAGGACAAATACTGTACGATTCCACTTACATATAACAGAACAGGTAAATGCATAGGAACCAAAGTCTATCAGCGGCTACCAGGAGCTGGGGGATGGAGGAAATGCGGAACTGTTACTTACAGGGTACTGAATTTCTGTTTAAAACTCATTGCTGTCAAGTCGATTCCAACTCATAGTGACCCTAAAAGGCAGAATAGAACTGTCCCATAGGGTTTCCAAGGAGCAGCTGGTGGATTCAAACTGCCAACCTTTTGGTTAGCAGCCAAGCTCTTAACCACCGGGCCACGTTTGAAAATGGATAGTGGAGATAGTTGTTTAACGTGGTGAATTTAATGTCATTGAATGTATACTTAAAAATGGTTAAAATGGCAAAAGTTTCATTATATGTATTTTGCCACAACAAGAAAAATAAATAATAATTGATCAGATTTTGCCAGACAAAATTTGGTGAAGAATAAAATGGCTCACTACTGCCCTGTGTGTTTTTACTTTTGGGGATTTTGGGGGGCGTGAATGACAATATCTGTAGTTCAGGAACGGCCCAGTACCTGCAGGCACGTTTAGGTCTTACCACGATGGAGATAGGCAGGTGGTGTTTTCCCTCTGGGGAGCACCTTGAGTAGCTTGGGGGTTAGGTGTTTACTAAATTCTGCACACAGGTCGCTGCTTGAACAGCAGGTTTAAACACGCTGGTGTCCCGGCTCTCCCCTGTCGGGACAGGTGAGGTGCACTGGTTACCTGAGAGTATTAGTCACAGGGCTGGAAGGCTCAGGCCCCTCGCATGGAGGCTCCTCCTGGAAACTCTTCCGGAGGCGGATACCAGTCACCCAGAACTCTCTGCTCCTATGTGGCCTGACTTTCTGTTGCTTGGTAACGAAAGCACCTAATTATTCTGCTAGGAGGTCAGAGAAATGTCAGCCACCCCATTACATGGACCCAGGAAAGCCAGCATTAAGGCAGCAATCTGCAGAGAGAACTTTATTGTCCAGCTGGAGAGCAGGAAGAAAAAGAATCACAAAGTTCAGGGCCTTTTTGCGTGTGCCAAAGCAAGCTGATTAGGACAGTGAAGCATAGTGCAAAAAAGATGATAAAAAGCAAGGCGGGGGAGCTTTGTGCCCTTGCTTTTTTTTTTTTTTTTTTTAACATATTTATTTATTTTTATTGTGCTTTAAGCAAAAGTTTACAAATCAAGTTGGTCTCTCATACAAAAATTTATATACACCTTGTACTCCTAGTTGCTCTTCCCCTAATGAGACAGCACACTCCTCCTCTCCACCCTGTATTCCCAGTGTCCATTCAGCCAGCCCCTGTCCCCCTCTGCCTTCTCATCTCCCCTCCAGACTGGAGCTGCCCACAGAGTCTCATGTGTCTACTTGAGCCAAGAAGCTCACTCCTCACCAGTATCATTTTCTACCCCATAGTCCAGTCCAATCCCTGTCTGAAGAGTTGGCTTTGGGAATGGTTCCTGTCATGGGCTAACAGAAGGTCTGGGGCCCATGACCTCTGCGTGCACTTTGCTTTTGAGTTTTTGTTTTAATTCTTGAAGTTGTTCACAGGTAAAGAGTAGGGACTGGATCAAGGAGAGAAAGAACTTTTTCAAATGTTAGATAAAGAATTGTTTTCTAAGAAAGGTTTGTTAAGGATCATGGTTTTTGTTTGGCTTAGTTTCGTTTGGGTTTTGTTTTTTATTTATTTTTTTTTAAGTTGAGTTTTCTTCTCAACTAATTCTAGGTTATCGGGTTTAAAAACAATTGAATTGTCTTTTTCTCCCTATGTTAACAATTTCAGTCCATTTTTACCTGACTCGGAGTATTATCTGGCTATAATCGCCAGGATTTTGTTTTCTAAAGAAATCTTTTGTTTACTCTTGGTAATCTGATAACAGTGGACTTGTGCCCCAGAACCACGGGGCATGGGTGTGCCATGCAAATTATTCCTGCAAGTTGCCTGGCCCTCCGTTTTTCATAGCTGGATTCACTTTACGAACTGGGTAATTTGGGACCCTGCTTTCTTCGTTGTTATCTCTAAATAATGTAATGCAGGGCTGCAGAGGTGTCATGGAGAAACATCTAGAAGTGGCAAGTCCCAGTTTTCAGAGATATGAATAGCTCCACACCATTCCAGGTACAAAAGATACTTGATTTCTTTATTTCCTCTAAATCCAATTAAATTCCACATGAAGTCTGGCAATTAAAACACGGTCTCTGTCCCTGCCTTGGGTGGCACTGGACACCTGAAAACTGTCCAGTTTAAGATGCTCACAAACTGCTGGTAACTGCCCCCCAGGGCAAGAAGGCTCAGGCCAAAGAAGGAAGCAGTCTGGAGGAAGAGGGAAGGATTAAATTTCTTGCCTGATGATTCCTCTAGCCAATGAAAATTGTTGGGAAAATTACTTTGAACGACTAATTGTTCTCTGGCTCCAACGTTCCTTATATAACGTGCTGCTCTGTTTGGTAAATGCCGGCTTGCTCTCGCCCTGGACTCTTTTTTAACTCCCTCAGTTCAGCAGTGATGGAAAGGGGTCTGGTTCGGCAAGGGTTGATCCACGGGCGCCCTCTGCTGGTACTGAGGAAGAACAGCCTAGTCAAATCAACCACTTGCAACCTGATTTAATGGTGCAGTGGTTAAGAGCTGTGGCTGCTGACCAAAAGGTCAGCGGTTCGAATTCACCAGCCACTTCTTGGAAACCCTATGGAGCAGTTCTATTCTGACCTGTAGGATCGCTGTGAGTCGGAATGGGCTCAATAGCAACGGGTTTGGTTTCTTTTTTTTTCATTTACCTTAGGGAGCCCTGGTGGTGCAGTGTTTAAAAGACCTTGGCTGCTAACCATAAACTTTGGCAGTTCAAACTCACCAGCCATTCTGCGGAAGAAAGATGTGGCAGTCTGCTTCTGTAAAGATTTACAGCCTTGGAAACCCTATGGGGGCAATTCTTCTCTCTCCACAGGGTTGCTATGAGTCGGAATCCACTCTGCAGCAATGGGCTTGGTTTTTTGGTTTTATTTCCTTTCTTGTGCAATGGCAACTAACAACAACTTTTTTTGTTTTTACAGACATTTTATTTAAATCTCTGGTTTATTTTGAATGCCCATCCCTGCCCAGAAATACCCCAGATGTCTGACAGAGTGCAGAAAATCATCTATCAGGAAAAGAAAAAAAAAAAAAATCAGGAAGCTCCTGTGAAAAATAACATAACCAAACCCACTGCTTCGAGTCAATTCTGAGTCATAGCAGCCCTATGGGACAGATTGGAACTGCCCCATTGGGTTTCCAAGGAACACCTGGTGGATTTGAACAGCTGACCTTTTGTTAGCAGCTGAAGCTCTTAACCACTATGCCATCAGGGTTTCCAGAAAAAAAATATACGGAAAGAAAAAATATTCTCTGAGGGATATGGCGCCAGAGAGAAGGGGTGAAATGAAGAATGCGTTATGGGTACAAATCTAACCGTTAGCCCCTGATCTAGTTCAACACTTCTTACACTGCTGCAGGGTGAGGTCTGCACACCCTGGACCACCGAGGGGTCACAGCAGGGCTGGTCTGGGTGGGGAGAGTGAGGAGGAAGAGAAAAGGGCACCATGCCTTGGAGGCAGGGCCAGGGCAGACCTCAGTGACCCAGGACGTGGCAGGAATTATCCCTCTGTCCTTCCTTGTCCTCCCTCTGTCATTGTTCTCTGCCTCTCCTCTCTTTCTACCACTTCACTCTCTCCAGGAATTAAAATAGCAATCCCAAAAATGCAGCTATAAAGGGCTTTGAAGAACCATATTTGCCCAATCCCATGATTTTAACAGCTCAGAGGGGGATATGGAGGTTTGACAATAGGACCCAGACTCTCTGAACGTGTTGAGGAAGGAGGCGTGAGGAGGCGTGGGCAGTCCCACATAGTCGCCTGAAGAAGCTGATGCAAACAATGAAAATGTCAAAACCCAGGAAGCCAAATCTGAAAGTGGGGAGAGGGGAAATAGGCCCCGTGGTCCTGGAAAAACAGGCCAGCCGCTTCTTTCCCACCCCATGTCTGCATCTCTGCCTCTGACTCCTGCTCAAACGAAGGAAAGAAGGAAGGAGGGAGAGAAACTATAGAGAAATGAAAAGTAGGAAATGCGGAAGTATTAAAGGCAAAGGGCTGCTGGGCTACAATAAATACCCACTTTCCACAGCAAATCAAACAGCCTCAGACAAGATTGAACCAAGAGCCCTACTTTGCCCTTGTTTATGCAAAAGGTGGAGCAGAGAGGCCAGTCTGTGCGTGTGCGCGCACGCGCGAATGCACTCTGCACATGTTTTTTTGTTTTTTTTTAAACAGGTCCTACATTTCAAAAGAGTAGCTTGGGTGGCATAAGTGGTTTGCCATTAGCTGTTAACCCAAAGGTAGGCAGCTCAAATTCACACAGGGTGTCACAGAAAAAAGTCTTGGCAATCTGCTTCCATAAAGATTACAGTCAAGAAAACCCTATGGAGTAGTTCTACTCTGTACCCAGGGGGTATCCGTAAGTTGGGGGCAACTTGACAACCCCTAACAACATTTCAAAGGAAGAAAATAAACTACCAAACCATCTCTCAGTTTATCCCTTCACTGCAGCTCAGGCTTTAAACTCTAAGCTTGAACACATAGCTCAAAAAGAAGAAATTCATTTATTTAAAAAAGGAAGGATGGCAAGATTGCCTTTTTTCTTTTTTTAATCCAGGGGAAAATAAAGGCTCATGAGACATTCGGTAGGTTCTGGTAAATTCACAACTTGCCTGGAACTCGTATTTGTCAGCTCTCCGGTCTGCAGCCGGCAACATCCACAGAACTCAGGCTGCAGACAGTTATTAACTAGAAGCTGCCGGTCATGCAGAAAGTCAGAGCCCAGCAAGTGTTTCTGGAATACACAGTGGCCATAGTTCAGGGCCACCTTCATGTGGCTGCTCTGAAACACCCATCTAGCATGCTGGGGAGACTAGGGCACCCGTGGGCCTTTTTGCTTACCAACATCACCAACCCAGCCAACGCTATCTTAGTTATCTAGTGCTGCTATAACAGAAATACCACAAGTCCCACTTTAACAAACAGAAATTTATTTTCTCACAGTTCAGAAGGCTAGAAGCTCAAATCCAGGGCTATGGCTCTAGAGGAAGGCTTGCTCTCTCTGTCAGCTCTGGGTGAATGTCCTTTTTTCCTTGGCTTCTTAGTGATCTTCATGTGGCGTGGCATCTATCTCCCCCCACCTCTGCTTGCTTCCTTGCTTGTTTAATCTCTTTTATGTCTCAAAAGAGATTGATTTAACATACACCCTACCCTGATCCTGTCTCACTGACATAGCAAAGCAAACTCATTCCCAAAGGGGATTATTAGCACAAGTATAGGGTTTAGGATTTACAACACATATTTTGGGGGGTCACAATTCAATCCATAACACCATTTCACACACTGGTTGGCACATTCTTGTTCCACTTAAGTCTCACTCCCATGAGCTACAGATCCTTTATGAACTTTACAGTAACAGAGAAAAACATCGCCGGTAACATCAAGTTCACAGTTACGTTTTCCGCGCTGAATTTAGAAGGACTGACGATCAGTGAGCTTCAGATCTAAGTCATGAAACCCAAGTTTCTGGAGAGCATTGAAGAGCTCTATTCTTAGTGAGTTTCTTTCACTCAGGAAGCTCTTAGTGGGAACGTGTTATGCCCAGGTACCAGGTCAGCCACCTGCTTGAGGTGGCCAGAACTTAAATGCAAACCAATCCTTGGAAAGAAAGACCCCTTCTTCATATTGCACTCCCCTTTCCATCCTTATTCCAGACTCTCCTTAGGGTAGGGTGACCAATGTTGGCAACTCCATCCAGGTAAATAGGAGAGGCCCATCCAGTGGGATCCCTCCCAGAGTTTAAACAAATTTTATCAGCTAGATACCACCAGAACATTCCTCAGAAGCTAGCATGGACAGACTTTGACTCGTTTACTTTGGACACACCATCAGGAAAGACCAGTCACTGGAAAAAGACACCATGTTTGGTAAAGTAGAGGGTAAGGGAAAAAGAAGAAGATCCCCACTGATATGGAATGACACAATAACCTCAACAATGGTCTCAAACATACCAATGATTATGAAGATGGCACAGGACCAGGCAGTGTTCCATTCTGTTGTACATAAGGTTGCCATGAGCTGGAGCTGACTCAACGACAACTAACAACAGCAACAACAAATACCACCTATAGAACCCTAATACCCATTGCCATCAAGTCAATTCCAACTCAAAGCGACCCTATGGGACAGAGTAGAACTGCCCCCATAGGATTTCCAAGGAGGGAGCAGCTGGTGGATTCGACCTGCTGACCTTTTGGTTTGCAGCTGTAGCTTTTAACCACTTCACCACCAGGGCTCTACCACTTATAGAGAGAGGTGCATATTTAACATAGATATAAAGCTATGATTGCACTCGAATTTGAAGTTTTTAATGATTCCTCAGATGTATTTTGATAGCAAAAATCTTTCAGTCTCTCATTCATTCAACAAACATCTTTGCAGCTCTTGCTATCTGGCAGGCACAGTTCAAGGAGAGAACAACATACAAAGTCCCTGACCTCATGGAGATAGACAAGAAACAAATAGTAGAGAGTGTGGGCATAAATTCTTTGGCAGAAAATAAAGGGGAAAGGGTGTCCTTGACTGGGGGTGGGGCACTCACTTTAATTTTCAAACAGCATGTGCAGGAAGACCTCAGGTCTAAAGTGGCATTTATGCAAAGACATAGGGGAGTGAAGGAGGACCCTGAGAATTACATCCAATTGTCCTTTTTTTAATATACGCCTTTCAATTCTTCAAGGACAACCATATAGATCTATATTTTATACCAGTTCCTGTCGACTCCGACTCCTGGCAACTCCATGTGTGTCAGAGTAGAAATGTGCTCCATAGGGATTTCAATGGCTGATTTTTTTGGAAGTAGATCTCCAGGCCTTTCTTCCAATGTGCCTCTGGATAGACCTGAATCTCCAATCTTTCAGTTAGCGGATGAGTGTGTTAACCATTTGTTTTCTTGGGGAAAGATACAGAGATGCAATAACAAATGACAAAATAATAGAAGCACCCAAGGTCTTTTATGTAGAATTATAAAGCACAAATTGTTTCCATTTTGTGTATTGTTACTGGAGTCCCTGGCCGGTACAAATGGTTAACACATTTGGTTGCTAACCAAAAGGTTGGTGTCTACACAGCGGTGCCTCAGAAGAAAGGCCTGGGGACCTGCTTCCAAAAAATCAGCTGTTGAAAACCCTGTGGAGCGCAGTTCTATTCTGACACACATGGGGTCACCTTGAGTCAAGGTTGACTCGAGGGCAACTAGTTTTTTTATTGCTATTATTTTGTATTTAAAAAAAAAAAAAAGTCACCTTAAAATATCATCTCATGGAAAAATTAAGAAATGTGCTATTATTTTACTCAGAATTCAATGAACAACTTATCAGGTCAGTAACCAATTTGTTAATACAGATTTAATAGTGAATACAATTTTAAAAAATAGTAATACTCCTAATAACACCAAATCGTGCAGGCACTCATGCTTCCTTAAAATAGCCCTGGAAGTTCTCATGTGCCTCGCTCACCAGTGTTTAGCCGAGTGGGTCTTCAAGAAATGTTTGTTGTAAACACAATGATCCAATTAGAAAATGTATGGCAATCTTTGAGACAAGTGTAAAAAGGCTGAGAAATTTTGAAGAAAGCAGAAAATTTTAGAAACCATCTGGAAATCTTGATAGATGACAGTAATTATTCTGCTGTTTAGAAACAAGTCTTCAACAAGAAAACTTGAAGCTGGTCTCTCATTTTCTGCTAAAATGATTGCCTGTTTTCAAATCTAACAGTTTGGGTTTCAAAATACCACTTGCAGCCAACCCCACTTCTCCCTGTGAACAGATTCCGTATGTCAAGTCGCAGGGTCCATGACTTGAATACTTCTAGCCCGTGTCCTCAACTTGCCAGTCATCCCCTAAACTGCTGACTAAGCCCATCCTCCTTGTAATGACTTGTCTGCTTGTTTTTTCCCCTTACCCTTCAACTTCCAAAAGCTGAAGGCTACTTTCCTCTGCCTATGGACCAAGTCCACCCTCAACTCCCAGAACTTTCCTACTTCTAATGAGAAGCAAGTGGAGAAACCTTGATTCGGTAGTGGGGTGACTCAAACATAAGTCAATTTATCTTCCAGCACTTTGCCCTGTGCCTGGAACAGTGTTGTTTTTAGTTGTCGTTGAGTCAGCTCCAACTCATGGTGACCTGGTCCTGCACCATTGGTATGGTCTTTGGTATGTTTGAGTCTATAGCGGTGGCCATTGTGTTAATCCATCTATGCCCCAAACTAATTTCTGCTGCCAGTCTCCTTCCCTGGAAGTTGCTATCTTGCCTCTGCATCCTGTCCACCACCCAGGCCCTGGTCCCAACAGAGCTTGTTGCTGTTGTTAGTTGGCATCGAGTCAATGCTGACTCATGCCAAGCTCATGTGTGTGGAACAGAGCTACTCCACAGGGTCTTCAAGGCTATCACTTTTTGGAAGCACATTGCCAGGCCTGTTTTCTGAGGCATCTCTGGTGGGTTCAACTGCCAAACTTTTGGTGAGTAGTTGAGCACATAACCATCTCTACCACCCAGGGACTCCCCAAACAGAGCAATTCTTCTCAATTACTATTCTAGTTCTAGTGTTATCATCTTGGTGTGACCAGTGTACTTTCTTTCTTAGAATTTTCTTGAAAGCCCCCACTTTACCTCTAGACAGTGTTCCTACCTTCCCATTAGCTGCCAGTCCACCCTACACAACCCAGCATTTCTAATATTCCTTTCTTCTTTTTTCTGGCCCATGTTAACCTCTTCCTAGTCTTTGTTTCCCATAAAGAAACCATTCATTTGTGGGAAGGCCAAAGAAGGATACAGGATCACTAGGTTGCAGAGTTATCTTCTTGTAAAGGATTAACACCGCAAGTCTGGATTGTCCATGCTCTATATATTAAAGATTTGGCCCTTGACTAACTCCTGGGAGGTCACCTGTAAGACCTTGGAATATCCTGGCTGTTTATATTATCTTTGTTTACCTGGGGGTCTTGGATCATGCCAGATAGTTTACACTAACTGTGGGGTTTATGGTGGAGGCCCTGAGCCATGCAGCATCAGCTTGACCTCTGGAAGGACTATAGACTAAGGTCAACCACTTGGACAGATGGTTAGTCATGCCTATATGACTGAATCCCATATAACCTGGACACCAAGGCTCAGATGAGCTTCCTTTGTTAGCAATACTTCATTTGTGTTGCCACAAAGCACTACTGGGCCAAGTGAGCACAGTCTACATGGCACCACTGGGAGAGGACAACTGGAAGTTCATACCTGGTCTCCCCTGGACTCTGGCCTATGCACCTCTTCCCCTGGCTGATTTTAATCTGTGTCCTTTGACAGTTATTATTGTTTTTAGGGGCCGTTAAGTTTGTTCCAACTCATAGTGACAGTACAGGACAGAGCAGAACTTCCCCATAGGGTTTCCAAGTTGCCGCTGGTGGATTTGAACTGCCAACCTTCTGGTTAGCATAGCCATGAGTTTAACAACTTTTCTGAGTTCTATAAGACTTCAGTGAATTATTTATCCTGAATGCAATCTCGGGGATCCTTGAACTATACTTCTTAAGAATCTAAACTACAAGTCCATCCCAAAGGGAACTATAAGAAAAATTAATTATGCCATTTTTTTTTTTTTCAAATTGGGCCCCCTGGTCAGTTGGATTAAGGATACACAAAGCCATAGGTTAAATGTAGCACATTCTTCTACACAATTTTACTTTAAAAAAAAACAACTGATTGCCATTGAGTTGATTCCAACTCATAGCAACTATATAGGACAGAGTAGAACTGTCCCATAGGGTTTCCAAGGAGCCCCTGCTGGATTCAAACTGCAGACCTTTGGGTTAGCAGCCCTAGCTCTTAACCATTGTGCCACCTATGAGGCAGTACTACTCCGTCCTCCACGGTTGCTATGAGTCAGAATCGACTCAATGGCAGTGGGTTTTTAATTTTAATTTACCCTATGTTATATCCTGAAAAAAAATTTAATCAATATTTTTTGTAGAAAAATAAGATTTTGCATGACATTTTAATATTAAAACACAAGACTTCAAAATAAAATTTGTACTGTCTCAGACCAGTCTAGGCTGGGTTCTTAAACACATTAGTGGTATAAGTTGCCCTCCCTCTGTTGTAAAAATTCTGTTGGTGGAGGTGTGAGGAGCCCTGAGCCTTTAACCAAAACAGCATTCATTATCAGCTTCCTCATTTCTTAATGCCTGTTATTTTGATAAGCAGAACAAAGTTTCCAGAGCTGCCTGGTGTGTAAATGATGTTGAAGGCTTATTGGGCTAGAAACAGGCTGAAATTTTTCTACTCAGGCAGAATTCTTGTCTTAAACCATATCCCCAGGGTGCAGTTAATTTATTTTAATTGATTGGTGCTCTTCACATTTTCTGGAAGGTAGGTTGGCAATGGAAGTGGAGTGTGGTGCCTTAGTTATTTAGTGCTGCTATAACAGAAATACCACAAGTGGGTGGCTTTAAGAAACAGAAATTTCTACTCTCACAGTCTAGGAGGCTAGAAGTCCGAAATCAGGGTGCCAGCTCCAGGGGAAGGCTTTCTCTATCTGTCAGCTCGGGGGAAGCTCCATGATCCTTGGTTCATTGGCAATCTTCTCGTGGTGTGGCATCTATCTTCCCCTATCTCTGCTTGCTTCTCTTGCCTAATCTGCTGTTTTTATATCTCAAAGGTGATTGACTTAAAACACATCCTACACTGATACTGTCTCATTAGCATAACAAAGAAAGCCCATTTCCAAATGGGGTTATAACCACAAGTACACCCATTGCCATCGAGTTGATTCCGACTCATAGCGACCGTATAGGACAGAGTAGAACTGCTCCATAGAATGTCCAAGGAGTGCCTGGTAGATCTGAACTGCCAACCTTTTGGCTAGCAGCCATAGCACTTAACCACAGGTATAGGGGTTAGGATTTACAACACATATTTTGGGGGCAACACTATTCAATCCATAATATATAGTGACTCTGGTTAAGGTGGCGTACATTTCCACAGACCTTTGTGATGCAATCTGTAAGAAAGTGCCTCAGAGGTAATGCACCCCCATATGGTTATGCTTAAAAGACAAAATTAAACTGAACAAATACATAATACCTTTACAGAAATTCTTAATTATTAGTAGATACTAAAAATCTGAAAAAATAGAGACAGTTACCATGTTCTTGGATGGGTGACCTAATATAGTAGAGATATTAATTATTGCTAAATTAACCTATATATTCGCTGCAGTTCTGAAGAACTCAATTGCATTTTTATAAACTCAGTTTTGTAATTCTAAAATTTAGAATTATTCTAAATAAATGTTTAGAAAATTATAAAGAATTTTCTAAAAATTTAGAGCATATATTCTATGTTACTGGAAGCCCTGGTGGCATAGTGGTTAAGTGCTACAACTGCTAACCACAAAGGTGGGCAGTTCGAATCCACCAGGCACACTTTGGGAACTCTATGGGGGCAGTTCTACTCTGTCCTGTAGGGTAGCTATGAGTTGGAATTGACTTGAGGGCAATGTACTTGGCTTGGACTATTCTATGTTAGCACATATATATCCCATTTCCACTGCCCTCCAGTCAATTCCAACCCATAGTGACCCTGTAGGACAGAATAGAACTGCCCCATACGGTTTCCAAGACTGTAAATCTTTACAGAAGCAGACTGCCACATATGTGTCCCATAGAGCTGCTGGTGGGTTCCAACCACTGACCTTTCAGTTAGCACCTGAGTGCTTTTAACCACTGAGCCACCAGGGCTTCTAGTATATAGACACAGTATGTAGTATACATATAAAACATATAGTACATATTAGAATATATATTCTACATATTAGAAAATGAAGGAATAGATATTCACGAATAGGTAAAATGAAGAACACAGCTCAGGATCAGGGTGAACTTGACTTAACAAAACCTGTGTAGTAAAAGCAATATGGTTCAGACATAGCTATAGAGAAACAGAGCAATGGAACAGTGGAAGAAGTTTAGGATACCCTTGCAATAACTTTATATATGATAAAGGAAGCACCAGAAAGTAATGGGGGAAGAAAGGATTGTTTAGAAGATGATATGGAAGAAATTGAATCATTATGGATAAAAATAAAGCTGTATTCCTAGATTATACCGTATAGAAATTTAAACTCCAGAAAGATTACAAACATAAATGTTAATGGTAAATCAATAACCCTAATTGAAAAAGATGTAGGAAAATATCTTTGTACCCAAAATTCGCCTCGCTCCCATCTCTGCTTCTATGGTCACTTCACCTTCTCCTCTTCTGGGTCCAATCCCCTCTGTCTCTCTATCATAAGGACGCTTATGATTGCATTTAGGGCCCACCCAGATAATCCAGGTTAATCTCCCCAACTCAAGCTCCTTGACTTAATCGCACTTACGAAGTGTTTGCCATATATGGTAAAATCCACAGGCTCTAGGGCTCAAGAGGTGGACATTTTGAGGGGTGGTTACTCAGCCGACCACCATCAGAAATAAAAATTCCCAAGGGTACGAGGTGAGAACATTGTTGGCAACAGTGGCGGAGCCTGAAAGGCTGGAATAGAAATTACATACTGGTATGCTGAACAAATAGTCTGAGAACCTGGACTATGTGAAGAAAAACACAGCATCAGTGTTGGAGAAAGACTTAGCAACCAAGGTCGTTAACAAGACCTTGCTTACCGAAAATGAAGACAATTCGAAGCATTTACCGATAAAGGTAAAAGACTAGAGCCTTAACTACGAATTACACCTAAATGTAAAGAAAATGAAAATCTTCACAACTGAACCAATAAACAACATAATGATAAATGGGAAAAATAAAAAACCAAAGTTGTCAAGGATATCATTCCATCTGGATTAAAAATCAATCCCCATGGAAACAGTAGTCAAGAAATCAAATGACCAACATATTGCCTTGGGCAAATCTGCTGCAAAAGGCTTCTTTAAAGGGCTAAAAAGCAAAGATGTCACTTTGATGACTAAGGTGCACCTGGCCGAAGCCAGGCCAAAGTTGGACAATAAAAAAAAGAAGACAGAAGAAGAATTAATGTATTTAAATTGCGGTGTTGGTAAAGACTATGGAATATACCATGGATCGCCTGAAGAATAAACCGATCAGTCTTAGAAGAAATACAATAGGAATGCTTCTTAGAAGCGAGGATGACAAGACTTTGTCTTATTTACTTTGGACACGTCATCAGGAAAGACCAATCGCTAGAAAAAGACATCATGTTTGGCAAAGTAGAGTGTCAGCAAAAACAAGGGAAACCTTCAGTGAGATGAATTGACACAAAAGCCACAACAATGGACTCAAACATATCAAAGACCATGAAGATGGCACAGGATCAGACAACATATTATTCACCATGAAGATGGCACAGGATCAGACAACATATTATTCACCAGGAAGATGGCACAGGATCAGACAACATATTATTCTGTTATACATAAGGCCACCATGAGTCAAACCTGACTCGGCCGCAACTAACAACAAGGAGTATAAGCCACGCTTTGAGATAGGGTTGCCTGTGAGCTCT
The DNA here is from genome assembly GCF_030014295.1 of Loxodonta africana. Lineage (NCBI taxonomy): Eukaryota > Metazoa > Chordata > Mammalia > Proboscidea > Elephantidae > Loxodonta > Loxodonta africana. Next base: position 221,694,840 of record NC_087343.1, read on the forward strand.
TGGCTCTCCTGCTTATCCGGTGATGAGTTTTTTGGTTATTGGACTATCCAATGCCAACAACACATGGTGGAGTGGGAAAAAGTCAGATGGCATAGGCTCCAGTCTTTGCTAACATTCTTTTTATTCTGTTTTGGCCATTTCAGACTCTCCACCATCTATAGCAGCTACCATTTTTAAGTGTTACCATATGCCAAGAAGAACTATATGAAGATGACTCAGCAAAATTCAAGAAAGCTTGATGTCTAACAGAGCATTTTGTGCCACACTGTATGCTTCTCCCCAGCTTTCATTCTGACAGGAGCAACAGGAAACCAAACCAAACCAAACCACTGCCATTGAGTCAGTTCTGACTTGTGGCAAGCCTATAGGACAGAATAGAACTGCCCCATAGGGTTTCCAAGGCTGTAAATCTTTATGGAAGCAGACTGCCATATATTGTCCCCTGGACTGGCTGGTGGGTTTGAACTGCTGACCTTTAACCACTGAGTCACCAGGGCTTCCTAACATGAAACCAGGTGCCTTCAAAGAAAATAAGACTTATGGAGGGCTTTGAAAGCCTTTTAGCATCCATCAGCCCACTTTGTATCTGTTAAGGTTTACTTAAAAAACATTAACAAGACCTGAACTCAGGGACGGATTACCCAATAAGCAAGGCACACACGGGCTTACTTGTGCTTTCTTACTAACCTGTAGTGCACAATTTCACCTGTTTTTCGCTACATCAAAGATATGGGGAAACTCAAGTGAGATTGCACACTAAAGAAAAGTTTACAGATTAGTAATTAAACACAGGTAAGACTGAGCGTACCTTGCTTACTGGTTAACCTTCCCCTGCATATGGTACGGCCCTCCTACAATGAAGGAAGAACTGGTGTTTTCCAGTGAGACTTAACGAATTATAAGACTCTTCACTTCCTGGATCACAATTACACTGATTAGATTAACAAACTTCTGGGCAAGGCATGAAAATACAAGAGATAGTGAAAAGGGTAAATAGAAACCATTTGCATACCAAAAGGCAATTTAAAAAACCCTTGCCATTTGAGTCAATTCTGGCTCACAGCAACCCTACAGGACAGAGTAGGACTGCTCCACAGGGTTTCCAAGGCTGTAATCTCCAAGGAAACTGATTGCCACGTCTTTCTTCCACGAAAGGGCTGCTGGATTCAAACCAACGACCTTTCAGTTAGCAGCTGAGCACTTAACCTGACCACTGCACCACCAGGACTCCTTAAAAGGCAATAGACATCTGTTTTTAAATGCTAAGACACCAAAACGTAGACAACAGACTCTGGAAAGCCTAGTAATGCTAAGAGGGGCTCAATCTCCATAGAGGGGCCTCCGTGAGCAGCAAAAAGATGCATCTCATGAGTGTGGGGGTGGGGTGGGGTGGGAAAGACAGAAGAGAGGTTAAATGGGAACATATGGCAGAAGATTAAACCACATCCCTTCAATCCACAATTGCCCACGACCCTTGCTGTAATTACATGCCATCAGGTTCAAAGCCACCAGATGTTCAAGGCCAAAGCCAGGAATCGCCCACTTGGCCACGGCTGTAGTGACTAAAAACCCTGACCGGAAGGACAGAGCTGCTTTACATTGAACCATAAGGAGGAAGCTTTTTTAGACTTGTTCACCATAATTGAGAGAATAGAGGTAAACCAGAATATTAATGTTCTTCCTGACAGAGGACGTTATCCACGCTGGTGAGCATGAATTTAAATATAGCGAAGGTGCCTGTTGAAATGGGAACTCAGTAAATTCTCTCTGGTCTCTTTTGAGCTCAGAGAATTCCTGCTCCAGCCTTTATCTTGGAGGACAAAGCCTATCTCATAGGTTGTTTTTTTTTGTTTTTGTTTTTGTTTTATTTTTCCTTGATCCTACAGTAAATAAATAACTTTTTGCACTGAAATCAAATTTTTTAAAAAGCAAAAGTCAAGTTTTCTTCCTCTTTCCTTTAAATAGGAAAATAATTTGAAGTACAGCCAATAAGAAGAAGCTTTCCTTTTCTTGATTCATTCATGGGACCTTGCATCAGTCTCCTAGGGCTGTTGTAACAAAGTACCACAAACTGGGTGGCTTATAAAAAGAGAAATATATTCTCTCACAGTTCTCCAGGCTACTAGTCCAAATTTAGGGTGTTGGCAGGACCATGTTCTCTCCAGTGGCTCTAGGGGAAGATCTTTTCTTGTCTTCCTCAGTTTCCTTGGCTTGAGGCTACAGCATAGCTCCACTGTCACATAGCCATCTTCTCTCTTTGTCTTCTCTTTTATAAGGTTGCTAGTCACATAGGATTAAGGCCCACCCTATTCCAGTATGACCTCATGTTAACATCTTCAAAGACACTGTTTCTAAACAAGGTCATGTTCATAGGTACAGGGGTTAAGACTTCAACACATCTTTTTAGGGAACACAGTTCGATCAATAACAAACTTAGATTTTCAAGATCCTTTCCAGGAGTAACTTAATCCAGATCTCAGGGAGAGGAGATATCTCCCAACAATTAAGAGTGAAAGCTGAAGTAGATAGATCACTGTGTATTCCTTCCAATTTTAAAGTTTCATGTATTATTAAAAGTCCTATTCTGATTAATTTGGTGTGATATTCCATGAACCGTCTGGCCCTTGCAGCAAACATGGCCTAGGCCTTCAATATTGACCATTCCTCTCCAAGGATCTTCATTGTGTGTGTCTATGAGAGTTCTGACAAAAAAAAAAAAAAAACATTGCTGTTGGGTCAATTCCGACCCATAGTGACCCTAGAGGACAGAGTAGAACTGCCCCATAGGACAATCCAAGGAGCAGCTAGTGAATTTGAACTGCTGACATTTTGGTTAGCAGCCGTATCACTTAAGCACTGCACCACCAGGGCTCCAGGACAGTCCTGAGAATCTAGCAAAAAACAGTGAAATCTGTCACGTGTGGAAATAGATCCAGTCTTTCACTGGCAATGTGTTATAAAAGCATTTCCCATACAACCATTAGAACAGAACTTGCAGAATCATGGGGCTCAAAATTGTGCTGGGGTGAAACCTGGCCAATGGAATGGCCAGGATAAGCTCCCAAGTATTAACAGCCAGACTTAGGAACTAGTGGTCTAATCTAACGGTACTAAAAAAAAAGGTATTAGGGGCCTTGGTTTGCAATCTCAGAGGAACCAGGTGATCAAGTTTATTTCCAATGATCTGTTGGTTACTGGTGAGTAGATGAAGCAAGCGGATGCAATGGTTAATAATAAGCCCAGCTCTGGAATCAAACACCTGGGCTTGAATCCAGTTCTGTTACTCACCAGCTTGTAATTGTGAGCTAGTTATTTAACTTTCTTCTCTGTGCTTCAAAGAAATTGATTTTTAAGTTAAATAAGAATTGTAAAGCACCTTTTGCTTTCTGTTACATGTTCTAAAAACCAAACCCATTGCCATCAAGTTGATTCCAACTGATAGTGACCCTAAGGGCAGAGTAGAACTGCCCCATAGAGTTTCCAAGGAGAGCCTGATAGATTCAAACTGTCGACCTTTTGGTTAGCAGACGTAGCTCTTACCCACTACACCACCGGGGTTTCCATTACATATTCTAAACCAAACCAGATTTGGACTCATGGTAACCGCATGTGTCACAGAATAGAAATGTGCTCCATAGGGTTTTTCTGACTGTAATCTTTACGGAAGCAGACCACCAGGCCTTTCTCCCATGGTGCCACTGAGTGGGTTTAAACCCCCAACCTTCAGTGTAGCAGGCAAATGCAAACCATTTGTGCCACTCAGAGACCTCTTGTTACGTATTAAGAGATCAATAAATGGTAACAGTTACCATTATAAACACTGAAATAATAATTGCCTGATCCTAACTTCATTGCCTACATTGATCAAAGCAGGATTTGTTCCTGCCAAAGAGAAATTTTATAGACTTCTGGGGTTTAGGTCTTTGATGCGATGCCTTCCATATAACATCCAATTTGCTTTGTTCATCCTCCCTACTGTCCCTTGGACCTTCACATGGGCCACGCCTCTGTCCTCATTCTTTCCTTCCTATCCATTATGCCCCAGTTTCAGACAGCAATAGGTTTGGTTTGGGGGTTTTTAATTGCTTTTAACCCTCAGCTTGCCCCGATTTTCACTGTAATGACATGTTCCATTCAAATGTTTAAGTTCCAGCCCTAGGTCTCCAGTTTGGAAATCTTGTCCTGAATCTGACCTACCCCCCAATTTTTGGTTCAACACGTCTGGCCCTGGTTCCTACCCTTTTTCATAAATTAATGGCTGGGGAACCCCCAGAAGTACTCGCTTTAAAATTAGAGACATTACGGTAATGCCCACCATAACCGCAATTATTAAGCATTGCTGTAGAAATATTGGCCAATGCAATTAAAAAATAAAAAGAAGATACATATTTTAAAGGATAGGACATAGTTATGATTATCATCAAATATTGTTATATGCCTAGAAAAATCAAGAGAATAAACTAAAAAAAATTAGCAATATTAAAGATAAATTAATTAAAGTTTACAAGATTTTTGATGAGTAAAATTCATAGCTTTCATATATACTGCTAGAAAATATCATAGAAAGAAAAATTTATAATTGTCACTGTGATGGTTAAGATTGTATGTCGACTTGGCTGGGCCATGACTCTCAGTGTTTTGGCAGTTGTATGATGTGATCACCCCCGTAATGGGATCTTGCTGTGGGTGGCCAATCAGTTGAAAGGGAATTTCCTTGGGCATGTGGCCTGCATTGAATTTAAGTGGACATTCTGGCAAGGCTCTTGGTCTTCTGCTCACTCTGGATCCTGCAGCCGGCTCCTCTTCGTCTGACCTCTGGTTCTTGGGACCTGAGCTAGCAGCTTACCTGTGGTCTTTCCTGCCCATCTTGGGACTCGTCAATCTTCACAGCCTGTTAGCAACAGCCCTGCTCTCTGACCTGCTGATCTTGGGTGTGCCCACCCCTGTGGCTACGTGAATCAGCCTCCAGCCTGACCCACAGACTTGGAATGTTTCAGTCTCTATAACCTTGTGAATCATTTCCTTGAGATATATATAAATTTGTGAAGGGAGCCCCAGCATCCTTGAAGACCACTGTGATTGCTATTTTATGTAAGTGAGATTTGACAGTAGCAACTGCCCTAACCGAACTAAGACACCTAACTACAATGGGGCTGACTGGACTTGTGATAGTAAAGGCCAAGAGGCAGCACTCAGTCAGCAAAGACAAGGTGGGCATGGTTACTATAATGGATAGCAGAGTCAAAAGAGAAATCAGAATAGTCTTACTTGTATGGACTTATGACATTGACTACTTAGTCATGGCACCCCTAGGAGTGAAATAGATGGGAAATCCATTAAACACATACTTGATCTGTACAAACAGATGAATTCTAGGTCAAGAAAATAGCAGTCTAATTCGAATCACCAGAATAGAGAGCCACGGCCCCTCAATACATTTCCAGACTTGAGCAAGTTTAAAGACCCACAACCTCTTGAATGAAGGGGAGGTTGGGTTCCCTTGAGGAAAGACTTCAAAACACTGCCCAAAACTTATACTGTTACTTTTCCTCCCAGCCTTCCCCAAAGGGATCTATGGCCTTTTACAAGAGTGGCTATTCACTGGGGAAAAGAAAATAATCAGACTTTTCAGCGATTACTGGATACTGACTATGACCTGACACCAATTCCAGGAGACCCAAAACATCACTGTGGCCCACCAGTCAGAGTGGGAGGCATAAGGAGGTCAGGTTATCAATGGAGTCCTAGCTCATGTCCATCTCACAGCAGGTCCTCGAACTCATCCTGCAGTGATTTACCCAGCTCCAGAATGCAAAATTGGAATAGATATACTAAACAAATGGCAGAGCCCCCCCACCCCCACTGGATCCCTGACAAATGGAGTAAGGGCTGTTATGGTAGGAAAAGCCAAGTAGAAGCCGTTAGAACTGCCCCTACCTAGGAAAATAGTAAACCAAAGCAATACTGCATTCCTGGAGGGATTGTGGAGATTACTGCCACCATCCAGGACTTGAAGGATGCAGGGGTGGTGATTTCCACTGTGGGAAAAACAAATGTGTTCTCCAGAATGACAGTCGATTATCAAAAACTTGACCAGGTGGTGACTCCAATTGCAGCTGCTGTTCCACATACAGTTTCATTGCTTCAGCAAATTAATACATCTCCTGGTACCTGGTATGCAGCTATTGATCTGGCTAATGCCTTTTCTCCATATCCATTTTGAAGGACCACCAGAAGCAGTTTGCCTTCAGCTGGCAAGGCCAGCAATACACCTTCAGTTGCCTACTTCAGAGCTACACCAACTCTCCAACCCTATGTCATAATTTAATCCACAGGTATTTTGGTCACTTTTCCACAAGATGTCATGCTGGTCCATTACATTGATGACAATATACTGATTGGACCTAGTAAGGAAGAGGTGTCAATAACTCTGGACTTATTGGTAAAACATTTGTGTGCTAGAGGGTGGGAAATTAATCTCACAAAAATTCAGGCACCTTCCACCTCAGTGAAATTTCTAGGGGTACAGTGGTGTGGGGCACGTCGACATAGTCTTTCTAAAGTGAAGGATAAGTTATTATATCTGGCTCCTCCCACAACTAAAAAGGAGGTACAACGCCTAGGGGGCCACTTTGGATTTTGGAAGCAACATATTCCTCATTTGGGTATGTTACTCTCACCTATTTATCAAGTGATTCAAAAAGCTGCTAGTTTTGACTGGAACCCAGGACAACAGAAGGGCCTGTGTCTTGGTTATCTACTGCTTCCATAACAGAAATACCACAAGTGGATGGCTTTAACAAAAAGAAACTTATTTTCTCACAGTCTAGTAGGGCACAAGTCCAAATTCAGAGCATCGGCTCTAGGGGAAGACTTTCTCTCTCTGTGAGCTCTGGAGGAAGGTCCTTGTCCTCAATCTTCCCCTGGTAGAGGAGCTTCTCAGGCTCAGGGACCCCATGTCCAAAGGATGCGCTGTAGTCCTGGCACTGCTTTCTTGGTGGTATGAGGTCCCCCAACTCTCTGCTTGCTTCTCTTTCCTTTTATATCTTAAGAGATAAAAGGTGGTACAGGCCACACCCCAGGGAAACTCCCTTTACATTGGATCAGGGAGGTGACCTGAGTAAGGGTGGTGTTACAATCCCACGCTAATTCTCTTTAGCATAAAATTACAATCACAAAATGGAGGACAACCAAACAATACTGGGAAACATGGTCTAACCAAGTCAATACACACGTTTTTTGGAAGCCATAATTCGATCTATGATACCCTGCAACAGGTGCAGTTTGCTACGCAAGCCACTCTGACCCTTGGGCCATATGATCAGGCTGATCCAATGGTGCTTGAAGTGTCAGTGGCAGATAGAGATGCTGTTTGGAGTCTACCGGTGAATCACACCACAGACCTTTAGTATTTTGGAGCAAAGTCCTCCCATCCTCTGCAGCTAACTACTCTCCTTTTGGGAAACTACTTTTGGCTTGTTACCAGGCCTTACTATAGACTGAATGCTTAACCATGGACCACCCAAGTCACCGTGCAGCCTGTGCTGCCCATCATGAACTAGGTGTTGCCTGACCCACAGAACCACAAAGTTGGACGTGTACAGCAGCACTTCATCATTAATGGCAGTGGCATATACGAAATTGGGCCTGAGCAGTACCTGAACGCACAAGTAAGTTGTATAAGTAACTGGGCCATGGTCTCCACTCCTGTCACATTACCTTCCATCTTCCAGTCTGCACCTATGGCCTTATAATCATTTGACTGAGGAAGAAAAAACTCATGCCTGGCTTATAAATGGTTCTGAGCTATATGCAGGCAGCACTCAATAGTGGACAGCGGCACCACTACAGCCCCTTTCGGGGACCTCCCTAAAGGACAGTGGTGAAGGGAAATCCTCTCAACAGGCAGGACTTTGAGCAGTGCCCCTGGTTGTTCACTTTTTTGGGAAAGAGAAATGGCCAGATGTGCGATTGTATACTGATTTACGAATTGGCTATGGTCAATGGTTTGGCTGGATGATCAGGGACTTAGAAGGAACATGACTGGAAAAATGGAGACAAAGACTTATGGGGAAGAGGTATGTGGATAGACCTCACCGAATGGGCCAAAGAAGTGAACTTATTTGTGCGTTATGTGAATGCTCACCAAAGGGTGACCTCTGCAGAGGATGATTTTAATAATCGAGTGGATAGAATGGCTCATTCTGTAGAAACCAGTCATGCTCTTTCCCCAGCTACTCCTGTCATTGCTCAATGGGCTCATGAACAAAGTGGCCATGGTGGCAGGGATGGAGGTTATGCATGGGCTCAGCAACGTGGATGTCCACTCATCAAGGCTGACTTGGTTACAGTCACTGCTGAGTGCCCGATCTGCCAGCAGCAGACATCAACACTGAGTCCCCAATAAGGCACCATCCCTTAAAGCAATCAGCCAGTGACCAGTTGGCAAGTTGATTACATTGGAACACTTCCATCATGGAAAAGGCAGCGTTTTGTCCTCACTGGAATAGACACTTACTCTGCATATGGATTTGCCTTCCCTGCATGCAAAGCTTCTGCCGAAACTACCATCCGTGGACTTACAGAATGCCTTATCTACCATCATGGTGTCACACACAGCATTGCCTTGGATCAAGGAACTCACTTCACAGAAAATGAAGGGCAGCAATGGGCCCCTTGCTCACCTTTCTTTGGAATAGGCACAAATATAGATCTCTTCCAGTAAGATGACCAGGTAGCTCTCTTCCAAATTTCTTGGCATAAACAAGTGAGCTCTTCCAGCATTGCATCCTTTTGTTGAAACATCTAAATTGGTATTCCATCAATTCCTAGAGCCCTGTTTTTCCCCAATGCCTTCAAGTCAGCTTGGACTTCTTCCTTCAATGCCATGAGTTCTTGATCATATGCTATCTCCTGAAAAGGTTGAACATCAACGAATTCTTTTTGGTACAGTGACTCTGTGCATTTCTTCTATCTTCTTTGGATGCTTCCTGCCTTGTTCAATATTTTGCCCATAGAATCATTTAAAATTGCAACTTGAAGCTTGAATTTTTTCTTCAGTTCTTTCAGATTGAAAAATGTGGAGCGCATCCTTCCCTTTTGGCTTTATAACTCCAGGTCTTTGCACATTTCATTTTAATACTTTGTCTTCTTGAGCCAGCCTTTAAAATCTTCTGTTCAACTCTTTTACTTCATCATCCCTTCCATTACCCTTAGCTACTCTATGTTCAAGAATAAGTTTCAGAGTCTCTTCTGACATCCGTTTTGGTCTTTTCTTTCTCTCCTGTCTTTTTAATAAATTTTGCTTTCTTCATGTATGATATCCTTGATGTAATCCCACAACTCATCTGGTCTTTAGTTTATGGGCACAGATTGCCAGGTCTTTTCTCTTGTGGAGTGGCTGGTTGTTTCAAACTGCCAGCCTTTTGGCTAGTAGCCAAGCCCTTAACTATAGTGCTGTCAGAGCTCCTTTTTACTAGATATTAAAACAGACATTCCTAAAATAATTAGTAATGTTTTATACTGGAGAAAAAATATATCAATAAAAAAGAATACAGAATTTATAAATAATTACAATTTCCTATTTAATTTTAGTTCATCATTAAAGTGTGTTTCAAATTATTGGGGAAAAGTTATTAATACAGGGTAAGGTAGAAATTAACTGTTTATTTGGGAAAAATAAAACTGGAATTCTACCTCATTTCTTACATGAAAACTCAACTGCAGATAGACGAAAGATTTTAAATAGAAAAAATTAAATTGCAGAAGTTCTAAAAGAAAGCAATGGGTAAGTGAGTTGATAATCTTCTAGGCATGATCCAAAGATCAGAAGTCATGAAACAAGATGGATATACAAAAATGCAAAATTCCACATAGAAAATAGTCATTTAAAAATTCTAAATTTGCATGGTTGAAAAGGAGCTACTTTTCTTTATTTACAGAGCTTATTCAAATCAGTAAGCTGAAACGAACAGTTCAACTTAAAAAATGATCAAATGACATGGAAAAGAATATACAAAAGGAAAATGGAAGGAAGGAAAAAAAATCCTGGCCAATAAACACATGAATTCAAGAAACCAATAATGGAACGCCATTATACTCCCAAAAGATAGGAAAAATAAATAATTCTTGGTACTCAGATGGCTATGAGAAAATGGTTTCTCTAATACTCTGTCAGTGAGAATATACAAATGGTCTGGAGGATATTTGCTAGTAACATTCAAAATTTTTTAAAAATGTACACACTATTCAAAATTTATACTAGAGATACTGTCCTAAAAGTTATTCAACACATATTTACAAGATTACACATTGCAACATGGCTTAAAATACTGTAAAAATAAAAACTGTAAACCACCAAAATGTTCATCAATGGGGAAATGATTAAATAAATTCTTTCACCTCCACAGAAGCTACCAAAAAAGGAATAAAGTAGATTTGCATTTGCTGAAATAAAAAGATCTATAAGATATTGCCTTAAGTGAAAACAATCTAGACACAAAAGAGAACATGATTTGTGATCTTTTTGTGTAATAGAATATATATTAAATAGATAGATGTGTGTGTATATATATAACAAGAAACTAAATAAGAGTGTCCCCAACTGAAATTAAAAGAATCATAACAGAATACTATGATAAATTATACTCCAACAAATTTGAAAACCTAGAGGAAATGGACACATTTCTAGAAACACACTATCTACGTAAACCAAGACAAACTGAGGTAGAAAACTAAATAAACCTATAACAAAAGAAGAGATTGAAGAGGAAATTAAAAAAAAAAAAAAAAAAACTCCCAACAAAAAAGCCCTGGCCCTGACAGGTTCACTGGAGAATTCTACTAAACTTTCAGAGACGAGTTAACACCAGTACTACTAAAAGTATTTCAGAGCATAGAAAAGAATGAAATAATCCTGGACTCATTCTATGAAGCCAGAATATCCCTGATACCAAAACCAGGTAAAGACACCACAAAAAAAGAAAATTACAGACCAATATCCCTCATGAACATAGACACAAAAGTCCTAAACAAAATTCTATCCCACAGAATTCAACAACACATCAAAGAAATGATTCACCATGACCAAGTGAGATTCCATAACAGGTATGCAGGGATGCTTCAACATTAGAAAAAGAATCAATGTAATCCATCACATAAATAAAACAAAAGATAAGAACCACATGGTCTTATCAATTGATGCGAAAAGGCATTTGACAAAGTCCAACATCCATTCATGATAAAAACTCTCAGCAAAATAGGAAGATAAGGAGAATTCCTCAACATAATAAAGGGCATTTATACAAAGACAACAGCCAACGTCATCCTAAATGGAGAGAGTCTGAAAGCATTCCCCTTGGGAACAGGAACCAGACAAGAATGCCTTTTATCACCACTCTTATTCAACATTGTGCTGGAGGTCCTAGCCAGAGCAATTAAGCTAGAAAAAGAAATAAAGGGCATCCAAATTGGTAAGGAAGAAGTAAAAGTATTCCTAGATGCAGATGATACAATCTTATACATAGAAAACCCCCAAAGAACCCACAAGAAAACTACTGGAACTAATAGAAGATTTCAGCAAAGTATCAGGATACAAGATAAACACACAAAAATCAGTTGGATTCCTCTACACCAACAAAGAGACTGTCAAAGAGGAAACCACCAAATCAAAACCATTTAAAACAGCCTCCAAGAAGATAAAATACTTATAAATAAATCTAATCAGAGACATAAAAGACCTATACAAAGAAAACTACAAGACACTACCGCAAGAAACCAAAAGAGACCTACTTAAGTGGAAAAACATATCTTGCTCATGGATAGAAGACTCCACATTGTGAAAATGTCAATTCTACCCAAAGCAATCTACAGATACAATGCAATCCTGATCCAAATTCCAAGGACATTTTTTAACGAGACAGAGAAACAGATCACCAACTTCATATGGAAAGAGAAGAGGCCCCGGATAAGTAAAGCATTACTGGAGAAGAACAAATACGGGAGGTCTCACACTACCTGATTTTAGAACCTATTATACCATCACAATAGTCAAAACAGCCTGGCACAACAACAGATACTTAGACCAATGGAACAGTATTGAGAATCCAGATGTAAATTCATTTTTTTTTTTTTTTTTATGAGCAGTTGATACTTAACAAAGGCCTAAATTCCTTTAAATGGGAGGAAAGACGGTATCTTTAAAAAATGGTGCAAAAAAAAAAAAAAAATGAAACAAGACCCATACCTCACATCATGTACAAAAACTAACTCAAAATGGGGGCCAAGATGGTGCCATAGACAGAAGCACCACGCCATCCCGCCATAGCAAAGACCTGAAAAACTAAGTAAAACAGGGACAAACATCATTTCTGGAACCCGAAGTGTCAAATAAAGAGATAAAGAACTCAGCCAAACACCAAATGGAATAAGAACCTGACAGAGGACAGAGAGTGAGGAGAGATACGCATGGAGGTTCCTTATCAGCTAACACAGCATGGATCTGCCATCTTGGACTCCTGTCAGGGATCGGCAAACAGGGAGCATGGGAATGCAGCTTCAAGGAGCTCCCAGCAGGAGACAGAGCACCTGGTAACCAGTGATACTGCTTTTCCACCCCACCCCACCCCACCCCCATTTTCTCCCCACTGCTCTACCTCCAAGCTTCCTGGCTAGTTGCAGTGGCTCTTGGATTCACCCCACCTACATTACAGATTGGCAATCAGGGAGTATGGGAAAGCAGCCTCACAAAGTTCCCAGGAGGAGACAGAGCACCCGGTAATGAGCCATATACGCTTTCCTAACCCCTACGCTTCTTCCCCTCCCCCTTTGGCCTCCTCTGCTTCCTGCCAGCCACAGTCTTTTGGCCAGGAGGCAACTGCTTCCACCCCAGGCTGTTTGGCTTCGCTCTGCCAGCTGGGTCCCTGAGCTGGTGTTGCTTCTTTCAGACTCTTTTGGTTTCTTCCATTCTTCCCATCATCTCCCCCTCCTTTCTCTCAAACACTTCTCTTCTTCTTGAAGTGCTGTGAAGCCCTGCTTGATGAGGAAACCACTCCCTCAGCCAGAGACACCACACTGGTGGGATCCCTGGGGCTTTTTTTTTTTGCTTTGCTTCTTTTGTTTTGTTCTGTTTTATTTTGTTTGTTTTTCTCTTTTTGTATTAGGGAGCCCCTTCTAGCCAAGCTGTACTACAAGGCTTAGGAGTCACTCTCCCAATCTGCTGAGCCACGTAGGCGGGATCCCTGGGGGCATTTCTTTTCCTTTCCTTTCTTCTTTTTTTTTTTTTTTTCTCTCTCTCTCTTTTACCTTCAGTCTTTCTCCATTTCTCAGTTCTTCTCTCTCTGTACTTACCTTATTTTTCCGTCTTCTGAATACCTGGTGCTGTGTGACATCTATACCCCTCTAGCCAGGCTATACCGCACAGCCTGGGAAACTTCCCCGGTCTTTGCAGCCACACTGGTGGGACCGCTGGAGAGAGACTTTTCATTTCTTTTTTTTCTCCCCAATTTTTATCTAGCTATTTTTTTCTTTTTCCATTTTTCTTCTTTTTGATTTTCTCCATTTCTCAGTTTCTCTTCTCTCCACTCCAATGGCAAGCTCCATTTGCACTTTTTTCCTTTGCATGTTTGTTTTTCACTTCTGTTTCTCTCTCCTCTTTCCCATACTCATATTGGCTCCATACATCACAACCAATCCCTTCTTTCCTGCCTACCCACACTGTGCACTGAACATGACACCCCTGAGAAGCACAGGCACAGCCTACTGGAACCTGCCCAGCACAGATTCCTGGCCCACCCTGTTGGCCCTAGTACATGCCACAAAGAACGCATCCCAGCCCCTCCCCTTCACCTGGACCTGCTCTGCTGTACCATAGCTGAGTGACTGGCCCTGTGCATTGGACAAGGAGATGAAAAGTATCGTGACTACACAAGAGCAAACAACAAAGAACACAGAGCCCACCTGCTCAGACATAACCAAATAAAACCAAAAAACAGGATGAAACAAACAAACCTACAATCAAGAAATGAAGAGAATAACTAGTGAATGTCCCAAAGACAGCAGACAACATCAAAACATGTGAAAAAAAAAAAAAGGACAAAATGGTTCCAGTAGGCATCCAAAATAAAACACCAGATGACTTTCCAATAGAAGAAAAGGCACTAGGAACTACCTGACAGGGAATTCAAATCTCTAATCTTCAGAGCTATCTAAGAGTCGAAGCAAAAAACAGACAAAAATGACAAAAAATTAGACAAATTTATGGAAAAGGCACATAAATTCATAGAAAATACAGACAAAAAAATGGAAGAATTCATGAAAATAGTACAGGAACAAAATGTCAAAATAAATTCACAGCTGGAAATCATGCAAAAACAACAATTAGAAATCCAAAAGATAAACAACAAGATTTCAGAAATGGACAATGTCATACAAGGGCTGAGGAGCAGGTTTGAAATGATGGAAGACATGATCAATGAAATTGAAGACAAACACTTGGATACAACTCTTGTTGAGGAAAAATCAGAAAAAAGAATGAAGAAAAATGAGGAAACCCTGAGAATTACGTGGGATACAATCAAAAGCAAAAATTTGTGAGTGATCTGAGTTCCAGAACAGGGAGTGAAAATGGAAAACACAGAGAGGATCATTGAAGATTTGCTGACAGAGAAACATCCCTAATATCATGAATAAGGAAAAACTGACCATCCAAGAAGTTCAATGAACCCCATATAGGATAATAGACCCCCAAAAGAAAAACCCAAGGCATATCATAATGACACTCACTAAAACCAGAGACAAAGAAAAAATCCTAACAACAGCTCAAGAAAAACAGAAAGTCACATACAGAGGAGAAACAATAAGACTAAGCTCTAATTATTTGTAGAACCCATGCAAGCAAGAAGGCAATGGGATGACATATGTAAAGCCTTGAAAGAAAAAAAATTCCCAACTATGAATAATATATCCTGCAAAGCTTTCATTCAAATATGATGGTGAAATTAGGACATTTCCAGATAAACAGAAATTAAGGGAAGGTGTAAAAACCAAACCTACAAGAATTATTAAAGGAAGTCCTTTGGTCTGAGAACAAACAACACCAGACCACACCCTGAATCTAGGATGCAAGACTGTACCAGCCAGATACCAACCTAGGAAATGAACTCCCAAGAACTATCCGAAACCAAAAGAATCGCAACAGGGACCCAGAGAGGTTAATCTGTAAATGACTACAACATCAGAACAATAAAAAAGGGAATAAATGGTCTAGGTATAGAACTTTCTAATGGAGAGGAAGACAAGGTGATAGCAAGTAATAATAGACTGGTTCAAACCTAGGAAAATAAGGGTAAACTTCAAGTTTACCACAAAGAACGTTAACAAACCTACTCATCAAAATAAAGAAGAAAAACAAAGTCTCAATAAAAACAAAAGGAAAAGAAATCCACAAACAAAAGGAACTCAGTGCAGGAGAGTAAGAGGAACAAAAAAAATGTTATCACCACACAAAAAAAGTACTACAAAATGACAGCAATAAACTCACACCTATCAATAATTACATTGAATGTAAATGCCCTAAATGCACCCATAAAGAGACAAAGAGTGACAGAATGGATTAAAAAAAAAACAGGATCCACCAATATGCTGTCTACAAGAGACACACCTTAGAAACAAAGATGTAAGTTTTATTAAAAATCGAAGGATGGAAAAAAAATATATCAAGCAAATAACTACCAAAAAAGAGCAGGAGTGGCAATACTAATCTCAGATAAAATAGACTTTAAAACAAAATCCACCAAAAGACAAAGAAGGGCACTATATAATGACTAAAGAGACAATCCATTATTAAGACTTAACCATAATAAACATCTACACACTCAATGATAGGGCTCCAAAATACATAAAACCAACTCTAACAGCACTGAAAAGAGAAATTGACAGTTCCATGATAATAGTAGGAGACTTCAACACACCACTATCTGCAAAGGATAGAACAACTAGAAAGAAACTCAACAAAGATACAGAAGAGCTAAAGAGCACAATCCGTCAACTTGACCTCATAGACGTATATAGAACACTCCACCCAAGAGATGCAAAGTACACATTCTTTTCCAATGCACATGGAACATTCTCCAAAACAGACCACATCTTAGTCCTCAACAACATCCAAAACACTGAGATAATGCAAAGTATCTTCTCTGACCACAATGCCATCAAAGTAGAAATTTACAACAGGAAGAGTAAGGAAAGAAAATTCATTACATGGAAACTGAATAACACCCTGCTTTAAAAACCACTGGGCAATAGAAGAAACCGGAGATGGAATAAAAAAATTCCTAGAATCAAATGAGAATGAAAACATATCATACCAAAACCTTCGCGACACAGCAAAGGCAGTCCTTGGAGGTCAATTTACGGCAATAGATGCACACATCAAAAAAGAAGAAAGGAACAAAATCAAAACATTAGCTATACAACTTGAACATTCAGAAAAAAGAGAGCAGCAAAAGAAGCCCACAGCCACCAGAACAAAGGAAACAATAAAGATCAGAGCAGAAATAAATGAAATAGAGAATCGAAAAACAATAGAAAAAATCAACAAAACCAAAAGTTGGTTCTTTAAGGATCAGCAAAATCGACAAACCACTGGCCAAATAGACAAAAGAAAAACAGGAGAGGACACAAATAGCCCAAATAAGAAATGAAATGGGGGACAGAATTTTCATAATGTAATTTTTTATCCTTTTGCTTTAAACATTTTGGTATTCTGTATTTAAGAATTATCTCTTACAAGAAGCATAGAGTTAGTTTTTATTAATTAGTCTGGAAATAGTTGCAGAATTTAATATATCTGTATATAACATGGAAACCCTGGAGGCGTAGGGGTTAAGTGCTACGGCTGCTAACCTAAAGGGTTGACAGTTCGAATCTGCCAGGCGCTCCTTGGAAACTCTATGGTGCAGTTCTACTCAGTCCTATAGGGTGGCTATAAGTCGGAATCACCTTGACGGCACTGGGTTTGGTTTTTTTTTTTTTTTTTTTTTTTGGTCGTATATAATGTAACTGCTTATAACTTGAATTTAAATCTGCTATGTTGCTAATTGGAAACCCTGGTGGCGTAGTGGTTAAGTGCTACAGCTCCTAACCAAAAGTTCAGCAGTTCAAATTCTCCAGGCCCTCCTTGGAAACTCTATGGGGCAGTTCTACTCTGCCCTATAGGGTCGCTATGAGTCAGAATTGACTAGATGGCAGTGGGTTTTTGGTATGTTGCTAATTGTTTTGTATTTTTTTCCACATGTTCTGTTACCTTTTTTCCTTTTTTTTTTTTTTTTTGCCTTCTTTTAAATTCATATAATAGTATATTATCCCATTATAGGTCTCTATTACTTTGTTAGTTATACTTTCTTTCACTATTCTTTTAGCTTCTCTCCTAATAAATATTTGATTCATTAAATATTACTATAAATTAATACTTTATCAATGCCCTGAAAAAAATAGCTCTTAGAACAATTTATCTCCATTTACTCCCTTCCACTTTTTACGCTATTCTTGTCATATATTTTAATTTTATTTATGTTTTAAACCCCAGAATGTATTTCTGTCTCAGTAATTCCTCATTCTTTCCTGAAATCTCCATGATTCCATCTGGAAAATAGAAAAAGACAAAATTATCATCTGCCTGAAAATATTCCTCTTAGTATTTCCTTTAGTGTGGACTTGATGATAAAAATCTTCCCCAGTTTTTACCTGTACATGTCTTTATTTTGCCTTCAGCTTGGAAGAGTATTTTCTTAAAACACAGAATTCTAGGATGGCAATTATTTTTTTTCATCTGTTTAGAGAGGTCATCCCTTTCTTTTCTAGCTTCCATCATTTCTACAGATAAGTAAGCTATCAGTCTTAATGCTGTTCCTTTTGAGGTATAATTCCTTTCCTCTGCTGCTTTTAAATATTTTTTCTTTGTTTTTGGTTCTCAACAGTTTCACTATGGTGTGCCTAGGTTTGTGAGTATGTGCGTGCATATGTGTCTGTGCGCACGTGCATGTGTGTTTATCATGTTTGATTTTCTTCTTTTTGAATCTCTGCTTTATGTCTTTAATTATTTTTGAAAGCTTCTTGGCTATTACCTCAGTAAATATTTCTCCTGTCCTTTCTCTCTTCTCTCCCAGGGCTTCAATTATACATACATTAGACCTTTTTCCATACGTCTCTTAAGATTCTCTTCTGGGTTTTCAATTTTTTCTATTCTCTATGCTTCAGTCTGTATATTTTCTACTGATCTATATTCTAGGTTTACTAATCCTATTTCAACCATATCCAATCCACTGTTAAACAAATCTGTTTAATTTTAAATTTCAGTTCCAAAATTCTATATTTTTTTCCTTAGAGATTCTAATTCCCTGTTGAAGTTATCCATCTTGTCTTGTATTTTTCTTGGATGTATTAATCACAGTTATTTTAAATTTAAAATTAAATTTCCTGTCTCTTAATGACAATATCTAAATTTTCCATAACTTCTGTTCCTGTCATCTATATTTTTACTTTCTCTTGGTGTTCAATCATTTGGTCTTGTTCCCTGGTTTGCAAGTAACTTTTATTGAATATCATTTATTTTGTATCTAAAGTTATAAAGATAATTTAAAGCTATTCCAACCAATAGATTATTTTCTTCCAGAGAGGAGTTGATTTTGCTTCAGACAAGCAGTTAGTGTAACATCAGATCAAATTAATGCCACTTTCAATATGAGTTATTCAGAGCCAAGTTTCAAATTTTGTAAAGTCTGGTCTATTTCCAATAAGTTGTTGTTCTTATTTAATATTTATTTCCTGCCACTTCATGAGCCATGACTAACACTCACTTCCTGGCATATTGCTCTAAACCCAACTTGCATGTTCCTGTCATGTGCTGATTCTGAGCACATTTCTGCCCCTGGATATAATTCTGCCTCTGGGCTTTTGAGCATGTATTTTTCTGAGGACTCATTTATTGCAAGTGACAAAGAACTCAATATAGCTTAAACAAAGGGAAATTTATTGGCTCCTGTGCTGGGAAGGATGCTGGATTAGCTCCCAGGAGCCAGGAAGCGGTTATAAGAAGCATAGATTTAGGAGCTAAAACCAGGACTCAACACTATCAGAGCTTTCTTTCTGTTGGGTTTTCATATCTTCTGGTCTGCTCTGGGCTCTATCTGAAATCAAACTCTCCACATGACAGATGGGGTGACCTAACTCACACTAGGCTGGGGCAAGGGGCCCTGTGATCAGGAAAGACCTCTCCTAGAAGTCTCCATGAGCTGACATTCATATCCACAAGAGATGATCACGTGACCAAGGAGGGGAAGGTGTTCCTCAGAAACGGACAGTATGACAAGCAAAGACAGGAGGATAGAGAAGTGCATAGCATGTCTGAGGAGCAACAGGTAGACCCAGGGACAGATTATTCAATAGGCAAGTGTTATGGATTGAATTGTGTCCCCCCAAAAATACGTGTCAACTTGGTTAGGCCATGATTCCCAGTATTCTGTGGTTGTCCTCCATTTTGTGATTGTAATTTAATGCTAAAGAGAATTAGGGTGGGATTGTAACAACAACCTTATTCAGGTCGCCTCCCTGATCCAATGTAAAGAGAGTTTCCCTGGGGTGGGGTCTTCACCACCTTTTATCTCTCAAGAGATAAAAGGAAAGTGAAGCAAGCAGAGAGTTGGGGACCTCATACCACCGAGAAAGCAGCTCCAGGAGCAGAGTGTGTCCTTTGGACCCAGGGGCCCTGCACCT
The DNA here is from genome assembly GCF_030014295.1 of Loxodonta africana. NCBI lineage: Eukaryota > Metazoa > Chordata > Mammalia > Proboscidea > Elephantidae > Loxodonta > Loxodonta africana. The sequence goes on from NC_087343.1 coordinate 221,714,610, forward strand.
GAGAAGCTCCTCTACCAGGGGAAGATTGAGGGCAAGGACCTTCCTCCAGAGCCAACAGAGAGAGAAGGCCTTACCCTGGAGCTGACACCCTGAATTTGGACTTGTAACCTACTAGACTGTGAGAGAATAAATTTCTCTTTCTTTAAAACCATCCCCTTGTGGTATTTCTGTTATGGCAGCACTAGATGATTAAGACAGCAAGGCAGTGCTTTACCTTGCTTACTAGATCATCTGTAGTGAACAATTTCATGTTTTTTTCACCACGTCAAAGATTCTGCTTCAAGGTATAGCTGGCATCTGTTTCACTTCCAACTGCACAGAACCTTCCTACAGAATCAAAGCCTCTTTATAAACTTACAGTCCCCGATAGCAACGGATGACCTGGTAAGCAGGGGCTCACTTGTGCTTACTTACTAATCTGTAGTAAAAATTTCACCACATCTTTGTGTACTAAAAATCATCATGCTTGCATTGCTTATTGGATAATCCGCCCCAGGTAGACGAGTGTGGCTGGGGCACAGAGCACTGCTTGTTTCTACCGGAAACCATGGGCAGGACCAATCCAGGCCCTCCAGGAGTTGTTCATGAGCCCCTTTGTGCTATATCAGCTGGGAGGATCTAGCCTGCTTTTGCTCCAGAGCTCCCATGCATCACCTCAACTGCAGCTTTCTGCCACCAGTTTCCACCCTCCAAGATGGAAGCTGTACTTCTGGTCTCCCCTGCACTAAGCTCTGCTGGTAGAACTCACACAGCACCTGGGCACCTCAGTCTGCCCCCACAGTAATAGATGAGGACGCGTGAACAAGGACCCATGGATAACATTCACGAACACTCCACATCTGAAAAACACGCGTGTGATAGGGAAGGGTGTTGAAACTCATTACATTAGCTGAGAGTATCTTTCTTCTTCATGGATATTTAATTGATGGGTTTTCAGGTATAACTTCCAGACATTCTGCATAAGGACAAAAATCATGATTTTAACAATCTCACATGTATGTCTTTTTACATAATAATATACTTGTCGTCAGCTAGGTCATTCATTAGATAACTAATTAAATTGTTCCCATTTCCTTGAAATGCCTAGTTTCAGAACCAGTGAGTGCTATCAACCTGCTACCATCTTGCTATAAACATAAAACATACAACATACAACTAGGATGAAACCTTTGGATCGGAAAATCTAACCTCACAACTCATTGTAAATAAGCCAGATACATTTATGGGTGATAATTTATACACTGGTTTATAAATTATATATGGAAGACCAGTTTATACAACTATTATTCAAATTCATACACCAACCACTAAGGCCAAAGATGAAGAAATTGAAGACTTTTACCAACTTCTGCAGTCTGAAATTGATCAAACATGCAATCAAGATCTATTGATAATTACTATTGATAATTACTCGTGATTGGAATGAGAAATTTGGAGACAAAGAAGAAGAACCGATAGTTGGAAAATATAACCCTGGTGATAGAAACGATGCTGGAGATCACATGATAGGGTCTAGTAGGTAGCAACTATTATTGCTAGTCTATCACAAATGGTTAACCATTCAAAGTCTAACTGATAAGACAGACCTGGCAATCTGCTTCTGAAAGGTCACAGCCATTGAAAACCCTGGGGAGCACAGTTCTACTCTGCACAAATGGAGTCGCCATGACCCAGTATCAACTCCACTGCAACTAACAACATCCTTAGTAGACCACACAAACCAATCTTCTTTGTATTCCCCACTAAATTCTAGAGACACCAACTGGTTTAACTAATTAATATTTGTCCTGGAAATAAGGCCACTTACTGTCTCTAGACAGCTTATGTGTGGGCTACCCTTGGGTCAGTTGCACAATCCCATCAAGCTCGATCAAGGGCTACCTCTGGGCAGAGAACAGCTTAATGATGGTTCCCTGAGCAAGGTTTATGGCAAGACCATCTTGGTTAGGAAAGGAGAGTGATCACATTGTAGCAGTCTGAGTCCAGTTTAAAGACAGAAACCACACAATTGGTTAAATAGGGAAAGTTTAGTATAAAGAATGATTAACTATGATAAAAGAGTACCACCCATCTGTCAGTTTGCATGTTGCTGTGATGGTGGAAGTTATGCCACTGGTATTTCAAATACTAGCAGGGTCACCCATGGTGGACAGGTTTCAGCGGAGCTTCTAGACTAAGACAGACTAGAAAGAAAGGCCTGGTGATATACCTTTGAAAATTAGCCAGTGAAAACCTTATGGATCACAGGAAAATATTGTCTGATATAATGCTGGAAAATGCGCCCCCTAGGTTGGAAGGCACTTAAAATGTACATTGGCTGCAACAATGGACTGGAGCACACCAACGATAATGAAGATGGCGAAGAACCAGGCAATGTTTTGTTCTGTTGTACCTTGTATCACCGTGAGCTGGGGGGCACTTCAGGGCAACTAAGAGCAACAACAACAAATAAGATAAAAGGAGTCACAATAAGGCATTCTGGACCTGAGGGAGAACACCCATGGAAGGACAGGCTTGGGAGGGGTTCAGATCCCTTTGAAGGTGTGGTTCAGCCACTGGATAGCAGGGAAGTTGGCTGGTTCAGCCAGGCCAGAGCTGGCCTAGACCTGGTGGGCAAGCAATAGGCACCCAGCAAAGGGCAGACAGTGTGGGCACGCAGGTGGAGTCCAGCATAGGTGGACAGTAGCCCTTTAGTGCTCTCTGGCTACATGGGGCTTGGTTTCCTGTCTACAGGACTGTAGGAAGGTCATCACTAGGCCAAAGAGCTCTCGTGGCACAATGGTTAAGTGCTCAGCTGCTAACTGAAAGGTCGGTGGTTTGAACTCATCAGTGGTTCCATGGGGAGAGAGACTTGGTGATCCACTCCCATAAAGATTTCAGACTAGAAAACACTACAAGTCAGTTCTACTCTGTTATATACAGTCAGAATCGATGCGATGGCACACAGCAATAGCAACAATAGGTCAAGGCAGCAAAAACTCAGAGGGCTTGTGTTCTGGGCTGCTGGCTGGGAGAGGCTCCCCTGGATGTCCTCACTCTTACACCAATGTCCCCACCCATGCTGGAGACTGCTGGAGAGCCTCTTCCTCCTGCAGTGTCCCTCCAGTGCCCTCTGCTGAGAAAGCCTAACATCGTGCTCACTGTGTTGTTTCTTCTCTTGGAGTCAATTTTGACTCATGATGACCCCACGTGTTACAGAGTAAAACAACTCCATAATGTTTCCTTGGCTATAATATTTATGGGAGCACGTGGCAAGACCTTTTCTTTTGCTGTGCTGCTGGGTGGGATCAAACCTCCAACTTTTAGGTCAGTAATCGAACACAAACCATTTGTGCAACCAAGGAACCTTGTGCTCATGTTAAAAAAGAAATTCTTTTGTTTATCATAGAGCATATACAGAAGGGTACATTTATTGCTGAGAGGCAACAAAATGATACAGACATACATGTCCACTAGACATTCCATCCTGTTACAGAAAATGTTACCAGGCTAAGTCATAGGGGACATCACCATCTGCATCTGACACTCTGGTCTTCTGGAAATTTACTAGACTATGTCAAATCTTTCATTTATTCAACAAATACATTGGATTTTCATTATTGGCAATAGTTACGTTCTATAAAAATGCACTCAGTATTGCAACTCAAGGCTTGAATTTTTTCTTCAGTTCTTTCAGCTTGAGAAATGCCAAGCATGTTCTTCCCTTTTGGTTTTCTAACATCAGGTCTTTACACGTCATTATAATACTTTACTTGTCTTCTTGAGCTGCCCTTTGAAGTCTTCTGTTTAGCTCTTTTAAGTCATCATTTCATCCTTTCACTTTAGCTACTCAACATTCAAGAGCAACTTTTAGAGTCTCTTCTGAAATCCATTTTGGTCTTTTCTTTAATGTATTTTTAATTATCTCTTGCTTTCTTCATATATGATATTCTTGATGTCATTCTGTAACTCATCTGGTTTTTGGTCATTAGTGTTCAACACATCAAACATCAAATCTATTCTTGAGATGGTCTCTAAAGTCAGAAGGGGGATATACTCAATGTCATACTTTGGCTCTCATGGACTTGTTCTAATTTTCTTCAACTTTAACTTGAATTTGCATATGAGCAAATTAATGATCTGTTCCACAGATGACCCCTGGCCTTGTTCTGACTCATTATACTGAGTGTTCCATCATCTCTTTCCACAAAGGTAGTCGATTTGATTCCTGCGTATTCCGTCTGGCGAAGTCCCCAGGTATAGCTGCTATTCAAGTTGTTGAAAAAAGGTATTTGCAAAGAAGAAGTCCTTGGTCTTGCAAAATTCTATTATGCAATCTCCAGCATCATTCTATCACCAAGATCATGTTTTCCAACTACTGATCCTTCTTTGTTTCCAGCTATTCCAATCACCGGTAATTATCAATGCATTCTGATTCCAGGTTTGATCAAGTTCATACTGTAGAAGTTGGTTAAAAGTCTTCAATTTCATTATCATTGGCCTAGGTTGTTGGTGCGTGCATTTGAATAATAGTTGTATTAACTGGTCTTCCTTGTAGGCGTATGAATATTGTCCTATCACCGATAGCACCGTACTTCAGGACAGATGATCTTGAAATGTTCTTTTCGGTGATGAATGCAACGCCATTCCTCTTCAAGTTGTCATTCCCAGGATAGTAGACCACACGATTGTCTGATTCAAAATGGCCAATACCAGTCCATTTCAACTCACTAATGCCTAGAATATTGATGTTTATGTGTTCCATTTCAGTTTTGATGATTTTCAATTTTCCTAGATTCATACTTCGTACACTCCAAGTTCTGATTATTAATGGAAGTTTGTAGCTGTTTCTTCTCATTTTGAGTCATGCCACATCAGCAAATGAAGATCCCAAAAGCTGGACTCCATCCATGTCATTAAGGTCAACTCTACTTTGAGGAGGCAGCTGTTTCCCAGTTGTATTTTGAGTGCTTTCCAACCTGAGGGACTCATCTTCTGGCGCTATATCAGGCAATGTTCTCCTGCTACTCATAAGGTTTTCAATGGCTAATTTTTTTCAGAAGTAGACTGCCAGGTCCTTTTTCCTAGCCTGTCTTAGTGTGGGAGCTCAGCTGAAATCTGTCCATGATGGGTGACCCTGGTGGTATTCAAATACCTGTGGCATAGGTTCCAATATCACAGCAACATGCAAGCCCCCATGGTATGACAAGCTGACAGAAGTGTGGGGTCTTGAAGGAAAAATTCAAGCCTCGAGTTGCAATATTAAGGATTCTATAGGGAAAATACTAAAAGACACAGGAAGCATCAAAAGAAGATGGAAGGAATACACAGAATCACTGTACCAAAAAGAATTGGTCAGCATTCAACCATTTCAGGAGGTAGCATATGATCAAGAACCGATGGTACTAAAGGAAGAGGGCCAAGCTGCATACTGAGGGCATTGGCAAAAAACAAGGCTCCAGGAATAAGCACAATACCAAATGAGATATTTCAATAAATAGATGCATACTGGAAATGCTCACTCATCTATGCCAAGTAATTTGGAAGACAGTTACCTGGCCAACCAACTGGAAGAGATCCATATTTGTACCCATTCTAAAGAAAGGTGATCCGACAGAATGCGGAAATTATCAAACAATATCATTAACATTACACCCAAGTAAAATTTTGCTGAAGATCATTCAAAAGTGGCTGCAGCAGTACATTGACAAGGAATTGCCAGAAATTCAAGCTAGATTCAGAAGAGGACGTGCGACAAGGGATATCATTGCTGATGTCAGATGGATCCTGGCTGAAAGCAGAAAATACCAGAAAGATGTTTACCTGTGTTCTATTGACTATGCAAAGGCATTTGACTGTGTGGATCATAACAAATTTATGGATAACATGAAGAATGGGAATTCTACAACACTTAATTGTGCTTATGAGGAACCTGTACTTAGACCAAGACGTAGTCATTCAAACAATGCAAGGGGATACGGTGTGATTTAAAGTCAGGAAAGGTCTGAGTCAGGGTTGTATTCTTCCAACATACCTATTCAATCTGTATGCAGAGCAAATAATCCAAGAAATTGGATTATATGAAGAAGAACAGGGCATCAGGATTGGAGAAAGACTCATTAACAACCTGTGTTATGCAGATGACACAACCTCGATGGCTGAAAGTGAAGAGGACTTGAAGCTCTTACTGATGAATATCAAAGACCACAGTCTTCAGTATGGATTATACCTCAACATAAAGAAACAGAAATCCTCACAGCTGGACTAATAAGCAACATCATAATCAACAGAGAAAAGATTGAATTTGCAAGGGATTTCATTTTACTTGTATCCACGATCAACGCCTATGGAAGCAGCAGTCAAGAGATCAAATGATGCGTTGCACTGGGCAAATTTCCTGTGAAAGATCTTTTTAGTGTTAAAAAGGAAAGATGTCACTTTAAGGACTATGGTGCACCTGATCCAAGCCATGGTGTTTTCAATCACCTCATATGCATGTGAAAGCTGGACCATGAATAAGGAAGACCTAAGAAGAATTGATGCCTTTGAATCATGGTGTTGGCAAAGAATATTGACTATACCATGGATTGCCAGAAGAACAAACAAATCTGTCTTGGAAGAAGTACAGCCAGAATGCTCCTTAGAAGCAAGGATGGCAAGACTACACCTCACATACTTTGGACATGTTATCAGGAGGGACCAGTCCCTGGACAAGGACATCATGCTTGGTAGACTAGAGAAGGTCAGTGAAAAAGAGGAAGACCCTCAATGACATGGATTAATTCAGTGGCTGCAACAATGGGCTCAAGTATAACAATGATTGTGAGGATTGTGCAGGACCAGGTAGTGTTTCATTCTGTTGTACATAGCGTTGCTGAGACGGAACTGACTCGACACCATCTAACAACAACAGCAACATAAAGTTGCCATGAACATTGAATTAGTGCATACTGAACCATTGCTTCTAGGGGAAATACAGGGTTAGGTTCCTTCAAGCCTCTGGTCACAATATTTTTGCCAAATGATCAATACATAATCTTGTTGTATGTCTATTTTTCTTTAAAGACACCTCATTAAATATATAGTTGATTCATTAACATCGAACTCATGCCAACAAAACTATAACTCATGCCTGAATGAAGCTTGTCTGACACTCATAATTTCTCCATAAGGCCTTTTTGCACGGAGGAACACTAGACAGCACTTCAGACTATGCTTCGGTGCCATTTAAAAACAGCATCGTAACCAACAACAACAAAAAAGGCACAAAAATGTGAAAAATGAGTCACTAAATAGACCACGAAATGGACACTTATTTACAGGATGAGGGCTGAAACAAGAAGGCAGAGTGCTAACTTGTTCAATCTCAGCTGTGAATGTGTGCTTCAGATGACTCAACTTTTCACTGCTCTGCACGTGTCTGTGAATGACTGTGGAAAATATATCTGTGTGTTTACATGTTTAAGAAAGACGGTCAGACAGACAGAGGCAGAGAGACAAACAGAGATAGATCTAATTATCGTATTTTATTTTCTGGTCCAATTGGACTTACTTGTTGACAAAAAATAAATAGGAAGATGCCCCAAGGCTACAGAGTCTACACAAGTTTCATTACAAAGAAGAGATATCATAATAGCAAAAAGGTGGAAACCACCTAAGTGCTCATCAGCAGAAGACTGTATAAACAAAATGTCATGCATACATATAACGGAATACTACACAGCTATAAAGAATAATGACGAGTTCTCAAAATATATTGGGAAACCCTGGTGGCATAGTAGTTAAGTGCTACAGCTGCTAGCCAAAAGGTCAGCAGTTCGAATCCGCCAGGCGCTCCTTGGAAACTTCACAGGGCAGTTCTACTCTGTCCTATAGGGTCACTGTGAGTCAGAATCGACTTGACTGCAGTAGGTGGTTTTATTGTAATGTGGATGAATCTGGAGGACACTATGTTGAGAGAAACAAGTCAATCACAAAAGGACAAAAATTGTATGATCACACTTTTATAAGACAATAGGTACCCATACGGAAGCCAACATTCACTGGTGGTTACCAGGGATGAGAGGGGGAAGAAGGGAGAGTCACTCTCTAGATAGTAGACACTTGTTATTTTTGGTGATGGAAAAGTCAATACCCAATATGGGTGAAGTGTGCACAACTTGACCAAGGTAAATGATGACACTAAGAAGTATACAAGAATAAGGGACATTTTTGGTAAATGCTAGAACATATACAACTTTGCAATAACAACAAAAAAATATGTGTGTGGCTACATAGGTAGATATGTATTCCTATGTATAGGAAATTATATGGTGTGTATATACAGTTGTGGAAACCTTGGTGGCATAGTTCTTAAGAGCTATAGCTGTTAACCAAAAGGTTGGCAGTTTGAATCCATCACGCGTTCCTTGGAAACTCTATGCAGCAGTTCTACTCTGCCCTATAGGGTGGCCATGAATCAGACTCGACTCGACGGCAATGGGTTTGGTTTTTTTGTTTTGTTTTGTTTTTTAATATGGTTGTACATATAGGTGTATCTGTAAGCACATGTATATGCACGTATGTGTGTGCTTCATATATATAATTAAGCACATAGAGGGCAAAGTTACAGATACTTCCTAGACATAAACAAATACCTCACAGGAATGTTTTACTGGATTTGAAGGCTTAGGACCACAGTCTTGTGGGAGAACTTGGTTCATAAGTTTGATATTCTCCATCCTAGTTTAGTGAGTAGCATCTCGAGTCTTAAAAGCTTATAAGTAGCCATCTAGGGTGGTCTCTTCTCATCTGGAATGAAGGAGAAAGAAGGAAACCAACGACTCAAAGAAGAAACTGGTCTGTAGGACTAAAAGCCTTCATGAACCCTGGCAGCATCTATCCTGAGACCAGAACTAGATGGTGCCCAGCTACCGCTACCAACTGTTCTGACCAGGGACCCTATAGACTGTCCCAAATAGAATGGGATTAAAACATAGAACAAAACTCAAATTCTTTAAAAAAGTCCAGACTTATTAGACCAGTAGTGTCATTGATTGAACTGTGTCCCTCTAAAATGTGTGTCAGCTTGGCTATGCCATGATTCACAGTATTGCATGGTTATCCTCCATTCTGTGATCTGACTATCCTTCACTTTGTGATGTATTATAAATCATAGCCTCTATTCCTACGGTTATGCTCCCATTTGGGAGTGAGCTGTACATTATGTTAATGAGGCAAAATCAGGCCAGGTTAATGAGGATTACATTATGTTTGTTATCTTAATGAGGCAGGATTAGGGTGGGATGTATCTTGAGTCACTGCCCTTCACTGCCCTACAAGAGATAAAAGCAGAGAGACAGAGGGAACTACTACCACCAAGAAAAAAGATCTAGAAGCAAAGTGTGTCCTTTGGACCCAGGGTCCCTACTCTGAGAACCTTCTAGACCTAGGAAAAGATTTATGTCAAGACACCTGGAGATCTCCAAGGAATGCTGGACCCACAGATGTTAAAACGAAACAAGGATCTTCCCCCACAGCCAACAGAGAGAGAAAGCCTTCCCCTGGACCTGGCACACTGAATTCAGACTTCTAGCCTACTAAACTGTGAGAAAAGAAATTCCACTTTATTAAAGTTATCCACTTGTGGTATTTCTGTTACATCAGCACTAGATAACTAAGACAGGTAGAGACTAAAGGAACACCTGAGACTATCGCCCTGAGATACCCTTTAAACTTTATACTGAAATCACACCCAGAGGTCACCCTTCAGCTAAATAACAGATTGGCTTGTAAAATAAACAATATCACCTGTCATGGGGGAAAAGACCCCTAACTCAAATTTAATTAAAAGAGATTTTTATTAAACCAAGCCAAAGACAATCAATCCGATGAGGGACCCACTAGTGTGCACCGGGCACAAAAGACTAGCAGAACCCACTGAATTACAGTCAGGGAGCAGCTAACATACTGTTACAGAAGGAAGTAAGGATACATCATTGTCAGGGGTGGAATAACAAAGTGTGACCTTAATAACGATTGGTTACGGAGCTTCTGTCGACTAAGTTACATGCTTAGTGACATTACATCGATTTGTGGCTTACAAGTTTTGTCTTAATTCTCCTTGGGAATGATCCATTGAGGTGAGGTATCTGGGTTAAGATTCCTTTGGAGACAAGCTAACAAAATCTGATTGGTGCTTGAGGAGGTAAGATAGTTTCTACTTAGTGATATGGGTACTTTGTTGATTAGTTGCCACTTAGTTACCATGAAGAGTTCACAAAGTGGTCAGAGTTACATAAAAGCTCCCTGGTTTTGTTACAAGGAAAAGCCACATTCTTTTAGATACTAAGCTAACAGAGAGAACTGCCCTAACCAGTTTACCTTTCTGGTTCCACAGATTTTCTACACAGAGTGAATTCCAAAATTGGATCCCACTTTAGCTTTTCTTACTCAGATCAGATACCTCAAAAATAATTTTTAGGGCCTCCATATCAGTACTGTGTTCCTTTAAAAATCATCTATATGAGACCAAATGGTCAACATTTATCGTAAAGACGAGAAAGTAAGGGGGGCAGGGAAGCTAAATTAATGGAAACAGAACAATCGGAATGGAAATAATGAGAATGCTGGCACATTGTGAAAAACGTAACCAATATCATGTCTAGAAATTGTTAAGTGCAAACCAAATTTGCTGTGTAAACTTTCACCAAAAGCAATAAAATAAAAAAAATAAAAAAAAAGGAAAGAAGAGGTAGGAGTAGCTCACACATAATTTATTCCCAAAAGCTGACACTTCACTGAAGCCGCCCTGAGGCTTTCTTGGTGTAGCTCTCATCTGGGGCAGAAAGAAAGTACCCTCTCTTTCTTTGTGACTCTGAGCAGTGTTCCTTGTACAGAAGACTTTCTTCATTTCCTACACACTCAAAGCACGTAGCCACTGCTCTGTTGGGAAGAGGCTATGGTTTCAATGTTCTCCCAGTTGAGAGTTTGCAGAGCAAGGGAGTTAGACGTTTGGCTGAAATGAACTGCCAGCAAGAGACAAGCACAGTGTGGTTCATTGTTGTTGAGGAATGCAAGCCCCACCCCAATAGTGGAGCATGCACAAGATACTTCCTTCATTATCCAAGCATCCAAACAGCATTTTGCAAACATAAATGGCAGTTTTTGACAGATTGCAGCTCTCATCTAGTGGGACTCATTGCTCTAATTTGGCTGAGTCCTGAGCATATTGCAATATGCCTTCCCCTAAAAAGACTTTGCTGGGTTTCTGCCATCTCCCAGAATGTATATAAAGAGATGGCTCTTCCCCATAACTGCACCCACTCTAACATATATAAAACACATATTTACCAATTAGCAAGCTAGAGACGGGTGACCAACTCCTAAGTGCTTGATTGATTGAAATCATTTCAAAGACAGGTTTCATTATGCCATAGACTACCATCATGTCTAGCATAACAGATTATTTCATATTCACTTTATGAGACACTTGCTTAGTCAGAAGTATATGTGTTCCTAGAGGGTATAAAAATAACTAAGATTTGGAATCTTAGAACATCTGGAGGGTTGAACAGCAATGAGTCAAATACTTTTGACGTCAGCATGGTGTTATAGCATTTGAAGAAGTCCAATAACCATAATGATGGCCATACATTAAAAATAACCATTGCATTGGAAAAATTATAACTTGCCAGCTCCACTAACCGGGGGAGCTCAGGACAGAAGCAGCTCCTGTCCAGGTATAAACAGTCCATGGGATTTGATTACCTTTCCCTTCTGCATACCTGTGTGGGCTTATTTCAGGAGAACAGGCCCTTGTCGGGAGGCTTCAACCATTTCACCTGTGCAGTGGAGAGGTGGGTGTTTGATGTTTGACACCACTTTGCCTATTAAACAGGGTCCTCACCTACCCACATCAGGGGTCTAAGGACTGGTGGCTTCACTCAAGTCACCCAGCCACCCATGACAGGGGTCCAAGGATAATAGGTACCTCCCAGTCCTTACAACCAAAAACATTGGGTGCCCATGGTCCATCTGCAGAACTGGTGCACCTGTATGCTCTAGGGAACAGGGACATACTTTCCTCAGAGACACTTGGGGGATGAAAGTCAGCACACTGCTGTGTTCAGAGCATGACCTCTTGCTGCAACCAGATACTGGTACCTACACCAATCACCCCGCCCCTCTAAGACTGTAGGACACAGCCTATACCATACACTTGATGATCAGCTACCTGGACACCTGAGCTGAATTCATACAAGAAAAGTGAATGGACTCCTAGACTGATATACCTGATAACAGCTCTAGCCATTTGGAGACAGGCCGTCAGAGCTCCAAAGGTGAAAATAATCAAGCTAGCTCACGCAAGCAACCCATTTTTGCATATCAAAACAAAACAAAAAGCTATGACACAGTAAGCAAACATAAAATAAACTAATACAATAATGTACAGATGGCATGGAGTCAACAGTCAATATTAAGTCACATAAAGAAACAGACCATGATTCCCTCAACAAGCTCTCAAAACAAAGAATCAAGGGACCTTCTAGATGAAAGTGCCTTCCTGGAATTACCAGAGGCAGAATACAAAAGATTAATATACAGAACCCTTTAAGACATCAGGAAGGAAATCAGGCACGACGCAGAACAAGCCAAGGAACACACAGATAAAGCAGTTGAAGAAACTAAAAAGGTTATTCAGGAACATAATGAAAAATTTAATGAGCTAAAAAAAATCCATAGACATACAGCAATCAGAAATTCAGATTAACAATAAAATTACAGAACTACGCAACTCAGTAGAAAGTCAGAGGAGCAGAATTGAGCAAGTGGAAGGCAGAATTGGTGAACTTGAAGATAAAGTACTTGGTGCCAATATATTTGAAGAAAAATCAGATAAAAGAATTTTAAAAAATGAAGAAAACTTAAGAATCATCTGGGACTCTATCAAGAGAGATAACCTATGAGTGACTGGAGTACCAGAACAGGGAGGGATAACAGAAAATACAGAGAAAATTGTTGAAGATTTGTTGGCAGAAAACTTCCCTGATATCGTGAAAGATGAGAAAATATCTATCCAAGATGCTCATCAAACTCCATATAAGGTAGATCTTAAAAGAAAGTCACCAAGACATATTAAAATCAAACTTGCCAAAACCAAAGATAAAGAGAGAATTTTAAGAGCAGCCAGGGATAAACAAAAAGTCACTTACAAAGAAGAGTCAATAAGAATAAGCTTGGACTACTCGGCAGAAACCATGCAGGCAAGAAGGCAATAGGATGACTTATATAAAACATTGAAGGAAAAAAATTGCCAACCAAGAATCATATAGCCAACAAAACTGTCTCTTAAATATGAAGGTGAAATTAGGACATTTCCAGATAAACATAAGGAGAGGAAATTCGTAAAAACCAAACCAAAACTAAAAGAAATACTAAAGGGAGTTCTTTGATTAGAAAACTAATAATATCGGGTATCAATCCAAGACTAGAACACTGGACAGAGCAATCAGATGTCAACCCAGACAGGGAAATCGCAAAAATAAATCAAGATAAAAAAAATGCTCAAAACAAGGAAACAGCAAAGTTATTATGTAAAGAAGACAACATTAAAACAATAAGAAGGGACTTTTTTTTTTTAAGAATGTAGTCATAGATCTTTCATATGGAGAGGAAGACAAGGTGATAAAAAGAAATAAAAGTTAAGTTTAAATTTAGAAAAATAGGGGTAAATAAAAAGGTAACCACTAAGGAGACAAACTATCCTACACATCAAAATAAAATACAAGGGAAAAAATAGAGACTCAGCAGAAACAAAATCAACAACGGTGAATATGAGGAAAGACAATATATAAAGATAAACTACTCAGAACAAAAAATTAAGTAGGAAAAACAAACTGTTAACAACACACAGAAAAAGACATCAAAATGATAGCACTAAATTCACACCTTTCCATAATTACACTGAATGTAAATGGACTAAACGCACCAATAAAGAGACAGAGAGTGGCAGAATGGATTTAAAACACAACCCATCTATATGCTGCCTACAAGAGACACACCATAGACTTAGAAACACAGACAAACCAAAACTCAAAGGATGGAAAAAAATATACCAAGCAAACAACAATACTGCAGGAGTGGCAATACTAATTTCTGACAAAATAGTCTTAAAGTTAAATCCATCATAAAGGATAAGGAAGGACACTATATAATGATTAAAGGGACAATATACCAAGAGTATATAACCATATTAAATATTTATGCACCCAATGACAGGACTGCAAGAGACGTAAAACAAACTCTACCAGCATCGAAACGTGAGATAGACAGCTCCACAACGATAGTAGGAGACTTCAACACACCACTTTCAGTGAAGGACAGGACATCCAGAAGGAAGCTCAATAAAGACACGGAAGATCTAAATGCCACAATCAACCAACTTGACCTCATAGACATATACAGAATACTCCACCCAACAGCAGCCAAGTATACTTTGTTTTATAGTGCACATGGAACATTCTCTAGAATAGACCACATATTAGGTCATAAAGCAAGCCTTAGCAGAATCCAAAACATTTGAAATATTACAAAGCATCTTCTCTGACCATAGGGCATAAAAGTGGAAATCAATAACAGAAAAAGCAGGAAAAAGAAATCAAACACTTGGAAACTGAACAATACCCTCCTCAGAAAAGACTGGATTATGGAAGACATTAAGGATGGAATAAAGAAATTCATAGAATCCAACGAGAGTGAAAACACTTCCTATCAGAACCTTTGGGACACAGCGAAAGCAGTGCTCAGAGGTCAATTTATATCAGTAACTGAACACATCCAAAAAGAAGAAAGGGCCAAAATCAAAAAATTATCCCTACAACTTGAACAAATAGAAAGAGAGCTACAAAAGAAATCCTCAGGCACCAGAAGAAAACAAATAATAAAAATTAGAGCTGAACTAAATGAAATAGAAAACAGAAAATCAATTGAAAGAATTAACAAGACCAAAAGATGGTTCTTTGAAAAAATGAACAAAATTGATAAACCACTGGCCAAACTGACAAAAGAAAAACAGAAGAGGAAGCAAATATCCCGAATAAGAAATGAGAGGGGCGATATTACACCAGATCCAACTGAAATTAAAAGAATCATATCAGATTACTATGAAAAACTGTACTCAAACAAATTTGAAAACCTAGAAGAAATGGACGAATTCCTAGAAACACACTACCTACCTGAACTGACACAAACAGAGGTGGAGCAACTAAATAGACCCATAACAAAAGAAGAGATTAAAAAGGTAATCAAAAAACTCCCAACAAGAAAGAGCCCTGGCCGTGATGGCTTCACTGAAGAGTTCTACCAAATATTCAGAGAAAACACCACTACCACTAAAGGTATTTCAGAGCATAGAAAAGGACAGAATACTACCAAACTCATTCAATGAAGCCACCATATCCCTGATACCAAAACCAGGTAAAGACACCCCAAAAAAGAAAATTACAAACCTATATCCCTCATGAATTTAGATGCAAAAATCCTCAACAAAATTCTAGCCAATACAATTCAACAACATATCAAAAAAATGATTCACCATGACCAAGAGGGATTTATGCCAAGTATGCAGGGATGGTTCAACATTAGAAAAACAATTAATGTAATCCATCATATAATTAAAACAAACGACAAGAATCACATGATTGTATCAATTGATGCAGAAAAGGCATTTTACAAAGTTTGACACCCATTCATGATAAAAACTCTCAGGAAATAGGAATAGGAAGAAAATTCCTCATCATAATAAAGGGCATTCATACAAAGCCAATAGCCAACATCATCCTAAATGGAGAGAGTCAGAAAGCATTCCCCTTGAGACTGGGAGCCAGACAAGTATGCCCTTTATCACCACTCTTATTCATCACTGTGTTGGAGGTCCTAGCCATAGCAATTAGGCTAGATAAAGAAATAAAGGGCATCCAGAATGGCAAGGAAGAAGTAAAAGTATCTCTTTTTGCAGATGACATGATCTTATACACAGAAAACCCTAAGGAATCCTGAAGAAATGTATTGAAACTAAGAGAAGAGTTCAGCAGAGCATCAGGATACAAGATAAACATACAGAAATCAGTTGGATTCCTCTACACCAACAAAAAGAACATCGAAGAAGAAACCACCAAATCAATACCATTTTACAGGAGCCCCTAAGAAGATAATATAAAAAAAAAAAGGAATAAATCTTACCAGAGATGTAAAAGACTTATAGAAAGACAACCATAAAACACCTCTGCAAGAAACCAAAAGAGACCTACATAAATGGAAAAACATACCCCGTTCGTGGCTAGGAAGACTTAACAGTGTAAAAATATGCATTCTACCAAAAGCCATCTATAGATTTAATGACATTTTTTAATGAGATGGAGAAACAAATTACCAACTTTATATGGAAGGGAAAGAGGCCCCCGATAAATAAGGCATTCCTAAAAAAAAGAACAAAGTGGGAGGCCTTACTTTACCTGATTTTAGAACCTATTATACCACCACAGTAGTCAAAACAGCCTGGTACTGGTACAACAACAGATACATAGACCAATGGAACAGAATTGAAAATCCAGGCATAAATCCATCCACATATGAGCAGTTGATACTTGACAAAGGCCCCCAGTCAGTTAAATGGGGGAAAAGACAGTCTTTTTTACAAATGGTGATGGCATAACTGGATATCCATCTGCAAAAAAATGAAACAAGACCCATACCTCACTCCATACACAAAAATGAACTCGAAATGGATCAAAGACCTAAATATAAAATCTAAAACAACAAAGATCATGGAAGAAAAAATAGGGACCCCTAATACATGGCATAAACAGTATACAAAACAATGCAGAAGAAAAACTAGACAACTGGGAGCTCGTAAAAATCAAACACCTATACTCATCCAAAGACTTCACCAAAAGAGTAAAAAGATAACCTACAGACTGGGAAAAAGTTTTTAGCTATGACATTTCCGATCAGCTTCTGGTCTCTATAATCTATACAATACTGCAAAAACTCAACTACAAAAAGACAAATAACCCAATTAAAAAATGGGCAAAAGATATGAACGGGCACTTCACTAAAGAAGACATTCAGGTAGCTAACAGACACATGAGGAAATGCTCACAATCATTAGCCATTAGAGAAATGCAAATCAAAACTACAATGAGATTTCATCTCACTCCAACAAGGCTGGCATTAATTCAAAAAACACAAAATAATAAATGTTGGAGAGGTTGTTGAGAGACTGGAACACTTCTACATTGTTGGTGGGAATGTAAAATGGTACAACCACTTTGGAAATCGATTTGGTACTTCCTTAAAAAGCTAGAAATAAAACTACCATATGATCCAGCAATCCCTCTCCTTCGAATATATTCTAGAGAAATAAGAGCCTTTACACGAACAGATATATGCACACCCAGGTTCATTGCAGCACTGTTTACAATAGCAAAAAGACAGAAACAACCAAGGTGCCCATCAATGGATGAATGGATAAATAAATTATGGTATATTCACACAATGGAATACTAACGCATTGATAAAGAACAGTGAGGAATCTGTGAAACATTTCATAACATGGAGGAACCTGGAAGGCATTATGCTGAGTGAAATTAGTCAGTTGCAAAAGGACAAATGTTGTATAAGACCATTATAAGAACTCGAGAAATAGTTTAAAGGAGAAGAGAATATTCTTTGATGATTATGAGAAGGGGGAGGGAGGGAGGGAGTGAGGGGTCATTCACTAATTAGATAGTAGATAGGAACTACTTTAGGTGAAGGGAAAGACAACACACAATACAAGGTAGGTCAGCACAACTGGACTAAACCAAAAGCAAACAAGTTTCCTGGATAAACTGCTTTGAAGGCCAGCTTGCAGGGGCAGGGGTTTGGGGACCATGGTTTCAGGGGACATCTAAGTAATTGGCATAATAAAATCTATTAAGAAAACATTCTGCATTCCACTTTGAAGAGTGGCGTCTGGGGTCTTAAAAGCAAGCAAGCAGCCATCTAATGTGCATCAGTTGGTTTCAGCCCACCTGGATCAAAGGAGAATGAAGAACATCAGAGACACAAGGTAATTACGAGCCCAAGAGACAGAAAGGGCCACATAAACCAGAGGCTTACGTCATCCTGAGACCAGAAGAACTAGATGGTGCCTGGCCACAACCAACGACTGCCCTGACAGGGAACACAACAGAGAACCCCTGAGGGAGCAGGAGATCAGTGGGATGCAGACCCCAAATTCTTGTAAAAAGGCCAGACTTAATGGTCTGACTGAGGCTAGAAGGACCCCGGTTGTCACAGCCTCCGGACCTTCTGTTAGCCCAGGACAGGAACCGTTCCCAAAGCCAACTCTTCAGACAGGGATTGGACTGGACAATTGGATAGAAAAAGATGCTGGTGAAGAATGAGCTTCTTGGATCGAGTAGACACTTGAGACTATGTTGCCATCTCCTATCTGGAGGGGAGATGAGAGGGCAGAGGGGGTCAGAATCTGACGGAATGGACACAAGAAGAGAGAGTGGAGGCAAGGAGCGGGCTGTCTCATTAAAAAAAGGAGGGTAATTAGAGTATATAGGAAGGTGTATATAAATTTTTGTATGAGGGACTGACTTGATTTGTAAGCTTTCACTTAAAGCACAATAAAAAATAAGATGATATAACCACTGCATACAATTTCAAGCACCAGCGTCCACACGTTTTAGAAAATTAGTTGCTTAACTGGTGCATTTCGTTAGCTACAATCCACTCTGATTTGGGAGAATGTACACTTGGAATGAGTAGCTGGGTTACTGTAATTTGCCCAGCATGGGCTCCCTAAACAAACAAACAAACAAAAGTAGTTGCCATGGAGCCAACTCTGACTCAGGGCAACCCCATGTGTGTCAGAGCAGAAGTGCACTCCACAGGGTTTTCAGTGGCTGGTTTTTCAGAAGTAGATTGCCAGACCTTTCTTCTGAGGCCCCCTGGGTGGATTCAAACCACTAACCTTTTGGTTAGTAACTGAGTGCTTAACCATTTGCGCCATCCAGGGTCCCCTGTGAACTGCATACATTCTTTTTATCTAATTTTCTTTATTTTAATAGAATTTATAAAATAAAACAACCCACAAGCCATAACTCTTCCTTCCAACGCATACTGGTCAGGGTTGGAGGCCTTCCTTGGGCTTAGTCAACCGGCCATCACAGCCACCCTCTGTAGATGTTGCATCGGAAGCTGGTGACACAGCCAAGGGACCTAATGTTCTTATGCATTTAACTGGCACGAGAGTTGTCTGCTCCATTCAACTGATCTCTTGAATAATCCAATATCGTCTATGGATATTTGGAACATATTAAAAGGTTGACTGAAAAAGGCATGACAAATTTACAATAGTGGTTATTTTGGGGGGAAGGAAGAGAATGGAATTGAAGATGGGTAAGAAACGGACTTCCATTCAATCTGCAATATTCTGTTAAAAATCAAAACAAATACTGCAACTGTCAAATATGGTATTTTTAAATCAGGAGTGATAGAGAGTCACAGGGTGGTGCAAACGGCTAACACACTTGGCTGGAGGTTCAAGTCCAGCCAGACGTGCCTCAGAAGAAAGGCCTGGTGACCTACTTCCAAAAAAATCAGCCACTGAAAGGCCAATGGGGCACAGTTCTGCTCGGGCACACAAGGGGTCACCATGAGACTCAACAGCAACTGTTCAGTAGGGCGTGGAAGTATTGGCTCTATCATACTCTTTTTTTTTCTTTCCTTTAAATTTATAACTATCCATGGGACCCCAAAACACTTAAGAAAAAAATTAATAACTAAAGCAGGGAGCAAGAAAGTCCTAAAATATGTTTGGTAATGGTGGAAGCAGTGTGAATACTTGCCAGTGGATGCCTTGCACGGTCTACTCGAATGCAACCTTTGTGGCTGTGCAGTGCGAAACCTGCACAGCTGTATGTGGCAGCCCTGAGTAAGCCAGCTGCAGTGAAGGACTTTTGTGCCTGAACTGCGGAAGCTAAGGTTGAAACATTAGTTTGCTACTGGATACTGGAGTTGCGACTATCATGCCAAGGTGCTGAAGATTTTCAAGTGGAAGAATGGCCTTGTCTAAAAGTATATTTTAGGAGAATGAATCAGGAATCTGCACGCAGGATGAGTTGGTGGGGAGGAAATGGAAGCAGCAGTGATGTGACGTAGGATGATGGAGGGAAAGCCTAGGAAGCTGCATCACCCTGGCTGGTATTCAGGAGACTTCCATTCTTGCTTCTATTCTGTTACTAAAAAGCTGAGTGATCTCGGTGGTTGTATTAGCTTCTCCTGTGGCTGCTGTACAAAGTACCACGAACTGGGCTACTTATAAGAACAGATATTCATTGTCTCACAGTTCTGGAGACTGGGAGTCTGAGATCAGGGTGTCAGCCACATTGATTCCTTCTGCAGCTCCGAGGGAGAACACATTCCATGCTCTCTCCTAGCTTCTGGTGTTGCCCGCAATCCTTGGCATTTCTTGGTTTGCAGATGCGTCACTCCAATCTCCGTCTCCGACTTCACAGGGCCCTCTTCTCTGTGTGTCTCTGGGTCTCTTCTCCTCTTTTATAAGGATGCTGCTCATATTGGTTTAGAAGCCACCCCGCTCCATTACGACCTCACGCTAACTTAACCAATAACATTTTCCAAGACCCTATTTTGAAACATCGTCATGTTCTCAGGTAACAGGGGCCAGGAGTTCAACATATCTTTTGGGGGGCCACAATTCAATCCATAACAAATTGTATATTCTATACCCACCAAATTACTAAAATAATAGTGTATTTCAAGGATAATTGGAAACAGCCTTTCTGACCCAGTCTGACGCTTTATTAAAATGGCATTAAATATGTCAAATAATAGCAGTATTTTGAGAATATCTGGAAAATTAGCAATACATAAAGAAGGAAATTATTGCTAAATTTACCACTCAGAGCTAATTGGGAGACCTGGATATTTGTGTGTGTGTGTAAACAAACGTATTTAAAAAAATTGAAAACAGGAACATTCATATTTTGCAATTTGCTTTTTTCATTGGCCGTCACACGTGTTTCCCTGTCTTTAAATATTTTTTGTCGTTGTTAGTAACTTTGACATATTCACATCATATTTGCCTAAGTAGTATTAGATTTTACAAAAGCACCTTAGCTATTTATTCAACTTCTATTTTTTAATATTTAAGTTGTCTGTTGCCATTTTTCACTTGTAAAAATAATGCTAAAATAAACACATTTGGACCTAATTAATGTGGGTACATATTAGAAATGAAAATACAGGGTTTGAAGTTGTGAATGTATGAAAAGTCCTTGATACACGGTGTAAGTTTGAAAGGTAAAAAATGCTCTTGTTTTAATTCGTATATTAGTGAAGGTGAACATTTTGCAAATATTTATTAACCATTATGTGCTTCTCTTTTGCTTATGTTCTTTGTTCATGCTTCTGTTGGGATAATGGTTATTTTTGTTGCTTATCAATGTGTCTATCATATACATAAATAATTTTCCAGGTTATTGGTTTGCATTTGAATTTTATTTATGGTGGTGTTTTTAAATATATGAAACTTTGACATTTTACATATTCAAGTGTGTTGGTCTCTTGTATTGTGATTTTTCCTTGTCTTTTGGCTCAGAAAGTCCTTTCTCTCCCCAATGGCAGAAAAAACATTCACCTATATTTCATCATAATTTTTTTATGGTTTGATTTACATATATACGGAGTAGTAACTTATTTGGAATTGCTTTTTTCTGATTACATTGGTAATACTTTCTCTGTATAAGATATTCATACTATACATAAAATATGAGGAAAAAAGAGAAAAATCACCTGTAATGCCAGGCCACGGAGATGACTACTGCCAATATTTTGTACGTTTATTCATTTGGTAAATAATTTTATTTTTCATATCTACCCTGTATTGAGGGCAGTGGTGGTTTAGCAGTAGAATCCTCACCTTCTATGCAGGAGGCCAGGGTTCTATTCTCAGCCAGTGTACCTCATGCACAGCCACCACCCCTCTGTTCATGGAGGCTTACATTTTGCCATAATGCTGAATAGGTTTCAGTGGGGCTTCCAGACTAAGACAGACTAGAAAGAGAGGCCTGGCAATCTACTTCTGATAATCATGCAGTGAACACCCTATGGAGCACAAAGATCTGATTCAAAACCAATCATGGGTATGGCACAGGACTGGGCATTGGTTCTTTCTGTTCGGCATGAGGTCGGCATGAGGTCACCATGAGTCAGTGCTGACTTGGTGGCAGCTAACAAGAACAGGCACTGAGGAAACGATGAGCTAACCAGGCCGGATCTGGTCTCCCGTAAACCCTGGGGTTGTCTTTCCGGGGGGGATTATAAAGTCCAGCCACCCCACCACTGTGTTGCTTTGAGGAACTCCCTGCCTAACTGCCCAACGCCATGCCAGCCACCACAGGCTGACTGTGCACCACTGTGGCCAATGCCCGATTTTCTAACCAGACATCATGGAGGGCAGGGGGTGCTAGAGATTTGAGCTTTTCATGCATTATCAGGGGTCTGCCAGGGTCAGGACCCCAGTGTCAATGTTTGGGAGCTACCGAAGCAGCATGCTTCCTGCCCCAGGACACCTCTGGCCAGAGGGTCCTGACTGATGAGCAAACCTGCATCAGATGTCAGTGCAAGGAAATTTACCTTCATCTCCATTTTCTTGTAGTGGTCAACAAGGGCTGTGGCTGCTTGGCGGCTGAGAGTCAGAGGCAAGTTTTTCCTCCATTCAGGGTATCTAGGACGATAGAAACAAGGCCTGTGAGGCAGATTCTGACCCTCCCTTCTAGCAGCTAGGAGGACCTGTGCTCCAGTGCCCAGCTGCCCAGAGTCTGTTGAAGAGGACATTAGTAAAATGATAATAAAACATTCATCCCTCCAGACTTACGTGTGTACAATTTTTCCCTTTTATAAAATATGTTTTTGTGCTGCTGTGTTGGCTCCAACTTATGGTGACTCCATGTACAACAGAATGAAACTTTGCCCAGTCCTATACCATCTTCATGATCATATACTCAAGTCCATTGTTGCAGCCATTGTGAATTTTGAGTGCCTTTTTTTTTTTTCCAATTTAGGGGGCTTAACTTTCAGCACTGTCGTGGATTGAATTGTGTCCTCCAAAAATATCTGTCATCTTGTCCACCATTTTGTCATCTGATGTGATTTCCCTATGTGTTGTAAATCCTATCACTATGATGTAATAAAATGGATTAATGGCAGTTATATTGATGAGATCTACAAGATTAGATAGTGTCTTAAGCCAATCTCTTTTGAGACATAAAACAGAGAAGCAAGCAGAGAGATAAGAGGACCTCATATCACCAAGAAATAAGCACCGGGAGCAGAATGCTGCCTTTGAACCCAGGGTTCCTGTGCAGAGAAGCTCCTAGTCCAGGGGAAGATTGATGATAAGAACCTTCCTCCAGACCTCACAGAGATAGCCTTCCCCTGGAGCTGACACCTTGAATTTGGACTTCTAGCCTAGTTGTGAGAAAATAACTTCCATTTGTTGAAGACATCCACTTGTGGTATTTCTATTATAGCAGCACTAGGTAACTAAGACAATGTTCTGTGGTGATCCAGAGGATTTTCAGTGGCTAATTTTTGGAAGTAGATCTCCAGGCCTTTTCTTCCTACTTTTAGTCTGGAAGCTTCATTGAAATCTGTCCACCATGGGTGACCCTGCTATTTGAAATACTGGTAGCATAGTTTCCGGCATCACAGCAACACCCAAGCCACCACAGTACCACAAGCTGACAGACAGGTGATCAGTATAAAATATAATCACTCTGTACCACAGACCTACTATAGACGTCTTTCAATTTTAATAAACATAGAGCTACAACAACATTTTTTTAAATAATTTGTTTTATTTTTATTGTTGTTGACTGATTATATTCTTCAAGTTGTGTAACCATTCTCACCCTCCTTTTCTGAGTTGTTCCTCCCCCATTAACATTAACTTCCCCCTAAGTTTCCTATTTAATCTTTTGAGTTGCTGTTGTCAATTCAACCCCATATAGATAGTTCTTAAAAAAGCACAATGCTCAAGGCAGACATTCTTTACTAGTCAAGCTAAACTATACAATATCATTTTTTACGGTTGCATTTTTTTTTCAAGTGTAAGGATGCAATATAATTT
The DNA here is from genome assembly GCF_030014295.1 of Loxodonta africana. Taxonomy (NCBI): domain Eukaryota; kingdom Metazoa; phylum Chordata; class Mammalia; order Proboscidea; family Elephantidae; genus Loxodonta; species Loxodonta africana. Next base: position 221,738,776 of record NC_087343.1, read on the forward strand.
TCTCAGTAGGTTGTTTCCAGTTTTAGTTACGAAGAGTGCTTTAATAAACATGCATATATATGTACATATGCATGTATATGTATATATATTGCATATATATTATGCATATATTATATATATGTTTTCATTCTATTGGGATATATTTCTAAAAGTGAAATTGTTCAAAGCATATGGATTTATAAAACACTGATATCTTTTGCGAAATGAGCAAAGCGTGAGAGCACCTATTACCCCAAACCTCTGCTGCTGTTGTTGTGTGCCGTCGAGTCCATTCCTGCTCATGGCGACCTTATAGGACAAAGTACAGTTGCCCCATAGAGTTTCCAAGTCTGTAAATCTTCATGGAAGCAGACTGCCACATCTTTTTTCCAGTGAGCTTACTGCCGACCTTAAGGTTAGCAGCCAAGCACTTAACCACCAGGGCTCCTTAAACCTCTGCCTGTGCTAGATTTTACTGATCTTTTAAGCCTTTACCAATCTGATGAGTTGGATGTTAATGTCTCCTTTGGTTTCCCTCACTCCATGCCGAATCTTCTGTCTCTCTCTGCTGGATCATTCTTCGCAGCCTAGAAACCTACTCGGCCATTTTCCCATTAAAAAAAAAGCCAGCTCTCTCTTGACCCCACATCACCTTCTGTCTACTGCCCCTGTTCTCTATTTCTCTTGGCAGTTAGCCTTAACATGTACTCTCTCCTCTGCTTTAGCGAGCCTTCACTCTTCAGCCCTTCTCCATTTGGTTCCATCCCTTCCTGCCCCAGGAAACGGCTCTGGCTTCAGGTGGCTACCATGTTGCCAGACTCCATGGGCCGAAGTCCTGTCCTCTGCCATCTTCTTAGCAGCATCATAAGCATCTTTCAGAACATTCTCCAAGGACTATCCAGTCATAGCTTCACTGACACCATGGTTTGTAGGCCTTGTTTACCTCTTCTGCAAGCCTTTCTCTCTGTTTTTCTTTAGGATAATTGGCCAAATAAGTTGGTTGACATTTCCTTCCATTCAATCAAATGATTTCTTTGCCCCATACAAATCTGGCTTAAGTTTATGGTCACAGAAAACACTTTTTAAATATTACAAATATGTTCCTATGAAATATGTTCTCCATTGTGTTTATAATAACATCCTCTGGCATATCTATAACCAATAAACCAATCACCATCGAGTTGATTCCAACTCATGGCAACCCTAGGTGTGTCAGAGTAGACCTGTGCCCCACAGGGTTTTCAATGGCTGATATTTCAGAAGTAGATTGCCAAGCCTTTCTTCTGAGGTGCCTCTGGGTAGACTCAAACCTCCAACAGCTGAACACATTGGTCATTTGTACCACCCAGGGATTCTGGCATTTCTATAGTCCTTTATAAAACATTTTTACATCCATTGGATTATGAGGTACTTGTCCACCTATATGGAATTATTCTCATATTACAAACATAGGTGTTGGAGCCTCAAAAGGTTAGATAGCTCCTGTAATATTGTAGTCAAGGTTTTTCAACCTCAGCACTGTTAATATTTGGAGCCTGCCTTAGGCTGGGTTGTCTAAAGAAGTAAAACCAGTGAAGCATGTATATAGAGAGAGTTTTATCTCAAGAAAATGGCTCACGCAGTTGCAGATGCTGGCAAGTGCCAAGTCCATGGGTCAGACATCAGGCTGGAGGCTTCTCCTGACTCACATAGCTGCAGGGGCTGATGCACTCAAGATCAGCAGGTTGCATGGCAGGCTGCTGGCTCACAGGCTATGGAGGACAATGAATGTCAGAATTAGCAGGCAATAAAACAGGCTGCTGGTTCAAGTTGCAAGAACTGGAGGTCAGATGATGATGAGCCAGATGCAGGATCCAGAGCAAGGGACGAGCAAGCTTTGCCAGAACACCCATATATAAAAAACCAAACCTAGTGCCATCGAGTTGATTCCGACACATAACGACCCTATAGGACAGAGTTGAACTGCCCCATAGAGTTTTCAAGGAGCACCTGGCAAATTTGAACTGCCGACCCATTGGTTAGCAGCCATAGCACTTAACCGCTATGCCACCAGGGTTTCCTCATCCGTGTGTGTGTGTGTATACATATATATATATATGTATATATGTATGTATTTATTGGATGAAGGCCACAGCCCCTGAGGAAACTCCCTTTACAACTGGTTGGTTGAACACATTGAATCACATCATGTAGGATGACTACATCATTACATAACTCCCAAATTACATCATTACATAATGCCAAACCACATCATTACATAACTGCCAAACCACTGAGAATCATGGCCCAGCCACATTGATACACAGCCTTAACAATCATAGTCCAACCCTTGTCAATTTGGCACCTATACACATCTCCATAAACCATACATGATCTCTAAATAAAGACAATTACAAAGTCATACTTGCCCATAACATGATACATTTAACATGCATACAACCAAAAACGCACTAGCACCATTTACATCTTATATTTTATAAGTCAAGAAAACAAAATATTTGATGCTGACATACAAGTTAGAAATACTCATGACAATTACAATTCTTGTTTCTGTATTCCCTTTACACTCAGCAAGCACTACAGTTGGTCATGGATTTTTGCCTGGTGGGTGACACAAGCCTTCATTCCTGAAGGGTCTGGGACATTAGCAGTCATGTTGGACTTGCATTGCTATAGTTTTCTGTTGGCTTTAATCACAGGGCACGGTAGTACTAAGAGATGCCATAAGGGAGCTCCCATACTCCAAACGTACTCTTCTTTACCTCCATTATATAATACAAATCTGATTTCCCCTTGGTAATCAGGGTCAGTTGCACCAGCTAATATGGTAAGTCCCTTCTTTGCTGTTGATCCAGAGGCGTGAGGAGTCCAAAGTGGCCGGAGGCATTCTTAACTTCCAGTTCAATGGAATGCATGTTGTGTCTCCTGCTGACAGCATTCCTCCCTTTGGAACTAAGATGTGTAGACCTGCAGAGCATAAGGTCGTAGGGACAGGAAGGAAAAATTTGAGAGTGGATTGCTAGAGGTAATAGTGATTGGGGTCAATCCCATTTCCACCCCTTGATTCCTGGACCTGTGAATCCTGGCTATCGAATAAACAGCACCATATATAGGGCCCTGATTTAGAGCATATACAGCCTCCTGAAGAACATTCCCCCAACCCTACAAAGTATTGCCACCTAGCTGGTGTTGTAAATGTGGCTTTAGGAGGCCATTTGGTCAAGCCAGCTGCTTCAGATGATGGGGAACATGGTAAGACCAGTGAATTCCATGAGCATGGGCCCGTCGCCACACTTCATTTGCTGTGAAATGAGTTCCTTGATCTGAGGCAATGTAGTGTGGGATCCCATAATGGTGGATAAGGCATTCTGTGAGTCCAAGGAAGGTAGTTTTGGCAGAAGCATTAGGGGCAAGGAAGGCAAATCCATATCTAGAGTAAGTGTCTATTCCAGTAAGAACAAAACACTGCCCTTTTCATGATGGAAGCAGTCCATTATAATCAACCTGCCACCAGGTTGCTGGTTGGTCACCTGGAGGAATGGTGCCATATCAGCTTTGGTCTGTGCTGCTGGCAGATTGGGCACTCAGCAGTGGCTGTAGCCAACATGGCCTTGGAGATTGGAAGTCCATGCTGCTGAGCCCATGCATTATCTACATCCCTGCCACTATGGCCACTTAGTTCATGAGCCCATTAGGCAATAACAGGTGTAGCTGGAGAAAGAGGATACCTGCTTTCCACAAAACACATCACCCTATCCACTTGATTGTTAAAATCCTCTCTGCCTAGGCCATCCTTTGGTGAGCATTCACATGAGACACAAATAAGTTCACTTCTTTGACCCCTTCAGAGAGGTCTATCCACATACCTCTTCCCCATACCTCCTTGTCGACAATTTTCCAATTAATGTCCCTTCCAAGTCCCTTACCATCCACCCAAACCATTGGCCATGGCCCATGAATCAGTATACAATCTCACATCTGGCCATTTTTCTTTCCAAACAAAGTGAACAACCAGGTACACTGCTCAAAATTCTGCCCACTAGGGGAATTTCTCTTCACCACTGTCCTTCCAGAAAGTCCCAGAAAGGGGCCATAGTGCTGCCGCTGTCCACTTTCAAGTGGTGACTGCATACCGCGCAGAACCATCTGTAAACCAGGCACAAGTTTTCTCTTCCTCAGTCAACTGACCGTAAGGAACTCCCAATGAGGCCACAGGTGCAGACTGGGAGAGAGAAGTTAATGTGACACGAGTGAAGACCATGGGCATTTGGGCCACCTCTTCATGCTACGTACTTGTGCCTTCAGGTTCTACTCAGGCCCGATCTCATATATTCCACTTCCATTTAATGATGGACTGCTGGTGTGCTCATCTGACTTTATGGCTCTGTGGGTCAGGCAACACCCAGTTATGATGGGCAACTCAGGCTGCATGGTAACTTGGTGGCCCATGGTTAAGTGTTCAGTCTCTACTAAGACCCAGCAACAAAGCCAGAAGCTGTTTCTCAAAAGGAAAGTAGTTATCTGTTGAAGATGGCAGTGCTTTCCTCCAAAGTCCTAAGGGTCTGTACTGCAATAGGGGCCTGCCAAAGGCACCAAACAGCATCTCTATCTGACACTTCAAGAACCCTTGATTCAGTAGGATTGTATGGCCCAGGAGGCAGAGCCACTTACATAGCAGCCTGAACCTGTTGCTGAGCCATCTCTTGTTGTAGGCCCTACTCAAAACTAGCTTTTTGAGCCTCTTGATAAATAGGCTGGAATAGCACACACAAATGAGGGATATTTTGCCTCCAAATCCAAAGAGGCCCACCAGACATTGTGCCTCCTTTTAGTTGTAGGAGCAGCCATATGTAACAATTAGTCTTTCACTTCAGAAGGAACATCTTGACATGCCCCATACCACTGGACTCCTAGAAATTTCACTGAAGTGGAAGATGCCTGAATTTTTGTGGGATTAATTTCCCACCCTCTAGAATGCAAATATTATACCAGTAAGTCCAGAGTCGTTGACACTTCTTCCATACTAGGTTCAATCAGCATAATGTCATCAATATAATGGACCAATGCAACTTCTTATGGACGGAAAAGGTGATCAAGGTCTCTGCAGACTAAATTATGACACAGGCCTGGAAAGTTGATGTAGCTTTGAGGTAGGACAGTGAAGGTGTATTGCTGGCCTTGCCAGCAGAAGGCAAACTGCTTCTGGTGTCCCTTTAAAAATGGAATTGAGAAAAAGACATTGGCTAGCTCAATAGCTGCATACCAGGTACCAGGAAATGTATTAATTTGCTCAATCAGAAACAGTATTTGAAACAGCAGCTATAAGTGGAGCCACTGCCTGGTTAAATTTTGTATAATCCACTGTCATTCTCCAAGATTCATCTGTTTTTTGAACAGGCCAAATAGGTGAGTTGAATGAGGACATGGTCAGAATCACCGCCCCTGCATCTTTCAAGTCCTTGATGGTGGCAATAATCTCCACAATCCCACCAGGAATTGATACTGATTTTGGTACACTCTTTTCCTAGGTAGGAGCAGTTCAAATGGCTTCCTTTTGGCTTTTCCTACCATAATAGCCTTTACTCCACTTGTCATGAATCCAGTGTTGGAGTTCAGCCAGTTGCTGGGTACATCTGTTCCCATTGTGCATTCTGGATCTCTGGAAATCACTACAGGATGGGTTAGGGAACTGACCAGACCTACTGTGAGACGAGCCTGAGCTAAGACTCCATTAATAACCTGACCTCCATAAGCCCCCACTCTGATTGGTGGGCAACAGTGGTGTTTTAGGTCTCCTGGAATTAGTGCCAGATCAGAGCCAGTCCACAGTAATCACCAAAAAGTTTGGTTATTTCCTTTTTCCCAATGAGCAGTAACTCTCATAAAAAGCCATAGAGCTCTTTGGAGAAGGCTTGAAGAAAGATTAACAGTATAAGTTTTTGGCAGTATACTGGGGTCCTTCCTCAAGGGAATTCAGCCTCCCCTTTGTTCAAGGGGTTTGGGGTCTGTAAACTCAAGCAAGTCTGGGAATTGATTGATGGGCCATGACTCTCTATCCTGGCCTTTCGAGTCAGACTGCCTTTCACTTGACCCAGAATTCTTCTGCTGGTACAGATCAAGTAAATATTTAGTAGATTTCCCATCTATTTTACTCCTAGGGACAGCATAACTAAATAGCCAACGCCATAAGTCCATACAAGTAAGACTATTCTGATTGTTGCTTTGACTCCGCAGTCCATAACAGTAACCACACTCCCTGTATTTGTCAACTGAGTGCCGCCACTTGGCCCTCACCACCACAGAGTCCAATCAGCCTCATTGTAGTTAGGTGCCTTAATTCAGTAAAGGCAGTTCTCACTATCAAGTCTGACTTATGTAAAATAGCAATCACAGAAGTCTTCAAGGATGATGGGGCTCCTTCATCCAAGTTGCAGTAAAAGGTGTGTCCTCTGGGTACTCCACGTGTGGATCTGTGGGTCTAACCTGATAAATCCACTTTTGCATGCCAATTTCCCTAAGCCTTTGGATACTTTTTCTACAGTATACCAAGGCAGATCTGGTACCTCAACTTAATTTAGTGTAGGCCACCAATTAACCCATACTTCAGCAAATCAACCATATAAACTATTAGATCCTTCCCTAACCTCTTGAGCTTAAACATTAAAAGAAGAATTTGTGCTTAGTGGGCCCATATCAATAAACTCAAACTTATTCAACTTTAAGTTCCTTGCACCATTATTCCACACCCTTAATTGCCATTTCCACACATATTCTCCAAGTTTCTGTATGTACATATTAGGAAAGTCAAGCAGTTCTTGAGTGTAATGTACCTCCTCCCAGGTCACACTTTATACTTCATCCTTTGGGGCTTGCTAGAACTTAAGTCTAGTTATAGGTCTAGAAGCAAAATGGGTAAAAGGGTGGGTCCTGGGAACATTCAGCAATGCCCCTTGTAAGGCATCTGCCTCAGGTGATGCCCCAAGCAATGACTCAAACGCCGCCCCAGGTGATGGCTCAGACAAAGGATCTTCCAAGATCAGCAGCCAATATGACAGGACTCTGGCTCAAGTCCCAAGCACTGGAGATCAGATGATGACAAGCCAGATGCAGGTTCCAGAGCAAGTGAGCGAGCTTTGCTAGAATGTCTATAGGTTAGGTAGGTAGGTCGGTCTGTTGGTCGGTCGGTGGGTGGGTCGGTGGGTGGGTCGGTGGGTCTGCGGGTGGGTCGGTGGGTCGGTGGGTCGGTGGGTCGGTGGGTCGGTGGGTCGGTAGGTAGGTAGGTAGATAGGTAGGTAGGATGGAAGCTGCATCCCCTAGGAAGCTCCTCTTACAACCGATCGGCTGATCACATCAGATCACATCATGGAGAAATGACTACATCATTACATAATTGCCCAATTACATCATTATGTAGCTGCCAAACTACATCATTACATAACTGTCAAACTACATCATGCCAAACCACGGAGAATTATGGCACAGCCAAGTTGACACATAATACTAGCCATCAAGAGCCAGATAATGCTTTGTTGTGGGGAGGCTCTCCTATGCATTGTAGGATGTTCAGCAGCATCTCTGACCTCTCTCCCCTGATAGCAGTTGCACCACCTCCCCCAGTTGTGACAACCAAAAATATCTCCAGATATTGCCACATGTTCCTTGGGGGAAAAAAATCAACCCCCATTGAGAAGCATTGTTGCAGAGTGAGAGTGGCCTCCCACGGGCAGACGGTGTGTTGTCAGATGGTGAGTGTTGATCAGTTTCCCACTGTGCCCTAGGCATCTCAGAATGGGGAACCTGCACCATGCGGGCACACTGCAGGGGTCAACTGCATGAAACCATTGCAAAATACGGGGAATACTCTTGGAAGGTCACTTTAACTCAAGGATTCCTGGGGTATGACCTCACAATTGCTAGAGTTGGGTGTCTTTAAAAATAAGCCTTTAAAAAGATTCCTTTAAACAGCAATACAAGATGTGGTATACTGTTCAAATCATGAATATACGCTTAGGGGAGAGGAGAAAAGTCAATAGTCCTAGTGTTTGGTAAACACCTATTTGTCGCTTGGGCTAAAGCTCCCAGCAATAGCATCACCTGCAGGCGTAAAAAAAAAGCACTGTGTCTAGACAGTCTCTAAAATATTGTTAAATGTCCTCAAAATAAGTGTTGTAAATCCTAACCCCTATGCTTGTAGACATAACCCCATTTGGGAACAGGGCTTTCTTTGTTATGTTAATGAGGCCGTATCAGTGTAGGGTGTGTTTTCAATCAATCACTTTCAAGATATAAAAGGAATAGTTTAAGCACAGAACCGAAGGATCCCTGATGGTGCAATGATTAAGAGCTCAGCTGCTAACGGAAAGGTCAGCGGTTTGAACCTACCGGCTGCTCCGTGGGAGGAGAGGCCTGATGATCTGCTCTTGTAAAGATGACAGCCTAGAAAACCCTATGGAGCAGTTCTACTCTGTCCCTTAGGGTCTCTGGGAGTCGGAATTGACTCAACGACACACAACAACAAGCACAGAAGCAACAACTCACAAATGGGTGAAGATACATGCCATGCCACATGAAGATGGCCAAGGAACCAAGGAACAGAAGTTGACAAGAGACAAAGGCTTTCTCCCAGAGCCATTAGAGACAGAAGGTCTTCCCTTAGAGCAGGTGCCCTTAATTTGGACATCTTGAGTTCTAAACTGTGAGAAAATAAATTTCAGTTCATTAAAGCCACCCATTTGAGGTATTTTTGTTACATCAGCATTGAGGCTAAGACACTAGCCAGTATTAAAACTCTCACCATAAGCCTTTCTTCATCTTGGATCTAGCTGGCACCTGCTTCTACACGAGGACAAACTTTTCTACAGCCCCTCCAGAAGAAGTTCTTCATTCTCTTGCCGTCCCTACCATAGGGTCCCAAAGTGGGATCACATCTTCTCTGTTCCTCACTGACAATCCTAGACTGCTGTGCCTCGATTCTTCCAGGTGTGTGCCTTCCTGCTCTAACAGCCTTCATCACTTCTCCTGTTGCTCTCCACTTTCTACCTGGCCATGCCCATCATTGAAGGCCTTGGTACTGGACCCATGGTTCCCTCTCTACTCGGAATTCTGACATCCTCAAGTAATGCTCTGGGTTCATTTCTCCTCTTTGGTGATCTCCATCTCACTCCATTGTAGTTTTTCACTCTGTGGGATAGGCTGGCACTTCCTCTCAAAGACTACCTCTTGCCTCTAGAACACATAGCCCTATCATGGTGGATGACTGGCAGTTCATGGACATGGTGGTCATTCTTGTTCTCACTCTCAATCTCTCTCTCCCCTTGGGCTCCCTTCTTGCAAAGCTGAGCCTTTGTCCTTAGATTTTACCCTGCCTGGGTAATTCGGCCCTCCCTCTGGCCCCATGCTTGTTGATCAAGCCAATTTTGATCATCCTTGGTCAGGGCAGGGTTCACTCTCTCTAGGAAGATTCCTGACCCCACACTTGACATGCTCTTCCATCCCTTTTTGTAACAACATGCACGCACAGCCTTACCAATGCCCCTTTGTGCATCTGATCCCCTCTCTGTCAGCTCCTAGAGGTCGCAGCTCTTATTCTTTTTCACTGCTCGATTTCTGCTGATTAGCCCATAAAGACATTTAAAAAGCATTTGTTCAAAGAATGAATAAATGGGATTTGTAGGAGTTAAATGAGATACTGAATGTCTTAGCTACCAAGTGTTGTCTAACAGAAATACAGCAAGTAGATGACTTCAAAGAACAGAAACTTCTTCCTTCACAGCTAAAGAGGCTAGAAGTCTAAGGGGAAGTCCTTCCTTGTCTTTTTTGGCTTGTAGTGAAAAAAAAAAAAAAGTTGCTATCGATTCCAACTCATGGATACCCCATGTGTGTCAGAATAGAACTGTGCTCCATAGAGATTTCAATGGCTGATTTTTTGGAAGTAGATTGCCAGGACTTTCTTCTAAAGTGCTCTGGGTGAACTCGAACGTCCAGCTTTTCAGTTAGCAGCAAGTGCATTAGCCATTTGTACCACCAAAAGACTCCGTCAAAAAAACAAAACCGATGGAGGGGGCCAAGATGGCTGACTAGGTAGACACTACCTCAGATCCCTCTTGCAACAAAGACTCGGAAAAACAAGAGGATCGATCACATACATGACAATCTACAAACCCTGACCAACAAACACAGATTTAAAGAGTTGACCTGAGTGACAGAGACAGAGAACAAACAACTACGGGGAAGCAGAGACTGTTTTCGGAGCCTGGAGCCAGCGTCCCAGTCAGGTAACCTTCGCGTCGGGCTTAGGACGGGTCGCAGGGGAGCTGAATACTACATCCTGTGATGGTGCAAACACGGGGCGCAGCCCTACCCCCCTGAACTGACCTCGGGAGGGGACCCAGCCGGTCAGCTCAGGCAGAGCGGCAACGCGGCTGGTGGGAGGAGAAGTACCCGGGAGGCAGCAACTGGTTTTGGAGCCGGGACTGCAGCGTCCCAGCCAGGGAACCTTGGCACGGGGCTTTGGACTGGGCACAGGGGACCTGAGCACCACATCCTGTGATGGTGCAAACACAGGGCGCAGCCCTACCCCCCTGAACTGACCCCGGGAGGGGGACCAGCTGGTCCGCGCCGACGGCGCAGCGACGCGGCTGGCGGGAGGAGAAGTCCCCAGGAGGCAGTGACTGGTTTTGGAGCTGGGAGAGCAGCGTCCCAGCCGGGGAACCTTGACGCTGGGCTTTGGATTGGCAGCGGAAGAACTGACCACGGCTTCTGGGGGCCAGACCCTCGGCGGAAATCTCTACCCAGACAGCACACACAGGCGACACGCCCCGCGAGAATCTCAGATAAAATAGTAATCCCAAGCAAGATAAGCAACTTTGTCTATATTCCAGGGTGCTACTCTCTCCTCCCCTTCCCAGGCGGCTTCATTAACATTGGAATTTCCTGAGCCAGAGGGAGAACGGCTCTGTGGCTTTTCTTTTCCCTTTTTTTTTTTTTTTTTTTTGGTCTTTTCCTAACTCAAAACCCATGGACCAAAAATCCTTCCCTAATTGGACTAAAAACACAGAACCAGCTCCAGCCAAGCATATGCGATCCATATCTCAGGCTTTCATCCCTACAGGGAACAAGGTGGCTATGATAATGCAAAGGCATTTCTGATAGGGATCTGAATGCATTTTCTTTAGCAGATTTACTGGAAAAATAAGTTTCCCAGGTCTGATATCTCTGCGTATTCAACAGAGCCCTCACTGACCCACAACAGGGAACCTAGGGCTGAAGCTCCCCCCAGACCACCTAGCCTCCTGCCTTAGGGGTCTAAGGAGGGTGACACCTACCAATCTGTAGAGGTACTTGCATTGGGGGCCTAAGGTACAGCTGCAGAGCCCACCCACCAAGGTGATTTAGGAATAGAGACACACCTACCTCACTGACACTTGGGGGAAGCCTGTCAGCATCCTGCCCCCCCTGGAGTGTGAACCCCAGCTGCTAATAGAATGTAAATGGACTAAATGCACCAATAAAGACACAGAGAACCTCAGACTGGATAAAGACACACAATCCGTCTATATGCTGCCTACAATGGACACACCTCACACTTAGAGACACAAACAAGCTAAAACTCAAAGGATGGAAAAAAATATATCAAGCAAACAACAAGCAAAAAAGAAGAGGAGTAGCAATATTAGTTTCTGACAAAAGAGACTTTAAACTTAAATCCAACACAAAGGATAAAGAAGGACACTACATAATGATAAAAGGGACAATTGATCAGGAAGATATAACCATATTAAATATTTATGCACCCAATGACAGGGCTGCAAGATACGTAAATCAAATTTTAACAGAACTGAAAAGGGAGATAGACACCTCCACAATTATAGTAGGAGACTTCAACACATCACTTTCAGAGAAGGACAGGACATCCAGTAAGAAGCTCAATAGAGACATGGAAGACCTAATTACAACAATCAACCAACTTGACCTCATTGACTTACACAGAACTCTCCACCCAACTGCTACAAAGTATACTTTTTTTTCTAGCACACATGGAACATTCTCTAGAATAGACCACATATTAGGTCATAAAACAAACCTTTGCAGAATCCAAAACATCGAAATGTTACAGAGCATCTTCTCAGACCACAAGGCAATGAAACTAGAAATCAATAACAGAAAAATTAGGGAAAAGAAATCAAACACTTGGAAACTGAGCAATACCCTCCTGAAAAAAGACTGGGTTATAGAAGACATTAAAGAGGGAATAAGGAAATTCATAGAATGCAACAAGAATGAAAACACTTCCTATCAAAACCTCTGGCACACAGCAAAAGCAGTGCTCAGAGGCCAAATTATATAGATAAATGCACACAAACAAAAAGAAGAAAGAGCCAAAATCAGAGAACTGTCCCGACAACTTGAACAAATAGAAAGTGAGCAACAAAAGAACCCATCAGGCACCAGAAGAAAACAAGTAATAAAAATTAGAGCTGAACTAAGTGAATTAAAGGAACAGAAAAACAATTGAAAGAATTAACAAAGCCAAAAGCTGGTTCTTCAAAAAAATTAACAAAATTGATAAACCATTGGCTAGACTGACTAAAGAAATACAGGAAAGGAAACAAATAACCCGAATAAGAAACGAGATGGGCCACATCACAACAGACCCAACTGAAATTAAAAGAATCATATCAGATTATTACGAAAAATTGTACTCTAACAAATTTGCAAACCTAGAAGAAATGGATGAATTCCCGGAAAAACACTACCTACCTAAACTAACACATTCAGAAGTAGAACAACTAAATAGACCCATAACAAAAAAAGAGATTGAAACAGTAATCAAAAAACTCCCAACAGAAAAAAAGCCCTGGCCTGGATGGCTATACTGTAGCGTTTTACCAAACTTTCAGAGAAGAGTTAACACCACTACTACTAAAGGTATTTCAAAGCATAGAAGATGACGGAATACTACCTAACTCATTCTATGAAGCCACCATCTCCCTGATACCAAAACCAGGTAAAGACATCACAAAAAAAGAAAATTACAGACCTATATCCCTCATGAACATGGATGCAAAAATCCTCAACAAAATTCTAGCCAATAGAATTCAACAACATATCAAAAAAATAATTCACCACGACCAAGTGGGATTTATACCAGGTATGCAAGGCTGGTTTAATATTAGAAAAACCATTAATGTAATCCACCACATAAATAAAACAAAAGACAAAAACCACATGATCTTATCAATGGATGCAGAAAAGGCATTTGACAAAGTCCAACACCCATTTATGATAAAAACTCTTACCAAAATAGGAATTGAAGGAAAATTCCTCAACATAATAAAAGCCAACAGCCAACATCACTCTAAATGGAGAGAGCCTGAAAACATTTCCCTTGAGAACGGGAACCAGACAAGGATGCCCTTTATCACCACTCTTATTCAACATTGTGCTAGAGGTCCTAGCCAGAGCAATTATGCTAGACAAAGAATTAAAGGGCATCCGGATTGGCAAGGAGGAAGTAAAATTATCTCTATTTGCAGATGACATGATCTTATACACAGAAAACCCTAAGGAATCTCCAGAAAACTACTGAAACTAATAGAAGAGTTTGGCAGAGTCTCAGGTTATAAGATAAACATACAAAAATCACTTGGATTCCTCTACATCAACAAAAAGAACATCGAAGAGGAAATCACCAAATCAATACCATTCACAGTAGCCCCAAGAAGATAAAATACTTAGGAATAAATCTTACCAAAGATGTAAAAGACTTATACAAAGAAAACTACAAAGTACTACTACAAGAAATTAAGAAGGACATACTTAAGTGGAAAAACATACCTTGCTCATGGATAGGAAGACTTAACATAGTAAAAATGTCTATTCTACCAAAAGCCATCTATACGTGCAATGCACTTCCCATCCAAATTCCAAAGTCATTTTTTAATGTGAGAGAGAAACAAATCACCAACTTCATATGGAAGGGAAAGAAGCCTCAGATAAGCAAAGCATTACTGAAAAAGAAGAAGAAAGTGGGAGGCCTCACTCTGCCTGATTTCAGAACCTATTATACAGCCACAGTAGTCAAAACAGCCTGGTACTGGTACAACAACAGGCACATAGACCAATGGAACAGAATTGAGAACCCAGATATAAATCCATCCACATATGAGCAGCTGATATTTGACAAAAGCCCAGTGTCAGTTAATGGGGGAAAAGATAGTCTTTTTAACAAATGGTGCTGGCATAACTGGATATCCATTGGCAAAAAAATGAAACAGGACCCATACCTCACACCATGCACAAAAACTAACTCCAAGTGGATCAAAGACCTAAACATAAAGACTAAAATGATAAAGATCATGGAAGAAAAAATAGGGACAACCCTAGGAGCCCTAACACAAGGCATAAACAGAATACAAAACATTACCAAAAATGACGAAGAGAAACCAGATAACTGGGAGCTCCTAAAAATCAAACACCTATGCTCATCTAAAGACTTCACCAAAAGAATAAAAAGACCACCTACAGATTGGGAAAGAATTTTCAACTATGACATCTCTGACCAGCGCCTGATCTCTAAAATCTACATGATTCTGTCAAAACTCAACCACAAAAAGACAAATAACCCAATTGAGAAGTGGGCAAAGGATATGAACACGCCCTTCACTAAGAAGATATTCAGGCAGCTAGCAGATACATGAGAAAATGCTCTCGATCATTAGCCATTAAAGAAACGCAAATTAAAACTACAATGAGATTCCATCTCACTCCAACAAGGCTGGCATTAATTCAAAAAACAGAAAATAATAAATGTTGGAGAGGCTGCGGAGAGATTGGAACTCTCATACACTGCTGGTGGGAATGTAAAATGGTACAACCACTTTGGAAATCTATCTGGCATTATCTTAAACAGTTAGAAATAGAACTACCATATAACCCAGAAATCCCACTCCTCGCGATATACCCTAGAGAAATAAGAGCCTTCACACTAACAGATATATGCACACCCATGTTTATTGTAGCTCTGTTTACGATAGCAAAAACCTGGAAGCAACCAAGGTGTCCATCAACAGATGAATGGTTAAATAAATTACGGTATATTCACACAATGGAACACTACACATCGATAAAGAACAGTGACGAATCTGTGAAACATTTCATAACATGGAGGAACCTGGAAGGCATTATGCTGAGCGAAATGAGTCAGAGGCAAAAGGACAAATATTGTGTAAGACCACTATTATAAGATCTTGAGAAATAGTATAAACTGAGAAGAACACATACTTTTGTGGTTACGAGGTGGGGAGGGAGGGAGGGTGGGAGAGGGTTTTTTACTGATTAATTAGTAGATAAGAACTGCTTTAGGTGAAGGGAAGGACAATACTCAATACATGGAAGGTCAGCTCAACTGGACTGGACCAAAAGCAAAGAAGTTTCCGGGATAAACTGAATGCTTCAAAGGTCAGCGGAGCAAGGGCGGGGGTTTGGGGACCATGGTTTTAGGGGACTTCTAAGTCAGTTGGCAAAATAATTCTGTTATGAAAACATTCTGCATCCCACTTTGAAATGTGGCGTCTGGGGTCTTAAATGCTAACAAGCGGCCATCTAAGATGCATCAATTGGTCTCAACTTACCTGGAGCAAAGGAGAATGAAGAACACCAAAGTCACACGATAACTAAGAGCCCAGGAGACAGAAGGGGCCACATGAACCAGAGACCTACATCATCCTGAGACCAGAAGAACTAGTTGGTGCCCGGCCACAATCGATGACTGCCCTGACAGGGATCACAGCAGAGGACCCCTGAGGGAGCAGGAGATCAGGGGGATGCAGACCCCAAATTCTCACAAAAAGACCATACTTAATGGTCTGACTGAGACTAGAAGAATCCCGGCGGTCATGGTCCCCAAACCTTCTGTTGGCCCAGGACAGGAACCATTCCCGAAGACAACTCATCAGACATGAAAGGGACTGGACAATGGGTAGGAGAGAGATGCTGATGAAGAGTGAGCTACTTGTATCAGGTGGACACTTGAGACTGTGTTGGCATCTTCTGTCTGGAGGGGAGATGGGAGGATAGAGAGAGTTGGAAGCTGGCAAAATTGTCACGAAAGGAGAGACTGGAAGGGCTGACTCACTGGAGGAGAGCAAGTGGGAGTGCGGAGTAAGGTGTATATAAACTTATATGTGACAGTTTGACTTGATTTGTAAACGTTCACTTGAAGCTCAATAAAAGTTAATAAAAAAAAAAACCATTGTAATTGAGTTGATTCCAACTCATAGCAACTCTATAAGAGAGCAGAACTACCCCCATAGGGTTTCCAAGGAGCAGTTGGCAGATTCGAACTGCTGACTTTTTGGTTAGCAGCTGTGCTCTTACCCACTGCACCACCAAGCACCAAGAACTCCATAGCTGCCAGTAATCCTTTGCATTCCTGGGCTTATAGATGGAGCTATCTCAGTCGACTGTCTTCCTCTTCCCCTGTCTGTGCCTCAGTGTCTATTCTGGTCTTTTTATAACTCAGAAGGGATTAGGTTTAGAACCCACCCTACTCTGGTGTGACCTCATTAATGTAACAAAAGAAAACCTCCTATTTCCAAACAGGGTCATATTTACAGGTACAAGGGTTAGGATTTTAACACATTTGGGGGACCACATCGTTCAATCTATAGCACTGCGTATAGCCCATATCTGGCTCATTCAAGCACAGGTAGATACTATTTTTGCTATTAACAGCAATGATGCTAAGCCTGATGTATTGAGGCCAGTGTCACTCCATGATTGCATTCGATGGGTGCATGGAAGGTCACTGGCAAGACTGTTCCAAAGTGCCCGCGAGGGCTGCTGCTCGAGGAAAAGATAGCGAGAGCCGTCAGTACCTCAGCTGCTCAGGAGAAATGGTTCAAGTCGTAGCTGGACAAGGTCCCCTGTCCCTCTCAGGAAATGTCACTTTGTTTTATATCACGTTGTGCCCTAGCTACCACTCAGGGAGACACACAGTGCCTCACAGGCATGTATGCTGGGAATCGGAGCTCAAGGGACTCCGATCTGCAGAGAAGGTAGTACCATGGTCCCAGCCACGAGCTGACCTTTCCACCTTCAGGTGATGCTGCTCCCTGTTGGAGGGCTGGGGGAGCAGGGGAACTCACGATGAATGCAGAAATCCACTTTGGTTGGGGAAATTAAAAGCACATTTAAGCCTTTGTAGGACATTGCTAAAAGATGTTCCACAATTCTGTTTGGTTGAGTCGTTAAGAGCTGGCCTGCAAAAGAAAAGGTCGGCAGTTCAAATCTACCAGATGCTCCTCGGAAACCCCATGGGGCATAGCAACTGATAGGGTTGCTATGAGTCAGAATCAACTCAACAGCAATGGGTTTTGGCCTTGAACTAATGTATTAGGCTTCTTCACTCTCAGTTTCCTCATTTGTAAAGTGGGTGGCATGAATACTCATCTAGGAAAGAGCTCTAAAGAATGAAGGGGATTAAAGTACCCAGTGTTCCTTAACATTGACTTGTAGTTGGGTACCCTTGTTGTTTCCTGTCAGCTATAGACCAGCTGAAAGTTCCTAGGTGGTGCAAACAGTTAACATGCTCGACTGTTAACCAAAAGGTTGGCGGTTCACATCTATCCAGAAGTGCCCCGGAAGAAAGGCCTGGCAATCTACTTCCAAAAAATCAGTCATTGAAAACTCTATGGAGCACAGTCCTCCTCTGACTCGGGTGACTCAGGGTCCACTCGACAGTCACCGTTTTTTTTTTTGTTTGTTTTCGTAGACTAGCGTGGTACCTGCACCTGGGTTGTCCTTACCGGGGAGTGGAGCCCTGGGATTTAGGGGAAAACTGATCCAGGTACCTCTTTAATCTAGAGGGTATCTGAGATTGTGGTTTGGGCTAGGAAATGAAGGGTGGAACAAGATGAAGATCACCTTTTGCCAGGCGATGGAGTTAACGAGGAATAAACAGCTTTTCCCTTTCCTAAGGCAGTAATGTGAGCCAGTGCTGGTTCAGTGGTAGAATTCTTGCCTTCCATGTGGGAGACCTGGGTTCAATTCCCAGCCATTGGGCTTCATGTGCAGCCACCACCCGTCTGTCAGTGAAGACTTGGCGAGTTGCTATGATGCTTAACAAATTTCAGTGGAGCCTGCAGACTTAGACTAGGAAGAAAGGCTTGGGGCAATCTACTTCTCAAAATCAGCCCCTTAAAACTCTGTGAATCTCAGCAGTCCCATCCACAAGTGATTACAAGGATGGCACAGGACGGGGCAGCATTCGTTCCTTTGTGCACGGGGTTGCCGTGAGTCAGGGCTGACTCAACAGTAGCTAACAACAACAACAAGGAGGTTACAACAACAACAAGGAGGTTACAACAACAACAAGGAGGTTACAACAACAACAAGGAGGTTACGTAGCAGAGGGCCAAGGGCAAGACCCTGGGGCCAAGCTGCTCACAGACCAGCCTCACTTCTTCCCACTGTAGTCAATTTACTCAGTCTTTCTGTGCCTCACGTTTCCTATCTGTAAACTGGGATAGTGATAATTCCGGCTTCATTAAGCTGTGATGTTTAATGAATTAATGTATGTAATGCTCTTGGGAGATTGCCCGGTCAGGATTAGTACATGGTGGATGCTAGCCGCTATTACTGTTCTTATTGCTGTTGTTATTGTTGTCACTATTAGCCTAAGTGAAAGATGAGAACATCCAGCTTACATATAGCCTTTGGTTTACTGTAATCACAGAACCAAGGGAGCTCTGATGGCACAATGGTTACGTGCTCATCTGCTAACCAAAATGTTGGCGTTTTGGACCCACCCAGTGGCTCCACAGGAGAAAAATCTGGCGATCTGCTTCCGTAAAGATTAAAAAAAAACAGCCTAGAAAACCCTGTGGGGCTGTTCTGCTCTGTTACGTGAGGTCACTGGGAGTAGGAATTGACTTGACAGCACCCAACAACAGTGTGGTTTACTCTGAACAGTTATGCTGGGGGCTAAAATAATATTAATAAATCATTGAAGAACAAAGTGACGATTAAAGAGTCACTGTGCTTATCGGAAAACCTGGTGGCTTAGTTCGGCTGCTAACCAAAAGCTTGGGAGTTTGAATCCACCAGGCGCTCCTTAGAAACACGGTAGGGCAGTTCTACGTTGTCCTGTAGGGTTGCTATGAGTCAGAATCTACTCAACAGCAGTGGGTTTGCTTTTTGGTTTTTTGGTGCTTAGTTAGGAGTCCTGTGACACACTAGTTAAGAGCTCAGATGCTAACCCAAAGGTCAGCAGTTTGAATCCACCAGCTGCTCCTTGGAGACCCTCTGGGGCAGTTCTCTTCTGTCCTGTAGGATCCCTATGAGTTGGAATAGACTCAACAGCAATGGGTCTAGTTTTTCGGTTTTGTGCTTAGTTATAAGAGCTAAGTGCAGATTTAAAGACTGTGTAACAGGGCACACTGTGGCTCCAAATCCCACAGAACAAAGAAAAAGACACACAAAATAATCAGCCAGAAAGCCCAGGAATCAGTACTTGGGACTCAGCCCTCAGCTGCATTCTCTGAGCACTGAGCTCTTGTAAACTTCGGAAGAGAAACCCCATACCCTAAAAACAGCAGAGTGAGATTTTGGCAGTCTACTTAGATGCTGAAATTCTACATTTAGGTCATTGTTTATTTTACCTAAACGTGGTAGTTGTTTTACTTACATAAATGTCTATGTGTTATCTTATTGTAAACTTGATAAAGCAGAGGGTCAGCAAAAAAGAGGAAGACCCTCGACAAGATGGACTGACACAGTGGCTGCAACAATGGGCTCAAACATAGCAATGATTGTGAGGATGGCACAGGACCCAGCAGTGTTTTGTTCTGTTGCACACAGGGTTGCTATGAGTTGGAACCAACTCGACAGTACCTAACAACAACAAGAAATTATAAACTTATTATTAAAAAAAAAAAAAATGCCCTGAAAGTATGTCATTACATGAAAACCATTCCTTTGTATCTTGACTTTAGAGAAAGCTTCTCCTCCCTCCCTTCACCCTCTCACCTTCTCTGCTTTCATCCTTTTATTCTATCACGACACAGATTTTTGTAACTGTTGGAAAAGTGATTGTTAGAACAAATCCAAACAAAATTGTTAGAACAAGTTCAAATATCATCAATAACAAATTCACATTTCAGTGAAATGTAAAAGCTTCCCACCAAATCCTAAACCATCTGTTTTCTGTGATCCTAAATCCTGTAGCTCGCGACAGTCTGATCCCATTGTACATGGAGTCGCCACGAGTCGGGGTCGGGTGGGCGGTGCGACTAGACGGCAGCTGACAACAGCAACGTGTCCCGTTGACGCACGGCGGTGTGGACGCACAGTGTTTCCACTGGTATTTATTTTCTTTTAGATTTCCTCTTTAGCACGGAGTTATTTAGCAAACTCTTTTTAAGATTTCCAATAAGCTAGAGATTTTGGTGCTGTCAACTTAGAATATCACAGAACTGTGGTCAAAAATCCTATTTTTCTAAGATTTCTGTTGTTGTTGGGTGCCATCGCTTAGCACCCCATGTGACAGGGTAGAACTGCCCCACAGGGTTTTCTTGGCTGTAATCTTTATAGAAGCAGATCACCAGGTCTTTCTCCCTTGGAGCCACTGGGCGGCTTTGAACCACCAGCCTTTCAGTTAGCGGCCAAGTGTTTAACCATTTGTTCTTCCCGGGCTCCTTTAAGAGACTGGTTGGGAAATATTCAGTTTTTTTTGTTATTGTTGACAGCTTTTCTTTTTGACATGAAGGGTAAAAAAGCCAAAACAAACCCACTGCGGTCGAGTCAATTCCGACTCATAGCAACCCTATAGGGCACAGTAGAACTGTCCCATAGGGTTTCCAAGGAGCGCCTGGTGGATTCGAACTGTTGCCCTTTTGGTTAGCAGCCATAGCTCTTAACCACTACACCACCACGGTTTCCTGAAGGGTAAAGGATGGAGAAATAAATAGAAGGTAGAATCAAAGAGGGACAAGAGTATGGAAGGAAGGGTCGGGGCCTGGGGGAAGATAAGCACATCTGAACTTTGCCTCATCATGGACTTTGGCAGACACGGAGAGAGAGAACACCGACCAACAAAGGTCCCCCATCAACTCCGGCATCACTGTTGATGCAGGGCGTGAAGGAGCCTTCTCAGCTCAGTGTTCTAACCTTTTCTTGGTGCCAGAGGCTGCAGCTGAAGACAGATGGCAGCCACATGAGGAGTGGCAACTGATTTTCCCAGGCACGGGTCACTGAGAAAGGACAACTTATGCCACCGTGGTCCTTGCTGGGCACTGTGGGAAGGCTAAGGAGGAGGGAACTCAGTAGAAGCCCAGATCCCAGGCACCGTGCATGCTCAACTGGAAGTCTCTATCAACTGCTATGACACTATGTGTACAAACAGTGGCCACTGCTACCCTGTCACAGGATACCCTGGCTCTCCAGCATTGTAGAAGACGGGATCGGTCAAGCCTAGGCTGAGAGAACCAGCATGGCAGGCTAGAAACCCCCAGACTTAGACAAGCTGGGGCCATATATGTGTCCCTGAACATTGCCCTTGTGACTTGGTGAGGGTCTCAAGCCTGGGTTTCCCCACCTGTAAGGATCTATACCTTACAGGGTCAACTTGAAGAGCCCATAGTATGAAGTGTATGGGTATACTTAATAGTGCTTAGGATTTGTTGTTATCGTTAGTTGCCATCGAGGCAGCTCCAACTCATGGTGACCCCACGTAAAACAGAACAAAATGTTGCATTGCCCTGCACCAACTCCACGATTGTTGGTGTGCTCAAGTTCGCTGTTGTGGCTAATGTGTATTTTGAGTTTCTTCCAACCTGGGGGACTCATCTTCTAGCACTATATCAGACAATGTTCTGTTGTGATCCATAGGGTTTTCACTGGTAGATTTTTCAAAGTAGATAACCAGGCCTTTCTTCCTAGTCTGTCTTAGTCTGGAAGCTCCACTGAAATCTGTCCACCTTGGGCAACCTGATGGTGTTTGAAACACTGGTGGCATAGTTTCCAACACCCTAGCAACATGAAAGACACCATAGTAGGACAAACTGACAGGTGGGTGGTGGTTTAGCACTCAGCACACCATCAGTGTTAATCGGCTTATCCAGGCTCATCTCCTGGGATGTTCTGGCAACACTGAACACTTCTGGCAGGGGGATCTCCTGTAAGTTCCCTTGCCTTGACCTCCGTAGCTCTGCTTCCCCTCCCTTTTTCGTGCCTCTGCAGCGCCTCTCTCCTGAGTCCTTCACTGGCTTTGCTTTCTCTCCAGTTCTCTGTTGTTGTCTGCCAGTTGTCGAGTTGGCTGCGACTCACTCTGACCTCATGTACAACAGAGCTAGCTAACTACTAGCCAATCCTGCACCATCCTCATGATCATTGTTGTGTTTGAGTCCATTGTGGTGGCTATCTCCCTTTCTATACAGGGGAGCTCTGTCAAAACCTCCACCCAGGCCGCCTCTCTCCCTGGCCGGAGCCACCTCTCCACTGTGCTGACTTTCACATTTTATGGAGGGCTCCTGAATTAATACTTAGAGTCCTGATCTTTACACAAGATCCAGCGTCTCATTTCCAGTTTCCTTTCGGGCATCTCCATTTGTAAAGTCTAAAACCAAGCTTCCTGGTGTCCCCCGGCTGGAAACCTCCAAGTCAGACACACTTAGCTTCTCTCTCTTCCACATCCCATCAACTGTCACATCCTGTCAGGCTGATTCTGCAGTGGCCCACATCAGCGCTGGCATCTGGTCTCTCTTTTCCATTCCCATCATCGTCCTTGTAATTCAGACCCTCATTACCTAGCACGTGGGTTCAGGCAGCCACCTTCTAATTTGTCTTGGTGCCCCCATGCCCCTCTCTACCCCCTCCCTCCCTCTCCTACAGCCACACACTGACTAATATCAGGAGAGTCTCTAAAGTACAGCTGATTGTTATCAACGCATTGCTGTTGTATTCTTATCAGTTCCCTTTTGTTAATGGCAACTTCCACGCACGGCCTCCTAGACTGGTCCCCCGTCTATGAGTCTGGGATGTCTCTCCAATTGTTCTCTGTGTCTGTTTGCCAGCTACAGGGACTCCTAGATGTTCCCCCAGACATATCTCAGGCTGTCCTGCTTTGCCGTTGTTCTCACCCTTCTGTCAGCCTGGAAATCCTGGCAGCATAGTGCTTAAGAGCTACAGCTGCTAACCAAAAGGTCAGCAGTTCCATTCCACCAGGAGCTCCTTGGAACCCCTACAAGGAGCTCTGCTCCGTCCTATAGGATCGCTATGAGTTGGAATCGACTTGACAGCAACGGATAGGGTTTGTCAGCCTAGTGTGAATGTTGTTACGGATTAAATTATGTTCCCACAAAATATGTGTTGGAATCCTAACTCCTATGCCAGTGGGAAATAGGGTTTTCTTTGTTACGTTAATGAGGTCATACCAGTGCACGGTGGGTCCTAAACTCAATCGCTTCTGAGTTATATAAAGAGCAGATTAGAAACAGAGGTACCACACAGAGGGGAAGATAGATGTCACGTGTTATGGATAGAATTGTGTCCCCCCAAAATGAGTGTCAACTTGGCTAGGCCATGATTCTCAGTATTGTGTCCACCATTTTCCCATCAGAAGTGATTTTCCTATGTGCCGTAAATCCTGCCTCTATGATGTTAATGAGGCAGGATTAGAAGCAGTTATGCTAATGAGGCAGGACTCAATCTACAAGATTAGGTTGTGTTTTAAATCAATCTCTTTTGAGATATAAAAGAGGGCAGTGAGCAGAGAGACAGGAGGACCTCCTACCACCAAGAAAGTAGTGCCAGGAGCAGAGTGCATCTTTTGGATCTTCTTGCAGAGCCAACAGAAAGAGAAAGCCTTCCCCTGAAGCTGGCACCCTGAATTTGGACTTCTAACCTACTAGTCTGTGAGAGAATAAACTTTTGTTTGTTAAAGACATTCGATTGTGGTATTTCTGTAATAGCAGCACTGGATGACTAAGACACTGTGTGAGAATCATCTGCAAGCCAAGAAATTAGTGGATATCTGAGACTACCACCTCCAGAGCTGTGAGATAATACAGTTGTTCTTTAAAGTCACCCACTGGTGGCATTTGTGTTATAGCAGCACTGGGTAACTAAGACAAATGGCCTTCCTTCAAATCTTGACCTACCTAGTTCTATCCTTTCTTCCCATAACTCTCTTCCCATTTCCCCCACTCACTTACCGCATCTTGCTCCTGGGATCTTCCCCAGAACTTGGCTTGTATTTCTTAGACAACAGCAAGATGTTGGGAAAAGTGTATGTACTTGAGAGTCAGCCTTATTTAGGTTTTTAACCCAATTTTGCCAGCATCTAGCTGTGGGAGCTTAGGAAAGTTACTTAATAACTTAAATATAGCATATTATATATTATGTTACAATATATAATATGTTGCTGTCGTTGTTAGGTGCTGTCGAGGTGGTTCTGACTCATAGCAAGCCTACATACAACAGAACAAAACACTGCCCAGTCCTGCATCACCCTCACAATCATTGCTGTGTTTGAGCCCATTGTTGCAGCCACTGTGTCCACCCATCTCATTGAGGGTCTTCCTCTTTTTCACTGACCCTTTACCTTACCAAGCAGGATATCCTTCTCCAGGGACCGGTCCCTCCTAATAATATGTCCATATAATATATCATATGAAGCAAACATATCACATAAACAAATAGCTTAGCCCAGAGCCTGGCACATGGCCAGTACTTACCAAGGTGAATTATTTCATTGTGGTGGATGTTGTTATCACTAGATGTCTTATTACCCAGTACTGCTATAACACAAATACCACCAGTGGGTAGCTTTAAAGAACAGAAATACATTATCTCACAGTTCCGGAGACTAAAAGTCCAAATCAGGGTCTTGACCATGTAGATTTCTTCCTCGCTGGTAGTTCCAGATGCCCCTTGGTTCCTTGGCTTGTAGATGACCCTCACACGACATCTATCTTCCTCCATGTGTGGTGCTTCTGGTTCTAATCTGCCCTTTATATAACTCAGATGTGATTACATTTAGGACCCACTGGCACTGGTATGACCTTGTTAACCTAACAAGGAAAACCCTGTTTCCAAGCGGGATCACATCCACAGGTGTAAGGGTAAGAATTCCAACATATATTTTAGGAGGGATACAGCTTAATTCATAACACTAAGGTGTAAGTTCCATAAATGTAAAGGCAGCCCTTTCTTTCTTGTGGTTAAATAAGTGAGAACTTAGACCTTGTTTGAAAAAGTTTAAAAATTAAATATTAGCATGAATATATTGATGCTTTCAAATTTGAACATTTATATTTGAATGTCTAACACTGCCTCAATTTCTTGAACTGTGTTTTCCTTCAAAGTCTACAGGGCTGGCGCTGAGCCCCGGCTCCGCTGCACCGCAATCACAGCACGAAGCCTCAGCTGGGTCATTATCAAAGAGTGGCTAAGTGTGTTACTGGAATCACCTAATCACAAAACGCTCTGGCATCAGTTAAAAACATCAACAGATGTAGGCTCACAGACATTTCTATTTCAGTAATCCAAAGAGGTCTCACTCTTCTGAGTTCTCTTGTGCCCAAGGAAGAGGGGATTTTTAAATGAGTAACGGGTGTAAACATATATGTTTTCTCAATTTCACTCGAAAACACTAAGAATTCTCCTTGACAACTTTTTAATTGTGTTTGTTTTGTTTTTGACGTCATTCTCTCTCCTGTCCAACCAGATGTCCAGAATCCAGAACAGCAGACTCATACTCAACAATCTTTGGGATTGTGTTAGACAGAAAAACAGGCTTCGAGAAATGTCCACATTCTAATCCCCAGGAACAGTGAATATGTTACCTTACGAGGTAAAGGATAGCATATGCAGTTAAAGTTACTAATCATCTGATTTTAACATAGGGCGATTATCTTGGATTATCCATGTGTCCCCATTGTAATCACAAGAGTCTTCAAAAGTGGAAGAGAGGGTCAGAGTCAGGGAAGGAGATGTAATAATAGAAGCAAGGTCAGAGTCATGTGATTGATTGTAGGTTAAAAATTTTTTTTTGGTAGTGGATAAATAAATATATATATGTATATACAAACATACATACACCTACTCCTCACTTGCTGACTATCTCGTTACCCAACATTTCACATTCACATATAGTAAAAAATCTACTATTCAACTATTCTGGGCATTAACGATGTATGTCTGGCAGTAACAAATGCCAAGATGCAAGGCGAGAGTAACGCTGGCTGTGATGGTTAAGGTCATGTGTCAACTTGGCTGTGCCATGATTCTCAGTAGTTTGGCAGTTGTGTAATAATGTAATTTGGCAGTTGTGTAATGATGTAGTCATCCTCCATTTTGTGATCTGATATGATCATCCTCCATTTTTGCCTGACACCAATTTTTGCATAATGACCTGGTCTTTGGAACCCAACCATGTCGATAAATGAGGAGTGGGTGGATACTATTTCATAATCATTGAGCACCTTGTCAGATATCAGTTTCTTGGGCATAAGGAGAAACACCAGTGCCTTAGCCAAGGTGCCAGTCTCAAGAGGCAGGAAACTGATATTTACCACTTCACTTTAAAGCTCATGCTGTGCCCACAAAAAAAGAACAGATGTTCTTAAATAATTACAGATCAAACGGCATCCAGTGTGTGAGTCTTGAATTACTGGTGCTGGAACAGATAGAGCTATTTATAGTCATCCTGGGGCTGGGAACGGAGCAAGTGGGACAAAGAAGGACTAATGTCTAGCTCAGGGGCTGAGACTTAAATGAAGCATTGCAAAGGGGCAGCTGCCAGTTATGGGCAGAACAGTCGACACCACCCACACAACCACCGGTGGGAAGGAACGATTTCAAACCCATGGCCTCAGAGACAGGGACAAGCCTGCACAGGGAATTGTTTTGCAGGGCCTGGCTTTTAGCAATAAACCACCAGCTATTCTTGGTAGAGGGGAGAGGCTGAAAAAGCCCTGAGGCCTCTTTTCTTGTATTCACTAGCTGGGTTGAGAATTTTAGCTTCTCAAAAAAGAGTGGGCTCTAAGAGAGGAACATTGGAGGAGGCAGAGGCTCAATGACAGGAATGAAATCATTCTTTCCGCATTTACAGAGCTGGGCTTTGTTTCCAAGGAGGGACAATTGAGAAACAGTAGACTAGTAGTTTATTCCCCAAAAGGATGAACGCAGGGACTCTCGTGGGTGTTCATTCAGCCCATCAAGCAAGTGCGCAAAGTTGGGTGGACTGGTGCAATGGCAGCAAGGTGCCCCTGTGGGCTTGTCTCCACAAAGGCAAAGCAGCACCGTGATTCAGGTCCTGAATTTTGGGATCAGATAGGTCTAGGTTTGAATCCCATCTCAGCGTGAGCTTATTCAGGTCACTTAAATGTCTCCCTAAAATATAATGTATCTGTTGTACACCAGTGTTCATTGCAACACTATTCACCATAGCCAAAAGATGAAAACCAAATGGATAAACAAAATGTGGTATGTACATACAATGGAATATTACTCTCCCATAAAAAGGGATGAAGTTCTAACACATGCTACAACATAGACAAACCTTGAAAACATTGTGCTGAGTGAAATAAGTCAGACACAAGGACAAATATCGTATGATTCCATTTATGTGAAATATTTAGAATAGACAAATGCGTAGAGACAGAAATAAATTAGTGGTGATCATGGGCTGGGGGGATGGAGGAATGAGGCATTATTACCTAATGGGGACAGAGCTTCTGTTTGGGGCAATGAAGAAGTTTTGGAAATAAATAGTGGTTATGGTCAGAGAATGTTGTGTGATTGATGTCACTGGATTATACACTTGAGAATGGCCAAAATGACAAACTTTATGTTGTGTATATTTTACCACAACTAAAAAAGAAAAAAAAGTGGGATAAGGGTATTTTCAGAGAAACAAAAAGCTGAAAGAATTTGACACCAGCCACCTAACTAACCAGAAATTTTAAAAGAAGTTTTCCAGGCAGAATGAAATGATACCAGGGGGAAACTCAGACAGGCATGAAGGAATGAAGAATTCCAGAAATGGTCAAAATGAGGACAGTTTTAAAACAATATATTTTTCTTTCTTGGTAATGTCTTTAAAAGTTAATGAACTGTTGTAAAGGTCAATCGCAATTAAATGCAATCTATTCAATTCAGTTTCGATTCAGCTACAAATATGACACTTCTTTCTCTGACCCTAACCACCAGAGCTAGGTCAGACCACACAACCCAAGACCTCAGGCACCAGCTGCAAGCTTGGGGGTACACACCACACCTTCATTTCTGACCTGTGGCCTACAAATTCAGGGGTTTCTTCTACCCTCCTAACGATTCCAGACATAAGTGCAGAGGTCTCCGGGTCCTCCTCACTTCTGACCTGCTGGCTCCCTCCACTCCTTCAGGTCCATTAATTAACCAGAATGAATCACAGGACTCAATAAAGCTCTGTACTTACAATTACAGTTTTATTATAGCAAAAAGGATGCCAATGAAGAGAAACATGGGGAAAGGCCTGGAAGGGTTTCCAGCGTGGAGCTTCCATGTCCCAAAAAGAGATGTGCTACACTTCCATGTACACAGATGTTTTTCATCAGCCAGGAAGCTCCTAGAGCTTCTGTGTCCAGAGCGTTTTTTGGAGCCTCATTATGTAGGCATGATTGATTGAGCTCAGAGAGAATATGCTAATATCCTAATACATGCTACCTCCTGAGGTAGGCTGATGTCATGCATCTGGTCTTTCTACCCTGACTAGCCCAGGCCTGAATCACCTCATCAGCATAAACCCTCAGGGTATGGTCTGTAACCTTTAGAGATAAAAGACACTTCAATCACTGGGGAAACTCCAAAGTTTTGGTGGCTATCCCTCAGGAACCAAGGACAAAGACCAAGTCCTTTGGACAAAGTTCATCGTATAACTATTAAAAGCAAATTAACAACTGTAGGGCTTATAATACTTGAAGAGGTAAGATATATGGCATAAATAGCAGAAGGGACGGGGAAGGGAATGGAAAGATACTGTTGGAAGATTATTACATTACACATGAAATCCAAAAACCAAAAAACCAAGCCCATTGCCAAGTCAATTCCAACTCATAGCAACCCTATAGGACAGAGTAGAACCACCCCACAGGATTTCCAAGGAGCAGCTGGTGAATTTGAACTGCTGACCTTTTGGTTAGCGGCCGTAGCTCTTAACCACTGTGCCACCAGGGCTCCATATGAAATAGTATATTTGAACACGGAGCAGTATTTGAAGGGAGGCTGTGATAAGTTATGGGGACATATTGCAAATGCTTAAGTAATCGCCAAGAAGAAAGTCAAGCAATCTAGTGAGAAAGACCAGTGAAGAAATCAACAATGGCGGCCAAGTGTTACTGTCAAGGTCCACAGGGACAAGTGCAGCATGTGAGGGGTGTACTGAGGCAGGTCAGCTTCCGCTGGCCTTTGTAGTAATCAAATGTTCTCAGGGTAGGTGCCGTAAGTTAAGTCCTGAAGAGACTGGCCAGACCTAGGGAAGAAGGGCTGGAGAAGAATGCCCCAGGGGACTGATCCAGGGAGCCTGTGCAAAAGGACCAAGCTGAGAGAGTCTGGCCCTGACAGGAAGAAGACTGATAGGTGTCCACCACCAAAACACCAGACCACCAGCTGGAGTGAGGACTGTGAGAAAAAAAAGAAGTATTCATGCAAAAATATTTGCATATTTCCACTGATAAGGTGCCCTCATCCTTTGAGTATGTGTGCATGCACGCATACTGTTACATGAAATAAAAATGGAGTCATGTGGTTGACAAAATGGCGAAGTTGGTTGAGTGGACAATGCCCCTAAGACTTGTTTTTACTGAAACTTAAGCCTAGCTTTCCTGTCAATCAAGCCATCCCCAATGAGCACTGAAATCCTGACAGTGTTTCGACAGTAAATTGAATAAACCAATCAGAAATAAGCCTGTTTCTCTATATTGTCAATATAAGCCAATCTCTGCTGATACTTGGTGTAGTGCCTTTCCACATGTGGTTTGGTGCTACCCGATTCATGAATCTTCTGCCCAAATAAACCTCATCTAATAGATTAATTTTATTATTGATTCAGTTTCTTTTGACAGCTGAGGTGTTTTTCTTTTACAGAAGCCCTCCTGCATCCTTTTTAACATATTGGTCAATACTTTTTCACTTCAGGGAGCCCATTGTTTTATCTTCACTCTCTTTTCAGTTGCCCCCCCCCGCCCCGTAAAAGAACCCAATTATGTTGCCATCAAGTTGATTCTGACTCGTGGTGACCGCGTGTGTTACAGAGTAGAGCTGTCCTCCATAGGGTTTTCAACGGCTGTAATCTTTACGGAAGCAGATCACTAGGACTTTCTTCCACAGCCCTGATGAGTAGGTTCAAACAGCCAACCTTTAGGTTAGTAGTCAAGTGCAAACTGTTTGCACCACTTACCGACCCCTTTCCAGGTTTCAACAGAGCTTCTAGACTAAGACAGACTAGGAATTTCAGCAACAGATGGTCAGCAAGAAAGAATGAGCAAGATGAAATTCATGCTACGATAATTTTTTTTAAACTGCCAGGGATATAAGTTTGAGTGATCAAGGCTGTACAGTTTACTTTATAAAAGAAAATATACTTTTTAAAAATTAAAACATATAAAAAAAAGTACAAAATTCTATAATGGGATCTATAAATGGGATCTTATTGCACATGCTAATCTATTTTTAAAAACACCAGCAATATGTCGGGGACACCATTTGTATCCACAAACACCTTTCTAGAATATCGTTAAGTTATCAACATGCATTGGATTTCCTTATCTTCTTGTTAGCCTATCCCAGCCCACCAGTGCCGTCGAGTCCATATATACCTTTAAAAAACAAAAACCAAACCTTTTGCCACTGAGTCAATTCTGACTCATAGCAACCCCATAGGACAGAGTAGAACTGCCCGACACTGTTTCCAAGGAGCGCCTGGTGGATTGGAACTGCCAACGTTTTCGTTAGCAGCAGTAGCACTTAACCACTACACCAGGATTTCCTATATATACCTTAGGATCTTCAAATGAGGTTAATACGAGTAAATATTTGCTTTCTATTTTGTATTTGAAGCTTTCTTGTATCTTCTTTGGAGTAAGAAGCCATTACCCTAGAACATTGCTCATACCATAGCTAAGAATGTGAGACAGCATTATTTTGCAGACCTACGCCAGTCATTTACACTTGGGGCTTTAGATGTCTGACACCTATTCTCTCAGAGCAGAACTCATGGTTTAGATGCAGGGTCCTATTAGACCTACACTATACTGACATCTGCTGGTCACTAAGAGGTCATCGCTTATAATTTAAAAAACCAAACCCATTGCTATTCAGCTGACTCGAACTCATAGTGACCCTATAGTAAAACTGCCTCATAGAGTTTCCAAGGCTGTACTCTTAATGGCAGCAGACTGACACACCTTTCTTCCACAGAGCCACTGGGTGGGTTCAAACTACTGGCCTTTCGGCTAGCAGCCAAACGCTTAACCGCTGCACCACCAGGACTGCTCATAATCGCTGGTGATAGCTATTCAGAATGGAGAAAGACTCACAAGGTGGTTTTCTCTGAGTATGCTGAACTTAATTTTTACTCAGTTTTTAAGGCTTTAACCACGCGAATGTACCAATTTCTTTAGGCATCAATGTCCATAATCAAATTGTTTTTCTCCATCTCTATTTCCTTTGTTCTACCACTTATCGTCAGTTTTTCATACCGTGGTGGCTTGTGTGTTGCTGTGATGCTGGAAGCTATGCCACCCATATTTCAAATGCCAGCAGGGTCACCCATAGTGGACAGGTTTCTGCAGAACTTCCAGACTAAGACAGACTGGGAAGAAAGACCGGGAAATCTACTTCCAAAAATTAGTCAATGAAAACCCTATGATCCTAAATGGAGAGAGTCTGAAAGCATTTCCCTTGAGATCAGGAACCAGACAAGGATGCCCTTTATCACCACTCATATTCAACATTGTGCTGGAAGTCCTAGCCAGAGCAATTAGGCTAGAAAAAGAAATAAAGGGCATCCAGATTGGTAAGGAAGAAGTAAAAGTAACTCTATTTGCAGATGACATGATATTACACACAGAAAACACTATGGAATCCTCAAGAAAACTACAGAAAATAGTAGAAGAGTTCAGCAGAGTCTCAGGGTACAAGATAAACATGCAAAAATCAGTTGGATTCCTCTACACCAACAAAAAGAACATCGAAGAAGAAATCACCAAATCAATACCATTTTACAGGAGCCCCCAAGAAGATAAAATACTTAGGAATAACTCTTACCAGAGATGTAAAAGACCTATACAAAGGAAACTACAAGACATGACTGCAAGAAAACAAGGGACCTACATAAGTGGAAAAACATACCTTGCTCATGGGTAGAAAGAATTAACGTTGTAAAAATCCCTATTCTACCAAAAGTGATATATAGATACAATGCAATTCCGATTGAAATTCCAGTGACATTTTTTAATGAGATGGAGAAACAAACCACCAACTTCGTATGGAAAGGAAAGAGGCCCTGGATAAGTAAAGCATTACTGAAAAAGAAAAACAAAGTGGGAGGCCTCACTCTACCTGATTTTAGAACCTATTATACCGCCACAGTAGCCAAAACAGCCTGGTACTGGTACAACAACAGATACAAAGAACAATGAGACAGAATTGAGAATCCAGACAGAAATCCATCCACATATGAGCAGCTGATATTTGACAAAGGCCCAAAGTCAGTTAAATGGGGTAAATACAGCCTTTTTAACAAATGGTGCTGGCATAACTGGATATCCATCTGCAAAAAATGAAACAAGACCCTTACCTTACATCATGCACAAAAACTAACTCGAAATGGATGGAAGGCTTAAATATAAAGTTTAAAATGATAAAGATCATGGAAGAAAAAATAGGGACAACACTAGAAGCCCTCATACGTGGGGTAAACAGTATACAAAGCATTACTAACACTGCAGAAGAGAAACTAGTTAACTGGAAGCTCCTAAAAATCAAACACTTATGCTCATCCAAAGACTTCACCGAAACAGTAAAAACATTACCTACAGACTGGGAAAAAGTTTTTAGCTATGACATTTCCAATCAGCGCCTGATCTCTAAAATCTATATGATACTGCAAAAACTCAACTACAAAAAGACAAATAACCCAATTAAAAAATGGGCAAAACATAGGAACAGACACTTCACCAAAGAAGGCATTCAGGTAGCTAACAGATACATGAGGAAATGCTCATGATCATTAGCCATTAGAGAAATGCAGATCAAAACTACAATGAGATTCCATCTCACTCCAACAACGCTGGCATTAACCCAAAAAACACAAAATAATAAATGTTGGAGAGGTTGTCGAGAGACTAGGACACTTATACACTGCTGGTGGGAATGTAAAATGGTACAACCACTATGGAAATCGATTTGGCACTTCCTCAAAAAGCTAGAAATAGAACTACCATAACATCCAGCAATCCCACTCCTTGGAATATATCCTAGAGAAATAAGAACCTTTATATGAACAGATATATGCACCCCCATGTTTATTGCAGCACTGTTTACAACAGTAAAAAGATGGAAGCAACCAAGATGCCCATCAGTGGATGAATGGATAAATAAATTATGGTATACTACGCATCAGTAAAGACAGTGATGTATCTGCGAAACATTTCATAACATGGAGGAATCTGGAAGGCATTATGCTGAGTGAAATCAGTCAGTTGCAAAAGGACAAATATTGTATAAGACCGCTATTATAAGAACGCGAGAAATAGTTTAAACAGAGAAGAGAATATTCTTTGATGGTTATGAGAAGGGGGAGGGAGGGAGGGAGAGGAGTATCCACTAAAAAGATAGTAGATAAGAACTACTTTGGGTGAAGGGAAAGACAACACACAATACAGGGGAGCTCAGCACAACTGGACTAAACCAAAAGCAAAGAAGTTTCCTGAATAATCTGAATGCTTTGAAGGCCGACGTAGCAGGGGTGGGGGTTTGGGGACCATGGTTTCAGGGGACATTTAAGCCAATTGGCATAATAAAATCTATCACGAAAACATTCTGCATCCCACTTTGAAGACTGGCATCTGGGTCTTAAATGCTAGCAAGCGGCCATCTAAGATGCATCAATGGGTCTCAACCCACCTGGAGGAAAGAAGAATGAAGAACACTAAAGACACAGGGTAATCCTGAGCCCAAGAGGCAGAAAGGACCACGTAAACCAGAGACTACATCAGCCTGAGACCAGAAGAACTAGACGGTCCCCAGCTACAACCAATGACTGCCCCGACAGGGAACACAACAGAGAACCCCTGAGGGAGCAGGAGAGCAGTGGGATGTAGACCCCAAATTCTCGTCAAAAGACCAGACTTAATGGTCTGACTGAGACTAGAGGATCCCGGAGGTCATGGTCCCCAGACCTTCTGTTAGCCCAAGACAGGAACTATTCCCAAAGCCAACTCTTCAGACAGGGGTTGGATTGGACTATGGGATACAAAAAGATACTGGGGAAGAATGAGCTTCTTGGATCAAGTAGACACATTAGACTATGTGTGCATCTCCTGTCTGGAGGGGAGATGAGAGAGCAGAGGGGGTCAGAAGCTGGCTGAATGGACACAAGGAGAGAATAGAGGGAAGAGGTGTGCTGTCTCATTAGGGGGAGAGCAATTAGGAGTATATAGCAAGGTGTATATAAATTTTTGTAAGAGGGACTGACTTGATTCGTAAACTTTCACTTAGAGCATAATAAAAATTTTTTTTAAAAAACCCTACGAATCACAACAGAATATTGTCCAATGTAGTGCTACAAGATGAGCCCCTTAGACTGAAAGGCACTCAAAATACACAGTGGCTTCAGCAGTGGACTTGACCTTACCGATGATGGTAAAGATGGTGCAGAATCAGGCAACTTTCATTCTGTTGTACATGGGGTTGCCATGAGTTGGCTCTGATTCCACAACTATGAACAACAATAAATACAACAATGAACAACAATAAATTCATCCATCGCTGCCGGTTGCAATTGGTTGGACCAAGTATGATCATTTATCACTACCCTGGGAACATTTGTGTGGGAGAAAGTGGACAAATAGAAAACTTCCCAAGCTGTTCCCGTTTACCTTGTTTTTACAAATGATCCCCCTGAGCTCTTGGGTCTTCAGCAGAACAAATATAAGGGGCCCGGGAGAGTGGAGGGCATGGAGAAATAGCTCAGAGAGCACCTCATGCTGTGTGCCTGCTCCTTTCTTTTCATCCCACTTCATCCTGGTGGCCTCAGTGTACATTATACAACCAGCCCCTTCACAGAAATGTCAGTGGCAAAAAACTGAACTGTTATTTGTCATTCTGGAAAACAGCTTAAAATTGTAAGGTGAACTTCCAGAACCCTAGTTCCTAGAAAGAGAAACTCCCCCTAGAGAATAAGCTCCTCCTCCGTATACCTACTGTATTACTCCCCACTAGCATACCTACGATGGCAGTGGGTTTGTTTTTTTTTTTTGGTTTAGCATGTCTAAGGAAGCCCTGGCGGCATAGTGGTTAGGAGCTACGGCTGCTAACCAAAAGGTTAGCAGTTCGAATCCATCAGCCGCTCCTTGGGAACCCTATGGGGCAGTTCTACTCTGTTCTATAGAGTCACCATTAGTCGGAATCAACTCAACAGCAATGGGTTTTTTGGTTTAACGTGCCTACTACCCCCTGCTAGTGTCACCCTAGTCTTTTGCCCCATCTACGGGGTCACAAAAAGAAATGAGATTTCAAAATCCCGTGGAACTGGGCTCAAATCACCTCTCCCCCTCACCTGTCTGGACATAGGTGAGTTATAAAACGTTCTAAGTCTTGTTTTCATCAAATGTAAAACATGAATTAAAAAAAAACAGTTGACATCAAGTCGATTTCCACTCGTGATGACCCCATGTGTGTCAGAGTAGAACTATTCTCCATAGGGTTTTCGATGACTGATTTTTTGCAGGTAGAATGTCAGGCCTTTCTTCAGAGGCATCTCTGGGTGGACTCCAACCTCCAACCTTTCAGTTAGCAGCCAAGCATGTTAACAGTTTGCACCAACCAGGGGCTCCAAAATATAAATAACAACAAATACTTCAAAAGGTGTTCACAAGGATCGAGATGAACTATGCATGTAAAACTTGAAAGAGGTCCCTAGCACATAAAGGGGAGTCACAGCAGGTGCCCTGGCCTCTGTTCCCCTCTCTCTGCCCCTTTCGTCTGCTCCTTCTGAGAGCCAGGCATCTTAAAAGCAGTCTCCATCTTCCTGCTCTCCAGTCTCTCTTCCGCCCCTCCAATCAAGATGTTCCCACTGCTCCACTGAAACCATTCTCAACAGGCTCACCCATGACCCACTGACTGGTTTCTGGCCTGGGCTCACTTAACCTCTTAGGATCCCATGACACCCGCTCACTCACCTGGTGTTCCTTCTACGACACTCCTTCTCAGACTCCTTCATTAGCTCTTCCTCCTTGTCTTAGGCTGGGTTCTCTTAGAGAAGCGAAACAGTAAAGTGTATAAATATATATAGATAGAGATTTATATCAAGGAAACAGCTCACGTAATTGTAGAAGTAGGAACGTCCCAAGTCCTTAGATTCACAGAGACGCAGAAGCTGGTGAACCCAAGACCAGCAGGTCAGAGAGCAGGGCTCCACTCACAGGCTGTGAAGGCTGAGGAATCCCAAGGTCAGCGGGCAAGACCACAAGATTTCTCCTGAGTCATTTAGCTGCAGGGGCTGGCGAACCCAAGATCAGCAGGTCAGGGAGCAGAACTCTTGCTCACAGGCCATGAAGATCGACGAATCCCAAGATGGACAGGTAAGTTGCTAGCTCAAGTCACAAGAACCAGAGGTCAGACAAAAGACAGCTGCTGAATCCAGAACAAGACAACAACCTTGGCAAGGCAAGCAGGAAGGAAGTAGGCAGCAGAAGGTGGAGAGATGAAGGCTGAGGGGGCAGTGAGCCGCCACAGGCCTCACCCCCACCAGTAACACTCAGCAGATCCCATCACAGGGATGATCACATATCGAATTTCAACAGGGAAGTGACAAAACACTGAGAAATCATGGTCCAGACAAGTTGACACATTCCTCAATCCCTTTTGAATAGGGAAGCCTCAGAGCTCAGTCACAGACTCTCTCATCTTTCCTCTCTAGACATTCTCCTATGGATCCCCACAGGTTTAAATAACACTTACATGTTGGTGGGGGCAGTGGTGCCTCAGTGGTAGAATTCTCACCTTTCATGCAGCAACCCGGATTCGATTCCCAGTCATTGCAACTCATGCTCAGCCACCACCCATCTGCCAGTGGATAGCATGTTGCTATGATGCTGAACAGCTTCCAGTGGAGCTTCCAGGCTAAGACAGCCTTGCAATCTACTTCCAAAAATCAGCCATTGAAAACTCTGTGGATCACAAGAGTTCAACTTCTGTTGTTCACGGGGTCACCACGAGCTGGGGTCTGATTTGACAGCAGCTAACAACAACAACAAGATATGTTGATAACTCCCACAGTATTAGCTCAACCCTAACCTCCCCTTGAGGGCCAGGCTTGTACATTCAACTCTTTACAAGGCACCTTCTTGATGTTGTGCTGAACGTCTTTCATGCACCTTCTTATATCCTCTTAGCCCACCTCTTGCTCCAGCAGTTGCTGTGGCAACCAGCTGCACACAGGAGGAGCTGACAGCACCTCACCTCTGAGGCCTGCACATCCTTACCTTAAGCCCCAGGACTTCCTTGCTGATGCAGCTTTGGCTATCTGCAGAAGCCCACTCACCAGTCAGGTTGAAGGAATCTTACACCGGGGAGAGCAGGGACTTGATACTCCCAGAGGCAACCCTAGAAAATGGAGGGGTGGAGAGGTGGTAGACCAGCACTTCCCTTTCTGTTTCTCAGCAGGTTTCAGCCCACGTGCCCACAATGGGATTCAACTCAATAACACACTCTTGGGTTGCCTTTCCTCTGTCTTGGTTCCACTTGTTCCAGGTCCTGGTCCACCTCCTGGTCCTACTTCCCCAAATAAATTATCCACGTATACGCTCTTGTCACAGGGCCTTCGTTTGGGAGGAACCGGAGCTCAGCAGTCTGAGAAATGGGCCCCTTGAGTGAGCTTTCCGTGGCTGCAGCAACAAAGAACCACGAGCTGGAAGAAGTTACGCCTGAGCTGAGGCCTCCAGGATAAGTAAGAGTTGTAAAATGGAGAGGTTAATCAGGGGTGGGAGGGGCCAAGGATTCCTGGGTGCTGGTTAGGATAAACTAGCACTGGAAGTGCTCACTTATCTATGCCAAGAAATCTGGAGGACAGCTACCTGGCCAACTGACTAGAAGAGATCCATATTTATGCCTATTCCAAAGAAAGGTGATCCAACCGAATGTGGATATTATCGAACGAATGTCATTAATGTCACACACAAGTAAAATTTTCCTGAAGGTCATTCAAAAATGTCTGCAGCAGTATACCAACAGGGAACTGCCAGAAATTCAAGCCGATTTTGAAGAATGCGTGTAACAGAGATATCATTGCTGATGTCAGATGGATCCTGGCTGAAAGCAGAGAATACCAGAAGGATGTTTACCTGTGTTTTATTGACTATGCAAAGGCATTCGACTGTGTGGGCCATAACAAATTATGGATAACTTCGCAAAGAATAAGAATTTAGAACACTTAATTGTGCTCCTGAAAAACTTGTACAAAGATCAAGAGGCAGTCATTGGAATAGAATAAGGCAATACTGCGTGGTTTAAAGTCAGTAAAGGTGTGCATCAGGGCTATATCCTTTCACCATACATATTCAGTCTGTATGCTGAGCAAAAAATCCAAGAAGCTGGACTATATGAAGAATATAGCATCAGGATTGGAGAAAGACTCATTAACAACCTGCGTTATGCAGATGACACAACCTTGCTTGCTGAAAGTGAAGAGGACTTGAAGCACTTACTAATGAAGATCAAAGACCACAGCCTTCAGTATGGATTACACCTCATCATAAAGAAAACAAAAATCCTCACAACTGGACCAATTAGCAACATCATGATAAATGGAAAAAAGATTGAAGTTGTCAAGGATTTCATTTTACATGGATCCACAATCAACACCCATGGAAACAACAGTCAAGACATCAATAGACGCATTGCATTGAGCAAATCCGCTGCAAAACATCTCTTTAAAGTGTTAAAAAGCAAAGATGTCACTTTGAGACCTAAGGTGCACCTGCCTGAGCCATGGTGTTTTCAATCACCTCATATGCATAAGAAAGCTGGATGATAAATAAGGAAGACCAAAGAAGAACTGACACCTTTCAATTGCGATGTTGGTGCCAAAAGAACGAACAAACCTGTCTTGGAAGAAATACAACCAGAATGCTCCTTAGAAGCTAGGATGGCGAGACTTTGTCTCACATACTTTGGCCATGTTATCAGGAGAGCTCAGTCCTGGAGAAGGACATCATGCTTGGTAAAGTAGAGGGTCAGAGAAAAAGAGGAAGACCCTCAAGGAGATGGGTTGACACAGTGGCTGCAACAATGGGCTCAAGTATAATAACAATTGTGAGGATGGTGCAGGACCTGAGAGTGTTTCGTTCTGCTGTACGTAGGGTCGCTATGAGTTGAAACTGACTTGATGGCACCTAACAACAACAATAGTTCGGGTTAAAAACCACAATAAAAACACTGCTAACATTGAGTTGATTCTGACTCATAGTGACAGAGTGTCATTGCCCCAAAGGGTTTCCAAGGCTGTGATCTTTACAGGAGCAGACCGCCACATCTTTCTCCCAAGGAGCAGCTGGTGGGTTCTAACCGCTAACCTTTTGGTTAGCAGCCAAGCACTTTAATCACTGCACCACCAGGGTTTACACAATAGTCTTGCTAATTAATAAAGACCATTTTGCCTTGGGCAATGTGCTCTTTTGAAGAATTGGTTTTTTTGGGGGGGGGGCAGGGAGGAGATGGAAACTCCAGGGTCTACTGGAAGCTGTGCTTTAGGGTAAATTGTTATTATGTAAACACCACTCCCTCACCATTTTCCACAGCCATGTCAATAAGATGGCGTAAGAGAATCTTCGGAAGTTCTTTTCATCTTTGGAACATTTTTGACCTCCTAGACAATATCTGGGTTTTAGATAAAACTTCACCCCACTAGCAAATCGCATATTCAATAAACTTCAATCAATTTCTATTATTGGCTTAATATAATTTTTGCTTCAACAATTCTTAAGTATATTTCAAAAGTTAGAGAAGCCCTGGTCTAGGGCTCGAACTTAGGATGACAGGCGTCATCAGAAAGCCTTTCTGAGTCTGAAAGCCCAAGGCAGACAGACAGTTGCTGGCCTCCATTGTGTGTCCCTGTGCTTGTCCCTCCCGAGTCAGCTGCAGTGTCACTGCCTCTGAGAGCAGCAGGACTGCGTTCAGCATCTGCGTGTTGCCTCTGCTGCACAGGAGGGAGCTTTGCCTGCTGCCTGGTGCCGGTGTGAACGCCATGGGGGGCTACAGCTGGACCCCTCACACTCTGCCCACCTTCACAGGCCTAATGGGCCGCCCCACACACTGCCTTGGGCACTACAGCTCACAGTGGGCACCCGCCTACATAAAAGAGGACAGGCTCCCAGCCCTTTCTCCCCTTGCCATGACTGGGCTTCTGACAGTTTACTGCCTGGGGCTGTGGCATTCTACAGGGATCTGCAGGGTCAGCTGGTCCCTGCAGGAACTCTGAGGCCACATCTGTCCAAAACCGCGGCCCTGAACTCCACCTGTGGATATGACCTCAGCTTGAGACACAGATTGCCTTAGGAGTTATTGGGTTTCAAAAG
This sequence comes from Loxodonta africana, assembly GCF_030014295.1. Classification (NCBI taxonomy): domain Eukaryota; kingdom Metazoa; phylum Chordata; class Mammalia; order Proboscidea; family Elephantidae; genus Loxodonta; species Loxodonta africana. The sequence continues at coordinate 221,779,593 of NC_087343.1, forward strand.
GCATATGCTTGTGCGCGCGCACACATGAGTAAAAATGTTTTCTGCTTGTGCTTGTGGTTCAGTTGCACTTGGCTTCCATGGGGCCCCTCGCATGGATCTTACAGAATCCTCCCATTGCTTCCTCTCTGCTCCCTAAAAGGCAGCTGCGGTGTAGGGGGCTCCTCCTTCAGTCCCGCATCCACACTTAGAAAGTCATGTAACTGTTCTATGCCTCAGTTTGTTCACCTATAGAATGGGTATAATCATGCCTACTTAAACACTCGCAATAAAATTAAAAGAGATGCTCAGAAATTATATACTGGTACATGCTGCCGCATGGATGAACCTTGAAAACATCCTGCTGAGTGACATCAACCAGACACAAAAGGAAAAATGCTGTATGATCCCACTTACAAGAAATATCTAGAATATGGAAATACAGTGAGAGAGAAAGTCAAGTGGTTGCCAGGGGCTGAGGGGAGAGAGGAATGGGGAGCCACTGCTTCACGGGTACAAGGTTGCTGTCTGAGGTGATGAAAAAGTTTCGGAAAGAAATAGTGGCAATGGCGGCATACATAAAAAAAAATTAAAAAATAATAAAGGAGATGTGATAAGATGCATCACACGCTGAGATACAGAAAGTTCTTGCTACAGACGTGATCCTGCTGCCCAAGAGGGCAGCTCTCAGTGGGTTGTAGTTTGGTGGAAGCCCAGTCTCCCAGGTGCAGGGCCTGAGGAGGGTACTTGTGGACTAGTTATCTGTGAGTGCCATCCCAGGGGACAGAAGTGAGGGATTGGGGAGGGAGGCAGAAGACTTGAGGGAGGGCCTTTTACCACAGTGGCCTCCGTAACAGATGGTGGGATCCTGAGGACCACATGCTGGGAAGTCTACTCAACCTCACTCGCTACCTTTCCTTGGAAGAGTAGAAGAGTTTACCCCTGGCCCCCATATGCCATTCCTCAAAGGTCAGGCGCACAGAGTGTCAGCTCTCCACATTGCCAGGTTGCACCTTCATAAGGTGGCTCAGACGAGGGCGCTGCCGCGAGTGTTGTTAGTGGGAAAGCCCTGGTCCGGGCAGCCACGGTGTGGCATGAGTGGAGACAGGGTGCTGCCAGGGTGCACCCACGTGAAGCCGGGCAGACCTACCGCAAGGTGAGCCAGAGCAGGTGGGGTAAGGTCATGAGGACCTGCAGTGGGGCATGGGAGGGTTCTAGTGCCCCGGGGTCCCAAGTCAAATCATCTTATCATGCCCTCTGGCTCCGTCTGCTTTTTTTCCCTTATCTCGACTCCTGTTTCCCCCACATTTCTCAACTCTTATGGGGAAATCTGGGCTTTTGAGAATATCGTCAGCCAAACAAGGGTCTTTCTGCAAGGGAAATTGATCCTCTCAGCCCACGGGGCTTCATCGTCAGGCCCTCTGCTCTTCTTGGCAAGGCTCGATTTGTGTGCCTGTCAGTGCAGTTCAGTGGCTGGTGGGGTTGTGTCATTGTTGTCGCTGGGCTGCTATCATTGTTGCTGCTATCGTGTCGTTGCTGGTGCTGTTACATTGGCGTCGTGTTGTGTGTTGCTGCTATTGCGTCGTCGTTGCTGCTGCTGTTACGTTGGTGTTGTGTCGTTGTTATTGCTGTGTTGCTATTGTGGTTGCTGCTGCTATTGGGTTGTTGTGTCGTTGCTGGGTTTTTGCTGTCTTTGAAAACCCAGAGCTCCGCAGACCTGGAGCCTTTCCAGAGCCCTAAGCGTCCGAGTTCTCTGTATTCCCCTTGCCTCCCACACACCTTGCAGGTGCCATCCACACTGGAAGCAAGGATTGACTCAGCAATGTTCCTGCAGAATAAAACATCATTAAATCAAAAACAAATGAACGCACTAGCAGACCAGAAGCAGCAGAGTCAAACAGCCAGAGGACCGCGAGGTGGAGGCAATGTGTTTGGGGGCCTTTGGGTCTGTTACGGATTGAATTGTATCCCCCCAAAATATGTGTTGTAAGTCCTAACCTCTATGCCTAGAGTCCCCGGAAACACCGGTGGCGTAGTGGTTAAGAACTACAGCTGCTAACTAAAAGGTCAGCAGTTTGAACTCACCAAGCACGCCTTGGAAACAGTATGGGGCAGTTCTACTCTATCCTATAGGGTCGCTATGAGTCAGAATCGACTCGAGGGCAGGTCGCTATGAGTCAGAATCGACTCGAGGGCAGGTCGCTATGAGTCAGAATCGACTCGAGGGCAGGTCGCTATGAGTCAGAATCTACTCGAGGGCAGGTCGCTATGAGTCAGAATCGACTCGAGGGCAGGTCGCTATGAGTCAGAATCGACTTGAGGGCAACCGGTTTAGTTTTCGAAAAAAACTAAACCCATTTTTGTAATCCCATTTGGGAATGGGTTGTCTTTGCTATGTTAATGACGCAGGATTAGCATAGCATGTGTCTTGAATCAATCTCTTTAGATATAAAAGGAATTAAATAAGTGAGCAGAGGAGAGATGGGGTAAGATAGATGGCAAGCCACATGGAGATCTCCAAGGAACCAGGAAGCAGAAGGCGAAGAGACCAGGGCCTTCCTCCAGAGCCGACAAAAAGAGAAAGTCTTCCCCTAGAGTCAGCGCTCTGAATTCAGACTTCTAATCTCCTAAACTGTGTGAAAATAAATATCTGTTTGTTAAAGTCACCCCCTTGTGGTATTTCTGTTACAGCAGCACTAGATAACTAAGACAGGGACCAAGGCGTCCCAGCAGTTGCATCGCTCACTGACACCCTACAGCACCAGCCGTGTACCTGCCTGCTCTGTCCAAGAACTCTTCATGTCCAGGAAATTCAGGACTCCCCCAGGCCCCAGACTGAGAGCACAGGAGAGGGCCCCCAGGTCCTCCCATGCCGCCCCCAGACAGGTGGCACCCTGAAAGTGGCCATGACCTAACTCTCTAGGCACCTAAGATAGGAAATAACCGCAAGGCTTTCCTTGCACCCCTTTTCTGGAAGAGGACCAATGAGAAGGGTTTAAACCACCTTAAACAAGGCCTCTTTTCTCCAGGACAGGGGCAGTAGTGGTTCAGTGGTAGAATTCTCACCCTCCATGCAGGAGACCTGGGTTCGATTCCCAGCCAGTGCACCTCAAGCGCAGCCACCATCTGTCTGTGGAGGCCTGTGTGTTGCTATGATGCTGAACAGGTTTCACTGGTACTTTCGGACTAGGAGTCTACTTTTGAAAATCAGCCAGTGAAAACCCCCTGGATTACAAGGGTCTGATCTGTGATCGATCCTGGGGAGGGCACAGGATGGGACAGCATTTCCTTCCATCTTGCGTGGGTTCTCCACGAGACTGGGGCCGACTCTAGGCAGCTAGCAACAGCAGTCTGGATAAATCAATCCATTTGGAAAGGCGGGCCCACTTCTCTCTGGGCTGACTCTCTGCCACATGCCCTTGAGGCCTTGGAGAACTGAGCCTGAGCACCCACAGGTAGAAATCCCTACCCCCGGGACACCAGCTTTCCTCAGAAGGAGCCAGTGAGTCTTGGGGTTTTTTGGCAGCTCAAGAATCTCAGATTCTCCCCAATAAGATAGGAGCAGCTGGACTGTGGAGCTGCCCGTAGCTCAGGGCCCCTGGACAAAAGGCACATGAAAGTCAGGTACCCCGAGAAAGAAGGGCCTCCACTGCCCTGCTGGCTGAGAAAGCCGTGGAGTTCCCTTACTCCGTCCCAACAGCACCAGGGCAGGGAGGAGGGCGGGGCAGTCTGCAGGATGTGGGGTACAGCCCATCATCTCCGTTCTGGGGTACTGCCAAGGGAGGGGGCAGAGGCCACAGCTCCAACCTTTGTGTTCCTAGGCTCTGGGCACAGAGGCCTTAGCCAGCATCCTAGGGGAGGAAGGAGGGGAGGAGCTCTGCGGGCCTGGGAGCCAGGAGTCCTCCCTCTGGGTGCCTCAGGGGTGAGGTGCCAGGAAAACAGTAAGTACAGTGGGCACTTGCTATACACTGACTGCCCTGCCCCAGGGCTAGGTGCTTTGTCCCTTCTCTCTGACTCTCGAGCCAGCTGTGTGAGAGAGGTTATAGCTCCGTCCTATATAATCGGAACCTGAATCCCAGGGAAGGGACTTAACTTGTCTGAGGCCCCCGCTGGTGAGTGGGAGAGCCAGGATTTGGACCCCGGTGTGTCTGATTCCCAAAAGGCCATGGAGGTTGTGACCTGGATAGAGTCAGGAATTTGGGGCCAGAGACAGAGATCAATAAAAACCAGTTGTCATAGAGTTGATTCCAACTCATGGCGATCCCATGTGTGTCAGAATAGAACTGTGCTCCGTGAGGTTTTCAATGGCTGATCTTTCAAAAGTACGCCTTTCTTCTGAGGCACCTCTGGGTGAACTCGAATCTCCAACCTTTCAGTTAGCAGCCAAGTGTTTTAACTGTTTATGCCACCCAGGGACTACAAGAGACGAAGACACTGCAAGGGGAGCAAATGAGGGGAGTCCTGTGATCATCCGCCATGGGCTGTGACTTGCGTTTATAGCTGCCTGGGAAGAGGCACTGCCCCACGCGTGCTAGTGCACCCCATCCCCTGCCCAAGAATGTCAGATCCACACTGGACAAATTTCTCCTGTTTTATTTATTGCTGAATTCCCAGTGCCTAGGCTATTTCAGACACCCCTATATAGTACATTTCACATGCACACACACACACACACACCTCTTTGGCAAAACCCCTGTCTTCCTGCTTCTTGGAGTATGAACAGCCAAAAAGCACTGGAAAGGGTATGAGCATTGGAGAGAGAAATTCCCCCAATAAATACAGATTCCTTCGCATTCTGGTAAGTCCCTGGCTGGTGCAAAGGGTTTGTTCTCCGCTGCTAACTAAAAGGTTGGCAGTTCAAACCCAGCCAGTGGTGCCCCAGAACAAAGCCCTCACCATCTGCTTCTGTAAAGCCAAGGAAACGTCAGAATCGATTTGACGGCAACAGGTCTAGTCTGGTTTTCCCATCCTGGTAACACCATCTCCAAACATCTCACTGGGGAGAAAAATGAAAATTCATTGTTCTTGAAATGTAAAATTGGACCTGCATACGGAATCTCTCAAAATTGAAAAAGGAAAACAAGATATTTCCCCCCCTTGGTATTTTGTAATCAATTCAGAAGAAGCTTGAGAAAACCTCCACCCTTCTGCGGCCCAGCATCCACTCAGCTGAACATTGCTCAGCCAGGATTACATGAAAGCTGAGGAAAGAATGGAAACACACAGAAAACCTCATCCCAGCCCTCGCTGCTTGGTCATGTTCCAAAATGACCTTCTTGCCAAGTGGACTTTTGGCTTCATCCATTCGAACAACTCTCACTCACTGCTTAGAAGAGGTGTTTTGGCTGAAAAAGGAGCTCATGATATAAGTCTCACATGACATTTCATTCCAATAGCGAGATTCGGGATAGGAAACAGTGACTCGGAAGCTGGTAGAGTTTGCCTGATTCTCTTCGCAGGGCACTTCTTCCCCCAAATACCCTTCCTCTGGTCATTCAATTATCCTGGCTCTTCAGCCCCACATCGCCACCCACTTACTTTATATGTTTATTTAACAAACATATGTGTTCAGAGCTTACAATCTGCCAGGCACTATTCTAAGTGCTTCATGTATGTGAAGCCTGTGCAACCTGTAAGGCTGGTATTATTCTTATTATATCCATTCTACAGATGAGGAAGGAGTCTCTGCGTTGGTGTAAATTGTTAAGCACTGGACTACTAGCCAAAAGGTTGGTGGTTCACACCCACCCAGAGGCACCTTGGAAGTAAGACCTGGCAATCTGCTTCCAACCCTATGGAGCACAGTTCTACCCTGAACAGATGCAGTTGCCATGGGTCCGAATCGACTCGACAACAACTAACAACAACACAGATGAGGAGACTAAAGCTCAAGGTAAGGAACTTGCCTAAGGCCACATGGCTGGTAGATGACAGAACCAGGATTTATACCAAGCTCTGGTCCACCGTCTGTCAACACACCAAGCTCTTTCTTCCTTGAGGTAAGCCACCCCTGTATCCAATCCCTCCAGAGCCCGAGATCATCAGGAAGCTAATCTGATAAATCCTTCTGCTAATGAGAGATAGTTGGGCGATGGTCTCCAGAAGTTTCTGGAGCCTTCTAGAGCCTATTCTCTTCCATTTGTCCTTTAAACCAGAGGCCAGGGCTCCAAAAAAGAGATTTTTCTGGCTACTTTAAATCAATACACATTCACCAAGGATATATTGTGAGTCAAACCAAAACCAACCAAACCAGTTGTCATCGAGTCTGTTCTGACATCCTCATGTGTGTCAGAGTAGAACTGTGCTCCATAGGGTTTTCAATGGTCAATTTTTCAAAAGCAGATTGCCAGGCCTTTCTCCTGAGGCATCCCTGGGTGGACTTGAACTTCCAACCTATGGTTAATAGCTGAGCACTTAACCACTTGTGCTTCCCAGGGACTCCACTGGAAAACCTGGTGATGTAGTGGTTAAGATCTATGGCTGCTAACCAAAAGGTCGGCAGTTTGAATCTACCAGGCACTCCTTGGAAACTCTGTGGGGCAGTTCTACTCTGTCCTATAGGGTTGCTGTGAGTTGGAATTTACTGGACAGCAATGGGTTTGACTTTGGTTTGAGACTCCACTATGGAGGTGTAGTTCTACTCTGAAGCACTTGGGGTCACCATGAGTCCGAATTGATTTGATGGCTACTGGTTAACTGTGAGCCTAGCTCTTAGGGCTTCTAGAAAATCTAGGCCATTTTAGGCCATTCTGTTCCCATCTCCTTGCTTCTGTCTGAAAACTAGGCTGGGGCATAGGAACTACTTATTTGGAATGAGGGTATTTTTTTCAGAGTCCTTTAAAGCCTAGAAATTGGCAATAGATCTTGTACAGAACACCCAAGAAGGCACAGTCCGCTGTGTCCTTGGTTCACTGCAGTGGGTCACCAGGAAAATCTGCCTTGCGTATTATTATGGTATTTATTCGTTTATACATGCCCACCTGTTTTCCAAATAGCTAGCTGTCAGCCTCAAGACACAGAGACCTTCAAAACACACCAGTGCTTGACGTTGAAAATCCCTCAAGGAGAGGTGGTTGCCTATATGTTCATTTGGAGAAAAGAAGGGGAATCCAGAACACAGATTTAACCCACACAGCGTATAAACACCCCACACAGGGTCCACACACCCCACATGGCGTCCACCCTCTGCCATAGCAGGAAGGCGGAGGGCTCTTGATTATCCCAGCAGCCCAGGAACTCTGCCCCTCCCAGATGCTGGGGTCATGTGGTCCAAACGGCAGAAGAGCAACCACCACCCACAGCCGTGGTGAGACAGCGGCAGGCTGCCCCTGCTTCAAGGCAGGACAGGTCCTGACCCAATTCTGCCTCCTCAGGACACAGCAAAGGGCCAGGGCCAACACCCAACTACGATTCCTGGTCCACACTGGGGACAGGCTTTACTGAGCCATTGAATCCTAACAATTTTATTTGAGGCGCAGGACTTTTTTTCTCTTCTTTCATATATTCATTAAAAAGCAAGCAAGTTAAATTTCTAGATAAAGAAGGACTCCTCCTTGCTGGGAAAAGGGCACGCAAACTTTATGTAGCTAGATTGAGAACAAGAGTCATGTGTCACACCCAACAGCCCACCTTCCCCTCAGAGAAAGTGGTATCATGGCCTGATGAGTATCTGGGGCTCTACAACCCCTTAAGGGAGTGGGCCAAGTGTGTCTCCTTAAAAGCCCCATGGGGAAACTGGCAAAATTGGAAGTTCCTTGGTTGAGGAGGAAGTGGGCAATGGGAGCATCACCCTGCTTAATGATCCTGCACAGCCCACGCCAGCACCTGGTGAACTTCTGTGGCCCCACAGAGCAGATACAGGCTTTGTCCAACTCTAAGGCCCCTCTAGTTGACAATTCTGTGTGTCTCTGTGTCTTCCTCTGTGTGTGTCTTTCCACACCACTTCTAAATGTCTTCTCTGCAAAAGTAATTTTTCCTTTGACCCTAAGCACCCAGGCTAGGTCAGACCTCACAAGTTACTGGACACAGTCCTGCAGGCTGCCAAGTCTGCCCAAGACCTCAGACACTAGCTGAGTACTGGGCACTCCCCCAGGACCCCCTCACTATGAGCTACAAATTCAGGGGTTCCCACTATCCCCTTAGAACACCAGCCACAAACTTGGGAGTCCCCACAGCACCCTCATTTTTGACATATTGGCCACATGTTCAGAGCCCTGGTGGTGCAGTGGTTAAGTGTTTGGCTGCTGACCAAAAGGTCAGCAGTTTGACTCCACCAGCCACTCCTTGGAAACTCTATGGGGCACTTCCTTTCTATAGGGTTGCTATGACTTGGAATCAACTCAACAGCAGTGGGTTTTTGGTTTGGTTTGGCTATATGTTCAGGTGTTTCAACTACCCCCTCAGGTTGTATAACTCACTAGAACAACCCACAGAACTCAGGAAAGCTGTACTTAAGACTGCAGTTTTATTATTGCAAAAAAGACACAAATCAAGACCATCATAAAGAAGAGATGCAAAGGACAAGATCTAGGAGGATGCCTAACGTGGGGCTTCCATGTCCCAAGGGACACTTTACTGCCCTCCACACACACATCCTCCAAGCATCAGTGTCATTTACCAGCCAGAAACCTCACCCATGCTTCAGTGTCCAGAGTTTTTATTGGGCCTTCATTATGTAGACCTGATTGACTCTACCCCCGAGGCTAAATTCAATCTCCAGCCCCTTCCCATCCTCCTTCCCCTACCTTAGGTGTGGCCTTTCTGATTTAGCCAGCCCCACCTAACTTGAGTCACCTCATGGCCTTTCTGATCTAGCCAGCCCCACCTAATTTGAGTCACCTCATTAGCATAAACCCTAAGGTGTGTGGTGGAGCCTTCAGGGATAACAAAGACATTTCAATCATTAGGTAAATTCTAAGAGTACAGAGGTTACCTCCCAGGAACTAGGGGCCAAAGACCAAAGCCTTTGGGTCAAGTAGTTCTTCACCCCACGGAGGGCATCACACAGATTCCAACTACCTGAAGCTGGGAGTATGGAGAGATTTACTGAGTTTCTTCAGGGGTGCAGAGCACTGCTTCACACACAGTGCAGGATCTGTCTCCCCAGTCCCTCTCTCCCATCTCTATCCTAGTGCTGCCCCTGGAACACAGCCTCTCCGCTCCCCCCGCCGTCATCCTGGCAGGCAGCAACCCACTGTGGGTACATGCACAGCTGTAATAACCTGGTCACAAACACAGCCACCACGTAGAGGTCGGCAATGACTCATCTCTTGCTAAAGATGTTACCAGGTTCTGGAGAGGGATCCCTTCTGGTGATCTTGCTGATGTCGATTGGTCTAAGGGCTTTGATTATTTTTTGACAAGTTAGCCCCAGTTGCATTACTTAGAAATAAGTCATGCCTTCTATGAATAACGTAATCTGAAAGGTTATTAGAAGAACTTACAGGTGATGAGGAAATTATTCCAAGTGCACAAATTGGGAAAGCTCAAAAGTACATTAACTACCTTGGGCCATTGGGAGCTCATTGAGAGCCCTAAAATAATTCATCAGGTAATAACACCAGAGAGTTACACAGCTGCCATCTCCTGACATCCCTGACCTTTGGAACAGAGGCCAACATGTCTTCCCTGTGTTAACATAAATGAGCAGAAATAGAAAAATTGTCTAAAGTGCTCCTGATTAGTTGGTGCTGAACTAAGGTCTAGATCTCCCCTGGGCTCCTAGTCTACCCCCTTTCAGCCCTGAAGACCAGAACTTTAGCTATTTCTCACCGCGGGCAACTTGGCACTTCAGAGAAAAATCTAATTTAATGTTTTATGAAAGGCATAAATATTCTAGATTTTTCTCCTTCCATTTAGTCACAGTGAAGACCATGGTATCTGATCCTCCTTGATTTTCAGACAGTCAAAAATTAAAGGTTTTCTGAATTTTTCCTTTTGTACAAAACAAAACACATGGTGGACCCATGCTCTGGTTTTGTCAATGTTGGTATTGATTATTTTTTAAATTCTTCATAGGACTGTTACGTTAGTTGCCCTCAGATTGGCTCCATCTCATAGCAATGTTATGTATGACAGAAGGAAATGTTGCCTGGTTCTGTGGCATCTTTATGATCATTGATATTTTTGAGCCTACTGCTGTGACTTTGTGTCAATCCATCTCATTGTGGGTTTCCCTTATTTGCGCTGACCCTGTTCTGTACCAAATATGATGTCCTTTTCTACCAACTGTTCTTTCTTAATGACATAAAATAAGCAAGATAAAGTCTCACCATCCTCACTTCTAAGGAACATTCTGGTTACATTTCTTCTAAGACTAATCTGTTTGTTCTCCTGGTATCCATGGAGGAGTCAATATTCTTTGCCAATACCATTTTAACTGATTCCTGGAACTAAATGCCAGGTTTGTTTTTTTTTTTCAGTATTGTTAATCTCTGTGGCTAATATACTAGGAAGCCTTGGGCCCCAAGCTTACAACAGTACATTTCATCTTCCCATTCTCCCAGGCGGAGGGCTATTTCCCCCAATTCACAGAAGGAGAAACTGAGGTCTAAAGAAGTTGAAAAACTTACCCGAAGTCCCACAGCTAGAAAGTACTAGGATCACACTGGGATCTGTTTGAATTCCAAGTCTGTGATCCTCCGATTTCACCGAACTAACATTTATGATACAATGCCGAATGCACTTGGAGAAGCATTTGCCCCTTAAACGCCTCCATAAAAACCAGGCAGAAACAACCAAAATGCCCACCAACAAATGAACAGACAGACAAAATGTGATATATACATACACTGGACTATTTCTTGGCCATGAGAAGAATGAAGTTCTGATAGATGCCACAACATGGATGAACCTTGAAAACATGCTGAGTGAAATAAGTCAATCACAAAAGGACAAATACTGTATGAGACCACTATTATAAAAACCCAAGAAAAGGTTTACACACAGAAAGATGCAATCTTTGGTTGTTACGAGGGAGGAGAGGGTTGGGGGTGAAATCATTAACTAGATAGTAGAAAAGTGTCAACTTTGGTCAATGGAAAGACAATGCACACTATAGGGGAAGTCAGCACAACTTAACCAAGACAAAGTCACCATGACAGACTGAGTTACTGGGGCTCAGGGGTGGAGACCGTGGTTGCGGGGGTTAGCTAGATCAACTGACATAAAAAAGTCCATAAAGAAAATGTTCTACATCCAACTTTGGTGAGTAGTGACTAGGGTCTTAAAAGTTTGCAAGCAGCCATCTAAGATAGACCTACTGGTCTCATCCTGGCTGGAGCAAAGGAGAATGAAGAAAACCAAAGGCACAAGGGAAGTATTAGTTTGAAGGACTAATGGACCACAAGTACCACAGCCACCACCAGCCTGTGCCCAGAAGAACCATATGGTGCCCGGCTGCCACTACCAACTGCTCTGACAGGGATCACAATAGAGGATCCCGGACAGAGCAGGAGAAAAATGTAGAATAAAATTCCAATTAACTACAAAAACAAAAAGACTAGACTTAACTGGTCTGACGGAGACTGGAAGAACCCTGAGACTACGACCCCTAGACACCATTTAACTCAGAACTGAAGCCACTCCCAAAGTTCACGCTTCAGTCAAAGATAAGCAGGTCTATAAAACAAAACAATAACACACATGAGGAGCATGCTTCTTAGTTCAATCGTGTATACAAAACCGTAAGGGCAAAACCTGCCCAAAAGCAATGATGAGAAGGCAGGAAGGGACAGGAAAAATGGTCAGATAAAAGCAGGGAATTGGGGTATGGAAGGGGAGAGTGCTGATACATCATGGGGAGTGCAACCAACGTCACAAAACAATTTATGCATAAATTGTTGAATGAGAAAATAATTTACTCTGTAAAGTTTCATCCTGAAGCATAGTTAAAAAAAAAAAAAATGCAAACATAACTAGGGGATGAGTAGTACCTATGGAAAACAGTTTGTGCCATCTGGCTTAGTCTCCTAGTGCCGCCGTAAGAGAAATACCCCAAGTGGGTGGCTTTAAAAAACAGAAATTTATTTTCTCACAGTTTAGGAGGCTAGAAGTCTGAATTCAGGGCACTAGCTCTAGGGGAAGGCTTCCTCTCTGTGTCCGCTCTGGGAGAAGGTCCTTGTCTCTTTTCAGCTCCTGTTCCTTGGCAACCTTCATGTGGTGTGGCATTTATTTTCCCCCATCTGTGGTTTCTTACTTCTGTATCTAATCTGTTCCTTTTATATCTCAAAAGTGATTGGCTTAAAATACCCTACACTGATATGGCCACATTAACATCACATACAAAACACTTTTCCCAAATGGAATTACATCCATAGATATGTTGTTGTTAGGTGCTGTCCAGTAAGTTCCAACACATAGCAACCCTCTGTACAACAGGACAAAGCACTGCCTGGTCTTGTGCCATCCCTACAATCATTGCTATGTTGGAGCCCATTATTGCAGCCAACATGTCAGTCCATCTCGTTGAGGGTCTTCCCATCTGGCACTCATCCTCAACTTTACCAAGCATGATGTTCTCCTCCAGGGACTGGTCCCTCCTGATAACATCCCGAGTACGTGAGACAAAGTCTCGCCATCCTTACTTCTAAGTAACATTCTGGCTGTACTTCCTCCAAGACTGATTTGTTCATTCTTCTGGCAGTCCATGGTATATTCAATAGTCTTCACCAACACCATAATTCAAAGGCTCCAATACTAATTCGTCTTCCTTATTCATTGTCTAGCTTTGACATGCATATGAGGTGATTGAAAACACCATGGCTTGGGTCAGGCGCACCTTATTCTTCAAAGTGACATCTTTGCTTTTTAACACTTTAAAGTGATCTTTTGCAGGAGATTTGCCCAATGCAATACATCATTTCATTTCTTTTTCATTTTTTTATACTACTTTAGATGAAGGTTTACAGAATAAACTAGCTTCTCACTAAACAATTAATACACGTGTTGTTTTGTGACATTGGTTACCAAGTCCACAACATGTCAACATTCTCCCCTTCTCGAACTTGGGATCTCTATTACCAGCTCTCCTGTCCCCTCCTGCCTTCTAGTGCCTGTCCCTGGGCTGGTGTGCCCCTTTAGTCTGTTTTTTTTTTTTTTTTTTTTTTTTTTATGGGCCAGTCTAATCTTTGGCTGAAGGTTGAACCTAGGAGCAATCTTATTACTGAGCTAAAAGGGTGTCTGGGGGCCATATTCTCAGGGTCTCTCCAGTCTCTGTCCGGCCAGTAAGTCTGGTCTTTTTTGTGAGTTAGAATTTGGTTCCACATTTTTCTCTAGCTCTGTCCAGGACCCTCTATTTTGATCCCTGTCAGAACAGTCAGTGGTGGTAGCTGGGCACCATCTAGTTGTGCTGGCCTGTCTGGTGGAGGCTGTGGTAGTTGTGGTCCATTAGTCCTTTGGACTGATCTTTCCCTTGTGTCTTTGGTTTTCTTCATTCTCCCTTGTTCTAGATGAGGCAAGACCAGTGGACTATCTTAGATGGCTACTCACAAGATTTTAAGACCCCAGATGCTACTCACCAAAGTGGGATGTAGAACATTTTCTTTATAAAATGTGTTATGCCAAATGAGCTAGATGTTCCACGAGACCATGGTCCCCACAGCCCTCAGCCCAGTAACTTGGTCCTTCAGGGAGTTTGGATGTGTCTATGGAGCTTCTGTGACTTTGCCTTGGGCAGGTTGTGCTGACTTCCCCAGTACTGTATGCTGTCTTACCCTTCACCAAACTTACCACTTATCTGTTGTCTGTCTAGTGTTTTTCCATCTCCACAACTCCCCTCCCTCGTGACCATCTGTCCTGGTTATCTACTGCTGCTATAACAGAAATACCACAAATGAATGGCTTTAACAAAGAGAAATTAATTTTCTCACAGTCTAGTAGCTTTTTTTTTAGTAGAAGTCCAAATTCAAGGCGTCAGCTCCAGGGGGAGCCTTTCTCTCTCTGTCAGCTCTGGAGGAAGGTCCCTATCCTCAAACTTCCCCTGGTCAAGGAGCTTCTCAGGTGCAGGAACCCCGAGTCTAAATGACTTGCTCTGACCCTGGCGCTGCTTTCTTGGTGATATAAGGTCCCCAACTCTCTGCTTGCTTTACTTTTTGGAAAACAATACGGCACTCCCCTGAGAGATAAAATGTGGTGCAGGCCACACCCCAGGGAATCTCCCTTTACATTGGATCAGGGAGGTGACCTGAGTAATGGTGGTGTTACAATCCCACCCTAATCCTCTCAATATACAGTCACAAAATGGAGGACAACCACACAATCCTGAGAATCATGGCCTAACCAAGTTGATACACACATTTTTGGGGGGACATAACTCAACCCATAACACCATCTGAGGTTGTTTCTTTCTGTGTGTAAACCTTTTCATAAGTTTTTATAGTACTGGTCTCATACAATATTTGACCTTGTTTCACTCAGCATAATGCCCTCCAGAGTCATCCATGTTGTGAGATGTTTCCCAGATTCATCATTGTTCTTTATCATCACATAGTACACCATTGTGTGTATATATACCATAGTTCATTTATCCATTGATCCGTGGTTTCCATCTTCTTGCTTTTATGAAAAATGCTGCAATGAACATGGGTGTGCATGTCTATTTGTGTGATGGCTCTTATTTCTCTAGGATATATTCTTAGAAGTGGGATTGCTGGATCATATGGTATTTCAATTTTTAGCTTTCTAAGGAAGTGCTATATTGTTTTCCAAAATGGTTGTATCATTTTGCATTCCCACCAGCAGTGCATAAGAGTTCCAATCTCCCTGCAGCCTCTCCAACATTTGTTATTTTTCTTTTTTTTCATGCCAGTAATGTCGGGATAAAATGTTATTTTATTGTGGTTTTGATTCGCATTTCTCTAATGGCTAGTGATCGCAAGCATTTCCTCATGTGTCCCTTAGCCACTTGAATGTCTTTTTGGTGAAGTGTCTGTTCATTTCCTTTGCCCATTTTTAATTGAATTATTTGTCTCTTTGTTGTAGAGGTGTTAGATTTTCCTGTAGATTTTAGAGGTTAGACCTTTGTCTGATTTGTCATAGCCAAATTTTTTTCCCCAGTCTGTAGGTTCTCTTTTTACTCTTTTGGTGAAGTCTTTTGATGAGCACAACTGTTTAATTTTTAGAAGATCCCAGTTATCTAACTTATCTTCCAGAGTTTATGTGTTGTTAGTTATGGTTTGTATCCTGTTAATGCCGTGTATTAGGTCCACTAGCATTGATCCTATTTTTTCTTCTGTGATCTTTATAATTTTTGGTTTTATATTTAGGTCTTTGATCCATTTTGATTTAGTTTTTGTGTAAGATGTGAGGTATGGGTCCTGTTTTTTGAAGATGGGCATCCAGTTTTGTGAGTGCCGTTTGTTAAAAAGACTGTTTTTTCCCCATCTGATGGACTTTGGGCCCTTGTCGAAGAACAGGTGACTGTAGGTAGATGGATTTATATCTGGGTTCTCAATTCTGTTTCATTGGTCAATGTGTCTGTCGTCGTACCAGTACCGGGCTGTTTTGATTACCATAGCTGTATAGTAGGTTCCGAGGTCAGGTAGTGAGAGTCCTCCTACTTTTTTCTTCTTCTTCAATAGTGTGCACTACTTATCCAGAGCCTCTACCGTTCCCACATAAAGTTAATAATTAGCTTTTCCATCTCTTTAAAGAATGCTGTTGGTATTTGGATTGGGATTGCATTGTATTTGTAGATTGCTTTAGGTAGAATTGACATTCTCACAATGTTGAGTCTACCTATCCATGAGCATGGTAGGTTTTTCCATTTATGTCATTCTTTTTCAGTTTCTTGCAGTAGTGTTTTGCAGTTTTCTTTGTATGGGTCTTTTACATCCCTGGTTAGATTTATTCCTAAGTATTTTTTTTATTTTATTTTATTTTATTTTTTTAGGGGCTATTAAATGGTATTGTTTTCCTGATTTCCTTTATGTCATTCTCTTTATTGGTGTATAGGAATCCAACTGATTTTTGTCTGTTTATCTTACATCCTGCAACTCTTCTGAATCTTTCTATTAGTCGGGACAGTTTTCTCATGGAGTCTTTCAGGTTTTCTGTGTATAGTATTATGTCTTCCTCAGATAAGGACAGTTTTATTTCTTCATTACCAATTTGGATGACCTTTATTTCTTTTTCTTGCCTTATTGCTTTAGCTAGGACTTCCAGCACAATGTTAAATAGGAGGGGTGATAAAGGGCATCCTTGTCTTGTTTCTGTTCTCAAGGGGAATGTTTCCAGCCTCTGTCTGTTAAGAATGGTGTTTGACTGTTGGTTTTGTATAGATGCCCTTTATTATGTTGAGGAATTTCTGTTCTATATATATTTTATTGAGAGTTTTTATATCAGGAATGAGTGTCAGACTTTGTCGAATGCCTTTTCTGTGTTGATTGAAATGATCATGTGATTCTTTTATTTTATTTTATGTGGTGGATCACTTTGATTTTCTAACATGAACCATCCTTGCATACCTGGTATGAATCCCACTTGGTTGTGGTCTTATTTTTTTGATATGGTGCTGAATTCTTTTGGCTCGATTTTGTTGAGAACTTTTGCGTCTATATTCATGAGAGATACTGGTCTATAATTTTTGTGTGTGTGTGTGGCATCTTTGTATTGTTTCATTCCTTGACTGCTGTTTCCAGGGACATTGATTGTGGATCCAAGTAAAACAAAATCCTTGACAACATCAATATTTTCTCCTTTTGTCATGATGTTGCTTATTGATCCAGCTGTGAGGATTTTTATTTCCTTTATCTTGAGGTGTAATCCAACCTGAAGGCTGTGGTCTTTGATCTTCATCAGTAAGTGCTTCAAGTCCTCCAATCCTGATGCTGTGTTTTTCTCCACACAGTCCAGCTTCAGCATACAGATTAAAAAAGTATGGTGAAAGGAGACAACCCCTTTGCACACCTTTCCTGATTTTAAACTACGCAATATCCTCTTCTTCTGTTTGAATAACTGCCTCTTGGTCTATGTACAGGTTCCTTATGAGCACAATTAAGTGTTCTTGAACTCCCATTCTTCTCAATGTTATGCATAATTTGTTATGATCCACACAGTAGAATACCTTTGCATAATCAATAAGACACAGGTAAACATCTTTCTGGTATATTCTGCTTTCAGCCAGGATCTATCTGAATCAGCAGTGATAGCCCTCACTCTACATCCTCTTCTGAATCCAGGTTGAATTTCTGGCAGTTCCCTGTCAATGTACTGCTATAACCATTTTTGAGTTATCTTCCATATGCATAGGGTTTAGGATATACAACACACATTTTAGGGGGATACAATTCAATCCATAACACCATCCTCGTGCAACAAGGCAGGAATAACAATACATTTAGGGAATCAAGGTGAAACAGAGCTGAATTCTTGCCCATAAGTGTGATTTAATCAACTTGTTCTGAGACAAAGAAGGTAGGGTATCTGAATGCAATGTGGAGACTGAAGACACAAAAGAATCTGGAACAATGATCAAAACATTATTCATGCGGTTATTACTGAGAAACTGCTGAGAAGAAAGGAGACACAGAATTGCTCCTCCATGCTGTCGGAGTGAAAGCCCCTGGGAAGCTTTGCCAGCTCAGTGAGCATGAAGGTGACGTAAATGGTTCCTGTAGCAAAGCATTCAGAGTTAATTTATGGAAGTGGAGAAAAGAAGAACACATACACAATCATAAGGCCAGTTTCCCTAGTTTTCTCCTCTATCTCAAAATGAGATCAGTATCAATGGTTATAACATTTAGAACAAAGTTGTTGTTAGCTGCCATCAAGTGGGGACCTGCCTCATAGAGCCTCAGGCACAATAGAGCAAAGCTCTGTCTGGTTCTGTACCATCTTCATGATCATTGGTATGCTCAAGTCCCTTGCTGTGGCCTCTGTGTATTTTGAGTGTTTTCCAAATTAAGGGCTCATCTCTCAGCAATCAAACATTATTTTGTTGTGATCTATAGGGTTTTCACTGGCTAATTTTTGAAAATAAATCATCAGGCCTTCCTTCCTTATCTCTTCTAGTCTAGAACCTCTGCTGAAAACTCTCCACCATGGTATTTGAAATACCAATGGTATAGCTTCCAGCATCATAGCAACATGGAAGCCACCACAGTACAACAAGCTGACAGATGGGTTGTGGTTATAAAATATACCACACTATACCAAAGTTATGCAGATGACACAACCTTGCTTGCTGAAAGTGAACAGGACTTGAAGCACTTACTGAAGAAGATCAAAGACTACAGCCTTCAGTATGGGTTACACCTCAACATAAAGAAAACAAAAATCCTCACAACTGGGCCAATACGCAACATCATGACCAACGGAAAAAGATCGAAGTTGTCAAGGATTTCATTTTCCTTGGCTCCACAATCAACACCACTGAAGCAGCAGTCAAGAAATGAAACAACCTATTGCCTTGGGCAAATCTGCTGCAAAAGATCTCTTTAAAGTGTTTAAAAGAAAGGATGTCACCTTGAAGGTAGGGTGCGCCTGACCCAAGCCATGGTGTTTCAGTTGCCTCACGTGCATGTGAAAGCTGGACGATGAGTAAGGAAGATCGAAGAAGAATTGATGCCTTTGAATTATGGTATTGGCAAAGAATATTGAATATACCATGGACTGCCAAAAGAAGAACAAATCTGTCTTAGGAGAAGTACAACCAGAATGCTTCTTAGAAGCAAGGATGGCGAGACTTCATCTCACATACTTTGGACATGTTATCAGGAGCAATTAGTCCCTGGAGAAGGACATCATGTTTGGTTAAGTAAAGGGTCAGAGAAAAAGAGGAAGACCCTCAAAGAAATGGACTGACACAGTGGCTGCAACAGTGGGATCAAGCTTAACAATTGAGAGGATGGCGCAGGATTGGGCAGTGTTTCATTCTGTTGTACACGGGGTCGCTATGAGTCGGAACTGACTCAACGGTGCCTAACAACAACAGCATACCATAGGCCTACCTAAGATGTCTTTTAGTTTTAATAAACACAGAGCTACGGTATCATTTTTTATGATTGCGTTTTTTTCAAGCATAAGGATGCCATAATTTTAGGAAAGAAATTGAGGTCTATAATAGAAAAAGTTAGGAAATCTAAACTTAAATTCTGGCTTTGCAGTCTAGTACTTGTTGACAGCAAACCAATCCTTGAACCTCTGTGAGTCTCAGTTCCCTCCATCTGTAAACCAGAGGGAATAATTCTTGCTTCCCTTCTCTTACGTGATTGCTTAGCTGATCGAATTATATTGTGAACTGAATGTGTTTTTCATAAAGTATAAGGGATGGTAAAAATGCAAGGTATTTTTTCCTGCTCTGTGGTAGAGAATCAGAACAATTGGTGTTATTATAGTCACATTCTACTCCTAGCTTCTGTGACAGTAAAGATGTTGTGGAGATTATTTAAACCCTTAAAAGCTTTATTGTGCATGGATCAATAACAGCAAAAGTGTTTTTTCAAGCATGTGGTGTCTGCAAAAGCAAAAAGTTTATTGAATTCTACTAAGGCCTCTTTATAACTCAGACCCTATCACTTTCACCTGGTTGTTGTGAGGCTCAATGGCAGTTCAGTGGTAGAATTCTCATCTTCCATGCGGGAGACCTGGGTTCGACCCCTGGCCATGGCACCTCGTCTGCGGCCACTACCTGTCTGTCAGTGGGGGCTTGTGTGTTGCTGAACAGGCTTCAGTGGAGCTTCCAAGCTAAGAAAGGCCCGGTGATTTATTTCTGAAAAATCAGCCAATGAAAACCCAATTGATCACAACGTCCTGATCCACAACCAATCTTGGGGATGGTGCCAGACCTGGCAGTGTTTCGTTCCGTTGTGCATGGGGTCACCATGAGTCAGGGATTGACTCAATGGCAGCTAACAACAAGATCAACGTTGTGAGGTTCAGAGGACATCATGAAGCTGAAAGTCTTCTTTGAACCCTGAGAAGCAATTCATCCATTAGGTGGTTTAAGCTGGGAAGCAGCAGCATCGCCAGTCCTGAGGGCCACCAGAATGGACACGAACACCACTGGAGGCTGAGGGGGAGTGGGCCGGGAGTGGCAGGCTGGTGCTGAGAGGGGCCTTCGCTGGCCCCTCTGGTGGATACGATTTTCCTCCCTCCAAATATGGCGTTCAAAATCAGTAACAACAAAAGTGTTTTTTCAAACATGTGATGTCTGAAAAAGCAAAATGTTTATTGAATTCTACTAAAGCTAATTTATAACTCAGATTCTATCACTTTCAGACCAAGCAATGAGATCCCCAGAGCCACAGAGGAGCAGCCCATGAGGAGCCCCCAGCCCTGCAAAGGTGGTGAAATAAAACTAAAAGGTGAGACACCTTTTCTTCTACTTTAAGTACACTCAAAGCATCCGTGGGTGGAGCAAACAGTGAACACGTTCAGCTGCTAGCTGTAAGATGGGCGGTTTGAGTCCACCTAGAGCGCCTCAGAAGAAAGGCCTGGTGAGCTATGTCTGAAAAATAAGCCACTGAAAACCCTACGGAGCACAGTTCTGCTCTGACCCACATGGGTAGTCATGAGTCTGAGGCTAGTGCATAGCAACTGGTTTTAATAAACTTCTCAAAAGTCACGAGAATGAGCCTACGCCTATCTTACTTCCAGATATTTAAGGCTGCAACTGCCAAGAGCTTGTCATGGTTCTCACTATCGTTTTCAACAGATCCGCCTTTACAAGATTAATACAATTATGCTGTCACCTTTATATCCTGAAACTCATCCAGGTGTTCCACGTGCTCAACACCTGCCGGGAGAGGAGGATGAAGCACGTAACACCTGAGAAGTTTGCAGGGCAGCCTGGCAGGTGCCCTCAAGGAACTGATGCCTTTTGGGCAAGTTCCTTGGGGAGGGACGTGATGGCTGGTAGGGGTTTCCTGAGGAGCTGATTCTATGTGCAGTGGATTGAAACACTGCCCGGTCCGGCACCATCCTCGCCATCACCAGGATTATTATGCTAATAACGTGCCATCATTAGCATCCTAGAACTGTGGTATTTCCATACGGCTCCCAGCCAGAGGTGACCAGTTACCGTCAAGTCAGTTCCAACTCATGGCGACCCATGTGGGTCAGAGCAGAACTCTGGTCCATAGGGTATTTTTCCTTTCGTGATTTTTTTTCTTCTTCTTTTCTTTATTTTATTGTGCTTTAGATGAAGATTTACAGAGCAAATTCGTATCTCATTAAACAACACACATGTTGTTTTGTGACATCGATTGCCAACCCCACGACGTGTCAACACTCAACCTTGGGTTCTTTATTATCAACTTTCCTGCTCCCTCCTGCCTTCTCAACCTTGCCCCTGGGCTGGTGTGCCCATGTAGTCTCGTTTTGTTTTATGGGCCTGTCTAATGTTTGGCTGAAGGGTTGAACCTCAGGAGTGACTTCAGTATTGAGTTAAAAGGGTGTCCGGAGCCATAAATGTTTCTTCAGTCTGTCAGACCAGTAAGTCTGGTCTTTTTTTGTGAGTTAGAATTTTGTTCCACGTTTTTCTCCAGCTCTGTCCAGGGCCCTTTATTGTGATCCCCGTCAGAGCAGTCAGTGGTGGTAGCCGGGTACCGTCTCGTTTGTACCGGACTCAGTCTGGTGGGGGCTGGGGTAGTTGTGATCCATTAGTCTTTTGGACTAATCTTTCTCTTGTATCTTTGGTTTTCCTCATTCTCCCTTGCTCCAGATGGAGTGGGACCAGTGGAGTATCTTAGATGGCTGCTCACCAGCTTTTAAGATTCCAGACACCACTCACCCAAGCAGGGTATAGAACATTTTCTTTATAAACTATGTTATGCCAATTAAGCTAGACGTCGCCCGAGACCATGGTTCCCAGCTCTCTCCATAGGGTTCTCAGTGGCTGATTTTTCAAACGTGAATCACCGGGCCTTTCTTCTGAGGCATCTCTGGGTGGATTCAAACTGCCAACCTTTCAGTTAGCAGTTGGGCATGTCCATTGTTTGTACCACCCAGGAACTCCAAGCCAGGACTTAAGGAAAGCAAACGAGGCCACAGAGTAGCTTACGGTTGTGCAGGATCTGTATTGCACAACCCCAGGGGCATCTTCCCCATGGACCATGCTAGGAATGGTGTCCCCTAGGGATATGCAGGGCCCACATGCTTACGCCTGCACGGAGTCTGGAAGTCTGGCCCCTACAGGCTCAGTTACCCTAGGTTCTAACCATGATCCTCGGCACACTTGTAAGCGGAGTATGCCAAGTCAATGTCTGAAAAGGAAAGAAAATAAGCAGATCAGTAGACAATGCAGTTTAAGCTACCCAGAGGCACCTTGGAAGAAAGGCCTGGCCCTCTACATCCAAAATTCATCCACTGGAAACCCTGTGGAGGACAGTTCTACTCTGACGCACATGGGGTCGCCGTGAGTCAGAATCGACTTGACAGCAACTGGGTTTTTAGGAAATGTGGCATACACAGTTTCTTCACCTCTGTTCTCCAGGATTCGCCTTCCTTAGCTACTTGCTTTGGGAAATGTATTCACTTGCCTGGAAATCCCCTCTCTGTTGTTTGTTGAAAACAAAGAACAGAAACACAAGAAAAACCCTTTCATTACCTGGTACTGTGTTACACATGTACGTAACAAAACAGGGGATAAAAGTCTGGGCTTGTGGCAGCAAACAATGAGGGATTCATGGACCCACTGAAAGAAACGCACACAGCAAAGAAGCCATCGTGTGCCTTTTTTTTTTTTTTTCTTTAGAAATTTTCTCGTCAGGAAAAAAAAAGTTTGTCAGGAGCAGGAAGAATCAAGACTTACTTTCTTCAGACTAATCTGATAGTCACATCCGTATTTAAAAGGAAACTGTAATAATCTGGGCTGGCCGTTGACTGTGAAGGTTCTAGAAGCAAGGAGACCCAGAGAAAGTGAACTCTTGCCACAAAAGAGGGCAGAGGGATTTTCTGAGATGGGGCCTGCTTACAAATGGGTCCAACTTTCATAGCAATTCTTTTTTTTCCCAACTCATGCCACAGGCCTGGAGGTGTGTGTTTTATAGGCAAGACCCTGATTCACCGTCAGCCACTGGAACCAAAACTGTTGTCATCAGATGCTATAGACTTGGCCCCCAAATCACAGTGACCCTTGCACAATGGAAGAAAGAAAATGCAAACCGAACCACTGTGATCTATAGAATTTTATTGACTGATTTTTAAGTAGGTTGCCTGGCCTTTCTTCCTAGTCTGTCTTAGTCTGGAAGCTCCCCTGAAACTTGTTCAGTATCATAGCAACATGCAAGACTCCATTAACACACGGGTGGTGGCTGTGCTGGGTTCCACTGATGAAGATTAAAATCGAACTCGGGTCTCCCGCAGGAAAGGTGTGAATGCTACCACTGAACTACCAATGCCCTGAGGCTGGAATCACAAGGGAAGAAAAAAGCCCCAGTGCTCTGGGTGAGAACTGCCAAGCAGGTCTGGTCTCTTCAAAACTCTTGCTAATTAAGTGATTGGAAAAGGGACAGAAAAATTTGCAGACAAAATAGTCCAAAGTTTATAAATTCTTATAAAGTAGTCCAAAGTTTATAAATTCTTATCTCGGGTGGATTCAGTCTTGGATAAACAAGCACATAATTTTCCTTGTGCACACAGAATTTCATGGAGCTCAAGGAAGGAGCTGCTATCGCTGCAATGGGGTGTATGGTGGGCAAGGACTAGGAGTGGGGCTGGCAGTCAGTAAGGGGATGTGACTGTCCCCCCTCCTCTGCAAGGTAAATGGTGCTGTTTCTCCAGTACGTTACTCTCCCCCATGGAGCCCCTGCAGCATCCTGAGAAAAGTGATCCCAGGACCCCAGGTGCCAGAGAAAATGTGTGGGTGGGTCAGGGCTAGCCCGTCCCTGCTCATGTTGCTCAGCAGAACCTCCTTTCTCTTCATGCAAGTCAGCAACTACTTACAAACATTTAACAAGGCTCACTGTAGGCAGCACAAAAAATTAAGCACTCAGCTGCTAACTGAAAGGTTGGAGGTTGGAGTCCACTCAGAGGTACCTCAGAAGAAGGGCCTTTTGAAAAAATCAGCCATTGAAAACCCTACGGAGCACAAATGTACTCTGACACACATGGGGTCACCATGAGTAGGAATTCACTCAATGACAACTAGTTAGGATCTTGGTCTGGCCCTTGCTAGGGTGCCTCATCTTTTTTCATCTGTAAATGGGGCTGGCACTCACAGGGCCTGCCTCGTCTGATTGTTGGTCAGATTCAGTGAGCTGACACATGTCCATTTCGGGGAAGAGGGCTGGCCCACCACAGGTGCAAACACCTTCAGCCTTTGTCACTGTACACAGCACACACACGACATTGTGCCAGGGTGGGCTGAGGGGCAAACATGGAACATATTGATCCGTGGGCCTCCACTTCTCTTGCACACTCATTCCACGTTTCCTGGGGCCGCAGTAACAAAGTACCACAAACTGTTACTGTTGTTGTTAGCTGCTATCAAGTTGGCTCCAACTCATGGCAACCTTATGTATAACAGAAGGAAACGTTGCTAGTCTTGCACCATCCTCACAATCTTTGTTTGCTATGTTTGAGCCCATTATTGCAGCCAGCATGTCGATCCATCTCATGGAGGGTTTTCCTTATTTTTGTTGACTCTCTACCAAACACGATGCCCTTTTCTAGTGATTGACCTTTTCTGATGACTTGGTTCAAGAAGACACATGAGACTATGTGGGCAGCTCTTGTCTGAAGGGGAGATGAGAAGGCAGAGGGGGATAGGAGCTGGCTGAATGGACACGGGGAATACAAGGTGGAGAGGAGGAGTGTGCTGACACTTTATGGGGAGAGCAACTAGGAATACATAGCAAGGTGCCTATAACTTTTTGTATTACAGACTGACTTGATTTGCAAACTTTCACCTAAAGCACGATTAAAATAAATAAATCAATAAACCCCCCACCAAAAAAAAAAAAAAAGTGAGCCTGTATTTGGCACTGGTCTCTACTGGCAAATTCTCTGTTTTGCCTGATCGGCTGGGTCCTGTGGGAGGAAGAAGAGGAGGGTTAGGGGAACAAGAAGTGCACTGGGCCAGGGTGGGGAGAAGGGGGCTGGCTGTGATGTGAAATAGAATGGAGACCTTTAGCAAGGACTTGAAGAAAGTGAAGGAGTGGTTGATCTGCAGCTGTCAGGAGGAGAGCATCCCTGACAGAGGAACAGGCCTGGTAAGAGGTCTGAAGGCTGGAGCGCACCAGCCACAGTCTTCAGAGAGGAGCCGTACAGCTGAGAGGCTGGAGCTGCCGGGGAGAGGTCAGAGCGGAGGGAGCCTGTGCAGACCACAGAGGGCTCACCCATCACTGTAAGACATGGGTCCCACGGGAGGCACGGCAGGGTTTTGAGCAGAGGAGCAACACAATGTGACATATTTTAACAAGATCTTTCTGGCTGCTGAGCAGGTAAGAGTGGAGGCCAGGACACCAGCCAGGTGGGGAATAATGATTCCTGATGATTGGATGTGGGGTGTGAGAGAAAGAAAAGTCAAGGGTGTCTCCAAAAATTGGGATCTGAACAACTAGGAGGATGGATAGGATATTTACCTGAGGGAGGAAGACCACAGGTAGAGGATTTGTGTGTGTGTGTGTGCGTGTGCGTGTGCATGCGTGTGTGTGTGTGTGTGTGTGTTGGGGTGGGTGAGGCATTTAAGAGGAGAAGTTGTGTTTTAAATGTTAAATTTGAGATGTATGTTGGAAATCTCTGCAGAGTATCAAGGAAGCAGAGGGTAGGTGAGTCTTCGTGTTGGCATCCAGGAGAGGAGGGTAACCTTGGTACTATGAACTGATGATATTTAAAACCATGATTATGGGTGCAATCCCCAGGAATTGAGCATGGACAGCGCACAGAAGAGGACCAAGGACCAAACCCTGGCATTTCCAACACAAAGAGGTTGAGGAGAAGGAGAGAACCACGGGGAAGAAGAGAAACCAAGAGAGGGAGGTGCCTTGCATAGGAATCAAGAGAAAAGGGAATCAAGACAGAGGGTGAGGCCCTGTGTCAAATGTTGCTTTTATGGATTGAATTGCATTCCCCCAAAATATGTGTTGGAATCCTAACCCCTATACCCTGTGGATGTAATCCTGTTTAGAAGTAGGATTTTTGTTATATCAATGGGGCCACACCAGTACAGGGTGTGTCCTAAATCTAATCACTTCTGAGTTATTAAATGGGCTAATTAGATACAGACATGGACATACACGGGGGAAGACAGACACCATGTGAGAATTGGCCACAAGCCAAGGAAACAAGGAACGCCCTAGCTACCGACATGGAAGAAATCAACATGGCCAATACCTTGCTTTGGACATTTAGCCTCCAGAACTGTGAGAAAATAGATTTGTTCTCTTGAAAGCCACCCCGTTGTGGTATTTCTGTTATAGCAGCCTCGGAAGACTAAGACAGTTGCCAAACACTCAGGTGAAATGAGAACCAAGAACTACCCAACTCCACTCTGGGGCTCAGAGCCAAAGATGATGTTCATACGCGGAGATTGTCCTTCCCTGGGTTGCGGCAGCTCATCTCCATGGTTTACACTTGGTTCTAGGGATTCCATCAAGTTCAATGTCCAATGTGGGTTCAACACAGACTCAAGGATATGAGGCTGTTTATTTAGCCCTGAGCTTCGAGCACAAAATACCACAGCCCAAGGCCTATCACAGGAGTTAGAAAAGTAAAAAACACTGCAGCCATCACATCCCCAAGCAAAAGGAGACCAAATTCATCAGCGTCACCACATTCATAAACAGAAAGCTACCAGCCTTGAAGAGCAGGTAAGGCAACTTTCTTCCATGTCACTATGGAGAATATCACTGTCCTGCACTTACGAGGTAGGGATACATTAGAGTATTTTCTTTCAAAGCCAAATTTTAAAATCTCTTAACTAAAGATGATCCAAAAAATAGCGATTTTTAACACAAAAAATGCTGCCCTCAAATTTTCCCTAAGTTAATGTCATGGATCCATTCCTGCAATGTTGGAATCTGAAAATGTCCTCTGCTGACTGTGGGGCAAAGCCCTTAACTTCTCTTGGTCTCAATTGCTTCACTTGTAAATTTTTTTTTTTTTTTATGGAGCCTTGGTGGCGCAGTGGTTAAGTGTTTGGCTGCTAACCAGAAGGTTGGCAGTTCGAATTCACCAGCTGCTCCTTGGAAACTCTGTGGGGCAGTTCTCTGTCCTACAGGGTCAGTCGCTATGAGTTGAAATCAACTTGGCGGCAATAGGTTTGGTCTGATTCAAGGAGAAGATACCCATCTGTCAGTTTCTTGTGCTGTGGCGACTTTCATGTTGCTGTGATGCTCGAAGCTATGCCACAGGTATTTCAAATACCAACAGGGTCACCCATGGTGGACAGGTTTGAGTGGAGCTTCCAGACTAAGACAGACTAACAAGGAAGGCCTGACCATTTACTTCCAAAAATTATCCAATGAAAACCCTATGGATCAAAACAGAATGACCAAAACAATGGACTCAAACATACCAATGATCATGAAGATGGTACAGGGCTGGGCAATGTTTTGTTCTCTTATATACAAGTTACCCATGAGTTGGAGCTGACACCTACCAACAACAAAGAAGATAAAATGAGATAAAATATGTAAGAGTTTGGAACAGGTCCTGGCATATGGCAGCTGATAAAAAGTAACTATTATCATGGTAATGGCCTGATTTTAAGCATCTTGCCAGGATACTGGGTGGCACAAGAGGTTTCTGATCAGCTGCTAACCCAAAGGTTGGCAGCTCAAACCCATCTAGCAGCTCCATGGAAGAAAGGCCTGGTGAACTGCTTCCATAAAGATTATAGCTGAAAAAAATAGAGCAGTTCTACTCTGTTAACGCATGGGGTTGCCATGAGTCTTGGGGGGGGAGTCTCTACTTGATGGCACTTAACAACAACAAAACATCTTGCCAAGAAGATAAATGTCTACCAGAAGTCCTTATCCGCCCCCCCCCCACCCCCACACAGGAAGCTCCAAAGGCCAGGCTGTGGGCTGTGCTAGCTCCAAAGTCCAGAGTTCCAAGAGAACCCCAGTCTGCCCTGCTGACCAAAACACTCCCTCTCTCAAGCAACTCTTAAACTGTCTGTGAGAGGAGCCCCTTGGGACTTTTTCTCCTCATTACGCAAGTGATAAAGGCTCCTTGCAGGATTTTGGATGGCTCAAGGGAACCTCTATGAAAAAGGCTTGGCTTGTGATTCAAATCTTCTCATCATAGCTGAGGAATCCCTGGGTGGAGCAAACGGTTAAGTGAAGAACTACTAGCCGAAAGCTCGATGTTCTGGAAGACAGACCTGGTGATATGGCCTTGAAAACTCCACAGAACAGTTCTACTCTGCACACATGGTGTCACCATGAGTTGGAATTTATACAATGGCAACTAACAACAACAACAACAACAAACTCATAGCTGAGATCCCACTGGGTGCATGAGTCTATGTCCTGCTGTTTGCCCCAAGGAAGAATTTCTGTGCAGTAACTTTCTTTGTTAGGTGCTTTAGTTTTTTTGTAGTCCACTCTGAACAGGGCCACCAGCCTCCTGAGATGGAGGAGCCCCAACTCCCAGAACAAAGCAAACAAATTCCACCCTCCAAACCAAACAAAATCCAATCCTGCTCAGCCAGGGAATGGATCTTTAGGCTCCATCTGCATTGTTTACTCAGGGGCAGAGCTAAACCTGGCCGCCTTCTCCACGGCTTTGCAAAGGTGTTTCATTCCACTGGACTACAGGGAGTTCCAGGTTTCTCACAGGACTGAGAATGTCAATTTTCCAAACCCAGGATGATAAATTAGAAGGGCTACTGGTAAATTTTTATAATGGCATAGCAAACTCTAGGGTGTTAAAAACTTAATAAACATTTGAACCTATATCTATTACCATCAGTAACATTGTTGCTTTTTATTAATAAATAGCTAGTGACTATTAAGCAATTAAGGAGCCCTGGTGGCATAATGGAGCCCTGGTGGCACAGTGGTTAAGAGCTTGGCTGCTAACCAGAAGGTCAGCAGTTCGAATCCACCCAGCTGCTCCTTGGAAACCCTATGGGGCAGCTCTATTCTTTCCTACAGGGTTGCTATGAGCCAGAATTGAGTCGACTACAACAGGTTTGGCTTTTTGGTTTGGTGGCATAATGGTTAAGAGCATGGCTACTAACTGGAAGGTTGGCAGTTTGAACCCACCAGGGGCTAAGTGGGAGAAAAGACCTGGTGGTATGCTCCCATAAAATATTACAGCCTAAGAAATCCTGTGGGGTAGCTCTACTTGGTCCTGTGGGGTCCCATGAGTCAGAATCTACTCAAGAGTACCTAACAACAAGATTAAGGAATTATAAAACCTGCCAGCTCTTTGTGAAATGACTGATAAGTAGTATCTCCTAATTTTCAAAAATATTGGACGAAATGGGCTTTATCTCCCATTTGACAGATGAGAAAGCTAAGGCACTAAGGGACAGAATGGTTTGCTGAAGAGTATACAGCTGGAGAAAGGCTGTGTCAGGATTCAGACCTTGTCAGTGTGACCGGGGTGTCCTAACTTCACCATGTTGCCCCTTCCCCTCACTCCTTGGCATTCCAGGGGCTCACCTGCCTGTCTTTTTAAATAATCCCACCAAGCACTTGAAGGGCACTTTTGATCTGGTGCTACAAATCTCTCCTCAGCCCAGGGAAAAATTTTTGTTCCTTTGGTCATGGCTCCACTGCCACCATTTCTGTTATCTTTTCCTGGACTCCTGTCAGATGAAAGAAAAGATCTTCTGGACCTCCTTCCATGATAAGCACTTCCTTTCATAGTTTCCATCTCTTTGCCTTTTCCCTCTGTGGTTGTAACAATTCTTTGAATTAAATCGAGCTCCTAATTCATCATATCAGATTTTTAGCTCTGTCTGCTCTGCCATTTACTGCTGCAACTAAGTTCTTCTTTTATTCTCAAAAATTATGCTTTTATCTCCAAGAATTCTTTCTTGTGCTCCAGTTGCTCTTTCCACCACCTGTCAGTTTGTCATACTGTGGTGGCTTGCTTGTTGCTATGGCGATAGAAGCAAATACCAGCATCATCACCCATAATGGTCAGGTTTCAGTGGAGCTTACAGACTAAGACAGACTAGGAAGAAGGACCTGGCAGGCTACTTCTGAAAAGCATTAGCCAGTGAAAACCTTATGAATAGCAGCAGAACACTGTCTGATACAGTGCTGGAAGATGAACCCCCCAGGTTGGAAGGCACTCAAAAGATGACTGGGGAAGAGCTGCCTCCTCAAAGTAGAGTGACCTTAATGACGTGGATGAAGTAAAGCTTTCGGGACCTTCATTTGCTGATGTAGCACAACTCAAAATGAGAAGAAACAGCTACAAACATCCATTAGTAATCGGAACCCTGAATGTACAAAGTATGAATCTAGGAAAATTGGAAATCATCAGAAATGAAATGGAACGCGTAAACATCAATATCTTAGGCATTAGTGAGCTGAAATGGACTGGTATTGGTCATTCTGAATTGGACAATCATATGGTCTATTATCCGAGAATGACAAATCAAAGAGAAATGGCGTTGCATTCATCGTCAAAAAGAACATTTCAAGATCTATCCTCAAGGACAATGCTGTCAGTGATAGGATAATACCCACATGCCTACAAGGAAGACCAGTTAATACAACTATTATTCAAATTTATGCACCAACCACTAGGGCCAAAGACAAAGAAATTGAAAATTTTTATCAACTTTTGCAGTCTGAAATTGATCAATCATGCAATCAAGATGCATTGATAATTACTGGTGATTGGAATGTGAAGGCTAGAAACAAAGAAGGATCAGTAGTTGGAAAATGTGGCCTGGGCGATAGAAACAATGCCGGGGATCAGGTGATAGAATTTTGCAAGACCAACAACTTATTCATTGCAAATACCTTTTTCCAACAACATAAACAGCAACTGCATACATTAAAAAAAAAAAAAAAAAAATTTTATTTTTTACATAGACCTGGCCAAATGGAATATGCGGGAATCAAATTGAGTACATCTGTGTAAAGAGACGATGTAGAAGCTCAATATGATCAGCTAAACAAGGCCAAGGGCCGACTGCAAAACAGACCATCAATTGCTCATATGCAAAAAAGTCGAAGCTGAAGAAAATTAAAACAAGTCCATGAGAGCCAAAGTATGACCTTGAGTTTATCTCACCTGAATAGAGACCAACTCAAGAATAGATTTGACGTACTGAACATTAATGACCAAAGATCAGATGAGTTGTGAGATGACATCAAAGACGTCATACACAAAGAAAGCAAAAGGTCATTAAAAGATAGGAAAGAAAGAAAGGCTAAAATGGAAGCCAGAAAAGACTCTGAAACTTTCTCTTGAATGCAGAGTAGCTAAAGCGAATGAAAGAAATAATGAAGTAAAAGAGCTGAACAGGAGATCTCCAAGGGTGGCTTGAGAAGACAAAGTGAAGTATTATAACAAAATGTGTAAAGACCTGGAGTTAGAAAACCAAAAGGTAAGAATACGCTCAGAATTTCTCAAGGCGAAAGAACTGAAGAAAAAATTCAAGCCTCAAGTTGCACCTGACCCAAGCCATGGTATTTTCAATCACCTCATATGCATGTGAAAGTGGGACAATGAGTAAGGAAGACTGAAGAAGAATTGATGTTTTTAAATTATGTTGTTGGTGAAGAATATTGACTATACCATGGACCGCCAAAAGGATGAACAAACCTGCCTTGGACGAAGTACAGCCAGAATGCTCCTTAGAAGCGAGGATGACAAGGCTTCATCTCACAGGCTTTGGGCATGATATCAGAAGGGACCAGTCCCTGGAGAAGGACATCATGCTTGGTAAAGTACTGGGCCAGCGCAAGAGAGGAAAACCCTCCATGAGATGGATTGACACAGTGGTTGCAACGATGGGCTCAAGCATAGCAACGATTATGAGGGTGGTGCAGGACCAGGCAGTGTTTCGTTCTGTTGTACATGGGGTAGCTATGAGTCAGAACCTACTTGACAGCACCTAACAACAACAATTGCTCTTTATATTATTTTATTTTACAGTAAACACTCTTGTTTCCTTGATAAAACAGCATCTAGAATTTCCTTGAGAAAAAAACTAGAATCATTTTTTAGGTACTCCATCACCCTCTCAGCTCAGTGACCCTCTTTAAGCTGCTGATTCTCCCTGTGTCTGGGGACTTGCAACGTCTGCACATATTTAGAAATAAAAAGTAAAAGCCAAGATGGATGGCTTTTGGTAGCTTGTGTGGGATCCTTCTGTAACCAGTTTAGTAGAAGTCCTTGAAGGAAGGTGGAGAGAATGGAGGAGTCCTTGGGTGGCACAATCAGTTAAGCACTTGACTACTAACTGAAAGGTTGGAGGTTCGAGTCCACCCAGAGGTACCTTCAAAAAAAGGTCTGGCAATCTGCTTCTGAAAAATCAGTCACTGAAAACCCTGTGGAGCACAGTTCTACTCTGTGCCTGTGGAGTGGCCACGAGTCAAAATCTACTCAATGGCAATGACTGGTTTGGGGTTTGTTCGTTTGTTTGTTTAGATAGAATGGAACAAGGGGGTTGCTGGAATGCTTCCCCTTGGGCCTGGTACAGATGAAGGACTGATGGCAGGTGGGGTCAAGGCTAAGAACCACTGCACAAGCTAGAGGCTGCCATTCTGAGCCAAGTGGTAGCTCTGGTCCTGAGTTACAAGCAGAGCCCGAGCAGCCCTTCCATGCATGGTGCTGGTGGAATTCCAGAGGCTCCTTCATTAATTCTCCAACACTGCTGAAGGTCACCCACCCTCCCTTCTAGCCCCTCTCTACTGGTGGATCATAGGGTTGTCAACTGTAGCCACGTCTCTGAACTCGGGGCCCCTGTCATCTGCATGAAGGACCCTGCCAGCCCCAATGCGGGGGACCCACGGATACAACCTGAGTCAAGCGCCACGCTGGCTGGTCTCTGGATAGGGAGGGCTTGCCTCCGTTTCCAAAATCTTCAAGTATTTATCTTTCAAGCTCCTTCCCTTTAGTTCCTGTAACCTCTCCCCGCCCCGCCGCCTGCAGACTACCCATTATGGGCTACTGTAACCTAAGCTTGAGAGAAGGGAGGGCTCCTGCACCCTGAGCTTGGTGATAGTTGGAGGGGAGGGGGTCTGAGCCCTGATTTTGGTGGGTGGGGTAGGGGTGATGGTGAAACATTTCTGTGCCCTGAGTTTGGTGAGGTGCGCCCCCCTGAACGTGGTGGGGTGGAGGTGGGGTTCCATCCCCTGAGCATGGTGGGGCGGGGGCGAGGGTTCTGCCCCTGACCTTGGTGGGGTGGGGGTGGGGCTCTTTGTCCCCTGATCTTGGTGGGGTGGAGGTGGGGTTCTGCTCCCTGAACTTAGTGGGGTGGGGGTGGGGTTCTGCCCCCTGATCTTGGTGAGGTGGGGGTGAGGGTTCTGCCCCAGGAGTTTGGCGAAGGCTTCTATGCCCTGAGCTTGGTGGGTGGGTGGATTCTGGGGCTCACACTGCTTTTCTCCTTTCTAAGGTGAAACTCATTTGTGACTGGGCCAGCCCTAGGTTTTCAAACCCCACTAATTAGAAGACTGTCTTGGGGAGGGGAGGGTGTTAAAATGTTGATTCCCAGCTCAGAGCACCCCGCCCCCACCCCCTGAGTTGCGCTTTCTCCTGCTCTTTTTTCCTTGTTTTTCTCTCCTTCGCTTTCTCCTTTCTTCACTCTTCTTTTTTTTTTTTCCCACAAGAAACTCATAAACCCCCACAGAGGACAAATCCTATTCTTTAAATGGCCTCTGTCAGAACGGAAGCTTTTGCAGGCACACACTGGAATTTGTCTTCCTCCAGACTTTTACCAGGAAAGGGAAGAGATTAAGACTTTTAGAAAGTGACCAAAATAAATATAGCACATTAAAGACACACCCTGGGCCCATCTCTGGCAGGCAATCCACCTGACTTAGCCTCTCACAGCTCACAGACTCCCCTCCTCTGCCTGTATTGATATTAATATTCATCAATTATTCTAATGCAAAAGCTACTCAACAGGAGAGAGCGGAGAATTCCAGAAGGAGGCAGAATGTGGTGGAGAGGTATCTACTCTCTCACCTGTGGGATTATTATCAAATGACTTCTGAGAAAATTTAGATTTATCCAAGAAATTTTTGAGGCTCTTTTTTTTTGTCTCTAGAATGAGAAATGGAAATTGTTCTTAGTGCAACGGGCAAAAGTTGAGCAGTACAGTTACAGAGTGAAAAAAAAAAAAGGAAAGCATTTTGACCAAGCCCTAGAAATGAATAATAAGGAAGGAGGACAACAGAGATCCAAAAAACCATTGCTGTCAAGTCAATTCCAACTCATAAGGACCCTATAGGACAGGGTAGAACAGCCCCCATACGGTTTCCAAGGAGTAGCTGGTGGATCCGAACTGCCGACCTGTTGGTTAGCAGCCAAGCTGTTAACCACTGAGCCACCAGGGCTCCAACAATACAGACAGGGACCTCCAAAGATCACAGATACACATCTTGAAGGGGTCACAGTCAATGGCTGCTAACTATGTAGCAAAGGTCCCTGGGTGGCACAAATGATTAGCATTAGATTATTCACCTAAAAGTTGGTGGTTCCAGCTCACTCATCAGTCCTGCAAAAGAAAGGCCTGCTTCCATAAAGATTGCAGCCAAAAAAAAAAAAAAAAAAAACCCTATGAAGCAGTTCTACTCTATAATTTATGGAGTCTCCCTGAGTCAGAATTGACTGGAAGGCAACATTGTTTCTTTTGTTTTGTTTTATTTTGACTATGTAACAAGCACTTCCACATTCGTTACCTTATTTCACTGACTTTAATGATAGTAAAAGGAGCCCTGGTGGCACAGTGCCTAAAGCAATCAGCCACTAATCGAAAGGTCTGCATTTCGAAACCACCAGCAGCTTCAAGGGAGAAGGATGTGTCAGTCTACTTCTATAGAGATATATAGCCTTGGAAAACCTGTGGGGTTCCTATGAATCGGAATTGACTTGATGTTGTTGTTGTTGTTAGGTGCCGCCGAGTCGGTTCCAGCTCATAGTGACCCTATGCACAACAGAACGAAACACTGCCCAGTCCTGCGCCATCCGTTGTTATGCTTGAGCTCACTGTTGCAGCCACTGTGTCAATCCACCTCCTTGAGGGTCTTCCTCTTTTCTGCTGACCCTGTACTTGGCCAAGCATGAGGTCCTTCTCCAGGGACGCATCCCTCCTGACAACATGTCCAAAGTATGTAAGATGCAGTCTCGCCATCCTTGCTTCTAAGGAGCATTCTGGCTGTACTTCTTCTAAGACAGATTTGTTCGTTCTTTTGGCAATCCATGGTATATTCAATATTCTTCGCCAACACCACAATTCAAAGGTGTCAACTCTTCTTCGGTCTTCCTTATTCATTGTCCAGCTTTCACATGCATATGATGTGATTGAAAATACCATGGCTTGGGTCAGGTGCACCTTAGTCTTCAGGGTGACATCTTTGCTCTTCGACGCTTTGAAGAGGTCCTTTGCAGCAGATTAGCCCAATGCTATGCGTCTTCTGCTTTCTTGACTGCTGCTTCCACAGCTGTGGATTGTGGATCCAAGTAAAATTAAATCCTTGACAACTGCAGTCTTTTCTCCATTTATCATGATGTTGCTCATTGGTCCAGTTGCGAGGATTTTTGTTTTCTTTATGTTGAGGTGCAGTCCATACTGAAGGCTGTGGTCTTTGATCTTCATCAGTAAGTGCTTCAAGTGCTCTTCACTCTCAGCAGGCAAGGCTGTGTCATCTGCATGACACAGGTTGTTAACGAGTCTTCCTCCATACTTGATGCCCCGTTCTTCTTCATATAGCCCAGCTTCTCTTCATATAGCCCAGCTTCTCGTATTATTTGCTCAGCATACAGATTAAATAGGTATGGTGAAAGAATACAACCCTGACGCACACCTTTCCTGACTTTAAACCAATCAGTATCCCCTTGTTCTGTTCGAACAACTGCCTCTTGAGCTATGTAAAGGTTCCTCATGAGCACAATTAAGTGTTCTGGAATTCCCATTCTTCGCAGTGTTATCCATAGTTTGGTATGATCCACACAGTCAAATGCCTTTGCATAATCAATAAAACACAGGTAAACATCCTTCTGGTATTCTCTGCTTTCAGCCAGGATCCATCTGACATCAGCAATGATATCCCTGGTTCCACGTCCTCTTCTGAAACTGGCCTGAATTTCTGGCAGTTCCCTGTCGATACACTGCTGCAGCCGTTTTTGAATGATCTTCAGCAAAATTTTGCCTGCGTGTGATATTAATGATGTTGTTCTATAATTTCCACATTCAATTGGATCACCTTTCTTGGGAATAGGCATAAATATGGACCTCTTCCAGTCAGTTGGCCAGGAAGCTGTCTTCCATATTTCTTGGCACAGACGAGTGAGTACCTCCAGTGCTGCATCTCTTTGTTGAAACATCTCAATTGATATTCCGTCAATTCCTGGAGCCTTGTTTTTCGCCAATGCCTACAGAGCAGCTTGGACTTCTTCCTTCAGTACCATTGGTTCCTGATCATATGCCACCTCTTGAAATGGTTGAATATCGACTGATTCTTTTTGGTACAATGACTCTGTGTATACCCTCCATCTTCTTTTGGTGCTTCCTGCATAGTTTAACATTTTCCGCATGGAATCCTTCACTATTGCAACTTGAGGCTTGAATTTTCTCTTCAGTTCTTTCAGCTTGAGAAGCACCGAGTGTGTTCTTCCCTTTTGGTTTTCCATCTCCAGCTCTTTGCACATGTCGTTATAATACTTCGTCTTCTCGAGACGCCTTTTGAAATCTCCTGTTCAGTTCTTTTACTTCGTCATTTCTTCCTTTTGCTTTAGCTGCTCGACGCTCAACAGCAAGTTTCAGAGTCTCCTCTGACATCCATCTTGGTCTTTTCCTTCTTTCCTGCCTTTTCAGTGACCTCTTGCTTTCTTCATGGATGATGTCCTTGCTGTCATTCCACAACACGTCTGGTCTTCAGTTACTAGTGTTCAATGCGTCAAATCCATTCTTCATATGGTCTCTAAATTCAGGTGGGATATACTCAAGGTCATATTTTGGCTCTTGTGGACTTGCTCTGATTTTCTTCAGTTTCATCTTGAACTTGCATATGAGCAATTGATGGTCTGTTCCACAGTCGGCCCCTGGCCTTGTTCTGACTGATGATATTCAGCTTTTCCATCGTCTCTTTCCACAGATGTAGCCAATTTCATTTCTGTGTGTTCCATCTGCTGAGGTCCAAGTGTATAAAAAAAAAAATGTGTATAGTCACCGTTTATGTTGGTGAAAGAAGGTATTTGCAATGAAGAAGTTGTTGGTCTTGCAAAATTCTATCATTAGATCTCCAGCATTGTTTCTATCACCAAGGCCATATTTTCCAACTACTGATCCTTCTTCTTTGTTTCCAACTTTCGCATTCCAATTGTCAGTAATTATCAATGCATCTTGATTGCATGTTTGATCAATTTCAGCCTGCAGCAGCTGAAAAAAATCTTCTATTTCATCTTTGGCCCTAGTGGTTGTTACGTAAATTTGAATAATAGTCATATTAACTGGTCTTCCTTGCAGGCGTATGGATATTATCCTATCGCTGACAGCGTTGTACTTCAGGATAGATCTTGAAACATTCTTTTTGACGATGAATGCAACACCATTCCTCTTCAAGTTGTCATTGCCAGCATAGTAGACTATATGATTGTTCAATTCAAAATGGCCAATACCAGTCCATTTCAGCTCACTAATGCCTAGGATATCGATGTTTATGCGTTCTATTTCATTTTTGATGATTCCCAAATTTCCTAGATTCGTACTTCGTACATTCCAGGTTCCGATTATTAATGAATGTTTGTAGCTGTTTCTTCTCATTTTGAGTCGTGCCACATCAGCAAATGAAGGTCCTGAAAGCTTTACTCCATCCACGTCATTAAGGTTGACGCTACTTTGAGGAGGCAGCTCTTCCCCAGTCACCTTTTGAGTGCCTTCCAACCTGGGGGGCTCATCTTCCAGCACTATATCAGACAATGTTCTGCTGCTATTCATAAGGTTTTCACTGGCTAATGCTTTTCAGATGTAGACTGCCGGGTCCTTCTTCCTAGTCTGTCTTAGTCTGGAAGCTCAGCTGAAATCTGTCCCCCATGGGTGACCCTGCTGGTATCTGAATACCGGTGGCATAGCTTCCAGCATCACAGCAACACACAAGCAACACACAAGCCCCCGCAGTGCAACAAACTGACAGACACGTGGGGGATTGACTCGACGGCACCTAATAAGGACAGAGTAGAACTGCCTCATAGAGTTTCCAAGGAGCACGTAGTGGATTCAAACTGCGAACCCTTTTTGGTTAGCAGCCATAGCACTTAACCAGTATGCCATCAGGGTCTCCTTAGGTGAAATAAATCGGTGTTTTTTTTACATTTAAGCCAAATCTTCTAAATCACTTCTGGAGTCATAGTTGTCAATATCTGTGTTTTTCCATACAACATCATCCATCCTCTGTGTTATTTCCTGACAGTAGTTTCCTACTGCTGCTGTAACAAATACCACAAACTTAATGGCTTAAAACAATACAGAGTTTTACTATCTATAGGTCAGAGGTCCAACGTGGATCTCACTGGGCTAAAATCAAGATGCCGGCAGGACTTTGTTCCTTTCTGGAGACTCTAGAGGAGATTCTGTTTCCTTGCCTGTAACTGTTTCTAGAGGCCACCCACATTCCATAATGTTTACGTTGTCCCAGAGTTTGACAGCACGTCAGAAGTCTTTGATAACGCCTTGCTTTGGTATACCAAGATGTTCCAAGTTCATCTTCTGCCCCAGACCTAGAATCAGCCATCTCCAAGGAGCCCTGGTTCCCTTTAGAGGGAAGTGGTACTTAGAAACCCTAATTTGGTCATCAAGGATGCTCATTGTTTCTAGGCCTTTTCAGTGGACACGACAAGGAATATTTTTTAAATACCAAAGTTCTCAGGAATTGTTATTGATTGAATTGTGTCTCCCCAAAATACGTGCTGTAAATCCTAACCCTTATACCTGTGGAAAGGAGTCCTGTGGCGCAGTGGTTAAGCACTTGGCTGCTAACCAAAAGATTGGCAGTTTGTTAACAGGGAACCCAACAGAGAATCCCCAAGGGAGGAGGAGAACAGTGGAATGCAGGCCTCAAATTCTCGTAAAAAGACCAGACTTAATGGTATCACTGAGACTAGAAGGACCCCAGAGGTTATGGTCCCCAGACCTTCTGTTAGCCCAAGACTGGAACCATTTCCAAAGCCAACTCTTCAGACAGGGATTGGATTGGACTATAAGACAGAAAATGATACTGGTGAGGAGTGAGGTTCTTGGATCAAGAGACTATGTGGGCAGCTCCTGTCCGGAGGGGAGATGAGAAGGCAGAGGGGGACAGAAGCTGGCTGAATGGACACAGGGAATACAGGATGGAGAGGAGGAGTGTGTTGTCTCATTAGGGGGAGAGCAACTAGGAGTACATAGCAAGGTGTATATAAATTTTGTATGAGAGACTGACTCAATTTGTAAACTTTGGCTTAAAGCACAATTTAAAAAAAGAAAAAAAAAAAAAGGTTGGGAGTTTGAACCCACCAGTCGTGCCAAAGGAGAAAGATGTGGCAATCTGGTTCCATAAAGATCGCAGCCTGGGAAACCCTATGGGGCAGTTCTATTCTGTCCTATAGACTGGCTATGAGCTGAAATCGACTTGACAGCAAGG
Organism: Loxodonta africana; assembly: GCF_030014295.1. NCBI lineage: Eukaryota > Metazoa > Chordata > Mammalia > Proboscidea > Elephantidae > Loxodonta > Loxodonta africana. Next base: position 221,819,270 of record NC_087343.1, read on the forward strand.
TGTTTGGTTTGGTGTGTAGCTGTGGATGTAACCCTATCTGGGAACAGGAGTTTCTTTGTTATGTTAGTGAGGCCATATCAGTGTAGGGTGTGTCTTAAACCAATCACTTCTGAATTATAAAAAGTGCAGACTAGGCACAGAAGTAAGGCACTACAGATGAAGGAGAACAGATGTCACACCACATGAAGATTGCCAAAGAACTGAGGATCAGAAGCTGACGAGAGACAAGGATCCCCTGCCCACCAATAAAGATCCTTTCCCTAGAGCTGATGTCCTGAATTTGGGCTTTTAGCCCCTAAAATGTGGGAAAATAAATTTCTGTTTGTTAAAGCCACCCATTTATGGTATTTCTGTTACAGCAGCACCGAGAAGCTAAGACAGGAATACATACTAACATTTCTGAAACAAATTCAGGACTACAAAGCTCCTTAGCCTCTCCTGTCTGACATCTATATCTCATTTCTCCCAAGCTAAAATTCTCGTTTTACCTGGGCAGCTTTAAAAACTACCAATTTTGCAGCCTCACCCAAACTAACTGAATGATAACCTCAGGGGAGGAGGCCAGGCATGGGTCATTTGTTTAAGGATCTCCAGGTCATTCTAAAGAAAGCCCAGGAAGAGGGAGTAGTCACCAGCGTCGAAGACTGCTGAGGGGTTGAGTAAGAAAGAAGATTGAGAAATGTCTACGTAGCCTGTCAATTTGTAGGTGGAGTTTTGCAGGGTAAGGAGTGAGCCTGGGAGGAGGAAGTTAAGATCGTGAATGCAGGCAGCACTTTCAAGAAGTGTGGTTATAAAGGGAAGGGAGATAGAGGGCAGTATCTACCCCACCTCCTTGCAGAAGTGTAGGGGCAAGAGAAGCTCTTGTTTTAAGAGAAGAGGGAATTTTAAGCATGTTTGTAAGTTGCTGAGATGTAGCCAGGAGGCCGGCAGAAGAAAGTTTCAGGAGAAAGCAGAGAGGGATTGATAAGCTCCCACTGGGGATCAGGCAGCTGGGGAGGTACCTGGGTAGGAGGAAGAGGAAAGATGTCCTTGGATCTTGTCTGCCAACTCAAGAGTAAGGGCCAGATCCTATTTAGCCTTTTGCTGCCAGTGGCTGACACAGTGCCTGATACATGAAAACCCATTGCCTTCAAATCCATTCTGACTCATAGCAACTCTATAGGCCAGAGTAGAACTGCTGCATAGGGTTTCCAAGGAGCGGCTGGTGGATTCGAACTGCCAACCTTTTGGTTAGCAGCCGAGCTCTTAACTACTGCACCACCAGGGATCCATTGATACATAAAAAGGACTCAATAATTACATGTTAAAAGTGACTCAAAGACGCAAATGTAGAAACCAAAGAAAGATAGTGCAAAATTCAAAACCAAACCAAACCCATTGCTGTTGACTCATTAAAAAAAAAAAAGCCCACTGCTGTCAAGTCGATTCCAACTCATAGCGACCCTATAGGACAGAGTAGAAATTCCCCATAGAGTTTCCAAGGAGCGCCAGGCAGATTTGAACTGCCAGCCTTTTGGTTAGCAGCCGTAGCACTTAATCACTACGCCACCAGGATTTCCACAGTGACCCTTTAACACAGAATAGAACTGCCAGGTTTTCCAAGGAGGGGCTGGTAGATTCGAACTGCTGACCCTTTTGGTTAGCAGCCAAACACAAACATGGGTTCTCAAATTTGTAGTCTGATCCTTTTAGGAAGTCCTTTAGGTCAAAATTATTTTCATGACAATTCTTGTCTTTCTTACTCAACCTCTCAGCAGCATTCCACACTGGTGACTACTCCCTCTTCCTGGGCTTAGGGTTCTCTAGAGAAACAGAACCAGTGAGTATACGTGTGTGTGTGTGTGTGTGTGTGTGTGTGTGTACATATATGTATATATAAAGAGATTTATTTTAAGGAATTGGCTCATGCAATGCCTGGGGATGGGGGTTGGGGGTAGGGGGACTGGCAAGTCCAAAATCTTTAGGTCAGGCAAGGGGAGAAGTCCCAGGCGATGCAAACAGTTAAGTATTTGACTTCTAACCAAAAGGTTGGTAGCTCAAACCTACCCAGAGGTGCCTGAGAAGAAAGGCCTGGGGATCTGCTCCTGAAACATCACAGTCTTGCAAACCCTATGGACCACAGTAATATTCTGCAACACATGGGGTTGCCATGAGTCACACTCCTCCACAACTGTTTTTGTTTTGTTGTGGTTGTTTTTGGCCAGGGGAAGAGTGAAGGAGTTTTGGCAAAATGCCCATTTATAGTCCGAAGGCAGAACACACCCTAGGAAAACTCCCTTTTTGCTCTTAAGGCCTTCATCCTGTTTGGATGAGGTCCAGCCACAGTATGGAGGGTAATCGGCTTTACCTAAGGCCAACCCATGTAATCACGTGTAACCAAGGTCGTCCCTGATTTACCATGTATTCTAGTTATGGCGAACCTCACTTATGACCATCCTTTTCCTTTTTCTCGTACATCTCACCCTTTGTAATATGTACTACGTGCAACGTTGCAGTGTGTAATTTGCCAGTGTTGTCCTCAGATGTTCAATTTTGTGATTTACTGTTCAAAACACAGCCGTATAGATTTATACTTCTCAACTAAATCAGGGGCTTCCGTTGCTTGAAGACATGGACCCAAATGATGATCACTTTGCTAAAGTTGATAGGCACATTCGGGATGCAGTGAGGTGTTACCACGAAATATATGAAGACAGACACGGACCATAGAGACAACTCTCACCAATTTCCTGACTAGAAGCACCAGCCTCCCTCCCAGGGATAATCCAGATGATCCAGAACCTTCTGGAGTTATTACGGCAACTGGCAAAACATCAGTGTCATCCAACTCTCCTTCATCGTTGGAGTAAATGTGTTTATTTTTTAATATATGTATTAAAACATATCTTTAAGTTTCTATGTAATGTTTCCAAACCCCAAAGACAAATAAGGATTGGATTTATAAAGATACTGATAATAAAAAAAGGCAATAATAATGACAACTTAAAAAAAGAGGTATTTGACTTATGTCCGAACTGACTTATGATGGAAAGAGGTATTTGACTTACGTCAAATGGTGGAGTCGTCAGAATGGAACTGTCAGAGACCACCTATCCTTCATAACAGAGTCTAGACTAGTGTCCACCCAAACAACTGGGCTCCATAGCCTAGTCAAGTTGACACATAAAATTATCACAATACTGAACTGTTATTTGCCTTTTTTTCACTCAGTCTCCCATGAGTGTTGGGTGGAAATTTCTAGAAGCTTCATGGCACGTGATATCCTAACAGGCTAAAGGCAGAGGCAGCTATGATAAGCCAGCTGTTGTCTAAGCCAGACATTAAAGAGATTTGAAAAATGTAAAAGAATGCCATCCTTCTGATTTTTTTGAAAATAGTTTTTTTTGTTTTTAATAAAAAGGTTATTTATGATGCTGTGTAATAGGTTTATGCTGTTATTTTTAAGGAACCATTACATGTTGTTAAAACTTCTCAGTTTTAATTTCCAATTTAGTAAATGTTAATATATGTGGCCCACTCAAATAAAAGCTCTTTGGGGTCCTCAAAAGCTTTTCAGAGTGTAAAGGGGTCCTGAGACCAAAAAGTTTGAGAACTGCTGGTGTAAAAGGAACCAGAGCTAGCTGGATGAGCCAGCGAGCATCAGTGTAGCACAATAGTGACAACGTTCTGGCAGACACGTTACTGAAAGGAATTGTTGGTTAGTTCTTTGGGCTGGAGAGTGAGACCCTTCTTCACCCTCACTGCCCAGGGAGATGCTTAATGACAATGCTTGCCCTTTCCAAAGTGGGGGGAAGGGAACCCCACAACCAGTTGCTGTCCAGTCGATTCCCATGTGGGGCAACCCCACTTGAGTCAGAGTAGAGTTGTTCTCCATAGGGTTTTCAGTGGCCATGACCTTTCAAAAATAGGTCAGCAGGACCAGGCCTTTCTTCTGAGGTACCTCTGGGTAGTCTCAAACCACCAACCTTTTAGTTAGTAGCTGAGTGCTTAACCATTTGCCCTACCCAGGGATTCCTTCCAAGGAGGGAGGACTCATCTAATTCTACGGCTTTTGTTTCTTTGAGTGGATCTAGAAGGTCTGCAGCTGGAAAGAAAGGTGCTCAGAGACCTGTAGGAAGAAGGAGGAGGCCATGGGTGCAGTGAGGGAGGACAGGGAAGTCTGAAGGGGATACTGGGAAAGGGCTATGGGTTATGGTAGGCTTCACCTTTTCTTTCTCTCCCCTGTGTTGTTCACCAACATTTTGGGAAGTAGATTCTCTCTTGGGGAAGGCCTCAAGGTTGCTATGATATAAAACCAACATGGCCCCATGAGAGGACCACCACATATGGTTTCCATTAAAATACCCCAAATTCAGCCATCACCATAGTCTTAAGTAGGAATCAAGAACTTGCAGACCATTCATAAAAAGAGAGATGGCCAAGGAGATAGTCACAAAATGTTGTCACTTCCACTTGTATTATTTTCTGACGAGAGAGCTCTGCCATCCATTAAAACTGCACGAGACCCTGGCTGGCTACATCTTAAGCATCCATTTACCCATAACCTAAATTATTCTTTTTAAAACAAAAAACTCAGGAACCATTTCGCTAGTTGGAGTCAGAGGTTTCACGAAGTACAAACCTAATTTTAATTAGACTTGGTTTCCAAAAATTTCCCTTGTGTTTTTTAATTACGAGAGAGAGCAAATATCTTTAATGTTGAACTTATGTCATGTAGCTCCTATGTCAATGTCTTTAATAAATTCCATGTGCTTTTTACAAGGGTTGTTTTCTTCACAGAGCTCTCTGACTTTTTGAACCTGTCAGGACTGGACAGTAAGGAATATAAACAATCATTCAAAAAAAAAAAAAAATCACACTTCCTCTACAACCTTGAATTTGAAATATGAATATATGAATGTAATAGCTCTAAAATAACTATGCAGATTTATGTGAAATATCAATTTAGATTATATCATGGGGCCTAACTAGGCCTTTCTTTGTGCTGGTGGGGATTTTGTTATAAAGTTGGGAGATAGTTTGGGGAGAATATAATTTCTAGTTAAAGTCATCTAAAAATCAATACTGCTGAAGGTCCCTGACATAAGGATCCCTCCAGAGCTAGATGGGTTTCTAAAATTGGGAAGACAGGAATAAATATCAAATCTTCAGTAGAAGTGGATAGAAATTGCAGCCAGGAGTCAGGCTAAGTTTCTACCTCCCCACTGTTTGAAGACAGTCTTGTTTGTTTTTAAAACAGCTAACATAATTCAGCTGGAGGAGGCAGAAAGCTTTTTCCCACTCCTTGTTTCAGTAGAAATCGATGGACGTTGGCTTGTATAATCGTCCCCCCTGCGTTTAGTACCTAAAATAAAATAACCCTCATGGCTTGCATTACTGAAGGTATTTCTGCCGGCTTGGTGTCTAAGGCTGAACAAGTATTAATTAGATAATCCGCGGAGAGCTGGCTGGGAAGAGAACAGGAGACTGGCAGCGGAGTAGACTCTGGGCCCTGATTCTGGGTGGAGATAGTAATTTACTAGGTGTACTAACGGGAGACCCGGGGGAGGCGACAGCAGCTCTGGCAGCATCTGCAGCACGCACACTCCAGGCTCGAGGCCAGCTGCGGGACGCCACTTCGCCAGCGGGTAACTGTGGCAAGGGGAGAGGTTCCCGCAGACAGCGAGCTGCAAAGGGCCACCCCATGACTTCTAGGAGGAAATCACCAAAGGGAAGTGAAGGCTCACCCTTTGACCCTCCCAGCCTCCACTGAGATCTCTTAAAGATCACTCAGGGAATGAGGAAGGGGAAACTGGCAGGCGAGGAGGTGGTCCTCAGACGGGACGTGATCCGGACCACGCGTGGGCCCAAGGGAGATAGCGGGTGTACTTGGCAAGCGGAGGCACAGGATCCTGGCCCGTGTGATGCTCGTAGCTTGTACTATTCCTTCCTCTCCTCTCTGACCCCCAAGTCACCCTGGCAGCCCCTGCCGCTGCCGGGCCAGAGAACACCGGCGGGGCCCCCTTTCGCGCGGGGCCAGGGGGTGCTTCAGGCCCTCTCTGCCCTGCCCCTTTAAGGGTTCCCGAAACTTTCCCCCCTGGTAGCTGCGAAGGCTCGTCACATCCGTTGGCCGTGGCCGCCGGGGCACGTTCCGAGGAATTTCGGGACTCGAGTTTCCCGGGGAAAAGGAGCGCCGTGAGGCCAAACAGAGTGGGCAGCAGCGGCTCCGGGCACTCTCTGGTGGGCCCCACGGCCCGCCTTGACCTTGGCCGCGGGGGAGGAGCCAGGCTCCTGCGGGGCGGCCCGCGCCCGCCAGAGGGGGCAGCGGCAGAGAACTTGCTCAACTTGGCCGCGCGGGCTGGGGAGGGCTCGGCACCTCCTCCTCATCGCCTAGATCCTCCCCTTCTCGAGATCCTCCTCCTCCTTCTCCTCCTCCCAGCCTCGTCCCCCGCTCCACCGCCGCCCGCTGGCCCTGTGTGCGCCCAGCCTGCAGCCCCGCAACGCCCGGCAAGTCGCGGAGCCGCCGCCGCGGACGGGACGGGCCGGGCCGCGCACCCCCCGGGCCCCGGCGCTGGCATGGGCGCGCTGGCCCCGGCGCTGCTGCTGCCGCTGCTGGCCCAGTGGCTCCTGCGAGCGGCTCCGGCGCTGGCCCCGGCGCCCTTCACGTTGCCCCTGCGGGTGGCCGCGGCCGTGCCCCCCGGGGCTTCACCCACCCCCGGGGCCAGGGCCGCCTCCGCGCCCCCCGCCGCGCCCCGGGCAGACGGCCTGGCGCTCGCCCTGGAGCCCGCCGCGGGCGCGGCCAACTTCTTAGCCATGGTGGACAACCTGCAGGGGGACTCCGGCCGCGGCTACTACCTGGAGATGCTACTCGGGACACCTCCGCAGAAGGTAGGTCGCTGGGCGCTCGCCCGCGCGGCGGGTTCCAGATCCGCACCGCGCCGCCCCCGCCGTGTCCCGGCAGCAGCCGCGGGCTGTTTAGGGGCGCTTGGGGGCGCCCGGGGATGTGTTCGCGCGCCTTAGCTGCGCCCCCAAAAGCAACCAACTCCGGTCCCCCGGAGGAGAGAGAGGAGAATGCAAAGGGGATCCGGGGAACCGGGCGAGGGGAGTGAAGGGTGCTCGCTCTTGGGAACTTGGAGTGGTGCCAGCCCCTGCCTGGGGCGTAGCCAGGAGGCGCGTGCGAGTGTTGAAGAACTTGTGAGCTCCCCTCCCCCAAGCCCCTCCACGAGGCTGGACGCGGGAGGACACCGGTAACTTGCTCCTAACGCGATTTCCTCTTGTTAAGCGACACCTCCTTCCAGGGAGGAGGAGGTGCCCGGCCCTTGGGCGAGATGCTGCTATTACTGGGGAAAATCACCTTGTGTTGATACCCCCCCCACCATGCTGTCTCATTGCTAAAGAGGCTTGTGGCCAACATGAGGGATTTTTACTTGAGCTCAGCTGAAAGCTGCACTGTTCCGAAGTGGCTGGCTCCCGGGTCGCCACAGAGGGGAGCGACGTTGCCTCCGCGCCCCTTTGCTTTCTCGGAATTGGTTTGTCAGCTTCCTTTTAGTTCGCGCGGATGCCCAGCCTCTCTGCACCGAGCGCTGCGTCTACACACGTGTGCGGGGGAAGTATTAAATGCCATAAACCTGCTGGAAAAAAATACGGGCTGAGCTAGGCTGCAAGGGACCAAGTCCTAATGACAATCTGATACTGAATATTCACTCTGAGTAAATTCAGTCAACTTTCTTTTTTCTCTCGTTCAGATTTTCATGCATTGGGGCTTTTTGTAACAAGAAACTCCTGTCCTCAGGCACGGTGATCTTCAAACAAACAAAACCCCGGAGTTGTTCTTGCCCCCTCATCCTTTCAAGCTACCTAGTATGAGTGTGATTTGAAGTTTTTTTTTATCAATTGAATATATTGTGTGAAGATACTTTATTTTTAACCTTGTCATTTGGGTTTTTTTGGGGGGGGGAGGTTATAATTCAGCTATGATCCCGCCATAAATAGAACGTACTCATTACTTTTGTATAATTCTGAAGTTATTCAAGGCTTTTCTTAAGAGGAAAGGGATGCCATGCTAATTCTTAGAAAAAAAAAAAAAAGAAAAACTCTACCAAATAACTTCTACAGTGACTTAATTATTTTCCTTTAAAAAAATCGACTTCAAAAGGGTATTCTGCTCAAAACTTTGATTCTAGTTGCCCTTCATCAAAGTCATGGGAATACATGTGACCGAACTTGGCCGTCTTCAAGGATGGGGGGTGGCTGGAGGGTGTTGTGGGGGCGGAGGTGTGGGAATGACAGTCAGCTGAGGAGGCTTAACTTGACCAGAAGCTGGTCAAGTAACCAGGTCCTGTAACAACCACCACGTGAAAACATGTGCTATGGGCAGGGACCTTGTAACTCTTACATTTTGCAAGATAGTGAGCACGAACCTCTTTTGGCATCCACTGATAATCTTTTGGGACATTTGGGAAATGTGTGTCTTGATAAAGAGCCCCGGTGGTGCAGTGGTTACGCACTCAGCTGCTAACGAAAGGTGGGCAGTTGGAACCCACCAGCCAGTCCTTGTAAAGATGTGGCTGTTGACTTGGAAACCCTATGGGGTGGTTCTGTTCTGTCCTAGGGGGTCTGTATGAGTCAGAATCAATTTGACAGCAGTGTGTTTGGTGGGTTTTGGTGTCTTGACAAAATAAAAAACAAAAAAACGCTCAAGTTGATTTTCAAGTGGAAGTAAATTCTCTCTACTAAAGCCGATTTTGACTTTAGTTTGGGTGCTGTTATAAAAGGAGCCCTCTGCCCCTGCCTCCAGAGGAAAAGGGAAGGGGGAAAAAATCCTCAGAAAAGACTAAAAAATACTTCTTTGGGGCTCTCAAGAAAAGTATTAAACAAGCCAATGATCTTTATTTTAAAATGGTGAGATTTAATTAACAGGACTGTACTGAGCACCGTGCTTATGTCTTTACCTTGGCCAAGAAGTAGTTCTTTCAAGGTTATTTCTCAGCTCAACATGATGGTGTTTCCAGGGAGGCAGTTTTTACAATCCAGACTAGATTTTTGCATTCTGCATTCGATGGGGAGAGGGGCATTCTGTACCTCCCTCCCGGCTTGATTTAGCGATAAGCTGCTTTATAGCCAAATCCACCTGTGTCGTCTTTTCCAAATGCCTGATGTAAACTCCTGGGCGTTAGTGCCTCGTGCGTTAGGATGCATGGCTTGGCTGTCTCCCCTGCAAGATCTCTGACCACCAGCAGGACTTCTCAGCAGGCTGGAGAGGGCAGCAGCCATGTGACTTCGGAGCCTGGAGTGAGTGTTCCCGCTCTATTAGTGCCCAAGGATCAGGCATTTATTCTCTGCTGATGCTCCGAAGCCTCAAATAAAATTGTTTTGGTGGAAAAAAAAATGGAATTGTAAATTCAAGCAATAAATAACCAAGAAATTTTCAAGAAATAAATAAGAATAATTGATAGAAACCCTGGTGGTGCAACGGTTAAGCACTCCGCTACTAACCGAAAGTTCTGAGGTTCTAACCCACCAGCTGCTCAGTGGGAGGAAAAAACCTGGTGATCTGCTCCTGTCAGGATTACAGCTTAGATTATTCACAGTAGCAAAAAGATGGAGACAACCGGAGTGCCCATCAACAGACGAATGGATAAGCCAACTATGGTACATACACAATGGAATGCTACTCAATGATAAAGAACGATGATGAATCTGTGAAACATCTCACAACGTGGATGACCTGCAGGGCATTATGCTGAGTGAAATAAGTCAATCACCAAAGGACGAATACTGTTGAGACCACTATAAAAACTCATGAAAAGGTTTACACACAGAAAGAAACAATCCTTGATGGTTATAGGGGAGGGGAGGTATGGGGAGGAAAAAACACTACCTAGACAGTAGATAAGTAGTTAGCTTTGGTGAAGGGTAAGACAGTGTACAATACTGGGGAAGCCAGCACAGCTGGGCCAAGGCGAGGCTCATAGGTACATGCAGACTCCCTTAGGGACTAAGTTACTGGGCTGAGGGCTGGGAAGCATGGTCTCAGGGGAAATCCAGCTCAATTGACATAACATAGTTTATAAAGAAAATGTGCTACATCCTACTTTGGTGAGTAATGTCTGGGGTCTTAAAAGCTTGTGAGCAGCACAAGGGAAAGAATCCAAAGGACTAATAGACCACAAATAATGCAGCCTTAACCAGACTGAGTCCAGCACAACTAGTTGGTGCCCGGCTACTCCCACCGACTACTCTGACAGGGATCTCAGTAAAGGGTTCCGGACAGAGCTGGAGAAAAATGTAGAACGAAATTGAAACTCACATAAAAAGGCCAGACTTACAGGTCTAACAGAGACTGGAGAAACCCCAAAAGTAAGGCCCCTGGACACCCTTTTAACTTAGTACAGAAGTCACTTCTGAGGTTTACCCGTCAGCCAAAGATTAGACAGGCCCGTAAAACAAACAATAGCACGTATAGTTTAACCATGCATACGAGACTAAATGGGCATACCAGTCCATGGGCAAGGACGAGAAGGCAGGAGGGGGCAGGAAAGCTGGACGAATGGAAATAGGGAACCCAAGGTCAAGAAGAGGAGAGTGCTGACATGTCATGGGGTTGGCAACCAATGTCACAGAACAATATGTGTATTAATTGTTTAATGAGAAACTAATTTGCTCTGTAAACCTTCACCTAAAGCACAATAAAAAATAAGATAAAGGGCAGCTTAAAACAAAAAGATTACGGCTTAGGAAACCCTATGGGGCAGCTCTACTCTGTCCTGTAGGGTCGCTATGAGTTAGAATTGACTCAATGGCACACAACAACAATAGTCTATGAGGCGTTGGTGGTTTGGTGGTAGAATTCACGCCTTCCACACAGGAGACCTGGGTTCGATTTCCGGCCAGTGCACCTTTTGCGTGTTGCTGTGATGCTGTACAGGTTTTAATGGAGCTTCCACACTAAGATGGACTAGGAAGAAAGGCCTGGTGATCTGCTTCCAAAAAATCAGCCAGTGAATACCCTGTGGATCACAGTGGTCTGATTCCCAACCATCCTGCTGATGGCACAGGGCTGGGCGGTGTTGCATTCCGTTGTGCGTGGGGTCCCCGTGAGTTGGGGCCGACACCAAGGCAGCTGACAGTAGTCTGAGGGTTTCCCATGTGGCAAGCAGTGTGCTGTATATTCTATATGAGCGCGCTCCCGGAACCCCACAACCACCATCTGGTTCTTATCCCCATTTGGTGGATCGGGAAACTGAGGCTTGCAGTGTTTGAATGACTTCCTAAGGGCAACGGGGAAAGAAAGAGGGAAACCCAGAAATTGAACCCAAGCACTGGCCCCCAGAGCCCAAGGCCTGAATCACTAATTTCTTTTCTTTGGATTTGGGCCTCAAGCTCTCCTTTCTAGCCAGCGATCCCTGAACCTCACATGCCAGGGTGTTAGGGGCTTAATGTGTTACCACAACTGGACAGTCCCCCCACTCTCTACAGAAAAAAAACAAACCCATTGCTGTCGAGTTGATTCCAACTCATGGCAACCCCATGTGTTACATAGTAGGACTGTGCTCCGTAGGGTTTTCTTGGCTGTAATCTTTATGGAAGTAGATTGCCAGGCCTTTCTTCCACAGCACCACTGGGTGGGTTCGAACCCAACTTTAGGTTGATAGTCGAGCGCAAACCATTTGTGCTACCCAGGACCTCCACTTCCTGCAGTTCCGCCATCGGTCATTCTCCCTTTGTCCAGGGCAGTGCTTACACGCAACTTAACGAACAGTGGGGTCCAGGTACTCCACAGGAGAGAAACTGAGAGAGGAGACTCAGGAACCAAGGCCCCAGAGATCACGGCTCTCCTGTGGGAAAGCCAAGTGTTGCAAATGTGCTCGATCCCTGAATGCTTTCATCAAGGAGCGGGGACCCGTTATGCTACCTGGCAGCTCTGCGAGGAGTCCCAGGCGTCTGCCCAGCAGCCTGGGTGATATCCGCCGAATCCAGTGCCACGGGCAGGCAGGACCGTGTTGGCATGGAGATGAGCTCCGGGTTTTGTTCATGGAAACCATTGTGTGACTTCTTTCTGACGGTGGAGAACCAGCATCTGTTTGAACCATGCAATTTGGTCTTAATAATAATAATGGTGTTCTGAAGTGATTATAATTACAGCAATTTCCATTATTTAAAAAAAAAAAAAAGAACTTTTAGGCTAATGCAGTAAATCCATCTGAAGACTCTAGAAGGTCTACAGGTTATATATACCTGTAGCTGCTTCAAGAAGCCTTTTGGGGTTTCTGTTCAAAGAATTTCTGTCATCTTCACTACTAGGTAAGATGGACAGTCAAAGTGTTTTCATATTTAAACACTTGAATGTAAAGAGATGATAAATTATTTGGGGGATCATGTCATAGTGGTTAAAAGCCACGGCTGCTGACCAAAAGGTCGGCTGTTCGAATCCCCCAGGCACTTCTTGGAAACCCTTTGGGGCAGTTCTCCTCTGCCCTGTAGGGTTGCTCTGAGAAGGAGTTGACTTGACAGCAACGGGTTTGGTTTTTTTGTTTTTATTTTAATCACAACACATTTGCTTGATCATCAGCCTATTAGTACACCATTATTTGAAAGGCCGGGTTGAAAATACATATCAAACCTGTACAGTTTAGAAGTTTGGTATTTTTCAGAATAAGCCATCTAGTTGTGCCAAATAACAGACTGAGAAAGGAAAGGCGGTGACGGCAAGAAGTAATTTGGTGGAACAAATGGAGCTGGCAAACTATTAAGGACAATGAGAAAAGGAAAGAGTACTTGGGGTCAAAGAGCAAGGAAGTCAAAGCTGGTTTCCCACTAGCTCCTTTAGAGAAAGAATTCAACCTCAAAGGCCGTAGTACAGAGAGGAAACTACATAGGGGCTCAAAACAACATAGGGGACAGAGGCCTGAGAAAATAGTTAATAACCAGAATAACCCTTTGTTGTTGGCTGCCGTTGAGTAGGTCCCCAACTCATGGTGACCCCGTGTACAACAGAACAAAGTGCTGCCCAGATGGGTAGCACATCAGACCACTGTGATCCCTAGTTTTCACTGACTGGTTTTTGGAAGATCACCAGGCCTATCTTCCACCTTATTGGAAGCCCTGCTAAAACCTGTTTAGCATCACCCCACTGATAGATGGGTGGTGACTGCGCATGAGGTGCGTTGGAATTAAACCTGGGTCTCCTGCATGGAGGGTGAGAGTTCTACCACCGAGCTACCCTTTATTGCTTGCTTATTGGGTGTTGGACACCATGCTATGTGTGTTGCATAGGTCACCTCATTTAATCTTCACAATTATTTATGAACTGCGTGCAGTTATTGGATGCAGTTTTCAGATGGGGAGACTGAGACTTGGGGAGGCCAAGTAATTTGTGCAGGGCCACCCGGGTGAGTGGCAGAGCTGGGCATCGATCCATATCTAGCCACCCAGTTCCAAAGTCAGAGCTCTTCCCCGCTGTTCTGTGTGGTGCCGCCATTTTATTTACGGTGTTCTGGAGGGATTTTCCACTGCACGTCTGTCAGTTTGTCATGCTCTGAGGGTTTGCGTGTTGCTGTGATGCTGGCTGCTCTACTACCGGTATTTGAAATACCAGCGGGGTCACCATAACGGACAGATTCAGCAGAGCTTCCAGACTAAGACAGCAATTTTTGCTGTAATTTTTGTAGAGTTTCTATTAATTATAACAGTATCTAACAGTAACCTTTTTCGAAGAGCCATCTTCATGAATCTGTGAGGATTTGGGGTTGTGTAGTAGCGTCCTGATGGGGATCTGGACTCTGGTAGTGATATGCACGTGTGACCAGGGAGGGGACGAGTGATGAGTCTCCCCGCGCATCCCTTCCCACATCCCTTGGTGATTTTTTAAGTTCAATCTGAGTTTATCATTCTATGGATTTTTAAAAACTACCCCACCTTTTAACCGCCACCGATTTTCGTTTGGAGTTAAATTTTAATTTTCATTAAAGGCTGTAAACAAATGGTGGTTTGGGGGCCAAGGCAATGTGCGGAGGGGACTTGGTGGGAGAGCCAGGAGGAGAGGATTATGTCTCTACTTGATTTCCGGGTTGGTTTCCCCACTAGTGGGTAATTGCTAAAAAACGTTAAATGTCTCTTGTCACGTTGCACTAATTGTAGAATTGCAGAATTATTGTGTAAAATGGGGAAAATCTACCCAACTTTTGCAAGCTCAGAACAACAGTATGTAATCACCTATGGCTAGTGAATACCCACGTTGGCAACTACGCAGGATAGAAAAGCCTGGGCATTTCATGTTTTAAAGGCTTTATAAGGCATCTCTCGCCCCCTTTGGGATCGGGATATATTTGATCTGAAATAAACATCTTTATCCCACAAGACCTTCTTCCCTCCACGTCCAGCCTTTTCCTGGATTCTGTCTGATTTCCTTTGTTACAGGTAGGCTTGCTTAACCTCCTCTGGGGTATTAAGATAACAGCTGCTGTTGAGTCAGTTCCAACTCATGGCAACCCCAAGTGCGTCAGAGTAGAACTGTGTTCCATAGAGCTTTCAGTGGCTCACTTTTTGGAAGTAGATTGCCAGGCTTTTCTTCTGAGGTGCATCTGGTGGACTTGAACCTCCAACCTTTCAGTTAGCAGCTGAGCGTGTTAACTATTTACACTACTCAGGTACCCTGGGTTATGTTCCCTGTTTCCCCCTACAATGATTGCTGATCCTTCTCGCCAAAAACCAAAAAGTAAGGATAAGGTCAGCTATTACAACTAGTTGTGATAGTTAGGCTAGTGTTATTACTCGTATTACCACTGTGACTAGTAGTTGTTGTATTAGGCGCCACGGAGTTGGCTTGGACTCACAGTGACCCTGTGTACAACAGAACCAAACGTTGCCCAGTCCTGCGCCATCCTCGCAACCATTGCTGTGTTTGAGCCAATTGCTGGAGCCACTGTGTCAATGGACCTTACTGGGGGTTTCCCTCTTTTTTGCTGACCCTCTGCTTTACCAAGCATGATGTCCTTCTCCAGGGACTTGTCCTCCTGATAATGTGTCCAGAATAAGTAAGAAAAAGTCTCACCATCCTCGCTTCTAAGGAACATTCTGACTGTACTTCTTCCAAGACTGATTTGTTCATTCTTCTGGTAGTCCATGGTATATTCAATATTCTTTGCCAACACTACAATTCGAATGTGTCAGTTCTTCTTCAGTCTTCCTTTTTTATTATCCAGCTTTCCCATGCATAATATGCATGGGCAATTGAAAATACCATCGCTTGGATCAGGCACACCTTAGTCATCAAAGTGTTTTATTTTTTTAATGACTAGTAGTAACAGCAGAAACTCTGGTGGCATAGTGGTTAAGAGCTACAGCTGCTGACCAAAAGGTTTGGCCGTTCGAATCCACCAGGCGCTCCTTGGAAACCATATGGGGCAGTTCTGCTCTGTCCTGTAGGGTCACTGTGAGTCAGAATTGACTCGGCAGCAATGGGTTAGTAGTAACAGTTAGCTGTTCTACTCATTGTGGGGTTACATGGATGTCATTGGACCAGGGAAGAGGGGTTAAGAGGCTGCAGTTTTCCCCTTTCCCATGGTGTGTGTCAGCATGTCTTGGGGTTTATTTCTTACCTCAGACACTGAATATAGCAGGACAAGCCTTTGACCCCTGGATTCAGGGTGTGAGTGTGCTCAGGAGTGATGGCTGTGGACTGCTGCCCGCCCCACGCGGAGCACAGCAGGCACATGGTGCTGGGTGGAGCTGCGTGATGGTGAGCGAGGTACCTCTCCGTCCAGCTGAAATGTCTCCTATTCCCACTAACAATGGGCCCTCTCCTTGGACTTGGCCCCCTTGCTGTCTGTCACAGATGCCTTCTCCAGGTCACTCTGCTGTGTTTGCCCAGCTTGGACACTCCTGTTTTCTTTATCCCTCCTCCCTTCCAAGGAGATAAGGGATGACATGGGCTGGGTGGAGATACTGGGACTCATTGTGTGTTAGCAACAATAGATACTCCCTGGGAAACAGAGCACACCTGTGCGGCAGGTGCCTCCCCCCCCCACCTCCCCCCATCCCTCCCTGGCTCCGTGACTCCTCTGGCTGTGAAGACACACTTGCAGAATTGGAGTGCATATGTGGATCAGATATTCTGGGCTGGTTTTCCTGGTGGCGTGGGAGTTCATGTGTGCAGCCTGGTTGGACCAACAGCTGTAACTTGACTCTGCTTTCTCTTCTCCTGTTTGATTTTTTGCCTATTGCTACCCAGTAAAGAATGGTTGCTTTTTTGCTCTTGGAATTCTCCAAGACAGAAAAGGAATCTTGGAGAGCTGACATTCACCGCATTAAGGACACAGAGCTGGTCGGTTTGGTTTTGAGGTAATGCTTGCTTCCCAGCGCGGGTCTCCGGTTTTTATTATCCGGCACGTCAAAACCTGTACATGGAAATACACACTCTGAGATCTGCCTTTTTAGGAAGACAAAGAGGACTGTCTGATGAGGAAAACGGTGGTGCACTGGGCCAGCGCGGTCATTCCAGGGTGCTATAAAGGGCCGGGGAAGCGTTCTTTCCGTTTCACACTAGACTGAGAATGGCAGGGAGGGAGAATTTATACCTCCCCCTCTGAGGAGAGTCCTCAAGCTCCAACTGCAGATCACAAGCCCCTCCACAACACTGCTCTAGAAGTGTTTTTTTGGTGTGTGTGGTGAAATATACATAACACAACATACTTCTCAGCAGTTTCTACAGGTACAATTCAATGGCATTGATTCCATTCTTCAAGTTGTGCAACCATCCACACTATCCTTTTTGAAATCATTCCAGCACCATTAGCTTAAACTCACTGTCCCCTAAGCAGAACCCCCCCATTCCCGCTCCCCCTGAACCAAACCAAACCCATTGCCGTGGAGCCGATTCTAACTCATAGTGACCCTATAGGACAGAGTAGAACTACCCCATAGGGTTTCCAAGGAATGGCTGATGGATTCAAGCTGCCAACCTTTTGGTCAGCAGCCGTAGCTCTTAACCACTATGCCAAAAACCCGAACCAAACCCATTGTCGTTGAGCCGATTCCGACTCACGGGGACCCCATAGGACAGAGTAGAACTGCCCCATAGGGTTTCCGAGGAGCGCCTGGTGGATTTGAACTGGCGGCCTTTTTGGTTAGCAGCCGTAGCTCTTAACCACTACACCACCAGGGTTTCCAACCACTACGCCAAGTAGATATAATTCCATTCAGGAATATGGGGTTCTTTGTTATGTTAATAAGGCCTTATTAGTGTCCAATCGCTTTTAAGTCATAAAAAGAGCAAGTTAGGTACAGAATAAGGAACTACAGATGAGGGGAGAGGGATGTCATACCACGTGAAGGATCCCCAAGGGATGGGGAACAGAAACTGAAAAGAGACGAGGACTTTCCTCCAGAGCCAACAGAGGGAGAGAGCCTTCCCGGAGAGCTGGTGCCCTGAATTCAGACTTCTAGCCTCCTAGACTGAGAGAATAAATTACTTTTCGTTAAAACCACCTGCTTGTGGTATTTCTGTCAGAGCACCACCAAGAGCGAAGATAGTGCAGGTGCTTCTACTTGCTCTGTAAGGGGCAGTGGATATTAGAAGTTGTTCCAGAACAAATTTCTGTTTTGACCTTTAGCAGGGCAGTGGTTATTTTTGCTAAGGCAAGAAAGAGATGTGATGATGCAGGGATACGTTTTACTCTCTGGAATAATCCTGCCTGGGGAAACCGTAGATGAGCCCCCAGTGTGGACAGCTCCCCCTTAAATTCTGTGTTCCCCCGCTGGAGAATATCTGTCTGTATCACCAGCGCCATGTCCCTTGGATGTCTGGAGACCATTTAAGCGGGACACCAACAAGAACTGGAAAATTGGCAGGGTAGGGAAGTGGAAGAGGGGCGGCTTTGTCATCCAGTCTTGGCCATAACAAAAAAGACCACAAGTGGGTGACTGTAAACATCAGGGACTGATTGTCTCACAGTTCTGGAATCTAGAAGTCTGAATTCAGGGCATCAGCAGGGCTGGGCTGTCTCTCTGTGGTCTCTAGGGAGGAGTCCTTCCTTGTTGGTTGCCCTGGGCATTTTTGGCATTTTTTGACTTGTTAGTGGGTCCTTATGTGGCATTTCCCCCTGCGTATATGTCTCTCTGTGTCTCTTCTCCCCTTTATAAGACACCACTCCAGAGGGATTGGGTTTAGGACCCACCCTACTCCAGTATGACCTCATGAACATAACAAAAGAAAACCCCTATTTCTAAACAGGGTCATATTTATAAAGTATGTTGTTGTTGTTAGGTGCCATCGAGTCAGTTCCGACTCAGCGACCCCATGTACAACAGAATGAAACACCACCCAGTCTTGCACCATCCTCTCAATCCTTGTTATGGTTGAGCCCACTGTTGTAGCCACCATGTCAGTCCATCTCGTTGAGGGTCATCGTCTTTTTTGCTGACTCTCTACCAAGCGTGATATGCTTCTCCAGGGACTGGCCCCTCCTGACAACATGTCCAAAGTTTGTGAGACAAAGTCTCATCATCCTTACTTCTAAGGAGCATTCTGGCTATACTTCTCCAAGACAGACTTGTTTGTTCCTCTGGCAGCCCAAGGTATATTTGATATTCTTCACCAACACAATAATTCAAATATGTCAGTTCTTCTTCAGTCTTCCTTACTCACTGTCTAGCTTTCACATGCATATGAGGCAATTGAAAATAAAGTATAGGAGTTAGAATTTCAACAGATATTTGGGGGGGACACAACTCAATCCATAACACCTGCCAAAACAGGTGGTCTACAAGCCTGTGTTCTAAAATACGGTAGGCCTTTCCTCAGAGTCTCCTTAGTCTTCATTTCATCAGGGTCTGGTGAGCCTGCGTTCCAGTGTCACAGCCCACAGCAGATTAGAAGCAAACGAGAAGAGGGCTGGGGTGTCCTTTACCAGTTACAAGCTGTGGGATGGTGGGCAGGCGCCTACCTTCTCTGCACCTCTGCCATCTCTCCACAAAAGGGTAAAGGTGCAACAACACTGGTTCCATGGTCCTCGTGAGAATTAAATGAGGTAAAACGTATTGTGACCTTAGTGCAGTGCGAGCCACATGGTGAGGGCTCAGTAAATCCTTTGCTTAGGAAATAAGCCAATTCCAGACTGCTAGTAAACACATGAGAAAACAAATAATACAAAATAAAATGAAGTAAACAAAACCTACAAGAACTAAACACCTGGCAACCCAGGGCTGTGTCTTCAAGGAACTTGAACCCTGTCCTCTCTCACTCCGAAGCCAGGGCACTGCCCCTCACCTTCTCTAGGGGTGGTGGGGATAGAGCTTTAACCCTGGGGGTGACGCATGGCCTAACTCAGCCATTCTCAACTGTCTTAGGCTGGGTTCTCGAGAGAACCAAAACCAGTGAAGTGTATAAATATACACGGAGAGAGATTTACGTCAAGGAAATGGCTCAGGCAGTTGTAGAGGCTGGAATGTCCCAAGTCCGTGGGTCAGGTTAAAGGCGTCTCCTGATTCATGCAGCTGCAGGGGCTGGCGAACCCAAGATCAGCAGGTCAGAGAGCAGGACTCTTGCTCACAGGCTGTGGAGACCAGTGAATCCCAGGATTGGTAGGCAAGACAGCAGGTAAGCTGCTAGCTCAAGTCCCAGAACTGGAGGCCAGACGAACAGGAGCCAGCTCAGGATTCAGAGCATGCCGATAGCCTGTGAGCCTTGCAAGAAAGCCCACGTATATATCAGATGCAGGCCACAGCCCCAAGGAAACTCCCTTTCAACTGATTGGCTGCTCTAAGCAGATCCCATCATGGAGGTGATCACATGACATCACATCTCATCATGGAAGTGATCACACCAGCATCATACTTAGACTCTTGTCTCTTTGTTTCACTAATGCCCTCTGTAGGGTAGGGTCCCCCAGAAGCAGACCCTGAGAGGAGGATGTGAGTGTGGGTGGTTTATTTGAGAGGTGATTTGTCCTGAAGGCAACTCCCAGGCTGTGCTTACTCGTCCACACTGTGGTCCTGCAGCTGGCCGGAAAAAGCCCTCAGGCTTGCCTTTGGAAGCTTTCCGGCCTGGTGCACAGCAACGGCAGGGCCAGGACAGAACTTGCTGCAGCCACTGGATCCCTTGTGCCTGGAACCATGCCTGACACAGCTAACACATTCACTAGATATTTGAAGGATGAAAGAACAAATAACTCTTTACCACTGAATATATTTGAGAACATCATTTTGTCCCAGGAATCACAAAACAGGGTTTCCAGACTCTTCTTTGAAATCCCAGCTTCCTCGCGTGATCTAGAATCCAGCTCATGAAAGCATCTGTGAGTCAGTCTGGAGTGTGCCTCTTGCTGCTGTGTTGTGCTTTGAACTTCTCCCAGAAGCTGAGGATATGATATGTAAGTACTGAGCGAGAGGAAATGGTTGGGGGTTAGGGGGTAAAGGGAGATCATGTTTGAGGTTAAAAACAACCACAAAGCCTCCTTTGAAAATGGAATGTTCTGAACATAAGAACTTTTGAAACCTTTGGAGTGGCTGGTGTCTTGACTTATTGAATAGTATTGCCACAAAGGCTACAGAACAAATAGAAAGTTCCTGATCCAGCCACACTTCCGTGTAGTCAGTACCTAAGTTTACCACAGGATAACTCTCATAGCTTGTGTAGACATAAGAATTTATTATGTAATTCTTGATTGTGTTATATGTAACGTCGATTCTTAAGTACATAAGATATCTCTATTGTCCTTTGATGAAGAAATACGTGTGCATTTTGGCACTAACCCTCTAGCATACAAGGGAGATTTCTATGATATCACCTGCTTGCTTCCGTCACCCAAATGAAGCATACAATGCCGATCTGACTGGTCAGGCTGGGTCGTGTTTGTAGAGGGTGGGGTCACTGCGTGCTCAAGGACACTCCCTGTCTTCCCTGTGCCTCTGAGCTGGTGCTTGCTTGTAGTCTGTTTGTCTCTGTTTCTATGGATACACACCTTGTCCTGGATTTCTGAACCATAAAGCTGGCCTGAAAATTGAACAATCCTAAAATTTGTGTTCAGGCACACAGAGAGGCAGGGACTCACTAAACCTCAAATTTAAGTCATAAGATCCAATTCAGCTTCCACAGGGTTCTCCATGGGGGCTACTGGGGCTTAGCACAGCCAGTGATACAGTGGTACACTGTTTGCTGTTCACTGTTGTTCCCTATGGCTGCGCTCACCTCAGCATCCCTGCCCAGTGGAGGAGTGATGGGGGCCGCAGGAGCTGGGCAGTCCTGTGCTAACAGCATCCCCTGGTGACCCTCAGAGTTTTGAAGCTATCTCTGTATTATCTTTTAGCTTCCGTTGATGCTGTTGACAAGCCTAATGCAATTGTGATTCCTTATTCTTTGTATATGAACTGTATATTTTCTCTCTGGAAATCAGGCTATCTTGGAATATTTTACCATTTTAGGATGATATGCCATGGTATGAGTCCTTTAAATTTATTTTGTTGGGTACTGGTGAGTTTTTTCACTCTGAAAATGCATGACCTTCAGCTCTGAGAAATTTTCTGGTGAATTTTTATTTTCTCTTTTTTTGACATCCTATTTTTTTATTATCCAGATGTTGGGCTTTCTAGTTTGGTTCTCTCCTATTTTCCATCTCTTTGACTTTTACTTGTACTCTCTGTATTCATTTCTGCCATCCTAATTTTAATTTCCAAAGGCACTTTCTTTTTCTCAGAGCATTCCTTTTCTTGTTGTACCTTATCCTTGTTTCAGAGGTGCGTATTTTCTTCTATTTCTCCGAGAAAATTGTGATTTTTTAAAAGTTTTCTTTCTGCTTCTTGCTTTTTCTTTGTCTCCTCTGAGTTTCGTTTTTCAGTGTACTCGTGGTCTCTGCCCTCATGCTAAAGGCTTTCCTCGAATATCTGGTGATTATTGGCCATCCCTTCATTCCTAAAAGAGGAGCATTAAAAGGGTGATTGTAAGTTCAGGGCTGTGCATCAGCAGAGTACAGAGTAAATTTTCATTATTTATATCAGTGTTTATAGGGTCGCTGTGAGTAAGCATCGACTCGATGGCAGTGGGCTTGGCGTTTTGTGGTTTAGTTACAGAAGACACGCAACCTGTGGCAGATGTTATAAATTGGGTGACAGAACTGGAGCACCTTCCCAACGCCCTTCTCTCTGGCCACTCTTCACTCTAGCTTCCTTTGTGGCTGAGAGTGGCTAAGTGACAAGTTATGCACAATGAAACCTAAAAGGAAGCCTCCCATGGGATTTCAGGGAAAGCTTATGCTTTCCAGATAAAAGTGACAGGCACGGCTGGGATTGCATTTCCCCCATCCTTCCTGCCCTTAATGAAAACACAAAGCCTGCAACAGGGACAGCCAACTTGTGACCTTAAGAGTTCAGGGGAATAGCAGAGATGTTGACACGGATGTCTTTGAAACATTGATCTAATACCAACTCTCTGTAGAGGCTTTTGTATATGGAAGAAAAATAAGTCCTTACTTGTTTAAGTGACTCTAAGTCTAGTTTTCTCTTACTTGTAGCCAAAAGCATTCTGAATGATGCAACGCTGTAACTTTTGGAGAGAAAAAATAGCATGAAGCAATAGATCATTCTTTTCATTTCACTAAGATTTCCAAAGAATAGTAGGACAGTCTAAAAGTCTATTTATTGTTATCTTTCTCAATGCTATTGGCCAGGTGCTTCATTCCAGTATATAAGATATGGACCTTGTTAAAGGGATCTAGACTTTGGTCATCACGAAATGGACCCCACTAAAGAGGACCACCTGGAGGAGGGATGTGACCTCACAAGTGGGAGTTTGTATGGCCTAGACCAGGAGTCAGCAGACTGTGCCGATTGGCCAAACCTGGCCCACTGCCTGTTTTTGTAAATGAAGACTTCGGAGAACGTAAAAAAAAAAAAAAACCATAGCCATGCTCATTTGTGTACACATTGTCTATGGCTGCTTCCACACTGTAACGGTAGCGTTGAGTTGTTGTGACAGAAACCATATGGCCCACAAAGCCTGAAATAGTTAACTGTCTGACCCCCTCATAGAAAAGTTGGCTGGCCTCTTGGCTAGACTGTCAGACAGTAAGGAATAAGGTGTAAGTAGTAAGTGACCAGAGCCCTAGTGACACAGTGGTTAAGAGCTTGGCTGCTAACCAAAAGGTCAGCAGTTCAAATCCACCAGCTGCACCTTGGAAACCCTATGGGGCCGTTCTATTCTGTCCTATAGGGTTGCTATAAGTCGGAACCGACTCAATGGTACCTAACAACAACAGTAAGCGGCCAGCTTGCTAGCAGAGGCTTTGCCCCATCAGGAAGTTGCAAGTGGGAGACACCTAGTGGTGGGGAAGGAGGAGGCAGGCACAATGGCTCTGAAGACCCTTTGATTACCCCACAAGAGAAAAGCTGAGCATGTGGACATCAGCCACATCCAGAATTACCAACTATGCCAGCCAGATAACGTTGCTACCTCTCGCCCCTCCATTCTTTCCATTTCAACCCTGGAGAAACCATCATCGTGAGCCAAGTGGGGAAATAAAGAATCCAACCTGGCCACCCCACCCACTGCAGGTCTCTGAGCCTAAATCTATTAAATTGGATGCCAGAGAGAATTTTCGATAGGATTGGACTTACAATACCTAAAAAGAAATTTATTATCAGAAAGCTGTGGGAAAAAGAGAGGCTGTGCCCAAGATCTAATCCAGGGCTGGGGAAGAACAATTCACAGAGCTTGTTTGAAGGCAGTTGTGTGAAAAGAGAACGTTCTGTTAAAACATTATCTCACCATACAAATGCTATGGAGGGGAGCTTAGAAGCATCTAGAAAAATTACACATATTTTTACTCTTTGACTCAGAGATCCACTTCGAGGAGTTTGTACGAAAGTTAAATTGGGAGAAATACGAAAAGGTATATTGACAAGGCTGCTCACTGTGGTGCTACTTGTAACAGCAAATGATCAGAAGGATCTCAAATGGCCATCAAAGGGGAGTTAGTTGGATATGGTACATCTACATCTATGTTGGCAAAGAATACTGAATATCCCATGGACTGCCAGAAGAACAAAGCAGTTTGTCTTGGAAGAAGTACAGCCAGAATGGTCCGTAGAATTGAGGATGGTAAGACTTCGTCTCATTTATTTTGGACATGTTATCAGGAGGGACCAGTGCCTGGGGAAGGATATCATGTTCAGTAAAGCAGAGGGTCAGCAAAAAGATTGAAGACCCCCAACAAAATGGACTGACACAGTGGCTGCAACAGTGGGCTCAAACATACCTACTGTTGGGAGCATGGCACAGGACCAGGCAATGTTTTGTTCTGTCGTACATGGGTTTGCTATGAGTTGACTCGACGGCACCCAACAACAACATATCTCCACCGTAGAGTACCATGCAGCTATAAATGAATGAGGAATATCTTTAAATACGGCAAGTAAAAAGTCAAGCTGGAGAAAAGAGAGTATAACATGTTACTGTCCATCTAAGAAAGGGGGATATAACACATGTGTTTCTTTTGAGAGATTGCCCAGGACAGAGATCTCCAAATTGGTGTATGAGTCTCCTAGAGCCCGTGTAACAGATTACTACAAACTGGGTGGCTTAAAACAACAGAAGTGTATTCTCTCACAGTTCTGGGGACTGGAAGTCTGAAATCAAGGTCTCAGCAGGGCCACGGTCCCTCTCAAGGTTCTAGGTAAGAGTCCTTCCTCGTCTCTTCCTGAATTCTGGTGGCTGCCAGCAGTCCTTGGTGTCCTTGGCTTGTGGTGGCATCATTCCAATTTCTGATTCCATCTTCACATGGCCTTCTTTCCTGTGTTTCCTCTATGTCTTTAAATTACCGTCCTTTTAAGACACCACCTAATCCTGTATATTGTTGTTGTTAGGTGCCATTGAATCAGTTCTGGCAATCCTACGTACAACTGAATGAAACACGGCCAGGTCTGGTGCCATCTTTATAATTTTTGCTGTGTTTCAACCCATTGTTGCAGCCACTGTGTCAATCCATCTCATCAGCAAAGGCCCCGTTTCCAAATAAGGTCACAATCTGAGATTCCAGATGGACGTGAATTTGAGAGGGACACTATTCAACTCATTAAAGTTGGGGTGTACCCATCTGCTGGTATACAAGATGGTCCATTGGGGTGTGAAAAAAAATATTAGGACTTGGGCTTTTTTTTTTTTTTTAACCCAAGATAATAAAAATAAAGCTTTACTAAGTTGTGGTATACAGATGGACGGGGTAGCCTGGTTTGGTCCGTTGGCTAGGTGGCCTGGTCCCTGATGACAGGGCCACATCGAGGGGGCCTTAACCTATGCTCTGTGAATACACCAGCCACTCCTATGAGTGTTCTGTGCCTACAGCCTGTTGCAGCCTTTTTCGTGCTTCAAAACATCATTGATCTGGTTTGTTTTAAAAAACAAGATCTCTAAAGATGCTCTTATTTCCCAGGAAGTCAAAGTTTCAGGTTTGCTGGCTTTTTATTGTGATGGCAAGTGGCGTACTGCTTAGCAGATATTAAACACACACACACACACACACACACACACACACTCAATTAAAACATGTCCCCTCAAGGTGATTAAAATTTTGTTTTGTTTTATTGTAAGAAATATGTATAATATAAAATTTGCCATTGTGACCATTTTTTCATGTAAATTTTTTAAAATTGTGCTTTAAGTGAAAGTTTACAGATCAGTCTGTCATACAAAAATTTATATACACTTTGCTATATACTCCTAGTTGCTCTCCCCCTAATGAGACAGCACACTCCTTCTCTCTACCCTGTATTCCCCGCGATCGTTCAACCAACTCCTGTCCCCCTCTACCTTTTCATCTCACCTCCAGACAGGAGCTGCCCACATAGTCTCATGTGTCTACTTGAGCCAAGAAGCTCACTCCTCACCAGAATCATTTTCTGTCTTACAATCCAGTTCAATCCGTGTCTGAAGAGTTAGCTTTGGGAATGGTTCCAGTCTTGGGCTGACAGAAAGCCTGGGGCCCATGACCTCCAGGGTCTCTCTAGTCTCAGTCAGACCATTAAGTCTGGTCTTTTTATGAGAATTTGAGATCTGCATCCCACTGCTCTCCTGATCCATCAGGGATTCTCTGCTGTGTTCCCTGCCAGCGTTGTGACCATTTTTAAGTGTATGATTCAGTGGTGTTCATTGCATTGACAATGTTGTGGGACTGTCACCACTCTTTCCAAAATTTTTCATCACCCCAAACAGAAACCCTGGACCCCGTAAGTAATAACTACCCTTCTCCCCTCCCCCAGGGCCTGGTAATCACTAGTCCACTTTCTATGTCTCTGCACTTGCCTGTTCTAGATAGTTCTTATAAGTGGGACCATACAATATTTGTCCTTTTGTGTCTGACTAATTTCATTCAGGATAATGCCTTCAAGGTTCATCCATACTGTGGCATGTATCATCAGAGCTTCATTTCTCTTCATCGCTGAGTAATATTCCATTGTATAGATAGACCACATTTTGTTTATCCATTCATCTGTTGATGGACGCTTGGGTTGTTTCCACCTTCAAGGTGACGTTTTAACATCAAGTGAGGAACCACTTTGTAAAAGAAACTCCTGCTATTGAGAGAGTCCTTTGAAGATGATACCTGTAAATACTTTCATTATTATTTGATTTTTATTTTTAAGAATGATGTAGCTCTGCTCCCTGTAAAAACTTGTACACCTTTAAGCCTGGAAACAGAATTTTCTGTTTAAAAATCTTCTAAAGAATTTCAGTTCTTGAAGAAAAAAATAAACTAGAGATAAATGATACTTTCTGGCTTGTTTGCTAAAGCCGCCAATTGAAATCAGGAAAGATGGGAATGTATTATTTATTATCCTCATTTTACAGATGGGAAACTGAGGCACAGAATGGTCACACTGCTAAGGTAATACAACTCATAAGGGACAGTGCCAGGATTTGAACCCAGGTGGGCCTGCCCTAGTGTGTGTGCTCTTAGCCTCTGTGGCACGCTGCCTCTTGTGTGTTCCATAAGTTTCATAATGTGCATGTGAATAGCCTATAAAAAAAAACTTTTTATATAGACAAATGTTGAGTACTCAAAAATATTTTTCTTGGGGGTGCAGTTTATCAGAAAATTTTTAAAGTCACTGGTCTTTCACAGTTCTGGAACCTTGTAAGAAATTAGGGCTTCATCTGATTAAAGAGAAACTATCCCTCAATTTTTTTTTTTTTTTATATCCCTCAATGAGCTGAGTCTACGTGGGCCAGTTCCTGGACTGTCACAGCACTCAGTAAATATTTATCCATTTGTTCATTCACCTGTCTCTTCCTGACATGTGGCCTTCCGGAGAATTCACCTCTTGCTTCTTTAATAAGCTCTTCTACCAATTTTTTTTTTTTTTCTACCAAAGCAGTCCCAGAACAGAATTTTACAATGTAAAGCTTTACCTAAACCGTAAGTATCAACTTCAGCAGTGCCTACGTATGGCGTAGTTTGCCCCTCTTTCCAGTTAGCCCACTGAATGGAATATTAACACCCCTCTCCCACCTTTTTTTTTTTTTTAATATACATGCAGTTTACAATTGGCTGCTAATCTAAAGGTTGGCAATTCAGACCCACTCAGCAGCTCACGGAAGAAGGACCTAGGAATCTGCTCCCATAAAGATTGCAGGAGCCAGGAAAACCCTATGGAGCAGTTCCACTCTGTGACACATGGTGTCATCATGAATTAGGTGCTGACTTAACAGCAGCTAACAACAACATCACAGAAATCATTGTCCTTGGGTGGTGCAAACAGTTAAGCACTCAACTGCTAACCGGAAGGTTGGTGATTTGAATCGACCCAGAGGCACCTTGGAAGAAAGGCCTGGCAGTCTCTGCTTCTGAAGGCACAGTTCTACTCTGGCACGTACGGAGTCGCCGTGAGTCATAATCTACTCTGTGGCAGCTAGTTTTTTTGTTTGTTTTTGGTATCGCAGAAATCATGGCGTCTGCTCAAGCCTTTTTCTACCTGTGGTGTTGTTCAGCTTGCTGTGTTCACTGCAGTCTCCTCTCACTCTGGATCTGAACGTTTGGTGGATACGTGCTCACTGCCCTACACCTGGTTCTCGGGTGGGGACCATGTTGTCAGCAGGGTCTCAGGGCCTTGTAGCTGCATTGGGCCCACCCAGCCCTCCTTCCCGTCCCCGTTCCTGATCAGTTTCTGACATGCATGTCTGTTCCAGCTCTGGCCTCTATCTGCATCTCACCCCACCTCGCTCAGCTTTCTCCTGCAAGGACATCCTGCGTCCCCTGCTGTTATGGACTGAATTGTGTCCCCCAAAAGATATGTTGAAGTCCTAACCCCTGTACCTGTGACCATGACCTTGTTTGGAAATACGGTCTTTGAGATATTATCAATTAACATGAGGTCATCCTGGAGTGCAGTGGGTTCTAATCCAATGCATGGTGTCCTAAAAAAGAGAAGACACACAGAGGGCTGACGGCCATGTAAAGACAGAGCAGAGATTGGAGTGACGTGTCTTCGGGTCAAGGAACACCAAGGATTGCCGGCCATCACCAGAAGCTAGGGGAGAGGCAAGGAACAGATTCTTCTTCAGGGCCTCTGAAGGAATTAACACAGCCAACACCCTGATTCAGACTCCTGGCCTTCAGAATTGAGGGAGAATAAATTTCTGTACTTACAAGCCACCCAGTGTGGGGTCCTATGTTACAGCAGCCCTAGAAAATTAAGACACCCGCCCTTCCTGTTCCATCACCGTCACTTCCAGACCATTTTATCTGACAGGGATGAGGAAAGGGAGGAAGGCCTTTGGAGGTAGAATTGTCCCTGTGCCTTCTGGACCATAAAAATATTTATCTTATTAAGTCTTTTTTTTTTTTTCTTTCTGTAAATGAATGCTGATAGAAACATACTGAGCATCCGCCGAGTGCCAGAAACCACTCAGGCCTTCTCACAATAAAGGCAGCTTTAAAAGAAACACGTTGATTAATAGAGTTAAGATGATTTGTTTTTCACGAATCAAGACCCAGCCACTTGGGGCGAAACTGTGACATGCAGGTGAATCAGAAAATTACAGCTTCTTTTTTTTTTTATAGCCAGTTACCCGGTGCTGAGGCCATCTCTGCTGCCTGCCCTTCAGAGCACTTGAAACAAAAAGGATTGGAATGTTTTGGACAAAACCTAGCCCTTAAAAGTCTGACGCTTTCAGCTGTGACTCTCACAGTCTCCGCTCTGTCTTGGCAGCTCATTGATCTCCAAATCTGGCAGCCTCCTCAGGGGAGAGAAGATTTAAGATGGAGCAGCCAGCTCCAATCTCCGTTTTACCCAGGAACCTGGAGGTGTCACGGTCACACAAGTTAGGCGCGTATTAACCATACATGGGTAGGCTGCGGGACTCTTGCACCTATAAATCAGAGTTTAGGAAATTGTGTGGTGAAGTGTTTGTTCAGAGTTGGCACTTATATGCTCTTGCCTGAAGAAAACCTATTTTGGCCGTGGAGGAGATAAAGTTTGAGTTAATTTGGACAGTTTCAAACAGTCATCAATTGTTTACAGATTGGCAAAACCAGCATTTCTTAGGATCATTGTCAATGATTAAAACTAAAACTTGGCTGTTTTAAAATTCAGGCAGATGTTAACAGTTGATGGTCATGTCTTGGACTTGTCAGGGTGCTAAAAAACTCATAGTAACCATATGGGACAGAGTGGAACTGCCTCCATAGGGTTTCCAAGACTGTAATCTTTATGGAAACAGGCGGTTACATCTTTCTCCTGAGGAGTGGCTGGTGGGTGCACCTTTTGGTTAGCAGCCAAGCACTTAACGACTGCACCACCAGGGCTCCTTAAAAAGTCTACCGTTTTTCCTTTTGGCTTTTGTATAATTTTCAGAAACTGTGAAGTCATGTAATAGTTATTACCATGCATTGTTTTTCAGAGGTCTTAGCGTCAGAGGATCAAGCTTGACCATAACCCAATGTTTGTTGTATATATCATGGTGTGGGTAATATTTCATTAACATGTACAGAAATTGATAGATGTTTGATTAGTGAATTGGTGGACAGTGATGGGAAGGCCAGATATAGACTTTAAATGGAACCCCGAAGCTGCAGAGATCCCTCAGTGGTGCAGACAGTTTGCCCTTGGCTATTAACCTAAAGGTTGGCAATTCCAACCCACCCAACAGCACTGCAGAAGAAAGACCTGGCAATCTGCTGTCATAAAGATTACAACCAAGAAAACCCTATGGAGGAATTCTACTCTGTAACACGTGGGGGTCACCATGAGTTGGAGTCAACTTGACAGCAGCGGGTTTTGGGCTTTTTGATTCTGAGCCCGGAGAACATCCTGAGAAGCTCCCAGCATGGGGAAGGCTCAGAAAATCACGTCACATAGCCAGCAGTTCACAGTATCTAGGAGAATTACTCTCCAGGTGAGGCACACCATGGGCTCTAGGGTAAGGAACTCTACCTGGCCTTAAATATTTGACCAACCGACAGGTGGTAAGGGAAATCGTTGCAATGGACAGGCATAGGTCTGCAGAATCAAAGCCAGCGTGTGCACTATTTAATAAACTGGAAGCTCTACAACAGGCACTAAGTTCTTGTTCGTCATTTCATCCCCAGGTAGTGGTGTAGCACCTGGCACTGTGTAACCAGTTGTCACGGAGTTGACCTTGACTCTCGGCGGCTTTATGTGTGTCAGAGTAGAATTATGCTCTGTAGGGTTTCCAATGGCTGATTTATTGAAAGTAGATCCCAGGCGCCTCTGTGTGGACTTGAACCTCCAACCTTTCATTTAGAAGTCAAGCATGTAATCTGTTTGCGTGACCCAGGGGCTCAAGGCGCAGGGCAAGTACGTAATAAATACGTGTTGAATTAAACTGAGAATGGAAGAACATGCTAAAGGGGATGCCCTGAAATTGTAACATGTTAGGGTTTCCCAACACTAAGGAATCCAGCAGAAACTCGGCCACCTCTTGGGGTGGCTGTAGATGGCAGTCCCACGGTATTAGGAGGTTGGACTGATTCAGTGGTCCCCAGATCTGGCTGATCGTCATGATCACCTATAGACCTTGTTAAAAATATAGATTCCAGGCTCCCTTCTCTGGGATTGAAGAGTCCGTGTTTTTGTAGGGTCGCAGTGATTTGGAACTGACTCAAGAACAATCCGTTTAGTTTTTGTTTGGTTAAGATTATTCTGATGAATCACCAAGAAAAAATGGTGACCCCTAAGAATCCTTTCAATTTTTAAATTTTTGTGTTTATTAATAAATTAATCTGGTGATTGAGTTTGGTTACCATTTTGCTAAGGCAAACCAAAAAAAAACAAACCCACTGCCGTCGAGTTAATTCCGACTCATAGCGACCCTATAGGACAGAGTAGAACTGCCCCACAGAGTTTCCAAGGAGCGCCTGGTGGATTCAAACTGCTGACTTCTTGGTTGGCAGCAGTAGTACTTAACCACCACGCCACCAGGCAGCTACTGTAATTCATGTGTGACTGTACTCAATAAATAGTTAAAGCCACCAGCTGCCATACAGTCAACTTCGACTCATGGCAACACCATGTGTATCAGAGTAGAACTGTGCTCTGTAGGGTTTTCGTTGGCTGATTTTTCAGAAATAGATCACTAAGCCTGTCTTCTGAGGCACTTCTGGGTGGACTTGAATCTCCAGCCTTTTGGTTAGCAGTCAGGTATGTTAACTGTACCACCCAGGAACTTCCCAGTAAATAATGAGTACTTAATGTTTGCCTGGCTCTGTTCTAGGCAAAGAGGAAAAAGCAGTGAGCAATAGTATCCAAAAGCCCTGCCTTCCCGTTGCTTACATGTTAGTGGGGAGAGACAGACAAATCAATAAGTAAATACATTGTATTTAAGTGCTGGTAGGTGCTATGAAAAACAACATTAAAACACAGAGAAAGTGTTAACTAATTATGTAGGATAGCCAGGGAAGGTGTCTCCAATGAGGTAGCATTGGAGCAGAGACCTGAAGAAAGTGAAGGAATGAGCTATGTGGGGAGGGATGTTTCAGGCAAGGAGAACAGCCAGTGCAAAGGCCCCACGGTGGATGTGGACTTGCGTGTTGGAGGAACCACAAGGGTCCGTGGGACTCTGGAGCATAGTGTGTTAGTTGCAGGAGGAGAGGTCAAATAAGGAAAGGCGATTGCTGTTGGTGAGAGCTGTGTAGATCTGGAGGGTAAATTAGGAGTTTGATTTTGGAAAGACTTTCATAACAGTCAAGATGAGACGTCAAGCAGTAGCCGAATAGGCATCAGAGTTCAGGCAAGAGGTTCCAGTGAGAGATGTAAATCGGAGAGTCAGCTGTTTAGAGATGGTATTTAGAGCCATGAGATTGGATACATTTACCATAGAGGGAGTCTAGATAGAAAGAGGTGAGGTCCAAAGAGTGGGCCCTGGAACATGCCAGAGGATAGAGGATGGGAAGTGAGGAGTGTCAAATAAAAACAAATCCAGGCTTTGACAGGGAGAAGCTTTATTCAGCAAGAAAAGGGGGAAAAGGGACTCTTACAATAGGGCAAAGAATCTATTGTAATTCTAACACTCCGGCCATAAGATCGGCAAGCATCTCAAAGAATTAGGGAGAAAGGATTTTTGTCTTATAGACAGTGAGAGTACCTAAGGCTAGAAAAATCCCCGGTGTGGGCAAGGGGGCTGAAAGTCCATGTTGTTGGACAGGAAATCAGAACGCTTTACTCTGAGGCCAGCCTCTTCTTCAGGAGGGGACCTTAGGGAGTTGTTGGCTCAGGCTGAAGGTGGACCAAGGCTCAGGGACTTGGGACAAGGAGAGAAGCTTAACTGAAGTCTGGTGAACAGCATTGGGTTCTGATTGGTCAGTGTGGCTGCCCATCTGTGAGGCCAGGAATGGAAATTGGGAGAATCCTTGCCTGGCCTTGTCATTGGTAAAAAGGGGGCATCCAAGAGCCTCATCTATGTCCCATAGACACTGGTTATTTGCAGTAAGCTAAACTCAAAGGCTCGGGAGATTTCTTTTAACCATCACTCTTTTCCAGGATCACAGGGTTCAGGTGAAATTCAGCATTATCAGGAGGAATCAATCAGCAAAAGGACCTGAAAAGGAAGAGCCAGGAGGAGGAAGGAGAACTAGGATGTTGTGGTGTTCTGGGAGCCGGGGGAAGCAGGGAAGGAAGAGCTGTGCCAAATCCCAGGATGGGCCAAAGAAGAGAGGGCCTGCCGGTTAGCTTTGGCATCTGAGGGCCAGTGCTGACCTAAAAAAGAGCTATTTTCATGAGATGGCAGGTTCAGGTGAGAAAGGGAGAGAATTTGGAGACGATGATAACAGTCATCTCTTTGAAAGGGCTTTACTGTAACAGAGAGCAGAGAAAAGGGCTGATTTTAGGGAACTGTGGGGTAAGAGGAAACCCTAGTGGCATAGTGATTAAGTGCTACACCTGTTAACCAAGAAGTTGGCAGTTCGAATCTGCCAGGTGCCCCTTGGAAACTCTGCAGGGCAGTTCTACTCTGTCCTATAGGGTCGCTATGAGTTGGAATCGACTCAACGGCAGCGGGTATGGGGTAAAAGTTTCTGCGTTGTCTCTTGGCACAGTGGTTAAGTGCTATGGCTGCTAACCAAAAGGTCGGCAGTTCGAATCTACCAGGTGTTCCTTGGAAACTCTACAGGGCAGTTCTACTCTGTCCTGTAGGGTTGCTATGAGTCGGAATCGACTCAACAGCAACGGGATTTTTTCTTTTTTTTTTATTTCATAATATCTACCACTCATTTGTCAGTTTGTAGTACTGCGATGGCTTGTGTGTTGCTTTGATGCTGGAAGCTATGCCACCAGTATTTCAAATACCAGCAGGGTCACCCATGGTGGACAGGTTTCAGCAGAGCCTCCTGAAGAAGACAGACTAGGAAGAAAGGCCTGGTGTTCTACTTCTGAAAACAAGCCAATGAAAACTGAATATTGTCTGATATAGTGATGGAAGATGAGCCCCCTAGGTTGAAAGGCACTCAAAATACACAGAGGTCACAATTGACTCAAGCATGCCACTGATCTTGAGTATGGGACAGGATTGGACAACGTTTTGTTCTGTTGTACTTAGGGTCAGCATGAGTCGGAGCCAACTCAATGGCAACTGGAAACAACATTTCTTGAGAAGGGAAATATAGCAGCCTGTTTGTAAGCAGGAAGGTGTGATCTTGGTGTTGTGTGCTGTCAAGTTAATTTTCGACTCATAGCAACACCATGTGACAGAGTAGAGCTGCCCCCTAGGGTTTCCCAGGCTGCAGTCTATACGGGAGCAGATTGCCAGGTCTTTTCTCCCACAGAGCTGCTGGTGGGTTCCAACTGCCGAGATTTTTTGGTTAGCAGCAGAGCACTTAACCATTGTGCCACCAGGGCTCCTTGTGACTCTGGTAGAGAAGGGAAAAGTTGATTCAGAAGAAAGCGGGAAGAATTAGGGGTGTGCTGTCCTAAGTGGGCGATGGGTGGAGTCCAGGGCCCACTGAGAGGTGCTAGTGCATGGATCAATATCTGTCTCTGCTTCTTCATCAAACACGTTTTTTCCTGGCGCAGTGGTTAAGAGCTTGTATGTTAACCTAAAGGTCAGCAGTTCAAATCCACCAGCTGCTCCTTGAAAACCCTATGGGGCAGTTCTGCTCTGTCTTGTAGGTACCTGTGAGTCGGAATTGACTCATGGCAACGGGTTTTTATACAAGGACTCTCACCTGTATGTTGGAGATTTTGCCAAGGTTATTATGCTGGGATTTATTTAATTTTAATTTTTTTTTTGCTTTTTTCTTGACTTCTCCCATCTCTAGAATGTTCCAGAAGATTTCCACGTGAATATTTTATATCCTAGTTAGGAAAACAGCTATATTTCACTGTCATAGAAGTAATAGAGGGATGCATTCATCATTTTTCTTCTTAGGTAGCATTCTTTTACTGTATCTGGACACTATAAAAATGTGGAGATCAATGGAGATTTCACATTTTTCCTGAGAGGAATTTACTTAGAAGGGCTTTAAAAAATCTTTAGCAGAGAATGATATCTTTGATCGCCATATGCCTATTAAAACAGATTTTTTTTTTTTCCCTGTCACGGGTTTTACCAGAAAAGAAGCATTAAAGCCTTTCAGGAATCACGTAGAAAGAGGCCACGTGTCTGGCCTGAAATTAGTAAATGGTGGCAGATTCAAAACAGTAGCCTGTCTGTGTCAGACATTCCTAGTTCCTGCGGCTCAGATAAGCATGCAAGGATTTACAGGAAACAGAGATAAAAGTTGTAGATTTTAAGAAAATGTCACTGCAAGGCTGGGTCCTTGCATTCTACATGCTTAGATTATCAATCGTTACCCTTTAACATAAGTAGCATAAGGGGCCCTGGTGGCTCAACAGTTAAGCACTCCACCACGAATGGTTGGCGGTTGGAACTCACCCAAGTGATTCCGCAGGAGAAAGACCGGGCAATCAGCTCCCTGAAAAGTTACAGCTTAGGAAGTGTTATGGGGCAGTTCTCCTTTGTCACATGGGGTCGCGATGAGTCTAAACGGCATCTAACAACAACAACAACCCTTTAACATGCTCATGTATAGTAATCAGTGTTGCTAAGAGATGTTTGGATTGAAACCGCATTTTCTGCTTTCAAAGCAATTAATGATAGACACAGATAGCCAGTATTTCGTGATGTATTTTCAAAGATAGATAAAGTATAGACCCCAGGAGATTCACCTAGCAAGGCCATTCAGCATGTCACTTCTAAGTATAGTAAAGTCATTATCTGTTTGCAGAATTCAAAATAATGGGGCGTCACTGGCCGTCTACTTCCTATTTCGGAAATTTACCTTCCTAGTCTATTCCGTTTGATACAGTACCAGAGTGGATTATATTAGCTTAACAAACACCATACACAGAGGGAGTTGTTTTTTATTATTGCGGACAAAATATATATGACAAAACACATGCCATCGCAACAGTTTCTACAGGTACAATTCAGGAACATTGATTACATTCTTCAAGGTGTGCAACCCCTCTTACTGTCCTTTCCCAAGTCACTCCACCACCGTTAACATAAACTCACTGCCTCCTAAGCGGAAAGTCCTCCATCCCCTCTCCCTCTCACCCCTGGTAGCCACTGACCATCTTTGGTTTCTGTATAAACCAAACCCTTGCCGTCGAGGCTATTCCAATTCACAGCGACCACTAAGAAGCTTTGGTTTCTATAGATTTGCTTATTTCCGATCAGTGAGATCATACAGTATTTGAACTTTTGCGACTGACTGATTTCACTCAGCACGTTGTCAAGGTTCATCCACGTTGTGGCATGCACCAGGACTTCATTTCTCTTTATGGCTGTGTAATATTCCACTGTATGTATGCACCCCATTTTGTTTATCCACTCATCTGTTTTTGGGCATTTCTGTTGTCTCCACCTATGTTTTGTTTTTTAAGCATGTATTGACGGGCAGGAGGAAGGAGCTCGGAAATTGAAGTTTTAATTCAGTGTATAAGGCTCACATGAAATGTCTATAGTTATTTCTGCTGTATTCCTCACCAGCCTTATGTCAGTTGAATACTGATGGCTCCTTATAACTTCTTATGAAAGAGAAGACTGGTCTCTTTGCCTTAATCCAACCTCAAACCCAATGCTTTCAGGTTGTTCTGACTCATAGTGACCCCATAGGGTTTCCAAGGCTGTAATCTTTATGGAAGCAGACTGCCACATCTTTCTCCCTTGGAGCTGCTGGTGATTTCAAACAGATGACCTTTCAGTTCGCAGTTAATCGCTTTAACCCCTGTGTCACCGTAATACCAAACAAAAACCAAACCAAACCCAATGCTGTCAAGTTGATTCAGACTCATAGTGACCCTACAGGACACAGTAAAACTGCCCGATAGGGTTTCCAGGGAGCAGCTAGTGGATTCGAAATGCAGACCTCTTGGTTAACAGCTAAGCTCTTAACCACTTCACCAGGGGCACTATCTCCTTCATTTCCATGGCCCCCTGATGGGAGCCACCTGCTCACCTGGAACAGTGATAATATTTGGAAGATTTCATTGTAAAGCTGGGTCCCTGCATTCCACATTCAGATGGATATTAGGGTTCTTGGATTATTAGTCATTACCTTTGAACGTGCTCATGCATAGTAATCAATGTTGTTAAGAGGTGTCTCTGCCTTTGCCTGACACTTAGGATTTAAATCTCAGTAAATATTTAACAACTGAATATTTATTGAAAAAGATTTTTGCACAAATAACATGCACATTATTCTTTTTTATTTTTTTTAATGCCAACCGTGCAGCCCGTTTACCTGTTATTTTCCTAAGCATGATATCCACGTTATGTGAGTGGGTACATTATTTCCAAAAAATATGGTAACTAGTGGTTAAGAGCTTGGCTGCTAACCAAAAGATCGGCAGTTTGAATCCACCAGCTGCTCCTTGGAAACCCTATGGGGCAGTTCTATTCTGTCCTATTGGGTCGCTGTGAGATGGAATTGATTTGATGGCAGCAGATTTGGTTTTTGGTTTCTTTCATAATAACAATAACTTAAATCCTGCCTGTTCTTGCAGCAAGGGTATGCATTTTGTCTTTGATTTTTAGCGTTTGCCAAAAACTGTGATGACATTTGAGGGTTTGGAACCTGTGTAAAGTTCATCCCATTTCCTGTTGGTCCAAGTTCAGGTCTGAAATGGTTTTCAAACACAGTTATAAGCTCTTGAGCCAAAGGAAGCATGTAGTGAAACTCCAGAAATACCTTGAGAGGTAAGACATTTCACCTTTGATAAAAAAAATTTTTTTTGAAAAAGGTGCAGAAAGTGTCGATTTTTAGGTACAATGTCATCTCCTAAAATCCCTGGAAATGTGTAACGGAGCCGTCTGGGAGTGTCTTATCTGTCTCTTTGGGAAGGAAAAGGCCAGCTTGCTTAACAGAAGTGTTTTCCTATTTCCCCACATGCCCTTCCCCCACAATCACCAAAATATGGGGACAGAGCTTCTTTTGTCCTTTTTAATAGTTTGCTTTCTTAAAAGGCAGTTTAGCGTGGATTTTCTCTTCTGTGGGAAAGAGGATCATTATTTTATTGGCACCAGTGGCTGAGGTCCAACCTTGTGACTCTCACACATGACTGTTAAAATATCCGTCTTCATTCCTCAATCAGTAGGATCACATCCTGTTAGCAGACACGGTGTAACCTCTGAGGCACAGAGAGAAACTCCACAGCCCCAGGGAGGACTGTGGGAAGAGAGCATCATCCTCCGTGGGAAGAGAGCATCATCCTCCGTGGGAAGAGAGCATCATCCTCCGTGGGAAGAGAGCATCATCCTCCGTGGGAAGAGAGACCTCGTCTTCTTTGTCTGCCGCCTGAGTGGTCTCCTGTACCCTTCCCCCCTGCCCCCCGGCCCGACCGAAAACAAACCAAACCACTTACTGTCAAGTTGATTCCAACTCCTGGCACCCCCATGAGTGCAGAGCAGAATGGTTCTCCATAGGGTTTTCATGGTTGTGACCTTTCAGGATTGGATTGCGAGGTCTTTCTTCCAAAGCACCTCTGAGTGAGTTTGAATCTTCCACTTTTGATTAGCAGGTGGACGACCCCCCTCCTCCCCCGGAGGTTGCTTACAGAGAGGGAAGTGCAGCCACTCAGGCAGATATAAGCATCCAGCCCACCTGTCACTGAATATCCCACTGCAAAGGATAGCCACTTCCTAGCTTCCAGCTCTCCACCTCCGGAAGCTTGATTGACGTGAGGCTGCCTGTGGGCAGCCTCTCTCAGTCCGTGTTTGGCTTCTGCATCCACAAGGCAGAGGCCAGATCCTGGACTGTGGTTTATCCCTGAAGAAGCCACTGTGAGCGGCCTCCTGGCAAACAGCCAGCCACCTTCAGCTGTGACCCAGCTGCTCTGTGAGCCCTGAGCCCAACACGTGAAACGGCGCCTGATTCTGGCCCTGGCTGTGGTCGTGGGCAGGCAGCCCTGGGCCAGTGGCCACACCTGGGGGGTCTCGGGGACCTTGTCTGTTAGGAACAGAAGGATTTGCATGTGAACACGGTCTCTGGTTCTCAAAGGATACGTGGATCCCTAGAATACCAGGTAAAGCAAGCCAAGAATCAAAAGTGTACGGACATACAAGAATGTAGTCAAGGACCGGCAGCCTGTAGACTCAGCATGATGAGGGCGGTGGGCTTACCAGAGTTTCCTCTCTTTCTCTTCCAAGCATATTCCAATGCTATTGCTACAGCACTTGCTCTGTTTCCTAGTATTGCCACGACAAAGTAACACAACACGGGTGACTTTAAAGAACAGAGATTCATTGTCTCACGGTTCTGGAGGCGAGGAGCCTGAATTCAGGGCGTCAGCAGGGTGAGGCTGTCTGTCTATGGAGAATCCTGCCTTGTCTCTTCCAGTTTCTGCAGCCTTGGGCGTTTCTTGGCATTCCTTGGCCTGTGGAGGGACCCTCGCATGCTGTCTTCTCCTGCGTGTGACTCTGTTTCCCCGTCTTCATAAGATTCCACTCAGGCGGGATTAGGGTTAGAACCCAGCCTACCTCAATATGACTCTGTTAACTGATAACTGATGACATCTGCAAGGAAAAAACCTATTTCCCCCAAACAAGGTCATATTCACTGGTACAGGCATTAGGGCTTCATCCCATCTATCTTTTTGAGGACACAATTCCATCTATAGCACGACTGTTAAAAATTGTCCTCGGAGGCCTGGAGGCCAGTGCCCAGTCAGGGCCCCCAGGAGCTGACCTTCAGGCTGACTCTGCCAGAGGATGCCTTCCCAGCCTTTTGGGGCGTCCCTGCAGCCTGTGGGTGACCCGGTATTCTAAACAATTCAGAATGAATTCTTAGGGCAACGACTGAGCTTATACATGCTGACTAAGGCTGAAACGAATCTGTCCATTTAACAGATGAGCAAATCGAGGTGGGAAGATGACTGTGAGTAGCTGGGGCCAGAGCGGAGATTAGGCGTGATTGCTTGGTCTTTGGCAGTTGCAGGGGCACGTGGGTGGTCTGCTCGGGAAGGATAGACTCAGACTTGTGCTTTGGGGACTTGCCACTGGAGAATCAAGTTTAGACGTCTGGTAGATTATGTCCAGAGAGAAGCACTTTGAGAAGTAATCATTAACCATTCTTTCTGTAAAGACGGGAGTCATAGGCTGGGCTCCTGGGAGCATTCTCAGAGTTTAGCTGCAGGATGTTTGCGATGTACTTTTGGTGTCTACACCAGTGGGAGGGGGTGGAAGAGAGCAGGAGTGAGCAGAGTTAGAGCGAAGCCCTAAGACAGCCTCGGCTGACCCCATGGAGCTGGGAAGCTCAAATAGCCCTGAAGGTTGTCCCGAGTTGGGCCAAGACGGCCAGGTGGTTATTCTGCAGTATGGAGCCGTCATTAGATGTGGGTGGGCCCTAGGAAGGGTGGCAGCGGGTGAGGTGACCAGCTGACCACTCTCCTTGTACCTTTACTCTTGCCCTCACCAAGGAGAGACGACCTGGGTGGTTCATGCAGGATCTCCCACACGGTGTCTTCCACAGGGGTGGAAAGGGCATTTAAATTCCCAGTCGTCATCATTCCTGTCTGTGAGAAATAACCTTTCTGCGCCACTCCTCCACTTGTGGGAGCTGGCTGAGAATGTTGTCGGTTGAAGCGTGTCCCACAAAAAAGATACATTTTTAAGTCCTAGCCCAAGGTACCTGTGAATGTGACTTGTTTGGAAATTGGATCTTTGCAGATGTGATTAGTTATGGTGAGGTCAGACTGGAATAGGGTGGGCCCTAATCCAATGACTGGTGTGCATATAAAAGAGGAGAAGAGACACAAAGATGGAGAGGGAAGATGGCCATGCAAAGAGGGAGGCAGAGATTGGAGTGATGAGGCCACAAGCCAAGGAATGCTGAGAATGGCCAGCAAACACCAGAAGCTGGAAGAAACAAGGAAGGATTCTCCAGTAGAGCCTTCGGAGGGAGCACAGCCCTGCCAACACCTTGGTTTTGGACTTCTGGCCTCCAGAATGGTGAGGGAATATATTTCTGTTGTTTGAGGCCAGCCAGTGTGTGGCACTCTGTCATGACAGCCCTAGGTCACTGGTACAGGAGGGGAGGAGGGAAAGCTACAGAGTTCTCCAGGCTGCCCAGATAGTCCTGCCTTGTTCAGCAGGGTCATTAGAAGTGTCCCCAGAGAGGACAGCCAGCCTGGAGGCAGAGAGCTAAACCAGCCGGTGGTGGGAGTGCAGGACAGCGCCTTGGGGCACAGGTGGCTGAGGACTGGTCTGGACAGGGCTGTTGGCCGTGTGTGCATTCCTGCCATGTCACTCCCCTTCTCTCCCAAGTGCCTGGGTCTGCAATCAGTGAAAGGATGAGGTTCCCACACCAAGGAGGTGCCAGTACAGGGACAGGAACAGCCACTGGAGGTGACATGTGAGGGAAATTGGGAGGTCTGTGGAAGCTGAAGCTCAGAGCAGGAAGAGTCACTGTGACTGTGAGACCCAGGAACTCAAGGAAACCAGGAGAGGGCACCAGACCCTGAGAAGACCCAACTGGAGCACTCAGCTAACTGGACTAAGGTCTCTTGGGACGGACTGGCCTCAGTGACGTTTGGTCACTGTTCATGCACACATTTACCCATTCGACATTTATCAAGCACTTACTGATGTGTCGGGCGCTGTGCTTGGAGCCTGCAGTACAAAGGCCCTGGGGTTGTCCAAGGAGGTGGGAGGGAGAAGGAGCCCTGTGGACAGCTTCAGGGACGATTCCGGGAGGGGAACATTCAGGACATGGGGCTCATGGAAACGGAGAAAGGAAGGGAAGGCAGGAGAGTGGGCGGTGGAGTGGACAGAGCGGGAGAGCATACACCTGCCTGGGAGTGGAGCCATCTGGGGTGGAACCTGCCTTGTTCCAGCCTTGTGCCCAGAGGCCAGCAGCACAGCTCATGTCCCGAGGCTTCATCACGTGATCACGCCTATTTCCTTCGGACCACTCAGCTGGGGCCAGCTCTGTGTGCTGCTGAGAGAACTTCAGGGGGCCCTGGGCTCCATCCTGTGCCCAGACTAACAGCTATGGGGAAACCAGAGATAAAGGGCTGGTGGATAGTTGATACACATGGTTAGTTTCCAAGGAGTCCCTGGGCAGTGGAAATGGCGAAGTACTCAGCTACTAACCAAAAGTTTAGAGGTTTCAATCACCCAGAGGCACCTTGGAAGAAAGGCCTGGTGATCTCCTTCTGGAAAATTAGCCGTAGAAGACAATGGAGCACAATTCTACTCTAACACACATAGGGTTGCCATGAGCAGAGTTGATTCCACACAGCTGGTTTGGTCTTCGTTTCCTGGGGCTGCCATGACACAAGCACCACAAATACCAAAGAACAGGAATTTATTTCCTCACAGTTCTGGAGCCTAGAAGTCTAAATTCAGGGTGTGATTCAAGGCGAAGGTCCTTCCTTGTCTCTTTCAGCTTCTAGTAGCTGCCGGCAATCCTCGGCGTTCCCGGGCTTGTAGACACATCTGCCACCATCCTTCCATGGCATCTTCCCCCCGGGTGTATCTTTCTGTGTCTGTTATTGCTGTTAGCTGCCATCGAGTCAGCCAAGACTCATGGGGACCCCATGCACAGTGAACAGAACCCTGCTCAGGCCTGCACCATCCCCACGGTCGGCTGAGAAGCAGACCATTGTGACTCATAGAATTTTTACTGGCTGATTTTCGGAAGTAGGTCACCAGGTCTTTCTCCCTAGTCCACCCTAACCTGGAAGCTGCACTGAAACCTGTTCACCATCATGGCAACAGGCAAACCTCCACTGACGGATGGGTGGTGGCTGTGCATGAGGTACACTGACGGGTGGTCAAACCTGAGCCCCCACATGGAAGGTGGGGACGCTACCCGTGAATTACCACCACTCTTTATAAGGCACCACTCGGAACGGACTAGGTTTAGGGCCTACCCTACTCCAGTATGACCTCGTTAACAAATCAGAAGAAAACCCCTATTTCCAAACAAGGCCACATTCACAGGTACAGGGGTTAGGATCCCCACATCACTTTTGGGGGGACACAGTTCAATTCACATGCCACGTCTGACTCAGTGATGTATTGGAGAAGTGAGCCTGTAAGAAGAGGGAGAACAAAGCTGCACTATTCCTGTCTGAGACGTTAAAATGTAATTTTAATTTCTAACAGTGTAATGCACTATTCCAGGTGCATTACAAATATGCTGTCTCACGTGTTCCTCACAGCAACACTCTTTCTTATCCCCATTTTACAAATGAGGACTCCAAGGCTCAGAGAGGGTGTGTGATTTGTCTGAGGCTCCGCAGTCAATAGGAGGTTAAGTCAGTATTCAAGTCCAGGTCTAACAGCACCAAACCCACTGCCATCGAGTGGATTCCGACTCATAGTGACCTTATAGGACAGACTCGAACTGCCCCATAGGATTTCCAAGGCTGAAATCTTTAGAGAAGCAGACTGCAAATCACCACCATTTCGGTTAGCAACTGAGCGCTTAACCATTGTGCCATTAGGGCTCCTAATAGCCCCAAGAGCCAATATTTTTCACGTGGCTCCACTTTCCTTTTATACAGCATGTGTGGGGTGTATCCTGGGGCCGTAGGTGGAAAATGGACTCGAAGCTAGAATAGTAAGAATGGCCATAGTGGCCAAAATAGTTACAGATTTTGGGTTATGGGTTCATGATAAAATCCCCTCACCTTAGAAATCCACTCTTAAGATAACAGGGATGGGTTGTTTAAAAGGTTTTAAAGCTCGGTTAGTGTGTTAGTTTCCTTTGGCAATTGGTAGCTTAAAACAACAGAACTCTATTCTCTCATGGTTCCAGTGGCCAGAAGTCCAGATTCAAAGTGTTGGCAGGCTTGGTTCTTTCTGGAGGCTCTGAGGGAGAATCTGCCCCATGCCTCTCTCCCAGTATGCCTCTGGTGGTTGTCAGCATTCCTTGGCTCATGGCAGCATCACTTCAATTGCTCCCTCCGCCATCACGTGACCATCTCCCTGTGTCTCTCTGTGTCTTCTTATTAGTACACAGTCATTGGGTTTAGAGCCCACCCCAGTCCAGTATGGCCTCATCTTGACTAACTACATCTCCAAAGACCCTATTTCCAAATAAAATCACATTTTGGGGTTATGAGTGGACATGAGTTTGCAGGGGTACTATTCAACCCAGTACAGTTAGGGAGGTTACTCCCCTCCACCTCCGTAACCACCCTGCCACCTGAGTGACAGGGCTTCGTCTGCAGAGTTCGCAGCAGTTCCCATGTCCAAAGGGATTCCAGTTTGGGGGTTAGGCTTTGAGCAATGTCTTAAGTTCTTAAAACAGGGACCTCCACGCCATCCCTCATGTACCCCCAATACTGCTCTCTGTACATCACCCTCTACAGCCAGTGTTCTGCTGCCAAACCCTGAGGTTTTAGTGGAAGACTGTCTCCACTGTTCAGGAATCAGGCCAAAAGCAGCTGTGGTGGACTTGATGCCGACTCATATGGGTCAGAGCCTCTGCCCATCCCCCTACCATCATCATTCAGCAGTGGTGGTTTTCCCAAAAGGACCCAGGAGATCCCGTGTCTCTCAACATGTGTTTTTCTACTAAGAGACCTGTGATGCATACAAGGAGGCTTGGTGGTGCAGTGGTTAAGTGCTCGGCTGCTAACTGAAAGGTCGGCGGTTCGAATGCACCAGCCGCTCTGCGGGAGAAAGATGTGGCAATCTGGTTCTGTAAAGATCACAACCTTGGAAACCCTATGGGGCAGTTCTGCTCTGTCATATAGGTCACTATGAGTTGTAATCAACGCGATAGCAATGGGCTTGGTTTTTGGCTTGTTGATACATACACACACACTCTCACCCACACTTACACTGGCACTCACACCCCCCCCACAGTGACACACACATGCACTCACACCCACCATACATTCACACGCTTGTCCGCACCCGCTCGCAAACACACACTCACATGCACACGGTCTCACACACAGAGCTTGGATAAACTGTGCCATCAGGCACCTCTTAGCTGA
This sequence comes from Loxodonta africana, assembly GCF_030014295.1. Lineage (NCBI taxonomy): Eukaryota > Metazoa > Chordata > Mammalia > Proboscidea > Elephantidae > Loxodonta > Loxodonta africana. The sequence continues at coordinate 221,864,204 of NC_087343.1, forward strand.
GTCCTCTAACATCTGTGTTAAGTAGAGCTCTTGGAAAATGATTTTTTTTTTCCCTCCTTTATAAAAACAATGTTAACTTTAGATTGTGGAGAAATGGCGGGTGGCAATTGGTTTATGCTTTCTTCCACAAGGCGTGTTTAAGTAATGAGATTTCATGTCTAGAATTGATGCGCCAAAAGAACCTGATAAGCAAAATCAGTGCCTACAATCACACGATCATAACTGTGGGCAAACAGCCCTGTGTGACGAGGCCCGAGAGAAGGCGCTGCCTGCGGTGGCGTCTCCTCACAGGAATCAGCAGATGGGCTGGTAATGTGATTAGGACTCGTTGTGTTAAATGAGCCATTATTTAAATTATCTGCTAATTTTCCTATCTATTAACCTGCTGGAAAAGAGACAGTGATATCCCAGAGCTCACGCTGCTAATCACTAACTAGATATCTCACCCAGTTTTTTCCTTTAATGCAATGGTTTGCCTTATTGCAGCAATTAGCAAATGGCTTTCCAGGAGGCTATTGCCCAAGGCATCAAGTGAGGAATAAGAAGGGAGTGTATTTACATCTCAGGTCGTTGGTGTGGGGGCTCAACATCTAGGGCTCCCTAGGCTCTGGGGGGTTCTTGGCTTTCCTGAACACTCTGTTTTCCTTTCTTTCAGGGTCTCAGAGGAAAGGATATCTGGTCTTTATGGGAGTGAAAGGTGGGGTTTGTGGGGATAATCTTCTCTTGTTTCTCCCTGTCCTGAGACATTGGTGGTGGTGGTTGTTAGCTGCTGTCGAGTCGGCCCCCAGTTCATGGTGATGCTATTCCCAGTCCTGCGCCATCCCCACAACCAGTTGTGGATGGGACATTGTGACCCCATAGGGTTTTCACTGGCTGATTTTCAGAAGTGGATTGCCAGGCCTTCTTCCTTCCTAGTCCGTCTTAGTCTGGAAGCTCCACTGAAACCTGTTCAGCACCATAGCAACACGTAAGCCTCCACTGACAGATGGGTGGTGGCTGCACGTGACAGGCATTGGCTGGGAATCAAACTTGAGTCTCCTGCATGGAAGGCAAGCATTCTACCACTGAACCTGCGCTGCCCTCTGAGACACTGTGGGGATAAGGAAGTACAGCAGAGAAGAGAAGGAAACCAATATGGGTGCATTGATGAGAAGGTTACTGCTTTGGACAACTGGATCTGGAGACTTCTGGGAGACACTGTTGAGTACTCTCAGAGTTGTCCACCTGAAGGGTGAGGGACCCGGAGTTTTAATACACCAGTTTTTGTGTATTTTTGGCTGAGGGCTACTCAGGACACTCAATAAACTGCTGCTGCCAGAGAAAGCGACAGAAGCTGGTGTTGACTGCCCAGGGAATGGGGTGGCCACTAACAAACTCTGCTGTCTTCTCATGTCTTACTCTGTTGTTGTTAGTTGCCATCGAGTTGGCTCCGACTCGTGGCGGCCCTGTGTATAACAGAATGAAACATTGCCTGATTCTGTACCATCCTCATAATTGTTGGTATGATCAAGCCCATTGTTGTATAACTTAAGTTATACTTAGATATTTAAGAGGTATGTTTGTGATCATTTCATATAGAGGCTGGTACATTAGCTAGGTTTAGCACCCACTAGCCAATTCTAGAAAATCTACATGATTTCTCTGCACAAATCTATAAGGGGTTTGGCCTACTGGGTTTTCTCTAGTTTCTTCCCGTGCCTCGGCAGGTTCGTCTTCGTAATCCGCTTTCCCTCTTCTCCTCTGTGGAGCCTATGCATATTTTTTTCCTCATCTTCAGGAACAAATGTTTAGTAAATTACTACTAGTTGCAGGTACTATGGGGACCATGAAGAAGATGACTAAGCAACTTACAAGTTAATTGAGAGGAAAGGCAACATCAAGTTGGCTCTGACTTATGGTGACTGTATTAGGCTGGGTTCTCTAGAGAAGCAAAACCAGTAAAGCATATAAATATATATAGAGAGAGATTTATATCAAGGAAATGGCTTACACTGTTACAGAGGCTGGGCCGTCTCAAGTCCTTGGATCAGGATAGAGGCTTCTCCCGATTCACATAACCGCAGGGGCTGATGAACCCAAGGTCCTTAGATGGGAGAGCAGGGCTCTTGATCACAGGCTGTGAAGATGGGTGAATCCCAAGATTGGCAGGCAAGACCGCAAGGCTTCTCCTGATTCACATAGCTGCAGGGGCTAGCGAACCCAAGATCAGCAGGTCGCAGAGCAGGGCTCCCACTCACAGGCTGTGAAGATCCATGAATCCCAAAATCGGCAGATAAGCTGATAGCTCAAGTGCCAAGAACCAGAGGTCAGATGAACAGGAGGCAGCTGCGGGATCCAGAGTAAGCACAAAGCCAGAATATCTCCCTTTCAACTGACTGGCTACTCACAGCAGATTCCACCAGGGGAGTGATCACATAGAAACACTGAGAACCATGGCCCAGCCAAGCTGACACATAACCTTAACCATCACAGCGACCTTATGTACAACAGAAGGAAATGTTGCCAGATCTTCATGATCATTGGGATGTTCGAGTCCATTGTTGTAGCTGTTGTGTCAGTCCATCTTATGGAGGGTTTCCCTCGTTTTCACCATGACGTCCTTTTCCAGCAATTGGTCTTTCCTGATGGAAAAATTAGAGGACAGTAAAGACATTAGACAACTCTGGGTATCAAAAATCAGGACCTGGACTGTCAGGGGAGAGAAGAATAAATTGGTGTCATATCCAGAGGCCATTTGGAAGACATGGGACTCAGCCTGGGTCTCAAAAGACAACCCACCCATGAGCAGTTTCTGATTTATTCTTGACCAGCTGCCAAAAATGGCTAGAGGTGGCTTATAATTGCATCAGAACAAAATGAAGAAAATAAGACTATTCAAAATGTGTCATTTTAAAAGTGAGTAACTGGTGGTTGGTTCAGTGGTAGAATTCTCACCTTCCATGCAGGAGGCCTTGATATGATTCCCGGCCAATGCACCTCATACTCAGCCACCACCCGTCTTGTCAGTGGAGGCTTGCATGTTGCTGTGATGCTGAACAGATTCCAACAGAACTTCCAGACTAAGACTAGGAATAACGGCCTGGCAATCTACTTCCAAAATCATCCCATGAAATCCCTGTGGATCTCAATAGTCTGACCCACAGCTGATTTACAGGAGTGATGCAAGACTGGGCAGTATTTTGTTCCACTCTGCATGGGGTCGTTATGAGTTTGGGACCAACTCGACAGTAGCTAACAACCACAACAAGATTTGGCTCAGCAGAACCAGGCATGGGGAGAAAGTCCTGACTAACCCTGAGAGCATTCCTACCAAAGGAACATTCCTGAAGAATCACTTATGTTCACATCACTCCAGAATCAGCCACTGGCCTTCACCAGAGGTTCCTATTTGTTGGAATATCATGGAGTTTGTGTCAGTGAGCACCAGCAACTGCATAGTTTCCTTCCTTCCTGACTTACGTTGCACAAACAGTTAACACCAGATGTATGGAGCACTCGCCATGAGCCCGACACTGGGCTGGATAACTAACTTACCCGACTGTGTTGACTTCTCACAAGTGTCCTGTGACAGCAGTACACCGCCCTTGTCCTAGGTGAGGAACGGAGAGGCCTCGGGAGGAGACGTAACCTTCTAGTCACAGTGGAGCCCTGCCAGTGGGATTTGAACTCTGGTCCCTTGGCACCCAAGTCCTGCGTGCATTCTCATTCTGCTCAGCTGCAGAGAAGGTGTCATGCGTGATGTGAAGACAGGGTTGCCGTCAGGAATAGAATTGTGTCTGGCAAGAAGATATGTTGAAGTCCTAACCTCTGGTACCTGTGAACGTGACCTTGTTTGGAAATAGGGTCTTTGAAGATTTTATCAGTTAGGTTAACATGAGGTCATGCTGGAGTGGGAAGCCCCCGCACACAAAAAAAAATCAAACCAGTTGCCACTGAGTCAATTCCAATTCATGCAGACCCCATGTATGACAGAGTAGAACTGTGCTCCATAGGATTTTCAATGGCTGTGACTTTTTGGAAGTAGATTGCCAGGCCTTTCTTCTGAGGTGCCTCTGGGTGTATTCAAACTACCAACCTTCCAGTTAGCAGCTGAGCACTTAACCATTTGCATTGGAGTAGAGTGGGTCCTGATCCTATGTGAGTGGTGTCCTTATAAAAGAGGAGAAGAGACACCGACAGAGACAAAGGGAAGACAACCATGTGAAGATGGAGTCAGAGACTGGAGTTATGCTGAAACAAGCCAAGGAATGCCTGGGGCTACCATAAGCTGGCAGAGACAAGAAAGGATCTTCCTTTAGAGCCTTGGGAGGGAGCATGGTGGCCCTCCTGACACCTTGAATTCAGACTTCTAGCCTCCAAAACTATGAGAGAATGCACTTCTGTTGTTTAAAGCTGCCCACTTTGTGGGACTTTGTGACGGCAGCCCTAGGAAACACATACACCCATGTATTCCTGACTTTCACTCATTGATTCAACAACTCTCTATGGGGCACCCATAACCTCCAGGCACAGGCCAAGGTGCTGGGGATAAAGAGATGCACCAACACACAGTCCCACTCTCATGCAGGAAGCGCTGTGCTAGGTGTATTACATGGGGCGGGCTGGCTCCAGTGGGGCGATGATGCTTCAGGGCTGGGGGCACCGACTCTGCAAGAACAACACGTAGAGGAAGAGGTACCTGCAACTGAGACAGAGAAGGGAGAGCCATGGTGGGAAATCCAAGATGGTGGCAGGAAAACCAGTTAGTTGCCATTGAGTTGGCTCCAAATCATAGAGACCTGTCTTTGCAATGTTGGCATGTTTGAACCCATTGCTGTAGCCACTGGGTCAATCCATTCTCATTAAGAGTTTCCGTCGTTTTTGCTGACCCTCCACTTTACCTAACGTGATGTCCTTTTCTAATGATTGGTCTTTTCTGATGATGTGTCCACAGTAAGCAACAAAGTTTCGTATCCTCACTTCTTAGGAACATTCTGGCTGTATTTCTTCCAAAACTGACTACAGCAGCTACCCTTTCCTCTCCATCACAGCCAAGCACCTGTGGATTTCCTCACCTTCTCAATTCCTCATCTCCTTTCTCTCCACAACCTGTGGGGGGATTGCCTCCCCCACTACACTACTGGCCAAACTCAACAGTGACCTCCATACTCTAAACCCTTCTTCTACACCACAGCCACCTCCCAGCTGTGCACTCACTCGCCCAGCCTGGAGCAGCACTGACCACTACTGACCCATTCCCTTCTTTTGCTTTTTTTTTTATTGAACTTTAGATGAAGGCTTACAGAACAAACCAGTTTCTCATCAAACAACTAGCACACACATTGTTGTATGACGTTGATTAACAACCGCATAACATGTCAACACTCCTGCTTCTCAACCCTGCGTTCCCTATTACCAGCTTTCGTCTTCCCTCCTGCCTTCCAGTCCCTGCCCCAGGGCTGGTGTGCCCTTTTAGTCTTGTTTTGTTCCATGGGCATGTTCAACGTCTGGCTGAAGGGTGAACCTCAGGAGAGGCCTCATTATTGAACTGAAAGGGTGCCTGAGGGTCATACTCTCAGGGTTTCTCTAGTGTCTGTCAGGCCAGCAAGTCTGGTCTTTCTTTTTGAGTTGGAATTTTGTTCTACATTTTTTCTCCAGCTCTGTCCAGGACCCTCTATTGTGATCCCTGTCAGAGCAGTCAGTGGTGGTACCCAGGTACCATCTAGTTGTACTTGACTAGTTCCCTTCTTGAAGCTTCAATGGGAAACAGGAGGCAAGACTCCGGGCATCTTGTCTGGCCATTTCACCTCTGGGTGTCTCTTTGTTCTCATTTGTAAAGTGGGGATAATATCTTTCTTATGTGTTTCTGGGTCATTTAAATTTATGCTTTGAACATCCAAAACATTCCCCAAATTTGAGAATACGTATGCTCTTTTAATGTCTCTTTTAGGGGCTGAGCTACTTCCTGGACAGGTTTGTAGTATGTGCATAGAGTTGAACCCAAGGAGGCAGGAAGTGATTTCGGAAATTCCCAGGGTAAAGGAAGTGCCAGGTTCTGCTGCCGGCATGGAGGAGTAGGGTAAAGTGTCTAGAAGAAACCTGGGGTTAAACTGCCCAGAAGAAACCTGCAGCCCGAGTATTTGAATTTTCACTCATTTCAGGGTGGCTCGTGTGCAGTTTATAGGGCAAGTGATGATATTTTTCTTTATTTGCAGTTGTGATGACTTACAAAAAGGGAGCGAGGGCCCTGGTGAGAAATCAACCTGAGAAATGCCTGTTCCAGAGTCATTACCAGAAAACGAGCTGGCCTCCTGTCTGTTGCTCAGCAACGTTACGCACAACCAGGGGGTTTGCTATTCCCTGGACAGCTGTCCCTTGCCTGGCTTTGCGGCTGCCTTGTTTATTCGGGGTGATTTCTGTCCCTAAATTGTGTACTCTAGAAGGGACTTAGATGGTGACTAGCTTTGCTAGGCTCTGACTCAGAATTCAATTTTCTTGAAAACTGTTTTCTGTGGAAATAGCTGTAGTGGACATCTGGGCAATTAGAAGCAACACCCGATATAGAATATTGTGGTCCATGTTTTGGTCTAAATTTCTCTGCGTTTGCATTCCTTACTTTTTTGCAAAGGATACATTGTCAGGCAAGACCAATCACAAGAAAAGGACAACATGATTGGTAAAGGAGAGGGTCAGTGAAAACAAAGGAGGCCCTCAATGAGAGTGTTTGATGCAATAGCCTCAGCAGTGGCCTCAAACGTACCAGTGATCACGAAGATGGCACCGGACTGGGCAGTGTTTCCTTCTGTTATAGACAAGGTCACCATGTGTCGGAGCCAACTCAGCAGCAAACTAATAACAACAAACCTTTGCAAAGGAGCAGCAGTGGGCAGAAGTGAGGATACCAAGATACGAAACCAAGCTCATAGCCACCGAGTTGATTCTGACTCATAGCTGTGAGGTGTAAAAATGGCTTCAAGAATACCCCTACAACCCATAGTGCCAGCAGCCATTCAAAAATTCAGAGCCGGGTGTTTTACCACAGTGTGCATACAGTGTACCCTACGGTGTCTAGAGCTGTAGGTTGGCAGGAAGCAGAGTACAAAAAAGATCCTAAATGTATGGAGCTAGAGCTACCACTCCAGAGGAAAGGCTGAGTGATCCTTCTAGTCTCTCAATTAAAAGGCTGTTTTTTAATTGTTGTTGCAAGAAGTAAGCAAAGCATACACAGCTGAAATGTGTAGTTCAAAAGGTATTACAGAGTGAATCCACCACCCATCTGTCAGTTCGTCATACTGTGGTGGTTTGCGTGGTTAAATGGGAAAATTAATAACAGACATCTTACTTTGATTTTAAGGTTTTTCTTATGCATAAAACCAAATATTCACCATAAAAAGCCTGACCCAACCTGCAGAAGCCTGCCAGGAGCTGCTCTGTAAAAAATGTAAATTTGTCTTACCCTGCTAGAAAAGGAGAGTCATCAAACCCTTATCTCTCAATTTAAATCTCACAAAGCCTCCTGGCTGCAGGAGGGTCCCATTGCCACGGAGTGGATTCCAACTCACAGCGGCCCTGTAGGACAGAGTAGAACTGCCCCATAGGGTTTCCAAGGCTGTAAATCCTTATGGAAGCAGACTGCCAAGTGTTTCTCCCATGGAGCAGCTGGTGGGTTCGAACTGCTGACCTTTTGGTTGGCAGCTGAGCTCTTAACCGCTTGCACTACTAGTGAGGATGAAAAAAAAAAAAATGAGGGTGGTGTAAAAGGGCTCTGTTCACAATATGATCTGGAGGCTGGGCCTGAAATTCCATTCCAAGGAAAGAAGAGTGAAACGGCTGCCCAGAAAGTTCCCTGGCCCCTTGGGCTATTCTGCGAGGGACAATAGTCTTGTGTCTGCCTTGTGCCTACTTCACAGGAGTGTCGTGTAGACATGGAATGTCACCCGGACTAGTGTGGGTGGCAAGAATGCAGGCCGTGGGGCGGGCTGGCCTTCCCACACACATCCTACTAGGCCGTGTGGGTCCACGGTTGCCGGCCAGACCCAGACAACGTTTGTATAAATGTGTGCTTTCCTTACTGACCATGAGCAAGGGATGGGCTGCGTTCTTATCTGGCAATCTATAGCTTTTATTATCTGCACTTTTTTTTAATAGTTGTAAATGTATAGGTAACAAAACATTTGCCATTTCTGTGATCTTCACCTGTACAGCTCAGTGACATTATGTTTATCATGTTGCTCAACCATCACCGTGAACTGTTCCTGAATTTTTCCATCACCCTTAACAGAAACCCAGTATCTCCTAAGCCCGTGACTTTCAATGACCAAGAAATAGTACTTCTCACTTTTGAGGAATTAGGTTTTTTGGTTTTTTTATGCGTAATTGATGTCTCCTGCTTAACAATCGCATTCTCCTCTCTCTTTTAAAGACAAGGAATCTCCTCATTTGCCTCAGGAAGGAATTGTCATTTTTTTTTCCTCTCCCCTCTACCTCTCCACCTTTCACCCCCGCAAAAAACAAAAACCCAAACCAGTCGCTGTCAAGTTGATTCTGACTCCTGGTGACCCCAGATGTGTCAGAGTAGAGCTGTGATCTATAGGGTTTCCTGTGGCCAATTTTTCTAAACTAGATCACTAGGCCTTTCTTCCAAGGTGCCTGTCTTAGTTATCTAAGGCTGCTAAAACAAAAATACCACAAGTAGATGGCTTTATCGAGCAGAAGTTTATTCTCTCACAGTCTAGGAGGCTGGAAGTCCAAATTGAGGGTGCCAACTCTAGGAAAAGGCTTTCTCTCTTTGTTGGCTCTGGAGGAAGGTCCTTGTCATCAATCTTCCCTTGGTCTAGGAGCTTCTCTGTGCAGGAACCTCAGCCCCAGAGGACGTGCTCTGGTCCTGGCGCTGCTTTCTTGGTGGTATGAGGTCCCCTTGTCTCCCTGCTCGCTTCTCTCTTTTATATCTCAAGAGATTGGCTTAAAACACAACCTAATCTTGTAGATTGAGTCCTGCCTCATTAACATAACTGCCTCTAATCCTGCCTCATCAACATCATAGAGGCAGGATTTACAAGACATGGGAAAATCACATCAGATGACAGAATGGTGGACAGTCACACAATACTGGGAATCATGGCCCAGCCAAGTTGACACACTTTTGGGGGGACACAATTCAATCCATGACAGTGCCTCTGGGTAGACTTGAGCTGCCAACCTTTCAGTTAGGAGCCGAGTGCATTAACCATTCACCCCCCAGGGAGTCTCTCATGCTGAACATAGTAAGTGGCTTTTGCTCGAACTTGAACCCTAAGCTGACTGCAAAGAACACGTGTCACCGAAGTGAGCCCTGTGAGGGGTGCAGAGGCACAGAGGGGGCCCATTTAGAAGATGGAATGGTGTGACGAGTGGGCAGTTGTCCAGGTGAGTCCTGGCCCCTGGCAGCAGACAGCAAGCAGGAAACCTGGGGACATGCTTCCCCAGCACAGCCGAGAGGTTGCCATCCACAGGGCCTCTGGTCAGAGTGTATTAGGAGAAAGTCGTATTGGCAAAAAATAAATCGTTGTAGATTCTCCCACAAGGGAGTAGCTCAAAGCCTCATTAGTCCCTGTAGCTATCCAGCATTTCTGATTTTTCACAGAGTTCTTAGGGAAAGGGGGGAGAGAACCCGGAATGGGCCCACCTGAGCACGTATTCTCTGTGGGCGTCCTACAGACTCCCGCTTACCACTGGGACAGAGACACTGAGTGGTATAAACGGTTAACATGCTTGACTCCTAAACAAAAGGTTGGAGGTTCACGTCTACTCAGAGTTATCTCAAAAGAAAGGCCTGGTAATCTGCTCCCGAGAGATCAGCCATTGGAAACCTCATGGAGCACAGCTGTACTCTGTCACACGTGGGGTCACCGTGACTTGGAGACGACAGTAACTGCTTTACCTCACGGCAGCCCCTGGAGGTGGGATTGTGTGCTCGTTTTACAGGCGAGCGCTGAGTCCGGAGGGGTGAGTGGCTCCAGTTTTGTTGCCCCTGTTTGTATCAGTGGTTCCCTCAATTCACTGTTCATCCGAAGGCCTTGGGGAGTCTGTTCAAAATACAGACTCCTGAGCCCCACTCTTACCTGGGAGAAACTAAAACAAAACAAAGAACAAATTCGCTGTTGTCGAGTGGATTCTGACTCATAGCGAACCTACAAGACGCGGTAGAACTGCCCTAGCATTTCTAAGACTGTAAATCTTTACGGAGCAGATTGCCACATCTTTCTCCTACGGAGCAGCTGGAGAGTTCCAACCACCAAACTTTTGGTTAGCAGCTGAGTGCTTTTGACTACTGCACCACCAAGGCTCCACAGGGGAGACTGGAACGCTAAAATACGTATTCTTAACCACAGTCAGCACAATACGGACAGATTTGGGGAAAAGGATCAGTGAAATTGTTACCGGAATAAGGTTCTTGCCTCTCACTGGTCAAGAATGAGCAGGTAAGGCACCTTGTTTTCCACAAGAGCAAAGCTTTATTGAAGAGGCTTGCAAGCGGAGACAAGGAGGGCCTAGAGCAACGCCTAACTCCGTCTCACAGAACAAAAGATGGCAGCTTTCCAAGATGGCGCCTGTCCCGGAGGCCTCCGAGATTCATAGCAGGACTTATTATGGGGTGTTGCGCCTGCGCAGTCTCTCACTCCCGTGGTCCGATTCCCCGGATGGGGCTGCAGCCCCTCACTGGCCCTGGTGGAAAGCCACACAGAGGTCACAGGTGGATGTTCTGAGCATGTCCCTTGGCCTGGTTTTCTCCAGCCGCTTCTGAAAAGGCACTTTAAAGAAGTTTTAGATACTATTTTTAGATACCCTGCCCCATTGTTCTGGGGAATGGCTTTGTTTTTGCGCGCTGGCCCATTTCTTGTTACTTTGTTTGCAGATTTGGGGGCCCCCGTTCCCTGTCTTACTAAGTCTCTAGGTTCCACACTGAACCCCCTGTTACCTCCCTGATAATATAGTCTGTTTCTCTTTTACTTGCTTCTCCTCTGGCTACACCAGACTCTTTGCTGTTTCTCAAACAGGCACCCTCCGATCTCAGGGCCTTTGCTCCCTGTCTTACAATCCAGGGCATTCTGGAACTGGCCCTTTAAGTTGATTGTAGTTCATACAAAATCAGAAATGAGTTATTCGTGAGAGCACTGGACAGTATCATCAGCACAACTAACCCTTCATTTCAGAAAGTAATTTAACAACTCACATTAGCTAACTGAAACCCTCCTTCACCTCCCCAAGTGGGTTTGCCATGCAGAGGCCCAGGTTCCATGCTTGGCCAGTGCACCTCAGGTGCAGCCACCACCCATCTATCAGTAGAGTGGAGTGTTGCTATGATGCTGAACAGGCATCAGTGGAGCTTCCAGACTAAGGCAGACTAGGAAGAAAGGCCTGGCAATTTACTTCCAAAGATCAGCTCATGAAAGCCCTGTGGATCTCACCTGTCCCAAACACAACCCAGTATGGAAGATGGTGCAGGACCAGGCGGCGTTTCGTTTCATTGTGCATGGGGTCGCCGTGAGTCGGGGACTGACTCCATGACAGCTAACAACAACAACAGCATGAGAAGTTTGTTCTTGCCTATTGATGCTGAATATAAAACTGAGTGTTACTAATATTGCATTGCCTGGAATTACTGTTGGTTGTTCATTTGACTGTGTGTGTACCTAGAAGATTACCTGTGATCCGTATTGAAATGAAACAACACTTGAGATAGGGCAATAACAATGGAAAAATGAGGTAGGTGATAAAGAATTTACTTTTTTTTTTTTTTTTGTATTTTCCCCACTTATTGCCCACTAGCTATGTTGTACAAATGGGGCAGTGAGTGGAGAAGTCCTAAGAACCCTCACCAACACTTATAATTTTAGGGGCAGATGGCCTGGGCAGATGAGTGGACAGACACCGAGGATCCTTGAGCCTCTGAGCCTGAGTTCTCAATAGCTGTTCCTAGAGCCCACGTGCTGAGCTGGGAGGAAGAGGGAAGGGAAGGAAGACCTGAAAAAACACAGAGATGGGGAGTGGGGATGAGGCAGAGTGTGAGAAAACCAATAAGAGACCCCCTGGGGGAGCAGAGATTAGAGGAACAAGCCCAATGAAGAGCCCACCCCACAATAACTAAAAAAAAAAAAAAAATTGAGGGTACCACTTAATTTTCTCTAGCGAGTATGGAAGATTTTAGGAAGGGCTGCTGGAGAGAGTCCAGCAAATGAAGGAGATGGCCATGGGGTCTGACTGTTGAAAGACAATGTTCCAGGGTGCAGCGCCCACCCAGGGAGAGGACCTGGCTGGGTGGCCTCATGAGGAGCTGTTAGGTGGTACAAACAATTACCACATTTTTATGCAGATAAAATGCACCTTCTATGTTTGTGTGACTACTGTTCCCTCCTCCCGCCAGGTATCTTCCTAAACTCACTACATAATTTTTTATAGCAACATGTAAAAAAAATTAGCATAACAGAGCTTGTGAAAATATCTTGTGGGGGGGGGAGCAGTTTGCAAACAAACATAGAAGGCCTTATTTGCGTAAAAATACAGTAATGCTCTTGGCTGCTAATCCAAAGGTCGGAGATTCAAGTCTAGCCAGAGGCTTCTTGGAAGGAAGTCCTGGCAGTCTACTTCCGAAACATCAGCCATTGAAAACCCTGTGGGGCACAGTTCTACTCTGACACACATAAGGTTGTCAACAATAGAAACTGGGTGGCCTGAACCCTGAAGCAGGCTCTGTGACGACGGCTCAGGAGCAAGAACAGCCCAAGACTGCCCAGAGCTCTGGCTGGCAGGTTCCCTCACCCCCGTGTGGATTGGGGTGGATGGCAGGTAGGCCCCACATGAGGTGGGAAGGAGTCCGGGATTATTCCTGCAACACACAGTGGGGCAAATCAAAAGGTAGCCTGGAGCTGCCTGTATTAAGCATGAAGCAACATAGCACTTAATGCAGACATACTAGAGAGTAGAAGAAAAAAGAGCTCTGTCGTGCAGAAGAGAGGAAATTCCATGAATACATCGTGCTATAGGTATACTTCACCAAATGGCGAATTCAACAGAATACAATAGAAAGATGAGGTGAACTGAGTGAAAAGGAATTTGCAGCAATAAGGAAACAAGGTGAGGAACGAGAAACATTCCTGCAGAACCAATAACTGAGCTAGATACAGCCAGGAATAAAACCAACAAGTCAAAGAATAAAACAAATTTTAAACAAATGACTGCTATAAAGGGAAGGCTCAAAATAAATTCAGTGAAGACAGAGGAAAAATCTGAAGAAGTTAAAACAAGAAGAACTACAGTAAAACCTGCAAAAAGCAGAACCTGGGTAAGGCAGAAACCTGTCAGAGAAGGAAAACTCAAATATTTTCTACTAAAACGAGCAAAAGAAAAGTGGCAAGACTGTACCCTGTCAAAGGCAGAAAACTTGGAAAACCCAGGTGAAGAAGGCAGTCCCTTTGAGTTCCAGCTCTCACAGGTTTCACAATAATAGATATGGAAAACTAAAATGATGGTAGAATAACTGAATAAAGACCCTAACAAATGAAACAGAAAAGTCTTCGGAGACAAAGTACCAGAAAATTCGCCTGAAAGTTAAATAACAGAAAAGCAAAGAAAATTTGAATCTTCAGGTTGAAAGGTCAACCTCTTTTTCTAGGAAAATTTAATCGGACCAACCAATATTAATATATATTGTGATAAAGGTATAGAACTTTATGGATAAGGAAAGGATTCTTCAATACCTAAGCAGAAAGAGAGAGTCACTTTCAAAGAGAAAAATTAAGGCAAGCCTCAGTTTTCTCCACAGTACTTAGTGTCAGAAGACATTGGATAAATACCTGTAAGGTATTATGGGAAAAAAATACCCAAACACAGGCAAATCTTTATATAAGGTATCTTAGTCATCTAGTGCTGCCACAACAGAAATACCACAAGTGGATGGCTTTAACAAAGAGAAATTTATTTTCTCACAGTCTAGTTGGTTTCAAGTCCAAATTTAGGGCGTCAGCCCCAGGGGAAGGCTTTGTCTCTCTGTCGGCTCTGGAGGAAGGTCCTTGTCCTCAATCTTCCCCTGGTCAAGAAACTTCTTCGGCACAGGGACCCCTGGCCCAAAGGACGCACTCTGCTCCTGGTGCTGCTTCCTTGGTGGTATGAGGTCCCCAACTCTGCCTGCTTCCCTTTCCTTTTATCTCTTGGGAGATAAAAGGTGGTACGGGCAGCTCCCCAGGGAAACTCCCTTTACCTTGGATCAGGGAGGTGACCTGAGTAAGGGTGGTGTTACAATCCTACCCTAATGCTCTCAACATAAAATTACAATCACAAAATGGAGGGCAACCACATAGTACTGGGAATTATGGCCTAACCAAATTGATACACACATTTTTGGGGTGGACATGATTCAATCCATGACTTAAGGCTAAAGGTCGTGGAGAGTCATCCTCAATCAGTAAAGCACTCGGGGAACATGGCACCCATCTTGGGATGGGCCTCATGGGGTACTGAGCAAAATTTAGCCATCCGAGGGCTCGATGAAGAAGCTCTGGGTGGAAGGACTGGTGGGAGGTCGTGAGGCTGCTTCCTTAAAGAACGATGACTAAACAACTGCCGGAATTCTGATAAACTTTGAGAACATAAAAACAACAGTGTAACATATTGAGAGGCTGGTTAAGACAGAGATTCTTGAGATTTAGGTGTGTTTATCTCATCTTCTTCATGGAAGGATGATGTTGCCAGACAATAGGTAAAAATTATACGCAGGTAGGTCAAAAGAAGAGGCAGTGGTGGTTGAGTGGTAGTTCTCACTTTCCGTGCAGGAGACCCAGGTTCGATTCCCGGCCAGTGCACCTCATGTGCAGCCATCACCTGTCTGTCAGTGGAGGCCTGCATGCTGCTGTGATGTTGAACAGGTTTCAACAGAGTTTCTTGACTAAGATAGACTAGGAAGAAAGGCCTGGCAATCTACATCTGTCAGCCACTGAGAGACCTATGAATCACAATGGTCCAGTCTACAACCGATCATGGGGATGGTGCAGGACCAAGGACCAGGCAGAGATTAGTTCTGTTGTGCATGGGGTCGCCGTGAGTTGAGGGCCAATTTGACAGCAGCTAACAACAGATATGGAAGAGGGATCTAAATCAGGGCTTTGAACCTGTTCCTTCTGATTGGAACTCCTATGGAGAATTTGCATTTCTAACAAGTTCCCAGGAGATGGTAATGCTGATGGTCAGGGACCGATTCTAAGAACCACTAGTAGAGCAGTGGTTTTCAAAATTTATTGTACATAAGAATCATCTGGGAACCATGTTAAATGTGGATTCTAATTTAGTATATCAGGGGCGGAAATGCAAATTGTCAGTAGGGATCTGAACCCGAATGAATCAGTTCAAAGCCCTGACTTAAATGACCAGGGTAGAGGCCCAGAGCTGAATGAGGGGTTTTTAGGAAATACTAGTGGCTTTTTTTTTTTTAGTGGCTTAAAATGGAAACCCTGGTGGCGTAGTGGTAAAAAAATTGTTTTTAGTGGCTTAAAGGAAACCCTGGTGGTGTAGTGGTTAAGAGCTACAGCTGCTAACCAAAAAGTTGGCAGTTCGAATCCACCAGGTGCTCCTTGGAAACTCTATGGGGCAGTTCTACTCTGTCCTATAGGGTTGCTATGAGTCAGAAGCGACTCGATGGCAACAGGTTTGGTTTGGTTTTAGTGGCTTTAAAAAAACTCCTAGTTATGTAACTGAATTTATTTTCTTTCAAAGCTTTCTGTGGGCAGGATCAAGGTCAGTGTGTATCTGAAGCAAAACTGTTTCCCCCTGCCTGCAAGCTTCTTCACACACTGTGTTTAGATTTCAGCTCTACAGCAGCTTTGTTTCCATTTGATGTTAAGTATTTTCCAACTGGTAAATTGTTATTGGTGCTTAGCTTTTAAAAACTTATTCAAGAGTATTGCCTTGTTCAGGTAACCTGATGGTTTCTGTTTTTTTCTCCTTAAAAAAAAAAGCTGCAGATCCTCGTTGACACGGGAAGCAGTAACTTCGCTGTGGCGGGGGCCCCACATTCTTACATAGACTCCTACTTTGATGCCGAGAGGTAAGTGGTGGATCGGGAGCTCCAAGGGGCCAGGTTTTGGGTGCTGCTTGAATTGGCCTACTTCAAAATGGGGGGAAGCAAAACCGCCATCTGGCTGCTTTTGTTTTAAGGTTGGGAGTGTGTGTGCATGCATGTGTGCATGTGCGTGTGGTGTGTATGTGTGTGGTATAGTATGTGTGTGTCTGTGAAGGTGAGTGGTGTGTGTGGTATAGTGTGTGTGTGTCTGTGAAGGTGTGTGGTGTGTGTGGTATAGTGTGTGTGTGTCTGTGAGGGTGTGTGGTGTGTGTGGTATGGTGTGTATGTGGTATAGGGTAAGGGCGTGGGGCCAGTCCCCCAGCTGGAGAGACGATGGAAAACTACTTTGCATTGTCCCTAAGGAGTTTAGTAGGAAGGATCCCTGGTAGTGCAGTGGTTAAGTACTCAGCTAACTGAAGGGTCGGCTGTTCAAACCTACCAGCAGCTATGTGGGAGAAAAGGCCTGGAGATCTGTTCCTGTAAAGATTACAGCCTGGGAAACCCTATGAGGCAGTTCTGCTCTGTCACGTGGGGTCACTATGAGTCAGACGCGACTTGACAGCACACAACCACAGCTCAGTAGGGGTTAAGGTGTGGTTCATGGAAATCATTTCTGTGCAGAATGGTGTTTCTGGGTGACAGAAATCCATGACTCATCTGCAAAGGGGATCTTTGTGGTGCCCAGAGTCATTTCCTTGTGGGTACCTACAGGTGCTTCGATGCTGTCCACATCTATTACTGTGACCCTAAAGTTGACACTTTCTGCAGACGAAACAAGCTGACGCGCAGTGGTCGGCTTCTTAGGGTCATGAACCCTCCAGACTCAAAAGTGCTGCATCAAATTTCCCTCCTAGAAATCCTTTTTGTGCCTTTCCCATCTAACTTTTCCTGGCCACACTCTTTTGTTCCAGAGAATAAACCCCATCTGGGGAGAAGGATGGGGAATACAGCAGCTGGGAGGTTTCTGGAAATGCTGGGCTATTTTAGTAAAGAAAGGCGACCTGCTGGAGGATCCAGCCCTCTACGTGACGCAGAAGCCACGTCTCTGGTGGCAGCAAAAGTGTGCCTCTGCTGTGTACCTTGCAGCTGCTTTGGGGGTAGTGGTGATGGCTTGTGGGGCTACAGAGAAAGAGGTCAGCCCCTCCCTCAAGGATCCTATAGCTTGGTTTATGTCATGGCTTGAATTGTGTCCCCCCCCAAATATGTGTCAGCTTGGTTAGGCCGTGATTCCCATATTGTGTGGTTGTCCTCCATTTTGTGATTGTAGTTTTATGTTTAGAGGATTAGGGTGGGATTGTAACACCACCCTGACTCAGGTCACCTCCCTGATTCAAGGTGGAGGGAGTTTCCCTGGGGTGTGGCCAGCACCGCCTTTTATCTCTCAAGAGATAAAAGGAAAGGGAAGCAAGCGGAGAGCTGGGGACCTCCTACCACCAAGAAAGCAGCACCAGGAGCAGAGCACATCCTTTGGGCCAGGGGTCCCTGCGCCTGAGAAGCTCCTTGACCAGGGGAAGATTGAGGACAAGGACCTTCCTCCAGAGCCTCCAAAGCCTTCCCCTGGGGCTGACACCCTGAATTTGGACTTGTACCCTACTAGACTGTGAGAGAATAACTTTCTCTTTGTTAAAGCCATCTACTTGTGGTGTTTCTATTATGGCAGCACTAGATGGCTAGGACAGTTTATGACTCAGAGTGTTGGTGAGCTTCCATCGTTGGTATTCCAGAACGGAACTCCTGACCCGTGATTGCTCTGTGGCTGAGAAGGCTATTAATGTGACCAGAAGTTGTTGTTATAACCACAGACGTGTGTGTAACTACATTGCCCCTGTGTACTTCAGTGCAAATAGTTAAGTGCTCAACTACTAGCTGAAAGGTTGGCGGTTCAAACCTACCCAGGGGCACCTTGGAGGATAGTGAGGGGTGACGTTTCTGTGGAAGGGGGAGAGAGGCTGGCTCGTCATGCTCCTGCCGCCCTTTGTCCCCTCCCTTCGGATTGGAAGCCCTGGTGGCACAGTGTTTAAGAGCTATGTCTGCTAACCAAAAGGTCGGCAGTTCGAATCCACCAGCTGCTCCTTGGAAACTCCACGGAGCAGTTCTACTCTGTCCTATAGGGATGCTATGAGTTGGAATAGACTTGATGGCAACTGATTATTCAGATTGGTGGTTCATGCAAATCATCTGCCCCCAAACCAACCCTCCCCCAGTTCCTGCTCCAAACTGCTGCTTTGTGGAACAGATCTAGAGTTCAGCGCAAGCCTTTCTCTTATAACACAAGGAGGCCCAGGAGCCCAAGGGTCTGGAGTGGGTTCAAGCTTCTAGGTCAGCAGTTTTCCAGCCTTCCCCTGTTTTTCTAATGAGTGATTTGTAATGCCCTGAAATTAGATCCAAAGATGATATAACTTACCCACATAAACAATTCTAAGATGCCCTGGTGAGCAGCCTGGGTGACGGAAGCAGTTTGTGATCAGTTACTAACCCAGAAGTTGGCAGTTCGAACCCACCCAGCACCTCCGCGGAAGAGAAGGCCCGGCAAACCGCTTCCGTATAGATTATAGCCAGGAAAACTCTATGGTGTTAGCAGCTCTACCCTATAACACATTGGGTCGCGTGAGGCGGGCTGCCTCAACGGCAGCCAACATACAGGATCACTTTTCAAAGAAAGCGTGTCTTACGCAGTCGCAAGCATGTTTAAAATTCCATGATGTGGTATAACCAGTAACCAATTGCCATGGAGTCGACTCTGACTCACAGTGACGCCATGTGTGTTGGAGTAGAACTGTGTGTGCTCCATAGGGTTTTCAATGGCTGAGTCTTTTGGAAGTAGATCTCCAGGCCTTTCTTCTGAGGTGCCTCTGGGTGGACTTGAACCTCCAACTTTTCAGTCAGCAGCTGAGCACTTAACTGTTTGCTCCACTCAGGGCCTTCCCTGATGTAATATAACCCGTTAACCCCTTGCCATCATGCCCCAAAAAACCAGACCTGTTGCCGTTGAGTTGATTCTGACTCATAGCAACCCTACAGGACAGAGTAGAACTGCCCCATAGGGTTTCCAAACAGCGTCTGGTGGATTCAAACTGCCGACCTTTTGGTTAGCAGCAGTAGCTCTTAACCACTGCACCACCAGAGCCCCTGATGTGATATAGAGGGCAATAAAAGGAGATTAATTTATAGTAAAGTAATAGGTACCCCAATGTATAAACACTCTGGCTCAGCACCCCTAAGATACCTGTGAAATAAGGGGAGCTCAAGGCTATGTGAGAATCAACACAGACACGGCAGGGCCCAGTGTAGACAGAAAAAAGCCAATTGAGTTAGATAGACATAGACACCCAGGGCGGTGATTTTCCAAAATGGCGAGGAATGTTGATAAAGTCCCCCAAAACTGAAGTATCATCTTCCTTCAATTTATACAATAGCTTCATTCCTGGAATATTCCATGTATGTTAAAACTAGGTAAAAAAATACTCTGTGCGTATGTAAAACACTCTCTGTACTGCATGTGTGCTCAGATGATCATCAACAGGAGTCTCAGCCATGTGGATGTCCAGAGGGATTTGGGAAAGTGGCCCAGGACATGGGGCAATTCTTCATGCTGCACAAATGCCCTGGATATCACAGGGGATCCCTCGTTCTGTCCCACGAACAACCGAACACCAACCAACCAGTTGCCAAGGAGTTGATCCCAATTCATGGAAACCCCACGTGGGTCCGAGTAGAACTGTGCTCCGTAGTGTTTTCAATGGCTTGTTTTTTGGAAGTAGATCACCAGGGCTTTGTTCCAAGGTACTTCTGTATAGACTTGAGCCTCCAACCTTTTGGTTACCAGCTGAATGCGTTAACTGTAGACAGCACCCAGGGAATCCATACACAGCTCCCCAAATTTCCAAAACTCCCCTATTGGGCAGGACCACTGCACTGAGCACCACCCATCTTGGTTGCAAAGCATCCCTGGTCCTGAGTTCTTTCAACTGTACGGTTCTGGCCTATACTGCACGTTGACTCAGTTTGTTCACGCCTAGCATGGAATGCAGAACCTAAGAGGCAGAACATGAAAACTCCGTGATTACATATTTAGCCTAGTTTTTCCTCCCCCGGAGTAATTTTGTTTCTCGTCACGCATCCGTAGACACATGAAACAAGAGAAAGGAACAGGTAAGTACAGCGAGGCCAAAGTCAGGGTGGTGTGTATAGTGATACTGTGGATTTAAGTGTGCAAGGTTAGCACTGTGCATGGTAAGTGGCGGTTCTTTGGCTGCGGGATCTACGGACTGAGCAGCTCCATTGCCCGCACTCAGGGCATGAGGCGCTGGTGGTTTGGTGGTGGAATTCTCACCTTCCATGCAGGAGACTTGGGTTCCATCCTGGCCTGTGCACTTCAAGCACAGCCACCACCCGTCTGTCAGTGGAAGCTCGTGTGTTGCTATGATGCTGAACAGGTGTCAGTGGAGCTTCCAGACTAGAAGGAAAACCCTGGTGATCTGGTTCCAAAAATCAACCAGTGAAAGCCCTACGGATCACAGTGCTCTGACCGGCTACCTACTGGGGGGGTGGTGCAGGACCAGGCAGCGTTTCGTTCTTCCATGCATGCAGTCGCCATGAACCTAACACCGACTTGATGGCAGCTAACAATGACTTAGACAACTAGGTGTCTTTTTCTTTTACCTTCTTTGTTCATTGTTTGGTTGAATTATGGTTCTCTTACCTGCCAAGTTTGCTTGGCTTACTCGATTGGCTTTTAAACCCATAACCAAGCTTGGGTTCAGGTGGCAGATGGTATCTATTTTTCGTACTTAAAGATTGGGCTCCTCCGGCCCCTTTGCACCTGATTTAATATGAACGTCCATACTTTCTTTGATGGTTGAGCCTTTCTGCCTGCTAATCCCACCAGAGAATTTAGAACAACCCCTGTAGGTAGACTCCATATCTGAGCTTTCTGAACGCTCAAGGTTCGGACCTCATTCTCCTTTGGGAGGAGGGGGTAAATAAGAGAGACAAAAAAACCTACCCATGTCTGGGGGAAGCCCTAGACTTCCCCTCAATTGTCAGCTTTCCTTCCCTTGGCACTTTGGCAATTCAAACCTCAATTTACCTTCCTAATTTGCAAGTAATACTGAAGTTTACTTATTAAATATAAAACATCACCCACATCTTAGGCCTCTAGCCTTGATACCAAGGGCCCTGGTGGCACAGTGGTTAAGCACTTGTCTGCTAAACTGAAAAGTTGGTGGTTTGAACCCACCAGCTGCTCTGTGGGAGAAAGATGTGTCAGTCTGTTACCATAAAGATTACAGCTTTGGAAACCCTATGGGGCAGTTCTACTCTGTCCTGTAGGGTCGCTATGAGTCAGAATAAACTCGATGGCACACAACAACAACAGTGAGCCTCGATCCTGCCTTTCTTTTAAAAAGAACCATTCTTCAAAAGGGCTATCAGGTTTCTTCTCAGCTGAATCCGATGGGAAGCATCATATTTCTTAGTTTTAGTCAAGTCCTATCAACTCAGAAGAATGAACAAGTCAGTCTTGAAAGAAATACAACCAGAACGCTCCTTAGAAGTGAGGATGGTGAGACTTTAGCTCTTTTACTTTGGACGTGTCATCAGGAAAGACCAATTGCTAGAAAAAGGACATCACGTTTGGTAAAGTAGAGGGCCAGTGAAAACAAGAGCCACAACAGTGGACTCAAACTTACCAATAATCATGAAGACGGCTCAAGACCAGGCAACGTTTCATTCTTTTATATGTAAGGTCGCCATGAATTGGAGCTGATTCAAAGGCAACTAAAAATGACGACGAATTCTATCAATTGCATCCCTATCGTCATGCTTGTTTGCAGGTCAAATACTTGCTTAGATTTATTCTAACCATCTTTTATTTCCTTTCTTTGTTTCTTCTGTGCTTCTCATAGGGTTATAGTCAACATGGACTTACTGTTGTAAAGATATGAACACATTTTCTTTCTATGTAGATTCTGTGTCATGGATTTGTCTAATGCTTTCAGCTAGCTTTAAGGTTGGCCTAAGGTATGCTTTCCGTCGTCATATTTCATGGAATCCAAGAGAACATTCTCACTTCCTTTCTCAATTTTAGACCAAGATTTCTTTTCTGAGATGTCGCTTCCTGCACTGAGATGTCTCAGTATTTGCTTTGTCCTTCTGATCTCCCTTGGTTATAATAAGGCTTCCGGTTGGGTTTGTCAGCCTCTGATTCAAGTCCCCCATCTTTGGATATTCACGTTTAATGCTTCCTGAAACATTTCCCAGTAATTGGAGATTTGGCTTGGGGTTCTTTGGCAAGCTGTCTTTGATTTATGTAATAAGACACAGTCAGGTTGCCATTAGTCATTTGTGAGCTGGTCCCCATCAGAAGCCCTCTTTTCATGGTGGTGAATGTTCCAGTGAGTTAGTGGATGGCAAAAAGAAGGTCGTGTAATTTTTTAAATGTACTTCTTTTACAGCCAAGATAATCACTTCTATCCAGTCGGCTTGATGAGAGATCAAATGCACCCATCCCTTGACCTCTGCAGGAAATTGAGGGTTTTCCCATTAGAATGTCTCCTTGCTGCTCTGCTCCATCTGGGAGGAAGCCCACCAAGCTTCACCTTAAGCCGTGCAAGGGAGAAATTTCTTTTCCTCGCCTGACACTTGTCAGTGGCATTAGGGAGTTAAAGAATTGCCTGGTGACCTCATTGAAAAAGGCTAAACTGGATACTGGAGATCAAATGCCTCACTTTTCCAAGCCATGATGACAGATAGGTTTGCCTGATTAAATAATATCTTCACCTGCATGTAGTTTGTCTGTCCAGGAGGGGACTTGCCCTTTTGGAACCCGGGAGCATATACCATTATTGAGGGTATTGATGAACCGCCAGTTAGGCAGATTGGTCGAGCAGCCCCTGGGCCGCCAGTGGCCCTATCCTGTCTAGCCTGGTGCCTGGCAGAACCATAGTAGAAGGTTAAGAGGGGTATTTGGTCATCTGGTCAACAACCCTGCAGGTAAACCCTGAAATGTACAGAAGCCCCCAGGGAAGTCTCAGGCTAGGTTCTTAGGGAGACGCAGCATTCCCTGGGTGGGGTGGTGTAGGAGAACTGAAGCTGACCCAAGGAGTCAATTCTTTTGAATTCTCTCCTCCCACCTTTTCATGCTCTCTGCTAACAATAGTAGGTTTCTTTTAATATAATAAAATGTTTTGCAGCTATTTTTCTCCTCAGTTCAGTTGATGTAACTTTTTAATCCTGTGTTCCCTGAATACTCATATCAGAGGAAGAACATCCCCTGAATTTGGTTCCAAGTGTTTTTATTGCCGTGAGCGGGCTTTTTCCCAGCTGCCCACATCCCTGATGGATTGCTGCTTCTGAGAACCGGGAATGGACATTGCAGGTGCAAAGCCAATCTGGGGTTCTCTCGATATAGTTAATTAATATGCAGAGCAATTGAGGGTTAAAACACTTTAGTGCCAAGACGCAGGATGTTAGAAAATGATGGAACAGTGCATTTTTTAAAATTAAAGTGCTAGAAATGATACACTAACAATCCTTGTTGTTGCTGATGCTGCTGTGTGCCGTCAAGTCAATTCCAACTCATCAAGACCACATGTGACAGAGTAGAAGTGCCCTATAGGTTTTCTTGGCCATAATCTTTATGGGAGCAGATTGCCAGGTCTCTCTCTGGCAGAGTCTGAGTGGGTTCGAACGGCCAGCCTTTTCCTTAGCAGCTGAGTGTTTAACCATTGTGCCACCAGGGCTGCCTATAGTTTGTCTTTGGTGTTTTTCACTCCTTGAAATTTATTTCAAGTAGCCTGGAGAGCATGAGTTTAAGATTATTTTACTCTCATGTTATCTAGGACTGTACTGGCCACTAGGGTAGCTATAAGCCACATGTGGCAATTTAAATTTAAATTAATTAGTGTTAAATAAAACAAAAAAATCCAATTTTTCAGTCGCACTAATCAAATTTCAGCATGTGAAAGCTGGACAATGAATAAGGAAGTCCGAAGAACTGATGCATTTCAATTACGGTGTTGCTGAAGAATATTGAATATACCATGGACTGCCAAAAGAACGAACAAACCTGTCTTGGAAGAAGTACAGCCAGAATGCTCCTTGGAAGTGAGAATGCCAAGACTTCGTCTCACATACTTTGGACATGTCATCAGGAGGGACCAGTCCCTGGAAAAGGACGTCAGGCTTGGTAAAGTAGAGGGCCAGCGAAAAAGAGAAAGACCCCGAACAAGATGGATTAACACAATGGCTGCAACAATGGGCTCAAGTACAACGGTTGTGAGGATGGCACAGGACTGGGCAGTGTTTCATTCTGTTGTACGAAGGGTCGCTTTGAGTCGGAACCAACTCAATGTCACCTAACAACAGCAGTGATCAAATTTCAAGTGCTTGGTAGCCACGTGTGGTTGCCATATTGGCCAGTGCAAGTACAGATATTCTTATGATCACAGAAAGTTCTACTGGACGGCACTGATCTAGAACATAGTAGAACTCTACCTTTTAGAAACCTGTCCCACAAGAGCTTGAAGGCTCCTCTACCTCCTTCTGATAACCTTAACTAAGTTTTCCCACATAGACATGTCCCTTTTAATGGGGGTAGTTGAACATTAGAATGAGACAGTTTGGGGTATTCAGTGAGAATAGCTCTCTATAGGAGCATTTTCTAGAAAAAAATTAAAATTTAATTTAAAATCCTAATTTTAGTAAAAAATTAAATCTGTTAAATTTTCTAACAGTTGATCATAGATTGACTAAAGGTATTAGAAAATTATATTAAAATCAGTTGCCCTCCAGTTGATTGTGAATCATGGCGACTCCATGTGTGTCAGAGTAGAGCTGTGCTCTGTAGGGTTTTCAGTAGCTGATTTTTCAATGGCCGATTGCCAGGCCTTTCTTCAGAGGCAACTCTGGGTGGACTTGAACCATCAGCCTTTTGGTTAGTAGCTGAGCACATTAACCTTTATACTACCCAGCTATTTTTTGTTGAATACTTGCTGTATTTCAGGTTCTATTCCAAAATCTTTGCAGTATTAACTCTTTTAATTTGATTAATCAATGCCATGAGATAGGATACTGTATTATCATTTTTCAGTGTAAGAAACTGAGGCATGAGGGTAGTTAAATAACTTGGCCCAGGGTCACACAGCTTAGTGGTCGAACTGGTATTTGAACCTCAAATTAGTTTGCCTGATATTTTAAAATTAACATCGTGTTTTTCCTGATAGTAAAAATTATACATGCAAAAAATGTGGAAAAGCCTAACCACAAGAATGAGCTTCCCCCAAAAGCCCACCACCGAGGGGTCATCCCTGCTAATATTTTAGTATAATAGATTGTTTTGAAGAAGATTCTGCCACCTATACAATTTTTCTCTTAGAATTTTTCTGTATCATTGATAAATTCTTAGTGTATACCATTTTGCAGTGCTATATAATATTCCATCATGTGGACGTGTCGTAATTAACTGTTTCTACTGGGTGTTTGGATTGTTTACAGTTCTCTGCTATTATAAATAAAACATAACAACTGTCTATGTACATGAATCTCTGCCTGTGTAGTGGGTATTTCTTTAAGATCAGATTCTCGGAAGTACAATTACTGAATTAAAGACGGTTAACATTTTAAACCTCATGGGAGGTTTAAAAAAAAATTCACCTCATCCCTGACTTAACTTACTCCCTGAGCCCCAGTAAATCTCCAGGGGTTCGTGTGATCCTAGAGCAAAGACTCACAAATATGGATTAAATTTGCAGAGACTTGATATGAAAAAACACTGCAGGCACAAAGAAACACTTGGAGAATGATCATTTGGTAGTCTGACACTTATGTTAGAATTTGATAGTTTTTTTCAGGCGCATGTAGTTTGAATGCCCAGATTTCTATCTAAGCTCTTCTTTGTGTTCCTTCCTTTAGTCCTACAGAATCTTCAAACTCGGTGGGCGTAAGAACTATCTGATAACGGCTGGACACCCCAGTCACGCCTTCTGAGCCTGGGGACAGCTTGAGGGGATTTTCAGAGATAATCTTGGTTATGTTTAAAACCTTCTAGGGATTTCTCATCTCCCTCAGGGTAAAGCCTATAATCTTCAAGGACTCACAAGGCCTTTCCTTTCCCCCAGCTCTCTGACCACAGCCCCCCTCCCCTCTTTCACCTGCTTTGGCTCCACTGGCCCCCTTAGTCCTGTTGATATCAACCATGCTCCTACCCCCAGGACCTTGACACCTTCTGTCTCCCCTTCCCAGGATGTCCTTCCCCCAGGGTACAGCATGACTTATTGTCTGTTCAGCTCTCATACAAATGCCCTCATATCACAGACTCCTCCCCGGCCACCTGGTCTCTCACACTCCCCTCACCCCACTTGATTCCCTAGTAGCTCTTATCACCACCTCAAATTTTATGTATTTATTTGTGGGCTGCCTGTCTCTCTCACTAGAGTGTAAGCTTCCAGGGGGTAGGAATTTCATCGATTCTATCCAGTGCCCTGGCGCCCTGGAGGCACAGTGGTTAACAGTTTGACTACTAATCAAAAGGTCGGCAGTTCAGATCCACCAGGCTTTCCTTGGAAACCCTGTGGGGCAGTTCTGCTCTGTCGTATAGGGTAGCTATGAGTTGGAGTCGAGTTGATGGCAACGGTTTTTTTTTTTTTTTTTTTATCCATTGCCGTGTCTCCTTAGATTAGAACAGTGCTTGTCCCAGAGCAGGTGCTCCATAAATATTCATTGAATGAATGAACAAGTGATAGCAGGGATTCACTCTTCCCCTGGGCATTAACTTCAGATCACCCCAGAAGGATACATGCCACTCTATTCCCAATTGTTGCCAAATAACAATCACATTGATTTTCAGTCCTTGTAGTGGTGTGGGAAAATGTCAACTTCACAGCACCCTGACCAGTGTGAGGTGTTCTGATTGTAAAGCCTTGGGGAACAGGTCACTGCCCAATCTTGTTTGTGTTATTGTATTTTAACAGCATCTGTTATCGTTGGGTGCTGTTCAGTCAGTTCAACTCATAGCGACCCCATGTGACAGAGTAGAACTGCCTTTCTTGGCTGTAAGGTTTATGGAAGCAGATTGCCAGGCCTTTCTTCCGAGGAGCTGCTGGATGGGTTCAAACCGCCAACCTTTCAGTTATCAGCCAAGTGCCTAACCGTTGCACCCCCAGGGCTCCTTCCAGTCACTCTTAGGGTTTTTGGATGTTGGGTTGTGGATCATGTTACATGACTCCTATCACAGTGGGCCATTATGTGTTTTGGTATGAGTATAACCCGCCCATCATGAGCATGACGGCCTTGAGAAAGAGGCTGTGACATCACGAGGTAACACGGGCCCTGAGGAGGAGGGGCCCTGGCTTTGGTAGGTCTGGCTTGGTCTTTATTCATCACATTGGTTGTATGTATGTTTCTGAAGCCCAGGCTGTAGCTGCCACAAGCTGGTGGAGCCTCTTTCTCAGCTCTGACACCTCCCTATGTCACAGGGCAGCACCCAGAGTTCCCACAAAGCCAGAGGTGCCCAAATTGGGTTGTGCCCTTCAAAGGCTAGAGCAGTTAAGGATAGCACCTGGCTTAATGGAATTTAAGTTGGGCACCAAAAAAACCCAAATCAGTTACCATGACGTCAGCTCTGACTTGGGAACCCCACGTGTGTCGGAGTAGAGCTGCGCTCCGTGGGGTTTTCAGTGGCTGATTTTTCAAAAGTGTATCACTAGGCCTTTCTTCCGAGGCACCTCTGGGTGGACTCAAACCTCCAACATTTTGGTTAGCAGCCGAGCGCATTAACTGTTGCAGCGCCCAGGGACTCCAGCTTGGGCACATGGAAGAAATAAACTCAGGGACCATATGTTAACACCAGTGCTTCTCTTACACATGGAGTGGAAAACGCTGCTCCCTGAAAGTTAGTAAGGATGTTGGGGGGTGTCGCCATCATCTAGTGCTGCTATAACAGAAATACCACAAGTGGATGGCTTTAACAAACAAATGTATTTTCTCACCATCTAGTAGGCTAGAAGTCCAAATTCAGGGTGTCAGCTCCAGGGAAAGGCTTTCTCTCTCTGTCGGCTCTGGAGGAAGGTCCTTGTCATCAGTCTTCCCTTGGTCTAGGAGCATCTCAGCGCAGGAACCTCAGGTCCAAAGGGTACGCTCTGCTCCCGGCACTGCTTTCTTGTTGGTATGAGGTCCCCGTGTCTCTCTGCTTGCTTCTCTCTTTCATCAAGAGATTGCCTCAAGACACAGTCCAATCCTGTGGGTTGAGTCCTGCCTCACTAACACAACTACTGCCCTTCCTCCCTTATTAACATCCCAGAGGCAGGATTTACAACATATAGGAAAATCACACAATACCGGGAATCATGGCCCAGCTCAATTGATACACACATTTTTGGGGAGACGTAATTCAATCCACAAAAGGGGAAGACCGTCACTTGGTTAACCTCGACGCTGTTAATTATCAAGGATTGCGTACAGACCTTGAAAACATTATGCTGAGCAAAATAAGTCAGTTGCAAAAAGACAAATGTTGTATGATCCCACTTACATGAAATATCTAGACTAGGCAAATGGAAAGAAACCAAACTCTATTAGGGGTTACCAGGAGTGGCGGGAGCAGAGAAGAGGGTCTCCTTGCTTGGGGGTGCACTAGCTTTTTTTAAGGATGAAGGAAAAATTTGGAAAGAGACGGTGGTGATGTTTGCACAAGATGATAAACATGACGCATGTCGCTGAATATCGCATGTAAAACATGTTGAAATGGCGAATGCTTTGTTATATATACTCGCCGCAATTTAAAAAATAGCAAATTTTAAAAGTGAAAAAGAATTCTAGGCTTTCTGTTTTTAGCACAGCTGTCTTTGCCAGGAAGGAGCCCTGGTGGCACAGTGGTTAAAGTGCCCGGCTGCTAACCGAAAGGTTGGTGGTTCAAACGCACCAGCTGCTCTGCATGAGAAGGATGTGGCAGTCTGTTTCCGTAAAGATTACAGCCTTGGAAACCCTATGGGGCAGTTCTACTCTGTCGTATACAGTCACTGTGAGTTGGAATCTACTCAAAGGCAATGGGTTTGGTTTGCTTTTTGTCTTTGGTCTTTGCCAGGATGCGCAGCCGTCTCATCTTTGTGGTTTGGAGAACGGGACACACAGACAAAATACAAATTAGCTGTAACAGAAATACCACAAAGTGGGCGGCTTTAACCAACAGAAATTTGTTTTCTCAAGTTTAGGAGGCTAGAAGTTGAAATCAGGGCCCCGGCTCTAGGGGAAGGCTGTCTGTGTCTGTCGGCTGTGGGGAAGGTACTTCTTCCTTGGCTTCTTGGCAATCTTCATTTGGTATGGCACCCATCTTTCCCCATCTGTGCTTGCTTCTGTGTGCCTAATCTGCTCTTTCAATATCTCAAAAGGATTGGCTTAAGACACACCCTACACTGATATGGCCCAAATGGGATTACAACCACAAGTTTGTTGTTACTTGCCTTCGAGTCAGTTCTGACTCATAGCAACCCCTTGTACAACAGAAAAAAACACTGACTAGTCCTGTGCCATCCTTAAATCGTTGGTATATTTGAACCCATTGTTGCAGCTACTGTATCTGTCCCTCTCACTGAGGGTCTTCCCCTTTTTCGATGACCCTCTTCTTTACCAAGCATGATGTCCTTCTCCAGGAACTGCTCCCTCCTGATAACATGTCCAAAGTATATGCAATGAAATCTCGCCCTCCTTGTTCCAAGGAGCACTCTGGCTGTATTCCTTCCAAAACAGATTTTTCTTCATTCTTTTGGCAGTCCATGATATAGTCAATATTCTTCACCAATACCATAATTCAAAGGCATCAATTCTTCTTTGGTCTTCCTTATTCATCGTCCAGCTTTCACATGGATATGAGGCTACTGAAAGTATCGTTGCTTTGGTCAAGCGCACCTTAGTCCTCAAAATGACATCTTTGCTTTTGAACACTTTAAAGAGGTCTTTTGCAGCAGATTTGCTCGATGTAATATGGCATTTGATTTTCTGACTGCTGCTTCCATGGATGTTGATTGTGGATCCAAGTAAAATGAAATCCTTGACAACATAAGTCTTTTCTCTGTTTATCATGATGTTGCTTATTGGTCCAGTTGTGAGGACTTTTGTTTTCTTTATGTTGAGGTGTAATCTATACTGAAGGCTGTAGTCTTTGATCTTCATTGGTAAATGCTTCAAGTCCTCTTCACTTTCAGCAAACAAGGTTTTGTCATCTGCATAACGCAGGTTGCTAATGAGTCTTCCATCAGTTCTGATGCCACATTCTCACATAGCCCAGCTTCTCAAATTATTTGCTGAGCATACAGACTGAGTAAGCATGGTGAATGGATACAACCCTGACACACACCTTTCCTGATACGTTAAGCCACGCAATATCCCCTTGCTCTGTTTGAACTACTGCCTCTTGGTCTACGTATATACGTTCTGTACGAGCACAATTAAGTGTTCTGAAATCTCCATTCTTTGCAATGTTATCCATAATTCATTATAATCCACACAGTCGGATGCCTTTGCATAGTCAATAAAACACAGATAAACATATTTCTGGTATTTTCTGTGTTCAGCCAAGATCCATTTGACATCAGTAATGATATCCCTCATTCCATGTCCTCTTCTGAATCCAGCTTGAATTCCTGGCAGTTCCCTGTCAATGTACTACTGCAGCTACTTTTGAATGATTTCAGCAAAATTTTACTTGTGTGTGATATTAATGGGGGACACTGGTGGCATAGTGGTTAAGTGCTATGGGTGCTAACCAAAGGGTTGGCAGTTCGAATCTACCAGGCACTCTTTAGAAACCCTGGGGCAGTTCTACTCTGTCCTATAGGGTCACTATCAGTTGGAATCAATCTGATGGCAACAGGCTTGGTTTTTTTTTGTGTGTGTGATATTAATGATACTGTTCGATAATTTCCACGTTCTCTCGGCTCACCTTTCTTTAGAATGGGCACATATATTAATCTTTTCCAGTCAGTTGGCCAAGTACCTGTCTTCCAAATTTCTTGGCATAGATGAGTGAGCACATCCAGTGCCGCATCCATTTGTTGAAACACCTCGGTTGGTATTCCATCAATTCCTGGAGCCTTATTTCTCATCAGTGCCTTCGGTGCAGCTTGAACTTCTTTCTTCGTTACCACTGGTTCTTGATCAGATGCTACCCCCTGCAATGGTTGACCATCAGCCAGTTCTTTTTGGTGTGGTGACTGTGTGTAGTCCTTCCATCTTCTTTGATGCTTCCCGCATCATTCATATTTTGCCCACAGAGTCCTTCAGAATTGCAACTCAAGGCTTGAATTTTTCTTCTGTTCTTTCAACTTGAGAAATCCAAAGCATGTTCTTCCCTTTTGGTTTTCTAACTCCAGGTCTTTGCATATTTCATTATAATATTTTACCTTGTATTCTCAAGCTGCCCTTTGAAATCTTCTGTTAAGCTCTTTTACTTCATCATTTCTTCCCTTTGCTTTAGCTTCGCTACGTTCAAGAGCAAGTTTCAGAGTCTCTTCTGAAATCCATTTTAGTCTTTTTTTTCCTTCCTGTCTTTTGAATGCCATTTTGTTTTCTTCGTATATGATATCCTTCATGTCTTCCCTCAACTCATCTGGTCTTTGGTCATTAGTGTTCAATGTGTCAAATCTATTCTTGAGATGGTCTCCAGATTCAGGTGGGATGTACTCAAGGTTGTATTTTGGCTGTTGTGAACTTGTTTTAATTTTCTTCAGCTTCAACTTGAACTTGCATATGAGCAATTGATGATCTGTTTTGCAGTCGGCCCCTGGCCTTGTTCTGATTGATGATATGGAGTTTTCTATTGTCTCTTTCCACAGATGTAGTTGATTTGATTCCTGTGTTTTCCATCCAGTGAGGTCTACGTGTATAGTTGCCGTTTATGTTGTTGAAAAAAGGTATTTGTAATGAAGAAGTCAATGGTCTTGCAAAATTTTATCATGCCATCTCCAGCATCATTTCCATCACCAAGGCCATATTTTCCAGCTATCAATCCGTCTTTGTTTCCAACTTTCACATTCCAATCACTAGTAATTATCAATGCATCGTGATTGCACGTTTGATCAATTTCAGACTGCAGAAATTGGTAAAAATCTTCAGTTTCTTCATCTCTGGCCTTAGTGGTTGGTGCATAAATCTGAGTAATTGTTGTATTAACTGGCCTTCTTTGTAGGCGTATGGATATTATCCTATCACTGATAGTGTTGTTCTTCAGCATAGACCTTGAAATGTTCTTTTTGATGATGAATGCAACACCATTCCTCTTCAAGTTATCATTCCCAGCATAGTAGATCATATGATCATCCTATTCAAAATGGCCAATACGAGTCCATTTCAGCTCACTAACGCCTAGAATATCGATGTTTATGGGTTCCATTTCATTTTTGATGATTTCCAATTTTCCTAGATTCATACTTTATACATTCCAGGTTCCGATTATTAATGGATGTTTGCAGTTGTTTCTTCTTATTTTGAGCCAAGTCACATCAGCAAATGAAGGTCCCAAAAGCTTGACTCCATCTACCTCGTTCAGGTCAACTCTGCTTTGAGGAGGTAGCTCTTCTCCAGTTGTATTTTGAGTACCTTCCAACCTGGGGGGCTCATCTGTTGGTACTATATCAGACACTATCCCACTGCTATTCATAAGATTTTCACTGGCCATTTTTTTCAGAAGTAGACCACAAGTATAGGGGTTAGGATTTACAACACAGACTTTTGGGGGTCACAATTCAATCCATAACACTCTGTAAAGGAGTAGCTCTGACAGCCTCTTCTGTGTCCTCCAGGTCCAGCACTTACCAGTCCAAGGGCTTCGATGTCACCGTGAAGTACACACAGGGGAGCTGGACGGGCTTAATGGGGGAGGACCTTGTCACCATCCCAAAAGGCTTTAACAGTTCTTTCCTCGTCAATGTCGCCACTATTTTTGAGTCAGAGAATTTCTTTTTGCCTGGGATTAAATGGAATGGAATACTTGGACTGGCTTATGCTACCCTAGCCAAGGTAAGGTTAATCTATTAATTTAAGTAAATCAAATAATGGGGCTGAGACTCTGAAACTAGGTAATAAAGGGGGCCACAAAATGTGTCCCAGGCCGTTGTTGGAGACAAATATAAACTTAACAGTGAGTATCGTGCTGAAAATAGACTAGTGTTCACACAATTAATTCTGTTTCTAAGCATGTTTTCAATTTAAGGTAAATAGCACTATTCTGTAAATCTTCTTGCAAGGTAGACTATTAGCATTACTTTTTTTGTTTTTTGTTTATTTTAGTTATATATTGAAAATGTTAACAGAATCTGAATCATTCTGATTATGGGGTTTGTTTAAGAGTTTTGATTGTTATTGTTGTTATCTACCATCAAGCTAGCCCCTGACTCATGGCGACTCCACACACAACAGAAGGAAATCCTGCCTGGTCCTATACCGTCCCCATGATCTGTTGCAGATTGGGGAGTTATGATCCATAGGGTTTTCACTGGCCGATTTTTTTGTCTTAATAATATTTTATTGTATTTTAGGTAAAAGTGTACACAGCAAATTTGGTTGCCCTTTAACAACCTTTATACAAATTGTTCCATGCCATTGGTTACAATTTTCACAACGTGTCAGCGTTCTCCTTATTTCCATTCTGTTGTTCTGTTTCCATTTATCTAGCTTCCCTGCCCCTCCTTAGCTTTTCGTCTTTGCATTAGAGTAAATGTTGACTGTTTGGTCCCATATAGTTGATTATTTAAGGGGAACATACTTCTCACCATTGGTATTGTTTATTTTATAACCCAATTATTAGTTGGCTGAAAGATGACCTCTGAGAATGGCTTCAGTTCCAAGTTCAAAAGGTATATTATGGAGATCGTTTCGGGGGTTCCTCTAGTCTCTATCAGTCCAGTAAGTCTGGTCCTTTTTTTAGAAAGTTGTATTTCATTCTACATTTTTCTCCTATTCTATCCAGGACCATCTATTATATCCCTGGCCAGAACAGTTAGTAGTGGTAGCCGGGCATCATCTAGTTTTTCTGTTCTCAAGCTAGATGTGGCTATGGTTAGTGTGGGCTGTTAGTCCTGTGGACTATTCTCTTCTTTGAGTTTTTTGTTTCCTTCATTCTCTTTTGCTCCAGATAAGTGGAGACCAAGAGTTGTATCTCAGGTGGCCGCTCACAGCTTTTAAGACCCCAGATGCTGCTCACCAAGCTAGGATGTAGAGCATTATCTTTATGAACTATGTTATGCCAATTGACTGAATCGTGTCCCACAAGACTATGGCCCCAAGCCTTTTAACTCAGTAAACCAATCCCATGTGGTGTCTGGATATGTCTAGGAAGTCTCCGTAACTGTGCCCCCATATGCTTCATTGTATATGTGAACATCTATGCAGCACATAAATCATGTATATACAGATGCCCACAGATGCACCTACGCATGCACCCATGTGTGCTCACATATGCCTTCTTGTATACATACACGCATACGTATCTACCTATGTAACCACAGATGTGTTTTTGGGTTGTTATTACTGTTGTTGCAAAATATCAATGTGTTACAGCATTTACCAAAATTGATCCTTATTCTTGCATACTTCTTAGTATCTTCATTTATTTTGTTCATGCTGTGCAGGCTTCACCCATGTTTGGGATCGCCTTTCCCATCACCAAAAATAACAAGTGTCCACTATCTAGAAAGCGATTTCCTTTCCCCCTCCCATCCCTGGCAACCATTGAAGAGTGTGGCTTTCTGTGTGCATACAGATTCTTGACTCTTTATAAAAGTGAGTCCATACAATGACTTAAAA
Source organism: Loxodonta africana (assembly GCF_030014295.1). Lineage (NCBI taxonomy): Eukaryota > Metazoa > Chordata > Mammalia > Proboscidea > Elephantidae > Loxodonta > Loxodonta africana. Next base: position 221,899,068 of record NC_087343.1, read on the forward strand.
GAAAACACCCATTATGCTTTATTTATTATGTATTATTATGTAAATCGTGTGTGCGTGATGTGGGGCTTACCTGGACCTGAATGTTGGCAGGCAGAGAGCCCTCTGCCAGGCCGAGTGCAGCTTGTGTTGCTTCCCCTTCACTCCTGGGCACCTCCGAGGAGCCACCTGGGACCTGAGCATAGATGTCCTGAGAGCATGCCCCAGGACTGTCCGCCACAGGAAGTAGTGGAGAACCAGGGAGAAATTTTGGAACCCTTGCTCTCATCAGCATCAGAACCTTCACAAGATGGGGAAGACAGAACTGAATGCTCTCAAAACACTTGTACTTGGGACTGACCCGAAGGGAATCATGTTCAGATGCAGGAGGTTGGCTCGCTGGCTGGTAGGGAAATTTCCACCAGGTAGGGTTGCCAGAGGTGGATTAGACGCCAGCCAGGGTGCATACCTGGGCTCTTGAAGACCCGGTTGGTTCGCGTACACTGGAGGAAAGCAGAAAGAGGTCACCTCTCCTGGCCCTGTAACTGGGCACCGCACCTTGGCCTGATGCTGCTCAATGTCAGGCTTTGAGCCAGAGCTAAGTGTTGAAGAAAAAAGAGGCATGATTGTAGGAGCAGCAGGCCCAGCGACAACCTAGCCTCCCTTGATCCTACCTTGTGGGAATATTTGTTCCAGCTCAAGTTTATTAGCAAATGAGGGGGGGGAGGGCCTCCCAGCCCTGTGGCTTCACAAGAGCAAAGAATAACAATTACTGAGTCTGCTAGTCCCTGGTTTGTGTAAACAGTTAACACACTTGGCTCTAACAGACAGTTTGGCAGTTTGAGTCCACCCAGAGGTGCCTCAGAAGAAAGGCTCGGTGATCTACTTCCAAAAGATTAGCCATTGAAAACTGTGGGGACCACAGGCCTGCTCTGACACACAGGGGGTCACCACGAGTTGGAATCAACTCCCAGCGCCTGGTTGTTTTTTATTAGGCACGGGACTGAGAACATGACAGGGTGTCAGTTCACTCAATTCTTACGACGACTCCATGAGGTGTACTTGGTAAGGCCATATTATCCCCATTTTAGAGATGTAAAGGCTGAGGGTCAGCGAGGTTTGCTCCCTTGTGCAGGTTGGTCAGAACGCAGAGCACTGTGTGCACTGCCCACTCTGTGTCTAAGGAATCTGGCTGGGCAACATGCCCCTTTCTCCTTGGTATCGTAGGATGAGCTTAATCTGGGATTTGCAGACTGAAAATAATTTATATTCCCGAATATGTTTTCACTGACACTGTGACCTCAGGCAAAACGTTTCATCATAATGACTGTTTGGAAAAGCAAGATATGAGTATGCTTGATTTTATGCTAATTATTCAGAAGATGATAGAATAAACCTAAATGACGTGGGATTAGTAATATGTAAACTTCTGTGAGTGCGGACAACTTTCCGGGTATTTGAGTGTCAGGATGCCTCAAAAAGACCCTGTATCTTTTTGTCTATGAAATTCCAAGGAGATTACCAACAATTGGCTTCACGAACCCCAGGTTTGGGGAGGCAGTCATGGGATTTGGGCAAAGTGGAGCAGAGCTGGAAACAGGACTGACAGGGCCCCCAGAGGGTGGCCTGGGTTAGTTCCAAAGATAGAGCTGGAACAACTGGGACAAGCCATCAGTGGTGGTCATAGTGCCTCACAGCCTTTGGTCAGTGCTAACTGCTTTGCACCAAGGCTGTGCATCAGAACCGCCTAGAGGGCTTCACACCCCATAGATGCGCAGGCCTACTGCAGACCTACTGAGCCAGATCCTCTTGGGGTTAGTCCTGGGTAACCCTATTTTTTTAAAAGCTCTGGAGGGATTTTGAGGTGCAGTCCTAGTGAAGAACCATTTGTCAGAATATTAATAGACCTTTACTATGTGCCAGGCATTGTTCCAAGCTCTTTCTATGTATTAACCCATTTAATACATACAACCTTTTAGGAGGTTATTGTCACCCTCATCTTACAGATGAGGAAACAAAGGAATAAGTCACACAGTTAGCAAGTGAGAGAGCCAGGATTCAATTCCAGAAAGTGAGCGAAAGGAGAACGCCAGACCAGGTCGCCAGTAGACACATCCCATTTCAGGAGAACACTTTTCCTGATTCATTGACCGAGACGCTAAGCCTTTCAACAAAGATGACATAGACTGTGCCAAATTCCGCCATAGAACTCTATAGAAGCCAAGAAAGAAATCCGTAGGAGGCCAAATACAAATGGACTAAACGAATAGAAAGATTTATATCTACTTGATAATGGAACTCTACGTTCACTACCTCCAACACTATAGTTTTCGTTTTTATAGATAATAAATCATCACTCCTTACGTCAACCATAGGTGCCTAGAGTAGACCTAGAGCACTTGCGCTACCACAGTTCGCTGTGACGTGTTTATCAAAAACTAACAACTCATAGTGACTAATTCTGGTATCTCCCAAGTTGTCAAAGTCAACTCTAAACTCAAGCCTGTTACCTTCCTCTCTGACCGCCAGTACCCCCGGCCCACCCCAAGCTCAGAGCTGTTCCCAGGAGATCATTCCTTTTCCTTTTGGTCCATCGGGGGATATGGTGGTGTCTTCAGAATGTGTAGTTACATACCACAAAGGCACAGAGCAAACTAGGCCTGGTGAAATGTTGTTGTTAGTTGCAGTTAGTTGCAGTTGACTCTGACTCATGTCTACCTTATGTGTAACAGAATGAAACATTGCCTGGTCCGGTGCCATCTTCATGGTCTTTGGTGTATTTGAGTCCATTGTTGTGGCTGGCTTTTGTGTCAGTCTCCCTCATTGAGGGTTTCCCTCACTTCTGTTGGTCTGCTACTATACCAGGGTCCCTGGGTGGTGCAGTGGTTAAAAGTTGCAACTGCTAACAAAAACATCAGCAGTTCAAATCTACCAGCCACTCCTTGGAAACCCCGTGAGGCTGTTCTACTCTGTCCTATGAATTGGACACTATGAATTGGAATCAACTCGATGGCAGTGGGTTTGATTTGGTTGGTTTACTAACCTCAAGGTTGGCAGTTCAAACCCATCCAGCAGCACCATGAACCTGGTAATCTGCTTCTATAAAGAGTACAGCCAGGAAAACCCTATGGAGCATTTCAACTCTGCAACATGTGGGTCGCTGTGAGTTGAAATTGACTTGCCGGCAACGGATTTGATGTTTTTTTGTTTTTTTTTTTTCCTACTTTACCGAACACGAGGTCCTTCTTTAATGATCTTTCCTGATGACGTGTCCAAGGTCAGCGAGTTCAAATCTCATTATCCTCGCATCTGAGGAACATTCTGGTTGTATGTATGGCAAAAAACAAAAAACAAAAACAGGGAGGGATAATAAGGCTTTTTCACCTTCAAGATTGTGTAGCATTGTTCCTTTTGCTGCCGCTTGCCCTATCTCCAGAGTTTAGGAGACAGCTTGCCAAGAGCTCTAAACTCTCAGATCTAAACCTTCTCTCACCACCTGGGGTCTGGGATGAGCTGTCCTCAGGGATCAGTCATCTCTCATTGGTGTGGTGGACCAACTGGGGCTGAGAAAGGTGAATAAAAACTTCAGAAGCAAGGTGGCTCCTAAAGAGACTGCTGTCTCCTTACTCTGGAAAGTCTAGGATTAGAACCCACCACCCCCGCAGTAACCTACCTCCACACCTCGTCACGCCCACCTCACAAGGCAGTCATGATGTGACAGCATCTTAGTAGCTTCCAGAACTGCGATCTTAGGTTTGCAACAGCGGAGTACCAAAAGGAAAAACACCAAAATGCCATGCAGTAGAAAGTTCTAACGGGGATGCTGCGTGGTTTAAAGTCAAGAAGGGTACGTGTCAGGGTCATATCCTTTCACCATACTTATTCAATCTGTATGCTGAGCAGATAATCTGAGAAACTGGACTAAATGAAGAACGTGGCATCAGGATTGGAGGAAGACTCGTTAACAACCTGTGTTATGCAGATGACACAACCTCGCTTGCTGAAAGCGAAGAGGACTTGAAGCACTTACTGATGAAGATCAAAGACCACAGCCTTCAGTATGGATTACACCTCAACATAAAGAAAACAAAAATCCTCACAACTGGACCAATAAGCAACATCATAATAAATGGAAAAAAGATTGAAGTTGTCAAGAATTTCATTTTACTTGGACCCACAATCAACACCCATGGAAACAGTCAAGAAAAAAGACATATTGCGTTGGGCAAATCGGCTGCAAAAGACCTCTTTTTAAAGTGTTCAAAAGCAAAGATGTCACTTTGAAGACTACGGTGCGCCTGACCGAAGCCATGGTGTTTTCAGTTGCCTCTTGTGCACATGAAAGCTGGACAGTGAATGAGGAAGACCGAAGAATTGAAACATTTGAATTATGATGTTGACGAAGAATGCTGAATATACCATGGACTGCCAGAAGAACAAACAAACCTGTCTTGGAAGAAGTACAGCCAGAATGCTTCTTAGAAGCAGGGATGGTGAGACTTCATCTCACATACTTGGGACATGTTATCAGGAGGGACCAGTCCCTGGAGAAGGACATCATGCTTGGTAAAGCAGAGGGTCAGCGAAAACGTGGAAGACCCTCAATGAGGTGGATTGACAACAGTGGCTGCAACAGTGGGCTCAAACTTACCTACTATTGTGAGGATGGCGCAGGACTGGGCAGTGTTTCGTTCTGTTGTACGTGGGGTTGCTATGAACTGGAACAGACTCAGTGATACCTAACAACAATTGCTCTGCCTGCTCACAAGCTTGTTTATTGTTTAGCCCTGGAAAATGAAGTGTAAGGAAAAATAATATTGTGTATAAACCTTGGGCCGTTCCTTATCTGCGCTGTGAGTCATGAAGCTGTTGGCCTTCTTTTCACCTCCCGCAGCCATCAAGTTCGCTGGAGACGTTCTTCGACTCCCTTGTGATGCAAGCAAAAATTGCCAATGTTTTCTCCATGCAGATGTGTGGGGCAGGACTGCCAGTGGCTGGATCTGGTACCAACGGAGGTAGTCTTGTGGGTATCTTTTAGTCTTAAAGGGGAGAAAAATCACAAATCATTGGGGCTGTTTGGTTTTTGTTTGTTTTTTTCTGTTTTAGTAAGCATCAGATAAATAATAGACACAGAAGCCTGCATAGGTACTGTGGAAATTTGATAATCCTTTTTTTTTTTTTTATTATAGGGCCTTTGAAAAATGGATAAAATTAGGTTTTCTTTTACCCTTCCAAACCATCCTGCCATCTCGAAAGATAATTCTCATTCCTTCCCCAGATTCCATCACAGCTTTTGTGTACTGCCTTAGGAAAGGAAACTGTTCTCGGGAGGGAGGGTGGAGGGAGGCGGGAGGAGCAGTGGAGGGTCCGAAGCTGGGCCTTACCTTGGGTAGCAGAGGGAAGGAGGCAGCTGGGACATCAGGGCATCCTTTCTCTCTCTGTCAGTGCACGCACACACACAGACGTGCACACACACCACACAGCAAAGGTGTTATCTGCTGAGACACCATGGATCTGCCTTAGGTGGAGCTTGCCCTCAATGGACCCTGTACCCAGGTGTCTAACATAGCAGAGCAGCAGGAGGAGGAGGGTGCCTCTGGGGTCTAGGGTGGGTGCTGCTGACTCCTTTCCTCCCTGAAGCGGAGAGGAGAGCCAAGGTCCCATTTCCTGGGAACTTTCATTTGCTCACAGCTCACCTGCTTTTAACACCTTTCGAATCCCCTTTTGGAAGGGAGAAAGGTAGCTTAGGGTTTGTGGAGTTACAGTAATGGTTTTGCAAAATGAAGTTTTGATCAGGGAAGCTGTTTTGTTCTGCCTTCGTCTTGTCCAATATCTAAAGAACTAAATTACTGTCCATCTGCATGGTTAGCTGTTTTCATGCATTCTGTGGGGGGATATCGCAATATTACAAAGCTGGAATCATACAGACTTTGTTTACATAAAAGAAACCACCAAATGGTCACAGTTTTACCAGGGCATAATGTTTGACCTGTTTAATTTTCAAGCATATACATTTGTTTCACAGCATCAAACAAAAGTATCAATTGCTGTGTATTTTTTTCAAAATATATAGTATCTGCTTCTCTGGAAACCCTGGTGGTGTAGTAGTTAAGTGCTACAGCTGCTAACTAAGAGGTCGGCAGTTCGAATCTACCAGGTGCTCCTTGGAAACTCTATGAGGCAGTTCTGCTCTGTCCTCTGGGGTCACTATGAGTCAGAATTGACTTGACAGCAATGGGGTTTTTTTATATGCTTCTCTGTGTAGCCTGCTGGTTTGTCTGTGTGTTTTTCTCCCTTATGCCTGTAAATACTTTTCTTCCCAGGTCTTGGGTGGAATTCAACCCAGTTTGTACAAGGGCGACATCTGGTATACACCTATTAAGGAGGAGTGGTATTACCAGATAGAAATTCTGAAATTGGAAATTGGAGGCCAAAGCCTTAATCTGGACTGCAGAGAGGTACGTAGCGGATGGTCTCTGTTGTGTCCATTCGTCTGTCTGTGTGCTTGAGTCACGTAAATATTACAGCTGGGTCCTGTGTATGAAATCAGAAGTTACCCTAGCACAGGAGTGTTACATTAAAAGATACAGGGTCTTTTTTGTACGGTAAGTTTAAATTTGTGTAAAGAACCCTCCCACCAGAAAAAAATTGCTCTCTTCTAATCACTGAGCTTTATAGGAGAAAATAGCATAAAGTGATTAATGATGAGGATTATCTTGAGCTACGGAGTCCTGGTGGTACAGTGGTTCAGTGTTCTGCTGCTGACTGAAAGGCCGGTGGTCCAGACCGATCAGCCACTCTACAAGAAATAGATGTGGCAATCTGCTTCTGTAAAGATGACAGCCTTGGGGCAATTCTGCTCTGTCCTGTAGGATCGCTGTGAGTTGGAATTGACTTGACAGCAGTGAGTTTCTTTTTTTCGTTTTTTCTGACATTATGATTATGGTGATTTGGGGGAGCCTCAGTTTTCTACAACATTTTCAGAAGGGTTTATAGAAGCTACCAGCATTTCATTTTATCCTTATGTGTTACTGTTTCCTTTATAGGCATCACATTCCACTGCAAATTCCCACACACAGATACCTCTGAGAAACCCATAAAAGGCAAAGTTGATAAAATGATGGCCAATTCCACTGGGATTGTGTTTCAGGCCCAAGTCCACAAATCTGTGGTTTTTAGTCAGACAGCACAGCTACTTGTCATTAAAGAGCCCAGTCGTAGCAGATTCAAATGTGAGGGCCTGAACTGAAATAAACTCTGTGTGTTTGTGTGTCTGTGTGTGTGAGTGTGTATTAGAGAGAGTACAAGTATATACTTGGAAGTTTGAGTCTCAGATGCTTGGTTCTTTCCCGCCCACTCAGTGCATCACTCATTCCCCAGAAGAACAAACAACAAAACCCAAGCTCCTCAGGGCAGCGTTTCTGTTTGGTACAGGCCTCGCATAGATTTACTTTTCTTACGTATATAAAAAAGTAATACTTTTATGAACAAACTAAATTGTATTTTCAGTTATGTTAAATTGCCTCCAAACTGAAAGTAATTTTATATTTGAAAAGAATTTTATACACGAATCAGTATATTTCATTTTCTTAAAATTCTTAACTTGTCCCACCACTGCCTTTTGACCTGACTGCTGTATTTGGTCTTAGAACTCATGCATTTGCTTTAAAAGCAGGAGAATCAAATTGCCTAGGACACATTCCTTGCCTGGACATCCTTGCTCATACAGTTGTGTCCCTGGCGGTTGGGGTGGCTCGTCTGTGTCAGCTTGCTTACTGCCATTCTTGTCATCCTGCCACACACAGAATCTCAGAGGTGGGGACAGGGCTGGCAGGGGGTGTGTGTGTGTGTGTGTGTGTCTTTTACTGAATGTATCTCTGATCTCTGGTTTATTTCCAAAAATTGGGGTCGCTGAGTGGTGCGAATAGTTAGTACTTTCAGCTACTAACCAAAACCTTGGAGGCTGAAGTCCACCCAGAGGTCCCTCGGAAGGAAGGTCTGGAGATCTGCTTCCAAAAACTTAGCCATTGAAAGCCCTGTGTAGCACAGCTGTGCTCTGACACACATGGGGTCACCATGAGTTGGGGTTGACTCCACAGCAGCAGGTTTTTTTAATTGCAAAATTACCTTCCCTTTTTCTCTTTTTCCCTTACCAGGATACTAAAGGGTTGATTTTGTAAATGAATGTAAATGCCACATAATGTGTTGTTTCATCCTGGAAAGACCCTTTCTTCCCCTGGGGGTTCCCTGATGAGGGGAAAAGCTCTGTGTTGGGAGGGCTGTTCTTTCTGGTCACGTCACTTCCCCTTCTGGGCCTCAGTGCCCTTAGCTGTGATACGAGCATGTTGGGCTAGGAGATCCCTGATCCCCACATGCCAAGAACATGAAATGAAATGAGACATAGCCACCCAAGCAGTGGTATCGCTGCCCTGATTTGTATAACAGCTCCGCAGTGATGGCGGACAGCAGAGGCCCACATCGAAGGGGAGCGCCATTGTTGCTGACATGCCTTCTCCCCGCCCCCTCACCCATTCCTAGTATAACGCAGACAAGGCCATCGTGGACAGTGGGACCACACTCCTGCGGCTGCCCCAGAAGGTGTTTGATGCAGTGGTGGAAGCTGTGGCCCACGCATCTCTGGTGAGTCCTTGTGATGCTCATGAGCCTTTGAGAACACCTTGTCATGGCCACTCCACATCGGGGGGAGTGATCCCATGTATCTGAAAGTCTCCATCTGAGGGTTCTTGGTTTTTCTTAAACGGCTATTTGTCAAGTCTTATTCTTTGTTGTTTATCAGCAAACAGTCCCTTCTTTTGAACTTCAAAGGTATTTCAAACAAGGGTTTAGTCGGTGTACTTTTTTTTAGTTTAAGAAAAAACACTTGGTAATATAACTATGTCCCTGGGTGGTACAAACAGTTAATGTCCTCAGCTGCTAACCAAAAGGTTGCAGGTTCAAGTCCACCCAGAGACACCTCGGTAGAAAGGCCTGGTGTATTTTTATGCAAATAATGCATGCTTCTACATTTGTTTGCCAACTGTGCCCTCTTTCCTTATTTTCATAAGTGCCACTAAGCCAATTTATTTTACATGTTGCTGTTAAAAAAATTAGCATAGCACACTTAGGAAAATACATCACGGGAAGGGTGCAGTTGGCAAATAAATGTAGAAGGCAGGCATTATTTGTATAAAAATACAGTACTTCTGAAAAATCAACAGTTCCACTCTGACACAAATGGGGTCACCATGGGTTGGAGTCGACTCAAGGGCAGTTTAAATATCACTATATTAAGGTAAATAGTAAAGGAGCCCTGGTGGTGCAATGGTTAAGTTAACCGAAAGATTGGAGGTTCGAACCCACACAACAACTCCACGGAAAAAAAGACCTGACAATCTGCTCTGGTAAAGATTACAATCTAGAGAACTCTATGGGACAGTTCGACTCTGTGCCACGGGGTCGTTACGAGTTGGAATTGACTCAACGGCACCTAACAACAACAACAATGTAAGTAGTAAATCAGGACTAAGTTTATAGTCTTTAAAAAGAAAACAAACCAAAAATCTTACTCCTTTTTGGTCTTCATCTAAGCTATGTTAAAATCTGAATTCTTACTTCTGTAAAAGTATGTGGTTTTTCTCTCAGGAGGTAAAGGTCAAACAGCCAACCTAATTATTTTAGGGCCATGTGTTGAAATACGAGTTAAAATCATGGTGGAGGCCAGCATGCCTCTAGGGCCCTGGCTGATGGTATTCCCAGTGTGACCCCAACTGTCTGTTCAGTTCAGGGCAGCAGAATGGACCAAAAACATTGCAGAGCAACCCTGCTTTGAGGGTCAGATGGGATCACATTTTGTCTGATTTTAGACATTACTAGCTGGGCGCCTGGGGAGGGGCTCCGTGCCCCTCGAGAGCCTCTGTTTTCTCCTCTGCAGGGTTTTGTGAGGGAAAGGTAAAGTCCCCAGCGTAGAGTAGGCAGTGCAGAGAGAAGCTTTATTTAATTTCCAAACCATGGTGCCACTACTACTTCTTTGGAGGTGAGACAGATGTTAGTTTTGACTGCTTGAGTATTTTCACAAGCATTTGTCCATTTAGGGCCAACCTGGCAAGAACACCAAAAATGAGGGTTTCCTGCACAAAGCCTTTGTCTGGTACTAACATGGGCTGAAAGGAGCAGTGGTGTCAAAGCACAGCTACTAACTGAACGGTCAGCAGTTCGAATCCACTAGCCATTCCTTGGAAGCCCTATGGGGCAGTTCTACTCTATCCTATAGGGTCATTGACTCAACTGCAATGGGTAACATGGGCTGAGGAGGCAGTGGTAGTTCAGCGGTAGAACCCTTACCTTACACGTGGGAGACCCTGTTCAAGTCTCGTCAGTGCACATTGTGTGTAGCTACCACCCACCTGTGTCAGGGGAGACAGAGTGTTGCCATGATGTTGAATGGAGCCCTGGTGGCACAATGGTTAAGAGCTCGGCTGCTAACTGAAAGGTCAGCAGTTCGAATTTGCCAGCCGCTCCTTGGAAAACCCTATGGGACAGTTCTACTCTGTCTAATAGGGTCGCTATGAGTCGAAATCGACTCAATGGCAATAAGTTTTTTGGCTTTTATTATGATACTGAACAGATTTCAGTGGAGTTTTCAGATTAAGAGGGATCAGGAAGAAAGGCCTGGTGATCTGCTTCCAAAAATCAGCCAATAAAAACACTATGGATCACAACAGAGCAGTGTTTCCTTTCACTGTGTATGGGGCCACCATGAGTCAGGGGCCGACCTCGTGGCCGCTAACTACAACAACATGAGCTGATTGTCCCACAACTCTGTGGGGGTGGCCGTGCTCAAAGAACGATTGACAGGAAGATTTCACAGCAGTTGCGCATTACAGGCTATCTCAGGGATGCCAGAAACATAGGAAACAAGAGAGGGCTTTTGGCTGTGCCGAACCAAAGCCTCAAAAGTGTAAAACTGCTGTGGCAAGAGCAGTAGGCAAACCAGAGAACACAGAGGGAAATAGGGAAGAAATAACATGGAGACCCTCGTTGACCTAGAAGGTCTATGAGGCAATACAGTCCAGAGCAGCTGCCAATCAGTAACTAGAGCAAAGCCCTATCTTTTCTAATATCTGCTGAATCAGAAAACACGGATGGTAAATTTTTTTAGCATCTTAGGTTTAGAATCATAGCAACCCTGTAGGACAGCGGAGAGCTACCCCACAGGGTTTTCTAGGCTATAATCTCTATGAGAGCAGATCTGTAGGTCTTTCTCCCCTGAAGTGCCTGGTGGGTTCCAACCACAGACCACAGGGTCACTATGAGTCAGAATCAGTTCAGTGGCACCCGACAACAGATTTAGAATGCTTGCTGAAAATCAGACCAAGTTTCAAATAAGGACCAACATGCTGGTTTCTTAAAGAATAAAAATACCTTCTGCTGAATTCACAGGTGTGTCTTCAAATATAACCTTCTCAGTTATTATAAATTTTCGACTACTGTCCCAGGGTTGTGAGAGGGACTAGCTGATGGCCACACCCCAGGCCTCTGCAGCACCTTCCAGAGACCCGAGACAGCAGGACTGGGGGGCTGACACGCGTTCGCACCCCTGAGTTCACCGAAGCACGTGTTTCAGCAGTGATTATTACTTGTGAGAAAGCCACGAGGTAGAAAGAAGGAGATTACGAAATTTGTTTGCCTTTTCTAAAATTATCCTCTGACTTCAGCGCTGCCTGTGTCAGGAAGAAGAACCTCGGGCAGGTTATTTGTTTTGTTTGGGGGCAGGGAAAGCTCAGCAAGGGGTGTATTGTCTCTCTGTCTTAAATACTGAGGCAGGAAGCGTTTGTTCTTTTTATCTGCTAGGTTTACCTGACAGCTCTATCTTGATTTGGGTTTTCTTTCTAGCGAAGGGAAGGGCTGGCTTCAGAGAAGGAAGGAGAATAAATAACCAAACTTGGCTTTGGTTATGCAGGTGGGATTTTAGAAATGAATGGTTTGTATTAGTGGTATTGGTGGTTTCCGAGTCCCTGGGTGGCACAAACGGTTAAACACTGGGCTGTTAACCGGAAGGTTGGTGGTTCGAATGCACCCAGACGTGCCTGAGCAGAAAGGCCTGGTGATCTGCTTCCGAAAGGTCTGTTCCAGACGGGAGGGAATTGCTGAGCTGGTGGAATTCAGAGGTAAGGTCATGCTTGAAAGGGCCTTACAGTCCACATTTAGGATTTGTTCTCTGTTCTAAGCGCCACAGCCCATACTACTGTGTGACCTCGGGCAAGTTACTTCACCTCTCTGTGCCTGGGTTTCCTCATCTGTTAAGTGGAAATGATAAGTGTTGTGAGGATGAAAGAAAATTATCGTATGTAAAACACTTCTAACAGTCCTTATAATACTAGCAAGGGCTCGAGGTGTGCCAGCCATTTTACTTGTTATTTTGTTATCACCATCGTGCTTCCAGAGGACTGATGTCTCCACCACTGTGTCCAAGTGAAATGTTGGTTAGCCCTGTGGGCGTCTGGTGCCGAGAGCTGGGAGCTGTTCCAGGCTGATATGCCAGACTAGTCATTGTTTATTCCATGATCTCGTTTTGTCTAGATTCCAGAATTCTCTGACGGCTTCTGGACTGGGTCCCAGCTGGCATGCTGGACTAATTCTGAAACACCTTGGTCTTATTTTCCTAAAATCTCCATCTACCTGAGAGATGAGAATTCCAGCAGATCATTCCGCATAACTATCCTGCCTCAGGTATGGCCTTGAACTTGTACTTTTCTCTCTCGAATGTGATTGCAAAAGCATAGATTTTCACATATAACACCCGTATTAGATATCACGCGGGTATTAGAGATCTGCTGTTACCACAAGAACGCTGTGTAACGAATGGCCACAAAACTTGGTAGCTTAAAACAGCAAGCATTTATTGTTGCTCATGAGTCTAGGTCACCGGGTAGCTTGGCCAGGCTGGGGTGGGCTTGGCTGATCTCGGCTGGCCTTGCTCACGGGTCTGCGGTCAGGTGACAGTAATATAACTACTGTGTGCTAGGTTTTAGGGCCATAATGGGGGCAGACAACAGACCTCTGTTCTTAGGGTACTTAGATTCTAATGCAGGAGACAGAAGTTTCTCAATCACATCAGTAAATATAAAATTATAACTGCAAATGGAAGAAGGACCATCAAGGAAAGGTACACCGAGGTCTACTGGAATTATGTGGGGTAGTCAGGGAGGGCTTCCTGGACAAGGTGGCATCTGAGCTGAGATCTAGAGGGGAAAGGATCTCAGAGCTCCATGATCTAGGATGGCCACATGCACATGTCTAGCGGGTGGGACAGTGGGGTGGCTGGCCACGTGTCTTCCATCATCCAGCCGGTGATCACGTTGTAGTGTCAGGGTTCCAAGAGAGAGAGAAGCACTCAAGGGCTCTTGAAGTCTGGACTCAGAAGTACCACTCTTTTATCCACCGTACTGCCCAAACAAGCCCAAGGCCAGCCCAGATCCTGGAGTGGGGAATAGACTCCCACTGTCAATGACAAGAGCTACAAAATCACATTGCAAATGGCAGCTCCAGGGAAAGGTGAAGAACTGGGAACAGTTTTCCAATCTATCTAATACAACACCGTATATTTTTTCCCTGTTTATTTTTAAATAAAGGAGCCCTGGTGATGCAGTGCTTAAGCACTGTATACCCAAATTCTTCCCCTCCTTTAAGCCCTGACTCCAACAACGAGCCTTTTGTGAAACCTTTGCTGAGCAGAATAGCCATCATGGGTGACCTTGTCCTTGAAACTCATGTGCATTTTTTCCAGTCTACTCATCTGCATGGAATTGTACCTTTAGGTTATATTTTATGCTGTTGCTGTTTTCATTTGATGTCCATGTTTGTTTTTTTAAATTTATATTTCTTCTTCAATTAAATTAATTCCTTGAAAATGAGAACCAAGAGTTTTAAAAATCATCCTTCCTTCATAGGACCTTAGCCTTCTAGTGCAGCTGTAACAGAAATACCACAAGTGGGTGGCTTTCAAGAACAGAAATTTCTTTTCACACAGTTCAGGAGGCTAGAAGTCCGGATCCAAGGTGTCGCTCCTAGGCGAAGTCCTTCCCTCCGTGGGTTCTGAGGGAATATTCTGGTCTCTTTCAGCTTCTGTGACCCCAGCGTTCCTTGATCCCTCAGTGGCCTCTATCTTTCCTGCTTTGTGCTTGCCTCTGTGTTTAATCCTCTCTTTTTATAACTAAAAAGCGAGTAGGTTTAGGATGCTCTACACTGGTAAGGCCTCTTTAACATAACATTAGATTGCATTATGGAAGGTGAATATATCATAATACATTACAGCCACAAGTGCCGGGCTTAGGATTCCAGCACATATTAATGACACAGTTATTACTACTGACAGGCCCCTGGATGACACAAATAGTTTATGCTTGCCTACTGACCTAAAGCTTGGTGGTTCGAACCCACCCAGTAGCGTTCATACCTACGGCCTACTTTGTTATTGTTTGGTGCCGTCAAGTCAATTTTCAACTCATAGGGACCCCATGTGACACAGTAGAAGTGCCTCATAGGATTTTCTAGGCCTGGTGATCTGCTTTTGTAAAGCTTACAGCCAAGAAAACCCTATGAAGCAGTTCTATTCTGTAACGCGTGGGGTTACCATGAGTCGAAATCGACTGGATGGCAACAGGTTGTTATTATTAACACATATATTCCAACACATATAGGATTTAGGATTCTAACACATATTATTGACACAATTCAATCCAGAGTAACTGCCTACCAGCTGGTGCCATTTATGGAACGGACAGATTAATGGGTCTTTGTTGTACCTTGATGGATTTGGGATAAAAGAATTGGGCTTGGGTATAGACAAGGAAGAATAATTTCAGAAGAAAAAGGTCAGCGATGATATTGCCTTTTCCCCATTTTCAACTTTACGTGTGGTGGTGCATATTCCCAAAATGGAAAGATGTTGGGGGAAGGATTGAATGCTTCCAGGGGAACCCAGCCCAACAGAGGACACATATGGCTGGACGTGAGAGGCTTGAGTGAAATGCTCAGCACTGCCCTTGACTCACTGGAACTGGGAGCAAATCACTTAGCCCTCTGTGTCTGTCTCTTTAATTCTAAAGGAGAAATAAGAATACTTGCCAGAGACATTTTCAAAAAACTGCGATATACTTGGCTCAAAGGCATCACACAGAGTCATGTTCGAATGATGTTTTCAGCACCTTTAAACTAATGGTGCTCTCACTGATTACATTCTGGTCAGCCTCATGGTGAAATGTGAACATGGTTTGTAACTAAAGTCAGAACCCAACCTGAGAACAAAGGCGAATGTGTAAATAAATGGCACGTGGGTTGGTCAGCAGAGCGGGGACTCATACAGAAGCAGGAGGGAAAAGCAGGCATTCGGGGAAAAAAATCTGTTATGTGCAGGGCAAGTAATGGCCATCGACACTGAAGGGTCACCTGGGGATCTTCCGTGGCTTTTAGGACGGAGCCCTGGGCGAGCCTGGGATATAAGGCGGGTTTCGGAGGTTTTGCTTCATTTTCGTACCTCTGCGTAAGAATTCCTGTCATTCTCACTGATGAGGCTGTGTGTATTTTTTGGTTGACTTTGGCATGTTCACATTTTCCATTTCTACAATCTGCTTTCCTCCTCTCTGTTTTTCTCCATCTCGTCGCATTTGCTTTCTGCTTCCTTGTTGAAGGTGGGGGACAGTGGTGGTTCAGCGGTAGAGTTCTTGCCTCCCGTGCGGGAGACCTGGGTTCCATTCCCGACCAATGCATCTAACGTGCAGCCGACCCCTGTCTGTTCGTAGAGGCTTGCATGTGGATATGTAGCTGAACACGTTTCAGCAGAGCTTCAGACTGAGATAGACTAGGAAGAAAGGCCTGGCGATCTGCTTCTGAAATCAGCCAGTGAAGACTCTGTGGGTCACAACGGTCTGATCCACAACCAGTCATGGGGATGGCAAAGGGCCAGGCAGTGTTTTGTTCCATTGTGCATGAGGTTGCCATGAGTCAGGGGCCCACAGAACAGCAGCTAATGATAACAGCAGCCTTGTTGGGAGAGGACTTTGACAGGAAGTTGCAAAAGACCCCCTGATGACAACCCCACAAGCTCCACGTGCTGTGACACTCCCCTCAGGGTCTCCTAGCAATTTGGCTCTGTCTCTCTTGCCCCCTTTCTAATATTGAGGGCAATCAGGGCTTCCTTGTCACCAAAGTTTTAAAACAGAACTCCTACCTAGATCCTTTCATGCGTACTAGGTGGGCAGATGGTCACTAGTACAGAAAAGAGCCATATCAAAGACAATTTTCTTCAACTCTTGTCTGTCCCCAACATTTGGGCTGAGTTATTTGATGTGTTAAAAAAGGCAGCCCCCAGCCCCAGCCCGAAGGCAAATTCCAATTTTTTTTTTTCCCTTCACATAACTGTAAAAATGTAAATACATTCAATCTAAATACCACTAGTTGGTGTATTTGTGCTATTTTAGTTTTAAGGCAGACAGTTTATTCTGAGATCCGGCAATACCGAAGCTTTCCCAGCCTGTTACAGAATTTACAATCTGGAATCCTTACTGGAAGTCAACTAGGACACACAGAAAGGACAGACTAAAAGATGTGAACTCAGTTTGCGTCCTATTTGATAACAAACTCCTTGCGACAGTATCCGTTGCATATTTGAGAACTCTACTGTGTGGGTTTTCTATTGAATTCGCTCATTCAGAGAGTTACGTGTGTGTGTTCATACCTGTGGCCCACTTTGTTGTTGTTGTTCGGTACTGTTAAGCCAATTTTGGATTCATAGCAACCCCATGGGAGAGCGTAGAGCTACCTCACTGAGTTTTCTAGGTTGTAATCTTTACAGAAGCAGATGTCTGGGTCTTTCTCTCATGGAGCCACTGGGTAAGTTTGAAACACCGACCTTTCAGTTAGCAGCCACGCCCTTAACCATTGCACCACCAGGGCTCCTTCAGGCCTTCTTACGGAATCTTAAAGGTAAAGCAGATCTGATAGAGATGCCTGAGAGGGACGAGCCAGTGAGCTAAGAGGAAGAAGAGAGTGCTAATCTCTTAGAGGCCAAGTGGAGAGAGAGTTTCAAGGAGGAGGGCTAGTCGATGCTACCAAGAATTGAGCCTCTTGGAATACTTACCACTCTCCTTGCTTACCTGGCTCCTTCATAGATGGAACCTTCTAGAGGGAATCTTACTCATCATTGTATTGCTAGTACCAAGCTGAGCTAGTCTGGTAAGTGCTCAGTAAATAGCTGATTAATGGATGGATGGATGGACAGACTGACAGACATCCTCTGTACGTGTATGTGTGTATCTGCGCATAGTTTGTTGTTTTAGTTGTCGTCCAGTCAGCTCTGACTTATGGGGACCTTTTATATAATGGAATGAAACATTGCCCGGTCCTGAGCCATCTTCAGGGTTGTCAATATGTTTGAGTCCATTGTTATGGCTGTTTTGTCCATCCATCTCACGGAGGGTTTCCTCTATTTTGTGCTGACCCTCTACATTACGCTATGAGTCAGAATTGACTCAATGGCAATGGGTTACAGGTACTTACTTTACAAACACGGTGTTTTCTAGTGATTGGTCTTTCCTGATGAAAGTAAGCTAGCTGAAGTCTCTCCATCCTCACTTCTAAGGAGCGTTCAGCTTGTATTTCTGGTATATTCCACCTGTATAGTTACACGAGGTTGTTTATATGTTGTCATGTTCCTGTCACTTTCAATAATGTTTCTCCACTCTCAGATGGGAGGGACGCTAGGTCTTCTTTTTTCGTCTGTGACTCCCCATGGCACCCCAGAGGGTTCTGAGCACAGCTGTCACCTCAGCAATGTTGTGATGTTGCCTGACTCTTGTCTTCTGTGTTTGTTTGCTCCCTCCTTTTACACAAACAGCTTTACATCCAGCCCATGATAGGGGCTGGCCTGAATTACGAGTGCTACCGGTTTGGCATCTCCCCTTCCTCGAACGCGCTGGTGATCGGTGCTACAGTGATGGAGGGCTTCTACGTCGTCTTTGACCGAGCTCGGAAGAGGGTGGGCTTCGCCATGAGTCCCTGCGCAGGTGAGCGATTCCTGCCTGGTACAGAAAGCCCTAACATGGGCACTTTCAGTAAATTACTAACTTGGAAGCAATTCCGGATGACAGATCGGTGACTGTTGAATTGTTTCACTCATGCCCTTCATCAGTGATCAACAGCTTATCAGTAAAATGGGTGGTGGGGTTGCTGAATGAAGCTCCTAGTCCAGTGTTTGACATGCAAATACTCAGTACATATCAGTCATTACAGTTCTGTCACGTTCGACTTTAAATGGCATCCCCATACCAGGAATACAAATTCTTGGTGACGCCTTGATGGGAAATTACAGTGTTTGACAGCTAAAACAAAGTGAGTGAAAAAGAAAAATCCTATGTAAGCTCTGTCTATTTTTTCCAAGGAGCCATGGTGGCGCAGTGGTTAAGCGCTTAGCAGTTCAAACCCACCAGCAGTTCCTTGGGAGAAAAGACCTGGCGATCTGCTCCCATAAAGTTGACAGGCTTGGAAACTCTCTCTGAGGCAATTCTGCCCTGTCACATAGGGTCACTATGAGTTGGAATTGACTCAGGGGCACACAACAGCAGCAACAACATATTTTTCCTTAAGGAAATTCTCATCACCAAGTAACAAGTAAACGCCTATGATTGCTCTTTCTCAAAACCCTGAAGTAATGAGAGCAAGGAGCCCGACTTTGTGGTAGAATTTTCTTAGAGGGCTGGGTGGCGTGAGGGTTTGCAGCTGTGGTCGTCTCTGAAACGTAGTTGAGGATCTGGGAGGTCTTTTGAGAAAACGGGGCCTTTGGGAACCAGGAGCGCACAATAAAGTTGCGAGCGCGGCTAAACCCCTGCAGCTGGAAAACTTCAGGTTGAACAGTTTGCTTGAGGTGGAGAGCGTTCCCACAGGGCTTGATATAAATGGGAGGCAGGATAAGGTGCTTCTGCTAGGAGTCCAGGCTGACAGGGAAAAGGCAAACCACACCAGAGGGTGTGTGACTGGATTGCCGGGGACGAGTGAAGGAAGAGTGTGAATTGGGGAAGTGATAGCTGAAGCCTTTCCAAGCAGGTATTTCAGAGGGCCCAAGCATTTTGGCACTTGGGATTCAGAGTCAGGAACAGAACGAAGCCCAACAAGTTGTGCTGGTAGCATGCTAAAAGTTGCTGTTGAATCAGCTTAGACTCATGGAGACCCCGTGTGTGCAGACTATAACTGTGCTCCATGTGGTTTTCAATGGCGGTGACCTTTCAGAAGCAGGTCACCAGGCCTTCTTCTGAGGCACCTCTGAGTGGGTTCAGATGGCCCATCTCTTGGTTAGTTGCAAAGCGCTTAACCATTTGCACCACGCAGGGACTCCCTGGTAGCATGCTAAAGGGGAGACAAAATAAGCAGATGTGCGCTAGAAAAAGAGCTAAGGACGAGGAGGTGTAACAGAAGAATTGTGCCCAGGCAAGGTCAGGAGGATCAGCTCTGACATGGGGTGGGGCTTTTCTCTCTACTGAGGGACCCCAAACAAGACTCCGGCAGTTTTAAGGACCTCCAGTGGGTAGAGGGGAGGGCCAGGGGCAAGAGCTAGTGGTAGAAAAGGAACAGAAGAAAATGTGGGGATTATCATGAAATGCCAGATGACCATGTAACCAATGGTGCAAACAGTTAACAAGCTCAGCTGCTAACCAAAAAGTTGGAGGTTTGAGTCCACTCAGAAGAAAAGCTTCGTGATCCTCTTCCGAAAAATTAGCCATTGGAAACCCTGTGGAACACAGTTCTACTCTGACACACATGAGGTCGCCAGGAGTCAAATCAACTCAGCAGCATCTGGTTTTGTATGGAACCGAAGGAAAGGAACGATGAATTTGATGGAAGGAAAGCCTTACACGTTAGATACAGTGGAAGGCCAGGCAGGAACGCTGTACTGGGCCTCCTGATGACTTAGCAGACGGACACACTGAGCAAAGAGTGGGCAGGAAAGCCCCCGAGATGAAAGGCTGCAGATAAAATGCCAAATGATCAAAGGTGACTTCTGCAGGGCGGGAGAGATGTTGGTTATTATTTTTGAATACTGAAATCATGGCCTTGAAATGGAAATTCTGGAAAACGAAGCAAGTTAAGTCATGTTTTTTTATCCTTGTTTCAACACGCTGTCATTCTTGGCAAGTAGAGTAACAATTTGGAGAATGGAAGGAGAAACATGTAAAAATGTAGACTGTTTGGCCAATTCGTACTCTTTTTAAATAAAATCACCCAACCCAGGGTACGTATTTGATATGTTGTAATATATCTTCATAAACGTCAATGCAGGCTCACTTAACTTTATATTCAGTTTATATTTGTGGATCTTTGAGGCTTGTCGTTTTATACCTTAAACCCAAACCAGTTGCCACCAAGTCGATTCTGACTCATGACGACCCCATATGCGTCAGAGTAGGACTGTGCTCTACAGGGTTTTCAGTGGCTGATTTTTCAGAAGCAGATTGCCAGACCTTTCTTCTGAGGTGCTTCTGGGTGGACTTGAACCGCCATCCTTTCATTTAGCAGCCACGTGCTTAACCGTTTGCCCCACCCGTAGATTCCCATTTTATGTCTTAGTCCTGAGTCAGTGTTAACCTTTTGGAAGTGCATTAGCCCTTTCCGTCCCTCAGGTTACCCTTGAGTGAGCCCTTTCTCCGTTAACTGTAATGTACTACCGGCAACAGTACTGTATTCCCCAACTGTGAATATTTGCATTCTTTTTAACCCAGAGAATCTAAGAACTGTGGCAATTTTGCCCACAGTTTCCATTCTCTTGCTAAATACCATTAGAGGCTACTATGGCAACAGCCGTTACATCGTTCACTGTAATACTGCAGAGAGCATGATAACTGTATGTTTCCTGAGTGAGTCGCTGTTGCAACTAGTTCAATATTAAGCACTTCCAGGCAGGGTCACCTTCCTTCCTGCACTTCATCGGAATTCTTTGTTAGGTACTCTTATTCAAGTTTTTGTTGCTATCTTTTTTTTTTTTTTTAATATATTTAAGGATTTGGTACTTAAATATTTGATTTTACCAGCAGTGGGAATATACACTGATGTATGCCTCCCCTTTGGTGCAAATTGTTTAGCTATTAAAGTAATTATTTAACCTCAGGGCCGCAATTAAAGGAGACCGCTCTTCATAGCACCATGATAAATGGAATATATACCTGGCCTTTTTTTTTTTTTTACTTTGTGTGTTTATTTCTAAATTATAAAATGTTTAAAATATTTTTACAATCACAGAAAACCATATACTATGTACACACCTATGGAACCAAACCAAAAACCAAACCCGTTGCCATCGAGTTGATTGCGACTCCTAGCGACCCTATTGGACAGAGTAGAACTGCCCCGTAGAGTTTCCAAGGAGCACCTGGTGAATTCGAACTGCCAACCTTTTGGTTCGCAGCCAAGCTCTTAACCACTATGCCATCAGGGTTTCCAAACCTATGGACCATCCAGATTTAATGAATGTTAACCATTTATCACATTTTTTTTCCTCAAAAATTTGTCGTAGAAATAAAAAAATAACAAGTATAGCTAAAGCCCCACCCCTTCCCCAGCTAAAAAAACTAAACCCGTTGCCGTCCAGTTGATTCTGACTCATGGCAACCCTACAGGACAGAGTAGAACTGCCCTGTAGGGTTTCCAGGGAACGGCTGATGGATTTGAACTGCCGACCTTTTGGTTAGCAGTTGAGCTCTCAACCACTGTGCCACCAGGGCTCCCTCCCCAAAGTTAACCTCTATCCTGAAATTGATGTATATTCTCTTCATAATTATTACCACACATTTATAGTTTCACTACATAGGTGTAAGTACCTTGTATTCGTCATCTCTCACTGTGCAACAACTTAACCCAAAACTTGTTGTTGTCGCCTGTCAAGTTGGCCCTCTACTCCTGGCAATCCCATGCACGATGGCGCAGAATGTTGCCAAGTCCTGTGCCATCTCCACGATCCTTTGTGGATCAGACTGTTGTGATCCATAGGGTTTGCATTGCAAGATTTTTAGCAGCTGGTCACCGGGCCTTTGTGCTGGAAGCGCCAGTGAAACCTGTTCAGCATCATGTGTTGTTAGGTGCTGTCCAGCCAGTGTCGACTCATGATGACCCCATGTGTTACACAGTGGAACTGCTCCTTAGGGATTTTTTGGCTGTTATCTTTACAGAAGCAGATCGCCAGGTCTTTCTCCCACAGAGCCGCTGGGTAGGTTCAAACCGCCAACCATTTGGTGAGAAACCAGGTACTTAACCATCGTGCCACCAGGGTTCCTTGTTCAGATCGTAGCAACATGGAAGTCTCCACTGGCAGACAGGTGTCTGCTGCATATAAGGTGCATTGGCTGGAAATCGAACCCAGGTCTTGAACATGGAAGGTGAGAATTCTACCACTGAACCACCAGTAACACTACCCCAAAATATTATCAGCTGTTTATTACCTCACACAGTCCGTGAGGGTCAGGAATGGAGGAGCAGCTTAGCTGGGGGTTCTGGCCCAGGGCCTCTCACGAGGCTGCGGTCATCTGAGGGCTGGATGACCTGCTTCCCAGCTCACCCACACGTGTTGGCAGGAGCCCCCCATTGTCAGGGAGTGAGCAGAGCTGTGACGAACTGCCAGGTGTCCTAAATAGCTGATTAAGACAAAAAGCCAAAATGAAAATGACAGTAAGCCTTTCACCACTTACCGTGTCAATATAAGTAAAAGAAGCCCCAAGAAAAGGTGCCTGGCTCCCCCCCTTCCACATTTTCCCAGGAACAGGGCCAGTCGAGGACCAGGTGGATCAGCACCAATGTGAGGGTGGGTTCTTCTCGCTGCTCAGGGAGCCCCGAACAAAAGGCTCCTGCAGTTGGGGCCAGTAATAGGGCGAGAGAGAATGGCTGGTGATAGGAAAGTACTGAGCACTGTGTCAGAGTGCATAAAACTGTCTTCAAGGTTCTCTCACTTTCCCTCATAAGGAGACAGAAGGCACAGCCTTTATGACCCGATCTTGTCTCACCTCTGCCTATTCTATTGGCCACACAATAGGCCAACCTTGGCCCAACCTGGGAGGAAACTACAATGGTGAATATCAGGAGCGAGGGTCACTGGGGTCATCTTAGAGGCTGCCTACCATATACTGTGAATAAGTACTCATGACAAGATATAGAAATAAAAACAAACTAACCAGTTGCTGTCAAGCCCATCCCACCTCACAAGTGTTGGAGTAGAACTGTGTTCAGTAGGGATTTCAAGGCTGTGACCTTTTTTTTTTTTAATTGTGTTTTTAGTTGAAGGTTCACGGCTCAAGGTAATGTCTCATATAAAAATTTATGCACATATTGTAATGCGACCCTAGTTACAATCCCTATGATGTCACAGCATACTCCTCCTTTCCGCCCCAGGTTTCCCGTGTCCATTCACCCAGCTGCTATCCCTTTCTGCCTTCTCATCTCGCCTCTGGACAGAAGCTGCCCATTTAGTCTTGTGTATCCACTTGAACTAAGAAGCACACGCCTCATGAGTATCATTTTATGTCTTATAGTCCAGTCTAGGAAACCCTGGTGGCGTAGTGGCTAAGTGCTACGGCTGCTAACCAAGAGGTCAGCCGTTGAAATCCGCCAGGCGTTCCTTGGAAACTCTATGGAGCCATTCTACTCTGTCCTACAGGGTCGCTATGAGTCGGAATGGACTCGACAGCAGTGGTTTTTAGTCCAGTCTAATCTTTGTCTGAAGAGTTGGTTTTGGGAATAGTTTTAGTTCTGGGTTAACAGAGAATCCAGGGGCCATGTCTTTTGGGGTTCCTCTAGTCTCAGACCATTAAATCCGTTCTCTTTATGTGAATTGGAGTTCTGTGCCCCACTTTTCTCCTGCTCCATCAGGGGCTTTCTGTTGTGTTCCTTGTTAGGGCAGTCACTGATGATAGCCAGGCACCATCTAGTTCTTCTGGTCGCAGGCTAATGGAGTCTCTGCTTTATGTGGCCCTTTCTGACTCTTGGGCTTATATTTTCCTTGTGTCTTTGGTGTTCTTCATTCTCGTTTGGTCCCGGTGGGTTGGGACCAATTGATGCATCTTAGATGGCTGCTCTCAAGCTTTTAAGACCCCAGATGCCACACACCAAAGTGGGATGCAGAATATTTTCTTAATAAACTTTGTTATGCCAGTTGACCTAGATGTCCCCTGAAACCATAGGCCCCAGACCCCCACCCCTGCTACTCTGTTCCTCGAAGTGTTTGGTTGTATTCAGGAAGCTTCTTAGCTTTTGGTTTAGTCCAGCTATGCTGACCTCCCCTGTATTATGTGTTGTCCTTCCCTTTACCTAAGATGATTCTTGTCTGCTATCTAGTTAGTGAATATCCCTCTCCCTCCCTCCCCACCCTTGTAACCATCAAAGAATGTTTTCTTCTGTGTTTAAACCTTTTCTTGAGTTCTTATAATAGTGGTCTCATACAGTATTTGGCCTTTTGTGACTGACCGATTTCACTCAGCATAAGGCCTTCCAGATTCATCCATGTCATGAGATGTTTCACAGATTCATCATTGTTCTTTATTGTTGTGTAGTATCCCATTGTGTGAATATACCATAATTTGTTTATCCATTCATCTGCTGAGGGGCACCTAGGTTGTTTCCATCTTTTTGCTATTGTGAACAGTGCTGCAGTGAACATGGGTGTGTATATATGTATTCCTGTGACTGCTCTTATTTCTCTAGGATATATTGCAAGGAATGGAATTGCTGGATCGTATGGTACTTCTAGGAAACCCTGGTGGCCTAGTGGTTAAGTGCTACAGCTGCAAACCAAAGGGTCGGCAGTTCGAATCCACCAGGTGCTCCTTGGAAACTTTACAGGGAAGTTCTACTCTGTCCTATAGGGTCACTGTGAGTCAGAATCGACTCGATGGCACTGGGTTTTGGTTTTGGATGTACTTCTATTTCTAGCTCTTTAAGGAAGCGCCGAAAATGCTGTGACCTTTTGGTAGCGGATCACCAGGGCTTTTCTTCCAAGGTGCCTCTGGGTGGGTTTGAACCACCAACCTTTCAGTTAGTAATCAAGCACCTAACCAGTTGTACCACCCAGGGACTCCTAACAAGAAATAGGGTTTCTTTTTGATATTTTTAAATTTACATGAATGCTGTGGTACTATATGTGTCCTTGGGCAGCTTGCTTTTATTGCTCAACATCGTTTTCTAGATTTTTCCGCACTGCCTTAGGTATTGCTGTTGTTGTTAGCTGCCTCCAACTCATGGTGACCCCGTGTGACAGAGCAGATCTACTCCACAGGGTTTTCTTGGCTATAATCTTTATGGAGGCAGATCACCAGGCCTTTCTTCCATAGAGCCATTGGACGGGTTCAAACCACCAACCTTCAAGTTAACAGCCAATTGCAAACCACTTGCACCACCCAGGCTCCTTGACTAGGTCATTTATTTTGACATTTATTTTATCCCATTATATGAATATACCCAGTTTCTTTATCCAGGTACACATGGATCAGCATTTGGGTCCTTTCTCCTATTTTGCACTTACAAACAGCACTGTAGGAAACATCTTTGTGCGCATGAATGAGCTCTTCTGGAAATGGTATTTATAGGTGATTTAGTACATCATTCTTCAGTGTTACTGGCTATTGTCAAATTTGGATCCAGAGACCACCAGCATCATATAAGAATTTCCATTCCTGCAGAGAATTTTCATATTCACTTATTTATTTTGCCAGTCTGTGTGTGTGAAATAGTAATACATTTTAGTTGATTACTCATGAGATTACACAGTTTTGATACACGTACTGGCTTATTGGGGATTGAGCTTTTTCTGAGAGTGAATTCTTTTATGTATCCCTATTTCTAATTGTCTTTTTATTGATGTGTATGTGTTCCTTATATATTTAAAATATTAACTTTTCTGGGTTACGTGCATGACAAATACTTTGACTCTCTCTGGATTCTCATTTTACTTGTTTTTGGTGTTTTTTATTTATATTTTTTCTAATTTAGTGAAATCAAATTTATCAATCTTTTCCTTCTGGCTTCAAACTTTGGTGTCCTATTTAAGAAATTCTTCCCTGATTTCAGAAAATAGAGACAATTTTTTTTTTTCCCTAAACTGTGAAGTGGGAGCTAACTTTTTACATGGACATTCAATGTTCTCAGCATCATGTATGGAATATCTAACATTTTCCCCTCTGATTTTTTCTAATATTTCATTATGAAAAAGTTTAATATATAGAAGAGATTAAAATATGCCTTATAAACCAACCACCTAGATTTAATCGTTTTAAACATTTTACCATATACTGTTGTGTGTGTATATGTGTATGTACGTAGTTTTTGCTGAACTATTAGACAATAAGTTCAGGTCCCGTGAGATCTCATCCCTAAATATTTTGTTGCGCGTCTTTTAAAAATAAGAACATTCTTCCACAATACGATTACTGCACCTAAAAAAAATAGCAATATGATGTTGGTTGTACAATTTGATTAATGTAGTTGGTATCACTAAATTATATAGGTGAAAAACATTGATTTGGCCAATGTGTTATATATAATGTTACAACAATAGAATATTTTTTTAAATAGCAATAATTAGCTGATATTATGTACTGTCTAGGCTATATTCAGATTTCCCCCATTGTCCCAAAAATATACTTATTATTTTTTTTTTGGCAGGGGAGTGGGTGGGAAGGAAGGCCAGTTTTATAGAAGGTTTCATATCTGGATTTGTCTCAGTGTTACCTAATGGTGTCATTTAACTTCTCCCTCTAACCTCATATCCTGTGAACTAGCATTCAGGGTAAACACTTTTTGCAAGGTACGCACTGAATTTGAGTACTATCTCTGTCATATACCAAGCCCCCACGTACGGAAAAAAAAATCCCAACCCATTGCCGCTGAGCCAATTCCAACTCGTGACGACCCTGTAAGACAAAGTGTCACTGCCCACACAGGTTTCCAAGGCCATAATCTTTATGGAAGCAGACTGCCACATCTTTCTTCTGAGGAGCAGCTGGTGGGTTCGAACCGCCAACCTTTTGGTTAGCAGCCGAGCACTTAGCCACTGCGCCACCAGAACTGCTCCTCCCCACATCTACCCAGGTCTCTTTCTGTGGACTCTGTCTTGTCCCATTGGTCTAGTTGTCTGTCCCTGTGACACCATGTGTTTTTAATTTTTATACTTGAAATAAGACTTAATATCTGGCAGGGGCTTGGACCCTAGCCCTAGGGCCTCTTTCTTTCTTTCTTTTTAATTTTATTGTGGTAGAATATATATAACAAAATATTTTCCATTTCAACCATTGCTATGTGTACCATTCAGTGACAGTAATTACATTCACCATGTTGTAAAGCCAATGCTACTTTCTGTTTCCAAATTTTTCGTCACCCTTAACTCAGTACTCAAATTTCTTCTGTCACCCACCCCAGTAACCAACCACTACTAAACCTTGATTACTATGCATTTGCCTGTTCTAGATATTTCGTGTCAGTGGGATCATGTAATATTTGTCCTTTTGCATCTGACTTATTTCACTCAGCGTAATATTTTCAAGGTTCATCGACACTGTCAAAACCAAAAAACAAACCCATTGCCATCGAGTCGATTCTCATAGCAACCCTATAGGACAGATTGGAACTACCCCATAGAGTTTTCCAAGGAGTACCTGGTGGATTTGAACTGCCGACCTTTTGGTTAGCAGCGTAGCTCTTAACCACTACACCACCAGGGCATGGAACATCCGCACTGTAGCATGTATTAAAGCTTCATCCCTTTATCTGGCTCGACATCATTCCATTGCATGTGTAGACCACGTTTTGTTTATCCATTTATCTGTTGATGGGCATTTGGGTTGTTTCTACCTTTGGCTATTGTGAATAGCCCTGCGATGAACATTGATGTATTCTGGGGCCTATTTCTAATTGAGGAATGTCTCTTGATTCTGGGCTCAGCTACATGTTTAAAATTTAGAGGTTGTATTTTATCCTAAAGGCATTCTGGTGGCGCAGTGGTTAAAGCGCTTGGCTGCTAACCAAAAGGTGGGCGGTTCGAATCCACCAGCCACTCTGCGGGAGAAAGACGTGGCAGTCTGCTTCTGTAAAGGTTACAGCCTTGGAAATCCTCTGGGGAAGCTCTACTTTGTCCTAAAGCGTTGCTAGGACTCAGAAGCAACAGCAGTGGGTTTGTTTTTTATTTTGTTTTTTATCCTCATTTCTGTGTGTTATACTGGCAAGAAGTTTCATCTTAGCTCCCACTACCATTTGATGGAGCCAACATCTTTGGAAGCTGCCCTTCTCTCTGTCTTTTATTTTGGTTTTGTAACAATAACAAAAATGGCCACGGAAGCAGCAGTCAGGAAATCAAACAACGTATTGCCTTGGGCGAATCTGTGACAAAAGACCTCTTTAAATCTTAAAAAGCAAAGATGTCACTTTGATGACTAAGGCGCGCCTGGTATTAGCCACAGTCTTTTCAGTTGCTTCATGTGCATACAAAAACTGGACAATGAATAAGGAAGACCAAAGAAGAATTGACGTCTTTGAATTACGGTGTTGGCAAAGAATATTGACTATACCATGGACTGCCAGAAGAATGAACAAATCAGTCTTGGAGGAAGTACAGCCAGAATGCTCCTTAGAAGCAAGGATGGCGAGACTTTGACTTGCTTACTTTGGACATGTTACCCGGGGGGACCAGTCCCTAGAAAAGGGCATCATGCTTGATAAAGTAGAGAGTCAGCAGAAACAAGGGAGACTGTCAGTGAGATGAATTGGCACAGACAGCGACTGTAACTAAGGGCTTAAACATAGCAAGCATGGTAAGGATGGCGCAGGACTGGGCAATATTTCATTCTGTTACACGTAAGGTCCATGAGTCTACGAGTTGGAGCTGACTGAAGACACCTAGCAACCATAACAACGACAATAATTTTGGTAATCGTGATAATAATGTTTGTCAGACAACCCTTAGCGATAGAACCAGGCTTCTCTGTAAGGGTGGAGGAGGGGACTGAGTGGGACTCCTTGATTAGGATTTCCTGGGGAGCTTTTCAAATCTCCAGGGTCTGCATCCTTACCCCCTTCTTCAGTCAAGGCATGTCAGAATAGTGGTGGTGGGAGGGAGATGGGTATTTGGGGGAAAGTTTCGCTGCCCTTGCCTGTCCTCAGTGCACCCCACCCTGCTGAGATTCACTGTCCACTTCCTGGAGCCAAGCAAGACTAGTAAGATAGAAATCCAGGTGTGATGTGAGCTGGCCACCCAAACAGTGCTGTGACCTGGGTCTTACCTCATGTGGCCTCATGCCCCTGGAGCAATACTGGGGACCGGATCACTTTCAGCTGCTCTCTGTTGCCAGGGCCAGGTGTTGTATAGCTAGGAAAATAATAGAGTGATAAAACTGACAACTTTCTGTAATCCTAATGTGTCCAAAGCTTCTGAAATACCACCCATCGCTTTTTATAGATTGAGACATTTAGTACCCAAGAGCTGTGTCGATTCCAGCCTGCAAAACTCGAGATGCCTCACGGGTGATGACGTCACTTCTCTGAAGCTTTCTTGCCTCCAGTTGCAAGTGGATCATCTGGTCCACGTTCATGTTGAAAAATAGGAAAGTTAGCTGCTAAGCACAGAATCTCAGAGATAAGCCTCTGCCATTCTTTTAGAGTACAATCAAAAGATGCCAAAGCCAGGCACCCTAAGGACTGAAATCAGCCAGCCCCACGCCTGAGACCTGAGATACCGCCCGACTGTCACGTGTTCACAGAGCAAAGGGTGGTGGCCCTGGGCTCAGAAGCCTGTCCCCAGACTTCAGAACAGCGCTTTTCCAAGTAAACCCTGCCTACTCAGAACACATCTCAGGGGCTAAATCATTAGCATGGAGGACTGTTCCCTTTAGTTTGTGTGCTGTGGAAAAAAAAGACTTGACCCTCACCGTGTTCCACCACCCATCTGCCTACTGGTAGTACTGTGATGGCTTGCATGTTGCTGTGATGGAGGAAGCTAGGCCACCAGTATTTCAGATACTGGCAGGGTGACCAATGGGGGGCAGGTTTCAGTGGAGCTTACAGACAAGAAAGAAAACCTGGTGATTTACTTCTGAAAATCAGCTAATGCCAAATCTAGGGATCACAACAAAACATTGTCCAACTCACTGGCTTTGGACACGTCATTAAAAAAAAGAAGGATTAATTGCTAGAGGAGGACATAGTGTTTGGTGTAGAAGGCCAGGGAGGATGAGGGAGACCCTCAGTGAAATGGACTGGCAAAACAGCCTCAACAATGGACTCAAACATGCCATCGATCATGATGACACAAGACAGGGCAACGTTTCGTATCGTACATAAGGTCGCTGTGAGTCAGAGTGAACTCGATGTCAGTCATCTATCTTATCTTTTTTATCCTTGGTAAATTGATGTTTCTTCCTCAGCAACACATTATCAAGACCTTATCTTGACCTTTTGGGGGGAAGACAATCGGCATAATTAAAATTTTAACCCAAGACATTGATTTAAGAATTAAAAATATTAATACAATAATACCTGACACTTATATAACACTGACTTACCCAGGCACAGCGCTAAGTGTTTAACATGTCTTAACTCAGTTACCCTTCCAACAAGACTGACATGCAGGTGCTATTATTATCCCATTGTACAGATGAGGAAACTGAGGCTCAAAGAATTAAGTAACTTGGCCAAGGTCACACAGCTCATAAGCAAGGAGGTAGGCTTTAAAACCCAGAAGTCTGGCCCCAAGGGCCCATGCTTTTAACCATGGCATAATATGATCTCATATATAAATCCGGTATAAAAAAAAAAATCTATGGCCATAGAATTTCTGTTGCGAGGTGCCATCGAGTTGGTCTTGACTCATAGTGACCCTGTGTACAACAGAACGAAACACTGTCCAGTCCTGAGCCATCCTCACAATCGTTATGCTTGAGCCCGTTGTTGCAGCCACTGTGTCAATCCACTGCATTGAGGGTCTTGTACTCTTTTGCTGACCCTCTACTTTACCAAGCATGATGTCCTTCTCCAGGGACTGATCCCTGGAGAATTAGTAGAGTATGTTATAAATGCCCACACCGTCCAGTGAATGGCATTCCTAGAAGATATTCTCCAGGAGTGACTTTAAATCAACTTTTCTTTACTATTCAGTAGCTAAGGAATGCAGAGCCCTCGTGGTGTAGTGGTTAAGAGCTCAGCTGCTAACCAAAAAGTCGGCAGTTTGAATCTACCAGCTGCTCCTTGGAAACCCTATGGGGCAGTTCTACTCTGTCCTTTAGAGTTGCTATGAGTCAGAATCGACTCGATGGCCATGGGTTTAGTTAACAATGAGGCAGCAGTGGTTCAGTGTTAGAATGCTTACTTTCCATGTGGCAGACCCAGGTTTGATTCCCAGCCAGTATACCTCATGCGCAGCCACCACCCGTCTGTCTGTGCAGGTTTGCATGTTGCTATGATGTGAACAGGTTTCGGTGCAGCTTCCGGACTAAGACAAACTAGGAGGAAGGGTCTGGTGATCTACTTCTGAATATCAGCCAGTGAAAACCCTATGGATCACAGTGGTCTTTTCCACAGCCAATCATGGGGATAGCACAGCACGGGGCAGCGTTTTGTTCCATTGTGCATGGAGTTGCCATCAGTCGGGCCAACAAAATGGCCGCTGCCAAAAACAGCAGCAGCTCGTTAGCAAACGTGAGCGTACCATTGTTTCCAGACAATGCGTTATGTCTGACATTCTAAATTGGTGCCTTTTTCAAAAGTATTTTTAATGCATATTTTTTCTGATTGTAAAACTGTGATTTTTTTATTATTAAATATAGCTTAGATTTTAAAAACGTATATGAGCTTGGGCATTGAAGAGCGATACTAAAGTGAATCCCCAGGAACCTAGCATAGTTGGGCTTGGTTTGGTTTTTCTTTTTTTAACCTGAATGTTATTGTATCATATGTGTTGTTCTTAAATACACTTTTTTGACTGCCTTGTTCTTTTCCTTTTCTTTTTTTTAAAAACAGCTTTTTTTGAGATATAATTGGCAAAAAGTGAATAGTTTGTGTTTAAAGGATACACTTTGAGAAGTTTTTACATATGTGTGTATACACCCGTGAAACTGGCATAGCAAACAAGATAATAAATATATCCATCAAGCCCAAAAGTCTTCTAGAAAATTTTATATCAACCTGCCCCAGCCCTTGCCCACCCCACTCTATCCTCAGGCAGCCATTGACCTGTATTTTGTCACTATGGATGTTGTTGTTGTGTTGCTGTTGAGTCAGCCCTGACTCATGGCGACCCATGTACCACAGAATGAAACATTGCCTGATCCTGCACCATCTTTAGGGTCTTGATATGGTCGAGTTCATTGTTGCAGCCACTGTGCATTCTGAGTGCCTTTCAACCTAGGGGCTCGTCTTCCAACACTGTATCAGACAGTATTCTGTTGTGCTCCATAGGATTTTTATTAGCTGATTTTCAGAGGTAGATTGCCAGTCCTTTCTTCCTAGTCTGCCTTAGTCTGGAAACTCTGCTCAAACCTTTGCACCATGGATGACCCTGCTTGTATTTGAAACACCAGTGGCAAAGCTTCTGGCATCATAGCAACACACAAGCCCCCATAGTAAAACAAATGGATAGACAGTGGTGATCACTATGGAAAAGTTTGCATTTTCTAGAGTTTTATATAAATGGGATCACTCATTATGTATTCTTTTAGGTCTGACTTTCACTCAGCATAATTATTTTGAGATCCCTCCATTTATTTCGTGCATCAGAGTTAATTCCTTTTTATGACCGAGCAATACTTCATTGTATGAATACACCACAGTTTGTTTACCTCCATTCACCTGTTGACAAAATTCTAGTTTGTTGCCAGTTTTTGGCTTTTACACATTAAGCTTCTGTGAACATTTGTGTATAAGTCTTGGGCATATACTTCATTTCTCCTGGGTAAATATCTAGGAGTTGAATGGCTAGGTCATATGGTAGGTATATGTTTCCCTTCTTATGAAACAGCCAAACTGTGTTTCAAAGTTGGCTATATCCAAAGATTGAACAAGCCCATGGAACAGAACAAGACTAAAGGGGCACACCAGCCTTGGGGCAGGGACTGGAAGGCAGGAGGGAACAGGAAAGCTGGTAATAGGGAACCCAGGGTTGAAAAGAGAGAGTGTTAACACGTGGTGGGGTTGCTAACCAGTGTCATAGAACAATGTGTGTACTAACTGATGAGAAACTAGTTTGTTCTGTAAACCTTCATCTAATGTACAATAATAAAAAAAAAAAAACAGAGTTGGCTATATCATTTTACATTCCCACCACCAATGTGTAAGTGTTCCAGTTGCTCCACATCCTTGCCAACATTGATATGGTTGGTCTTTATTTAGATAGGTATCTTATTGTAGTTTTAATTTGCATTTCCCTAATGACTACTGATGTGGAACATCTTTTTCTGTCCTCATTTTCCATCTATGTAGCTTCTTTGGTGAAGTATCTTTTAAATTTTTCTCTCTATTTTTGGATTGTTTGTTTTCTTCTTATTAAATTTTAAGAGTTCTTTATATATTCTGGATATAAGTCCTTTATGAGAAATGCTACTTGCAAATATTTTCTCCTGGTCTTTTAATTCTCTTAACATTGTCCTTCAAAGAGGACAAGTTCTTAATTTTGATGTATCAAATTTATTGATTTTTTTTTTTCTTTTATGGAAGTGCTTTTTGGTGTTGTGGCTAATAAATTTTGCCTAACTTAAGGTCACAAAGATTTTCTCCAGTGTTTCCTTCTAGAGGTTTTATAGTTTTAGGTTTTATATTTAAGTCTTTGATGTATTGAGTTAATTTTTGAAAGGGTACAAGGTACACATTAAAGGTCATTTTTAGCAATTGTTTTAACATCGTTTGTTGAAAAGACTACCTTTTGTCTGTTGAGTTGTGTTATGGATTGTATTGTGTGATTGTCTACCATTTTGTCAACTGATGTGATTTTCCTATGTGTTGTAAATCCTATCACTATGATGTTAATGAAATGGATTAGGGGCAGTTATATTGATGAGATCTACAAGAGTAGATAGTGTCTTAAGCTGATCTTTTTTGAGATATAAAAGAGAGAAGGAGGCAGAGAGAAATGGGGACCTCATACTACCAAGAAACAAGAGCCAGGAGAATAGCACGTCCTTTGGACCTGGAGTCCCTGCCCTGAGAAGCTCCTGGACCAGGGGAAGATTGACAAGAACCTGCCTCCAGAGCTAACAGAGAAAAAGCTTTTCCCTGAAGCTGACACCTTGAATTTGACTTGTAGCCTGCTAGACGACTGTGAGAGAATAAATTTCTCTTTGTTAAAGCCATCCACTTGTGGTATTTCTGTTAGAGCAGCACTAGATAACCAAATTGCCTCTGTACCTTTGTCAAAACTCAGTTGGCTACATATGTCTGGGTCTATTTCTGGACTCACTATTGTGTTCTGTCAACCTATATGTCTATTTCATGCCAAAACCACAGTCTTGATTATTGTAGCTTTATAATAAAACAAGTTAAAAAACCCAAAAACCAAACCCAGTGCCATCGAGTCGGCTCCGACTCATAGCAACCCTATAGATAAAACAAGTTAGGTAGTGTAAATCCCCAAATACCTATCCTAGTTCTTTTTCATTCTCATGTGAATATTAGAATCAGCTTGACAACTTCTATAAAGAAAAAAAAATCCTTCTGGGGTTTTTTTGGGACTGTGTTGAATCTACAGATCAATCTAAAAAAAAAAAAAAAACAGATCAATCTAGGGGAAATTAATAAACAAGATTGAGTCTTTCTATAAATGAACATGGTTTGGTTGTTGGTAGCCATTGAATTGATTCCAGTTCATGGTGACCCCATGTGTGTAGAGTAGAACTGCTCCATAGGGTTTTCAAGACTGACCTTTTGGCAGCAGATCACTGGGCCTATCTTCTGAGGTAGCTCTGGGTAGGTTCAAACTGCCAACCTTTTGGCTAGTAGTAGAGTGCTTAGCCATGTGTGCCACTCAGCTACCTGAACATGGTAGATCTCTCCATTTATTTAAATCTTTTTTAATTTCCCTCAACAGCATTTCAGAGTTTTGAGTGTACAGGTCTTGCACATGTTTTATTTCATATTTTTATGCTATTGTAAATGTCGTTGTGTGTTTTTTTTTCAAGATCCCAGAACATACACCCAGTTTCTACATATACGGTTCAATAACGTTGGTTACGTTCTTCACGTTGAGTCACCATCCTCGCAGTCTCTACCCGTGCTGTTTCACCACCGTTGATTTAGATTCACTAACCTTCTCGTCTCTGCTTTAGAGTTACTGTTGACAGTTTGATCTCATATAGATAATTCTTTAAGAAAGTGCAACACTCATGTCAAATATTCTTTACTAATTTAGATAAAGGGTTGTTTAGTTTAAAGATAACTTCAGAGGATGATTTCAGTTCATGGTTTGAAGATTTTCTCAGAGCGATAGATTCAGGAGCTCTTCCAGTCTCAATGGGTCCAGTGAGTCCGGATTCTGTCTTCTGTCCACATTTTTTTCCCTTTTGATCAGGACTCATCTATTAATTCCATAATCAAAGTTGTTCAATACTGGTAGCTAGGCACCATCCAGTTCTTCTGGTCTCATGGCTAAGAAGGCAGTAGTTCATGGAGGCAGTTAGGCCTACTGTCAAGTTCCTTGTCCTATTTCTGGGTTATCTTCTTCCTTTGCTGCTCCAGGAAAATAGAGACCAATTGTTGTATCTTGGATGGCTGCTTGCAAGCTTTTAAGACCCCAGGTACAACTCACCAAGCTTGTGGGGTAAAATAGAAAATTGACTCGACGGCAATGGGTTAGGTTAGTTAGGTTGTCTTTTTACTCTTTTGATAAAGTCTTTTGATGAACATAAGTATTTAATTTTTCTGAGGTCCCAATTATCTATTTTGTCCTCTTCTGCTCCTGCATTTGTATTGTGTTTGATAACCTATCACTGAAAAAAAATTAGGTCCCACAGCTTCACCCCTGTATTTTCTTCCAAGACCTTTGTAGTTTTAGATTTAATATTTAGGTCCTTGATCTA
This sequence comes from Loxodonta africana, assembly GCF_030014295.1. Taxonomy (NCBI): domain Eukaryota; kingdom Metazoa; phylum Chordata; class Mammalia; order Proboscidea; family Elephantidae; genus Loxodonta; species Loxodonta africana. The sequence continues at coordinate 221,935,118 of NC_087343.1, forward strand.
TTTTGAATTAGTTTTTGTGTATGGTGTGAGGTATGGACCTTGTTTCATTTTTCTGCACGTGGAGACCCAGCTTTTCCAGCACCATCTGTTGAAGACGCTCTTCCTTCCCCATTGGATATACTTAGCACCCTTGTTGAAAATGAGTTGACCATAGATGTATGGATTTATTTCTGGGCTCTCGATTCTACTCCATTAGTCTAATATTGGTTTTTTATTTTCAATTTCTGATTGTAGACTGATAGTATATAGGCATAGAATTGATTTTTGTATATTGATCTTGTATCCTGCAGTCTTGCTAAACTCACTTATTAGTTCCAGTATCCTTTTTGTGGATTCCACAGGATTTTCTACATAGATGATTATGTTGTCTATGAATAAAGACAGTTTTACTTCTTTCTTTCTGGGTGCTATGCCTTTTATTTATTTTTATCGCCTTATTGCACTGGCTAGAACCTCCAGTATACTTTCGAATAAAAGTGGGGAGACCATATACCCTTGCCTTATTCCCAATTTTACTGGAAAAGCATCCAGTGTTTCATGATTAACCATTATGCCAGCTGCAGATGCTTTCTTGTTGTTGGTAAAAATCTTAAATTTCTTCATTTTTGGCCTTAGTTGTTGGTGCGTAAATTTGGATAATAGTCATATTAACTGGTCTTCCTTGTAGGCGTATGGATATTATCCTATCACTGTCAGGGTTGTACTTCAGGAAAGATCTTGAAATGTTCTTTTTGACAATGAATGCAACACCATTCCTCTTCAAATTGTTGTTCCCAGCATAGTAGACCATATGATTGTCTGATTAAAAATGGCCAACACCAGTCCATTTCAGCTCACTAACACCTAGGATATTGCTGTTTATGCATTCCATTTTTGATGATTTCCAGTTTTCCTAGGTTCATACTTCGTACATTCCATGTTCAGATTATTAATGTTTGCAGCTGTTTCTTCTCATTTTGAGTTGTGCCACATCAGCAAATGAAGGTCCTGAAAGCTTTACTCCATCCATGTCATTAAGGTCGACTCTACTTTGAGGAGACAGCTCTTCCCCAGTCGTCTTTTGAGTGCCTTCCAACTTGGGGGGCTCATCTTCTGGCACTATATCAGACAATGTTCTGCTGCTATTCATAAGGTTTTCCCTAGCTAATTCTTTTCAGAAGAAGAACCTGGTGGTCTACCTCTGAAAAGAATTAGCCAGTAAAAACCTTATGAATAGTTGCTTTCTTAGATGTCCTTTAACAGACTGAGGAAATTTTGATTGTTTTGTATATTCCTAAGTTGTTGAGAGCTTTTATCAGAATTAGATTTTGGATTTTGTCATATACTTTTTTTGCATCTCTTAAGATGACTACAGGGTTTTTCTTTTCTGGTCTGTTAATATTGTGAATTACACTGATTGAATTTTTTAATGTTAAGCCACTTTGTGTTCCCGTGTCTTAGTCATCTAGTGCTGCTATAACAGAAATACCACAAGTTGATGGCTTTAACAAAGAGAAATTTATTCTCTCACAGTCTAGTGGCTTACAAGTCCAAATTCAGGGTGTCAGCCCCAGGGGAAGGCTTTCTCTCTTTATCGGCTCTGGAGAAAGGTCCTTGTCCTCAATATTCCCCTGGTCAAGGAGCTTCTCAGGCACAGGGACCCCGTGTCCAAAGGACATGCTCTGCTCCTGGTGCTGCTTTCTTGGTGGCATGAGGTCCCCAACTCTCTGCTTGCTTCCCTTTCATCTCTTGCTAAAAGGTGGCGCAGGATCAGGGAGGTGACCTGAGTGAGGTTGGTGTCACAGTCCCACCCTAATCCTCTCAACATGAAATTACAATCACAAAATGGAGGACAACTACACAATACTGGGAATCATGGCCTAACCAAGTTGATACACAGATTTTGAAGGGACATGATTCAATCCATGACAGCCTGGGATTAATCCTACTGATTCAGGATGTATTATCCTTTTTAAATAGTGTTAGGGTCAATTTTCTAAAATGTGTTAAGAATTGTCACATCTGTGTTTATAAGGAATATTGGCCTATCATTTTCTTTTCTTGAAATTTCTTTCTCTGGTTTTGATGTCAGGGTAATGCTGACCTCATAGTATGAGTTTGAGAAGTATTTCTTCCCTTAGAGTTTTCTGAAAGAGTTTGTGTAGAATTCATATTATTTCTTCCTTAGAATTAGGTAGAAACCTTCAGTGAAGCCATCTGGGCCTGGATTTTTCTTTCTGGGAAGTTTTTTTAACTACAAATTCAATATCTTTAATTGATATAGGGCTACTCATGCTATATATTTTTTCTTGAGTAAGATTTGATAGCTTTGATCTTTCAAAGAATTTGTTTCATTTTGAAGTTGCCAAATTTATTAGAATAAAGTTGTTCATGATGTTCCCTTATTTTCCATTTAATGCCTGTAGGATCTGTAATAATGCCACCTCTTTCCTTCCTGATATTGATAGTTTGTGTCTTCTCTTTGTTTCCTCATCAGTGAAGCTTAAGGTTTATCAATTTCGTTGATCTTCTTAAAGAACTAGCTTTTGTTTTCTTTGGTTTTTCTCTATTTTTGTTTTCTTTGTTATTGATTTGTGCTCGTATTTTTTTTTATTGTCAGCTTACTTTTGGCTTAATTTGCTTTTTTGTTTCTTAAAGTGGAGTCAGAGGTAGTTGATTTAATACCTTTCTTCTTTGCTAATACAGGTATCTAGTATTACAGATTTTTCTCTAAGTACTATTCAGTCAATAGAAAAATATATCATGTTTGGTAAAGTAGAGGGTCAGTGAAAACAAGGGGAATCCTTAAGGAGACGGATTGACAGACGAGCCACAACGATGGACTCGAACATACCAACAATCATGCAGATGGCACAGGACCAGGCAGTATTTCGTTCTGTTCTACATACGGTCCCATGAGTCAGAGTTGACTTGGCAGCAACAGGCACTGCCTTAACTACATTCCACGATTTTTAGAAAATTTAGTTTTCATTTAATTTAAAATCCTTTCTAATATCTCTTTTGTTTTCTTCTTTGACTGACCCATGGGTTATTTAGAAATAACAGTAGTTTCCAAATGTTGACAGATTTTCCAAATACCTTTCTGTAACTGATTTCTAATTTAATTCCACTGTGGTCAGAGAATATAATTTGTACAAGTTGAATCCTTTCAAATATATTGTTTTATGGCCAAGAATATAGTCTGTCTTGGTAAATATTCTGTCTGCTCTTGAAAACATCATATACTCTGCTGTTGTCAGTGGAGTGTTCTATAATTGTCAATTAGGTCAAGTTGATTGATAGTGTTGTTCAGGTATTCTTATAAGGTGTGTTTATTTTCTGTTGACTTGTTTTATCAATTATTGAGACGAATGTTGAAATCTCTGGCTGTATTTGTGGATTTGTCTCTTTCTCGCTGCAATTCTAGTAGTTCTTCGTACGTGTATTTCGAAACTCCGTTATTAGGCGTATAAACTTTTAGAATTATTAACTGTTGTTGGTGAATTGACCCTCTTATTATTATGAAATTATCATCTTTGCTATGAAATAAACTCTGTCTGAGTAATACTCCTACTCTGGGTTTCTTTTGGTTTGTGTTAGCATGATACATCTTCCATTCTTTTACGTTTAACCTACTTGAGTCTTTACATTTAAAGTGGGTTTCTCGTAGACAGCATATACCTGGGTGTTGCTTTTTATCCAACTGAACAATCTTTGCCTTTTAACTGGGGTGTTTAGACCAGGAGTGGCAAACAACAGCCTGCAGGCCAAATCTGGCCTGTAGCCTTTTTGTATGCCCTATTAGCTAAGAATAGATTTGACATTTTTAAAGAGTTGTAAATAATAATAAAAGGACATGTGACAAAAACTCTATGTAACATATTTACTATCTGGCCCTTTACAGAAGCAATTTGCTGACCTCTGGTTTAGACTGTTTACATTTAATGTAATGATTGGTAGGGTTGGCTTTAAGACTACCATCTTGCTATTTGTTTCCTCTGTCTCATCTGTTCTTTGTTTCCCTTTTCTTCTTTTTCTGCCTTCTTTTTTTTTTTTTTTGGATTGAGTATATTTATTACTTGTTTTTATCTCCTTGACTGGTTTACTAGCTATAACTCCTTGTTGTGTTACGTTACTGGTTGCTTTAGGGTTTATAGTGTACATCTTTAACTGATCACAGTCTACCTTTAAGTGGGGGAAGAGGGGAATGGTGGTTCAGAGGTAGAATTCTCGCCTTCCATGCAGGAGGCCTAGGTTCAGTTCCCGGCCAGCGCACTTCATTCTCAGCCACCACCTGTTTGTCAGTGGAGGTTTGCATGTTGCTGTGATGCTAAACAGGTTTCAGCAGAGCTTCCAGACTAAGACAGACTAGGAAGAAAGGCCTGGCAACCTGCTTCCAAAAATCAGCCAGTGAAAACCCCATAGGGCACAACAGTCCCAACTGCAAATGATCATGGGAATGGTGCAGGAACAGACAACATTTTGTTGTGTTGTACATGGGGTCTCTGTGAGTCAGGGAGGGCACAACTCAACAACAGCTAACAACAGCCTTTAAGTAATATTCTACCATTTCATGTTGTTGTGTTGTTAGGTGCCATTGATTCAGTTCTGACTCATAGCAACCCCGTGTACAATAGAAGGAAACACCGCCCGGTCCTGTACCATCCTCACAGTTGTTGTTAGGCTTGAGTCTATTATAGCAGCCATTGTGTCAATCCTTATCTTTGAGGGTCTTCCTCTTTTCTGCTGACCCTCTCTTTTACCAAGCATGATGCCCCTTCTCCACTGACTGATCCCACCTGATAAGATGTCCAAAGTATGTGAAACGTAGTCTCTACATCCTTGCCTCTAAGGAGCATTCTGGCTCTATTTCTTCCAAGACAGATTTGTTTGTTCTTTTGGCACTCTGGGGCATGTTCAATATTCTTCGCCAACACCATAATTCAAAGGCATTAATTGTTCTTCGGTCATCTTATTCATTGTCCAGCTTTCACATGCATATGAGGTGATTGAAAATACCGTGGCTTGGGTCAGGAGCACCTTAGTCTGTATACATACATGATATATATACACATGCTTCACTGGTTTTGCTTCTCTAGAGAACTCAGCCTAAGACAGATAAAAAAAAAAAAAAAAAAACAAGGGATGGGAGGGGGAATCACTTTCTAGGTAGTAGACACTTGTTACTTTTGGTGAAGAGAAAGGCCATTCCAAATATGGGTGAAGTCAGCATGGCTTGACCAAGGTAGAGAAAGACACTAAGAAGTACATGAGAAAAAGAGACAATTTTAGTAAATGCTGTAACATATACAATTTTGCTACAACAGTAAAAACAACCAAAAAATATGTGTGTGGTTACCTAACTACATATGGATGCACGTATGCGTACAGGAGGCATATAGAGTAAGTGCGCGTGCCTATACAGGTGTATCTGTACACATAGGTAGACACACGTTTGTGTGTGCTGCATCTATATCCACATATATAACAAACCACATGGGGGCACAGTTACAGAGGCTTCCTAGACATATCCAAACAACTTGTGGGATTAGTTTACTGGGTCAAAAGTCTTGGAACCATAGTCTTGGGGGACAACTTAGTCAATTGGCATAACACAGTTCACAAAGATAATGTTCTACATCTGAGTTTGGTGAGTAGTGTCTGGGGCCTTAAGTTTGTGAGCATCCATCTAAGATACAACTATTGGTGTCTACTCGTCTGAGCAAAAGAAAATGAAGGAAATCAAAGGCTCAGAGAAAAAACTAATCCACAGGACTGATAGCCTACACCAACCACAACCTCTTCAAACCTGAGACCAAAGAACTAGATGGTGCTTGGCTCCCAGAATTCTGGCCATTCTGACCAGGAACATGACAGAAGGTCCCAGATAGAATGGGAGAAAAATGTAGAATAAATCTCAAATTCCTAAAAAAGGCCAGACCTACTTTACTGTCTCACAGTTCTAGAGTCCAGAAATCTGAATTCAGAGCTTGGCCCTATGGGGAGGTCCTTTGCCTATTTCAGCTTCTAGTAGCTGGCAGTCCTTGGAGTTCCTGAGCTGTAGACTCTTCCGCCTCCATCATCAGATGGCATCCATCTTCTGCTCATTTGTGCTTGCCCGTCTCTGTGTCTGTGCTGTTCCTTATATCTCAGAAGTGATTAGGTTTAGGACACACCCTACACCAATGAAGCCTCATTAATAGAACAAAGAAAACCCTAGTCCCAAACAGAGTCACATCCACAGGTATAAGGGTCAGGACTCCAAAACGTCTTTTGGGGGGACACAATTCAACCCATAGCAGACAGTATACTCATTTACCACTCCTGATTTGAGGTACCCGTACAGTACAGGTGTGACACAAGACAAGTGCAGGGAGTGTTAGGATCTCCTGATTCAGTCTTAAAACCCCTCAAGAGTGTGAGTAGGTCCCAGGCCAACGTGAGGACACTGTTGTAGACTTGGCCTTACAGCATGAATTCAGGGTGATCCCACCAGGGCAGGCCTCTGTGACTCAGGCAGATCTGGCAAGCTTTCTGCTGCAGACGTTACTCCTCCTCCTCCTTTCTCATCTCGACCGAGGAAGCATAACCCACATGGGCTGTCTCTGTCGGCCCCAAAGATGCTCTCTTCCTCTTTAGCACCCTGGCCCTGCCAACCCTGTGAGAAGCATCTGGCTGGCCCCTCTGTACGTGGCCCTCCACCACATGGCTCACGTCCACAGACGTCCAAACGCTCTGTCACCCCAGTGCACAGGGGACTGGGTGCTGGAGTCACCCTGCCACGGTTGCCTCTCGCAGCGCGTACTCCAGTATTGGAGTCGCCGGAACCCGAGCGCCGACTGGGCTGTGGTTTCATTGAGCAAGGGTTTGTCTCTTTCGTCCTGTGTTAGAGATCGGCGGCTCGTTTCACAGCTCTGGATTTCTCCCCTTTTGTCTCCTCAGAAATTGCAGGTGCTCCAGTGTCTGAAATTTCTGGGCCCTTCTCAACCGACGACATAGCCAGCAACTGTGTCCCCGCCCTCCCTCTGAAGGAGCCCGTTCTCTGGATTGTCTCGTATTCGCTCATGAGCGTGTGTGGGATCATCCTTCTAGTCTTAATCATCCTGCTGCTGCTTCCGTTCCGGTGTCAGCATCGCCCCTGCCACCCTGAGGTCGTCAATGACGAGTCCTCTCTTGTGCGGCATCGCTGGAAATGAACCCTCCTCTGCTCTCGGGTGACCTTGAACTCAACCTTGACGAGAATGACGTCTCAAGTGCAACAGGCAGGGCCGTGAGCCCAGGCTTCCTCCTGTATCCACGAGTCTTAAATCAATATTGTGCTCCCAGATGCCTTCCAGATTCGCTGTATTTTGATTCTTGGTTTTAAAGTCTCCTCCTTCTCCCCTACATCCAAGAGAAATGATAATAATAAAAAAAAAAAAAAAAACACCTTTTTCTAAACCAAAACAGAGTGAATTGGACTTCAGGCTTTATGTGACTGGTTATGCCAAAACGTCTAGACATGACGCCAAAAAACGCAAGCCGTGGCTCATTTTCGTCTTTCTCAGATCTCTGGAGAAAGTGCATATAGTTTGTAACCCCTCTTAGCTTACAGTAAACCTTTTATATTAATTGCATTTAAAGGCTATTTTGCACCAGATCTCACCCCGGGTCGGTGTGGGAGCAGAAGGCTTGCAATATAATGGCAGGAGAAGAAGCCGGGGGCGCTGCCCTCTTCTGAGTCGGAAACAGGGCAGCAGCCCTTTTTGTGGGTCTCTCTTTGTGCTCTGAATGGGAGCTGGAACCCACTAGGAGGTCATCCCCTGACTGTATTCACCAGCCTCTTCTGAAGACAGACAGCCTTTGCCCATCGCAGTAGAGTGGGCAAGAAGCCTATCCTTTTGTGCCCAATATTTCTGAGTGTCATTGGTGTAAAACTAAAAACCTACCTCTGTTGAGACTTTGCCCAGGGTGCCATGCCTGTGGGGGTGCAACAGCCTGGCTGTAGCCATTACTCTCACCTAAAGGAACCCTCATTCCAGCAGGCCAGATGTCACAGGTGCTGAACCATACATCAACCCAGAAATGTTCTGTCTCCCAGCTGGTCATTGTCACACATGCTTACTCTTACTTAAAATTAATAAGCAGTGTCTTGAGAAAAACCAATTATATTTCACTAGTTAGGTTGTGGAGTCCCTGGGTGGCACAAACAGTTATGCACTCAACTACTACCCAGAAGACTGGTGGTTCAAACCCACCCAGAGGTGCCTTGAAAGACAGGCTGGCTTCCAAAAGGTCACAGCCTTGAAAACCCTACAGAGCAGTTCTACTCTGCCCACATGGTCGCCGTGAGTCAGAATCGACCCATGACAACTAACAACAGTTCGGTGGTTTTTCTTTCCAGATCTTGCCTAGAGGTAGATGGTTACTACCCTACTGAGAGATAGGAAAATGGTTAAATGCCCGTACTTCTGACCAACTCTCAGGGAATGCAGATGAGAAGCGTGAAAAGAAAGTAGAGGAAACTTAGACTCTTCTTCGTGCTTTGAAACCATGTCTTCCATTTGCAGAACCCTCTGGGCTCAAGCTCACCACCCTAATCAGTAAATAAATCTGCTTAGCATTTGACCTACTTGCTCCTTGCCTTTGGTGAGTTCAGTCTTTGGTGATGAACTGGGTGCGTGGTGTCCTCATTTGGGCAAATCCCATTTGTTAGCATTGTTTGAGGCCTTTGCCAAAGAAAAGTGTAAGCCTTTAACTTGACGTAGCCAGCCTTCTATGATCTGATGTAATGTGGAGAGGGGTTCAAAGCCAATGTCCCTCCTCCCTTGGTTGTATACCAAATCCAGTGTTCTCTTTGTATTGCTTTTGGGATGGGCTGGACATACAATAAAATTCCAATGTAAGGGCTAAGCGTTGAGTACCTCTTCTGACTGCAATGTCATTTGTGTTCTTGTGCGTGTTTCAGCCATCTCCTCGGCTCACCAGTCCTTGGATAGCACAAACAAGTGTGTGGCTACTAACCGAAAGGTTGGTGGTTTGAATCCACCCAGAGGCACCTCGGAAGAAAGGCCTGGCGATCTAATGCCAAAGATCAAAGCCATTAAAAACTCCATGAAGTGCAGTTCTGCTCTGACACACATAGGGTCACCAAGAGCCGGGGTGGACTTGACGGCAACTGGTTTTCCTGGCTTTGCTGACTCCGTCTCCAGCCTCCATATTAAGAATTATATGGCTGTTACAAAGACACAGGGAGGCCACTTCCTGCATGTCAGAGTGTCTTCATAGACTCTCCAGCAACCAGAGGGAATCTTCTGTGAGCTTCTTGTGAGAGCTGATATGAGTTACATCTTGGAAGGAAAATTAATCTTCTGTCTGTTCTTCAAGATGGGTTGACGCATGGAGGGGGTGATGCCCTTTTGGAATAGTATAGAGAGAAGAGATCCTGTTATCAGATGCTCAGTATCACTCCTGGTCCCAGCTAGTCGAGAGCGCCTCGTCTCAAAAGGCATTTCCAAGTGAACTCTCCGGAAGTCCAACTTTCTTCTAGTCGTGTTGGCTTTTTCATTGATCCCTGTTTTGTGGACCACTTCACAGAGCAGTGGAGTCAACGCCCCTAGACTGTCCTCCCCTGGCTGTGGAAAATCCAGACCCCTGAAATAAAACAAGGCAATTGCAGGTCTGACCTAGTTAGCTCTGCTGCTTATTCTCTAAGCAGTCATCCTGTGTTTTCCTCTTATCGTGTTAGGTTTCTGAGATGGAAGCCATTTGTCTTGCAACAGACAGGCAGGCACTGTTCCCAGCATCCACAACAGTAGCAAGTTAGGTTTCAAGTTGGGGTGTTTGAACGAATTTGCTATGGTGCTCTGTATTTCATACCAAAATTCTCTACCTTTTCATCTCAGATGTCATTGGATGTGACATTTTAATGGGAATACTTAAATTACAAAGGCATAACTTAGCAACAAGAATGAGATAGACAATTGAATATGGGACATTTTTCTGGCAGAACGTGCTGCTAGAAATTGAACTTTGAGTTAAAACCCTGTTAGTGACACCCATCTCCTCAAGTGATGTAAATGGTTACTTCACTTGGCAAACATTCAAGGAGACTTGCTTTGAACAGGAAAGGAAGTAGCAGCCCTTTGAGGGCGTCATATTTCTACCGTGTGATAAAAACTGTGGAAAATGCTGGGACACGATCCTTTCCTGAAAGATGAAGCTTAGTGTGAGATTGTTGTCAGAAACCTCGTCAGCCCTCCAATGGGAAATGGATGCTTCTATGTTCACAATAGTATTTTTAGTCAGAACGATGATTTATGCTCTTGATAACTTATTTGGTAGTCCGAAATGAAGCCCTGCCTTCAGAAACTGCAACGGCTTATTAAAAAATTCACAAGAAATGAGGATTGATTCTATTTTTTTTTTCCTTGTGAATTCAAAAGAACCACAAGCAATAGGTGTCGGATGATTTGTGCTACAACACACAATTTCACATTTCTGGGGAACCTAAAACAAAGCTACCTGGCATTAAAGAACCAGATGTCTGGTGTGTGATGGCAGGAAATGGTCCCTGAATGCCTTCCACTCACGAACACTCGGACGGCCTTTGCGTGACACATCATTAGATGCAGAGATTTCTGCGGGAGAGAAATTTGGGGTCAGTTATGGTTCAAAATTACTTAAGTAATTCTCCACGGTACAGTTTTACCAGCTCCACGGAGCTCTGGATAATAGTTTGGGAAAGGAGTGGTGATTTGGAGGTGCCATGATTTCATTTGAGAGGTGAAGAGGTGTTATTTAATGTTAAATGAGCTTGCCTCGTCCTCCCAAGGAAGGTTTAGTGCCAAGTTCTGGCCTTCTGCCACTTAATGTCACTGCGAATAAATCACTGTCCAACAGCCTGTTTTATAAAAAAAAAACAATAATTAAGTTTCATAGACTTTATCCTTATTAGTGGAAACCAAATAATTGAGTGGAATCCCAGTGTGTCTTGTCTTGCATGAACTTAGAATTGATAATGGAACTGTTCAGAGGAAAAATTTGCTGCTAAAAATTGTTTTTTAAAGGAAAACCACTAAACATCATGACACGTAAAATTATGGGTTTTTTGCCAAGAGAGAGAATAGATTTTTAGTGCCAAGAAAACTCCACACAACAGAACTTACTGTGTACATTTTAGATACTCAGATTTGGATTAATGGCAGTTTCCCAATTAAATTGCAAACTGGAAAAACCACATTTTGAGAGTGGGAAAGAAAAATAAAATTAAAGCTATGCTGACAAAAAGAAGCGGAATTAGCTCTTCTGGTAAAGTACCTTTCATTCCAGGTATTCTCAAATTCTGCCTTTAAAGTTGCTGAATCAATTGGACATGTGATTTATTTTAAGAATGTTAAGCTGGAGTCAGGCATCGGATATCAACATTGAAAAGTAGGGGAAAAAAGTGTCATGTTAGACTTGGGATTGCCTAAGCCTATGAAAAAAGGGCTGGTTAATTCAAGGAATGGAGGGCAGGGGAGGCTGGGACTTGGGGCAAAGTCTATAATCTGGGAAAGGAGGTAGGATAAGAAGGTGGTATCCCTCAATCAGTTGACAGGCACCATGGTCTAGGTGAATGGAAAACATTTTCAGTATGCCCTAGTCATCACAAGTTTTTAGCACATCTAGCTTTTTAGGAAGCCCTGGTGGCACAGTGATTAAGAGCTTGGCTGCTAACCAAAAGCCTGGCAGTTCAAATCCACCAGCCACTCCTTGGAAACCCTATAGGGCAGTTCTACTCTGTCCTATAGGGTTGCTGTCATGGATTGAGTTGTGCCCCCCAAAAATGTGTGTCAACTGGCTAGGCCATAATTGCCAGTATTGTGTGATTGTCCACCATTTTGTGATCTGTTGTGATTATCCTATGTGTTGTAAATCCTAACCACTATGATGTTAATGAGGTGGGATTAGAGGCAGGACTCAGTCTACAGGATTAGGTTGTATCTTCAGTCAATCTCTTTTGAGATATAAAAGAGAGAAGCGAGCTGAGAGGAGAGGGACTTCATACCACCAACCAAGAAGTGCATCCTTTGGACCCGGGGTCCCTGTGCTGAGAAGCTTCTAGACCAAAAGACTGATGACGAGGACCTTACCCCAGAACCGACAGAGAAAGAAAGTCTTCCCCTGGAGCTGGTATCCTCAATTCAGACTTCTAGCCTCCTAGACTGTGGGAGAATAAATCTGTTTTTGAAAGCCATCTTCTTGTGGTATTTCTGTTGTAGCAGCACTAGACAACTAAGATAGTCGCTGTGAGTCAGAATAGACTTGACAGCAACAGGTTTGGTTTTGGTTTACTTTTTAGGAAACAGGGCAGTGGTGGTTCCGTGGTAGAATGCTCTCTTTCCATGTGGGGGTTGGACCCGAGATCCATTCCTGGCTGATGCATCTAAAGCGCAGCCAACACCCATCTGTCACTGGAAGCTTGCATGTTGCTATGAAGCTGAACAGGTCTCAGTGGAGCTTCCAGACTGACACAGACTAGGAAGAAAGACCTGGTGACCTACTTCTGAAAATCAGTCAATGAAAACTCAGTGGATCACAACAGCCTGATGTGCAGCTGATCATGGGGATGGTGCAGGATTGGACGGCATTTAATTCCAGTGTGCATGGGGTCACCTTGAGTCAGGGGCCGACTCAACAGCAACCTTCTGGGAGCTTTCCAAATGAACCTCTGGTTTTATAGCATGTCGAAGAGAAATAATGAAGCAGAGAAACTTGCTTTGTGTACCATATTTAGAATACATCGAAGTCAAGAAATTCGAGATGCCTGAACTCCTTGGCAGGCTCAGTCCTCACTGAAGGTTCAAGGTCATGCACTGGAAGTTCATGGGCGAGGTCAAAAGGCAGCTGAGAAGGGACCCTGGTGGCAGTTGCCCTGATAGTCACGTTGAAAGACAAAGCCAGTCTGACTTGCCATGTCCACCCAGCCCTGCTGGGCCTGCCACTGTTTCTGAAGTCGTCATACTTCTATCAGAAACAATTCCAGAAAGAAGAGCTTGAGGGGGTTGAGGGCTCCTTCATATCCCTCCTGTAAGCCTCTAGCCCTGGTCCATCAGTGTGGTCCTTGGACCACCTGCATCTCTAGCCAGATGTATGTCATCCTGGCCCTCATCCCAGTCCTATTCAGTGCAAAAGGAGCCTGGGAATCTGATTTTTAAGCTCTCCAGATGAGCCTTGTGAACACATACCCGTGCTTTCAGACTTGGGCAAGTACCCAGCGTTGTTAAGAATGTCCTTCTGGGGTGAGTGAAGACAGCCTGATGTGGCCATTAGCCATACTTGTGGATACGAAAGGGAGGACAAAGCCAAGCCCCTTAGTGATGTCTGTGTATCTGGAAAACCTCTTGCTTATTTATTGAAATGAAGTATAAATGCCATGAAGACTCACAACTTCAACCAATAACATGTATTTTCTTTCCTATCCTGAGCTTTCTATGAGTCTCTGTAAGCAGATGTTATGCACCAACGTCCAGTGTTTCTACACTAAATTACAGAGTGGCATTCCATGGTGCACTTGTCCTTAAAGAGCACACAGCACCTAAAGGCTGGGCCAAGGGCACCATAAAAATTCTGATAAATTCAAATTCAGCCCATGCCAAGAGCAAATGGAGGATCTCTGGTCTTTGATGGCTCAAGGCCACCATGTGAAACAAAGCAAGCCTGTGTGCCCCATGGATTCTCCATGTCCTTGTTTGGACGCTGTTCCCAAGGAAGTGATTCTGGATGTTTCTGGTTATTATTTCAGGATATGGGAACGGGCATATGGTAAAATATCCACTTGCCTCTGGAAATCTGCTAGTCAGGGTTTCCCCATGCCCTGAGAGTTGGCAGGAATGTTGGCTTAAAACCAGTTGCCATCAAGTTGACTCCAACTCATGGCGACCCCATGTGTGTCAGAGTGGAACTTGCTCCAGAGGATTGTCAATGGCTGATATTTTGGACATAGATCTCCGGGCTTCATTTCCACGGCACCTCTGTGTGGACTCGAATTGCCAACCTCTCAGTTAGCAGCCGAGCACGTTCATTGTTTTGCACCACCCAGGGACTCCGTTTGTTGTAGTTGTTGTTAGATGCCATCAGGTTGGCTCCAACTTGTAACGAACTTATGTATAGCAGAACAAAACGTTGCCCTGTCCTGCGCCAGCCTCACAATTGTTGCTGTGTTTGAGACTATTATTGCAGCCACTGTGTCAATCCATCTCATTGACAGTCTCCCTCTTTTTCACTGACCTTCTACTTTACCAAGCATGATGTCTTTCTTGAGTACTTGGTCCCTTCTGATAACATGTCCAAAGTAAGTGAGACAAAGCATCATCAGCCTTGCTTCTGAGGACCATACTCGCTGTACTGCCTCCAAGACAGATTTATTCGTTCTTCTGGCAGTCCATAGTATATACACAATTCTTCTTCAGACTTCCTTTTTCATTGTCCAGATTTCCCATGCACATAAGGCGATTGAAAAGGCCATGGCTTGGGTCAGGCTCACCTCAGTCCTCAAAGTGACATCTTTGCTTTTTAAGATTTTAAAGCGGTCTTTTGCGCAGATTTGTCCAATGCAATACATCAGTTTCTTGACTGCTACTTCCATGGGCATTGATTGTTGATCCAAGAAGAATGAAATCCTTGACAACTTCAGTTTCTTCACCACGTATCACGTTGTTTATTAGTCTAGTTGTAAGGAGTTTTGTTTTCTTTATGTTCAGATGTAAGGGGCTGCCTTTACAAATGGAGAATTGTGTAGAATCAACAGGCTAATAGCTAAATTGTACATAACTCATGGGTATACCCCGAATGAATCATTCTGAGTAGTATATTTTTCCCTATTATTACTAATTATACCATTATAAATTATAGATTTATAATATAGATTTCAAATAAGTTGAGCACAGCTGTCATTTTGGTGGTATCACTCATAGGAGATGTGAAATCTTAAGTGTTTTCCAACACCTGACTCTTGGTATTTGTAGTTTTCTGTAGAAAACTATGGAATGTTTCTATGTCTTTTTCATTCATGATATGCACCTGGATCAGAGTATCATGAGAAAGTAGTTGTCTCCAAAGGGCAGGGCTTATTTCTTTCTAGTGTGAAAAGCTGTATGTGGACGCTAAGGTTTTGGCTTGCTACATTTTACCTACTGAAATACAATTTCACATTTATTTGAGACTAACTCTCCCAAATGAAATGTTAAGAAAACATTAAAAGTTTGTCTATTTGAGATAATGAAAAAAGTAAACAGTCTACTGATCCATAATGACAATCACCGAAAATATAATCCCTTACCTCTGGTTTCTTCTGCAATTTTATGTTCTCTATTGCTAGTGGTGAACACTTGGAATTGTTTGATTTTCCTAATTATAGACGTAATGCCATACATTCTTATTGGTGAGGTTTGAAATTCTGTTTAATGTTGAAATTGCTTAGTACATTTGGGAGGAAAGAGAATGAATTAGATGTCTCACGTGCTGGTAAAAGCTGGATTTTTTTGTCGTATTTCCTTGTATTGTTAATTTGCACAAGTTACACATACATAAAGTCATGGAAAATGGCAGCTTATTTTTTTCTGAAAGAGGGTGGAACCCCGCAGTGCTTGGGTTCCATGTAGTCTAATACAGGTACTGAGAGAACCTTTCTCATAGGAAGACTTTGCAAAGTGTTATTTGTATGTATCCTAGATTAATAATCTTTAACATGCAATTCTTAGCTGTAACCTGTATTTTAGGAAGTGTGCAGATTTGTTTTTACATTTCCTTTTTGGGATTGTTCTCTTTCTCCAGCACACCATGTTGATTTAAATTAAAGGTTGAGAAAAACCAAGGGCTGAGGGTAAAGGGTTCTTCAGTCCATTTGGAAGTGACTCTCCAGCTGCTGATAAATGCCCAACGTGTACCCTTCACAGCAAGACTGTTCTAAAATCATCTTATTTTTATACTCACATGGTCCACCAATTTCAGATGTACACCATTTCAAAAAGAAGTCAAATATTTTGGTGTATTTGAATAAACAGTACTTCCAACTTGTACCATTTGATTTTTTTTTTAATATTCATTTCTCTCGGATCACACTTCTGAAATTACTGGAGGGGACATATTATGGTTCACTGACTTCTGCTACCTTCATATACCAAGCCAGTTGCCATCTAGTCGATTCTGACGCATGGCGACCCCACATGTGTAATAGATCTGTGCTCCATAGGGTTTTCAATGGTTTATTTTTTGGAAGTAGATTCCCAGGTCTTTCCTCCAAAGTACCTCTGAGTGGACTTGAACTGCCAATCGTTCAGTTAGCTGCCCAGCACATTAACCATTTGTATAACTAAGGGGCTCCTAGGTAATATCGGTTCCTGGAAAGTATTCAAGATACATTGAGTGGAGGGAGGGCTCAAGCCCAATCATTAGGATATAAAGCATGCTGAAGATGGGAGAAGAATAAAGTGCTTTTAAAATCTGGGAACCCTACAGGGGCAGAGCGAAACTCCACATAGATAAGAAAACCCATGAGCACATTTAGGTGGTGTTATGGATTGAATTGTGTCCCCCAAAAATGTGTGTCAACTAGGCCATAAGTCCCAATGTTATGTGACTGTCCACCATTTTGTCATCTGATGTGATTTTCCTATGTGTTGTAAATCCTACCTCTATGATGTTAATGAGGCAAGATTAGAGGCAGGTATGTTAATCAGGCAGGACTCAACCTACAAGATTAGGTTGTATCTTAAATCAATCTCTTTTTGAGGTATAAAAAGGAGAACTGAGCAGAGAGGAGAGGGACCTCATGCCACCAAGAATGAAGAACCAGGAGGGGAATGCATCCTTTGGATCTGGGGTCCCTGGACTAAGAAGCTCCTAGACCAGGAGAAGATTGATGACAAGGACGTTCCCCCAAAGCTGACAGAGACAAAAAGCCTTCCCCGAGAGCTAGCATGCTGAATTCAGACTTCTAGCCTCCTAGACTGTGAGGGAGTAAATTTGTTAAAGCCATCCGCTTGTGGCATTTCTGTTACAGCAGCACTAGATGACTAAGACAGGCAGTATTAAGGGTTGGATAAAACTGTTCACCCTTGTTCTGGGGACTGAATATGAGGTTGTATACACCTGTGCCATCTGTCCGTCGTCCCTCACTCGTTCCCACAATCACCTGCAAGGTGGTAGTAGTGTCCCCATTTAACAGAGAAACCAGCTCAGAGTCACTTGTCAAAAAAAAAAAAAAAAACACAGCTAGAAAAGTGTTTGCCCTGGGATTAAACCAGTTACCACGGAGTCAGCCCTGACTCAAGGCCACCGTAGGTGTGTCAGGGTAGAACTATGCACCATAGGGTTTTTCATGGCTGATCTTCCAGAAGTAGATCACCAGGCCTTTCTTCAAGGTGCCTCTGGGTGGACTCGAACTGCCAACCTTTCAGCTGGTAGCCAAGTGTGTTAACTCTTTGCACCACCAGGACTCCAGGTTTATCCCGCCTTCAAGAGCAAAGGTCTCTCTAAACCTTACTATCTTACATGAGGTTTTAAGTCACACTTTCTAGAAATGTGACGTGCTATTCACATGAGTAAAGGAGCCCTGGTGGCACAATGGGTTAAAGGGCTGAAAGGTTGGTGGTTCAAAACTACTCACCGGCCCCACAGGAGAAAAGACCTGCCAGTCTGCTAGCATAAATATTACAGCCTTGGAAACCCTATGGGGCAGTTCTACTCTGTCATATAGGGTTGCTATGAGTTGGAATCAACTAGATGCCCACACAACAATAACGTGTGTGGGTAAGGATTCAATTAGTGGTTGACACCCTAGAGCCTGGTATGGCCAACTCAACAAAGCAAAAATACTTACTTTACAGAACTGACATCATCCATAAGCTGTGATCTAGCTGCTACACACACGAATCCTTTAAAAACACGTTTCTTTCAATACTAGACACTTTTTGTTTGACAGTTATACCTCCCCCCAAAAAAATGACAGTAATACCCAGAAAAGAAAAAAAGAATTTCGAACCTTTAGAAGGTGAAGCAATAGTTACTGGAGAAACAGAATAGGATATTTATTCTCTACTAAGGAAACAGCTAATTTGCTTTCTGTTTAAGGTTTTATTTTATAGCTAAACTCACAAGTTTACCCAGTTTGTGGCATCCATAAGCTGTGGGCAGCATCGCAGATGCCATTGTCTGTGTTTTTCGCTAGGTGGTGCTGTTGGCAAACTTTGTAGAATGGCTTTGTGCCTTTATTCATTCTGTGTAACTCTTACAGTACGTGATAATAGCAAGTTAGGCTTCTCTTGTTTTTGTTAACTCTCTACTTTACCAAACATGCCCTTCCTAGCGATTGCTCTTCTCCCAAAGTAAGAGGGCCGAAGTCTCGAAATCCTCTCTTCTAAGGAACATCCTGGTTGTATTTCTTCCAAGACTGACTTGTTGGTTCTTCTGTCAGTCCATGGTATACGAACGAACGTCCAACTTACCTACAACCTGCAGTTACAAGGAGACTCCGTAAAACCTATTATATTAAAAATTCAAAGTACATGCAATGGTTCGTAAAAACAAATGGTTGCTACTTTGTGACACACATCAAAACATGATTATTATTACTGTATTATTAAGTGTCTTAGTCATCTAGTGCTGCTATAACAGAAATACCACAAGTGGATGGCTTTAAGAAAGAGAAATTTATTCTCTCACAGTCTAGTAGGTTACAAGTCCAAATTCAGGGTGTCAGCTTCAAGGAAAGGTGTCCTCTCTCTGTTGGCTTCGGAGGAAGGTCCTTGTCCTCAATCTTCCGATGGTTGAGGAGCTTCTCAGGCACAGGGATCCCAGGCCCAAAGGACACGCTCTGCTCCTGGTGCTGCTTTCTTGGTGGTACGAGGTCCCCCATTTTCTGCTTGCTTCCTTTTTCTTTTATCTCTTGAGAGAGAAAAGGTGGTGCAGGCCACACCTCAGGGCAACTCCCTTTACCTTGGATCAGGGAGGTGACCTGAGCAAGGGTGGTGTTATAATCCCACCCTAATCCTCTCAACATAAAACTACAATGACAAAGTGGAGGACAGCCACACACGGTCTAACTAAGTTGATACACACATTTTTGGAGGGGACATAATTCAATCCATGACATTAAGCTGAAGATATGTTAGTATATCTGGAAGTGTTTCTTTAATGTTTTTTATACCTAGAAAGGTACACTATATGCTAAGACAAACATCTGACTAACTGACGTTAAACACGAACCATACCTAAAAACTGTTCCGTACATAACTGTCCTGACCTTACGTACAAATTCGACTTAAAGACAGATTTAGGAACAAAATTTGTTTGTAATCTGGGGATTGCCTCTATTCAGTATTCTTCGGCAATACCGCAATTCGAATATATCAGCTTTTCTCCAGTCTCTGTTAGACCAGTAAGTCTGTTTTTGGTGTGAGAGTTAGAATTTCGTTCTATGTTTTTCTCCATCTCTGTCCCAGACCCTCTATTGTGATCCCTGTCAGAGCAGTCAGTGGCGGTAGCCAGGCACCATCTAGTTGTGCTGGACTGAGTCTGGTGGAGGCCGTGGTAGATGTGGTCCATTAGTCCTTTGGACTAATCTTTCCCTTGTGTCTTTGGTTTCCGTCATTCTCCCTCGCTCCAGACAGGTCTCGCTCCAGACAGGGTGAGACCGGTGGAGTATCCGAGATGGCCGTTCATAAGCTTTTAAGACCCCAGATGCTACTCACCAGAGTAGAATGTAGAATATTTTCTCTATAAACTATGTTATGCCAACTGAGCTAGAAGTTCCCCGAGACCATGGTCCCCAGAGCCCTCAGCCCCGTAATTTGGTCCCTCAGGGAGCCTGGCTGTGTCTATGGAGCTTCCATGATGTCGTTTCCTTTCTTGACCGCTGTTTCCATGGATGTGGATTGTTGATCCAAGTAGAATGAAATCATTGATAAATCTTATTAATAATGTCTGTAAAAAATTTCAGTAGTTACATATCAAATGAACAAAGTTATTAATGATAAACAGCCGCCTACAGGAGGTGAGCAGTCTCCTACTTTGCTGATGGAAAGTGTAAATTGGAACGATCTTTCCAGAAAACCTTAAAATGTCCCAGTTGTCTTTGAATCAATAATTCTTTCAGAAATCTATCCTAAAGAAAGGGAAAGGTGGACCAACCGCAATATATTGTAGAGTGAGGGAAAAAAATGATTCACTGGATAATATATCAATATTAATTAATTGATTTTAAAGAGAAATATATATGGATGTGAAAATACAGAACTGAAGAATATAGTGAGTATATATGAAACTCACGCTCACATTTTTCCCCCCAAGAAGTAGAAATTATGGATGAGGGGAATGGTTTAAGGATTTTTTATATTCTTATTTTTGTTAAAGCAATACACTTCCGTCATTAAAAAAAAAAAAATCACAGTCCCAAGAGGCTTATAAAACAGTCCCCTGCCTCACCTGTCTCCACCCCGAGATTCTACTAAGCAGAGGCAGCAACCTCCAAGAGTTCTGTTAGCCCTGGTACTTCCTACTACCTTCTGTGTTTGCCAAATGCTTAGCCAATGGGCTCTTTGTCATTGTTAGGTGCCACTGAGTCAATTCTGACTCAATCAACACCATGTGACAGAGTAGAGCTGCCTAACAGGGTTTTCTTGCTATAATTGTTACGGAAGCAGATTGCTAGGTCTTTCATGAAGCCGCTGGATAGGTTTGAACTGCCAACCTTTTGGTAGCAGCCAAGTGCCAATAGCCTTAATACCACCTATTGAATAATTACCAACCCAGGCATTTTCTAAATTCCTACATTTGCTAGGAGCCCTTCCATATACCTGTTCTTGCATCTGTACCCATAATTTCCTTAATGTGATTTTAATATATAGGTGGGCAAGCCTCCCCCGTCTTCTCATGTAACGTTATCACATATTTATTCTAGATATCCTTTAGAAATATTGGCTGATGTTTCCAAAATCATCCTGTTGAGATTTGCTTTGGAATGGTGCTAAATTTATGGTTGAATTTAGGGAGAACTTAAATCTTTACAATATTGATCCTTCTAATTCAATAGAATGGCATGTTTCTATGTTTATTCTAAGTCGTCTGTTGTGTCCCTGAGAAGCATTCACTTCATGTAGCTCTATGCCTATTTCTTGCTGATTTAATTCCCAAGGAATTTGGATTTTCTGTTGTCATTGTAAATGGGAAGGTTTTTTTTATTATTATGTTTTTAACTTGGTTATTGCTCACGTATCGGAAAGTACCTATGTTTGTGTTTTTACCTTGTCTTTGGCTACATACGTAAACTTATCATTTCTAATAATTTTTTTCTGTTTTGATTTTCTGGGGTTTTCCTCAAAGAAAAGCATGCCAGCTGTGAAGAATAGGAATCTTGTCTCCTTTCTAATATTTGTGTTTTTTATTTCATGTTCTTGTCTTCTTTTTTTACGCCTTGTTTATGTTTAAGGAGTCCTTGCGTGATACAAACAGTTAAGCGTTCGACAACTAGCCAAAAGGTTGGCAGTCCCAACCCACCCAGAGGTGCTGCAGAAGAAGGACCTGGCAATCTACTTCCAAAAGGTCACACCCTTGAAAACCCTGTGGAGCAGTCCTACTCGGCACACGTGGGGTCGCCATGAGTTGGAATCAACTTGACAGCAACTATCAACAACAATTTATGTTTCAGCCTTTTTTTTTAATTAATTTTTGCGTAGGTAATACATTCACAAGTTCAAAAATCAAAACTCTCCTGACCCCTCATCTTCCTAGTCTCAACCCCTCTCCCACTACCCCTTCCACGTCTACCAAGGCGGTTGATGTTGTTGGTTGCCATCCAGTTGCCTTTGACTCATGGCGACTTTATGTACAACAGAACTGAACGCTGCCCAGTCCTACACCATCTTCATGATTGTTGGTATGTTTGAGTCCATTATCGCAGCCACTGGGTCAATCCATCTCATGGAGGGTTTCCCTCATTTTCCTGACCCTTTACTATACTAAACATTATGTTCTTTTCTAGTTATAGGTCTTTCCTGATGACCGTGTCCAAAGTAAGTAAGCAGAAGTCTCGTCATGTTCACTTCTAAGGAGCATTCTGGTTGTATTTCTTCTAAGATTGATTTGTTCATTCTTCTGGCAGTCCATGGTATACTGAATATTCTTCACATTTCTTCTGTCTTCGTTTTTCGTTGTCCAGCTTCCGCATGCATATGAGGAGATTGAAAAGATCATGGCTTGGGTCAGGTGCACCTTAGTCCTCGAGTGACATCTTTGCAGCAAATTACCTAATGCAAAAAGTCATTTGGTTCCTTGACAAGTAGAATGACATAATTGACAGCTTCAAGGTAACCTCTATCATCAGTTTGCTGTGCCGCCTTCCAAATTACCTTTATGCATTCATCTACACATATTCTTATTTTCCCTGTTTTTTTACACAAAAGGTAATAATGCACCCTGTTGTGCTTTTGTCCTTTTTCACACCGTTGATCTTCGGGATTGCTCCTTATTGCCTATTTCTTGGACATATCATATTCATTGTATGCTTTATGTAGCCAGCACCATGTTGACAGGCACGCAGGAAGTTTCCCATCATTTGTGCCTGCAATGAATAACCTTATATAAACATCATTATGTGTGCAAGTCCACCTGCCAGATACATTTCCAGAAAAGGAATGGCTGGGGCCAAAGACAACTGTATTTGTCATATTGACAAGTATTATCTCATTACCCTCCACATGGGTTATTACCATTTACACTCCTACAAGTAATGTATGAGGGTGACTGTTTCCCTGCTCTCTCGGCAACAGTGCGTTATTAGACTTGAACATTTTTGCCAAGCAGGTAGGTGGAAAATAGTCTTGTAGTTCTGATTTGCATATCTTTTTACTACGAGTGAGGTTGAGCATCTTTTCATATAATTAAGAGATAATGGTAGTTCCTTTTCTATGAACTGTTCAAATCTTTTGCACATTTTTCAACTGGGCTGCTCTTGTGTATTTCTAAGGTGTCATCATATCTATCTCACAGGCTTTACATATTGAGGGTCCCTGAATGGTACAAATGGTTTGTCCCCAACTGCTAATCGAAAGGTTGTTGGCTTGAACCCACCTAGGGGCACTGCAGAGCCCTCATGGTGCAGTGGTTAAGAGCTCACCAAAAGATCAGCAGTTCGAATCCACCAGCCACTCCTTGGAAACACTATGGGGCATTTCTACTGTGTCCTATAGGGTCACTAAGTCAGAGTCAACTCAACAGCAATGGGTTTGCTTTTTGGTTACTGGCGATCTGCTTCCGTAAAGATTACAGCCAAGAAAACCCTATGGAGCAGTTCCACTCTAACACATGATGCCACTAAGAGTCACAATCAACTTGATGGCAACAGGTGTGATTTTTTTTGTATTTTTTTTTTTTCGTGTGTGTGTGTGGTCTCTTTACATACTAGACTCATACTAGCTGTGCGGCTTTAGCAAATTACTTAACCTCTTCCTTCTTCAATTTCCCAGTCATGAAATGGGGTTAACAATTGTATTACGTCATAGGGCTGTTACAGAGCGCACTGAGCTAACACAATTCTACTTTGACACACATGGAGTTGCTGTGAGTCATGTGTGTGTGTGTGTTTTTTTTAATGGGTGCTTGAAAAGAAGATGCATTCTTTCATGGTAGAGAATTTAAAATAAACCCACTGCCGTCGAGTCAATTCCAACTCGTAGCGACCCTATAGGACAGAGTAGAACTGCCCCACAGGGTTTCCAAGGAGCGCCTGGTGAATTTGAACTGCCAACCTCTTGGTTAACAGCTGTAGCACTTAAACACTATGCCACCAGGGTTTCCGAGCCATCAATTCTACTTTCTTATGCTGTGAAGGTGCCCTACTTCTTTACTTTTTAATGTAATCTATCATGGCCTGAGAGAGGTCAATTGAATTCTATTAATGTGTTTCTGCCTGTTGCTCCAGAGTTCATTTAATCTCCATCTTATGAACATCACTTCCACATTACTTGGTCCATATGTGTTATGTTTTATATATTCGCTAGGAATCACTCCTTTAGCAAATAACCCAGAGTGCTCTTCTGTGTCTTGTTTAATAACTTTTGGCTTAGATTCCTCTTTGACTGGTATTAAGACCCTAAATCAAAAAAATCCATTGCTACCAAGTTGATTCCAACTCACAGCGACCCTACAGGATACAGCAGAACTGCCCTATAGGGTTTCTAAAGCTGTAAATCTTATTGGGAATGGACTGCCACATCTTTCTTCCGCAGAGCAGCTGGTAGGTTTGAACCACCCACTTTTCAGTTAGCAGCCTAGTGCTTAACCACTGAGTCACCGAGGCTCCTGTTCAGACCCCAGGCCCTACTTCACTGTTACTTGCATTGCACTATGTCTTAGTCATCTAGTGCT
The DNA here is from genome assembly GCF_030014295.1 of Loxodonta africana. Taxonomy (NCBI): domain Eukaryota; kingdom Metazoa; phylum Chordata; class Mammalia; order Proboscidea; family Elephantidae; genus Loxodonta; species Loxodonta africana. Next base: position 221,959,481 of record NC_087343.1, read on the forward strand.
GTTACAACAGAAATATCACAAGTGGATGGCTTTAACAAAGAGAAGTTTATTCTGTCACAGTCTAGTAGGCTAGAAGTCCAAATTCAGGGCGCCCACTCCAGGGGAAGGCTTTCTCTCTCTGTCGGTTCTGGGGGAAGGTCCTTCTTGTCAATCTTCCCTTGGTCTGGGAGCATCTCAGCACAGGAACCTCGGGTCCAAAGGACACACACTGTGCCTGGCACTGCTTTCTTGGTGGTATGAGGTCCCCATGTCTCTCTGCTCGCTTCTCTCTTTTATATCTCAAAAGAGATTGGCTTAAGACACTATCTAATCTTGTAGATCTCATCAATATAACTGCCACTAATCCATCTTATTACATCATAGTGATAGGATTTACAACACATAGGGAAATCCCATCAGATGACAAAATGGTGGACAATCACACAATACTGGGAATCATGGCCTAACCAAGTTGACACATTTTTGGGGAGACACAATTCAATCCTTGACACCCTGCTATTCACTGTCTATTCTTTTATTTTCAGTTTTTCTAAATCACCCATAGATTTCAATTCTATCAGTCCAATCCAGAAATCTTTTGTTGACAAAATAGACAAGTTATTAAAAGAAAAAAAATTGTACACGAATGTTCGTAACACCTCTATTCACAAAATGGTGGACAATCACACAATACTGGGAATCATGGCCTAACCATGTTGACACATTTTTGGGGAGACACAATTCAATCCTTGACACAATAGCCAAAAAGTAGAAACAACTCAATATCCATCAGTGATTAATGGATAAATAAAACATGCTACGTCCATACAAGGGTGTTTTATTCAGCCCTAAAGAGAAATGAAGTTCTAATACACGCTGCCACATAAATAAACCTTGAAAACATGATGCTAGTGAAATAAGCCAGACACAAAAGGCCACCTAATATTACTTCATTTATATGAAATAGCCAGAATAGGCAAACTGTGGAGACACAAAGCAGATTAGCAGTTGTCAAGGGCTGAGGAAGCCTGGTAGCCCAGTGATTAAGTGTTACAGCTGCTAACCAAAAGGTCAGCAGTTCAAACCCACCAGGTACTTCTTGGAAACCCTATGGGCCAGTTCTTCTCTGTCCTATAGGGTCGCTGTGAGTTGGAATCGACTTGATGGCAAAGAGTCTTTTAGGGGCTGAGGGAAGATGAGGCTGGGGAATGACTCCTTAATGGGTACAGAGTTTCTTTTTTGGCGTGATTAGGATGTTTTGGAACTAGACAATGGCAATAGTTGCATAACACTGTGAATATACTTAATGCCACTGACTGCATGCTTTGAAATGTTTTAAGTGGTAAATTCTATGTATATTTTATCACAATCAAAAAAAAACAAAGATATGAGTTAAGTCCATTTACATTCATTGTCCTGACAAGACAGTCTGGTTTTGGTTTTACTATTTTATTATTTACATTTATATCATGTTTATCCCCCTTTCACTATGTGATTTGTTTGCTTTGCTTTATTTTTTTGTGTGTAGTTCTTTGATCCAGGAAAGTCAGTACTTTTAGTGTAGTCGTTACCTGTATAATTATAGCTTTATATAATGGCAGAGAGAGAGCCCCTGAGTCCCGTATTTTCAGACAATAAGTATTAGTTTATGTGCAGTGACCAGGTGACTACACTTCCTCTTGTGAACCATCTCCTTTCTCTCTGCCACCACCTAGTTTTAGATCAGTCTTAATATCTCTCTTTGGACCATCAGCTATATGTTATTTCTGTTGGTTCCCAGCTGGCACAGACAAGACAATCAATTAAGTCATTGATTGGATTGATTCTACCTCCTAACTTCCTTCCCACTTCCTTTCTTAGCTTTTGTTAGTTGTATCATTTCTACGTTGCCCAGGACATAGAACATTTACTTCCTGTTTTATCCGCCTAACGCCCACAACTCTGAGTGTTCACATTAGCCTGTTGCCATAGTTTCCCCAGTTGCCTCTTGGTTGGCTGAAGTTTTCCTCTCAAAGTGTCCTCAAAAAGGACTTTTAGAAACAATATTTCCTGAGTCCTTGCTTGCTAAAACTGTAGTCTTTATACTTCTAAAGAAAAGTTTGGCTGGATATAAAATTCTTGTTTTTCCCCTTTTTTTTCCTTGAGTATCTTGTAAGCATCACGTCATGTCTTCTGGCATTTCAACCTAGCTTTAGAGGAATCTGAGGTCAGCTTTCCATTCCCCTCCTATTTTAAGTGATTTGATGTTTTCTCCTGGCTTCCAAAAGATTTTTTCTTTATATTTAAAGCCTGATAACTTTACTAGGATATGTCTCATCCTGACCATTTACGGTCAAATTTCCTGACACAAGGAAAGTTACATACTATTTCCAATCCATTGTTTTAGCCCTTCCCACTTTTCATGTAGACTTCATTTATTCATTTGTTAGATCTGCTTTGCCTGTTTTCTCTATCATTTTTATAATGCTTTAAAAATATTCCTTTATTTTCATTTCTATCCCCTTTCTTCCTTACCATGTTTTCATTCATATCTATTTGGCCTGACTCTTCTATCTTTCTTAAGCTTTGTCAGCTCACATTTAATCTCTTCCTCTTATGTGTCACTCCTTTGCTATTTTTTTTTTTTCATTTCTTCATAATGGACATCCCACATTTTTTAAAACATTGCTTCAATGAGTTTTTATCTTTGTTTTTAATTGGTGATACGAGTTTACTTACACTTGTCATCTGCTCTTTGTAAACCTTTTTCTGGTAAAAGTCCATTACATGGTAAGGTTTGCATTTCTTTTCCAGGTTTTTTTTCTTACAACAGATATCTGCTTGAGTTCCTTTATTTTTAAATCACTCACCATGGTATGAATTGGATTTTCCTGGACAAGCTATTTTCAGGAGGTTCCAATGGAAGACAGAGTTTAGGTAGCTTTCTAAGTTTCAGGATTCTAACATTCCCTCTTCCCTGCTACCACAGAGGCAGTTTTCTGGAAATTTGGAACATGTGTGTGCATAATTTCGTAGCCCTCTGTCTTCTGATTCTCTGAGGAGTGCCAGCAGCCCTGATCACTCCCTGTCATAGACTGAATCGTGTCCCCCCAAAATGTGTGTCAACTTGGCTAGGCCATAATTCCCAGTGTTGTGTGGTTGTCCGCTATTCTGTCATCTGATGTAATTTTCCTAAAGGTTCTAAATCCTATCTCTATGATGTTAATGAGGCAGGATTAGAAGCAGTTATGTTAATGAGGCAAGGATCAATCTACCAGATTAGGTTGTGTCTTAAGTCAGTCTCTTTTGAGATATGAAAGAGAGAACCAAGCAGAGAGATAGAGGGACCTCATTACCACAAAGCAAAAAAAGCCAGGAGCAGAGCACGTCCTTTGGACCCAGGGTCCCTATGCTGAGGAGCTCCTGGACCCAGGGAAGACTGGTGACAAGGACCTTCCCCCAGAGCTAACAGAGAAAGAAAGCCTTCCCCCGGAGCTGACACCCTGAATTCAGACTTCTAGCTTCCTAGACTGTGAGAGAATAAATTTCTCTTTGTTAAAGCCATCCACTTGTGGTATTTCTGTTACGACAGCACTAGATGACTAAGACACTTCCTTTCCTATTCCCGTTACCGTGAAGAAGGAATTAGGCTTTTTCCTGTCAGCGTGAGCCCTTCATGAGGGGAAATGCATTTTTCCTGGTACCTTCTGAGATTGGACGCAGCTAAACCCTTGAACTACTTGCCGTCCTCTGTCTCTTCATTCTTCCTCCATGACCTCTGCCCTATCTCAGCTGCTCTTGGTAGCTCCTATGCATTCTTTGACTTCTACAACTTATCCCTCTCACCTAGTTTTACTGAAGATTCAAGGTTCAGGGCTTGATAGCTTGGTTTCTTATTGCTTTTCTGTGACTTCCAAGAGAAGAAAGGGGAAGTGGCTGGCTTACATAACCACTTTCATAGTGGAAATCTAACCTTCAGTTTTTATTGTGCATAATTTGCATAGTTTAATTTGTTTTACTCCAGGAACAATGTAGTTCACTTATTTAATTTTTTTTTTTACTGAAATTCAGATAAAGATTTATTGCAAACATATTCTTTGCAGCATTATTTAAGGTGGTTAAAAAATGGAAGGGATTTAAATGTTCAACAATTAAAAAATAGTCCAAATAGTGAGGTGTATATAAGCTTATATGTGACAGACTGACTTGATTTGTAAACGTTCACTTAAAGCTCAATAAAAATTATTAAAAATAAATAAAAATAAAAACCTCAGACAGCTGTAGCTGGGTGGCGGGGGGAGGGGGAGGATGGTTCCCAGTGCAACATCCAGTTCATCCCAGAGCTCATGATGACTCAGGGGAGGCCTTTGTAGGCTGTTTACATCCCTTCCCACCCAATTAACAGCACAGGCTTTAAGACCTCCTCGTACTCTGGAGACACAGATCAGAGGGTGCAGCAGCCAGAGCAAGGCAGAACGCCGAGCAGCGCAGGCAGTACAAGGCCATTCCCAGTGAACCTGGCAGCGGCAGCATTTCACAGCCCACTTGGAAAAGGAGGCATGATTCCATTAATGTCCCGATAGGAAAAGATAAAGCTATATGAAAACCCAAACAAAACCTGTTGCCGTTGAATCAATTTCTACTCATGGCGACCCCAGTTGTTACAGAGTAGAATCAGGCTCCATAGGGTTTACTTGGCTGTAATCTTTATGGAAGAAGATTGCCAGGCCTTTCTTCTGTGGCATTGCTGGGTGGTTTCAGATCCCCAACCTTTTGGTTCGTAGTCAAATGCAAACCGTTTGTGCCACTGCAATGTGATAGATCACTTTTGTGTGGCCTTTCTAGCCATGGTCTTGTTACTCCCACCCAAGCAATTGGGCAGGACTGTGCAGATATGGTAATTGTGGCCTACCAAAGGGATTGGTCAGGTTTGCCATTCTGCTGGGCTTGAAATGAGCCACCCCAGAGTCAGGAAAGAGAGGATCCCACCAGCACCAAGGAAGAATAGCCAGGAGTGGAGAGTATCTCCTTTGGACCTGGGATCCCTATGCCGAGATGCTCCTGGAACCAGGAGACAGACAGAGAACTGTAACACTAAAGGCAGTGAGAAGCGGCAGCAGAGATCTGGCAGCAGGGAGACTGCGCATTGGGCTTTCCAGCTCACGGACAGAGAGTGCCTTTGGGCAGAGGCCTAGGGCCAGGGAGAACTGGGCCTGCGAGCATGGCTGGGAAGAGGCTGCCCTATGGAAGAACTGTATCCTTGAGTGTTCCTGGAGCTGAATTGTAACCTGTTAGTTCTCTAATAAACCCCACAATAAGGAAAAAAAAAGTCCAAATAATTGTCATACAGCCATAATGTGGAATACTTGGCAGTCATTAAAAATGTCTTTGAATAATTTTAAGATCCAAAATGATTAAATTATACGAACAGAAAAAATTATATAAACTGTGCCGTATGATCCACAATTGTCAATGTACCCCCCCCCCACCCCATACATACACATATATGCATACACATACAGAAAGAGAACAATGATTGGGAAGAAATGCACCGAAAAGTTGAAAAATTCTCTCTAAAAGAATTACAGGTGATTTTAAAGATTCTTCTTTAAAAACATCTGTATTTCCCAAAGGTATGTTATTTTTATAAACAAGAAACACTATTAAAAGGAGAACCCTAGCCCATTCCTTTCTCCGGCCCTTTACACTTGATCTTGCTCTTGTTTCATTCTGTCTTGTTGGATGACCCCTACCCACCCACAGCCTGGGCTGGAACCTGAGTCATTCTTATCTCCTCCCTTTTCTTTATTTTCCACACCCAACCGGTTGTTACAATTGCTTTAGTTCTCCCTCCTCAAGAGCTCATGTCTACTTTTGTTCTAATCACCTGTCTTCTAGACTCCTGAGTTGGCTTCCTTATTTGTCTGCTGGCCCTCAGCCTCTTCTGTTTGAAAACCACCCTCCTATAGACTGAGCCACTCCCGGCCTGAATGTTTTCTTTGACTCTTTATGGCCCACAGGAGAAAATCCAAACTCAGGTATTTGAGGCCAGCCCAGTCTGACCCAAATCCCCTTCCCCCATCATACACCTGGCACACTGTAGACTCCAGGTACCCCAGGTATTCTGGTTTCATTTCTGTAATCAACCATGGTCATCAAATTATGTAACAACTGGCATGCAACATGCTCCAAACAACCAGAACAGATGCCTGCCATGATGGCTGGTACGGACATGCTGAATCTGCCCTCCCTAGAATACAGCAGGTGCTCAACAGAGCGGGCTTCAATGCCTGAAGCTTTGACGGAGGTGAGTCAGTCTAGTACCCCTTCCAGACAGAACCAGATCTAAGCTGTGCAAGAAAAATGATGACTGCTTCTAGCTCAAACCAACCAACCAAAACCATTGCCACTGAGTCAATTCTGTCTCATGGTGACCCCATGTGTTTCTGTTTTTGTTTTTTTTGGCTATAACATTTATGGAAAAAAAAATGACATGCGCCTGTCAGTTGTACTGTGGGGGCCTGCGTGTTGCTGTGAAGCTGGAAGGTATGCCACTGGTATTCAGATACCAGCAGGGTCACCCATGGAGGACAGGTTTCAGCTGAGCTTCCAGACTAAGACAGCCTGGGAAGAAGGACCCGCCGGTCTACTTCTGAAAAGCATGAGCCAGTGAAAACCTTATGAATAGCAGTGGAACATTGTCTGATATAGTGCTGGAAGGTGAGCCCCTCAGGTTGGAAGACACTTAAAAGATGACTGGGGAAGAGCTGCCTCCTCAAAGCGGAGTCCACCTTAATGACGTGGATGGAGTCAAGCTTTCAGGACCTTCATTTGCTGATATGACACTACTCAAAATGAGAAGAAATGGCTGCAAACATCCATTAATAATCGGACTGTGGGATGTATGAAGTAGGAATCCAGGAAAATTGGAAATCGTCAAAAAATGAAATGGAACGCATAAACATCAATAACCTAGGCATTAGTGAGCTGAAATGGACTGGTACTGGCCATTTTGAATCGGTATACTATACCAGGAATGACAACTTCAAGAAGAATGGCATCCCAGTCATCATGGAAAAGAACATTTCAAGCTCTACCCTGAGGGACAACATTGTCAGTGATAGGATAATATCCATACGTCTACAAGGACGTTAATATGACTATTATTCAAATTTATATAGCAGCTACTAAGGCCAAAGATGAAGAAATTGAAGATTTTTACCAACTTTTGCAGTCTGAAATTGATCGAACATACAGTCAGGATGCATTGATAATTATTGGTGATTAGAACTATGCTCCTGAGGAACCTGTTCATAGGCCAAGAGGCAGTGATTTGAACAGAACAAAAGGGATACTGCATGGTTTAAAGTCAGGAAAGGTATGTATCGGTGTTGTATCCTTTCACTACACTTATTCAATCTGCATGTTGAGCAAATAATCCGAGAAGCTGGACTTTATGAAGAACACAGCATCGAGATTGTAGGAAGATTCATTAACAACCTTCGATATGCAGATGACACAACCTCGCTTGCTGAAAGTGAAGAGGACTTGGAGCACTTACTGATAAAGATCAATGACTATGGCCTGCAGTATGGGTTACGCCTCAATATAAAGAAAACAAATCCTCCCAACTGAACCAATAGGCAACATCATGGTAAATGGAGAAAAGGTTGAAGTTGTCAAGGATTTCATTTTATTTGGATCTACAATCAACATCTATGGAAGCAGCAGTCAAGAAATCAAAAGACACATTGCATTGGGCAAATCCGTTGCAAAAGACCTCTTTAAAATGTTAAAAAGCAAAGATGTCACCTCGAAAACTAAGGTACACCTGACCCAAGCCATGGTATTTTCAGTCACCTCATATGAACGTGAGAGCTGGACAATGAATAAGGAAAACTGAAGAAGAATTGATGTCTCTGAATTACAGTGTTGGCAAAGATTCCTGAATATACCATGGACTGCCAAAACAACGAACAAATCTGTCTTGGAAGAAGTACAGCGAGAATGCTCCTTAGAAGCAAGGATGGCGAGACATGTTACTTTGGACATGTTACCAGGAGGGATCAGTCCCTGGAGAAGGACACCTTGCTTGGTAAAGCAGGCGGTCAGTGTAAAAGAGGAAGACCCTCAACAAGATAGACTGACACAGTGGCTGCAACAACAGGAGCAGGCATAACAACGATGGCGAGGATGGCACAGAACCGGGCAGTGTTACACATAGGGTTGTTCTGAGCCAGAGCTGGCTTGACGGCATCTTACAACAACAGCATTTATGGAAGCAGATCGCCAGGCCTTTCTTCTGCAGCACCACTAGTGGATTTGAACAGCTAACCTTTTGGTTAATAGTTAAGGACAAACTGTTTACACCACCCAGGGACCTTTGTCCTAGCTTAAGGATGTTAAAAAAGTAAAAAAAAGTAGGAGCCCCATATTCCTGCCTAAAACCCAGTATAACATCAAATCAGTGTTTTGATTATTTGAATGGTTTTATGGTCAGAAAAGGGTCATAATATGTTACTTCTCTGTCATGGATTGAAATATGTCCCCCCCAAAATGTGTGTATTGATTTGGCTGGGTCATGATTCCTGGTATTGTGTGATTGATTTTCCTGCCTCTATGATGTTAATGAGGGAGGATGGGCTGCAGTTAATGAGGTAGGACTCAATCTACAAGATTGGATTGTGCTTGAGACAATCTCTTGAGATATAAAAGAGAGAAGGGAGCAGAGAGACAGGGGGACCTCATGCCACCAAGAAAGCAGCACCAAGAGCAGAGCGCGTCCTTTGGACCCAGGGTCTCTGTGCCTCAGAAGCTCCTTGACCAGGGGAAGATTGAGGACAATGACCTTCCTCCAGAGCTGACAGAGACAGAAAGCCTTCCCCTGGAGCTGATGCCTTGAATTTGGGCTTTTAGCCTACTTTACTGTGAGGAAATAAACTTCTCTTTGTTCAAGCCAGCCACGTGTGGTATTTCTCTTACAGCAGCACTAGGTGACTAAGACAATCTCTGTGCGCTTTCTCTGCACTTTCACTTTCTCTTTTGATCCCCAGGCAACTTCATTAGGTAGCCAGAGAAGATTGCTTCTCTGGGTTACAGGAAGTGAAATTCTGGAGGCTTAGTGCCTTGTTGGAGACTTCTCCAAGGAGCCTGTCCAAAATCACGTCATGTTCAATCATGCCTCGGAGATATGATTCCTGACTCCAGTCACCAGTGCATCAAATTGGTCACCTGCCTTATATGGATATTATTTTTTAAATCTCGGCTAACTTTAGAGGAATCTACTTGTTTTCATTTGTAAGATTGATGTATCTTTCTCCTGCACTTCATCTATTTTTGTGAACTACTGCTTCATTGGTTGGGCCCATTTCCTATTTGGGTGCTTGGCCGTGTTATTTGGGTGTTTTACATAAGGGCATTAATGTTTTAATTGGTCCACTGAAATCCGTCCATATGTAAGGAATTCAAAAAGAAATTCACATCCTTGGCCCAAAACATTAGTTACCTACCAAGAGAAGAACTGCATCCTCTCCTGAGATTCTCTGAATCAATGTCGTATTTATTGATTGCAATTCTTTCCATTAAAACATAGAGAATTGCTGCAAGAGAGGAAAAGTAAGATCAAACATTGGCCTGGATTAAAGTCAAAAAAATTAATTCCCAGGTCTTGCTGGCCTCGCTTATGCAAGACAGAGGTGGAACTAGAGCAGTGGTTTTGAACATCTCTTTTTCTTATTCCCATGTACCTCTTCACCTGCAGCTTCCCAAATGGCCCCCAACTCTCTCTTGCCTCCAAGCTTTTGTACACACAGTTCCCATTGCACAGAATTCCTGAGATCAGGGCTTCACTGGCTCTAATATGCACACGCATCACCTAGGGATCTTGGCAAAATGCATGCCCTGATTCTGTAGGTCTGGGGTGGAACCTTTCTAACAAGCTCCCAGGTGATGCTGATGCTGTTGGTCTGTGGGCCCCTTTAAATGGCAAGGTCTAGGTAACCCCCTCTTTCCAAACCCTACCTTCACTGGACACCCACCTGTGATTACTGCTTAGCCTTTGGGCAGCAGCCAGACTTCTGCCCCTGGAAGCCCTTTGTGGCCTTAGATGAAAATCCCACCATGCACTCCCCTCATCATACTGCATCAGCTCAGCCTGTATCCCACTTGACCATCATCTCCTGGAAAACGGGCAGTGGGTACAGTCACCATTGTTCCACCGGGATCCAGCAGGCACTGTGCCTGGGCATAGAAATAGTTCAGTAACTATAGAAACTAGGATGACAAGACTTCATCTTGCTTACTTTGGACACCATCAGGAAAGACATATCGCTAGAAAAGGATGTCATATTTGGCAAAGTAGAGGGTGAGCAAAAACATGGGAAAACCTCATTGAGATGCATTGACACAATAGCCACAACAGTGGGCCCAAACATACCAAAGATCACGAAGATGGCCCAAGACCAGGTGTCTTAGTTATCTCGTGCTGCTATAACAGAAATACCACAGTGGATGGATGGCTTTAACAAAGAGGAGTTTATTCTCTCACACTCTAGGAGGCTAGAAGTCCAAATTCAGGGTGCCAGCTCCAGGGGAAGGCTTTCTCTCTGTTGGCTCTGAGGGAAGGTCCTTGTCATCAATCTTCCCCTGGTCTAGGAGCTTCTCAGTACAGGGATCCCAGTCCAAAGCACACCCTCTGCTCCTGGCCCTACTTTGTCTATGAGGTCCCCCGTCTCTCTGCTCACTTCTCTCTTTTATATCTCAAAAGAGATTAACTTAAAATACAATCTAATCTTGTAGATTGAGTCCTGCCTCATTAACATAACTGCCTGTAATCATGCCTCATTAACATCACAGAGGCAAGATTTACAACACATATGAAAATCATATCAGATGACAAAATGGCAGACAATGGACTGATTTGCTGGGCTGAGGGCTGTGGGGACCATGGTCTTCAGGAAACATCTAACTCAATTGGCATAACATAGTTTATAAAGGAAATGTTCTACATTCTACTTTGGTGAGTAGCACTTGCAGTCTTAAAAGCTTGTGAGTGGCCATCTAAGATATTCCACTGGTCTCACCCCATTGAGAGCAAGGAGAATGAACAAAACCAAAGACACAAATGAAAGATTAATCCAAAGGACTAAAGGACCACAACTACCATAGCCTCCACCAGAGTGAGTCCCGCACAACTACATGGTACACAGCTACCACTGTTGACTGCTCTGACAGGGATCACAAAAGAGGGTCCTGGACAGAGCTGGACAAAAACGTAGAACAAAATTCTAACTCACAAAAAGGACCAGATTTACTGGCCTGACAGAAACTGAAGAAACCCTGAAAGTATGCCTCCCGGACTCCCCCTTAGCTCAGTAATGAAGTCACTCATGAGGTTCACCCTTCAGCCAAAGATTAGACAGGACATAAAACAAAACAAGACTAAACGGGCACACCAGCCCAGGGGCAAGGATGGGAAGGCAGGAGGGGACAGGAAAGCTGGTGATTGGGAACTCAAAGTCGAGAAGGGAGAGTGTTGACATGTCATAGGGTTGGTAACCAATATCACAAAACAATGTGTGTACTAATTGTTCAATAAGAAGCTAGTTTGTTCTGTAAACCTTCATCTAAAGTACAATTAAAAAAGGGGGAGGGGACAATCACACCACACTGGGAATCATGGACTAGCCAGTTGACACACATTTTGGGGGGACATGGTTCAGTCCATAACATTCCACCTTTTGGTCCCCCAAAATTCATGCCATTGCCACATATAAAACACATCCACCCATAATCATATATCAAAAGTCTTAAATCCAAAATCCAAAAATTCCTCTTCATCTGTGAAATCTAGAATATAAGTTACCTGCTTCCAAAGCACAATGGTGGAACAGGCACAAGCTAGACATTTCCATTACAAATGGGGAGAAATTGGAGGGAAAGAATGGATAACAGGCACCAAACAAGTCAGCAGAACACATTACATTAACTCTCAAGGCTTGAAAATAATCCTATGTACTCTGAGACCATTTAGGCAATGGCCCTGCCCTCCAGACTCTGGGTGTTGCCCACTCTCTGGATTCTGGGTGGAGGCCCCTTAGCCCTGGGCTTCAGCTCTGCCCTCCAGGCCTACTGGAGGTAAATCTGCTTCCTCACATTTGGGCGGGCCCCATTCTTCTAGTCCATCTGAGTGGTGACTTCATCCTTCGACATCCCAAAGGTACGCCCCACCCTTTGAGATTGAGGCAGCTCTGCTCTCTGTGTTCCTTGTCTCTTCAGCTTCTGCTTCCTGGTTCCTTGGACTCTGGGCCTCTCGGGCCTCACCGCCCAAGTCACCTGCTGGGGTGAGTGCTCCAAAGCTCTGTAGCTCCACTGAAAGTGCCTGGAGGCACCCCAATCCACCAGTAAACTTCAGCTGGAAGGTACTCAGCTCTCTTGCTCTGGGTCAGCAAACCTAGTTCCGCCAATAAGTGCCCGGGGACACCACACTCCACCAGGAAGCCTCCTGTGCAAAGGCACTCAGCTCTCTCACTCCTTGAGTCTGCTCCAGCGTCGTCTCACACCGGTCTTCTGGTTCTGCTGCTGCCAGTTCTCCACTGCTGCCATTTCTCTGTGCTGTCTCCAGTGTAAGAGCTCTCCTCATTTCCTTCCAAGTCCTCACCAGAATTGTCTTTGATGTCTCTTCAAGGCAACCTAGACTTTTACTATTGGACACTTTAAAACTCTTCTAGCCTCTGTGCATTCAGTTTCAAAACAGCTTCCACATTTTAGGTATCTTGTCAGAGCAGCACCCCACTCTCTCGGTATGAAATTCTGTCTTAGTTATCTAGGGCTGCTATAACAGAAATACCACAAGTGGGTGGCTTTAACAAACAGAAATTTGTTCTCTCACAGTCTAGGAGGCTAGAAGTCCTAATTCAGAGTACCAGCTCCAGGGGAAGGCTTTCTCTCTGTTGGCTCAGGGGAAAGTTCCTTGTCATCAATCTCGCCCTGGTCTAGGAGCTTCTCCGCACAGGGACCTCAAGTTCAAAGGACGTGCTCTGTTCCTTGCTCTACTTTCTTAGTAGTATGAGGTCCCCCGTCTCTCTGCTCACTTCTCTCTTTTATATCTCAAAAGAGATTGACTTAAGACACAACCTAATCTTGTAGATTGATCCTTGCCTCATTAACAGAACTTCCTGTAAGCCTGCCTCATTAACATCACAGAGGCAGGATTTGCAACACACAGGAAAATCACATCAGATCACAAAATAGTAGACAGTCACACAATACTGGGAGTCATGGCCTAGCCAGTTGACACCCATTTTTGGAGGATACAATTCAATCCATAACAAAAGGCAACATTTCATTCCATTATACATAAGGTTGCCATGAGTGGGAGCCAACTCAACTGCAATTAACCCTAGCAACATATTCCAAAACAATGAATGAATGGTTGCTTGTCTATACTTCCCTTGCTTTTTACAATCTCATTAAAATTTATATTTTTAATTCCCAGAGAGTGAAAATTTGAAACGTACCAGGTGTCTGTGTCTTGAGATTTGCACTCAGCAAAAACATAAGGATTTCATTCTGGAGAGCTGGTAGGATTCTCCCCATCAACGCACCATGCCTTCCAGCCACTGCCATAAGCTCCCACTTCCCACCTGCCCATCTGTATACTCAGCAGGAAGAAGAGTGACTGGAAGAGCCCACTGGACTTATCTCAACCCTCCAGGAGGAAGAAGATATGGTCTGGATTTGTTCCCTCCCACTGTGCAGGGTGTAGGTGCCATGGTTTGTCTCAGGATTCCTGATAGGAGCAGACTTCCAATGCTGCTTCTGCTTCCATTAGCAATAAGGCTCTTATTTCTCTTGTCCTTTAAAACCACGGGCGACTGGAGTGCTGAGCCTCAGACCTGCTCTGCATAATGTCTCCATGGATCAGCTTTCTGCCCCAAGAAGGCAGGGCCACTCTGATGGTGCATTTTCTATCAAATGAGAATACTAATGCCCACCTTACTGTGATGGCTCAGATTTAGATTACCTAGCTTATGCTTTTGCTCACTTTTCTGTCCCAGAATTTTCCCTGTTGCCTGGCAGATAGTGGCTACTCAGTAAATGTTCTTTCACTGAATGAATGAATGAATGAATGAATGAAAGCATTTACTAAACTGCACTCTTAGAATACACAGGAGGTATTAATATGAGCAGTCCCTGAGGGTGCAAATGGTTAACGCATTTGGCTGCTGACTGAAAGACTGAAGGTTTGAGTCCACCCAGGGGCACCTCGAAAGACAGGCCTGGCAATTTACTTCTGAAAAACCCGCCATTGAAAACTGTATGTGAAACAGATAGGGTTAACTGTGCCCGCAGCTGAACAAAAGAGGCCTTGAAAGATTACCTTCTAGAAGTTGGGTTAACAGGAACCCACTCTGTCAACATGAGATAAGATTGAAACAACCCTTGAATTACTATCTCCTTCTTAGTGTTTTTCTAGTCCCTTCCCCCTTTACAGGCTCTGTGTGCACAGAACAAACTGTGACCACTGTTAACCTTCCTTAGTCCTCCTAAGATGGCGACGTAGTGCCGAAGATCAAGTGCGTTTGCGCTATATCCCATAATAAGTGATGCTGCCAAGGGCTGCCGAGAGGACGCCATCTTGAATATCAGTGGGTTCCATTTTAGATTCCAAATGCGTGTGCAACCTAATTTACACACACCGCCATTCTGAGAAGTACCTGCCCCTTGAAAGAAGCCCACTAAATATTCGTTACTCTACTGTCTCCACCAAACCTATATAAGCCCTAGCTTTGCTTCCCTTTTGAGTCAGTCTTTTGGAGAGGCTGAGATCTTCGCTGACTCCTTTTGCTTGACTCAAGCAAAACAAAGCTTGCTGAAGATAAAGTTAGTCTTTCGTGTGTGTTCTTACTCGGGAAAAGACAAGGGCCCTTTGTGTCAGATTGGCAATTGGTAACATACGGAACGTAGTTCTACTGTGACACACATGGAGTTGCCAGGAGTCAGAGTTAACTCCATGCCAATGGATTACTGGTTTTATTAATATGAGCCATTATTAATGTCTTTGAAAGAGCTAAATGAATTTAAGCAACCAGGCTATCCCTAAGGAACAGTAAAATTGAGGTACTTGTCTTGTTCCTTTGCTGGGGACAACCCAAGTAGCTTTTTAAAAGTAAATAAATATTCTGTGAATCAAAATGATATTGGAAAGAGGGGAAGAAGAGGTGGTTCCTTTAGTTTTTGTTAAATAAACCTGATGTTTATCAGCCTGTTTGCTCATTCATTTATTCAGTCATTGTGCAAATATTTAGGGAGTGCTGGGCCCTGGTGGCACAGTGGTTAAGAGATCATCTTCTAAACAAAAGGTCAGCAGTTCAAATCCACCAGCCACTTCTTAGAAACCCTATGGGACGGTTCTACTCTGTCCTATAGGGTCACTATGAGCTGGAATCAACTTGACGGCAATGGACTTTTGGGGTTTTGGGGCATGACCCCGGTCCTGTCCTAGTCTCAGGGGATTCAGCTGTGAAGGAGTCAGAGACTGGACCCTCATGAGGAGGGGGTTACACTCTAGATAATAAACAAGTTAACCAGTAACTATTGCAATAATGCCAGCTGAAGCTAAGAACATAGAGGAGGAGGAAAAGGCAGGGAAGAGGGAGGCAGTGATGGGAGGGGGTGCTAAACCAGTCACCACTGAGTTCATTCCAACTCACGGTGACCGTGTAATGGATTGAGTTGTGTCCCCCCAAAATATGTGTCGACTTGGTTAGGCCATGTGTGGCTGTCCTCCATTTTGTGATTTTGGTGTGTGTTATAAATCTTTTTTTTTTCATAAATCATAATCTCTGCCTCTAGTTAAAAGGATTAGGGTGGGGTGTTAACACTCTTACTCAGGTCACCTCCCTGATCCAAAGTAAAGGGATTTTCCCTGGGGTGTGGCCTGCACTGCCTTTCATCTCTCAAGAGGTAAAAGGAAAGGGAAGCAAGCAGAGAGTTAGGGACCTCATGCCACCAAGAAAGCAGCACCAAAAACAGTGTGACTTTTGGACTCGGGGTACCTGTTCCTGAGAAGCTCCTCAACCAGGGAAGACTGAGGACAAGGACCTTCCTCCACAGCCAACAGAGAAAGAAAGCCTTCCCCTTGAGCTGATGCCCTGAATTTAGACTTGTAACCTACTAGACTGTGAGAAAATAAATTTCTCTTTGTTAAAGCCATCCCCTTCTTGTATTTCTGTTATGGCAGCACTAGATGACCAAGATAGACTGCACGAGTGTTAAAGTAGAACTGTGCTCCACAGGGTTTTCAATGGCTGATTTTTCAGGAGTAGATCACGAGGCTTTTCTTCCAAGGAGCCTCTAGGTAGACTTGAAACTCCAACCTTTTGGTTGGTAGCTGAGTGCATTAACCATTTGCACTACCCATAGCATAGGGCCCACCATTCTGCCCTCCTATCGCCATGGCTGGCCTTTTGTGACCGCCTCTGTCCTTCCAGGCTAACCTTGATCTTTCTATTCCAACCAGCTATCACCTGCATGCATGTTTGGGGAAAGGGAAAAGCAAATTCCCGGAACAAGCCTGTCCAGGAAATGGAGTGCAGCACCCGTTGGCAGGCTGCTCTCTGCTCCTCCATCAGCACAGCAGGCGTGCCAGCCTGACTCAATTCTGTACCCAGGCTTCCTGTTAACTCTTACCCCACCAGGAGTCAGCCCTTGTTCATACCCCAGGAAGCACCTAGAATGGAGGGGTATAGGAGGCACAGATTGTCCGTAACAGCAAAGACTCCCTCACCCACTTCCCTGATTATGACTTTGTCATTTCTGCTCTCCCCTAATTCAGCTGTTCTTACTGTACCCCTCCTATCCAGCAAGACCCACCTTAGGTTCCCCATCATCCTCTCACCTGTCCCTCCCTGCCACTCACCCTGGCAAGCTGTGCCTCCAGGAACCAAACCACCATTGCTGTCTTTGTGGCTATTTCCATCTTGACCCACCACCCATCTGCCAGTTTGTTGTACTGTGGTGACTTGAATATTGCTGTGATGCTGGAAGCTATGCCATGGTATTTCAGATACCAGCATGGTCATCCATTGTGAATAGGTTTCATACAGAGCATCCAGGCTGAGACTAGGAAGAAAGGCCTGGCAATCTACTTCTGAAAATTAGATAATAAAAACCCTATGGATCACAACAGAATATTGTCCAACTGGCTTGCTTTGGACACATCATCAAGAAGGAACAATCACTGGAGGAGGACATCATGTTTGGTGAAGTAGAGGGCCCAAGAGGGCGAAGGAGACCCTCAATGAAATAGACTGGCACAGTAGTCACGACAATGGACTCAAAACCTCCTGGTGTTTGTGAGGGTAACACAGGACCAGGCAGTGCTTCATTCTATTATGCATAAGGTCACCATGAGTCGGAGTCGACTCAAGGGCAGCTATCTTTCTATCTAGCTCTATCTTCCATTTTTATGTTCTATGACTCTGCTCTTCTATTTATGAATTGCTATTTTAATAAACTGACCCTGTTAATACATGTTTCCAGGGAAGGGAAAGCCTGACGTCCTGGTGGTGCTTCTCAGACTTCCCTGTGCACCCGAATCGCCTGGGGATCCTGTTAAACTGAGGATTCTGGTAGGCACAGGGGAGCCTGCAGTCTAGCCAGCCCCTAGGTGATGCTCAGCAAGAGCCAGGTGCCCTCTCTCCTCCCATCTTTTTGTTATCAAATTCAGTGGTTCTCAACCTGGGAGGATTTTGCTTCGCGGTGACAACTGTGTCTCTCAAGAAAACATTTTTGGTTGTCACAAATAGGGCGGTGCTACGGGTTTTACATACTCCCCTATGATTCTAATGTGCGACCCAGGCTGAGAACCGGTGGTCTCCACTGGTATTGAAGCCAATGGTGGGACTCACAGGCTGGGATGGAGGGTTGGTTTTGGGGACTTTCTATGTTCCCTGTAAGTGTACAGCATAAATCTCGGCCAGCACCAGCTGCCAGGTGGGGAGCACCCTGGAGACAAACCACCAAAGGGTCAGCTCAGTCGGGACCTGCCAGAATCTGGAGGCCTTTCCCTGGATTCCCTATGGTTTACACTCAGCTCTGGTGCAAGGGGAGGGGCTGGCATTCCCTTCTGCTATCTTTCCAGTAAACTCATTCTCCTTTATATTTGTGTGTATTGTATTGGCTTCAAACAGCATAGAGAGTAAGTGGGATTCTCATTTGATCTTAATGGTGGATTAAAAAAAAAAAAAGTTGACGTTGAGTTGGTTCCAACTCATGGCAACCCCATGTGTGTCAGAGTAGAACTGTGCGCTCCATAGGGTTTTCAGTGGCTGGTTTTTCAGATGCATATCTCCAGGCCTTTCTTCCAAGGCACCTCTGGTGGACTTGAACCACCAACCTTTCAGTTAGCAGCTAAGCACATTAACCACTGGCACCACCCAGAAACTTATGGTGGATGGTTATTAATAATAATAAAGTCTTCTGATTTTACAGATGAGAAAACTAAGGGTTTGAAGAGTGAAGTGAACTCGCTAGAAAAGGGACGGAGCTGGGATTAGAAGCCAGAATTTATTCATTCAAAGCAAATCATGTCCGTACTTGATGCCCTTGCTTTCCATAGTTTGTTCGTTCATTCACTCACTCACTCACTCAAAATGCGCTAAAGCTTTACTACGTGCCAGATGTTGATTTAGGAGCTAGATACAAAAGTCTTAGAGAGTTTTGCCCACAAGTAACTCATGGGCTGGTGGGTGGGGAAATGCCCGCAAACAGATGGTTCTACAAGACAGTGTGGTAAATGCCGTAGGGCCTTGGGAGATGGAGGAGAAGTCACGTCCCTGTGTGCCGTGCCCAGCCTGAGTCTCAGTGGCTGTGGGTCCAAAAAACGTTCTACACTTCCCACATCCTCAGTCGCCTCGTTTATAAAAGGAGTGTAACAACCCCCTCTGCCCGCGTCGTTGTGGTGGTTATAGAAAACGAATCACCGAAGTAGCAGGTCCCAGCAAATGTTTGTTCATTCATTCATCCACTGCATTAAGATATTGGAAGGAAGGGCGGGTTGGATGGCAACCATCAGGCAACCTTGATTCCACGAAGATTGAATATTTTTTCTTGTTTCTCTCTTTAGAAAGAAGGCAGATGTTTTCATTGAACAGATTTTTAAAATTTTCTTCTCACCTTTAAGAAAACCACACACATGTGTGTCTGTGTCTGTATATCTATAAGCATCTATGCATGTGTTATGAGTGTCTGTGGTGTGTCTGTGTGTTTGTGTCTGTGTGTGTCTGTTATGGTTTGAATTTTGTCCCCCCAAAAGAATGTCTGTCAACTTGGCTAGGCCATGGTTCCCCATATTGTGTTATTGTCCACCATTTGTCATCTGATGTGATTTTCCTATGTGATGTGATTTCCTCTATCATGTTAATGAGGCAGGATTAGAGACAGTTATGTTAATGAGGCAGGACTCAATCTACAAGATTAGGTTGTATTTTAAGTCATTCTCTTTTGAGAAATAAAAGAGATAAGCAAGCAGAGAGACCAAGGGGCCTCATGCCACCAAGGAAGTAGTACCAGGAGCAGAGCAGGTGCTTTGGACCCAGGGTCCCTGCACTGAGAAGCTTCTCTACTGGGGAAGATTGATGACAAGGACCTTCCCCCAGAGCCAACAGAGAGAGAAAGCCTTTCTCTGGAGCTGGTGCCCTGAATTCAGACCTCTAGCCTCCTAGACTATGAAAGAATTAATTTCTGTTTGTTAAAGCCACCCACTTGAGGTATTTCTTTTATAGTAACCCTAGATAACTAAGACAGTGGCTGTGTGTGTGGGTGTCTGTGTGTGTGATTAGCTATTTGCCACTCTGCTAGATTCTTGCTTTGCTTTATAAAGGAAAGGCAGTTTGGGATTCAGGTCTGAAAGAGAGACACAATTAAAACAATAAAATAAAGCAGGTTAATTGGCATGGCTTTTGTAAGGCAATGCAACAAGGAAACTTTTACTGTGCATGGCTAATCAACTATTTCAGCTTGTGTTCTACACAATGAGATAAGAACAGACCAGAAGAAGAGACTGAGTTTAGTGTTTGTGTTTCTCTCAGAAAGCAGCTTTTCTCCAGCCGGATCCTGTGCAGATCAAAAGCACCATACACCTAGCTGTCAGCGATAATGCTGGGATAATTGGTGTTATGGCACCTGCCCTAGCTTCCTGATTCATGTGGTCTGAACTTAGATTATAGTTAAAGGCAGGAGCCCAGGGCATTATTCTCTGCAATGAATAGTTGTTCCAAAAATGCTAGCTTATTATTACTCCTAGCTGAATCCAGTTTGAGGTACCTGAAGCTCAGGCCTTCAACCCAAACCAAACCAAGCCCAGTGCCGTCGAGTCGATTCTGACTCATAGCGACCCTATAGGACATAGTAGAACTGCCCCATAGAGTTTCCAAGGAGTGCCTGGTGGATTCGAACAGCTGACCCTTTGGTTAGGAGCCGTAGCACTTAACCACTATGCCACCAGGATTTCCCAGGCCTTCAAAGACAAGATTTATTTATAACCACGGGAAGGTGTGGAAGCCTCCATAGAGAATCCTCCATTCTCACTTTCCTCGTCTGCAGAATAAAGAGCCTGGGGAGCAGACTTCCTAAGGACCTTCCTTCCAACTCAGTGGAAGGCGATGTCATTCCAGGTTTGGATTTTCACTAGAATGGAAGAAAAAGTCTAGGGGCTTAAATCAAGTCAAGCCAGGACTTTTTACCCACTCCACCTTCTTGTAGATATTCATTCAACACATATTTAATTCCTGAGTGCTTACTGAGTGCACTGGGGACATGGAGAAATGGTTGTGGTCCCCATCTTCCAGGATCCCACAGGCCAAAAAGTAAGACTGACATGCAAACAAGTAATTAACACCACTTTGTAACAGGAGGGGGTCCCTGGGTGACACAAATGTCTAAGTGCTCACTATTAACAAAAAGGTTGGTGGTTTGAATCCACCCAGAGGTGCCTTGGAAGAAAGACCTGGCGATCTGCTTCTGAAAAATCAGCCATTGAAAACCATATGGAATGCAATTCTACTCTGACACACATGGGGGCGCCATGAGAAGGAAGTGACTCCATGGCAACCGGTTTACAGAAGTATAGGTGGGTACTGAGGGGCCATGGGAACTAACACTGGAAGCGACTTGACAAAAATATTTTAATGTGGGAATTAATTTTGAAGTACTTCAGCAGAGACTCCTCACACTTTCGTTTTTCTTAATGAGAAGTAACTATAAAGGGCCTGATAACAGCAATGCAAGGAGGCCAAGTCCGTACTTTCGAAAGCACAGTTTTGGTTCTGAGATGCTGCAGAGGACAGCCAGAGCACCAAACGGGGCGTCCTGCTGGAGAGCGGTCCCCCCACACCGCCCCGAAGTGGCACGTCCAGCGGCCGCCCGATCCTACTCACGCCCCCCACCCGCGGTGGACTTGCCTGTGGATTCTCGTTTAGTTGAGCAAAGCTTCAGCAACCTGGGCCGCAGGAGGGTTAGGTCAGCAGTGGCCAGGGCCAGTGGGGGCAGGCCGCCTGGGGAAAGGCCGCGTGGACCCTTCCTACCTACCAACCTGGGGCAGGAGAGGCCGTGTAGACCCGCTGAGCCGCCCCCGGGGTCCCACGCGGCAGGAGATGCCGTGTAGACCCGCTGAGCCGCCCCCGGGGTCCCACGTGGCGGGAGAGGCTGTGTAGACCCGCTGTGCCGCCCCCGGGGTCCCACGCGGCAGGGGAGGCGGTGTAGACCCGCTGAGCCGCCCCCGGGGTCCCACGTGGCGGGAGAGGCTGTGTAGACCCGCTGTGCCGCCCCCGAGGTCCCACGCGGCAGGAGATGCCGTGTAGACCCGCTGAGCCGCCCCCGGGGTCCCACGCGGCGGGAGAGGCTGTGTAGACCCGCTGAGCCGCCCCCGGGGTCCCACGCGGCGGGAGAGGCTGTGTAGACCCGCTGAGCCGCCCCCGGGGTCCCACGCGGCAGGGGAGGCGGTGTAGACCCGCAGTTCCCCCGGACTCGGCGCGGAGGGAACGGCCGCGTGGGCCTGCCGCACCGCGCCGCCTGGGCCGGAGCCCGCCACGTGCTCAGAGACCCGGGGCCGCTGGGCGCGCAGACCTGGTGGCGGGGATGGCGCGGCGGCGGGGCCTCCTGCCAGTGCTCAGGGCCGGGAGCCGGGGACTCGGTGAGAGAGGGCCGGCGGGCCGGTGGGCCGGGGCTGAGCGGCCTTAAGCGACAGAGTGGGCTCCCGAGGGCCGGGCTGGAGCGGGGGTCGCCAGTGTGCGGGAGGGTTTCCAGGGACGGCGCTTTTCACCTGGGGCCGGCCGGGCCTGCGGCAGTCAGACCCCCCCTCGCCCCGGGCAAGGGACGTCTTGTTCTCACCTGGGCAACTAGAGACTACGTTCCGCAGAGAGTTCCAGAACCTGCCGCAGGGGAGGGGTGGCATCTCCACGTGCTTTCTCCTGGTAACAGTGGGAGGCCTTGAAGGTTTTCATCTGGGGAGGGACTTTGTCAAATCCTCACGTTAGAGAGCAGGTGGAGGACATACCGACTCTGGCAGTGACAGTAGGTAGGGAGACCAGTTAGGTGGCTGTTAGGGTCGAGCGGTTGAAGGTGGGGCTGTCAGAGTGGAGAAAGAATAAATTTGCGAGCTGTGAAGGACCTCAAATCAGAACCACATGGTGGACTATGAGTTGGAATAGGTGGGATATGAAAGGTGGGACTTGAGAACGTGACTCTCCAGTGTTTCTGCTGAAATGACAGAGTATATCACTCACTCCGGAAACACGTTTTCCTCCTTTCTTTCACTACACAGATGTTCACTTCTCCAATAATCCCTACAGGAAATGTGTTCAAACAAATGAGTTTCAAGGCTTGAGCCCTACTGGTCTTGAGATCTCCGGGAGCCAAAACCCTAGGTTGAATGAGAGAACAGTAATAGTTTAAGTAGGAGTCCCTGCGTGGTGCAAAGAGTTAAGTGTTCAGCAACGAACCAAAAGGTTGGAGGTTCCAGTCTACCCAGAGGTGCCTCAGAAGACAGACCTGGAGATCTATCTCCAAAAAAAATCATTCAAAGCCCAATGGGGCACCATTCTGTTCTGACACACAGTAGGGACACCATGAGTCAGTGTGGACTCTGGGGCAACTGTTTTTTTGTTTGTTTTGGTTGGAATATTTTAAGGACTTTAAATGAAGATAGGAAAGAAGATGTGGTTGGAGTGGGTCCCCTGTGGGGGCCCTGGCAGTATGTTATTGGCTTTGTGAGTGATGGTTTGGCATAAAGGATGAGACAGGAGTCTTCCCACAACCTTAAAACTACTACAAGCTTGCAACTCAGTCCAATTTATGAATCACCAAATTTCAGAAATATTATCCATTTTCTTCTATTTAGAATTGTTGAACTATTACATAGATATGTGAAGGTCCCTGGGTGGCACAATGGTTAAACGCTCAGCTGCCATCCAAAAAGTTGGTGGTTCGAAACCAACCGAACTGCTTCGTGGAAGAAAAATCTGGCCATCTGCTTCCATACAGATGACAGCCTAGAAAACCCTATGAAGCAGTTCCGCTCTGTCACATGGGGGCACGATGAGCTGAAATCAATTCTACAGCACCTAACAACAATAATACCATCCAAAAGATTGATGGCTTGAAGCCATCCAGCAGTGTCATGAAAGAAAGGCCTGGCGATCTGCTCCAATAAAGATCATAGCCAAGAAAACCCTGTGGAGCAGTTCCCTGTAACACGTGGCGTCGCCATGAGTTGGAATCGACTCAACAGCACCTAACAACACATACATATGCTATTAGATGTTTTGTTTTATTTGGTTTTTCTTTCCCAAAGCTTTTACCTGTAAGAAACTTCTTTTTACTTTGGAATATTTAAGGACAGCGATATGATAGTTTTTCTTTGATAGGCCCTATGTAAGTTTTTTCTAAATTAACACTGAAATTTATCTAGTTCTCCTCTTGATTGCTAATGGCGGTAAGAGACAAAATAACCCATTAAAATAATATTAATATTATTGAGTCAGCTCTGACTCATGGTGACCTTGTGTGTAAAAGGAAGAAACGTCGCCTGGTCCTGTACCATCCTCGTGCTCGTTGCAATGTTTCAGGCCGTGGCTGTGGCTGTGTGTCGGTCCATCTCACTGAGGGTTTCCTTTATATTCACTGGCACTCTACCAAGCATGATGTCCTTTTCTAGCGATGGGTCTTTGCTGACGATGCGTCAGAATTAACCTAATCGAAGTCTCACCATCCTCACTTCTGAGGAACGTTCTGGTTGTATTCTAAGACTGATGTGCTCATTCTTCTGAGAGTCCACAGTACGTTCAATATTCTCTGCCAACACCACGACTGAAACGCATCAGTTCTTCTTCAGTCTTCCTTTTTCATTGTCCAGCTTTCACATGTGTATGAGGCGATTGAAAAGCCCAGGACTTGGGTCAGACACACTCCAGTCATCAAAATGACGTCTTTGCAGTAATACTGAGTGTTGTGGATTGAATTGTGCCCCCCCAAAATGTGTGTTGACTTGGCTAGGCCATGATTCCTAGTATTGTGTGGTTGTCCTCCACTTTGTGATCTGATGTGATTGCCAACCACACAATACTAGGAATCATGGCCTAGCCAAGTCAACACACATTTTTGGGGGGACACAATTCAATCCATGGATCCCTGGTGGCATAGGGGTTAACAGCTTGGCTGCTAACCAAAAGGTCAGCAGTTCAAATCCACCAGCCACCTCTTGGCAACTCTACAGGGCAGTTATACTGTGTTCTATAGGGTCGCTATGAGTCGGAACCAACTCCAGTAGTACCTAGCAACAACAATTGTAAACCCTAACCTCTGTGATGTTAATGAGGCAGGATTAGAGGCAGTTATGTTAATGAGGCAGGACTCAATCTACAGGATTAGGTTGTATGTGGACACAATCTCTTTTGAGATATAAAAGAGAGAAACAAGCAGAGAGGGAGGGACCGCATTACCACCAACCAAGAAGAGCCAGGAGCAGAGCACATCCTTTAGACCCAAGGTCCCTGCACGGAGAAGCCCCTAGTCCAGGGGATGATTGATGACAAGGACCTTCCCCCAAAGCCAACAGAGAGAGGAAGGCTTCCCCTGGAGCTGCTGTCCTGAATTTGGACTTCCCACCTCCTAAACTGTGAGAGAATAAATTTCTGTTTGTTAAAGCCATCCACTTGTGCTGTTAAAGTAGCACTAGGTACCTAAGACAGTGACCATTATGGGGTATCCCTTTTGCACCCAGCATTGTTCTGGGGTCCCCCCTTCCATTCTCTCACTTAATCTTCCAACAACCCTATGAGGTGGGCATTGTCATCCCCATTTTATAGATGAAGAAGCTGAGGCTCAGAGATGTCAGATAACTTGCCCCAGAATACCCAGCTGGTGAGGGGCCAAACTAGGATATCCCAGTCACTCTGATCCAAATTTCATGGTCTTTCTCCTAAAATTTTCAGGTACTTCAGGCAGCAAAACTGGTAGGTAAAGAGCAAAAGCTAGCAACAAAGGAAATTATTTTGGCTTTCTGCTATGTTCGCACATATCTTACACCCAAAGTGTGGTGCAAATGAACCCAATTATCAGATTATAGGAGGGCAGCAAGGGCGAGAAGAAGAAAAATGAACCCTGAGTTACACAAAATCTGGGCAATCGGTGCAAGCTTGGAGCCCCTGGCTGATGCAAACAGTGACCATACTTAGCCACTAACTGAAAGGTTGGAGGTTTGAGTCCACCCAGAAGTGCCTCGGAAGAAAGGCCTGGCTGTCTGCTTTCAAAAAAATCCACCGTTGAAAACCCTATGGAGCATAGTTCAACTCCGACACAGGTGGGATTAATGATGAGTTAGAATCAACTCAGTGGCAACTGGATGATATAAGTGTGGGAGCATTTCCCTTGACTCTTGAGGGCCAGGAAACCTCTCAGTTTGGATTCGTCTTCCTGAGGGGAGGCATGGAACACACTACAGGAATCCAGGCCACTCTGATGCAGGATTTGGAGGTTTGGAGAACCAGGTCCTGACTGTGACCTTGGGTTACTAAGGTGCCCTTTGTGTATTTCACTTGCCTCCCTGATAGAAGAAGGTTGGGCAGTAATCTGGCATTGAGATGGATTGTCCCACTGCTCTTAGTGGCAGGAAGCATCATCCACCTACTGGAACTAGCCAATGAGTTGGCCCTGTAACTTGTAGTGCTGATTTGTATTACACTTTTGGCCAAAAGGAGTCCTTGGGTGGTATAAATGGTTAACGTGCTGAACTGCTAACTGAAAGATTGGTGGTTCAAATCTACCCAGACGTACCTCAGAAGAAAGGCCTCTCAACCTACCTCTGAAAAATCAACCATTGTGTGGAGCAAACCCACACATCTACGGTCAACTAATTTTTGACAAGGTGCTAAGTTCATTTGATGGGGAAAGAAGAGTCTCTTCAGGAAATGGTGTTGACAAAATTGAGTTTTCACAGGCAGAAAAATTAAACAGGATCCATTCCTCACAGCAGCCACAAAAACATATTCAAATGGATTACGGACCTAAATGTGCAAACTATAACCATAAAATTCTCAGAAGAAAAAGCAAGGGCAATGGTGTCAGGCCTGAGTTTTAACAATGGATTATCTAATTTAATAACAAAAGCCCAAATGGCAAAAAACAAAATAATGGATACCTTATAAAAATTAAAAATTTTGTTCATCAAAAGACTTTACAAAAAAAAAAAAATGAAAAGACAAGCCACCAACTGAGAGAATACCTTCAGAAACCGTATATCTGACAAGAACCTAGTAACCAAAATCTATATAAAACTTCAACAACTTAACAAAAAAGAAAATAACCTGATCATAAAATGGGCAAAGGACTTGAATAGACATTTCACCAAACAGGACATTCAAATGGCCACCAGACACATGAAAAGATGCTCAACGTCATTAGCCATCAGAGAGATTCGAATCAAAACCACAATGAGATACCATTTCTAGAATGGCTGAGGAAACCCTGGTGATGTAGTGGTTAAGTGCTACAGCTGCTAACCAAGAGGTCGGCAGTTTGAATCTGCCAGGTGCTCCTTGGAAACTCTATGGGGCAGTTCTGCTCTGTCCTGTAGGGTCACTATGAGTCGGAATCGACTTGACGGCAATGATTTTTTTTTTTAAGATAAGATTCAAAAAACAGAAAATAACTAATGTTGACAAGGATGTGGAGAAAGTGGAACCCTTACGCATTGCTGGTGGGAATGCAAAATGGTACAGCTATTGTGGAAAAGAGTGAGGCAGTTCCTCAAAAAACTAAAAATAGAACTAACATAACCAAAAAACCAAATCCATTGCCATCAAGTCGATTCGGACTCATAGCCGCCCTAGAGTACAGAGTAGAACTGGCCCACAGGGTTTCCGTGACTGTAAATCTTTTTTTTTTTTTTTTAATTGTATTTTAGATGGAGTTTTACAGAGAAAATTAGTTTCTCGTTAAACAATACACATGTTGGTTATGACATTGGTTGCCCCCCACCCCATGACATGTTAACACTCTCCCCTTCTTGACCTGGGTTCCCCATTCCAAGGCTGTAAATCCCTTCTTTTTTTTTAATTGTACTTTAGGTGAAGGTTTACAGAGCAAACAATTTTCTTATTTATTAAACAGTTAGTACACATATTTTTTTTTTTTTACACATATTGTCTTGTGACGTTGGGTGCCAACCCCACGACATGTCAACACTCTCGGCTTCTCATCCTTGAGTTCCCCATTCCAAGACTATAGATCTTTGTGCGAGTAGACTGCCATATCTTTCTTCCGCTGATGGCTGGTGGGTTCAAACCGCCGGCCTTTCAGTTAGCAGCCAAGTACTTAACTACTGTGCCACCAGGGCTCCTAGAACTAGAATGTTTGCTTCACGAGTCCAGGGATCTTTGTTTTGTTCACTGAAGTATCTTCTGGGCTTAAACAGAGCCTGGCATCTGTTCTTATTTGCCATCAAATTGGCTACAACTCATGGCAACCCCATATACAACGAAAGGAAACAGTGCCTGGTCCTGTGCCATCTTCATGATTACTGGTGTGCTCAAGTCCATTATTGCACCCACTGTGTATTTTGAGTGCTTCCCAACCTACGGGGCTTATCTTCCAGCACTATATCACACAATATTCTGTTGCAATCCATAGGGATTTCATTGGCTGATATTTAGAAGCAGATTGCCAGGCCTTTCTTTCTAGTCTGTGTTAGTCTGGAAGTTCCACTGAAACCCGTCCACCATAAGTGATCCTGCTGGTATCTGAAATACTGGTGGCATAGCTTCCAGCATCACAGCGACACACAAGCCAGCACAGTATGACCAACTGACAGACGGGTGGTGGTGGCATATAGTAAGTGCTTCATAAACCTTTGCTGAATTTATTTGAATTGAACTTGGTCCTGTAACTTCCACAGAGCTGCTCTGCGTGGGTTTCTGGCCCCTGGGAAGATGACCATTTTCCTTCCCCAAAGGTTGGAAGAGCTCCGTGGAGTCAACCCTCCAGCAAGGGCTTTTCCCAAGATGTGAATGAGGACATGGAGAGTCTTTGCCTTCCTAGTAGTTGATCAGCTGGCAAAGATTCCCAGTTAACTTCACCTCCAATTCAGAGGGGTCTCCGGCTGCACTGGTGCCTTGTGGGATGCAGTGCTGCTTATATAAATAATGAAGTATGTTAAGTGCTTAGGAGCTGCAGGTTGTCTTATGTTTCTTAGATACCTAGTGCTTTCATAACAAAAGGGCTTTGTTGTTATTGTTGTAGTTGCCATCAAGTAGATTCCAACTCATGGCCACCCAATATGTGCACACTAGAACTGTGCTCCATAGGGTTTTGAATCACATTGCTAGGCTTTACTTTCGAGGTACCTCTGGGTGGGTTTGAACTACCAGCCTTTAGGTTCGTAGTCTAGTGCTCAACCATTTGTGCCACCCCGAGACTCCCAGAAAGGCTTTAAAGAACAGGAATTTATTGTCTCACTGTTTGGGAGGCTAGGAGTCCAAATCAGGGCATCAGCTCTAGGACAGGTTCTTCCAAGTCGGTAGCCCTGGTCATTCCTTGACATCCCTTGGCGTCTGTCTTCTCCTTGTGGCTGTGTACGTGTCTCTGTTCTACCCTTTTTCAACACAGAAGGGATTAGGCATATGACCCACCCTACTCTGGTATGACCTCATCAACGTAACAAAAGATAACTATTATTTCTAAATAGGGCCATATTTACAGATATAAGGGCTAGGACTTCAGATCATGTTTTGGGGGGACACAATTCAATCTGTAATACTATGCTTGTACTTTACATGCATTACCTCATTTAACCTTCTCAACATTTATGAAAAAGTTGTCATTCTTTCCATTTCACAGATAAAAAACTGAGGCTCAGTGTGTTCAATAAATGACTCCAAACCCTCCCATTAGTGTGGTATGGGACCTGGATTAAAAACCAGGGCTTTGACGAGTAGCATCTGGGGTCTTAAAGCTTGCGAGTGGCCATCTAAGGTACTTCTATTGGTCTCATCAAGTTTGGAGCAAAAGAGAATGAAGAAAACCAAAGACACAAGAAAAATATCAGTCCAAACGACTAATGGACCACATGAATCACAGCCTCCACCAGCCTGAGCCCAGAAGAACTAGATGGTGCCCAGCTACCACCACTAAGCTCTGACAGAGATCACAGTCAATTGGGGACTGGAGAGTCCCAGACAGAATGGGAGAAAAATATAGAACAAAATTCAAATTCACAAAAAAAGACCAGAGTTACTGGTCTGACAGAGACCGGAGGAACCTTTGAGTCAATGGCCACTGGACACCCTGCTAACTCAGAACTGAAACCACTCCTGAAGGCCACCTTTCAGCCAAAGATTAGACAGGCCTATAAAACAATAACACATGTGAGGAACATGTGAGGAACGTCCTTCTTAGTTCAGTCAAGTGTATGAGGCCAAATGGGCAACAGCTGCTCCAAAGCAAAGACAAGAAGAAAGGGACAGAAAAACTGGATGAATGGACACAGAGAATTTAGGATGGAAAGGGAAAGGGGGCGAGTGCTGACACATTGTGGGGATTGCAAACAATGTCACAAAACGATTTGTTGTTTAAATTTTTGAATGATAAACTAATTTGCACTGTAAAAAAATAATTTTTTTTTAATTCATTCTCAGAAAAACCTCAATAGCCGAGAAGCCAGTACACATATCAAAAGTTGTAGAATCTCGTGAGTAATCAATTAAAATGTAGCTCTGTGGTGCAGCGGGTTGCATCTGTATGGCCTTTCTCGTCACGGTCTTGTAACTCCCGCCAAATGGTTGGTTGGAGCTACGTGGATAAGGTGCTTGTGGCCCACCAAGGGGATTGGACAGCTTGCTAATAATGCACGTAAGGTGCATGGCACCCTTGTGGGGATTGGACCATGCAAATAAAGTGTATAGAACCGTAAGGAAGGGATTGGTCAGTTTTGTCATCCTGCTAGGCTTAAAATGAGCCATCCTAGAGGCAGAAAAGGGGGACCTCGTTACCACCAAGGAAATGGGAGCATAGCGTGTCTTTTGGACCTGGAGTTCCTGCACTGAGAACTTCCCAGACGCAGGAGACAGAGGAGATGGCGCTGTAACACAGAAGACATTGAGGGACAGAGGCATAGCAGTACCAAGAACGATAGAGGCGGGAGACAGCTGCAGCGGGGCTTGCCAACCCATGGAGCTAAGTGCTGTAATACTTGCCCGAGAAGACCCTGAGCAGGGCCCAGCAGCACAGAGTGAGAAGGAGTTGTCCTGATCAAGAACTGTATCCTGAGTTGTTTCTGTTACTTCTCGGTGGTTCCTGATCCCGAGTTGTACCCTGTTAACTTCCCTAATAAATCACTGAAATGTAAGTTGGTTCGTGAGTTCTGTGAAACTTCGTAGCAAAGTACTGAACCCGAAGACAGGAGGGACAGTACTGAGGGGAGGGGGCGGAGCTGATGTTAGAGATGATGGAGTGGGACAGCAGCTTGGAAAGTTGGACATTTGGGATACCTTTAACCTCTGGCTCAGAGGAACAATCTTTGTGCTGATCCTTATAAAAGACATTATTCATTTAAACCCTATAACATATTTATGTAGAATTTTTGTGTACTCACCACTCACATCAAGATGTAGAGCTTTTTCATCACTCCGGAGAGTTTCCTTATGCTCCTTGCCATTAAATACCTGTCCACACCCTGTGCTCAGAGGAAACCACTAATCTAACTTCTGTCACCATCGATTTGTTTTGTCTGCTCTTGAACCTCGTCTAAGTGCAATCATACAGTATGAATGTATATTCTTTTTGAGAGTCGTCCTTGTTATTGTGTTCATCAATAGTATATTCCTTTTGTATTTCTGAGTAGTATTCTATCATATGCATCTACCATAACTTGTTATCCACTCTCCTGTTGATGGGCTTTTGGGATATATCCAGTTTTTGGAGACTGTCAATAAGGCCATTATGGCAAGAAACCAAAAGGGACCTACATAAGTGGAAAAACATACCTTGCTCATGGATAGGAAGACTTAACATAGTAAAAATGTCTATTCTACCAAAAGCCATCTATACATATAACGCACTTCCGATCCAAATTCCAATGTCGTATTTTAAGGGGATAGAGAAACAAATCACCAATTTCATATGGAAGGGAAAGAACCCCCGGATAAGCAAAGCATTACTGAAAAAGAAGAAGAAAGTGGGAGGCCTCACTCTACCTGATTTCAGAACCTATTATACAGCCACAGTAGTCAAAACAGCCTGGTACTGGTACAACAACAGGCACATAGACCAATGGAACAGAATTGAGAATCCAGATATAAATCCATCCATGTATGAGCAGCTGATATTTGACAAAGGACCAGTGTCAGTTAATTGGGGAAAAGATAGTCTATTTAACAAATGGTGCTGGCATAACTGGATATCCATTTGCAAAAGAATGAAACAGGACCCATACCTCACACCATGCACAAAAACTAACTCCAAGTGGATCAAAGACCTAAACATAAAGACTAAAACGATAAAGATCATGGAAGAAAAAATAGGGACAACCCTAGGAGCCCTAATACAGGGCATAAACAGAATACAAAACATTACCAAAAATGACGAAGAGAAACCAGATAACTGGGAGCTCCTAAAAATCAAACACCTATGCTCATCTAAAGACTTCACCAAAAGAGTAAAAAGACCACCTACAGACTGGGAAAGAATTTTCAGCTATGACATCTCCGACCAGCGCCTGATCTCTAAAATCTACATGATTCTGTCAAAACTCAACCACAAAAAGACAAACAACCCAATCAAAAAGTGGGCAAAGGATATGAACACCCACTTCACTAAAGAAGATATTCAGGCAGCCAACAGATACATGAGAAAATGCTCCCTATCATTAGCCATTAGAGAAATGCAAATTAAAACTTCGATGAGATTCCATCTCACACCAACTAGGCTGGCATTAATCCAAAAAACACAAAATAATAAATGTTGGAGAGGCTGCGGAGAGATTGGAACTCTCATACACTGCTGGTGGGAATGTAAAATGGTACAACCACTTTGGAAATCCATCTGGCGTTATCTTAAACAGTTAGAAATAGAACTACCATACAACCCAGAAATCCCACTCCTCGGAATATACCCTAGAGATACAAGAGCCTTCACACAAACAGATATATGCACACCCATGTTTACTGCAGCTCTGTTTAGAATAGCAAAAAGCTGGAAGCAACCAAGGTGTCCATCAACAGATGAATGGGTAAATAAATTGTGGTATATTCACACAATGGAATACTATGCATCGATAAAGAACAGTGACGAATCTCTGAAACGTTTCATAACATGGAGGAATCTGGAAGGCATTATGCTGAGCGAAATGAGTCAGAGGCAAAAGGACAAATATTGTATAAGACCACTATTATAAGATCTTGAGAAATAGTAAAAACTGAGAAGAACACATACTTTTGTGGTTACGAAGGGGAGAGGAAGGGAGGGAGGGAGAGGGTTTTTTATTGATCAATCAGTAGATAAGAACTGCTTTGGGTGAAGGGAAAGACAACACTCAATACAAGGAAGGTCAGCCCAATTGGACTGGACTAAAAGCAAAGAAGTTTCCGGGATAAAATGAATGCTTCAAAGGTCAGTGGAGCAGGGGCGGGGGTCTGGGGAACATGGTTTGAGGGAACTTCTAAGTCAATTGGCAAAATAATTCTATTATGAAAACATTCTGCATCTCACTTTGAAATGTGGCGTCTGGGGTCCTAAATGCCAACAAGCGGCCATCTAAGATGCATCAATTGGTCTCAACCCACCTGGATCAAAGGAAAATGAAGAACACCAAGGTCACACTAGAACTAAGAACCCAAGAGACAGAAAGGGCCACATGAACCAGAGACCTACATCATCCTGAGACCAGAAGAACTAGTTGGTGCCCGGCCACAATCGATGACTGCCTGACGGGGAGCACAACAGAGAACTCCTGAGGGAACAGGAGATCAGTGGGATGCAGACCCCAAATTCTCATAAAAAGACCATACTTAATGGTCTGACTGCGACTAGATGAATCCCGGCAGCAATGCTCCCCAGACCTTCTGTTGGCACAGGACAGGAACCATCCCCGATGACAACTCATCAGACATGAAAGGGACTGGTCAGCGGGGGGAAGAGAGATGCTGATGAAGAGTGAGCTAATTAAATCAGGTGGACACTGGAGAGTGTGTTGGCAACTCTTGACTGGAGGGGGGATGGGAAGATAGAGAGAGAGGGAAGCTGGCAAAATTGTCACGAAATGAGAGACTGAAAGGGCTGACTCAATAGGGGGAGAGCAAGTGGGAGAAGGGAGTAAGATGTACGTAAACTTACATGTGACAGACTGATTGGATTTCTAAATGTTCACTTGAAGCTTAATAAAAGTTAATTTAAAAATAAATAAATAAATAATTTCTGAATGTCTCAAAGACAGCAGACAATATCAAAACATATTATATATATATAAAAAAGGACAGGATGGCTCCAGAAAGTGTCCAAAATAAAACACCAGGTGACCTTTTGATAGAAGAAAAGGCACTGCAACTACCGATAGGAAATTCAAATCTCTAATAGTCAGGCTGTCCAAGAGATGAAGGAAAATGCAGATGAAAATATGCAAAATCATGGGAAAGACAGACAAAACAATGGAAGAATTCAGGAAAATAATACAGGAACAAAATGTCCAAATAAACAAATGACTAGAAATCATACAAAAACAATTAGAAATCCAAAAGATAAAACAACAAGATTTCAGAAATAGTGCAATAGAAGGTTTTAGAAGCAAATTTGAAATGGAAGACAGGATCAGCAAAATTGAAGACAAATCTTCAAATACCACTTTGAGGAAAAATCAGAGAAAAGACCGAAGAAAAATGAAGAAATCCTGAGAACAATATGATCAAAAGCAAAAATTTACATGTGATCGGACTTCCAGAATGGGGATTAAATGGGAAACACAGAGAATCATTGAAGATTTGCTGATAGAAAACTTCCCTAATATCATGAAAGACAAAAAGCTGACCATCCAAGAAGCTCAATGAATCCTGTATAGGATAGACCCCAAAAGAAAAACACCAAAACATATCATAATCACACGTACTAAAACCAAAGACAAAGAAAGAATTCTAAGACCAGCTTGAGAAATACAAAAAAATCACATACAGAGGGAAAATAAGACTAAGCTCTGATTACTCGGCAAAAACCATGAAGTCAAGGATGCGATGCGATGACGTGTATAAAACCTTGAAAGGAAAAATTTGCCAACCAAGAATAATATATCTGCAAAATTCTTGCTCAAATATGATGGCAAAATTAGGACAGTTCCTGGTAAATGAAATTAAGGAAATTAAGGTGGATGGATTTACATCTGGGTTCTCAATTCTGTTCCATTGGTCAATGTGTCTGTCGTTGTACCAGTACCAGGCTGTTGTGGCTATCATAGCCATATGGTGGGTTCTGAGGTCAGGTAGTGTGAGTCCTCCTACTACCTTAATTTCCACAGAAATTAAGGGAATACGTAAAAACCAAACCAAACTGACAAGAATTATTAAAGGGTGTCCTTCGGTTAGAGAACCAACATCAGGCAACAACCTAAATCTAGGATGCAAGACAGCATCAGCCAGATACCAACCTAGGTAATGAATTCTCAAGGATAAAACAAAACTAAAAGATTTACAATAGGAAACCAGAGAGGTCAGTGTGTAAACGACAATGTCAGAACAATAAAAGAAGGAATAAATGGTGAAGGTACAGAACTTTCAGATGAAGAGGAAGTCAAGGTGATATCAAGTAGCAATGACTGGTTTAAGTGTAGGAAGATAGGGGTAAATTTCAAGGTAACCACAAAGAAAATTAACAAACCTACTCATCAAAATAAAGAAAAAAACTTAAATTTCTCAGTAAACACAAAATCAACAAAAATGAACGAAATGAAAAAAAAAATTCTACAATAAAAAAAAATTCAGCACAGGAGAGTAAAAGGAACAATTCTATCCAAAGCAATCTACAAATACAATGCAATCCAATCCAGATATCAACAGCATTCTTTAACAAGATGGAAAAAACAACCATTAACTTTATATGGAAAGGAAAGAGGCCCCAGATAGGTAAAGCACTATTGAAGAAGAAGAATAAAGTAGGAGGACTCACACTACCTGACCTCAGAACCTACCATACGGCTACGATAGTCACAACAGCCTGGTACTGGTACAACGACAGACACATTGACCAATGGAACAGAATTGAGAACGCAGATGTAAATCCATCCACCTACAGTCACCTGATCTTTGACAAAGGTCCAAAGTCCATTAAATGGGGAAAAGACAGTCTTTTTAACAAATGGTGCTGGCAAATCTGGATGTCCATCTGCAAAAAAATGAAACAGGACCCATACCTCACACCATACACAAAAATTGATTCAAAATGGATCAAAGACTACATATAAAACAACAAAACTATAAAGATTATAGAAGAAAAAATAGGGTCAACACTAGAGGCCCTCATACATGGCATAAACAGGATATAAACCATAATTAACAACATGCAAACTCCAGAAGATAAGCTAGATAACTGGGATCTTCTCAAAATTAAACACTTACGCTCATCAAAATACTTCACCAAAAGAGTAAAAAGAGAACGTACAGACTGGGAAAAATTTTTGACTGTGACAAATCCAACAAAGGCCTAATCTCTAAAATCTGCTGGAAAATCCAACACCTCTACAAAAAAAGACTAACAATCCAATTAAAAAATGGACAAAGGATATGAACAGACACCTCACCAAAGCAGACATTAAAGTAGCTAACAGACACATGAGGAAATGCTCGAGATCACTAGCCATTAGAGAAATGCAAATTGGATCCACAATGAGATACCATCTCACCCCGGCATTACTGGCATGAATCAATAAAACAGAAAACAACAGAGGGAGAGGCTGCGGAGAGATGGGAACTCTTCAGCACTACTGGTGGGAATGCAAAATGATACAACCATTGTGGAAAACGGTGTGGCACTTCCTTAGAAAGCTGGAAATAGAAATACCATATGATCCAGCAATCCTACTCCTAGGAACACATCCTAGAGAAATAAGAGCCGTCACACGAATAGACATATGCACACCCATGTTCACTGCAGCATTATTCACAATAGCAAAAAGATGGAAACAACCTAAATGCTCATCAACAGATGAATGGATAAACTATGGTTCACACACACAATTCAATACAATGCAACGATAAAGGACAATGATGAATCTACGAAACATCTCACGACATGGATGAATCTGGAGGGGATTATGCTGAGTGAAATAAGTCAATTACAAAACGACAAATATTTATGAGACCACTATTTTAAAAACACTTGGGAAGGCTTAGACACAAAAAGAAACAAACTTTGATGGCTTTGAGGGGAGGGGTGGGAAAAACAGTAAATACACGATAGATAAGTGCTAACTTTGGTGAAGGGTAAGACAGTACACGATACTGGGGAAGCAAGCACAGCTTGACCAAGGCAAGGTCATGGAAGCTCCATAGACACATCCAAACTCCACAAGGGACCGAATTGCTGGGCTGAGAGCTGTGGGGACCATGGTCTCGGGGTACATCTAGCTCAACTGGTATAACATAGTTTATAAATAATGTAGTTTATTACTTTGGTGAGTAATGTCTGGGGTCTTCAAACCTCGTGAGCAGCCATCGAAGATACTCCACTGGTGTCACCCTGTCTGGAGCAAGGGAAAATGAAGAAAACCAAAGACACAAGGGAAAAATTAGTCCAAAGGATTAATGGACCACAAATACCATACCTTCCACCAGACTGAGTCCAACACAACTAGATGGTGCCCCGCTACCACCACTGACTGCTCTGACAGGGATCACAATAGGGGGTCCCGGAGAGACCTGGAGATAAAGGTAGAACAAAATTTTAACTCACAAAAAAATAAAACAGCGAAGCGGGGCCAAGATGGCGGAATAGACAGGCGCTTCCAGCGAGCCCTCTTTACGACAAAGACCCGAAAAAACAAGTGAAATGAGTATATTTGTGACAAGCTGGGAGCCCTGAGCATCAAAGGCAAGCTTAGACAACGAACTGAGGGGCAGGGGGAGGAAGAGACTGTTCAGAAATGTAGAGGAGTTCCTGGACCTGAATCGCGGGGAGCCCTCAGGCACCATTCCCAGAGCAGCGGCAGCGGGCTGGTACTAGCGTTCAGCTGCAGTTTCCTCAGGGAGAAGCAGCCAGCCAAACAGCCTACGCACACCTGTGGAGCCTGAGGAGAACGGCGCTCTCAGCAAAAGCTAAGTACTTGCCTATATTTTACCGCCCCCCCACCCCCAAGCCAGCTTCAGTGGCTGAATCCCTGGGCCTGTGATAGACCCTGGTGAGCACGTAGAGCCATCGTCCTGGCCTTGGGGAAGGAAAAAGTTTGCACTTGTGGGGGAAAAGATAATTTTCTAGCTCCATTAACCAGGGGAGCTCAGGACAGGAAGCGGCTCCTGCCCGGGCATAAACCATCCGTGGACCTTGAGCACCTTTCCCTTCTGCGTGGACCTGTGTGGGCCTATTTTGGGAGAATAGGCCCTTGCTGGCAAACTCCAACCATTTCAGCTGTGCAGTGGAGAGGTGGGTGTTTGAGGTTTGACATTGCTTTGCCTATTAAACAAGGTCCTCACCTACCCACATCAGGGACCTAAGGACTGGTAGCTCCACTCAGGTCACCCAGCCACCTGCAATAGGGGTCCAAAGATAACTGGTACCTCCCAGTCCTTACTTACAACCAAAAACTTTGGGTGCCCATTGTCCCTCTGCAGAACCCACCCACCAGCATGGTCTAGGGAACAGAGACGCATTTTCCTCAGAGACACTTGGGGGTCTGTTCTCAGCCCCCTGCCTTGCTCAGAGCGTGACCCCCTGCTGCAATCAGATACCGGTATATACGCCAATCACCCCTGCCCCTCTAAGACTGTAGGACAGAGACTGTACCACACACTTGATGATCAGCTACCTGGAAACCTGAGCTGAATTCATACAAGAAAACTGAATGGACTCCTAGACCGATATACCTGATAACAGCTCTAGCCAGCTGGCGTCAGAACACCAGAGATCCAAAGGCGAAAATAATCAAGCTAGCTCACTCAGGCAACCCACAGGGGTATACCAAAACAAAACAAAGCAAGCAGCTATGACACAGTAAGCAAGCATAAACTAATACAATAACTTATAGATGGCTCGGAGACAACAGTCAATATCAAGTCACATAAAGAAACTGACCATGATCACCTCAACAGGCTCTCAAAGCAAAGAATCCAGGGATCTTCTAGATGAAAGTGCATTCCTGGAATTACCAGAGGCAGAATACAAAATTTTAATATACGGAACCCTCCAAGACATCAGGAAGGAAATGAGGCAATACGCAGAACAAGCCAAGGAACACACAGATAAAGCAACTGAAGAAATGAGAAAGATTATTCAGGAACGTAATGAAAAGTTTAATAAGCTGGAAAAATCCATAGACAGATAGCAATCAAATTCAGAAGATTAACAATAAAATTACAGAATTAGACAACTCAATAGAAAGTCAGAGGAGCAGAATAGAGCAAGTAGAAGCTAGAATTTCTGAATGCGAAGATAAATTACTTGGCACTAATATATTTGAAGAAAAATCAGATAAAAGAATTAAAAAAAATGAGGAAACCTTAAGAATCATATGGGACTCTATCAAGAGAAATAACCTACGACTGATTGGAGTACCAGAACAGGGAGGGATAACAGAAAATACAGAGAAAATTGTTGAAGATTTGTTGGCAGAAAACTTCCCTGATATTGTGAAAGATGAGAAGATATCTACAAGATGCTCATCGAACTCCACATAAGGTAGATCTTAAACGAAAGTCACCAAGAGATATTATAATCAAACCTGCCAAAACCAAAGATAAAGAGAGAATTATAAGAGCAGCGAGGGATAAACGAAAAGTCACCTACAAAGAAGAGTCAATAAGAATCAGCTTGGACTATTCGGCAGAAACCATGCAGGCAAGAAGGCAATGGCATGACATATTTAAAAAATTGAAGGAAAAAAATTGCCTGCCAAGAATCATATATCCAGCAAAGCTATCTCTTAAATATGAAGGTGAAATTAAGGCATTTCCAGATAAACACAAGTTTAGGGAATTTGTAAAAACCAAACCAAAACTACAAGAAATACTAAAGGGAGTTCTTTGGTTAGGAAATCGATAATACCAGGTATCAACCCAAGACTAGAACACTGGGCAGAGCAACCAGAAGTCAACCCAGACAGGGAAATCCAAAAAAAAACAAAGCAAGATTATTAAAAAAAAAAAAAAGCCCAAAACAGGGTAACAGCGATG
This sequence comes from Loxodonta africana, assembly GCF_030014295.1. Classification (NCBI taxonomy): domain Eukaryota; kingdom Metazoa; phylum Chordata; class Mammalia; order Proboscidea; family Elephantidae; genus Loxodonta; species Loxodonta africana. The sequence continues at coordinate 221,999,353 of NC_087343.1, forward strand.
TTATTATATAAAAGAAGACAACATTAAAATAATAAAGAGGGACTAAGAAATGTAACCATATACCTTCCATATGGAGAGGAAGATACGGTGATACAAAGAAATAAAACACAATAAAAATTATAAATAAAATAAAACAGACCAGACTTACTGGCCTGACAGAGACTGGAGAAACCCTGAGAGTATGGCCCCCAGACACCATTTAGCTCAGTAATGAAGTCACTCTTGAGGTTCACCCTTCAGCCAAAGATTAGACAGGCCCAGAAAACAAAACGAGACTAAATGGGCACACCAGCCCAGGGGGAAGGACAATAAGGCAGGAGGGGACAGGAAAGCTGGTCATGGGGAACCCAAGGCCAAGAATGGGAGAGTGTTGACATGTTGTGGGGTTGGCAACCAATGTCACAAAACAGTATGTGTGTTAATTGTTTAATGAGAAAATAATTTGCTCTGTAAACCTTCATCTAAAGTACAATAAATAAAAAAAAGTGTAACAGCAGTTTTCAAAAAGAACCAAATAGAACTTCTAGAAATTAAAAACAAATGCCTTAACAACAAAAATCTCTTAATAAGCAGGTTTAACAGCTGATTGGATAAAACTGAATATATAATTAATAAACTGGAGGATGGATTTAGAAAAAGCTAAATATAGTGGAACAAAGGCTAAAAGATGGGAAACAAAGGAGAAAGGTTAAGCAGTGTTGAGAAGATACAGCACTAAGGCCTACCATCCACAGAAGGAGAAGGAAAATTATTTTCCGGACATTTCTAGGCATTTTGACATATTCAGTTTGTTTTGTTTTGTGGTAAATACACGGATAACAAGACAGTTACCGTTTCTACAGTCTTCATGTGTCATTAATCTTCGGTGAAGTGAATTATTGTTCATCACGTTGTTCAACCGTCACCATTAACCTCCCCAAATTTTTCCATCCCCCTTAGCAGAGGCTCAGTGTCCCCTAAGCATTCGACATGTTCAGTTTCCAACTGGATGATAAATAGGAAAAACAAATCTAATTCTTTAAAAAAAAAAAAAAAAAGGGAGGGGGTTAGAGTATTTTATGTGCTCTAGGAATTTTTTTTTTTTTTTTTTTTTTAGGAATTTGATGTGATAAATTAAAGTTAGGAAGCTCAGCCATTCAGTGGATACAGGTAGACTGAGGGAGAACTGAAGGATCATGACTGTTAATATATTGCCATAAGCAGTCCCGGGTTAAGCAGATGAAGAAACACGTGTAAAGAGGAAGTGTGGGGATTCTGGGCATCAGAGTTAGAATCCTCACTTTCTGACTGATTGACATTGTGACCTCTGATAATGTCACTTCACCCTCCTGAGGGTTAAGCCATTTGCAAAGCAGTTAAGAGGTCTTCCCTTTGGGGCTGTTTGGGATTGAAAAAGAGTGCCCGGAAAGTGACAGGTGTCATGAGGGATGACAGCTGAATCCAAAGCTCGGGTAAAAAGTAAACAGGCAAGAATCGCTAGGAAATTTCCAATAAAAAGGAAATGAGTCTGGAGGAACAGAAAATAAACTCCAGAAATAGACAGAAATATATATGGGAACTCAGTATTAATGAAGGGGCTTTCCAAATCAATGGAGGAAAATGTGTCATTCAACGCATAGCGAACAACTGGCTAGCCAGCTGAAAGAAAAGAGAGTTTGCGTTTTTAGTACATTGGTTATAAACGGATCAAGGATCTTAATTTAAAAAAGAATACGTGGAAAGGAGGGACTGGCTTTTCTAAGCAAGGCAAAACTCCAAAGCTGTAAAAAGAAAAATCAGATAAAAGTTTTTAATCTGCCCAAACAAGCCAAAACCAAACCTGTTGCCGTCGAGTTGATTCCGACTCACAGCGACCCTATAGCGACCCTGTGAACCTGCCCAGTGAGGGAAAAACTCCTACGCAAAGCAAAAATCAGACCAACTGTGGAAAACGTTTTCTTTACCTATGAAAAGGGGCTAATTACTGCAAGTTTAGAGTTATATACTAATGTGTATTGTAGGCTTCTGTTTGTGTAAAAAGGCGGGCTCTATAATGCGCTTAGGTGATGATGGTGTTATGTGCTTTTGACTTGATTTCAACTCATAGAGACCTTATATGACAAAATAAAAGTGCCCCATAGGGTTTCCTAGGCTGTAATCTTTACTGGAGCAGACTGCAACATCTCTCTCCCATGGAGTGGCTGGTGGATTCAAACTGCTGACCTTTTGGTTAGTAGCGAAGCGCTTAACCACTGTGCCACCAGGTTCGTGGTGGTTCAGTGGTAGAACTCTCACCTTCCATACAGGAGACCAAAAAAAAAAAAATGTGGAAATTATCAAACAATATCATTAATAATATGAGAAAGTAAAATTATGCTGAAGATCATAAAAAACAGTTGCAGCAGTATATCAACGGAACTGCCAGAAATTCAAGCCAATTCAGCAGAGGACGTGGATCAAGGGATATCATTGGTGATGTCAGATGGATCTTGGCTGCAAGCAGAGAACACCAGAAGGATGTTTACCTGTTTTATTGACTATGCAAAGGCATCCGACTGTGTGGATCATAACAAATTATGGATAACATTGTGAAGAATGCGAATTCCAGAACACTTAATTGAGCTTATGACTAAGAGGCAGTTTTTTGAACAGAACAAGGGGATACTGCATGGTTTAAAATCAGGAAAGGTGTGCATCAGGGTTGTATCCTTTCATGACACTTATTTGATCCGTACGCTGAGCAAATAATGTGAGAAGCTGGACTATATGAAGAAGAACGGGGCATCAGGATTGGAGGAAGACTCATTAACAACCTGTGTTATGCAGATGACACAACCTTGCTTGCTGAAAGCAAAGAGGACTTGAAGCACTTATTGAAAATCAAAGACCGCAGCCTTCAGTATGGATTACATCTTAACTTAAAGAAAACAAAAATCCTCACAACTGGACCAAGAAGCAGCATCATGATAAACGGTGAAAATATTGAAGTTGTCAAGGATTTCATTTTACTTGGATCCACAATCAACACCCATAGAAGCAACAGTCAAGAAATCAAAAGACGCATCGCATTGGACAAATCTGCTGCAAAAGACCTCTTTAAAAGTGTCGGAAAACAAAGACGTCACTTTGAAGACTAAGGTGCGTCTGACCCAAGCCATGGTATTCCCAATCGTCGCATATGCTTGCAAAAGCTGGACAATGAGTAAGGAAGACCAAAGAAGAATTGATGCCTTTGAGTTATAGTGTTGGTGAAGACTATTGAATATACCATGGGCTCTCAGAAGAACGAACAAATCTGTCTTGGAAGAAGCACGGCCCAAATGCTCCTTAGAAGTGAGGATGGCGAGACTCTGTCTCACGTACCATGGACATGTTATCAGGAGGGACTAGTCCCTGGAGAAGGACATCATGCTTGGTAGAGGGTCAGCAAAAAAGAGAAAGACCCTCAATGAGATGGATTGACACAGTGGCTGCAACGATGGGCTCAAACATAGCATTGATTGTGAGGATGGCGCAGGAGCAGGCAGTGTTTCGTTTTGTTGTACATAGGGTCACTATGAGTTGGGGAGCCGACTTGACGGCCCCTAACAACAACACCATGCAGGAGACCCAGGTTTGATTCCCGACCAATGCACCTCATGTTCAGCTACCACCCATGTGTCAGTGCAGGCTTACATGTTACCATGAATGATATAGAACAGGTTTCAGCAGAGATTCCAGACCAAGACAAACTAAGAAGAAATGCCTGGTGATTTGCTTCCAAAAATCAGCCAGCGAAGACCCTGTGTTTTACAAGGGTCCAACCCGGTTCTGCATGGGGTCACCATGAGTCAGGGGCCGACTCGAGGGCAGCTAACAACAATAATATGCATATATATGTAAGTGTCCCCTGCCTCCTCGCCCTTTGCTATTGTGGTTGCTTAGTTTCCTCCAGAATGAATTTGTGTTTAAAGGAGAGTTCTATCCTATAAGGAGCCCTGGTGGTGCAGTGGTCAAGCATTCAGCTGCCAACCACAGGAGAAAGATGTGGCAGCTGGCGTCCGTAAATGTTACAGCCCTGGAAAAACCCTATGGGGGCAGTTCTACTCTGCCCCATAGAGTCGCTGTGAGTCAGAATCAACTCGACGGCAATGGGTTTGGTTCTCTTGGTCTTCCATCTTAAATGGTGGTATATTTCCAAAGTCGCCAAGTAAAATCAAAATGAAGAACCGTGAATATTATTCTTCGGAGGCCCTTAAAATGGAAAAATCATGCAGACATTGGTGATGAATGTGTCATTTAGTGTAACATTTATAGAAGTCTGTTCTGGCAAAAGTTGCCAAGATTAAAAATAGACAATCCAGCAATTCCACTGCTAGGGAATTTATTTATTCATTCATCTGTTTATCTGTCTATATATCTATCAGTCCATCCATCTAAAAGCAAGAGGAGGGACAGGGTGAGAGTTGCTGGGGATTGTTAAAATCGGTGTGTAAGTGGGGGGAGGGTAATATTCTTATCTGGTTGAATATGTGTGAGGAAATTCTGGAAGGACACCCAAGAATTAATAGCTCTGGTTTTCTCTTGGGTGGAGATGATCCAGGAAGAATAACCAAAACCAAACCAAACCCAGGGCTGTCAAGTGGATTCCGACTCACGGCAACCCTGTAGTGACCCTAAAGGACAGAGGAGAACTGCCCCATAGGGTTTCCAAGGAGCGCCTGGTAGATTCGAACTGCCAACCTTTTGGTTAGCAGCTATAGCTCTTAACCACCACGGTTAGGAGTTGACTTATTACTATCTGCCTTTTAATATAATTTTTAAAAAACCTGAACGAGTTAACATATCATCTAATCAACAAGTCATTTCTTAAAGCTCTTACAAATAAAAAAGGAAAAGGCTGACAGCTTAATTGAAAAATGAGCACTGTATGTGACTGGAAAAAGAAATACACACCAAAGGCCTTAAACAAAGAAGCAAACAAAAACCCAGTTCCAATTCCTGGTGACCCACGTGTTAGAGTAGAATTGCTCCATTAGATTTTCTTTTCTTTTTTTAATTGTGCTTTAGGTGAAGGTTTACAGAGTGAATTAGTTTCTCTTTAAACAATAATATACGTATCGTTTTGTGACAACACTCTTCCCTTCCTGACCTTGGGTTCCCCACTTCCATTCGTCCAGCTTTCCTGTCTGCTCCTGCCTTCCTGTCCTTGCCCCTGGGCTGTATGCCCATTTAGTCTCCTATACATGGTTGAGCTAAGTCTATTAGTGTTTATTTTCTGGACCTGTCTAATCTTTGGCTAAAGGGTCTGTAAGATTTTCTTGGCTATAATCTTTCGAGAAGCAGATTGCCAGGCCTTTCTTCTGTGGCACTGCTGAGTGGATTTGAACTGCCAACGTTTAGGTCAGTAGTTGAGTGCAAACGACCTGTGCCACCCAGATAGCTTTTAAACGTATGAAAATATGTGAAAGCAATCACTTTAACAAAAGAAACAGTCAAAATGATACTAAGATACTTTTTTTTTTTCCAAGAATAGATTAGAATAGAGCAAAGAGTTTGATAATACAATGTTTGGGCAAGGTTCTAGGTAACTAGCCATTCTCATATGCTAAGGTGGAAGTGTAACTGGTAAAACTTCTTTAGAGGACCACTGGAAATACCTGTTAACATTCACAATAGATATACCCTTTGACTCAGTAATTCCACTATTAGAATTTATTCTAAATCCACCTTATTATTTTTGCCAAAACAGATGCACGAAGGTGTTCATTGTAGCATTACTTACCCTAGAAAAGACTAAAATTAATAGGGAAAAAAAATGCCTTTCTATAGCCTGTGTGAGGACATTGTGGTCCATGCCAACAACAGAATAGAATTCAGGAGTTAAGAAGAAGGAGCCAAGTTTGAAGCACTAAACTTTTGGTTAGTAGCCCAGCGCTTAACCTTCTGCACCACCAGGGATATATGATTTTTAGGGCACTTTTTTTTTTCCTTTTAGTCATGTGGCTTTATAATATGCTTGCGGAACTGCCACAGCTTTTTTATCTTTATGGGTTTCCTGTGAATTGTTTTATATGAGTAAATGTTCCATTTTATTCCTCCCCTTTCACTGAACGTGCGTTTCCTGTACACTGGCTGTGTATTTTATGAGTAACATATCATCTTGATGCTTACCGTTTTAATTGCCTAAGTAAAATGCCATGCCGTTAAAGAGTAACTTATTTAGTCATTCTTCTTTTGTTGGCCTCGGAGGTGTCTTCCCATTTTTTCAGTTATCTGAGTGTAGATAGCATTTCTGCATTTAGAAAAAAAAAATTATTCCCTTAGCATAGATTCCGAGAAGTGGAACTTAGGTTTTTTAAAGACCGTGGGAACTGCTAAGGACAACTTGAGTGGCAGTTTGTTATAGACGTCGTGGGAGTAGGGAATGAGATCCGGGTGCTGAGTGATGAAAACAAACGAGAGGAAAGAAATAAAAGGTCCATCTGGACATCAGGTGACTGAAAGACCAAGCTGAGATCCGTGCAGTGAAGCTGGCTTTAATGAGCCGATTCGTGTGTACATTTGCTAAAAGCAGCCATCAGGAATTGCTGAAGAAGGACTTCTCTGTATTGCTATAGAGCAAATCATAAGTAGCACCTAAACTGACCTGGCCGAAGAAACCCTAAGAATCATGTGGAACTCTATCAAGAGAAATAACCTACAAGTGACGGAGTACCCAAACAGTGTGTGTATGTGGGGGGGGATAACAGAAAATACAGAGAGAATTGTTGAAGATTTGTTGGTAGAAAACTTCCCTGATGTTGTGAAAGATGAGAAGATACCTATCCAAGATGCTCATTGAACCCCACACAAGGTAGATCCCAAAAGAAAGTCACCAAGACATATTATAATCAAACTTGCCAAAACCAAAGATAGAATTTTAAGAGCAGCTAAAGATAAGTGAAAAGTCACCTACAAAGGAGAGTCAATAAGAATAAGCTCAGACTACGTGGCAGAAACCATGCAGGCAAGAAGGCAATAAAACTAAACCAACCCTTTGCCATTGAGTTGCTTCTGACTCAAAGCAACCCTATAGGACAGAGTACAACTGCCCCATAGAGTTTCCAAGGAGCGCCTGGTGGATTTGAACTGGTGACCCTTTGGTTAGCAGCCATAGCACTGAACTGCTACGCCACCAGGGTTTCCATAAATAAAGCCTGGAAGGAAAAAAATTGCCAACCAAGAATCATATATCCAGCAAAACTGTCTCTCAAATATGAAGGGGAAATGAGGACATTTCCAGCTAAACAGAATTTTAGAGAATTTGCAAAAAACAAACCAAAACTACAAGAAGTACTAAAGGGAGTTCTCTGGCTAGAAGGGTCACTGTGAGTCGGAATCAACTCGACGGCACTGGGTTTGGTTTTGGTTCTGGTTAGAAAATCAATGACATCAGGTAACAACCCAAGACTAAAACACAGGACAGAGCAACCAGATATCAACCCAGACAGGGAAGTCACAAACTGACCTGGCTGAGCTCAGGCCTTGGGACACTTCTTGGGTTGTTGGGATGGGCTCCTGACTGTAGGATCCCTATCTTGTGACCCCTATGATTTGGGGAGGCAGCAGGTGGGTGAATTGGAGGACTAAAGCCACATGGTCTACATGATGTGTCTCTGGACTCCTGGAGTGATGCCACACAGGGGCATCTCAGGAGTCAGAGAGTGGTGGAGGGAGACCTATGGCCAAGCCCTCTGGTGGCAACCCAAAGGCGATAGATGTCCCCAGGTTAGGCTGAGGGCATCTTGTGTCGCACTGCTGAAGGCTCTGGGCTTCTTGGGAGCAGAGCGGAACAGCAGTCAGCCGAGCTCCAGAGGGAGGCCTGGGTCTTTTGCAGACCCCCAACTCCCTGGAACTCTTATTTTCTGCCATGGTGACCAACTGTCTGGGAGCCTCGACTTGCCCTTCGTAGCCTGAGGCCACTGTGACTGCATGGGTTTAGAAGCAATTTATTAACCTTAAGGTTCATGGTTCAAACCTACTTAGCAGCACCACAAAAGAAAGGCCTGGCAGTCTGCTTCCGTAAAAATTATAGCCAAGAAAACCCCATGGAGCAGATCTACTCTGTAACACGTGAGGTCACTGTGAGTCAGAATTGACTCAACAGCAATGGGTTTGGTTTGGGGGTTTGGGGAATGTCACTGTGGATGTGCTGGAGGGGTGCAGAGGAGCTTCTTGGGAAGCCTCAAACACGTGTCAGGACCCTCACCCTCTGGACTCCCTGGTCTCTGCAGGTAGACCTGCAACCATGACCATGGGACCCAGGTATTGTCCTTGCTTCATTTTCCAGAGTTAACCAACCCCAGTGAGAAAACGAGGTGGGGCCCCATTCAGTGGGCAGCGTGACTGTTCAGGAGGAAGTGAAGAGCCTTATACAGTGGCCCGGGAAAAGCAGGCGTTGATTCCGCAAACCTGAGCCCAGCTGGGACTATGGGTTTATAAGGCCATGCATACTTTTGCAGCTATTTCCTCTTATGAGACATTGAATTGAGGCCTGGGTGGCGAAGCGTTAAGGGGCACACAGTGTCTTTCCTTCAGAACAGACTCTGCTCGGCCTCTTGGGTCAGGTCAGCTGTGGGCTCCCGGCAGCCCAGCAAGAAGCTCCTGGCGCCACCCCAGCACCTGTCTGACCCCACCTGCCGGGCTGCCCCAGCCCGTCCCGCGGCTCTGCGCACCTCCCCGGCCGCCGCCCACCAATCCAGCTGCTGTCTGCCGCCTGCCTGCCCCGAGGGCGTGTCGAGAGGGCGGTGGAAGTTTGCCTCCAGGTCGTCCCGGGAGCTGCCGCCCAGGACCAGGTGAGGGGCGCCCGCAGGCCGGGGACTGGCAGGCGGGGAGCAGCAGCTGGAAGATGCGCTCCATGGTTGGCAGTGAGTGCGCCCACCCGTGGGGGAGAGGTGGTGGAGGAAAGGGGATCCTGGGACAGGGGAGCAGCGCCCCTCTCACCCTTCCTGGGACTGTGGCATTATAAGGGGAGCCCTCGCTGAGCCAGAAAGGTGTGGCTGGCGAGGGCGGGGTCTTCAACTTGACATCAGGAAAGGGGGGTATGGTGAACTTGAGCGACTCCAGAAGGGGCGAATAGACCAGGGTTTCCCCAAGCGGTGTCCTTACACCTTACTCCCCTCACCCCTGCCTGCCCCCACCACAGCTTGGGTGCAGGCAGGGCGGAATACCCAATGAGCAAGGTACCAAACCAAACCCGTTGCGGTGGAGTCCATTCGAACTCATAGCGACCATATAGGACAGAGTAGAACTGCCCCATAAGGTTTCCAAGGAGCAGTTTGTGGATTAGAACTGCCGACTTTTTGACTAGCAGTGGAAGGCTTAACCACAGATTAGCAAGGAAATACAATTAAACCCATGTTTACTGGTTAATCCCACCCTACGTACAGGCAGGATCGGATTAACCAGTAAATACGGTATGCACCTGCTTGCTTTGAGCAAGGTACGCATGAGTTTAATTGTACTTAGTCTCATCAGAGATTAGCAATTTCACATGGGTTTCACCACATCTTTGACATGGTGGGGGACAGATGAAATTGTGCACTGCAGATTGGTGGGAAGGCACAATTAGACCCCTGGGTGCCTTGCTTATTGGGTAATCTGACCCGGGGTGCAGGCAGGGGGTCCAGGAAGGCAGTGGGTGAGCACAGGCAGACCACATGCTTCCGTTGGGGGAGAGCATCCCCCAACGAAGAAAGGTGGTTGGGTGCTGCTTAGAGACACCTTTGGATTCTATGCACTGGTAAGTAACAGGCAGGGGAAAGTGAGCCAGCCGTTTTCACCTCACTGGGGGCTGGTGGCTTAGAAGTGGGGTCTAAAATGGAATGCCTGGTCATATCTGATTATTATAGTTCTGTAGCATTTTTTCATAAGGCTGTTTTTATTTTTCCCACTTATGGAAGTATTTCAGATTGCAGAAGGTTTGGAAAAAGTAGGCAAGAGGAAAGAAAAAAAAAAAAAAACACATATTTACTTTACCAGCAATTACATCTCTCAGAGCCTGTCTTCCTCCCTAATTGGTTTTGCTGTTGTTTTTTTTTTTTTTTTTCCTTCTTCCTGTAATCTGAGGAATCTGGGTTTTTTCTGGAGGAAGGCAGCATGTCTTGTGCAAAAATGCAAAGTTCCCTGGGGTTCTTTGGCAAGTCACTCTCCCCACTCTGGATGCCAGCTCCCAGGTTCTCTGCAGTGAGGGCATTCGACTAAATAAATGATTTCAGAACTTCTCTCTAGCACTAGCATTCTGGTTGTGTGGCCGGTCACACTCCAGAAAGTTCTCCTAAGTGCTGGCTTTTCTGCTCCATTATCAAAGTTAAGGAGTCCCTGAGTGGTGCAAATGGTTAACAAGCTCAGCTGCTAACCCGAAAGTTGGAGGTTGAAGTCCACCCAGAGGTGCCTGGAAGAAAGGCCTGGCAATCTGTTTCTGAAAAAGCCATTGAAAACCCTGTGGAGCAAAGTTCTAGTGCGACACGCATGAGTCAGGTCAACTTAATGGCACCTGGTGGTGGTAGCAGAGCCAAATCTTAAGATTTTTGCCTTATTGTGTAACATACTTATTTTCCCTTCAAAAACTTAATTTCTGAATAATACTGTTTTGGTAACACGTGTGGATCACAAGATAAATGGGTGGAGAGACATATCTTTGAGAGACAGGGAGAATGAGCACCTCGGTTGCTGTATTGACTTTGATTATAGCTATTTTGGAAATTAAAAAAAAATTTTTTTATTTTGGAAATTAAAAATATATATGTTTCTGTATTGTATACTTTTAATAATATTTTGCTGATTGCTTTGTAAAAAATGCTGAATATTACCAGCTTGCTTCCCCTCACCTGGAGCCCTGGTGGCACAGTGGTTAAACATTCCCTGCTAACCAAAAGGTCGGCGGATTGAATCCACCAGCTGCTCCTTGCAAACCCTATAGGGCAGTTCTTCTCTGTCCCCTAGGGTCGCTATGAGTCGAAACTGACTTGACCACAAAAGGTTTGGTTTTTTGGTTTTCCCCTCACTCGTAAGTTTTCATGCAGACCTTGTGACTCATTCCTAGGCCATGCGGTCCTTTTGTGTAAAGCTTTGAGAGAACGCTTTGTATTTACCTGGGCGTGTGTGATTGTGATGAAAGTTGACTGCAGAAATTCAAAGCCAAGTCACTTTTGAGTTTGTGAGCCAAATCTCCAGGAAAAGTTTTGGCAACTTTCTTGGAAATGGCATTTTCCCAGATACTTCAACCAAGCATTGGGTTGATTCCAGTTAGTTCGTAGGAAAGGTGAATAACTGAAATAAGCCATCCACCATTTCTTCACCCGTGGTGGTCATTTTGAGAGTTCATCCTGAGGGGTCATCCTGAGGGGTCAGTGGTAGAATTCTCACCTTCTAGGTCGCTATGAGTCGGAATTGACGTGAGGGTGACGGGTACGCAGGAGACCTAGTTCCATTCTCGGCCAGTGCACCTCATGTACATCCATCTGTCATTGGCGGCTTATGTGTTGCTATGATGCTGAACAAGTTTCTGTGTAGCTTCCAGACAAAGATGGACTAGGAAGAAAGGCCTGGCGGTCTACTTCTGAAATCAGCCAATGAAAACCCTACAGATCACAATGGTCCGACCCGCATCCAATCATGGGAACGGTGCAGGACCTAGCAGCATTTTGTCCCATTGTGCGTGGGGTCACCATGAGTCAGGAGCTGACCCCACGGCAGCTAACACCAACAACAGTTGTTATCCCAATCCCTCCCAGTGGGCATTGGCACATAAGTCTTTCTAGGTGGCTTATCGTGCAAACCTTCTGTGGTGTTCAAGAGCAACCCTGTCTATCCCTTCTCCCCAAAAATCTCCATGGACATGGTCTCACCCCTTCAGGACCAAGGAAGAGTGAAGAAAACTAAAGATACAAGGGAAAGATTAGTCCAAAGGTCTAATGGACCACATCTACCACGGCCTCCACCAGTCTGAGTCCAGTACAACTAGATGGTGCCCAGCTACCGCCACTGACTGCTCTGACAGGGATCACAATAGAGGATCCTGGACAGAGGTGGAGAAAAATGTAGAACAAAATTCTAACTCAAATAGAAAGAGCAGACTTGCTGGCCTGACAGAGACTGGAGAAACCCTGAGAGTATGGCCCCCGGACACCCTATCAGCTCAGTAACGAAGTCACTCCTGAGATTCAACCTTCAGCTAAAGATTGGACAGACCCATGAAACAAAACAAGATTAAAGGGGCACACCAGCCCTGGGGTGGGGACTGGAAGGCAGCAGGGAACAGGAAACCTGGTAATAAGGAACCCAGGGTTGAGAAGGAAGAGTGCTGGCATGTCGTGGTGTTGTTAGCCAATGTCATAGAACGATGTGTATACTGTTTAATGAGAAACTAGTTTGTTCTGTAAACCTTCATCTAAGGTACAAGAAAAAAAGTCTTAGTAGACAGGACAGCAATGACAGTGGGCACTGAAGGCCAGCAGAGTGTGGAGACCACAAAGAAGCCAAGACCCTGAGTCTGGACCACCCATTCCTACAGCTCCTGACCTTTCTAGCGCAAGTGGTGAGGGCATGGCCATTTCCATGGTGAAGGGAGTTGAGTCCATGTGAACCAGGCCACCAGTGACACGTAGCTTCCTTATCCAAGTTCAGGCTAAAGGAAATTCCACCCATAGGAGGTGTTCTTATGGCTTTTAAATTGCCCCTTTAAGGTAACTCTTGGGCTGGAGAGGTGAGGAGCATCCTAAAGTGGCCCCTACCTATAACCTGGCTTGGAACAAATTGGGTTGAAGATAGCTTTCTTCTGGAACATAGATGAAGTGTCCAGGCCACCCTGAGACTCCTGAGGGTGGCGATGAGGACTGGACACACACACATTCTCAAGGGTGTCTCCGAGGAGAAAGTTTACTGACTTCCCACACGTGCTACAACCTGGCCTTTGCTCCCATCGCTCACTGTGTATCATAGTGAGTGATGGACACGTCCATAAACAAGCAATGACTTTATTGGCTTACGGAAAAGCCTGATTGCTGACTACGGAATCACAGAAGGCTTCCTGGACTCTATGTGTTCCTCTGCCCACTAAAGCTCTGGGTCCCCTCCCTTCCACCAGGGCAGGTCTGCCTGGTCCCTGGGAGCCAGCTAAGCTGAATCCCTGGGCTTACCACTGGTACAAGTTTAGCTGCAGCCTTGGTTCCCACCTCTCCCAAGGCCGGGATGCTGGCTCATTCTCTGCTGCCCAGTGTCTGAGACCCCATCTTGGTTGGCAGCCTTGTATTCTACCCACTCTGCTTTTGTCTGCAGAGACTGATATCCAGCCCATGGACAGGCAGGGGCACAGCTCACCTGACACTGTCTGCCTGGACTCTGGCTGTCACCTCTTGCCCCCCAGATCTTGCCCTCCCTCGGGCTGCTGGGACAATTCTGTGGCTGTATCAGATCTCTGCTGGCTGCCAGTCCAGTGCCCACCAGTGTGTATCGCCATCGTCTAACGATGGACTCTTCCAGTGCATGTTGCTAGAGCTGCTGTCCACCCCAGATGGTTCTGCTACCAGAGCCTGGCCTCCCCCAACCAGCTGCCTGCCACCACAGGAAACCAGGCTGTCCTCAGGCTGTAGGTCATCAGCTGTACCCCTCCCCCAAGCAGAAATATGTTATAGCCGTCCTGGGAGCCTTGAAGAATGTCCAGGGATGGGGAGCTTACCGCCCTACTGTTGTTGTTGTTGTTAGGTGCCGTTGAGTCAGTTCCGACTCGTAGCAACCCTATGTACAACAGAACAAACACTGCTCAGTCTTGCTCCATCCTCACAACCATTGCTATGCTTAAGTCCATTGGTGCAGCCACTGTCAGTCCATCTCGTTGAGGGTCGTCTTCTTTTTTGCTGATCCTCTGCCAAGCCTAATATCCTTCTCCAGGGACTGATCCCTCCTGATCACATGTCCAAAGTATGTGAGACAAAGTCTTGCCATCCTCGGTTCCAAGAAGCATTCTGGCTGTACTTCTTCCAAGACGGATTTGTTCATTCTTTTGGCAGTCCATGGTATACTCAATATTCTTTGCCAATACCACAATTCAAAGGCGTCGATTCTTCTTTGGTCTTCCTTATTCAGCGTCCAGCTTTCCCATGCATATAAGGCGATTGAAAACACCATGGCTTGGGTCAGGCTCACCTTAGTCTTCAGGGTGACATCTTTGCTTTTTAGCACTTTAAAGAGGTCTTTTGCAGCAGATTTGCCCAGTGCAATGCCTTGTTTGATTTACTGATGTGATTTGCCCACTAGGCAGGGGTTGTGGATTGAATTGTGTGTCATAAATCCTAATCCTATGTTTGTAGGTATAATCCTACTTGGGAATAGTGTTTTCTTTTTTATGTTAATGCAGCCATATCTTAAACCAATCACTTTTGAGATATAAAAAAGATCAGATTGGGCACAAAAGTAAGAAAGCAGAGATGGAGAAAGATTGATGCCATGCGGAACACATCAAGGGACCGAGGAAAAGAAGCTCAAAGAGACATAGATTTCCCTCCAGAGTGGACAGAGAGACACTTCTAGAGCCAGTGTCCTGAATTCAGACTTCTAGCCTCCTAAACTGTGAAATAATAAATTTCTGTTCATTAAAGCCACCCACTTGTGGTATTTCTGCTACAGTAGCATTAAGTAACTAAGACAGCGGGCCATCCTATGGCCTATAGCTCTACTTGTACAGGTGCCTTTGATTTTACTCAGTCTTCATTATGTTCCACCCATTTGTCCTTGTTTGATGGTGGAGAAAATCTTGTTTCCTTTCCTTCTGTTCTCTAGACATCTGAAAGGCAGCATTGTGTTTCCTTTCAGCCTCCTCCAAACTGAACAACAGCTCTTTGCTCAGAGATCACGCGTGTGTCATGGTTTCTAGAACATTCTCTGGTTTGCCAATTTTCTTCTTCAGATATGACACTTGGAAGTGGGTGAAGTAGCCCAGCTATGTCCTGACACACAAAACAGTGGACGGTCGTTGCCTTTAAACCTGAGATACTGCAATACCTCAGGGTATGATCGCTCAGGGTTCATCCAACAGAACTTCTGAAATATCATGTCCCATTCACGGTCCCGCAGGCTCAGGCGTAGATCTGGAGGGCAGAGACTCCTACTGTGCACTGACCACACAGTGTGCTGGCCGCAGTATAAAGCTGCACAGAGGTGGGGCACCAGCTGTGCTGGGGGAGCCAGGAAGGAGGAAGGAGTAGGAGGTCGCCAGGGGTCTGGAGGGAAGGGCAGGCCAGGCAGAGGGACTACAAAGGTGTGTCAAAGGGGAAACCAGCATCTCTGAGAATTCAGAACAAAAAGCCTCATGCGTGGAGTAAACGGAGGGGCTACAGGACAGAGGGGAGTACTAAGCCCACTGTGTCTGATCGTGTTCTGTGGCTGGTTCATCCAGCTTCCAGAAGTCATTCAGCCCCAGAGACTGTAATGGCAGTGCTCTCTCAGGCATTTCGTGAGAGGAAGCCATCCCTGACTAATGTCCCAGTGCTCTTGGGGACTGTACAGTTTGGAAAAGCGAAAAAATATATATGTTGATGTTTGCAGTGAAATGCATTACTTTCGTATGTGGCCTTTCTAGCTGTGGTCTTGTAACTCCCACCCAGGTGATTGTGTGATATAGTAATTGTGGCCTACCAAAGGGATTGGTCAGTTTTGCCTTCAAAGAAAGCCAATTCCAGAGAAAAGAGGAGAGCCCAGCACCACCAAGGAAGGAGAAACCAGCAGGAGACCCAGCAGCAGGAGACGACTCGGTGGGCTTCCTGGCCACGGAGCGAGAAAGCTGAGTGCCTTTGGTGCCCTGGTGCCTAGGGCCAGAGAGAAGCGTGCCTGTGAGCATGGCTGGGCAGATACTGTCCTGATGGAAGAACTGTCTCCTGAGTGTTCCTGAGCCTGAATTGTAACTGTTACTTCCCTGATAAACCCCATAATCATGAGTATAGTCTGTGAGTTCTGTGTGGCCATTGCAGTGAAGTATCGAACCCAGCAGAGAGGCAGAGAGTGCAGTGGGTGGGACAGTTGGTGTCAGAATTGGTAAAGAGAGGAGGCATGTCTGACATCCACCTCATGGGAGTCAGCTTTGGGCTGTTGATCTTGATTCTCTTTCCCCCTTGTGAAATTAGAGGAGGTCAGACACTGCCCCCATGTCATTTTTACAATGTTGAAGTAGCATTTAAAACAATCACAATCCCAAGCGGAACCAGAGGTGTCTTGTGAGGGAACCGGACTAACTAAGCTGGTGAGCTGCCCTTCCAACACCAGCATTTAAAAACACCAGTTCCTGTGGAGTCAACTCTGACTGATAGCAACCCTGTGTGTGTCAGAGTAGAACTGTGCTCCACAGGGTTTTCAATAACTGACTATTGAAAAAGTAGATCGCCAGTCCTTTCTTCCTAGTCTGTCTTAGTCTGGAAGCTCTGCTGAAATCTGTTCAGCATCAT
The DNA here is from genome assembly GCF_030014295.1 of Loxodonta africana. Classification (NCBI taxonomy): domain Eukaryota; kingdom Metazoa; phylum Chordata; class Mammalia; order Proboscidea; family Elephantidae; genus Loxodonta; species Loxodonta africana. Next base: position 222,015,789 of record NC_087343.1, read on the forward strand.
AGCAGCATGCAAGCCTCCATTGACAGACAGTTGGTAGCTGCACATGAAGTGCATTGGCTGGGAATTGAACCCAGATCTCCTGCATGAAAGGTGAGAGTTCTACCAGTGAACCACCGATGCCTCCCAACCCATTGCTGTCAAGTCGGCTCTGACTCATGGCAACCATTGCCAGACTGGCAGGGGCTTGGGTTTCATCCCCCACCGGGGACTGGAATGGAGCTGTGTGCTGGGAAGGCGGGGCTGTCCCTCCAAGTAAAGGGCTGCAAACCTAGGAAAGAGGGGCTGGGAGAAATGTCTGCTGGCCCAAGACACGGGGGAGCTCGTCTCTGCTCAGGGTAGAGGGAAAGCTCCCTGCAATAAGTCCAAACCCTGCGTGGGGACCACACCTGGGTGTGGGTCCAGATACTCACAAGCAGCCAAAGAAGGGTTGGCAGGTAGTGACTGAGTTGTCCTTGGTGGCTGGTGAGGGTGGAGGCGATGGGGATGCCTCCCTTCCTTCCTCCCTCTCTGCCACCCTCCCTCTCTCTACCTCCCTTCCTTCCCCTGCTTCTTTCCTTCGCATCTGAGTGTGGAATCATGGAAACTTCCAGAGACCTAGCAGCTAGCCCTATCCACTGAGGTTGGTAAGACATGGAGAAGGAGCAGGTCTGGGGATGTGATGGTTAAGATTGTGTGTCAGCCTGGCTGGGCCGTGATTCTCAGTGTTTTGGCAGCCTTATAACGTTGTGATCACTTCCCTGCTGAGATTTGATATGTGATCACCCCCATGATGGGATCTGCTGTGAGTGGCCGATCAGTCGAAAGGGAGTTTCCCTGGGCGTGTGGCCTGCATCGAATATAAGCAGACATTCTGGCAAGGCATGGGGGCTTTTTGTTCACGCAGGGTCCTGCAGCTGACTCCTGTTCATCTGGCCTCCATTTCTTGGGACTTGAGCTAGCAGCTTACCTGTGATCTTGGCTGCTGATCTTGGGATTCATTGATCTTTGCAGCCTGTGAGCAAGAGCCCTGCTCTCTGACCTGCCGGTCTTGGGTTCACCAGCCCCTGTGGCTACATGAATCAGGAGAAGTGTCTGTCCTGACCCTTGGACTTGGGATATTCTAGCCTCTACAACCTTGATATAAACCTCTCTGTGTATATATATTTATACACTTTGCAAGTTTTGCTTCTCTAGAGAATCCAGCCTAAGACAGCAGGGATCAGGGAAATCAAGAGTCTATTTTTAGACCTGTGAAGTTTAAGGCTTTGTGAGTCATCCAGGCATTGACATCAGATAGGCAATTGGACACCTGAGTCAGGAACCCAGAGGTCTGAGTGAGCTAATCCTGGGCTTCTGAGAAGATGCTGGAGCTGAGCTCTGGGCGAGAGTGCCTCCAGAGTAGGCTGGGGCCTCCAGCACATGTTGCCAGGGAGAATGAGGGCAGGGGCCTACGCCTGGCACCAGGGAGATCTTTGGAGACCTTGACCCACCCAGCAGACCCGGAGCCACGGGGTGGAGGCAAATGGGGAAGGTAAGACCTGGAGGCTACGGAAGATAGACCTGAGGCTGCTGGAGTGGGGTGGGATGGGACAGGAGGCTTATTTTCCTTTCCTTCCTTCCCTTCCTTCCATCCATCCCTCTCCTCTTTCTTCCTTCCCTCCTTTCCTTTCTTTTTTCTCAGGACTAGAGCTATCAGAGAGCTGCTGCTGATGGACAAGTTCACATCAACCACTTGTGCAAGGCGTGGGTGGTCCTTCTGTGTTTTTTTCAGATTTGGTTAGTGAACAGCTGAATGAGCTCTGCTCTGGGAGATATTTAAGGGGTAAGATCAAAGCCACCTGGCCATGGGTTGCCGTGAAGGACAGGGAGCTGTTATTAGACTTCTAGTAACCTAGGAGTTAGTGAGTGCCCTTTCCTTACAAATTGTAAAACCTTTTGGCCTCTGGGAGAGCTGAGATATTGGGGCAAATGTACCAGAAAGATGTTCCTAGGGACTTTCTGCAGTTGGGAACCCAGGGTATCCCATGGGCTCATCAGTGATTCTAAAGGTGGGTTGGGGGAATTGCTGCCAGTGCACCCAAGAATCCACCACATGTTCCCTGGCGCCATGTACTATTCTCAGCACAGGTTGTGTAGCAGTGAGCAGCCAGCAAGTCCCCTGCCCACCAGAGGGTACAGTCTGGTTCCAAGCATGTATTAAAATAAGATGTGTCTCAAAACAAGAATGAATGAGTGGCTTTTGAATTTTAGGTCTGTGATTGTGTTGGGTATGTTGGTTCACCAGGCTCTGGAAGAATCATTACTTTATCATTTAAGGAAGCCCTAAGCCCAAACCAACAGCAATTGTAAAAACTTGCCGTTCAGTACATTCTGTCTCCTTTGTATTCTCTGCTGCTGTCTGCTTCACATGCCTACCCATGCAAAACCAGCTACTTCATCATGGTTCCCTTAAGGAGCTTATGCCCTTACATTTGGTCTTCTTTATTCACTGTCCAGCTTCATCATACGCATGAGGCTATTGAAAAGACCATGGCTTAGGTCAGGTGCACCTTAGTCATAAGAGTGACGTCTTTGCTTTTTAGAGCTTCAAAGAGGTCTTACGCAGCAGATTTGCCCAATACAGTGTGTTGTTTGATTTCCTGAATGCTGCTTCCATGGGCACTGATGGTTGATCCAAGTAGAATGAATTCCTGGACAACTTCAGTTTCTCCACCGTTCGTCTTGATGTTTATCGATCCAGTTGTGAGGATTTTTGTTTTCTTTATGTTGAGGTGTAATCCGTACTGAAGGCTGTAGGCTTTGAGTTTCCTCAGTAAGTGCTTCAGGTCCTCTTCACTTTCAGCAAGCAAGGTTGTGTCATCTGCATAACACAAGTTGTTAATGAGTCTTCCTCCAATCCTGATGCCACGTACTTTTTTTTTTATATAGTCTGGCTTCTCTGCCCTTGCATTCTCCTCCCCTCCCCAGGACAGTCCATCAGCAGGAGTACCAGTTCCTTAGAGCAATCCTGCTGACATGGGAACATGGGATGAGGGTCAGGATGAAAGGCCAGGGCATGGGTTAGGAGCATCGTGGGGTGGGGATTGCCCTATTTGTCCCCGGCAAAGCCACAGTCAAGGTCTTGCTGTTTGTCCCCAGGCACCTTTAAGGCACTCTTCCTCTTCTTCGCCTCCCTGTGTGCCTGGTATTCCGGGTACCTGCTTGCCGAGCTGATCCCAGAGGTGCCACTGTCAAGTGCTGTCTATAGCATTCGGAGCATCGGTGAGAAGCCTGTCATCAAAGGTACGTCCTGCGTGCTGATCCAAAGGACAGCTTTGCCATGTCCCTGAAGCAGTAGGAGCAGGGGTCTCTGGCCTCAGCTCTACCCTGATGGGCTGTTTGATGTTGATGATGATGACAATGAGGAGGAGGGAGAGGAAGAGGGTGTAAGTACTGTACAGATGCTCACTTAGTCCCCATACCATCCTTAGGTGGGTACCACTAACCATCCCATGTTAGGGAGGAAGATGCAGGCCTGAGGTTGCTCACCCATGCCCCAGTCCTTAAGTCACCCAGTCCTCCAGGTCTTAGCTGCCTCACCTGGGACATAATTCAGGGGGACCCAGATGCTAAAGTCCAGAAATATTTTAAAGTATCTAAAGTTTCTAGGTGGAAACCCTGGTGGTGTAGTGGTTAAGTGCTGTGGCGGCCAACCAAAAGGTCAGCAATTTGAATCTACTGGGCGCTCCTTGGAAACTCTATGGGGGCAGTTCTACTCTGTCCTGTAGGGTCGCTATGAGTTGGAATCAACTCAATGGCAAGAGGATTTAAAGTTTCTAGACTCAAACTGATGTGTCTGTCAGTTCGTTGTACTGTGGGGGCTTGCATGTTGCTGTGATGCTAGAAGCTATGCCATCGGTATTCAAATACCAGCAGGGTCACCATGGCAGACAGGTTTCAGCTGAGCTTCCAGACTAAGAGGGACTAGGAAGAAGGTCCTGGTGGTCTGCTTCTGAAAAGAATTAGCCAGTGAAAACCTTATGAATACCAGTGGAACGCTGTCTGATATAGTGCCAGAAGATGAGCCCCTCAGGTCGGAAGGCACTCAAAAGACGACTGGGGAAGAGCTGCCTCCTCACACTAGAGTTGACTTTAATGACATGGATGGAGTCAAACTTCCAGGACCTTCATTTGCTGATGTGGCACGACTCAAAATGAGAAGAAACAGCTACAAACATCCATTAATAATCGGAACGTGGGATGTACGAAGTATGAATCTAGGAAAACTGAAAATCGTCAAAAATGAAATGAAACGCATAAACATCTATATCCTAGGGATTAGTGAGCTGAAATGGACTGGTATTGGCCATTTTGAATCGGGCAATCATATGGTTTACTATGCTGGGAATGACAATTTGAAGAGGAATGGTGTTGTATTCATCGACAAAAAGAACATTTAAAGATCTATCCTGAAGTCCAACACCGCCAGTGATAGGATAATATCCATTTGCCTACAAGGAAGACCAGTTAATATGGCTATTATTCAAATTTATGCACCAACCACTAGGGCCAAAGATGAAGAAATAGAAGATTTTTACCAACTTCTGCAGTCTCAAATGACCAAATATGCAATCAGGATGCATTGATAATTACCACTGTTTGGAATATGAAAGTTGGAAGCAAAGAAGAAGGAACAGTAGTTAGAAAATATAGCTTTGGTTATAAAAATGATGCTGAAAATCACATGATAGAACTTTGCAAGACCAATGACTTCTTCATTGCAAATACCTTTTTTCACCAAGATGAATGGTGACTATACACATGGACCTCACCAGATGGAATACACAGGAATAAAATTGACTGTATCTGTGGAAAGAGACAATAGAAAAGCTCAATATCATCAGTCAGAATAAGGCCAGGGGCCACCTGTGGAACAGACCATCAATTCTTCATATGCAAGTTCAAGTTGAAACTGAGAGAAAATTAGAACAAGTCCACAAGAGCCAAAGTACTACCTGAGTATATCCCATCTGAATTTAGAGACCATCTCAAGAATAGATTTGATGTGTTGAACACTAATGACCAAAGACCAGACAAGTTGTGGAATGACATCAAGGACATCATACCTGAAGAAAACAAGAGGTCACTAAAAAGACAGGAAAGAAAGAAAGACCAAAATGGATGTCAGAAGAGACTCTGAAACTTACTCTTGAACATCGAGAAGCTAAAGTGAAAAGAAGACATGATGAAGTAAAAGAACTGAACCCAAGATTTCAAAGGGCAGCTCGAGAAGACCAAGTATTATAATGACATGTGCAAAGAGCTGGAGATAGAAAACCAAATGGGAAGAACATGCTCAGCATTTCTCAAGCTGAAAGAACTGAAGAAAAAATTCAAGCCTAGAGTTGCAACACTGAAGGATTCTACAGGGAAAATATTAAATGACGCAGGAAGCATTAAAAGAAGATGGAAGAAACACACAGAAAGAATTGGTCAATGTTCAGCCATTTCAGGAGGTTGCGTATGATCAGGAACCAATGATACTGAAAGAAGAGATCCAAGCTACACTGAAGGCATTGGCTAAAAACAGGGCTCCAGGAATTGACAGAATACCAATAGAGATGTTTCAATAAACGGATGCAGCACTGGAGGTGCTCACTCGTCTATGCCAAGAAATTTGGAAGACAGCTACCTGGCCAACCGATTGGAAGAGATCCATTTTTATGCCTATTCCCAAGAAAGGTGATCCCACCAAATGTGGAAATTATCAAACAATATCATCAATATCACACACAAGTAAAATTTTGCTGAAGATCATTCAACAGTGGCTGCAGCAGTATATCGAGAGGGAACTGCCAGAAATGCAAGCCAGATTCAGAAGAGGATATGGAACAAGGGGTATCATTGCTGGTGTCAGATGGATCCTGGCTGAAAGCAGAGAATACCAGAAGGATGTTTACCTGTGTTCTATTGACTATGCCAAGGCATTCAACTGTGTGGATCATAACCAATTATGGATAACATTGCAAAGTGTGGGAATTCCAGAGCACTTAGTTGTGCTCATGAGGAACCTGTACATAGATCAAGAGGCAGTCATTCAAACAGAACAAGGGGATACTGCGTGTTTTCAAGTGAGAAAAGGTGTGTGTCAGGGTTGCATCCCTTCATCATACTTTTTCAGTCTGTATGCCGAGCAGATAATCCAAGAAGCTGGACTATATGAAGAAGAACGGGGCAGCAGAATTGGAGGAGGACTCATTAATAACCTGTGTTATACAGATGACACAATCTTGCTTGCTGGAAGTGAGGAGGACTTGAAGCACTTTTTAATGAAGATCAAAGACCACAGCCTTCAGTATGGATTATACCTCAACATAAAGAAAACAAAAATCTTCACAACTGGTCCAGTAAGGAACATCATGATAAACGGAGAAAAGATTGAAGTTGTCAAGGATTTTGTTTTACTTGGATTCACAATTCACACCCATGGAGACAGCAGTCAAGAAATCAAAAGATGCATTGCATTGGGCAAATCTGCTGCAAAAGACCTGTTTAAAGTGTTAAAAAGCAAAGATGTGACCTTGAAGACTAAGGTGCCCCTGACCCAAGCCATGGTGTCTTCAGTCGCCTCATATGTGTGTGAAAGCTGGACAGTGAAAAAGGAAGACCAAAGAAGAATTGACACCTTTGAATTACGGCGTAGCCAAAGAATATTAAATATACCATGGACTGCCAAAAGAACGAACAAATCCATCTTGGAAGAAGTACAGCCACAATGCTCCTTAGAAGCCAGGATAGCAAGACTTTGTCTCACATACTTTGACATGTTCTCAGGAGGGATCAGTCCCTGGAGAAGGACTTCATGCTTGGTAAAGAAGAGGGTCAGCAAAAAAGAGGAAGACCCTCAACCAGATGAATTGACACAATGGCTGCAACAATGGGGTCAAGCATAACAACAATTGTGAGGAAGGCACAGTGTTTTGTTCTGTTGTGCATAGGGTGGCTATGAGTTGGAACCAAATCAACAGCACCTAACAACAACAACAAAGTTTTTAAACCCATATTTACTAGGTACTGTATTTGGAAGCGGGGTACCTTGGTGATACAAATGGTCAACGCACTTGGCTGCTTACCAAAAAGTTGGAGGTTTGAGTTCACCCAGAGGTGCCTCAAAAGAAGAGTCTAGTGATCTACTTCCAAAAAATCTGCCACCAGAAGCCCTATGAAGTACAGGTCTATTCTGACAAACATGGGGTTGCCACGAGTTTTTTGGGTTTTCTTTTCCATGATTTGGAAGCGACTCGATAGCAACTGGTTAACTGGTCTTTAGAAGCAAAAGCGAGCAATTTAGTAAGCTTGAAAGAGACATCAGATGCTAAGAAGACATTTTGTATTGGGAGACAGAACTGCTTAGGTGAAATTTATTCGTAAAACATCAACTTAGAAAAAGGTACACTGTCTGTATGGTGACTATTGTTATGTTGCTAGCTGCAGTTGAGTCCACTCTGACTCATGGCAACCTTGTAAAAGAATGAAACATTGCCCAGTCCTGCACCGTCTTCATGATCGTTGGTATGTTTGAGTCCGGTCTGATAATATTCTCTTCCAATTCGTAGGGTTTTCACTGGCTATTTTCAGAAGTAGATTACCAAGCCTTTTTCTAGCGTGTCTTAGTCTGGAAGCTCTGCTGAAAACCGTCCACCATGGGTGACCCTGCTTGTATTTGAAATACCAGTGGCATAGCTTCCTGCATCACAGCAACACACAAGCCACCATAGTACGACAGGCTGACAGACAGTGGTGGGTATGGCCAGGGCCAAAAACCAAAACCAAACCCATTGCCTTTGAGTCGATTCTGACTCATAGTGACCCTATAGGACAGAGTACAAATGCCCTATAGAGTTTCCAAGGAGCACCTGGTAGATTCAAACTGCTGACCTCGAGGTTAGCAGCTGTAGCACTTAACCACTACACCACCAGGGTTTCCAGGGCCAGATTACTCAATAAGCAAGGCACACACGGGCTTACCTGCATGTACTTACTAATCTGTAGTGAACAACTTCACATGTTTTCATCACATCATACATATTACCAGTACTAGGTGCTGAGAGAAATAAGCCACAGAGAGTTATTTCCTGCGTATAATAATGAGAAAGTTTAGAAACTAACAGCACAACACTGCTGCTAAAAATAGACTGAGACGCAGAATCTGGGATCACTCGGATGAATTTTCAGTCACCGGAAATGACTCGCTGAATTCCTTCTCTGTAGACAAGACCCCTGTGTTCCTGGAGCTTGTTTGGTTGGGAGGTGACTTAGGTGTTCATCAATGAGAACATGGCCAGGTACCTGTGGACGAGAGTAGTTAACAGATGCTGCAGGGAGGTGCTTTATGCCAGGCCTGAAGAGTGGATGTGATAGGATGGATAAGACAAGTCAGAAGGAAAAACAACAGTCCTAGGAGGAGGTGTGCGGGGATTTGAATGACGTGTGTTAATCAACGCTTCTCAAGGCTTCTTGAAAGAACGTCATAGGGCAACGAAGGGTGACCCGTTAATGTCTTTGCCTTTAGATGTTGGATGTTTGTACTTAAAACAGCTTTAGAGACATATTGGGGCTGGACTTGGTCCACAAATAAGAAAAGTCCTTTGGGTGGGGACTGACCAGGATGGACAGACCCATGACATAATATCAGCCCTACCACAAAGGAGTGGAGTTAGGGGCTGGAGACTGAGTTGGACCTTCAATCCGTCATGCCTACGTAATGAAGCCCTAATAAAAACTCTGGACACGGAAGTTCAGTGAGCTTCCTGGTTGGTGATAGACATCATGTGTGGGAGAGTGATGCATCCCTTTGGACATGGAGGCTTTGTATCGGGAACCTGCCCAGACTGTGCCTTATGCATCTCTTCATTTGTATCCTTTTTGCTATAATAAAGCTGTAATCTTAAGGGGGGAAAAAAAAGAAGGAAGGAGGGAGAGAAGAGGGCGGATGGACAGGCAGGCAGGCAGGCAGGCGGGCGGGCCCTGCTGTTCATGAGCTACCCAGCCAGGCCAGGACTAGGTTGCAGCAAGTGAACAGGGCTGTGCCAGTGCGGAATCAGATCTTGTCTTCATTTAAAATTTTGCTAGTTTGTCCATCAGGAAGTTTCTTGAATTTTTTCTTTTTTAAATATTGTGTTAAACTGTTGTTTATCTTGATTCCTGAGCTTTTTGGTGCCCTTTAAATTTTACACCAGAGACAAGTGCCTTACTCACCTCACCCTCCTCCCAGCCTGCTTCAGCCCTTCTCTCTCACACACACTGTCAGTCTGTGCAAATGTGAAGGGGCCAGAAACATCTGGATGCAAAAACAACCTTACATTGGAAAAGGTGCTCTGTTATGGCGGAGAAGGGAGGGAGAAGTGGGGGGAAGGAGGAGCAAGCACGCTATTCTGGGATTATGCCCCAATGAGGCCATTTATAGATGTCATTCCTGGCCCCCTTAGATGGATGTGCGTCCATAGAAAGTGACAAGGTAGGTCAAACCAATTCCAGGACTGCTGGGTAAACACACGCCATGGGATGGGACGGGACGGGACGGGACGGGACGGGACGGGACGGGACGGGACGGGACGGGACGGGATGGGATGGGTACTAAAGGGATCCTGTTGGATCAGTGTCAGCTGCTCAGCTTTGACATCATTGGAAGCTGCCTTTAATGAGAGTTAATATATTAATCCAAGCAAAATTGTCAGAGGGAGTTACCAAATGAGGTTGTGGCTGAAACAAACATTTAGCAGAATAAGAGAAAACTAAAGGGTGATGTTATATGGTTTTCAAATATTCAAATGGCTGTCATAGAAGAAATAAACGAGCCGTGTTTTCTTTCTGATTCTACAAAGAAAGAGCCGAGCCCACTAGTTTCAGCAGCTAGCCAGGGGACAGACTGGGGTCTGGAATTGCTAGTAACTAGGAATCCCTGGAAACTCTGGTGGTGTGGGGGTTAAGAGCTATAGCTGTTAACCAAAAAGTTGGCAATTTGAATCCACCAGGCTCTCCTTGGAAACCCTATGGGGCAGTTCTACTCTGTCCTTTGGGGTCACTCATGAGTCAGAATTGACTCGACAGCAATGGGTTTTTAGGAATCCCTAGAGAGTTGGTTTATGTGGATTATGGTGTTGATGAGAATATTGACTATACCATGGGCTGCAGAAGAATGAACAAATCAGTCTTGGAGGAAGTGCAGACAGAATGCTCCTTAGAAGCAAGGATGGTGAGAATTTGTCTTGCTTACTTTGGTCACATCCTCAGGAAAGACCGATCACTAGAAGGAGCATCACGTGTGGTAAAGTAGAAGGTCAGCAAAAATGAGGGAAATCCTGAATGAGATGGATTGACACAAGAGCTGAAACAATGGCTCAAACATGCCAACAATCGTGAAGATGGCACAGGACCTGGCAACATTTCATTTTGTTATACATCAGGTCACCACGAGTTGGAACGGACTCTGGCAACTAATAAAAACAACAACAGGAGTCCCTCGGTGGTGCAAACAGTTCATGAGCTGGGCTGCTAACCCAAAGGTTGTAGGTTCTAGTCCACCCAGAGGTGACTCAGAAGAAAGGCCTGGCAATCTACTTTTGAAAGATCAGCCATTGAAAACCTTGTGGAGCACAGCTCTACCCTGACACACATAGGGTCGCCGTGAGTCGGGGTCAACTTGATGGTAACTGGTTTAATCTCAGGGCAAACACTTTTTTCGTCGTGTTTTTTGGGACAAGTGACTCAGAGCTGGTTTCTCTGTTAAATGGGGACAATACCACCTCCTTGATTGTGGAAACAAGTATTTCCGATCTGCTCATATTCAGTCCCGGAACGAGGGTAAACAGTTTTATCCAACGTTTGTTGTTGGGTGCCGTCAAGTCTATTCTGACTCGTAGTGACTCCATGTGACAGAGTAACACTGCCCCACAGGGTTTTCTAGGCTGTAATCTTTACAGGAACAGGTCACCAGGTCATTTCCCCCGAGGTGTCACGGGGTCGGTTTGAACCACCAACATTTCAGTTAGTAGCCAAGCTCTTAGCCATTGCGCCACCAGGGCTATAACCCTAAGACTGCTTAAATGTGCTTATTGGTTTTCATATCTACAGTTATCTTCTTATCTATTGGTTATCTTTTCTCCCCCTTGTAGGATCCACAGATTCTAAAAGCACCTTTTTTCCCCCATTTTTGGCATGTTTTATATCCTAATGATTGGTTTCACTCATTCCCTCAACTCAGTTTACCTTTGATATTTTTCAGGAACCTGTATTAGCGTAGGAGCCCTGGTGGTGCAATGGTTAAGAGCTGTGGCTGCTAACCAAAAGGTTGGCAGTTCGAATCTACCAGCCACTCTTTGGAAGCACTATGGGGCAGTTCTACTCTGTCCTATAGGATTGCTATGAGTCGGAATCGACTCGATGGCAAAGGGTTTGACTTGTTTCTATTAGCATTGGGGTCCCAGAGTGGTGCAAATGGTTAATGTGCTCAGCTGCTGACTGAAAGGTTGGTGGTTCAAGTCCACCCAGAGGCACCTCAGAAGAAAGAGCTGGTGATCTGCTTCCAAAGCCTCCGCCCCTGAGAACGCTGTGGAGCACAGTTCTACTCTGACGCGCATGGAGTCGGCAGGACTCAGAGGGGCTCGGCGGCAGCTGGTGTGTGGTTTAGGGTTTCTGAGAGCAGAACCGGCTGACTAGGGGCTTCAAGCTGTGCCTCACTGCTTCCCGTTGCCTTGTCCCAGACTGTAAAGAAGGAATTCCTGACCTGTAGGGAGTGATCACTGAGGTCCTTTTCAATACCAGGTTTCATTCTTTTTTCCCAGATTTTTAAAAAAGAAAACAAACCAAACCCCTTGCTGTTGAGTGGATTCCAACCCCCAGCGACCCTATAGGACAGAGTAGAACTGCCCCACAGTGTTTCCAAGGAGCACCTGGTAGGTTCAAACTGCCAATCTTTTGGTTAGCAGCTGAACTCTAAACCACCAGGGTTTCCATTTCCCAGAATAGGTTCTTTAATTATGTCTAGAGCTGCATTGTAGCCACAACACATTGGTAACCAGGAGTCCCTAAAGACACACAGCAGGAAGCACACATAGAGATTTGCAGGCAAATCAAAGGTGTCTAATTTGAATCATATTCTAAAATAGGCAGGAGTGCTGACTGACAAATTCTGTACTCTAACAATTTGTGTGTTTTACAGAATGATAAATATTTTTTTATGGTGTGAAGCAGTTCCCCACGCTCCGACCTCTCTCTGTGCTTCTCTGTTCCTCATAGGAATGGTGAAGATTGAATCTCGCATTGGATGCTTCTGCTTTGTGAAAGGTCGAAGGCTTGAGCCCACCAGCTGCTTCACAGGAGAAAGATGTGGCAGTCTGCTTCTGTACAGATTAAACCAAAACCAAACTCATTGCGACTCATAGCGACCCTATAGGACAGAGTAGAACTTCCCTATAGGATTTCCAAGGCTGTAAATCTTTACGGAAGAAGATTGCCACATCTTTCTCCTGTGGAGGGGCTGGTGGGTTTGAACCACCGACCTTTCGGTTAGCGGCCAAGTGTTTTAACCACTGCACCACCAGGGTTCCTGCCATAAAGACTATAGTCTTGGAAACCCTACGGGGCAGTTGTACTCTGTCCCGTAGGGTCGCTATGAGTCAGGATGGACTCGATGGCAGTGGGTTTGGTTTGTGGTTTGTGCTCACCTGGAAAGGAAGAGAAGCTCTGGGCTGCTCTTCCCTTGCCTCAAAGCTGCAGGGCCTGGCTCCTTCTCCTCCCCCAGGCCCTGCTCCTCAGCTCTCTTCTCCCCTCCACCTGACTTCTCTCTCTTCCTTCCCCTTCCCACTCCCCTTTGAGCCTCTGTTACCAATGATCACTCTCTTTTTCTTGTTGATTTACAGGGAATTTCTTATCCATACCAGCACCACTTGCTCTGGAGTTGTCCCCGACCCATGGCGACCCCATGTGTGTCACTGTAGAACTGTGCTCCGTAGGGCTTTCAGCAGCTCGCTTTTGGGAAGCAGCTCGTCAGGCCTTTCTTCCAAGGTGCCTCTGGGTGGACTGAACCACCGACCTTTCAGTGAGCAGCTGAGTGAATTAACCTTTGGCACCATCCAGGTGCATCTTGGCTATTAAATGCCTGTGTCCTATTTAGGGCTTATCACTGATTGCAGTGATTTTTTTTTTTTCTTTTTTCACTTCTTTACTTTCTGACTCTTCTGTTCCCATGTAAGCTATTCTATTCACTGTGGTACCTGTAGAATCTAGGATTCTACAAATATTTTTTGAATGAGTAAAAGAATGTATCTTTTTTGGAAGGCCACATGTACCCCTCTCCCTTCCCCCAGTGCTAACAACACAGATAGAAAGGTAAGTTTCAGGTGCAAGTAAGTAGAGAGAACCCTGCTGAATTTGTCTGCCATACACTTCAGATATAAAGTTGCTGAAATGCTTTGCTTAGGAAGCCTGTAAGGCAGAACTAAACCAAATTAATCAACTGCATTGGTACTGCTAAGGCTCTTGGCCAAGACAGAATAAACGGACAACTGTTACACACCCGTTGTTGACAGCTTACTGAAGGGTAAGTTGGGAAAACGAACTCTGAGGAAACTCGCTGCCAGTATCTCTGAGGTCTTCCTCCTCTGTGCAGGAAGGAACATTGTAGATGATTTAAGGTTCGACTGAGTCACTGCTTCTGCAGCTCGACAGGTGAGCACCGACAACCTGTTGCCGGCGACGTTCACAGCCCTCAAAGGCACCTAATAAATAATTATCATTGTTTGCTAGCACTGCCACAGAAATCCCACAAGTGGGTGGTTTTAAAGAAATGTATTTTCTCAAAGCGTAGGGCATTATAGCAAAACCAACCAACCAACTAACCCAAACCCGTTGCTGTGGAGTTGATTCCTACTCAGCAACTGTATAGGACAGGGTAGAACTGCCCCATAGGGTTTCCAAGGAGCAAGTGGGGGATTTGAACCTCTGATCTTTTGGTTAGCAGCCAAGTTTTTAACCACTGCACCACCAGGGCTCCAGGGAGGGTGTTAGAAGCCCAAATTCAGGGCACCCGCTCTAGGGGAATGCTCTCTGTCTTCTCTGGGGGCGGATCTCTTTCAAGTTTCGGCAGCCCAGGGGTTCTTGATTTCCTGGTGATCTCTACATGGTGTGTGTTTTCCCTTCCATTTGTGCTTGCTTCTCTGTGCCTAATCTGGTCTTTTATATCTCGAAAGTGGTTCAGTTTAAAACATACCCTACACTGACATGACCTCATTAACATAAGAGAGAGAAGCCTATTTCCAAATGGGATTACAAACACAGGTATGGGGATGAGGATTCTAACACAGATTTTGGGGGCAACACGGTTCAATTCCTAACAGTCCGCACACTGAATGCCTTCTCAGGATGCTTCCTGCTCTTTTATTTCTCTGGACTGGCCTTTAACCTTATATAGAACCACAGGGTTGTTTGAAATGGCTGAAGCGCCACCAGCATGCAAATATATACACGTCAGTTTTGTTTGCCTTGCCTGCGCTGACAAGGTCATGTTTCTTAAGGTTTCTTGGGGTTTTGAATGAGTCTCCAAAACCGTCTTGTAATCAACCTCCTCACTGAAAGGAATGAACAAGATCATGTTTCCAAATCAGGAAGTATTTCATAGAGACAGATTCCTGGATCCTGCTCCAGAAAATTCCAGAATCTCTGGAGCTTAGAGAAGAGCCCCAGTGGTGCGGTGGCTAAGCGCATGGCTGCTAACCCAAAACTCAGCCGTTCGAACCCACCAACCTCTCCGTGGGAGAAGGATGTGGCAGGCTGCTTCCATAAATATTACAACCTTGGAAACATGTATGGGGCACTCCTACTGCGTCCTATAGGGTCACTATGAGTCTGAGTCAATTCAGCGGCAGCCGATTTTTTTGGTTTATAGAGCTCGGTTGGACCCCAAGAACCTGTATTTGTTTCAAATTATCTAGTTTAAACTTGGCTTGAGGCACAGACAAATTTGATAGTCCTGGAACTAAAGTTTCTCTAAAGTTTCTTTTAAATCTAAGATTCTTTGTGGATCACATGTAAATTTTGCAGGCAGTTCTTCTGCGTTCTTTCAAGTCGGGGCCTCAGGTTTGTGCTCTGGTAGTTACAACACATCACGTAAGTGCTACTGTGGAAGATTGGAGACCATGCTGATCTGCCGGCTTAGTGATCAGGTTCTTGTTAGTATCGCTGGTTCCCAGCCCTCCACCCTCCATCTGGAACCTGCTGTCCCTCCTCGCGGATCGGGCAGGGCCGTGCAGGGCCTGGGTCAGTGTGACATCATTACCTGGGGCTCCTGAGGTTGGCAGTGTCTTAGCCAAAGACAGACTTGGAATGAGGATGTGAGGGAGGGAGGGAAGTCATGCCTCTCCAAGCTGCCAGTTCAACCTCATACGTATTGTTCTTGCGTATTTTTTAGTTCAACACATCTGAAAAAAAATTACACCGACTCCATTTACCCTTCTTTTTTTTTTTTCAGTCAAAACTGTTATTTTATACATTTATAGGCATAGCCCTTACTACTAACTGCTACCCACTGCAGTGGAGTTGATTCCAACTCATGGCGACGCCATGCGTATCAGTGTAGAACTGTGCTCCTTACGGTTTCCAGAGGCTGTAATCTTTCGGAAGTAGATCGCCAGGCCTTTCTTCTTTGGCACTGCTGGGTGGATTTGAACAGCCAACCTTTTGGTTAGTAGCCCAGTGCAAACCATTTGTGCTACCTAGGGGGCACAGCCCCTAAGTAAATCTTAAAAATACCGACTATTTTATAAATCTTACTGACATTTTTTGAAAGAAGCTCTCTTTGGCCCTATTCCTCACTCTTTCCCCATTACTTAGAGGTTTAATTTCTAATTTAAATTTAACTTCTACTTTGTGTAGTGCTGTTGGTACTTACTGACCAGAGCAGGTGATTTGCATAGGAGGCAAACTAATGCCAAGTTTAGCGGTCAGGTACTATGAGCGCTTGATATTCTGCCCGTATAGTGGCTGTTTGTGTTTCAATTTGAAGTTGTTGCTGGTTGCCTTCAAGTTGGCTCCAGCTCATAGCTACCTTATATAACAGAATGAAATATTGCCTGGTCCTGTGCCATTCTCACTGTCTCACCGTCCCAGTGTGGCCCAAATGGTTAACATGCTCGGCTGCTAACCAAAAGGTGGAGGTTCGAGTCTACCCAGAGGCACCTCAGAAAAAAGGCCTGGCGATCTGCTTCTGAAAAGTCAGCCACTGAAATGCCTCTGGAGCACAGTTCTACTCTTAAACACACGGGTTTGCCATGCGTTGGAGTTGACTCAGTGTCAACTGGTTGGTTTGCCTTTTTTTCTGGTGGCTCCGAGGAGGCATTGCCTCTTTCTCCTCACGGCAATCTTCCTCCTTGGCCCTTTCTCAGGATCATCAAATCCAGTCTGCCGGCTTGCACTTATTTTATTTTTTATTAAAATTTAGACAAAACAAAACCACCTTTTCCCACTTCCTTGCCATCTCCTGTGCTAACCTGCCGTCATTCTGCACCCTGACTACTTCATCATTTTGGATTCAGCAATGCCGGGTGTCCTGTGGCTTTATCTCTTAAAATCTGTTAGGCCCTGGCTGTGTCTGATCATCCACTTCTGCCAGTCAGTGCGGCACGGTCACCTCTGGGCTCAAGTCCTCTTCGTGATCTAGTTGGGGGATTACGAGGTACCCTGTTGGTGATGGCCAAAGAAGCTGGGAACAGGCTCGTTCTCCCAAGAGTGGAGGCTGGCGAAGTAAATCACGGCCCAGTCATGCCAGGAACAGCTCTGCTAGCCGCTGAAGTGAGCAGGTGTTCACGTGCTTGTCAAGGGGAAAGGTTCACCTATTGTGGATTGAACTGTGTCCCCCAAAATATCTGTTGGAATCCTCACCCCTGTGCCTGTGGATGTGATCCCATTTGAGAAATGGGTTTCCTTTGTTATGTTAATGAGGTAGGTCTGTCCTAAACCTCATCACTTCTGAGTGATAAAAAGAGCAGATAGAAGGGGAGCCCTGGTAGCAAGTGGTTAAGAGCTTGGGTGCTAACTAAAAGGTCAGCAGTTCGAATCCACCACCTTCTCTGTGGAAACCCTATGGGGCAGTTCTGCTGTGTCCTACAGGGTCGCTATGAGTCAGAATTTATGCAACGTCAACAGAGTTTGGTTTCTTTTTTTATTTTTTTTCTTTTTGGTCTGTTAGTTACACTTTCAAATACTAGGCTCAATGTGCTTTTAGGTGAAGTATCACTAAGTTTTAAGGTAAAGGGTCCAACTATTAAATTGAAAAAACTGAAATAAATATACCGTAGAGTCTCCAAAAAACTAGATGCAATGGGAAAATACTGTATTTTTAGCACCTTTTCATAAATTTAGAGGCAGATCATCTAAAGGGGTAACTGGAGTTTGGGGAAAAACATATTGAGTATCTTTTTTTTTTTTTTTTTAAGTAACATAACTGTCTCAATTACCTGATAGTGCCATAATAGAAATGCCACAAGTGGGTGGCTTTAAAGAACAGAAATGTCTTTTCTCACATTTCTAGAGGCTAAAAATCCAAATGGAGGTCTTAGCTGAGTCCATTCCTTCAGCGGGCTTCTTCTCTCCTGGTTTCTGGTGTCTGCTGGCAATTCCTGGCATTGCTTGACCTGTAGACAGTCCTCACATGGCATCTGTGTGTGTGTGTCTCTGTGTCTGCCCTGCTATTCTTGGGGGACACAATTCAATCCATAACAGTAACATACTGTCTAAATAAGTTTAGCCTGTTTTCTAACTGCAGGGCTGTGAATTACTTAATACGGCCCTTCTAGCCGTAGCCCTTGTAACTCC
The DNA here is from genome assembly GCF_030014295.1 of Loxodonta africana. Classification (NCBI taxonomy): domain Eukaryota; kingdom Metazoa; phylum Chordata; class Mammalia; order Proboscidea; family Elephantidae; genus Loxodonta; species Loxodonta africana. Next base: position 222,033,615 of record NC_087343.1, read on the forward strand.
CACCAAATGCCTGGGTGAGGACCATGCAAAAAAAGGTGTATGGAACCCTAAGGAGGGGATTGGTCAGTTTTGCCATCCTGCTAGACTTAAAAAAGCAGTCAGTCCCAGAGCAGAGAAGGATCTTACCACCACCAGGAAGGAAAAGCCAGGAGGAGAGCATGTCCTTTGGATCCGAGATTCCTGTGTTGAGAAGTTCTTAGAACCAGGAGACTGAGAAAGAGAGCTGTAATACAGAAGAGGGCAAGAAGGGGTGGCAGAGAAACAGTGGCAGCAGAGGCAGAAGACCTGCAGAAGATAGCATGGCGGGCTTCTCCTGGCCCACGGAGTGAGAAAGCTGAGTGCCCTCGGGTAGGAGGCTTGCTGGCAGAGTAAGGTGCCTCCAGGCACTTGGTGGAACTAGGTTTGCTGATCCACAGAGCTAGAGCTGAGTGCCTTTGAGTGAGGCTTACTGGCAGAGTGGGGTGCCTCTGGGTACTTACCAGCAGAGCTTTGTAACACTTGCCTGAGCAGGGTAGAGCCCAAGCCAAGGGGCCAGGAAGCTGAGGGTCCAGATACCTGCCTGCAGGCACAGCTGAGAAGTGTCTGTTCTGATCAAAGAACTGTATCCTGAGTCCTTCCTGATCCTGAATTGTAACTTGTTACTTCCCTGATAAATGCCATAACTGTATGGTCTGTGAGTTCTGTGTGGCCATTGCAACAAACTAGCAAACCCAGCAGAGAAGTCTAGAGAGTAGGATGGTTGGTGTCAGAATTGGTAAAAAGTTTGGAGTGTGGAGGCATGTCTGTCCTCTGCCTCATAGCCATCAGCCTTGGGCTGTTGATCTTAATTCTCCTTCCCTTGGTGAAGTTTGAGGTCAGATGCTCCTGCCATGCCGTTTTTACACCAACTTTGCAGACACCCTCTGCATGCATAGGAAAAGTTCAAGGGCGTGTACAAAATGGTGAAATGTTGACCATCCCGGAGAGTAGAACTGTGGGGCTTTTTCCTTTTTTTTTTTTTTTTTGCTTATTTTTTACTTTCAATATTTGTGCAGAAACTAAGTAAGGAAAGATAAAAATCTTACGGCCTTCTCTTATTTAAAAAAGGTAGAATCGATAGAATGCTTCTTAGAAGCCAGGATGGTGAGATTTTAGTTCGATTACTTTGGGTGCTTCAATAGGAAAGACCAGTTGCCACAAAAGGACATCATATTTGGGAAAGTAGGGGATCAATGAAGACGAAGGAAACCCTCCATGAGATGGAGTGGCACACTAGCTGCAACGATGGACTCAAACATGCCAACGACCATGAAGATGGCGTGGGACTGGGCAATGTTTCACTCTATTATACATGAGGTCACCATGAGTTGGAGCCAACTTGACAGCAACTAAGAAAAACAACAACAGAATCAATAGGAATAAAAACTGGGCCAAGTTGAACAGAGTTGCAGTAACGTGTTCCAAAGGCTGTGACCACGGGGTCTTGGCTGCTCCTGCATGGAGGGCAGGGCCCGTGTCCCTGTGTCCGTGTTCATTGTCTGCCTGCCTGCCATCTACTCAGATTTCCTCAACACTGAGGGTCCCAATGCTCATTCATTGGTTATGGAGATATTTATGGAGCACCCAGGTGCACCACACGCTCCTCGGTGCTGGGGATACGGTGATAGAAAGAACAAAAACAAATGCCCACCCTCATGGAGAATTAGAAAAAAAAGGGAAAGGAACAGTACACTACTAGAGAGTCGTAAGTGCTGAGAAAAAAATAAACCAGGGCAGGGCTGTCCAGTGTTAGGTGGCTGGAGAGCTGAGGTGAGATGGCAGCAGGTGACACCAGAGTGAAGAGCTAAAGGATGAGATACCAGTGACAAGGGCTTCCTGGAGAGCTCTGTTTCCTCATCCTGGTTAATGAGGACTGGGTATAGGTCACGTCACTGTGGTCACTGAGAGGTGTGGACTGCAGTCAGCCCACCCCAGCAGCACGCTGGGCATTACAGTCGCTCTTCTGCACCCTGGTTTCCTCCAGCCTCCACCTCCCGTTCAGGTACTGTTTAGAAGTTAATGTCTTACCTATCGGTGGTTCATTGGTAGGGCTCTCCCAGCCAGTGTGCCTCGGGCACAGCCACCGCCTGTCTACCAGCGGAGGCTTGCATGTTGCTGTGATGCTGAATAGGCTTCAGCGGAGCTTCCAGACAAAGACAGATTAGGAAGACAGACGTGGTGATCTACTTCCAAAATCAACCAGTGAATACCCTGTGGTTCATAACAGTCCAATCAGCCACCAACCATGGGGATGTTTCAGCATTAGGCAGCATTTAACTCTGTTGTGCACAAGATCACCATGAGCTGGAGACTGACGAGATGGCAGCTAACAACAATGAAAATTGGAAACCCCACGCCAGGTTTTTCCCCACCACCCTTGGGAGCTGCCCTTAGAGAGTGCTGGATTGGATGGCTGGTGTTCATGGTCCAGCTCGGGTTCCTCTGATAAATAATCAAGTGTGATGCTGACTGTTATGTTCTTATCCACCACAGCCCCAGCCCCCAAAAGACAGAAATGTGACCACTGGACTCCGTGTCCCCTGAACGCCTATGCCTACCGGTTGCTCAGCGGGGGTGGCAGGGACAAGTATGCCAAAATCTGCTTTGAGGATGAGCTGTAAGTATCAGCCCTGAAAAAGAAAAAAGAAGCATTGTGTTTGATTCTTTCCCATTCTTTGAGGCATATGATGCAGCAAGTCTGCCAACAGGAGGGAAATGCATTTCTTTGATCTCAGGCAAAAGGTACAGAGCAGAGTGCTCAAGAGACAACAGAAGGTGCGTGCTGTGTTCAGTGGGGAAGAACGTCAATTGTCCCTAATGGTTTCATGTGTCCCTGGGTTGAAAGGGTTTATACTTCCATTTAACAGCAGTTAGAACAGTCCTTCCTCAGACCGAATTGTCCATTCTTCTGGTAGTCCACGGTATAGTCAATATTCGTCCCGTACACAAGAGTTCAGGCACGTTGATTCTTCCATGGAAGCAGCAGTCAAGAACTCAAATGATGTGTATCGAGTTGAGCAAATCTGCTGCAAAAGATCTCTGTGAAGATTTTTAAAGAGCAAAGATGTCACTTTGATGACTAAGGCATGCCTGACCCAAACCACGGTCTTTTCAGTTGCCTCGCAGAGTCGTTTGGTTTCTACACCAACCTTCAGCTGACACAGCTTTCCTTCCATTTTGTTCTATGATCCTCACCCACAGATTGCGTCAGGCTTTGTTTTTCTTTGCAGTCCACACCTCCTATTGAGCTTGTTCTATTGAGTTGATTGCCTACCTAAATCCAGGGCTTTCAGCTGTCATCCCCCTAGGTATGGACACTTAGGCAATTCAATAATTAATACAGATGAGAGGGAGTGTGGGCTGTTCCTAATAATGAGTAGCAAGTCTTTGCTCATACCACACCCCATTTTCCAAGTCCAGATATACCTTCCTTTGTGGTTGTTAGTTGGTTTACTGCCCACAACACTTGCCATTGCTCTTTGGGCATTTACCTTCCTCCATGTTTCTCTCTCTACTTGTCTTGTCCACCCAAGGAGCTTGTAGGATACTCAGGGCATGAACTGTGTCTTTGCAACTTTGCACACCTTAGACTATCTCAGAATAGTCCTAACTCATAGTAGCCAGTTTAGCCATTTGCCATGGAGCCTGTTCTGACTCATGTCAGAGTTTACCTGTGCTCCATAGGGTTTTCAGTGGCTGGTTTTTTTGGAAGTAGACCACCTTTCTTCTGAGGCATGTCTGGGTGGACTCAAACCTCCAACTTTTGAGTTAGCAGCTGAGTGTGTTAACTGTCCTACCCGGAAACTCCCTTATTCATAATAAACCAAACCAAACTTGTTGCTGTCAAGTCAATTCCCACTGATTCATAGTAGTCCTCATTAAATCTTTTTGGATTGAGTAGAAGTAACGCCTCCCCTTTGCAGGTATATCACTTACTTACGACCTGCTTGAATCAGCCAGGAAGTTTATCAATCAGCACTGATTGACCAATGAACTAGCGTGTATAAGCTACTCACTGGTGAGGACAATGAGATTAAACGCATGGTTCTTGCCCTCAAGGAGCTTACAGTATAGTTCTGAGTTTCTCTTCCTCAGTACCATTGACATTTTAGTCCACAGGAGCCTTTCCCGTGGGAGACTGTCCTGTACATTATAGGACATTTAGCAGCATCCCTGGCTCTGCCCCCTCCAGATACCATAGAACATGCCTTCCCTGAGCTGTGACAACTGCAAATATCTCCAGACATTGCCAGAATCACCCTCCCTGCCATTAAGAACCAGGTTATAGTTGGAGAGAACATACAGATTTTTCACCAGGGCTCCAGGAAGAAGAGGCTCCTTTTAGAGTGAGAAGTAACACTTGGAACATTTCAGGCACTCAGTCAATGTTGACTACATGAATAAAAGAAAATAACTCATCTTCCCAGGCAAACCTGTATGTTTTCTGTTATAACACAATGAGATCTTTACAACCCAGTGTTTTTTGTTCTGTGAGTTAGTGCCCAGAAAACAAAGCCAAATACAACGCAGTGACTGGCTCTGCTCTGGCATCTGGCCGCTTTTATCCCTCTGTTCCTTTTAACTTGTTTTCATTTGTGATTGAAAACCATTTAATAATACTGCTTGAGAGCAGGTAAGCTAGCCTTGCATCACACATACCTACGTAAATGGTTAAGACAGGTAAAGATTCAAAGGGATCTACTTAGTATTCTCTATGTGGGCTAGGTTGGAGTCCCAGCTCTGCCACTTGCTAGCTGGGCTGAGGGAGAGTTATCTATCTGTATCAGCGGGATAACAATAGTACTGACCTCACAGGGAGGTAGAAGGTAAAGTACATAAATGTGTTAACATGTCTTTCGTGAGTGCAGATGCTGCTAGTGCACCGTGGTTGGCGGAAGGCTCGGGGCTCTAAAGAATAGTAGAAACCCTCGTCTTTGGGATCTGACAGCTCTGAGTTTGAATGAGTCTCCTTCAGTTACTGAGATTCTGGATGAGCAAGCCCACCGCTCCACCCAGGTCAGGCCACCGCCCCCTCCCCCCGAGCAGGCCTTCATTGTTCTTCTTTACCAGGGGATCCCACTCCGTTTTCAAAGCCCAAGCCAAACCTTACCTCCTCTGTGAACCTCGTTAACAATCCCATGTTACAGTGCATTTGCCTCTGGGATTCCACAACCACACACAAAAAACTGCCATATGCTGTTTAACATGCGGTGGGCTTGCTCATCCAGGATCTCAGTAACTGAAGGAGACTCATTCAAACTCAGAGACGTCAGATCCCAAAGACGAGGGCTTCCACTATTCTTTAGAGCCCCGAGCCTTCCGCCAACCACGGTGCACTAGCAGCATCTGCACTCACGTAAGACATGTTAACACATTCTCACTCTAAACGGAGACTCTTCTTCCTGGAGCCCTGGTGGCATACTGGTTAAGTGTTAACTGCTAACCGAAAGGTTGGCAGTTCAAACCCACCGGATGCTCCACAGGAGAAAGATGTGGCAATCTGCTTCTGTAAAGACTGAAGCCATTGTCATCACATCGATTCAAACTCATGGCAATCGTATAGGACAGAGTAGAATTGCCCCATAGGGTTTCCAAGGAAAGGCCAGTGGATTCAAACTGCCGACCTTTTGGTTAACAGCCTGAGCTCTTAACCAATGTGCCTCCAGGGCTCCTCTGTCAAGATCACAGCCTTAGAAAAGCCTATGGGACAGTTCTACTCTGTCCTTTAGGGTCACTATCAGTCAGGATTGACACAACAGCAACAGGTTTGGTTTGGTTTGGTTTTCTTGGCTAATTTTGGCCTGTGGCATTTCCATATAAAATTTACTATAGACTTTCTCAAAAAAAAAAAAATATATATATATATATTGGAATTTGGAGTGGAGGGAGAGTTCATTGAATCTATAGATCAATTTGCAGAGAATTGACTTATATTTACAATATTGAATGTTCTAATCCCTGAACATGGTATGTCTCTTTTTTTATATAGGTCTAGAATGTTTTATAGTTCTGTATATAGAGATACTGCATATCTTTTATTAGATTTATTCATAGGCATCTGATAATTTATATTATTTCAGATAATATCTTTTTTAAATTTTCATGTTCTAGCTATTTTCTGGCATATAAAAATAAAATTTATATATAGTTTTATTTACGTGAAATTCACGTAACATAAAATTAACCCTTTTAAAGTGTACGTTTCAGTGGTATTTAGTACACTCACCATGTTGTACAGCCATCACCACTATCTAATTCCAAAACATTTTCATTGCTCTAAAAGGAAACATCTTACTCATTAAACAGTCATTTCCCATCGCTCTCTGCTCCCAGTCCTTGGCAACCACCAATCTACTTTCTGGCTCTCTGAATTAATTAATCTATTCTGGATATGTCATAAAAATGGGATCATACAACATGTGGCCTTTTGTGTCTGGCTTCTTTCACTTAGCCTAATGTTTTTGAGGTTCATCTACATTGTAGCATGTATTGGTACTTCATTCCTTTTTATGGCTAAATAATACTCTGTTGTATGTAGAGCCACGTTTTCTTTATCCGTTCATCCATTCATCCATCAATGGCAATGGTTATTGCCACCTTTTAGCTATTGTGAATTGGCTACTGTGAATAGTGCTGCTGTGAACATTTATGTACAAGTTTTTGTTTGTGTACCTGTTGTCAATTCTTATGGGTAGACCTAGGAGTGGAATTGCTGGGTCATGTGGTAGTTCTGTGGTTCACTTTTTAAGGAACTGCCAGACCATTTTTCGTAGTGGCTGTACCATTTTACAGAAGCATTGGTGGTGTAGTGGTGAAGTGCTACCGCTGCTAACCAAAAGATCGGCAGCTTGAATCCACCAGGCGCTCCTTGGAAACTCTATGGGGCGGTTCTACTCTATCCTATAGGGTTGCTATCAGTCAGAATCAACTTGAAGGCAATGGGTTTCGTTTTTTTTTTTCTTGGTACCATTTTACAGTCCCACCAGCAACGGACGAAGGTTCCAATTTTTCCACACCCTAGCTAACACTTTTTATTTTCCTTTTTTTTATTCCAGCCATCCTAATGGGTATAAAGTTGTATCTCATTGTGGGGATTTTTTTTTTAATCCCCCCCAGTTTTTTTTTTTTAATTTGGGAGGTATTGCATTAAACCGGAAGATAAAATCTTTTCAAAGGTAGAAACAATTGTCCCAACACTTTCAGAATAGTATAAAGTAACTAGCAAATTTTTAAAAAATAGACATATACATATAAAGGATGGTAGCAAGTTAATGAATATTAAAATTCATCTACCCTGCACTAGAGACATTACTTATATTATTCAATTGTTTTGAACTTTGTTTCTATTCTTTATTTTTTTATGGTGCTTTAAGTGAAAGTTTACAAATTAAGTCAGTCTCTCATACAAAAACTTATACACACCTTGCCATGTACCCCTAGCTGCTCTCCCCCTAATGAGATAGCACACTCCTTCTTTCCACTCTGTATTCTTCATGTCTATTCAGCCACCTTCTGTCCCCCTCTGCCTTCTCATCTTACCTCCAGACAGGAGCTGCCCACATAGTCTCATGTGTCTACTTGAGCCAAGAAGCTCACTCCTCACCAGTATCATTTTCTGTCTTATAGTCCAGTCCAATCTCTTTTTGAAGAGTTGGCTTTGAGAATGGTTCCAGTCTTAGGCTAAGAGAAGGTTCAGGGGCCGTGATCTCTGGGGTCCCTCCAGTCTCAGTCAGATCATTAAGTCTGGTCTTTTTATGAGAATTTGAGGTCTGCATCCCACTGTTCTCCTGCTCCATCAGGGATTCTCTGTTGTGTTTCCTGACAGGGCAGTCATTGGTGGTAACCAGGCCCCATCTAGTTCTTCCGGTATCAGGCTGATGGAGTCTCTGGTTTATATGGTCCTTTCTGTCTCTTAGGCTTATTTTTGTCTTGCGTCTTTGGTGTTCTTCATTCTCCTTTGCTCCAGGTGGATTGAGACCAATTGATGGATCTTAGATGGCCGCTTGCTAGCATTTAGGACCCCAGATGCCACTCACCAAAGTGGGATGCAGAATGTTTTCTTAATACATTTTGTTATGCCAGTTGACCTAGATGTCCCATGAAACCATGGTCCCCAGACCCCCATCCCTGCTACTCTGGCCTTCAAAGATTTTGATTGTATTCAGGAAACTTCTTTGCTTTTGGTTTAGTACAGTTGTGCTGACCTCCCCTGAATTGTGTGTTGTCTTTCCCTTCACCTAAAACAGTTCTTTTCTACTATCTAGTGAATATCCCTCTCCCCCCTGCCCCACCCTCGTAACCATCAAAGAATATTTTCTTCTGTGTTTAAACCTTTTTTTTTTTTTGAGTTTTTATAATAGTGGTCTCACAATATTTGTCCTTTTGCAACTAATTTCACTCAGCGTAATGCCTTCCAGATTCCTCCATGTTACGTTTCACAGATTCATCGTTCTTTATCATTGCGTAGCATTCCATTTTGTGAATATACCATGATTTATCCATTCATCTGTCCATGGGCACCTTGGTTGCTTCCATCTTTTTGCTGTTGTAAACAGTGCAGCAATGAACATGGGTGTGCATACATCAGTTCGCATGAGGGCTCTTATTTCTCTAGAATATATTTGAAGGCGTGGGATTGCTGGATGGTATGGTAGTTCTATTTCTAGCTTTTTAAGGAAGCGCCAAATCGATTTCCAAAGTGGGTATATACCATTTTACTTTTCCACCAGCAGTGTATAAGTGTTCCAGTCTCTCCACATCCTCTCCAACATTTATTATTTTGTGTTTTTTGGTTAATGCCAGCCTGGTTGGGGTGAGGTGGTATCTCATTGTAGTTTTGATTTGCATTTCTCTGATGGCTAATGATCGTGAGCATTTCCTCATGTATCTGTTAACTACCTGAATGTCTTCTGTGGTGATGTGGCTGTTCATATCCTTTTGCCCATTTTTAAATTGGGTTATTTGTCTTTTTGTTGTTGAGTTTTTGCACTATCATGTAGATTTTAGAGATCAGACACTGATTGAATTTGTCGTAGCCAAAAACTTTTTCCCAGTCGTCTGTAGGCAGTCTTTTTACTCTTTTGGTGAAGTCTTTGGATGAGCATAAGTGTTTGATTTACAGAAGCTCCCAGTTGTCTAGTTTTTCTTCTGGTGTTTGCGCATCGTTAGTAATGTTTTGTATACTGTTTATGCCATGTACAAGGGCTCCTAGCATTGTCCCTATCTTTTCTTCCATGATCTTTATCATTTTAGATTTTATATTTAGGTCTTTGATCCATTTTGAGTTAGTTTTTGTGCATAGTGTGAGGTATGGATCTTGTTTCATTTTTTTGCAGATGGTTATCCAGTTATGCCAGCAGCATTTGTTAAAGAGACTGTCTTTGCCCCATTTAACTGACTTTGGGCCTTCGTCAAATATTAGCTGCTCATATGTGGATGGATTTATGTCTGGATTTTCAATTCTGTTCCATTGGTCTATTGTTGTTGTACCAGTGCCAGGCTGTTCTGAGTAGTGTGGCGGTATAATAGGTTCTAAAATCAGGTAGTATGAGGCCTCCCACTTTGTTCTTCTTTTTCAGTAATGCTTTACTTATCTGGGCTTCTTTCCCTTCCATATAAAGTTGGTGATTTCTTTCTCCATCTCATTAAAAAAGGTCATTGGAATTTGAGTTGGATTGCATCATATCCATATATTGCTTTTGGTAGAATAGACGTTTTTACAATGTTGAGTCTTCCTATCCATGAGTTAAAAAAAAAAAAAAAAAAAGAGTTAGGTACATTTTTCCACTTATATAGATCTCTTTTGGTTTCTTGCAGTAGTGTCTTGTAGTTTTCTTTGTATAGGTCTTTTATGTCTCTGGTTAGTTTTATTCCTAAGTATTTTATCTTCTTGGGGCTATGGTATTTACTTGGCGATCTCCTCTTTGACATTCTCTTTGTTAGTGTAGAGGAATACAACTGATTTTTTATATGTTTATCTTATATCCTGATACTCTGCTGAACTCTTCTGTTAGTTTCAGTAGTTTTCTTGAGGATTCTTTAGGGTTTTCTGTATATGAGATCATGTCATCTGCAAATAGAGATAATTTTACTTCTTCCTTACTAATTTGGATGCCCTGTATTTCTTTACCTAGCCTAAATGCTCTGCTAGGACCTCCAGCACAATGTTAAATAAGAGTGGTGATAAAGGACATCCTTGTCTGGTTCCTCTTCTCCAAGGGAATGCTTTCAGACTCTCTCCATTTAGGGTGAGGTTGGCTGTTGGCTTTGTATAAATGCCTTTTATTATGTTGAGGAAAACCCCTTCTATTCCTATTTTGCTAGGGTTTTTATCAGGAATAGGTGTTGGACTTTGTCACATGCCTTTTCTGCATCAATTGATAAGATCATGTGGTTCTCGTCTTTTGTTTTATTTATATGATGGATTAGATTAATTGTTTTTCTAATGTTAAGCCATCCCTGCATGGAGAAGAAGATCCTTCTCCTGCATACCTGGTATAAATTCCACTTGATCATGGTGAAGTATTTTTTTTGATATGTTGTTGAATTCTATTGGCTAGAATTTTGCTGAGTATTTTTTTGTCTAAGGTCATGAGGGATATAGGTCTGTAATTTTCCTTTTTTGTGGTGTCTTTACTTGGTTTTGGTATCAGGGGTATGCTGGCTTCACAGAATGAGTTTGAGAATATTCCTTCCTTTTCTATGCTCTGAAATACCTTTAGTAGTAGTGGTGTTAACCCTTCTGTGAAAGTTTGGTAGAATTCTCCAGTGAAGCCATCAGGGCCTGGGCTTTTTTTTTGTTGGGAATTTTTAAATTACCTTTTCAATTTCTTCTTTTGTCATGGGTTTATTTAGTTGTTCTACCTCTTTGTTAGTTTAGGTAGGTAGTGTGTTTCTAGAAATTTGTCCATTTCCTCTAGATTTTCAAATTTGTTAAGATACAATTTTTTTTTATTGTAATCTGATATGATTCTTTTAATTTCAGTTGGGTCTGTTGTGATATGGCCCATCTCATGTTTTATTTGGGTTATTTGCCTCCTCTCCTGTTTTTCTTTTGTCAGTTTGGCCAGTGGTTTATCAATTGTGTTGATCTTTTCAAGGAACCAGATCTTGGTCTTGTTAACTCTTTCAATTGTTTTTCTGTTCTCTATTTAATTCTGCACTGATTTTTATTATTTGCTTTCTTCCGGTGCCTGAGGGTTTCTTTTGTTGCTCTCTTTCTATTTGTTCAAGTTGTTATTGCTGTTAGGTGCCATCGAGTCGGTTCTGACTCATAGCAACCCTATGCTCAGCAGAACGAAACACTGCCTGGTCCTGCGCCATCCTTACAATTGTTGTTATGCTTGAGCTCATTGTTGCAACCACTGTGTCAATCCACCTTGTTGAGGGTCTTCCTCTTTTCTGCTGACCCTGTACTCTGCCAAGCATGATGTCCTTCTCCAGGGACTGATCCCTCCTGACATGTCCAAAGTATGTAAGACGCAGTCTTGCCATCCTTGCCTCGAAGGAGCATTCTGGCCACACTTCTTCCAAGACAGATTTGTTCGTTCTCTTGGCAGTCCATGGTATATTCAATATTCTTCGCTAACACCACAATTCAAAGATGTCAGCTCTTCTTCGGTCTTCCTTATTCGTTGTCGAGCTTTCACATGCATATGATGCGATTGAAAATACTGTGGCTTGGGTCAGGCACACCTTAATCTTCAGGATGACACCTTTGCTCTTCAACACTTTGAAGAGGCCCTTTGCAGCAGATTTACCCAATGCAATGTGTCTTTTGATTTCTTGACTGCTGCTTCCATGCCTGTTGATCGTGGATCCAAGTAAAATGAAATCCTTGACAACTTCAATCTTTTCTCCGTTTATCATGATGTTGCTCATTGGTCCAGTTGTGAAGATTTTTGTTTTCTTTATGTTGAGGTGCAGTCCATACTGAAGGCTGTGGTCTTTGATCTTCATTAGTAAGTGCTTCAAGTCCTCTTCAGTTTCAGCAAGCAAGGTTGTGTCACCTGCATAACGCAGGTTGTCAGTGAGTCTTCCTCCAATCCTGATGCCCCGTTCTTCTTCATATAGTCCAGGTTCTCGTATTATTTGTTCATCATACAGATTGAATAGGTATGGTGAAAGAATACAACCCTGATGCACACCTTTCCTGACTTTAAACCCATCAGTATCCCCTTGTTCTGTCTGAACAACTGCCTCTTGATCTATGTAAGGGTTCCTCATGAGCACAATTAAGTGTTCTGGAATTCCCATTCTTCACAGTGTTATCCATAGTTTATTATAATCTACACAGTCAAATGGCTTTGCATAGTCAATAGAACACAGGTAAACATCCTTCTGGTATTCTCTGCTTTCAGCCAGGATCCACCTGACATCAGCAGTGATATCCCTGGTTCCACGTCCTCTTCTGAAACTGGCCTGAATTTCTGGCAGTTCCCTGTTGATATACTGCTGCAGCTGTTTTTGAATGCTCTTCAGCAAAAGTTTGCTTGCATGTGATATTAATGATATTGTTCTATAATTTCCACATTTGGTTGGATCACCTTTCAAGTTGTATGGATAATTTTTTTTTTTTAATTTTGGCCTTTCTTCTTTTTGGATGTGTTATTGCTGTAACCTGACCTCTGAGCACTGCTTTAGCTGTGTCCCAAAGGATCTGATAGGAAGTATTTTCATTCTCCTTGGATTCTATGAATTTCTTTATTCTCTCCTTAATTTCTTCTATAACCCAGTGGTTTTTGAGCAAGGGGATGTTTGGTTTCCATGGGTTTGATTTCTTTTCCCTGCTTTTTCTGTTATTGATTTCTTATTATGGTTTTGATTTTCATTTTCCTAATGACTAACGGGAGCCGTGGTGGTGGCACAGTGGTTAAGAGTGCATCTGCTAACCAAAAGATTGGCAGTTCAAATCCACCAGCCACTCCTTGGAAACCTTATGGAAACCCTGGTGGCATAGTGGTTAAGGCTTATGGCTGCTAACCAGAAGGCTGGCAGTTCAAATCCACTAGGCACTTCTTGGAAACTCTATGGGACAGTTCTGCTTTGTTCTATAGGGCCGCTATGGGCCGGAATTGACTCGATAGCAATGGGTTTTTATGGGTAATGACTAATGACATTGAGCATCTTTTTTTTTGCTTATTGTCTGTATATCTTCTTTAAAGAAATCTCTATTCAAGTCCATTGCAATTTTTGCTGGGTGGTATTTTTGTTGTCTATTTGATATGCAAATATTTACTCCCATTATGTAGGTTGCCTTTTCATTATCTCGATAATGCCCTTTGAAGCACGAAAGATTTTAATTTTGATGAAGTCTAATTTATCTGTTTTATCTTTTGTTTCCTGTGCTTTTGGTTTCATATCTAAGAATCTGGACCAAATCAGGGTTATGAAGATTTACCCCTATGTTTTCTCCTAATAGTTTTAGCCCTAAATATAAGTTTTAGTTCTTATATTTAGGTCATTGGTTCTTTTTTATTTAACTTTTGTATATGGTGTGAGATAGGAGTCCCAGAACTTATATATTTTAAACATTTGTCTGTAGACTTAGATTTTTTCCCCCACAATCATTGCCTCCATAAATAACAACTTTCTTTTTAGTTCTTACACTTTTTATTTCATCCTCTTGCCTTACTGCGTTGATTAGGACCTCCAGTACAATCCTGAAAATAAGCGGAGATAACAGGCACCCTTGCTTTACTTCTGATGTCATTGGGAAACTTTCAACCCTTTACCACTAAGTTTTTATGATGGTTACTTTTTTTTTTAACTGATAATAAAGCTTAAATAAATTTCCTTTTATTCTTTATTTGTTCAGTTTCTTCTTTTTTTTAGTCATGAATATATATCTAATGTAAGATCTTTTTTCTCCCTTACAGGGATTTTTTTTTTTTTCATATAATGTTTCTTCTTTATTCTCTTAATATGACAAATTACATTGATTGGTTTTCTAATGTTAAAACACCTGGCATTCCAGGAAGTAACTCTATTTGGTCATGATGTATTATCCTTTTTGTATATTGCTGGGTTTGCTTTGCTAATATTTGATTTAGAATTCCTGCCTTTATGCTCATGATTGAATTTTGTGCATAACTTTTTTATCCTTGTTGGAGTTTGGAATAAAGAATGTGCTTGCTTCCTTAAACAAGTTGAAAATTTTAACTCTATGTTCTCTTTAAGTTGCCTTTATTCCTTAAATGATTGATAGAATTTTCTGGTGTGTCCTTCCAGGTCTTTGGGGAATTCTTTCTTTAAAAGGACTGTTCAAATTTTCTATATCTTCCTGTTTCCATTTTGGCGAAATGTATTTTTCTAGAAGTTTGTCCATTTCATCTGAATTGTTAATTTATTGGCATAAAAATATTGATACTATTTCTTAATATTTTGAGGACTGCAGGATCTAAATAATATGTCCCTTTTTGAACAAATAACATTGGTTATTTGTTCCTCTTTTCTTAATCAATATTGCCAAGAGTTTATTAATTGATTAGTCTTTACAAAGAGCAAAATTTTAGCTTCTTTATTATATGTTTGTTTTATAGTTCATTTACTTATGCCTTATGTTTATTATTTATTTCTATGGGTATTTTTACTTTTTTTTTTTTTTTTTACTTCTTCCTTACTTTTTCACTTCTAACATATTTTTCGGCTCTTTTTTTTTTTTTTTTTAAATAATATGTACACTTAAAACTATACTTTCTCCCTTAAGCACTACTTTAGCAACATCCCAGAAGTTTTGATATGTCATGTTTTGTTATCACTCAATTAAAAATATTTTTTGATTTCCATAATGACATATTGTAAAAAGGCATAACAAAGGCATCTGACCTGCTCTATAGGGTAGCTACGAGTCTGAATCTACTCAAACGGCAGTGGGTTTGGGGAACAATACTCGTTAGTATTTCCTCTGGTGTGGGTCTTCTGGTGGTGAATTCTCTGCATTTCCATTTGTCTGGAATGTCTTTATTTCACCTTCATTCCTAAAGAAAATTTTTGTAAGCTATGTTGGCCATGATTTTCTTTCAACACATTCAGGGTACCATTCCATTGTCTTCTGGATTTCATTGTTTCCATTCAAAGTCAGCTTACAGTCTACTTGTTGCTACTATGAAACTAACTGCCTTTTTTTCCCCTTCTGATTGCCTTTAAGATTTTTTTCTTTTTTTGGCCTTTGATATTTGGCATTTGTATCCTGATGTGTCTGCTTATTTTATTTTTTATCTTACTTAGGGTTTGTTGGGATTTCTAAATATGAATGGATTGAATTCTTTCATCACATTTGAAAATTTCTCAACCACTGTATCTTCTGCCACACTCTCTTTCTCTTCATATTACTCTGAATGGAACATATGTTAGCCCTAATTACTATATTCTCTATAGATGACAGTGTATTTTGTATTTTCCATCTTTTTAGCTCTCTGTCCTTCACTGTGGATATTTTCCTCTGAGTAGTTTTATAATTCATGAGATCTCCTTTTACAATTCCTAATTTGTTGTCTAACCTAACCATTGAGTTCTTAATTTAGGCTATTATTTCAGTCATAGAATATCATTTTGGTATTTTTGCAATTTTTTTTTTTTTAGTTTCCAGTTTGTTATTTTATTTATCATCTTTTTAAACATAGTTATTTTTAAGTCTGTGTTAGATAATTCTACAGCCCCCATGGGTCTATCACTATTACCTATTGTTTCTGTTGGTTCCCACTGGTTTTTGTTCATGTTGACTTGTTTCCTTGTGTACCTGTGTGCGCAACAATACCTCTGGGAAAAATTTTTTTTTTAAATAAGGCATAGGATTATGTTATTGTCTTCTTTTGGAGATTTTTGTCGTTTCTCTTAGGGACTTAGAACTACTAGCAAAACAGGATGATCTGAATAAATTTTAAGGATTGAGATTTTCTGGGCCACCCAGTTGCTTCAAAGCTAGGATGCAGCCCATACAAGTTCTGATTTATTTCTAGTTCACGCTCACTTTTAGCACTGAACCTTCTGTAGCCCCAACCCAAATAAGATGCGGAGTATCTCCCCTGGCTCTCACCTTTGGTGGGCTCTGGCTTCCAACTTTTGTCTCACTGGTCAACCTGGTTGTCAGAAGTACTCTTCAGTTTCTTAGGCACTTTTCTGGAATTATCAAATGTTCCTAGGGTAAAAAACAAAACAAACCATTGCCATGGAGTCAATTCCAACTCATAGTGACCCTATGGGACAGAACAGAACTGCCAGATAGGGTGTTCAAGGCTGTAATCTTTACGGAAACAGACTGCCACATCTTTCTCCCACAGAGCGGCTGGTGGATTCGAAACACTGACCTCTCAGTTAGTAGCCAAGTGCTTACTCACTGCACAACAAGGGCTCCTTCCTAGGGTAAAAACGAAACAAAACCAAACCTGTTGTCGAGTCAATTCCAACACACAGCGACCCTATAGGACAGCGTAGAACTGCCCCATAGGGTTTCCAAGGAGCAGCTGATGGATTCCAAGTGATACTGGTGAGGAGTGAGCTCCTTGGCTCAAGTGGACACATGAGACTATGTGGGCAGCTTCTGTCTGGGTGGGAGATGAGAAGGTAGGAGAGGGTCAGAAGCTGGCTGAATGGACATGAAAATACAGGGTGGAGTGGAGGAGTGTGCTGTCTCTTTAGGGGGAGAGCAAGTAGGAGTATATAGCAAGATTATATAAGTTTTTGTACAAGAGACTGACTTGATTTGTAAACTTTCACTGAAAGCACAATAAAAAATAAAAAAAAAAAGGGGGGCCTGACCTAAACGAGTATTTGTTTCTCTTCTCCCTTGCCATTGGTCTAAATTATAAGATTAAATATAATTTCTAGGTGCCCTGAGGGACAGAGGCTATATAAGTTTGGAAAGAAATGTGTGTGGAGTAAATTGGGGGGGTTAAGTTTCTAGGGAGCTGGATCAAGGCCAGTGCATCTGTGCAGAGGAATGGTAAGTGACAATGGATGCAACAGAGATTCTGCCAAGAGAAGATCTATGGAGCAGGGAAGATGACTCATTACCCAGTGAGAAAGGGGTTCATTGACTGATACTCATTTAAATTTCAGGCTCATTGGGGAAAAGACTGGAAATGTTGCAAGAGGAATCAATATTGCCATTGTCAACTGTAAGTCATGAAATGTTTTCTTTCAAACATCTTTGAAAGCCCTGTCATCGGATTTTCCGAGATACCTGGGTATTCGATGATTTTAGCACACGATCTTGTCTGCATTTGTATTTTAACACATTTTAATATTACATTTTTAATTATTTTTGCAGCGCCTGATATTACAAATTATTTGTGGTTTCAACAAAAATAACTAAAACAATGTCCACAAGACACATAAAGACTTTCAAAAACAAAAAGGGACAAGCAAAAGGCAGAGTTGAAACTAAATAAGCAGTCCATGGGGACATAAGCAGTCCCTGGAGTTGAGCCTGGAAGAAATAATTATATCACCATTGCCATTGGGGTGCCTCACAATAAACACCATAGCAGGTATGGGAAGGCAGCGTCATATGGTATTCCCATACCTGAGCTAAGAAGATAGTCCGTTGACAACAGGACTGCAGGGACCTAAGACAAAATGTTCCCAGTCTGATAATCTGGTGGGAAAACCTAAAGTACAAAGAGGAAAGGGGCACCCAAGTGTCCTTCAGGCCTCCTTCCCAAAACACAGGTCATCTCCACCAGGCTTTGCTCCAGAGTGAGCAGCAAACAATTTTAAGTTATATTTTTGGGCAAGAACCTGGAGAGTGAAGGATCAACTTTACTGATTAGAGTGACCTTCAATCTGGACTGCACTGCTTCTAGGTACATTGAAGACACTTTCCTAATTAGACTTCATCTTCCCAAAGTGTGCTCATGGGTATTTTACTTTCTTAGTCCCTCCAAGCAGCCACTGCAGTCCAGGCTGCAGGGTTAAACACACTGTATGGCTGTTAGTGGTGGTTAGTCAGCTGCCTTTGTGTCAGCTCCCAACTCACTGACCCCCTGGCACAACAGAAGAAAACACCGCCTGCTCCTGCACCATCCCCAGGATGAGTTATGGATCGGGCCATTGTGACCCTTAGAGTTTTCCTTGGCTGATTTTCAGGAGTAGAATGCCCAGGCTTTCCTCCTGGTCCCTCTTAGTCTGGACATTCCACTGAAACCTGTTCAGCGTCACAACACACAAACTTCCACTGACAGGCGGTGGCTGCACACGAGGTGCATTGGCCAGGCCAAACTGGGTCTTCTGCATGGAAGGTGAGGATTCTACCAAGGTTGTTAATAGATCAGGAGCGGCATCTACCCAGGTGTGGCAGCCCTCTAGGGAAAGCTGCTCAGGAATGTACTGGGTTGCTTCCTGGGGAAGGCTTGACATTGGCTCTCCAGTCCTCTCTAGACCCAATTCTGAGTTCCTGTTCCTGGGTGCACATCCCATTTCTCTTTTACAGGCAACGCTCCTCCCGCCTTGCCCTCCTCCACGCATGCACATACGCGTGGCTTCATGGTAAGGGTTGTTTTCAGAGCAAGCCCGTCTGCAGAAATCCCCTTTGGGCTCCCACCCTTCCTCCATGGCGAGGCGGGACTGTCTGACTCAGCTCTAGTCCTGTCTGTCCCAGCCAACTTCCTGCTGGAAAACACCCTAGAAGCCTCCACCAGGGCCAGCCACAATCAGGGCCCCCATGGGAGGGACTGGCCAAAGTGAGGGCACTGGTGTTTCAGTGAGCAGAGAAGGTGGGTGAGGGAAGAGTATAAAGGTCAAATTTAACTAAAAGAAGACTGGAAGGGAGTTCTAGAATAGCTGTCTTGTGCTCCTGTCTTTTTCACTCTTCTTTAATAACACTTCTCAGGGGAGGTACCTCGTACAGGCGGACTCCTCACATCCTTCACTTTTCCTGGAGGAGAGGTGGGGAAGAAAGACCCCATTTTGATGGCTGCGGTGCCACAAATGCCCCCTGGGTTCAGATGAATTCCCTTTTAAAAATGATTTTTTTTTAATTTTCAGATGTAACTGGGAAGGTGATAAACACACAGTTCTTCGATATGTATGAAGGTGGTAAGAAAAGTATTTTCCTGTTCAAAGTGCATTAGAAATGTAAAATTAAGATGAAACACACGTGGACAAAAATGGCAAACGTTGTTCTCTTTTCTATGAATGAAAAGATGGCTAGCAACATTAGCGAGCTTTCCAGCACGGTCTCAGAGAAATCCTCCTAGGTTTTCACAGAGTTCATACAATGAAGTGTGAAGCCACCATCTGGATCATCTCTCTTCTCAGATCACACTTTCCCTGGGTCTTTCTCTTCTGTGCCACCTACCACTAACAGGGAAGAGAAAACTGCCTTTTTTTTTTTTTTAAACCAGAGTAGATGAAAAATAATGTCATCAGCATCCAACCTGAATATCATCAGCCCTGAAAAACCCATCATAATTACTGCTATGCTTCCAGGACCCTGCTGGGCTGGGGGCAGACATTTCTGGAACCCCTAGGCCGCATTCACTTGCCATGGTCTTACCATTCTGGGCCTTGACTCATGGCTGTGGTGGTTAATCGGAATAGACTAGCCCCTCTTATTTGTTCTGAACACGTAGAATTATTGAAACAAGCCTTTATAAAGATCATGGAAAATAGCTCTGCCCAGTCCTGTGTCATCCTCAAGATCAGGTGGGTGTTGGACTGTTGTGATCCATAGAGTTTTCATGGGCTTATTTTTGGAAGTAGATTGCCAGGCCTTTCTTCCTAGTCTGTCTTAGTCTGGAAGCCCTGCTGAAGCCTGTAGAGCATCATAGCAATGCACAGTCCTCCAATGACAGAGAAGTGGTGGCTGCACACTAGGTGCATTGGCCGGGAATCAAACCTGGGTCTTCTGCATGGAGGACGGGAATTGTACCACTGAACCAATACCTTATTTAACACTTAGGGTTATTGAAAACAAGTCTTTTAAAAGACCATGAAGGAAAGTAATAAAAAATGCCTGCATCCGCTTGATGGGAACTCTGCATTTCTACTTCCAGTTCACTTACACATAATTATAAATTAGAGGCCCAAGTGGTAAATAAAAGGGTCTCAAGATTGATCGACCTTTATTTCCTTCTGATTAGGCACCAGTAAGTCTCTTAGCAAAGACACCCATGTTTCGGTTTGGTCTGCGTTTGTCTTATTTCCAGCTCTGTGGGTCTCCTTTGCTCTTTGTCAGTGTCCTACACATGGCTACTCTGGCCTGGGACAGCCACAGCTTTGGGTCAGGGTCTCTATTCCTAATGGCAAAGAATACTCTGCCTGTGCTGCAAAAGGTATTGCCAGTTGAGTTGAGAGTTTGATTAATAGGATCTTTATGATCTAATTTCCAAGGAGGTTCTTTCCCCTGGGAGCTCCAGTTGCCCTCTTTATTGGTCCCGAGAGCTCCCTGTCATGACCCTTTTCCACTATAACCATGAACATTCCTATAGCAAGCATTGAGCAGAGTTCTTTTCCTTCCGTGCCCTGTTGCCCACTAGGATGGTCCCACCGTGGAAGCCCGGCTAACAGCTTCCTAGTGAAGACCTGGAGTGCCATTGGCATGGTGGGGGGAGGCCCTCTAGGAGTCAGGAAGAGTCAGGGGGGACATGGAGCCCAAGTGCAGAAGGAAGTCCAGCATCTAGACTGAAGTTCTTGGTTAACAGAGATCCTAAGACTGGTTTCCATTGACCCAACAGATAACTCTGGACCAATGACAAAGTTTATTCAGAGTGCACCTCAGAAATCCCTGGTCTTCATGGTCACCCATGATGATGGGAGCACCAGGTAAGAGCGAACAAATGGTCACAGCTCTGGGCAGAAGAAGCCAGCAGGACGGATAGTACCAGGCTTCTCAGCAGGGCCCCTCGGTAACATTCTAGGAAAGAACAAAAAGCTCAAGGAGCTAGATGCTTCTTCAAGGAAAAAGAATGATAGCACATAACAAAACAGACTTTGTTTCTTAAAAAAAAAAAAAAAGGAAGAAGAAGAAGAATCCAAATGGACAACCAGTGGAGCATAGAAGCAGTAGAATCTAGAGAGTATTTCCAGGTAGCAGGAATATTCTGATGAGAATTAGGACTGAAAAACTAAGCCCAGCAAGGGAAGCTGAACCTAGGGTGGGGCTTACAAAAATAGAAAAGGAAATTGAGGAAACGTCTTTAGATAAGGATAAAGAAATACACACACATACATTTTGGTGTACGAGCACACACAACATACGCATGGTATTACCAGGGAGGGGGATGATTCAGCTCTGTGTTTCTCAAAGTGTGTTCTACTATGTATATATGTATGTTTTCACTGCTACACTTGTAAGAACCTCCAAGGCCTGCCTACATTATGGATTTCCAAGATGGGGCTATGGAACACAGTGTGCCCAAGATTAACTGGACCTTAGGTCCCCTTTTTCATGGAGCAGTTTGCCACATCAGACAAATCCTTGGAACATGCTTTGAAAAACTCTGACTTAACTCATTTAGGAAAAAAGCTAAACTTTTTTTTTTCTTTTCCTTTCTGTGCTCCTTCCTTCCTTTGCTCACTCTAAATTGACAGGATTGTTTAGATTTCCTCTTGTCTTTTGTGAAGCTGACTTTTCTGAATCTGAAAGGGCCAGTGTTGGGCTTTTGCTTTGTTCTCTTGGTGACTGCTGTCAGCCTTGTTTTGGGGTCAGCAAGCAAGAGGGCAACAAGGACAGGAAATAATGTAGCTGAGTGTGAGGGTACGACTGAGCCCCACAACCCAGAATTGGGACTTAAGATTTTGTGCCAAAAATTGAGGTCAAAAAGGGCCCTGGTTCTTGTCATAGGGTGAACTAGAAATCTGACATACTGTTGGGGAAATAGATTTTCCCCAAATCTCTTGCCAACCCAGAAAACCTCCCCATAAAAATAAAAGAGGAAGAAACAGTTTTATTACTGAACAAGCAGTAAACCAGAGCTAAAGAGATTGCAAAGACAGAAGGAAATCTGACCCTTTATGTAGCCAAGCAGATAAGGCTTTTTCTTAAGATAACCAGTGACTAAGCCTCAAGTAAGAGGACTTGGCAGCTCCACTTGTCACGCATAAACAAAACAACCAGCCCCCATCAAGCCACCTCCGACACAGGACAATCCCATGTGTGTCAGAGTAGAACCATGCTCCGTAAGATTCTCAATGATTAATTTTTTGGAAGTCGATTGCCAGGCCTTTCTTCTGTGGCACCTCTGGATAGACTCGAACCTCCCACCTTTCAGTTAGCAGCCAAGTACGTAGCTGTTGTTAGACTTAAAAAAAAAAAACAAAACATAGTGCCACAGAGTCTATTCTGACGCATAGCAACCCTATAGGGATCCTGTAAGGATGAACTTTGTGTGTGTTGTTACACCTAGTTCATCCTAAATCCACCTGGTAATTAGGATGGCTTCCTAGGTTTGCTAATTACCTGCATCCACGGGGAAAGTAAATTTCTCCTATCTTTATAACAGGAGTAGTTTTGTAACTTGGAATCAGGCACCTGCTGAAGTTAGGCTCCTTATCGCCCCGTGGAAACTGGGAGACAGAGGTACCATCATCCTTGTTCCTTGATGACTACATTTCAAAGAGATGGCTCCCAGGTCCTTGAGAAAAACATTCCTGGGTTGTAAAACCAGGTAGCGATGCTCTCCAGGAAATGAAGCTGGTTCAGAAGAGGAGCGAAATCCTTTCTACCTTAACAAAGGTTGACATAGATTTCAAAAGAGACAGAGAAAGAAGTTACAAGTTTCCCAAAGTAAATGCCGTAAAGGGGGGAAGGAGGTCTCTCCCTTTTTGCTCCAAATTTTTTTCTTTTTCCATTGGTATTTACCCTTAAAAATCAATCTGCCTGTGTGCCATCCATCCTCCTCCCATTGACCGTAGGAGGAGACAAGTTGCTTAGAAATCTCTGTCCAGGAACAAACACACAAGTAACATGTGAACGTCTCTTGCGCCGGAGCCTCCCCATGTGTGAGACATTCATGTGCCTCCTCCTCTGCTCCCCAGGCTGAAGGACGATGCCAAGAACGCCATTGAAGCACTTGGAAGTAAAGAAATCAGGAACATGAAATTCAGGTCAAGCTGGGTATTTCTTGCTGCAAAAGGCTTTGAACTTCCTGCAGATATTGAGAGAGAAAAGGTGAGTAATTTTTAAACATCTCTTCTGGGACTGGGTTTGGGTTTTCCCACAAATGGTCAGTATAATAAGTGCTGTGATTGGAAGAGGTTGCCGGTCAGTCTGAACTCCTGGCCTGCAGACGTATCCCTGCATTGAGTGACTGCCACACAGAGTGATGGCGCCGCTGGTGGGATCCGGAGGGGGCTGCGTAGGTTTGCATGCTGGCTCGCTGCCTGCTCTCTGTGTGTGCTCTGAGGCAAGTTCCCAGCCTCTTGCCTGGATTTCCTCACTCCTGTTGTGCTGTTCGCTGCCATCAAGTTGGTCCCCAACTCATGGCAACCCAGTGCACAAAGGAACAAAGCACTGCCTGGTCCTGTGCCATCTTCACGTCTGGTGGCAGAAAGGGCTGTCGTGATCCGTAGGGTTTTCATAGGCTTATTTTAAGGAAGTATATCACCAGGCCATTGTTCCTAGTCCCTCTTATTCTGGAAACTCCGCCGAGCCTGTTCAGCATCGCGGCAACTCACAAGCCTCCGCTGACAGAAGGGTGGTGGCTGTGTATGAGGTGCCTTGGCGGGGAATCGAACCTGCACCTCCCTCATGGAAGGCAAGAATTTTACCACAGAACCACCACTTCCTCATTCTTAAATTGGTGAAAAAGTCACTGGATGGTGCAAATGGTTAATGTTCTTGACTGGCAGGCAGAAGGTGGCAGTTCAAATCCACGCCGAGGTGCCTCAGAAGAAAGGCCTGGCAATATACTTCTGAAAAAAATCAGCCGTCGAAAACCTTACGGAGCACAGTTCTGCTCTAGCCCACGTGGCGTTGCTGCAAATCAGGTTGCCTCCGCAGCAACTGGCACAATCGGGGCAAACGTACGGCTTCCACGCGTGGCTCCTTGGTACGTTGTCACATGTACAGCAGCCCGCGATGAGGTGTTCGGAAGCCTGTCCCATCAGGTCAGCAGCAGAAAGGCACTTGACTGAAGTTGCCGAGCTCGCCAATCTGTTTAAAAGTAGAAACTCCAAAGGGGCTATGGGTGTTGATTTTCTAACACTCTGCAGCCAACATAGCCCATCCTGAACCTCCCTGTTCTTCAGCATCCGTTTAAACTCTCTGCACCTCTGTTTTGGGGCGTAGTGGGGTAGTACTTACGTCCTCGGGTGCTGCAAATGGCTAAGCACTCATCTGCTAACCAAAAGGTTGGCAGGAGGTACAAGTCCACCCAGAGGCACCTCAGAAGAAAAGCCTGGTGATCTACTTCCAAGCCATCAGCCACTGCAACCCCATAGAGCACAGTTCTACTCTGTACACGTGGGGTCGTCGTGACTTAAGCGGGTTAGCCGAGGTGGTGTAGGCAAAACCCTTAGGACAGACAAGGTGGGCACCAAGAAAGCACTTGTAAATATCAGTCTTTTTTTTTTTTTTAATTGTAGTTGTTCAGTAAGTCATTGCATGACTAATTATAAATCCCTCCCATTACATTCTTTGTTTATCAAAGAAAAATAAAGAGCAAGATAATGAAGTTTTAACTTACTAACTACTAAGTCACCTGTGAAAATTCCAATGAAGAGTTAGCAAAATGTGTCTGAGTCATGAGCTAACACTGCCGGCAATGGTCACGCCAACCTCTTTCGGGGGTGCTGCTCACCAGGGAACAATGCTGGTTCAGAAGAGGAGGGAACCAGCTGTATTGCCAGGGAGCATGTGAGAGCTGGACAGTGCGAAAGGAATACTGAAGAAAAACTGACATATTTGAATTATGGTGTTGGTGAAGAATACCAAATATACCATGGGCTGTCAGAAGAATGAACGGATCAGTCATAGAAGATATACAACCAAAATGCTCTTTAGAAGCAAGGATGGTGAGACTTCATCTCACTTTCATCAGGAAAAATGAATTACTAGAAAAGGACATCGTGTTTGGTAAAGGAGAGGGTCAGCAAAAACGAGGGAAGCGCTTCATGAGATGGATTGACGTGGTGGCTCCAACAATGGGCTCAAACATACCAATGATCATGAAGATGCCGCAGACCAGGCAACATTTCATTCTGTTGTATGTAAGGTTGCCATGAGTCAGAGCTGACTTGACAGCAACTCTCGAGAGCCAAGGAGCGAGACTTCCACACTAGACCTTACGAAGATAAGGTCTGCTTTTCCATTCAGCTTGAAATTCAAAGGCAGAAGAGATTTTTAAGTCTCCCGGGGTGTAGACTTGGTTGCCTCTGACTTCAGGCTCAGACACTGGGTCCCAGCTCCAACTGCTTGTGTTGTCTGGTTACGGGTTTGGGAAAAAAGTCAACAAACAGTAGCAGCTGGGCATCTGGGCACCATTTCGTTGGCAAGAGGACCCAGGTAGAGAAGAAGGGGTTGGATAAGGTGCAAGCCAAACAGCCAGAAAATTTGTGGCTGGCTCCTAAGAGGGGTCCTGGGACTCTGCGATACTCTCTATCCTAGTACTCTACCCATTGGGGGAAAAAAGAAACATTGCCCTCGAGTCGATTCCAACTCATAGTGACCCTAAAGGACAGCGTAGAACTGCTCCATAGGGTTTCCAAGGAGCAGGTGGTAGATTTGAACTGCTGACCTTTTGGTTGGCAGCTGTAGCCTGCTGTAGCTCTTAACCACTGCACTACCTAGTACTCTAGAAGCCCAGAAACTGTCTATTTTTTAGGCTGCTTTGTAAGACCCCGCTTCACATCTAAAAAGCAGATTTTCTGCTTGTATCTCCTCTGTTCTTTTACACCAGGAAGCCAGCCCGGCAGGCAGTGTTAGGAGTGTTCTGCCAGGGCCCCAGCCTGGACCCGTCCTTACTAATTATTGGATCCGGACACTTTAGCGTAAGCTCAGGACCTCATGAGTTTGTCCTTACAAGTGAGGGATGCTCTGTGCTGTCCTAGGTGGGGTTTTCTGAGCTGCCACCACTGCCACCTGGACCCACCTAAACTGGGAGACAGGTGGCTGGGAGTCCAGAGTTAGGTTTGCCAGAGGGACACATATGACCCTGAATGAGGCACCTAACCTTTCTGGGCTTCAGTGTCCTGAGCTGTACAGTGAGACGTTGGAGCCGAGCAGCTGTGATGTGAGAATGTGCTGCCAGCGCCCTTGGCTGGCTAAAGCACAGCGTCCCACACGCTGACTCTGCTCAGTCGATACAAGCTCATCTTTCCCATTAGCCCTGGTGTGTTCAGACGAACTACCGAGCTCCAGGCTTTTCCAACTTAGCTGTGTGGTCTCGGGCCAGTTGAGCTGTGTGGTCTTGGGCCAGTTGCTTGACCTCTCTGTGCCTTAGAATCATCATCAGTGAGAAAGGGGTAAGGTGATACCTATCTCATAAGGCTCATGAGGGTTAAGTGAGAGAACTACTTAGGGCGTTGAGCAACTCACCAAGCAGAGTTGTGTACCTCAGAGCAGCTGTGTTTTTCCAGGACTTCCCCACCAGCCCACCCCCAACACAGGCCCCTCGACACTGATCGGCAAACACTGTCCTTCCCTCCATGAGTCTCTCTGAGGAAGGCTCATGCCCAGGTCCCAGTGGGTCAGTTAAATCAGAATACCTGAGGGTAGTTCCGGGCCAGGTACTTCTAATGCACGAGGACAGTGAGACAGGGCATGGATCACAGGAGGCAAAAGAGGTCCCAGGTACATGTGCTCATTGAAGGTTCCCGCTGCATACCAGTGTTCATGGCAGCACTCCTCACAATAGCCAAAAAGTGGAAACAGCGTAAATGTCCATCAACAGGTGAATAGATGCACAAAATGTCATCTATCCATAGAATGGAATTCTACTCTGCCGTAAAGAGAAAGGAAGCTCTGATCTGTGCTACGTCATGGATGGAACTTGAAAACATGACGCTGCATGAAATCAGCGAGACGAAAAAGATGACTATTGTATGATCCCACTACCATGAGATATGTAGAACGGGCCGATAGAGACCAAAGTTCATTAGTGGTTAGTTACCAGGGGCAAGCAGGAAGCGGTGGGGAAGGAGGACTCAATGCGTAGGCAACACTGAGCTTCTGTTCAGGGTGACGGAGAAATTCTGGAAAGGTTCCTGGTGATGGTTAAACAACATTATGGACGTAATTAATGTCACTGAACTGTACATGTGAAGGTTATTGAAATGTCAGTATTTATTACATGTATATTTATCACATACACAGAAACTCCCACCTAAAGGTCCCTTTCAATATTTCTGCTCTTTTCCCAACTGCCCTGCCCCATTTTCTCCCTCACCTTGCCACCCAGTCTCCCCTTTCCTCCTCCACAATCTGCGTCAGCATCCCCAGGTGCCTGGTTCTGCCTTGCCTTCCTGCCCCAGGTTCCCTGACCCAGCAGGCAGGCCCACTGTGGGCATTTAAGGGGCACCATGCCAGGCAGAGAAGTGCTCCAGCTGTTAGCACCTGCTGTTGTTGTTATTATTATTACCAATAATATTGGTCCCCAGCTAGCCTGTCTCAGAAAATCTGGGGAAGGAGCCTTCAATCTCTTTTAAGTCAAATGTGACTGTCTCCACAAATAGGCTCACTATTAACGTTTAGCTAATTCGCACGAAACAACCCCACTAGAACTGCAAGAGGGGTGGTGGCGGTGGTCCTTCCCCTGTACTCTTTACAAGAACAGATGTTTGAGTTTGGAGAACAGGTATGTTTTGAAGCAGTGGTTCTGGATTTGAGTGAAACACCTGTCTTGCCTACATGTATGGATTGAAAGTTACCAAGCAGATCAGCTCCCAGGCTCCCGGGGTAGGCAGGCGGATTTGGAAACATTTCACTGAGGCCTAGGCAGTTTCCGAGGAGCCCCGGTGGCACAGTGGTTAAGCGCTCGGCTGCTAACCAAAAGGTCAGCCGTTCCAAGCCTCTAGCCGCTCTGCCAGAGGAAGATGTAGCAGTGTGCTTCCTTAAGGATTTACAGCTTTAGAAACCGTATGGGGCGGTTCTCCTCTGCCCTATAGGGTAGCTATGAGTCGGAATGACTCCACAGCAGTGGGTTTTTTGGTTTGGTTAGGCAGTTCCAGGACCATGGCCAGAAGACTCAGGGAAGTGTCCCCGCAGGCTCAGGGCAGGTGGGGAGTGGAGTGCCAGCAGGGACAACCGGCTCTGAGCCTCCTTGAGGGCGGACTTAGAAACATTTCAAGAGGCCTTGGCACCTCCCTGCCCCCACAGACTCAGAAAAGGTGGGTGGAGGCTTGGTCTTTCAGTGGACTTGGAAAAATTTGCTGCAAGCTTGGGCAGCCAAGGAGGACGCCCTCCCCAGGGACTCCCATCGGCATAAACTGGCTCCCTTAGAAAACTTTCCTGAGATGCACCCACACAGGCAGGCTGTCCTGGGCTCCCAGGTGGACTTGGAAACATGTTCAGGGAGGGAGGGAGGGAGGACGTGGGGGAAGAGGGCTGGGTGACACCTTCCAGGCTGGCAGACAGAAGGAAAAAGTTACTGTCCACATCACTGCAAGAGTTAAATGAATAATTTTGTGAGTACGAATCAGCACAGCTGTTTTCTAGGAGGTCAAGTGTATCTCCAGTTTCAACTTCTCCATTGTCTCTGACACCAGCCCCCCGCCCTTCCCCACAATTCTGTTTTTCTACTGAGTTTGGTAAGTCACTGAAACCTACACAGAACTCACAGACTATAGTTACAGTTATGTGGTTTATTAAAGGTATAGCTCAGAAGTACAGGATAGGAACAGGCAGGAATAACAGGGAACAACTCAGGAGTAACTCAGGGGAATGTGGAGAGGTACTCAGGTGAAGTTTGGAAAGGCATATCCTTCCCCAGGAAGCTGTCCTTCCAGGATGCTCTCAGGAAGCTTCTCCCAACCTCAGTGTTTGGCCTTTTATCTGCCAGCCCACACACTCATTATTGGTTACCAGGTGAGTTCCCAGTCTGGCTTCCACTCGTTAATACAAACTCTCAGGGGTGGCCTGCGGAGCCTGTCGTGACTGTCTGTACTCTGATCTAATGTAAAATTGCCTTATTGAAAGTAAAGAGACAGCTGGAGTTGGATACAGACTGAACTCCATGCAGTAGAATCCAGTAATCCAGCAGTGATGTTTTATAAGGGCAAACAAGGACGTGAAGTACAGTATTTGATTGGTGTTTACAAACTTAGATCATTGAAAGTCATTGCTTGATTGGTAATTACAGGCTTAGCTCATTGAAAGACATTACCCAATTGGCAGTAGATAATTTTAAGGCAGGACTTCTTGTGACGGGAACTCATAAGGCAGGACTTCCCATAGTGGAAGCTCGTAAGGCAATTGGCTTAGAAGGATATATGTGTCTTTCTTAGATTGGTTACAACGTGGTAATCATAAGGATATTCGTGTGGGGGCAGGGATTGCAGGCTGGTTACATCATCATTACCAGACATTCTTCTCTCAGGAGAGTCACAGTGTAGTTATGTCATCCTTGCCAGACATTTTTTAGTTTCATGATTATGTCTGCACAGAAAATGGCTGTTGCTAGGGTGGAAATGGAACTAGCCACAGAAGAGTTATACTCAAACCTCAAGCCAGCCATTTCAGATTTTCTCAGGTACCTCAAATTTTAACATTCCCTTACACAAGCCCAACTACTCTGAGAGTTGTTTCACAGAGGCCAGGGAGAAAGGCCAACCTGCTTGAGGTACAATAACTCTTAACCTCACAAGAGTGCAAAGACAAGACTTGAATATGGTGAGGAGTATATGGAACAGTATAAAAGTTACTGTGATTTGGAGCACTAAAGGATGTCTGTGCAGATGTTGACGAGGTCTAGGCTAGTAGCCAGGGCCTCAGCACGGGTCTTACTGAGAGCTCGAGTCAAGTGCTCTTGGAGGAATCATTTATGTCTTTATGATTTGGGATATTCAGACTTATATTCTAGGGATTTCCCTAGGAATAGTGTATGGCCCTGTGTTCTGATGGTCTGAGCCCTCGATGGTCTCCCCAGCCACACACCTTTTCACCCCCATTCCACCTGCTAGACCCAGAGAAGTTTCCTAGGCCCAGACTTTAATGGCCCTCACTACCCTACTGAATTGAATTTTAAACTATAAGAGACTTTAGAGATTGTTCTGTCCAGCCCCCTTGTATTATAAGAGGGAGGAACCTGAGATGCTCAGACTGAGGAATAAGTGAGGAGATAAATCTTTGAAGAGAAGGCAACCTAGGTTTAGATCCAGACACAAGCATCACTAACGGTGGACCCTGAGGATCATTGTTTCATATCCCTGAGACTCATGTACACCTCTAAACTGGAGGTGGTCAGGCTGCACTGCTCAATATGAATATGGCATGTACCCACTTGGCAGGAGGTGCCATCATTATCATCACCTCCAGCATGGTCTTTGTCTTGGTCCCTGGTGATCCAGAACCAGAGCTCAGACTTTTGTCTCCAGCCCAGTTCGTTGGAGATGCCCAGGAATTCTGTGGGCAGAATTCCTGCCTAGTCATATTTCCCTATCTACATTCGCTCAACATTCCAGTAAAATCCCTGCAGTCTTTGTTTGTCTCCACATACTACAGAGCTCGTCCATGTCAGGATCTTTGTGCGTGTATCCCTGCATCTAGAGTAGGCTTTTCAAAGCTCAATGCTGCCTCTTTTGTAGAGCCTTACAGGCTCCTCCTTCCCCAGCCTGTGAACTCCCATGACGCTTTGTACTTTCCTGATGGGGCATATGGTCCTTTGCATTAGGTTTACTTGTCTTATTGTGCCTGGATTGTAGCCTTGTAAAGGCAGAGACCACATTTTATTCAATTCTTTGATTCCTCCAAGTCTCAACAATGAGTAAATGATCAGAACTGTGGTTTTAAGAAGGAATGTATAATCAAGTGAGAATTCCCAGGAATACAAAGCTGGTTTAACATCTGAAAGTTGATTAATATAATAGACCACATGGATAGACTCAAGGACAAAAACTGCATGATCATCTCAGTAGACAGAAAAAGCATTTGGCAAAATTCAACACCAATTCATGATAAAATCACTCAACAAATGAGGAATATGAGGGAACTTTTTTTTTTAGTTATCAACCTCATAAAGAGTATCTATGAAAAAATCGCAATGATCATCACACTTTGTGGTAAAAGACTGACTACTTCCCCTGTAAGGTCAGGGACAAGACAAAGATGACCTTTCTTACCATCTATTCAACATTGTACTGGAGGTTCTAGCCAGGGGAATTAGGCAAGGAAAGGAAATAAAGAGCATCCAGATTGAAAAGAAAGAAGTAAAACTATCTCTTTTTGCAGATAACATGATCTTGTGTATAGAGAATTCAAAAGAACCCACTAAAAAATATCTTAACTAATAAACAACTTCAGCAAGGTTGCGGAATACAAAATCCACATACAAAAACCAATTTTATTTTCATACACTTGCAATACAATCCAAAAATGAAATTAAGAAAACAATTCTGTATTGTTAGGAATAACAATACTTAGGAATAAGCTAACAAAAGAAGTGTAAAACCTAATACTCTGGAAACTATAAAACACTGTGGAAAGAAATTAAGAAGACCTAAATAAATGAAAAGACATCCCATGTTTATGGATCAGAAGATTTAATATTGTTAAGATGGCAGTACTCCCCAAATTGATCTACATATTCAATATAATCCCTATCAAAATTCCAATTGGCTTCTTAACCGAACTTGACAAGCTGGTGCTAAAATGTGTATGGAAAATCAAAGGATCCAGAAGAGCCAAAACAATCTTAAAAAGAAGAACAAAATTAAAAGACTCACACTTCCCGGTATCAGAACTTACTACAAAGTCACAGTAATCAAGGTAATGTACTATTCGCATAAAAATAGTCATATAGATCAGTAAAATAGAATTGAGAATTCAGAAATAAACCCTCATATTTTCAGTCAATTGATTTTAATAACAGTGCCAAGACCATTCAATGGGGGAATGAATAGTCTTTTCAACAAACCATCTTGGGACAATTGGATATCCACCTGCAAAGGAATGAAATTGGGCCCCTACCTCAAACTATATACAAAAATTAACTCAAAATGGACCAGACACCTAATGTAAGAGCTAGAATTATAAAACCCTTAGAAAAACCTATAGGTATAAGTCTCATGACATTGGATTAGACAATGGATTCTTATATATGGCCCCAAAAGTACAAACAACAAAAGAAAAAATACAAAAGTATAAGATAACTGAATCTATCAAGTCTCAAGAGAAAAAAAGAGAAAAGAACAAAGAAAAGCAAACAAACCCAGAAGGAAATGTGGGATTCAATAAAGAAATCTAACATTAGAATTATTGGAACCCCAGAGCACCATGACAACAATAAAGGCATAGAAGCAATTATCAAGAGATAATCAGAATTTCCCAGGCACAAAGCAGAGAGCCACGCCTGCAAATACAGGAAACTACACAAACCTCAATAAGAAGAAACACAAAAAGATCAACTCTGTGACATATCCTAGTAAAATTATTGAAAACCAAAGACAAGGAGAAAATTCTGAAAGTGGCAAGAGAAAAACACAGTGTAACATACCAGGGGTCTTTCATAAAAACCAGTGCAAATTTCTCACCAGAAACTCCAGAGGCCAGAAAACAATGGAACAACATATATAAGATACTGAACCAAAACAATTGCCACCAAGAATTCTTTACCCAGCAAAGTTGTCATTCAAAAATGAGGGGGGAAATCAAGACATTCCCAAATGATCAGAACCTCTGAGAATTTTCCACTACCAATCCAGTTGTGCAAGTATTACTCAAGGGAGCACTCCAAACAGAAAGGCAAGAGCATTAAGAAATAAATACAGAGTAAACTTATTGACTAATATGGCTTATTTGATATTGATGATATATTAATGTATATTGATTGATATTAACACCAACAGAAATGGAAGAGGGAAGAGTACTTCAGGAATAGATTTATTATGTTACAGTTATATGCTAATCATTGTTCATATGTTAAATGTTGTAAGTTACGTAACGTAACATATGCAGAAACCACTAAGAAATCACCAAGAAGAAACATTCAGAAGACAAGAAGGAAAATAACAAAAAGGCTCATCACAAAAAAGCACCCAAATACAAAACAAAAACAGAAAATCAGAATATAAAAACAAAGATACGAAATACTAAAAAAACAAATGGCAAAATGAGTGAGGTAGACACACCGTTTTTAACAATAACCGTAAATGTAAATGGTCTAAATACCCCATGCACAAAACAGAGAGTGGCAGAATGGATTAAAAAAAAGATCCACCGTTTTGCAGTCTACAGGAAACATACCTTAAACATAAGGATACAAACAGACTGAAAATAAAAGGATGGAGAAAAATATTCCATGCAACCAGTGAACAAAAAAGAGCAGGGGTGGCCATACTGATACCAGATAAAATAGACTTTAAATCAAAATCTATTATAAGAGATAAATAAGGATATTCAAATAACAATATAAGGGTCAGTTCAGCAAGAAGACATAACAATTATATATGCACCTATCAGCAACACACCAGAATACATGGAAAAAATACTGACTAATATGAAAGGAGAACTGGACAACATCACAATAATAATAGGGGACTTCAACACACCACTTTGAATTATAGACAGAACATCTAAAAAGAAAATCCCTAAGGACATTGAGAACTTAAATAAAACCATAAGCCAGTTGGACCTAATAGACATACATAGAACCAGACATCAGAACAACACACATTCTTCTCCAGTGCACATGGATCATTTCTGAGAATAGACCATACTCTAGGACACAAAACAAGACTCAACTAATTTAAAAGATTGAAATTATACAAAGCATCTTCTCTGACCATAACTGTATGAAGCTAGAAATCAACAGCAGGATAAATAAGGAAAAAAGAATATATGGAAACTAAATAATACACTACTACAAAAAACGATTGGATCATAGAGGAAGTCAAAATTGAAATTTAAAAATTCCTAGAATCAAACGAAAATGAAAACACCACATATCCACACCTTTGGGACATAGCAAAAGCAGTACTCAGAGGGAGATTTATAGTAATAACTGCCTACGTTAAAAAAGAAAAAAAGATCCAAAATCATTAACTTAAACCAACAGTTTGAACAAATAGAAAACGAAGTCAAAAACTACCAGAAAAAAATAATAAAGCTAAACGTGGAAATAAACAAAACTGAAAATAGAAAAAACAGTTGAAAGAATTAACAAAACCAGAAGTTGGTTTTTTGAAATAAAATAGACAAACCACTGGCTAGATTGACAAAAGAAAAAAAACAAGAAGAGACAACCAAATTAAGAAATGAAGTTGGCGACATTACAACTGACCCAAAAGAGATTTAAAAAAAGATCATAACTGATTACTATGAAAAATTATACTCCAACAAATTAAAAAACCTAGATAAAATAGACAAATTCCTAGAAACACACTACTTACCCAAACTAGCACAAACAGGGTAGATAATTTAAACAGACCCATTACAAAAGAAGAGATAGAAGGTATATCAAAAAACTGCCAACAACAACAAAAAGCCCAGGACCAGATAGCTACACTGGAGAATTCTACCAAACATTCGGAGAAGAGTTGACACCAATTCTACTCAATCTCTTCAAAAACATAGAAGAGGAAGGAGCACTCCTGAACTCTTTCTATGAAGCCAGCATAACCATGATACCTAAACCAGGAAAAGATGTAACAAAGATAAATAAAATTACAGACCAATATCCCTTATGAACGTAGATGCAAAAATTTTCAACAAAGTTCTATCCAATAGACTTCAGCAGGGAACCCTGATGGCAACATATCAAAAAACATCATACACCATGATCAAGTGTAGTTCATACCAGGATTGCAAAGGTGTTTCAACATTGGGAAATCGATCAATGTAATCCACCACGTAAATAAAACAAAGGAAAAGAATCATATGATCATATCAACTGATGCAGAAAAGGCATTTGATAAAATTCAACACCCTTTCCTGATAAAAACTCTCAGCAAAATAGGAATAGAAGGGAAATTTCTCAACATAATTCAGGGCATATGTGCAAAACCAACAGCAAACATTATACTCAAAGAGAAATGCTGAGAGCCTTCCCTTTCAGAATAGGAAAGAGACAAGGATGCCCATTGCCACCACTCTTATTCAATATTGTACTGGAAGTCCTAGCTAAAGCAATAAGACAAGAGAATTAAAAGGTATCCAAATCAGAAAGGAAGAAGTAAAACTAGCACTATTTGCAGATGATGTGATCCTATACATAGAAGGCTCTAAAGATCCCACAAGAAAACTGCTGGAACTAATAGAATTCAGCAGCATTGCAGGGTACAAGATCAACATACAAAAATGAGTTGGGTTCCTCTACATTAACAAAGACTACTCCAAAAAAAGAAAGAAAAAAAATATTATTTACAATAGCCCCCGATCAATAAAATACATAGGAACTCACCTAACCTGGGACTTAAAAGACTTATGCA
This sequence comes from Loxodonta africana, assembly GCF_030014295.1. Classification (NCBI taxonomy): domain Eukaryota; kingdom Metazoa; phylum Chordata; class Mammalia; order Proboscidea; family Elephantidae; genus Loxodonta; species Loxodonta africana. The sequence goes on from NC_087343.1 coordinate 222,069,153, forward strand.
ATGAAAATTATAAAACCCTACTACAGGACACTAAAAAAAAAAAAAAAGAGAGACCTACAAATATAGAAAGACATCCCATGCTCATGGATTAGAAGGCTTAAGATAGTGAAAATGTCAATTCTACCTAAAGCAGTCTACAGATTCAATGCAATCCTGATACAAGTCCCAACAACATTCTTTACTGAAATGGAAACTGTTGACAAACTTCATATGGAAAGGAAAGAAGTCTCAAATAGCCAAAGCAATATTGAAGAAAAAGAACAAAGTAGGAGGTCTCACATTCCCCGATATGAAAACATACTATATAGCCACTGTAATCAAAACAGCCTGGTATTTGTTCAGTGATAGACACGTAAAAATAAAAATAAACCTGTTGCTGTTGAGTCGATTCCGACTCATAGTGACCCTATAGGACAAAGTAGAACTGCCCCACAGAGTTTTCAAGGAGTGGCTGGTGGGTTCGAACTGCCAACCTTTTGGTTAGCAGCTGTAGTAGCTCTTAACCACTGCACCGCCAGGACTCTGATAGACACATAGACCAGTGGAAAAGAATTGAGAACTCAGAATAAAAGCAGCCATCTATGGACAACTGATTTTCAACAAGGGGTCAGAGTCCATTCGATGGGGCAAAAATGGTCTCTTTAATAAATGGTGCTGGCAATACTGGATATCCACCTGCAGAAAAATGAAACAAGACCCATACCTCACACTACATGCAAAAACTAGCTCAAAAAGGAACAAACCTCTAAATGTTAAATCTAAAATCATAAAATTCCTGAAAGGCAACAGAGGAAGAAAACTATGGGACCTAATCTTCTGTAAAAATAGGATAACAAATATTACAACAAATACTTGAAGAAGGCAATATAGATAAGTCAGACCTCATAAAAATTAAAAACTTATGCTCACTAAAAGACTTCAATAAAAGAATAAATAGACAACCTATAGACTGGGAAAAAAGCTTCAGAAATGATTTATCTGATAAAGGTCTAATCTCTAATATCTATAGAAAACTGAAACAACTCAACCACAAAAAGACAAGCAACCCAATCATAAAATGGGCAAAGGCCGTGAACAGAACCTGCACCTGAAAGAGGACATCCGAACAGCCAAAAAACATATAAAAAGATGTTTATGATCAGAGAGATGCAAATCAAAACTACAGTGAGATACCATCTTACCCTGGCTAAAATGGCATTGATTTAAAAAAAAAAATAACAAATGTTGGTGAGGATGTGGGGAAATTGGAACACTTATCTGTTGCTGGTAGGACTGTAAGCTGATACAACCACTATGGAAAACAGTATGGCATTTTCTCAAAAAACTAGAAATAGAACTACCCTATGATCCAGTAATCTCATTCCTAGGTATATACCCTAAACACCAAAACCAAACCCATTGCCGTCAAGTCGATTCCGACTCATAGTGACTGTATAGCACAGAGTAGAACTGCCCCATAGGGTTTCCAAGGCTGTAATCTTTATGGGAGCAGACTGCCACATCTTTCTCCGTGGAGCACCTGGTGGTTGAAACCACCAACCTCTCAGCAGCTGAACGCTTAACCATTGCACCACCAGGGTTCCTTGTAGAGACCTAAAAATGATGACATGAATAGATATATGCATGCCTCTGTTCATTGCTGATTTATTCACAATTGCAAATAAATGGAAACAACTGAAGTGTCCATCGACAGATGAATAGATAGGCAAGCTGTGGCACATACATGTAATGGAATTCTACACAACCATAAAGAACAACGATGAGTCAGTGAAACATTTTATAACATGGATGGACCTGGAGTGCATAATGCTAAATGAAATAAGTCAAGCATATAAGGACAAATATTGTATGAACCCTCTTTTATAAGAAGACAAAGAAAGAAGGACCACTGTTCATTGGTGGTTATGGGGTGGGGGAGGGATGGGGAATGTATGCTTTCTACACTAAAAAAAAAAAATAATAACACTAGAGACTAATTATTTTTGATGACGGAAAAAGTGGCACTGATTGTGGGTGTAATGGGCATAGCACAACCAAAGTAAAAATAAGCATTTGAGCACATATGGCTTGGTATAGGCAAAGCAGTATACAGGTAGGTACAGGTGTGTACATAGGTGAGAACAGATAAAAGTGTCTATAAACCAAAACCCAAACCCGTTGCCATCAAGGCAATTCCAACTCATAGCAACCCTATAGGACAGAGTAGAACTATCCCATAGAGTTTCCAAGGAGCGCCTGGTGGATTTGAACTGCCAACCTTTTGGCTAGCAGCTGTAGCTCTTAACCACTACACCATCAGGGTTTCTGAATATGTAAAAGGTATGTGTAAATACAAGTAAATGGGTGCAGGCACATATATTCATTTAAGACACAAATATGGATACTCCTCAGACATAACCAGATACCTTCCAAAGTTGGTTTTCTGGGTTTGAAGGCTTAGGACTATAATCTTATGGGACAATTCAGTCAATTGACATAATATAGTTCACAGAAATCATGATCTACATCCTAGTGAAGTGAGTACCATCTGGGGCCTTAAAAGCTTGTGAGCTCCACCAGCCTGAGACCAGAAGAGCTAGATGGTGCCCACCTACCACCAATGACCACCCTGACAGGGAACACAACAGAGAGTCCTGGACAGAGCAGGAGAAAAATGTAGAATAGAACTCAAATCATGTAAAAAGACCACACCTAATGGTCTGACAAAGACTGGAGAAACCCCTGAAACTATGGCCCCTGGACACACTGTTAACCCAGAACTGAAACCATTCCCAAAGGCCACTCTTCAGACAAAGATTAGACAGGATTATAAAATAAGAAATAATATGCATGAGGGATGTGCTTCTTAGTTCAATCAGATATAGATTGGGCAGCTCCTGTCCAAAAGCAGGATGAGAAGGCAGGAAGGGACAGGAACTGGTCAAATGGATACAGGGAAGCCAGAGTGGAAAGGGGGAGTGTGCTGTCACAGTGTGGGGATGGTAACTAATGTCACAAAACAATATGTGTATAAATTTTTGTATGAGAACTTAACTTGAGCTGTAAACTTTCACCTAAAGCACACACACACACAAAAAGCTTGCAAGCAGCCATCTAAGACACAACTATAGGTCTCAACTGACCAGGAACAAAACAATAAGACGGTAACCAAAAGCACAGAGAAGAAATAAGTCCACAAAAGCCACAACATCATCTACCCTGAGACCAAAAGAACTAGATGGTGCTTGGCTACCACCACTGACCATTCTGACTGGGGCCGCAGTAGTTGGTCCCGGATAGAATGCGAGAAAAATAAGAAGAACTCCAATTCTTAACAACAACAAAAAAGAAAAACAGATAAATTGGAACAGTAGAGAACAGAGGACCCCCTGAGACTATTGCCCTGAGACACTCTTTACCTAGAACCAAGCCTACCCCTAAGTCACCTTTTAGCAAAATAGCAGAGTGGCACATAAAAGAAAGGATCTTACCTGTATGATTGGTGCCCTACTTAAAAACCATGGGTATGAGACCAAAAGGTCAACGATTTCTTAAAATCAAAGATGATAAGGGGGTATGGAAACTAGAGTACTGGAAAGGGAACAAACAGAACACAAAGAGAATACTCACACATTGTGATAAATGTAACTAATGTCACTGAACAATTTGTGTGGAAATTGTCAAATGGGTACCTAACTTGCTGTGTAAACTTTCACCAAAAACTAAATAAAATATTATTGAAAAAAACACACACACATACACAATGAAAATAGAAGGGATATATAACTAGAATTCCAAAGTTCAAAATGCATATTATTTAAGCACTAGCTTGAGGTGCTGGATTCTCTGCACCTTAACTTAATGTTTAAATAAAATAATTGAAATAATCAAATGTAGAGGACTAAAGCCTGCCTCAATATGAACACACATTTGCTGAGCAAGAGACTCTAGGAGAACTCTGGGGGGAAAAAAAATAGTCCTTCCCCCTAGAAAAACAAAAACCAAACATTAGAGTTGTGCTGTCCAATATGGCAGACATTAGGCAACTGTAGCTACACCTGGATCCTCACTTATCAACACAGGTTCCGAAGACCAGGGCATTATGCGAAAATCGGCATTATATGGAAATGGAGGATGACTACACCAGGTCACAAAATATTATATGGGACACGTAAGAGGACGTGGAACCAGGGATATCACTGCTGATGTCAGATGGATCCTGGCTGAAAGCAGAGAATACCAGAAGGATGTTTACCTGTGTTTTATTGACTATGCAAAGGCATTCGACTGTGTGGATCATAACGAACTATGGATAACACTGCGAAGAATGGGAATTCCAGAACACTTAATTGTGCTCATGAGGAACCTTTACATAGATCAAGACACAGTTGTTCGGACAGAACAAGGGGATACTGATTGGTTTACATTCAGGAATGGTGTGCGTCAGGGTTGTATCCTTTCACCATACCTATTCAATCTGTATGCTGAGCAAATAATAAGAGAAGCTAGACTGTATGAAGAAGAACGGGGTATCAGGATTGGAGGAAGACTTATTAACAAACTGCATTATGCAGATGACACAACCTTGCTTGCTGAAAGTGAAGAGGACTTGAAGCACTTACTGATGAAGATCAAAGACCACAGCCTTCAGTACGCATTGCACCTCAACATAAAGAAAACAAAAATCCTCACAACTGGACCAATGAGCAACATCATGATAAACGGAGAAAAGATTGAAGTTGTCAAGGATTTCATTTTACTTGGATCCACGATCAACAGGCATGGAAGCAGCAGTCAAGAAATCAAAAGACACATTGCATTGGGTAAATCTGCTGTAAAGGACCTCTTCAAAGTGTTGAAGAGCAAAGATGTCACCCTGAAGGCTAAGGTGCGCCTGACCCAAGCCATGGTATTTTCAATCGCATCATATGCGTGTGAAAGCTGGACAGTGAATAAAGAAGACCGAAGAAGAGTTCATGCCTTTGAATTGTGGTGTTGGCGAAGAATAGCGAATATACCATGGACTGCCAAAAGAACGAACAAATCTGTCTTGGAAGAAGTACAGCCAGAATGCTCCTTAGAGGCAAGGATGATGAGACTACGTCTTACATACTTTGGACATGTTGTCAGGAGGGATCAGTCCCTGGAGAAGGACATCATGCTTGGCAGAGTACAGGGTCAGCAGAAAAGAGGAGGACCCTCAAGGAGGTGAGTTGACACAGTGGCTGCAACAATGAGCTCAAGCATAACAACGATTGTAAGGATGGCGAAGGACCGGGCAGTGTTTCGTTCTGTTGTGCATAGGGTCGCTATGAGCCGGAACCGACTCGACAGAACCTAACAACAACAACGACAACAATGTCCCTCTGGATCTAGGGGGTAGGACTGGTGGTATGTCAGGTATGCTACAACCTCATGCTGGCACCTGAAAATGAAGTATTCCTGTGAACATGGAAATCACTGCGAGAAATGCAACCTCCAAATAACACAGGAACCCAGAAATACACTTAGAGTGCTTATCTCGCCATACAAAAGCCAAAAGAGACAAAAGTTTTGCAACATCACACCTCCAGGATACACCACCACATACAGTACCCTGTAAAAACGGGAATTTGTGGGACACGCCCATTTATTCCATTTCGAGCAGTTATACAGGTCCCTTCTTGCCGGCAGCATGTATTGTCAGTGGGCCAGTCGCTTTCCAATAAACCTGAGGTGGAAAAGGTAGGTGGGCACTCTCTGTCCCACTGGTCACGAAAGGGTTACTGCCAGATGTACATCGTTAATGTGCAAAATAGTTGGATTTTTACTATTGTCGTAAATGTGAAATGTGGGATAATGAGATCATCCGTAAGTGAGGGGTAGGTGTATTTACATTTAAAGTAGTTAAAATTAAATAGAATTTAAAACTCAGCTGGTATAGTCACGTTTCAAGGATTTCATCGTAAAGGTAGCTTGTGTCTTCTGTATTGGACAACTCAGACTATAGAATATTTCTATAGTTGCGGAAAGTTCTATCCGGCAGCATTACCGTAACTGTCCTAAGTATGGTTCAAGTATTATTAAGAAACACTTCGGGAGGAAATCAAACACCAGTGTAGGTTGAAGCAAATCCCACTGTAGGGAGTGATTTTGTTTCTATGACTGTGTTCACAGCTGACTCGTTAAATATTTGTCAAATTAGATTAGTGAATAAATAAAGGTATTTTCTTTCCTTTATGCAGATCAACCACTCTGATAATAAGAAGAACAGATATTCTGGCTGGCCTGCAGAGATACAGATAGAAGGCTGTATACCACGAGAACCAAGCTAACATTGCACTTCCTTAATAAATGTGTTTTGTATAAATGTCGCATGGATTGGCCCACGAATCTTATCACTTTAAACCCTACAATCAATATTTTACAAGGATTTTGGGCTTGTCTTAAACCAACCAATATAGTCTAATTATACAATCTTAGCACAATATTTATATGCCAGTATTTATACAGTGGAGGAGGCATAGGTCGTTAATGGTAGAATTCTTACCTTCGATGCAGGAGACCTGGGTTCAATTCCCTGCCAGTGCACACCATACACAGCCACCACCCGTCTGTCAGTGGAGGCTTTCGTGTTGCCGTGATGCTGAGTAGGTTTCAGAGAAGCTTCCAGATTAAGATGAACTAGGAAGAAAGGCCTGGAGATCTACTCGTGAAAATCAGCTAGTGAAAACCCTAGGGATCACAATGGTCAGATCCACAACCGATCATGGGGATGACGCAGGACCAGATAGGATTTTATTCCGTGGTGCATGGGGCCCCCATGAGTCAGGGGTCAACTCAACAGTAGCTAATAACAGTTTATATAGTGAAGCTATGAATATGCTACATTCTGAAAGGAATGGGGCTTGTTAGAGGAGATGAAGTGATTTAATGTGGAAGGGAGAGAGCCGGTGGAAGCAACAGCTGCTCGCCCAAGGTGGAGTCACGTTGTGGTCAGACGAAAGTCCAGGCAGCTCTGCAGAAAGATAACTTTTGTTCCTTTATTGCAAGCACACCCTAGTTTCTGACAGTCATAAAAGAATGAGCAAGATGGGAGCGGGCTTAGCAGGATGTCCTTCATTGACAGTTGTGGCCATTGGGGGTCCACCCTGAGGATGGTGACTATTCATCTCAGACTTTCCAGGAGACATCATTGAGACACATCATTACATCAGCTATTCAAGATACCCCACCACCATGCAACCACGTGTCAGAGAATGTGTTTGATAATGTCACTGGGGTACAGGATAGCTTCTAAGCATCAGCCGTTCTAACTTCCTTCCCAAGCCTGGCTGCCCAAGAGGCTGTCCTACCCTGGAAGAGCTCTGAGACTGTGATGCCAGGTTAATACTGCCTCCCTGAGTCTCCAGTTTCTCCTCTGTACAGTGGAGGAGTTGGACTAGATAAATGACTTTCAAACATTGTTATCAAACAAACCAAAACCAGATCTGTTGCTGTCGAGTCAATTCCAATTCATAGCAACCCTATAGGACAGAGTAGAACTGCCCCATAGGGGTTCCAAGGAGTGGCTGGTGGATTTGAACTACCAACTTTTTGGTTAGCAGCCAAGCTCTTGACCATTGCACCAACAGAGCTCCTTTTAAAACATGGTAGTACCTGGCACAATCTCAGTGGTGTACAACAGTGTTGATTTGGGGGGATATTATTTATGTTGCAAAAATCCTCACAACTGGACCAATAAGCAACATCATGATAAATGGAGAAAAGGTTGAAATTGCCAAGGATTTCATTTTACTTGGATCCACAATCATCGCCCATGGAAGCAGCAGTCAAGAAATCAAATGACACACTGTATTAGGCAAATCTGCTGCAAAAGACCTCTTTAACATGTTAAAAAGCAAAGATGTCACCTCGAGGACTAAGATGCACCTGACCCAAGCCATGGTATTTTCAGTCGCCTGATATGCATGCAAAAGCTGAGCAATGAATAAGGAAGACCAAAGAAGAATTCATGTCTTTTTTGAATTATGGTGTTGGTGAAGAATATTGAATATACCATGGACTACCAGAAGAATGAATAAATCTGTCTTGGAAGAAGTACAGCCAGAATGTTCCTTACTTAGAAGTAAAGATCGTGAGACTTTGTCTCGTGTACTTTGGGCATGTTACCAGGAGGGATCAGTGCCTGGAGAAGGATATCATGCTTGGTTAAGTAGAGGGTCAGGGGAAAAGAGGAAGACCCTCAATGAGATGGATTGACACAGTGGCTGCAGCAATGGGCTCAAACATGGTAGCGATTGTGAAGATGGCGCAGGACTGGGCAGTATTTGTTCTGTTGTACATGGGGTCACTATGAGCCAGAAGAGACTCGATAGCACCCAACAAAACACTTATGGGCTGCAGGTCAGCTGTGGCTGAGCCCCAGATGGTGAGGCCAGGCTGAAGAAGCATCATCCCCTGTCAGATGGAAGCCAAACTGAGAGCAGAAATCCAGATGCCTCCTAAAGCTTCTGCTTGAAAGTGTCGTCAGCCCCACCTGCTACCCAAACCCAGGTCAGCTCAGCCACAAGGATGTCTGCTCCTCCCTCAGAGACTAAAAAAACCTGTGAGGCAGCAAAAAGACCATACTTAATGGTCTGACTGAGACTAGAGGAATCCCGGCAGTCATGGTCCCCAAACCTTCTGTTGGCCCAGGACAGGAACCATTCCCGAAGACAACTCATCAGACATGAAAGGGACAGGACAGTGAGTAGGAGAGAGATGCTGATGAAGAGTGAGCTATTTGTATCAGGTGGACACTTGAGACTGTGTTGGCATCTCCTGTCTGGAGGGGGGATGGGGGGATAGAAAGAGTTGGAAGCTGGCAAAACTGTCACGAAAGGAGAGACTGGAAGGGCTGACTCATTAGGGGGAGAGCAAGTGGGAGTACAGAGTAAGGTGTATATAAACTTACATGTGACAGTTTGACTTGATTTGTAAATGTTCACTTGAAGCTCAATAAAAGTTAATAAAAAAAAAAAGAAAAAACCTGTGAGGCAGGGAGCAGGCATGATGGTTCTCCTACAGGGGAGCGGGGGAATATTTGTGAACAGTAACACCACAAACCATGAATGCCAGATACCCCTGGCTGCTGTCAGCCCATTGGAGCTGTGGCCCCTTGGCCCTCAGCCACCCCACAGGGAGCCCTGGGTGTAGCAGAGTAGTCTGCAGACCACCAGCTGGGGTCATGACTCAGCCCTTCTCCAGTTCTAAACTCCTTGGTGCCAGCTGCAAAGGAAGGGCTTTGTCATGGCAGGCTAGTTGACATTTCTGTGTTTAAGAAAGAGGAGTTTTTCCTGTGTGTCTTAGTTATCTAGTGCTGCTATAACATAAATAACACAGGTGGATGGCTTTAACAAAATGAAATTTATTCTCTCATAGCCTAGTAGGCTACAAGTCCAAATCCAGGGTGCCAGCTCCAGAGGAAGGCTTTCTCTCTCTGTTTGCTCTAGAGAAGGGTCCTTGTACTCAGTCTTTCCCTGGTCCAGAAGTTTCTCAGCACAGGGACCCAGGTTCCAAGGACACGCTATTTTCCTGCTTCTTATTTCTTGGTGGTATGAGGTCCCCCTGTCTCTCTGCTCACTTCTCTTTTTATATCTCAAAAGAAATTGGCTTAAATTGTAGATTGAGTCTACATAACTGCCACTAATCCCATCTCATTAACCTTGTAGAGCTAGGAAAATCACATCAGATGACAAAATGGTGGACAATCACACAACACTGGGAATCATGCCCTAGCTAAGCTGACAGATATTTGGGGCACGGGGGGGGGGGCACAGTTCAATCCATGACACTGTGTCTGATTTATTCTATTATCATAGTGTCTTAGGGTTCTGTAGAGCAACAGAAGCAGTAATATATATAAAATAGCCACAAGATTGGACTCAAACATACCAGCGATCATGAAGATGGGGCAGGAAAGAGCAATGTTTCATTCTGTTATACCCAGGGTCACCATGACTTAGAGCTGACTCCACCACCACAACAAATTATATGTACAGAGAGAGAGAGATTAAGGATTTGGTTCATGTGATTGTGGGGGAGCTGACAGGTTCAAAATTTGTGACTCCGGTGACAGCCTGGAGACTCCTGCAGTCTAGTACTCCAAAATCTATAGGTCAGGTGATGTGAAGAGTGTGGGGTGGGGGGGTTCTGGCAACATGTCTATCTATAGTCTGGAGGCAGAAGACACCTTCAAGTGATTGGATAAGGCTCACCCACATTTTTCTTTTTTTGTAATTTTTATCGTGCTTTAAGTGAAAGTTTACAAATCAAGTCAGTCTCTCACACAAAAACTTATATAAACCTTGCTACATACTCCCAGTTACTCTCCCCCTAATGAGATAGCCCGCTCCCTCCCTCCACTCTCTCTTTTCGTGTCCATTTTGCCAGCTTCTAACCCCTTCTACCCTCTCATCTCCCCTCCAGGCAGGAAATGCTAACATAGTCCCAAGTGCCCACCTGATCCAAGAAGCTCACTCCTCACCAGCATCCCTCTCCAACCCATTGTCCAGTCCAATCCATGTCTGAAGAGTTGCCTTTCGGAATGGTTCCTGTCCTGGGCCAACAGAAGGTCTGGGGGCCATGACCACTGGGGTACCTCTAGTCTCAGTCAGACCATTAAGTCTGGTCTTTTTATGAGAATTTGGACTCTGCATCCACCTGCTCTCCTGCTCCCTCAGGGGTTCTCTGTTGTGTTCCCTGTCAGGTCAGTCATCAGTTGTAGCCACGCACCATCTAGTTCTTCTGGTCTCAGGATGATGTAGTCGCTGGTTCATGTGGCCCTTTCTGTCTCTTGGCCTCGTAATTACCTTGTGTCCTTGATGTTCTTCATTCTCCTTTGATCCAGGTGGGCTGAGACTCATTGATGCATCTTAGATGGCCGCTTGCTAGTCTTTAAGACCCCAGATGCCACTCTTCAAAGTGGGATGCAGAATGTTTTCTTCACAGATTTTATTATGCCAATTGACTTAGATGTCCCCTGAAACCATGGTCCCCAAACCCCTGCCCCTGCTACGCTGGCCTTCGAATCATTCAGTTTATTCAGGAAACTTCTTTGCTTTTGTGCTGACCTCCCCTGTATTGTGTGTTGTCTTTCCCTTCACCTAAAGTAGTTCTTAGCTACTATCTAATTAGTGAATACCCCTCTCCCATCTTCCCTCCCTCTTGTAACCACAAAAGAATGTTTTCTTCTCAGTTTAAACTATTTGTCAAGTTCTTATAATAGTGGTCTTATACAATATTTGTCCTTTTGCAACTGACTAATCTCACTCAGCATAATGCCTTCCAGTTTCCTCCATGTCATGAAATGTTTCACAGATTCATCGCTGTCCTTTATCGATGCATAGTATTCCACTGTGTAAATATACAATAATTTATTTATCCATTTATCTGTTGATGGGCACCTTGGTTGCTTCCAGCTTTTTCCTATTGTAAACAGTGCTGCAATAAACATGGATGTGCATAAATCTGTTCGTGTAAAGGCTCTTATTTCTCTAGGATATATTCCAAGGAGTGGGATTGCTGGATCGTATGGCTCACCCACATTTTAGAGGGCATCTTAGGCTAGGCTCTCTAGAGAACCCAAACCAGCAAAATGTATAAATACATATATAGAAAGAGAGATGTATATCAAGGACATGGCTCACGTGGTTGTAAAGGCTGGAACATCTGAAGTCCATGACTCAGAATAGAGGCTTCTCCTGATTCATGTTGCCACGGGGGTGACAAACCCAAGATTGGCAGGTCGGAGAGCAGGGCTCTTGCTCACAGGCTCCGAAGATCGACAAATCCCAAGATCAGCAGGCAAGACCACAGGTAAACTGCTAGCTCAAGTCCCAGGAAGCAGACATCTGACAAATGGGAGTGAACTGCAGGATCCAGTGCAAGCAAAAAGCCCCTGAGCCTTGCCAGCATGTCCACTTATATTCGATGCAGGCCACACACGAAAGGAAACATCCTTTCAACTGATCGGCTGCTCACAGCAGATTCCATCATGGGGGTGATCACATATCAAGTCTCAACAGGGAAGTGATCACAATATTATACGACTGCCAAAACACTGGGAATCATGGCCCAGCCAAGTTGACACACAATCTTAACCATCACAGGGGGCAATCTTGTTTACTGAAGGTCAAGTGAGTCCCTAGATCTCTTCCAGCACAAATAGTTATGTGCTCAGCTACAGACCAAAAGGTTGGAGGTTTGAGTCCACCCAGAAGAGCCTTGGAAGAAAGACCTGGTGATCCACTTCTGAAAAATCAGCCATTGAAAACTCTATGGAGCACGGTTCTATCCTGTAATAGATGGGGTCACCATGAGTCAGAATCGACTTGGTGGCAACTGGTTTGGTTTCGAGTTTTTAACTACTTCATAACTGAGTCTAGTGTTTGACCAAACAACTGGGCACCGTAGCCTAGACAAGTTGACACATACAGTTAACCATCACACACGGCACTGTTGATCTTGATTCATTATAGCAGGCTGGGCCTCCTGGGCACTCCTGGCCAGACACGTTTCCAGAACCTGCTTCTGGGAAGGGAAGCTCCTCTGACAACCATGGCCCGTGGCCCTCTACTGGCCCCACCCCCACCACTTGATGGGCCCACCCTGGGGGTGAATGTTCCCCTGGCACTTAGGAGGAGGGTCCTCTGCACGTTATATTGTTGCTGGTTGCCATTGGGTGGATTCTGACTCATGCAGACCCGACGTGTGCGGAGTAGAACTGTGCTCCACAGAGTTTTCAAGGCTGTGATCTTCCGGAAGAAGATCACCAAGCCTGTCTTCTGAGCCCATGTTTCTTCTCATGGTGCTACCTTCCTGCCGATTGCCTGGCAAGCTTGGAACTGTCCGTCTGAAAATAAAGAACTTACCAACATCTTCCTCACTTGTGGCCTTGGCTCTATATTATTTCTCCAGGTTTATTTTTTCTACCTAAGCTTAAATTTTATGCCATTAAATGAAATGGTGACAAAAGGAGCAGATTCCATGGTATATCTAATTATTTCTGAGATTCCAGGCCACGGTTCACTGGTTCAGGGTCTGTTCTCTTAGCAGGTCTATCAAACATATTCCTGAGTGCAGCCATGAAGTCTGGTCTTGGATCCAGCCTTCTACCTTCCACTTTGAGAGCTCACAGTAGAAGGATGACCAAGCAGTGAAGAGGCTGCAGGTGGCGACCACTTGATACCTCTGACTGTACTTCAGCTGCCCCGCTGCCACCTCCTGGACCCCAGCCAGTGGGACCACGTAGTCCACACAGCAGGGCCCCACTTGTCCCAGGCCTATTCAGGGCTTCAGGAGGCTCTGAGTTCTTTGAGGCAAATGCTCCTTAAGCTGACTGCCATTACATTCTGGGCTGCCTCCTAGGTCAGTTTGCTGAGGACCTTCCTACTAGGATTTTCTGCCCTTGTCCACAGCTCTTTGTCTTCGTGCCTAAGAGGGGAAGTTCTAGGTGTTTTCTTACAGGGATGCACCCTTGACCCACTTTGCAGGAGTTACTAAAACCAGTCACTGGCAACCAGTAACATGACAACCCCATGTGTGTCAGAGTAGAAATGTGCTCCACAGAGTTTTCAATGGCTGATTTTTCAGAAGTAGTTTGCCAGGCCTTTCCTCCAAGGCACCTCTGGATGAACTCAAACTGTCAGCTTTTTAGTTAGCAGCCAAGGGTGTTCATCATTTATCCTACCCAGGGTCTGTCGGAGTTAGGAGGTGATAATTAGTCACCCCTTTCTGGGTTCTGAACCAGCCAAGAAGGAGCCACAGGAAGAGACAGATGGAGAGCAGGTAGCCGTTTATCACTGAAAAGGCTGTGAAGGAGAGCAGGGCTTAGACAGGCAGCTGCCAGTGAGTGGCCCAGTTATTCAGAAACCCCCTCTGTGCTCAGACCTCAGCCACCCCCAGCACTGCCTCCCCAGTGGCCAGCCCTGGGGAGCTTCCCACGGAGCAGCCCATCTCTGTCTCCGAATCAGGTCCAAGAGGAGTCAGAGCAGATGAGCTTCACCATCACTCCCCACACCTAGAGAGAGGCCAGGTGGAATGGGGGCCTAGGGGCACACCCCCTCTGCCCTCCGAAGGAGGCCTCCGGCAAGGGGGCCTCCGGTGAGAATTTGAGGGGCACAGGAATAAGAGTTCTGTTCCAAGATTCCTTGGACAGGAAGCCGGTTGGCACCACAAAATCCATAACCATAATAGAGCTTGTGCTTGACTGAGAAAAGGGGAGTCAATCAACTGTGACACTCTGACCTTTAGGGTGACCAGTCAACTCGGAACGAGCGGTCTGTCCCAGGACTTGTGCACTGCGGCCCGGATCCATCTCCACTATCGGGGCTTTGGGCACGGGCAGATGCTCCGGCCAATCCGCGGGGACAGAGCAGGGCTGAGGCGTCGCGCCTATTTTTGCCTTTTGCATCTTTACGAGAGCTCCGCGGTTGACCCCAATGCGGAGCCAAGCAAAGAATCCTGCGCACGACACTGAGCCCGGGAGCCCGGGAGCCCGGCCCTTTGACGCCGATGGGGGACTGGGGTCCTGCCCCGGGAGCTTGGTCCTCAGCTGGCCACCATCAGCCCCATGGGAGGCCAAGCTGGTCTGAGTGGGAGGAGCCCAGGTCCATCCCTGACAGGCCACCGAGAGGATGGGCTCACGGAACTGCTTTGCTGGAGGAGAGGGAGTCCCCCACCCCACCTATCTTCCCCGCCCCGGGGTTGGCCTGAGCCCCTGCACCCCCGATGCCCCCTAGGCCGGTGTCCCTCTGTCGGCTTCATCACTGAGCCTCTTAGGGAGCAGTAGGCGTGTCCTGGCCTGATGTGAGGGAACCCAGTGGTGGAACCAAACACCCCTCACACTACAGGCCGCATCACGACTCCTCCCCTCCTTCCTCCAGCTCCGCCCTCCGGGCTCTCTGGATTTAAGATCCAGAAACCAAAACCAATCCAGTTGCCCTGAGTGAATTCCAACTCATATTGACCCTAGAGGACAGACTAGAACTGCCCCATGGGTTTCCAAGGCTGTAAATCTTTACAGGTGCAGACTGCCACATCCTTCTCCCATGGAGGGGCTGGTGGATTCCTACTGGGGACCCTTCGGTTATCAGCCCAGCGCTTAACAATTGAGTCAATAGATTAAACAAAAAAAAATTTTTTTTGTAAGCCTCTATAATCCTTCTGCAAAGGGGAATTTGCCTGCAAGGGCAATAAGAAAAATGAATGAGCAAAGAGGTGCTCAGGAATGTTTATTATTATTTTTTTTTACTTATTTAACATCTTCATTTTTGTGTTGAGAGAATAGGTAGGAGCAGAAACAGCTGAGAGCCAGCCCCTCCCGCCCTGGCCACGCCCAGAGTGCCTGCAGCTGTGGCTCCAGGGTCATGAGGGCTCCTGGGGGCTTCCAAGCCAGTCCTCACCTCTACCTGAGTCACCGAGCGCAGAAGGACTTTAGGGATCCCTTGACGGAATGCCTTCATTTCTGCAGGTAGCATAACTGGAGACCAGAAAAAACCACAAATCGTGCCATAGACACAGAGGCTACTCTCGGGACCAAGTTCAGATCTTGGCGTTTGTTCCAGGCCATGCCTTCCTCCTGCCACACCCCAGGGATTTGCACTGTTGTGTCCTTAGTTGCCCTTCAGTCAGCCCTCACCCACAGTGACCCTGTGCACAATGGTCCTGAAGCATCCCGACGCGTGGCTGGGGATCAAACTGTTTTCACTGGCCGGTTTGGGGGAGCAGATCACCAGGCCTTCTTCCTAGTCCATCTCAGTCTTGGAGCCCAGCTGAAACCTGTTCAGCATCATAGTAACACACTAGCCTACACTGACAGACAGGTGGTCGGCTGTGCATGAGGTACATACATGAGCCGGGAATTGAACCCAGGTCTCCCACATGGGAGGCAAAAATTCTACCACCGTGCCACCACTGCATTGTAGCTATGGTACATTATAGCAGGAGGGAGAAATATCAAATTGGGAGAAAAGTCCAATTCCTCCTGAGGATGAAGTTGTGGGTTCCAGGAATGGGTTACCGAGGGAAGCTGTGGACTTTCCTCCTTTGGGGATTCAGCACTTAACACTGGGAAAGGTAACATTTGCCTGGTGTGGCTTAGATGGGATCCTAGAGGAACATCTGAGAACGTTCAAGTCACATACCTGAGGAAAATTCCCCTGTTCTGTGTCAGCGATGTGTTTGCATGATCCCACACAAGAGCCACATGTGGCTATTTAAATTAATTAAAATTGAATCGAATTAGAAATTCAGTTCCTGCATTGCGCTGGCTACATTTCAAATGCTCTGCAGCCGCGTGTGGCTGTTGGCTACCATATTGGACGTGCAGATAGAGAACACTTCCATCCTCCTTTAGGGTTCTGTCGGACAGCCAGCACTGATGGAGGTCAAAGCTTTTCCAGTGTGGTCCCCAACAGTCTTACCTGGAAACTCTGATTGAAATGCTGATTTCTGGGCCCCGGCCCAGACCAGGCTTCAGCACCTGGGCAGCCTAGCGGCCCCCACCCCCCATGTTTACACAATCACTCTGGGTACTTCTGATGCTGCTCTAGACTGAGTGCCCCATACCACCCCCATCTGAGTCACCCCAGGGAGCAGGTTGATAACTCAGTTTCATTTCTGTGGCCGCCCATCTAGTTTCATTTCTCTTCGTGCTTGTGAAGGGGGAGGCATGGGAGGAGGAGCAGTTCACATACCACATAAAAACAAAGCCAAGGAAGAGAAAGAGCGGATGTGCCTGGACTCTGCTGGGAACCTGAGCCGGTAAGAGCTGGACGGAGCAGGGGATAGGGGAATGCTACTCAAAGCCTTAAATGCCAACAGAAATGTCCTTTTTTGCATTTCCTAAGTGACATGGCATTTGCCTTGTAAACTTGGCTAGTGTCAGAGGCAGGAGCAATAAAGATAAGTTTTGAATCTGACCCGTGTGAGGCAGGAAAAGGCCTGTGTTGGTGCTGGTCCACAGCCAGCCCCACAGGCAGAGGGGTGGAATCTAGAAGGGAACAACTGCCTCAGAATTTGGCCAAAGGCTGGTGCCCATGCTGGGATGGCTTGGGGCTACATTTGCTTAGCAGCGACTGTAGGGTGCATGGAGTCAGGGGGGTGGGGTGGGGAGCTTCGCAGCCTAAATTCTGGTCTCTGAGGGGCTTCGACTGCCTCTTCCCTTGTGGTTTGTGTGGTTCAGTGACCCGTCTCAGTGCTATGCTGTTAAACTGGCTCCCCTGGGACAGGTGGGGAGCCCTGACTTCTAACTTTTAGTGCTTTCTAACTGTCGATGCATAAATACCTCCAACCATGGCCAGATCCCAACCAGCAGGAGCCACCTCCAGCACCCTAAACCGCCTGCACCCTTGGGGCCAAGCAGAAAGGTGACATCATTTTATTGATGACACATTTTGAAACAGTTCTTTCTCGTCATGTTTAGAATTTTTACTATAGTGGTTTTCAAAAGAAAAGGATATGGTCAAATTCTTTCCCTGATCCTTCGGCAGATGTTACTCTGTACTGTACAAATGGGGCTGATGCCAAAGCGAGGGAAGAAGAGGGTGGAACAAAAAGTCCCCTGTGCCAGGACACACCTAGGAACCCAGTAAAGTTCTCTGGTTGTATGTAAAGCAGCACTGGTAGACAGAGCAGTGTGGAAGACACACATCGCTTAGTCTGGGGGCACTGCTTCCATGGGTTGCTGCCCCCACCCCTCACAGCTACTTTCACCTTTTTGAGGAGTTATGTTTACTTTCATCATGGCAGTGGTCATGGGTTGAATTGTGTCCCCCAAAAAGATATGTTGAAGTCCTAATCCCTGGCACCTGCAAACATGACCTTCCTTGGAAACTGGGTTTTTCTTTGACGATGTTACCAGTTAACGAAGTCATACTGAAGTAGGGTTATATAATTCTATTATAACTGGTGTCTTATAAAAGAGGAAAACAGGGTCACACACAAGATGAAGACACCATGTGAAGACTTATCTACAAACCACAAAGGAACACCAAGGATTGCCTGCACACACACAAGTTAGCAGGGAGGCATGGAATACTTCCTCCCTCAGAGCCTCAGAAGGATGCCCAGACCCTGATTTTGTACTCCCAGACTCCAAAGCTGAGAGACAATACATTTCTGTTCTTTAAAGCCACCCACTTTGTGGTGTTTGGTTATGGCAGTCCTAGGCAATTAAAGCAGTGCCTCTCTGAGCCTCCTGGGAGAAGGCTGCCTGGCAGGAAAAACACCTCAGAGAGGCTGTGGTGGCTTCTACAGGGTTATGCCATGAGCAATAAGTAGAAACCCAAGACCACACAGTCACTATGACATATTCCCAGTTCTGGCAAATTCTATGGGTACAGTGTGATGGAACACTTTTAAGAAAGGTGTGGCCTTTCTCACCATGATCTTGTAACTCCCACCCAAATGCTTGGGTGCGACTGTGCAAATAAGGTAATTGTGGCCCACCAAGAGGATTGGGCAGTTTTGCCATCCCACCAGGCTTAAAATGAACCATCCCAGAGGTGGGAAGGAGAGCCAAGAATAGAACACATCCTTTGGACCCAGGATCCCTGTGCTAAGAATCTCCTGGAACCAGAAGGCTGAAAGAGAGAGAGAGCTGTAACACTGAAGATGGCGAGAAGGGGTGGCAGAGAAACGGCAGCAGGAGAGACCGGCAGGAGAGAGTGTGGTGGCTTCCCAGCCCACAGAGAAAGCTGAGTGCCTGTGGGCATGACAGAGAAGAGGTTGTCCTGATGGAAGAACTTCATCCTGAGTGTTCCTGAACCTGAATTGTAACCTCTTACTTCCCTAACTGACAATATCAAAGAAGACTGAAGAAGAATTGACACATTTGAATTATGGTGTTGGCAAAGAATATTTAATATACCATGGACTGCCAGAAAAATGAACAAATCTATCTTGGAAGAAGTACGGCCAGAATGCTCCTTGGAAGCAAGGACAGCGAGACTTCATCTCACATGTTTTGGACATGTTATCAGGAGGGACCAGTCCCTGGAGAAGGACAACATGCTTGGTAAGGTAGACGGTCAGCAAAAAAGAGGAAGACCCTCAACAAGATGAATTAACACAGTGGCTGCAACACTGAGCTCAAACACAGCAACGATTGTGAGGATGAATCAGGACCGGGCAATGTTTTGTTCTGTTGTACACAGGGTCACTATGAGCTGGAACCAAGTTGACAGCACCTAACAGCAATTCCCTAAGGAAACCCCATAACTGTGAGTATTGTCTGTCGAGTTTTGTGTGGCCCTTGCAATGAATTTTCTAGCTCAGCAGAGAAGTAGAGTGCCGTGGGAAGGATGGTTAGTGTTAGAATTGGTAAAGATGGTGGAGAGAGGAGGCATATCTCATCTCCACCCCATAGGAATCAGTCATGGGCAGTTGATCTTGATTCTTATTCCCTCTTGTGAAGTTAAAGGTGGTCAGACAATACCCCTGTCATGCCAATTTTACAGTTGGTGTCAGGAGTGGGATTTGTTGCAATGGCTCCAAACTCAGAAGCATGGGATTTTGTAAGAGAAAAAAGGAAGGGGTGTGGGAAGTGAAACTTTTGATTCGTAGGTGGTTACTTTGGTTGTTGTTACCTGTAATGGCTGAAAGGAAAGTTATGATGCAGCTGAGGGGAGAAAAGCTACATCTGGAGTGGCTCTGGCAAAAGCCAGGCCAGATAAGCAAGATGATTGATAGGGAGACAAGGTCTTCTGGTTCCACCGAGCCAGAGGCCCAAGGCCATATGAATATGAATGGAAAGATAGTCAAGGGGTGGAGAAGATGAAACTGGAATGTTGTAAAAAGTGTTCTGTGTTTAGTATTATGTGTTTATTTGAATGTACTATGAATATTGAATGTTTCTCCTCCCTAGTGTTGTAAAGCAGGCCTCAATGTATGATAGAAATGAATATTGGGTATTATAGATTACAGAGAGTGTGTAACTCCACCTTCAGCCAATACTTGCTTGGATATGTTAAAAGGAGAACTAGGATTTGCCCAAAGAAACACAAGCTTTTTTTTTCCAAGTCAGTAGCCCTGTGTATAGGGTGGGTGCTTAGGTTGAAAACCTGAGCTCTGCCCAGATTTGCATTTGAAAAGACATGCACACCTACCCAGATCCACTGAGAGAACAGGAGATTTGCATTTAAAGGAAGGACCTCCAGAAAAAAATACTTTCTCTTTTTCAATTTCAAGCAAGCAGGTGGTTTGCCTTTGGGTGCATTGAGGCAGGAAAAATCAGTGCCTATTAGAACCCCCTTCCAGGACTGGAAGTTAAAGGGTACCAGTGAGTAGACAGTTTGGTATGCTTGCTTATGGTGACCGCCTGGGTCCATTCATGAGTGGAAGCGGGGGGAGTGAAACAATGAAGAAACAGGCTGAATTTGGACATGTTCCACTGGAACACGTTGACCCAGCCACAGGGGCTAGGGATGAGAGAGAGAGAAGGGGCTACCCATTGTGACTTGGCTTGGATGGCTAGGGATGAGCTGACCAGAACCCAGCTGAATGAAGAGAAAGATGTTTGACACCATGAACTGGTGTAGACTGCTGCAATTTGATGGCTTGCTCTGGACTGGACTTTGCTTATGGATGCGGACACTCAAAGTTCCAAATGGAACAGAAGATTCTTCAAGACCAAGGAGAAGATGCTGTCTCCTCAGTACTAGTTTGATAGGAATGGGCAATTTAAACATTGGCTATCTAAATTGAGGGGAAATAAAGGCATGAAGTGGCTGGCTCACACACTTTTGTGAGTGTGCTCACACTCAACATGAGAGGGACAAGGGAGGATCCCCACTGAATAGATTCCTCTTTTCCTGATGGGTCTAGGGAAGAGAGGGTGGGGGAAGATGCTGATAGGATTATATGATTCAGTTGGAGTGTTGATCGTTAACAGATTAATTGTGATTGTAAAACCCGTAATTGTAGAAGCTGTAAGTGTGAAAGAGTGGACTGAGGGGGAGGCACTGCTAGACTCCAGTACAGTGGCTGAGCCTAAAACTCCTTAAAGGTTTTGCTATGCTGATACTTCATGAGGCTCAGATCAAGGGAATAATCTTCTCTCAGTGAAATTTTATCAGACGCCAGGAAGGGTGAAGCCAAGATGACTTTTGGAGAACCTGACCAGATCAGATGGACACCTGCAGCAGGCTGAATGTCTGGTACCTGAGTAACCTCACCCTGAGGACTCTTTGCCCTACTGAAGGACTAATTGTTGATGACTGTTTTGGACTCACAAAATGATTGGGAGGGGGAAGTTGTCCTCTAAGTATAAAAGAACTATGGCTAGAAAAGTCAGGGGGTGGCCTGCGGTGCCATGGATCACGTTTATATGGCCTTTCTCATCATGGTCTTGTAACTCCCATCCAAGTGATTGGATGCGACTGTGCAAATAAGGTAACTGTGGCCCAACAAGAGGCTTGGTCAGTTTTGCCATCCCGCTAGGCTTAAAATGAGCGGTCCCACAGGCAGAAGGAGAAGATCTCACCGCCACCAAGATAGAAGAGCCAAGAACAGAGGGCGTGCTTTGCATTCGGGATCCCTGCATTGAAAAGCTCTTGGAATCAGGAGACAGAGAGCTGTAACACTGGAGATGGTGAAAAGTGGTAGTAGCAGAGACAGGAAACAGCACAGTGGGCTTCCCAGGCAGGAGAGAGAAAAAGCTGATTGCCTTGGGGCAGGAGGCTTGCTGGCAGAGTAGGGTGCCTCTGGGCATTTGGTGGATCTAGGTTTGCTGACCCAGGGAACTAGACCTCAGTGCCTTCAGGCAGAGGCTTACTGGCAGAGTGGGGTGCCTCAGGGCACTTATGGCCATGCTAATAGAGTTTTGTAGCATTTTTACAATGGGAAAATCAGACGTTTGCCTCCTCCCCTCCATTAAACATAGAACCCCAGGGTTAAGCAGAGAACGGAGTGAAGGTTTAAATGTGAAACCAGGACCAAATCTGTTAACCAGGTTGCTTTTGTTGTATTCTGCTTGGAGGAAAAAATAAATTCCTAGTTAATATTAAAGAAGGCAGACTGTCACCACGGGTCTATCTAGGGTTTACACAGATTCAGCGCAACATTCTTAATTTTAGAATCATGACTCTAAAGACACAGCAAGATACTCAGCTGAGGAAGGATACACCAATATCTGTGTTTCTTCTGGAAACCCTGGTGGTGCAGTGGTTAAGTGCTACGGCTGCTAACCAAAAGGTCGGCAGTTTGAATCCTCCAGGCATTCCTTGGAAACTCTATGGGGCAGTTCTACTCAGTCCTGTAGGGTCGCTATGAGTCGGAATCGACTCGATGGCAGCGGGTTTGGTTTTTGTTTTTGTTTTTGTGGTGTTCCTTCTGTGGCAGAGTGGGTTTTTTTTTCCTCACCTTCCTCGGATGGGGCAGTAGGTTCATATCAAGTTAGGAGCATAGAAGTGGTCATTAGTAAGGCAGAAAGACCAGAACTGAGGGGTGTGGCTATAAGGAATTGTCAGTATGGACAAGAGAAAGGTTGTTGGTCTTGCAGAAATACCAGAGGCCACCCCAGAGAGGAACTTTCCCAGAATGTTTTCCTGTGGAAGACAGGTCTTCCACCTATTCTCCTACTGACTTCTGATTTATCCAAAACTAGACTGATTATTTCTTATATTACAGGCTCCTAGCCTGGGTGCCCTTGGCAATACTTGGCAGCTCACTGGTTAAGTGGCTGCCTTGGAGAGTCAAAAGCAGCTCCATTTCTTTCAGCCCAGCAGCACACAGTCATACTTAAAAAGCAAACTCTTTTGCTCAGCTGGCTTTATTGTTTCCCCTTGGTCCCACTTCCCTTTTAAGAGGGCCTAATACTGCCTTTCCTCGTTACCTTGGCCTCTGTTCTTGGTTGTAGCCTCTTTGGTTCTTGCCCCTTGTCTGGTCCTTGCCTTTTCTTTTCCTGCTCCTTCTTCGCTGTAGGCTGCGCCCTGGCTCCTGCCTCTTCTCTCCTCTCCTCCTCTCTTGCTGGCTGTCTTCTTTGTTTTTAGTCCCTCTTTCCTTCCTTTTTCTTCCAAGTCAAAGCCTCAATCTCCTGTCCTTTATATTTATTCTGGGCTTCCAGAAGCTTCCAGGTGGGGGCAGAACCCTGGGGAGGAACCCACCGTGCAGTGACTGCTGAATAACAGAGGCCTTCTAGTCATGAATTTTGTTTTTTTAAAAAAATGGGTAGAAGGTCAAGGGGAGGGGGAGAGATGACTAGGTGGAGCACAGGGCATTTTTAGGACAGTGAAACTATTCCATAGGCTACTCTAGTGCTGTCAAAACTCAGAGGACTCTACAATGCAAAGTGTGAACCCTAATATGAACTATGGACTTTAATCAATAACGTTGTTGTTAGTTGCCATCAAGTCAACTGACGCCTGGTGACCTTATGTATAACAGAATGGAACGCTGCCTGGTCTTGTGCCGTCTTCATGATCGTTGGTACCCTCGAGTCCATTGTTGTGGCTATAGTATCAATCCCGCTTGAACTTGTGGCAGTCTCCTGTTGATATATGGCTGCAGTAGTTTTTTGTTTTTAATTATCTTCTTTCTGTTGTACAGCAGTATTTTGCTAGGATGTAATATTAGTGATATTGTTCAACAATTTCTGCATTCCATTTGATTGGCTTTCTTTGGAAGGAGCACAGATATAGATTTCTGCCAGTCAGTTGACCAGGTAGCTGTCTTCCAAACTCCTTGATATAGATTAATAAGCACTTCCAGCATTGCATCCATTTATCGGAGCATCTCAATTGATATTCTGTCAATTCTTGGAGCCATGTTTTTCACCAGTTATACAAAGTCACTATGAGTCAGAGCTAAATCAATGGCAACTAAGAACAAGAAGATAATTGTGGCATCCTGCTTGTGTCTCTTGATTAAGGATATTTTCTGTACCATCTTACGGACTTAAGAGACACTTGAATCCCATGTTGCAAAGCATGTGATATGAAACTAAGTAAGTGAATTCTCATGATTCATGTGATCCCTGGATTAGAAATGGGTGGCAAGTCCAGCAAGAGGCTGGATTTGCAGATGGGCTGTGGTCTGAGTCATTTTTAGGGGGAATACGTGAAACACAAACCCCACTTCTGGTTCTGATATAGTGACGGCAGGGCTAGGTTTGCTTCAAGCAGGTCCAAGAGGTGCTACCTCTCATCTCCGCACCCCTACCAGTTCTTCTGCCCAGAACTGAACCAGAGAAAGGGTGAAGCCATGGATGAAACACAATGGTTTCTATTTCATCAGAAGTGACAGAGGGCCATTGAAACTCCTCCACGGTAATGTGAAATCTAGTCGCCCCTTATCCCCAAGCCCTGGGCCCTGTAGAGACCCTCGCTTGTGTTCTGTGACTATTTGCTGCCAAGAGTCCTCCTGCAGATGTGGGGGCCTGTGCTGGGCCAATGGTTTCCTCTGTTTTATGGGCAGGTATTGGTTTGCATTGGGTTGAGGCGAGGAGGGGCTGACAAACATGGAGCTTGTGTGTGGTAGGACTTCTTGGTGACCTTTGGACCTCTCACCCATTTTTTGTCTTTGCAGAGCTCTGCAAGGAGATTGGAAGCACTAAGCAACAGGAAAACACTCACCAGACTTGACTGGCAATAGCTAATGCCTAAAGTCCACAAGCCTTGTCCACAGCAGAATCAAAATCCACTTTCTTCCCAATACCATCCTGAAAAAGAAATGAGTTCCCGTCAACGGCCACCGCCATCATTCCGCCCAGCACAAAAACAAATCATGTCTCCCCCAAACCAGCAGGCAGGAGACGTCACCATGCACTTCACTTCACTGATGCTGAACGAACAGACCACCAGCATGCCACCAGGAGAGAACAGGAGCCAGCCACCACTAGGAGAAAGTAGGAGACAGCCACCACCAGGAGAGAACAGGAGCCAGCCGTGGGCAAAGGTAAGTCATTGAGGTAAGGCATTGAGGAAGGGAATGTTCTAGCCACCAGCCAGATAGATAAATGCCAGGGAATGGTTGTGGGGTCAGCCCACCCAGGTGATAAAACCAGCAAATCAGCCCAATCTCAATGCACAGCTCTGTCCCCTAGCTCTTCTGGTCACTTCCAACAAGTACCAGGGACACACACAGGCTCTGCAGCGGCACTGGACATCTGATATCTGGGACTAGGGACTTCTGTTCCATGTTGTTGATCCAAGGTCCGGGATTGCCAGGAAAGACACGACTTACACATGGACAATGGGGAGAACAACACTTTACCCACATAGAGGAAAGACAGAGCAAGCTTAGCTTCAGTAGTGGGAGCTGGTCCCCAATGGCCAGTGGGTCACTCCCCACAGCCAACACAGGGCTGGTATTCTGTACACACCCCACTCATTTTGCCCGGAGGGACCCCGTTCCTTCCCCACCAGGAATAGGTATAGTAGTGGGGTTGACCAGGTGCCATATGATTTACATTATAGCAGAACAAACAAATACTCATTAGACCTGAAAGAGGGAAGGAGCTTCCCTGATAAGGAAGATCAGGACAGAGGGAGGCTCAGTTCCCAGCCTGCATTATCAGGGAATGTTCTAGAACCCAAGGCTTCTGATTAGGGAGCCTGGGTAAGAGTTGCAAGGCCGTACAACACACCATCTTCCCAACACATATGCTGGGAATCCTTCCTGGAAGCTTTTCTATCAGCTGCTACAGCTTCTGTCGCCACAGCCGATGTACCCTCCACCCTTTATCCTCCCTGTTCTGCAGTCCCAGGGCCCATCGCTTTGCCATCCTCTGGCTGGGAGCTGCCACCTCTTGTTGCCTTGTCTTCTCCCAGTTCCCTCCCCAGAAGCAAAGATTCACCTTCAACCTTTCCTCTGGGAGGCAGTTCCTTCTCCACCCCAGCCAAATACTCCCCTCTCCTGAGGACACCCCAATATGAACACAACACAGTCCCACCCTTGAGGAACATCTTGTTCCACTTCCCCCCAGCCCTGGTCTGCAACCCAACATGGAAAAATAAAAAAACAAAAACCCAAAACAGTTGCTGTCGAGTAGATTCCAACTCCTGGTGACCTCATGTGTGTCAGAGTAGAACTGCACTCCGTAGGGTCAAGGCTGTGACCTTTTAGAAGCAGATCACTAGGCCTTTCTTCTGACGCTTCTCTGGGTGTGTTCGAACTGCCACCCTTTTGGTTAGTAGTCAAGTAGTTAATGTTTGTGCCACCCAACATTCACAGATGCACAAATTCTGCCACCAGTTCCCCACAAGGGTGGGAACCTCTAGGATAAGACCCAATCTGAAACCAGGGCAGTGAGGTCTGTCTGCCTTCTGCAGTGGACCAAGAGCATCCTGCACAGCCAGTACGAGGAGAAGGTGCGCCCCTACATCGACCTCATTGACTCCCTGTGGACCCTGGGCGTGGAACAGGACCTGGCACTGCCCGCCATCGTTGTCATTGGGGACCAGAGCTCCGGAAAGAGCTCGGTACTGGAGGCTCTGTCGGGCGTCGCCCTGCCCAGGGGCAGCGGTAAGCAACTCTGCTCGATAGCAAGTGGCATCAAACCATCCTTTGGGGACCAACCAGCTTGAGGGGCAGGCCACCGTTAGGGAGCCCAGGAGGCAGATCCTCCATGTCCTGGGCAGCTTAAGCTCGGGAGTGTATGGGTAGTCAGGTGGGGTCTGGGTGTCCTGCTTTGCCTTGCATTTTCTCGTTCGCATTCACATCTAACAACCATCACCCCGTGTGTCAGTCAAGGTCCCAGCAGTGACCTTGGTGTTTCTTTCCAGTGGTCTTTATAAGAGCATGGAGTCCCTCGGTAGTGCAAAAGGTCAACGTGCTGAATTTGCAGCACCCAGGGACTTGGGCTTCACAAAGAGCAGTGATCTGAGGGTCCCCAGGGTCTCAGGAGCACCAGCTTGGTCAGAGAGTTCCTACCTCCCTGCCAGGTGCCTCCATACACTGCACCTTTAGAATACCCTTTGACTCCTTCCTTTGAGATTTCCAGCTTCTCTCCCAGACTCTCTGATCCAGAGGACAGGGTGCAGGGGAGTGGGATGCACTTGAGCAGGTCTCACTGTTGCATGTTTTATTTGCTCCCCTTCCCCAAGCAGCCCACCTGGACAATGCAGGCCCTAAACAAACATCTAAGGGGCTGGAGCCCCACGGGCCTTGAGGGCTCTGAGGTGCACCGGGGCCCCAACATCCACACATATCGCTACAGAAAGCATGGTGGGGACCACTGCTGGTGACCAGCAGGGTGGCGCCCACTGACCACGCCCTGCATACAGCACTAACAGCAGCAGCAAAGGCTTCCCTAGAACAGCAGCCGGTCCCTGAGCCTTGTGCTCACCTACCCAACCCAGATCCTCCTGCGCTACCATGAGGCCCTAGAAAGTGCCAGGAAGTAAGACACAGCCTGTGGGGACACTGGGGAAGTCCCTGGGAGGGAAGAGTAAGAGACACCAGTGCTACTTTTTTAACAGAAAACTCAACAGTGTTTTGGAAAATTTCTCTTAGGTATTACCACCAGGTGTCCTCTGGTGCTGAAATTGAAAAGGCAGTCGTGTGAGTATGAGTGGAGGGGAAAACTCAGTTATCGAGACAAGGAACTCCACCTGCACAGCCCGGAGGAGGTGGAACAGGTTATACACAAAGGTAGGGCCACGTGGGTTTCTGCTGGCTCCATCCTGTGGCTGGCTTCCCTCCCTGTTCCCCAGCTCTTTCTACTGCTCCTCATTGCATCCATCACCCCATGATGGAGGCGGGTTGTCGCTCAACCTCCAAAATACCCTGACTCCCCCACATGGCAAATTCCGGGGTGGTGCAAACAGTTTATGCACTTAGCTGCTAACTGAAAGTTTGGGGGCTCAAGTCCCCCCAGAAGTGTCTCAGAAGAAAGGCCTAGTGACCTACCGCCAACCAATCAGCCGTTGAAAGCCCTGTGGAGCGTAGTTCTACTCTGACACAGACGGGGTCGCCGTGAGTTGGAGTCGACTCGATGGCAACTGGTTTGCCTTTTGGTTTTTTTCCCCGAAATGGCACTGGCCGGTCTGGGTCACCGCCGCTCTCCCCCCAGGTCCTTGCCCATTTCAACCCTCGCAGAATTATGTCCCAGCTGAAACCCTCACACACTGCCCCCACCTGCAGGGAGAAGTCTGGCCCCCCATCGCCAGGGCCTCATCCTCGTTCTGTGCCCCCTCCCCTTCCCAGCTCCAGGCTCCAACATGCTGGACTGATCTCAAATTCACAAAGGAAAGTGAATTTGGTTTAATGCCCTCCCCCCTCCAGGAAGCCTCCCTGGATAGGATCTGACCTTAACCCTGGGCCAGGCCCAGCCATCCTGGACATTGCTTGTCTTTCTGTCTTCTGGCCACATCACCAGGCAGCTCCCCCCACCCAGCATGGGCACCTCCCACCCATAAATGCTGGAAGCACAGCTAACACCTGGCTGCTGAGCAAAGCTTACCAAGGCTTAAGATTAGTAGTAGGAAACTGTAAAATAATAATAAAAAAAAAAAGATCAATTGCTCCTGGAGTCTGGGGCCATGCCACCTCCATAGTGCCCCTTGGTGGTCGGTTGTTCATCCCTCCTACCAGGCCCCTGTCCCTCCACTCTTATTGCCCTCTCTGGTTTCTGCCAAAAAAATACATAAACAAACGTTGCCATACAGTTAATTCCAGCTCATGGCAACCTGGTATGACAGAGTAGAACTTCTCCACAGGGTTTTCTTGGCCATAATCTTTACAGAAGCAGATCACTGTGCTTTTCTTCCACAGCACTGCTGGATGGGTTCGAACCACCAACCTTTTCCTTAGTAGTTGAGCGCAAACCATTTGTGCTACCTGGGACTGGTTTCAGCCAGAGGGAGAAAAAATATATATATATGTCCTTAACATAAAAGAATCTCCACAGGAATGAATTCTGAATTTAGTGGAGACTAGCTTTTTGCATTACTAAATAGCAAACTCCCTATCACAGCACAAGGCCATTGGATGACTTCCTGGGCTTGGTGCTGCCCTGAGAACCCCATGTCTGCAAGCCTGAAATGGCTTGCCCACAGGGTTCTTTCCAAAATAGAGATGTCCTGCCCTCAATTCTAGTTCTCATCCCTCACATACAGAAGTGGATTGAGGCCCTTAAGTGGCCCATTTGCAAGCTTCAGTTTTTCAAAGATCTGCACCCTGGCAGTGCCCACGACAGCTATTCTGTCCCTATTCTGGTCCCACCAACACATCCTGCAGGTTTGTGGATGTCTGTCTGACCCTTTCTAAATGTGAGCTTAGTGGGAACAGGCCAGGTGGGCAGCATGCACCCTGTGACCTGAGCCCCTAATATAGCACCAGCATGAAACTGGACCAATGAGTCCGCGCCCAGTGTGCAAGAAGCCAAACTCTCAGACACAGTCTTTGAGAGGAAGAAAGAGTTTATTTCACAGGCTAGTAAGCGGGAACTCAGGGGTATCGACCTCAGATTGAGTTCCCCAACCCGCACAAGCAATTTCTAATTTATACTTATACGTATTCACTTGAGGGTGGAGGAAGGTGGTGGGCAGGATCAGAAAGTTTTAACTATTCATGGTTTCTACGGATTATTCATTATAAGCAGGGCTAAGACTTGGCACGGAAATGGCCAGTGGACCCTTCCCTTTTGAAATGGGCTCAACTACTGCCAATGACATGTATCTGGTGATTTTGGTGCCCTGGTGTGAGTCTTTTGGTCCCTTGACATAAGCTCTCTTGCATTATTGAGCACGTGTGGCAGCGCAGGGTCATTCGTTGGCCATTGTGGTCTGTTCTGCGCGTGTCTGGCTACTCCAAGCCGGTTGGATCTGGACTCTTCTGGGGCTCCCCAGAGAGTCTGCAAAAACAACTTAGAAGACGTTAGTGATGTGGGGGGGTTGGGGTGACTGGGCATGGCCTGATAACTAGTAGAGTACTAATGAATTAGGTGTCTTCAGCCTCTAGGGTCCCCTAACAAGCACACCCTGAGTGTGGGCTCAGAAAAGGTTCTGTATACAAGTGAATAATGAACAAACCAGAGCCCAGACATGTTTAAAATAGCAGGTCAGAACTCCCATCCAGTGCTGGTATGGGTGTGAGTGGGTGCAACCACTTTGGAAAGCTGCTTGGCAATATTTACAAAAGCAGAAAATGTACATACTCTGTAATCCAGCCCCTCTACTCTTAGGTATACGGACAATCCCCGTATTATGAAAAAGTTCCATTCCTAAGTCTGTCTTTAAGTTGAATTTCTACATAAGTGGGAACAGGTAGATACGGTTGGTATCTAAGGTCAGTTAGTCAAATGTTTGTCTTAGTATATAGTATATAGTGTACCTTTCTATGCATAAAAAACCTTAAATAAACACCTCCAGATACACTAAAACATCTTTAACTTAAGTAAAAATAATAATGTTTTGATGTGCATCACGAAGTACTGCCCATTTGTTATTATGAACCAGTATGTACCTCAAATATTTCATATAATAGGCTCTATAGGGGTTTTTTTTTTTATTTTTTTTTTTTTTATAGGGGTTGGTTCATAACAAGTTGTATGTAAGTGGGACATTCATACCCTGGGGACTACCTGAACACCCAACCAAATTTTCACCAAGACAGGTTTTAGAATGTTCAGAGCAGCACTATTGTAATAGAGCCAAACTGGAAACTACCCAAATGTCCATCAACAGTAGACCACACATTGTTTTATGTACTGTCTACTGCTAGCCTCAATGGCTCCTCCTGGTCCACGCAGAAGATCTCTTCCAAAATAGAGACAACCTGCCCCCAAATATACTTAGTTTATGATTCTCCATACAGCAACTTGAAAGTCCTTGTGATGTGGCAAGTAGCTTCCCCAAGAGGGAACCATCCAGGAGAAAGCAAGGAGGAAACCATGATGTCTTTTATGACTTAGTCACACATTATCACTTCCAGGACACTGTCCATTAGAAGCAAGTTGGAGGCCTCCAAGATAACTCTGGAGACCTGGTAGCACAGTGGTTAAGAGTTTGGCTACTAACCAAGAGTCAACAGTTCAAATCCACCAGCTGCTCCTTGGAAACTCTGTGGGGTAGTTCTAACCTGTCCTATAGGATCACTATGAGTCGAAATCAACCCAACAGCAACGGGTTTGGTTTTTTGGGTAAGATGATTGTGCAGTCTTCTATGAAATGTGCCCTGAAAATAGCAACCACTTAAGTATCAACTGGTTCCTCTCCGATGCTCATTAACTCTGACTCTGGGTTTCTCCCCTCTTGGCCTCCATAGCCCAGAATGCCATCGCTGGTCATGGTGTGAGCATTAGTCACGAGCTCATTCATCTGGAGATCACCTCCCCGGAGGTTCCAGACCTGACCCTCATTGATCTTCCTGGCATCGCCAGGGTGGCCATGGGAAATCAGCCCCAGGACATCGGACTACAGGTGAGCCTTCCTGGAACTTGGAAACAGGCCAAGCTGAAGTTGCAGGGGGGTACTTCAGCGGTTTCTGCCTACAGTCCCAAGGACTTCTGGGTGCCTGCCTCAGCCTTTGCTCCAAGTGACAAGAGGGGGTCTAGATCAGGACTGCTGAGGGCAGCGACCTCATACTCAGTTTCTGACTTGGCCTCATAAGGTCATGTAAGATAGTGAAGTGGACCTGGTGGGACCGACAGCTATGGGGTCACCATGAGTCAGAGTAGACTCAAAGACAACTGGTTTTTTTGGCGACTATTCATTTTTGGAGGAGCCGTGGTGACACAGTGGTTAAGCACTTGACTGCTAACCAAAAAAAGGTCAGCATTTGAACCCACCCAGCCACTCCACGGCAGAAAGATGTGGCAGTCTGCTTCGGTAAAGATTACAGCCTTAGAAACTCTACGGGGCAATTCTACTCTGTCCTATGGGGTTGCATGAGTTGGAATCAACTCCACGGCAAAGGGTTTATACATTTTTGACCAAGTAGTCTTCTCAACTGACTTTTTGATTGGTTTTTATTTATTTTATCTTTTTACTTTACTGCTTTTGACCAAATTATATGCTCCCCTTTCTACCTGTCCCTCCCCAACTTAAGGGCTGCCTTCAAGAGGGGAAAGAAAAGTATGTTTCCTAGAGCAAACTGCAGGAGAGGATAGGTACAGATAGGACTTGATGGGGGAAAGGGGAAAATGGCATGGTTTGTGGCTGCTAGAGGCTGGGGAGTGGAGACAAGGGAAAGGGAAAGGGCATTCAGAGCCAAGACCAGCCCTGGAAATCCATTCCAAATACCTCCCCATCTCTCCACCCCTTCCCACCCTCTTTCTGAGTTTCCTCTCCTCTGTCCTGGACCCCATTCTTCTTCAGCTGCAGGCATCCAGGGCCCCTCAGCTCCCTAGCACCCCCACTGTCCTGCCCCATCCGAAACCTGGCTGATAAACTCCAGAGCACATCTCTAAGCACAAGGAAATAGCTGCTAGAAATCTCCCAGTTCTTTGGCCATTGTCTTATCTCCATGTGAGAAGGAATATCTTCCTCTCAGTTTCCTGGAAATTTGACCCTTTACCTTGTCCATGAATCCCAACCTGTTTCAAGAATTGTCAATCAAAGAGGCAAAGCTTCCTCACCTTGGGAGTCTTTCACAAGTCCTGCCTGCCCTTGTATATTTGCAAATGAGTCTTTTCTCCAACTCTTCACTGTCTTTGAGTCTTCCCAGAGGCCACACCAGCTCCTTGTCCCAGTTGGATTGCTGGTGCATGTGCTCCATCTTCCTGGAACCACTCCCCCATCTGAGAAATGTGCACGTGAACACAGACCAAAGTCCACAAAGAGGGGAGGGAGCCTGCCCTGCTGTCTGCCAAATTGTTCTCCTTTAAGAACTTTCTGTCCTCACAGCTTCGTTGTGTTGCCCCTTTTAATGCTGATTTTTACCTGAGCCCTGTGATGTTGGAAAAATGCAATGGTTAAAGAAGTCCACCCACCCTTTGTGTTCAGGAAAACGCCTTGCTGCAAAGAACCACTGGTCCCAAACATATGAGTTAGATAAGACTCAGAGATGCCCCCTCGTTTACCTGTGACAGGGCCCGACAGAGATGCTCCAGTTCCCATTTCTAGCCTCATAAATGAGCCACTGAGCTGCTTGTCCCACTGATCAATGAGAAACAAATCCTTGTTCACTAGACTTTGGTTAAGCTTCTCTCCATGCCCCAAGTCTGTGAACCTTGGCCTACCTTCGACCTGAGCCAACATAGTACCCCTCCTTAAGGTCTCTTCCCAGAGAAAGGCTGACCTCAGCATAAAGCATTCTGATTTCCTGTCTGATGAAGGTTGCCTATTCATCCCTCTTCCCCACACCTGGGTTTTTTTTTTTTCTCTCTCTCCCTGTTTCCCCTTAGCTTCTATAGAAGAAAACACTTTCTCCCTAATTCTTTGAAAGGCTCGCAGACCTTATGATCTGAGAGTTCTCTCTGTTACCATAGACCTGCTCCCCCACTACTACAACGGCCCCTTTCCCCTTTCCCCCTCTTCTTTCTGAGTACGGCGTCTCCCTATCAAAGTCTGCATTTATCTTTTATTTCACACTCCACTTTCCCATTAACACACACATGCACGTGTTCACCCACCCAACACGTCCATTTCCAAATACAATATATCACTCCCTCCTTGAGAACCATCTTCATTGGCTTCCAGGAAAATCCATGCTGGCCCTTCCTCTCTCTCCTCTCGGTTACTCCCTCTTAGTCGATTCTTCTCCACTTTTCTGGCCTCCAGATGTTGCAAAGACTCAGAGATGTCCCCATTGGTATCTCATTCAGGCTCATAGCTTTAAATATCACCCCCAACAACTCCCAAATCTCCATTTCCAGCTCAGGCCTCTCCCCTGAACTTCAGGCTCATATCTCCAGCTGCAGGCTCACCTTCCCCTTCCCCACCTTTGAATGCCTAATAGCCATTAAACCAGTTGTCACAGAGTCACCTCCAGCTTGTGTGTCAGTGTAGCACTGTCCTCCATAGGGGTTTCAATGGCTGATTGTTTAGAAATATATTGCCAGGCCTTTCTTTCAAAGTGCCTCTGGGTAGACTCGAACCTCCAACCTTTTAGTCAGCAGGTGTCTTAATTATCTAGTGCTGCTATAACAGTAATGCCACAAATGGATGGCTTTAACAAAGAGAAATTTATTTTCTCACAGTGTAGGAGGCAAGAAGTCCAAATTCAAGGTGCCAGCTCCAGGGAAAGGCTTTTTCTCTCTGTTAGCTCTGGGGGAAAGTCCTTGTCATCAATCTTCCCCTGGTAAAAGAGCTTCTCAGTGCAGGGACCCTGGGTCCAAAGACGCACTATTCTCCTGGCTTTTGTTTCTTGGTGGTACAAGGTTCCCATGTCTCTTTGTTTGCTTCTCTCTTTCATATCTCAGAAAGAGATTGACTTAAAACACAACCTATTCTTGTAGATTGAGTCCTGCCTCATTAACATCATAGAGGTAGGATTTACAACACACAGGAAAATCACATCAGATGACAAAATGATAGACAATCACACAATTCTGGGAATCACAGCCTAGCCAAGTTGACACACATTTTGGGAGGAACACAATTCAGTCATGACAGCAGGCAAGTGCGTGAACTGTTTGCACCTCCCAGGGCCTCCTAAATGACTAATAGGGATAGTAAACTCAATGCGTCCAAACCTAGCACCTGATCTTTCCACCCACGTCTGCCCTTCTACTGTCTTCCCGTCTCAGAAAATGGTACCTCCAGCCTCACTGTTCACCAGGCCAAACCCTCTGGGGTCACACTTGCTGCCTTTTTTTTCTCTCATACAACGCTTCGATCCATCTGAAAACCCTCCAGCTCTACTTTCAAATGCACCCTGCTTCCACCCACTTCTGACCCCATCCACCACCAGCACCCAACCCAAGCCACCATCATCTTTTACCTGGATAACTGTACTGGCCTCCTGCTTGCCTTATCTGCCCCTGCCCTTCACTGCAGCACCCTGTTCCAGTCTATTCCCAATACAATGCGTATGTTTTAGAACACAAGTCAGCACATGAAAAGATGCTCAACATGATTAGTCATTAGGGAAATAAAAATCAAAAACCACAATGAGATACAATTTTATACCTACTAGGATGGCTATTATTAAAAAGAAAAAAAGAAAGAAAACAAGTGTTGGCAAGGATGTGGAGAAATTAGAACCCTCGTGCAGTGCTGGTGGGAACGTAAAATGGTGCAGCCGCTATGGAAACAGTTTGGCAGTTCCTCAAAAAGTTAAACATAGAATTACCATATGAGCCAGCAATTCCACTTCTTGGTATATACCCAAAAAATCCGAAAGCAGATACTTGTACACCAATGTTCATAGCAGCACTTTTCACAATAGCCAAAAGGTGGAAACAGCCCAGTGTCCATCAACAGATGAGTGGATGAACAAAATATGGCACGTCCATAAAAATTAAAAAAAAAAAAAACAGTGGCCATCGAGTCGTCTGTGACTCACGGCAACCCCATGTGTGTCAGAGTACAAGTGTGCCCCATAGGCTTCCTATGGTTGAGTTTTTGGAAGCTGATTGCAAGACTTTTCTCATAAGGCACCTCTGGGTAGACTCAAACCCCAACCTTTCAATTAGAAGCCCAGCACTTAACCCTTTGCACCACCCAGGGGCTCTGGTATATTCCTACAATGGAATACCATTCAGCCATAAATACTAACAGAGCTCTGATGCATGCTACAACCTATCTGAACCTTGAAAATATTATGCCAAGTGAAATAAGCCAGACAGAAAAGGGTAAATGGTGTACAATGAAACATCTAGAATAAATAAATGCATAGAGACAAAAGACTGTGAGACATCATGGGGAGATCTAGGGAAGAAGGAGAGGTCACACCTGGCCGCAGGAATCCAAGAGTCTTCAGGAAAGAAGAAATACCAGAGATGGGCTTTGAAAGATACATGGGTCAGCAGAGAGCGGAGCAGGGCAAGTGGGGGCTGAAGTGCCAGAGGAAGGGAATAAGCCAAGCAAAAGCACAGGGGCGTGAAAGCTGTGGGCTACCCTCTGGGACAATGTTGGTCTTTAGCCATTATACATTTCCAGCTGAGTTCCCAGATGACCATAGTGTGATCTTTCTGTGTGTGATTCTCTTGCATCAGATCAAGTCGCTCATCACAAAATACATCAAAAGACAGGAGACAATCAACTTGGTGGTGATGCCCTGTAACGTGGACATCGCGACCACGGAGGCACTCAACATGGCTAAGGAAGTGGACCCTGATGGAGACAGGACCATAGGTGAGAAGAGAGCACCAGGCTTCCAGAAGACAGGAAGGGAGGGAGACGCTTCTCATGTATTTAGAACGCCCCAGAGTAGGGCACTGTGGTAGTGGTACTGAATCGTTCTGTGGAGAAGCAGCTGTGGGCTTCTGGGCGTAGGCATACACCACACATGGGTCATCTTTGTTCACAGTCAGGGTTCAGTGAGTGGTCAGAATCTGAAGGTTCTTCACCCTTCTCCCTCTCACCCGTCATATTAGTGTCCTAAAGCTGTCATAACAAAGTACCACAAGCTGTGTGGCTCACAAGAACAGAAGTTTGTTGTCTAATACTTCTGGAGGATAGAAGCCCAAAATCAAGGTGTTGGCCGCCGATGATGTCTACTGGTAATTCTTGGCATTCTTGATTTATAGATGCCTCCAGCTTCACATGGCCGTCTTGCCTCTGTGCCTGTGCTGTTTGTCTTCTCCTCTTCTATAAGGATACCACTCAGATTGGATTAGGGCCACCCTACTCCAGTATGGGAAACCCTTGTGGCTTAGTGATTAAGAGCTATGGCTGCTAACCAAAAGGTCAGCAGTTTAAATCTACCACGTGCTTCTTGGAAACTCAATGGGGCAGTTCTACTCTGTCCTATAGGGTCACTATGAGTCAGAATTGACTAGACAGCGACAGATTTTTTTTAATGGACTCCAGTATGACCTCATGTTAACTTATAATATTTTCGTGTATATGCATCCCAGAATTCTTTACCCAGACCATGAAGTTCTAGGCGACCTGGCCCCTGTCCTCCTCTGTGACCTCAGTTCCCATCGCTGTCTCTCCGGCCCACTACTCTACAGCAGGGCTCAGCATGCCAGCTCACTCCCTCCCAAGGGCCTAGAATGGTCTTCGTCATCCCCCAGGGCTGCCTCCAATCTCTCATTCAGACCTCAGCCCTAGTGCTCCTTCTCGGGGAGGCCCTCTCTGTCCATCAAGCTTCGGGTGCTCCATCCATCCCTGTCCACCGTCATTGGCTAGCACGTCACCTCATTTTAATTCTCTGCATAGCACTTATCAGCATCAGATATTTGTCTTTTGTTTCTTGTGTATCACTAGGTTAGTTTACCTGGCTTCTTCTCGCTGGAGGGAGGGTTGATCATGAGACCAGAGACTTGGCAGTCTTGTTCACGGCCACCTCCCCAACACCCAGAGTGGTGTGCTTAATAAGTATTTGTTAAGTACATGAACAAATTAATTAAAAAAGAGAAAAATTAAAGCATCTAAAAACTGCTGACAGTGCCCTTCTCTGTGACTTAATACTAAGCTGAACAGTAGGAGATGCTCATGGGCCGGTGCTGCACACCGAGGCACGTGCGTTTCCCAGTTGGAATCCTCTATTACAAACTGAGACACTCTCAGCTAGAGAGGTTGGGTATGAACATGACTATGAGAAGGTTCTCTCTCCCCAGCTAGGGTGAGTCCTAATTACAAACCCCTGTTTTTATTATATCACTACCTTTTCTCCAAATAAACTACAACAGTCTCAGCTTTCATGATCACTGGTTCCAGGGGAAAGACTTTCTCGGCCACCTTTCTTCCCCCCCAGTGGAAGGTCCTCTCCTTTCCCTGTGGGAGGTTCGAAGGTAGATTCACGTATGTCTCGGCTGTTGGTAACCTGAAGAGATATGCTCAGACAAACCTTGTAGTAAGGATAAAGATATGCTTTTTTTTTTTTTAATTTTTATTGTGCTTTAAGTTTACGAAGCAAGTCAGTCTCTCATACAAAAATTTATATACACCTTGCTACATACTCCCAATCGCTTTCCCCCTAATGAGACAACCCACTCCCTCCCTCCACCCTCTCTTTTCGTGTCCATTCCACCAGCTTCTAACCACCTCTACCCTCTCATCTTCCCTCCAGACAGCAGATGCCAACGTAGCCTCAAGTGTCCACCTGATCCAAGGAGCTCACTCCTCACCAGCATCCCTCTCCATTCCATTGACCAGTCCAATCCCTGTCTGAAGAGTTGGCTTTGGTAATGGTTCCTGTCCTGGGCCAGCAGAAGGTCTAGGGACCATGACCACCGGGGTCCTTCTAGTCTCAGTCAGACTATTAAGTCTTGTCTTTTTATGAGAATTTGGGGTCTGCATCCCACTGCTCTCCTGCTCCCTCAGGGGTTCTCTGTTGTGTTCCCTGTCAGGGCAGTCATCAGTTGTAGCTGGGCACCATCTAGTTCTTCTGGTCTCAGGCTGATGTAGTCTCTGGTTTATGTGGCCCTTTCTGTCTCTTGGGCTCCTAATTACCTTGTATCCTTGGTATTCTTCAAAAGATATGCTTTTAAGTCACAACTTTTGGTAATAAGAAGATTAAAACAGAGAAAGAGAGACAACTGCTTAACTGAGGTGCCAGAAAATTTCAGGAGATGGTAGATCAGACATTTGGGCTTACCCACAAATTAAAAATCAGGAAAGACAGCAGAAGATTACATTGAGGTTCCAGCATAAACAAACAAATGCAACAACAAATTTACACTCAAAGAACGTAAACAAAAATACAGGCTCAGAAGTCAAAGGTTTTCATCCAGAGCAAGTCAAAAGGCCTGGGGCAGGAGAAGAAGGATGAGAGAATATCAGAGGAGGTGCCCACAGAGGGGGACAGAGTAGGTCTGTGACCAGAGACTTTAGAAAGGGGTATCTTAGTTACCTAGTGCTGACGTGGCAGAAATACCACAAGTGGGCGAAGAAGCTAATTTTCTCACACTTCAGGAGGCTAAAAGTCCAAACTCAGAGCGTGACTCTACAGGAAGGACCTTCCTTGTCTATTTCAGCTTCTAGTAAACAAACGAACAAAAACCATTTGCCCTCAAGTCAATTCTGACTCATAGCGACCCTATAGGACAGGGTAGAACTCCCCCATAGAGTTTCCAAAGAGCGTCTGGTGGATTCGAACTGCCAGCTTTTGGTTAACAGCCAAGCTCTTAACCACTGCACCAGCAAGGCTCTTCAGTATCTAGTTCTTGCCGGCAATCCTTGGTGTTCCTTTGCCTCTGGATGGGTTCTCACGTGGTATTTGTCCTCTTCTGTATATCTCTGAGCCTATTCTCCTCTTTGTATAACTCAGAAGGGATGAGGTTTAAGGCCCATCCTACTCTGGTTTGACCTCTATAATGTAAGAAAAGAAAAGCCCTATTTCCAAAAAGGGTCATATTTACAGGTACAGGGATTAGGATTCAACATATATTTTCAGGGGACACAAGTCAGTCTGTAACAGGGGGTACAGACCCCCTTACAGTGAGAAACAAGTTGTTCTCAAGAACGTGGAGGATAGAGCCAGTCTGTTTTGAGGATGATACCCTATGTCCTGGCACACAGAGACACCCAAGAAACATTTGCTGAATTATACAGTGGGTGAACACTGAGAGAATAGGGGTGTCTTCGTTATCTAGGGCTGCTGTAACAGAAATACCACAAGTAGAGGCCTGTAACAAAGAGAAGTTTATTATCTCACAGTCTAGGAGGCTAGAAGTCCATATTCAGGGAGCCAGCTCCAGGGGAAGGCTTTCTCTCTGTGTTGGCTCTGGAGGAAGGTCCTTGTCATCAGTCTTCCCCTGATCTAGGAGCTTCTCAGCACAGGGACCCCGGGTGGTATGAGGTCCCCATGTCTCCCTGCTCGCTTCTCTCTTTTATATTTCAAAAAAGATTGACTTAAGACAAACTTAATCTTGTAGATTGAGTCCTGCCTCATTAGCATCACAAAGGTAAGATTTATAACACATAGGAAAATCACATCAGATGACAAAATGGTGGACAACCACACAATACTGGGAATCACGGCCTAGCCCAGTAGACACATATTTTGGGGACACAATTCAGTCCGTGACAATGGGTGAATAGGTGATAGATAAAATCCACCTAAGAGGAGTGACAGTGGAATAAAATGAAGGGCTGCCAGGCACTGGGAATCGAGGCTGCAGGAGGCCTGGGTGGTCCTGGAGAAGCGTTCAAAGCCCAGCATGTTCCAGGTGTGTCTGGAAGAAAGGGGTGAACTGACTCTGCACTGCCCTTCTCCACCCATCTCACAGGGATCCTGACCAAACCAGATCTAGTAGACAAGGGCTTGGAAACAGGAATCCTGAATGTGGTGCAGAACCTCACGTACCACCTCAAGAAGGGCTACATGATTGTGAGGTGCCGGGGCCAGCAGGAGATCACCGACAAGCTGAGCTTGGCAGAAGCCACTAAGAGGGAAATAAACTTCTTCCAAACACATCGGAATTTCAGGTGAGGCTCTAGGAGGGGCCTGGAGTTGGACTCCCAGGAACATGTTCCCCCAGCTAGAATTGGCCAAGATTACAATCAATTCGTCTGTAAAAAATGATAAGGGGTAGCATGGTCTACCCTTGTCTTTAATTTTTAAATCAATGTATTGGCTAATTTAGAGAAATTTAAACACGTTAGTGTTTATTGGGCTTTAATGCCGCTGATGATTAAAATCGTATCACATCATTCCACACCTAGAGAGCCCTTTGCTCTCCCCAGATGTC
Organism: Loxodonta africana; assembly: GCF_030014295.1. Classification (NCBI taxonomy): domain Eukaryota; kingdom Metazoa; phylum Chordata; class Mammalia; order Proboscidea; family Elephantidae; genus Loxodonta; species Loxodonta africana. The sequence goes on from NC_087343.1 coordinate 222,109,840, forward strand.
TTCTCTTGCTTTGTCATTGGCGTGCCACACAATTTTAAGAGATATGTAGTGCAGGTGAGCTTCTTCCCATTTTACAGATAAGGACAATAAAGACAAACAACTAGTGAGTGGAAGCAAGACTAGAAAGAGATCTCCCAACTTCCTGAAACCTGGGTCTCCTATCCCAGATGGTGCACATTAAAGCCTGCCTTCTGGGTCTCCTAGGGCTGCTGCCACAAAATACCACCAAGTAGGAGGCTTTAAACAACAGCACGTTATCGTGTGACACTCCTGGAGACCAGTAGTCAGAATGCAGGGCGTCGGCAGGACCATGTTCTCTCCCAGAAGGCTCTAGGGGAAGATCCGCCCTGTCTCTCTCAGCTTCTAGGCATCCCTTAGCTTGCAGGTGCATCTTCAGGTGGCTGTCCTTCGTCTCTGTGTCTCTCCTCTCTCATAAGGACACCACTCAGATGGCATTAGGACCCACCCTGCTCCAGTGCAACCTCATGTTACCTGATAACACCTTCAAAGACCCTATTTCCAAACAAGGCCATGTTCACAGGCACAGTGGTTAGGACTCCAACATATCGTTTTGGAGGACACAGTTCAATCCATAACAAAGGGCGGAATAAGTTGACATGTGTAAAGTGCTTAGGATGGTACCTGGCACTTAGTGAGCTTCATGGAAAGGTTTGTTACAATCAGTAAAAGACAAGTGTAAGTACTTAACCTCTAGGAGTCTCCCTTAGGTTTCTTCTGTTTTCCTGTCAGTAAAAGGACTGCCTACCTCAGAGGCTGGTTCTGATGATTAAGGAGACAACGAATGCAACCTTCCCAGCCCTGTGCTAGCTAGGGATGGGCTAGCTCAGTAATTAGCAGCTGGCTTTCTCATGCACAGGAGCCCTTGTGGTGCAGTGGTTAGGCACTCAGCTGCTGACTAAAAGGTCGGCGGTTCAAAGTCACCAGTTGCTTGGAGGAGAAAGAAGTGAGAGTCAGCTTCCGTAAAGATGACAGCCTTGGAAACCCTGTGGAGCAGTTCTGCTCTGTCCTACAGAGTCACTGTGAGTCGGAATTGACTCCATGGCAGTGAGTTTTGGGTTTTGGTTTCTCGGGCACTGATCAGCTCCTGATGAGAATACAAAACAAAGCTAAGCCCTCCCGTCCACTTACAAAGCCCAGTACTGGAAAATGGCGGAACAGGGTTCTGGAGCTCATGTGTGCTCTGTCCTGTTTCAGAGTCCTCCTGGAGGAAGGAAGGGCCACGGTGCCCTGTCTGGCCGAGAGACTGACCACGGAGCTCATGGTGCACATCAAAGTGAGCCATTTGGTGTTGGGGGGGGGGTACTGGCCAAAATGGCAGCTGCCACGTCACTCCCTCGGCTATGTGTCAGCCAAGACACCCACTGCGCCACCCAAGGAAGCCAACAGACAAGCAAATTCTAAAAGCCGCGTTTCTCGTGGCCAGAGGCCCACAAGAGAGCTCCTGAAGTGGGGCCGCAACCAGTCGCAGTGTAGAAACACAGGTGGGTCAGTCAACCCGGGAGAAGAAACTAGGGGGGAGGCCAACCTCTAACAGCAGCTCAGGCGTGGGAAGAGGAACGGCCACGGAGGTAGAAAATCTGCGTTTTTCCATACGTTGTTAACACTTCCCAGTACAAAAAACATTCTCCTAAATTGTAAGAAATAAGTGTTCAGTTCTTACTGGTCCTCAAAAATGGACAACCACATCCAAAGTTCTCATGATATTTTCCAATATGGGAGAACTGAGAGTGCTTGTTAGAAATCCAGTATTTTAGTGCTGCCTGGACCTCTGCAAAGAGGTAGAACAGTGTGTGAACATTTTGTCTTAACCCTGAGAGCAGAGTTCTACACCGGCAGGTGACCCAAGGTCCTGGTTCTCAGTGACTGCTAATGTGTTTGTAGGACCAAAGCAATGGTGTCTTTTAAGCCAGGAACCACACTCCCAGCGTGAGTGATTTGGAAGGGGCCAGTGGCTCTCAAACTTTAGTGCGCACAAGAGTCACCTGGAGAGTCTGTTAAGACCCATATTCCTGGCTCCCACTCCCAGACTTTCTGATTCAGCAGGTGAGCGATCCCGGAACACCCTCTGAGTAGCGCTGATTCTAGTTGAATCCCTCATTTTGCAGAAGAGGGCTCTGAAAATTCCTACCTACTACCCATTTTTTTTTACCCATTGTCATTGAGTCGATTCTGACTCATGACGACCCCATGTGGCAGAGTAGAACTGTGCTCTATAGGGTTTTCAAGGCTGTGACCTTTTGGAAACAGATCGCCAAGCCTTTCTTACAAGGTGCCTCTGGGTGGCTTTGAACCACCAACCTTTCAGTCAGTACTCAAGTGCTTACCCATTTGCACCACCCAGGAACTCCTCTGTAAAGCATATCCCTGTCTGATTTACATAGCTCTCTTTTAGAAAAAAGGAGCCCTGGTGGTGCTGTGGTTAACAGGTCAACTGCTAACCAAAAGGTCGGCAATTTGAACCCACCAGCTGCTCTGCAGGAGAAAGATGTGGTGATCTGCTCCCATAAAGATTACAGCCTAAGACATCCTATGGGGTAGTTCTTCCCTGTGCTATAGGGTCACTATGAGTTAGAATTTACTCAACGACAATGGGTTTTCTTTTAGGGAAAAAATCAAAGTTGCATTTTCATAGCTTATTTTTCCATAACTTGTTTTGAACATTTCAATGTTTTACACTGAAATTTGAGTTTAAAATGTCATTTTAAATTAACTTTTTAAATATATACCAAGATTTAATTATGATAATGATATTTGAAATTTCAAAAAAAATTTAATGCATTTCTGTCTAGAGACACAAACTGTCCCCTCCAAAAAGGGCCTGTAAAATCTTAATACTTTGTGGAGTTGAGCCCCCATTACCCTCATCTCGCACAGCCTTAGTGTGCTAATCCATCCTCAAACCACTTGGTCTTCACTCCTCAAGTGCTAGTGAGCTCATGGGCAGCGACCTCATCCCTGAGCAGGAAATGAAGCCCCTGATCTCCTAGGTGACTTTGCTTGTTCTGCCACAGTGTTCACCTGCACAGTCTCTGGGGTGGTGGGCAGAGTGAAAACCTGAACCCTGCCACTTGCTAGGTAAGTGAGGATGGCAAGTAAATTGCCCTCTCAGAGCCTTAGTTTCCTCTCTTGTAAAAAGGAGGCCATCCGACCACCTGCTCTACAGTGTAGTGTGGGGATCAAAGGAGATGTGGAGTGTTTGGAATAAGGCTTGGCCCTCAGAAGACCTTCCAGTGTGCCCCTATGCACCTTTCCTTCCGTCTCCTTATTATCAACAGCATCATTGGTAGGGTAGAACTATGCCCGGGCTGACACCAACACCCAAGACGCACCTTCCACTGAAGCACCCTTTATCAGCTTATAAAACCCAGTCACTTCCAAGAGATGCTTTGCTAAAGAGATCTTACATCGTGTTCCAATGGACTTGTTCTCAGACTGCAAAGCACCAAGCAAAATCAAATAAAAAACCCAAAACCAAACTAGTCACCACTGATTCCACACGACTCCAATTGCATAACAAAGTTGCCTTATTATATACAATACAGGTAGTTCCTGACTTGCGGCATGTTCGAGTCACGACAAACCACACTTGCTACCATCTACTTTTTTTCACACATCCTATCATTAGTAGTCTGTACTACGTACAATGTGGTGGCGTGTAATTTGCTGATGTCATCATTCTCAGATGTTCACTCACAGATATTCACTTTCATGACTTCCTGTTTGAAACGCTGCCGTGATTTGAAATGAAAAAAAAAAAAAACCCAACGTATTCAACTTATGTCAAAACCGCCTTACAAAGGAGTCTTTGAAACAGAAGCCCATTGTAAGTCAGGGGCTAACTGTAGGTAACAAGTAATTGCTGCACTTGGCTGCTAAAAGTAAGGTTGGAGGTTTGAGTCCCCCCAGGGGTGCATGGGAAGAAAGGCCTCGTGACCTACCTCTGAATCCTCACCCATTGAAGCCCTGTGGAGCACAGTGCTGCTCTGACACACGTGGGGTCACCAGGGGGCTGGGTCAGCTTGAGCGCAACTGGTTAATCTGTTTGCTGCAAAATCCCCAAACGTGCCCGTTAAGTGTACGGCCTTAGCGAGTTTCATCCCGTAATAGAGATTCTGGATCCCCTTAAATGCTTTAAAACGAGCGTCTACCTACATACCTAGGAAATCTGTCCATTCATTTCATCAGGCTGCAGAGTCTAATTCATTGCTATTGTTTCCTTCAGAAATCACTCCCATTATTAGGACAGCAAATCCAGGAGAGCCACCAGAGGGCGACAGAGGAGCTGCGTCATTATGGCACCGAGGTCCCAGACAAGGAAACAGATAAAATGTTCTTTCTGATTGAGGTAAGAATTCCCGCGTGAAACTCAGACACACGACCTGGCTTCTCCATCACCAAAGGCCTTTGGGAGGCCGCATTCCTGCCTGGTGGCCTAGTATGTCCTGAGGTGGCCCCGCACAGTCCCCACCCCATGGAGGTGCCAGGAGCCACCTTGGGCCCTAGCCGCCCTTCAGGTGCCCCATCTGTAAGAAGAGGTGTGTGTGCGCCCCTTGCAGCCCCGGCCACCATCACCACACACAGCTGCCTGAGGACCTGTGAACACAGAGAGATGGACGCCTTTATCTCGTTTGCAGAAAGTCAAGGTGTTCAATCGAGATGTCGAAAAACTAGTAGAAGGAGAAGAAGCTGTCAAGGAGAATGAGATACGATTATATAACAAAATCAGAATGGAGTTTAAAACCTGGAATCATGTACTGGCAGCCAACACCCAAAAAGGTCAGTCGTGGGCAGGGCTCCCTCAAAGTGGCGTCCCACTTACCAACACGGGAAGCTACCTCTGGCACGTATGAAATGTGCACAAGGAGCTCAGCCCACCCCTCCATGGCCTGCTCCCCTGAGCACTCAACGGCTTGCCAGCCATGGAGACCCCTCACCGTGGAGCCCTGCCCTCACCAACCCTGCCCAGGGCAACGCCACTGCCCCCGACCTCCTCAGGGGCACTCAGTTCCCATCTGAGAGATGTGCAGAGCATCCCCGGGGCTCCAGGCCCAGGACCGTGGGTGCCTTGGAGAGGCGTCTGTCTTGGAAGCCCACCCACACTAAGCTTCTCTGGCCGCACGTGTTCAGTGCCCACATGATGCCCACGGCGGTCACTGTTGAGCTTGCTTTGGCCACATGGCACCACTGCTGAATTAGTCGTGGCTGGAAAACTGCTTCTGAGTTTTCCCTGGTAGAAAAGGGGACCTGGGATGTTTGTCATTTGGTGAGACTGAGGCAGAGAGCCGCCCAGCTGCCTCGGAGGGAGATCCACACGAAGTCAATCACCACCACCCCTTCTGGAAGGTCCAGGCTGTGGGGATGATTGGGTTTGATCAAAACAAAGCAAAAATGTAGAGGAAGTGGTGGTGCCGTTGGTCAGCCACCTTGACGTACCCAGGGCAGCCAGACAATTCTCCTGAACACGTTCGTCCCTTTCTCTTTGTCCCCAGCCAGGACCACAGAGGTGAGCGGGTGGTTTCAGGAGCACCTCCTGCTTCCCCGGCGCCGCTCTAGCTTCCACTCTGCTCCAGGTCGGATGTCAGTAGGATGCGTGCGTGCGTGCGTGTGCCCGTGTCTGCGCGCGTGCACGTGTGCCGGAGCTATTCTATGTTTGTTTGTTGTGCACTTGATAAAATCAGCTTTACCTACTTCCATGAAAACTGGGTTTGGGGGGTGGGAGTCCTTCATGTATACTCTGGATGTCTTGGGAAGCCTGCAAGTGCTGCAAGACTTTTTAAATTCCTATTTTCATTTACCTAATCAGACTTTTTCTCCTACCAATTATAAACACTAGACTTCTTCCTTGGGGTGATAATTCTCGATTGAAATAAATTTCCATAGAAGAAGACCTTTGCTTCTTAAAAATCATTTTTTCTTATATGGCATTATCAGAGTACAATTTTTTTTTTCCACTAAAAAGGAAACTGTATTTGGAAATATTGTCTTAGGTACAATGGACAAGTAAGGCTTTAAAAAAAATAAGTTCCTATCTTTTCGATAGAGTCCAGTCCCTGGGTGATGCAATGGTTAGTGAGCTCAGCTGCTAACTGAAAGATTGGAACTCCAAGTCCACCCAGAGGCACCTCAGAAGAAAGGGCTGGCCATCTGCTTTCAAAAAACTAGCCATGAAAAGCCCAATGGAGTACAGTTCTACTGTAACACACATGGGGTCACCATGAGTCAGGGTCTACTCAACGGCAAAACAACAAACAAACTAATCTTTTCAATATCTGTGGAATTATTAAACTTCACCACGGTGGTTTGTTTTATGTTCTAGTAAAAAATATAGTTCATGAAGAAGTCTCAAAATATGAGAATCAGTACCGGGGCAAAGAGCTTCCTGGATTTATCAACTACCAGACGTTTGTGGCCATTGTGCGACAGTATATCCAACAGCTGGTAGACCCAGCCCTGAACATGCTCCAGAAAGTTACTGGTAAGGACCCTTCAAGTGACCATCCCCTACCTTCCATAAACCTCAGTGCCTTGGGGGAACAGCTGGGAATTCAGTTATCTAGCACAGCTAGATGGCGACTCCATATGGTCCGTGGACCTGCAACATCAGCCTCACCTGGGTGGTGGTCAGAAATACTGACTCTGACCTACTGAATCAGAACCTCATTGTAAGAAGGGCTTCGGGTGACACGAATGCACATAGAAGGCTGGGTAGCTCTGTGCTGGAGTATTGTAGAAGCTTCCATTTTTTTTTTTTTTTTTAGGGTCCTTTAAATACATCCTACAGGAACAGAATGCAGCGATGGGTTCTCCGGTCTTGGGGTGGGGATACTAGCGGGCACTTGAGCTTCATCTGTATCATACATAACCCTCAAAGCAGCTGTGTGAGGAAAGGGCAGAGGCAGACCCTGGGAAGGGCAGGCAGCAATAGCACAAGCTCAGGGTGGGTAGTGATTGTGGCAGTCTTTCTCCCTAGGATTATGTACTGTTTCCCCCCACTTCTCTCTTGGTCTGGATCTGGGGAACTCTGCCCTGGGATGGGGTTGAGGTAGCCCCGATTCATCCTCCCTGTGTCTTTAACCCCTTTGACTCCTGCTTGGTTTTGTTCTTTCTTTGGCCAGAAATTGTCCAGCAGGCTTTCATTGCTCAGGCCAAAACCAATTTCAGAGAATTTCCCAACCTGAATCAAACGGCCCAGGTAAGCGTTCACAGGTTGCTTGATAGTCACAGGTACTACCGACTGTTTTAACCAGCACCCACCTTTGAAAGAAGTGAGATATTTACTGGAGTTTGGCAATATGAGGCCAGGGCTCTACTTGTAGATTTGCTGGGCTGGCAACTCCAGGAGCCTCGCCTATCTGCCTCAGGAGTTAGTCTTCCCTTCCTGCGAGAAATGAAAGTGGGTGCATGTCCTAGTCATCTTTTCCACACGCCTTTATGCAGCAGGACAGGATGGAGGCTCGGCAGTGATGGCCTAAAATGTGACGGTACCTAATGACTGGTTGGGATCCCTGGGTGGTGCAAATGGTTAACACGCTCAGCTGCTAACTGAAAGATTGACGTCCTCCCAGGGGTGCCTTGGAAGAAAGACCTGGTGATCCTCTTCTGAAAAAAGCAGCCATTGAAAACCCTGGGGGGCAGAGTTCTACTCTGACGCACCAGGGGGTCGCCATGAATCTTCTTCACACATAAAGCGCAGCATTATCTACTAGCCCTAGTCCAAAATTTTTTGAAAGTTTGGCTTAAAAATCTTACCACAGCTCTGTAGCTTTCCACTCAGCACTTCTCTTCCACCCAGGCAGAGGCTAGTGGGTTAAAATCTCATTCTACAGTCCACGAGGGTCTGTATGAGCTTCCCAGGGCTGCTGTGACAGAATATCGTCAATTGAGAGAATTGTAACAACACACATTTATGGTCTCCCACCTCTGGAGGCCAGAATCCCAAATCAAGGTGTCAGCAGGACCATGTTTTCTCCAGAGGCTCTAGGGGAAGAACCATCCAGTTTCTCTCAGCTTCTGGTAGCCCCAGGTGTCCCTTGGCCTCTAGACGCATCTCATATGGCCACCCTTCCTTTAACTGCCTCTGTTTCTTCTTTTATAAGGACATTGGTCATATTGGAATAGGACCCACCCTACTCCAGTATGTCCTTGTATTAACTGAGAACGCCCTCAGAGACCCTATTTCCAAACAAGGCCTTGTTCACAGGTACCACAGGCTAGGACTTCAACGTATCTCTTGGGGGACGCGATTCAATCCATAACAGGATCTATTGTCCGTTATTGCTACATACACTCCAAAAAGAGAAGACAAAGCAACACTTGTGAAACTCACAGGCCCTCTGTCTCCCAAACGTTCACTTTACAAACCTACCTTCAATTTACAGAAGTCTGTCTGAAAGTCAAAAGCAAAGACGTGACTCTTCTCTCCCTTGCCATCCTTTCTTTCCCAGGAGAAGCAGAATTTCTGGGAAGTAAACGTACCAAACTATTATCCCACCGTGTCATTAGATTCAGAGTCATTCTGGAGCGTGGATTCAAGCAGCTTGGTTTAGAGAGACTCAAGTGCACCTTCCCCGCGGGAGACCTAGGACTGACTCTCAGCCAATTCACCCCGGGCGTAGTCACCACTGTGTATCCATAGAGGCTTGCGTGTTGTTGGGATGCTGAGCAGGTTTCAGCAGAGCTTCCAGATTAAGATGGACTAGGAAGAAAGGCCTGGTGACCTACTTCCCAAAATTAGCCAGAGAAATCCCTGTGGATCACAGTGGTTCGACCCACAACCGATCATGGGGCTGGTGCAGGACCAGGCAGCGTTCATTCGGTTGTCATGGGGTCACCAGGAGTTGGGGGCTGACTCTACGGCAGCTAATAAGGACAGAAGGACACGTTTGTAAAAACGTTGACTAAACCATGACCGAAGGAGGAGAAAGGCCGTGCAGTGGGGGCGGGGAGGCCAGGGCAGAGAGAAGGAAAGGGTGGGAGGGAGGCGGGCTGGACAGGGAGCAAGGGGTGTGAGCACAATAGGGCTGAGGAAGGCAGTGAAGGGTGGGGCGGGGACTGTCTTAAAATCACTAGTTAAAGTCTCGGGCCTTTTCTGACCTTAGCTTATTTTTAATTTGATGTACTTCTAAATTGTTTCAGCCTAAGAAGGGGAAGGAAAGTATGTGTTTGCCTTTCTTATCTCATCAGGACCTGATCGAAAAGATAAAAATGAGACAAGTAGAGGCAGCAGAAAATCTGGTCCAGCTTCAGTTCAGCATGGAGCAGCTGGTTTTTTGTCAAGATGAGCTTTACCGTGCGATTCTGAAGGAAGTCCGAGAACGGATGTCTAACCCACTGGAAAATAATCCACAGCTTTTTCAGAGGAATCAGTTGAATGTTTTTGGTGCCAGCGTAACGGATCCTTCAACTTCCTCTATTACTGAAATCGGTGTACACCTGAATGCGTATTTCACGGTGAGCTCTTAGAGGCACGGAATCAGTGCAGGCCGGTATTTGGCAGGTTGGGTCTTCCTGTTGAGAGTTGCTTAACTGAGGGAAGACAGAAAGGACCACCGGTCTTTATCAAGCCCTTTCGTACTGTGATAACACCTACTCTATTAACTCTAAAGAAGGGGAAATTATAATCTCAAGCCAAGAGAGCTTTTAACTAACTTCCCCAAAATCAGTTGTGGATTTTATTTATTTATTTATTTTTACCGTGGCAGAGCATGAACTCAAAATTAATTCCAGTTCCAAATTTCTTTATATTTTATATGCTATGTGGAAACCCCGGTAGTGTAGTGGTTAAGAGCTATGTCTGCTAACCAAAAGGCTGGCAGTTCAAATCCACCAGGCGCTCCTTGGAAACTCTATGGGGCAGTTCTACCCTGTCCTCTAGGATCACTGTGAGTCAGAATCTACTCAAGGGCAATTGATTGGTTTATGTAGGAAATACAAAATTAATAAAATTAGAATACAGCAAAATCTAACACACAATAGCTATACTGGCTATAATTTCACTATCTTGAGGTTCAGAAGGCCTTCAGCTTGTAAAGTACCTCAAACTCACCAGTTTCACAAAACAGAGGCTAAAATTTCTTTCTGTACATTTTGTGATTTTTGTGGTTTCTGATCTAGCGGCTGGCTAAAGGATTAGAGCACAGAGAAAGGAAAATACCCTTGAAGCTTTGAAGATGCTCAACTCCTAAAGCCCTTTCCCAAGAAGCAGAGTTACCCAGGCGTGGGCGTCAGGCTGCCAGGGAAAGTGGACATCAGTTTGCAGAAAGGGAATGAGGCAGACATTGGTGCTAGGTCCCATTTGCCTCCCAGAAGGGAGACAGGAATCATGGGGCCCCCAGAACTCGGGGGAGGGGGAGAGTGGCAGGGGGCCCCCTGGGATGCCCGAAGTGTGAAGGGCAGTTGGCGGGGTGGGGTCTGCTAACCTATCAGTGGGTTCTTGGTGCCAGAGGGAGTGCCGGGGTAGTAAGAGTGGCAGCCCAGACAGAAGCGCCATGTGTCTGACACTTGTACTGGTCTCCTAGGGCTGCTGTAACTAAATACCACAACACGGTGGATTATAAAGGCCCCTGGGTGATGCAAACACTTTGCACTCGGCTACTCACCTAAAGGCTGGCAGTTCAAACCCACCCAGGCTACTGCACAAAAAACCTTATGAAAACCCTATGAAGCAGTTCCACTCTGTAACATATGGGGTCGCCGTCAGTTGTAATAGACTTGACAGCAACAAGGTTTGTTTGTTTGCTTGTTGGTGGGGTGGTTTATAAGAACAGAAATGTACCATCTCCCAGCTCCAGACACCAGAAGTTCAAATCAACGTGTCGGCCAGGCCCTGCGCCCTCCAAAGGCTCTAGGAGAAGATCCTTTCTTTTCTCGCAGCTTCTGGGAGCTCCAGGACTTCCTTGGCTGTAGATGTGTCTTCACACAGTTGCCCATCCTCCTTCTGTGTCTCTTCTCATCTTTTATAGGACACTCCTCAGATTTGATTAGAGCCCCCTACTCCAGTATGAACTCAGGGTATGGGGACCCCGTGTATCACAGAGTAGAACTGAGCTCCACAGAGCTTTCTTAGCTGTAATCTTTACAGAAGCAGAGAGCCAGGCCTTTCTTCCGCAGTGCTGCTGGTGAGTTCAAAATGCCAAACTTTAGGTTTATAGTCGAGAGCATTTGCACCACCCAGGTACCTATGTTAACTGATAACATCTTCAAAGACCCTATTTCCAAAAAAGGTTACATTCACAGATACCAGCAGGTTAGGACTTCAACGTATCTTTTGAGGAGACACAATTCAACCCATAACAACACTGCACAATAGAGTGGGACTTGCCAGGGCGTCCACAGACGTCAAGTTCAGGTCTTAGCAAGGCACCCACACATACACCCAAGGCCAGGTCTTCTCTCAGCAATCCCAGGCTCTGGGCCAAGACCCCTCCCACTAACCCTACTTAACCCCCTTCCTCCAGGAAACCAGCAGGCGTCTTGCCAACCAGATCCCGCTCATAATTCAGTTCTTCCTGCTCCAAGAGAATAGCGACTGCCTGCAGAAGTCCATGATGCACACATTACAGGAAAAAGAGGGCTACTCCTGGCTGCTGCAGGAGCAAACGGAGACGGCCACCAAGAGGAGGCTCCTTAAGGAGCGGATCTACCGGCTGACGCAGGCGCGGTGCACGCTCCGTCAGTTCTCCACTTAGAGGAGACAGCCCGCTGGAGGGCGATGGTGCTCTTGGGTGCTATCCTTCTGTGCGCGTCCCTTGCAAGCAGAGCTGGTGCCAGAAGCTGCTTTACGCTGAGGGCCAGACTCTTCTGGTGCCGGCTGCATCCATCTTCTCTGTGCTCTACACACATCAGAACGCTTCTCTGACTTCACCCTGGCAGGAGACCCATGTACTCAGCTGTCACCTCCTCCAGGAAGTCTTCCCTGACCACCATGAAGAGGTGGGTGGTCCTGACCTTGGGCCCCCATAGCACTCAATTATGGCATTCTCGAGTACAACAATAATTCTTTGTCATTTTCCCCCATCGGATAATGAGACCCTGCAGAGGGCAAGGATAATATATTCCTCTTTTGTATTTCCAGACTCTAAGAGGCACCTGGCACATTAAAAAAAAAAAAAAAAAGGATTCCCTTGGAGTCGACGCCGACTCATGGCAATCTCATGTGTGTCAGAGTAAAACTGTGCTCCACAGAGTTTTCATGGCTGTGACCTTTTGGAAGCAGATTGCCAGGCCTTTTTTCTGAGGTGCCTCTGGCTGGATCCAAACCACCAACCTTTCACCTAGCACGTGTAACTTCTTAATCAATGCTATACCTAGAAAGAGTGAGTGTTGCTGAGTGAGGGAGGTGACCCAAGGCTGTCGCTTCGACCCTGACTTTGGTTGTTCAAAAAAGGTCAGTGGTTTGAATCTACCAGCCACTCCTTAGAAATATCCTTGGGGCAGTTCTACTCTGTCCTTTGGGGTTGCTGTGAGTCCAAATCACCTCTATGGCAATGAGTTTGAGTTAGTTTATCAGGAGTGGGAGGGAGGGAGAAAGGGGAAGGAGTTTGTGTTAATGGTGGTGGAATGGTTTGGAAAAAGATAGCAAGAATGGTTGCACAACTTGAAGAATGTAATCAGTGTCACTGAACTGTCCGTGTAGAAACTGCTGGATTGGAGTGTGTTTTCTTATGTATATTTTCGCCACAGTAAACAATAATAATAAAGAGAGAGAGAGCTTCTCACCAGTGATCATCTCTAGACTGGAGGGTTGTAGGTGATTTTATTTTCTTCATGCTTTTCTGTATTTTCCAAGCAATGAGTATGAATTACTTAATAAAAAGGCAATACAATACATATTCTTAAAGCGATTAATATCTGTATTGAGGTCACTGTTGGTTCAGTGGTAGAATTCTTGCCTCCCATGTGGGGGACTTGAGTTCCATTCCAAATCAATGCACCCGTCTGTACATGGAGGCTTGTCTGTGGCTATGAAGCTCAACAAATTTCAGGAGAGCTTCCAGACTAAGACTAGGAAGAAAGGCCTGGCAATCTACTTCAGAAAATCAGCCAGTGAAAACCGATGGGTCACAACAGTCCCATCTTAAAAAGGATCATGGTGGGGATGGTGCAGGACCAGGAAGTGTTTTGTTCAGTTGTACATGGGGTCGCCATGAGTGAGAGCCTGACTCCACCACAGGTAACAACTCCATAACCAAGAGATGACATTTTTAATCTAGTGCTATTATGCTGGGGTCTTTGGGCTTCTCCTTACAGGCCACAGGAGGAATGAGGCAACCTAGAATAGAATTTGGAAGTGAGGACTAGGAGAATTTTGAAGAGTAGCTGGAAAGAGAAGAGCCAGCTGGGTCAATTCCCATAAACCCCAGGGGAGAAGTCCTGGGAAGGCAGTTGACAGGTGTACCGTCTGCACCATTTGAAAAAATTAACTTTCACAAAGTATTGATTTCCCAGTACATCACCAGGCAAATGGCAAGGGACGGCTGGCGCTGTCAGGAAAAGTGATTTGCAAAGGCCACCACCTTCCCCGGTGACCATGTACTAGACCCCGGGTGTACAAAGCCAGGGCCCGCGGCGGAGCCTCCGGCCAGCCTGGCTCGGCTCCCCGCGCTCCTCCGCTTTTGGCTTTCAGCATCTGAGTCCTGGGGCAGGGCTCTCTGCGGGGCCCTGGGGCGAGAAGCAGGCAGAGCAGGGCCTGCCACTGAGAAGAGGAACTGGCACGCACGCCACGCGCCAGCCTCTTTGCACTTTAATTGAAAACGAGTCTCCTGGGGTATCCTCTTCAAATGCAGATTCCGATTCCGTGGTCTGGGGTGGCCCCAAATCTGAATTTCTGACAAACTCCCAGGGGATGCCAATGTTCCTGGTCCGGGACCACCCTTTGAGAAGCACAGGTCCATAAGTCACACGCACAACACCAGGCAAAAGCAACAAGAGCGTGGACTCGCACCTGGCCAGCTTGGGGTCCGCGACAGATACAAGGCGCCCGAGCGGAGCGCACGGCCCGCTGCTCTGGCCGCACAGCGACAGCCTGAGCGCGTTCCTAGGAGGTGCTGCTGGCCCCGCCGCCTCCCGGGAGCCCGCTGGTCACCGGCAGGATCGTATCCGGACGGACCGACATCCGAAACACAGCGCGACAGCAGAGCGCAGCGCCAGTAGGGCGGGATCCTGGGCCTCTTCTAAACACCGCCTGACCCTCCTCCTCCCGGTTTGCCGTGGGTCGGAGCACCGCCCACCCGGGCACCTCCCACCCCGGCCCCCGCCCCCTGCTCAGGGCACCGCCCACCTCGCCGGACTCCGCCCACCCCGGACCCCGGCCACCCCCGGGCACCGCCCACCCGGGCACCTCCCACCCCGGCCCCCGCCCCCTGCTCAGGGCACCGCCCCCGTCAGGCCCCGCCCACGCAGCCAGGCACTGCCCACCCCGCCGGACACCGCCCACCCCGCCGGACACCGCCCCCTGCTCAGGACACCGCCCACCCGTCGGACACGGCCCACCCCGCCGGGCACCGCCCACCCCGCTGGACACCTCCCCTTGCTCAGGGCACCGCCCACCCCGCCAGACACAGCCCCCTGCACAGGGCACCGCCCCCCACGCCGGACACCGCCCACCTCCCCGGACACTGCCGAATCCCGCCGGACACCGCCCCCTGCTCAGTGCACCGCCCACCCCTCCTGACCCCGCCCTCTCCGCCGGACACCGCCCACCCCGCCGGACACCGCCGGATCCCGCCGGATACCGCCCACCCTGCCGGACACCGCCGGATCCCGCCGGACACCGCCCCTGCTCAGGGCACCCCCACCCCGCCGGGCACCGCCCACCCCGCCGGACACCGCCCCCTGTCCAAGCACCTAACCCTCCCCCGGCACCGTCCCCTCTCCTGGCAATGTCCCCCTCTCCGGACACAGCCCACCCCTCCGAACACAGTCCACCTCTTCGGACACCGTCCCCTCGTCCCCCACCACCCGTCTCCTGGCACTGCCCACCTCTCCGGACACCGGTCCCTCCTCTCGGCACCTCCCCCTCTCGGCCCCGCCTCCGAGCAGCGCCCCTCCCCCAGTCAGTGTCCCCTCCCCCGGCACCCACCGCCCCTCTGTCCCTGCACCGCCCTCTCTCGTCCCTTTCCGGCAGTGCCCGCCCCTCACCGCACCGCTGCCTCCTCCCCGCCCTCGGGCTCCGGAATCCAGTCTGCGCACCTAGACTTCCCTTTCTCTGAGCCCTGGAGGAGAAAAGAAACCGAAACCGAAACTGACTGCTGAATGGACCTGCAGGGAAGGCGGGCGAGAGGCGGGGAGGGGGCTGTGGAGAAAACCAAGGGCTCAGGGTAGCCCTCCAGAGGTCACAGGAGAACCAGGCCTGCAGTGCCAGACTCAGCCTCCTGGGCTCACTGTCCACGCACCCACCCATCTATTTATTCATTTGTTCATTCGAGAAACATTTATTAAACTCTGCCAGATCCCGAGTACAAGAGGGTGCAGGGTTACGGCACGCTTGACACTGTCACAGGGGGTGTCACCGAAATGATCCCAGGGTCCCCGGCAGCGGCGGCTGAGGCAGGCAGCCAGGTTCCACAGGGGGAGGGTCTGGCGAGGCAGTGGCGCCACTAGGGTTGGTGTCGCCCATCACCCAGCACAGTAGCTCCTCACCACAACCCATCCCCCATCACCCAGCACAGCCCCGCTCATGAGGGGTGACACCATGAGTTACCACACTGGGTGACAGACACCAACCCTAGTGACACCCCTAGTGTATGGGGCATGGATTGTCAGGGAAGCACCTCCACGGACCTGGAGGACCAGGTGCAGCTGGTGGGTGGATGGGCCAATGGCGACAATGCACAGGGCTGACTACATTCCCAGAAGAAATCCTGGCTGCAGGCGCCAGGGGAGGGGAGCGGCCCCAGCTGGCAATACATGAAGTGAGGAGGGTGCTAAATGCCGGAAAAGGAAGGGAGCAGAGAGAGGTGCACCAGGCGCAGGCCAGCATTGGTACACTAGGCTGGGCAGTTTGGGATAACTCCCTCTCACCCCTCTCCCCCTGAAGGCAGCCCCCCCTTGCAGAGTCATATTCCTATAGGTGTTGAAGAGGACACACCCATTCAGAGGAGGCTGGGCTTGCAGTGGGGAGCCCACCCCACAGTTGCTGGCATAGCACTCCATGAACATTGGATCAGCTATCAGGGAAAAGCCAGCCCAGGCCAGCCCAGGCCACCGGGGTGTGAAGGGCTGGGGGAGGACCCCTACAGGCTGGAGACCCCAAATGATGACCAGGCAGACAACAGGGCTGAGAGCCAGTGAGATTGTTGGGCCCCTAATCTGCTTCTCCTCTGGATGCTGTGTTTTGCCACATATAGAAACGGAGGGAGTTCTGCAAGAAACCAAAGGAGACCTACATAAGTGGAAAAACATACCTTGCTCATGGATAGGAAGACTTAACATTATAAAATTGTCTATTCTACCAAAAGTGATCTATAGATTTAGTGCAATTCCAATGACATTTTTTAATGAGATGGAGAAACAAATCACCAACTTCATATGGAAGGGAAAGAGGCCCCGGATAAGTAAAGCATTACTGAAAAAGAAAAAGTGGGAGGCCTCACTCTACCTGATTTTAGAACCTATTATACTGCCACAGTAGTCAAAACAGCCTGGTACTGGTACAACAAGAGATACATAGACCAATGGAACAGCATTAAGAATTCAGACATAAAGCCATCCACATATGAGCCGTTGATACTTGACAAAGGCCCCCAGTCAGTTAAATGGGGAAAAGACAGTCTTTTTAACAAATGCTGTTGGCATAACTGGATATCCGTCTGCAAAAAAAATGAAACAAGACCCATACCTCACACCATGCACAAAAATGAACTCAAAATGGATCAAAGACCTAAATATAAAATCTAAAACGATAAAGATCAAGGAAGAAAAAATAAGGACAATGTTAGGAGCCGTAATACACGGCATAAACAGTATACAAAACAGTATAAAGAATGTAGAAGAAAAACTAGATAACTCAAAACTAAAAAACTCACATAACTAGGAGCTCCTAAAAATCAAACACCTGTGCTCATACAAAGACTTCACCAAAAGAGTAAAAAGATTACCTACAGACTGGGAAAAAGTTTTTGGCTATGACATTTCCGATCAGCGCCTGATTTCTAAAATCTGCATGATACTGTGAAAACTCAACTACAAAAAGATAAATAACCCAATTAAAAAATGGGCAAAGGATATGAACAGACACTTCACTAAAAAACACATTGAGGTAGCTAACAGATACATTAGAGAAATGCAAATCAAAACTACAATGAGATTCCATCTTATTCCAACAAGGCTGGCGTTAATCCAAATAACACACAATAATAAATGTTGGAGAGGTTGTGGAGAGATTGGAACACTTATACACTGCTGGTGGGAATGTCAAATGGTACAACCACTTTGGAAATCAACTTGGAGCTTTCTTAAAAGCTAGAAATAGAAATACCATATGATCCAGCAATCCCACTCCTTGGAATATATCCTAGAGAAATAAGAGCCTTTACATGAACAGACATAGCACACCCATGTTCACTGCTGCACTGTTTACAATAGCCAAAAGATGGAAGCAACCAAGGTGCCCATCAACGGATGAATGGATAAATAAATTATGGCATATTCACACAATGGAATACTACGCATTGATAAAGAACAGTGAGGGATCTGTGAAACATTTCATAACATGGAGGAATCTGGAAGGCATTATGCTGAGTGAAATTAGTCAGTTGCAAAAGGACAAATATTGAACAAGACCACTATTATAAGAACTGGAGAAATAGTTTAAGCTGAAAAGAAAATATTCTTTGATGGTTATGAGAGGGGGGTGGGAGGGAGGGTGGGAGAGGGGTATTCACTAATTCGACAATAGATGAGAACTACTTTCGGTGAAGGGAAAGACAACACACAATACAGGCGAGGTCAGCACAACTGGACTAAACCAAAAGCAAAGAAGTTTCCTGAATAAACTGAATGCCTCGAAGGCCAGAGTAGCAGGGGTGGCGGTTTGGGGACCATGGTTTCAGGGGACATCTAAGTCAATTGGCATAATAAAATCTATTAAGAAAACATTGTGCATCCCACTTTGGAGAGTGGCGTCTGGGGTCTTAAATGCTTGCAAGTGGCCATCTAAGATGCATCCATGGGTCTCAACCCACCTGGATCAAAGGAGAATGAAGAACACCAAGGACACAAGGTAATTATGAGCCCAACAGACAGAAAGGAGCACATAAACCATAGACTACATCGGCCTGAGACCAGAAGAACTAGATGGTGCCGTACTACAACCGATGGCTGCCCTGAAATGGAACACAACAGAGAACCCCTGAGGGAGCAGGAGGGCAGTGGGATGCAAACCCCAAATTCTCATAAAAAGACCACACTTAATGGTCTAAGACTAGAAGGACCCCGGTCGTCATGGCCCTCAGACCTTCTGTTAGCCCAGGACAGGAACCATTCCCAAAGCTAACTCTTCAGACAGGGATTGGACTGGACAATGGGATGGAGAGGGATGCTGGTGAGAAGTGAGCTTTTTGGATCAAGTAGACACTTGAGACTATGTTCTTGGATCAAGTAGACACTTGAGACTATGTTGGCATCTCCTGTCTGGAGGGGAGATGAGAGGGTAGAGGGGTTAGAAGCTGGTGGAATAGACAAGAAAAGAGAGAGCGGAGGGAGGGATTAGGGTGTCTCAGGGGGAGAGCAAATGGGAGTATATAGCAAGGTGTTTTTTTTTATATAAGTTTTTGTGTGAGATGCTGACTTGATTTGTCAACTTTCACTTAAAGCACAATAAAAATTAAAAAAGAAAGAAAGAAAAGAAAGAGAGGAAGAACGCCAGGAAGGTGAGACCAGGCTCTGCCACCATGGGAGCCACAGGCAGGCAGGCCCATGGTTAACGAGCACCTACCGTATGTGTGATGGGCACCGAGTGGGCACTGGAAGAATACAAGCTTGCTAAGACCTTCATGGAGGTGACAGCTGGTCAAGGAGGTGGACGCATCCCCACTCTCCGTAACAGCCATCAGACTCAGATGCCACAGCGGCATCCTGAGCTCAGGATGGAGGGTGCCCGGAACCGCTGTGGCCCAGGCGTGGGAGGAGAGCCCAGGGGAGCTACATTGTCCAGGAACATCAAAGAAGGTTTTTTTCTTGAGTTCTAATAATAGTGGTGTCATACAATATTTGCCCTTTAGTGACTGACTCATTTCACTCAGCATAATGGGCTCCAAAATCACCCACGTTGTGAATGTTTCCCAGATTCATCTTTGTTCTTGATCGTCTTCCTTTATCATTGCGTAGTATTCCATTGTGTGTACGCACCTTAATTTGTTTATCCGTTTAGCTGCTGGAGCGGCGGTCCCTGCGCACCTCAATCATCCACGGAGCTTGTTGAACAGAGCTGGCTGGGCCCGCCCCAGAGCTTCTGATTCAGCAGGTTGGAGGTGGGGCCCAAAATTCTGCATTTCCCCCAATTCCCAGAGATGCTGAGGCTTCTGGTCCGGGTCCCCACTTTGAGAACCTGTCTTACTCCCACTAGGTGCTGGGCTGAGATTGCGCAAGCGCCCCGCCCCCTGCGCTCTGACTTTCCGCGCCTGGGTTTTCTTTCTGCTGCCTGTGAACGGTGCGCATCTCGCAGCGCCTAGGCCCCTTGGCCGCTGAGCTTCGTTCCCCGCGTCTGGGGGCGGCGCCAGGCGGGGCTTAAAGCCACCAGCCCCCGGACCTGGAGCCTGGTGACCTGCGCGGAGACCGGTGAGTGTCGCGCTCTGGGGTCCGTTGATCTCCAGCCCGGGAGTGGGTACCGCGGGAAGGGGCGTTCGGCCCCGGGACTGGGAAGCCGAGCGCTCGGGAGTGCGGACATTGCGGGGAGGGGCGCTAGTAATAGTACTAATAATAACGACAGCAGTGATGACGGGGGCTCGGACTGCGCTTGCTTCTGTTTCTGACCAACAGCGTGCTGAGGGCGCTGAAGCCCCATTAAAAACAGCCCTGGAATAGGAGGTTTTTATTTGGTGGCGGAGGGGGGGGGGCGGAGCAGAAGGTGGAGGGGATGGAGGGTCAGGAGGGGGTGTCCAGGGGACTCGGGTTAAGGTGGGGGGGGGGCTGTGAGAAAGTTTCGAACCCATTGCTGCAAACGCAGGCCAGCGCTTTATCAGGGTGTCCATGCCTGCAAGCGAGTGCGAACTGCAAAAGTCAGCTTTAGGCGGCTACTTGGAGGCGCACGTTCCAGGGGTCTGCACAGATCCTGCTGAATCAGGGGAGGGTCGAGCGGAGGGTCCGTCAAGAATGCGCTGGGTGACAGAGCCACCCTTCGCGAAAAAGGGTCCTTTGGAGACAGACCGGGCATGCGCAGAAGAGCCTCCGCTCGCAATGGCCGAGGGCTACCGCGTTCCCATGGGCTCCCTCCACAGAGCGAGTGGGAGGGTACTGGGGGAGTCCCATTCCCAATCTTCATAGTAGCTTAAGAGGATGACGTGGTGTGGTTGTGAGGGAGGAAGAGAGGCACGACCGTCCTTGGGAGTTTATGGAAGGATCCCAGGCAGCTGCTAAGCCCTGCACCCATGCCCGCCGCCCCCGACCACCGCCCTGGGTGATGGCTTAGCGGTGAGTATGGAATTCATAGAATGATTTAGCCAAATTTTGAATCAAGTTTTTACCGGAAGCAGTGTCAAATGACGCTAACCACTAGTTGTCAGCCTCAGCCAGCTCCTAAGATGTCATCTCAGCTTTCTGCTTTGGCTCACCCAAGGCCCCTCCCCAGCTGTGGACCGGGCCCTCCTGCCCCGCCCACGCACCCACTTCACACTGGGTGTGGTCCCTGGGGTTTACAACCATTTGGTCTAAGAACAAGATGTTCGGCCCTTTTAATTATAAAAAAAATTGTAATGCCAGTGGGTTTGGGAAGGTAAAAGCACGTTCAGGAGAAAGAGGGAGTTGCAGAGTGGGGCTGCAGGCACTATGACTATGGATCTATCCATCCATCCATCTATCCATCTAACAACCTTGGGTCTTCAGCCTTCCCCTATGGACAAGGATTGTGTGGCTCACGGGGAGGGTGCCCTGAGGAGAAGCAAACAGAGCATGGGTACTAACTGTTGATCCTTGCGCTGAACGTACAGCAAGGCTCTGAGCATTAGGCATGCATCTTATAATTAAAATATTCAAGGCTTATGGGAAGGATTCTGGGGAAATACGCATGGCTTCAACGCATCACCGCTGGAAGGGTGCCTCGGCACTACTGAAAGCAGTGGGAATGAACTTGGGGAGTACTCTCATTTATTCCCCGCCCCCCCCCCCGCATTTGGTCTAATTTGTATATTTTGCATGATTTCAAGGAGGTGTCAGAGAACATTTCTCCATTTTCCTCGGTGCAACGTTACCTCTTCAAATAAAAGGAACCTCCTGCTGGAAGTAAGTTAGTGCTTTGTTATTTTATAAGATTAATCGTTTTCATTTACTTTTATCTAGGTTTGTTAGATGCTGAAAATTTAACATTTATTTTTTTTTGTACTCTTTTGGTCCCAGAAAAATTAAAAAATGAATTTCTAATACATAGAAACCAGTTGCTGTCGAGTGGACCCCATGTGTGTCAGAGTAGAGCTGCTTTCCCTAGGTTTTCAGTGGCTGATTTTTAAGAAAGTAGATGGCCAGGCCTTTCTTCTCAGGCACTTCTGGGTGGATTTGAACCTCTAACCTTTCAGTTAGCAGCCTAGTATGTTAACTGTTTGCATCACCCAGAGACTCCTTCGCGTACATACATGTGTATTTTCTCCAGTGCAGACAAGTATGGTAAAGGGGTCAGTTAAATGCTTTCCAAAACAAATGGATAGGATTAGGATAGAGTTGTATGGGGGAAATGGAATGAAAATATGAATTCAAGGATCAAAGGAACAGTGTAAGAGACTAAGATTTCATATTTTTTTTTAACTAAAGATTTGGGTATCGAATTACCATGGTACTTAGATTCCCTTGGCTACACTTGAAAGAGATTTATAACAGTTTAATTTTAAATGTAATTTTGTTTAAATACATATGGAGTTCTATCGTTACAACTATTTAAATATATTGTGAAAAAAAATTTCACCTTCAGCCTAAAATTGTGACATAAAATACCATTTTTTCAAAACCTTTTGGGGTATGGAAGGGTATTCTTGAACACGACTGAGCTGAGATGTAGGATTTTTCTTCATTTCACGTTTGCTTCTTCTGGAACCTTCCTTTAATTTCTCCATTGATAGACAGTTACTGAGCTGACACTGTATTCCAGGCACTCTTCTAGGCTCTGGGGACCTCACTGTGAATAAAGTTGTCCAAGTCCCTTCCCTCAAGGAGCTTCCCTTCTAGTGATGGGTGTGGTTCCACGAGTAGATATTACCAAGCTTTTGGTTTTTGTTCATATTGATCTGCTTGATTTCAGGCTTCATTGACAAAGGAAGAAGATGGTGCGTTCTAAAGCAGAAAAAGCAACACCCGATTCAGCTGCTACAACCAACCGTCTTCCGTTACTAAACGGAGATGCCAATATGGCAAATGATACGTACATGTCAGAGAAGAAGCAGGACTGGGTAAGCTGTTGTCTGAAGCTCTCTGTGCATTCTGACCTGAGCTGTGCCCATTGTATCAGCAACGACGCTGCTGCCCGTGGTGCCTGCTGGGCTCTTCTTCCCCAGGCAGGACGAGAATTCTCTGCTGCCTCTCCCTGGGCCCACTGTAGCCAAATGCAGACGTTCTGCCATAGCTGACTCTGGCCGGGGTACCATTCAGGTCTGGGGACCCAGGCGAGGCGCTGATTGGCTCCTGTAGGAATTGGCCTGAACGCTGGGCCCCTGAGCCTGGAGTTATCGCCTGCCCCAGGCCTGGTCCCTTCTCCAGCTACAAACCCTCTGAGGTAGCGTCATGACAACACCTCCACAGGGAGCCACATGCTGTCTTTGCTCCCAGAATCAAGCCATACTTTTTGTGGGAACCAAACGCAGGCTCCGGAATCAGTCTGAGCTGAATTAGGTCCCAATGCTGGCACAGCCCGCTGTGTACGCTTGGATGTCTGTTTTTGCCTTTCTGAAAGCCTGGTTTCTGTCTCTCCGTGGGGAGCGTGACAGTGTTAACGTCACGTGGCTGTGGCGCCGATTGAATGCAGGTGACAGCGGGCAGGCAGGAAGAGCTCAGTTGACTGCTGTTGTGTATTTTTAAACCATGGATGGGTAGTCCCTTTCAGGGTGGCTCCAATTTCGTAAATAATGTTCAACAGTATTTTACATAGTATTAAAAACCGTGTTGAAGGGCACAGGAGAACATACAGGCCCACCCATCTTTCCCCGCCACCAGCATAACTTTCCGTTTCCATGCCTTCCCTCCTGTGTCCTGTCTGTGCCTGCTGGGTGAGCGGCCACAGGAGCATGCACCCTGAAGGTGCTGTGAAAAGTGCTTCACCTGCTTAGGCCCTTTTCCAGTCACGTCGAGCAGAGATACATCTTGTGACCCAGCAATTCCTCTTCCAGATACAGGTAGCCCTTGTTGTTGTTTTAGGTGCCACCAGGTTGGTTGTGACTCATAGCACACTATGTACAAGCCAACAAAACGCTACCTGTCGCCATACCATCCTCACAACCATTGCTATGTTGCCAGCCCATTGTTGCAGCTACTGTGTGAGTCCATCTCATTAATGGTCTTCCTCTTTTTCGCTGACCTTCTACTTTACCAACCGTGATGTCCTTCTCCAGGGGCTGGTCCCTCCTGTTAACGTGTCCAAAGCAAGTGAGACAAAGTCTCACTATACCCACTTCTTTTTTTATTTTTTATTTTTTTAATGTGCTTTAAGTGAAAGTTTACAAATCAAGTCAGTCTCTTATACAAAAATTTATATACACCTTAATATATATCCCTAATTGCTCTCCCCCAATAAGACAGCCCTCTGCTTCCCTCCACTCTCTCTTTTCGTGTCCATTCCGCCAGCTTCTAACCCCCTCTGCCCTCTCACCTCCCCTCTACATAGGAGATGCCAACATAGTCTCAAGTGTCTACTTGATCCAAGAAGCTCATTCTTCACCAGCATCTTTTTCTATCCCATTGTCCAGTCCAATCCCTGTCTGAAGAGTTGGCTTTGGGGATAGTTCCTGTCTTGGGCTAACAGAAGGTCTGGGGGGCATGACACCAGGGTCCTTCTAGTCTCATTCAGACCATTAAGTATGGTCTTTTTAGAGAATTTGGGGTCTGCATCCCACTACTCTCCTGCTCCCTCAGGGGTTCTCTGTTGTGTTCCCTGTCAGGGCAGTCATGAGTGGTAGCCGGGCACCATCTAGTTCTTCTGGTCTCAGGATGATATAAGTCTCTAGTTTATGTGGCCCTTTCTGTCTCGGGCTCATAGTTATCATGTGACCTTGGTGTTCTTCATTCGCCTTTGGTCCAGGTGGGTTGAGACCAATTAATGCATCTTAGATGGCTGCTTGCTAGTGTTTAAGACCCCAGACACCGCTCTCCAAAGTGGGATGCAGAATGTTTTCTTAATAGATTTTATTTTGCAGATTGACTTAGATGTCCCCTGAAACCATGGTCCCCAAACCTCCGCCCCTGCTACGCTGGCCTTCAAAGCATTCAGATTATTCAGTAAACTTCTTTGCTGTTGGTTTAGTCCAGTTGTGCTGACCTTACCTATATTGTGTGTTGTATTTCCCTTCACCTAAAGTAGTTTTTATCTACTATCTTATTAGTGAATACCCTTCTTCCTCCCTCTCTCCCTCATTCGCTTCCTCCCTCCCTCCCCCTTCTCATAACCATCAAAGAATATTTTCTTCTCTGTTTAAACTATTTCTTGAGTTCTTATAATAGTGGTCTTATACAATATTTGCCCTTTTGCAACTGACTAATTTCACTTAGCATAATGCCTTCCAGATTCCTCCATGTTATGAAATGTTTCACAGATTGATCACTGTTCTTTATCAATGCCTAGTATTCCACTGTGTGAATATACCATAATTTTTTTTATCCTTTCCTCCATTGATGGGCACCTTGGTTGCTTCCATCTTTTTGCTATTGTAAACAGCGCAGCAGTGAACGTGGGTGTGCATATATCTGTTTGCATAAAGGCTCTTATTTCTCTAGAATGTATTCGAAGGAGTGGGATTGCTGGATTGTATGATAGTTCTATTTCCAGCTTTTTAAGGAAGCGCCAAATTGATTTCCAAAGTGGTTGTACCATTTTACATTCCCACCAGCACTGTATAAGTGTTCCAGTCTCTCCACAACCTCTCCAACGTTTATTATTGTGTGTTATTTGGATTAATGCCAGCCTTGTTGGAGTGAGATGGAATCTCACTGTAGTTTTGATTTGCATTTCACTAATGCCTAATGATCATGAGCATTTTCTCATGAATCTGGTAGCTGCCTGAGTGTCTTCTTTAGTGAAGTGTCTGTTCATATCCTTTGCCCATTTTTTAATTGGGTTATTTGTCTTTTTGTAGTTCAGTTTTTGCAGTATCATGTAGATTTTAGAGATCAGGCGCTGATCGGAAATGTCATAGCTAAAAACTTTTTCCCAGTCTGTGGGAAATCTTTTACTCTTTTGAAGTCTTTGGATGACCATAGGTATTTGATTTTTAGGAGCTCCCAGTTATCTTCTTTTTCTTCTGCATTGTTAGCAATGTTTTATATGCTGTTTATGCCATGTATTAGGGCTTGTAACATTGTCCCTATTTTTTCTTCCATAATCTTTATCATTTTAGATTTTATATTTAGGCCTTTGATCCATTTTGAGTTCATTTTTGTGCATGGTGTGAGGTATGGGTCTTGTTTCATTTTTTTGCAGATGGTTATCCAGTTATGCCAGCAGCATTTGTTAAAAAGACCGTCTTTTCCTGGTTTAGCTGGTTTTGGGCGTTTGTCAAATATTAACCGCTCATATGTGGATGGATTTATCTCTGGATTCTCAGTTTTGTTCCATTGGTCTATGTATCTGTTGTACCAGTACCAGGCTGTTTTGACTACTGTGGTGGTAAAATAGGTTCTAAAATCAGGTACAATAAGACCTCCCACTTTGTTCTTCTTTTTCAGCGAAGCTTTACTTATCTGGGGCCTCTTTCCCTTCCAAATGAAGTTGGTGATTTGTTTCTCCATCTCATTAAAAAAATGTCGTTGAAATTTGGATTGGAATTGCGTTAAATCTATAGATCGCTTTTGGTAGAATAGACATTTTCACAATGTTAAGCCCTCCTATCCATGAGCAAGGTATGTTTTTCCACTTATTTAGGTCTGTTTTGGTTTCTTGCTGAAGTGTTTTGTAGTTTTCTTTGTGTAAGTCTTTTACATCTCTGATAAGATTTATTCCTAAGTATTTTATCTTCTTAGGGGCTACTGTAAATGACATTGATGTGGTGATTGCCTTTTCAATGTTCTTTTTGTTGGTGTAGAGGAATCCAACTGATTTTTGTATGTTTATCTTATATCCTGATCCTCTGCGGAACTCTTCTATTAGTTCCAGTAGTTTTCTTGAGGATTCCTTAGGGTTTTCTGTGTATAAGATCATGTCATCTGCAAATAGAGATACTTTTACTTCTTCCTTGCCAATCTGGATGCCCTTTATTTCTTTATCTAGCCTAATTGCTCTGGCTAGGACCTCCAGCACAATGTCGAATAAGAGTGGTGATAAAGGGCATCCTTGTCTGGTTCCCGATCTCAAGGGGAATGCTTTCAGGCTCTTTCCATTTAGGATGATGCTGGCTCTTGGCTTTGTATAGATGCTCTTTATTATGTTGAAGAATTTTCCTTCTATTCCTATTCTGCTGAGAGTTTTTATCATGAATGGGTTTTGAATTTTCTCAAATGCCTTTTCTGCATCAATTAATAAAATCATGTGATTCTTGTTTTTTGTTTTATTTATATGATGGATTACATTAATTGTTTTTCTAATGTTGAACCATCCCTGCATAGCCGGTATGAACCCCACTTGGTCATGGTGAATTATTTTTTTGATATATTGTTGAATTCTATTGGCCTGAATTTTGTTGAGGATTTTTGCATCTAAGTTCGTGAGGGATATAGGTCTGTAATTTTCTTTTTCTGTGGTGTCCTTACCTGGTTTTGGTATCAGGGATATGCTGGTTTCATAGAATGAGTTTGGGAATATTCTGTCTTTTTCTATGCTCTGAAATACCTTTAGTAGTAGTGGTGTTAACTCTTCTCTGAAAGTTTGATAGAACTCTGCAGTGAAGCCGTCAGGGCCAGGGCTTTTTTTTTGTTGGGAGTTTTTGGAATACTTTTTCAATCTCTTCTTTTGTTATGGGTCTATTTAGTTGTTCTATCTCTGTTTGTGTTAGTTTAGGTAGGTAGTGTATTTCTAGGAATTCATCCATTTCTTCTAGGTTTTCAAATTTGTTTGAGTATTGTTTTTCATAGTAATCTGATATGATTCTTTTAATTTCAGTTGGGTCTGTTGTAACATCACCCATCTCATTTCTTATTCGGGTTATTTGCTTCCTCTCCTGTTTTTCTTTTGTCAGTTTGGCCAATGGCTTATCAATTTGGTCGATTTTTTCAAAGAGCTAGCTTTTGGTCTTTTCAATTCTTTCAAATGTTTTTCTGTTTTCTACTTCATTTATTTCTGGCCTAATTTTTATTATTTGTTTTCTTCTGGTGCCTGTGGGTTTCTTTTGTGTCTCTCTATTTGTTCAAGTTGTAGGGATAGCTCTTTGATTTTGGCCCTTTCTTCTTTTGGGATGTGTGGATTTATTGATATAAGTTGACCTCTGAGCACTGCCTTTGCTGTGTCCCAGAGGTTCTGATAGGAAGTGTTTTCATTCTCATTGGATTCTATAAATTTCTTTATTCCATCCTTAATGTCTTCTATAATGCAGTCTTTTTTGAGCAGGGTATTGTTCAGTTTCCAAGTGTTTGATTTCTGTTCCCTGCTTTTTCTGTTACTGATCTCTACTTTTATGTCTTTATGGTCAGAGAAGATGCTTTGCAATAGGTCAGTGTTTTGGATTCTGCTAAGGCTTGCTTTATGACCTAATATGTGGTCTATTCTAGAGAATGTTCTATGTGCACTAGAAAAAAAAGTATACTTGGCTGCTGTGGGGTGGAGTGTTCTGTATATGTCTATGAGGCCAAGTTGGTTGATTGTGGCATTTAGATCTTAGGTGTCTTTATTGAGCTTCTTTCTGGGTATTCTGTCCTTCACTGAAAGTGGTATGTTGAAGTCTCCTACTAATATTGTGGAGCTGTCTATCTCACTTTTCAATGGTGATAGAGTTTGTTTTATGTATCTTGCAGCCCTGTCATTGGGTGCATAAATATTTAATATGGTTATATCCTCCTGGTATATTGTCCCTTTAATCATTATATAGTGTCCTTCCTTATCCTTTGTGGTGGATTTAACTTTAAAGCCTATTTTGTCAAAAATTAATATTGCCACTCCTGGGCTTTTTTGATTGTTGTTTGCTTGATATATGTTTTTCCATCCTTTGAGTTTTAGTTTGTTTGTGTCTCTAAGTCTAAGGTGTGTTTCTTATAGGCAGCATATAGACAGATCATGTTTTTTAATCCATTCTTCCACTCTCTCTCTTTGTTGGTGCATTTAGGCCATTTACATTCGGCATAATTATGGATAGGTATGAATTTGGTGCTGTCATTTTGATGTCTTTTTTGTGTGTTGCTGACAGTTGCTTTTTCCCACTTACTTTTTGTGCTGAGTAGATTATTGTCTTTTCCTCATATTCATTGTTGTTGATTTTGTTTCCGCTGAGTCTCTATTTTTTTCTTGTATTTTATTTTCATGTGTAGGATAGTTTGTCTCATTTGTGGTTACCTTATTATTTACCCCTATTTTTTTCTAAATTTAAACCTAACTTTTATTTCTTTGTATCCCCTTGTCTTACTCTCCGTGTAGAAGACCTATGACTACATTTCTTAGTCCCTGTTTATTATTTTAATGTTGTCTTCTTTTACATAATAATATCGCTGTTTCCCTGTTTTGACCTTTTTTTTAATCTTGATTTATTTTTGTGATTTCCCCGTCTGGGTTGACATCTGATTGCTCTGTCCAGTGTTCTAGTCTTGGGTTGATACCTGATATTATTGATTTTCTAACCAAAGAACTCCCTTTAGTATTTCTTGTAGTTTTGGTTTGGTTTTTATGAATTCCCTAAACTTCTGTTTATCTGGAAATGTCCTAATTTCACCTTCATATTTGAGAGACAGTTTTGTTGGATATATGATTCTCGGCTGGCAATTTTTTTCCTTCAATTTTTTATATAAGTCATCCTATTGCCTTCTTGCCTGCATGGTTTCTGCTGAGTAGTCCAGGCTTATTCTTATCGACTCTCATTTGTAGGTGACTTTTCATTTATCCCTCACTGCTCTTTAAATCCTCTCGTTATCTTTGGTTTTGGCAAGTTTGATTATAATATCTCTTGGTGACTTTCTTTTAAGATCTGCCTTATGTGGAGTTCAATGAGCATCTTCGATAGATATCTTCTCATCTTTCATGATATCAGGGAAGTTTTCTGCCAACAAATCTTCAAGAATTCTCTCTGTATTTTCTGTTATCCTTCCCTGTTTTGGAACTCCAGTCACTCGTAGGTTATTTCTCTTGATAGAGTCCCACATGATTCTTAAGGTTTCTTCATTTTTTTTTTAATTCTTTTATCTGATTTTTCTTCAAATATATTGGTGCCAAGTGCTTTATCTTCACGTTCACAAATTCTGGCTTCTGCTTGCTCACGCTGCTCCTCTGACTTTCTATTGAGTTGTCTAATTCTGTAATTTTATTGTTAATCTTCTGAATTTCTGATTGCTGTCTATGGATTTTACCGGCTTATTAATTTTTTTGTTATGTTCCTGAATAACCTTTTTTAAGTTCTTCTACTTCTTTATCTGTGTGTTCCTTGGCTCGTTCTGCATATTGCCTAATTTTCTTCCTGATGTCTTGAAGGGTTCTGTATATTAATCTTATGTATTCTGCCTCCGGTAATTCCAGAAAGGCGCTTTCATCTAGAAGATCCCTTGATTCTTTGTTTTGAGAGCTTGTTGAGGCAGTCATGGTCTGTTTCTCTATGTGACTTGATATTGACTGTCATCTCTGAGCCATCTATAAATTATTGTATTAATTTATTTTATGTTTGCTTACTGTGTCATAGTTTCTTGCTTTGTTTTGTTTTGATATGCCCATATGGGTTGCTTGAGTGAGCTAGCTTGATTATTTTTGCCTTTGAAGCTCTGATGTCCTGTCTCCAGATGGCTAGAGCTGTTATCAGGTATATCAGTCTAGGAGTCCATTCACTTTTCTGGTATGAATTCAGCTCAGGTGTCCAGGTAGCTGATCATCAAGTGTGGGTACAGGCTCTGTCCTAGTCTTAGAGAGGCAGGGGTGATTGATGTAGGTACCAGTGTCTGGTTGCAGCAAGGGGTCATGCTCTGAACAAGGCAGAGGGCCAAGACTCATCCCCCAAGTGTCTCTGAAGAAAGTGTGTCCCTGTTCCCTAGAGCTCACAGGTGGGTGGGTTCTGCAGATGGACCACGGGCACCCAGTGTTTTTGGTTGTAAGGACTGGGAGGTACCAGTTATCCTTGGACCCCGTTTGCGGGTTGGGTGACCTGAGTGGAGCCACCAGTCCTTAGGGCCCTGATGTAGGTAGGTGAGGACCCTGTTTATTAGGCAAAATGGTGTTAAACATCCTACACCCACCTCTCCACCACACAGCTGAAACAGTTGTAGTCTGCCAACAAGGGCCTATTCTCCTGAAATAGGCCCACACAGGTGCATGCAGAGAGGAAAGTTACTCAAAGTCCACAGACTGTTTATGCCTGGACAGGAGCCACTTCTCTCCTGAGCTCCCCCGGTTAGTGTACCTGGCAAATTATCTTTTCCCCCAATTGTGAATTTATTCCTTCTCCAGGGCCTGGAGGAAGGCTCTCAGGCCCTGGAGGAAGGCTCTCAGGCCCAGGAAAATCAAAAGCTGCTGAAGCCGGCTTGGGGGCGGGGAACACGGTAAAATACACGGAAATACTTAGCTTTTGCAGGCAGCACCAGCCTTCTCTGGTTCCAGAGGTGTGAGTAGGCTGTGCAGCTGGCTGCTTCTACCTGAGGAAACTGCGGCTGAACTCTAGTACCAGGCTGCCTCTGCAACTTCCAGGAATGGTGCCTGAGGGCTTCCAGTGATTCAGGTCTGGTAACTCCTCTCTACTTCTGAGCAGCCTTTTCCTCCCGGGCCCCTCAGTTCGTTTTCTAACCTCGCCTTTGATGTTCAGGGCTCCTAGCTTGTCATAAATATACTCGTTTCACTTGTTTTTTTGGGTTTTTATTGTAAAAGGGCTCGCCAGAAGCGCCTGTCTATTCTGCCATCTTGGCCCTGCCTCTCACTATACTCACTTCTAAGGAGCATTCTGGCTGTATACCTTCTAAGGCAGATTTATTTGTTCTTTTGTCAATCTATGATATATTCAGTAATCCTCACCGACACCATAATTCAAAGGCATCACTTGTTCCTTGACTTCTTTATTCATTCTCCAGCTTTCACATACATGTGAGGTGATTGAAAACACTGTGGCTTGAGTTAGATGCGCCTTCGTCCTCAAAGTGACATCTTTGCTTTTTAACACTTTAAAGAGGCCTTTTGCAGCAGATTTGCCCAATGCAATGTCTCGTTTGATTTCTTGACTACTGCTTCCAGGGGTATTGATTGTAGATCCAAATAAGATGAAATCCTTGACAACTTCAATATTTTCCATATTTGAAAATATTTTCAATATTTGAGGTTTATCATGATGTTGCTTATTGGAGCAGTAAGCAACATCATGGTAAACGGAGAAAATACTGAAGTTGTCAATGATTTTGCCATGAGTTGAGGGCCAATGTGGAGCAGCTAACAACAGCATCAACACAGTCCTTTACTGCCTCTTGTCCAATGCCAGAAAACTATTTTCTCATCTATTTTCTTTCCAGTTTTCTGCTTGTCAAGCGGAAGAGGAAATTCCTCCCATGTTTTTTAGTGACTCAGGTGCCATCACTTAGGGGGTAGACTCCTGTTATGGCATTCCCTCCTCATTCTCTGGGTCTTCCTGTTGACAAGTCCCATTGTTAGGAATGAAGAGTCGCAGGTCGCTGAGCTCCCAGAGACACACCTGGTATCTCCTGCTCCCAGAAATGCTGTGGGAGTCACCTGATGCCCACTATGCCAGTTACCATTGAGCCAACCCCACGTCACGGTGACCCCACATGTGTCACAGTAGAACTGTGCTCCATAGGGCTTTCAGTGGCTATGATCAATTGGAAGTAGATCACCAGGCCCTTCTTCAGAGGCACCTCTGGGAGGACTCAAATCACCAATGTGTCCATTAGTAACCGAGCGCTTAACTGTTTGCACAACCCAGGGACTCTGACACCTCTCTTAAACCCAGAAATCCAGACTCACTGCTGTCGAGTTGATTCTGACTCACAGCAACCCTATAGGACAGCATAGAATTGCTCACAAGTTTTCGAAGGCAGCAAATATTTACAGAAGCAGACTGCCACATCTTTCTCCCGCAGTGCAGCTGGTGGGTTGGAACCGCTGAACTCTCGGTTCACAGCTGAGCACTTAATCACTGTGCCATCAGGGCTCCACATTAAAAAAAAATACCCGTTCCCGTTGGATGAATTACAACTCATAGCGAACCTATAGGACAGAGTAGAGCTGCCTCATAGGGTTTCCAAGGAGCGTCTGGTGGATTAAAATTGCCAGTTTTAGGTTAGCAGCCAAGCACTTAACCACTGC
The DNA here is from genome assembly GCF_030014295.1 of Loxodonta africana. Classification (NCBI taxonomy): domain Eukaryota; kingdom Metazoa; phylum Chordata; class Mammalia; order Proboscidea; family Elephantidae; genus Loxodonta; species Loxodonta africana. Next base: position 222,142,628 of record NC_087343.1, read on the forward strand.
ACCACCAGGGCTCCACTATAGAGGATGAAAACTGCAGCTGACTTGCTCCCGTATAAAAACCGTAACAGGCACATTTATGTGATGGAACACGACTGGCAGACATGACAACGGTTCTTAAGTCTGTCTTCCCCAGGGGGCCTCAAACAACCTGTGCAGCCAGTATGAGGAGAAGGTGCGCCCCTGCATCGACCTCATTGACTCCCTGCGGGCCCTGGGCGTGGAGCAGGACCTAGCACTGCCCGCCATCGCTGTCATCGGGGACCAGAGCTCCGGGAAGAGCTCAGTGCTGGAGGCTCTGTCGGGCGTCGCCCTGCCCAGGGGCAGCGGTAAGAACTCACTCTCTCCTAGCATGTTTCTCTGGGGGTGTGTGACTTGCAGGTAGTGGAAGGTTGAATAAGTGCTCCTGGTCCCCAGCCCAGAACCACGTGCATGTGGGCATCTTTCCCGAGCCCTTCTCAGAGCTTGCCTTCCATCTTGGGGGACAAAGATTGGTGCCCAAGTTAGGGATGTGTTTGAGCTACAAGGCCAAGAATAGCCCTGAGGGTGGAATCCTCGTGAGGGCTCTGGGAGGAGGTCACACCTGAGATGGACCTTGACCTGGAAGATAGGGAGGATTTAGAAAGAAGCTCTAAATATGGGGGACTTGTCCCTTGTTCAAGGGATTGCTCATGCACAAATCTGACCCATGTTAGATGGCCAGGTTGGACACTGGGCCTCTGGATGTGAATGGAGTGTGTATACTGGGGGCCGGGGGGGAATGTTGGCATAAGCTTGGGGATTTCCCACCACAATTTGTCACCTGAGCTGGTGGTGCAATGCAGGCATGAGCAGGAAGTGTGAGGTGATGGCTTCCAATCATTCATGAACAAGAGCTGCCTGGACCCTCTATGACTCCCCCGTGGGTGCTGGACATGGGGGCTTAAGACAACAGATTTATTGTCTCAGGGTTCTAGAGACTAGAAGTCCCAATTCAAGGTGTCTGTGCTCCCGCTGAAGGATCTAGGGGAGAAACTTTCCTTGCCCCTTCCTGCCCTTCCTGCCCCTTCCTGCCTTCTGTTGCCAGTTCCTTGATCTGTAGGTGCATCACTCCAATCTTCCTGTCTTCACATGGCCGTGTCCCCACTGTGTCTGGGTGTCTGTTCTCCCTTTCTTTATAAGGACAGCAGTCCCTGGACCTAGGGCCCACCAACTCCAGGGTGACATCACCTTGACTAATTACATCAGCAAAGAGCGTTTTTCCCCAAAGATCCCATTCTCAGGTTCCAAGTAGACATGGATTTTGGGGAACAGTATTCAACATAGCACAGATGGTATTCGAGATGCATATTGTGGGGCCACACCAGGCAGAATGCATCAGAGGCTCCGACCTGGAAGTTTGCATTTTAGCAGTCTTTCCAACTGTGAATAAAGAAAATTGAGAACCCCAGGGATCAGTCACCTGTATGGTGGTCCAAGGCCACCACAGGGGATTTCTAAGAGTAGAGTATAGGAGCTGATGTGGAAATGGCCTCCTAGGTATTGTTACGAGATGTCCCCTGGTGCTGAAACTGAAAAAACTTGGGCATGAAGACGGCTGGAGAGGGAAGGTCAGCTACAAGGACTTGGAGTTCGACATTTCAGACCCTTCGAAGGTGGAAGAGGAAATAAACAAAGGTAAGTACCCTCTGCTTGTACATCACCATATTCATCACCTTCAGACGCCTGGCCCAACCTTGTCAGGTGGCTGGGCTCTCCCTGTGGCTGTTCCCACTCTCCCCTTTCTGAGCTTTCCTGACCCATTAGGAGCCCACCCTCCTTCTCACCCTCTCTCCTCCTCGTCAGACCCCTAGCTCCCTTACACTTTTTCTTCTTTCACCCTCATAAAGATCAGCACTTGTACACGAGATATGACATCAGTAATTTATTGCCCAGGGTGGGATAAAGTTACTGAGAATGATGTCAATTTTAAATTGTAAACCTTGTCTCCAAATGTGAAGGATTCATCCCTTCTCAGGGGGCTTACTATTCCAAAAATCTGATATAAGAAGAATTGGGGTGTGGGAAGCAGTGAACCCCTTTCCCCTGTCAACCTCATAAAAAAAAAATTCCAAATGCCTGAATGGATCATCACTGTACCCTACTCAAAGGGGTGAGCCTTTTCCTCTGGGGAGAATATATGCATTTGCATAATCCTACCTTAGGCTCACTTAAGGCAGGTCTTGATAAATGCAAATTAGAAAAAAGATCAGTTTGATCAACTTGAAGTATCTGAAGGGGGACATTGCACTAGAATAGATGTAGATAACTTCCAAGTGTTTAACAAAGAGCAGGAAGTGTGAGTGAGATGGCGTCAGGAACCCAGGCTCCTTCTATCTTGTTGCTCCATTGTGTGTGGGCTCCAGATAAATACCTTCTTCCTTGTTGATTTTAATGTTTTCCGAGCATCTGGCATCATGAAGTTTCAGTCATTTGGGAAAGTATGAAAGTGACATGAACAAGTTGCCAACAGGAGGAAAGAATGGATTTGCCCTCTATAAAGGAGGGAACATAAATTAAGATTTGCCGATTGTTTTAGGAAAAGTTAAATAATGTCATAGACAAAACAAGATTTTGTATTAGTTAGGGTTAGGTTGGCTTCCTGTGACAGAAAATGCAACATAATTACACATCGGTTACCTCTTGCTGGATAACAAACACATCTCAAAGCCTAATGGCTCAGAACTCTTGTTTCTTAATGATTCGACACATGATCTGGGAATTCTTCTCATGTGGGTTGACTTGGCTGAATCTGGGTGATCTACAATGGCCTTAGTCACATGTCGAAGACATTAGCTAGCATGACTAGGCCTTCTCTCAATGTGAATTTTAACCTTCCACCAAACCCAAGACACCCAGTTCTCTTGAGGTGATTCTGACTCATAGCAACCCTGTGGGAGACTAAAGACCAGTTGACATGCCGTCACATATGACTCATGATGACCTTATGTGTGTCAGAGTAGAAAAGTACTCCATAATGTTTTCAGTGGCTGTGATTTTTGCAAACTATATCCCCAGGCTTTTCTTCCAAGTTGCCTCTGGGTAACTTCCAACCTTTTCACCGTATAGCAGAAGGGTTCCCAGCAACAAGAGAGGACAAGCCCCAATGTTTCAACACTTTACTGCTCTCTGCTAACTTCACATTTTCTAATGCCCTTTGGCCGAGGAAATCTCTTGGCCAAACCCAATTTCAAGGGGCAGAGGGAGAAATAGGCTCTCTCTTCATGGGAGAAATGGCAAAGTCACATTATAAAGGAGCATGCATACAGGGATGCTTGCAAGGGATCATTGAGGCCATTGGTGCACGCAGACTGACACAGTGGTTTCTTCAGTGATGTGCAAGTTGTATTTCCCTGAAGTAGAAGCCCAAACTGAGCCGACCAGACCTGGTTTGGGGGTTGCACAGTATCAAAAGCCCAGGCTCCTTCTATCCTGTTGCTCCATTGTGAGTGACCTCCATCCCCAAGGCCCCTCAGGATTGAGTCATTGAGTCTGCATTCCACCTACTGGACTTTGGCAGAGCCACATTCCTGCCCTCCAAGTGCACTTTTTGGTAGCTGCATATTATATTTTTGCATATACTCCATTCGCCAGACCTTGATCTCATGACCGCATCTAGCTGCAGGGAAGCCTGGGAAATGTGGTCTTTCATCTTAATTGCTATGTGGCCATGCACACACTGAGGGTTTTATCAGCTAGGGAGAGTGGATATTGGGGAAGAATTAGCAGACAATGCTACCTATGTCATTGTTGTGATTCTTTCCAATCTACGTTCTAGATAGTAGAAAACATGCCAAAAAGGCATTCTGGATGTAGAAAAAATTAGAACATAGAGTTGGAATTAGCTAACAATTTGATGAAATCAATTCATATGCTAAAACTCTTTCGTTTTCATTTTTAAGGAGCAAGAAGCAAAAGAAATCTCTTAAGAAGATATAGCCAAGCTCATCTTGTCTAAAGAAGCACTTTCCCCACGTTCCCACATACTTTGCAGTTCATAATTTAGGAGTCTCCAGGTGTTTTTATTAGTTCCATATTTACTTTGTTGAATCTACTCATGCCATCAATGGGAGGGATGTAGCTGGAACACCACGAAGAACTCTGTCACTGCTCACTTTTGGGGGGGTACAGGGTGGTGTATTCCATTAAGATGGGTCCAATGGGTTGCTCTACAAGATTGTTCTGGCCTCTGGTGGGGAATATACTGAGTTATCCTTTGAGGACCCTTGTAGCTCCCATCACAGTAAATCGAATCTGCTCCTAATATAGTTTTATCTATGAATCATAATGAATGGACAGGCTTTCAGTGCATTCCCTGTGAGGAGACACTTCTCACCTAAGATCTATTCAATTTTTCCTTTGTTCCTCTTCTTTAGCCCAGAACATCATTGCTGGGGAAGGAATGGGGATCAGTCAAGAACTCATTAATCTGGAAATCAGCTCCCCCAATGTTCCGGATCTGACATTGATTGACCTTCCTGGTATAACCAGAGTGGCTGTGGGCAATCAGCCAGCTGACATTGGACAACAGGTGAGACTTCCAACTCTGTGTGACCTTGCCTAGGGGGACATACAGGGTAGAGTGCTGCATTAGAGCAGGACTAAGTTGAAGGCTGAGTTTTGAACAGTGAGTATTTGGAGGTGTAAGTAGGGCATTGGGTCTCCTTGTCCTTGGTCAAGTCTCATGGGAGCGTCTCTGGAGAGTGAGGCTAATCAGCAAAATGGGAAATAGGATTTATTTTTGTGTTTTCTATTTCATGGCATATCTAAAGCGATGGTTAGTAGGAAGGAATTCTTGTGGGACAAGAGAGCCTTAGAAATGGGCAGAATGATATTTGAGGATGACTGAATTTCACTCTGTGGATTGAGGGTTTAGGGAACGATCAACCCATTCACTTGGCATCTTGTTATCTGGCCGTCAGGTCTGAGGTCTTAGGGGTTAGTTAATCAGCTAAAACCTTGTATTAGTCAGGATTCTCCAGAGAAAAAAAGCCAATAGGATGTGTGTGTGTGTGTGTGTGTGTGTTCATGCACACACACACACGCCTAGCCGCACACACCGACACACAGAGACATTGATTCATTTGAAGAATTTGGCTCATGTGATTGTAGAGCCTGGCAAATCCAAAATACGTAGTTTAGGCAACAGGCTGGCAGCTCGAGCACGATGTCTTTATTCCAGTCTTGAGTCAGAATTCCTTCTCTTCTCAGAAACTCCATTTCTTGCTCTTAAGGACTTCAGTTGACTGGATGAGGTTCAAGCACATTTTGGAGGGTAATCTCCTTTACTTAGAGTCAAAGGACTGTAGATGTTAACCACACCTACAGATTACAGCAACTCCCAGACTAGTGTTTAACTAGACGACTGGGTGCCCTAGCCTAGCCGAGTTGACACATAAAATTAACCATCACAAACTTACGGTTTTCCTTGACCCGGTAGCTGTGCTTCTGCCTCAGAGAACAGTTTCTCATAACGCTGACTGGGGAGGTGTGACCAGTTCATGTTTGTGGGCTCATTTCTCTGTGTTACTTCTTTTGGGGATATTCCCCTGGGACTCTGGGGCCTATGGCAAATACAAGGTCAGGACCTATGTAACGCTTATTCTCCTTTACCGTATTCACACGTCACATCCTCACATTTTCTTACAGATCAAAGCACTCATTAGAAAGTACATCCACAAGCAGGAGACAATCAGCTTGGTGGTGGTGCCGAGTAACGTGGACATTGCGACCACAGAGGCGCTCAGCATGGCTCAGGAGGTGGACCCTGATGGAGAAAGAACCATAGGTAAGAAGAGGGGAGAACCTAAGGATTGTGGGTGGTTTCAGAATGGAAAAGCATCTCCTGAATTCAGCTAGGTGTTTCTTGGCACACACTTGGAGTGGTGGACCTGCATCCAGCACATAAGAATTGCTGAGGTCAAGATAATTATGAGTCCAGGAGACGGAAAGGACCACATAAACCAGAGACTGCATTGGCCCGAGACCAGAAGAGCTAGATGGTGTCTGGCAACAACCGATGACCGCCCTGGCAGGGAACGCAACGGAAAGCCCCTGAGGAAGCAGGAGAGCAGTCGGATGCAGACCCCAAATTCTAACAAAGAGAACAGACTTAATGGTCTGACTGAGACTAGAAGGACCCCGGAGGTTAAAATGGTCCCCAGACCTTCTGTTAGCCGAAGACTGGAGCCATTCTCAAAGCCAACCCTTCAGACAGGGATTGGATTGGACTACGGAATAGAAAATGATACTAGTGAAGAATGAGCTTCTTGGATCAAGTAGACATGTTAGATTATGTTGGCATCGCCTGTCTGGAGGGGAGATGAGAGAGTAGAGGCAACCAGAAGCTGGCCGAATGTACACAAAAATAGAGAGTTGAGGAGTTAGTGTGCTGTCTCATTAAGGGGACAGCAACTAGGAGTATGTAGCAAGGTGTGTGCAAGTTTTTGTATGACGTACTGACTTGATTTGTCAACTTTTCACTTAAAACACAATAAAAATTAAAAAAGAAAAAGAATTGCCAAGCTGCCAGGTCTGGTGCCCATTTAGGCTGGTTAGCTGGGCCTGATTAAATGCCACAACTTGACTCTTAACCTTTGTATTAGTGTCTTAAGTCTACTGTAACAAACTACCACTAACTGAGTGGCTTCTTGTAAGAACAGAACTTATTGCCTCTCAGCTCTGCACTCTAGAGGTCCAAATCAACATGTCAGTTGTACCTTGCTCCCTCTGAAGGCCCTGGGGGAATGTCCTTTCTTGTCTCTCTCAGCTTCTGGTAGCTCCACGTGTTCCTTGACTCTAGATGCATCTTCGTGTGGCCCTCCTTTCTCTGTCTTTCTGCATACATTCTTTCTAAGATATGAGTCAGATAGGATTAAGACCCACCCTACTCCAGTATGACCTCCTCTTAACTTAATTGATAACATCTTCAAAGGCCTTATTTCCAGACAATGTCGTGTTCACTTATACCAGGGTTTAGGACTTCGACGTGTTTAATGGGGGGTACACCATTCAATCTATAATAATCCTTATCAATCTGCTTATAAAAGTCATGGTGCAGTCCAAGGGAAAAGTAAAATCAGAAGGTGAATTCTATCAGCTAAGAATGCAAAGGACTAATGGACCACAACTACACACAACCTCCACCAGACTGAATGCAGAACAACCAGATGGTGCTCGACTACTACCACTAACTACTCTGACAGGGATCAGAATAGAGGCTCCAGGACACAGTGGGAGAAAGATGTAGAACAAAATTCAAATTCACACACGCATACAGACACACACAAAAGGACCAGACTTCCTGGTCTGACAGAGACTGGGGAAACCCTGAGACCATAGCCTCTGAAACCCTTTTAACTCACTACCAAAGTCACTCCCGAGGTCTGTGCTTCAGCCAAAGATTAGGCAAGTGTATAAGGCAAACAATAACACACGTGAAGAAAGTGCTTCGTAGTTCAGTTATGTGTATGTGGCTAAATAGGCACACCAGCCAAAAACAAAGAGTAGAAGGCAGGAAATGAAAGGAAAACTGGACAAATGGAAACAGGGAGCCCAGGGTTGAGAAGGGGAGATGGTTGTAACATCATGGGTCGGCAACCAATGTCACAGAAAAATGTGTGTATTGATTGTTTAGTGAGAAACTGCTTTGCTCTATAAACTTTCACCCAAAGCACAACGAAAAAAAAAAATGCATTTGACTGCAAGTAACAGAGAACCTGACTACAGTGGCTTAAGCAAATGGCGATTTATTTTCACGAGAAGTTTGGGTAGAGGCAGCCCACATTTGCACAGCTGTTCAGTGATGCTGTCAGGACCTCTTTCATGCTCCTGTTCCGCCATCCTTAGCATGTTGGCCTTCATTCTCTTGCTTGTCCTGCTGCTGGCCTTCCCCAGGATGGAGTCTCACCTCCAGGTAAGCAAGGACCAGTAGACACAATAAACCCGGTGGTTAGGCCTGGGCCACCTTCATGGGTGTGCTACCCATGTAGTCACACAGGGCTCCACACTCCTTCTGCAGCCATCTTGAAATACTTAATATTTGAACAAGGGGCACCACACTCTGATTTAGCACTGGGCCCCACATTTATGTCACAGATCCAGGCTGGACCTGTGTTTCTCAGCGTGGGAGTAGGCACTGCCTGAATCAGAAATAATGAGAAATTTTAGAAATGTCGGTCCTTCGATCCCACTGAGCTTCCTGAATCAGGATCTCCAGGGCAGGGGTTGAGACTCTGCATACTAGCTCTCACTTTTGGGATGACTCTGGCTGCACGAGGGAGTTTGGTAACCATTGCTTTAGAGAGGGAATTCTTCACTTGCCAGAAGCAAAATGGAAAAGTCATTATGAGCGGCTATCTCTCTTGCACAGGGCCCAAGATGGATGAAGGAAGCCTCCTGAGGAGCCCCCATAGTTGCTCTCAGAGGGAATCCCCGTCTTCACATGCCCTGGCTGTAATTCTCTGACTAGATAGGGGCTCCACCTTGCACCTCAATTCTAGCAGGGCTCTTGTCTGCCCTCTAGCAAGAGTGGGAGGCTGATGACCAGGAGAGCAAGCTGTCATCCACATCGTGACCATCCCCATTCTCTAACTGACCCTCTCCGGCTCTCAGGTATCTTGACGAAGCCTGACCTGGTGGACAAAGGCACAGAGGAGAAGGTGGTGGATGTGGTGCGCAACCTCGTCTGCCACCTGAAGAAGGGCTACATGATCGTCAAGTGCCGGGGCCAGCAGGACATCCAGGACAAGCTGAGCCTGGCTGAGGCCTTGCGGAGAGAGCAGGCCTTCTTTGAGGACCATGACCATTTTAGGTACGTACTTCCGTGGGCTATCAAGGGAACGCTGAAACCAAGACGCTTGTCCCTTACTCAGGACATTGCCACTGATGAGCAGTTGATGTGTGGAGTTTGTGTGTGTGAGTGTGTTTGTACCTTGGCAAAGATTATGAAACTTGCCTGGAAGAATAAAAGGGGAATTAACAAAGGATTGCAAAAATGGATGGATGGATGGACAGACGGATGGATGGACATGTAGTTAGGTAGGTAGTTAGCTAGCTAGGTAGATAGAAAGATAAATAGATATGGCAGATGAATGGATGAATAGGTAGGAATTACATTACCAATGAATAAAGCTAAAAGTAGTAGAATAGTGTGGTACCGGAAAAGGAATAAAAACGCAAAGAGTACAAAATCAAAACACTAGAAAGCCCAGAAAGAGACTCCAATACATATATTTAATAGATGATAAACATGCCATTTCAAATCAAAGGGCTGTCATTTTGCTTATTCAAGAAATGATATTGGGATAATTGTTTAATATTTGAAAGATGTCAAATGGTGTCCTTATTTAGCACTTTAACTTACACTTTATAGCAAAAGGCTTATCAGTTGAATTTTTAAATTAAATATAAAAGAGAAGCCAAAGCATCCTGGAAGAAAATGTAGATGTTGTTGTTGTTAGGTGCCGTCAAGTCGATTCCGACTCATAGCGACCCTATGCACAACAGAACGAAACACTGCCCGATCCTGTGCCATCCTTACTATCGTTGTTATGCTTGAGCTCATTGTTGCAGCCACAGTGTCAGTCCACCTTGATGAGGGTCTTCCTCTTGTCTGCTGACCCTGTACTCTGCCAAGCATGATATCCTTCTCCAGGGACTCATCCTTCCTGACAACATGTCCAAAGTATGTAAGACATAGTCTCGCCATCCTTGCCTCTAAGGAACATTCTGACCACACTTCTTCCAAGACAGATTCGTTCGTTCTTCTGGCAGTCCATGGTATATTCAATATTCTTCGCCAGCACCACAATTCAAAGACGTCAACTCTTCTTCGGTCTTCCTTATTCATTGTCCAGCTTTCACGTGCATATGATGTGATTGAAAATACCATGGCTTGGGTCAGGCGCACCTTAGTCTTCAGGGTGACATCTTTGCTCTTCTACACTTTGAAGAGGTCCTTTGCGGCAGATTTGCCCAGTGCACTGCGTCTTTTGATTTCTTGACTGCTGCTTCCATGGCTGTTGATCGTGGATCCAAGTAAAATGAAATCCTTGACAACTTCGATCTTTTCTCCATTTATCATGATGTTGCTCATTGGTCTAGTTGTGAGGATTTTTGTTTCCTTTATGTTGAGGTGTAATCCATACTGAAGGCTGGGGTCTTTGATTTTCATTAGTAAGTGGTTCAAGTCCTCTTCAGTTTCAGCAAGCAAGGTTGTGTCATCTGCATAACGCAGGTTGTTAATGAGTCTTCCTCCAATCCTGATGCCCCATTCTTCTTCATACAGTCCAGCTTCTAGTATTATTTTTTCAGCATACAGATTAAATAGGTGTGGTGAAAGAATACAACCCTAACGCACACCTTTCCTGACTTTAAATCAATTGGTGTCCTCTTGTTCTGTCCGAACAACTGCCTCTTGATCTATGTAAAGGTTCCTCATGAGCACAATTAAGTGTTCTGGAATTCCCATTCTTCGCATTGTTATCCATAGTTTGTTATGGTCCACACAGTCGAATGCCTTTGCATAATCAATAAAACACAGGTAAACATCCTTCTGGTATTCTCTGCTTTCAGCCAGGATCCATCTGACATCAGCAATGATATCCCTGGTTCCACGTCCTCTTCTGAAACTGGCCTGAATTTCTGGCAGTTCCCTGTCGATATACTGCTGCAGCCGTTTTTGAATGATCTTCAGCAAAATTTTGCTTGCATGTGATATTAATGATGTTGTTCTATAATTTCCACATTCAGTTGGATCACCTTTCTTGGGAATAGGCATAAATATGGACCTCTTCCAGTCAGTTGGCCAGGAAGCTGTCTTCCATATTTTTTGGCATAGACGAGTGAGCACCTCCAGTGCTGCATCTCTTTGTTAAAACATCTCAATTGATATTCCATCAATTCCTGGAGCTTTGTTTTTCACCAGTGCCTTCAGAGCAGCTTGGACTTCTTCCTTCAGTACCATCGGTTTCTGATCATATGCCACCTCTTGAAATGTTTGAATATCAGCTAATTCTTTTTGGTATAATGACTCTGTGTATTCCTTCCATCTTCTTTTGATGCTTCCTGCGTCGTTTAACATTTTCCCCATGGAATCCTTCACTATTGCAACTTGAGGCTTGAATTTTCTCTTCAGTTCTTTCAGCTTGGGAAACGCCAAGCGTGTTCTTCCCTTTTGGTTTTCCATCTCCAGCTTTTTGCACATGTCATTATAATACTTTGTCTTCTCGAGAGGCCCTTTGAAATCTTCTGTTCAGTTCTTTTACTTCATCAATTCTTCCTTTTGCTTTAGCTGCTCGACGCTCAAGAGCAAATTTCAGAGTCTCCTCTGACATTCTTCTTGGTCTTTTCTTTCTTTCCTGTCCTTTCAATGACCTCTTGCTTTCTTCATGGATGATGTCCTTGACGTCATTCCACAACTCGTCTGTTCTCGGTCACTAGCGTTCAATGCGTCAAATCTGTTCTTCAGATGGTCTCTAAATTCAGGTGAGATATACTAAAGGTCATATTTGGGATCTCGCGGACTTGCTCTGATTTTCTTCAGTTTCACCTTAAAGTTGCATATGAGCAATTGATGGTCTGTTCCAGAGTTGGCCCCTGGCCTTGTTCTGACTGATGATATTGAGCTTTTCAGTTGTCTCTTTCCACAGATGTAGTCAATTTGATTTCTGTGTGTTCCATCTGGTGAGGTCCATGTGTATAGTTGACGTTTATGTTGTTAAAGAAGGTATTTGCCATGACGAAGTCATTGGTCTTGCAAAATTGTATCATTCTATCTCCAGCATTGTTTCTATCACCAAGGCCATATCTTCCAACTACTGATCCTTCTTCTTTGTTTCCAACTTTTGCATTCCAATTGCCAGTAATTATCAATGTATCTTGATTGCATGTTTGATCAATTTCAGACTGCAGCAGCTGATAAAAATCTTCTATTTTTTCATCTTTTGCCCTAGTGGTTGGTGCATAAATTTGAATAATATTCGTATTAACTGGTCTTCCTTGTAGCCATATGGATATTATCCTATCACTGACAGCGTTGTACTTCAGGATAGATCTTGAAATGTTCTTTTTGGCGATGAATGCAACACCATTCCTCTTGGAGTTGTCATTCCCAGCATAGTAGACTATATGACTGTCTGATTCAAAATGGCCAATACCAGTCCATTTCAGCTCACTAATGCCTAGGATATCGATGTTTATGCATTCCATTTCATTTTTGATGATTTCCAATTTTCCTAGATTCATACATTGTACCTTCCAGGTTCTGCTTATTAATGGATGTTTGCACCTGTTTCTTCTCATTTTGAGTCATGCCACATCAGCAAATGAAGGTCCCGAAAGCTTTACTCCATCCACGTCATTAAGGTTGACTCTACTTTGAGGAGGCAGCTCTTCCCCAGTTGTCTTTTGAGGGCCTTCCAACCTGGGGGGTTCATCTTCCAGCACTATATCAGACAATGTTCCACTGCTATTCATAAGGTTTTCACTGGCTAATGCTTTTCAGAAGTAGACTGCCGAGTCCTTCTTCCTAGTCTGTCTTAGTCTGGAAGCTCAGCTGAAACCTGTCCTCCATGAGTGACGCTGCTGGTATCTGAATACCACTGGCGTAGCTTCCAGCATCACAGCAACACACAGGCCCCCACAGTACAACAAACTGACAGACATGTGGGGGGGAAATGTAGATGGGTGGTCCTAATCCCAGGATGTGGAAGACCCTTCTGACACCAATACCTAATGTGAAATATTTTAAAAAGAGAGAAGACTGCTAAAATGGGTTGGAAATAAAATGGTGAGAAGATGTAGGGTTGGTGAGCAGGAAAGGAGGAATGGGTTTTCACACGGGCTGATGGGAGCAGGTGTGGCCAGCACAGATTTTTGTGTTGCTTACCATCCTAGAAAAGGTACTTCCCTGTGGTTCAGATTTCTACATTCAGGAATTACCCTGGAAAGTAATCAGAGCTGTGCAGTGGTGTCAGCTAGAGGATGTTCAGGACAGTGTTGTTTATAATGGTGAAAAACTGGAAACACTCTAAATGTCACAAATCAGGAGATCGTATAAACAGACCACAGTGAATCCGCATGGTGTTTGCGCCATTACGGGCTGTAGTAGAACCATTTGTTGGTAGGAAGAGGTGTTGATGATAGAATAAGAGTCATACAACCTGCTTACCGAGATCCCAGTGCGGGCACGCGTGTCTGTGGAGGCTCGAGCGGTGTAAACATTCTCAACAGTCAGTCCTCCCAGAAGCCTGCCTTTACCACTGCCACCAAGTCGAGTCCAACTCCTAGTGACCCTGTAGGGCACCGTAGAACTGCCCCTGGTGGATTTGAACTGCTGACCTTTTGGTTAGCAGTGGAATGCTTAACCTTTGCGCCACCAGGACACCAAAGCCTTGCTGTGAGGTGTGATTCAGAGTGGACAGGTGTGTAAGCTGAGAATGAGGTCTTTGTTTTTCTCAAAAACAGGCATGTAAACTCATGCTTCTCTGCTGCCTTTTATGCTAAAAGCCCTTTCTAACATGGTAATTAGCTGCTGGACAGTCGGCCCCCGAGTTACGGCGACCGCATGCACAACGGGATGGGATGGTTATGATTCTTAGGGCTTTCATTGGCTGATTTTCAGAAGTAGATTGCCAGCCTCTCCCAAATCCATTTGAGTCTGGAAGCGCCGCTGAAAGCTGTTTAGCATCGTAGCAACATGCAAGCCTCCCCTGTGAAACGCGTGGTGGCTGGGCATGAGGTGCCTTGGCCGGGACTCAAACCTGGGTCTCCCATGTGGAAGGCGAGAATTCTACCACGGGTCCACCAGTGCCTTCCTAGAGAACTGTAATAACTAACCCTGTAAACACAAATTTGGATACAGTGATAATAGGGCCTCTTCCTAGATTCTTGCAAACATTACATATTTTCATCATTTAAAATCTAATGAATTTTGTCAGTATTTTCCTTTTTAAAATATTTTGCTTTGGCTTCTGATTCCAGGCAGTACATGGATGAATGTATTGTGAGGGAGGGTGTGTTGTCTCCAGTTCAGTGTTCATAGACACACTTATGTAAAAAATAAGTGAAAATACATGTTTATGAAGAATTATAGCTATTATATGATACACGTATTACACATACTGGGGTGTGTCTGTGTGTGCAATGAAAACATCTCCAAGCGTGATGTGTATTTTTATAAAGACATATTCTATAGGGTTAAGCATTTGCTAACCAAAAGGTTGGCAGTTTGAATCCACCAAGAGGTATCTCAGAAGAAAGGCCCGGTGATCTGCTTCCGAAAGACCCCAACCACTAAATACCCAGGGAGCACAGTTCTGCTCTGAGACATGTGGGGCTGCCGTGGGTCAGAATCAGCTGGATAGCAATTCGTTTAGTTTTTTCTTTTTTATTGTGTCGTCAGATGTCCAGAGAGACGCATTTATTATATCAGCAGAAAGGGATAATTCTATACCATTGTTGAAATATCCAAGATCATTAAAATCCACTTTTTCCATATGGTCCAACAAGAGTATTCATTAGAACCCAATTGCAAAGCATTTTGTTCAGCCGACATAACTGGATATACCTTGAATTTCATTTTCTGACTACGTAAGGAATGCAGACTTGGGTTTTAAGGGCGCGTCAGGCTGGACATCCATGCGGTGTTCTCTTTCAGGGTTCTCCTGGAGGAAGGGAAGGCCACCGTTCCACTTCTGGCAGAAAGACTCACCACCGAGCTCATCACCCACATCTGCGTAAGTACATGTCACCCACATCTGCTTAAGTACACACCACCCACATCTGCTTAAGTACACACCACCCAGATCTGTGTTAGTATACACCACCCACATGTGCGTAAGTACACGTCACCCACGTCTGCATAAGTACACGTCACCCACATCTGTGTGAGTACACCTCACCCACATCTGTGTGAATACGCACCACCCACATCTGGGTAAGTACACACCACCCACATCTGGGTAAGTACACACCACCCACATCTGTGTAAGTACACGCCACCCACACCTGTGTAAGTACACGTCACCCACATCTGGGTAAGTACACACCACCCACATCTGTGTAAGTACACGCCACCCACACCTGTGTAAGTACACGTCACCCACATCTGTGTGAGTACACACCACCCACATCTGTGTAAGTACACACCACCCACATCTGGGTAAGTACACACCACCCACATCTGTGTAAGTACACACCACCCACATTTGTGTAAGTACACGCCACCCACATCTGGGTAAGTACACCTCACCCACATCTGTGTAAGTACACACCACCCACATCTGTGTAAGTACACGCCACCCACACCTGTGTAAGTACACGTCACCCACATCTGTGTGAGTACACACCACCCACATCTGTGTAAGTACACACCTGGGTGTCTATTCTCTGAAACTATCCAACAATCACGTTGCTGAACCCTGCGGGTGGCCTCAACGTCAGTGTGCCCCTGCATGCCCTGGGGTCTTGTTGCAGTGAGGGGTCTGATCAGTAGGTCCGGGGCGGGCCTGGGAGTCTCAGCTCCCACCAGCTCCCAGTGATGCTGAACTGCCTGGACCACATTTCATAGGGTGGCAATAGATGATACCCACGGGGCCCGAAGAAAAATTACATCTTGATTCTAATTCATTAAACAGCTGCCATTTAATTAATTAAATAACCATTACCTGAATAACTAATTATGAATTACTGAAACAGGAGTGTCATGAATCATCCTCGTTTGTTCCCAGCCACCGTAGTCATCTCTGGGTCATGTTCATTCTCACGCTCTTCGTTTCTAGAATGTTCTCCATTCCTTTCAATGTGGTTCTTTCTCTCACTTACCTGGGCATCAGCTTTCCATTTTTCACATTGTCAATCCTTTGTAAAGGCTTCCTTGCACATATTGATGTTGTGTTTTGCGTTTGTTGGCTCCAATGTCAGAAGCCCTGGAGGGTGGGGTCTGCTGGTTGTCTCTGCTGCTTCACCCCCGTGCCTGTGACTTGGAGCTGGAGTTTTGGCTGGGAGTCTGTCTTTTCTGGAACTTGATCTGTGGGTGTGTGTAGATGCCTGGGTGGAAGGTGGGCTCCATGGCCACGGAGCTGGGCGACTGAGGGGGCCTTTAGCTTGAACTGCGTTACTTTCTCAGCTTGAGTTTTAGGGGCTGCTCAGTAAGTGGGATTTGGCAGCAGAGTTCTTAAAGGGTTGGCTTTGGGTTACAGATTCTCAGTGGAGATAATACCTTTCTATCCCCTCAGGGCTAGAGTTCAAGATTTTCATGCAATCCCCAGGAGTTATTTCTAGCTAACCATTACAACAAGGGAGTCCCTGTGTAGTCAGCTGCTAATTGAAAGGTTGGAGATTGAAGTCCGCCTAGAGGTACCTTGGAAAAAAGGCCTGGCAATCTACTTCCAAAAAGCCAGCCATTAAAAACCCTATGCAGCACAGTTCCAATCTGATGCGCATGAGGGTGCCATGAGTTGGAACTGACCAGACAGCAGCTGGTGGTAGGGGTATTATAAGGAGAGTGTAGCTTTTCTGCAGAAAGAGGGTGCCCCACCCTGAGCAGGCCCACCTGGGGCCTTCTCTTTGCCTCACACACCAATTCAGGCTCTGAAAGTCCAGCTCAGGCAGTCTCACCTAAACAAGTGCCCTGAAGGCAGATCAGCTTCCCTGCTGCCTTCCGCTGTCCCCCGGGTCCTGCTGCCACCTGGCTTTAGTGTGCCCCTTTGTGACCTCTGTCAGCTGTCTGATGCTCTGTTTTATCTTAACAGCCATCTTCAGCAATCTGCAGTGGGGGGCCAGCCAGCATATCCCAGACAGAAGTCCTCGATGGCTTTTCATCTGTTTAAAACCACGTAAATGTTGTGGGATCTCGTTATTCCAATAGGCACTTTTCAACAACCCACTAGACAGGAGGGTTTCTAATCTCCCTGCAGAGAGCTGGTGTAAAAAAGTCACCATGCATGGAGAATATTAAGCCGAGTGAAAAGAGCCAGACACAAACGCTCACAGGTAGTTTGATTCCATTTTTGTGAAATATCCTGAATAGGTACATCCATAGAAATGGAATCCAGACAGGTGGGTGCCAGTGCCTAGGGGAGGTTCTGGAAGCATCTACTGAAAGGCTATGGGGCTTCCCTTTAGAGTGGCCAAATGTTTTCCCAGTAAAGAGAGGTGAGGGTTACCCCTTGTGCGTGTACTATGTGCTGCTGAATGGTTCACTTTAAAATGGTCAAGTTTGCAATATGTGAATTTCATCTGAATTTTTTTTTAAAAGATCCCAGGTGGAGGTGCTCCTTGCGTGGCTCATATATACGGCCCGGGAATCACTCAGAAGGGGAGTGTCAGCCTAAGGCTGTGCCCACTAGAGGGAGAACATGGGAGACCTGGATGGAAAGCCATGGCCGGAGTTGTCCCTTTGTCTGTCTGGAACTCCTTCCGTTTAGAGGAGACTGAGAAGTCAAGGCTGCCCTCAGCCTCTCGGTTCCATGCAGACCGTGTGTGTCCCTGTTCACATTATATATTTCCATCCTTTTCTCTCTGCTCTCTGCAGAAATCTCTGCCCCAGTTAGAGAATCAAATCAAGGAGAGTCACCAGAAAATAACAGAGGAGTTACAGAAGTACGGTGTGGACATCCCCGAGGATGAGAACGAGAAAATGTTCTTTCTGATAGATGTGAGTACTGCCAGCGGCATTAGGTGGAGACTCACACAACATTGTCTGAAAAGGGGTCATGTGCTCAGGCACCTCTCCCCTCCCCAAAGCTGATCTGCACACCCTGTTCCACTTCATACCAAAAGGGGGATGGAGGAGACAGACGGGACTGTGGGGGCAGAGTCCACAGTGAGGGTGTGTCTGTCATGTGATGGTCCCCTTTGAGGCATTGACCCTTCCAGGTGAGCACTCACCTGAGACCCACAGGTGGTAAGGGGAGGCTTGGAGGGTCTGTGCTAACACCTCTGCTTTCCCACGATCCCACAGTGGCCCATCCTCCATGCACACCCGCCCACCAACATCCTCATTACTTGTATTTTCAGTATCTCAGCTTATGCTGACTTTGGTTTTTTTTTTTTTTTTTTTACCAGAAAATCAATGCATTTAATCAGGACATTCTTGCTTTAGTACAAGGAGAAGAGTCAGTAGGGGAGAATGACAGCCGGCTATTTACAAAAATCCGAAGTGAGTTCCTCAAATGGAGTAATGAAATTGAAAGGAGTTTCCAGGACGGTGAGTTTGAGGTCCCGTTGTGAACCTGGGTGTTGGGTTCAGACTGAGGCGGTAGAGGGTGGTGATGCCGTTGGTGTGGATGCCGGAGTGAGGAGTTAGTGGGCTGACACGTGGGAGAAGCGTTGGTGTTTGCTCTGTTCCACATCACTGGACTGCACCCAGAGAGCATGGGGCACTGATTTCAAAGGACACCTGGAGAGAAAAGGCAAATGAGTCAGCCCAGATCAGCCCCAGCTCCTGGAAACATCAGCCCTCGTCACCTGGGAGTATTGCCCTGACGCATGCACCATAGTCATTCTGTCACCAATGGCACCACCACTAAAATAGCCCACACCTGTTCTCGGTTAATGGTCAGGGTCGTGAAGTCTAATGTGTCTCCGAATGGATTTTGAGGAAAGGTGGTAAAAAGAAGGTAAAATTGCATGATAGATACTGTCCTTGCATCTTTGAGTTCTCAAGAGTCTGGAAAAGGGAGAAAATGTGACCTGAAAACTACTTTATAATATTTTAAGAAGCCCTAAGGAGATCACTGGCGGTTCAGTGGTGGAAACCTCACCTTCCACGCAGGATACCTGGTTTCGTCCCATCCAGGCACCTCATGCAGCCGCCAGTCTGTCCCTGGGGGCTTTATATTGGTATGATGCTGAACAGGTTTCAGTAGAGCTTCCAGACTACGATGGACGAGAAATAGGCCTGGAGATCTACATCTGAAGATCAGCCACTGAAAACTCCATGGATCACAATGGTTCGAGCCGAAGCTGATTATGGGGATGGCGCAGGACCAGGCAGGACTTCCTTCAGTTGCGCCTGGAGTTGCCCAGAGTCAGGGGCCTACGTGACAGCAGCTAACGACAAAGGAAATGATAAGGAAATGATATATCGACCAAGGGTAAAGCCCCGGGGCCGAGGAACCTTTATGTAGCTTTGCTTTTACTCACACGACTGGATTCAGGAGTCCAGTTGGCATCAGCGGACCAGAAGTTCAAATCCACAGTTCACCATGGCTTTAGGTAATAAATATGGACAATAAATTAAGTGATTTGTTGTTGTTAGGCCACATCCTTGAGTGCATTGTTTCTGGCAGAGGGCAGCGAGGATGGGATGGGTTAAATAACAGAGCCCCTTGCTGGGAGAATGGTTAGGAAGCCCTGTGCTCATTTCTGGGGCAGTCACATGCTACATCTGCACCCCGTCAACCCCTTTCCATGCTAGGTCCAGAGAGCAGATGGTGGAGCCCACTATGTGGGTCTGTCCGTTTGGGGAAGGGTCACTCTGTCCCTCTCAAGGAAGTTGAGCGTCTTGGCCTTCCGGCAATTCCTTTATGATTGCTCAGTCAGCTTATTATCACAAGGACTCATGGCAAGCCCCCTAAGACAAATAACCAAAGTGAAAACTGGGCGAAGGGCTGGAATGGACATTTCTCCAGTGAAGACATTCAGAGGGCCAATAAGTACACAAATAATGCTCAACGTCATTAGTCTTTGCTGTTGTTGTTGTTGTTAGGTGCCATCGATTCGATTCTGACTTAAAGCGACCCTATACGACCCCATAGTAGAACGGTGCCATAGGGTTTCCAAGGAAAGGCTGGTGAATTTGAGCTGCTGACCTTTTGATTAGCCGCCAAGTTCTTAACCAGTACAGTACCAGGGCTCCAGTCTTTAGGGAAGTGCAAAGCAAAGTCACAGTGAAATGCCACTCCATAACCACTAGGATGTTTGAATTAAAAAGTTAGAGAATAAGAAGTGTCGGCGAGGAATGGTGTCCCAGACCTGCATGTACACGGGTGAGAATTTCCCAGCCAAGGTCAAACTAGGCTGGTTCAATACTCGCTGTTTTGGTATTTGTGAGAACTGTATAGACCATAACTACTGTGGCTAATGAGATGAGTTCTTTGGTAAAAATCAAATTTGATTTCCAACATTTCATCCTCAAGTACCTTTTCCAGACTATGTCCTACTCTGTGTATCTGGTTATGTTGTCCTCCGGCATCATACTCTGGCTTCGCCTTTGGTTCCTTGAGAATACAAAGGACGTTTATCCTGAATGCTTTTCTTTATTGCAATCCCTGAATTTTTGTTGAATTGTAATCTGCCAGTTTCTCTTGCCACTTGGCAGCTTCAGAAAGCCCCACAATCTGCAAGATGATATTTGCAGAATCATCCAGTGCTGTGCGTTTTGATTGTAGGTCACAAAATTATGTGTCAACATTACTGGAAATTTGAAAATCAGTATCGTGGCAGAGAGCTGCCAGGCTTTGTGAATTATCGCACTTTTGAGATGATTATAAAAGACCAAATCAAAAACCTGGAAGAACCAGCTGTGGGTATGCTTCACAAGGTGACTGGTGAGTTCTTGGTGCCACTTTTAGGCGTTTGGCTTCTATGGGGGGAAAGTAGTGGGAGGAGGGGAGGAAGAAGACAGGGGGATGTGAAGGAGGGTGGAAAAAAGGAAGCTTCGTTTCTTCCCATTATATCCTCTTATTTTTTGCAATTTATGAAGCTTATGAATGATTTGGCCAACGTTGAACTTCTTCTCTTTCTTTGATCAGATATGGTCCGGCTTGCCTTCACAGATGTCTCAAAAAACAATTTTGAAGAATTCTTTAACCTGCACAGAACAGCCAAGGTAACTGACTGCATGCTATTTAAAACTCTGTATTAAGTCTAATTCTGTAAAAGAGATTTCTTGGATTAAGACCATTTCAGCGTCATCTTCCCATTGTATATGTAGAGAAGCAAACACTCAGGCTTGCTCAGGAGTCTTCCTAGTGATGTTACCAGTTAACCTGTGTCTCGGTTATCTAGTGCTGCTATAACAGACATACCACAAGTAGATGGCTTTAACAAAGAGGTTTGTTCTCTCATAGTCTAGTAGGGTACAAGTCCAAATTCAGGGCATCGGCTCCAGGGGGAGCCTTTCTCACTCTTTCGCCTCTGGGGGAAGGTCCTTGTCATCAATCTTCCTCTGGACTGGGAGCTTCTCAGTGCAGGAACTCTGGGTCAGAAGAATGCATTGTTCTCCTGGCTCTAGTTTCTTGGTAGTATGAGGTTCCCCTGTCTCTTTTCTCACTTCTCTTTTGTATCTCAAAAGAGAGTGACTTAAACACAACCTGTTCTTGCTGACTGAGGCCTATCCCATTAACATAACTGCTCCTAATCCCACCTTATTAACATCACAGAGGTAGAATTTACAATGCTTAGGAAAAGGAAAACCGCAACAGATGACAAAATGGTGGACACAACACTGGGAATCGTGGCCTATCCAAGTTGACACCAGCAGGACAAAACAGAGTCACAGTGAATGTCGAAGATGGTGACTTCTGGAAAAAAATCCCCAAATTCAGAAACTCATGGGGAAAACCAGACATAAATATGGTGTCCTTCAAGAAAGGAGACCCCCACCCTGGGAGGCAAGAGCGGTCAAGAGAGCAGACTCACCCACCCTCACATCAAGGGCTCCCCCGTTCACCAGCTGGAGAGTTCGGGCCAAGCCCCTGATCTTCCCTGTGCCTGTTTCTCATCCATAACTAGGAGCACCTCCCTTGGAAGGTGTGTAGTTAACAGAGGAAAGTGATGTGAGTGCCTGGCTTTGTGTCCTCGGTGAGGCCGGGAGGATCAGATCATTCTCTGGGAGGGCTGTCCCCAGGGCTTTCTGGCAGTGCTTTCTTGAAACTCCAAGACCATGGAACAGAATTTGACTGACTTAAATTTCAGTCCCCTGGTTACCCTGTGGGAAATTCTGGTGGCGTAGTGGTTAAGAGCTATTGCTACTAACCAAAAGGTTGGCAGTTTGAATCCACCAGGTGCTCCTTGGAAACTCTATGGGACAGCTCTACTCTCTCCTACAGGAATTGGACAGACTCGATGGCAAACAGGTTTTTTTGTTTTGTTTTTGGTTACCCTGTGAACCTCTGGTGGATAAATTAGTCCTTAGCATCCGGTTAGAAAACCCCAAGAGATAGAAGGAAGGACCTGCCTTACAGACCTGAGAACAGAGCCCCTGCGAGTCCTCACCCCTGGGTGTGGCTCAGGCTCCAGGGTGATTCTGACCCTCGGCACAGGGGAACCCAGCTTAGACAGCCGAGGTGGGACTCAGAGGGCCATTCCAGGGTCATGTGCCACTTTCACACAGCTCGGATAACCTGACATTGGCTGAATTTTGCCATCACCCGTGCGTTCGTTTCTTGAGGAAGACGTAGTTGTGTTTCTCCTTTCCCGTAGTCCAAAATTGAGGACATTAAATTAGAACAAGAGAAGGAAGCTGAGAAGTCCATCCGGCTGCACTTCCAGATGGAGCAGATTGTCTACTGCCAGGATCAAGTTTACAGGAGCGCGCTGCAGAAGGTCAGGGAGAAGGACGCAGAGGAAGAGAAGAGGAAAAAAGAGAATTACCCATACTATCAACCAAAACCAAGTCCTTCCATGGAGTCTTCCATAGCGGAAATCTTTCAGCACCTGCTCGCCTACCATCAGGTGGGTTTGCCCATGTCTCTTAGAACGGGGCCTTCATTTCATTTCCTTTTCTCCTGAGTGACTCTCTCTTTAGCCTCGTCGTCTCTGTAAGGTGAACATCTGTCAGCTCCATCTCTCAGCCTTTCTAAGCCTTTGTACAAGCTCAGATAGTTTTGTGGGTTAGAGCCACTGGTATCTGGTTTTGTCTGGCTGTGTGTCCGTGGCCACGCACAGAGCCTTAGCTTTCTTCTCTGTAAAATGGTTATCACTTCTCTCTGCCTGTAGGATCACCGTGAGTTGGAATCGACTCTGCCGCAACAGTTTTGGTTTGGTTTTGGTATAGCACAGATGTCACTGACGTGGGAGAGTTGACAGTGACTCAAGAGAGAGGCCTCGAGCTGGGAGAGGTTTTCTCTTTGGAAAATGAGCCCCCACATGCTCAGGCAGTGGGGTCCGAGCCCCATCCCGGTGGTGCAGAGTTCCCCCAACCTCTCTGTGCCCTGTTCCTTCTTGCAGGAGTTCAGCAACCGCATCTCCAGCCACATCCCTCTGGTCATCCAGTTCTTCATCTTGAAGGTGTACAGTCAGCAGCTTCAGAAGGCCATGCTGCAGCTGCTGCAGGACAAGGATGGCTACAACTGGCTCCTGAAGGAGAAGAG
Organism: Loxodonta africana; assembly: GCF_030014295.1. Lineage (NCBI taxonomy): Eukaryota > Metazoa > Chordata > Mammalia > Proboscidea > Elephantidae > Loxodonta > Loxodonta africana. Next base: position 222,165,964 of record NC_087343.1, read on the forward strand.
CGACACCAGCGACAAGAGGAAGTTCCTGAAGGAGCGGCTGTCGCGGCTGGCCCAGGCTCGGCGCCGCCTGGCCAAGTTCCCTGGTTAAAGTGGGCTCTCTGCTCAGCCCTGTTTCCCCACCTACTGTGCCAGGGGTGCAGGCCATCACCCTTCCCGAATAGATGTGCTGTGAACACACTAACAGGTTAATGCTTAGCAGGTCTTACAGTGCCTCAGGTCACCTTAATGTCACAGTCATGGTGCATCCATAAGCCCAGGAGCACTTGCAAAGACGCCCAGATACGCAGCTTGAGTTCAAGCCTGAAGACCAGAGTCCGCCCTTACGGAGCATACGGTGTGGACTGGGTGAACGGTTACATTTTCCTGACTAGGAAAAACTGCGTTCAGCCTTCCAGATTGTTCTTCCTCTCTGAGCTCCCTCTGGCTCTTTTCTCAGAACGGGTGTATGCTAAGCATCACAGGAGGACTCTTTCCTGTTTTTTGTAATGTCCCTTTACATACCCAGTGTTTTCGTCGCTTAGTGTCTGCATGCGCACAGTCCTAGGAGCCGTATCGTATTAGTTTATAATAAACTTGTTTTCGTCAGACATTTTTTGGATGTGTTTTTTTTATTGGGGGCAGAAAGGGAAGAAGCCTGAAGAGGGCAGCAGGTGGGAACCCAGTGAAGCAAATTATCTGCCACTTTTTTTTACAGGAGCCCTGGTGGCTCAGTGGCTAAGAGCTCAGCTGCAAACCAAAAAGATTGGCAGTTCAAATCTACTATCTGCTCCTTCAAAACCCTATGGGGCAGTTGTGGTCAGTCTTATAGGGTCACTATGAGTTGGAAGCGACTGGAGCACAATGAGTTTCCTGGAGACCTAAGGGGATGGTGGTCGTACAGTGATAGAATTTATGCCTTCCATGCAGAACAGGGTTCGATTCTCAGCCAACGCACCTCAAGTGTAGCCACTACTTGTCATTCGAGGCTCGTGTGTTGCTATGATGCTGAACAGGTTTTGGTGGAGCTTCCAGACTAAGATGGATTCAGAAGAAAGGCCTGGCGATCTACTGGAGAAAATCAGTCAATGACAACCCTTTAAATCACACGGGTCCAGTCCCTAACCTATCATGGGGATGGTGCAGGACCAGGCCACTGGCCAACATGGCCTCTCACAACAACAATTACAAAGACAATACCGCCTTCTGTGGGCGGGCTAGGTAGAAGGTATGACTTGAGCAAAAGGACAGGGTCTGACTATTTCCAAGAGGCTCAACGGAAGTGGGACAGAGTTCAAGAAAGGAAACAGAATATGAAGCGTAGGACATCAACTGTGTGTGAGGTGTGCTGGCTGATCAAGTGTCCCAATTTGTTTGACCACTGCCTACCCGTCAGGTAGTTAAAATAATAATAAACCCAAATAGAATACAGGTCTGCAACCAAGAGTTTGGATGCAAATGCTTTGGCTGGGGGAGGGGTCTGATGGGAGGAGAGAAGACAGTAAATTAACGGTGAATGGCTTGGAGGAAGACTGCAGACTCCAGACTGTCTTCCTTATGGTCTAACCAGGAATGTGGAGACTCTCAGACTCCCAGCCACTCCCTTGAACCCTGAGCCTTGGAGAGTGTGACTCTGAATGGGTGCTGCTGCCTGGAAGGGGGATGGCGGGGGGAGGTGGGAGGAGGTTGGGGGGGAAAGTGCTAGGGACCTAAAAATGAAACAGGTTTAGGAAGGGGGCCAGATAAGAATACCTTATACTTTGAGGAAGAGTTGAAGAATCTGGAATGCCCAAGCCTAGAATAGAGAAGGCTTTGGAACTGTAAAAAATCAGTAGCCCTCTTATACACTGCTGGTGGGATTGTAAAATGGTACAACCACTATGAAAAACTGTATGGCGCTTCCTCACTAAGCTAGAAATAGAAATAGCATATGATCCAGCAATCCCACTCCTTGGTATATATCCTAGAGAAATAAAAGCAATCGCACAAATGGATGCATGCACGCTCGTGTTCATTGCACCATTATTTACAGTAGCAAAAAATGGAAACAACCTAAGTGTCCATCAAAATGTGGTACATACACACAACGGAATACTATGCACCAATAAAGAACAATGATGAATCCAAGAAACATAACATGGAAGAATCTGGAGGACATTACACTGAGCGAAATAAGTCAATCACAAAAGGACCAATGTTGCATGATACCACTTTTGTAAAAAGTCAAGTATACTGGGATAAAATGAAAGCTTCAAAGGTCAGCGGAGCAGGGGCTGGGGTCTGGGGAACATGGTTTGAGGGGACTTCTAAGTCAATGGGCAAAACAATTCTATTATGAAAACATTCTGCATCCCACTTTGAAATGTGGCGTCTGGGGTCCAAAATGCCAACAAGCGGCCATCTAAGATACATCAATTGGTCTCAACCCACCTGGAGCAAAGGCAAAGGAAGAACACCAAGGTCACACGACAACCAAGAACCCAAGAGACAGAAAGGGCCACATGAACCAGAGACCTACATTATCCTGAGACCAGAAGAACTGGTTGGTGCCAGGCCACAATCGATGTCTGTCCTGTCAGGGAGCACAACAGACAACTCCTGAGGGAGCAGGAGACCAATGGGATACAGACCCCAAATTCTCATAAAAAGACCATACCTAATGGTATGACTGTGACTAGATGAATCCCAGAGACAAAGCTCCCCAGACCTTCTGATGGCACAGGACAGGAACCATCCCCGAAGACAACTCATCAGGCATGAAAAGGACTGGTCAGCGAGGGGGAGAGAGATGCTGATGAAGAGTGAGCTAATTAAATCAGGTGGACACTGGAGAGTGTGTTGGCAACTCTTGACTGGAGGGGGGATGGGAAGATAGAGAGAGAGGGAAGATGGCAAAATTGGCACGAAATGAGAGACTGAAAGGGCTGACTCAATAGGGGGAGAGCAAGTGGGAGAAGGGAGTAAGATGTATGTAAACTTACATGTGACAGACGGATTGGAATGGTAAATGTTCACTTGAAGCTTAATAAAAATTAATTAAAAAAAAAAAAAGTCAAGTATAGGTTTACATAAAGAAAGCAACATTCTTTGCTGGTTACCAGGGCAGGAGGGAGAGGGAGGGAGAATCACTTGCTGGGTAGTAGAAGCATGTTAATTCCAGTGAAGGGAAAGTCAATACACAACGTGGGGGAAGTCAGTACCATGTGACCAAGGTAAAGGAAGACACTGAGAGGTACTCAAGAATCAAGGGCATCTATGGTAAATGCTATATATAACATGTACGATTCTGCAACAACAGTAACAGTAGCCAAAAATTTGTGAGTGGTTACGTAGGTAGATATGTATGTTATACAGGTGTGGGAGGGCGCATGGGAGTACACGCGTGTGCATATATAGATATTGATGTGGGCGTTTGTATATACATATTTGTATTTGCTGCATATATATTAATATTTATAAAAGAGCACATGGGGGGGCACAGTTATGGAAACTCCTTAGACATATCCAAACATTTCGTGGGACTGAGTTACTGGGCTTGAAGGCTAAGGACCATAGTCTCCAGGGACATCTAGGTCAACTGGTATAACATAGTTCATAAAGATAATGTTCTACATTCTAATTTGGTGAGTAGCTTCTGGGGTCTTAAAAGCTGGCAAGAGACCATCTAAGATACAACTATTTGTCTCTTCCTGTCTAGAGCAAAGGAGAATGAAGGAAACCAAACACCCCAGGAAGCAATTAGTCCACAGCCTTCTCTAGCCTGAGACCAGAAGAACTACATGGTACCCAGCTACCACTAATGAGTACTCTTGACCAGGGACAGAATAGAAATTCCTGGTTAGAATAGGAGAAAAATGTAGAACAAAACTCAAATTCGTAAGAAAAAAAATCAGACTTACTGGACTGATCGAAACTGGAGAAACCCCCGAGACTATCATCCTAAGACATCCTTTTAAACTGAAACTGAAGATACTCCCAGAGGTCACCTTTCAGCCAAATAATAGATTGGCCTATAAAATAGACAGTAACTTCTGTGAGGAACAGGCTTCTTAGAACAATCAACTGTATGAGACCAAATGTACAACATTTGCCCAAAAGCAAAGATAAGAAGGCAAGGAGGGACAGGGAAACTGGAGGGATGGAAACAGGGAAGGCAACCTGGAAATGGTGAGAGTGCTGACACATTGCGGGGATAATAACAAATGTCACAGAACAAATTGTGTATAAATTGTTGAACGGGAAAATAACTTGCTGTGTAAACTTTCACCTAAATACAATAAATATTCAAAAACAGAAAAAACCAAAACCAGTAGCCCTCCACTCATGGTGACCCACATGCAACAGAGTAGAACTGTGCTCCAGAGGGTTTTCGGTGGCTGATTTTTTGGAAGTAAATTGCCAGGCCTTTCTTCCGAGATACGACACCTCAGGGTGCACTCCAAATTGCCAAGCTCTTTGGCTTATTTGCTTCTCCCAGGAACTCCATTTAAAGGAAAACAACAACAAAAAAAAACCAAACCTACTGCTGTCGAGTCGATTCCAACTCATAGCGACCCTATAGGACAGAGTAGAACTGCCCCATAGAGTTTCCAAGGAGAGCCCGGTAGATTTGAACTGCCGACCTCTTGGTTAGCAGTTGTAGCACTTAACCACTAAGCCACCAGGGTTTCCATTTAAAGGAAAGGCTATACAAATATGCTCCCACACGTCTGTTAATTTGTCATATTGTGGGGGCTTGCATGTTGCTGTGATGCTGGAAGGTATGCCACTGGTGTTCAAATACCAGCAGGGTCACCCATGGCAGACAGGTTTCAGCTGAGTTTCCAGACTAAGACTGACTAGGAAGAAGGACCTGGTGGTGGTCTACTTCTAAAAAGAATTAACCAGTGAAAACCTTAGGAATAACAGTGGAATATTGTCTGATACGGTACCGGAAGATGAGCCCCTCCGGTTTGGAAAGCACTCAAAAGACTGGAGAAGAGCTGGCTCCTCAAATAGAGTTGACCTTAATGGTGCAGATGGAGTCAAGCTTTGGGGACCTTCATTTACTGATGTGGCAGGACTCAAAATCAGAAGAAACAGTGGCAAACATTCATCAATAATCAGAACTTGGAATGTATGAAGTATGAATCTAGGAAAATTGGAAATTGCCAAAAATGAAATAGAAAGCATAAACATTGATATCCTAGGCATTAGTGAGCTGAAATGGACTGACGTTTGCCATTTTGAGTCAGGCAATAACAGGGTCTACTATGCCAGGAATGACAACTTGAAGAGGAATGGCATTGCATTCACCATCAAAAAGAACATTTCAAGATCTACCCTGAAGTATAATACTGTCAGTGATAGGATAATATACATACACCTACAAGGAAGACCAGTTAATATAACTATTATTAAAATTTATCCACAAACCACCAAGGCCAAAGATAAAGAAATTGAAGATTTTTACCAACTTCTGCAATCTGAAATTGATCGAACATTGAATCAGGATGCATTGATAATTACTGGTGATTGGAATGCAAAAGCTGGAAACAGAGAAGAAGGAACAGTAGTTGGAAAATATGGCTTTGGTGATAGAAATGATGCTGAAGATCACGTGATAGAATTTGGCAAGACCAACAACTTCTTCATTGCAAATGTCTTTTTTCAACAACATAAAGGGCAACTATGCATGGGAACTTGCCAGACTGAATACGCAGGAATCAAATCAACTACTTCTGTGGAAAGAGACAACTGAAAAGCTCAATATCATCAGTCAGAACAAGGCCAGGGGCCAACTGTGGAACAGACCATCAACTGGTCATATGCAAGTTCAAGTTGACGATGAAGAAAATGAGAACAAGTCCACAAGAGACAAAGTACAACCATGAGTATATCCCACCTGAATTTAGAGACCATCTCAGCAGATTTGACGCCCTCAACGCTAATGACCAAAGACCAGACAAGTTGTGGAATGACATCAAGAACATCATACCTGAAGAAACCAAGAGGTCCTTAAGAAGACAGGAATGAAAGAAAAGATCACAATGTCAGAAGAGACTCTGAAACTTGCTGTTGAACATTGAGTAGCTAAAACAAAAGGAAGAAATGATGAAGTAAAAGAGCTGAATAGAAGATTTCAAGACAGGGCTTGAGAAGACAAAGTATGATGACGTGTGCAAAGACCTGAAGATAGAAAACCAAAGGGAAGAAGATGCTCTGCATTTCTCAAGCTGAAAGAACTGAAGAAAAAATTCAACCCTTGAGTTGCAATATTGAAGAATTTTACAGAGAAAATACTGAACAACGCAGGAGGCATCAAAAAAGATGGAAGGAATATAGAGAGTCACTATACCAAAAAGAATTAGTTGACACTCAACCATTTCAGGAGGTAGCATATGATTAGGAACCAATGGTACTGAAAGGAGAGATCCAAGGTGCACTGAAGGCATTGGCAGAAAATAAGTTTCCAGGAATTGATGGAATACCAATAGAGATGTTTCAACAAAGGATGTAGCGCTGGAAGTGTTCACTCACCCATGCCAAGAAATCTGGAAGACAGCTACCTGGCCAACCTGCTGAAAAAGATCAAAATTTGTGCCTATTTCAAAGAAAGGTGATCAAATTGAATGGGGGAAATTATTGAACAATACCATTAATATCACAGGCAAGTGAAATTTTGCTGAAGATCATTCAAAAGCGGCTGCAGCAGTATATAAACAGGGAACTGCCAGAAATTCTAGCTGGATTCAGAAGAGGACGTTGATATCATTGCTGATGTCAGATGGAGCTTAGCTGAAAGCAAAGAATATTAGAAAGATGCTTTCCTGTGTTTTATTGACTATGCAAAGGTATTCGACTGTGTGGATCATAACAAACTGTGGATAACATTCCGAAGAATGGGAATTCCAGAACACCTAATTGTGCTCATGAGGAACCTGTATGTAAATCAAGAGGCAGTTGTTTGAATAGAACAAGGGGATCCTGCATGGCTTAAACTTAGGAAAGGTATGTGCAAGGGTTGTATCCCTTCACCATACTTATTCAATCTGTATGCTGAACAAAAATGATCTGAGAAGCTGGACTATATGAAGAATAATGGGGCTTCAGGATTGGAGGAAGAAGACTCATTTACAGCCTGTGTTGTGCAGATGGCACAACCTTGCTTGCTGAAAGTGAAGAGGACTTGAAGCACTTACTAGTGAAGATCAAGGACCACAGTCTTCAGTATGGATTATACCTCAACATAAAGAAAACAAAAATCCTCACAACTGGACCAATAAGCAACATCATGATAAGTGGAGAAAAGATTGAAGTCGTCAAGGATTTCATTTTACTTGGATCCACAATCAACACCCACGGAAGCAGCAGTCAAGGAATCAAATGATTCATTGCACTGGGCAAATCTGCTGTGAAAGACCTCTTTAAAGTGTTAAAAAGCAAAGATGTGACCTTGAAGCCTAAGGTGCACCTGACCCAAGTCATGATGTTTTCAATCGCCTCATATGCATGTGAAAGCTGTACAATGAATAAGGAAGACCCAAGAAGAATTGACACTTTTGAATTATAGTGTTGGCAAAGAATATTGAATATACCATGGACTGCCAAAAGAACGAACATATCTGTCTTGGAAGCAGTACATCCAGAATGCTCCTTAGAAGCAAGAGTGGTGAGACTATGTCTCACATACGTGGGACATGTCATCAGGAGAGATCAGTTCCTGGACAAGAACATCATTCTTTGTAAAGTAGAGGATCACCAAAAAAGAGGAAGACCCTCAACTAGATGGATTGACACAGTGGCTGTAATGATGGGCTGAAGCATAAGAAAGATTGTGAGGATGGCACAGGACCGGACAGTGTTTCATTCTGTTGTACATAGGGTTGTCATGAGTTGGAACTGACTCAAGGGCACCTAACAACAGCAACATGATACTGAACAAGTTCCAGAGGAGTTTCTAGACTAAGAAAGACTAGGTAGAAAGGCCTGGTGATCTACTTGTGAAAATCAGCCAATGAAAACCCTATGGTTCACAATGGTCTGATCTGCAGTGGACCATGGAGATGGCACAGGAAGAGGCTGTGTTTTTGTTCTGTTGTTCATGGGGTAGGCATGAGTCAAGGGCCGACTCCATGGCAGCTAACAGGAACAACACATTTCCTCTTTGTTCTAATTAGCAATTTTGGTTAATTTACATTAAGCAAACTACTTCATTTGTCTCTAATAACTTTTTTTTAATAATTTTTATTGAGCTTTAAGTGAACGTTTACAAATCAAGTCAGTCTGTCACATATAAGTTTATATACACCTTACTCCATCCCACTTAATCTCCCCTTAATGAGTCAGCACTTCCAGTCTCTCCTTTTGTGACAATTTTGCCAGTTTCTAACTGTCTCTACCCTCCTATCTCCCCTCCAGGCAGGAGATGCCAACATAGTCTCAAGTGCCCACTTGATACAAGTAGCTCACTCTTCATCAGCATCTCTCTCCAACCCATTGTCCAGTCCCTTCCTTGTCTGATGAGTTGTCTTCGGGAATGGTTCCCGTCCTGGGCCAACAGAAGGTTTGGGGACCATGACCGCCGAGATTCCTCTAGTCTCAGTCAGACCATTAAGTCTGGTCTTTTTATGAGAATTTGGGGTCTGCATCCCACTGATCTCCTGCTCCCTCAGGGGTTCTCTGTTGTGCTCCCTGCCAGGGCAGTCATCGGTTGTGGCCAGGCACCATCTAGTTCTTCTGGTCTCAGGATGATGTAAGTCTCTAGTTCATGTGGTCCTTTCTGTCTCTTGGGCTCATAATTACATTGTGACCTTGGTGTTCTTCATTCTCCCTTGATCCAGGTGGGTTGAGACCAGTTGATGCATCTTAGATGGCCGCTTGTTAGCATTAAAGACCCCAGACGTCTCATTTCAAAGTGGAATGCAGAATGTTTTCATAATAGAATTATTTTGCCAATTGACTTAGAAGTCCCCAAACCCCCGCCCTTGCTCCACTGACCTTTGAAGCATTCAGTTTATCCCGGAAACTTTCTTTTGCTTTTGGTCCAGTCCAGTTGAGCTGACCTTTCCTGTATTGAGTATTGTCCTTCCCTCCACCTAAAGTAGTTCTTATCTACTAACAAATCAGTAAATAACGCTCTCTCACCCTCCCTCCCTCCCCACCTCGTAACCACAAAAGTATGTGTTCTTCTCAGTTTATACTATTTCTCAAGATCTTATAATAGTGGTCTTATACAATATTTGTCCTTTTGCCTCTAATTTCACTCAGCATAATGCCTTCCAGCTTCCTCCATGTTATGAAATGTTTCACAGATTCGTCACTGTTCTTTACTGATGCGTAGTATTCCATTGTGTGAATATACCACAATTTATTTAACCATTCATCTGTTAATGAACACGTTGGTTGCTTCCAGCTTTTTGCTATTGTAAACAGAGCTGCAATAAACACGGGTGTGCATATATCTGTTCGTGTGAAGGCTCTTATTTCTCTATGGTATATTCCGAGGAGTGGGATTTCTGGGTTGTATGGTAGTTCTATTTCTAACTTTTTAAGAAAATGCCAGATAGATTTCCGAAGTGGTTGTACCATTTTACATTCCCACCAGCAGTGTATAAGAGTTCCAGTCTCTCCACAGCGTCTCCAACATTTATTATTTTGTGTTTTTTGGATTAATGCCAGCCTTGCTGGTGTGAGTTGGAATCTCATCGTAGTTTTAATTTGCATTTCTCTAATGGCTAATGATCGAGAGCATTTTCTCATGTATCTGCTAGCTGCCTGAATATCTTCTTTAGTGAAGTGGGTGTTCATATCCTTTGCCCACTTCTTGATTGGGTTGTTTGTCTTTTTGTGGTTGAGTTTTGACAGAATCATATAGATTTTAGAGATCAGGTACTGGTCAGAGATGTCATAGCTGAAAATTCTTTCCCAGTCTGTAGGTGGTCTTTTTACTCTTTTGGTGAAGTCTTTAGATGAGCATAGGTGTTTGATTTTTAGGAGCTCCCAGTTATCTGGTTTCTCTTCGTCATTTTTGGTAATGTTTTGTATTCTGTTTATGCCTTGTATTAGGGCTCCTAACGTTGTACCTATTTTTTTTTCCATGATCTTTATCGTTTTAGTCTTTCTGTTTAGGTCTTTGATCCACTTGGAGTTAGTTTTTGTGCGTGGTGTGAGGTATGGGTCCTGTTTCATTTTTTTGCAAATGGATATCCAGTTATGCCAACACCACTTGTTAAAAAGGCTTTCTTTTCCCCAATTAACTGACACTGGGCCTTTGTCAAATATCAGCTGCTCATATGTGGATGGATTTATATCTGGGTTCTCAATTCTGTTCCATTGGTCTATGTGCCTGTTGTTGTACCAGTACCAGGCTGTTTTGACTACTGTGGCTGTATAATAGGTTCTAAAATCAGGTAGAGTCAGGCCTCCCACTTTCTTCTTCTTTTTCAGTAATGCGTTATTTATCCAAGGCTTCTTTCCCTTCCATATGAAGTTGGTGATTTGTTTCTCCATCACATTAAAAAATGTCATTGGAATTTGGATCGGAAGTGCATTGTATGTATACATGGCTTTTGGTAGAATAGACATTTTTTCTATGTTAAGTCTTCCTATCCATGAGCAAGGTATGTTTTTCCACTTATGTAGGTCCTTTTTAGTTTCTTGCACTAGTACTTTGTAGTTTTCTTTGTATAGGTCTTTTACATCTTTGGTAAGATTTATTCCTAAGTATTTTATCTTCTTGGGGGCTACTGTGAATGGTATTGATTTGGTGATTTCCTCTTCGATGTTCTTTTTTGTTGATGTAGAGGAATCCAAGTGATTTTTGTACGTTTATCTTATAACCTGAGAGTCTGTCAAACTCTTGTATTAGTTTCAGTAGTTTTCTGGAGGATTCCTTAGGGTTTTCTGCATATAAGATCATGTCATCTGCAAATAGAGATAATTTTACCTCCTCCTTGCCAATCCGGATGCCCTTTATTTCTTTGTCTAGCCTAATTGCTCTGGCTAGGACCTCTAGCACAATGTTGAATAAGAGCGGTGATAAAGGGCATCCTTGTCTGGTTCCCATTCTCAAGGGAAATGCTTTCATGCTCTCTCCATTTAGAGTGATGTTGGCCGTTGGCTTTGTATAAAAAATCTTGAGGAATTTTCCTTCAATTCCTATTTTGCTGAGAGTTTTTATCATAAATGGGTGTTGGACTTTGTCAAATGCCTTTTCTGCATCAATTGATAAGATCATGTGGTTTTGTCTTTTATTTATATGGTGGATTACATTAATGGTTTTTCTAATATTAAACCAGCCTTGCATACCTGGTATAAATCCCACTTGGTCGTGGTGAATTATTTTTTTGATATGTTGTTGAATTCTATTGGCTAGAATTTTGTTGAGGATTTTTGCATCTATGTTCATGAGGGATATAGGTCTGTAATTTTCTTTTTGTGTGGTCTCTTTACCTGGTTTTGGTATCAGGGATATGCTGGCTTCATAGAATGAGTTAGGTAGTATTCCATCATTTTCTATGCTTTGAAATACCTTTAGTAGTAGGGGTGTTAACTCTTCTCTGAAAGTTTTGTAGAACTCTGCCATAAAGCCGTCCGGGCCCAGGCTTTTTTTTGTTGGGAGTTTTTTTATTACGTTTTCAATTTCTTTTTTTGTTATGGGTCTATTTAGTTGTTCTACTTCTGATTGTGTTAGTTTAGGTAGGTAGTGTTTTTGTAGGAATTCATCCATTTCTTCTAGGTTTGCAAATTTGTTAGAGTACAATTTTTCATAATAATCTGGTATGATTCTTTTAATTTCAGTTGGGTCTGTTGTGATGTGGCCCATCTCGTCTCTTATTCGGGTTATTTGTTTCCTTTCCTGTATTTCTTTAGTCAGTCTGGCCAATGGTTTATCAATTTTGTTATTTTTTTCAAAGAACCAGCTTTTGGCTTTGTTAATTCTTTCAATTGTTTTTCTGTTCTCTAATTCATTTAGTTCAGCTCTATTTTTTATTATTTGTTTTCTTCTGGTGCCTGATGGATTCTTTTGTTTCTCACTTTCTGTTTGTTCAAGTTGTAGGGACAGTTCTCTGATTTTGGCTCTTTCTTCTTTTTGTATGTGTGCATTTATCGATATAAATTGACCTCTGAGCACTGCTTTGGCTGTGTCCCAGAGGTTTTGATAGGAAGTGTTTTCATTCTTGTTGCATTCTATGAATTTCTTTATTCCCTCCTTAATGTCTTCTATAACCCAGCCTTTTTTTCAGCAGGGTATTGTTCAGTTTCCAAGTATTTGATTTCTTTTCCCTAATTTTTTTGTTATTGATTTCCACTTTTATGGCCTTGTGATCTGAGAAGATGCTTTGCAATATTTCAATGTTTTGGACTCTGCAAAGGTTTGTTTTATTACCTAATATGTGGTCTGTTCTAGAGAATGTTCCATGTGCACTAGAAAAAAAAGTATACTTTGCAGCAGTTGGGTGGAGTGTTCTGTATAAGTCAATGAGGTCAAGTTGGTTGATTGTAGCAATTAGGTCTTCCGTGTCTGTGTTGAGCTTCTTACTGGATGTCCTGTCCTTCTCCGAAAGTGGCATGTTGAAGTCTCCTACTATAATTGTGGAGGTGTCTATCTCACTTTTTAGTTCTGTTAAAGTTTATGTATCTTGCAGCCCTGTCACTGGGTGCATAAATATTTAATATGGTTATATCTTCCTAGTCAATTGTCCCTTTTATCATTATGTAGTGTCCTTCTTTATCCTTTGTGGTGGACTTAAGTTTAAAGTCTATTTTGTCAGAAACTAATATTGCTACTCCTGCTCTTTTTTGCTTATTGTTTACTTGATATATTTTTTGCCATCCTTTGAGTTTTAGTTTGTTTGTGTCTCTAAGTCTAAGGTGTGTTTCTTGTAGGCAGCATATAGATGGATCGTGTTTCTTTATCCAGTCTGAGACTCTCTGTCTCTTTATTGGTGCATTTAGTCCATTTACATTCAGTGTAATTATAGATAAGTATGTGTTTAGTGCTGTCATTTTGATGCTTTTTCGTGTGTGTTGTTGACATTTTCATTTTTCCACTTAGTTTTTTGTGCTGAGATGTTTTTCTTTGTAAATTGTGTGTTCCTCATTTTCATAGTAGTTGACTTTATGTTTGCTGAGTCATTATGTTTTTCTTGGTTTTTATTTTGAGTTATGGAGTTGTTACACCTCTTTGTGGTTACCTTAATATTTACCCCTATTTTTCTAAGTAAAAACCTAACTCGTATTGTCCTATATCGCCTTATACCCCTCTCCATATGGCAGTTCTATGCCATGTGTATTTAGTCCCTCTTTTTGATTATTGTGATCTTTTACATATTGACTTCAATGATTCCCTGTTTTGAGCATTTTTTTCTTTTTAAAATTAATGTTAATTTGTTTTTGTGATTTCCCTATTTGAGTTGATATCAGGATGTTCTGTTCTGTGACCTTGTGTTGTGCTGGTATCTGATATTATTGGTTTTCTGACCAAACAATTTCCTTTAGTATTTCTTGTAGATTTGGTTTGGTTTTTGCAAATTCTCTAAGCTTGTGTTTATCTGTAAATGTTTTAATTTCACCTTCAAATTTGAGAGAGAGTTTTGCTGGATATATGATCCTTGGCTGGCAGTTTTTCTCCTTCAGTGCTCTGTATATGTCATCCCATTGCCTTCTTGACTGCATGGTTTCTGCTGAGTAGTCTGAACTTATTGATTCTCCTTTGTAGGAGACCTTTCTTTTATCCCTGGTGGCTTTTAAAATTTTCTCTTTATCTTTGATTTTGGCAAGTTTGATGATAATATGTCTTGGTGATTTTCTTTTAGGATCAATCTTAAATGGGGTTCGATGAGCATCTTGGATAGACATCCTTTCATCTTTCATGATGTCAGGGAAGTTTTCTGCCAACAGATCTTCAACTATTCTCTCTGTGTTTTCTGTTATCCCTCCCTGTTCTGGGACTCCAATCACACGCAAGTTATTCTTCTTGATAGAGTCCCATATGATTCTTAGGGTTTCTTCATTTTTTTAAATTCTTTTATCTGATTTTTTTTCAGCTATATTGGTGTCAATTCCCTGGTCCTCCAGATCTCCCACTCTGCATTCCAATTGCTCGAGTCTGGTCCTCTGACTTCCTATTGCATTGTCTAATTCTGTAATTTTATTGTTAATCTTTTGGATTTCTGAATGCTGTCTCTCTATGGATTCTTGCAACTTATTAATTTTTCCACTATGTTCTTGAATAATCTTTTTGAGTTCTTCAACTGCTTTATCAGTGTGTTCCTTGGCCTTTTCTATAGATTGCCTTATTTCACTTCTGAGGTCATCCCTGATGTCTTGAAGCATTCTGTAAATTAGTTTTTTATATTCTGCATCTGGCAATTCCAGGATTGTATCTTCATTGGCGAAAGATTTTGATTCTTTAGTTTGGGGATTTGTAGAAGCAATCATGTCTGCTTCTTTATGTGGTTTGATATTGACTGCTGTCTCCGAGCCATCAGTAAGATATTGTAGTGATTTATTCTATATTTGCTCACTGAGTCTTATCTTGTTTTGTTTTCTTTCAATATACATAGAAGGGCTACTAGACTTCTCTGTCTTGATTGTTGTAGCCCTTGAATCACTTATGTGCTATTACCAGCTGGTTTGGGCTGTTACCAGTATATAAGCCTAAGAGTCCATTCACTATTCTTGAGTAGAATCTGATTTTGGGTCATCAAGTGTGTGGTGCAGACTGTCACCTATCCACCTAGAGAAGTAGTGGTGATAGTTGTGTGCACCAGATTCTAGTAGCAGCACGGGTTCACACACGGGGGGGGGGCAGGATGCTGACAGGCTTCCCCCAAGTGCCAGTGAGGTAGGTGTGTCTCTATTCCTAAAGCACTTTGGTGGGTGGGCTCTGCAGCTGTACCGTAGGCCCCCAATGCAATTACCTCTAGAGATTGGTAGGTGTCACCCTCCTTGGACCCCTAAGGCAGGAGGCTAGGTGGTCTGGGGGGAGCTTCAGCCCTCAGTTCCCTGTTGTGGGTCAGTGAGGTCTCTGTTGAATAAGCAGAGATATCAGGCCTGGGAAACTTGTCTTTCCAGCAATCTGCTAAAACACTTATAGTCAGATTCCTATCAGAAATGCCTTGTTCCCTATAGGAATGAAAGCCCAAGACTGTGGATCATATATGCTTGGCTGGAGCTGGTTCTGTGTTTTTAGTCCAATTAAGGAAGGATTTTTGGTCCCTGGGTTTTTTGTAGCTGCTCTGTCAGGCCAGGGGAATGGGTTAGGAAAAGACCAAAAAAAAAAAAAAAAAGAAAGAAAGAAAAACCACGGTGTAGTTCACTCTCTGACTTAGAAAATTTCAATGTTAATGAAGCCACTTGGGAAGGGGAGGAGAGGGTTCAGATAAATAGGAGAGAGTAGCACCCTGGAATATAGACAAAGTTACTTATCTTGCTTGGGATGACTGTTTTATCTGAGATTCCCGAAGGCCCATTGACTGTGTGCGCTGGCTGGGTAGAGATTGCCCCCGAGGGTCAGGCCCACATCCTGTGCTTGTGCTGTCTCAGAAGCCGCGGTTAGTTCCTCCGCTCCCAGTCCAAAGCCCCGCGCCAAGGTTCCCCGGCTGGGATGCCGCACTCCTGGCTCCAAAACCAGTTGCTGCCTCCCGGTGACTTCTCCTCCTGTCAGCCGCGTCGCTGCACTGCCTGCGTGTACTGGCTGGGCTTCCCCCGAGGTCAGTTCAGGGGGCTAGGGCTGCGCCCCGTGTTTGCGCTGTCACAGGATGCAGTGCTCAGCTCCCCTGCGCTCAGTCCAAAGCCCGGTGCCAAGGTTTTCTGACTGAGACGCTGGCTCCAGGCTCCGAAAACAGTCACTGCTTCCCCATGGTTGTTCGTTCTCAGTCTCTGTCACTCAGGTCAACTCTTTAGATCTGTGTTTGATGGTCAGGGTTCATAGATTGTCATGTATGTGATCGATTCACTTGTTTTTCCGAGTCTTTGTTGCAAGAGGGATCCGAGGTAGCTTCTACCTAGTCAGCCATCTTGGCCCCGCCTCCTCTAATAACTTTTTAAATATGAAAATATCATTATTTCCCTAATCTCTTAGCTTTCTGGCTGAATCTTTCCACTGAAATCAGCCTCATCCAAAAGGAACATCATTTACCAAGGTGGCCCCAATAAGAAATATATAACTGAAAAGAATGTTATGTGCCTTGTTCAGCTGGACCTTTAGGTATATTTAAGAATAGTATTGTCTAACACAAAAATGTGTACTTTCTTCACTTTGCTAACTATACCTTTTTCCGTAACTTTAATGGTTTGACATAAAGGACCCAGGCACCTGTCATGTATTGACGACCTGCTGGATTAGGGCGTGCAAAGAATAAGAAATGGTGTCTGTTCTCAAGCAGGGAGAAAGCTCAACTATGTTCTCTCCCGCTTACAGGCACAATCCTAGGGCAACGGAATCAACACCATTGGAGAAAGCAACTCTGCCACCATCAACTTCAGGAGACAGCTTTAGGGGGCGGGATGCTGGGCTCGGTTTGGCTGGTGCTGAGGGAGGAAAGTCTAGAAGACAGTTGGTGCTCCGTGTCTGAAGCCAACAGAGATGGAAGCCGGGGGTTAGTAATTTCACTATCTATTAACACTAAATTACGAGAAGTAGCTCAAGTATAGCACTGCTCATGCTTTGGGAGAGACAAGAATAGTTTCTTTCAAAGAGCCAAGTGAATTTCTTACAGGAAAGGACCAACAAGGGGATGGGACAGCCCAGCCCCCCTCGCTGCCACCTCGCCCTCTGACCCACACCCCCACCCTCTTCACTGCCACACAACGACCATGTCAACATCATTCCCCACCACGGAAGTGCAGACTGGTGAATGAATCACTCTCCATGGAAAGCATCAGAGGTTCCATAAATACTTGGGAAAACAATTGTGTAATTTGCATGATATTTCACAATTGAATTTCACAGTTTAAAAAAGATACAAAACAGAAGACAACCAGTGGGTCATATAAATAAAAGGAAGCACTGGAGAAGACACATTTCCACCATGACAACACATTTTCACACCTGGGGTGGAGAGCAGGCACCCTACAGGGCAGCATGTCTGTTAATGCAGGGGAGGACATTCCGTCTGAGGCTCACGTGCATGGAGTCCTAGCAACCTTCCATTTCAAGGTGAAGTCTTGTCAGTAGAATCATTCTTGAAAACAGTGTACTTGGAAAAGAGGTGGGACCACAAGGAAAGTGGTGTTGTTAGGTGCATTAAGTCTGCTCCGGCTCATAGCCACCTTATGTATAACAGAGAGAAACATTTCCTGGTCCTGCACCATGCTCACAGTCATTGCTATGTTTGAGCCCATTGTCGCAGCCACTGTGTTATCCCATCTTACTGAGGGTCTCCCTCTTTTTTGCTGACCCTCTACCAAGCGTGATTTCCTTCTCTGGGAATTGGCCCCTCCTGATAACATGTCCAAAATTCGTGAGATGAAGTCTCACCATCCTTGCTTCTAAGGAACATTCTGGTTGCACTTCTTCCAAGACAGATTTGTTTGTTCTTCTGGTAGGCCACGGCATAGTCAATATTCTTTGCCAATGCCACAATTCAAATGTATCAATTCTTTTTTGGTTTTCCTTATTCACTGTCCAGCATATGAGGTGATTAAACACACTGTGGTTTGGTTCAGGTGTACCTTAGCCATCAAAGTGATATCTTTGCTTTTTAAAACTTTAAAGAGGTCTTTTGCAGCAGATTTGCCCAATCCAATACATCATTTGATTCCTTGATTGCTGCTTTCATGGCCATTGATTCTTGATCTAAGAAGAATGAAATCCTTGACAACTTCAAGTTCTTCCCCAATGGAGAAAGCAGTCCTCAGGTAAGAGCAAAATTGGCAATGAATGAGGGACCCTCCCCTGCAGTGGAAATGAAGGAGTTGGAGACGGTCCCGGGAGTCCAGAATACACCCCTTTTGTCTTTGTCACAAACACAGGTGGCTTTCCTCAGCACATTCATTTACTAACGTGGTATTAGGAGTCAGGCATTGCGAAGAAGTAGCTCAAATACACCCCTGCTCCTGCTTTGCAAGGACAAGAACAGTTTCAAAGAGCTGAGTGTAGGTGAACTGCTTATGGGCATCAAAAGGCAAAGATTCCCTCTGAGCACTGAGGTAGTCACATGTGGGGACGCTACATGCAAACAGTGCATCTGGGGTGGGTGTTCCTGATTCCCCAGGCAGCCTTGACTGTCCAGGTTACCAGGCATGAGGAGGGCCAGCCTGGCACCCAATGGCCCCCATTCTGAGAACCCAGGGGGCACCATCTGCAAGGAGGCTAGGAGGAGGGGGCGGGGAGTAAGGCTGGTCTCCAGCCAGGGGGCCCCCTACACAACACGCGGGGCCCTGGGGCAGCAGGTGGTTGGGAGCTTGTGGGGGTCTGGGGTGAACATGTTTTGCCATCACTTCCCTGCTCCAAGGGCTCCGTCCACACTCTCACCCCCTCAAGGAGAAAAAGGCCATTGACCATTGATGCTCTTAGAGGTGACCATCACACAATTGCGCATGAAGGCTGGTCCCTTATCTCCAGCCCCCGTCTGGGGCTGCTCAGAAGGCACTGAAAATGACCAGCAAACCCCTGGTGTGGGGGAGGCATGGGGCGTCCCTGGGGGTCTTCCCCAGCCTCCAGGTCCCCCAGCTCTCTCCAGGGGGCGCATTTCCTTTTCTGTCTCAAGCCATCCAGCAGCTGAGAGGTCCCCATCTCCCAGTTCTTCCCAAAGTAGGCTCCATGGTGGGCTCAGCAGGGGGACCCAGCGGGGCACCTCCAGCTTTTCTGTGCTCTGCTCCACAGGCCCAGAAGTGGCCCACACCCAGCCCGGCCAGCCACCCCTCTGGACAGGCGTCAGGGCCCCCATGCCATGTGGGGAGAGTGGGCCTGAGAGGAGCCTCTGTGGAGAGCACCCAGTCAGCCAAGTTCACTGTTTAATAAAAATGAAAGGACCTTCCAATCACCTCTAACCACACATAAAGCTTGGGGAATTAAAAACAGCCTCCATCTCCTTGTGTAGTGGTTTCACCGGTGTCTGGATTAGCTGTTGGCCTGTTCAACAAGGAAAACGAAACTGATGTTATTTTGTTAAAACACAAAAAAGGTAAAAAATGATTTTTTTCCACCCTAGATTGACAAGAGACATTTATAAACCAAATAAGTAAGCTTATTTGGTGGGGAGGGGACTGGGGTGGGCAAGGGCAGTGTGGCTAGTCCACCTTCTTACCTGACAAGTGACTGCCCAGCTGCTGTGAAGCTGTCCCCTGAATAGAAGCTCACAGCTTTGAGGGCAGCCATTCCAGTTCTTGACTTTCCACTAAAAAGTCACTCGTCACTCCCTACATTGACTGTATAGAATATGCCTACCTAGAAAATATTCCCTTACTGGTCCTAGCTGCTGGCAGGACCCATCACACACCTCATCTTATTCCCATGTACGCAGTAGCCCTTCTGGCAGTTCAGGAGTCCCTGGGTGGTGCAAATGGCTAACACACTCAGCTGCTAACGGAAAGGTTAGAGGTTCGAGTCCACCAGAGGTACCTTTAAGAAAGGCCTGGAGATCTACTTCTGAGAAATCAGCCATTGAAAACCCTATGGAGCACAGTTCTACCCACTAGAGTTGCCATGAGTCAGAATCAACTCAATGGCAACGGTTCCCCACCCCCTCTTTTTTTTAATTGAACTTTAGATGAAGGCTTACAGGACAAATTAGTTTCTCATCAAAGAGTTAGTACACACATTGTTCTCTGACAGTGGTTAACAACCCCACGACATATCAACACTCTCCCTTCTCAACCCTGGGTTCCCTATTACCAGCTGTCCTGTTCCCTCTTACCTTCCAGTCCTCGCCCCAGGGCTAGTGCACCCCTTTAGTCTTGTTTTGTTCCATGGGACTCTTCAATCTTTGGCTGAAGGGTGAACCTCAGGAGTGGCCTCATTACTGAGCTGAAAAGGGTGTGCAGGGGCCATGCTCTCAGGGTTTCTCCAGTCTCTGTCAGGCCAGCAAGTCAGGTCTTTCTTTCTGAGTTGGAATTTTGTTCTACATTTTTCTCCAGGTCCTCCTGGGACCCTCTGTTGTAAATCCTGTCAGAGCAGTCAGTGGTGGTAGCCGGGCACCATCTAGTTGTACTGGGCTCAGTCTGGTGAAGGCCATGGCAGATGTGGTCCATTAGTCCTTTGGACTAATCTTTCCCTTGTATCTTTAGTTTTCTTCATTCTTCCTTGCTCCCAAAGGGGTAAGACCAGCAACTGGTTTTTAATAGTCCCCAAACCTCTTCTAGGCATGAGGAGCATTCAGGATCCTTCAGCTCTGCCTCCGTGGGCACTGTGGTGGAAGGTCTTCTCATCAGCCGCCCTCTCAGCTCCTGTGCTCCATTTCCTCAGCCCCCAAGGCAGCAGCACCCATTCAGAGCCACACTCTCCAAGGCCTAGGGTGCAAGGGAGTGGCTGGCAATCTGCCAGTCTCCGCATCCCTGGTTAGACCACAAGGACAGCCTGGGCTCTCCAGTCCTCCTCCGGGCCATTCAGGGTTAATCTTCCGTTTTCCCTCCCTCATCAGACCCCTCCCTCAGCCCGAGTATTTGCATGCAAACAGGTCCCTGCAGACCTGTTTTTGTTCTTTATTATTTTAACTCCAGGAACCCTGTGATTAAGCAAATTTGAACACTTGACCACCCAGCATTCTGTTTCCTTTCTTGAACTTTGTCTCATTTCACTTCAGCCTCTTGGAAATAACCAGACTCATGTTCCTTTGCTCAAGTCATTTCTTCCCACCTGGCCCACCCATGGAGGGAGGGCAGCAGGGCCCTTGTAGTTGTTGTTGTGAATTCCCGTGCACAACAGAATGAAATGTTGCCCGGTCCTGCGCCATCCCCATGATCAGTGGCAAATTGAACCATTGTGATCCATAGTAGATGGCAGGCTTTTCTTTCTAGACTGTCCTAGTCTGGAAAAAGCTCTGCTGAAACCTGTTCAGCATCATAGCAACACACAAGCCTCTACTGACAGGTGGTGTCTACACTTGAGGTGCTTTGCCCGGGAATCAAACCTTGCTCTGCACAGAAGGCATAAATTTTACTGCACACCACCGCGGTCCCCTTGGGAGACCAGGATAAACAACCAAACCAAACCCATTGCCGTCTAGTCGATTCCGACTCATAGCAACCCTATAGTGGTGGCAGATAACTTGTTTCACTGGGTTCCTACCTGCTGCCCTCTTCAGGCTTCTTTCCTTTCTGCCCCCCGCAAAACAAAACAAGACAAAACAAAAAAGTCCAAGAACTGTCTGGTGAAAACAAGTTTATTATAAACTAATAAGATATGGCTCCTAGGAGTTTGCACACGCAGACACTAAGCAACAAAAACACCAGGTATATAAAGGGACGTTACAAAAACCAGGAAAGAGTCCTCCTGTGATGCTTAGCATACACCCGTTCTGAGAAAAGAGCCAGAGGGAGCTCAGAGAGGAAGAACAATCTGGAAGGCTGAACGCAGTTTTTCCTAGTCAGGAAAATGTAACCGTTCACCCAGTCCACACCGTATGCTCCTTAAGGGCGGACTCTGGTCTTCAGGCTTGAACTCAAGCTGCTTATCTGAGATCTTTGCAAGTGCTCCTGGGCTTATGGTTGGGCCATGACTGTGACTATAAGGTGACCTGAGGCACTGTAAGACCTGCTAAGCATTAACCTGTTAGTGTGTTCACAGCACATCTATTCGGGAAGGGTGATGGCCTGCACCCCTGGCACAGTCGGCAGGGAAACGGGGCTGAGCAGAGAGCCCACTTTAACCAGGGAACTTGGCCAGGCGGCGCCGAGCCTGGGCCAGCCGCGACAGCCGCTCCTTCAGGAACTTCCTCTTGTCGCTGGTGTCGCTCTTCTCCTTCAGGAGCCAGCTGTAGCCATCCTTGTCCTGCAGCAGCTGCAGCATGGCCTTCTGAAGCTCCTGACTGTACACCTTCAGGATGAAGAACTGGATGACCAGAGGGATGTGGCTGGAGATGCGGTTGCTGACCTCCTGCAAGAAGGAACAGGGCACAGAGAGGTTGGGGGAACTCTGCACCACCGGGATGGGGCTCGGATGCCACCGCCTGTTACAGGTTAAATGGTGTCCCCTCAAAATACGTGTTGTAAATCCTAACCCCTCTACCTGTGGGTGCAAACTCATTTGGGAATAGGATTTTCTTGCTTATGTTACTGAGGCCATATTCGTGTAGGGTGTGTTTGAAACCTAACCACTTTTGAGCTCTGAATGCAGCAGATTAGGCACAGACGCGAGCAAGCAAAATGGGGGAAAGACAGATGCCACGTGGAGATCACCAAGGAATGCCAAGAAGTACGCTAGAGAAACGGAGGTAAGGACCTTCTTCCAGAGCGGACAGAGAACCTTCCCCCGGAGCCAGCACCCTGAATATGGACTTGTAGCCTCCTAAACTGTGAGGCAACCAGTTTGAATTGCGAGGTGCCTGCATTCAGTGCCTGTTCCCCAGGATGCATTAGGTGACACTGCTCATTGTTTGAAATGTGATGTGGCAACCAAAGCAGGGTGTATAAAGACCTGCTTCCATTTGCTGAGGTGCCACTGCATTTTGACACCTCCCTGAGGGAGTCACCCATGATCATCTCACTGTATACTCACCAGCACCCTAGGAAAAGACACCATTTGTTACCGACTGAGTTGTGACTCCCCCGAAAGATATGCTGAAGTCCTAACCCTTGTGCCTGTGAATATGACCTTGTCTGGAAGTTGAGTCTTTGAGGATGTGATCAGTTAAAGTTGACACTGGAGCAGGTGGGTCCTACTTCAACCTTATAAAAGAGGAGAAGACACAGAGGCAGGCGAGAGACAGTAGAGGAAGGACCCCAAATGAAGATGCATCCACAAGCTAAGGAATGCTGGGTCTACCAGAAGCTGAGAGAGAAAAGAAAGGATCTTCCCCTAGAGACTCCCAAAGAAGCATGGATCTGCCAACACCCTGAACTCTGACTCCTAGCCTCCAGAACTGTGAGATGATACCTTTATATGCTGATAAGTCCCCCAATATTTGGTATTTTGTTAGAGCAGTTCGAGGAAGTTGATATGCCATTTCACAGAGAAGGAAGCTAAGGCTCAAGGAGGTTAAGTAACTTGGCCAGGGACACGCAGCTAGACAAAGCCAGGTGCCAGTGGCTCTAACCCACAACTATCTGAGCTTGTACAAAGGCTTAGAAAGGCTGAGAGATGGAGCTGACAGATGTTCACCTTACAGAGACGACGAGGCTAAAGAGAGAGTCACTCAGGAGAAAAGGAAGTGAAATGAAGGCCCCGTTCTAAGAGACATGGGCAAACCCACCTGATGGTAGGCGAGCAGGTGCTGAAAGATTTCCGCTATGGAAGACTCCATGGAAGGACTTGGTTTTGGTTGATAGTATGGGTAATTCTCTTTTTTCCTCTTCTCTTCCTCTGCGTCCTTCTCCCTGACCTTCTGCAGCGCGCTCCTGTAAACTTGATCCTGGCAGTAGACAATCTGCTCCATCTGGAAGTGCAGCCGGATGGACTTCTCAGCTTCCTTCTCTTGTTCTAATTTAATGTCCTCAATTTTGGACTACGGGAAAGGAGAAACACAACTACGTCTTCCTCAAGAAACGAACGCACTGGTGATGGCAAAATTCAGCCAATGTCAGGTTATCCGAGCTGTGTGAAAGTGGCACATGACCCTGGAATGGCCCTCTGAGTCCCACCTCGGCTGTCTGAGATGGGTTCCCCTGTGCCGAGGGTCAGAATCACCCTGGAGCCTGAGCCATACCCAGGGGTGAGGACTCGCATGGGCTGTATTCTCAGGTCTGTAAGGCAGGTCCTTCCTTCTGTCTCTCAGGGTTTTCTAACCAGATGCTAAGGACTAATATATCCACCAGAGGTTCACAGGGTAAACAAAAACAAAACAAAACAAAAACCCGTTTGCCATTGAGTCTGTCCAATTCCTGCAGGACAGAGTAGAGCTGTCCCATAGAGTTTCCAAGGAGCACCTGGTGGATTCAAACTGCCAACCTTTTGGTTAGTAGCAATAGCTCTTAACCACTACGCCACCAGAATTTCCCACAGGGTAACCAGGGGACTGAAATTTAAGTCAGTCAAATTCTGTTCCATGGTCTTGGAGTTTCAAGAAAGCACTGCCAGAAAGCCCTGGGGACAGCCCTCCCAGAGAATGATCTGATCCTCCCGGCCTCACCGAGGACACAAAGCCAGGCACTCACATCACTTCCCTCTGTTAACTGCACACCTTCCAAGGGAGGTGCTCCTAGTTATGGATGAGAAACAGGCACAGGGAGGATCAGGGGCTTGGCCCGAACTCTCCAGCTGGTGAACGGGGGAGCCCTTGATGTGAGGGTGGGTGAGTCTGCTCTCTTTACCGCTCTTGCCTCCCAGGGTGGGGGTCTGGTTTTCCCCATGAGTTTCTGAATTTGGGGATTTTTTTCCAGAAGTCACCATCTTCGACATTCACTGTGACTCTGTTTTGTCCCTGTGGTATTAAACATTTTATAATTTTCAAATTCTCTCTCTTTCATTGTTTGTGACTGGCAACTGGTTAACTGTTACATCATTAACTGGCACGTTAACTGTTACAGGTTAACTGGTAACATGACTAGGAAGACTCCTGAGTGAGCCTGAGTGTTTGCTTCTCTACATATACAATGGGAAGATGACGCTGAAATGGTCTTAATCCAAGAAATCTCTTTTACAGAATTAGACTTAATACAGAGTTTTGAATAGCATGCAGTCAGTTACCTTGGCTGTTCTATGCAGGTTAAAGAACTCTTCAAAATTCTTTTTTGAGACAACTGTGAAGGCAAGCCGGACCATATCTGATCAAAGAAAGACAAGAAGTTCAATGTTGGCCAAATGATTCATAAGCTTCATAAATTGCAAAAAATAAGAGGATAAAATGGAAAGAAACAAAGGTTCCTTTTTCCCGCCCTCCTTCACATCCCCCTGTCTTCTTCCTCCCCTCCTCCCACTACTTTCCCCCCACAGAAGCCAAATGCCTAAAAGTGGCACCAAGAACTCACCAGTCACTTCGTGAAGCATTTCCATAGCTGGGGCTTCCAGTTTTTGGATCTGTTTTTTTATAATCTTCTCAAACGTCCGAAAATTCACAAAGCCTGGCAGCTCTCTGCCACGATACTGATTTTCAAATTCCGAAATTTCCTCATGCATAGCATTGTAACCTATAATCAAAAAGAATCACTCTGAACGATTTTCCAGAAATCATCCTGCAGATTGCGGGGCTTTCTGAAGGTGCCCAGTGGCAAGAGAAACTGGCAGATTACAATTCAACAAAAATTCAAGGATTGCAATAAAGAAAAGCATTCAGGATAAACGTCCTTTGTATTCTCAAGGAACTAAAGGCGAAGCCAGAGTATGATGCCGGAGGACAACATAACCAGATACACAGAGTAGGACATAGTCTGGAAAAGGTACTTGAGGATGAAATGTTGGAAATCAAATTTGATTTTTACCAAAGAACTCATCTCATTAGCCACAGTAGTTATGGTCTATACAGTTCTCACAAATACCAAAACAGCGAGTATTGAACCAGCCTAGTTTGACCTTGGCTGGGAAATTCTCACCCGTGTACATGCAGGTCTGGGACACCATTCCTCGCCGACACTTCTTATTCTCTAACTTTTTAATTCAAACATCCTAGTGGTTATGGAGTGGCATTTCACTGTGACTTTGCTTTGCACTTCCCTAAAGACTGGAGCCCTGGTACTGTACTGGTTAAGAACTTGGCGGCTAATCAAAAGGTCAGCAGCTCAAATTCACCAGCCTTTCCTTGGAAACCCTATGGCACCGTTCTACTATGGGGTCGTATAGGGTCGCTTTAAGTCAGAATCGAATCGATGGCACCTGACAACAACAACAACAAAGACTAATGAGGTTAAGCATAATTTGTGTACTTATTGGCCCTCTGAATGTCTTCACTGGAGAAATGTCCATTCCAGCCCTTTGCCCAGTTTTCACTTTGGTTATTTGTCTTAGGGGGCTTGCCATAAGTCCTTATGATAATAAGCTGACTGAGCAATCATAAAGGAATTGCCGGAAGGCCAAGACGCTCAACTTCCTTGAGAGGGACAGAGTGACCCCTCCCCAAACGGACAGACCCACGCAGTGGGCTCCACCATCTGCTCTCTGGACCTAGCATGGAATGGGGTCGATGGGGTGGAGATGTAGCATGTGACTGCCCCAGAAATGAGCACAGGGCTTCCTAACCGTTCTCCCAGCAAGGGGCTCTGTTATTTAACCCATCCCATCCTCGCTGCCCTCTGCCAGAAACAATGCACTCAAGGATGTGGCCTAACAACAACAAATCACTTAATTTATTGTCCATATTTATTTATTACCCAAAGCCATGGTGAACTGCGGATTTGAACTTCTGGTCCGCTGATGCCAACTGGACTCCTGAATCCAGTCGTGTGAGTAAAAGCAAAGCTACATAAAGGTTCCTCGGCCCCGGGGCTTTACCCTTGGTCGATATATCATTTCCTTATCATTTCCTTTGTCGTTAGCTGCTGTCACGTAGGCCCCTGACTCCGGGCAACTCCAGGCACAACTGAAGGAAGTCCTGCCTGGTCCTGCGCCATCCCCATAATCAGCTTCGGCTCGAACCATTGTGATCCATGGAGTTTTCAGTGGCTGATCTTCAGATGTAGATCTCCAGGCCTATTTCTCGTCCATCGTAGTCTGGAAGCTCTACTGAAACCTGTTCAGCATCATAGCAACATAAAGCCTCCACGGACAGACTGGCGGCTGCATGAGGTGCCTGGATGGGACGAAACCAGGTATCCTACGTGGAAGGTGAGGTTTCCACCACTGAACCGCCAGTGATCTCCTTAGGGCTTCTTAAAATATTATAAAGTAGTTTTCAGGTCACATTTTCTCCCTTTTCCAGACTCTTGAGAACTCAAAGATGCAAGGACAGTATCTATCATGCAATTTTACCTTCTTTTTACCACCTTTCCTCAAAATCCATTCGGAGACACATTAGACTTCACGACCCTGACCATTAACCGAGAACAGGTGTGGGCTATTTTAGTGGTGGTGCCATTGGTGACAGAATGACTATGGTGCATGCGTCAGGGCAATACTCCCAGGTGATGAGGGCTGATGTTTCCAGGAGCTGGGGCTGATCTGGGCTGACTCATTTGCCTTTTCTCTCCAGGTGTCCTTTGAAATCAGTGTCCGATGCTCTCTGGGTGCAGTCCAGTGATGTGGAACAGAGCAAACACCAACGCTTCTCCCACGCCTCAGCCCACTAACTCCTCACTCCGGCATCCACACCAACGGCATCGCCACCCTCTACCGCCTCAGTCTGAACCCAACACCCAGGTTCACAACGGGACCTCAAACTCACCGTCCTGGAAATTCTTTTCAATTTCTTTACTCCATTTGAGGAACTCACTTCGGATTTTTGTAAATAGCCGGCTCTGATTCTCCCCCACTGACTCTTCTCCTTGTACTAAAGCAAGAATGTCCTGATTAAATGCATTGATTTTCTGGCAAAAAAAAAAAAAAAAAAACGCAAAGTAAAAGCTGAGATACTGAAAATACAAGTAATGAGGATGTTGGTGGGCGGGTGTGCATGGAGGATGGGCCACTGTGGGATCGTGGGAAAGCAGAGGTGTTAGCACAGACCCTCCAAGCCTCCCCTTACCACCTGTGGGTCTCAGGTGAGTGCTCACCTGGAAGGGTCAATGCCTCAAAGGGGACCATCACATGACAGACACACCCTCACTGTGGACTCTGCCCCCACAGTCCCGTCTGTCTCCTCCATCCCCCTTTTGGTATGAAGTGGAACAGGGTGTGCAGATCGGCTTTGGGGAGGGGAGAGGTGCCTGAGCACATGACCCCTTTTCAGACAATGTTGTGTGAGTCTCCACCTAATGCCGCTGGCAGTACTCACATCTATCAGAAAGAACATTTTCTCGTTCTCATCCTCGGGGATGTCCACACCGTACTTCTGTAACTCCTCTGTTATTTTCTGGTGACTCTCCTTGATTTGATTCTCTAACTGGGGCAGAGATTTCTGCAGAGAGCAGAGAGAAAAGGATGGAAATATATAATGTGAACAGGGTGTGAACAGGGACACACACGGTCTGCAAGGTACCAAGAGGCCGAGGGCAGCCTTGACTTCTCCCTCTGCTCTAAAAGGAAGGAGTTTCAGACAGACAAAGGGACAACTCCGGCCATGGCTTTCCATCCAGGTCTCCCATGTTCTCCCTCTAGTGGGCACAGCCTTAGGCTGACACTCCCCTTCTGAGTGATTCCCGGGCCGGATATGAGCCACGCAAGGAGCACCTCCACCTGGGATCTTTTTTAAAAAAATTCAGATGAAATTCACATATTGCAAACTTGACCATTTTAAAGTGAACCATTCAGCAGCACATAGTACACGCACAAGGGGTAACCCTCACCTCTCTTTACTGGGAAAACATTTGGCCACTCTAAAGGGAAGCCCCATAGCCTTTCAGTAGATGCTTCCAGAACCTCCCCTAGGCACTGGCACCCACCTGTCTGCATTCCATTTCTATGGATGTACCTATTCAGGATATTTCACAAAAATGGAATCAAACTACCTGTGAGCGTTTGTGTCTGGCTCTTTTCACTCGGCTTAATATTCTCCATGCATGGTGACTTTTTTACACCAGCTCTCTGCAGGGAGATTAGAAACCCTCCTGTCTAGTGGGTTGTTGAAAAGTGCTTATTGGAATAACGAGATCCCACAACATTTACGTGGTTTTAAACAGATGAGAAGCCATCGAGGACTCCTGTCTGGGATATGCTGGCTGGCCCCCCACTGCAGATTGCTGAAGATGGCTGTTAAGATAAAACAGAGCATCAGACAGCTGACAGAGGTCGCAAAGGGGCACACTAAAGCCAGGTGGCAGCAGGACCCGGGGGCAGCAGAAGGCAGCAGGGAAGCTGATCTGCCTTCAGGGCACTTGTTTAGGTGAGACTGCCTGAGCTGGACTTTCAGAGCCTGAATTGGTGTGTGGGGCAAAGAGAAGGCCCCAGGTGGGCCTGCTCAGGGTGGGGCACCCTCTTTCTGCAGAAAAGCTACACTCTCCTTATAATACCCCTACCACCAGCTGCTGTCTGGTCAGTTCCAACTCATGGCACCCTCATGCGCATCAGATTGGAACTGTGCTGCATAGGGTTTTTAATGGCTGGCTTTTTGGAAGTAGATTGCCAGGCCTTTTTTCCAAGGTACCTCTAGGCGGACTTCAATCTCCAACCTTTCAATTAGCAGCTGACCATGTTAACCATTTGTACCACCCAGGGACTTCCTCGTTGTAATAAAAAAAAAAAATTTTTTTTTTTTAGTTAGGTAGAAATAACTCCTGGGGACTGCATGGAAGACCTTGAACTCTAGCCCTGAGGGGATAGAAAGGTATTATCTCCACTGAGAATCTGTAACCCCAAGCCAACCCTTTAAGAACTCTGCTGCCAAATCCCACTTACTGAGTGAGCAGCGCCTAAAACTCAAGCTGAGACGCTAATACGGTTCAAGCCAAAGGCCCCCTCAGTGGCCCGGCTCAGTGGTGAGGGAGCCCATCTTCCACCCAGGCGTCTACATACACCCACAGATCAAGTTCCAGAAAAGACAGGCTCCCAGCCGAAACTCCAGCCCCAAGTCACAGGCATGGGGGTGAAGCAGCAGAGACAACCAGCATACCCAACCCGCCAGGGCTTCTGACATTGGAGTCAACAAGGAAGTCTTTACAAAGGATTGACAATGTGAAAAACGGAAAGCTGACGCCCAGGCAGGTGAGAAAAAGAACCACATAGAAAGGAATGGAGAATGCTGTAGAAATGAAGAGTGTGAAAATAAACACGATCCAGAGATGACAATGGTGGCTGGGAATGAGCGAGGATTATTCATGACACTCTTGTTTCAGTAATTCATAATTAGTTATTCAGCGAATGGTTAATTAATTAAATGGCAGCTGTTTAATGAATTAGAATCAAGATGTAATTTTTCTTCGGGCCCCGTGGGTATCATCTATTGCCACCCCATGAAATGTGGTCCAGGCAGTACAGCATCACTGGGAGCTGGTGGGAGCTGAGACTCCCAGGCCCGCCCCGGACCTACTGATCAGACCCCTCACTGCAACAAGACCCCAGGGCATGCAGGGGCACACTGACGTTGAGGCCACCCGCAGGGTTCAGCAACGTGATTGTTGGATAGTTTCAGAGAATAGACACCCAGGTGTGTACTTACCCAGATGTGGGTGGTGCGTATTCACACAGATGTGGGTGAGGTGTACTCACACAGATGTGGGTGACGTGTACTTATGCAGACGTGGGTGACGTGTACTTACGCACATGTGGGTGGTGTATACTAACACAGATCTGGGTGGTGTGTACTTAAGCAGATGTGGGTGGTGTGTACTTACACAGATGTGGGTGGTGTGTACTTAAGCAGATGTGGGTGACATGTACTTACGCAGATGTGGGTGATGAGCTCGGTGGTGAGTCTTTCTGCCAGAAGTGGAACGGTGGCCTTCCCTTCCTCCAGGAGAACCCTGAAAGAGAACACCGCATGGATGTCCAGCCTGATGCGCCCTTAAAACCCAAGTCTGCATTCCTTAAGTAGTCAGAAAACAAAATTCAAGGTATATCCAGTTATGTCGGCTGAACAAAATGCTTTGCAATTGGGTTCTAATGAATACTCTTGTTGGACCATATGGAAAAAAGTGGATTTTAATGATCGTGGATATTTCAACAATGGTATAGAATTATCCCTTTCTGCTGATATAATAAATGCGTCTCTCTGGACATCTGACGACACGATAAAAAAGAAAAAACTAAACGAATTGCTATCCAGCTGATTCTGACCCACGGCAGCCCCACACGTCTCAGAGCAGAACTGTGATCCCTGGGTATTTAGTGGTTGGGATCTTTCAGAAGCAGATCACCGGGCCTTTCTTCTGAGACACCTCTTGGTGGATTCAAACTGCCAACCTTTTGGTTAGCAGCCGAATGCTTAACGCTATAGAACAGGTCTTATAAAAATACACATCACGCTTGGAGATGTTTTCATTGCACACACAGACACACCCCAGTATGTGTAAATGTGTATCATATAATAGCTATAATTCTTCATAAACATGTATTTTCACTTATTTTTTACATAAGTGTGTCTATGAACACTGAACTGGAGACAACACACCCTCCCTCAAGATACGTTAATTCATGTACTGCCTGGAATCAGAAGCCAAAACAAAATATTTTAAAACGGAAAATACTGATAAAATTCATTAGATTTTAAATGATGAGAATATGTAATGTTTACAAGAATCTAGGAATAGGACCTCTTCTCACTGTATCCAAATTTCTGTTCACAGTGTGAGCTCTCTAGGAAGGCACTGGTGGATCAGTGGTAGAATTCTCGCCTTCCACGTGGGAGACCCAGGTTTGAGTCCCAGCCAAGGCACCTTGTGCACAGCCACCATGCGTTTCACAGGGGAGGCTTGCATGTTGCTATGATGCTAAACAGGTTTCAGTGGCGCTTCCAGACTCAAATGGATTTGGGAGAGGCTGGCAATCTACTTCTGAAAATCAGCCAATGAAAGCCCTAAGGATCATAACCATCCTGCGGTCGCCATAACTCAGGGGCCGGCAGTCCAGCAGCTAACTAAAAAACTACCACATTAGAAAGGGCTTTTAGCATAAAAGGCAGCAGAGAAGCATGAGTTTACGTGCCTGTTTTTGAGAAAAACAAAGACCTCAGCCTCAGGTTACACACCTGTCCGCTCTGAATCACACCTCACAGCAAGGCTTTGGCATCGAGGTGGGGCAAAGGTTAAGCATTCCATTGCTAACCAAAAGGTCAGCAGTTCAAATCCACCAGGGGCAGTTCTACGGTGCCCTACAGGGTCACTAGGAGTTGGACTCGACTTGGTGGCAGTGGTAAAGGCAGGCTTCTGGGAGGATTGACCGTGAGAGTGTTTATACCGCACGGGCCTCCACAGACACGCATGCCCGCACTGGGATCTCGGTAAGCAGGTTGTATGACTCTTATTCTATCATCAACACCTCTTCCTACCAACAAATGGTTCTACTACAGCCCGTAATGGCGCAAACACCATGCGGATTCACTGTGGTCTGTTTATACGATCCCCTGATTTGTGACATTTAGAGTGTTTCCAGTTTTTCACCATTATAAACAACACTGTCCTGAACATCCTCTAGCTGACACCACTGCACAGCTCTGATTACTTTCCAGGGTAATTCCTGACTATGGAAATCTGAACCACAGGGAAGTACCTTTTCTAGGATGGTAAGCAATACAAAAATCTGTGCTGGCCACACCTGCTCCCATCAGCCCGTGTGAAAACCCATTCCTCCTTTCCTGCTCACCAACCCTACGCCTTCTCACCATTTTATATCCAACCCATTTTAGCAGTCTTTTCTATTTTTCAGATTAGGTATTGGTGTCAGAAGGGTCTTCCCCACCCTGGGATTACGACCACCCATCCACATATTCTTCCAGGATGCTTTGGCTTCTCTTTTATATTTAATTTAAAAATTCAACTGATAAGCCTTTTGCTGTAAACTTTGAGTTAAAGTGCTAAATAAGGGCACCATTTGAGTTCTTCCACGTATTAAACAATTATCCCAGTATCATTCCTTGAATAAGCAAAATGACAGCCCATTGATTTGAAATGGCAGGTTTATCATCTAGTAAACATATGTATTGGAGTCTCTTTCTGGGCTTTCTAGTGTTTTGATTTTGTTCTCTTTATGTTTTTATTCCTTTTCCGGTACCACACTATTCTATTACTTGTAGTGTTATTCACTGGTGATGTAATTCCTACCTATCCATCCATTCATCTACCATATCTATCTTTCTACCTACCTAGCTACCTAACTACCTACCCAACTACATGCCCATCATCCATCTGTCCGTCCGTCCATCCATCCGTCCATTTTTGCAATCCTTTGTTAATTCCCCTTTTATTCTTCCAGGCAGGTTTCATAATCTTTGCCAAGGTACAAACACACTCCCACACACAAACTCCACACATCAACTTCTCATCAGTGGCAATGTCCTGAGTAAGGGACAAGCGTCTTGGTTTCAGTGTTCCCTTGATAGCCCACGGAAGTACATACCCAAAATGGTCATGGTCCTCAAAGAAGGCCTGCTCTCTCCGCAAGGCCTCAGCCAGGCTCAGCTTGTCCTGGATGTCCTGCTGGCCCCGGCACTTGACGATCATGTAGCCCTTCTTCAGGTGGCAGACGAGGTTGCGCACCACATCCACCACCTTCTCCTCTGTGCCTTTGTCCACCAGGTCAGGCTTCGTCAAGATACCTGAGAGCCGGAGAGGGTCAGTTAGAGAATGGGGATGGTCACGATGTGGATGACAGCTTGCTCTCCTGGTCATCAGCCTCCCACCCTTGCTAGAGGGCAGACAAGAGCCCTGCCAGAATTGAGGTGCAAGGTGGAGCCCCTATCTAGTCAGAGAATTGCAGCCAGGGCATGTGAAGACAGGGGTTCCCTCTGAGAGCAGCTATGGGGGCTCCTCGGGAGGCTTCCTTCATCCATCTTGGGCCCTGTGCAAGAGAGATAGCCGCTCATAATGACTTTTCCATTTTGCTTCTGGCAAGTGAAGAATTCCCTCTCTAAAGCAATGGTTACCAAACTCCCTCGTGCAGCCAGAGTCATCCCAAAAGTGAGAGCTAGTATGCAGAGTCTCAACCCCTGCCCTGGAGATCCTGATTCAGGAAGCTCAGTGGGATCGAAGGACCGACATTTCTAAAATTTCTCATTATTTCTGATTCAGGCAGTGCCTACTCCCACGCTGAGAAACACAGGTCCAGCCTGGATCTGTGACATAAATGTGGGGCCCAGTGCTAAATCAGAGTGTGGTGCCCCTTGTTCAAATATTAAGTATTTCAAGATGGC
This sequence comes from Loxodonta africana, assembly GCF_030014295.1. Lineage (NCBI taxonomy): Eukaryota > Metazoa > Chordata > Mammalia > Proboscidea > Elephantidae > Loxodonta > Loxodonta africana. Next base: position 222,199,893 of record NC_087343.1, read on the forward strand.
TGCAGAAGGGCGTTATAGAGGCGTGGATCCCTGTGTGACTGCATAGGTAGCACACCCATGAAGGTGGCCCAAGCCTAACCACGGGGTTTATCGTGTCCACTGCTCCTTGCTTCCCTGGAACTGAAAGTCCATCCTGGGGAAGGCCAGCAGCAGGACAAGCAAGAGAATGAAGGCAAACATGCTAAGGATGGCGGAACAGGAGCATGAAAGAGGTCCTGACAGCATCACTGAACAGCTGTGCAAATGTGGGCTGCCTCTACCCAAACTTCTCGTGAAAATAAATCGCCATTTGCTTAAGCCACTGTAGTCAGGTTCTCTGTTACTTGCGGCCAAATGCATTTTTTTTTTTCATTGTGCTTTGGGTGAAAGTTTACAGAGCAAAGCAGTTTCTCACTAAACAATCAATACACACATTTTTCTGTGACACTGGTTGCCAACCCACGATGTTACAACCATCTCTCTTTCTCCACCCTGGGTTCCCTGTTTCCATTCAGCCAGTTTTCCTTTTACTTCCTGCCTTCTAGTCTTTGTTTTTGGGCTAGGGTGCCCATTTAGTCTCATATCCCCAACCCCCCAGTGCCGTCGATCATATAGTCTCATATACATAACTGAATTATGAAGCACTTTCTTCATGGGTGTTACTGTTTGCCTTATATACCAGTCTAATCTTTGGCTGAAGTATAGACCTGGGAGTGGCTTTAGTAGTGAGTTAAAAGGTTGTCAGAGGCTATGCTTTCGGGGTTTCTCCAGTCTCTGTCAGACCAGTAAGGCTGGTCCTTTTGTGTGTATGTGTGAATTTGAATTTCGTTCTACATCTTTCTCCCCCTGTATCTTGGAGACTCTATTGTGATCCCTGTCAGAGTATTTAGTGGTAGTAGTCAGGCACCATTTAGTTGTTCTGGGTTTAGTCTGGTGGAGGTTGTGTGTAGTTGTGGTCCATTAGTCCTTTGCATTCTTAACTGATAGAATTTACCTTCTGATTTTACTTTGCTCTTGGACCGCACCATGACTTCTATAAGCAGGTTGATAGGACTGTTAGAGATTGAATGGTGTACCCCGCAATAAACACGTCGAAGTCCTAAACCTTGGTATAAGTGAATATGACCTTGTTTGGAAATAAGGTCTTTGAAGATGTTATCAGCTAAGTTAAGAGGAGGTCATACTGGAGTAGGGTGGGTCTTAATCCTATCTGACTCATATCTTAGAAAGAAGGTACACAGAGAGACAGAGAAAGGAGGGCCACATGAAGATGCATCTACAGTCAAGGAACACCTGGAGCTACCAGAAGCTGAGAGAGACAAGAAAGGACATTCCCCCAGGGCCTTCAGAGGGAGCAAGGTACAACTGACATGTTGATTTCGTGGTAGTTTGTTACAGTAGACCTAAGACACTAATACAAAGGTTAAGAGTCAAGCTGTGGCATTTAATCAGGCCCAGCTAACCAGCCTAAATGGGCACCAGACCTGGCAGCTTGGCAATTCTTTTTTTTTTTTTTAATTTTTATTGTGTTTTAAGTGAAAGTTTACAAATCAAGTCAGTCCCTCATACAATAACTTATACAGACACTACTATATACTCCTAATTGCTGTCCCTCAACGAGACAGCACACTCCTTCCTTTGACTCTCCATTTTCGTGTCCATTTGGCCAGCTTCTGATCGCCTCTACTCTCTCATCTCCCCTCCAGACAGGTGATGCCAACATAATCTAATGTGTCTACTTGATCCAAGAAGCTCATTCTTCACTAGTATCATTTTCTATTCCGTAGTCCAATCCAATCCCTGTCTGAAGGGTTGGCTTTGAGAATGGCTCCGGTCTTCGGCTAACAGAAGGTCTGGGGACCATTTTAACCTCCGGGGTCCTTCTAGTCTCAGTCAGACCATTAAGTCTGTTCTCTTTGTTAGAATTTGGGGTCTGCATCCGACTGCTCTCCTGCTTCCTCAGGGGCTTTCTGTTGCGTTCCCTGCCAGGGCGGTCATCGGTTGTTGCCAGACACCATCTAGCTCTTCTGGTCTCGGGCCAATGCAGTCTTTGGTTTATGTGGCCCTTTCTGTCTCTTGGACTCATAATTACCTTGACCTTGGCAATTCTTCTGTGATGGATGCAGGTCCACCACTCCAAGTGTGTGCCAAGAAACACCTAGCTGAATTCAGGAGATGCTTTTCCATTCTGAAACCACCCACAATCCTTAGGTTCTCCCCTCTTCTTACCTATGGTCCTGTCTCCATCAGGATCCACCTCCTGAGCCATGCTGAGCGCCTCTGTGGTCGCAATGTCCACGTTACTCGGCACCACCACCAAGCTGATTGTCTCCTGCTTGTGGATGTACTTTCTAATGAGTGCTTTGATCTGTAAGAAAATGTGAGGATGTGACGCGTGAATACTGTAAAGGAGAATAAGCGTTACATAGGTCCTGACCTTGTATTTGCCATAGGCCCCAGAGTCCCAGGGGAACATCCCCAAAAGAAGTAACACAGAGAAATGAGCCCACAAACATGAACTGGTCACACCTCCCCAGTCAGCATTATGAGAAACTGTTCTCTGAGGCAGAAGCATAGCTACTGGGTCAAGGAAAACTGTAAGTTTGTGATGGTTAATTTTATGTGTCAACTCGGCTAGGCTAGGGCACCCAGTCGTCTAGTTAAACACTAGTCTGGGAGTTGCTGTAATTTGTAGGTGTGGTTAACATCTACAGTCCTTTGACTCTAAGTAAAGGAGATTACCCTCCAAAATGTGCTTGCACCTCATCCAGTCAACTGAAGTCCTTAAGAGCAAGAAATGGAGTTTCTGAGAAGAGAAGGAATTCTGACTCAAGACTGGAATAAAGACATCGTGCTCGAGCTGCCAGCCTGTTGCCTAAACTACGTATTTTGGATTTGCCAGGCTCTACAATCACATGAGCCAAATTCTTCAAATGAATCAATGTCTCTGTGTGTCGGTGTGTGCAGCTAGGCGTGTGTGTGTGCACAGACACACACACATATCCTATTGGCTTTTTTTCTCTGGAGAATCCTGACTAATACAAGGTTTTAGCTGATTAACTAACCCCTAAGACCTCAGACCTGACGGCCAGAAAACAAGATGCCAAGTGAATGGGTTGATCATTCCCTAAACCCTCAATCCACAGAGTGAAATTCAGTCATCCTCAAATATCATTCTGCCCATTTCTAAGGCTCTCTTGTCCCACAAGAATTCCTTCCTACTAACCACCACTTTAGATATGCCATGAAATAGAAAACACAAAAATAAATCCTATTTCCCATGTTGCTGATTAGCCTCACTCTCCAGAGACGCTCCCTTGAGACTTGACCAAGGACACGGTGACGCAGTCCCCTATATACACCCCCAAATACTCACTGTTCAAAACTCAGCCTTCAACTTAGTCCTGCTCTAATGCAGCACTCTACCCTGTATGTCCCCCAAGGCCATACACAGCTGGAAGTCTCACCTGTCGTCCAATGTCGGCCGGCTGATTGCCCACAGCCACCCTTGTTATACCAGGAAGGTCAATCAATGTCAGATCTGGGACATTAGGGGAGCTGATTTCCAGATTAATGAGTTCCTGACTGATCCCCATTCCTTCCCCAGCAATGATGTTCTGAGCTAAAGAAGAGGAACAAAGGAAAAATTGAATAGATCTTAGGTGAGAAGTGTCTCCTCACAGGGAATGCTCTGAAAGTCCGCCCATTCATTATGATTCATAGATAAAGCCATATTAGGAGCAGATTCGATTTACTGTGATGGGAGCTACAAGGGTCCTCAAAGGACAACTCAGTATATTCCCCACCAGAGGCCAGAACACTCTTGCAGGGCAACCCATTGGACCCATCTTAATGGAAGACACCACCCTGTACCCCCGCAAAAGTGAGCAGTGACAGAGTTCTTCGTGGTGTTCCAGCTACATCCCTCCCATTGATGGCTTTGAGATGTGTTTGTTATCCAGCAAGAGGTAACTGATGTGTAGTTATGTTGCGTTTTCTGTCACAAGAAGCCAACCTAACCCTAACTAATACAAAATCTTGTTTCATCTGTGACATTATTTAACTTTTCCTAAAACAGTCAACAAATCTTAATTCATGCCCCCTCCTTTATAGAAGGCAAATCCATTCTTTCCTCCTGTTGGCAACTTGTTCATGCCACTTTCATACCTTCCCAAATGACTGAAACTTCATGATGCCAGGTGCTCGGAAAACATTAAAATCAACAAGGAGGAAGGTATTTATCTGGAGCCCACACACAATGGAGCAACAAGATAGAAGGAGCCTGGGTTCCTGACGCCATCTCACTCACACTTCCTGCTCTTTGTTAAACATTTGGAACTTATCTGCATCTATTCTAGTGCAATGTCCCCCTTCAGATATTTCAAGTTGATCAAACTGATCTTTTTTCTAATTTGCATTTATCAAGACCTGCCTTAAGTGAGCCTAAGGTAGGATTATGCAAATGCATATATTCTCCCCAGAGGAAAAGGCTCACCCCTTTGAGTAGGGTACAGTCATGACCCACTCAGGCGTTTGGAATTTTTTTTTTATGAGGTTGACAGGGGAAAGGGGTTCCCTGCCTCCCACTCCCCAATTCTTCTTATATCAGATTTTTGGAATAGTAAGCCCCCTGAGAAGGGATGAATCCTTCACATTTGGAGACAAGGTTTACAATTTAAAATTGACATCATTCTCAGTAACTTTATCCCACCCTGGGCAATAAATTACTGATGTCATATCTCGTGTACAAGTGCTGATCTTTATGAGGGTGAAAGAAGAAAAAGTGTAAGGGAGCTAGGGGTCTGACGAGGAGGAGAGAGGGCGAGAAGGAGGGTGGGCTCCTAATGGGTCAGGAAAGCTCAGAAAGGGGAGAGTGGGAACAGCCACAGGGAGAGCCCAGCCACCTGACAAGGTTGGGCCAGGCGTCTGAAGGTGATGAATATGGTGATGTACAAGCAGAGGGTACTTACCTTTGTTTATTTCCTCTTCCACCTTCGAAGGGTCTGAAATGTCGAACTCCAAGTCCTGGTAACTGACCTTCCCTCTCCAGCCTTCTTCGTGCCCAAGTTTTCTCAGTTTCAGCACCAGGGGACATCTCGTAACAATACCTAGGAGGCCATTTCCACATCAGCTCCTACACTCTACTCAGAAATCCCCTGTGGTGGCCTTGGACCACCATACAGGTGACCGATCCCTGGGGTTCTCAATTTTCTTTATTCACAGTTGGAAAGACTGCTAAAATGCAAACTTCCAGGTCGGAGCCTCTGATGCATTCTGCCTGGTGTGGCCCCACAATATGCATCTCGAATACCATCTGTGCTATGTTGAATACTGTTCCCCAAAATCCATGTCTACTTGGAACCTGAGAATGGGATCTTTGGGGAAAAACGCTCTTTGCTGATGTAATTAGTCAAGGTGATGTCACCCTGGAGATGGTGGGCCCTAGGTCCAGGGACTGCTGTCCTTATAAAGAAAGGGAGAACAGACACCCAGACACAGTGGGGACACGGCCATGTGAAGACGGAGGAAGATTGGAGTGATGTACCTACAGATCAAGGAACTGGCAACAGAAGGCAGGAAGGGGCAGGAAGGGCAGGAAGGGGCAAGGAAAGTTTCTCCCCTAGACCCTTCAGCGGGAGCACAGACACCTTGAATTGGGACTTCTAGTCTCTAGAACCCTGAGACAATAAATCTGTTGTCTTAAGTCCCCATGTCCAGCACCCACGGGGGAGTCATAGAGGGTCCAGGCAGCTCTTGTTCATGAATGATGGATTGGAAGCCACCACCTCACGCTTCCTGCTCATGCCTGCATTCCACCACCAGTTCAGGTGACAAATTGTGGTGGGAAATCCCCAAGCTTATGCCAACATTCCCCCCGGCCCCCAATATACACACTCCATTCACATCCAGAGGCCCAGTGTCCAACCTGGCCGTCTAACACAGGTCAGTTTTGTACATGAGCAATCCCTTGAACAAGGGACAAGTCCCCCATACTTAGAGCTTCTTTCTAAATCCTCCCTATCTTCCAGGTCAAGGTCCATCTCAGGTGTGACCTCCTCCCAGAGCCCTCACGAGGACTCCACCCTCAGGGCTATTCTTGGCCTTGTAGCTCAAACACATCCCTACCTTGGGCACCAATCTTTGTCCCCCAAGATGGAGGGCAAGTTCTGAGAAGGGCTCGGGAAAGATGCCCACGTGCACGTGGTTCTGGGCTGGGGACCAGGAGCACTTATTCAACCTTCCACTACCTGCAAGTCACACACCCCCAGAGAAACATGCTAGGAGAGAGTGAGTTCTTACCGCTGCCCCTGGGCAGGGCAACGCCCGACAGAGCCTCCAGCACTGAGCTCTTCCCGGAGCTCTGGTCCCCGATGACAGCGATGGCGGGCAGTGCTAGGTCCTGCTCCACGCCCAGGGCCCGCAGGGAGTCGATGAGGTCGATGCAGGGGCGCACCTTCTCCTCATACTGGCTGCACAGGTTGTTTGAGGCCCCCTGGGGAAGGCAGACATAAGAACTGTTGTCAGGCCTGCCAGTCATGTTCCATCATATATATGTTCCTGTTATGGTTTTTATACGGGAGCAAGTCAGCTGCAGTTTTCATCCTCTATAGTGGAGCCCTGGTGGTGCAGTGGTTAAGTGCTTGGCTGCTAACCTAAAATTGGCAATTTTAATCCACCAGACTCTCCTTCGAAACCATATGAGGCAGTTCTACTCTGTCCTATAGGTTCATTATGAGTTGTAATTCATTCAACAGGAACGGATATATTTTTTTAATGTGGGGCCCTGGTGGCACAGTGATTATGCGCTCAGCTGCTAAGCAATAGTTCAGCAGTTCCAACCCACCAGCTGCACTGCGGGAGAAAGATGTGGCAGTCTGCTTCTGTAAATATTTGCCGCCTTTGGAAACCCGTGAGCAGTTCTATGCTGTCCGATAGGGTTGTGTGAGTCAGAATCGACTCAATGGCAGTGGGCTTGGTTTTTTGGGTTTCACAGAAGTGTCAGAGTCCCTGGGTTGTGCAAACAGTTAAGTGTTTGGTTACTGATGGACATGTTTGTGGTTTGAGTCCTCCCAGAGGTGCCTCTGAAGAAGGGCCTGGTGATCTACTTCCAACTGATCACAGCCACTGAAAGCCCTGTGGAGCATGGTTCCAGTGTGACACACGTGGGGTCACCGTGACGTGGGGTCGGCTCGAGGGTAACTGGCGTAGTGGGCATCAGGTCACTCCCACAGCATTCCTGGGAGCTGGAGACTCCAGGTGTGTTCCTGGGAGCTCAGCGACCTGCGGCTGTTCATTCCTAACAATGGGACTTGTCAACAGGAAGACCCAGAGAACGAGGAGGGAATGCCGTAACAGGAGTCTGCCCCCTAAGTGATGGCACCTAGAGAAGGGAACCTGAGTCACTAAAAAACATGGGAGGAACTTCTGTTTCTAGCTGTGACAGGGTGACTGGGGCTAGATTTCCTTTTCCTCTTGACAATCAGAAAACTGGCCAAAATAGATGAGAAAACAGTTTTCTGACGTTGCACAAGAGGCAGTAAATGGCTGCGTTGCTGCTGTTGGCTGCTCCACGTTGGCCCTCCACTCATGGCAAAATCATTGACAACTTCAGTATTTTCTCCGTTTACCATGATGTTGCTTACTGCTCCAATAAGCAACATCATGATAAACCTCACATATTGAAAATATTTTGAAATATGGAAAATATTGGAGTTATCAAGGATTTCATTTTATTTGGATCTACAATCAATGGCCCTGTAAGCAGCGATCAAGAAATCAAACAATACATTGCATTGGGCAAATCTGCTGGAAAAGGCCTCTTTAAAGTGTTGAAAAGCAAAGATGTCACTTCGAGGGCTAAGGTGAATCTGACCCAAGCCATGGTATTTTCAATCACCTCATACGTATGTGAAAGATGGACAATGAATAAGGAAGACCAAAGAAGTAATGCCTTTGAATTATGGTGTTGGTGAAGATTATTTAATATAGCATAGATTGCCAAAAGAACGAACAAATCTGTCTTAGAAAAAATACAGCCAGAATGCTCCTTAGAAGTAAGGAGAGTGAGACTCCGTCTTACTTACTTTGGATACGTTATCAGGAGGGACCATTCCCTGGAGAAGGACATCATGGTTGGTAAAGTAGATGGTCAGTGAAAAAGAGGAAGACCATCAATGAGATGGACTGACACAGTGGTTGCAACAATGGGCTGAAACACAGCAATGGTTGTGAGGATGGTGTGGGGACAGGCAGCGTTTCGTTGGGTTGTACATAGTGCACTATGAGTTGCTACCAACCCAATGGCACCTAACAACAACAAGGGCTACCTGTACCTAGAAGAGGAATTGCTGGGTCACAAGATGTATCTCTGCTCGATGTGACTGGAAAAGGGCCTAAGCAGGTGAAGCACTTTTCGCAGCACCTTCAGGGTGCATGCTCCTGTGGCCGCTCACCCAGCAGACACAGACAGGACACAGGAGGGAAGGCATGGAAACGGAAAGTTATGCTAGTGGCGGGGAAAGATGGGTGGGCCTGTATGTTTTCCTGTGCCCTTCAGCACGGTTTTTAATACTAATGTAAAATACTGTTGAACATTATTTACGAAATTGGAGCCATTCTGAAAGGGACTATCCATCCATGGTTTAAAAATACACAACAGCAGTCAACTGAGCTCTTCCTGCCTGCCCGCTGTCACCTGCATTCAATCGGCGCCACAGCCACGTGACGTTAACACTGTCACGCTCCCCACGGAGAGACGGAAACCAGGCTTTCATAAAGGCAAAAACAGACATCCAAGCTTACACAGCAGGCTGTGCCAGCATTGGGACCTAATTCAGCTCAGACTGATTCCGGAGCCTGCGTTTGGTTCCCACAAAAAGTATGGCTTGATTCTGGGAGCAAAGACAGCATGTGGCTCCCTGTGGAGGTGTTGTCATGACGCTACCTCAGAGGGTTTGTAGCTGGAGAAGGGACCAGGCCTGGGGCAGGCGATAACTCCAGGCTCAGGGGCCCAGCGTTCAGGCCAATTCCTACAGGAGCCAATCAGCACCTCACCTGGTTCCCCAGACCTGAATGGTACCCCAGCCAGAGTCAGCTATGGCAGAACGTCTGCATTTGGCTGCAGTGGGCCCAAGCAGAGGCAGCAGAGAATTCTCATCCTGCCTGGGGAAGAAGAGCCCAGCAGACACCACGGGCAGCAGCATCGTTGCTGATACAATGGGCACAGCTCAGGTCAGAATGCACAGAGAGCTTCAGACAACAGCTTACCCAGTCCTGCTTCTTCTCTGACATGTACGTATCATTTGCCATATTGGCATCTCCGTTTAGTAACAGAAGACGGTTGGTTGTAGCAGCTGAATCAGGTGTTGCTTTTTCTGCTTTAGAACGCACCATCTTCTTCCTTTGTCAATGAAGCCTGAAATCAAGCAGATCAATATGAACAAAAACCAAAAGCTTGGTAATATCTACTCGTGGAACCACACCCATCACTAGAAGGGAAGCTCCTTGAGGGAAGGGACTTGGACAACTTTATTCACAGTGAGGTCCCCAGAGCCTAGAAGAGTGCCTGGAATACAGTGTCAGCTCAGTAACTGTCTATCGATGGAGAAATTAAAGGAAGGTTCCAGAAGAAGCAAATGTGAAATGAAGAAAAATCCTACATCTCAGCTCAGTCGTGTTCAAGAATACCCTTCCATACCCCAAAAGGTTTTGAAAAAATGGTATTTTATGTCACAATTGTAGGCTTGAAAGTGAAAATTTTTTTCACTATAAATTTAAATAGTTGTAACAATACAACTCCTCATGTACTTAAAAAAATTATATTTAAAATAAAAGTGTTATAAAACTCTTTCAAATGTGAGGCCCTGTATAAGTAAAGCATTACTGAAAAAGAAGAACAAAGTCAGAGTCCTCACACCATCTGATTTTGGAACCTATTATACCTCCACAGTAGTCAAAACAGTCTGGGACTGGCAAAACAACAGATACATAGACCAATAGAACAGAATTGAGAATCCAGACATAAATCCATCCACACAGGAGCAGTCGTTACTTGACAAAGGCCCCAAGTCATTAAATGGGGAAAAGACAGTCTCTTTAACAAATGGTGCTGGCATAACTGGATATGCATCTGCAAAAAAATGAAACAAGACCCATACCTCACGCTGTGCACAAAAACTAACTCAAAATGGATCAAAGACCTAAATATAAAATCTAAAACAATAAAGATCATGGAAGAACTCCAGGAGCCCTAATACATGGCATAAACAGTATACAAAACATTACTAACAGTGCACAAACACCAAAAAAGAAACTAGATAACTGGGAGCTCCTAAAAATGAAACACCTATGCTCATCCAAAGACTTCACCAAATGAGTAAAAAGATTACCTACAGACTGGGAAAAAATTTTGAGCTATGACATTTCCGATCAGCGTCGGATCTCTACAATCTACATGATAATACAAAAACTCAACTACGAAAAGACAAATAACCCAATTAAAAAATGGGCAAAGGATATGAACAGACACTTCACCAAAGAGGATGTTCAGGCAGCTAACATATATATGAGGAAATGCTCACGATCATTAGCCATTAGAGAAATGCAAATCAAAACGACAATGAGATTCCATCTCACTCCAACGAGGCTGGGATTAATCCAAAAACTCAAAATAATAAATGTTGGAGAGGTTGTGGAGACACTGGAACACTTATACACTGCTGGTGGGAATGTAAAATGGTACAACCACTTTGGAAATCAATTTGGCACTCCCTCAAAAAGCTAGAAATAGAACTACGATACGATCTAGCAATCCCACTCCTTGAAATATATCTCAGAGAAATAAGAGCCTTTACATGAACAGATATATGCACACCCATGTTCATTGCAGCATTGTTTACTATACCAAAAAGATGGAAGCAACCAAGGTGCCCATCAACGGATGAATGGATAAATTATGGTATATTCACACAATGGATACTACGTATCAATAAAGAACAATGATGAATCCGTGAAATATTTCATAACATGGAGGAATCTGGGAGGCATTATGCTGAGTGAAATTAATCTGTTGCAAAAGGACAAATATTGTATGAGACCACTATTACAAAAACTCAAGAAATAGTTTAACCAGAGAAGAAAATATTCTTTGATGGTTACGAGGGTGGAGAGGGAGGGAGAGGGAGGAGTATTCACTAATTAGACAGTACAAGACAGTAGACAAGAATTATTTTAGGTGAAGGGAAAGACAACACACAATATAGGCGAGGCCAGCACAACTGGACTAAACAAAAAGCAAAGAAGTTTCCTAAAGAAACTGAACACTTCGAAGGCCAGAGTAGCAGGGGCGGGGGTCTGGGGACCATGGTTTCAGGGGACATCTAGGTCAACTGGGATAATAAAATCTGTTAAGAAAACTTTCTGCATTCCACTTTGATGAGTGGTGCCTGGGGTATTAAACACTAGCAAGCAGCCATCTAAGATGCATCAATTGGTCTCACACCACCTGGAGCAAAGGAGAATGAAGAGCACCAAAGACACAAGGTAAATATGAGCTCAAGAGACAGAAAGGGCCACATAAACCAGATACTCCATCAGTCTGAGACCAGAAGAACTAGATGGTGCCCGGCTACAACGGACGACTGCCCTGACAGGAAACACAATAGAGAATCTCTGATGGAGCAGGAGAACAGTGGGATGCAGACTTCAAATTCTCATAAAAAGACCAGATTTAGTGGTCTGACTGACACTGGAGTGACCCCAGAGGTCATGGTCCCCAGACCTTCTGTTAGCCCAAGACTGGAACCATTCCCAAAGACAACTCTTCAGACAAGGATTGGACTGGACTATAAGATAGAAAATGGTCCTGGTGAGGAGTGAGCTTCTTGGCTCAAGTAGACACATGAGACTATGTGGGCAGCTCCTGTCTGGAGGGGAGATAAGAAGTCAGAGCGGCACAGGGGCTGGCTGAATGGACACAGGGAATACAGGGTAGAGAGAAGGAGTGTGCTGTCTCATTACAGGGAGAGCAACTAGGAGTACATAAAAAAAAAATTTTTTTTATAGTACATAAAAATAAGGTGTATATAAATTTTTGTATCAGAGACTGACTTGATTTGTAAATTTTCACTTAAAGCACACACACACAAAAAAACTCTTTCGAATGTAGCCAATGGAATCTAAATATGGTAATTAGATACCCAAATCTTTAGTTAAAAAAAATATGAAATCTTAGTCTCTTACACTGTTCCTTTGATCCTTGAATTCATATTTTCATTCCATTTCCCCCATATAACCCTACCCTAATCCTATCCATTTGTTCTGGAAGCATTTAATTGACCACTTTATCATATATGTCTGAACTGGAAAAAATACACATGTATGTATGTGAAGTAGTCTCTGGGTGATGCAAACAGTTAACATGCTAGGCTGCTAACTGAAAGGTTAGAGGTTCAAATTCACCCAGAAGTGCCTGAGAAGAAAGGCCTGGCCATCTACTTTCTTAAAAATCAGCCACTGAAAACCCGGGGAACGCAGCTCTACTCTTACACACATGGGGGCCACTCAACAGCAACTGGTTTCTATGTATTAGAATTCATTTCTTAAAATTTTCTGGAACCCTAAGACTATAAATGCTAAATTTTCAGCATCTAATAATCCTAGAGAAAAGTAAATGAAAAGCTCTCCTATAATAGGCCATGATTAATCTTATAAAATAAGAAAGCACTAACTTACTTCCAGCAGGAGGTTCCTTTTATTTGAAGAGGTAACGTTGCACTGAGGAAAATGGAGAAATGTTCTCTGACACCTCCTTGAAATCATGCAAAATATACAAATTAGACCAAATGCGGGGGGGGGGGCGGGGAATAAATGAGAGTACTCCCCAAGTTCATTCCTACTGCTTTCAGTAGTGCCGAGGCATCCTTCCAGCGGTGATGCGTTGAAGCCATGCGTATTTCCCTAGAATCCTTCCCATAAGCCTTGAATATTTTAATTATAAGATGCATGTCTAAGGCTCATAGCCTTGCTGTACGTTCAGCGCAAGGATCAACAGTTAGTACCCATGCTCTGTTTGCTTCTTCTCAGGGCACCCTCCCCGTGAGCCACACAATCCTTGTCAATAGGGGAAGGCTGAAGACCCAAGGTTGTTAGATGGATAGATGGATGGATGGATAGATCTATAGTCATAGTGCCTGCCGCCCCACTCTGCAACTCTCTCTTTCTCCTGAAAGTGCTTTTACCTTCCCAAACCCACTGGCATTAAATTTTTTTTTTTTATATAATTAAAAGGGCCGAACATCTTGTTCTTAGACCAAATGGTTGTAAACCCCAGGGACCACACCCAGTGTGAAGTGGGTGCGTGGGCGGGGCAGGAGGGCCCGGTCCACAGCTGGGGAGGGGCCTGGGGTGAGCTAAAGCAGAAAGCTGAGATGACATCTTAGGAGCTGGTTGAGGCTGACAACTAGTGGTTAGCGTCATTTGACACTGCTTCCAGTAAAAACTTGATTCAAAATTTGGCTAAATCATTCCTTGAATTCCATACTCACAGCTAAGCCATCACCCAGGGCGGTGGTCGGGGGCGGGGGGCATGGGTGCAGGGCTTAGCAGCTGCCTGGGATCCTTCCATAAACTCCCAAGGACGGTCGTGCCTCTCTTCCTCCCTCACAACCACACCACGTCATCCTCTTAAGCTACTATGAAGATTGGGAATGGGACTCCCCCAGTACCCTCCCACTCGCTCTGGGGAGGGAGCCCATGGGAACGCGGTAGCCCTCGGCCATTGCGAGCGGAGGCTCTTCTGCGCATGCCCGGTCTGTCTCCAAAGGACCCTTTTTCGCGAAGGGTGGCTCTGTTACCCAGCGCATTCTTGACGGACCCTCCGCTCGACCCTCCCCTGATTCAGCAGGATCTGTGCAGACCCCTGGAACGTGCGCCTCCAAGTAGCCGCCTAAAGCTGACTTTTGCAGTTCGCACTCGCTTGCAGGCATAGACACCCTGATAAAGCGCTGGCCTGCGTTTGCAGCAATGGGTTCGAAACTTTCTCACAGCGCCCCCCCCCACCTTAACCCGAGTCCCCTGGACACCCCCTCCTGACCCTCCATCCCCTCCACCTTCTGCTCCGCCCCCCCCCCGCCACCAAATAAAAACCTCCTATTCCAGGGCTGTTTTTAATGGGGCTTCAGCGCTCTCAGCACGCTGTTGGTGAGAAACAGAAGCAAGCGCAGTCCGAGCCCCCGTCATCACTGCTGTCGTTATTATTAGTACTATTACTAGCGCCCCCTCCCCGCAATGTCCGCACTCCCGAGCGCTCGGCTTCCCAGTCCCGCGGCCGAACGCCCCTTCCCGCGGTACCCACTCCCGGGCTGGAGATCAGCGGACCCCAGGGCGCGACACTCACCGGTCTCCGCGCAAGTCACCAGGCTCCAGGTCCGGGCGCTGGTGGCTTTAAGCCCCGCTTGGCGCCGCCCCCAGACGCGGGGAAACGAAACTCAGCGGCCAAGGGCCCTAGGCGCTGCGAGATGCGCACCGCTCACAGGCAGCAGAAAGGAAACCCAGGCGCCGAAAGTCACAGCGCGGGGGGCGGGGCGCTTGCGCAATCTCAGCCCAGCACCTAGTGGGAGTAAGACAGGTTCTCAAAGTGGGGACCCGGACCAGAAGCCTCAGCATCTCTGGGAATTGGGGGAAATATAGAATTTGGGGCCGCACCCCAGCCTGTTGAATCAGATGTTCGGGGGGGGGCGCCAGAGAGCTTTGTTCAACAAGCCCCCTGGATGATTGCGGTGGGCAAGAACCGCTGCCCCAACAGATGAAAGGATAAACAAAAAAAGGTGCATACGCAGAATGGAATACTAACAAGAAACCAAACCCAGTGCCTTTGGGTGGATTCCGACTCATGGTGAGCCTATAGGACAGAGTAGAACTGCCCCATAGAGTTTCCAAGGAGCGCCTGGTGGATTTGAACTTCTGACCCTTTAGGTTAGCAGTGGTAGCGCTTAACCACTACACCACCAGGGTTTCCAATGAGTGATAAAAGACATGGATCAAGAACAAAGATGAATCCGGGAAACACCTCACAAGGTGGATGATTCTGGTGGGTGTTATGCTGACTGAAATAAGTCAGTCACTGAAGAACAAATATTGTATGCGACTGCTATTATTAGAACTCAAGAAAAAAACCTTCTTTGATGGTTCCAAGGTGGGGAGGGAAGGGAAGGGGAAATCACTAAGTGGAGAGTAGACTTGTGTCAACTTTGGTGAAGGGAAAGACAACACACAATACACGGGAAATCAACACAACTTGAGCAAGACAAAGGCATAGAACTTTCCTAGAAAACATCCAAACACCTTGAGGGTCCAAGTTGCTGGGGCTGGGGGCTGGGGACCATAGTCTCCAGGGACATCTAGGTGAATTTGTCTAACCTAGATCATAAACAAAAGTTTCCACATCCCACTTTGGTGAGTAGCATCTGGAGTCTTAAAAGCTTGCAAGCAGCCATCTAAGATACATCTGTTGGTCCTATCCTATCCCATGGGAGCAAAGGAGAATGAAGAAATCCAAAACACAAGCAAAATATTAGCCCAAAGGACTAAAGGACCACATGAACCAGAGCCTTCACCAGCCCGAGCCCAGAAGTAGACGGTGCCTCAGAGCCCAACCCTTCTGAGAGACACCTGCTCTGACTTATCCTCCTACATCCAGCAAAATAAGCTGCCCTTTCTTCTGAAATTGTCCTTGACAGGATAACCACAGAACGGGCCATAGATGGCCTCAACCCGCCTCTGGGTGGAGACGAACATCCTAATGAAGAAAAATTCATCCCTTCGTACATCCTGGGGGATCGAACCCTTGTCTAAAGAAAATGCATAGTCATCCCCAAGCTCTGAGCACCTGCGTGAACTCACACTTGAATATTCATGATGAATTTGCATTTTCCTGTCTGCTCTCTGTAAAAGCCCACCTCCCCAAGCTGCCCCGGAGCAGCCTTGGAGGCAGCAGCCCTGATTGCTCCTTTCCTTGTACAATGAGATAAAGGCGTCTTTCTGATCTCCCACCTCAGCCTCTTGTTTATTGGCTGTAACAAGTCACGGGGAGCAAAACCTGGGGTTTTCACCCAGCAACATTGCCAGGCTACCACCACCAACTACTCTGACAGGGATCACAACAGAGAGTCCCGGACAGAGGGAGAGAAAAATGTGGAACAGAATTGAAATTCATGAAAAAAAGGCCACACTTACTGGTCTGACAGAGACTGGAGGAATCCCTAAGACCATGGCCCTCCACCCCAACACTTAGAACTCAGAAGTGAAACCACTCCTGAAGCCCATGTTTCAGACAACGATTAGATGGGCCTATAAAACAAACAATAACACACAGGAGGAAAATGCCTCTTAGTTCAGTTAAACATATGAGACCAAATGGGCAACTCCTGCCTGAAAGCAAGACAAGAAGGCAGGAAAGGACAGGAACTAGAGGAATGGACACAGGGACCCCAGAGAGGAAGGGGGAGCGTGCCGTCACATCATGGGGATGGCAACCAATATGTGTAGACATTTTTGAATGAGAAATTAACTTGAGCTGTAAACTTTCACCTAAAGCACAAGAAAAAAAAAAAAAAGAAAAAGAAGTGAGTATATGATCATCTTCATTTTACACCCGAGGCCTTAGGTCACTGCCCAGTGGTAGAGCTACTATTATTTCAAGACGGGTTTTATCCCCCGAGCCTGACCTTTTTGAAGGAGAGAAAATACATTTTCTCCAGTGTTTTAATATTAAAGTAGAGAGAATATATTTCCTTGTTTATTTTAGTATAGCTGTATAAGCTGTGATTAATCTCTAGTCTTTGGAAAATGGCGCAGGTTCTATTCAAGATATGGCTGAGCGGCCTGTCCCACTCTTAACATAACAAACACCCTAATACCTGACAACATGTTTTCTCCTGTTCACAATGGGTGATTGAGAACTTGACATAACTAACGCCATAAAGATGCTTTAAGTAATCTCTGAAAACATTTTTCATTGCACCAGCCGCGCTGGTCTCTTCCAAAGGGGTGTGGAGCTCTCTCAGCTCCTGTGGCCTTGGTCTCCTCTTCTTTGTTCTCTTGAGAAATGGCCTTCAGCTTATAAAATGGCAGCTAGAAAAGATGCCTGACATTTTTAATCTACAACTGTCTTTCTTGCTCCCTATCTCTGCCAGAGTGGACTTGGCAGAGCAGTTCCACTAGCCGAGAGATTCTTATGTGAGTTTTTTTGTCCTGTTACAAATATACTAATTAGAGTCCAGATGTCTCGCATATCTTTAGTTTAATAAAGAGTTTCTTATAGTTGTTTTGTGATGTATAAGACCATCTGTGGCCTACATGCTTTAAAACATTAGGTAACCCTAAACTTACCCCTATATAAACCCTCACGTCAGCCCTTTAGGGTAGACAGAATTTGGGAGAAATTTAACCCCCTCTGTCTCTTGAGTACTGGTATCCAATAAAGCCATCTTGCTGACTAACTCCTCCTGTCTCACTATAGGCTTTGCAGCAGGCCGCTCGAATCTAACATTTTCTCCCACTGCAGAAATCAGCAAAACTCAGTTCCTTTCTTAAGGAAGCCCACAGCCCTCCCCCTGAACTGCTGAGGATGCGTTCTACACTAAAGAGAATATTTAGTAGTATATTTTCTGCTGGGTAAGTTTCAAACTCTGTAGCTCTTTGAGAATTTCCCTCTCCTTCCCCAGGCAACTTCTGTTCCAATCCCAGCACCCTACTCGCCCACCTAGAGCAAGGCATCCTGTCACTCCCCCACATGTCACCCTCCCTGGCCTTTGTGCGTGCCCCTCTCTCTGCTTGGACTGTCCTTCTCCCGTGGGCTTCCTGAGAAATTCCCCTCCCTGCTAGGGCTCAACTGGGATGTTCCTGGTCAGTGTAGCTCCCCTGGGCTCTCCTCCCACGCCTGGGCCACAGCTGTTCTTTCAGGCACCCTTCATCCTGAGCTCAGGATGCCGCTGTGGCATCTGAGTCTGATGGCTGTTACGGAGAGTGGGGATGCGTCCACCTCCTTGACCAGCTGTCACCTCCACGAAGGTCTTAGCAAGCTTGTATTCTTCCACTGCCTACTCGGTGCCCGTCACACATACAGTGGGCCTGCCTGCCTGGGGCTCCCATGGTGGCAGAGCCTGGTCCTGCCCTCTTGGTGTTCTTCCTCCCTCCATTACAGTATCTGGCCAAAACACAGCATTCAGAGGAGAAGCAGATTAGGGGCCCAACAATCTCACTGGCTCTCAGCCCTGTTGTCTGCCTGGTCATCATTTGGGGTCTCCAGCCTGTAGGGGTCCTCCCCCAGCCCTTCACACCCCGGTGGCCTGGGCTGGCCTGGGCTGGCTTTTTCCTGATAGCTGATCCAATGTTCATGGAGTGCTATGCCAGCAACTGTGGGGTGGGCTCCCCACTGCAAGCCCAGCCTCCTCTGAATGGGTGTGTCCTCTTCAACACCTATAGGAATATGACTCTGCAAGGGGGGGCTGCCTTCAGGGGGAGAGGGGTGAGAGGGAGTTATCCCAAACTGCCCAGCCTAGTGTACCAATGCTGGCCTGCGCCTGGTGCACCTCTCTCTGCTCCCTTCCTTTTCCGGCATTTAGCACCCTCCTCACTTCATGTATTGCCAGCTGGGGCCGCTCCCCTCGCCTGGCGCCTGCAGCCAGGATTTCTTCTGGGAATGTAGTCAGCCCTGTGCATTGTCGCCATTGGCCCATCCACCCACCAGCTGCACCTGGTCCTCCAGGTCCGTGGAGGTGCTTCCCTGACAATCCATGCCCCATACACTAGGGGTGTCACTAGGGTTGGTGTCTGTCACCCAGTGTGGTAACTCATGGTGTCACCCCTCACGAGCGGGGCTGTGCTGGGTGATGGGGGATGGCTTGTGGTGAGGAGCTACTGTGCTGGGTGATGGGCGACACCAACCCTAGTGGCGCCACTGCCTCGCCAGACCCTCCCCCTGTGGAACCTGGCTGCCTGCCTCAGCCGCCGCTGCCGGGGACCCTGGGGTCATTTCGGTGTCATCCCCTGTGACAGTGTCAAGCGTGCCGTAACCCTGCACCCTCTTGTACTCGGGATCTGGCAGAGTTTAATAAATGTTTCTCGAATGAACAAATGAATAAATAGATGGGTGGGTGCGTGGACAGTGAGCCCAGGAGGCTGAGTCTGGCACTGCAGGCCTGGTTCTCCTGTGACCTCTGGAGGGCTACCCTGAGCCCTTGGTTTTCTCCACAGCCCCCTCCCCGCCTCTCGCCCGCCTTCCCTGCAGGTCCATTCAGCAGTCGGTTTCGGTTTCGGTTTCTTTTCTCCTCCAGGGCTCAGAGAAAGGGAAGTCTAGGTGCGCAGACTGGATTCCGGAGCCCGAGGGCGGGGAGGAGGCAGCGGTGCGGTGAGGGGCGGGCACTGCCGGAAAGGGACGAGAGAGGGCGGTGCAGGGACAGAGGGGCGGTGGGTGCCGGGGGAGGGGACACTGACTGGGGGAGGGGCGCTGCTCGGAGGAGGGGCCGAGAGGGGGCGGTGCGAGAGGAGGGACCGGTGTCCGGAGAGGTGGGCAGTGCCAGGAGACGGGTGGTGGGGGAGGAGGGGACGGTGTCCGAAGGGGTGGACTGTGTCCGGAGAGGGGGACATTGCCACGAGAGGGGACGGTGCCGGGGGAGGGTTAGGTGCTTGGAGGGGGGCGGTGTCCGGCGGGGTGGGCGGGGTCCGGCGGGGTGGGCGGTACCCTGAGCAGGGGGCGGGGTCCTGCGGGGTGGGCGGGGTCCTGCGGGGTGGGCGAGGTCCGGTGGGGTGGGCGGTGCACTGAGCAGGGGGCGGTGTCCGGCCGGATTCGGCGATGTCCGGCGAGATGGGCGGTGTCCGGCGTGGGGGACGGTGCCCGGAGCAGGTGGCGGTGCCCGGCGGGGTGGGCGGTGTCCGGCGGGGAGGGCGGTGCCCGAAGGGGGCGGTGCCCTGAGCAGGGGGCGGTGCCCGGGGTGGGCGGTGCCCGGGGTCCGGGGTGAGCGGTGCCCGGGGTGGGCGGGGTCCGGGGTGGGCGGGGTCCCGAGCCTCGGCAAACCGGGAGGAGGAGGGTCAGGCGGTGTTTAGAAGAGGCCCAGGATCCCGCCCTACTGGCGCTGCGCTCTGCTGTCGCGCTGTTTCGGATGTCGGTCCGTCCGGATACGATTCCTGCCGGTGACCAGCGGGCTCCCGGGAGGCGGCGGGGCCAGCAGCACCTCCTAGGAACGCGCTCAGGCTGTCGCTGTGCGGCCAGAGCAGCGGGCCGTGCGCCCCGCTCGGGCGCCTTGTATCTGTCGCGGACCCCAAGCTGGCCAGGTGCGAGTCCACGCTCTTGTTGCTTTTGCCTGGTGTTGTGCGTGTGACTTATGGACCTGTGCTTCTCAAAGGGTGGTCCCGGACCAGGAACATTGGCATCCCCTGGGAGTTTGTCAGAAATTCAGATTTGGGGCCACCCCAGACCACGGAATCGGAATCTGCATTTGAAGAGGACACCCCAGGAGACTGGTTTTCAATTAAAGTGCAAAGAGGCTGGCGCGTGGCGTGCGTGCCAGTTCCTCTTCTCAGTGGCAGGCCCTGCTCTGCCTGCTTCTCGCCCCAGGGCCCCGCAGAGAGCCCTGCCCCAGGACTCAGATGCTGAAAGCCAAAAGCGGAGGAGCGCGGGGAGCCGAGCCAGGCTGGCCGGAGGCTCCGCCGCGGGCCCTGGCTTTGTGCACCCGGGGTCTAGTACATGGTCACCGGGGAAGGTGGTGGCCTTTGCAAATCACTTTTCCTGACAGCGCCAGCCGTCCCTTGCCATTTGCCTGGTGATGTACTGGGAAATCAATACTTTGTGAAAGTTAATTTTTTCAAATGGTGCAGACGGTACACCTGTCAACTGCCTTCCCAGGACTTCTCCCCTGGGGTTTATGGGAATTGACCCAGCTGGCTCTTCTCTTTCCAGCTACTCTTCAAAATTCTCCCAGTCCTCACTTCCAAATTCTATTCTAGGTTGCCTCATTCCT
This sequence comes from Loxodonta africana, assembly GCF_030014295.1. Lineage (NCBI taxonomy): Eukaryota > Metazoa > Chordata > Mammalia > Proboscidea > Elephantidae > Loxodonta > Loxodonta africana. Next base: position 222,220,889 of record NC_087343.1, read on the forward strand.
CCTGTGGCCTGTAAGGAGAAGCCCAAAGACCCCAGCATAATAGCACTAGATTAAAAATGTCATCTCTTGGTTATGGAGTTGTTACCTGTGGTGGAGTCAGGCTGTCACTCATGGCGACCCCATGTACAACTGAACAAAACACTTCCTGGTCCTGCACCATCCCCACCATGATCCTTTTTAAGATGGGACTGTTGTGACCCATCGGTTTTCACTGGCTGATTTTCTGAAGTAGATTGCCAGGCCTTTCTTCCTAGTCTTAGTCTGGAAGCTCTCCTGAAATTTGTTGAGCTTCATAGCCACAGACAAGCCTCCATGTACAGACGGGTGCATTGATTTGGAATGGAACTCAAGTCTCCCACATGGGAGGCAAGAATTCTACCACTGAACCAACAGTGACCTCAATACAGATATTAATCGCTTTAAGAATATGTATTGTATTGCCTTTTTATTAAGTAATTCATACTCATTGCTTGGAAAATACAGAAAAGCATGAAGAAAATAAAATCACCTACAACCCTCCAGTCTAGAGATGATCACTGGTGAGAAGCTCTCTCTCTCTTTATTATTATTGTTTACTGTGGCGAAAATATACATAAGAAAACACACTCCAATCCAGCAGTTTCTACACGGACAGTTCAGTGACACTGATTACATTCTTCAAGTTGTGCAACCATTCTTGCTATCTTTTTCCAAACCATTCCACCACCATTGACACAAACTCCTTCCTCTTTCTCCCTCCCTCCCACTCCTGATAAACCAACTCAAACTCATTGCCATAGAGGTGATTCGGACTCACAGCAACCCCAAAGGACAGAGTAGAACTGCCCCAAGGATATTTCTAAGGAGTGGCTGGTAGATTCAAACCACTGACCTTTTTTGAACAACCAAAGTCAGGGTCGAAGCGACAGCCTTGGGTCACCTCCATCACTCAGCAACACTCACTCTTTCTAGGTATAGCATTGATTAAGAAGTTACACGTGCTAGGTGAAAGGTTGGTGGTTTGGATTCAGCCAGAGGCACCTCAGAAAAAAGGCCTGGCAATCTGCTTCCAAAAGGTCACAGCCATGAAAACTCTGTGGAGCACAGTTTTACTCTGACACACATGAGATTGCCATGAGTCGGCGTCGACTCCAAGGGAATCCTTTTTTTTTTTTTTTTAATGTGCCAGGTGCCTCTTAGAGTCTGGAAATACAAAAGAGGAATATATTATCCTTGCCCTCTGCAGGGTCTCATTATCCGATGGGGGAAAAAGACAAAGAATTACTGTTGTACTCGAGAATGCCATAATTGAGTGCTATGGGGGCCCAAGGTCAGGACCACCCACCTCTTCATGGTGGTCAGGGAAGACTTCCTGGAGGAGGTGACAGCTGAGTACATGGGTCTCCTGCCAGGGTGAACTCAGAGAAGCGTTCTGATGTGTGTAGAGCACAGAGAAGATGGATGCAGCCGGCACCAGAAGAGTCTGGCCCTCAGCGTAAAGCAGCTTCTGGCACCAGCTCTGCTTGCAAGGGACGCGCACAGAAGGATAGCACCCAAGAGCACCATCGCCCTCCAGCGGGCTGTCTCCTCTAAGTGGAGAACTGACGGAGCGTGCACCGCGCCTGCGTCAGCCGGTAGATCCGCTCCTTAAGGAGCCTCCTCTTGGCGGCCGTCTCCGTTTGCTCCTGCAGCAGCCAGGAGTAGCCCTCTTTTTCCTGTAATACGTGCATCATGGACTTCTGCAGGCAGTCGCTATTCTCTTGGAGCAGGAAGAACTGAATTATGAGCGGGATCTGGTTGGCAAGACGCCTGCTGGTTTCCTGGAGGAAGGGGGTTAAGCAGGGTTAGTGGGAAGGGTCTTGGCCCAGAGCCTGGGGTTGCTGGGAGAAGACCTGGCCTTGGGTGTATGTGTGGGCGCCTTGTTAAGACCGGAACTTGACGTCTGTGGACGCCCTGGCAAGTCCCACTCTATTGTGCAGTGTTGTTATGGGTTGAATTGTGTCTCCTCAAAAGATACTTTGAAGTCCTAACCTGCTGGTATCTGTGAATGTAACCTTGTTTGGAAATAGGGTCTTTGAAGATGTTATCAGTTAACATAGGTACCTGGGTGGTGCAAATGCTCTCGACTATGAACCTAAAGTTTGGCATTTTGAACTCACCAGCAGCACTGCGGAAGAAAGGCCTGGCTCTCTGCTTCTGTAAAGATTACAGCTAAGAAAGCTCTGTGGAGCTCAGTTCTACTCTGTGATACACGGGGTCCCCCTGAGTCAGTTTTTATCAGTTACCCTGAGTTCATACTGGAGTAGGGGGGCTCTAATCAAATCTGAGGAGTGTCCTATAAAAGATGAGAAGGGACACAGAAAGAGGAAGGGCAATTGTGTGAAGACACATCTACAGCCAAGGAAGTCCTGGAGCTCCCAGAAGCTGCGAGAAAAGAAAGGATCTTCTCCTAGAGCCTTTGGAGGGCGCAGGGCCTGGCCGACATGTTGATTTGGACTTCTGGTGTCCGGAGCTGTGAGAGGGTACATTTCTGTTCTTATAAACCACCTCACCAACAAACAAACAAACAAACCTTGTTGCTGTCAAGTCTATTACAACTGACAGCGACCCCATATGTTACAGAGTGGAACTGCTTCATAGGGTTTTCATAAGGTTTTTTGTGCAGTAGCCTGGGTGGGTTTGAACTGCCAGCCTTTAGGTGAGTAGCCGAATGCAAAGCGTTTGCATCACCCAGGGGCCTTTATAATCCACCGTGTTGGTGGTATTTAGTTACAGCAGCCCTAGGAGACCAGTACAAGTACCAGACACATGGCGCTTCTGTCTGGGCTGCCACTCTTACTACCCCGGCACCCCCTCTGGCACCAAGAACCCACTGATAGGTTAGCAGACCCCACCCTGCCAACTGCCCTTCACACTTTGGACATCCCAGGGGGGCCCCTGCCACTCTCCCCCTCCCCCGAGTTCTGGGGGCCCCATGATTCCTGTCTGCATTCTGGGAGGCAAATGGGGCCTAGCACCAATGTCTGCCTCATTCCCTTTCTGCAGACTGATGTCTGCTTTCCCTGGCAGCCTGACGCCCACGCCTGGGTAACTCTGCTTCTTGGGAAAGGGCTTTAGGAGTTGAGCATCTTCAAAGCTTAAAGGGTATTTTCCTTTCTCTGTGCTCTAATCCTTTAGCCAGCCGCTAGATCAGAAACCACAAAAATCACAAAATGTACAGAAAGAAATTTTAGCCTCTGTTTTGTGAAACTGGTGAGTTTGAGGTACTTTACAAGTTGAAGGCCTTCTGAACCTCAAGAAAGTGAAATTATAGCCAGTATAGCTATTGTGTGTTAGATTTTGCTGTATTCTGATTTTATTAATTTTGTATTTCCTACATAAACCAATCAATTGCCCTCGAGTCGATTCTGACTCACAGTGACCCTAGAGGACAGGGTAGAACTGCCCCATAGAGTTTCCAAGGAGCGCCTGGTGTATTTGAACTGCCAGCCTTTTGGTTACCGGGGTTTCCACATTTTCTGCATAGCATATAAAATATGAAGAAATTTGGAACTGGAATTAATTTTGAGTTCATGCTCTGCCACGGTAAAAATAAATAAATAAATAAAATCCACAACTGATTTTGGGGAAGTTAGTTAAAAGCTCTCTTGGCTTGTGATTATAATTTCCCCTTCTTTAGAGTTAATAGAGTAGGTGTTATCACAGTACGAAAGGGCTTGATAAAGACTGGTGGTCCTTTCTTTCTTCCCTCAGTTAAGCAACTCTCAACAGGAAGACCCAACCTGCCAAATACCGGCCTGCACTGATTCCGTGCCTCTAAGAGCTCACCGTGAAATACGCATTCAGGTGTACACCGATTTCAGTAATAGAGGAAGTTGAAGGATCCGTTACGCTGGCACCAAAAACATTCAACTGATTCCTCTGAAAAAGCTGTGGATTATTTTCCAGTGGGTTAGACGTCTGTTTTCGGACTTCCTTCAGAATCGCACAGTAAAGCTCATCTTGACAAAAAACCAGCTGCTCCATTCTGAACTGAAGCTGGACCAGATTTTCTGCTGCCTCTACTTGTCTCATTTTTATGTTTTCGATCATCTCCTGATGAGATAAGAAAGGCAAACACATACTTTCCTTCCCCTTCTTAGGCTGAAACAATTTAGAAGTACATCAAATTAAAAATAAGCTAGGGTCAAAAAAGGCCCGAGACTTTAGTGATTTTAAGACAGTCCCCGCCCCACCCTTCACTGCCGTCCTCAGCCCTATTGTGCTCACACCCCTTGCTCCCTGTCCAACCCGCCTCCCTCCCACCCTTTCCTTCTCTCTGCCCTGGCCTCCCCGCCCCCACTGCACGGCCTTCCTCCTCCTTCAGTCATGGTTTAGTCAACGTTTTTACAAACGTGTCCTTCTGTCCTTATTAGCTGCCATAGAGTCAGCCGCCAACTCCTGGTGACCCCACGACAACCAAATGAACGCTGCCTAGTCCTGCACCAGCCCCATGATCGGTTGAGGGTTGAACCATTGTGATCCACAGGGATTTCTCTGGCTAATTTTGGGAAGTAGGTCACCAGGCTTTTCTTCCTAGCCCATCTTAATCTGGAAGCTCTGCTGAAATCTGCTCAGCATCCCAACAACACGCAAGCCTCTATGGATACACAGTGGTGACTACGCCCGGGGTGAATTGGCTGAGAGTCAGTCCTAGGTCTCCCGCGGGGAAGGTGCACTTGAGTCTCTCTAAACCAAGCTGCTTGAATCCACGCTCCAGAATGACTCTGAATCTAATGACACGGTGGGATAATAGTTTGGTACGTTTACTTCCCAGAAATTCTGCTTCTCCTGGGAAAGAAAGGATGGCAAGGGAGAGAAGAGTCACGTCTTTGCTTTTGACTTTCAGACAGACTTCTGTAAATTGAAGGTAGGTTTGTAAAGTGAACGTTTGGCAGACAGAGGGCCTGTGAGTTTCACAAGTGTTGCTTTGTCTTCTCTTTTTGGAGTGTATGTAGCAATAACGGACAATAGATCCTGTTATGGATTGAATCGCGTCCCCCAAGAGATACGTTGAAGTCCTAGCCTGTGGTACCTGTGAACAAGGCCTTGTTTGGAAATAGGGTCTCTGAGGGCGTTCTCAGTTAATACAAGGACATACTGGAGTCGGGTGGGTCCTATTCCAATATGACCAATGTTCTTATAAAAGAAGAAACAGAGGCAGTTAAAGGAAGGGTGGCCATATGAGATGCATCTAGAGGCCAAGGGACACCTGGGGCTACCAGAAGCTGAGAGAAACTGGATGGTTCTTCCCCTAGAGCCTCTGGAGAAAACATGGTCCTGCTGACACCTTGATTTGGGATTCTGGCCTCCAGAGGTGGGAGACCATAAATGTGTGTTGTTACAATTCTCTCAATTGACGATATTCTGTCACAGCAGCCCTGGGAAGCTCATACAGACCCCTCGTGGACTGTAGAATGAGATTTTAACCCACCAGCCTCTGCCTGGGTGGAAGAGAAGTGCTGAGTGGAAAGCTACAGAGCTGTGGTAAGATTTTTAAGCCAAACTTTCAAAAAATTTTGGACTAGGGCTAGTAGATAATGCTGCCCTTTATGTGTGAAGAAGATTCATGGCGACCTCCTGGTGCGTCAGAGTAGAACTCTGCCCCCCAGGGTTTTCAATGGCTGATTTTTTCAGAAGAGGATCACCAGGTCTTTCTTCCAAGGCACCTCTGGGAGGACGTCAATCTTTCAGTTAGCAGCTGAGCGTGTTAACCATTTGCACCACCCAGGGATCCCAACCAGTCATTAGGTACCGTCACATTTTAGGCCATCACTGCCGAGCCTCCATCCTGTGCTGCTGCATAAAGGCGTGTGGAAAAGATGACTAGGACATGCACCCACTTTCATTTCTCGCAGGAAGGGAAGACTAACTCCTGAGGCAGATAGGTGAGGCTCCTGGAGTTGCCAGCCCAGCAAATCTACAAGTAGAGCCCTGGCCTCATATTGCCAAACTCCAGTAAATATCTCACTTCATTCAAAGGTCGGTGCTGTTTAAAACAGTCGGTAGTACCTGTGACTATCAAGCAACCTGTGAACGCTTACCTGGGCTGTTTGATTCAGGTTGGGAAATTCTCTGAAATTGGTTTTGGCCTGAGCAATGAAAGCCTGCTGGACAATTTCTGGCCAAAGAAAGAACAAAACCAAGCAGGAGTCAAAGGGGTTAAAGACACAGGGAGGATGAATCGTGCCACCTCAACCCCATCCCAGGGCAGAGTTCCCCAGATCCAGACCAAGAGAGAAGTGGGGGGAAACAGTACATAATCCTAGGGAGAAAGACTGCCACAATCACTACCCACCCTGAGCTTGTGCTATTGCTGCCTGCCCTTCCCAGGGTCTGCCTCTGCCCTTTCCTCACACAGCTGCTTTGAGGGTTATGTATGATACAGATGAAGCTCAAGTGCCCGCTAGTATCCCCACCCCAAGACCGGAGAACCCATCGCTGCATTCTGTTCCTGTAGGATGTATTTAAAGGACCCTAAAAAAAAAAAAAAAAATGGAAGCTTCTACAATACTCCAGCACAGAGCTACCCAGCCTTCTATGTGCATTCGTGTCACCCGAAGCCCTTCTTACAATGAGGTTCTGATTCAGTAGGTCAGAGTCAGTATTTCTGACCGCCACCCAGGTGAGGCTGATGTTGCAGGTCCACGGACCATATGGAGTCGCCACCTAGCTGTGCTTGATAACTGAATTCCCAGCTGTTCCCCCAAGGCACTGAGGTTTATGGAAGGTAGGGGATGGTCACTTGAAGGGTCCTTACCAGTAACTTTCTGGAGCATGTTCAGGGCTGGGCCTACCAGCTGTTGGGTATACTGTCGCACAATGGCCACAAACGTCTGGTAGCTGATAAATCCAGGAAGCTCTTTGCCCCGGTACTGATTCTCATATTTTGAGACTTCTTCATGAACTATATTTTTCACTAGAACATAAAACAAGCCACCTGGTGAAGTTTAATAATTCCACAGATATTGAAAAGATTAGTTTGTTTGTTGTTTTGCCGTTGAGTAGACCCTGACTCATGGTGACCCCATGTGTGTTACAGTAGAACTGTACTCCATTGGGCTTTTCATGGCTAGTTTTTTGAAAGCAGATGGCCAGCCCTTTCTTCTGAGGTGCCTCTGGGTGGACTTGGAGTTCCAATCTTTCAGTTAGCAGCTGAGCTCACTAACCATTGCGTCACCCAGGGACTGGACTCTATCGAAAAGATAGGAACTTATTTTTTTTAAAGCCTTACTTGTCCATTGTACCTAAGACAATATTTCCAAATAGTTTCCTTTTTAGTGGAAAAAAAAAAAATTGTACTCTGATAATGCCATGTAAGAAAAAATGATTTTTAAGAAGCAAAGTTCTTCTTCTATGGAAATTTATTTCAATCGAGAATTATCACCCCAAGGAAGAAGTTTAGTATTTATAATTGATAGGAGAAAAATTCTAATTAGGTAAAAATAGGAATTCAAAGAGTTTTGCAGCACTTGCAGGCTTCCCGACAAGACATCCACAGAGTACACGTGAAGGACTCCCCCGCCCCAAACCTAGTTTTCATGGAAGTAGGTAAAGCTGCTTTTATCGAGTGCACAACAAACAAACATAGAATAGCTCCGGCACACGTGCACGCGCGCGCACACACAGGCACACGCACGCACGCACGCACGCATCCTACTGACATCCGACCTGGAGCAGAGTGGAAGCTAGAGCGGCGCCGGGGAAGCAGGAGGTGCTCCTGAAACCACCCGCTCACCTCTGTGGTCCTGGCTGGGGACAAAGAGAAAGGGACGAACGTGTTCAGGAGAATTGTCTGGCTGCCCTGGGTACGTCTCGGTGGCTGACCAACGGCACCACCACTTCCTCTACATTTTTGCTTTGTTTTGATCAAACCCGATCATCCCCACAGCCTGGACCTTCCAGAAGGGGTGGTGGTGATTGACTTCGTGTGGATCTCCCTCCGAGGCAGCTGGGCGGCTCTCTGCCTCAGTCTCACCAAATGACAAACATCCCAGGTCCCCTTTTCTACCAGGGAAAACTCAGAAGCAGTTTTCCAGCCACTACTAATTCAGCAGTGGTGCCATGTGGCCAAAGCAAGCTCAACAGTGACCGCCGTGGGCATCATGTGGGCACTGAACACGTGCGGCCAGAGAAGCTTAGTGTGGGTGGGCTTCCAAGACAGACGCCTCTCCAAGGCACCCACGGTCCTGGGCCTGGAGCCCCGGGGATGCTCTGCACATCTCTCAGATGGGAACTGAGTGCCCCTGAGGAGGTCGGGGGCAGTGGCGTTGCCCTGGGCAGGGTTGGTGAGGGCAGGGCTCCACGGTGAGGGGTCTCCATGGCTGGCAAGCCGTTGAGTCCTCAGGGGAGCAGGCCATGGAGGGGTGGGCTTAGCTCCTTGTGCACATTTCATATGTGCCAGAGGTAGCTTCCCGTGTTGGTAAGTGGGACGCCACTTTGAGGGAGCCCTGCCCAGGACTGACCTTTTTGGGTATTGGCTGCCAGTACATGATTCCAGGTTTTAAACTCCATTCTGATTTTGTTATATAATCGTGTCTCATTCTCCTTGACAGCTTCTTCTCCTTCTACTAGTTTTTCGACATCTCGATTGAACACCTTGACTTTCTGCAAACGAGATAAAGGCATCCATCTCTCTGTGTTCACAGGTCCTCAGGCAGCTGTGTGTGGTGATGGTGGCCGGGGCTGCAAGGGGCCCACACCCACCTCTCCTTACAGATGGGGCACCTGAAGGGCGGCTAGGGCCCAAGGTGGCTCCTGGCACCTCCATGGGGTGGGGACTGTGCGGGGCCACCTCAGGACATACTAGGCCACCAGGCACGAATGCGGCCACCCAAAGGCCTTTGGTGATGGAGAAGCCAGGTCGTGTGTCTGAGTGTCACGCGGGAATTCTTACCTCAATCAGAAAGAACATTTTATCTGTTTCCTTGTCTGGGACCTCGGTGCCATAATGACGCAGCTCCTCTGTCGCCCTCTGGTGGCTCTCCTGGATTTGCTGTCCTAATAATGGGAGTGATTTCTGAAGGAAACAATAGCAATGAATTAGACTCTGCAGCCTGATGAAATGAATGGACAGATTTCCTAGGTATGTAGGTAGACACTCGTTTTAAAGCATTTAAGGGGATCCAGAATCTCTATTACGGGATGAAACTCGCTAAGGCCGTACACTTAATGGGGACGTTTGGGGATTTTGCAGCAAACAGATTAACCAGTTGCGCTCAAGCTGACCCAGCCCCCTGGTGACCCCACGTGTGTCAGAGCAGCACTGTGCTCCGCAGGGCTTCAATGGGTGAGGGTTCAGAGGTAGGTCACGAGGCCTTTCTTCCCATGCACCCCTGGGGGGACTCAAACCTCCAACCTTACTTTTAGCAGCCAAGTGCAGCAATTACTTGTTACCTACAGTTAGCCCCTGACTTACAATGGGCTTCTGTTTCAAAGACTCCTTTGTAAGGCGGTTTTGACATAAGTTGAATATGTTGGGTTTTTTTTTTTTTTTCATTTCAAATCACGGCAGTGTTTCAAACAGGAAGTCATGAAAGTGAATATCTGTGAGTGAACATCTGAGAATGATGACATCAGCAAATTACACGCCACCACATTGTACGTAGTACAGACTACTAATGATAGGATGTGTGAAAAAAAGTAGATGGTAGCAAGTGTGGTTTGTCGTGACTCGAACATGCCGCAAGTCAGAAACTACCTGTATTGTATATAATAAGGCAAATTTCTTATGCAATTGGAGTCGTGTGGAATCGGGTGGTGACTAGTTTGGTTTTGGGCTTTTTATTTGATTTGATTTGATTTGGTGCTTTGCTGTTTGAGAACAAGTCCATTGGAACACGATGTAAGATCTCTTTAGCAAAGCATCTCTTGGAAGTGACTGGGTTTTATAAGCTGATAAAGGGTGCTTCAGTGGAAGGTGCGTCTTGGGCGTTGGTGTCAGCCCGGGTATAGTCCTACCCTACCAATGATGCTGTTGATAATAAGGAGACGGAAGGAAAGGTGCATAGGGGCACACTGGAAGGTCTTCTGAGGGCCAAGCCTTATTCCAAACACTCCACATCTCCTTTGATCCCCACACTACACTGTAGAGCAGGTGGTCGGATGGCCTCCTTTTTACAAGAGAGGAAACTAAGGCTCTGAGAGGGCAATTTACTTGCCATCCTCACTTACCTAGCAAGTGGCAGGGTTCAGGTTTTCACTCTGCCCACCACCCCAGAGCCTGTGCAGGTGAACACTGTGGCAGAACAAGCAAAGTCACCTAGGAGATCAGCGGCTCCATTTCCTGCTCAGGGATGAGGTCACTGCCCATGCTGGGCAGGATGAGCTCACTAGAACTTGGGGAGCGAAGACCAAGTGGTTTGAGGATGGATTAGCACACCAAGGCTGTGTGAGATATGGGTAATGTAGGGTCACCTCAAGAAAGTGTTAAGATTTTACAGGCCCTTTTTGGAGGGGATAGTTTGTGTCTCTAGACAGAAATGCATTAAATTTTTTTTGGAAATTTCAAATATCATTATCATAATTAAATCTTGGTATATATATTTAAAAAGTTAATTTAAAATGACATTTTAAACTCAAATTTCAATGTAAAACATTGAAATGTTCAAAACAAGTTATGGAAAAATAAGCTATGAAAATGCAACTTTCATTTTTTCCCTAAAAGAAAACCCATTGTCGTTGAGTAAATTCTAACTCATAGTGACCCTATAGGACAGGGAAGAACTACCCCATAGGATGTCTTAGGCTGTAATCTTTATGGGAGCAGATCACCACATCTTTCTCCTGCAGAGCAGCTGGTGGGTTCAAATTGCCGACCTTTTGGTTAGCAGTTGACCTGTTAACCACAGCACCACCAGGGCTCCTTTTTTCTAAAAGAGAGGTATGTAAATCAGACAGGGATATGCTTTACAGAGGAGTTCCTGGGTGGTGCAAATGGGTAAGCACTTGAGTACTGACTGAAAGGTTGGTGGTTCAAAGCCACCCAGAGACACCTTGTAAGAAAGGCTTGGCGATCTGTTTCCAAAAGGTCACAGCCTTGAAAACCCTATAGAGCACAGTTCTACTCTGCCACATGGGGTCGTCATGAGTCAGAATCGACTCAATGACAATGGGTAAAAAAAAATGGGTAGTAGGTAGGAATTTTCAGAGCCCTCTTCTGCAAAATGAGGGATTCAACTAGAATCAGCGCTACTCAGAGGGTGTTCCGGGATCGCTCACCTGCTGAATCAGAAAGTCTGGGAGTGGGAGCCAGGAATATGGGTCTTAACAGACTCTCCAGGTGACTCTTGTGCGCACTAAAGTTTGAGAGCCACTGGCCCCTTCCAAATCCCTCACGCTGGGAGTGTGGTTCCTGGCTTAAAAGACACCATTGCTTTGGTCCTACAAACACATTAGCAGTCACTGAGAACCAGGACCTTGGTCACCTGCCGGTGTAGAACTCTGCTCTCAGGGTTAAGACAAAATGTTCACACACTGTTCTACCTCTTTGCAGAGGTCCAGGCAGCACTAAAATACTGGATTTCTAACAAGCACTCTCAGTTCTCCCATATTGGAAAATATCATGAGAACTTTGGATGTGGTTGTCCATTTTTGAGGACCAGTAAGAACTGAACACTTATTTCTTACAATTTAGGAGAATGTTTTTTGTACTGGGAAGTGTTAACAACGTATGGAAAAACGCAGATTTTCTACCTCCGTGGCCGTTCCTCTTCCCACGCCTGAGCTGCTGTTAGAGGTTGGCCTCCCCCCTAGTTTCTTCTCCCGGGTTGACTGACCCACCTGTGTTTCTACACTGCGACTGGTTGCGGCCCCACTTCAGGAGCTCTCTTGTGGGCCTCTGGCCACGAGAAACGCGGCTTTTAGAATTTGCTTGTCTGTTGGCTTCCTTGGGTGGCGCAGTGGGTGTCTTGGCTGACACATAGCCGAGGGAGTGACGTGGCAGCTGCCATTTTGGCCAGTACCCCCCCCCCAACACCAAATGGCTCACTTTGATGTGCACCATGAGCTCCGTGGTCAGTCTCTCGGCCAGACAGGGCACCGTGGCCCTTCCTTCCTCCAGGAGGACTCTGAAACAGGACAGAGCACACATGAGCTCCAGAACCCTGTTCCGCCATTTTCCAGTACTGGGCTTTGTAAGTGGACGGGAGGGCTTAGCTTTGTTTTGTATTCTCATCAGCAGCTGATCAGTGCCCGAGAAACCAAAACCCAAAACTCACTGCCATGGAGTCAATTCCGACTCACAGTGACTCTGTAGGACAGAGCAGAACTGCTCCACAGGGTTTCCAAGGCTGTCATCTTTACGGAAGATGACTCTCACTTCTTTCTCCTGCAAGTGACTGGTGACTTTGAACCTCCGACCTTTTAGTCAGCAGCTGAGTGCCTAACCACTGCACCACAAGGGCTCCTGTGCATGAGAAAGCCAGCTGCTAATTACTGAGCTAGCCCATCCCTAGCTAGCACAGGGCTGGGAAGGTTGCATTCCTTGTCTCCTTAATCATCAGAACCAGCCTCTGAGGTAGGTAGTCCTTCTACTGACAGGAAAACAGAAGAAACCTAAGGGAGACTCCTAGAGGTTAAGTACTCACACTTGTCTTTTACTGATTGTAACAAACCTTTCCATGAAGCTCACTAAGTGCCAGGTACCATCCTAAGGACTTTACGCATGTCAACTTATTCCGCCCTTTGTTATGGATTGAACTGTGTCCTCCAAAACGATATGTTGGAGTCCTAACCACTGTGCCTGTGAACGTGGCTTTGTTTGGAAATAGGGTCTTTGAAGGTGTTATCAGGTAACATGAGGTTGCACTGGAGCAGGCTGGGTCCTAATGCCATCTGAGTGGTGTCCTTATGAGAGAGGAGAGACACAGAGACGAAGGACAGCCACCTGAAGATGCACCTGCAAGCTAAGGGATGCCTAGAAGCTGAGAGAGACAGGGCGGATCTTCCCCTAGAGCCTTCTGGGAGAGAACATGGTCCTGCCGACGCCCTGCATTCTGACTACTGGTCTCCAGGAGTGTCACACGATAACGTGCTGTTGTTTAAAGCCTCCTACTTGGTGGTATTTTGTGGCAGCAGCCCTAGGAGACCCAGAAGGCAGGCTTTAATGTGCACCATCTGGAATAGGAGACCCAGGTTTCAGGAAGTTGGGAGATCTCTTTCTTCTAGTCTTGCTTGCACTCGCTAGTTGTTTGTCTTTATTGTCCTTATCTGTAAAATGAGAAGAATCCCACCTGCACTACATATCCCTTAAAATTGTGTGGCACGCCAATGACAAAGCAAGAGAAGACATTTGGGGAGAGCAAAGGGCTCTCTAGGTGTGGAATGATGTGATACGATTTTAATCATCAGCGGCATTAAAGCCCAATAAACACTAACGTGTTTAAATTTCTCTAAATTAGCCAATACATTGAATTAAAAATTAAAGACAAGGGTAGACCATGCTACACCTTATCATTTTTTACAGACGAATTGGTTGTACTCTTGGCCAATTCTAGCTGGGGGGACAGGTTCCCGGGAGTCCAACTCCAGGCTCCTCCTAGAGCCTCACCTGAAATTCGGATGTGTTTGGAAGAAGTTTATTTCCCTCTTAGTGGCCTCTGCCAAGCTCAGCTTGTCGGTGATCTCCTGCTGGCCCCGGCACCTCACAATCATGTAGCCCTTCTTGAGGTGGTACGTGAGGTTCCGCACCACGTTCAGGATACCTGTTTCCGCTCCCTTGTCCACTAGATCTGGTTTGGTCAGGATCCCTGTGAGATGGGTGGAGAAGGACAGTGCACAGTCAGTTCTCCCCTTTCTTCCAGACGCACCTGGAACATGCTGGGCTTTGAACGCTTCTCCAGGACCACCCAGGCCTCCTGCAGCCTTGATTCCCAGTGCCTGGCAGCCCTTCGTTTTATTCCACTGTCACTCCTCTTAGGTGGATTTTATCTATCACCTATTCACCCATTGTCACGGACTGAATTGTGTCCCCAAAATATGTGTCCACTGGGCTAGGCCGTGATTCCCAGTATTGTGTGATTGTCCACCATTTTGTCATCTGATGTGATTTTCCTATGTGTTATAAATCCTACCTTTGTGATGCTAATGAGGCAGGACTCAATCTACAAGATTAAGTTTGTCTTAAGTCAATCTTTTTTGAAATATAAAAGAGAGAAGCGAGCACGGAGACATGGGGACCTCATACCACCCAGGGTCTCTGTGCTGAGAAGCTCCTAGACCAGGGGAAGACTGATGATAAGGACCTTCCTCCAGAGCCAACACAGAGAGAAAGCCTTCCTCGGGAGCTGGCTCCCTGAATTTGGACTTCTAGCCTCCTAGACTGTGAGAGAATAAACTTCTCTTTGTTACAGGCCTCTACTTGTGGTATTTCTGTTACAGCAGCCCTAGATAACTAAGACACCCCTATTCTCTCAGTGTTCACCCACTGTATAATTCAGCAAATGTTTCTTGGGTGTCTCTGTGTGCCAGGACATAGGGTATCATCCTCAAAACAGACTGGGTCTACCCTCCACGTTCTTGAGAACAACTTGTTTCTCACTGTAAGGGGGTCTGTACCCCCTGTTACACACTGTCTTGTGTCCCCTGAAAATGTGTTGAATCCTAATCCCTGTACCTGTAAATATGACCTTTTTTGGAAATAGGGCTTTTCTTTTCTTACATTATAGAGGTCAAACCAGAGTAGGGTGGGCCTTAAACCTCATCCCTTCTGAGTTATACAAAGAGCAGAATAGGCTCAGAGATATACAGAAGAGGACAAATACCACGTGAGAACCCGTCCAGAGGCAAAGGAACACCAAGGATTGCCGGCAACAACTAGATACTGAAGAGCCCTGCTGGTGCAGTGGTTAAAAGCTTGGCTGTTAACCAAAAGCTGGCAGTTCGAATCCACCAGATGCTCTTTGGAAACTCTATGGGGGAGTTCTACCCTGTCCTATAGGGTCACTATGAGTCAGAATTGACTTGAGGGCAAATGGTTTTTGTTTGTTTGTTTACTAGAAGCTGAAATAGACAAGGAAGGTCCTTCCTGTAGAGTCACGCACTGAATTTGGACTTTTAGCCTCCTGAAGTGTGAGAAAATTAGCTTCTTCGCCCACTTGCGGTATTTCTGCCACGTCAGCACTAGGTAACTAAGATACCCCTTTCTAAAGTCTCTGGTCACAGACCCACTCTGTCCCCCTCTGTGGGCACCTCCTCTGATATTCTCTCATCCTTCTTCTCCTGCCCCAGGCCTTTTGACTTGCTCTGGATGAAAACCTTTGACTTCTGAGCCTGTATTTTTGTTTACGTTCTTTGAGTGTAAATTTGCTGTTGCATTTGTTTGTTTATGCTGGAACCTCAATGTAATCTTCTGCTGTCTTTCCTGATTTTTAATTTGTGGCTAAACCCAAATGTCTGATCTACCATCTCCTGAAAATTTCCTGGCACCTCAGTTAAGCAGTTGTCTCTCTTTCTCTGTTTTAATCTTCTTATTACCAAAAGTTGTCACTTAAAAGCATATCTTTTGAAGAACACCAAGGATACAAGGTAATTAGGAGCCCAAGAGACAGAAAGGGCCACATAAACCAGAGACTACATCAGCCTGAGACCAGAAGAACTAGATGGTGCCCAGCTACAACCGATGACTGCCCTGACAGGGAACACAACAGAGAACCCCTGAGGGAGCAGGAGAGCAGTGGGATGCAGACCCCAAATTCTCATAAAAAGACAAGACTTAATGGTCTGACTGAGACTAGAAGGACCCCGGTGGTCATGGTCCCTAGACCTTCTGCTGGCCCAGGACAGGAACCATTACCAAAGCCAACTCTTCAGACAGGGATTGGACTGGTCAATGGAATGGAGAGGGATGCTGGTGAGGAGTGAACTCCTTGGATCAGGTGGACACTTGAGGCTATGTTGGCATTTGCTGTCTGGAGGGAAGATGAGAGGCTAGAGGTGGTTAGAAGCTGGTGGAATGGACACGAAAAGAGAGGGTAGAGGGAGGGAGTGGGTTGTCTCATTAGGGGGAAAGCGATTGGGAGTATGTAGCAAGGTGTATATAAATTTTTGTATGAGAGACTGACTTGATTTGTAAACTTTCACTTAAAGCACAATAAAAATTAAAAAAAAAAAGCATATCTTTATCCTTACTAAAAGGTTTGTCTGAGCATATCTCTTCAGGTCACTAACAGCCGAGACATACGTGAATCCACCTTCGAACCTCCCACAGGGAAAGGAGAGGACCTTCTACTGGGGGGGAAGAAAGGTGGCCGAGAAAGTCTTTCCCCTGGAACCAGTGGTTGATCATGAAAGCTGAGACTGTTGCAATTTATTTGGAGAAAATAAAAACAGGGGTTTGTAATTAGGACTCACCCTAGCTGGGGAGAGAGAGCCTTCTCATAGTCATGTTCATACCCAACCTCTCTAACTGAGTGTCTCAGTTTGTAATAGAGGATTCCAACTGGGAAACGCACGTGCCTTGGTGTGCAGCACCGGCCCATGAGCATCTTCTACTGTTCAGCTTAGTATTAAGTCACAGAGAAGGGCACTGTCAGCAGTTTTTAGATGCTTTAATTTTTCTTTCTTTTTTAATTAATTTGTTCAGGTAGTTAACAAATACTTATTAAGCACACCACTCTGGGTGTTGGAGAGGTGGCCATGAACAAGACTGCCAAGTCTCTGGTCTCATGATCAACCCTCCCTCCAGCGAGAAGAAGCCAGGTAAACTAACCTAGTGATACACAAGAAACAAAAGACAAATATCTGATGCTGATAAGTGCTATGCAGAGAATTAAAATGAGGTGACGTGCTAGCCAATGATGGTGGGCAGGGGTGGATGGAGTACCCGAAGGTTGGTGGACAGAGAGGGCCTGCCTGAGAAGGAGCACTAGGGCTGAGGTCTGAACGAGAGATTGGAGGCAGCCCTGGGAGGATGAGGAAGACCATTCTAGGCCCTTGGGAGGGAGTGAGCTGGCATGCTGAGCCCTGCTGTAGAGTAGTGGGCCGGAGAGACAGCGATGGGAACTGAGGTCACAGAGGAGGACAGGGGCCAGGTCGCCTAGAACTTCATGGTCTGGGTAAAGAATTCTGGGATGCATATGCACAAAAATATTATAAGTTAACATGAGGTCATACTGGAGTCCATTAAAAAAAAATCTGTCACCGTCTAGTCGATTCTGACTCATAGTGACCCTATAGGGCAGAGTAGAACTGCCCCATTGAGTTTCCAAGAAGCACATGGTAGATTTAAACTGCTGACCTTTTGGTTAGCAGCCATAGCTCTTAATCACTAAGCCACAAGGGTTTCCCATACTGGAGTAGGGTGGCCCTAATCCAATCTGAGTAGTATCCTTATAGAAGAGGAGAAGACAAACAGCACAGGCACAGAGGCAAGATGGCCATGTGAAGCTGGAGGCATCTATAAATCAAGAATGCCAAGAATTACCAGTAGACATCATCGGTGGCCAACACCTTGATTTTGGGCTTCTATCCTCCAGAAGTATTAGACAACAAACTTCTGTTCTTGTGAGCCACACAGCTTGTGGTACTTTGTTATGACAGCTTTAGGACACTAATATGACGGGTGAGAGGGAGAAGGGTGAAGAACCTTCAGATTCTGACCACTCACTGAACCCTGACTGTGAACAAAGATGACCCATGTGTGGTGTGTGCCTACGCCCAGAAGCCCACAGCTGCTTCTCCACAGAACGATTCAGTACCACTACCACAGTGCCCTACTCTGGGGCATTCTAAATACATGAGGAGTGTCTCCCTCCCTTCCTGTCTTCTGGAAGCCTGGTGCTCTCTTCTCACCTATGGTCCTGTCTCCATCAGGGTCCACTTCCTTAGCCATGTTGAGTGCCTCCGTGGTCGCGATGTCCACGTTACAGGGCACCACCACCAAGTTGATTGTCTGCTGTCTTTCGATGTATTTTGTGATGAGCGACTTGATCTGATGCAAGAGAATCACACACAGAAAGATCACACTATGGTCATCTGGGAACTCAGCTGGAAATGTATAATGGCTAAAGACCAACATTGTCCCAGAGGGTAGCCCACAGCTTTCACGCCCCTGTGCTTTTGCTTGGCTTATTCCCTTCCTCTGGCACTTCAGCCCCCACTTGCCCTGCTCCGCTCTCTGCTGACCCATGTATCTTTCAAAGCCCATCTCTGGTATTTCTTCTTTCCTGAAGACTCTTGGATTCCTGCGGCCAGGTGTGACCTCTCCTTCTTCCCTAGATCTCCCCGTGATGTCTCACAGTCTTTTGTCTCTATGCATTTATTTATTCTAGATGTTTCATTGTACACCATTTACCCTTTTCTGTCTGGCTTATTTCACTTGGCATAATATTTTCAAGGTTCAGATAGGTTGCAGCGTGCATCAGAGCTCTGTTAGTATTTATGGCTGAATGGTATTCCATTGTAGGAATATGCCAGAGCCCCTGGGTGGTGCAAAGGGTTAAGTGCTGGGCTTCTAATTGAAAGGTTGGGGTTTGAGTCTACCCAGAGGTGCCTTATGAGAAAAGTCTTGCGATCAGCTTCCAAAAACTCAACCATAGGAAGCCTATGGGGCACACTTGTACTCTGACACACATGGGGTTGCCGTGAGTCACAGATGACTCGATGGCCACTGTTTTTTTTTTTTTTTAATTTTTATGGACGTACCATATTTTGTTCATCCACTCATCTGTTGATGGACACTGGGCTGTTTCCACCTTTTGGCTCTTGTGAAAAGTGCTGCTATGAACATTGGTGTACAAGTATCTGCTTTCGGATTTTTTGGGTATATACCAAGAAGTGGAATTGCTGGCTCATATGGTAATTCTATGTTTAACTTTTTGAGGAACTGCCAAACTGTTTCCATAGCGGCTGCACCATTTTACGTTCCCACCAGCACCGCACGAGGGTTCTAATTTCTCCACATCCTTGCCAACACTTGTTTTCTTTCTTTTTAATAATAGCCATCCTAGTAGGTATAAAATTGTATCTCATTGTGGTTTTTGATTTTTATTTCCCTAATGACTAACCATGTTGAGCATCGTTTCATGTGCTGACTTGTGTTCTAAAACATATGCATTGTGTTGGGAATAGACTGGAACAGGGTGCTGCAGTGAAGGGCAGGGGCAGACAAGGCAAGCAGGAGGCCAGTACAGTTATCCAGGTAACAGATGATGGTGGCTTGGGTTGGATGCTGGTGGTAGATGGGGTCAGAAGTGGGTGGAAGCAGGGTGCATTTGAAAGTAGAGCTGGAGGGTTTTCAGATGGATCGAAGCGTTGTATGAGAGAAAAAAAAGGCAGCAAGTGTGACCCCAGAGGGTTTGGCCTGGTGAACAGTGAGGCTGGAGGTACCATTTTCTGAGACGGGAAGACAGTAGAAGGGCAGACGTGGGTGGAAAGATCAGGTGCTAGGTTTGGACGCATTGAGTTTACTATCCCTATTAGTCATTTAGGAGGCCCTGGGAGGTGCAAACAGTTCATGCACTTGCCTGCTGTCATGATTGAATTGTGTTCCTCCCAAAATGTGTGTCAACTTGGCTAGGCCATGATTCCCAGAATTGTGTGATTGTCTATCATTTTGTCATCTGATGTGATTTTCCTGTGTGTTGTAAATCCTACCTCTATGATGTTAATGAGGCAGGACTCAATCTACAAGAATAGGTTGTGTTTTAAGTCAATCTCTTTCTGAGATATGAAAGAGAGAAGCAAACAAAGAGACATGGGAACCTTGTACCACCAAGAAACAAAAGCCAGGAGAATAGTGCGTCTTTGGACCCAGGGTCCCTGCACCGAGAAGCTCTTTTACCAGGGGAAGATTGATGACAAGGACTTTCCCCCAGAGCTAACAGAGAGAAAAAGCCTTTCCCTGGAGCTGGCACCTTGAATTTGGACTTCTTGCCTCCTACACTGTGAGAAAATAAATTTCTCTTTGTTAAAGCCATCCATTTGTGGCATTACTGTTATAGCAGCACTAGATAATTAAGACACCTGCTGACTAAAAGGTTGGAGGTTCGAGTCTACCCAGAGGCACTTTGAAAGAAAGGCCTGGCAATATATTTCTAAACAATCAGCCATTGAAACCCCTATGGAGGACAGTGCTACACTGACACACAAGCTGGAGGTGACTCTATGACAACTGGTTTAATGGCTATTAGGCATTCAAAGGTGGGGGAGGGGAAGGTGAGCCTGCAGCTGGAGATATGAGCCTGAAGTTCAGGGGAGAGGCCTGAGCTGGAAATAGAGATTTGGGAGTTGTTGGGGGTGATATTTAAAGCTATGAGCCTGAATGAGATACCAATGGAGAGATCTCTGAGTCTTTGCAACATCTGGAGGCCAGAAAAGTGGAGAAGAATCGACTAAGAGGGAGTAACAGAGAGGAGAGAGAGAAAGGGCCAGCATGGATTTTCCTGGAAGCCAATGAAGATGGTTCTCAAGGAGGGAGTGATATATTGTATTTGGAAATGGACGTGTTGGGTGGGTGAACACGTGCATGTGTGTGTTAATGGGAAAGTGGAGTGTGAAATAAAAGATAAATGCAGACTTTGATAGGGAGACGCCATATTCAGAAAGAAGAGGGGGAAAGGGGAAAGGGGCCGTTGTAGTAGTCGGGGAGCAGGTCTATGGTAATAGAGAGAACTCTCAGATCATAAGGTCTGCGAGCCTCTCAAAGAATTAGGGAGAAAGTGTTTTCTTCTATAGAAGCTAAGGGGAAACAGGGAGAGAGAAAAAAAAAAAAACCCAGGTGTGGGGAAGAGGGATGAATAGGCAACCTTCATCAGACAGGAAATCAGAATGCTTTGTGCTGAGGTCAGCCTTTCTCTGGGAAGAGACCTTAAGGACGGGCACTGTGTTGGCTCAGGCTGAAGGTGGGCCAAGGTTCACAGACTTGGGGCATGGAGAGGAGCTTAACCAAAGTCTAGTGAACAAGGATTTGTTTCTCATTGATCAGTGGGACAAGCAGCTCAGTGGCTCATTTATGAGGCTAGAAATGGGAACTGGAGCATCTCTGTCGGGCCCTGTCACAGGTAAACGAGGGGGCATCTCTGAGTCTTATCTAACTCATATGTTTGGGACCGGTGGTTCTTTGCAGCAAGGCGTTTTCCTGAACACAAAGGGTGGGTGGACTTCTTTAACCATTGCATTTTTCCTACATCACAGGGCTCAGGTAAAATTCAGCATTAAAAGGGGCAACACAACGAAGCTGGGAGGACAGAAAGTTCTTAAAGGAGAACAATTTGGCAGACAGCAGGGCAGGCTCCCTCCCCTCTTTGTGGACTTTGGTCTGTGTTCACGTGCACATTTCTCAGACAGGGGAGTGGTTCCAGGAAGATGGAGCACATGCACCAGCAATCCAACTGGGACAAGGAGCTGGTGTGGCCTCTGGGAAGACTCAAAGACAGTGAAGAGTTGGAGAAAAGACTCATTTGCAAATATACAAGGGCAGGCAGGACTTGTGAAAGACGCCCAAGGTGAGGAAGCTTTGCCTCTTTGATTGACAATTCCTGAAACAGGTTGGGATTCAAGGATAAGGTAAAGGGTCAAATTTCCAGGAAACTGAGAGGAAGATATTCCTTCTCACATGGAAATAAGACAATGGCCAAAGAACTGGGAGATTTCTAGCAGCTATTTCCTTGTGCTTAGAGATGTGCTCTGGAGTTTATCAGCCAGGTTTCGGAAGGGGCAGGACAGTGAGGGTGCTAGGGAGCTGAGGGGCCCTGGATGCCTGCAGCTGAAGAAGAATGGGACAGAGGAGAGGAAACTCAGAAAGAGGGTGGGATGGGGTGGAGAGATGGGGAGGTATTTGGAATGGATTTCCAGGGCTGGTCTTGGCTCTGAATGCCCTTTCCCTTCCCCTTGTCTCCACTCCCCAGCCTCTAGCAGCCACAAACCATGCCGTTTTCCCCTTTCCCCCATCAAGTCCTATCTGTACCTATCCTCTCCTGCAGTTTGCTCTAGGAAACATACTTTTCTTTCCCCTTTTGAAGGCAGCCCTTAAGTTGGGGAGGGACAGGTAGAAAGGGGAGCATATAATTTGGTCAAAAGCAATAAAGTAAAAAAATAAAATAAATAAAAACCGATCAAGAAGTCAGTTGAGAAGACTACTTGGTCAAAAATGTATAAACCCTTTGCCGTGGAGTTGATTCCAACTCATGCAACCCCATAGGACAGAGTAGAATTGCCCCGTAGAGTTTCTAAGGCTGTAATCTTTACCGAAGCAGACTGCCACATCTTTCTGCTGTGGAGTGGCTGGGTGGGTTCAAATGCTGACCTTTTTTTGGTTTGCAGTCAAGTGCTTAACCACTGTGTCACCACGGCTCCTCCAAAAATGAATAGTCGCCAAAAAAAACAGTTGTCTTTGAGTCTACTCTGACTCATGGTGACCCCATAGCTGTCGGTCCCACCAGGTCCACTTCACTATCTTACATGACCTTATGAGGCCAAGTCAGAAACTGAGTATGAGGTCCCTGCCCTCAGCAGTCCTGATCTAGACCCCCTCTTGTCACTTGGAGCAAAGGCTGAGGCAGGCACCCAGAAGTCCTTGGGACTGTAGGCAGAAACCGCTGAAGTACCCCCCTGCAACTTCAGCTTGGCCTGTTTCCAAGTTCCAGGAAGGCTCACCTGTAGTCCGATGTCCTGGGGCTGATTTCCCATGGCCACCCTGGCGATGCCAGGAAGATCAATGAGGGTCAGGTCTGGAACCTCCGGGGAGGTGATCTCCAGATGAATGAGCTCGTGACTAATGCTCACACCATGACCAGCGATGGCATTCTGGGCTATGGAGGCCAAGAGGGGAGAAACCCAGAGTCAGAGTTAATGAGCATCGGAGAGGAACCAGTTGATACTTAAGTGGTTGCTATTTTCAGGGCACATTTCATAGAAGACTGCACAATCATCTTACCCAAAAAACCAAACCCGTTGCTGTTGGGTTGATTTCGACTCATAGTGATCCTATAGGACAGATTAGAACTACCCCACAGAGTTTCCAAGGAGCAACTGGTGGATTTGAACTGTTGACTTTTTGGTTAGTAGCCAAACTCTTAACCACTGTGCTACCAGGTCTCCAGAGTTATCTTGGAGGCCTCCAACTTGCTTCTAATGGACAGTGTCCTGGAAGTGATAATGTGTGACTAAGTCATAAAAGACATCATGGTTTCCTCCTTGCTTTCTCCTGGATGGTTCCCTCTTGGGGAAGCTACTTGCCACATCACAAGGACTTTCAAGTTGCTGTATGGAGAATCATAAACTAAGTATATTTGGGGGCAGGATGTCTCTATTTTGGAAGAGATCTTCTGCGTGGGCCAGGAGGAGCCATTGAGGCTAGCAGTAGACAGTACATAAAACAATGTGTGGTCTACTGTTGATGGACATTTGGGTAGTTTCCAGTTTGGCTCTATTGCAATAGTGCTGCTCTGGACATTCTAAAACCTGTCTTGGTGAAAATTTGGTTGGGTGTTCAGGTAGTCCCCAGGGTATGAATGTCCCACTTACATACAACTCGGTAAAAAATAAAAAATAAATTAAAAAAACCCCATAGAGTCTATTATATGAAATATTTGAGGTACATACTGGTTCATAATAACAAATGGGCAGTACTTCGTGATGCACATCAAAACATTGTTATTTTTACTTAAGTTAAAGATGTTTTAGTGTATCTGGAGGTGTTTATTTAATGTTTTTTATGCATAGAAAGGTACACTATATACTATATACTAAGACAAACATTTGACTAACTGACCTTAAATACCAACTGTATCTACCTGTTCCCACTTATGTACAAATTCGACTTAAAGATAGACTTAGGAATGGAACTTTTTCATAATACAGACATTTGACTAACTGACCTTAAATACCAACTGTATCTACCTGTTCCCACTTATGTACAAATTCGACTTAAAGATAGACTTAGGAATGGAACTTTTTCATAATACAGGGATTGTCCGTATACCTAAGAGTAAAGGGGCTGGATTACAGAGTATGTACATTTTCTGCTTTTGTAAATATTGCCAAGCAGCTTTCCAAAGTGGCTGCACCCACTCACACCCGTACCAGCACTGGATGGGAGTTCTGACCTGCTATTTTAAAGATGTCTAGGCTCTGGTTTGTTCGTTATTCACTTGTATACAGAACCTTTTCTGAGCCCACACTCAGGGTGTGCTTTTTAGGGGAGACACCTAATTCATTAGTACTCTACTAGTTATCAGGCCATTCCCAGTCATCCCCACCCCCCACATCACTAACGTCTTCTAAGTTGTTTTTGCAGACTCTCTGGGGAGCCCCAGAAGAGTCCAGATCTAACCGGCTTGGAGTAGCCAGACACGCGCAGAACAGACCACAATGGCCAACGAATGACCCTGCGCTGCCACATGTGCTCAATAATGCAAGAGAGCTTATGTCAAGGAACCAAAAGACTCACACCAGGGCACCAAAATCACCAGATACATGTCATTGGCAGTAGTTGAGCCCATTTCAAAAGGGAAGGGTCCACCGGCCATTTCCATGTCAAGTCTTAGCCTTGCTTATAATGAATAATCCATAGAAACCATGAATAGTTAAAACTTTCTGATCCTGCCCACCACCTTCCTCCACCCTCAAGTGAATACGTATAAGTATAAATTAGAAATTGCTTGTGCGGGTTGGGGAACTCAATCTGAGGTCGATACCCCTGAGTTCCCGCTTACTAGCCTGTGAAATAAACTCTTTCTTCCTCTCAAAGACTGTGTCTGAGAGTTTGGCTTCTTGCACACTGGGCACGGACTCATTGGTCCAGTTTCATGCTGGTGCTATGTTAGGGGCTCAGGTCACAGGGTGCATGCTGCCCACCTGGCCTGTTCCCACTAAGCTCACAGTTAGAAAGGGTCAGACAGACATCCACAAACCTGCAGGATGTGTTGGTGGGACCAGAATAGGGACAGAATAGCTGTCGTGGGCACTGCCAGGGTGCAGATCTTTGAAAAACTGAAGCTTGCAAATGGGCCACTTAAGGGCCTCAATCCACTTGTGTTTGTGAGGGGTGAGAACTAGAACTGAGGGCAGGACATCTCTATTTTGGAAAGAATCCTGTGGGCAAGCCATTTGAGGCTTGCAGACATGGGGTTCTCAGGGTAGCACCAAGCCCAGGAAGTCATCCAATGGCCTTGTGCTGTGATAGGGAGTTTGCTAATTAATAATGCAAAAAACTTGTCTCCACTAAACTCAGAATTCGTAGCTGTGGAGATTCTTTTATTTTAAGGACATGTATATATATTTTTCTCCCTCTGGCTGAAACCAGTCCCAGGTAGCACAAATGGTTTGCGCTCAACTACTAACGAAAAGGTTGGTGGTTCGAACCCATCCAGCAGTGCTGTGGAAGAAAAGCACAGTGATCTGCTTCTGTAAAGATTATGGCCAAGAAAACCCTGTGGAGAAGTTCTACTCTGTCATACCAGGTTGCCATGAGCTGGAATTAACTGTATGGCAACGTTGTTTATGTATTTTTTTGGCAGAAACCAGAGAGGGCAATAAGAGTGGAGGGACAGGGGCCTGGTAGGAGGGATGAACAACCGACCACCAAGGGGCACTGTGGAGGTGGCATGGCCCCAGACTCCAGGAGCAATTGATCTTTTTTTTATTATTATTTTACAGTTTCCTACTACTAATCTTAAGCCTTGGTAAGCTTTGCTCAGCAGCCAGGTGTTAGCTGTGCTTCCAGCATTTACGGGTGGGAGGTGCCCATGCTGGGTGGGGGGAGCTGCCTGGTGATGTGGCCAGAAGACAGGAAGACAAGCAATGTCCAGGATGGCTGGGCCTGGCCCAGGGTTAAGGTCAGATCCTATCCAGGGAGGCTTCCTGGAGGGGGGAGGGCATTAAACCAAGACCCCCAAGGATGAGTAGGAATCAGGCAGGTGAAGAGGAGAGGAAATTGTGCAAACAAGAGACCAGCAAGTGGAAAAGCCTAGAAGGAAGAAAGGGCACTTTCCTTTGTGAAGCTGAGATCAGTCCAGCAGGTTGGAGCCTGGAGCCGGGAAGGGGAGGGGGCACAGAACGAGGATGAGGCCCTGGCGATGGGGGGCCAGACTTCTCCCTGCAGGTGGGGGCAGTGTGTGAGGGTTTCAGCTGGGAGATAATTCTGCGAGGGTTGAAATGGGCAAGGACCTGGGGGGAGAGCGGCGGTGACCCAGACCGGCCAGTGCCATGTGGGGCAAAAAACCAAAAGGCAAACCAGTTGCCATCGAGTCGACTCCAACTCACGGCGACCCCGTCTGTGTCAGAGTAGAACTACGCTCCACAGGGCTTTCAACGGCTGATTGGTTGGCGGGAGATCACTAGGCCTTTCTTCTGAGACACTTCTGGGGGGACTTGAACCCCCAAACTTTCAGTTAGCAGCTAAGTGCATAAACTGTTTGCACCACCCCGGAATTTGCCATGTGGGGAGTCAGGGTATTTTGGAGGTTGAGCGACAACCCCCCTCCATCATGGGGTGATGGATGCAATGAGGAGCAGTAGAAAGAGCTGGGGAACAGGGAGGGAAGCCAGCCACAGGATGGAGCCAGCAGAAACCCACGTGGCCCTACCTTTGTGTATAACCTGTTCCACCTCCTCCGGGCTGTGCAGGTGGAGTTCCTTGTCTCGATAACTGAGTTTTCCCCTCCACTCATACTCACACGGCTGCCTTTTCAATTTCAGCACCAGAGGACACCTGGTGGTAATACCTAAGAGAAATTTTCCAAAACACTGTTAAGTTTTCTGTTAAAAAAGTAGCACTGGTGTCTCTTACTCTTCCCTCCCAGGGACTTCCCCAGTGTCCCCACAGGCTGTGTCTTACTTCCTGGCACTTTCTAGGGCCTCATGGTAAGCGCAGGAGGATCTGGGTTGGGTATGTGAGCACAAGGCTCAGGGACCGGCTGCTGTTCTAGGGAAGCCTTTGCTGCTGCTGTTAGTGCTGTATGCAGGGCGTGGTCAGTGGGCGCCACCCTGCTGGTCACCAGCAGTGGTCCCCACCATGCTTTCTGTAGCGATATGTGTGGATGTTGGGGCCCCGGTGCACCTCAGAGCCCTCAAGTCCCGTGGAGCTCCAGCCCCTTAGATGTTTGTTTAGGGCCTGCATTGTCCAGGTGGGCTGCTCGGGGAAGGGGAGCAAATAAAACATGCAACAGTGAGACCTGCTCAAGTGCATCCCACTCCCCTGCACCCTGTCCTCTGGATCAGAGAGCCTGGGAGAGAAGCTGGAAATCTCAAAGGAAGGAGTCAAAGGGTATTCTAAAGGTGCAGTGTATGGAGGCGCCTGGCAGGGAGGTAGGAACTCTCTGACCAAGCTGGTGCTCCTGAGATCCTGGGGACCCTCAGATCACTGCTCTTTGTGAAGCCCACGTCCCTGGGTGCCGCAAATTCAGCACGTTGACCGTTTGCACTACCAAGGGACTCCACGCTCTTATAAAGACCACTGGAAAGAAACACCAAGGTCACTGCTGGGACCTTGACTGACACAGGGGGTGATGGTTGTTAGATGTGAATGTGAAAGAGAAAATGCAAGGCAAAGCAGGACACCCAGATCCTTCCTGACTACCCATACACTCCCGAGCTTAAGCTGCCCAGGACATGGAGGATCTGCCTCCTGGGCTCCCTAACGGTGGCCTGCCTCTCAACCTGGTTGGTCCCCAAAGGATGGTTTGATGCCACGTGCTATCGAGCAGAGTTGCTTACCGCTGCCCCTGGGCAGGGCGACGCCCGACAGAGCCTCCAGTACCGAGCTCTTCCCGGAGCTCTGGTCCCCAATGACAGCGATGGCGGGCAGTGCCACGTCCTGTTCCACGCCCAGGGCCCGCAGGGAGTCGATGAGGTCGATGCAGGGGCGCACCTTCTCCTCGTACTGGCTGTGCAGGATGCTCTTGGTCCACTGCAGAAGGCAGACAGACCTCACTGCCCTGGTTTCAGATTGGGTTTTATCCTAGAGGTTCCCACCCTTGTGGGGAACTGGTGGCAGAATTTGTGCATCTGTGAATGTTGGGTGGCACAAACATTAACTACTTGACTACTAACCAAAAGGGTGGCACTTCGAATGCACCCAGAGAAACGTCAGAAGAAAGGCCTAGTGATCTGCTTCTAAAAGGCCACAGCCTTGACCCTGTGGAGTGCAGTTCTACTCTGACACACATGAGGTCACCATGAGTTGGAATCTACTCGACAGCAACTGTTTTGGGTTTTTGTTTTTTTATTTGTCCATGTTGGGCTGCAGACCAGGGCTGGGGGGAAGTGGATCAAGATGTTCCTCAAGGGTGGGACTGTGTTGTGTTCATATTGGGGTGTCCTCAGGAGAGGGGAGTATTTGGCTGGGGTGGAGAAGGAACTGCCTCCCAGAGGAAAGGTTGAAGGTGAATCTTTGCTTCTGGGGAGGGAACTGGGAGAAGACAAGGCAACAAGAGGTGGCAGCTCCCAGCCAGAGGATGGCAAAGCGATGGGCCCTGGGCCTGCAGAACGGGGAGGATGAAGGGTGGAGGGTACATCGGCTGTGGCGACAGAAGCTGTAGCAGCTGATAGAAAAGCTTCCAGGAAGGATTCCCAGCATATGTGTTGGGAAGATGGTGTGTTGTACGGCCTTGCAATTCTTACCCAGGCTCCCTAATCAGAAGCCTTGGGTTCTAGAACATTCCCTGATAATGCAGGCTGGGAACTGAGCCTCCCTCTGTCCTGGTTTCTTGTTCTTCCTTATCAGGGAAGCCCCTTCCCTCTTTCAGGTGTAATGAGTACTTGTTTGTTCTGCTATAATGTAAATCATATGGCACCTGGTCAACCCCACTACTATACCTATTCCTGGTGGGGAAGGAACGGGGTCCCTCCGGGCAAAATGAGTGGGGTGTGTACAGAATACCAGCCCTGTGTTGGCTGTGGGGAGTGACCCACTGGCCATTGGGGACCAGCTCCCACTACTGAAGCTAAGCTTGCTCTGTCTTTTCTCTATGTGGGCAAAGTGTTGTTCTCCCCATTGTCCATGTGTAAGTCGTGTCTTTCCTGGCAATCCCGGACCTTGGATCAACAACATGGAACAGAAGTCCCTAGTCCCAGATATCAGATGTCCAGTGCCGCTGCAGAGCCTGTGTGTGTACCTGGTACTTGTTGGAAGTGACCAGAAGAGCTAGGGGACAGAGCTGTGCATTGAGATTGGGCTGATTTGCTGGTTTTATCACCTGGGTGGGCTGACCCCACAACCATTCCCTGGCATTTATCTATCTGGCTGGTGGCTAGAACATTCCCTTCCTCAATGCCTTACCTCAATGACTTACCTTTGCCCACGGCTGGCTCCTGTTCTCTCCTGGTGGTGGCTGTCTCATATTCTCTCCTGGTGGTGGCTGTCTCATATTCTCTCCTGGTGGTGGCTGGCTCCTGTTCTCTCCTGGTGGCAGCTGGCTCCTGTTCTCTCCTGGTGGCGGCTGTCTCCTATTCTCTGCTAGTGGTGGCTGGCTCCTGTTCTCTCCTGGTGGCGGCTGGCTCCTGTTCTCTCCTGGTGGCGGCTGTCTCCTATTTTCTCCTAGTGGCGGCTGGCTCCTGTTCTCTCCTGGTGGCATGCTGGTGGTCTGTTCGTTCAGCATCAGTGAAGTGAAGTGCATGGTGACATCTCCTGCCTGCTGGTTTGGGGGAGACATGATTTGTTTTTGTGCTGGGCGGAATGATGGCGGTGGCCGTTGACGGGAACTCATTTCTTTTTCAGGATGGTATTGGGAAGAAAGTGGATTTTGATTCTGCTGTGGACAAGGCTTGTGGACTTTAGGCATTAGCTATTGCCAGTCAAGTCTGGTGAGTGTTTTCCTGTTGCTTAGTGCTTCCAATCTCCTTGCAGAGCTCTGCAAAGACAAAAAATGGGTGAGAGGTCCAAAGGTCACCAAGAAGTCCTACCACACACAAGCTCCATGTTTGTCAGCCCCTCCTCGCCTCAACCCAATGCAAACCAATACCTGCCCATAAAACAGAGGAAACCATTGGCCCAGCACAGGCCCCCACATCTGCAGGAGGACTCTTGGCAGCAAATAGTCACAGAACACAAGCGAGGGTCTCTACAGGGCCCAGGGCTTGGGGATAAGGGGCGACTAGATTTCACATTACCGTGGAGGAGTTTCAATGGCCCTCTGTCACTTCTGATGAAATAGAAACCATTCTGTTTCATTCATGGCTTCACCCTTTCTCTGGTTCAGTTCTGGGCAGAAGAACTGGTAGGGGTGCGGAGATGAGAGGTAGCACCTCTTGGACCTGCTTGAAGCAAACCTAGCCCTGCCGTCACTATATCAGAACCAGAAGTGGGGTTTGTGTTTCACGTATTCCCCCTAAAAATAACTCAGACCACAGCCCATCTGCAAATCCAGCCTCTTGCTGGACTTGCCACCCATTTCTAATCCAGGGATCACATGAATCATGAGAATTCACTTACTTAGTTTCATATCACATGCTTTGCAATATGGGATTCAAGTGTCTCTTAAGTCCGTAAGATGGTACAGAAAATATCCTTAATCAAGAGACACAAGCAGGATGCCACAATTATCTTCTTGTTCTTAGTTGCCATTGAGTTATCTCTGACTTATAGTGACTTTGTATAAATGGTGAAAAACATGGCTCCAAGAATTGACAGAATATCAATTGAGATGCTTCGATAAATGGATGCAATGCTGGAGGTGCTTATTAATCTATATCAAGGAGTTTGGAAGACAGCTACCTGGTCAACTGACTGGCAGAAATCTATATCTGTGCTCCTTCCAAAGAAAGCCAATCAAATGGAATGCAGAAATTATTGAACAATATCACTAATATTACATCCTAGCAAAATACTGCTGTACAACAGAAAGAAGATAATTAAAAACAAAAAACTACTGCAGCCATATATCAACAGGAGACTGCCACAAGTCCAAGCGGGATTGATACTGTAGCCACAACAATGGACTTGAGGGTACCAATGATCATGAAGACGGCACAAGACCAGGCAGCGTTCCATTCTGTTATACATAAGGTCACCAGGCGTCAGTTGACTTGATGGCAACTAACAACAACGTTATTGATTAAAGTCCATAGTTCATATTAGGGTTCACACTTTGCATTGTAGAGTCCTCTGAGTTTTGACACCACTAGAGTAGTCTATGGAATAGTTTCACTGTCCTAAAAATGCCCTGTGCTCCACCTAGTCATCTCTCCCCCTCCCCTTAACCTTCTACCTATTTTTTTAAAAAAACAAAATTCATGACTAGAAGGCCTCTGTTATTCAGCAGTCACTGCACTGTGGGTTCCTCCCCAGGGTTCTGCCCCCACCTGGAAGCTTCTGGAAGCCCAGAATAAATATAAAGGACAGGAGATTGAGGCTTTGACTTGGAAGGAAAAGGAAGGAAAGAGGGACTAAAAACAAAGAAGACAGCCAGCAAGAGAGGAGGAGAGGAGAGAAGAGGCAGGAGCCAGGGCACAGCCTACAGCGAAGAAGGAGCAGGAAAAGAAAAGGCAAGGACCAGACAAGGGGCAAGAACCAAAGAGGCTACAACCAAGAACAGAGGCCAAGGTAACGAGGAAGGGCAGTAAGGCCCTCTTAAAAGGGAAATGGGACCAAGGGGAAACAATAAAGCCAGCTGAGCAAAAGACTTTGCTTTTTAAGTATGACTGTGTGCTGCTGGGCTGAAAGAACTGGAGCTGCTTTTGACTCTCCAAGGCAGCCACTTAACCAGTGAGCTGCCAAGTATTGCCAAGGGCATCCAGGCTAGGAGCCTGTAATATAAGAAATAATCAGTCTAGTTTTGGATAAATCAGAAGTCAGCAGTAGAATAGGTGGAAGACCTGTCTTCCAGAGGAAAACATTCTGGGACAGTTCCTCTCTGGGGTGGCCTCTGGTATTTCTACAAGACCAACAACCTTTCTCTTGTCCATATTGACAATTCCTTATAGCCACACCCCTCAGTTCTGGTCTTTCTGCCTTACTAATGACCACTTCTATGCTCCTAACTTGATATGAACCTACTGCCCCATCCGAGGAAGGTGAGGAAAAAAAACCCCACTCTGCCACAGAAGGAACACCAAAAAACAAAAACCAAACCCGCTGCCGTCGAGTCGATTCCGACTCATAGCGACCCTACAGGACTGAGTAGAACTGCCCCATAGAGTTTCCAAGGAATGCCTGGAGGATTCAAACTGCCGACCTTTTGGTTAGCAGCCGTAGCACTTAACCACTGCACCACCAGGGTTTCCAGAAGAAACACAGATATTGGTGTATCCTTCCTCAGCTGAGTATCTTGCTGTGTCTTTAGAGTCATGATTCTAAAATTAAGAATGTTGCGCTGAATCTGTGTAAACCCTAGATAGACCCGTGGTGACAGTCTGCCTTCTTTAATATTAACTAGGAATTTATTTTTTCCTCCAAGCAGAATATAACAAAAGCAACCTGGTTAACAGATTTGGTCCTGGTTTCACATTTAAACCTTCACTCCGTTCTCTGCTTAACCCTGGGGTTCTATGTTTAATGGAGGGGAGGAGGCAAACGTCTGATTTTTCCATTGTAAAAATGCTACAAAACTCTATTAGCATGGCCATAAGTGCCCTGAGGCACCCCACTCTGCCAGTAAGCCTCTGCCTGAAGGCACTCAGGTCTAGTTCCCTAAGTCAGCAAACCTAGATCCACCAAGTGCCCAGAGGCACCCTACTCTGCCAGCAAGCCTCCTGCCCCAAGGCAATCAGCTTTTTCTCTCTCCTGCCTGGGAAGCCCACTGTGCTGTTTCCTGTCTCTGCTACTACCACTTTTCACCATCTCCAGTGTTACAGCTCTCTGTCTCCTGATTCCAAGAGCTTTTCAATGCAGGGATCCCGAATGCAAAGCACGCCCTCTGTTCTTGGCTCTTCTATCTTGGTGGCGGTGAGATCTTCTCCTTCTGCCTGTGGGACCGCTCATTTTAAGCCTAGCGGGATGGCAAAACTGACCAAGCCTCTTGTTGGGCCACAGTTACCTTATTTGCACAGTCGCATCCAATCACTTGGATGGGAGTTACAAGACCATGATGAGAAAGGCCATATAAACGTGATCCATGGCACCGCAGGCCACCCCCTGACTTTTCTAGCCATAGTTCTTTTATACTTAGAGGACAACTTCCCCCTCCCAATCATTTTGTGAGTCCAAAACAGTCATCAACAATTAGTCCCTCAGTAGGGCAAAGAGTCCTCAGGGTGAGGTTACTCAGGTACCAGACATTCAGGCCTGCTGCAGGTGTCCATCTGATCTGGTCAGGTTCTCCAAAAGTCATCTTGGCTTCACCCTTCCTGGCGTCTGATAAAATTTCACTGAGAGAAGATTATTCCCTTGATCTGAGCCTCATGAGGTATCAGCATAGCAGAACCTTTAAGGAGTTTTAGGCTCAGCCACTGTACTGGAGTCTAGCAGTGCCTCCCCCTCAGTCCACTCTTTCACACTTACAGCTTTTACAATTACGGGTTTTACAATCACAATTAATCTGTTAACGATCAACACTCCAACTGAATCATGTAATCCTATCAGCATCTTCCCCCACCCTCTCTTCCCTAGACCCATCAGGAAAAGAGGAATCTATTCAGTAGGGATCCTCCCTTGTCCCCCTCATGTTTAGTGTGAGCACACTCACAAAAGTGTGTGAGCCAGCCACTTCATGCCTTTATTTCCCCTGAATTTAGATAGCCAATGTTTAAATTGCCCATTCCTATCAAACTAGTACTGAGGAGACAGCATCTTCTCCTTGGTCTTGAAGAATCTTCTGTTCCATTTGGAACTTTGAGCGTCCACATCCATAAGCAAAGTCCAGTCCAGAGCAAGCCATCAAATTGCAGCAGTCCACACCAGCTCATGGTGTCAAACATCTTTCTCTTCATTCAGCTGGGTTCTGGTCAGCTCATCCCCAGCCATCCAAGCTAGGTCACAATGGGTAACCACTTCTCTCTCTCTCATCCCTAGCCGCTGTGGCTGGGTCAACGTGTTCCAGTGGAACATGTCCAAATTAAGCCTGTTTCTTCATTGTTTCACTCCCCCCGCTTCCACTCATGAATGGACCCAGGCGGTCACCATAAGCAAGCATACCAAACTGTCTACTCACTGGTACCCTTTAACTTCCAGTCCTGGAAGGGGGTTCTAATAGGCACTGACTTTTCCTGCCTCAATGCACCCAAAGGCAAACCACCTGCGTGCTTGAAATTCAAAAAGAGAAAGTATTTTTTTCTGGAGGTCCTTCCTTTAAATGCAAATCTCCTGTTCTCTCAGTGGATCTGGGTAGGTCTGCGTGTCTTTTCAAATGCAAATCTGGGCAGAGCCCAGGTTTTCAACCTAAGCACCCACCCTATACACAGGGCTACTGACTTGGAAAAAAAAAGCCTGTGTTTCTTTGGGCAAATCCTAGTTCTCCTTTTAACATATCCAAGCAAGTATTGGCTGAAGGTGGAGTTACACACTCTCTGTAATCTATAATACCCAATATTCATTTCTTATCATACATTGAGGCCTGCTTTACAACACTAGGGAGGAGAAACATTCAATATTCATAGTACATTCAAATAAACACATAATACTAAACACAGAATACTTTTTACAACATTCCAGTTTCATCTTCTCCACCCCTTGACTATCTTTCCATTCATATTCATATGGCCTTGGGCCTCTGGCTCGGTGGAACCAGAAGACCTTGTCTCCCTATCAATCATCTTGCTTATCTGGCCTGGCTTTTGCCAGAGCCACTCCAGATGTAGCTTTTCTCCCCTCAGCTGCATCATAACTTTCCTTTCAGCCATTACAGGTAACAACAACCAAAGTAACCACCTACGAATCAAAAGTTTCACTTCCCACACCCCTTCCTTTTTTCTCTTACAAAATCCCATGCTTCTGAGTTTGGAGCCATTGCCACAAATCTCACTCCTGACACCAACTGTAAAATTGGCATGGCAGGGGTATTGTCTGACCACCTTTAACTTCACAAGAGGGAATAAGAATCAAGATCAACTGCCCAAGACTGATTCCTATGGGGTGGAGATGAGATATGCCTCCTCTCTCCACCATCTTTACCAATTCTAACACTAACCATCCTTCCCACGGCACTCTCTACTTCTCTGCTGAGCTAGAAAATTCATTGCAAGGACCACACAAAACTCGACAGACAATACTCACAGTTATGGGGTTTCCTTAGGGAATTGCTGTTAGGTGCTGTCAACTTGGTTCCAGCTCATAGTGACCCTGTGTACAACAGAACAAAACATTGCCCGGTCCTGATTCATCCTCACAATCGTTGCTGTGTTTGAGCTTAGTGTTGCAGCCACTGTGTTAATTCATCTTGTTGAGGGTCTTCCTCTTTTTTGCTGACCGTCTACCTTACCAAGCATGTTGTCCTTCTCCAGGGACTGGTCCCTCCTGATAACATGTCCAAAATGTGTGAGATGAAGTCTCGCCGTCCTTGCTTCCAAGGAGCATTCTGGCCGTACTTCTTCCAAGACAGATTTGTTCATTTTTCTGGCAGTCCACGGTATATTAAATATTCTTTGCCAACACCATAATTCAAATGTGTCAATTCTTCTTCAGTCTTCTTTGATATTGTCAATTAGGGAAGTAAGAGGTTACAATTCAGGTTCAGGAACACTCAGGATGAAGTTCTTCCATCAGGACAACCTCTTCTCTGTCATGCCCACAGGCACTCAGCTTTCTCTGTGGGCTGGGAAGCCACCACACTCTCTCCTGCCGGTCTCTCCTGCTGCCGTTTCTCTGCCACCCCTTCTCGCCATCTTCAGTGTTACAGCTCTCTCTCTCTTTCAGCCTTCTGGTTCCAGGAGATTCTTAGCACAGGGATCCTGGGTCCAAAGGATGTGTTCTATTCTTGGCTCTCCTTCCCACCTCTGGGATGGTTCATTTTAAGCCTGGTGGGATGGCAAAACTGCCCAATCCTCTTGGTGGGCCACAATTACCTTATTTGCACAGTCGCACCCAAGCATTTGGGTGGGAGTTACAAGATCATGGTGAGAAAGGCCACACCTTTCTTAAAAGTGTTCCATCTCACTGTACCCATAGAATTTGCCAGAACTGGGAATATGTCATAGTGACTGTGTGGTCTTGGGTTTCTACTTATTGCTCATGGCATAACCCTGTAGAAGCCACCACAGCCTCTCTGAGGTATTTTTCCTGCCAGGCAGCCTTCTCCCAGGAGGCTCAGAGAGGCACTGCTTTAATTGCCTAGGAGTGCCATAACCAAACACCACAAAGTGGGTGGCTTTAAAGAACAGAAATGTATTGTCTCACAGCTTTGGAGTCTGGGAGTACAAAATCAGGGTCTGGGCATCCTTCTGAGGCTCTGAGGGAGGAAGTATTCCATGCCTCCCTGCTAGCTTGTGTGTGTGCAGGCAATCCTTGGTGTTCCTTTGTGGTTTGTAGATAAATCTTCACACGGAGTCTTCATCCTGTGTGTGACCTGTTTTCCTGTCAGTTTTCCTCTTTTATAAGACACCAGTTATAATAGAATTATAGAACCCTACTTCAGTATGCCTTTGTTAACTGGTAACATCGTCAAAGAAAAACCCAGTTTCCAAGGAAGGTCATGTTTGCAGGTGCCAGGGATTAGGACTTCAACATATCTTTTTGGGGGACACAATTCAACCCATGACCACTGCCATGATGAAAGTAAACATAACTCCTCAAAAAGGTGAAAGTAGCTGTGAGGGGTGGGGGCAGCAACCCATGGAAGCAGTGCCCCCAGACTAAGCGATGTGTGTCTTCCACACTGCTCTGTCTACCAGTGCTGCTTTGCATACAACCAGAGAACTTTACTGGGTTCCTAGGTGTGTCCTGGCACGGGGGACTTTTTGCTCCACCCTCTTCTCCCCTCACTTTGGCATCAGCCTCATTTGTACAGTACAGAGTAACATCTGCTGAAGGGTCAGGGAAAGAATTTGACCTTATCCTTTTCTTTTGAAAACCACTATAGTAAAAATTCTAAACGTGACGAGAAAGAACTGTTTCAAAATGTGTCATCAATAAAATGATGTCACCTTTCTGCTTGGCCCCAAGGGTGCAGGCGGTTTAGGGTGCTGGAGGTGGCTCCTGCTGGTTGGGATCTGGCCATGGTTGGGGGTATTTACGCATCGACAATTAGAAAGCACTAGAAGTCAGGGCTCCCCACCTGCACCGGGGGAGCCAGTTTAACAGCATAGCACTGAGACGGGTCACTGAACCACAGAAACCACAAGGGAAGAGGCATTCGAAGCCCCTCAGAGACCAGAATTTAGGCTGCGAAGCTCCCCACCCCACCCCCCTGACTCCATGCACCCTACAGTCGCTGCTAAGCAAATGTAGCCCCAAGCCATCCCAGCATGGGAACCAGCCTTTGGCCAAATTCTGAGGCAGTTGTTCCCTTCTAGATTCCACCCCTCTGCCTGTGGGGCTGGCTGTGGACCAGCACCAACACAGGCCTTTTCCTGTCTCACACGGGTCAGATTCAAAACTTATCTTTATTGCTCCTGCCTCTGACACTAGCCAAGTTTACAAGGCAAATGCCATGTCACTTAGGAAATGCAAAAAAGGACATTTCTGTTGGCATTTAAGGCTTTGAGTAGCATTCCCCCCTCCCCTGCTCCGTCCGGCTCTTACTGGCTCAGGTTCCCAGCAGAGTCCAGGCACATCCGCTCTTTCTCTTCCTTGGCTTTGTTTTTATGTGGTATGTGAACTGCTCCTCCTCCCATGCCTCCCCCTTCACAAGCACGAAGAGAAATGAAACTAGATGGGCGGCCACAGAAACGAAACTGAGTTATCAACATGCTCCCTGGGGTGACTCAGATGAGGGTGGTACGGGGCGCTCAGTCTAGAGCAGCATCAGAAGTACCCAGAGTGCTTGTGTAAACATGGGGGTGGGGGCCGCTAGGCTGCCCAGGTGCTGAAGCCTGGTCTGGGCCGGGGCCCAGAAATCAGCAGTTGTAAAGAGTTTCCAGGTAAGACTGTTGGGGACCACACTGGAAAGCTTTGACTTCCATCAGTGCTGGCTGTCCGACAGAACCCTAAAGGAGGATGGAAGTGTTCTCTATCTGCACGTCCAATATGGTAGCCAACAGCCACACGCGGCTGCAGAGCATTTGAAATGTAGCCAGCGCAATGCAGGAACTGAATTTCTAATTCGATTCAATTTTAATTAATTTAAATAGCCACATGTGGCTCTTGTGTGGGATCATGCAAACACATCGCTGACACAGAACAGGGGAATTTTCCTCAGGTATGTGACTTGAACGTTCTCAGATGTTCCTCTAGGATCCCACCTAAGCCACACCAGGCAAATGTTACCTTTCCCGGTGTTAAGTGCTGAATCCCCAAAGGAGGAAAGTCCACAGCTTCCCTCGGTAACCCATTCCTGGAACCCACAACTTCATCCTCAGGAGGAATTGGACTTTTCTCCCAATTTGATATTTCTCCCTCCTGCTATAATGTACCATAGCTACAATGCAGTGGTGGCACGGTGGTAGAATTTTTGCCTCCCATGTGGGAGACCTGGGTTCAATTCCCGGCTCATGTATGTACCTCATGCACAGCCGACCACCTGTCTGTCAGTGTAGGCTAGTGTGTTACTATGATGCTGAACAGGTTTCAGCTGGGCTCCAAGACTGAGATGGACTAGGAAGAAGGCCTGGTGATCTGCTCTCCTAAACCGGCCAGTGAAAACAGTTTGATCCCCAGCCACGCGTCGGGATGCTTCAGGACCATTGTGCACAGGGTCACTGTGGGTGAGGGCTGACTGAAGGGCAACTAAGGACACAACAGTGCAAGTTCCTGGGGTGTGGCAGAAGGAAGGCATGGCCTGGGACAAATGCCAAGATCTGAACTTGGTCCCGAGAGTAGCCTCTGTGTCTATGGCACAATTTGTGGTTTTTTCTGGTCTCCAGTTATGCTACCTGCAGAAATGAAGGCATTCCGTCAAGGGATCCCTAAAGTCCTTCTGTGCTCGGTGACTCAGGTGGAGGTGAGGACTGGCTTGGAAGCCCCCAGGAGCCCTCATGACCCTGGAGCCACAGCTGCAGGCACTCTGGGCGTGGCCAGGGCAGGAGGGGCTGGCTCTCAGCTGTTTCTGCTCCTACCTATTCTCTCAACACAAAAATGGAGATGTTAAATAAGTAAAAAAAAAATAATAATAAACATTCCTGAGCACCTCTTTGCTCATTCATTTTTCTTATTGCCCTTGCAGGCAAATTCCCCTTTGCAGAAGGATTATAGAGGCTTACAAAAAAATTTTTTTCTTGTTTAATCTATTGACTCAATTGTTAAGCGCTGGGCTGATAACCGAAGGGTCCCCAGTAGGAATCCACCAGCCCCTCCGTGGGAGAAGGATGTGGCAGTCTGCACCTGTAAAGATTTACAGCCTTGGAAACCCATGGGGCAGTTCTAGTCTGTCCTCTAGGGTCAATATGAGTTGGAATTCACTCAGGGCAACTGGACTGGTTTTGGTTTCTGGATCTTAAACCCAGAGAGCCCGGAGGGAGGAGCTGAAGGAGGGAGGGGAGGAGTCATGATGCGGCCTGTAGTGTGAGGGGTGTTTGGTTCCACCACTGGGTTCCCTCACATCAGGCCAGGACACGCCTACTGCTCCCTAAGAGGCTCAGTGATGAAGCCGACAGAGGGACACCGGCCTAGGGGGCATCGGGGGTGCAGGGGCTCAGGCCAACTCCGGGGCGGGGAAGACAGGTGGGGTGGGGGACTCCCTCTCCTCCAGCAAAGCAGTTCCGTGAGCCCATCCTCTCGGTGGCCTGTCAGGGATGGACCTGGGCTCCTCCCACTCAGACCAGCTTGGCCTCCCATGGGGCTGATGGTGGCCAGCTGAGGACCAAGCTCCCGGGGCAGGACCCCAGTCCCCCATCGGCGTCAAAGGGCCGGGCTCCCGGGCTCCCGGGCTCAGTGTCGTGCGCAGGATTCTTTGCTTGGCTCCGCATTGGGGTCAACCGCCGAGCATTGGGGTCAACCGCGGAGCTCTCGTAAAGATGCAAAAGGCAAAAATAGGCGCAACGCCTCAGCCCTGCCCTGTCCCCGCGGATTGGCCAGAGCATCTGCCCGTGCCCAAAGCCCGGATAGTGGAGATGGATCCGGGCCGCAGTGCACAAGTCCTGGGACAGACCGCTCATTCCGAGTTGACTGGTCACCCTAAAGGTCAGAGTGTCACAGTTGATTGACTCCCCTTTTCTCAGTCAAGCACAAGCTCTCTTATGGTTATGGATTTTGTGGTGCCAACCGGCTTCCTGTCCAAGGAATCTTGGAACAGAACTCTTATTCCTGTGCCCCTCAAATTCTCACCGGAGGCCCCATTGCCGGAGGCCTCCTTCGGAGGGCAGAGGGGGTGTGCCCCTAGGCCCCCATTCCACCTGGCCTCTCTCTAGGTGTGGGGAGTGATGGTGAAGCTCACCTGCTCTGACTCCTCTTGGACCTGATTCGGAGACAGAGATGGGCTGCTCCGTGGGAAGCTCCTCAGGGCTGGCCACTGGGGAGGCAGTGCTGGGGGTGGCTGAGGTCTGAGCACAGAGGGGGTTTCCGAATAACTGGGCCACTCACTGGCAGCTGCCTGTCTAAGCCCTGCTCTCCTTCACAGCCTTTTCAGTGATAAAACGGCTACCTGCTCTCCATCTGTCTCTTCCTGTGGCTCCTCCTTGGCTGGTTCAGAACCCAGAAAGGGGTAGCTAATTATCACCTCCTAACTCCCACAGACCCTGGTGAACATGCTTGGCTGCTAACTAAAAAGCTGACAGTTTGAGTTCACCCAGAGGTGCCTTGGAAGAAAGGCCTGGCAAACTACTTCTGAAAAATCAGCCATTGAAAACTCTGTGGAGCACATTTCTACTCTGACACACATGGGGTTGCCATGTTACTGGTTGCCAGTGACTGGTTTTAGTAACTCCTGCAGAGTGGGTCAAAGGTGCATCCCTGTAAGAAAACACCTAGAACTTCCCCTCTTAGGCACGAAGACAAAGAGCTGTGGACAAGGGCAGGAAATCCTAGTAGGAAGGTCCTCAGCAAACTGACCTAGGAGGCAGCCCAGAATGTAATGGCAGTCAGCTTAAGGAACATTTGCCTCAAAGAACTCAGAGCCTCCTGAAGCCCTGAATAGGTCTGGGACAAGTGGGGCCCTGCTGTGTGGACTACATGGTCCCACTGGCTGGGGTCCAGGAGGGGGCAGCGGGGCAGCTGAAGTACAGTCAGAGGTGTCAAGTGGCCGCCACCTACAGCCCCTTCACTGCTTGGTCATCCTTCCACTGTGAGCTCTCAAAGTGGAAGGTAGAAGGCTGGATCCAAGACCAGACTTCATGGCTGCACTCAGGAATATGTTTGATAGACCTGCTAAAAGAGCAGACCCTGAACCAGTGAACCGTGGCCTGGAATTTCAGAAATAATTAGATATACCATGCAATCTGCTCCTTTTGTCACCATTTCATTTAATGGCATAAAATTTAAGCTTAGGTAGAAAAAATAAACCTGGAGAAATAATATAGAGCCAAGGCCACAAGTGAGGAAGATGTTGGTAAGTTCTTTATTTTCAGACGGACAGTTCCAAGCTTGCCAGGCAATTGGCAGGAAGGTAGCACCATGAGAACAAATATTTGAGGCTCAGAAGACAGGCTTGGTGATCTTCTTCCGGAAGATCACAGCCTTGAAAACTCTGTGGAGCACAGTTCTACTCCGCACACGTCGGGTCTGCATGAGTCAGAATCCACCCAATGGCAACCAGCAACAATATAACGTGCAGAGGACCCTCCTCCTAAGTGCCAGGGGAACATTCACCCCCAGGGTGGGCCCATCAAGTGGTGGGGGTGGGGGACAGTAGAGGGCCACGGGCCATGGTTGTCAGAGGAGCTTCCCTTCCCAGAAGCAGGTTCTGGAAACATGTCTGGCCAGGAGTGCCCAGGAGGCCCAGCCTGCTATAATGAATTAAGATCAACAGTGCCGTGTGTGATGGTTAACTGTATGTGTCAACTTGTGTAGGCTACGGTGCCCAGTTGTTTGGTCAAACACTAGACTCAGTTATGAAGTAGTTAAAAACTCAAAACCAAACCAGTTGCCACCAAGTCGATTCTGACTCATGGTGACCCCATCTATTACAGGATAGAACCGTGCTCCATAGAGTTTTCAATGGCTGATTTTTCAGAAGTGGATCACCAGGTCTTTCTTCCAAGGCTCTTCTGGGTGGACTCAAACCTCCAACCTTTTGGTTTGTAGCTGAGCACATAACTATTTGTGCTGGAAGAGATCTAGGGACTCACTTGACCTTCAGTAAACAAGATTGCCCCCTGTGATGGTTAAGATTGTGTGTCAACTTGGCTGGGCCATGATTCCCAGTGTTTTGGCAGTCGTATAATATTGTGATCACTTCCCTGTTGAGACTTGATATGTGATCACCCCCATGATGGAATCTGCTGTGAGCAGCCGATCAGCTGAAAGGATGTTTCCTTTCGTGTGTGGCCTGCATCGAATATAAGTGGACATGCTGGCAAGGCTCAGGGGCTTTTTGCTTGCACTGGATCCTGCAGTTCACTCCCATTTGTCAGATGTCTGCTTCCTGGGACTTGAGCTAGCAGTTTACCTGTGGTCTTGCCTGCTGATCTTGGGATTTGTCGATCTTCGGAGCCTGTGAGCAAGAGCCCTGCTCTCCGACCTGCCAATCTTGGGTTTGTCACCCCCGTGGCAACATGAATCAGGAGAAGCCTCTATTCTGAG
Source organism: Loxodonta africana (assembly GCF_030014295.1). NCBI lineage: Eukaryota > Metazoa > Chordata > Mammalia > Proboscidea > Elephantidae > Loxodonta > Loxodonta africana. The sequence continues at coordinate 222,263,547 of NC_087343.1, forward strand.
TCATGGACTTCAGATGTTCCAGCCTTTACAACCACGTGAGCCATGTCCTTGATATACATCTCTCTTTCTATATATGTATTTATACATTTTGCTGGTTTTGGTTCTCTAGAGAGCCTAGCCTAAGATGCCCTCTAAAATGTGGGTGAGCCATACAATCCAGCAATCCCACTCCTTGGAATATATCCTAGAGAAATAAGAGCCTTTACACGAACAGATATATGCACACCCATGTTTATTGCAGCACTGTTTACAATAGGAAAAAGCTGGAAGCAACCAAGGTGCCCATCAACAGATAAATGGATAAATAAATTATTGTATATTTACACAGTGGAATACTATGCATCGATAAAGGACAGCGATGAATCTGTGAAACATTTCATGACATGGAGGAAACTGGAAGGCATTATGCTGAGTGAGATTAGTCAGTTGCAAAAGGACAAATATTGTATAAGACCACTATTATAAGAACTTGACAAATAGTTTAAACTGAGAAGAAAACATTCTTTTGTGGTTACAAGAGGGAGGGAAGGTGGGAGAGGGGCATTCACTAATTAGATAGTAGCTAAGAACTACTTTAGGTGAAGGGAAAGACAACACACAATACAGGGGAGGTCAGCACAAAAGCAAAGAAGTTTCCTGAATAAACTGAATGATTCGAAGGCCAGCGTAGCAGGGGCAGGGGTTTGGGGACCATGGTTTCAGGGGACATCTAAGTCAATTGGCATAATAAAATCTATTAAGAAAACATTCTGCATCCCACTTTGAAGAGTGGCATCTGGGGTCTTAAAGACTAGCAAGCGGCCATCTAAGATGCATCAATGAGTCTCAGCCCACCTGGATCAAAGGAGAATGAAGAACACTAAGGACACAAGGTAATTACGAGGCCAAGAGACAGAAAGGGCCACATGAACCAGAGACTACATCATCCTGAGACCAGAAGAACTAGATGGTGCGTGGCTACAACTGATGACTGACCTGACAGGGGACACAACAGAGAACCCCTGAGGGAGCAGGAGAGCAGGGGGATACAGACCCCAAATTCTCATAAAAAGACCAGACTTAATGGTCTGACTGAGACTAGAGGTACCCCAGTGGTCATGGCCCCCAGACCTTCTGTTGGCCCAGGACAGGAACCATTCCGAAAGGCAACTCTTCAGACATGGATTGGACTGGACAATGGGTTGGAGAGGGATGCTGGTGAGGAGTGAGCTTCTTGGATCAGGTGGACACTTGGGACTATGTTAGCATTTCCTGCCTGGAGGGGAGATGAGAGGGTAGAAGGGGTTAGAAGCTGGCAAAATGGACACGAAAAGAGAGAGTGGAGGGAGGGAGCAGGCTGTCTCATTACGGGGAGAGTAATTGGGAGTATGTAGCAAGGTTTATATAAGTTTTTGTGTGAGAGACTGACTTGATTTGTAAACTTTCCCTTAAAGCACGATAAAAATTACAAAAAAAGAAAAATGTGGGTGAGCCTTATCCAATCACTTGAAGGTGTCTTCTGCCTCCAGACTATAGACAGACATGTTGCCAGAACCCCCCCGCCCCCACACTCTTCACATCACCTGACCTATAGATTTTGGAGTACTAGACTGCAGGAGTCTCCAGGCTGTCACCGGAGTCACAAATTTTGAACCTGTCAGCTCCCCCACAATCACATGAACCAAATCCTTAATCTCTCTCTCTCTGTACATATAATTTGTTGTGGTGGTGGAGTCAGCTCTAAGTCATGGTGACCCTGGGTATAACAGAATGAAACATTGCTCTTTCCTGCCCCATCTTCATGATCGCTGGTATGTTTGAGTCCAATCTTGTGGCTATTTTATATATATTACTGGTTCTGTTGCGCTACAGAACCCTAAGACTCTATGATAATAGAATAAATCAGACACAGTGTCATGGATTGAACTGTGCCCCCCCCCCCCGCGCCCCAAATATCTGTCAGCTTAGCTAGGGCATGATTCCCAGTGTTGTGTGATTGTCCACCATTTTGTCATCTGATGTGATTTTCCTAGCTCTACGAGGTTAATGAGATGGGATTAGTGGCAGTTATGTAGACTCAATCTACAATTTAAGCCAATTTCTTTTGAGATATAAAAAGAGAAGTGAGCAGAGAGACAGGGGGACCTCATACCACCAAGAAATAAGAAGCAGGAGAATAACGTGTCCTTGGAACCTGGGTCCCTGTGCTGAGAAACTTCTGGACCAGGGAAAGACTGAGTACAAGGACCTTTCTCTAGAGCAAACAGAGAGAGAAAGCCTTCCTCTGGAGCTGGCACCCTGGATTTGGACTTGTAACCTACTAGGCTATGAGAGAATAAATTTCACTTTGTTAAAGCCATCCACCTGTGTTATTTATGTTATAGCAGCACTAGATAACTAAGACACACAGGAAAAACTCCTCTTTCTTAAACACAGAAATGTCAACTAGCCTGCCATGACAAAGCCCTTCCTTTGCAGCTGGCACCAAGGAGTTTAGAACTGGAGAAGGGCTGAGTCATGACCCCAGCTGGTGGTCTGCAGACTACTCTGCTCTACCCAGGGCTCCCTGTGGGGTGGCTGAGGGCCAAGGGGCCACAGCTCCAATGGGCTGACAGCAGCCAGGGGTATCTGGCATTCATGGTTTGTGGTGTTACTGTTCACAAATATTCCCCCGCTCCCCTGTAGGAGAACCATCATGCCTGCTTCCTGCCTCACAGGTTTTTTTTTTTATTATTATTATTAACTTTTATTGAGCTTCAAGTGAACGTTTACAAATCAAGTCAAACTGTCACATGTAAGTTTATCTACACCTTACTCTGTACTCCCACTTGCTCTCCCCCTAATGAGTCAGCCCTTCCAGTCTCTCCTTTCGTGACAATTTTGCCAGCTTCCAACTCTCTCTATCCTCCCATCCCCCCTCCAGACAGGAGATGCCAACACAGTCTCAAGTGTCCACCTGATACAAATAGCTCACTCTTCATCAGCATCTCTCTCCTACTCACCGTCCAGTCCCTTTCATGTCTGATGAGTTGTCTTCGGGAATGGTTCCTGTCCTGGGCCAGCAGAAGGTCTGGGGACCATGACCGCCGGGATTCCTCTAGTCTCAGTCAGACCATTAAGTATGGTCTTTTTGCTGCCTCACAGGTTTTTTTAGTCTCTGGGGGAGGAGCAGACATCCTTGTGGCTGAGCTGACCTGGGTTGGGTAGCAGGTGGGGCTGATGCCACTTTCAGGCAGAAGCTTCAGGAGGATTTCTGCTCTCAATTTGGCTTCCATCTGACAGGGGATGATGCTTCTTCAGCCTGGCCTCACCATCTGGGGCTCAGCCACAGCTGACCTGTGGCCCATAAGTGTTTTGTTAGGTGCTATCGAGTCTCTTCTGACTCATAGTGACCCCATGTACAACAGAACAAATACTGCCCAGTCCTGTGCCATCCTCACAATCGCTACCATGTTTGAGCCCATTGCTGCAGCCACTGTGTCAATCCATCTCATTGAGGGTCTTCCTCTTTTCCCCTGACCCACTACTTAACCAAGCATGATATCCTTCTCCAGTGACTGATCCCTCCTGGTAACATGTCCAAAGTACACGAGACAAAGTCTCACGATCTTTACTTCTAAGGAACTTTCTGGCTGTACTTCTTCCAAGACAGATTTATTCATTCTTCTGGTAGTCCATGGTATATTCAATATTCTTCACAAACACCATAATTCAAAAAAGACATCAATTCTTCTTTGGTCTTCCTTATTCATTGTTCAGCTTTTGCATGCATATCAGGCGACTGAAAATACCATGGCTTGGGTCAGGTGCATCTTAGTCCTCGAGGTGACATCTTTGCTTTTTAACATGTTAAAGAGGTCTTTTGCAGCAGATTTGCCTAATGCAGTGTGTCATTTGATTTCTTGACTGCTGCTTCCATGGGCGATGATTGTGGATCCAAGTAAAATGAAATCCTTGGCAATTTCAACCTTTTCTCCATTTATCATGATGTTGCTTATTGGTCCAGTTGTGAGGATTTTTGCAGCATAAATAATATCCCCCCAAATCAACACTGTTGTACACCACTGAGATTGTGCCAGGTACTACCATGTTTTAAAAGGAGCTCTGTTGGTGCAATGGTCAAGAGCTTGGCTGCTAACCAAAAGGTTGGTAGTTCAAATCCACCAGCCACTCCTTGGAACCCCTATGGGGCAGTTCTACTCTGTCCTATAGGGTTGCTATGAATTGGAATTGACTCGACAGCAACAGATCTGGTTTTGGTTTGTTTGATAACAATGTTTGAAAGTCATTTATCTAGTCCAACTCCTCCACTGTACAGAGGAGAAACTGGAGACTCAGGGAGGCAGTATTAACTTGGCATCACAGTCTCAGAGCTCTTCCAGGGTAGGACAGCCTCTTGGGCAGCCAGGCTTGGGAAGGAAGCTAGAATGGCTGATGCTTAGAAGCTATCCTGTACCCCAGTGACATTATCAAACACATTCTCTGACACGTGGTTGCATGGTGGTGGGGTATCTTGAATAGCTGATGTAATGATGTGTCTCAATGATGTCTCCTGGAAAGTCTGAGATGAATAGTCACCATCCTCAGGGTGGACCCCCAATGGCCACAACTGTCAACGAAGGACATCCTGCTAAGCCCACTCCCATCTTGCTCATTCTTTTATGACTGTCAGAAGCTATGGTGTGCTTGCAGTAAAGGAACAAAAGTTATCTTTCTGCAGAGCTGCCTGGACTTTCGTCTGACCACAATGTGACTCCACCTTGGGCGAGCAGCCGTTGCTTCCACTGGCTCTCTCCCTTCCACATTAAATCACTTCATTTCCTCTAACAAGCCCCATTCCTTTCAGAATGTAGCATATTCATATCTTCACTATATAAACTGTTATTAGCTGCTGTTGAGTTGACCCCTGACTCATGGAGGCCCCATGCACCACGGAATAAAATCCTATCTGGTCCTGCGTCATCCCCATGATTGGTTGTGGATCTGACCATTGTGATCCCTAGGGTTTTCACTGGCTGATTTTCACGAGTAGATCTCCAGGCCTTTCTTCCTAGTTCATCTTAAACTGGAAGCTTCTCCGAAACCTACTCAGCATCACGGCAACACGAAAGCCTCCACTGACAGACGGGTGGTGGCTGTGTATGGTGTGCACTGGCAGGGAATTGTACCCAGGTCTCCTGCATCGAAGGTAAGAATTCTACCATGAACGACCTATGCCTCCTCCACTGTATAAATACTGGCATATAAATATTGTGCTAAGATTGTATAATTAGACAATATTGGTTGGTTTAAGACAAGCCCAAAATCCTTGTAAAATATTGACTGTAGGGTTTAAAGTGATAAGATTCGTGGGCCAATCCATGTGACATTTATACAAAACACATTTATTAAGGAAGTGCAATGTTAGCTTGGTTCTCGTGGTATACAGCCTTCTATCTGTATCTCTGCAGGCCAGCCAGAATATCTGTTCTTCTTATTATCAGAGTGGTTGATCTGCATAAAGGAAAGAAAATACCTTTATTTATTCACTAATCTAATTTGACAAATATTTAATGAGTCAGCTGTGAACACAGTCATAGAAACAAAATCACTCCCTACAGTGGGATTTGCTTCAACCTACACTGGTGTTTGATTTCCTCCCGAAGTGTTTCTTAATAATACTTGAACCATACTTAGGACAGTTACGGTAATGCTGCCGGATAGAACTTTCCGCAACTATAGAAATATTCTATAGTCTGAGCTGTCCAATACAGAAGACACAAGCTACCTTTACGATGAAATCCTTGAAACGTGACTATACCAGCTGAGTTTTAAATTCTATTTAATTTTAACTACTTTAAATGTAAATACACCTACCCCTCACTTACGGATGATCTCATTATCCCACATTTCGCATTCACGACAATAGTAAAAATCCAACTATTTTGCACATTAACGATGTACATCTGGCAGTAACCCTTTCTTGACCAGTGGGACACAGAGTGCCCACCTACCTTTTCCACCTCAGGTTTATTGGAAAGCGACTGGCCCACTGACAATACATGCTGCCGGCAAGAAGGGACCTGTATAACTGCTCGAAATGGAATAAATGGGCATGTCCCACAAATTCCCGTTTTTACAGGGTACTGTATGTGGTGGTGTATCCTGGAGGTGTGATGGTGCAAAACTTTTGTCTCTTTTGGCTTTTGTACGGCGAGATAAGCACTCTAAGTGTATTTCTGGGTTCCTGTGTTATTTGGAAGTTGCATTTCTCACGGTGATTTCCATGTTCACAGGAATACTTCATTTTCAGGTGCCAGCATGAGGTTGTAGCATACCTCACATACCACCAATCCTACCCCCTAGATCCAGAGAGACATTGTTGTTGTTGTTGTTGGGTTCTGTCGAGTCGGTTCTGGCTCACAGCAACCCTATGCACAACAGAACAAAACACTGCCCGGTCCTGAGCCATCCTTACAATCATTGTTATGCTTGAGCTCATTGTTGCAGCCACTGTGTCAATCTACCTCGTTGAGGATCTTCCTCTTTTCTGCTGACCCTGTACTCTGCCAAGCATGATGTCCTTCTCCAGGAACTGATCCCTCCTGGCAACATGGCTAAAGTATGTAAGATGTAGTCTCATCATCCTTACCTCTAAGGAGCATTCTGGGTGCACTTTTTCCAAAACAGATTTGTTCGTTCTTTTGGCAAGCCCATGGTATATTCAATATTCTTTGCCAACACCACAATTCAAAGGCGTCAACTCTTCTTCGGTCTTCTTTATTCACTGTCCAGCTTTCACATGCATATGATGTGATTGAAAATCTCATGGCTTGGGTCAGGCACAGCTTAGTCTTCAGGGTGACATCTTTGCTCTTCAACACTTTGAAGAGGTCCTTTACAGCAGATTTACCAATGCAATGTGTCTTTTGATTTCTTGACTGCTGCATCCATGGCTGTTGATTGTGGATCCAAGTAAAATGAAATCCTTGACAACTTCAATCTTTTCTCCGTTTAGCATGATGTTGCTCATTGGTCCAGTTGTGAGGATTTTTGTTTTCTTTATGTTGAGGTGCAATGCATACTGAAGGCTGTGGTCTTTGATCTTCATTAGTAAGTGCTTCAAGTCCTCTTCACTTTCAGCAAGCAAGGTTGTGTCATCTGCATAATGCAGTTTGTTAATAAGTCTTCCTCCAATCCTGATACCCCGTTCTTCTTCATACAGTCTAGCTTTTCTTATTATTTGCTCACCATACAGATTGAATAGGTATGGTGAAGGAATACAACCCTGACGCACACCTTTCCTGACTTTAAACCAATCAGTATCCCCTTGTTCTGTCCGAACAACTGCGTCTTGATCTATGTAAAGGTTCCTCATGAGCACAATTAAGTGTTCTGGAATTCCCATTCTTCGCAGTGTTATCCATAGTTTGTTGTGGTCCACACAGTCGAATGCCTTTGCATGGTCAATAAAACACAGGTAAACATCCTTCTGGTATTCTCTGCTTTCAGCCAGGATCCATCTGACATCAGCAATGATATTCCCGGTTCCACGTCCTCTTACATGTCCCATATAATATTTTGTGACCTGGTGTGGTCATCCTCCATTTCCATATAATGCCGATTTTTGCATAATGCCCTGGTCTTTGGAACCTGTGTTGATAAGTAAGGAACCAGGTGTAGCTACAGTTGCCTAATGTCCGCCATATTGGACAGCACAACTCTAATGTCTGGTTTTTATTTTTCTAGGCGGAAGGACTATTTTTTTTTTTCCCCAGAGCTCTCCTATAGTCTCTTGCTCAGCAAATGTGTGTTCATATTGAGGCAGGCTTTAGTCCTCTACATTTGTTTATTTCCATTATTTTATTTAAACATTAGGCTAAGGTGCAGAGGATCCAGCACCTCAAGCTAATGCTTAAATAATAAGCATTTTGAACTTTGGAATTCTAGTTATATATCCCTTCTATTTTCATTGTGTATGTGTGTGTGTTTTTTTCAATAATATTTTATTTAGTTTTTGGTGAAAGTTTACACAGCAAGTTAGGTACCCATTTGACAATTTCCACACAAATTGTTCAGTGACATTAGTTACATTTATCACAATGTGTGAGTATTCTCTTTGTGTCCTGTTTGTTCCCTTTCCAGTACTCTAGTTTCCATACCCCCTTATCATCTTTGATTTTAAGAAATCGTTGACCTTTTGGTCTCATACTCATGGTTTTTAAGTAGGGCACCAATCATACAGGTAAGATCCTTTCTTTTGTGTGCCACTCTGCTATTTCGCTAAAAGGTGACTTAGAGGTAGGCTTGGTTCTAGATAAAGAGTGTCTCAGGGCAATAGTCTCAGGGGGTCCTCTGTTCTCTACCATTCCAATTTATCTGTTTTTCTTTTTTGTTGTTGTTAATAAGAATTGGATTTCTGCTTCTTATTTTTCTCCCATTGTATTCAGGACCAACTATTGCAGCCCCAGTCAGAATGGTCAGTGGTGGTAGCCAAGCACCATCTAGTTCTTTTGGTCTCAGAGTAGATGATGTTGTGGCTTTTGTGGACTTATTTCTTCTCTGTGCTTTTGGTTACCGTCTTATTGTTTTGTTCCTGGTGAGTTGAGAGCTATAGTTGTGTCTTAGATGGCTGCTTGCAAGATTTTTGTGTGTGTGTGTGCTTTAGGTGAAAGTTTACAGCTCAAGTTAACTTCTCATACAAAAATTTATACACATATTGTTTTGTGATGTTAGTTGCCATCCCCACAATGTGACAACACACTCCCCCTTTCCACTCTGGCTTCCCTGTATCCATTTGACCAGTTCCTGTCCCTTCCTGCCTTCTCATCCTGCTTTTGAACAGGAGCTGCCCAATCTATATCTGATCGAACTAAGAAACACATCCCTCACACATATTATTTCTTATTTTATAATCCTGTCTAATCTTCGTCTGAAGAGTGGTCTTTGGGAATGGTTTCAGTTCTGGGTTAACAGTGTGTCCAGGGGCCATAGTTTCAGGGGTTCCTCCAGTCTCTGTCAGACCATTAGGTGTGGTCTTTTTACATGATTTGAATTCTGTTCTACATTTTTCTCCTGCTCTGTCCAGGACTCTCTGTTGTGTTCCCTGTCAGGGCGGTCATTGGTAGTAGGCGGGCACCATCTAGCTCTTCTGGTCTCAAGCTGGTGGAGCTCACAAGCTTTTAAGGCCCCAGATGGTACTCACTTCACTAGGATGTAGATCATGATTTCTGTGAACTATGTTATGCCAATTGACTGAATTGTCCCATAAGATTATGGTCCTAAGCCTTCAAACCCAGAAAACCAACTTTGGAAGGTGTCTGGTTATGTCTGAGGAATATCCATATTTGTGTCTTAAATGAATATATGTGCCTGCACCCATTTACTTGTATTTACACATACATTTTTTTTTTATAGATACTTCCAAAAAAAATTTTTTTTTTTTTTTTTTTTTTTATAGATACTTCAGAAACCCTGATGGCGTAGTGGTTAAGAGCTACAGCTGCTAGCCAAAAGGTTGGCAGTTCAAATCCACCAGGCGCTCCTTGGAAACTCTGTGGGATAGTTCTACTCTGTCCTATACAGTTGCTATGAGTTGGAATTGACTTGATAGCAACGGGTTTGGGTTTTGGTTTATAGACACTTTTGTCTGTTCTCACCTATGTACACACCTGTACCTACCTATATACTGCTTTGCCTATACCAAACCATATGTGCTTAAATGCTCATTTTTACTTTGGTTGTGCTATGCCCATTACACCCACAATCAGTGCCACTTTTTCCGTCATCAAAAATAATTAGTCTCTAGTGTTTTTTTTTTTTTTTTTAGTGTATAAAGCATACATTCCCCATTCCTCCCCCGCCCCATAACCACCAATGAACAGTGGTCCTTCTATATTTATCTATTCTTGTCTTCTTATAAAAGAGGGTTCATACAATATTTGTCCTTATATGCTTGACTTATTTCATTTAGCATTATGCACTCCAGGTCCATCCATGTTATAAAATGTTTCACTGACTCATCGTTGTTCTTTATGGTTGTGTAGAATTCCATTATATGTATGTGCCACAGCTTGCCTATCTATTCATCTGTCGATGGACACTTCAGTTGTTTCCATTTATTTGCAATTGTGAATAAATCAGCAATGAACATAGGCATGCATATATCTATTCGTGTCATCATTTTTAGGTCTCTATGTTTTTTTATGGTATATACAAGGAACCCTGGCAGTGCAATGGTTAAGCGTTCAGCTGCTGAGAGGTTGGTGGTTTCAACCACCAGGTGCTCCACGGAGAAAGATGTGGCAGTCTGCTCCCATAAAGATTACAGCCTTGGAAACCCTATGGGGCAGTTCTACTCTGTGCTATACAGTCACTATGAGCTGGGATTGACTTGACGGCAATGGGTTTGGTTTTGGTGTTTAGGGTATATACCTAGGAATGAGATTACTGGATCATAGGGTAGTTCTATTTCTAGTTTTTTGAGAAAGTGCCATACTGTTTTCCATAGTGGTTGTATCAGCTTACAGTACTACCAGCAACGGATAAGTGTTCCAATTTCCCCACATCCTCACCAACATTTTTTTTTTTAATCAGTGCCATTTTAGCCAGGGTAAGATGGTATCTCACTGTAGTTTTGATTTGCATCTCTCTATTTTTAATGCCTAATGATCATAAACATCTTTTTATATGTTTCTTGGCTGTTTGGATGTCCTCTTTCAGGTGAAGGTTCTGTTCACGGCCTTTGCCCATTTTATGATTGGGTTGCTTGTCTTTTTGTGGTTGAGTTGTTTCAGTTTTCTATAGATATTAGAGATTAGACCTTTATCAGATAAATCATTTCTGAAGCTTTTTTCCCAGTCTGTAGGTTGTCTATTTATTCTTTTATTAAAGTCTTTTAATGAGCATAAGTTTTTAATTTTTATGAGGTCTGACTTATCTATATTGCCTTCTTCAATTCATGTATTCGTTGTAATATTTGTTATCCTATTTTTACAGAAGATTAGGTCCCATAGTTTTCTTCCTCTGTTGCCTTTCAGGAATTTTATGATTTTAGATTTAACATTTAGATCTTTGTTCCATTTTGAGCTAGTTTTTGCATATAGTGTGAGGTATGGGTCTTGTTTCATTTTTCTGCAGGTGGATATCCAGTATTGCTAGCACCATTTATTAAAGAGACCATTTTTGCCCCATCAAATGGACTCTGACCCCTTGTTGAAAATCAGTTGTCCATAGATGGCTGCTTTTATTCTGAGTTCTCAATTCTTTTCCACTGGTCTATGTGTCTATCAGAGTCCTGGCGGTGCAGTGGTTAAGAGCTACTACAGCTGCTAACCAAAAGGTTGGCAGTTCGAACTCACCAGCCACTCCTTGAAAACTCTGTGGGGCAGTTCTACTTTGTCCTATAGGGTCACTATGAGTCGGAATCGACTCAACGGCAACAGGTTTTTTTTTTTTTTTTTTTACGTGTCTATCACTGAACAAATACCAGGCTGTTTTGATTACAGTGGCTATATAGTATGTTTTCATATCGGGGAATGTGAGACCTCCTACTTTGTTCTTTTTCTTCAATGTTGCTTTGGCTATTTGAGACTTCTTTCCTTTCCATATGAAGTTGGTCAATAGTTTCCATTTCAGTAAAGAATGTTGTTGGGATTTGTATCAGGATTTCATTGAATCTGTAGACTGCTTTAGGTAGAATTGACATTTTCACTATATTAAGCCTTCTAATCCATGAGCATGGGATGTCTTTCCATTTTTGTAGGTCTCTTTTAGTCTCCTGTAGTAGGGTTTTATAATTTTCATTGCATAAATCTTTTAAGTCCCAGGTTAGGTGAGTTCCTGCGTATTTTATTGATTGGGGGCTATTGTAAATAATATTTTCTTTCTTTCTTTTTTTGGAGTAGTCTTTGTTAATGTAGAGGAACCCAACTCATTTTTGTATGTTGATCTTGTACCCTGCAATGCTGCTGAATTCTATTAGTTCCAGCAGTTTTCTTGTGGGATCTTTAGAGCCTTCTATGTATAGGATCACGCCATCTGCAAATAGTGCTAGTTTTACTTCTTCCTTTCTGATTTGGATACCTTTTAATTCTCTTGTCTTATTGCTTTAGCTAGGACTTCCAGTACAATATTGAATAAGAGTGGTGGCAATGGGCATCCTTGTCTCTTTCCTATTCTGAAAGGGAAGGCTCTCAGCATTTCTCTTTGAATATAATGTTTGCTGTTGGTTTTGCACATATGCCCTGAATTATGTTGAGAAATTTCCCTTCTATTCCTATTTTGCTGAGAGTTTTTATCAGGAAAGGGTGTTGAATTTTATCAAATGCCTTTTCTGCATCAGTTGATATGATCATATGATTCTTTTCCTTTGTTTTATTTACGTGGTGGATTACACTGATCGACTTCCCAATGTTGAAACACCTTTGCAATTCTGGTATGAACTACACTTGATCATGGTGTATGATGTTTTTTGATATGTTGCCATCAGGGTTCCCTGCTGAAGTCTATTGGATAGAACTTTGTTGAAAATTTTTGCATCTACGTTCATAAGGGATATTGGTCTGTAATTTTATTTATCTTTGTTATGTCTTTTTCTGGTTTAGGTATCATGGTTATGCTGGCTTCATAGAAAGAGTTCAGGAGTGTTCCTTCCTCTTCTATGTTTTTGAAGAGATTGAGTAGAATTGGTGTCAACTCTTCTCTGAATGTTTGGTAGGATTCTCCAGTGTAGCTATCTGGTCCTGGGCTTTTTGTTGTTGTTGTTGGCAGTTTTTTGATATACCTTCTATCTCTTCTTTCGTAATGGGTCCGTTTAAATTATCTACCCTGTTTGTGCTAGTTTCGGTAAGTAGTGTGTTTCTAGGAATTTGTCTGTTTTATCTAGGTTTTTAAATTTGTTGGAGTATAATTTTTCATTGTAATCAATTATGATCTTTTTTTTAATCTCTTTTGGGTCAGTTGTAATGTCGCCAACTTCATTTCTTAATTTGGTTGTCTCTTCTTGTTTTTGTCTTTTGTCAGTCTAGCCAGTGGTTTGTCTATTGTATTGATTCTTTCAAAGAACCAACTTCTGGTTTTGTTAATTCTTTCAACTGTTTTTTCTATTTTCAGTTTTGTTTATTTCCACGTTTAGCTTTATTATTTTTTTCTGGTAGTTTTTGACTTCATTTTCTATTTGTTCAAACTGTTGGTTTAAGTTAATGATTTTGGATCTTTTTTTCTTTTTTAACGTAGGCAGTTATTACCATAAATCTCCCTCTGAGTACTGCTTTTGCTATGTCCCAAAGGTGTGGATATGTGGTGTTTTCATTTTCGTTTGATTCTAGGAATTTTTAAATTTCAATTTTGATTTCCTCTATGATCCAATCGTTTTTTGTAGTAGTGTATTATTTAGTTTCCATATATTCTTTTTTCCTTATTTATCCTGCTGTTGATTTCTAGCTTCATACAGTTATGGTCAGAGAAGATGCTTTGTATAATTTCAATCTTTTAAATTAGTTGAGTCTTGTTTTGTGTCCTAGAGTATGGTCTATTCTCAGAAATGATCCATGTGCACTGGAGAAGAATGTGTGTTGTTCTGATGTGTGGTTCTATGTATGTCTATTAGGTCCAACTGGCTTATGGTTTTATTTAAGTTCTCAGTGTCCTTAGGGATTTTCTTTTTAGATGTTCTGTCTATAATTCAAAGTGGTGTGTTGAAGTCCCCTATTATTATTGTGATGTTGTCCAGTTCTCCTTTCATATGAGTCAGTATTTGTTCCATGTATTCTGATGTGTTGCTGATAGGTGCATATATAATTGTTATGTCTTCTTGCTGAACTGACCCTTATATTGTTATTTTAACATCCTTATTTATCTCTTATAATAGATTTTGATTTAAAGTCTATTTTATCTGATATGAGTATGGCCACCCCTGCTCTTTTTTGTTCACTGGTTGCATGGAATATTTTTCTCCATCCTTTTATTTTCAGTCTGTTTGTATCCTTATGTTTAAGGTATGTTTCCTGTAGACTGCAAAAGGGTGGATCTTTTTTTAATCCATTCTGCCACTCCCTGTCTTGTGCATGGGGTATTTAGACCATTTACATTTAAGGTTATTGCTAAAAACGGTGTGTCTACCTCACTCATTTTGCCATTTGTTTTTGAGTATTTCATATCTCTGTTTTTATATTCTGATTTTCCCTTTTTGTTTTGTATTTGGGTGCTTGCTTGTGATGAGCCTTTTTGTTATCTTCCTTCTTGTCTTCTGAATGTTTCTTCTTGGTGATTTCTTAGTGGTTTCTGCATATGTGACATTACGTAACTTACAACAACATTTAACATATGAACAAAGATTAGCATATAACTAACTATAACATAATAAATCTATTCCTGAGGTACTCTTCCCTCTCCCATGTCTGTTGGTGTTAATATCAATCAATGTACATTAATATATCATCAATATCAAATAAGCCGTATTAGTCAATAAGTTTACTCTGTATTTATTTCTTAATGCTCTTGCCTTTCTGTTTGGAGTGCTCCCTTGAGTAATACTTGCACAACTGGATTGGTAGTGGAAAATTCTCAGAGGTTCTGTTCGTTTGGGAATGTCTTGATTTCCCCCCTCATTTTTGAATGACAACTTTGCTGGGTAAAGAATTCTTGGTTGGCAATTGTTTTGGTTCAGTATTTTATATATGTTGTTCCATTGTCTTCTGGCCTCTGGAGTTTCTGGTGAGAAATTTGCACTGGTTTTTATGAAAGACCCCTAGTATGTTACACTGTGTTTTTCTCCTGCCACTTTCAGAATTTTCTCCTTGTCTTTGGTTTTCAATAATTTTACTAGGATGTGTCACAGAGTTGATCTTTTTGTGTTTCTTCTCATTGAGGTTTGTGTAGTTTCCTGTATTTGCAGGCGTGGCTCTCTGCTTCGTGCCTGGGAAATTCTGATTATCTCTTGAAAATTGTTTCTATGCCTTTATTGTTGTCATGGTGCTCTGGGATTCCAATAATTCTAATGTTAGATTTCTTTATTGAATCCCACATTTCCTTCTGGGTTTGTTTGCTTTTCTTTGTTCTTTTCTCTTTTTTCTCTTGAGACTTGATAGATTCAGTTATCTTATACTTTTGTATTTTTTCTTTTGTTGTTTGTACTTTTGGGGCCATATATAAGAATCCATTGTCTAATCCAATGTCATGAGATTTATACCTATAGGTTTTTCTAAGGGTTTTATAATTCTAGCTCTTACATTTAGGTGTCTGGTCCATTTTGAGTTAATTTTTGTATATAGTTTGAGGTACGGGCCCAATTTCATTCCTTTGCAGGTGGATATCCAATTGTCCCAAGATGGTTTGTTGAAAAGACTATTCATTCCCCCATTGAATGGTCTTGGCACTCTTATTAAAATCAATTGACTGAAAATATGAGGGTTTATTTCTGAATTCTCAATTCTATTTTACTTATCTATATGACTATTTTTATGCGAGTAGCACATTACCTTGATTACTGTGACTTTGTAGTAAGTTCTGATACCGGAAAGTGTGAGTCTTTTAATTTTGTTCTTCTTTTTAAGATTGTTTTGGCTCTTCTGGATCCTTTGATTTTCCATACACATTTTAGCACCAGCTTGTCAAGTTCTGTTAAGAAGCCAACTGGAATTTTGATAGGGATTGTATTGAATATGTAGATCAATTTGGGGAGTACTGCCACCTTAACAATATTAAATCTTCTGATCCATAAACATGGGATGTCTTTTCATTTATTTAGGTCTTCTTAATTTCTTTCCGCAGTGTTTTATAGTTTCCAGAGTATTAGGTTTTACACTTCTTTTGTTAGCTTATTCCGAAGTATTGTTATTCCTAACAATACAGAATTGTTTTCTTAATTTCATTTTTGGATTGTATTGCAAGTGTATGAAAATAAAATTGGTTTTTGTATGTGGATTTTGTATTCCGCAACCTTGCTGAAGTTGTTTATTAGTTATGATATTTTTTAGTGGGTTCTTTTGAATTTTCTATACACAAGATCATGTTATCTGCAAAAAGAGATAGTTTTACTTCTTTCTTTTCAATCTGGATGCTCTTTATTTCCTTTCCTTGCCTAATTCCCCTGGCTAGAACCTCCAGTACAATGTTGAATACATGGTAAGAAAGGTCATCTTTGTCTTGTCCCTGACCTTACAGGGGAAGTAGTCAGTCTTTTACCACAAAGTGTGATGATCATTGCGATTTTTTCATAGATACTCTTTATGAGGTTGATAAAGTTCCCTCATATTCCTCATTTGTTGAGTGATTTTATCATGAATTGGTGTTGAATTTTGCCAAATACTTTTTCTGTCTACTGAGATGATCATGCAGTTTTTGTCCTTGAGTCTATCCATGTGGTGTATTACATTAATCAACTTTCAGATGTTAAACCAGCTTTGTATTCCTGGGAATTCTCACTTGATTATACATTCCTTCTTAAAACCACAGTTCTGATCATTTACTCATTGTTGAGACTTTGGGGAATCAAAGAATTGGATAAAATGTGGTCTCTGCCTTTAAAAGGCTACAATCCAGGCACAATAAGACAAGTAAACCTAATGCAAAGGACCATATGCCCCATCAGGAAGGTACAAAGCGTCATGGGAGTTCACAGGCTGGGGAAGGAGGAGCCAGTAAGGCTCTACAAAAGAGGCAGCATCGAGCTTCGAAAAGCCTACTCTAGATGCAGGGATACACGCACAAAGATCCTGACATGGACGAGCTCTGTAGCGTGTGGACACGAACAAAGACTGCAGGGATTTTACTGGAATGTGACAGGGAAATATGAAGAAATGACTTGAGCAAAGGAACATGAGTCTGATTATTTCCAAGAGGCTGAAGTGAAATGAGACAAAGTTCAAGAAAGGAAACAAAATGGGAAGCACAGGACGTCAGCTGCGTACAATGTGTGCTGGGTGGTCAAGTGTCCACCACTCAGCAACACTCACTCATTCCAGGTATAGCATTGATTAAGAGGTTATATGTGCCAGGTGAAAGGCTGACATTTCGAACCCACCCAGAGGCACCTCAGAAGAAAAGCCTGGCAATCTGCTTCCAATAGGTCACAGCCATGAAAACCCTGTGGAGCACAGTTCTACGCTGACACACATGAGATTGCCATGAGTCGGAGCTGACTCCATGGCAACTGTTTTTTGTTTCGTTTTGTTTTATGCACCAGGTGCCTGCAAGAGTTTGGAAATATGAAAGAATATGATATTGTCCTTGTCCCCTCCAGGGTCTCATTATCTGATGGGGGAAAACGACAAATGAACAAAGAATTATTGTTGTATTCGAGAATGCCATAATTGAGTGCTATGGGGGCCCAAGGTCAGGACCACCCACCTCTTCATGGTGGTCAGGGAAGACTTCCTGGAGGAGGTGACAGCTGAGTACATGGGTCTCCTGCCAGGGTGAAGTCAGAGAAGCGTTCTGATGTGTGTAGAGCACAGAGAAGATGGATGCAGCCGGCACCAGAAGAGTCTGGCCCTCAGCGTAAAGCAGCTTCTGGCACCAGCTCTGCTTGCAAGGGACGCGCACAGAAGGATAGCACCCAAGAGCACCATCGCCCTGCAGCCGGCTGTCTCCTCTAAGTGGAGAACTGACGGAGCGTGCACCGCGCCTGCGTCAGCCGGTAGATCCGCTCCTTAAGGAACCTCCTCTTGGCGGCCGTCTCCGTTTGCTCCTGCAGCAGCCAGGCGTAGCCCTCTTTTTCCTGTAATACGTGCATCATGGACCTCTGCAGGCAGTCGCCATACTCTTGGAGCAGGAAGAACTGAATTATGAGCGGGATCTGGTTGGCAAGACGCCTGCTGGTTTCCTGGAGGAAGGGGGTTAAGTCGGGTTAGCGGGAGGGGTCTGGCCCAGAGCCTGGGGTTGCTGAGAGAAGACCTGGCCTTGGGTGTATGTGTGGGCGCCTTGCTAAGACCTGAACTTGACGTCTGTGGACGCCCTGGCAAGTCCCACTGTATTGTGCAGTGTTGTTATGGTGTTACCAGGGGGAAACCCCAGGTTCTTACTCGGCTTGACTCCTATTGGCCAATAAATGAGCGACTGAGGTGGGAGAACAGGAAAGTCACCTTTATTTCGTTGTACAAGGAAATGGAATCAGTCAGTGCTACCGCTGCCAAGACTGCTCACAAAGGCCGGACAGGTAAGTTACTTTTCAAGGGGTTTACAAGTAGAGAGTTGCACAAATCACATCGGCAACGTTCTTAACCATAATATGCAGGCTCAATGGGGTTTACGTTTAACCTTTGAGCAAAAGCAGGATTCAAAGGCAAAGCCGAGGGGCGGGGCAGCCCAGCAAAGGAAAGGATTTTTCAGTACAACCTGTAGGGGAGGAAGCCAGGTAAAGAGTACAGCCCTGTGGAGGTTCTGTCTCCTCCCATTTCTTTTTGGACATTGGTCATTCAAGACCACTGTTCATTTTGAACTGTAGCCCAGCTCGGAATTTTTGTCATATTTTCGAAGAGAGGCAAACATTGGACCTAGGCCTTTCATTGTGGCTACTGACCTCTTGTTGGTTTATGACTATTTACTAAATATTCAAAGAAAAAGAGTGGCTTCTATGCCCTGTTTATGTGAATGTCTCCTTAGAAGATTCTCTCTCTCTCTCTTTTTTTTTAGATTGTCTTAGTTATTCTCTCTATACCTAAGGGCCCAGTTGATGTATCTTCATGAGTCTCCGTGAGTCTAGCTCCAGCTGGGTCACATTTTTTATGCTCAAAACCAAAACCAAGCCCATTGCCGTTGAGTCAAATTCCAACTCATGGCAACCCTATAGGGCAGAGTAGAACTGCCCCACAGGGTTTTCAAGGAGTGCTTGGTGGATACGAACTGCCAACCTTTTGGTCCACTCAAGGACTGGGAATAATGGCTCCAATATTGTCTCTTAAATTATTCTTTTGATCAGAGATTGGAGATATTAATACCTGAACTTACTCAGGCCCTTAGATGGTGGCTATGGCAGGCTCTGTAAACTCACGGTGCTGCTTTTCCACCGGATGCCCTCTGGTTCTTCACCAAGATCTTAAGAGTGATGTCAGTTGTATTGCTGAAGTGAGCAGACTCAGTGTACGTCAGCATTTTAGCCGGAGACCTTCTTTGGCCCTTTTAGGTGTGTAGGACAGCAGAAGATGAGTTTTATTACGTCTAATACCATCAGGATGCAGACAGAACATGACTATCCCTTGCAGTAGTGATCTAGCCCATGTACTTATTCCTGATGGTAACCAACCAAATAAATCTGGTGTTCGAAAGGGTGTTACAGTGTGTAGCCCAGTAGCTTGCTGTCTAATTCTATGTATATCCTGTTCTACTTCTCCTGTGTTATTTATTCAGATGTAACAAGAGATATTTGTTACAGCATAGACTCTACTTTTTTGAGCTAATAAAAAAAATCTTAAGGCTATTTTGTTGTCTCATGTCACCCTGGCTAATGAGGTCAGATATTACTGTTGTGTCGTTATCTCTTTTAGCAACTTCGTCTGTTATTTGTCCCATAATGATTGATAAATTTCTTAAAGATTTCTCCAATTCACCTATACCATAACTAGGAATTAAAGCGACCAACCATACCCTGAGTGTTGCACCAGTGTGTTTCTTTTTGACTCTCATTTTATAGCGTGTAACAGTTTAACATTACCTTTTCGTTATTTCCTATATCATTACTATGAATATCTAAAGGTGATCTAAAAATTTTCAAAACATGTTGCCCTTGCATTCACCAGGAATCTAAACAAGAGATTGCCCATGTCAACACACTGTCGGTTGGAAAGGGATCATTTAAAACCAGTATAGTTGGATCTACCACACTCAAAGTTTGTCTAGAGGCAACAGAAATATAGAAAAATTCACATGTGACAACCAGATTTTCATTAGAGAGTACGTGATTAACAAGATGATATAGGATGGACCTCTCCTGTTGGAGATCTTCAGTTAATCTGTTTAAAACACACTAAGTGTTCTTCTCGAGGGCAAGCTGTCCTGCTTGGTCTACCTATTAACAGTCATGGGTCACTGTCTCAGAAGCACAAGTGTCACAAAACTGATTTTGTGAGAGGAAAACTTCTAGGAATTACAATATCTAAACCCATTAGTTAAATAATTTAGGAGAAAGAAAAATGGTTTCTTATATCTGGAAAGTAGGACCTTAAAACATCAGCAGTATTCCCTCATAAAACCCATAGCTTCCTTTCGTTTACTCAGTATTATGTAGTTAATCTCTGTTCCATGTGATTCTGGATCAGCCACAATCTGTGAACCTGTCAGCTTCTGCATAGGAGTTCTGAAAATTTTATTCAGTCTAGTCATAGTCCCTTTCACAACCCCAGTATAGTCTATCTTTTTGTTGAGATGTTTCGGTCAAACGTTTTCAGCAAATCAGCGAAGTGAAAACCTTTGTGCAGATGAGAATACTTAATATGGCCGTGATTAACTTATAAAAATAATACTCTTATAGTGAAAGACCTGATAGAAATGAATTACAAGCCTAACCTAAAGGCCAAATAAAATCAATTAAAAAAAAAAAACCCTTCAGATAAAAATATTTCTAAATATAACCATTAACCATATTTTTAAAGAGCTTCAGATATAATAATAATAATCTGGAGACATAATACCAGGATATACCAAGTCAGGATATACCAAGAAGATACCAAGATTATCAAATCTAAGTACCTGAAGGAAACCCTGGTGGGGTACTGGTTAGGTGCTACGGCTGCTAATCAAAGTGTTGGTAGTTCGAATCCTCCAGGCACTCCTTGGAAACTCTATGGGGCAGTTCTACTCTGTTCTATAGGGTCGCTATGAGTTGGAATCGGCTTGATGGCAGTGGGTTTTGGGAAATACCTAAATAGTAAAAACAAAACAAAAGCTTCCTAGGTAAATGATGTGAGTTCCCCAATCAAACCATGGGCTGTGATATAGTTGCAACTGAGTTAGCAATTAAAAAATAATAATAAAATTATGACATAATATTATGCATTTGCTGTCTAATATTAGGCAAAAACACGAGAGGAAATACTGACACATAAATCTTAACCCAAAGAGAATCAGGTGTTTTTTCTTGATTTTGACAACCCCTTCCATGTAATTTATTAAATAAAGCTTTTTTAGCACTTTTCCTTTATAAAAAAATTTTTTTTGTGGCTTTCCATGAAGTTTCAGAGTTGTCAGGAGTTTATTATAGGTCACCATGAAACAATACTTAAGTTATTTAAGCAAAGATCTTAAAGCAAAAACCCTAGCTATTTTTTCTAAAAGCCATGCTGCTTGGTTTTCGGCTCAGGAATCTTATTCTAAAGAGAACCCAAACCTCTCCCTTTGAGGCAGATTACACAAAGAATAAATTAATCCTTCTACTCAGAAATCAAAGAAAATTTTGTTATTTTAACAGCAAGAAACTCAATTCTTTGTTTTATATTTTATTTAATGTTAAAGCTCCTAGAAATCTC
Organism: Loxodonta africana; assembly: GCF_030014295.1. Classification (NCBI taxonomy): domain Eukaryota; kingdom Metazoa; phylum Chordata; class Mammalia; order Proboscidea; family Elephantidae; genus Loxodonta; species Loxodonta africana. The sequence goes on from NC_087343.1 coordinate 222,284,966, forward strand.
ATAAATTAAATCATTAAATTTTAGTCAGACAGATAAAAGTTTTTGACCATATTAAATATATTAATTTTTAATAAACCCCTTAAATGTTGTCTGTTACACATCTCTTATAGTGCATCCCTTTAAATGGTGGAAATGAACCCACTCAGTAAAAAAATCAGTAGCAGACCCAAATATACACACATATATATATATTCTTTCTCTTGTGGGGTTAAAAGCAAAAGTATATAAGCTTAAATTATGACAAATATCTATTAACTCAATTTAACATCAATAAGTTACCTAAAAGGTCTTAGAAATTATTTTAAGTCTGTATACCATAAAACGTAACTGTTGTTGAAAGAAAGTCTGTTTAAACATTCTAAGTTTTCATTCAAATTTTACTATTTCCCATATTTTCCCTATCTAATTTTAGCACTTATAGATTTTATCAACCGCCTTTGGAAATCACAAAGTCCCTGCTCAACTGACCAATTCATTGATATGCATATAACCTTAAAGTGTCTGGCTGGGGTTGGAAACATTTTCCCACGCCATTTCGGGTGTCTCATTGTGACTTCTGTATGACCTTGGAGACTGAGAAGACAAAATTAGGCCATTCTGGTTCATTTACAAATGTTTAAATTGATGGAGGCATTTTGAAAGGCTATCTACCCAGTAAATACCAAAGCCCTTCAGCGATTTTTTTCTAGGCTTGCCTCCTTTTTCATACTCTGGAAACCTTTTCCTTTTTCTTTAAATAAAACATTTCATGTAATGTCTAGGTTAAGTTACTTAGAAAGGCTGTGATTTTATGATTGATTTAAATATATAGCTACTAAAAATCTAAATCATAAGATAGACACAAGACACAGTTTTTCTTGGATGAGGAAAGAACTGAGGTTTTAAGGCAGTGTTACAAAAAACAGCAACTCTCAGCCATAGCCTCCAACCTGATACAAGGCAGAAACTTAGACACAACACTCTAGATCAGAAGCAAACTCTCAGAACAAATCAAGACGGAAAGACCACATAAACTAACCAAACAACACCACACAAAACAAGGATATAGGGATTCTAGTTTCTTCAAGTGTGTGTAGCAATTTTTGGTAAGACCCACTCAATTCAATGGAAATAACAGGTTTTAGATAAAACTTATTAACTTGCCGGAGAATCAGATGGAGGAATACCGTGGTGATTCTTTATTGTGAAACTCTATCACAAAACAGGTGTGGAACTACGACTTCTTCCTGCAAATTTGGCAAAACAGAACATTATTTTCCAGGTTTTCTCTGAGCCACAAAAAGAAACCTAACGAGGAACATCGTGGGGTGTGGACAGTGTTGCACTTAGACCAACGTGTATCTTTGTTGCATGAGCGTTTGCTGGGCAGCAGGCAGCCTAATGCTCTAGCCTGTCTTGCGACCACCCTATCCCGTCAAGGGAGTCTTTAATGCTTGTGATGAGCGCCAGTGACCACCCTAATGGCTTTTATTGGTTGATCTGTACCCGAATTTTTACGGCTTATAGTGGCTCAGAGCTCTTTGAAAATAAATTTACCTCTTTAATGTTTCAACACCCAAATCTGGACCTAAACTGCAGTTCACCAAGAGTTACTAGATATCACTCTTAAGCAAAAATCTAAGAAAGATTCTCCTTTATCAAACAACCTGTTTTTCACACAAATGTGCTACATAAAACTAAAGACAACATGAGAAAAAGAACAAAAAGAATAAGCAAAGGCTTCTTTTCCAAGAGCATCCACCCTGTCAGTGTTGAAGGGATGTGGAGTGCAAATGCTTGGGTCCGGAAGATAGGACCTCTCTTTTTGTCCGCTTCTGCAGTCCGGGTCTTCTTGAGGTTGACGGGGTTCATGGTTTTAGAATTCCTGCAGCAACTAACTCTTGTAGGGTGAAAACACCACAAAGTTTAGTAAAACAAAAACAAAGGTTTTATTTGGCATATATTTAAAGAAGCAAAAGTAGGAAAGGGACAAGCATGCCGCCTGAGCCGCGTCTGTCCTAGTCTCTGTTCCCAGTTCTTAAGGAGGCATTTTAGAGGGCTGCATCTCGGGATGCCTTGAACCTTCTCCATTCTCTAGATACACACACTTACACGCTCCCACAACCTAATCTAGTGCACCAATGTAACAGGTACGTGACCCTTTTATGCCCTCAGCAGTCAACTGCTCCCACTTCTTGGGACTCTCCTAAGGCCTTACCTGGGAATTACCCTGTTTCTTCCCATATTACCTCAGATTCCTAATGCCCTCCATGGTCAATTTATCCCACTTCTTGGGACTCTTCTAAGGCCTTACCTAGGCACTTACCAAACAACCCAGTTGCATTTCATGTCTCTCACAGAGACATCATTTGGGTCCCTTTGGGGCAGGGGGACTGGCTTTCAGAGCTGCTCCGAGGTCTCTAGGAGAAATCTGGTGGCACCAGACATTGGGGCTGTTCTGTTTTCCGATCTACCTCAGGAACTGAGCAGGTGGCTCCTGGCTGGTTTGCCAGAAATGTTAACTGGATGGAAACCCCAGGTTCTTAAATGGTATGAATTGTATTGGCCAATAAGCAAGAGATTGAGGCGGGAGAACAAGAAAGCCACCTTTATTTCGTTGTACAAGGAAATGGAGTCAGTTGGAGCTACTGCTGCCAAGGCTGCTTGCCAAGCGTGGGCAGGTAAGTTACTTCTAAAGAGGCTTACAAGTAGAGAATTCATACAAGTTATATCAGCAACATTTTTAATCATATCACACAGGCGCAATGGGGTTTAGATATAACCTCCAAGCAAAATCAGGATTCAAATGCAAAGCTGAGGTGGGAGAAGCCCAGCAAAGGAAATGATTTTGCAATACCACACTGTAGGGGAGGAACCCAGGTAAAGAATACAGCACTGTGGGTGTTCTGTTTCAATGGCTTGAATTGTGTCCCCTCAAAAGATAATGTTGAAGTCCTAACCTGCTGGTATCTGTGAATGTAACCTTGTTTGGACATAGGATCTTTTGAAGACGTTATCAGTTAACATAGGTACCTGGGTGGTGCAAATGCATTGCTCTCGACTATGAACCTGAAGTTTGGCAGTTTGAACTCACCCAGCAGCACTGTTGAAGAAAGGCCTGGCTCTCTGCTTCTGTAAAGATTACAGCTAAGAAAACTCTGTGGAGCTCAGTTCTACTCTGTGATACACGGGGTCCCCATGAGTCAGTTTTTATCAGTTACCATGAGTTCATACCTGAAGTTTGGCAGTTTGAACTCACCCAGCAGCACTGTTGAAGAAAGGCCTGGCTCTCTGCTTCTGTAAAGATTACAGCTAAGAAAACTCTGTGGAGCTCAGTTCTACTCTGTGATACACGGGGTCCCCATGAGTCAGTTTTTATCAGTTACCATGAGTTCATACTGGAGTAGGGGGGCTCTAATCAAATCTGAGGAGTGCTCTATAAAAGATGAGAAGGGACACAGAAAGAGGAAGGGCAACTGTGTGAAGACACATCTACAGCCAAGGAAGTCCTGGAGCTCCCAGAAGCTGAGAGAGAAAAGAAAGAACCTTCCCCTAGAGCCTTTGGAGGGCACGGAGCCTGGCCCACATGTTGATTTTGGACTTCTGGTCTCCAAAGCTGTGAGACAGCACATTTCTGTTCTCATAAACCACCCCACCAGAAAACAAAGAAACAAACCTTGTTGCTGTCGAGTCTATTACGACTGACGGTGATCCCATATGTTACAGAGTGGAACTGCTCTATACGGTTTTCATGGCTGTAATCTTTATGGAAGCAGATTGCCAGGCCTTTTTTCTGCAGTACCCCTCGGTGGGTTTGAACTGCCAGCCTTTCGGTTAGTAGCTGAGTGCAAAGCATTTGCGTCACCCAGGGACCTTTATAAGCCACTGGATTTATGGCATTTTGTTACAGCAGCCCTTGGAGACCGATACAAGTATCAGACACCTGGTGCTTCTGCCTGGGTTGCCCTCTCTTTACTACCCCGGCACCCCCTCTGGTGCCAAGAACCCACTGGTAGGTTAGCAGACCCCACCCCGCCAACTGCCCTTCACACTTTGGGCATCCCAGGGGGCTCCCCGCCACTCGTCCCCCACATCCCCCAAGTCCTGGGGACCCCATAATTCCTGTCTCCCTTCTGGGAGGCAAATGGGGCAGAGCTCCAATGTCTGCCTCATTCTCTTTCTGCAAACTGATGTCCGCTTTCCCTGGTAGCCGGACGACCACACCTGGGTAACTCTGTTTCTTGGGAAAGGGCTTTAAGAGTTGAGCATCTTTGAAGCTTAAAGGCTCTATTTTCCTTTCTCTGTGCCCTAATCCGTTAGCTGCTAGAGCAGAAACACAAAACTCACAAAATGTAGGGTAAGAAATTTTAGCCCTTTGTCATGGATTGAATTGTGTCCCCCCAAAATATCTGTCACCTTGATCACCATGTTTCCCAGTACTGTGTGATTGTTCACCATTTTGTCATCTGATGTGATTTTTCTATGAGTTGTAAAATCCTACCTCTACAATGTTAATGAAGCAGGATTAGAGGCGGTTATGTTAATGAGGCAGGACCAATCTACGAGAATAAGATGTGTCTTAAGTCAATCTGTTTTGAGATATAAAAGGGAAAAGCAAGCTGAGGGATGGGGGTGGGGGGAAACTCATATCACCAAGAAACAAGAGCCAGGAGAATAGCGCATCCTTTGCACCCAGGGTCCCTGAGCTGAGAAGCTCCTTGACTGGGGAAGAGTGATGACAAGGACTTTCCCCCAGAGCTGATAAAGAGAGAAAGCCTTCCCCTAGGGCTACCCATCCCATTGCCATCGAGTCGATTCCAACTCCTAGTGACCCTATGGGACAGAGTAGAACTGCCCCACAGAGTTTCCAAGGAGAGCCTCGTGAATTTGAACTGCCAACCTTTTGGTTAGCAGCTATAGCTCTTAACAACTATGCCACCAGGGTTTCCGCCCTCCCCTGGAGCTGGCACCTTGAATTTGGACCTCTAGCCTCCTTGACTGTGAGAAAATAAATTTCTCCTTGTTAAAGCCATCCACTTGTGGTATTTCTGTTTTTGCAGCACTAGGTAACTACGACACTCCTGTTTTGTGTAACTGGTGAGTTTGAGGTACTTTACGAGCCTTCTGAACATTAAGGAAAGTGAAATTGTAGCCAGTATAGTTACTGTATGTTGGATTATGCTGTATTCTGATTTTATTAATTTTATATTTATGCATAAAACCAACCAAACCAAATCCATTGCCATCAAGTAGATTCCAACTTATAATGACTCTGTAGGACAGAGTAGAGTTACCCCAGAGGGTTTCTAAGGATTGGATGGTGGATTTGAACTGCTGACCTTTTGGTTAACAGCTGTAGCTCTTAAGCACTGGATCACCAGGGCTCCATTTCATGCATAACATATAAAATATAAAATATTTTGGAATTGGAATTACTTTTGAGTTCCTGCTCTGTCACATTGAAAAAACAAAAGCCACAACTAATTTTGTGCAAGTTAGTTAAAAGTTACCTTATCTTGAGATTATAAACACCCCTTCATAGAGTTACTATAAAATTATAAATGAGATAATATAGGAAGTGTTATAACAGCACAAAAGGGCTTAATATGGAGTAGTGGTCCTTCCTTTCTTCTCTCAGTGAAGCAGCCCTCAGTAGGAAGATCCCAGTATTCACTTGCCAAATATTGGCATGCACTAATTCTGTGCCTCTAGGAGCTCATCATGAAGTGTGCGTTCAAGTGTACACCAATTTCAGTGACGGAGAAAGTTGAAAAAGTTGAAGGATTCCTTACGCTGGTGTCAAAAAGATTCAACTTTTTCGTCTGAAAAAGCTGTGGAGCCTTAGTTCAGTGGGTTAAACATCTACTCTCAGATTTTCTTCAGAAATATGCTGTAAATCTGATCTTGACCAAAAACCAGCTGCTTCATTCTGAACTAAAGCCTGCTCAGACTTTCTGCTGTCTCTGCTTGTTTCATTTTTATGTCTTCTATCATGTTCTGGTGAGATGAAAAAGGCAAATACATTACTTTCTTTCCCCTTACTCTGAAACAATTTAGAAGTACTATTATTTCAAACATCAAATTTAAAATAACTTAAGGTCAAAAAAGACCCAAGACTTTAAATAGTGATTTTAAGAAAGTCCTCACCCCACCCTTTATTGCTGTCCTCAGCCCTATTGTGCTTCGCACTCCTTGCTCCCTGTCCAACCTGCCTTCTCTCCCACCCTTTCCTTCTCTCTGCTCTGGCCTCCCCATCCCCACTGCACTGACATTCCCTCCTTCGGTCATGGTTTAGTAAACGTTTTTACAAACATGTCCTTCTCTCTGTTATTAGCTGCGTTAGATAAAGTCAACCTCCCGACTCATGGCAACCCCATGCACTAAGGAATGAAACATTGCCTGGTCCTTCACCATCCCCATGACTGGTTGAGGGTTGAACCATTGTGATTCACAGAGTTTTCATTGGCTAGTTTTGGAAGAAGATCACCAGCCCTTTCTTCTGAGATGCCTCTGGGTGAACTCGAATTTATAACTTTTCAGTTAGCAGCTGAGCTCATCAACTGTTATGTTACCCAGGGACTGGACTCTATTGCAAAGATGGGAACTTATTTTTTTTAAAGCCTTACTTGTCCATTGTGTCCTAAGATAATGTTTCCAAATGGAGTTTCCCTTTTAGTGGAAAAAAAAAAAAATTGTGCTCTGATAATGCCATATGAGAAATAATGATTTTTAAGAAGCAAAGGTCTTATTCTATGAAAATGTATTTCAATTGAGAATCATCACCCCAAGGAAGAAGTCTAGTATTTATAATTGGTAGGAGAAAAACTCTGATTAGGTAAATGAAAATAGGAATTTAAAAAGTCTTACAGCACTTGCAGGCTTCCCAAGACATCCAGAGTATACGTGAAGGACTCCCCCCCCGAAACCTAGTTTTCATGGAAGTAGGTAAAGCTGCTTTTATCAAGTGCACAACAAACATGGAATAGCTCCGGCACACGTGCACGCGCGCACACACGGGCACACGCACGCACGCACGCATCCTACTGACATCCGACCTGGAGCAGAGTGGAAGCTAGAGCGGCGCCGGGGAAGCAGGAGGTGCTCCTGAAACCACCCGCTCACCTCTGTGGTCCTGGCTGGGGACAAAGAGAAAGGGACGAACGTGTTCAGGAGAATTGTCTGGCTGCCCTGGGTACGTCAAGGTGGCTGACCAACGGCACCACCACTTCCTCTACATTTTTGCTTTGTTTTGATCAAACCCAATCATCCCCACAGCCTGGACCTTCCAGAAGGTGTGGTGGTGATTGACTTCGTGTGGATCTCCCTCCGAGGCAGCTGGGCGGCTCTCTGCCTCAGTCTCACCAAATGACAAACATCCCAGGTCCCCTTTTCTACCAGGGAAAACTCAGAAGCAGTTTTCCAGCCACTACTAATTCAGCAGTGGTGCCATGTGGCCAAAGCAAGCTCAACAGTGACCGCCGTGGGCATCATGTGGGCACTGAACACGTGCGGCCAGAGAAGCTTAGTGTGGGTGGGCTTCCAAGACAGACGCCTCTCCAAGGCACCCACGGTCCTGGGCCTGGAGCCCCGGGGGTGCTCTGCACATCTCTCAGATGGGAACTGAGTGCCCCTGAGGAGGTCGGGGGCAGTGGCGTTGCCCTGGGCAGGGTTGGTGAGGGCAGGGCTCCACGGTGAGGGGTCTCCATGGCTGGCAAGCCGTTGAGTCCTCAGGGGAGCAGGCCATGGAGGGGTGGGCTGAGCTCCTTGTGCACATTTCATACGTGCCAGAGATAGCTTCCCGTGTTGGTAAGTGGGACGCCACTTTGAGGGAGCCCTGCCCAGGACTGACCTTTTTCGGTATTGGCTGCCAGTACATGATCCCAGGTTTTAAACTCCATTCTGATTTTGTTATATAATCGTATCTCATTCTCCTTGACAGCTTCTTCTCCTTCTACTAGTTTTTCGACATCTCGATTGAACACCTTGACTTTCTGCAAACGAGATAAAGGCGTCCATCTCTCTGTGTTCACAGGTCCTCAGGCAGCTGTGTGTGGTGATGGTGGCCGGGGCTGCAAGGGGCGCACACACACCACTTCTTACAGATGGGGCACCTGAAGGGCAGCTAGGGCCCAGGGTGGCTCCTGGCACCTCCACGGGGTGGGGACCGTGCAGGGCCACCTTGGGACATGCTAGGCCACCAGGCAGGAACGTGGCCACCTAAAGGCCTTTGGTGATGGAGAAGCCAGATTGTGTGTCCGAGTTTCACGCGGGAATTCTTAACTCAATCAGAAAGAACATTTTACCTGTTTCCTTGTCTGGGACCTCGGTGCCATAATGACGCAGCTCCTCTGTCGCCCTCTGGTGGCTCTCCTGGATTTGCTGTCCTAATAATGGGAGTGATTTCTGAAGGAAACAATAGCAATCAATCAATTAGACTCTGCAGCCTGATGAAATGAATGGACAGATTTCTTAGGTATGTAGGTAGACACTCGTTTTAAAGCATTTAAGGGGATCCAGAATCTCTATTACGGGATGAAACTCGCTAAGGCCGTACACGTAACGGGGACGTTTGGGGATTTTGCAGCGAACAGATTAACCAGTTGCCCTCAAGCTGACCCAGCCCCCTGGTGACCCCACGTGTGTCAGAGCAGCACTGTGCTCCACAGGGCTTCAATGGGTGAGGGTTCAGAAGTAGGTCACGAGGCCTTTCTTCCCATGCACCCCTGGGGGGACTCAAACCTCCAACCTTACTTTTAGCAGCCAAGTGCAGCAATTACTTGCTACCTACAGTTAGTCCCTGACTTACAATGGGGTTGTTCCAAAGACTCCTTTGTAAGATGGTTTTGACAAAATGGAATACCTTGTTTTTTTTTTTTTTTAGTTTTCATTTAAAAACACTGCACTGTTTCGAACAGTAAATCATAAAAGTGAATATCTGTGAGTGAACATCTGAGAAAGATGACATCAGCAAGCTACATGCTGCAACACTGTATGTAGTACAGACTACTAAAGATAAGATGTGTGAAAAAAAGGAGACGGTGCCAAGTGCAGTTTGTCTTGAACACATAGTAAATCGGGGACTACCTGTATTGTATATAATAAGGCAAACTTGTTATGCAATTGGAGTCGTGTGGAATCGGGTGGTGACTAGTTTGGTTTTGGGGTTTTTATTTGATTTTGCTTGGTGCTTTGCAGTTTGAGAATGAGTCCATTGGAATACCATGTAAGATCTCTTTAGTGAAGCTTCTGTTGGAAGCAACTAGGTTTTATAAGCTGATAAAAGGTGCTTTGGTGGAAGGTGCGTCTTGTAAGATCTCTTTAGTGAAGCATCTGTTGGAAGTGACTGGGTTTTATAAGCTGATAAAGGGTGCTTCAGTGGAAGGTGCGTCTTGGGTGTTGTGTCAGCCCGGGTATAGTCCTACCCTACCAATGATGCTGTTGATAATAAGGAGACGGAAGGAAAGGCGCATAGGGGCACACTGGAAGGTCTTCTGAGGGCCAAGCCTTATTCCAAACACTCCACATCTCCTTTGATCCCCACACTACACTATAGGGCAGGTGGTCGGATGGCCTCCTTTTTACAAGAGAGGAAACTAAGGCTCTGAGAGGGCAATTTACTTGCCATCCTCACTTACCTAGCAAGTGGCAGGGTTCAGGTTTTCACTCCGCCCACCACCCCAGAGCCTGTGCAGGTGAACACTGTGGCAGAACAAGCAAAGTCACCTAGGAGATCAGGGGCTCCATTTCCTGCTCAGGGATGAGGTCGCTGCCCATGCTGGGCAGGATGAGCTCACTAGCACTTGGGGAGCGAAGACCAAGTGGTTTGAGGATGGATTAGCACACCAAGGCTGTGTGAGATGAGGGTAATGTAGGGTCACCTCAAGAAAGTATTAAGTTTTTATAGGCCCTTTTTGGAGGCGACAGTTTGTGTCTCTAGACAGAAATGCATTAAAAATTTTTTGAAATTTCAAATATCATTATCATAATTAAATCTTGGTATATATTTAAAAAGCTAATTTAAAATGACATTTTAAACTCAAATTTCAATGTAAAACATTGATATGTTCCAAAACAAGTTATGGAAAAATAAGCTATGAAAATGCAACTTTCATTTTTTTCTCTAAAAGGAAACCCATTGTCGTTGAGTAAATTCTAACTCATAGTGACCCTATAGCACAGGGAAGAACTACCCCATAGGATGTCTTAGGCTGTAATCTTTATGGGAGCAGATCACCACATCTTTCTCCTGCAGAGCAGCTGGTGGGTTCAAATTGCCGACCTTTTGGTTAGCAGTTGACCTGTTAACCACAGCACCACCAGGGCTCCTTTTTTCTAAAAGAGAGCTATGTAAATCAGACAGGGATATGCTTTACAGAGGAGTTCCTGGGTGGTGCAAATGGGTAAGCACTTGAGTACTGACTGAAAGGTTGGTGGTTCAAAGCCACCCAGAGGCACCTTGTAAGAAAGGCTTGGCGATCTGTTTCCAAAAGGTCACAGCCTTGAAAACCCTATAGAGCACAGCTCTACTCTGCCACATGGGGTCGTCATGAGTCAGAATCGACTCAATAACAACGGGTAGTAGGTAGGTATATTTTTCAGAGCCGTCTTCCAAAAAATGAGGGGTTTGACTAGAATCAGCGCTGCTCAGAGCGCTGCTCACCTGCCGAATCATAAACTCTGGATGTGGGAGCCAAGAACCTGGGTCTTAACAAACTCTTGTGTGCACTGAAGTTTGATAACTACTGGCCCCTTCCAACTCACTCATATTGGGGTGTGCGGTTCCTGGCTTAAAAGACGCCATTGCTTTGGTCCTACGAACACGTTAGCAGTCACTGAGAACCAGGACCTTGGGTCACCTGCCGGTGTAGAACTCTGCTCTCACGCTTAAGATAAAATGTTCACACACTGTTCTACCTATTTGCAAAGGTCCAGGCAAGCACTAAAATACTGGATTTCTAACAAGCACTCTTAGTTCTCCCATACTGGAAAATATCATGAGAACTTTGGGTGTGATTGTCCATTTTTGAGAACCAGCAAAAACTGAACGCTTATTTCTTACAATCTGGAGCCTAGGAGGATGTTTTTTGTACCGGGAAATGTTAACAACCTATTGAAAAAAGGCAGATTTTCTCTCTCTGTGGCCGTTCCTCTTCCCATAGCTAACCTGCTGTTGGAGGTTGGCTTCCTCCGGGGTTTCTTCTCCCAGGCTGACTGACCTACCTGTGTTTCTACACTGCAGCCTGGTTATGGCCCCACTTCAGGAACTCTCTTGTTGGCCTCTGGCCATGAGAAATGTGGCTTTTAGAATTTGCTTGTTTGTTGGCCTTCTTGGGCAGTGCAGTGGGTGTCTTAACTGACACATAACTGAGCAAGTAATGCAGCAGCTACAATTTTGATGGTTCGTCCGCAGCCCAAGTGTTACCAATTGCCAATCTCACAGAAAGGGTAGTTGTCTGTTCCCAAGTAAGAATACACGTGAAAGACGAACTCTATCTTCACCAAATTATTTTACTTGAGTCAAGCAAAAGGAGTCAGCGGGGATCTAAGCCTCTCCAAAGGACTAACTCAAAAAGGGAAGAAAGACTAGGGCTTATACGGGTTTGGTGGAGATAATAGAGTAATGAATATTTTGTGGGCTTCTTTCAAAGGGCAGGTACTTCTCAGAATGGCGTTATATGCTAATTAGGTTGCACCTGCATCTGGAATCTAAGATGAAACCCGCTGGTATTCAAGATGGAGTACTCTCGGCAGCCCTTGGCATCACTTATTATGGGATATAGCACAAGTGTGCTAGATCTTCGGCACTACATTGCCATCTTTGGAGGGCTAAGGAAGGTTAAACAGCGGTCACACTTTGTTCTTCTGTGCATGAGGAGCCTGTAAAGGAGGAGGGGACTAGAAAAACACTAAGAAGGAGATAGTAATTCATGGGTTGTTTCAATCTTATCTCTTGTTGACAGGGTGGGTTCCTGTTTACCCAGCTTCTAGATGGTAATCTTTTAACACCTCTTTTGTTCAGCAGAGTTAACCTTATCTGTTTCACAAAGGCTTACTTTGATATGCACGGTGAGCTCCCTAGTCAGTCTCTCCGCCAGACACGGCACCATGGCCTTTCCTTCCTCCAGGAGGACTCTGAAACAGGAGAGAGCACACATGAGCTCCAGAACCCTGTTCCGCCATTTTCCAGTACTGGGCTTTGTAAGTGGATGGGTGGGCTTACGTTTTTTTTTTTTTCTCATCAGCAGCTGATCAGTGCCCGAGAAACCAAAACCAAAAACCCAATGCCGTGGAGTCAATTCCGACTCGTAGTGACCCTATAGGACAGAATAGAACTGCTCCACAGGGTTTCCAAGGCTGTCATCTTTACGGAAGATGACTCTCACTTCTTTCTCCTCCAAGCGACTGGTGACTTTGAACCGCCGACCTTTTAGTCAGCAGCTGAGTGCCTAACCACTGCACCACAAGGGCTCCTGTGCATGAGAAAGCCAGCTGCTAATTACTGAGCTAGCCCATCCCTAGCTAGCACAGGGCTGGGAAGGTTGCATTCACTGTCTCCTTAATCATCAGAACCAGCCTCTGAGGTAGGTAGTCCTTTTACTGACAGGAAAACAAAAGAAACCTAAGGGAGACTCCTAGAGGTTAAGTACTTACACTTGTCTTTTACTGATTGTAACAAACCTTTCCATGAAGCTCATTAAGTGCCAGGTACCATCCTAAGCACTTTACACATGTCAACTTATTCCGCCCTTTGTTATGGATTGAACTGTGTCCTCCAAAACGATATGTTGGAGTCCTAACCACTGTGCCTGTGAACATGGCCTTGTTTGGAAATAGGGTCTTTGAAGGTGTTATCAGGTAACATGAGGTTGCACTGGAGCAGGGTGGGTCCTAATGCCATCTGAGTGGTGTCTTTATGAGAGAAGAGAGACACAGAGACGAAGGACAGCCACCTGAAGATGCACCTGCAAGCTAAGGGATGCCTAGAAGCTGAGAGAGACAGGGCGGATCTTCCCCTAGAGCCTTCTGGGAGAGAACATGGTCCTGCCGACGCCCTGCATTCTGACTACTGGTCTCCAGGAGTGTCACACGATAACGTGCTGTTGTTTAAAGCCTCCTACTTGGTGGTATTTTGTGGCAGCAGCCCTAGGAGACCCAGAAGGCAGGCTTTAATGTGCACCATCTGGGATAGGAGACCCAGGTTTCAGGAAGTTGGGAGATCTCTTTCTAGTCTTGCTTCCACTCACTAGTTGTTTGTCTTTATTGTCCTTATCTGTAAAATGAGAAGAATCCCATCTGCACTACATATCCCTTAAAATTGTGTGGCACGCCAATGACAAAGCAAGAGAAGACATTTGGGGAGAGCAAAGGGCTCTCTAGGTGTGGAATGATGTGATACGATTTTAATCATCAGCGACATTAAAGCCCAAGAAACACTAACGTGTTTAAATTTCTCTAAATTAGCCAATACATTGAATTAAAAATTAAAGACAAGGGTAGACCATGCTACACCTTATCATTTTTTACAGACGAATTGGTTGTACTCTTGGCCAATTCTAGCTGGGGGGACAGGTTCCCGGGAGTCCAACTCCAGGCTCCTCCTAGAGCCTCACCTGAAATTCGGATGTGTTTGGAAGAAGTTTATTTCCCTCTTAGTGGCCTCTGCCAAGCTCAACTTGTCAGTGATCTCCTGCTGGCCCCGGCACCTCACAATCATGTAGCCCTTCTTGAGGTGGTACGTGAGGTTCCACACCACGTTCAGGATACCTTTTTCCGTGCCCTTGTCCACTAGATCTGGTTTGGTCAGGATCCCTGTGAGATGGGTGGAGAAGGGCAGTGCACAGTCAGTTCACCCGTTTCTTCCAGACGCACCTGGAACATGCTGGGCTTTGAGCGCTTCTCTGTCCAGGACCACCCAGGCCTCCTGCAGCCTCGATTCCCAGTGCCTGGCAGCCCTTTGTTTTATTCCACTGTCACTCCTCTTAGGTGGATTTTATCTGTCACCTATTCACCCATTGTCATGGACTGAATTGTGTCCCCAAAATATGTGTCCACTGGGCTAGGCCGTGATTCCCAGTATTGTGTGATTGTCCACCATTTTGTCATCTGATGTGATTTTCCTATGTGTTATAAATCCTTTGTGATGCTAATGAGGCAGGACTCAATCTACAAGATTAGGTTTGTCTTAAGTCAATCTTTTTTGAAATATAAAAGAGAGAAGCGAGCACGGAAACATGGGGACCTCATACCACCTGGGGTCCCTGTGCTGAGAAGCTCCTAGACCAGGGAAAGACTGATGACAAGGACCTTCCTCCAGAGCCAACACAGAGAGAAAGCCTTCCCCTGGAGCTGGCTCCCTGAATTCGGACTTCTAGCCTCCTAGACTGTGAGAGAATAAACTTCTCTTTGTTACAGGCCTCTACTTGTGGTATTTCTGTTACAGCAGCCCTAGATAACTAAGACACCCCTATTCTCTCAGTGTTCACCCACTGTATAATTTGGCAAATGTTTCTTGGGTGTCTCTGTGTGCCAGGACATAGGGTATCATCCTCAAAACAGACTGGGTCTATCCTCCACGTTCTTGAGAACAACTTGTTTCTCACTGTAAGGGGGTCTGTACCCCCTGTTACAGACTAACTTGTGTCCCCTGAAAATATGTGTTGAATCCTAACCCCTGTACCTATAAATATGACCCTGTTTGGAAATAGAGCTTTTCTTTTCTTACATTATAGAGGTCAAACCAGAGTAGGATGGGCCTTAAACCTCATCCCTTCTGAGTTATACAAAGAGCAGAATAGGCTCAGAGATATACAGAAGAGGACAAATACCACGTGAGAACCTGTCCAGAGGCAAAGGAACACCAAGGATTGCCGGCAACAACTAGATGCTGAAGAGCCCTACTGGTGCAATGGTTAAGAGCTTGGCTGCTAACCAAAAGCTGGCAGTTCGAATCCACCAGTCGCTCCTTGGAAACTCTATGGGGGAGTTCTACCCTGTCCTATAGGGTCGCTATGAGTCAGAATTGACTTGAGGACAAATGGTTTTTGTTTGTTTGTTTACTAGAAGCTGAAATAGACAAGGAAAGTCCTTCCTATAGAGTCACAAACTGAATTTGGACTTTTAGCCTCCTGAAGTGTGAGAAAATTAGCTTCTTCGCCCACTTGTGGTATTTCTGCCACGTCAGCACTAGGTAACTAAGACATCCCTTTCTAAAGTCTTCGGTCACAGACCCACTCTGTCCCCCTCTGTGGGCACCTCCTCTGATATTCTCTGTCTTCCTCTCCTGCCCCACACTGTTCCACTTTCTCTGGATGAAAGCCTTGTAAATCTGAGCCTTTATTTTTGTTTATGTTCTTTGAATGTAAAATTGCTGCTCCATTTGTTTGTTTGTTTATACTGAAAACCATAATGTAATCTTCTGCTGTTTTTCCTGATTTTTAATTTGTGGCTAAGTCCAAATGTCTGATCTACCATTTCCTGAAACTTCCCTGGCATCTCAGTTAAGCAGTTGTCTCTCTTTCTCTGTTTTAATCTTCTTTTTTTTGAATTTTTTTTCTATTTCTTTAAATAATTTTTATTGTGCTTTAATTGAAAGTTTACAAATCAAGTCAGTCTGTCACATATAAGCTTATATACACCTTACTCCATACTCCCACTTACTCTCCCCCTAATGAGCCAGCCCGCTCCCTCCTTCATCTCCTTTCGTGACGGTTTTGCCAGTTTCTAGCCCTCTCTACCCTCCCATCTCCCCTCCAGACAGGAGATGCCAACACAGTCTCAAGTGTCCACCTGATACAAGTAGCTCACTCTTCATCAGCATCTCTCTCCAACCCATTGTCCAGTCCCTTCCATGTCTGGTTTGGGGACCATGACCGCCGAGATTCTTCTAGTCTTAGTCAGACCATTAAGTCTGGTCTTTTTATGAGAATTTGGGGTCTGCATCCCACTGATCTCCTGCTCCCTCAGGGGTTCTCTGTTGTGTTCCCTGTCAGGGCAGTCATCAGTTGTGGCCGGGCACCACCTAGTTCTTCTGGTCTCAGGATGATGTAAGTCTCTGGTTCATGTGGCCCTTTCTGTCTCTTGGGCTTATAGTTATCGTGTGACCTTGGTGTTCTTCATTCTCCTTTGATCCAGGTGGGTTGAAACCAATTGATGCATCTTAGATGGCCGCTTGTTAGCATTTAAGACCCCAGAAGCCACACTTCAAAGTGGGATGCAGAATGTTTTCATAATAGAATTATTTTGCCAATTGACTTAGAAGTCCCCTTAAGCCATAGTCCCCAAACCCCAGCCCTTGCTCCGCTGACCTTTGAAGCATTCAGTTTATCCTGGAAATATCTTTGCTTTTGGCTCAGTCCAGTTGAGCTTACCTTCCCTGTATTGAGTATTGTCCTTCCCTTCACCTGAAGTAGTTCTTATCTACTAACTAATCAGTAAATAACCCTCTCCCACCCTCCCTCCCTCCCCCCCTTGTAACCACAAAAGTATATGTTCTTCTCAGTTTATACTATTTCTCAAGATCTTATAATAGTGGTCTTATACAATATTTGTCCTTTTGCCTCTAATTTCACTCAGCATAATGCCTTCCAGGTTCCTCCATGTTATGGAATGTTTCACAGATTCATCACTGTTCTTTATCAATGCATAGTATTCCATTGTGTGAATATACCATAATTTATTTAACCATTCATCCATTGATGGACACCTTGGTTGCTTCCAGCTTTTTGCTATTGTAAACAGTGCTGCAATAAACAAGGGTGTGCATATATCTGTTCGTGTAAAGGCTCTTATTTCTCTAGGATATATTCCGAGGAGTGGGATTTCTGGGTTATATGGTAATTCTATTTCTAAATTTTTAAGAAAACGCCAGATAGATTTCCAAAGTGGTTGTATCATTTTACATTCCCACCAGCAGTGTATAAGAGCTCCAATCTCTCCACAGTCTCTCCAACATTTATTATTTTGTGTTTTTTGGATTAATGCCAGCCCTGTTGGAGTGAGATGGAATCTCATCGTAGTTTTAATTTGCATTTCTCTAATGGCTAATGATTGTGAGCTTTTTCTCATGTATCTGTTAGCTGCCTGAGTATCTTCTTTAGTGAAGTGGGTGTTCATATTCTTTGCGCTCTTTTTGACTGGGTTGTTTGTCTTTTTGTGGTTGAGTTTTAACAGAATCATAATAGATTTTAAAGATCAGGCGCTGGTTGGAGATGTCATAGTTGAAAATTTTTTCCCAAACTGTAGGTGGTCTTTTTACTCTTTTGGTGAAGTCTTTAGATGAGCATAAGTGTTTGATTTTTAGGAGCTCCCAGTTATCTGGTTTCTCTTCGTCATTTTTGGTAATGTTTTGTATTCTGTTATGCCTTGTATTAGGGCTCCTAGGGTTGTCCCTATTTTTTCTTCCATGATCTTTATCGTTTTAGTCTTTCTGTTTAGGTCTTTGATCCACTTGGAGTTAGTTTTTGTGCATCGTGTGAGGTATGGGTCCTGTTTCATTTTTTTGCAAATGGATATCCAGTTATGCCAGCACCGTTTGTTAAAAAGACTATCTTTTTTTTTTTTATAATAACTTTTATTAAGCTTCAAGTGAACGTTTACAAATCCAATCAGTCTGTCACATATAAGTTTACATACATCTCACTCCCTACTCCCACTTACTCTCCCCGTCTTGAGTCAGCCCTTTCAGTCTCTCCTTTCTTGACAATTTTGCCGGCTTCCCTCTCTCTCTATCCTCCCATCCCCCCTCCAGACAAGAGTTGCCAACACAATCTCAAGTGTCCACCTGATATAATTAGCTCACTCTTCATCAGCATCTCTCTCCCACCCGCTGACCAGTCCCTTTCATTTCTGATGAGTTGTCTTCGGGGATGGTTCCTGTCCTGTGTCAACTGAAGGTCTGGGGAGCATGGCCGCCGGGATTCCTCCAGTCTCAGTCAGACCATTAAGTTTGGTCTTCTTATGAGAATTTGGGGTCTGCATCCCACTGATCTCCTGCTCCCTCAGGGGTCCTCTGCTGAGCTCCCTGTCAGGGCAGTCATCAATTGTGGCCGGGCACCAACTAGTTCTTCTGGTCTCAGGATGATGTAGGTCTCTGGTTCATGCGGCCCTTTCTGTCTCTTGGGCTCTTAGTTGTCATGTGGGCTTGGTGTTCTTCATTTTTCTTTGCTCCAGGTGGGTTGAGACCAATTGCTGCATCTTAGATGGCTGCTTGTTAGCATTTAAGACCCCAGACGCCACATTTCAAAGTGGGATGCAGAATGATTTCATAATAGAATTATTTTGCCAATTGACTTAGAAGTCCCCGCAAACCATGCTCCCCAGACCCCCGCGCTTGCTCCGCTGACCTTTGAAGCATTCATTTTATCCCGGAAACTTCTTTGCTTTTGGTCCAGTCCAATTGAGCTGACCTTCCATGTATTGAGTGTTGTCTTTCCCTTCACCTAAAGCAGTTCTTATCTACTGATTAATCAATAAAAAAAACCCTCTCCCACCCTCCCTCCCTCCCCCCCTCGTAACCACAAAAGTATGTGTTCTTCTCAGGTTTACTGTTTCTCAAGATCTTATAATAGTGGTCTTATACAATATTTGTCCTTTTGCCTCTGACTAATTTCGCTCAGCATAATGCCTTCCAGGTTCCTCCATGTTATGAAATGTTTCAGAGATTCGTCACTGTTCTTTATCGATGCGTAGTATTCCATTGTATGAATATACCACAATTTATTTAACCATTCATCCGTTGATGGACACCTTGGTTGCTTCCAACTTTTTGCTATTGTAAACAGAGCTGCAATAAACATGGGTGTGCATATATCTGTTTGTATGAAGGCTCTTGTATCTCTAGGGTATATTCCTAGGAGTGGGATTTCTGGGTTGTATGGTAGTTCTATTTCTAACTGTTTAAGATAACGCCAGATAGATTTCCAAAGTGGTTGTACCATTTTACATTCCCACCAGCAGTGTATGAGAGTTCCAATCTCTCCGCAGCCTCTCCGACATTTATTATTTTGTGTTTTTTGGATTAATGCCAGCCTTGCTGGTGTGAGATGGAATCTCATCGTAGTTTTAATTTGCATTTCTCTAATGGCTAATGATCGAGAGCATTTTCTCATGTATCTGTTGGCTGCCTGAATATCTTCTTTAGAGAAATGTGTGTTCATATCCTTTGCCCACTTCTTGATTGGGTTGTTTGTCTTTTTGTGGTTGAGTTTTGACAGAATCATGTAGATTTTAGAGATCAGGCGCTGGTCGGAGATGTCATAGCTGAAAATTCTTTCCCAATCTGTAGGTGGTCTTTTTACTCTTTTGGTGAAGTCTTTAGATGAGCATAGGTGTTTGATTTTTAGGAGCTCCCAGTTATCGGGTTTCTCTTCATCATTTTTGGTAATGTTTTGTATTCTGTTTATACCTTGTATTAGGGCTCCTAGGGTTGTCCCAATTTTTTCTTCCATGATCTTTATCGTTTTAGTCTTTATGTTTAGGTCTTTGATCCACTTGGAGGTAGTTTTTGTGCATGGTGTGAGGTATGGGTCCTGTTTCATTTTTTTGCAAATGGATATCCAGTTATGCCAGCACCATTTGTTAAAAAGGCTGTCTTTTCCCCAGTTAATTGACACTGGTCCTTTGTCAAATATCAGCTGCTCATACGTGGATGGATCTATGTCTGGGTTCTCAATTCTGTTCCATTGGTCTATGTGTCTGTTGTTGTACCAATACCAGGCTGTTTTGACTACTGTGGCTGTATAATAGGTTCTGAAGTCAGGTAAGGTGAGGCCTCCCACTTTCTTCTTCTTTTTCAGTAGTGCTTTGCTTATCCGGGGCTTCTTTCCCTTCCATATGAAATTGGTGATTTGTTTCTCTATCCCCTTAAAATATGACATTGGAATTTGGATCGGAAGTGCGTTAAATGTATAGATGGCTTTTGGTAGAATAGACATTTTTACTATGTTAAGTCTTCCTATCCATGAGCAAGGTATGTTTTTCCACTTAAGTATGTCCTTTTGAATTTCTTGTAGTAGAGCTTTGTAGTTTTCTTTGTATAGGTCTTTTACATCCTTGGTAAGATTTATTCCTAAGTATCTTATCTTCTTGGGGGCTACTGTGAATGGTATTGATTTGGTTATTTCCTCTTCGGTGTTCTTTTTGTTGATGTAGAGGAATCCAAGTGATTTTTGTATGTTTATTTTATAACCTGAGACTCTGCCAAACTCTTCTATTAGTTTCAGTAGTTTTCTGGAGGATTCCTTAGGGTTTTCTGTGTATATAATCATGTCATCTGCAAATAGTGATAACTTTACTTCTTCCTTGCCAATCCGGATACCTTTTATTTCTTTGTCTAGCCTGATTGCCCTGGCTAAGACTTCCAACACGATGTTGAATAAGAGTGGTGATAAAGGGCATCCTTGTCTGGTTCCCGTTCTCAAGGGAAATGCTTTCAGGTTCTCTCCATTTAGAGTGATATTGGCTGTTGGCTTTGCATAGATGCCCTTTATTATGTTGAGGAATTTTCCTTCAATTCCTATTTTGGTAAGAGTTTTTATCATGAATGGGTGTTGGACTTTGTCAAATGCCTTTTCTGCATCAATTGATAAGATCATGTGGTTTTTGTCTTTTGTTTTATTTATGTGATGGATTACATTAATGGTTTTTCTGATATTAAACCAGCCTTGCATACCTGGTATAAATCCCACTTGATCAGGGTGAATTATTTTTTTGATGTGTCGTTGGATTCTATTGGCTAGAATTTTGTTGAGGATTTTTGCATCAATGTTCATGAGGGATATAGGTCTATAATTTTCTTTTTTTGTAATGTCTTTACCTGGTTTTGGTATCAGGGAGATGGTGGCTTCATAGAATGAGTTGGGTAGTATTCCGTCATTTTCTATGCTTTGGAATACCTTTAGTAGTAGTGGTGTTAACTCTTCTCTGAAAATTTGGTAGAACTCTGCAGTGAAGCCGTCCGGGCCAGGACTTTTTTTTGTTGGGAGTTTTTTGATTACCGTTTCAATCTCTTTTTTTGTTATGGGTCTATTTAGTTGTTCTACTTCTGAATGTGTTAGTTTAGGTAGGTAGTGTTTTTCCAGGAATTCATCCATTTCTTCTAGGTTTTCAAATTTGTTAGAGTACAATTTTTCATAATAATCTGAAATGATTCTTTTAATTTCATTTGGTTCTGTTGTGATGTGGTCCTTCTCATTTCTTATTCGGGTTATTTGTTTCCTTTCCTGTATTTCTTTAGTCAGTCTAGCCAATGGTTTATCAATTTTGTTAATTTTTTCAAAGAACCAGCTTTTGGCTTTGTTAATTCTTTCGATTGTTTTTCTGTTCTCTAATTCATTTAGTTCAGCTCTAATTTTTATTATTTGTTTTCTTCTGGAGCCTGATGGATTCTTTTGTTGCTCACTTTCTATTTGTTCAAGTTGTAGGGACAGTTCTCTGATTTTGGCTCTTTCTTCTTTTTGTATGTGTGCATTTATTGATATAAATTGGCCTCTGAGCACTGCTTTTGCTGTGTCCCAGAGGTTTTGATAGGAAGTATTTTCATTCTCGTTGCTTTCTATGAATTTCCTTATTCCCTCCTTGATGTCTTCTATAACCCAGTCTTTTTTCAGGAGGGTATTGTTCATTTTCCAAGTATTTGATTTCTTTTCCCTTATTTTTCTGTTATTGATCTCTAGTTTTATTGCCTTGTGGTCTGAGAAGATGCTTTGTAATATTTCGATGTTTTGGACTCTGCAAAGGTTTGTTTTATGACCTAATATGTGGTCTATTCTAGAGAATGTTCCATGTGCGCTGGAAAAAAAAGTATATTTTGCAGCAGTTGGGTGGAGAGTTCTGTATAAGTCAATGAGGTCAAGTTGGTTGATTGTTGTAATTAGATCTTCCGTGTCTCTGTTTAGCTTCTTACTGGATGTCCTGTCCTTCTCCGAAAGTGGTGTGTTGAAGTCTCCTACTATAATTGTGGAGGTATCTATCTCGCTTTTCAGTTCTGTTAAAATTTGATTTATGTATCTTGCAGCCCTGTCATTGGGTGCGTAAATATTTAATATGGTTATGTCTTCCTGATCAATTGTCCCTTTTATCATTATATAGTGTCCTTCTTTATCCTTTGTGGTGGATTTAAGTCTAAAGTCTATTTTGTCAGAAATTAATATTGCTACTCCTCTTCTTTTTTGCTTATTGTTTGCTTGATATACTTTTTTCCATCCTTTGAGTTTTAGTTTGTGTCTCTAAGTCTAAGGTGTGTCTCTTGTAGGCAGCATATAGATGGATCGTGTTTCTTTATCCAGTCTGTGACTCTCTGTCTCTTTATTGGTGCATTTAGTCCATTTACATTCAGGGTAATTATAGATAAATAAGTTTTTAGTGCTGTCATTTTGATGCCTTTTTATGTGTGTTGTTGACAATTTCATTTTTCCACACACTTTTTTGTGCTGAGGCGTTTTTCTTAGTAAATTGTGAGATCCTCATTTTCATAGTGTTTGACTTTATGTTAGTTGAGTCGTTACGTTTTTCTTGGTTTTTGTCTTGAGTTATAGAGTTGTTATGCCTTTTTGTGGTTACCTCATTATATACCCCTATTTTTCTAAGTAAAAACCTAACTTGTATTGTTCTATATCGCCTTGTATCACTCTCCATATGGCAGTTCAATGCCTCCTGTATTTAGTCCCTCTTTTTGATTATTGTGATCTTTTACCTATTGACTTCCATAATTCCCTGTTATGTGTATTTTTTTTTTTAATTAATCTTAATTTGTTTGTTTTTGTGATTTCCCTATTTGAGTTGATATCAGGACGTTCTGTTTTGTGACCTTGTGTTGTGCTGATATCTGATATTATTGGTTCTCTGACCAAACAATATCCTTTAGTATTTCTTGTAGCTTTGGTTTGGTTTTTGCAAATTCTCTAAACTTGTGTTTGTCTGTAAATATCTTAATTTCGCCTTCATATTTCAGAGAGAGTTTTGCTGGATATATGATCCTTGGTTGGCAGTTTTTCTCCTTCAGTGTTCTGTATATGTCGTCCCATTCCCTTCTTGCCTGCATGGTTTCTGCTGAGTAGTCAGAACATATTCTTATTGATTCTCCCTTGAAGGAAACCTTTCTTTTCTCCCTGGCTGCTTTTAAAATTTTCTGTTTATCTTTGGTTTTGGTGAGTTTGATGATAATATGTCTTGGTGTTTTTCTTTTTGTATCAATCTTAAATGGGGTTCGATGAGCATCTTGGATAGATATCCTTTCGTCTTTCATGATGTCAGGGAAGTTTTCTGTCAGAAGTTCTTCAACTATTTTCTCTGTGTTTTCTGTCCCCCCTCCCTGTTCTGGGACTCCAATCACCCGCAGGTTATCCTTCTTGATAGAGTCCCACATAATTCTTAGGGTTTCTTCATTTTTTTTAATTCTTTTATCTGATTTTTTTTCAGCTATGTTGGTGTTGATTCCCTGGTCCTCCAGATGTCCCAGTCTGCATTCTAATTGCTCGAGTCTGCTTCTCTGACTTCCTAGTGTGTTGTAAAAAGACTATCTTTCACCCAATTAACTGACACTGGGCCTTTGTCAAATATCAGCTGCTCATATGTGGATGGATTTATATCTGGGTTCTCAATTCTGTTCCATTGGTCTATGTGCCTGTTGTACCAGTAGCAGGCTGTTTTGACTACTGTGGCTGTATAATATGTTCTAAAATCAGGTAGAGTGAGGCCTCCCACTTCCTTCTTCTTTTTCAGAAATGCTTTACTTATCTGAGGCTTCTTTCCCTTCCATATGAGGTTGGTGATTTGTTTCTCCATCACACGGAAAAATGTCATTGTAATTTGGATCAGAAGTGCATTGTATGTATAGATGGCTTTTGGTAGAATAGATATTTTTACTATGTTAAATCTTCCTATCCATGAGCAAGGTATGTTTTTCCACTTACGTAGGTCCTTTTTAGTTTCTTGCACTAGTACTTTGTAGTTTTCTTTGTATAGGTCTTTTACATCTTTGGTAAGATTTATTCCTAAGTATTTTATCTTCTTGGGGACTACAGTGAATGGTATTGATTTCCTCTTCGATGTTCTTTTTTTTGATGTAGGGGAATCCAAGTGATTTTTGTATGTTTATCTTATAACCTGAGATTCTGCCAAACTCTTGTATTAGTTTCAGTAGTTTTCTGGAGGATTCCTTAGGGTTTTCTGTGTATAAGATCATGTCATCTGCAAATAGAGATAATTTTACTTCTTCCTTGCCAATGCGGATGCCCATTATTTCTTTGTCTAGCCTAATTGCTCTGGCTAGGACTTCTAGCACAATGTTGAATAAGAGCGGTGATAAAGGGCATCCTTGTCTGGTTCCTGTTCTCAAGGGAAATGCTTTCAGACTCTCTCCATTTAGTGATGTTGGCTTTGTACAGATGCCCTTTATTATGTTGAGGAATTTTCCTTCAATTCCTATTTTGCTGAGAGTTTTTATCATGAATGGGTGTTGGACTTTGTCAAATGCCTTTTCTGCATCAATTGATAAGATCATGTGGTTTTTGTCTTTTGTTTTATTCATATGGTGGTTTACATTAATGGTTTTTCTAATATTAAACCAGCCTTGCATACCTTCTTTTTTTGCATGCCTGGTATAAATCCCACTTGTTCGTGGTGGATTATTTTTTTGATATGTTGTTGAATTCTCTCGGCTAGAATTTTGTTGAGAATTTTTGCATCTATGTTCATGAGGGATATAGGTCTGTAATTTTCTTTTTTTGTGGTCTCTTTACCTGGTTTTGGTATCAGGGATATGGTGGCTTCATAGAATGAGTTAGGTAGTACTCCATCATTTTCTATGCTTTGAAATACCTTTAGTAGTGGTGGTGTTAACTCTTCTCTGAAAGCTTGGTAGAACTCTGCAGTGAAGCCTTCTGGGCCAGGGCCTTGTTTTTTGGGAGTTTTTGGATTACCTTTTCAATCTCTTTTTTTGTTATAGGTCTATTTAGTTGTTCTACTTCTGATTGTGTTAGTTTAGGTAGGTAGTGTTTTTCCAGGGATTCATCCATTTCTTCTAGGTTTTCAAATTTGTTAGAGTACAATTTTTCGTAATAATCTGGTATGATTCTTTTAATTTCAGTTGGGTCTGTTGTGATGTGGCCCATCTCTTTTCTTATTCAGGTTATTTGTTTCCTTTCCTGTATTTCTTTAGTCAGTCTGGCCAATGGTTTATCAATTTTGTTAATTTTTTCAAAGAACCAGCTTTTGGCTTTGTTAATTCTTTCAATTGTTTTTCTGTTGTCTAGTTCAGCTCTAGTTTTTATTATTTGTTTTCTGCTGCTGCCTGATGGATTCTTTTGTTGCTTGCTTTCTATTTGTTCAAGTTGTAGGGACAGTTCTCTGATTTTGGCTCTTTTTTCTCTATGTATGTGTGCATTTATTGATATAAATTGACCTCTGAGCACTGCTTTTGCTGTGTCCCAGAGGTTTTGATAGGAAGTGTTTTCATTCTCATTGCATTCTATGAATTTCTTTATTCCCTCCTTAATGTCTTCTATAACCCAGTCTTTTTTGAGTGTTTTAATCTTCTTATTACCAAAAGTTGTCATTTAAAAACATATCTTATCCTCAATAAAAGGTTTGTCTGAGGACATCTCTTCATGCTACCAACAGCCAAGACGTATGTGAGTCTACCTTTGAACCTCCTTCCGCTGGGGGGGAAGAAAGGTGGCCGAGAAAGTCTTTCCCCTGGAACCAGTGGTTGATCATGAAAGCTGAGACTGTTGCAATTTATTTGGAGAAAAGGTAGTGATATAATAAAAACAGGGGTTTGTAATTAGGACTCACCCTAGCTGGGGAGAGAGAGCCTTCTCATAGTCATGTTCATACCCAACCTCTCTAACTGAGTGTCTCAGTTTGTAATAGAGGATTCCAACTGGGAAACGCACGTGCCTTGGTGTGCAGCACCGGCCCATGAGCATCTTCTACTGTTCAGCTTAGTATTAAGTCACAGAGAAGGGCACTGTCAGCAGTTTTTAGATGCTTTAATTTTTCTTTCTTTTTTAATTAATTTGTTCAGGTAGTTAACAAATACTTATTAAGCACACCACTCTGGGTGTTGGAGAGGTGGCCATGAACAAGACTGCCAAGTCTCTGGTCTCATGATCAACCCTCCCTCCAGCGAGAAGAAGCCAGGTAAACTAACCTAGTGATACACAAGAAACAAAAGACAAATATCTGATGCTGACAAGTGTTATGCAGAGAATTAAAATGAGGTGACGTGCTAGCCAATGACGGTGGGCAGGGGTGGATGGAGTACCCGAAGGTTGGTGGACAGAGAGGGCCTGCCTGAGAAGGAGCACTAGGGCTGAGATCTGAACGAGAGATTGGAGGTAGCCCTGTGAGGATGAGGAAGACCATTCTAGGCCCTTGGGAGGGAGTGAGCTGGCATGCTGAGCCCTGCTGTAGAGTAGTGGGCCGGAGAGACAGCGATGGGAACTGTGGTCACAGAGGAGGACAGGGGCCAGGTCGCCTAGAACTTCATGGTCTGGGTAAAGGATTCTGGGATGCATATACATGAAGATATTATAAGTTAACATAAGGTCATACTGGAGTCTGTTAAAAAAAAAACCCGTCACAGTCTAGTCGATTCTGACTCACAGTGGCCCTATAGGACAGAGTAGAACTGCCCTATAGAGTTTCCAAGGAGCACCTGGTAGATTTGAACTGCCGACCTCTTGGTTAGCAGCCGTAGCACTTAACCACTACACAACCAGGGTTTATACGTAGCTGAAAACAACGCCAAGTGCTTTGCTCAGGTGGATATTTTTGGTATATTTAAGGATATTACTGTCTCACACAAAAATATGTGCTTCCTTTACAAACTACAACTTTTTTGTAGTAATTTTAATACATTTTGACATAAAGGACCCTGTCACCTGTCATGTATTGAGGACCTGCTGGATTGGAGGCTGGGGTACAAAGAATAAGATGTGATTCCTATTTTCAAGCACGTGGAAAGCTTGCCACACCTCCTCTCCCACCCAGTCACAGTTCCAGGGCAATGGGATTGGCATTATTGGAGGAAGCAGGTCTGAAACCATTGAGCTAGCAGGGACTTCAGAAGACAGCTTTAGGGAGTGGAATTTGGACTTGGTTTGGCTGGATCTGAGGGAGAAAAGTATAGAAGACAGTTGGTGCTCTGGGTCAGAAGCCAAGAGAGGCAACCTTTCAGGGGTCATCCTCAGGGCATCACTGGGAGCAGACGGGACCCACCAGAGGATGGGTCTGCCCAGCCCCCACTCCCATCCATGTGACCTCTGACCAGCACCTCCACTCTTGCCTCTGCTGCACAGCGACCACGCCAACATCATTCCCATACAAGGAAAAGCAGGATGGCGAATGAACCACTTGCCGTGGAAAACATCAGCAATTCCGTAAATATTTGGGGAAAAAAATCATATAATTTATTGGCAGGATATTTCACAGTGGAATTTTACAGTTTAAAAAAGATACAAAACAAGACAAACAGCAGTTCACATAAATAAAAGGAAGCACTGGAGAAGGCATGTTTCCGTCATGACAAAGTGTTTTCACACCTGGAACGGGAAGTGGGCACCCTGCAGGGTGGAGTTGTCTGCAGATCCCAGGGAGGACATTCCCACCCCAGCCTCAAAGCTCATGTGCACAAAGCTGTCCTGCCCTTCAATTTCAAGGTCAAGTCCTAGCCGTAGAAACTTCCATTTCATTCTTGAAAACCAGTGTCCTTGGAAAGGAAGTGGGACCACGGAAAAGCAGTCCTCAGGTTAGAGCACACTTGGCATATCCCTGCAGTGGAAATGAAGGAGTTGGAGTGGGCCTAGGGAGTCCAGAGTATATCCCTCTCGTCTTTGTCACAAACACAGGTGGCTTTCCTCAGCACATTCATTTACTAATGTGGAATTAGGAGTCAGGCATTGTGAAGAAGTAGCTCAAATACACCCCTGCTCCTGCTTTGCAAGGACAAGAAGAATTTCAAAGAGCTGAGTGTAGGCGAACTGCTTATGGGCGTCAAAAGGCAAAGATTCCCTCTGAGCACTGAGGTAGTCACATGTGGGGATGCTGCATGCAAACAGTGCATCTGGGGTGGGTGTTCCTGATTCCCCAGGCAGCCTCAACTGTCCATGTGGTTACCAGGCATGTGGAGGGCCAGCCTGGCACCCAATGGCCCCCATTCTGATAACCCAGGGGGCACCATCTACAAGGAGGCTGGGAGGAGGGGATGGGGAGTAAGGCTGGTCTCCAGCCAGGGGGCCCCCTACACAACACGCAGGGGCCCTGGGGCAGCGGGTGGTTGGGAACTCGTGGGGGTCTGGGGTGAACATGTTTTGCCATCACTTCCCTGCTCCAAGGGCTCTGTCCACACTCTCACCCCCCCAAGGAGAAAAAGGCCATTGACCATTGATGCCCTTAGAGGTGACCATCACACCATTGCGCATGAAGGCTGGTCCCTTATCTCCAGCCCCCGTCTGGGTCTGCTCAGAAGGCACTGAAAATGACCAGCAAACCCCTGGTGTGGGGGAGGCATGGGGCGTCCCTGGGGGTCTTCCCCAGCCTCCAGGTCCCCCAGCTCTCTCCAGGGGGCGCATTTCCTTTTCTGTCTCAAGCCATCCAGCAGCTGAGAGGTCCCCATCTCCCAGTTCTCCCCAAAGTAGGCTCCATGGTGGGGCCAGCAGGGGGACCCAGCGGGGCACGTCCAGCTCTTCAGTGCTCTGTTCCACAGGCCCTGAAGTGTCTGACCCCAGGCGCCCACACCCAGCCCAGCCAGCCACCCCTCTGGACAGGCGTCAGGGCCCCCATGCCATGTGGGGAGAGTGGGCCTCAGAGGAGCCTCTGTGGAGAGCACCCAGTCAGCCAAGTTCACTGTTTAATAAAAATGAAAGGACCTTCCAATCACCTCTAACCACACATAAAGCTCGGGGAATTGAAAACAGCCTCCATCTCCTTGTGTAGTGGTTTCACGGGTGTCTGGATTAGCTGTTGGCCTGTTCAACAAGGAAAAAGAAACTGATGTTATTATTATTATTTTTTAATGTTATGTCCTTAAAACACAAAAAAGGTAGGATTATTTTTTTTCTTAGATTGACAAGAGGCATTTGTAAGCTAAATAAGTCTGTGAGGCAGAGGTCACAGAGAAGGCCCAGGGCCTGCCCCACTTCACAACCAGCTTCCCTTGTACCAAAGCCTGGGAACCAGGGACCCCCAGCTGCTCCGCCACCTGGAAACTTGGGAGCCGCCTCATCCAGAGCCCCGGAAAAGGAAGAAGCATAGTAAGGACTCAATGGTTGCTTTGCTTCACTCCACCGATCACCCAAAGTTTGATTCGATGATGTCTGGGGGTAATTGGGTCAGCGGAACCAGGACCAAGCGTGGTCATGAGAGCTCTGGGGAGCCCCAGGTACAGTTCTGTTTGCTCTGGACTCTGGAGAGCTGAGACCTGATGTCTTCACCAAGACCCACAGGCCCACAGGCCAATGACATTAGCTTACAATGATGGGGGGCGTTCATGGAGGGGGAAGCCGTGCTAGCTGCAGACACATGGCCAGCAGTCAGCTTCCTGGTGACACCACCACCCTCAGAGTCACCTGGACTTTGGTACAATCAATCAGTGAGAACTCAGGGAGGAGGAGCTGTGGGGGAAATTACCCTCATTTGTTGGTAAATCCAGTCTGTGAATACTGTCATGTTTCCATACACGCCTGGCCTGTTCACCTTGGCACATCCGGATCCCCAGCTCGTGTCCCCAATCAACCACCAGACGCTGCTCTTCAAAGTGACCAGAGGACCTCCACTGTCACCCTGGAGGGACACGCATCAGACAGCAGAGAATCAAGTCACAACCTCCTCACGCCCTGACCACCGAGGGTGCTGTGGGAAGTGTGAGGGGTGTATGTTAGTGTGGGTTCTGAGGGCACTGAAGGGTGTGTATGTGTCAGTGTGAGTTCTGAGGGCACTGAGCAGTGTGTGTGTGTCAGGGTGGGTTCTGAGGGCACTGAGGGGTGTGTGTGTGTGTCAGTGTGAGTTCTGAGGGCACTGAGGGGTGTGTGTGTGTCAGTGTGAGTTCTGAGGGCACTGAGGGGTGTGTGTCAGTGGGAGCTCTGAGGGCACTGAGGGGTGCGTGTGTGTCAGTGTGAGTTCTGAGGGCACTGAGCGGTGTGTGTGTGTGTGTGTGTCACTGGGTTCTGAGGGCACTGAGGGGTGTGTGTGTCAGTGTGAGTTCTGAGGGCACTGAGCGGTGTATGTGTGTGTCAGTGTGGGTTCTGAGGGCACTGAGGGGTGTGTGTGTCAGTGTGAGTTCTGAGGGCACTGAGGGGTGTGTTTGTGTGTCAGTGTGGGTTCTGAGGGCACTGAGGGGTGTATGTGTGTGTCAGAGTGGGTTCTGAGGGCACTGAGGGGTGTGTGTCAGTGTGAGTTCTGAGGGCACTGAGGGGTATGTGTGTGTCAGTGTGAGTTCTGAGGGCACTGAGGGGTGTGTGTGTGTCAGTGTGAGTTCTGAGGGCACTGAGGGGTACGTGTGTGTCAGTGTGAGTTCTGAGGGCACTGAGGGGTGTGTGTGTCAGTGTGAGTTCTGAGGGCACTGAGGGGTGTGTGTGTCAGTGTGAGTTCTGAGGGCACTGAGGGGTGTGTGTGTCAGTGTGAGTTCTGAGGGCACTGAGGGGTGTGTGTCAGTGTGAGTTCTGAGGGCCCTGAGCAGTGTGTGTGTGTGTGTGTGTGTCAGTGTGGGTTCTGAGGGCACTGAGGGGTGTGTGTGTGTGTGTGTGTGTCTCACTCAGTATGACTGTGCAGGTTTCACATCTCCACCAATAAGAGGTAATAGAAATATTGTGAGAGAATATTTTGGAGTATTTCAAATTTACAGGAGATTATACCCAGGATGAACAGGCATCTATATCAGCTAATTGGCACTAAAGAAATTGTTGCTTGTGTTTTAAAATACTCAGAAGACTTATTTCTGTTCAATTGACACTTTTGCCGAATAGAAGTATTTCCGGAAGAAGGGGCGTCATAGGGTTTTTTTCGGTAGTGCTTGCTCCTGGCACCCAGGTACGTTCACACTGAGCAGACACCACAGCTCCCCAAGGGCCTGAGCCAGGTCTGCACCCAGCTGAGGTCCCCGGCCCCAGGAAATCCAGCGTCACGGGGTCTCTGCTCGCTCTCGCCAGCTCAGTCTGGAGTTGGGCAAGGCCAGAAGGCATCCTCTAAGGTTGAACAGGAGTCCCCGGGTGGTCAAACAGTCAATGTGCTCGGCCGCTAACTGAAAGGTTGGTGGTTCGAGTCCACCCAGAGATGCCTTGTAAGAAAAGCCTGGTGATGTACTTCCGAAAAATCAGCCACTGAAAGCTCTGTGAGCACGGCTCCACTCTGACACATGGGGATCGGCCATAGTCGGAATTGATGCCATGCTCACTGGGGCCGGTAAGGCTGAATAAGGAACCTCCGTTACCTGGCAGGAGTCGATGTTTCCCTCCAGGTACCCTGCGCAGATCATGGTAGGAGTGACGAGGTCATTGTAGATGTATCTGTTGTTACATATCCAGGTCTCGATGAGGGGCACTTTGGCTGCATTCAGCTCGTTGGAGGTTTTCCCTGAGGGTAGAGGACAAAGGGCACTTGGTGCTGCAAATGCTTTCTCAGAAAAAGTCAATGTCCTTCCTGGAAGCCGCCACGACAGACACTGCGTACACGCCCATGTCCCTTCCCTCCTCCCTCCCCAGCCCATCCTGTGGAGCATCCTGGCAGCATCGGTGATGAATGTGCAAATAATCAAGGCTCGGCTGCTAACCAAAAGGTTGGAGGTTGGAGTCCACCCAGAGGCACCTCAGAAGAAAGTCCTGGCAACCTACTGCTAAAAGATCACAGTCACCGAAAGCCCTGTGGAGCACAGTTCTACCCGGACACACATGAGGTCAATGTGAGTCTGAGTTGATTCCATGACAAGTGGTGTTTTAGAGTTCAGGTTCGGGGCAGAGAGCTTCCTGCCTCTGGAATCAGGCTCTTTCTTCCACCCAAGGACTTGGTTCCGTTGGATTGATTTTCCCAGTGTAGCTGCCTCTTTGCTGGATCATCCCCAGGGCCACACAGTGAGCTCCTGTACTTCCCCCCGTAGGTCCCTAGGTGTCTGCAGTCGACTTCTAACCAAAAGACAGGCAGTTTGAACCCGCCCAGCAGCGCCACAGGAGAAAGGCCTGGCAATCTGCTTCTGTAAAGATTATTGCCAAGAAAACCCTAGAGAGAAGTTCTACTCTGTAACAGATGGGGTTGTCATGAGTCGGAATTGACAACAATGGGTTTCATTCCTGGTTTTGGTGTATTTCCCTTTTAGACAAACCAGCCTTTCCTATTCTAGCCTATAGGGTTGCCATGAGTCGGAATCGACTCCACGGCAGTGGGTTTGGGTTTTTTTTCTTCCACCCATCACCCCACTTCTCTGCTCTCTTGCTCATTAAAATTTCTCCAACAATTACTGACACCTGCTGTCTCTACTTCTTTACTTCCTGTCTTACTACTTCCACTTGATGTCTACTTGACACCCCAAACTTCACATGCTAAGACAGAACCCCGTCTTCCTGCACCCCAAATTCTGACCACCCCATCCTCCCCATTGCAGGGACTGGCTCCCCCCAGCCCCTACCACTGTCAGAAGAAAACACTAGAAGCCACACTTCCTTGACTTCTCATCTCCCTCTCCTTCACGTTCAGTCCATCAGCAAAGCTAAGGCCCCACCCCAAATGTAGCTGCACCTCCGTATCCACCCCCATGGTGGGGGTTGCCATCTTGTCTCAGGGGACCCCAGCAATGGCCTCCTCATTGCTCTTCTGCTGCCATTCCTGCCTCCTTCTGCCACTCCTCACACAGCCATGAGAGGGCCTTTAGCAATGTGGGTCAGGTCATGTCACCCCTGTTTTGGACTGAATTGTGTCCCTCAGAATATGCATTGCAGTCCTAACTGCTCTGCCAGCAGATGTTTGGAGATAAGGGTTTCTTTGTTATGTTAATGAGGCCACATCAGTGTAGGTGAGTTTTAAGCCAATGGCTTCTGAGCTATTATAAAAAGAGCAGCTTAGGCAGAGAAACAAGGAAGCACAGATGGGGTACCAAGATGCCACGTGGAGATCGCCAAGGAATGCCAAGGAGAACACCAGCGAAGCTGAGACAAATGTTACTCGTGGAAGTTCTGCTAGAGCAGCACCAGATAAGCTCAGAACAGACGAGTGTCCACACCACAGCACCAAGCATGACCTGGCCCAAGCCCACCTTCTTTTTAATTTATTGTGCTTTAAGTGAAAGTTTACGAATCAAGTCAGTCTTTCATACAAAAACTTACATACACTTTGCTGTGTACTCCTATCTGCTCTCCCCCTAATGAGACACCACACTCCTCCTCTTCACCCTGTATTCCCCGTGTCCATTCAGCCAGCTTCTGACCCCCTCTGCCCTCTCATCTCACCTCCAGACAGAAGCTGCCCACATAGTCTCACGTGTCTACTTGAACCAAGAAGCGCACTCCTCACCGGTTATCATTTTCTATCTTATAGTCCAGTTCAATCCCTGTCTGAAGAGTTGGCTTCAGGAATGGTTCCTGTCTTGGGCTAACAGAGGGTCCGGGGGCCATGAACTCTGGGGTCCCTCAGTCTCAGTCAGGCCATTAAGTCTGGTCTTTTTACAAAAATTCGAGGTCTGCATCCCACTGCCACTGTTCTCCTGTTCCATCAGGGCTTCTCTGTTGTGTTCCCTGTCAGGGCAGTCATTGGTGGTAGCTGGGCACCATCTAGTTCTTCCAGTCTCCAGCTGATGTAGTCTGGTTTATGTGGCTGTTCCTGTCTCTTGGGACAAGTCCGCCTTCTTGTTCCCTGTCCTCGCGCCCCAGCCACACTGGATTTTCTATTCCTTGAACATTCTTGCCCTCTAGGTCCCAGCTGGAATGTCACCTTTTCCCACAAGCCTTCCCTGACCAGAGTAACCAGGCCCTCATTGTCAGGGTCCTGTCCTCTGCTATGTGGATGTCTATTGCTTCCCTGCTCACCTGACCTCTCCCTGCTCTGCAGACATCCATGAGAGGACGTGAGCTTCCTGAGGACACATATTTTTGTCATGTTTTGTTCATCACTGCAGTCCAGCACCGTGGGCAGTCCAGCACCTAAAGGTGTACTACAAACATCTGTTGCCTTTCCCTTT
The DNA here is from genome assembly GCF_030014295.1 of Loxodonta africana. NCBI lineage: Eukaryota > Metazoa > Chordata > Mammalia > Proboscidea > Elephantidae > Loxodonta > Loxodonta africana. Next base: position 222,319,104 of record NC_087343.1, read on the forward strand.
TATCTTAGCTGCCTCGGAGGCTTGCAGTCAACCATAAGGCTGAACTACAGGAATTTTGTTTTAACAAGGTACCTGGATACCCACCACTGTCTCCCTGACACCTCTCAAATCACCCAGAACTTATACTCTTTTCCTTGTTTTAAAAGGTTTCTTATATGTGTGCCCTAAGTTTTTTTTTTTTTTTTTTTTTGGAAGTACAAGGATGTAAACCACTCATAAAATAATTCTTTGTACCACCAAGCACTTCCAACCCTCCCTACAAATGAAACAGCCAGGGTCCCTTCATCTGGGAAATGTTATCTGGAATGGAGGCAAATTATGACTGTGGGAACCAGGCAAGCCCACACTGGAAAGCCTAGTGCCTTCCACTTGCCTGTGGTGGTCTGGGCAGAAGGATGTGGACTTGACGTTCTATGGCTGACTGTTCACAGGTCATGGAGCCCATTCTCACCAAGACCATTACCAAGGGTAGGATGGAGACTTTCTGGGCAGCCCTTTATTAACTATGGGATGTGGACATGGGCTGAGAGAGGGATGGTTTACACGTCTTAAACTTATATGGCCTTTACATGTCAAACGGTTAACGCACTCACTGCCAACAGAAAGGTTGGAGGTTCAAGTCCACCCAGAGGCACCTCAGAAGAAAGGCTTAGTGATCTACTTCCAAAAACCAGCCACTGAAAACTCCATGGACCACAGTTCTACTCTGACACACATGGGGTCTCCGTGAGTCGGAACCAAATCAATGACAACTGGTTTTTTTACACTTCAAAAATCAGTTTTCACACATTGTCCTGTTGGATCTTATCAGGAACACTGCTGTGCATTCAGTAGGGCGGGTACAATTTTTCCCATTTAGCAGGTGAGAAAACTGAGGCACAAAGACTGAGGGATTTGCCCAAAGTCATCCAGGCACTTAGTAGAATCAGGGTTAAAGCTTGGACTTCCCACTTCCAAACCTGGCACCCTGTTATGACAGACCAGTTTCCTGTGTGCTGGGAGCCTTACCTTTCTCTTGGGTGGCACCCCACCCAGAAATCCAGCAGGTCTGCGTGGGCTCCAGCATCAAGCCCGGGTTGGGCAGACACACAGGACTTACTCTGTCTGTTTGAAGAAGAGACAACGCTGTGAGCTAGTCTGGTTTAACGGAAGCCTCAGGGGATGGTTTCCACCTGGACCATTCCCAGGTAAGCGCTGCTGGGGCTGCAATCACTGCCATCTTCCCCAAGGAAATTTCTGGACTCCGATGTGACCTGAAACTCCCACTTTCTGCCCCCGCCTGGTGCCTTGTTCTAACAGGCATAACTCTTCTGAGAGTTATGCTAGTTACATACAGAATTATTTGCTAATTCTACCTCTAAAAATATGCAATATTTTCACGTGACTGAGGGTAGAAAAGACATACATGTGGCAATGGCCAAAAAGCTGATGGCCACGGTAGGTGCTTAATAAACACATACTAATAGACTGCTAAGTGTTACAGCTGCTAACCAAAGGATCGGCAGTTCGAATCCACCAGGTGCTCCTCGGAAACTCTATGAGGCAGTTCTACTCTGTCCTATAGGGTCGCTATGAGTGGGAATCGACTCGACAGCACTGGGTTTGGGTGTTAATAGACTCTAAGGAGCCCTGGTGGTGCAACAGTTAAGTGCTCAGCTGCTAACCAAAAGGTTGGTGGCTTGGACTCACCCAGTGATTCCTTGAGAGAAAGACCTGGCAATCTGCTCCTTTGAAGATTACCAAACCAAAACCAAACCCGTTACCCTCGAGTTGATTCCGACTCACAGGGAACTCATTAGGACAGAGTAGAACTGCCCCATAGGGTCTCCAAGGTGGTCGATCTTTATGGAATCAGACTGCTACATCTTTCTCCCATGGAGCAGCTGGTGGGTTTGAACCAACAACCTTTTGGTTTGCAGCCAGGGGCTTTAGCCACTGGCCAAAAGGGCTCCTTCCATAAAGATTAGAGCCAAGAAAACCTGATGGGACAGTTCTACTCTATTACGCGGGGTCCCTATGAGTTGGAATTGACTCAACGGCACCTGACAGCATCAAACTCTATGGAGTCACACGGGGGTCATCACAACTTGGATCCACTCCACTGCAACTGGTTTGTCTGTTTTTAAAATGGACTGTAGGGGGCAGTGGTGGTTCAGTGGTAGAATTCTTGCCTTCCATGCCCAGCCGATGCACCTCACACGTAGCCACCACCCATCTGTCAGTGCAGGTTTGTGTGTTGCTGCGATGCTGAAAAGGTTCCAGCAGTGCCTCCAAACTAAAACAGACTAGGAAGAAAGGCCTGGAGATCTACTTCCGAAAATCAGCCATGCATCACAACGGTCTGATCCGCAACTGATCACGGGGATGATGCAGGACCTGGCAGCGTTTCGTTCTGTTGTGCATGGTGTTATCGTGAGTCAGGGCCGACTCCGTGGCAGTTAGTAACCGTGACTCCAAGGCGTAAGCTTGTCAGTCAAGGTATTACTTTATCTAGGTTTTCCCCCTTGAAGAGGGAGACTCAAATTCTAGAAAGCCATCAGGATCTGGTGGAAATGGAGAAATTGTTTCCATGGACAACAGGCCATTGCCCACGGATTGCTTTTTCTGTGTGTAAATCACTTCCCAAGTTAAACGCAAGCAACTCGTGGGGAGGGACTAGGTTTTGTGTCTTCCGTTCCTGTGTGTGGCTAGAACATTGCGGACCCTTGGATGGACTAGAATAGGAGTCGAGGAAGAAGCCAGGAGCTAAGAGGAGGTGTGTTTGCTTTTGTTGTTTTAAATTATCCTTATTTTCAAGTCTCTTACTTTTGGACGGTACATGAAAAAGAAAGTATCTTTACAAATGATAGACAAGTGGTTCTCAAATGGAGGTAGATTTGTCCCCCAGGGAAGATCTGGCAACATTAGGAGACATTTTTAGTCATCACAACATGGCAACTGGTATTGAGCTCACAGGCAGAGGCTGAGACGCTGCTAAACGCCCTACAAGGCAGAGGGTAGGCTCCTCTACAGAAAATTATCCAGCCCTAAAAGGAGCCCTGGTGGCGCGGTGCTTAAAAGCTCAGCTGCTAACCAAAAGGTCAGCCGTTCGAATCTACCAGCCGCTCCTTGGAAACCCTATGGGGCAGTTCTACTCAGAATTGACTCAACGGCAACGGATTTGGATTTTTTTTGGCTAAATATCAGTCAAGTCCCAGCTGAGAAACTCTGCTCTAGACTTCTGTATCTATTGATTAAAAACCACTCTATACAGTAGAAAAAATCTTCCCTCAACACAGCACTCACTCATTTTCAGGTGACTCGGCCTCTGCTGAGCCCTTCCTGCCTTCTCCAGCACAGCACCCTCACTCAGCTCAGCTCCCTGGCTTCCATTCATCACAGCACAGCTATTTCCACGCAGCACCTACTTATTATTTGGCCAAAATTATTCACACTCCTGAGCCAGAGGAACAAAGATGCATACCGTTAAAGGTCAGCGGTGCCTGCAACTTCATAAGAGCAACGTCATTGTTCTTGGTCTTGGAATCATAATTTGGATGAGAAATAACTTTCTCTACTTGGTGCCCACTTCCATATACCATGGAAGACTGCTTCAAAATCCCCGCGAAGGCTGTCCAATACCATGGGCTGGAAAGAGGTCTGCAAAAGAAAGATATACAATACTCAGCATCTCAGAACCATGGATGTGAAGCGTGCCCTTGAGAAACTTCAAAAAAAAAAAATCCATAGTTGTTGTTAGCTGCCGTTGAGTCAGTCCCCAGCGCACGGCGACCTCATGGACATTGGAACAAAACAGCGCTCAGTCCTACACCATCCCCACGATCGGTTGCGGACTGGACCATTATGATCCATAGGGTGTCACTGGCTGATTTTCAGAAGCAGATCGCCAGGCCTTTCTTCCTAGTCCATCTTAGTCTGGAAGCTCCACTGACATCTGTTCAGCGTCATATCGAAGCCTCTACCGACAGACAGCTGTTGGCTACGCATGAAATGCATTGGCTGAGATGGAACCCGGGTCTCCCTAATGGAAGGTAGGAATTGTACCACTGAACCACCGCTGCCCCCTTCAAAAACCATAAGCTGGAGCCATGATTCCCAGAGGCAGTACGGCTGGCCACAAACCACACAGGATTGTCAAGGAGGGGCCTCAGCTTCTTCTCACCCTCCCCACATCCAGAGTCCCTCCTGTCTCTCCCCACCTCCCCACAGCCTCATCCGCCACGCTTTCCCCTCTTTCAAGACTCGCTCATGTTTTATCTCATCAGTGAATCCAGTCTCTCTCATGTTCCACTAGGCACCAACCCACAAACCCTTCACAATTTCAAGAACACTTCTTGTGCCTAAATCTCTCCCTTAGCTTCCATACCTCCCTCTGGCAGGACTGGGTCTTACCTATACATGCCAGAGCACTGCCTGGCACACAAACCAAACCAAAGCCTGTTGTCATCGAGTCAATTCCGACTCACTGCAGCCCTATGGGACAGAGTAGAACTGCCCCACAGAGTTTCCAAGGAGCGCCTGGTAATTTAAACTGCCAGCCTTTTGGTTAGCAGCCATAGCTCTTAATCACTATGTCGCCAGGGTTTCCTCCTGGCACACAGTAGGTGCTTAAAAAATATGCACTGATGAATAGATTCTAAGCTGTAAGCTTACCAAGCAAGGTATTACTTTTATCTAGATGTTTCCCTTTTAACCAAAACCAAACCAAACCTGTGACTGTTGAGTTGATCCTAACTCATGACAAGTAGAGTGCGAGCAGATCGCCAGGGTTTTCTTCCGTGGTGTCACTGGGTGGGTTCAAACTGCCAACATTTAGGTTAGCAGTCGAGCACAAACAGTTGTGTCACCCAGGGGCACCTTTCCCTTTTAACCAAATCCCAAAACCAAGCCTGTTGCTGTTGAGTCGATTCTGACTCATAGCGACCCCATAGGACAGAGTAGAACTGCCCCATACAGTTTCCAAGGAGCGCCTGGTGGATTTGAACTGCCGACCTTTTGGTTAGCAGCCGGAACCCGTAACCACTGCACCACCGGGGATTCTCAAATTCTAGAAAGCCACCAGAATCTGGTGGAAAAAGAGGAATTGCTTCCTTCAACCTTTACACTAGCCCCTGGGGAGACAGAGTGCACACCTGTTGTACAGGTGCAGACTCCAGGGTCAGGGACGGTGGGTGCACTCTTGGGGGACGAGAAAGTGGCTGCACCAGGAGCCAAGGCAGAGGATGGGAGTGCTTTCAACCAAAGGATGGGGGTCAGGGCAGGCGACTTCAACTGAAAAGACTCTGCGGTCACTTCCCTACAAACGCTGTCAGCGGCCAGGCCTGCTTCTCCTCTGATAGGTCAGAGACTGCTGCACACACTCAGACGCGCTCGTGTGTATACCACCTGACACACTGTTCACTCACTGTTCTCTTTACAGGCCTGGGACCTGTGTGCCCATTACCTTGTTTGATAACGTGAAGGTTAGCCTGCCCTTGATCCTCCACTCACTTCTCAGTGTAGAAGAATTCTGCACCAAATTCAGTTCTTCTGGGGCGTTAGAGGCAACTGGAGAGGAGTCGTCCCACCCAAGCCCAGCCCCCCATCACCCTTGGGGCTCAGTGAGACCCTGGAGCACAGCCCACACCACTGTGAATCTGCAAACTCACTCATGGGAGGCATAAAATCCCTGGCCTGCGCCCCCTGGTGGCCGCTCCTGTTTTCCTCGCCCTTCTCGTTTGGTTTAAAAGCAGGCAGTTTTCTGTGACTCTCCGCCTCTCTCCTCTTCCCGGATTCAATACCAGCCGGGTCCTCAGAGCTCACATTTCCTGTGAACAGCCCATCTTGCCTTTTCCTGAGCAACTCCTGCGCTGCTACGTGCACACACACACACAGACATAAACACACAGTGCACGCACATGTACACACACAACACCTGTATATACACACAGCACACACACACGTGTGCACACACACACATCCTTATTTGGCACTCCCATTGTGTTCCACATACTTGGGGACATTTCACCTGATCCAGGCTGAAGCACCTTAGGAATGCCCTTGTACCTATCTGTGTGACCATGGGCAACTTGACCTCCTAATTTTTCCCTGTCTGCAGAAAGAGAAGCCATGGCCAGTGAGTCAAAGCTGGGCCATTTTCCTGGAGGGCAGCCTGGCAGTCTGTGTCACAGTCCCGAGATCAATAGCTAGCTAGCTCCCTTTCCAGAAATTCATCCTCAAGAAGTGGCTGGACAAGGGAGTGGAGCTGACTTCATGTAGGTGGGGACTAGATCCACCATCAAAGTCAGAAGCAGCTGGTAATATCACCTCCGTCTGGACCAATCCCAGGACCAGGCACTTGGGGCCTTTACGATCTGCACTGTCTTCATGAGGGGTGCAAACCACTGCACCCAATGACATCACATCACGTCCGATGCCAGCATTCTGTGCTAATCCCCCCACCAATGAGAAGACTGGAATATGTGAGCTGAAAGAGGAACTGAACAGGGTCTGACACACAGGGTAGATACAGCCACCCACGCAGGCACAGAACCCAGTCAAAGCCAGAAAAACAGCCCTGTTGAAGGAGGGTTTCTCCAAAGCAGTCATGTGACAATATACCTGTTTAACGAAGAAAAAAAAAAAAGGGCTGGGACATTAGTGGCTTAGTGGCAGAACTCTCACCATCCATGAAGGAGACCTGGGTTTGATTCTTGGCCAATGCACCTCTCATGTGCAACCACCGCCTGTCCGTCAATAGAGGCTTGTGTGCTGCTGTGATGCTGAACAGCTCAGTAGAACTTCCAGACTAAGACTAGGGAGAAAGGCTTGGTGATCTACTTCTGAAAATCAGTTGAGGGAAATCCTATGGATCACAGCGCTCTGACCCATGACCGATCATGGGGATGGTGCAGGACGTGGCAGCATCTCCTTCTGTTGTGCATGGGGTCACCACCAGTTGGAGCCGACTTGACGGCACCAAACCGTAACAACAGCAGCTCGTCTATGAAGGTTAACACTATAAATGATGACTCCTCCCTACTCCTGTCACCAAGGACTCTTAACTGGGGATCACAGAGTAGCTTTCGGCAGGGAATGAGTTCTTGGATCAGGTCTGAGTGCTCACTCTCTGGGGACAAGCGTCCTGGAGAGATCAGACTTCTTGAGAGGTGGTGGCTTCTATGAGCTGAGAAGACTCCAGGCTAGATGGAATTCTAGCTGTACCATCCAATCCCACACGGCACCCCCGGTGCCCAGAATAAGCATACAGGATGCATGCAATGCCCACGTGCTGAAGGGTGGACTCTGACACACACGTCCTCATAGCTACGCCAAGAGGCAGGTGCCCTCATCCCCCCCACTTACTGACAAGGGAGCTGGGGCTTCCAGAGGGTAAGCATTTGCTCAGCATCTTGTAGTGGCAGAGCCACGTTCCAAGCCAGAAGTCTGGCTCTAGAGCCCCCGCTCTCTCAGTCCACCGCCCACCTCCCTGGCGACTTGGGACAGCCACTTACTCTTCCACACAGTGCGCAGCCGTCACGATCCACTGGGGGGTGATGATGGAACCTCCGCAGACATGGACGCCTTGGACATGCAGGCTGACCTGCCAAGGCCAGGCCCCCAGGGCGGCGCTTTCACCCCCCACGATCCGGCTCTGGTGGGTCATACTGGAGGTGACCCCGCACTCTAAAGAGTAAGCACAACACGCGTCCGTGTGCCAGTAAGGACATACCGTGCCCATCCCAGCACCCAGCTCCACGACCACACAGCCCCTTGTGAAGGATCTCCCAGGCCAGATGGCAGACGACAAAGGCAGTGTTGCCTTATCTCATTCAGAGATACAGAGGGAGAGACAGATACACAGAGAGAGACAGACCAAGAGAGACAGAGAACTTGACCTGGTCTGTTCCTCTGCCCCTCCCAGGCCCTCTGTGATGGATTGAATTGTCTCCCAAAAACTTGTGTTGGAATCCTTGGGACTACACATGTGAATGGAATCCTGTCTGGGAAGAGGGTTTTCTTTGTAATGCTAATGAAGCCATCAGTGTAGGGCGTGTTCTGAACCTAATCACCCACTTCTGAGACACCCTTCCAGGCACCACCTCCTCTCCTGGCACCAAATGCCACCTTCTATTGGGCCCTGCTGAGATTTTGCCAGGGTCGCCAGCATATCCTGGGGAGGGGGTCCCTGGACAACCAAGGGCTGCTGAGAGCTCTTGAGTCCCGGAGGGACGGACCATGTTCATAGGCCTGGGGAGTAATATTCTTGAACCAAAAAAAGGAAGGTGGGGGGGGGGTGTTCAGGAAGGTAAGGGAGAGGATGTGCCAATTTCATCACGGACAACTGACCCTGTGGTAACAGGGCCTGTCCCCCCCCAAGTGAGCCTCCTGGGGGAGAGCGTTGGGGGCGATGCTGGGAGCCCCAGAGGGTTGGGGGTGGGTCTATAATCAACCCAATCCAAGTGAGGGAGGAGATTGGGGTGAGGGCACTTTGAGTCCCAGGGACTTTTCCAGAGAATTTATCCACGGCAGGGCCCTCTCCACCCTCCCCCACCCTGGGCCAGTCACTGCCCGGGGAAGCAGGCAGGGCAGCCCGCCAGAGTCCTCACTCAGTGCCTCCGCACCACCGCCACCTGACTTCTTTCCCGAGCCCTGTCTTATTCGCCCACTAAGGTGGGTGGCATAGGCACCAGGGGTGGCACGACTACCCTTTTGGCTTGGTACTGAGCTGAACCTGGCCCTGATGTTATGGCTACATGACCAACCTCTGGGACCATGCCGCCCAACTGGGAGAGGCTGCTGGTTTACCACATCAGACTGGAAGGCTGAGCTTCTGGACCAAGATCAAAGTGGTAGGGAAACAGCACTGGGCCACCAGAGAGAGGGGGAAAGGTGTCCTCCATATTTATGATAGGATGAACCAAAAGCCAAACCAAACCCATTGCCGTCAAGTCAATTCTGACCATAGCAACACTATAGGACAGAGTAGAACTGCCCCAGAGGGTTTTCAAGAAGCAGCTGGTGGATTCGAACTGCTGACCTTTCTGTTAGCAGCCAGCCTCTTAACAACTGCGTCACCAGGGCTCCACGAAAGGATTGGAAATCACAAATAACCCAAACACAGAGATGGGGACACCCGGATCCCAGCCACTGTCAAAAGTCCCCAAGAGAAGGGAGAAGAGAATCCTTGGTCTCCCGGCTCATGTCTGTCCTAATCCTAGTGGCTGTTGAGCACCAGGTTGTCACATGGTTGTGCTGGACCTTGGCCTGGCCGGCATGTTTCTGCAAATGCTTCAGACCCACATATTGCAGCTACCAGGATGCCTAAATGCTGCCCCTTCTTTTCACCTCCTGGAGCAGGAGCGCCCACGGGGGCCCCCAGCTCGACCTGGAAGCGGCACACAGAATCAGGGATTGTCAGTGCCTCAGGATTGCCTGTCCTCAGGGGACGCTTCTGGGACCCAAGGCTGAAGGCGTCCAAAGCACATCAAGATTCAAAAAGGAGCTTCTAGGCCAGAGCCCGAGTATGGCCAGAGGGAGAGGCCCGTGAGCCCATTCCAGCCCGTTAACCCACCTCCCCCCACAAGCTCTCCTCTCCCTACATCCCCAAAGACACAGGGGAAGACTTTTCAGAAGCTACTGAATGTTTCCTATGCAGAAATGTAAAAAAGATAAATCAAGAAGCGCTTACCTATACAGCGTAAAGACACCACTGTCTTTGAAGAACAGGTAGTGCTGGAAAACAGAAGGGGGATTTTGGTCACGATAAGAAATGAGGAAGCATATGACTCTCTAGATACTTAGAGAGTAACATTTTCTTTCAAGGGTGCCCCTCCCTGTCTCCCCGGAAATAGAAGCCCCCCTCCCAGCTAAGCCTCAAATAAGGTGAGTAAATCCACAGAGCACAGTGGTGAAGATTAAAAACTAAGTCAAACCATCAGGTTCGAATCCCATCTGTGTGACCTTAGGCAAGTTATTTCATCACTCTGTGCCTCGGTTTATCTATCTGTAAGATGGGCTAATAATGGTATCAACTCATTGAGTGGTAGGGAGAGTAAGCACCCACTATTGTTAGCTATTATTGGTATTCTCGGAATTTAAAATCATCCTCTAATTTTCTAAGGAAGCCGTTTGGAGACCTCTCGGTTCCCAAGACTGCCTACATTTGTTTATAGTATTAAAAAAAAGGCCATATAACCAACATGGATGAACCTTAGAAACATGCTCAGTGAAATACACAACAACAAAAAAAAGAACGCAGCGCCATCGAGTCCATTCGGACTCATAGCGACCCAGTGAAATAAGTCAGTCACGAAAGGACAAATATTGTATGATCCCACGTATATAAAATATCCTGAAAAGGCAAGTGTGTGGAGACGGAAGCTGATTAGTGCTTATCAGGTGTGGGTTGGGGGAGGAGGGAGCCATTGCTCAGGGGGGCACTGAGTTTCTGTTAACTGTGGTGGATTAATTTGAAATGGGTAGAGTGGTGATGGCTATATAACACGATGGACGTAATTCATGTCACTGAACTGTACATGTAAAAAAAGTTGGAATAGCCAGTGTTGTATGTATATTTTCACGACAATAAAAACAATATAATAATTTGCCCAGGTATACAAGGACATGGAAGTTTCTTCTTTGGGAGCTAACTATCAGAGGTTACGAATGAAAAGGAAATAATAAGTTCTCTGGGTCAGTGCATTTTCCCCCAATATCCTGAGAAGGAGAAAGACAGCCCTTGACGACCCTCACAACCAGGCTTTGGCATTGAATGTGCCAAGTTCACAGAACACCAAAGTCAGACAAGGCCACTCTGTGACCAGATGGCTCAAGACAAAAAACAAGCCCACTCTATTGTCATGTCTGAACGTGGACAAAACAGGAGCATTGTCCAAACCACAGACGTGACCACACAGCCCCCTCTGCTGGCCACGAAGGGTAACTGCTGCACCTTATGGTGGATCCCAGCTTAGGTTTCTCACTCCTACTCTCTAGATAAAAAAAAAAATTAAGTTACCCAATCATAGAGTGTACCTCCACTTCCCGGAAGCACCCAATCCACACCAAAGCCCTATTTCCTTGACACTCCCCCAAATCACGACCCCCAATCATGTAATGAGTCCTAAAACCCAAATCAAACCTGTTGCCCTGGAGTTGATTCTGACTCATAGAGACTCTATAGGACAGAGTAGAACTGCCCCATAGGGTTTCCAAAGAGAACCTGGTGGGTTCCAACTGCCAACCTTTTGGTTAGCAGTCTGAGCTTTTAACCACTCCGCCATCAGGGCTCCAAACTAGTCCTAACACCTTATTCAGATGCCCCCTGGTGTGTGTTGTCCTCGCTGCCCAACTTTGTTCGGCCTCAGAGGTGTCCCCGGTGGTCTGTGGCTGGAGGGCAGTGACAGTGGCAAGGAGAGAAACATTCCCATGAAGAGAAGTTGTTATCTGAGAATCGTGAGGCCAACTGTCCTCTACCTAGAAATTAATTCACTGAGCAACTAGCCCCCAGCATCTGGGCTGGCAGCAGTGATCGCAGAGGCAGCTGGCTAGCAGGCCAGCCCAGAGACTCAGCCATCAAAGGGCAATTTCTGGAAGAAAACAGGGAAAAGTAGAATTTCCATGCCCCATTACATAGGCGGACTCCAGAATGTCACACAAGGCTCTCTTCTTGCTTCCACACTGTCAGCTACCTAGTGAGTTCCCAAGCTTCCAGCCAGAGGACGCCAGGCCTTCTGGCCCTCCCCTAGCAGCTCCATTTGTCTGGGCTCTAAGCTTTCATGTGTAACTGGGGAAGACAAAGCAACAGGTAGTAATTACAAATACTCCCGGCAGCTGTGTTTTGCTTCTCGGCCAGGCAGACCACAGCCCTGTGGTTTTTGGGTGCACCTGGCTGTGTGCGCCCCTCCCTCCTGGGCTTGCCCTGTGACATTCCCAGGGTCAGCCAGACTCGGGGGGACCCAGCGCCCCAGACACCACTGGGAATGCAATGCACTCTGCTTCTGCCTCCTGCTCACAGAAGGGAGGGGCGTGTGATTAGTTCGTCTCCCCCCAAATCCAGCACCTGGCACCTGCTGGCAGTGCAGACATGGCCAGCCACCTGCGGATGGGCCACCCAGACCTGGGGGTGAGTAAGGCTGTTGTGTAAGAAAGGACATGTTATCTTCAGCATTAAAAAACCTGCATATATTTTGAGGGCAGTGAAATCTATCATGTAGGATACTGTATCAGGGGACATAGGATGCGCTTGACAAAACCAGTAGGACTGTACAACAAAGAATGAACCCTGATGCAAACTATGGACTTGTGTTACTGCTAACGTATCAGCGTTGGTTCATCCGTTGTAACCAATGTACCCGGGAACGCAAGATGTTAGTAACAGGAGAAGCTATGTGCAGAGGGAATATGATGGAACTCTCTGTACTTTCTTTGTAATATTTCTGTAAGCCTAAAACTACCCTAAAAAGTAAAGTATATTCAAAAGAAAAAATTTAGATAATAATTATAGGCAGAATACCACTATTTTAAGCATATGCAAAACAAAATTAGTAGCTTGAGCCCACCCCTCTCCTTCACTCTCCCAAGAATTAAGCCACCAAGTATAGGACCTACGGTTTGCATTCATTCCCACCCGTGGACACCCGGTGACCTGCCCAGGGGAGGGAGTCTGCTCAAAAGTGTGGCAGACGCAGAGGCTGGGACCTGCAGGTGCCCATCAGTCACCTGGGTGGCCTGAGTCTGCCTTCAGAGAGACCGCAGCCCACTGTCTGTGGCCAGCATGTCTCTCTGGTTACAGTGTTTCTGGTGTGACCACATGGGACACACCTTCAAGGCAGAGGGGCGGTGTCTACAGAACATCCCCACAGCCGTGAGGGTACAGGGGATGTTTTGGTTGAACTGGTCTGGCCTCTCTTGCTGAGGCCCCCAGAACATTCCATCACCTGACGCGGCTGTTCATGGGCTGGGGCTGGAGGACCTGCCCTCCTAGTGGGTTGGAACTGAGGGGGGTCCCTGAGAAGCAGTACTCCCAGCGCTAAAACCGAGCAAGTCCAGGGCATAGTGACATGCGTTGGTCACCCTAACAGGGACCTTGAGTTAGTCTCTGGGATTCCTAGGGCCACACATGATAGAGCAGGTACACCCATAAATGTTTGGGGGAAAATATATAAAGCTGAATCTCAATTTTGCAATGTTATCCAGTGCCATCAAGGACAGAAGGCAGAGGTCACAGACTAAATGGAAAATAACCTTAGCCACTTCCCAAGAAGACATGCAGGGCTGTTCAGAGCTACGAGTCCCGCTTAGAGTCTGTCATGGATTGAATTATGTGCCCCCAAAATGTGCATATCGATAGGGCTGTTCAGAGCTACAAGTGCCGCTTAGAGTCTGTCATGGATTGAATTATGTTCCCCCAAAATGTGCATATCGATTGGGCTGGGTCATGATTCCCAGTACTGTGTGATTTTCCTACATGCTGTAAATCCTGCTTCTATGATGTTAATGAGGAAGGATGGGCAGCAGTTGTGTTAGTGAGGCAGGACTCAACCTACAGGATTGGACTGTGCCTTGAGGCAATCTCTGAGATATAAAAGAGAGAGATGAGCAGAGAGACAGGACCTCATACCACCAGGAAAGCAATGCTGGGAGGAGAGCGTGTCCTTTGGACCCAGGGTCCCGGGAAGATTGATGAGAAGGCCGACAGAGAGAAAAAGCCTTCCCCTGGGGCTGACACCCTGAATTTGGACTTTTAGCCTACTTTACTGTGAGGAAATAAATTTCTCTTTGTTAAAGCCATGCACTTGCGGTATTTCTGTTATAGTAGCACTAGATGACTAAGACAGAGTCTAACCTCCTCCCAAAAAGAAAATCATCCAAACCCGGAATTGCAGCTCAGAGAACTCTGACTCAGGACAGTGGCCTCTGGCATCTGCAGCTCATTCTCACTGCACAGTTTTTCCAAGAAGGGAATCACCAATACCTGTGGAACAGTCTCTTATACAGGTCGGTACTTCCAACACTGGTGTTCAGCTTCAGAAAGCTGGTGGCACCGCTGTCATCCACCACACCTTGGCTGGAGTAAAAACTTTGCCTAAAAAATGAGCATTCAAGACAGAAGATGTTATTCAAAATAATGGTGAAGTTTGAAGCAACCACAAATCCTCTCTACATCCTAATACCCTTTTTGTATAATGTTCAGAAGAAGAGAACCTTAATATTTTGGAACACGAAAGCACAAATTCTAATCATATATATATCATGTATATACATATATGATACGCTTATGATACACAATAAGGTGCATATATATGCATATATTGTATATTTACATAATATATACATATATAATATATCACACACAAGTAATACACCAGACACCACATGGACCAAGGAGAGGTCAGGGTGCAGGGGACTGGGGGAGCGAGCGTCGGTGAACACACAGGACACAGCTCCAAGCACAATGGGTTCTGCCTCCTGGTTGCGGGCATCCGTTTTCGGAAGGAGACGATAGCCTCGGTATTTGTGTGCCAGCTCTTCCACAGAGGAGCAGAGAGAAGATGGGTTTTTCTTAGGCTCCCACTGCCTGCCCTTGTCACCAGGCGGACGCTGCCTGTCCTTGCCGCCGAGCGCCACACTCACTTGTAGCCCATGTCTCCGCAGGCTGCCCGTGCATAGCTCTCGCGCCAGTTGTCCCAGCACACGGGGTGCCAGGAGTTCCTCGGGGCCGAGTACACCTGCAGGATGAAGTTGGGTCCGTAGAGGCGCACTGAGGGCAAGGAAGAGTCCTCATGAGTGCATGAGGGACAGACAACACAATACAATACAACGCCACACCATGTGCACAACACACAATATACCAAACATAACACACAACACCACCCTGTGTGTATAACACACAACACACCAAACCATATAACACAACACCACACAGCAACACACAACACCACATCATGCCACACAACACCACACCGTGTATACAACACACAATGCACCAAACCACATAACACAACACACTACACCACACAACACACCATACCACATCACACCACACCATATGCACAACACACAGTGCACCATACCACATAACACATCACACATCATGTGCACAACACACAACATGCCAAACCACATAACACAGCACCACAACACACCATACCACTCCATGTGCACAACACACCACGCACCACACCACACAACACCCCACAACACCGCACCACACACCACACCACTCCCCACAACACCATACCACACCACACAAACAACTCAAAAGGCTGAGAACACAAACGCAGCAGTGCTAGGCTCGCCCTTCTCAACACGTTGACCACAACTGTCAGGACTCTAGGGCTCTGTTCTCTCCCTATTAGAAAGTGTCTTTTACCCAAAACAAGTGAAAACAAGAATTCAGACAAAAGCTTGTGTACCAGCATTCACAGAAGCACTGTTCACAACTACCCAAAGCAGAAACAACCCAAGTGTCCATCAGGTGATGAATGGATAAACAAAATGTAGTATATCATAAAAACCACATCAAACCCACTGCTGTCAAGTAGATTTCGACTCATAGTGACCATATAGGACACAGTAGAACTGCCCCATAGGGTTTTCAAGGAGTGCCTGGGGGATTCGAACTGCCGACCTTTTGTTTAGCCGCTGTAGTTCTTCACCACTATACCACCAGGGTTTCCAGTATATCATAGAACGAAATATTATTCAGCCATCAAAGGGAAATGAAGTTCGGATACACGCTATGACAGGGATGACCCTTGAAGACATTATGCTGAGTGAAAGAAGCCAGTCACAAAAGACTACAAGCTACATCATTCTATACATACAAAATGTTCAGGAAAACAATCTGTAGACAGAAAGTAATTTATTGCATGCTTAGGGCTCAGTGTGCGTGTGGGAGGGGGCCAGCAATCACTAAAGGATTCAGGGTGTCCTTTTGGGGTGATAAAAATAGACCGTGATGATGTTTGCATGATTCCGTGAATATATTAAACACCGTTGAACTGTATAATATATAATATATTCACAAAACAGAATCCTACAACTTCAGGATTAGTTACGGCATCATGTATTACCATGGGCAATCCTGAAAAGAACATTGTGTAACAGAGCAAGTTGCTAAGCGATGTGTTTGGTATATTGCTTACGTAAAGTTTAAGAGTTTATAAATGGCGGTATTTGGTTCTGAGAGAAGTATACACATGCTTAAAGGAGAAAAGGAAATTCTAGCTATCCTGAGGCTTCACTTCTTGCCTCCCACCTGTGGCCCCTGTTATTGATTGAATTGTGTCCCCCCAAAATATTAAAATCCTAACCCCTGTACCTATAAATATGACTCTGTTTGGAAACAGGGGTTTTCCTTTGTTATGTTAATGAGGTCATCAGAGTAGAGTGGGTCCCAAACCTCATCCCTTCTGAGGTATGAAAAGAGCAGAACAGGCTCAGAGACACACATGGGAGAAGTGGAAGACAGGTGAACAAGACGGAAGCATCTACGAAGATCACCAGCAGCTACTAGAAGCTGGCACAGACATGGACAGACCTGCCCCTATTGTCACTCACTACACTTGGACTTCTGGCCTCCTGAGCTGTGAAAAAATTAATTTTGGTTCTCTAAAGCTACACACTTGTAGTATTTTTGTTACAGCAACACTAGCAGACTAAGACAGCCCCGACTCACAGGATGGTCTGAAGACAACCACCTGACACCTCTGGACGCAATGTCCCCCACCCTGACAGGACCAGACTTGGGGCAGATGATTTCCCTGAGGAGCGAATCCACGTGCCACATACTTGGTGAATGGCTACACAAACCTTGGTACCTCCATACGATACGATATTACTCAGCCATAAAAAGAAATGTGTTCTCAAGCCACAAAAAGACATGGAGGAACCTTACGTGCATACTGCTAAGTGAGAGATGGCAGTCTCAAAAGGCTACATACTAGATGATCCCAACTACAGGACATTCTGGAAAAGGGAAAACGATGGAGACAGTGAAAAGATCAAGGGCTGCCAGGGGCTGGGGGAAGGATGAATAGGGGGAGCAGAGGGTATTTTTTAGGGCAGTGAAACTCTTCAGCATGATGCGGTGATGGTGGGCACATGTTATCATGCTTTCGTCAAAACCCACAGGACAGGACAAGGTGTGAGCCCTGGTGTAAACTACGGACTTTACTTAACAACAATGTACCGAAATTTGTTCATCCATTGTAACAAATGTACCACAAGAATGCAAGATGTTATTAAGAGGGGAAACTGCAGGGCAAAAAACAGGTAATGGGAGAGGCTCTCTGTACTCTTACTGTTTTAAAAAATAATGTCTATTAATTAAAAAAATAACGAATTAAACATACTTCCAAAATTAAAAATAAACTGCCACTGTGATGTGGGAGAGAGTAAGGGAGACATTTCATTCTTGTTTTATAGAGAATTTAAGGGATTTTTCCCCACTTCCAACTATTTGCATCCACATGGTAACTCAGCAAAGATAGCTGTAGACATGATGGAGACTTGGAAGCTGACTCAAGCAGTAATTTAGTTTCTCCTCTGACATTCTGAGACTCAGAAAACATCTCAGTAGAAGTAGAAAGTGTGAGTTAATATGTGTGTACGCATATGTATACAGTGGAGTCCTGGCGGTGCAGTGTTTAAGAGCTCAGCTGTTAAGCAAAAGGTCGGCAGTTCGAATCCACCAGGCGCTCCTTGGAAACTGTATGGGGCAGTTCTACTCTGTCCTACAGGGTCGCTATGAGTCAGAATTGACTTGATGGCAACGGATTTGGTTTTGGTATGTGTATATCTAATGCACCCTTAGAAAGAAAGCTCTACACCCATCCATGAATGTTTTCCATGGGGTGGGTGATGGTCTTCATTGTTGGAAGGTACGCAGTTCATTGCAAATCGCTTCCACTCTGCAAGGTGGACAAATGAAAAACACATCCCATGTGTGTTCTGATCTAAAATAAGACATACATACACTCAATGTTATGGTCACCTATTTTGTTTTATACGAGTCATCAGTGTGGAAATGAGGTAAAACTAAATCGAGAAGGGTCTATCAAATTACAAATACACAAATCCTTCGTCCCAGCAATTGCACTTCCAGGAATTTCTCGACGGATATGCTCGTGCGTTGGCAGTTTGCAGGATTAGAGCAAAAGCTGGGAAGAACTGAATATCCATCAAGAAGAGGCTGCTGGAAGGAAGGTCCCCTGTGCAAAGGCACACTGACTACTAGGGTGGAAAATGGGCAGAGGAGCTCTGATGGGAAGTCAGGATGCCACAGCGTGCCACCTGATAGTGACCACCATGCTGCCTGTTATTAACCACCATGAAAAGGTGGGCTGAAGAATGCGCATACATGCTTGCTTTTTTATGCAAAAACTCTCAGAAGGCTAAATAAGAAACTCAAGACTAGTTGCCTCTGAGAAAGAGTGTGATTGGCTGGTGAACAGGGGTCTGTGTGTGTGTGTGTGTGTGTTCATGTGTGCGTGTGAAGGGGTGGGCGGGACTATACCTAGACACCCTTTTGTACTTCCTGAATTTAGGTCCATTTGAATGTATTATCTGCTAATGTATTCAAGCAAATACGATTTAACTATTAAGAAGTGAGGGATTCTCACCACTGACTGCTCTAACAGGGATCACAATAGAGGGCCCCAGACAAACCTGGACAAAAATGTAGGACTAAATTCTAACTCATGAAAAAATACCAGACTTACTGGTCTGGTAGAGACTGGAGAAACCCTCAGAGTATGGCCCCTGGCCACCCTTTTAGCTCAGTACTGAAGTCACTCCTGAGGTTCACGCTTCAGCTAAAGACGGGGCAGGCCGCTAAAACAAAATGAGACTAAAGGGGCACACCAGCCCAGGGGCAAGGTCTAGAAGGCAGGAAGGGACAAGGCAGCTGGTAATGGAGAACCGAAGGTTGAAAAGGGGAGAGTGTAGACATGTCGTTGGGTTGGCAACCAATGTTACCAAACAATGTGTGTTAATTGTTTAATGAGAAACTCATTTGCTTTGTAAATCTTCATCTAAAGTACAATTAAAAAAAAGAAAGTGAGGGACTTTGCAGGTAACATTGTTAAAATTCCTTACTGTAGCTTATTGAAACACACACGCACTCGCGCGTGCACAGGAAAATATCAAAAGCCATTACACGTGTTATCTTAACCACACTACTAAACCTCAAAAACTCCTTAGTTGATTTAAGAAAATGGTGATAAATATATTACTGCTAAAAGCAAGAAAGGAGCAATGTTTAAACAGTGAACGTGCTGTTTTTGAACATACACGTTCTCCCAGGAAGCATTAAGGCTACGCTGTAGGGCTGGCTGAGGCCAAGAGCAAGGGCAACTGGTAACTGGTCCCAGGACCTGGGCCAATGCGTGGGCGGCACAGAGGCAGGGCACCAAGGGACCCACCTACCTCGTTGAGAAATCCTGCTCGCCAGGAATAACGGCACCCCTTACACATCCCACCAACCCAGTGCCGTCGAGTCGATTCCGACTCATGGTGACCCTATAGGGTAGAGTAGAACTGCCCCATAGATTTTCCAAGGATCGCCTGGCAGATTTGAACTGCCAATAGGGCCATGATTTTGGAAATGAGAACATAACAAGGAAACAGTCCTCACCAAGGATGATCCCTCAGGAAAGGAAAGATCACTGTCAGGTTGAACACGGCCATTTCCCGACATTTTCAGCCAGCTCCACCGCTGGTTTGCGGTTTTGAGATAAAACTCTGGGGGGTTGGGAGTAAACTTGATGGATAAGGAGAGATCTGTCTCAGAGGCATGCGATGAAGCCTCTGAAATTTCTTTTAAAACAAAACAAAAAACAGTGCAGTGTGTAATGTCCTGGTTGGGTCTATCATGGATTGAGTTGTGTCCCCCAAAAGACGCTGAAGTCCTAACTCCCAGCACTTGTGAACGTCACCTTGTGTGGAAATAGGGTCTTTGAAGATATCACCAGTTAAGTCAAGGGCAGGCACTGTTGGCTCAGCGGTTAATCACTTGGCTGCTAAGTGAAAGGTAGGTGGTTTGAAACCACCAGTCGTTCCTCAGGAGAAAGAGTGGCAGTTGGCTTCTGTAAAGATTACAGCCTTGGAAACCTCATGGGGCAGTTCTACTCTGTCCTATAGGGTCGCTAGGAGTCAAAACTGACTTGATGGCAACAGGTTTGGTTTTTTAATGTCACTTTGTGTGGAAATAGGGCCTTCGAAGGTGTTATCAGTGAAATTAACAAGAGGCCGCAGCACAGTAGGGTGGGTCCTAACCCTATATGAGTGGTGTCCTTATGAAAAAGGAGACGGGTTGATTACTTAATAAGCAAGGTAAGCACAGGCTTACTTGTGCTGACTTACTAATCTGTAGTGAACAATTTCACGTGTGTTTCACTACAGATTAGTAAGTAAGCACAAGTAAGCCCATGCTTACCTTGCTTAATGGGTAAACCCTCCCTGTCGGGGACTGTAAATTTGAAAAGAGGCTTTGATTCTGTAAGAAGGTGCTGTGGGGTTGGGAGAGAAACAGATGGCAGCCATCCCTAGAAGCAGAATTTTTGATGTGGTGAAAAAATGTGAAATTGCTTACGACAGACGATCTGGTAAGCATGGTCAGCACTGTGCTTACCTTGCCTGTTGGATAATCTGCCCCTGGGAGACACAGAGACACACACAATGGAGAAGGCCATGTCAGGACAGAGACTGGAGGAAGGGATGCATACACAAGCCAAGGAACGCCAAGAACAGCCAGCAACCACCAGAGAAAGCAACCACTGCTAGGAGAGAGGCATGAAACAGCTTCTCTCTCTGAGCCTCCAGAAGGAACCAACCCTGGCGGCACCCTGATGCTAGACTTCTGTCCTCCACAACTCTGCAGCAATACATTTCTCATGTTTTAAACCACCCAGCTTGAGGTACTTTGACACGGCAGACCTAGGAAACTAAGATAGGTACTAGGTGGTAGGCAAGGAGGGAAAACAATTACAAGACTTCCTTTTAGGAGAAACAGGCCAGCTCCATGCCAACAGTCAGAGATAGTTAACACCAGTGATAGAGGGAGACTGCTCCCTTCAGCCCCCGGCTCCACCTCCACCCCAACGGAACGGGAGGGGACTCCCAGGAGACAGCAGTTATTGACCAGGTCAGCGCCAGCCAGACTGTGAGCAGACATCAGCTCCCATGGAGAGATGCAAGGGGCTTCCCACTCTCTGCGGGTATTAGCACACCTCTGACTCTCAGCTCTTATTCCTCTATTACTGCCACTTTGTTGCTGTTGTGAATTGCCTTAAAATCAATCAATTCCAACTCACCACAACCCCAAGAGTGCAGAGTAGAACTGCTCCATAGGGCTGACCTGCACTTTGCTGCCGTTGAAATCACCTTGAAAAGTTAACGATCAGTCAGCAAACAGAATTGCCCTCTCTGTGACAAGTAGATTAAAATGTAAAGGCAGCTCATTTTGAAAATAACACAACATACTCCCAACTTTGAATTTTAAAAGGTGTGCTTGTTTTTAACCAGTGGGAGGCAACATCACAGGGGCAGATCACCCAGTAAACAAGGCAAGCACAGGCTTACTTGTGCTTGCTGACTAATCTGTAGTGAATGATGTCACCAACCCACGCGATATTGTTCACTACAGATTAGTAAATACGCACAAGCCCGTGGTTACCTTGCTTACTGGGTCATCTGTCCCTGTCAGGGATTGTAAATTTGAAAGGAAGCTTTTATTCCTTAGGAAGGTGCTGTGAGTTTGGGAGACAGACAGAGGCCAGAAGCAGAGTCTTTGATGCAGTAAAAAAAAAAAAAAAAAAAAAGTATGAAGTTGTTCACTGTAGATGATCTGGTAAGCAAGGTAAGTACCGTACTTGCCCTGCCTATTGGATAACCCTCCCCTGGGCACATTCGAGTGACACAGTCCAGGCTGGCCCTGTGGTCTCCCTCCCACCCCTTCTGAGCCCATTTCCTCATCTGTAACTCTCGGACTGGATCCAGTGCTCAGCCTGGAGGTGAAGGATGACGTGACACAGTGCCCTGACATGCTGGACCCAGGCCTGGCACCCGGCATCGCTGATGCCCTGGGCAGAGCGAGGTCCCAGCCACTCACCGCAGCGGTTCTCATCCTCCCCGCTGGGGCAGTGTGAGATGCCATCACACCAGTTCGAGGCGCTGATGCAGGTTCCAGAAGAGCCACACTCTACTCCTGAGCCAGAGCACTTGTCCACTGGAGGGGAGACGGGAGGACGACAGCATCAGGTCATGAAGCAAGGACAGCCCGCGGTGCCCCCCAAGGACTGAGGTCGTCTGTTCTCCAAGACCCAGGTCACAAGGGGGAATAAAGACAGCCCCACAGTGGCCCCGATGAAGGATGCCATATGTTTTCCAAGCTCCAGATAACAACAAGGGGTATCTTTTTCTCTTTTTTCAGTAGGGAGGGGATGAGTCCTTGATGCCGGCATACATAAGAACAATTAGGGCTGGAAATGGGTGGTACCAGGGAACCCTTTGGTTGAGCTCCTTCCATGGGGCCAATGGGAAGGACCCCCTTAGCCTCTGGATTAGACAGCACTCATACCTGCCTTGCTGCCACACAGGTGACTTCAGTGATCTGCAAATGACCAGAATCTAAACTGCCCCTGGCTGATGGAAAGGCCTGGGCTGTAGGAACAGGTGCCTATTCAAGCAGGACGTGAGGTGCAGGGGAGGGACATACCCTAGGCCACAGTAGCTGTGGCTTTACACTGAGGTACAGGTTACCGGGTGTGGCCCCAAGGCCCCTGCGCTCAGGAGTGCAGGGTGGTACCTAGTTCCCCGCCCAAACCAAACTAAACCAAACCAGTTGCCCTCCAGTTGATTCCGACTCATGGTGACCCCATGTGTGCAGAGTAGAACTGCGCCCCATAAGGCTTTCAAGACTGTAACCTTTCGGTAGCAGATGGCCCAGCCTTTCTTCTAAGGTGCCTCTGGGTGGAACGAACTTCCAACCATTTGGTTAGTAGCCATTTGCACCATGCAGGGACTCCTGAGCACTAGTGAAATGCTAAACCCTTCTTTCTCCCACTGCATGGGATTCTGACAGCCCACAGTCTAGGAGAAAGCAGGCAAGGGAGGCAGAACCACCCGGCACAAGATTGGCTGCTTCCCAGAATGGTTGTTTATGCAACACCACAACTAAATAAAGAGAAGGGAGAGAAGACAGCCTCGCTTTGTAAGAGAGAAACTTCCAGAAGGGCTCGGAAGCAGGTCTCCTCAGCTCCGAGAGCAGGGTCATTTGGATGCTCAGTAGACTGGAAGCCCACAAGGACATGACGTGAGACCCAGCCTCCCGCCTACCCAGGGTCCGGCTCCCCCTACACTTACAGAACCTCCAGAGCAGGATGGCGGCCAGCACCACGGCAGCAAGGATGGCCCCCAGTGCAAAGGTGACACAGAGTGCTCTCTTGGTTCCTGGAGGAAGAACAGAGGGGATAAAATTCTGCTGCAGAATTTTTTCAGAAGTCATCCTCTCAAATTTCATTCACTCTGTAGCACACAACGTGAAGAAATACTAATTTCTTAAAAAATCTGGCTTCAAACTTTTCGAACATATCCTGGGAGATCTTACTTTTTTCCATTGCATTCAACTTTGTATTTTGGGGAGATCAAAGGCAGGAAGCCATGACATGAAGTGAAGCTCTTAAAACAAACCAGTGGGGTATACTACAAAGGATCCTAAAAGAGCCAAAGAAATGATTACTGAAAAAATATTGGTCAACAGGGGAAAAGTATCTCCTATCAGTAATTATAAGCATAAACAAAATAATAATGTCGACAAAACTATCATCACCATTTCAGGGGTATTCAAGGCAAAGGAGAATTAATTCCCACCTCCCAAAAAGAAAAAAATTGTCTCACCCAAGGCTGTTTAAGTGAATGGATGGTGTATACCTATAATGGCCCAAACAAACAGCCACTAGCCACATGCAGCTATTAATACTTGAATCAACTGAAGTTCAATGAAATTAAAATAAAGTTATGGAAACTCAAGTGCTCAACGGTCACGTGTGGCCAGGAGATGCTGTGTTAGACAGCTTAGATATAGAACATTCCCATCACTGCAGAAAGTTCTACTGAACAGCGCCAGCAAAGATCTTTTGGTGTGAGGGCAGAAATGCTGAGCTCAGATTAAAGGAATTGGAGGAAGGTCACCAATTTTCTTTCTCTCGAAAACAGACACACAATTGTTGGTCAAAGAGTGTAAGGCAAAAATTGCACTAAGGTTTGGAAGACAGCCTGTCCCCATAGGCAGCACCTCCATGGGGCATCTGGCCCAGATGCGGCAGCTGACTAACTCACAGGCCAAGGAAGGACAGCAACCCCCAAAACTCACATCTGAGTGATTGCTATGCAGAGTGCAGCCCCCAGCTCAGGAGCTCCCGGAAGCTCTCCTTGGGAGAAAGGTTGGGGGTAGAGGAGAAAGGAGGGCAGGAGGAGAGGGCAGCATTCAAACATGACTCTCCACCCGCCTCAGAAACCCTGGTGGTGTGGTGGTTAAGAGCTATGGCTGCTAACCAAAAGGTCGGCAGTTCAAATCCAGCAGGCCCTCCTTCAAAACCATATGGGGCAGTTCTACTCTGTCCTATAGAGTCACTATGAGTAGGAATTGATTCGATGGCAATGGGTTCTCCAACCCCCTCAGTTTATACACAAGAAAACCCAGGCTGGAAAGATGGACTCACAGCCTGATACACCCACTTGTACACACCTGGGCTTAAGGACGTGAGCCAGGTGAAGAAGTTTAGCTTCTGGAGTTGATGGGACAAGCTGACTCATCTGTTCAGGGCTCAGAGCCTCATCTCTAATCTTGCTACCACATTCTACATATCCCATACTGGTTCTCAGGGTTTAACGGATTTAAGAATCATCCGAGAGCTTCTGCCCCCATCACTAGAGAATTCTGATGCAGTTGGAGGGACAGAGGACATGAATTTTCAATTCTAGCAATCACAGGTAGGCCAGCGCCACCAGTGTGGGGACCATGCGCTGAGAACCACCATGCTAATGAACCCAGACCACGTTGCAGGCACTGATTTTTATCATAACTCATTCTGCAGTGATTACACCTTGAGGTGGGTGGGGCGGAGCACCCAGGGTAACCCACAGGGAAATTCCAAATGGCCTCTTTGGACCATTAACCAAGGATTTCTTTTGGGCGACTTCCCTGCAATTCGTATTCTTTAAGATAAAATAATAACTTGCATGGTGAGTTACGAGATTATAAATTTGTTGCCGTTATTGTTAGCTGCCGTCAAATCGGCCCCCAACTCATGGTGACCCCATGCACAATGAAACAAAATGCTGCCCGGTCTGGCACCATCCCCATTATCGGTCGCAGCTTGGACCATTTTCATCCACAGGGTTTTCGCTGGCTGATTTTCGGAAATAGACTGCCAGGCCTTTCTTCCTGGTCTATCTTAGTCTGGAAGTTCCACTGAAACCTGTTCAGAGTCACAGCAATACCCAAGCCTCCACTGACAGACGGGTGGTGGCTGAGCATGAGGCGTATCGGCCGGGAACCAAACCTGGGTCTCTTGCAGAGAAGGCGAGAATTCTCCCACTGAACCACCACCACCTCCATTAATAAAATTCGATGTTATTAACCTCACGTGATTGAGTTCGTGGCAATCAGCACAGCTCTTGATAGCAGTATGAACACAACGGGAATCCTCAATTTTATCTCGAGTGAACGTGAAGAAGTATTGTATAATCAGTGCTTGGTGAGCCCAGACTCGAGTGGGTCCTGCTTTGCAGTTGCTGCTATCATGAATTTAATTGCAATTTACTATTCATTTACCTCCGCCATTATTTAGCCTGCCGTCACTTTTTAAAAATTTTTAAAAATTTTATTGTGCTTTAAGGCACAATTAGTTTAAATCAAGCCAGTCTCTCATATAAAAATTTATATACGCCTTGCAATATATTTTTTTTTATATACTCCTAGTTGCTCTCCCCCTAATGAGACAGCACACTCCTCCTCTCCATCTTGTATTTCTGTGTCCATTCAGCCAACTTCTGTGCCCTTCTGCCTTCTCATCTCACCTCCAGACAGGAGCTGCCCACATAGTCTCACGTGTCTACTTGATCCAAGAAGCTCATGCCTCACCAGTATCATTTTCTATCTTATGGTCCAGTCCAATCCCTGTCTGAAGAGTTGGCTTTGGGAATGGTTCCTGTCTTGGGCTAACAGAAGGTCTGGGAACCACTGGGTCCTCCTAGTCTAGGTCAGACCATTAAATCTGGTCTTTTTACGAGAATTTGAGGTATGCATCCCACTGCCCTCCTGCTCCTTCAGGTGCTCTCTGTTGTGTCCCCTGTCAGGTTAGTCATTAGTTGTAGCCGGGCACCATCTAGTTCTTCTGGTCTCAGGCTGATGTAGTCTCTGGTATATGTGACCCTTTCTGTCTCTTGGGCTCATATTTTCCTTGTGTCTTTGGTGCTCTTCATTCTCCTTTGCTCCAGGTGGGTTGAGACCAATGGATGCATCTCAGGTAGTTGCTTGCTAGTCTGCTGTCATTTTCTCCCGACAGCTTCTAGTGCCAACTATTTGCATCACAGGCTTGTTGACATTTAAGTCCCCAGAAGCTAAACTGTAAGATGTGTACGCATTGCTATTCAAATATGAAACACCAATAGGAATATTACTAAAGCAAATAGATCCATCAAGTCCAAAAATATTTCCTTGTTCTTCTGATGCAGCGCATGTACACTTATGCTATTTAAATAACTTATAAAATACTTTCAGGGCCAAATGTGACAAGAAATGTATACTTTTCTAATTGTCATCTATCACTCACCTGTCCGTTTGTCCTACTGTGGTGGCTTATATGTTACTATGATGCTGGAAGCTATGCCACTGGTATTTCAAATACCGGAAGGATCACACATGGTGGTTAGGTTTCAGCAGAGACAGACTTGGAAGAAAGGCCTGGTGATCTATACCAAAATTTAGCCAATGGAAACACTATGGATCACAATAGAACATTGTCCAATAGAGTACTGGGAGATGAGCCCATTAGGCTGGAAGGCACTCATAATATACAGTGCTACAACGATGGACTCAAGAATACCCACGGTTGTGAAGATGGTACAGGATTAGACAACATTTCGTTCTGTTGTACTTGGGATTGCCAACTCAATAGTAGCTAACCCTATATATTATATGCCAATAAAGTGTTTTAAAAATAATTGCAAAGTGAGCTAAATAAAATTACTAAATTATGTTTAGTTTATAGGGCACAGCTCTATAATGCAAAAAATAGTACAGGTAGGCTCAGATTCTTCCCATACCAAAAAAAGTAACTGATGCAGGATTTATACATTCCTGTCCAACCGTCTGTCCTCACCAAGAGTTTTCCCCCGAAGAAATGAAAAGCATGTTCGGGAGGTGGGCTGGGGGCTCTTTTGCTGGCCGGCGTTTGACCACATTGGGGTAAGCAACGCCCTTTGAAGGTGCTAACTTCAAACTTCAGTTTTTGATGATTGTCTGCTTTGTCTGGGGGGCAGCTAACACTGTAAATGTTACCCTTTACCCTGGCTTCCTTCCAACCACCAAGGATGGATGAACGGAGCTGGAGGCACTGCTGGCATTTGGGACCTGAATTCTCCATTGTGGGGCTTGTCCTGTGACTGATGGCATATTGGTAGCTTCCTTGACATCTGCTCACACAATGCCAGTATCCCCCCCACCCCACCCCCATTCATAACAACCAAGCTGTCTCCGGACCTTGACAAATGTCCCCAGGGGGTCGTTGAGGGCCACCTATTCAACCACAACACCAGAAGGACATCAGCATGAAGACAGGCATTTCTTGGAGCAGAAGGAAAACAATAGAGGAGAGGTGGGCCACAGGAGGGGAAGGAGAAGGGACCATCAAGTAGGATCATGAAGGGGCAGAAAACTCAGGAATGAAAGCATAGAGGGTGAATGAGGAGGATGGAAGAGCCATCTGTGAAGGGAGCTGGATGGGAGGCAAGACGTGTGGTGGAAATATGAGTGACAGCGCTTTACACCCTGGGTGGTGTAAACGGTTAGCGGCTTGCGCTTGGCTGCAGACTGAAAGGCCGGAGGTTGTTATGGATTCACTTGTGTCTCCCAAATATATGTGTTGTAAATCCTAATTCCTATGCCCGTGGATGTAATCCCATTTGAGAACAGAGCTGTCTTTGTTACGGTGATCAGTGTGTTTAAAACCAATCGTTTCTGAGATATAAAAGAGCAGATTAGATTGGGCATAGAAGCAAGCAAGCACAGATGGATGAAGACTGATGCCCCATCACATGAAGATGGGCAAGCAACTGAGGAACAGAAGCTGAAAAGGGAGAGAGAGATAAAGCCTTCTGTAAGAGCTGGTGTCCTGAACTGGGACTTCTAGCCTCCCACACTGTGAGAGGAAACCCTGGTGGCATAGTGGTTAAGAGCTATGGCTGCTAACCAAAAGGTTGGCAGTTTGAATCTACCAGGCGCTCCTTGGAAACCCTAAGGGGCAGTTCTACTCTGTCCTCTAGGGTCACTATGAGTTGGAATCGACTCGGTAGCAACAGGTTTGGTTTTGGTTTCAAACTGTGAGAAAATACATTTCTGTTTGTTAAAGCCACCCACTTGTATTTCTGTTAGAACGGCACTAGGTAACTAAGACAGAGGTTTGAGTCCACCCAGAAGTGCCTTGAAGGAAAGCCCTGGAGATCTCCTTCTAGAAAGTCAGCCATTAAAAACCCTATGGAGCACAGTTCTACTCTGACACACATGCGGTCGCCATGAGTTGGAATGGACACAACAGCCACTGGTTTATAGATTACCCTTGGGGTAAGAGTGGGAAAGGTCCTGGCGGGAGGCACCCAGGGGCTCTAAATAGTACTAGTATCTTTCAGTTTAATTATTTATTATGTGGTGGTAGGCACATGGATATTCACTATCATTCATTTTTTAATTCTATAAGCTGTGTAGATGTGGATACATATTTCATGAAACAAAAATAAAAGCATTAACAAGTAAAAGTTAATTGGCACAGCCACTCATGTTAGTTATATCCACGTAGTTTACTAGTGGAGCTGGGCAGTTCTTAACCAGGCTTCGCTAAAGCGGGAAGGGGTATGCAAGAGAGAGGGGCTTGGAGAGAAACAAGACAGAATGGAGCAGCAAAGCAAGGAGATGAATGAGGATAAGAGAGACACGGAATTAAAGGGATGAGGTCTCCAATTCTTCATCCCACGGCCTTCTTGGGCCAGGTCTACAGGACCATTCAAACAGGTGAAATGTCAAAGATACTTCGTGCTGTTATTCTCTCACTGAACAAATAATTATAGAGCGTCTTGAGCTCTACTTGCTCTATTCAAGGAACTGCACATCAAAGAAAGTGAGATAGTTTATTCCTGCCCTTGGGAGCTTACCATTGATTTAAGGAGTTGATGCACCAATAAGCCAGGCAGTCAAGAAACAACAGAGAAGCCCATCTGTAAAGGTCAAACTGGGTGGTGCAGCAACAGCTGGTATAGGAGAGTTACCCGAAGATGGAGGTCTTTGCAGTCCGTAAGGGTCCGAAAGGCCAGCCTGGGCAGGAGGCAAGACCCAGCAGCCAGGCCCCTGGAACCCCAGCAGCTCTGACCCAGAAGAAGGAGAAGAAAAAGGTACTCTAAGACAGGCCAGCCCAGGGAGTGAGAGGAGCGAGATAGACGTAGGATAGTTGGCAGTAGAGCTGGTGGGAGCAGACAGCCCACTAGAAAAAGTAGACCTGGAAACTCCAGCTTCATTAGAGGCAATTAATGCAAAAAGGGTCCTACTTGAGGTGCGCACAGTCCCTGATGGCGGGTTGGGCTGCTGGTGGATGGCGGGTGTCGAAGCATGCGTCAGAACCGTCGGGACGTACTGGGGCACGGGGGATGGATAGTACTGGGCCGGGTATGCTGGGTAGGCACCGGGAGCAGCAGGGGGCTGCAGGGGGTAGAAGTTCTCTGGCTGGTATCCGTGGTTTTCATAGTAAGGTCCAACACCCGTTGGTGACCCCTAAGCAATAGAAAAGAATATGAATACCAGAAAACCCTTCATTACCCTAAAGGATTTAATATATATATATAAAATATCATATTACATTCAGACAAGAAAGTGAGAAAGTACTACAGATTCTTTTAGGGCACCTATAAAACCAAAAAAAAAAAAAGAAACCAAACCCATTGCCATCGAGTTGATTCCAACTCCTAGCGACCCTATAGGACAGAGTAGAACTGCCCCATAGGATTTCCAAGGAGTACCTGGTGGATTCGAACTGCTGACCTTTTGGTTAGCAGCCATAGGTCTTAACCACTACGCTACCAGGGTGTCCATAATTATGTCAAGACATTGAAAATCAGAAGAATGAAAATGAGCCAGGATTTTCAATAATTGTACATCTTTTTTTACTATCATTTTTCAAATTGTTTTAATACATAAAAAAAGTTATTGATAGCAGGGACACAAACACATACTTGTATGCCAATGTTCACTGCAGCATTGTTCACAATAGCCAAAAAGTGGAAACAACCCAAGTGTCCATCGACAGATGAATGGAGAAACCAAATGTGGTATATCCATTTTGTTATTTTTGTTAGGTGCCACTGAGTTGACTTTCAACTCATAGCAACCTTATGTGACAGAACAGAACAGCCCCATAGCGTTTTCTTGGCTATAATCTTTATGGAAGCAGATGGCCAGGTCTTTCTCCTGCAAAGCTGTTGGATGGGTTTGAACTCGCCTTTCAGTTAGCAGCCAAGCACTTAACCACTGTAACAACAGGGCTCCTTGATACATCCAGACAATGGACTATTTTCCAGCTATAAAGAGAAATGAAGCTCTGATACTGGCTACCACATGGATGAACCTTGAAAACATTATGGTGAGTGAAATAACAAGACACAAAAGGACATCAACAAGGCTTCTCCAAAAGAGAGCCTACAGATTGGGAAACAATTTTTGGCTACAAAATATCTGACGAGGGTCTAATCTCTAAAATTTATTGAAAACTTCAACACCTCAACAATAAAAAGATGAACAATCCAATTAAAAAATGGGCAAAAGATATGAACAGACACTTCACCAATGAAGACATTCAGGCAGCTAACAAACACATTAAGAAATGCAATCATTAGCCATTAGAGAGATGCAAGTCAAAACTACAGTGAGATACCATCTCACCCCGACATTACTGGCACTAGTCAAAAAAACAAAGTAACAAATATTGGTGAAGTTGTGGGAGATTAGGACTCGTACACTGCTGGTGGGAATATAAGATGGTACAACCACTATGGAAAATGATACGGTGCTTCCTCAAAAAGCTAGAAATAGAAATACCATATGATCCAGCAATCCTACTCCTAGGTATAGAACCTAAAGAAATAAGAGCCATGACACAAATAGACATATGCACATCCATGTTCATTGCAGCATTATTCATGGTAGCAAAAAGAAACAACCTAAACGTCTATCAAAAGACAAATGGATTAACGAACTGTGGTACATACACACAATGGAATACTACGCAATGATAAAGAATTATGACTAATCCAAGAAACATCCCACAACATGGATGAATCTGGAGGGCATTGTGCTGAGTGAAATAAGTCAATCACAAAAGGACAAATATTGTATGAGATCACTATTATAAAATAACAACAAAAGATTTACACACAGAGGAAAAAAACAAAAAATCTTTGATGGTTACCAGGAATGGGAAGGGGAAGGGTGGAAAATTACCAAATAGATAGAACACGCGTTAATAATGGCGAAGGGAAAGGCAACACACAATATGGGAGAAGTCAGCACAACATGACCAAGGCGAGAGAGGCCACTGAGAGGAATGCTAGAATAGAGGGCAACTACGATAACTCTAGCATAGTCATCCTGCAACAACAATATTACCAAACAATAATTTATGAATTGATACATAGGTAGATAGATAGGCCAAGAGGTGTCAGAAGGTGTAAGGGAGCACACCTACCTGCAGATACAGGTATGGTGGTGGATATTTCTACATACATGACTGTAGATGCTCCTCATATATTAATATAGACAATAAAGCACACAAGGGGCACAGTCAAGGAAACCCCTTTGACATAAGCAAACACCTTGTGGGATGAAGTTCCTAGGCTCAAAGGCAAAGGACCATAGACTCTGGGGACACCTACGTCAATTGGCACAACATAGCTCATAAAGACAATGTTCTGCCTTCTATTTTGGTGAGTAGCATCTGGGTTCTTAAAAGCTTGCAAGTGGCCACCTGAGATTCAGCTATTGGTCTCTTCCCAACTGGAGCAAAGGAGAATGAAGAAAACCAAAGACTCAAGGGAGCAATTAGTCCAAAGGACTAATGGCCCACATGAACCACAGCCTCTTCTATCCTGAGACCAGAAGAACTAGAAGGTGCCCAGCTACCACTACCAACGGCTCTGACTGAGATCACAACAGCAGGTCGCAGACAGAGTGGGAGAAAAATGTAAACACAAAAAAGACCAGACTTACTGGTCTGACAGAGACTGGAGGAACCCCTGAGACTACGGCTCTAAGACACCCTTCTGATCTGGAACTGAAGTCGTTCCCAGAGACCACCTTCCAGCCAAACAATAGACAAGCCCATAAAATAAACAGTAACACCTGAGAGGAACGTGCTCCTTAGAACAATCAATTATATGAGATCAAAAGGGCAATATTTGCCCAAAAGCAAAGATGAGAAGGCAGGAAGGGGTAGAAAATCAGGATGAAAGGAAACGAAGAAACCAGGGCGGAAATGGGGAAATTGTTGGCATGTTGTGGGGAATGAAAGACTTTATGTACAAACTATTGAATGTGAATCTAATTTGCTCTGTAAACTACCACCTGATGCACACACACACACACACACACACAAAGACACAAAAGAACAGATATTGTATGATCCCACTTACCTATATGAAATATCTAGAATAGGCAAATCCATCAAGACAAAAAAAATTAGTGGGTACCAGGGGCTGGGGGGAAGGGGTAACAGGAAGTTTAAAAAAAATTGATTCCAGAAAAAAAAGAAAAGCTATCAGTGGCAAAAGCATGTTTCTTTGAAGGCAGTTTCTAGGAACCCGTTTTTAATATGATAAAGTCATCCATTGTATTAATATCAAAGACCATGTAAAAAATGACCTATAAAAGGTTTCAATACAAATATTATGGAGTGGGGAAAGTAAATGGCTGACATTGGGATTTAGTAAAAACAAAGGAAAAAAAATGTGTGGAAACTTGGGATTAAGAATCGATACAGCCCAGTACTTATGGTACTGTACTTCCTTAAAAAAATCACCTGTATGAGACCAAACGGTCAACAATTACTTTAAAACAAAGATGAGAATGTGAAGAGGCAGGGAAACTAGATTAATAGAAACAACACAACCAGAGCCGAAACAATGAGAATGTTTACACACTTTGAAGAATGTAACCAAGGTCACTGAACAACTTGTGTAGAAATCGTTGGATAGGAACCAAAATTGCTGTGTAAACTTTCACTGAATCACAAGAAAATATTATTTTTTAAAAAAAGAACTCAGACAGTCAATATCCTATGCCTCTTATTCTTTCCGTCCTCTCCTTGAGAATGAACAGGCGGAATTTTGAACTAGAGATACCGGAATTATGAACTAGAGATACCAGAATTATGAGACTAATAATAGCTAACATTTGGCACTCAACTGCTGCTGAGCCTGCATACTCAGGTTCTTCTTGATACCTGACCGTAACCCCTAACACTGGCACAAAAACCCAAACCAAACCCGTTGCCATCAAGTCAATTCTGACTCATAGCGACCCTACAGGACAGAGGAGAACTGCCCCACAGGGTTTCCAAGGAGCGCTTGGTGGATTCAAACTGCCAGCCGTTTGGTTAGCAGCCACTGTGCCACCAGTGTTTCCAACAGTGGCACAGGCACAAGGAAGCTGTGTTACAGAGGGAAGACTTTTGCCTACAGGATCATACTATCCGTGTTACTCTGCAAATGTCTGTTCTGTGTCCTCTTCTCTTACAGAGATGTATTGGAATTTCTGTGCCATCCTTTATCAATGGACATTTCACCGGTTTACAGTTAGGGGCTGTTACCAGTTCTGCTGCAATACGTATCCTTACTCAGCATATGCACTTTATTCTCATAGAGGAGAAACTTGCATAACATAAAATGAACCATTTTCAAGTGAACAATTCAGTGGCCATTTAGTGCGTTCACAGTGGCATGCAACCACCACCTCCATCTATTTCCAGAACATTCCACCATTCTAAGTAAAACCCCGTACCCACTAAGTAGTTCCCCCCCATTCCCTGCTACTGGTAACCATGAATCCACTTTCTGTCTCTGTGGATTTACCTGTTCATATAGATGTGTGTCCTTTTGTGTCTGGCTTCTTTTTCATAATGCTTTCAAGGTTCACTGCTGTCATGACATGTACTAGGACTTCATTTCTCTTCATGGTTGAATAATATTCCATCGCATGGATGTATGCCAGAACACGGGCTGTTTTCACCTTTTGGCTATTGTGAATAAGTACGTGTATTTTTGTGCAAAAATGCATGGATTTCTGTAGCCACATCCCTGTAAGTGGCATTTCTGGGTCAAGTGTGTAGCTACCGCCCTAGCACTATAATCTCAGCTCCAACCTGTGAGTGTCTGTCTTTGTAGAACGCCTTTCTCCTCTCCCTTTGCTTCCGTAAAACATGGCGTCAAAAGGTTTCCCTCTCAAGGCTCCTCGCCCCCATAAACACAGGCCACTCAGGACCCTGTCAACCTACACACCTTCCCCCTCCTTCAACATTCTGAGATGGGCCATTGGCTGGGCCACTCTGGAAGGTCACAATTTGCCCCTCATCAGCCTCCAAGCAGCCCCATGCAAAACTTTTCCCCACTCATGACTTTCTGCCCCTTGTTTCTCCTTGACTCTGAACTCCAAATGGATAGGTGCTCTGAGCAATGCAGTGCAATGCTTAGAATTTTAAATGTGACCTTCAGGGAAGCTGATTATAAAGGAATAAGCAAAAGGCAGGCTACCACAGTTAACTTCTGCTTAATAACTCACTAATGCTCTCCTTCAAAAGTCCAAAGATTACAATTTCAAACCCGAAGAACAGACAGAGAGGGAACATGAAATGCAATCTCTAATCTAAATGGAAGTACCAGCAGCACAAAAAGAAACCCAGGGGTTTGGCTTGTATCAAAAGCATCTAAGAACACGTTGTCCCACCCAGGGAAAGCTTTGTAGCAAGCTAATTACTTTGTCCCCACAAATTCCTCTGCAGTAGATCAGTAGATTTGAAATTAAAATGAGATCCAGTGAAAATAAGTATCAGTAACAGATAAAGGGGTGAAAAACAAAAGGTGTACTTTCCAGGTCTAGGATCTAAAAGCAATAGGAGTGCCTGGTGGATTTGAACTGCTGACCCTTTGGTTAGCAGCTGTAGCACTTAACCACTACGCCACCAGGGTTTCTGCGGGATCTAAAAAAGTTTTATTGCTAACCATGAGATTTTTGTTCAATGCATTTATTCCCAGACATAAAAGGAATCAGTTAGATGAGACAGGAACAAGGATACTCTACATGTGTCTCCAAAGAAGATGGGTTCCGAGTTTATCAGGAAGGTAGGCTAATAAAACCACTCCCCCACATGACCTGTTGGCCAATGGTATCCCACACAGGCTTTCTTCCCTGGACGTACTCCCTCTTACCACCCTCCTTCTGCCTCTACCTATCCCCACACCTTGCCCCTGCCTCAAAACAGGCGGAGATCAAGGTAAGAAGGCCCACCACTCCCATCCATCCAACAGGAATGGCTTCCAGGACTCCCATCTGGGCACCGGCTGGGTGGCTACACCCTCAGCTCACTCTTTTACTCACCTGTAACCTACAGGAGGAAACCCTGGTGGCGTAGTGGTTAGGTGCTACGGCTGCTAACCAAAGGGTTGGCCCTTCAAATCCGCCAGGCGCTCCTTGGAAACTCTATAGGGCAGTTTTACTCTGTCCTATAGGGTCGCTATAGGGTCACTATGAGTTGGAATCGACTTGACAGCACTGGGTTTTGTTTGGCTTTTGAACCTATAGGATGCCTTGAAAAATGTAGTGAAGACATTTGCTACAAAGAGCTCTTAAAAGTGCTGACCAACACACACGTTGAGAAATAACAGAAGGAGTAAGGTAACAAAGATAAGTCCAAGAAGGTAACACTTAACAACTTACTGAGTCTAAAGCCATCCTGATTTGATCAACAGCATCAGGTAATGTTAGATACTTGGAAAGTTCAAGATGACCTAGAAAAAAGAATTACAAGACTGTAGCATTTCTGTACTGGTTGGTTTTTAGAAGATAAATCTAGAAAGAACTAGGAAACTTTCTCGCTAGACATTACCTCTCACTAGAGCAAATAGCAGTTTTACCCACTTACCTTAGACTTCCCCTTTTCACCCACATCTTCCCACAACTACTCATCTGTGAGTTTGTCATACTGTGGTGGCATGTATGTTGCTATGATGCTGGAAGCTGTGCCACCAGGATTGCAAATACCAGCAGGTTCAGCAGAGCTTCCAGAAGGGCCTGGTAATCTACTTCCAAAAATTGGTCAATGTAAACTTTATGGATCACAACAGAACATTGGTCAACTTGTTTGCTTTGCACATGTCATCAAGAGAGATCAACCGCTAGAGGAGGACATCATGTTTGGTGAAGTAGAGGGCCAGTGAGAGCAAGGGAGACCCTCGGTGAGATGGATTGGCATAATAGTCACAACGATGGACTCGAACATGCTGGTGATTGTGACGATGATGCAGGACTGGGCAATGGTTTTTTCCATTGAACATAAGGCTGCCATGAGTCAGAATTAACTCAATGGCAGCTATCTACAACACTCATACTTGATAAGTTTGGACTCGCTTATACCTTTGAGTTTAACACAGAGGCACTTATCTAATCCTACATTCTCATCTGGGATCCAGATGTGCCCGTGTGGGTGGGGGGGTGCAATTTTAAATAAGGTGGCCAGGAGAGCCTCACTTGGAAGAAGGTGAAGGAAGCACGGGCTCAACAACCAGGACATTGGTTGGGGAGCAGTTCCCCAGGTGGAGTGCCTTCCCTGCTCCCAAACCCAGGTATCCGAGTTGTAGTGCCGTTAGGTTCTTACCAGGATGCTGTGATTTCCCCCTTATGTTATATCTCACAAAAGGAGAATCCGTGGAATAAAAACACACAACCTCCGCAAGGTGATCTATGGACCTGTGAAGTTCAGCAAGGAGGTTAAGGTGGGCACAGGAGGCAAAAACTGGGATCATATTCTGCCAGTGGCCCTTACTGGGGGTGTGACGGGGCAGGTGGCCGAAACTCGCTGAATCACGGCTCCTTATCTGAAAATGCACATGATCCTTGACAATGTTGTTAGGTGACCATTCGCTGAGAGGGTGCAGAGGGGCCACCTCGCTCAGAACAGGGCACCAAGGGACAGGCGGTACTTTCAGACACTCCCTCCCCAGAAAGTTCACAGGCACCTGGTATGGGCACCCGCAGTCAGCAGGCAGTCTAGAGTTTAATGTTAGATATAGGTCACATTTGACTTTTTAACATAAGCCACATGGAAATTCTCAGTTTATAATGAACGTATATGGAGAAAAAGTCCGTGAAACACACCCACGGCCACCAACTACCCTATCTACTAATCCGAATCCAAAAAAGAGAAACTCAGAGGTAACCATTTTGATTGTTTCAAATGGCAGTAGTTGCTGTGATGCCGAACAGGTTTTCGTGGAGCTTCCAGACTAAGATGGACTAGGAAGGAAGGCCTGGCAATCTGCTTCTGAAAATCAGCCAGTGAAAACCCTGTAGATCCCTGAAACTATTGCCTTGAAATAATCTTTAAATCTTAACCCAAAAATGTCCCCTGAAGTCTTCTTAAAACCAAACAATAGTTCAGTTTAACTAGTAAAAAATGTCTAACTTGAGCATTATGCTCTTTTAAGACCTATCTATATGGGATCAAATTGACGACAGCAACTCAGAAAATTAAATAGGAGCCTTAGGGTGCAGGGAGTTTATGTTAATGGAGGAGGAAAAATTTAGAAAAGGAAGATGACAATGGTTGTACGACTTGAAAAATGCAATCAATCACTGAATTATACACGTAGAAA
Source organism: Loxodonta africana (assembly GCF_030014295.1). Classification (NCBI taxonomy): domain Eukaryota; kingdom Metazoa; phylum Chordata; class Mammalia; order Proboscidea; family Elephantidae; genus Loxodonta; species Loxodonta africana. The sequence goes on from NC_087343.1 coordinate 222,357,273, forward strand.
CTGTTGAATTGGTGTATGTTTTGCTGTGTAGTCTCAAGAACAACAAAATAAATACAATCCATCCTCTGTCTCTATAGGTTTCGCATGAGCAATTCAGCCAACCACAGGTTGAATTTGCCCCACTCTGAGCACTACACAAATGGCGAGATGCCCAGCATCCTCTGCTGTAGCCTGTCTCCTCTCACAGATCTCAGTCTCTCTCCCGCACTCATTACCTGAGCATTTGTCTAGTCATTACTCCCTAAACAATACGGTATAACAAGTATTTACACAGCGTTTACATCGTATTGGAGCCCTGCTGGCGAAGTGACTAAGAGCTTGCTGCTAACCAAAAGGTTGGCAGTTCGAATCCTCCAGCCACTCCTTGGAAACCCTATGGGGCAGTTCTACTCTGTCCTGTAGGGTTGCTAAGAGTCAAAATGGACTCAACAGCAATGAGTTGTTTTTTTTTTTTTTTTTGGTTTTCACATCGTATTAGACATTATAAGTAATCTAGAGATGATTTAAAGTGTACGGGAGATGTGTCTAGGTTATATGCAAATACTATGCCATTTTATATAAGGGACTGGCGCATCCGTGGATTTCAGTATGTGGGGATCTTGGAACCAATCCCCCATGGGTACCAAGGGATGACTGTGAAATTAAAAAAAAAAAAAGAAAGAATAAACAACGGTCTGATCTATAACTGATCATTGTGCATGGGGTCACCATGAATTAGGGCGACTCGACGGCAGCTAACAACAACAACAAAAAGTAGAGGTCTTGAAAAGAAAGCTCTGGGATGTCTTGTTCATAAGACAGGGTCAACATGAAATGCCTTATAGAAATGCCCTCATTCTGATATCACTCTCCCCTCATGGGAAAATGAAAGGCTTCACCCCATCCTGCCCCAACTTGGCTTGAAATGCACAAAGACTACCCAAATGAAAACCAAAGCTACTACAGTTGAGTCAATTCTGACTCACAGGGATCCCATAGAGTTTCCAAGGCTGTAAATCCCTATGGAAGCAGACTGCCACGTATTTCTCCCATGGAGTCCCTGGTGGTTTTGAACAGCCAACCTTTCAGTTAGCAGTGGATCACTTTAACCCCTGCACCAACAGGGCTCCTTAAAATTCACAAAATTGCCTTCAGATCACTTGTCCACAGACCATGTTCCTGATGAGTAAAAGGAGTTGGAGAAAGCTCTGGGTTCTGAAGTGGGTCAGTACATCATTATGCTTGGGGGCTACAATTTTATGGCCAAAGCAGTAATTAAGCTCTTTCTTAAAACACAGTTTGTATTACCCTATTATTGCCATGGAAACCCTGGTGGTGCAGTGGTTAAGAGCTATGGCTGCTAACCAAAAGGTCGGCAGTTCGAATCTGCCAGGTGCTCCTTGGAAACCCTATAGGGCAGTTCTACTCTGTCCTATAGGGTGGCTATGAGTTGGAATTGACTCGACAGCAACAGGCTTGGTTTTGGTTTTATTATTGCCATGGGTCTCTGGGTGGTGAAAACCAAAAGGTTGGAAGTTTGAGCCCACCCAGAGGCACCTCTGAAGAAAGGCCTGATGATCTACTTCTGAAAATTCAGCCACTGGAAACCCTATGAAGCATGGTTCTACCGATATGCATGGGGTCGCCATGAGTCGGAATCGACTTAAGGGCAGCTGGTTTCGTGTTGAGCGGCTACTAGGTCAATCAAAGTCATTGTTGAATCTACCCTAAAGTACAATGAACTATATTTTATCTATCCACTTCATAAAAGCCATCAAAATTAATGATGAGTGTGGCTTAAATGTCCCAAACTCTTAAAAAAAACCGCAATCACCTGCTATGAAGAAAATGATGCATATGGCTTGTGAATCTGGGGAAACCTCACTGAAGGTCAGGATAAAGGCACTAGTGGCTGAACTCGTCATGCGAAGGTAAAGATAAGAACCAGTTCATGTTGATAGCAACAAAGTTTTAAAAGACTAAAAAAAGTGAATACCTCTCTGGGTATGAGGAAAGGACACTCACCAGTACAGAGGTGGGAAGGGTCACCATTTAAAAATATATGTATAACATTTAAGCCTCTTAAATAGAGGCAATTATCACAATATTGTTTCCTATGCCTCCTTATGTCTACTCAGTAAAGAGAGAGAATTCTAAGGCAAGACACACAATAAATCCTCCACTCTCGTCCGCCATAAGCAGGAAAAAACCCAGCACCTTCGTGAGATTACTTTAAAAAAGCGTCCTGCCTAAGCAAACACCTTCTCACTCCTCTGGTTTCTCTGAACTCAGTGGCAACTTACTTCCTGTAGCTCTGAGCTATCTCACCAAGTATAGGTTTGGTTGAAGTTTCAGGAAATGAAAATTTGATCCCACTGGCCCCTTTCCCAGCTTAAGTGCCTGCTGAAAGGAACGATGAATCAATGATCAAAACGCACACTTGCTAGTCATTCAAGATCCCTGACAGCGAGACAAGGAAGCTAGAGGGGGAGGAACACAGAGCCAGAACCGTCAATTGTCCCCTGAAAGCCACGGGACCCAGAAGCCACCACACTATAATCCTTATCTCACCCAGTGATCCTACAATCCACAAAACATTAGAACAAAAAATATTAAGGGTGCCCAGATCAGCTATCATGGACTTTGGAAGAGAAGACAAGTGTCGTCCCCACCTGTAATTTTCACTGGCAAAAGAGAAAGGAAGAGGGAAAAATGCCCAGTTCTGGAATTGGATCTGAAAGCGGAAGCTACTGCTATTCAGAGAAGACCCTGGAGATCACAGAAGCCCCAGAGAACACCCTTAAGGACGGTTCATTTCAAAACAGGTGTTCCCATACTCACTAGGATAGTAAATCCAGCAACCGATATCTGGAAGCAGTAAGATATAACCTGGAAGACAAGAGATAACATGACACACGCTATTTAGCAAATGTTCTTTTTTGTCATTTAAAAGACACACGATTGTTCCCAATTCTGAAAAAACTGGCCATAATAAGGATTTGGGGAAATTTTTCCTTTTAAGTGGCAAAAGAGCAAAGATGAGTCTAATAACCTCTCCCCATCCTGATTCCCAGCCAGCTCGGACTCCAACACCCACAGTATCGTCTACTTGAGTCACACAAGGACAGAACTGCCCTTGCTCTCTTTGTCCGTGCTCTGGGCTTCCCTTTTAGAGAGCTGAGTCATTCCGTGAGTCACCTGCGTTGCCACAGTGCAGAAGGAAGATGCTACAGAATCTCACCTGCATCTCACGGCATGATGGAGCTATTACCAACACAAGAATAGTTTCTTTTCACCAGAGATCTCAAGACACGTTTGCTGGACCTTATTTTTGGAAACAACCAAACCAAGGCAAGCCCAGTCAGTCACATAGACTCGGATTCCCATCTGAAGTTATTGCTGTTGTGAGCTGCCATGGAATCAGCCTCCAACTCATGGCAACCCCGTGCACGACAGAACTAAATGCTCCCTGGTCCTGCACCATCCCCATGATTAGGGGTTGCGAATTGGACCGTTGTAATTCATAGGGCTTTTTGTTTTTGCTTTATTTATTTTGTTATTTTTGTTGTTGTTGAAGATATACACAACAAAACATACACCAATTCAATAGTTTCTACATGTACCATTTAGTGACACTGATTACATTCTTTTAGTTGTGCAACCATTCCTTTTCTGAGTTGTTCTCTTGCCATTAACATAAATCCACTGTCCCCTAAGGTCCCTCTCTAATCTTTCAAGTTGGTGTTGTCAATTTGATCCCACACAGATAGCTCTTAAAAGAGCATATTGCTTAAGGCAGACATTTTTTCCTAGTTTAGCTAAGCTATTGTTTAGTTTTTAGAAGACTTCAGGGGATATTTTTGGTTTAAGGCTTGAAGATTGTCTCAGGGCAATAGTTTCAGGGGCTCGTCCAACCTTCATAGCTTCAGGAAGTCCGGAGTCCATGAGAATTTAAAATTCTGTACTGCATTTTCCCCCTTTTGACCAGGATTTGTCTATGGAGCCTTTGATCAAAATGGTCAGCAATGGTAGCCAGGCACCATCCAGTTCTTCTGGTCTCATGGCAAAGGAGGAAGTTGTTCATGGAGGCAATCAGCCACACATTCCATATCCTCCTACTATTCCTGGCTCTTCTTCCTCTATAGCTCCAGGTGAACAGAGATCAATTGTTGCGCCTTGGATGGCTACTTGCAAGCTTTAAGACCCCAGGCACTAAGCAATCAATGAACTAGGAGGTAAAACAGAAGCACTAATACGTTATTAGGCCAATTAACTGGGATGTCCCATGAAACCACGACCCGATTCACAGGGTTTATTTTCAGAAGGAGATCACCAACCTTCCTTTCTAATCCACCTTAGTCTGGAAGCTCCACTGAAATCTGTTCAGCATCATAACAACACACAAGCTTCCAACGCACATGAGGTACATTGGCCAGTAATAGAACCCAGGTCTTACGCATGGAAGGCAAGAATCCTACCACAGAACAACCGATGCCCTCCTAATCTAAGGCGTCAGAGGTATTCCCAATAATCAAGCCTCCACTACTTTGCCATACACCACCCTTCATGCATTTGTTCACTTGTTGATGTTGCACAAGTGGGCCAAAGACATACTGCCTATTAGCCCCAAGTTGCTTACTTCTTCAGAGCAAGCTAAGGCCTGTTTGGCCAAAAACCCTGCCAGCACCAACCTCAAACTCTTACATTTCCAACTGTTTAAAAATAGCCCAGATAAGCAGATTTTTAGCCATTTAGGGCCCGCCTGCTTTGCAAACCCCATGAAACTACACTCAACCTCTGTTTACTCTAAATAGGTTAAAACCCTGTAGCTATAAGAACCTCAAGCAGCTACTGCCCTTCAGAGCTCTCTGACCAGAGCTGCCCCACCTTGCTGCAGATGGAAGGGACGTTTCCCAGGCACATGTGAGCCTCTGCTGTTTCTCTCTCCACCCCCCCTCCACCCCGGGGGTGCTCCCTTGCCCTCTTCCCCTACTGATGGCTTCCTGCACCTCCACTTGTCTCTGGAGGGGTTCCTGCAGAGGGGACTGCCCCCAACATGCAAGATGTCTATGCATCAGCCCCAATAAGTAGCTTGTTGTACAACGCTCATGTGCAGGTCCTTTTCCTTAATCAGCTCTGGACTCCATTGAACTCACTGAAGTTCAAGGCCCTGGGGGTGCCAGGTACTGTTCTAGATACTGAAGGAGTAATGGTGAAAAAGCCAACGAGGCCTCGCTTTCCTTGGTCTGGTTATCTATTCCTTCTCAAAACCCAAAGCAATACGGTCACCATCACTTCACTCTTCCCACGCAATAAACAAATGATAAATGAGGACCCCTTACGCCTAAACCACTGCACTAAAACAGTGTTATACAGAAAGATGTTATCCCACTCGGGATAGAGCGCACTGCTGGAAGAAAATCAACAGTGGTGAAGTTAGGGAACAGTTCAGCATAAGAAACACAAGACAACCAGACAAATACCGATACAGGAATTCTAGAGAGAGACATTGGGAGAGGTGTTGCCTACGCCACCCAAGTTTCTTTTTCTATGAATACCTCATTGTCCCAACAAAATCACGAACTTTTTAGGGCAGGAATCATCTCTGGGTTTTTTTTTTTCAATCTAGCTTAGTACCATACAAGGAAAAGCCTCTGGTATTTTTTAAGTTCCAAAGGGCCAACAAATATGATGGAATTTAATGAGATGTGGAAAGATGTTACCTGGGACAAAAATCTGAGTCGGGGGCAGTGGGTGACCTCACAGGATTCAGGTGCACCCCTAACATGACAGGCAGGCTGGACAGGTTCTGCTCTGAGAAGTCACCAGGCCCTCAGTAGTTTGCGTGCATAGGCTGCTGGCTGGGTTGAAAGAACTTACCCTACACAGCCTGTAAAATGGGAATAATCAACGGGGTTGTTGTACGAATTAAATGAGGAAAGCGTGCCCATTTCTTAGCACGGTTCCTGATACAATATAATGCTGTTGTTCTTGGTAGCTGCTGTGGAGTTATGGTGACCTCATGCACGGTGGAACGAAATGCTGCCCGGTCCTGCACCATTCCCATGATGCACTGGGGACTGGACTGTTCTGCTCCACAGGGTTTCCACTGGCTGATTGTGGAAGGAGATTGCCAGGGCTTTCTTCCTAGTCCATCTTAGTCCAAAAGCTCTGCTGAAAGCTGTTTAGCATCATAACAACACACAAGCTTCCACTGACAGGTGGTGGCTGTCCATGAGGCGCATTGGCTGAGAAGTGAACCTGGGTCTCCCACTTGGAAGGCAAGAATTCTACCACTGAACCACTATTGCTAGCAATATATAATGTTAGCAGCTAGCATGTACCTTCCAGTGTCTGGGGGACTGTTACGGGGGAAACAGATTCGGTTTATTCTGTGTAAACTCAAAGGAGGAAACCAGGATCAATATGCAGAAATGGCAGAAAAGCAGGTTTTGACTCAATATAGAGAAACGTAGTTTCCAACAATTATAAAGTTCAAATATGGACTGGGCTGCCCTAGAAAGTACCGAGTTCCTTAAAGCCAAAAACGTATGGTATCTGCATTACGTGGAGTGAAATAAGTCAATCACAAAAGGGCAAATATTGTATGATATCACTAATATATTGGGAGCCCTGGTGGCACAGTGGTTAAGAGCTTGGCCGTTAACCAAAAGGTCAGCGGTTCAAATCCACCAGCCACTCCTTGGAAACCCTACGGGGCAGTTCTACTCTGTCCTATAGGGTCTCTATGAGTCAGAATGGACTCCATAGAGATGTTTTTTTCCTGTTGTTGATTTTTTGTTTATCACTAACATGAAGTACATAGAATTGGCAAATACTTAGAGACCAGAGTTTAATAGCAGTTACCATGGGCAGGATGGAAACGGAATGGGGAAATTATTGCTTAGGAAACACTAAGTTTCTGTTTACGGGGATGGAATTTTGGCAAAGGACATTGCTGATGGCCACACAACCTGACCGGTGCAGCTGGTGTCACTGAATCATATACGTGAAAAATGTTGAATTGCCAAAAGTGGTGGTATCTATATTTTTACAGCAATAAAGAAAATTGTTCAAAAAAACAAAAAAAAATTTGACCCAAGACTGGTCGATCATTTCTTAGGCATATGCTAGAACAGAATTGAGCTTTCACTGGGAGGCTAGACATGGGGATCATTTAAAATGGCTCCCAAGGCTTTATGTATCTATCACCTGCTGATGTGGAAGTGTCGCTAATTCTCTGTGCGTAGAAACTTGCAGAAGGAACTCCACACCCTAGAAAACGCAGGGTCTGTGCCCCTGGAAGTTCAGACCAAAGGCTGGGGGCGCCCCCTGGACAGCAATGACCTTAAAGAGACTCGGACCCTGTGACTCTCGCCACATACAAATGATCAATACTTTAGCCAGGGCTTAGTTTCATCTTTCAACTCTGCTCTCATTTCAAAACATTTTTCTAATGAATGTCAGCCCTACTTCAGCTCCCAAATTCTGTCTATTCTGTCCTTAGATTCCCTGGGTGGCACAAAGTGTTAAGCACTTGACTGTTACCTGAAAGGTTGGCAGTTGGAACCTACCCAGAGGGGTCTCAGAAGATAAGCCTGGCGGTGTGCTTCCGAAACGTTACAGCCTTGAAACCCCTGAGAAGCAGTTCTACTCTGCCACAGGTGGTCGCCATGAGTTGGAATAGACTCGACAGCAACGAGCAACAACAACATTCGGTCTGAGTGTGAACTTCCAGACTCCATCGGTCTCAGCTGCAAGCCTGTGACACCCACCAAACAGTTCGTGCTTTCTTATCACATCTCTGTCCCCTTAACCCCTCCTGCACCTCCCCACTCCCAGCCCACTGATGCCCGATGCCTTAATTCTGTGCACACATGCAACATGCCTGGAGTTTCCACCTAGAGCAGGTGCTTTCTTTCTTCTCCTTGACTCACCCCTAATAAAAGGGACAAGTGTATCTTTAAGTCACCATCTGTCTTCAAAATCCATAGTTTACAACTCAAGTATCTGCCTCTTTCTGCCCACAACTCCACCACAAAATCAGTGTCTGCCAATACAGGGGAAGCCAGCACAGCTTGTACAAGGCAAAGTCATGGAAGCGCCATAGACACACCCAAACTCCCTGAGGGACCCAATTGCTGGACTGCAGGCTGGGGTGAACATGGTCTCAGGGAACATCTAGCTTAATTGGCATAACAAAGTTTATAAAGAAAATGTTCTATACTCTACTTCGGTGAGTAGTGTCTGGGGTCTTAAAAGCCTGGGAGCGGCCATCTAGGATACTCCGCTGGTCTCGCCCCTTCTGGAGCAAGGAAGAATGAAGAAAACTAAAGACATAAGGGAAAGATGAGTCCGAAGAACCACATCTACCATGGCCTCCACCAGACTGTGTCCAGTACAACTGCATGGTTCCTGGCTACCACCACTGACTGCTCTACCAGGGATCACAATAAAGGGTACTGGACAGAGATGGAGAAAAATGTTGAACAAAATTCTAATTGAAAAAGAAGACCGGACTTGCTGGCCTGACAGAGACTGGAGAAACTCTGAGACTATGGCTCCCGACACCCTTTCAGCTCAGCGATGAGGCCACTCCTGTGGTTCACCCTTCAGCCAAAGACTTAACAGGCCCAAGGAATAAAGCAAGACCAAAGGGGCACACCAGCCCAGGGGCAGGGACTGGAAGGTAGGAGGGAACAGGAAAGTTGGCAATAGGGAACCCAGGGTCGAGAAGGGAGACTGTTGACATGCAGTGGGTTGTTAACTAATGTCATACAACAATGTTTGTACTAACTCTTTGATGAGAAACTAGTTTGTTCTGCAAACCTTCATCTAAAGTTCAATAAATTAAAAAAAAAAAAAATCAGTGACTGCTTTCTCGGAGAGGCCCCCTTTGCTGACTGTAATGTGCTCCATGCCTTCTGGCTCCTCTTCTCCTGACCACTTCCCAGTCTCCAGACCTTACTCTGCCTTCTTCCTGACCTCAAGCTCCATCTTGAGGCTTTACCCCACAACTACCTGTATGATCAGCTGAACCTCTGACGACCATGGATGCCCCTTTATACGCCCTGGATTCTGTGTGCTAGCTGAGGCCCGGATGGTTAGTGGTGCAGGGGGCATCAGGAGTCCACAGTCTTCATTCCCAGGCCTGCTACCCCTGGGTGGCCTACAAACCAGGGCTTCCCAAGAGATGGCCTTTAGGCCCAACATCAAGGCAGGAGGGAACTCATGAAAACCTCATGGGACGTCCTTGCACCCTGGTCCCCAGAGACCCTGAGGAGTCCTGGGGGCAGGGCCCAGGTATGAAGCCTTCCAGGTGCAGGGTTGGGGGCCCCGGGTAGGTGCTCTGGAGAACGAGAAGGAGCCAGAGGTTGAGGAACAGCAGACAAAGGCACACCAACCAAGGGAACACCCCAGGGAGACACAGAGAAGCAGGACAGAGCAAGGCTGGGAACGCGCTGGGGCTTTGGATTCGTTGCTCTCTGCAGGGACCTCTCCCCTGCCTCCAGAAGCCTCCTTCGTCCTCCCCACTGGTTTTCCCCGAAGGTGGTCCTTCCTCCTACCAGCCCCCCTTTCCAGCAGGGCCAGTTTCTATGAACCAAAAAGAACTGGCTGTTAAATTGAGCCAGTTCTCTTTCCTTTCTGCCCCACGCCCAAGGCTAAAAAAAACCAAAACCATTGCTGTTGAGTCGATTCCAACTTATCACGACCCTATAGGACAGAGTAGAACTGCTCCATAGGGTTTCCAAGGAGCAACTGGTGGATTTGAACTGCTGACCTTTTGGTTAGCAGCTGAGCTCTTAACCACTGTGCCACCAAGTTCTCCAACCTGGAATTTTCTGGGGTGCTTAGAAAAAATGCAGAAAGATTCTCAGGCCCCCCTCACAGGGTCTGATTAGAGAGCTCCCCCAGGAATTTGCCAGAGGGCTTAGGTAAAGTGAGAGTTACACAGATAAAATTACACTTCCTGGTGGACTCCCACAACCAGCCTGTGCTCCCTGTGTTATACTTCCTGGCAGACGCCCCAATACACACATGTATTCACACGCTACCACCACCCCACCAGGCTGGCCCAGAGCAGGGGTCAGGTACAGCATGTGTCTTGGCTTCATTGCTCACAGGACATTTCGGCAGCATCAGGTCACTCAAAGCCCCCATCACCCAGGAAGTCACAAGGAAGTGCTGCCACCCACCCTGCCTGGATAAGGACTCGAGACAGCCTTGCTGGGAGTCATAGTGCCAGGAGGGTCTGCACAGAGGCCAGCTGGGGCTGCCAGCAGGTGCACTGCTCTGTCCTCACCCTGTGTGAAGGTCAGCTTAGGCTGACCCTGGTCTAGGCATAAGCAACTCCCATTTGCATCCCATTCCACAACTTCCTTGGCTCCTTCTTAGCTTCCCTCTTCTTCTTCCATTCGCTCTCTGGCCACGTCCTACCCTCCCAGAAGGGCTGAGCCAGGAAAGGAAGATGAGTGGACACTGTGCCGATAGCTACCAAAGCCCCTTCTCTGCACCTTGTCTCCCACTCAGAACCCAATCCTGAGAGCATGGTCCATGGGGCTGGGTGCCTGCATTCAAATCCCAAATTCTTTGGTGACCTTGGCACAAGTGACTTACCCTCCCTGCCCCAGGTTCCTTGTAACTAAGTGAAGTAAGTTATAAACCCCAAACCCAAACCCGTTGACCTCAAATCGATTCTGACTCATGGCGACCCCACGTGTTACAGAGTGGAGCTACTCCATAGGGTTTTCTTGGCGGCAATCTTTGTGCAAGCAGATCACCTGGACTTTCTTCTGCCATGTCACTGGGTGGGATTGAACCATCAACCTTTGGGTTAATAAAACTCATTGCCTCAAGGAGTCGATTCTGACTCACAGCCACCCTATAGGACAGGAGCAGCTGGTGGATTTGAACTGCCGACCTTTTGGTTAGCAGCCAAGCTCTTAACCACTGCAAACCACTTGTGCTACCCAGGGACCTAGGTAAATTGTAGAGCTTGGACTCAGTGCCACATCAACCTTTCCATTGTTACTGTAATACAGTGTCAATAGCCTATTGACTCTCGTTTCCTTTGAGGCTCCTGACTGGGCTGGAGGCATGGGGGCGCTGTGAGTGGCTCCAGCCGCAGCACAGGCTTGTTGCAAGAAATGGCATAGCAATAAGAGGGAAGTTGCTAGAGACCAAACAAACAAAACGTCCAAGCCCAGAGTAAAGGCCCACTGTCTCAGCAGCGGATCTTAAAAAAAAAAAAAAGCTAAAGTGCCCAACCGCCCTTCACCACACAGAGGGCTACCTCCATCCGGGCCCCGCCCCCAACTTAGCGTTCCTGGCTAAGTGGTGCCCTTGAATTTCATCCTAACCCCACCTGTCGGGTAAGGTCCACTGGGGAGAGGGGAGGTGGCCCCTCCTTAGAAGAGGCACAGGCAAGCTGGGGAGGTTGTGAGCAACCCCCAACGACTTCCTGGAGGGGGTGGGGGACTGAGGGTCCCCAGGCCTCCCTTCCAACTCACCTAGCAGCAGAAGCAGCAGATAAGGAGCTCCGGGATTAAATCTGAGCCAGGATGGACCAGTGCCCCAGGACCCTGGTAACCCTGCCCCCCACACTCCCGTCCCCACCCCTTCTTCAGAGTTGTCTGGCTCAGTCCCCGCTTCCTGGAGAACCCTGACCTCCTAGGGTAGGTCAACAACACCCCACCCCTTTTAGGTTTTCTAAGCACCGGGTTATCAGCTCTGCAGCCCTTGTAACTTCCCAATATTTGGGTGGTTCTCCCCCCCGCCTCCGTTGTAAGCGGCTAAGAGCTCCTTGAGGGCAGGATCTGACCGGCGAGTGCCGCGTGTTCCTTGTATTATCCCCAGCTCCGGGAACAGGGTGGAATCGAGGGATGCGCAACCTTGAGGCCAGAGCTGGCTCACCTTTGCTCCCCCCGGCCCCCGGACTGACCCCCGGCCGCCTGTCATCCTTCCCCTCCCAAACTGGGAATCCGGAATCCTCTTGACCAGGCCGGTGACCTCTGCGTTTTAAATGGGGCCTCGTGGCCACACTCTGTGCCCTCGGACGGGATGGCTGGCGGTCACCTTGCCCCGCGCCTCCGGACCCCGGGTCCTGGCACCCGGCACCCCACATGGAAATGCCGGCACCCCACATGGAAATGCCGGAGAACAAGCCAGTGCTGGCAGTCACCTGTCCCAGCTCTCTGGGGCAGGGAAGCACAAACTTTCAGGGGTAAGACAAACCCTGGGCAGAGCCCGTGGGGCCGCGAGCAGGGCGCCCACTGCCAGGCGGGTGCTCTCGGCTGCCCTGCGGCGTCTTGGGGTCGGTCGGACTGCAGGCGGAGGAGCGAAGCGCCCGGGTACCGGGTCTTCTCCCCGGCAGGGAGGGCTCTCTTGGGGCCACCACGGCCCCTCCGGGCGCCACCTGAAGCGGTTCGCCCCAGCGGGGCACGGCTCAAAGGCAGGCCCTCCGCGCCCGCCGCTGGTATCGCCTCGGCATCTCCGCGAGTTTCCAGTTTCTCCCCGGCTGGGTAGAAACGAAGCAGCGGAAGGAGTCCAGGTAACGCTCCCGGCTGCAGAGATTTCCCCGAACAAAGAAACAGCCGGACGCCCTCCCCGCTACCCTTCCTCGTCCCCAAAGTAAAAGGCGCACCCCTGGTTCCCAGCTGAGGACCCAGAGGCCGGGGACGGCCAGCGGGCGAGCGACCGGCTCCGGCCGGGGGACTTCACCTGCCACTAGCTGATACCTTCTGCTTGGGCCACCGGCCGGCGGCGCGCAGGACAACCGGCCCCAGCAGAGCGAGATCAAGGGGGCGGCCGGTGGGCCGCGCAGCTCAGGCCAGAGAAAAGAGACCAGTCAAGGGCCCTGGGCGCCTGGCGTCCTCCTGGTGGGCGCGTTGCCCCGTTGAGCCCAGAGCACCCAGTGCCCGCTAGCCGGCTCACCTGCTGCCCTGGGTCGCTCGCGCACCTGGCTTCAGCCTCCACCCAGCCCCGGGAGGTAGGTCGTTTCCCAGAGAGTCCAGGTCCCACAACCGGGACCCTGCGTCCCGGACCTGGGGACTGAAGGCAGGCCGCTCGCGCCGCTTACCTGTCGCCCTCCGGGTCTGTCGCCGCGGCGCTCACCGCCGGGCGCCCTGCCTCCTTCTCCTCCTCCTCTGCTCAATTCTTCCTCAAGCTGGCTCCCCAGTCCCAGGCCCTCCCCCCGGGCTCTCGCTTTAATATCCGGAGGCGGTGTCCCAAGAACTAGAGAGACACGCCCTAGCGCAGGTCTAAGTCACCTCGGGCAGGGGGAGGGGAGGGGGCCGGAGCAGGTGTCCCAGCAGGGCGGGTCCGGGGCGGGGACCAGGAAGGCCAGAGGTGGTGTTTCCCGGAGGAAACCTTGGGACGGCTACTCGCACCGGCCCGCGGAGCTGGGGGACCCAGAGGGAGACCCGAAGGCCACTTCCTGGGCATAGTCCTCCCTCGGGCAGTTTAGGGGTAGGGAGGAACGTGACTGCTCCCCATCCTTCCTGAACTGCGCTCAAGAGGCCCCGAACTCCGAGTTTGGATTAAGGAGGGAGATTCTTTTTTATAATTGTGTTTTCGGTGAAAGTTTACAGCTTAAATTAGTTTTTCATTCAAAAATTTTACACACAAGTTGTTTTGCGACGTTAGTTGCAATTCCCTTAATGTGTCAGCTCTCTCCCCCTTTCCCTTTCCACCCTGGGTCTCAGTGTCCATTCCTCCAGGTTTCCTGTCCCTTCTTGCCTTCTTGTTTTTGCTTTTGGGTGAGTTTGCCCATTAGGCCTCCTCTACTTGATGAAACTAAGTAGCACTTTCCTCATGTGCTGTTGTTTGTTTTACAGTCCTGTCTAATCTTTGTCGCTACCAGTAGGAATCGGAATCGACTAAACCGCAATGAAGTTTTTGGTTTTTTAATCTTTGTCTGAAAGGTGGACTTCTGGAGTGACTCAAGTTCTGCGTTAGCAGTGTGTCCAGGGGCCATAGTCTTGGGGATTCCTCCAGTCTCTCTCAGACCAGTAGGTCTGGTCTTTTTTGTGAATTTGCATTTTGTTCTACATTTTTCTCCTGCTCTGTCCGGGACCCTCTATTGTGATCCCTGTCAGAGCAGTCGGTGGTGGTATGGGCACCATCTAGTTCTTCTGGGCTCAGGCTGGTGGAGGCTGTGGTTCACGTGGTCCATTAATCCTTTGGACTAATATTTTCCTTGTGTCTTTGGTTTTTGTCATTCTCCTTTGCTCCAGACAGAATGGGACCAATAGATGTATCTTAGATGGCCACTCAAGCTTTTAAGATCCATACAGGGTAATTCTAGTCAGTGCTAATCAAGTCCTGTTGTGTGTGTGCCTGGAGCAGCTGCTCCTCCTGTTGTAGGCAGTTAACCCTCCAGAAACCTGCGTGGCCTTGGTGCCCGCAGTGAGGATCCAGGAGTAGGCTCCAGGAGATATAACACCTAGCTCAGAAGATTCTGAGCCCACCTTTCTCCTCCCTCAGATCTCAAGTCCCATCCCAGGGTGGTGCATGGTCTTCCACCAACCCGAGGCAAGGCACAGTGGGTGAGGAAGGGAGTGGAATAAACCTCAAAGCAAAAGGTCTGGCTTTCTCCGTATTCATAACAGGCTCTTTCCAATGTGGTTTGCAATACAGGCAGTCCTCGACTTATGAATTTGAGTTAGGGTGAACTGGAGGAGTTGTTGGAACGGAACCCTGTAATAAGTCGGGGACTATTTGTATTTTTTTTTTATTTGTATACAAATTGGCATGGATTAGTTTAAAATTAAAAAGTGGAACCCAAAGAATGCCTAATTAACTCCTTCCTGGAAAGGTCGCCATTCCAGTTACCTCGGGAACCCTGGTAGGCTCTTGGATCCTGCTAGACTTTCCCAGTAAGTACCCCCTCCACACTTTTGCCTCTTTTCTGTTCAGCTTATAGCATCCACAACAGGTCACTGTCTTTAATATGCCCTGGGCCTACTCATCCTTTATACCTCCCTGATTCCAGGCTATCCCCAGTAGAAGACCATCATGGACCATCTTCAGCAGAAGGAAGTCAGGCCTAGTTGTCTTCTCAGGGTGACCCACTTATTAGTGTGTTTGGTGCCTGCTAGAAGTGACACCTTTGTTCCACCAAATTCCTAATGTCTAGCTATATACCTGATGTGTGTGTCTATATATTCAGCCCTCATGTGGTGGTTGTTCTCCCCACATTAATTTCTTGGCAACTTCCTGGAATTTTCATTGGGGTATGCACATCTCCCAGGAGCAGCCCACATGCTTGAGGAACCAACTGCACCTGGCTCTAGAAGTGGACAAGTGTCTCGGGCTCTAGCTAGGAGGTTAATTCTATGCCTGGCAGGAATTCCTGGTTCAGGGATGAAAACATGACTCACTACAGGTCAGTGAGACATGGAGAGAAGCTTTCAGAGACCTCTGTCCTCATTGTGTTTAGAGGAGGAAGCAAGCAGGCCCAGGAGCTGTTGATAGCCATCTGTCCAGCACCAGGGACCTAGTACAAGCAAGGACAAAGATAGCTCATCCATCAAAAAGCACAGCATAGAGATGACAAGATGACCAATTTTTAATGGCACCCTTGAGCCATCAAATTGAGACAGCTCTGAAGTTGAGGCCCCTTTACCACTTTTTTCACTAATAAAAATAGAAAATGAGGACCCTTTGCCATAATAATTGAGATACATTGAAAAGAAAACAATACTATTATATGTTAAAAATAAGCAACATAGTTCCCTTTTTGGCAATACGGCAGACTAGACATCCTGAAAAACTCTCTCTACAAAAGAGGCTGGACAATATATGTATATATATACATATATGTGTGTGTGTGTGTGTGTGTTAATTTTTTTTTGAAAATTACAGCTAAATTTGCAAGAAAGAATGGGAAATCTTTAGACACAAAAGTGAAGTGGGAATACGTATCCAGGAAAGGAAGGAAGGAAGGAAGGATTACAAGCATTTTGAAATTATCTGGCCATCTCTGGTAGTGAGGAGTTTTGTAAGCAAGGGGCAGAGTTGGATGACAGTCTAAGGTCTCAGCAAGGTGGGTTACCACCACATCAAACCAGGACCTAAAAAAATATTGACAGCAGGTAACTTTGGTAAAGGGTAAGACAATACACAATACTGGGGAAGCCAGCACAACTTGTCCAAGGCAAGGTCATGGAAGCTCCACAGACATATTCAAACTCCCTGAGGGACCAAATTGCTGAGCTGAGAGCTGTGGGGACCATGGTCTAGGGAAATATCTAGCTCAATTGGCACAACATAGTTTGTAAAGAAAATATTCTACATTCTACTTTGGTGAGTATCATTTGGGGGTCTTAAAAGCATGTGAATGGCCATCTAGGATACTCCACTGGTCTCACCCCTTCGGGAGCTAGGAAGAATGAAGAAAACCAAAGACAAAAGGGAAAGATTAGTCCAAAGGACTAAAAGACCACACCTACCACGGCCTCCACTAGACTGAGTCTAGTACAACTAGATGGTGCCCAGCTGACTGTTCTGACAGAGATCACAATAGAAGATCCTGGACAGAGCTGGAGAAAAATGTAGAACAAAATTCTAACTCAAAAAGAAAGACCAGATTGGCTGGCCTGACAGAGACTGGAAAAACCCTGAGAGTATGGCCCCTGGACAACCTTTCAGCTCAGTAATGAAGTCAGTCCTGAGGTTCACCCTTCAGCCAAAGATTGGACAGGCCCAAAAAACAAAACGAGACTAGAGGGGCACGCCAGCCCAGGGGCAAGGACTAGAAGGCAGGAGGGGATATGAAAATTGGTAATAGGGAACCCAAGTTTGAGAAGGGGGAGAGTTGACATGTCATGGGGTTGTTAACCAATGTCATAAAACAATATATGTACTAGCTGTTTAATGATAAACTAGTTTGTTCTGTAAACCTTCATCTAAAAACATCTAAAGTACGATAAAAAAAAAATTGACAACATAAAACAACACCAATAATAATGTTTAATTTGTGAAGGTAATGAAGCAAAAACTACACACACAAATAGAACTAATATATTGGAAAATAACAGCATAAAAGCCAGGAGTAGGCTAACCAAAATTAAATCATTTTAATGATTTTATTGTTCTGGAGGAGAATAAACATATTGATTAACTTTAGAAATTATTGAATATGTTTGTTCAAGGGATATTTATAAAAGAACAAAAAATAGAGTGTATATTAATAACTTTCAAACACAAATTAAAAGAAAAAAAACAAAAAAACAGAATGAGGGAAGAGACCTTAACAGAAGCAAAACGTGGCAAAGAAGGATAAGGGCAGGGAGGAAGAGGAAAATAAGGCAAACAGAAAGAACAAAATATAAATATAGAAATAGATGGGAATGTATCAGTAATCATAATACATGCAAATGCTTTAAATTACCCAGTTAAAAGATATAACCCTTAAAAAAAACTCATTGCCATCGAGTCGATTCTGACTCATAGTGACCCTGTAGGACAGAGTAGATCTGCCCCACAGAGACTCCAAGGAGCACCTGGTGGATTCAAACTGCCAAACTTTTGGCTCAACGGTAATGGGTTAAAAGATACAGGTTTTAAAAAAGAGACAGGAATAGATTATCAGATCATATAACTTTTTAAGACAGCCATGTGCTATTTATGAGAAACATGGAGAAAGACACATGTGAAAGAAAGCTGGCTTGGCTATACCAATAATGAACAAAATAGACTTTAAATCAAAAAGCACTATTGAAAATAAGAAAGATCACTTTACAATGATTAAAGAATTCACCTGGAAAATATAACAATTCTGAACTTGTATGTACTTAACAACATAGTATAAAATGTATAAAAGGAAAGTTGTTGGAACTACAAGAAGACCTTCAGAAATCCCATAATAACATGTAGGTCAAGCAGACAAAACAATCAAACAAACAAAAATAATAATAAAAATATAGAAGTCTTGAACAACACAATTAATGGACTTTATTAAGGGGCGTATATATATATATACCTATGGAAACCCTGGTGGTGTAGTGGTTAAGTGCTACAGCTGCTAACCAAAGGGTCTGCCGTTCGAATCCGCCAGGCACTTCTTGGAAACTCTATGGGGCAGCTCTATGCTGTCCTGTAGGGTCACTACGAGTTGTAACTGACTCGACAGCACCGGGTTTTGGGTTTTATATATATACCTATAATGAATAGTTGACAAAAATACATCATCTTCAAGGTCAAATTTAAAAAAAATACCCACATGTACATAAAGTAAGTTTCAACACATGTTGGAAAAGTAGTATCATATAGTCTGGTTTCTGACCAAAATGCAATTAATTTATAAATCAATTATAATAAGAAAACTTTCAAACTCTTATACCCTTCAAAGTTTTAAAACACACATTAAAAAAAAAAAAAAAAAACCCTCACAGATCAAAGAAAAAAAACATGATGGAAATTACAAAATACTCGGAACTGAAGAATAATAAAAAATACTACATACCAATATTTGTGAGATATATCCCATGCAAAATTCATAGAGAATTTTAAAGCATTGAATATTTATACTGGAAACAGAGAGGCTAAAAATGAACAAGCTATGAATCTGGCTCAAAAATTCAGAAAAAAAAAGAACAATAGAAAGAAGGAACAAAACCATGAAGATAGGAGAAGAATAAAGGCAATAGAAAATAAACATTAGAGAATCTAAAACCAAAAGTTCGTTCTTGAAAAGGGTAAAAAATGTCAAATCTCTGGAAGTAGATCTAACAAAAGAGAGAGAAAGCACAAACTACATCAGGAATTAAAAAAAAAGCTAACAACTACAAATGCCTCATGGATTAAAAACAATAACATCAAACAACAAACATATTTATCTTACCAAACTAAGTCAAAACAAAATAGAAATTCTGAATAGTCCTGCAATTTTTAAAGAAATTGAGCTGGTAATTAAAACAAAACAACCCTACCCCCCCAAAAAAAGACAAGAACAAAAACCAAACAGTATATATGGTTTTATAGGTTAATTATAAGAAACATATTATTCTGATCT
Source organism: Loxodonta africana (assembly GCF_030014295.1). Lineage (NCBI taxonomy): Eukaryota > Metazoa > Chordata > Mammalia > Proboscidea > Elephantidae > Loxodonta > Loxodonta africana. The sequence goes on from NC_087343.1 coordinate 222,376,267, forward strand.
TTCAAAATTTCTTCCAGACAGTAGAAAAATATAAAACACTCCTCGACTCATTCATATCTAAATCAGTGAAGGAATTCAGAAAGAAAAAGTATGCACCACTCTAAATTGCAAAAATCCTAACCAAATATTAGCAAAATGAATCCAACCGTGTATAAAAAAGATTATGACCAAATTGGGAGTATCTCAATGTAATCATGGTTTAACATTAGAAAAGCTATCAATGTAGTTCAACATAATAACAAATTAAAAGAGAAAAATCATAAAACCATTTTAATGTTGTGGTGCAGTGAATTAATATGGCCCTTCTGTTGTCGTTAGGTGCCATCGAATTGGTTTTGATTCACAGTGACTCCATGTTCAACAGAAGGAAACACTGCCCAGCCCTGCACCATTCCCACAATCATTGCTGTGTTCAGCCCATTGTTACAGCCACTGTGTCAATCCATCTTGTCCAAGGTCTCCCTCTTTTTCGCTGACTCTCTCCTTTACCAAGCATGATGTCCTTCTCCAGGGAATGGTCCTTTCTGATAACACATCCAAAGTACGTTCAATTCCAAGGAGCACACTTGCTGTACTTCCAAAACAGGCTTGTTCATTCTTCTGGCAGGTTATGGTATATTCAATGTTCTCTCCAATACCATAATTCAAAGGCATCAATTCTTTGGTCTTCCTTATTCATTGTCCAGCTCTCGCATGCATATTAGGTGATTGAAAGTATGATGGCTTGGTCAGGTGCACCTTAGTCCTCAAGGTGACATCTTTCTTTTGAACACCTTTTGCATCAGATTTGCCCAATGTTTAATTTTCTTGACTGCTGCACTGATTGCGGATCCAAGTAAAATGAAACCCTTGATTACTTCAGTCTTTGTTTATCATGATGTTGCTTATTGGTCCAGTTGTGAGCATTTTTGTTTTCTTTATGTTGACATGTAATCCATACTGAAGTCTTCGATCATCATCAGTAAGTACTTCAAGTCCCCTTCACTTCCAGCAAGCAAGGTTCTGCTATCTGCATATCTCAGGTTGCTGATGAGTCTTCCACCAATCCTGATGCCACATTCTTCTTCATATAGTCCAGTTTATTGGATTATTTTGCTCAGCATACAGATTGAATAAGTATGGTGAAGGGATACAGCCCTGAGGCACACATTCCTGGTTTTATTTATTTATTATGCTTTCAGTGAAAGTTTACAGCTCAAATTAATTTGTCATTCAAAAATTTATACACATTGTTTTGTGACATTGTTTGCAATCACTGCAATGTGACAGCATGCTCCTCTTTTCCACCCCAGGTTCCCTGTGTCCATTTGTCCAGTTCCTGCCCCCTCCTGCCTTTTCATCTTGCTTTTGTATAGGAGTTGCCCATTTGGTCTTATATACCCGATAGAACTAAGAAGCATGTTCCTCACGTGTATTATTTTTTGATTTATAACCCTATCTAATCTTTGCCTGAAAAGTGGGCTTCAGGAATGGCTTCAGTTCTGGGTTAGCAGAATGTCTGGGGGCTGTAGATTTGGGGATTCCTCTAGTCTCTCTCAGACCACTAAGTCTGGTCTTTTTTCATGAATTTGAGTTCTGTTCTACGTTTTTCTACCACTCTGTCCAGGATTTTCTACTGTGATCCCTGTCAGAGTGGTCGGTGGTTGTAGTTGGGCACCATCTAGTTCTTCTGGTCTCAGGCTGGTGGAGTCTCTGGTTCATGAGGTCCTTAGACCTTTGGGCTAACATTTTCCTTGTGTCTTTAGTTTTCTTCATTCTCTTTTGCTCCAGGTGGGATGCGACCAATAGAAGTATCTTAGATGGTCACTCCTAAGCTTTTAAGACCCCAGACGCTATAACCGAAGTGGGAGGTAGAACAGTTTCTTTAGGAACTATGTTATGCCAATTGACCTAGATGTCCCCTGAGACTCTGGTCCCCAGCCCCCAGCCCCAACTACTTAGTCCTTCAAAATGTTTGGATGTGTCTAGAACACATCTATGTTTTGGTTTTGGTCCAATTGTGCTGACTTCCCCATATTGTGTGTTGTCCTTCCCTTCACTGAAGTTGATATTGTCCACTTTCTAGTTAGTGATTTCCCCACCCCCTCTCTCCCCACCTTTGTAACCATCAAAGAATGGTTTGTTTGTTTGTTTTCTGTGTGTAAGCCTTTTCTTGAGTTCTTATAATGGTGGTCTCATACAATATTTGTCCTTTTGTGACTGACTTAATTCACTCAGCATAGTGTCCTCCAGATTCATCCGTGTTGTGAGATGTTTCACGGATTCTTCATTGTTCTTTACAGTTGCATAGTTTTCCATCGTGTACTGGTAGTTTTCATTGGCATTTCTCTAATGGCTAATGAGTGGAGCCCTGGTGGAGCAGTGGTTAAGTGTTCGGCTGCTAACCAAAAGGTTGGAAGTTCAACTCAACCAGCTGCTCCTTGGAAACCCTATGGGGCACTTCTTCCCTGTCCTATAGGGTTGCTATGAGCAGTGTGATGTCTTGTGGAAGGGGAAATGATCAAGGTCCCTGAGGACAAATTTATGACATAGGGCTGGAGAGTTGATATACCTCTGAGGTAGGACACTGAAGGTGTGTTGCTGGACTTGCCAGATGAAGGTAAACTGCTTCTGGTGGTCCTTCGAAACAGGTATGGAGAAAAAGCCATTAGCCAGATCAATAGCTGCATACCAGGTACCAGGAGATATATTAGTTTACTCAAGCAATGAAATTACATCTGGAACAACTGCTGCAATTGCAGTCACCACCTGATAAACTTTTCAATAATCCAATTGGCGTTCTCCAAGATCTATCTGTTTTTTTGCAGAGGCCAAGTAGGTAAGTTGAATGGGGATGTGGTGGGAATCACCACCCCTGCATTCTTCAAGTCCTTGATGGTGGCAGTAATCTCTGCAGTCTCTCCAGGAATGCAGGATTGCTTTTGGTTTACTATTTTTCTAGATAGGGGCAGTTCTAGTGGCTTCCACTTGGCTTTTCCTACCATAATAGCCCTTACTCCATTTATCAGAGATCCACTATGGGGGTTCTGCCAATTGCTGAGCTTATCTATTCCAGTTATGCATTCTGGAACTGGGGAAACCACTACAGGATGTGTTTGGGATCCACTGGACCTACTGTGAGACAGACATGAGCTGAAACTCCATTAATAACCTGACCTCCATATGCCTCCACTCTGACTGAAGGGCTGCAGTGATGTTTTGGGTCTCCCGGAATTAGGATCAGTTCAGAGCCAGTATCTAGTAATCCAGTAATACTTTTTCCCAGTGAACAATCAGTCTTGTAAAAGGCTATAGATGCCTTTGGGGAAGGCTGGGAGAAAGATTAACAGTATAAATTTTTGTCAGTGTAATGGGGTCCTTCTTCAAGGAGTCCCAACCTCCTCTTCATTAAAGGAGTTGTGTGTCTGTTGCCTGACTCAAGTCTGGGAACTCATTGAGGGGTCGTGACTCGCTATATTGGCAATTTGAGTTAAACTGTTCTTCACTTGACCAAAAATTCTTCTGCTTGTACAGATCAAGTAAATTTCTCATCTATTTCACTTCTAGGGACACGAAGAATAGGTAGCCAATGCCATAAGTCTATTGGAGTCAGACTATTCTGATTACTGCTTTGACTCTGCTGTCCACTATGGTAATCATGCCCATCTTGTCTTTGTAGATTGAGTGCTGCCATGTGACCCCCACCACTAGGGTGTACAATCAGCCCCTTGTAGTTAGGTGTCTTAATTCAGTTAGGACAATTACCACCGTCAAATCTGATTTGCATAAAATAGTAATCACAGCAGTCTTCAAGGATACTGTGGCTCCCTTCACAAATTTATTCCTCACCTTTATGGTAAAAGTTGTGTCCTCTGGGCACTCCATGTGTGAATCTGTGGGTCTAACAATGGTAAATCTTCTCTAACATGCCAGTTGCCCTAAGCCTTTGGGTTCTTCTATGGTATACCAAGGCAGGTCTGGTACTTTAATTTGATTTAGTGTAGGGCACAGCGTAGTCCATGCTTCAGTGACCAAACCAAATAAACTATTAGATCATTTCCTAAACTCTCCAGCTGAAATATTGAATGGAGAATCTGTGCTTAGTGGGCCCATATCAATGAGCTCTGATTGATTCATCTTTTTGTTCCTTGCACCATTATCCCACACCCTTAATAGCCATTCCCACACATATTCGCCAGGTTTCTGTTTGCACGTATTAGAAGACTCAACAGTTCTTTTGGAGTGTAGCATATCTCCCCCTAGGTCACACTTTGCCCTTCACCTTTTGGGACTCACTGGGACTTAAGCCTAGTTATAGGCCTAGAAGCCAAAATGGGTGGTGGGGATGTGTCTTGAGAACATTCAGCATTGTCTAATAAGGCATCTGCCTCAGGCAACGCCCCAGGCAATGACTCAGCTGCCTTCCCAGGGGATGACTCAGGTGCCACCCCAGGTGATATCTCAGAGAAAGGGTCTTCAGACTTATCTGGGTTAATCTCACGAGATGGTGGTAGAGGGGCTGATGGTTTTGTTGGCAGGAGTGATTCAATGGCATATAGGGGTTCAGCATCCCCAGCTTCCTGATTATCTGCCTGTGATGGTTAAGAGGGTGTGTCAACTTGGCTGGGCCATAATTCTTACTGGTTTGGCAGTCATGATGTAGTTTGGCAGCTGAAAAATGATGTGATCACTTCCATGATTAAATTTGATATAATGTGATCGCTGCCATGATGGGATCTACTGTAAGTAGCCAGTCAACTGAAAGGGAGTTTCCTTGGGGGTGCAGCCTGTATCTTATATAGGTGGACTTCCTGGCAAGGTTTGCAAGATTTTACTTGCTCTGGATCCAGCAGCTGCTTCCTGTTCATCTGACATCCAGTTCTTGGGAGTAGAGTTACCAGCTTACCATCTGTCTTGCCTGCTGATCTTGGTATTCATTAGTCTTCACACCCTGTGAGCCAGGAGAAGCCTCCAGTCTGACCTGCGGACTTGGGACTTTCCAGTCTCTACAACTGTGTGAGCCATTCCCTACATAAAAATCTCTATATACATATTCATATGCTTTACTGGTTTATCTTCTCTAGAGAACCCAGTCTAAGACATTTGGTACTGAGAGTCATTCTAGAGAAAAAAAATTGTAAGGATGAGTTTTCTAAATTGGTTCTCAAGTCTGGTTAATCTTAAAGATGTTGATGACTCTGCTTCCAGCAGTAAAGAGGGCACTGCTAATCCATGGTATGAGGTGGCAATAGAAATACGCAAAATATCACTACAAATAAATCAGGTATTGGTGAAAGGTAAGGCTCTGGGTTAGTACACGTTTGATATCTTTCTAAAATTTTGTCATAATGACAAATATAAAGAAACTGGTTGGTTGGTTCTACTTTCACTAGGCAAAGTGGTGAAAAAAAGAGATGAGCTCAGGACGTGAGTCAAAGCTTAAGTGCCGCACAAACAACCTCAAAGTTTCCACTTGTGCCTTGAAAAAAAGCCTTGTTTCTTTTAGTAACAAAGCTGATATTGCCAAAAACCAAACCCAGAGTCTTATTCTAAGAGTGGCTGAATTACAATGCCAACTGAATTCCCAACCTTGAGTTGTGTCTGAAGTTAAAGTGAGAACATTGATTGGGAAAAAGTAGGATCCCGAAACTTTGGAGGGGGACATATGGGCAGATAATCAGGAAGCTAGGGACACTGAGCCCCTAAATGCCATTGAATCACTCCTGTCAGCAGAACCAGCCCTGTTACTCCCATCTGAAGAGATTACTCCATCTTTGTTTGCTAAGCTACCTTCCCCAGTAAAACCATTAGCCACTCCACCTCCATCTGATGAGATTAACCTAGCTGTGTCTGAAAAGCCTTTTTCTGAGTCATTGTCTGGGGCTATTGCTTGAGTCAGATGCCTTCAAGACAATGCTGAATGTTCTCAAAGCACATCCCCACCACCTTCTTTGGCTTCTAGATCTATAACTAGTATTAAGTCCCAGGAGCCCCCAGAGAGAAGTACAAAGTGTGACCCAGAAGGTGGTATGCTATACTCCAAAAGAACTGTTTGACTCTTCTAATACGTACGAAAAGAAACCCAGGGAATATGTGTGGGAGGGGTATTACCCAAAACCCATTGCTGTCGAGTCAATTCCAACTCATAGCAACCAGGTATTAAGAGTGTTAAATAATGGTGCAAGAAACTCAGTCTGAGTTTACTGATATGTGCCTACTAAGCCAAGATTCTTCATTCAATGTTTCATATGAAGTGGTTAGGGAAGGACTTTCTGGCAAGATTTGCAGGCCTTTGCTTGCTCTGGATCCTGCAGCTGGCTCCTGTTCATCTGACTTCCTGTTCTTGAGACTTGAGCTAGCAGCTTACCTGACATCTTGCCTACCAACCTTGGCATTCATCGGTCTCTGCAACCTGTGAGGCAGGAGTGGTCTCTGGTCTGACCCATGGACTTGGGACTTCCTAGCTTCTACAACCACTTGAGCCATTTCCTTGATATCAATCTCTCTCTGTATGTATTTATACGCTTTACTGGTTTTTCTTCTCTAGAGAACCTAGCCTAAGACACTACCAATATGTCCCCATCCCAAGTTTCAGGATCCCATTCCTTCCCAATCAATGCCCTCACTTTAGCTTCAGACACCATTAGAGATTTAGAATTCAGTTGGTATTGTAATCCAACCACTCTTATGATAAGACTCTGGGTTTGGTTTTCAGCAATATCGGCTCTGCTACTACAAGAAATAAGGCTTTCTTTCAGCTCACATGTGGTAACTTTGAGGTAATTTATGTGGTGCTTGAGCTTTGTCTCTGAAGCCCTGAGCTCATCTCCTTCTTTCACCAGTTTGTCTAGCAAAAGTAAGACCAACCAACCAGCTTTCTTATACTTCTCATTATGATATCAAACACGTGCTCACCCAGAGCCTCCCCTCTCATCAATACTTGATCTGTTGGTGGTGACATTTTGCGTATTTCTATTGCCACCTCACACCATGGATTAGCAGTGGCTTCTTTACTACTAGAAGCAGAGTCATCAACGTCTTTAAGACTAACCAGACCTGAGAACCAATTTATAAAACTCATCCTTATAATTTTGTTTCTCTAGAACCACTCTCAGTATCAAATGTCTTAGGCTGGGGTCTCTAGTGAAGCAAAACCAGTGAAGCACATATATATATAGAGAGAGAGAGAGAGAGAAACTTAGCCTAAGGAAATGGCTCACATGGTTGTAGAGGCTGGCAAGTCCCAATTTCATGGGTCAGGTGTCAGACTGGAGGCGTCTCCTGACTCATAACTGCAGAGGTTGATGAACCAAGATCCACAGATCAGATGGCAGACTGCTGGTTCACAGGCCATGAAGGCTAGTGAATGCAAAATTGACAGGTAAGACGGCAGGCCACTGTCCTAGTCCCAAGAACTGGAGGTCAGATGCTGATGGGCCAAATACAGGATTCTGAGCAGAGCAAAAGCCCACGAGCTTTGCCAGAAAGCCCATATGTATTGGATGTGGGCCACACCCCCAAGGAAACTCCCTTTCAACTGATTGGCTACTCATAGCAGATCTCATCATGGGGGTGATTACATCATTATATGACTACCGAACTACATCGTAACTGCCAAACCAGTGAGAATCATGACCCAGCTAAGTTGACACACAACCTTATGATCACACAGCTCCACAACTCCCCACATGCAAATCCTCTAATAAATCCCTTTCAAAATTAAACACACATATACACACACGACATTATAGTAAGTGGAACACAAATTAAAACAAAATGATTAAACCAAACAGCAGTTTTGTTTAATTAGTAAAGAATGTCTACCTTGAGCATTGTGCTCCTTTAAAGAACTATATGGGATCAAGTTGACAACAGCAGCTTGAAAGTTTAGATCTGAAGTTTAGCAGGCAGTGAGTTTATGTTAACAGTGGAGGAACAATTTGGAAAAGGAAAGTGTGATGGTTAGCATATGTGTCATTTTGGCTAGGCTATGGTTCTCAGTGGTTTGGAAGATATTCTGTATCATCCTCCATTGTGTGATCTGATGTGAGTAGCCAATCAGTTGAAAGGGGTGTTTCCTTGGGGGTTTGGCCTACATCCCATATGTATTCTGGCAAAGCTCTCTATCTTAATGCTGCATCTGATTCATCCTCCTCCCACTTTCAGTTCTTGGGATGTGAGCCAGCAGCCTGTGGCCTGACCTGCAGATTTGGGGGTTCTCCAGCTCCTGCCACCCTGTGAGCCAGCTGCTTGCCATCTGACCCACTGATTTTGAGTTAGTCAGCCCCTGCCACCACGTGTTTCAGGAAAAGCCCCCAACCTGAGCCTGACCCACAGATTTGAGACTTGCTAGCCTCCACAGCTGTCTAAGCCATTTCCTTGAAATAAATCTCTCTCTCTCTTTATATAAATGTGTGTATGTGTGTGTGTGTGCCTATATATATTTTTTGCTGTTTTTCCTTCTCTGGAGAACCCAGCCCAAAGCAGAGGGTGAGAATGGTTGTAGAACTTAAAGGATATAATCAATGCCACTGAATTGTACTTGTAGAAATTGTTGAATTGATGTATGTTTTGTTGTGTATATTCTCAATAACAACAAAAAAGAAAAGAAAGTATATTTTTTTAATGAGATACCATTTTACACATACTAGATTGGCAAAAATTGAAGTTCAATACCATGTGTGACCCAAGCTGGATCAATGAGACTTCTTAGCTGGGGAGGGGAGAGAGGTGTAAATTTGTTGCAACCACTTTAAGAAACTTTTTGGAATTATGCAGTCATGTTGAAGACATGCATAATTTTCACCCAAAATTACACTCGTAAGTATGTGCCCTAAAGACACTTTTATACCATGCCCCCCGAAGGCTTCCCAAGAAAGTTCATAAAAACACTATTTGTATTGCAAAAACCTGGAAACAACCCAAATGCTTATAGAAAATTCTTATCAGCTCCTATTGATAAAAAAAAAAAAAGGATAAATACACAGTGGTATATTTATAGGATGGAATACCACGCATCAGTGAAAATGGATGAACTGCCACCATACCCATTGTTGGTGTTAGCTGTTGTCAAATTGATTCTTAATCATGGTGACCTTATGTACAACAGAATGAAATGTTGCCTGGTCCTGCATCATTGTTGCAACTATTAAGCCTATCCCTCTCACTGAGGGTCTCCCACACCCTTGTTGAGCCTCTACTTCACCAAACACGATGTCTTTCTCTAGTCATTGATCCTTTCTGATGACATGTCCAGAGCAAGTGAATCGGACAATGTTTTTTGTGATCCATAAAATTTTCATTGGCTAATTTTGGAAGTAGATTGCTAGACCTTTCTTCCATGGATAAATATCATGAACAAAATGCTGAGCAAAAAAGCAAGTTGAAGAAGTATACAGACATATGATTCTGTTTATATAACATTCAAAACATTCAAAACAAAGTAATGTATTGTTTAGAGATGTATATATGTATGGTAAAACTGAAAAAGAGAAAGGAACTTATACACACAAAATTCACTATGCGGTCTCCCACTAATGGAATTGGATAGGATGTAATGGGAGTGTGGAGCTACAAACTTGAGGGTCTGGGAAAATGGTCTTGGTAATAATCTGTTCCTTAAGCTGAGTGGTAAGTACCTGGGTGTTCACTTAATTTTTTCTTTATACAATATATTTGCATTATATATATTCTGTTGCATGTATAAAATATTTCATAATTTTAAACATGAAGTATGTATAATTATTAAACGGATTTTAAAATGTGTGTATCTGAAAATGAGTTCCTTAACAGGAAGGATGGGGCTATTCATGACCGGTCATAATAAAGTGATTTTGAGCTAATGTTGCTTCATATGGAGAAGATAATTTTGTATTTCATTGTTGATGTTAACCAGTTCCAAGATTCCCATGTATACTTACAGCCAGAAGGAATGAGGCATAATGAACAATCCCTTGATAAGGCAGGATATGGAGAATTTATCCCCAAACAAAATGATGTAGTGTGCTTGTGATGGTTAATGTTATGTGTCAACTTGGCCAGGCCATGGTTGTAACTATCCTCCATTCTGTGAACTGATGTAATCACCCCCCATTTTATGTGTTGTAACCTGATCTCTATACGTTAATGAGGCAAGATTAATGTAGAGTATACCATGAGAAACACACTCAATTTGCACTCTTACTCAATTTGTACCCTTACTAAAGTCACACCCTTACTCAAGTCATACCCTTACTCAAGTATCTGATGTGAGGGGAGTTTTCTTGAGGTATGAGTTACATCTAATATATATATGGACACTCTGACAAACTCTTTCTTGCTCTGGATCCTGCATTCAACTCATCATCATTTGACCTTCAATTCTTTGCACTTGAACCAGCAGCCTGTAGCCTGACCTGCTGACTTTGGGATTATTAGTCCCTGCAACCTCGTGGTCAGGAGAAGCCTCCAGGCTGGTGCCTGCCCCACGGATTTGGGGCTTGCCAGACTCCACAACAGCATGAGCCATTTCCTTAAGATAAATCTCTCTCTATATATATGCTTCACTGGTTTTGCTTCCCTAGAGAACTAAGCCTAAGACAGTGCTCAACACACTTTTGTTTCAAGAAGCCAAACAAAGCCATCTTCAAGTGTGGTCCGTCCCCCTGACCATGTACTCAAGGGATAGACGAAGTCCTTGCCCACACAACACTGCTAGGAAAAGAAAGTCTCTCACGTGTCAGCAAGTTCTTTAGATGAATTCATACCCGCATTTTTAAAACGAGGAAATAATTTTTAATATTTTGTTTTTAGTCAATGAAGCAAGTTCCAAGGCTTGGTTCCAAGGCTCAGCATGTATTGGGCGTGACACACTGTAAAACTAACAACTACCTTTTATTTAACATTTACTTTACCAGACCCCACGCACAATGAAGCTGAATGCTGCCCTTCCTCTGCCATCCTCATGATCGGTTAAGACCATTGTGATCCATAGGGTTTCCACTGGCTGATTTTCAGAAGCAGACTACAGGGCCTTCCTTCCTAGTTTGTCTTAGTCTGGAAGCTCCCCTGAAACCTGTTCAGCACCATAGCAACCTGCAAGCCTCCACTGACTTGGATGGGCGGTGGCTGTGCGTGAGGCGCATTGGCTGGGAATTGAACATGGGTCTCCCTCATAGAAGGTGAGAATTCTACCACTGAACCACCAATGCCCTCCACTGTGAGACAGGAGTGCTGATGCCCCCGTTTTACAGCCGAAGACAACAGGTTTAGAGAGATCATGTGACTGCCTACATCACCAGCTAGGACAAGGTAGAGCCAAGACCAGAGTTGGGTCCACGAGCTTAGCTGCCTCTCAGGCTGGTGAGTGGAATCAGAAGCTAGAGGTCTACTGAAGCCTGGGCTCCTGGGACCAGGACTTGGTAAGGGACAGTGAGGCTGTTTACTCCTACCTGTTCTCAGAGACACCAAGTTCTACAGCCCCTATTGCTCCAGAACCCAGGAGGAGGCCATCTCTGGGAGGGGAATTGCCAGAGAGGGTTGGTGGTGAGGGGGGAACTTTCCAACGGCTCCCTTCTTCTCACACTGACATCTCTCGCCTTCTTGCTTCCTTGACATCTTCCTCTATCCTTCCAACCCCAGTGCCTCTCAACTCCAAGGGGAGATGCTGTTAGTCTTGGGACAGGTTCTGGCCCCTGGCACTGGGTGCTGGGAAGGTCTGCAGGGTAAATGATAACTTTAACCACTGAAAGCACGTCAACTTATAGTGGTGGAAAATTGCAGTAAAAATCCCATGCAGAAAAGGGGAGAAGGAGAAGCAGTGCTTGGTGGTCTCCTGCCATTCCCGTATACCCTGTCCAAACAGAAGGACCAGGGAAGACCATAACCCCTGCCTTGCTGTCCTGAGGTCCTTGTGGGACTGTTTGCTCCCAGTTCTACCCTCCAGAGGTTTTCTTTGTCCAGTGATTGGGTGGGCCAGCTTGAGGAGGGCTCTCCTTCCTGTGTGCACTTCTTCAGTAACTACTTCTTGTTGTTGGTTCAGAGATCTGGCAATTGGCTCAGGTTGAGGGATTACAAATTTTTCTTTGTTAGATTTGGACTTCTCCGGCAATGAAATTTCCTTAGATCTGTGGCCGACTTCCTGTGGATTTAGTTCCCATCCATCAGAGTTCTGGTCAGGCTAGCACCTCTTAGGTCGACATAGCTTGGTCCTTTTTCCCTTTACCAGCAGGCGTTCTGTTACCTGAGTGCAAAGGATGCTGGGAATGTGGCAAAAACAGATGTCCGAACACCTCCCCAGGAGGCGCTTGCCTGTCCCAGTCAGACCAAGTTAGACACACCACACTCCAGCTTTTTAAATGATTTTGTGATCTTTTTTCACTTGATATTCTTTCTCCCCTAGGGATTATGAATTCTTAAGCTAATAGACTTAATCTTCTATTACTCTCTATCCCCTCTCACAGGGATGAAGGAATGGGTGCTACGATCTCATTTCTCCAAGGATATAAGTTCTTTGTCCATATCCTGGTTCTCTGGGTTCCTGGCTGTGTGACTTAGAACAAGTATAGTGGGTGCTGTGGTGTGCTACCCAAATTCCTCATATTCAGGACTGAAGCACTAATTTCTCCAGCTGCTTATCCCCTACACACCTCCAAACACACAACCACACGCACCCCTCCACAGTTGCCCTGGGCTACTCAGTCTGTTATCATGTCCCCTTTCTGAGGGCAGCCTGCATCCAATGACTGGTTGATTGAACCCCCCGAATCCAATTTGGGACAGCTCTGAAGGACTATCCCAGCTCCAGAGCCCCCTTGGGGTTAGTTGAAGCCATTGTTGTGGCTATATCACAGCCTAACTTTTCCCTCTTCCAAATCTTACTTCCTGATTCTCTCAAGTTAATATTGAATCTTGAGAACCCTCTCTAAAAAGCTTCCTGCCTCCCAAGAAACCTGACCTAGGGCAGAAGTGACCGGACCTCTCTGTGCCTCAGTTTCCTCCTATGTAAAGTCTCACAGAGATGTAATGAGCTTTGAAATAGCTAATGCATACAAAATGTTCAGAAAATACCTGGTGAAGGAGGGGGAGGGGAAATCACTAACTAAAAAAAAAACACGTGTAAAACTTAGGCGAAGGGAGGGGCAACACACAATATAGGAGAAGTCAGCACAATTGGACCAAAGCAAAAACACAGAAGCTTCCTAGACACATCCAGACACTTCGAGGGACTAAGTAGCTGGGGCTGGGGCCTGGGGACCATAGTCTCGCGAGACTAGGTCAATTGGCATAACATAGTTCATAAAGAAAATATTCTACATCCCACTTTTCGAGCAGCCATCTAAGATACATCTATTGGTCCCAGCCCACCCGGAGCAAAGGAGAATGAAGAAAACCAAAGACACAGGAAAACACTAGCCCAAAGGACTGACTAAAGGACCACATAACCCAGAGAATCCATCAGCCTGAGACCAGAAGAACTAGACAGTGACTGACTACCACCAATGACTGCCTTGACAGGGAACACAGCAGAGAGTCTCAGGCAGCAGGAGAAAAATGTAGAACAGAATTCAAATTCATGAAAAAATATGAGACTTGATGGTCAGACAGAGGCTGGAAGAACCCCTGGAACTATGGCCCCCGGATGCTCTGCTGACCCAGAACTGAAGCCATTCCCAAAGCCCACTTCTCAGACAAAAATGACAAGCCTGTAAAACAAAAAATAACACACATGAGGAACGTGCTTCTTAGCTCAATCAAATATATGAAATGAAATGGGAAGCTCCTGCCCAAAAGCAGGATGAGAAGGCAGAAAGGGACAGGAACTACACCAATGGACACAGGGAATTCAGGGTGGAAAGGGAAATATGCTATCACATTGTGGGGATTGCGACCATTGTCACAAAACAATATGTGTATAAATTTTTGAATGGGAAATCAGTTTGAACTGTAAAATTTCACCTAAAGCACAATAAAAAATAAAAAAAGAATACCTGGCACCTACTTAATACCCAATTATCATTACTACTGCCGGTAGTACTCAGTACATGTTGTCATTAGTTACTGTCTAGTCAGCTTTGACCCATGGTGACCTTATGTATAACGGAATGAGGCGTTGCGTGGTCCTGTGCCATCATCACTATCATTGGTATGTTTGAGTCCATTGCCGAGGCTATTGTGTCATCTCATTGAAGATTTTCTTCATTTTTGTTTGGTCCTCTACCAAACATGATGTCCTTCTCTAGAGATTGGTTTTTCCTGATGATGTGTCCAAAGTAAGCAAGATGAAGTCTCAGTATCCTCAGTACCTAAAAAAAAAACCCAGTGCCATAGAGTCGCTACTTCCTCCTAAAACATGACCTGCTGCAGTTCTAGCAAAACACCTACCCTGACTCTGGTGGATATAAAGTAGTCTTCATGGTAAAGTATCCTGAAATCTCAAGATGACACCCACACCTGTAAGAAAGGTATTCATTTTCTACCAACGTGAATTAATCCATTTCCAATTAATCTATTCCAGAACGAATCCACTGGTGACTGATTCATCAGTCCCAGCCCGGTGAGCTTGTCCTGCTACGTATTTATATTGGAACATCAAAAACTCTGTTATCACCAGTGCTTTCTCAATACATACCCTCCCCTAAGTAATTACCCAATGGACTGAGTTGTCCGCCTTGTTGAGTGAACTTTGTTTTCGACATTTGAAGACTAATATTTTCATTACTTTGTTGAATGTCAAAATTTTTAGATAATAAATGACAGCATAATTGCAGGCTCCCTGATATAGTGCAAATGCTAATTATATACGTGTAGCTGCTGTGCCCTTTAAAGCTTTTTAATAGATGCAACACTAGCTCTAACAATAATAATTTATTGTGAAACAAATTTAGCTAAAGATCAGCCTCCAGAATTTTATTTCAAGACCACATCCTGGACTTTCTGAAAAGCACCACACTGAATAAAATGTTATGTAAATCAAAGTTGGTGAGGCTGCTTTGCAAGGGCCTAGAAAGTGAACTCTATCAAGAATCCTTTCCTTTCAAGCCTCATGCTTTGCAGAAGAGAAAGGCCCAGGTAACAGGTTCTGTTGTCCATCTTATCCTTCCGGGACTCTCCGCAGCTGGGAATTTCCTGGTCCAGGAGCATGTCTCAGCCCAGGCTGACTGTCTCAGCAAGGTGAGGAAAGGGAACTGGGAAAGGGGAGGCAGAAAGCGGCTCTGAGTGAGACAGAGAGAGCATAAAAGAGCCATTTCTGCCTCCCCAGTACAATGAGATCTTTAACCTAACTTTGCATCTGCTTGGAGAAGAGGTGTGGGGTAGGGCAGGTCCACCAGGGGCATTGAAGAGATGCCTGTGCTGGGAGGGACCAAGCACAAGTGTCAAGCCAAGGTCCGAGATCCCCAAGAAAGACATGACTTACACATAGGCATTGGATGGAACAATGCTTTACTCACATAGAGAAGAGACAGCAACATTAGCTTCAACAGTGGGCATAGGTTCCCTGTGGCCAGAGGCTCGCTCCCTGAGCAGCCAACGTAGGGAGGATGGTCTGTGTGCACCTCTCTTGTGCTGCAGAAGAGGGATCTCCTCCCCTTCCTGGTGTGAATAGGCATAGAAATGGGGTTGGTCAGGTGCCATATAACGCACACGCATAAACAGAACAAAGAAAATGTACTATGTACCCAGAACAGGGAGGGAGTTTCCCCAACAAGGAAGAAGAAGAAACTGGGACAGAGGGAGCCTCAGTTCCCAGCCTCCATTATTCAGGAATGTTCCAGGCTCAAAACTTCTACCTAGGCAGTCCCAGTGAGGATCGGAAAGACATGTGATAGACTGTTTTCTTATTTTTCTCCCATTTTATTTTTTATTGTACTTTAGACGAAGTTTTACAGAACAAACTAGCTTCTCATTAAACAATTAGTACACATATTGTTTTGTGACATTGGTTACTGTCATGGATTGAATTGTGTCCCCCCAAAATGTCAACTTGGCTAGGTCATGATTCCCTTCTATGATTGTCTACGATTTTATCTTCTGATGTTTTTTCCCTAAAAATTGCAAATCCTATCACTATGATGTAATAAGATGGATAAGTGGCAATTATACTGATGAGGTCTACAAGATCAGGTAGCATCTTAAGCCAATCTCTTCTGAGAAATAAAAGAGAGAACAAGCAGAGAGGCATGGGACTTCATACCACCAAGAAAGCAGCACCGGGAGCAGAGCATGCCATTTTGGACCTGCGGTTCCTGCGCTGAGATGCTCCCAGACAAAGGGAAGACTGATGATAAAGACCTTCAGCAGAGCTGACAGCGAGAGAAAGCCTTCCCCTAGAGCTGATGCCCTGAATTTGGACTTGTAGCCTACTAGACTGTGAGAGAATAAATTTCTCTTTGTTAAAGTCATCCACTTGTGGTATTTCTGTTAAGCAGCACTAGATGACTGAGACAGTTACCAACCCCATGACATGTCAGTACTCTCCCTTCTCAACCTTGGGGTCTCTATTACCAGCTTCCCTATCGCCTCCTGCTTTCTAGTCCTTGCCCCTGGGCTGATGTGCCCCTTTAGTCTCTTTTTGTTTTATGGGCCTGTCTAATCTTTGGCTGGAGTGACTTCGTTACTGAACAAAAACGGTGTCCAGGGTCCATACTCTCGGGGTTTCTCCAGTATCTGTCAGGCCAGTAAGTCTGGTCTTTTTCTGTGAGTTTGAATTTTGTTCTACATTTTTCTCCAGCTCTGCCTGCCACCCTCTGTTGTGATCCCTTTCGAAGCAGTCAGTGGTGGTAGCCAGGCACCACCTAGTTGTAGTCTTTTGGACTAAGATTTCCCTTGTCTTTAGTTTTCTTCATTCTGCCTTGCTCCCAATGGGATGAAATAAGTGGAGTATCTTAGATGACCTCACACAAGCTTTTAAGACCCCAGATGCTACTCACCAAAGTAGAATGTAGAACATTTTCTTTATAGACTATGTTATGCCAATTGAGGTAGATATTCCCTGAGACCATGGTCCCTACAGTCCTCAGCCCGTTAATTCAGTCCCTCAGGGAGTTTGAAAGTGTCTATGGAGCTTCCATGACCTTGTCTTGTACAAGTTGTGCTGGTTTACCCAGTATTGTTTACTGTCTTACCCTTGTTTTCCTACTTTCTTAAGAGCAAGTAAATCTTAACGCCCTCCTTTGTCTACATGAGCAGCTCTACTTGAGTCTGCTTTGCACAGTGGTTACAAGATTTCATTTGAAGAATGTTATATGCTGCTTTAAAATGTTTGGAAGTCACTGGTGTTGGAAGAAGAGTTGGGGCTGGGTTGGACCATGTGAGACATTCCACACCCATTCAATGAATTTGGTTGGACCTCAGAGCAAAGGCATTGTTGAAGGGCTTTAGGAGGGGAATGACATTCCTTTCTCAATGTGTGTGGGCTGAATTTGCACTTCTGGTTTCTGCCTTCTTCCCCCACCCTACTGTCCAGGTAGCGGAGCAGACAGGAGGCATTTGTGTTTTAGGGGCTGAGGGTGCTAGGTGTGGTTGGAAACCCAGGGGATTGTTTTAAAGCTACATTTACACAGTATATCATCTTCCACATCTTTTATTTTTTGTCATTTTATTAAACATGTATTTCTATCTCTTAACCCAAGACAGGAACCGTTCCCAAAGCCAAGTCTTCAGACAGGGATTGTACTGGACTATGGGCTAGAAAGTGATGCTGGTGAGGAGTGAGCTTCTTGGATCAAGTAGACACATGAGACTATGTGGGCAGCTCCTGTCTGGAGGGGAGATGAGAAGGCAGAGGGGGACAGAAGCTGGCCGAATGGACAAGAAAATAGAGAGTGAAGAGAAGGAGTGTGCTGTCTCATTAGGAGGAGAGCAACTACAAGTATACAGCAAGGTGTATATAAATTGTTGTATAAGAGACTGACTTGATTTGTAAACTTTCTCTTAAAGCACAATAAAAATTAAAAAAATGATTTCTACAATTTTTATTATTAGTTTCCAAATTTATGTTACCTAGCGACTATCAAGTGAAATTAATATTTATTACTAATTACGATTTTATTTCCAGAAAGATTACCGTGACAATGTGGATTCCATTGAAGCCCTTATATAAGTTCTTATAGGGTCACTATGAGTCAGAATCAACTTGATGGAACTGGGTTTGGGTTTAGGTTTTGCCTTCACCCTCTTACCACTTCCATCCCACAAAGATAAATCTTTTCAGTGTCATCATTAAAGTAACAAAAACAACCCATTCCAAATGGGATTACAACCGTAAGCACAGAGGTTAGGATTTACAACACATATTTTGGGTGGACACAATTCAATTCATAACAGGTGGAAATCTGTCAGAGAAGGAAAACTCAAATATCTTCCACTAAAATGAGGGATGGAAAAGTTGTAAGACTGCACACTGTCAAAGACAAAAAACTTTGGAGACCTGGAAAAACAAGACAGCCCATTAAGTTTCGTCTCTCACAGATTTCACTGTATAAGTGAAGAAGCAAATCTGTTGGGATAGGTGCAATGCCCTTTGGAAGGGCAGATGGTTTGCGAATGATTGAGTTGTACCTCCTTCCTTTCTCCAAGTGTTTGCATCTGTCTCCAGGCATGAGGGTGATTCACATTGGGACTTATTATGTATTGAACTATGTCCCCCAAAATATGTGTCAACTTGGCTAAGCATGATTCTCAGTATTGTGTGGTTGTCCACCATTTTGTAATCTGATGTGATTACCCTATGTGTGGTAAATTCTAACCTAAATTGTTAATGAGGCAAGATTAGAGGCAGTTATGATAATGAGGCAAAACTCAGTCTACAGGATTAGGTTATATCTTGACTCAATCTCTCTCTCAAAATAGAGAACCCAAGAAAAAAGCTCCAGGAGGAGAGTGTGTCCTTTTGACCTCGGGTCCCTGCACTGAGAAGCTTGTAGATCAGGGGAAGATTGAAGACAAGGACCTTCCCCCAGAGCCGACAGAGAGAAAGCCTTCCCCTAGAGCTGGTGACCTGAATTCAGACTTCTAGCCTCCTAAACTGTGAGATAATAAATTTCTGTTTATTAAAGCCATCTACTTGTGGTACTTCTATTATAGCAGCACTAGATAATTCAGATAGAATCCTACTCAGTCATCACTACCATTGTCCAGACCAATGATGAACAGTAACAGATCAATAAGCCTCAGAGCTCATCTGGACTTGAACATCTCTAACTCTATTCATTTTTTTTTTAGATTAACTTTTATTGAGCTTCAAGTGAACGTTTACAATTCAAGTCAGTCTGTCACATATAAGTTTACATACATCTTACTCCGTACTCCCACTTGCTCTCCCCCTAATGAGTCAGCCCTTCCAGTCTCTCCTTTCGTGACAATTTTGCCAGCTTCCCACACTCTCTATCCTCCCATCCCCCCTCCAGACAGGAGATGCCAACACAGTCTCAAGTGTCCACCTGATATTATTAGCTCACTCTTCATCAGCATCTCTCTCCCACCCACCGTCCAGTCCCTTTCACGTCTGATGAATTGTCTTCGGGGATGGTTCCCGTCCTGTGCCAACAGAAGGTTTGGGGACCATGACCGCCGGGATTCCTCTAGTCTCAGTCAGACCATTAAGTATGGTCTTTTTATGAGAATTTGGGGTCTGCATCCCACTGATCTCCTGTTCCCTCAGGAGTTCTCTGTTGTGCTCCCTGTCAGGGCAGTCATCGATTGTGGCCGGGCACCAACTAGTTCTTCTGGTCTCAGGATGATGTAGGTCTCTGGTTCATGTGGCCCTTTCTGTCTCTTGGGCTCTTAGTTGTCGTGTGACCTTGGTGTTCTTCATTCTCCTTTGCTCCAGTGGGTTGAGACCAATTGCTGCATCTTAGATGGCTGCTTATTAGCATTTAAGACCCCAGAGGCCACTTTTCAAAGTGGGATGCAGAATGTTTTCATAACAGAATTATTTTGCCAATTGACTTAGAAGTCCCCTTAAACCATGGTCCCCAAACCCCAGCCCTTGCTCCGCTGACCTTTGAAGCGTTCATTTTATCCTGGAAACTTCTTTGCTTTTGGTCCAGTCCAATTGAGCTGACCTTCCATGTATTGAGTGTTGTCCTTCCCTTCACCTAAAGCAGTTCTTATCTACTAATTAATCAATAAAAAACCCCTCCCTCCCTCCCTCCCTCTCCCCCTCGTAACCACAAAAGTATGTGTTCTTCTCAGTTTTTACTATTTCTCAAGATCTTATAATAGTGGTCTTATACAATATTTGTCCTATTGCCTCTGACTAATTTCGCTCAGCATAATGCCTTCCAGGTTCCTCCATGTTATGAAATGTTTCAGAGATTCGTCACTGTTCTTTATCGATGCGTAGTATTCCATTGTGTGAATATACCACAATTTATTTACCTATTCATCCGTTGATGGACACCTTGGTTGCTTCCAGCTTTTTGCTATGGTAAACAGAGCTGCAATTATTCATTTTTGATATATGAGAAAATACATAATATTCTGAGCAAACTTAAAAAAAAATATATATATATATATAGTTAACAAGCCAAACACATAAATATTCATTTTCCTCACTGGTTTCTAGAAACCATAGGACAAATCTGCTGCAAAATATCTCTTTAAAGTGTTAAAAAGCAAAGATGTCACTTGGAGGACTAAGGTGTGCTTGATCCAAGCCATGATATTTTCAATTGCCTCATATGCATGCAAAAGTTGGAAGACTGAAGAAGAACTGTTGCATTTGAATTACGGTGTTGGCTAAGAATACCGAGTATTTCATGGAATGCCAGAAGACTGAACAAATCTTGGAAGAAGCACAGCAAGAATGCTCCTTAGAAGTGAGGATGGAGTGACTTTGTCTCATGTACCTTGGACATGTTTTCAGGGGGGACCAGTATCGGGAGAATGACATAACGCTTAGTAAAATAGAGAGTCAGCAAAGAAAGAGGAAGGCCCTCAAGAGATGGACTGGCACAGTGGTTGCAATAATGGGCTCAAACATAGCAACAATTATGAGGATGGCACACAACTGGGCAGTGTTTCATTTTCTTGTACATGAGGTCACTATAGTACCTAACAACAACAACATAGCTTCTTTAGCAAATCTGTCCTTTAAAAAATGAGAACAGAAAACACTGGTGCTCTGCACAGCTCACGGTTACATAAATTTGACATTTACCTTCCACAGTCTAGGTTAGCATAACTTCACTGTTCCAGGCATATGGCTTGACAGTTCTTTACAGGACCTTTTGAAAGCTCCTTCAATTCTTCCATGGAAAGTATCAACAGACACTTTGTGTCCTAAGATTCTTTAAATCCCTTGCCTCAAAATCCTTGCCTGGCTGTTTCCACCAATCCTGGACCTTTGCAGCATGATGCATACCCAATACTAAAAAAAAAAAAAAAAAAAAGCCTTACCTTAACCCAAACTTCCAACTCTCAGTAACTTTGACTTTGCCTTCTCCCCTCGGATACACTCCTAAGCTTGCCTTATCACCATGAGCAATAAGCTCAGCTTTGTCTCGGTGTATTTTTGCTATTTGGCGACCTGGCCTCTGACAATAATAGGCTAATTTTATGTAGATATACAGTGATAAATTACTCAATAAAACTAATCATGAAAGGAGAACAGGGGTCATGATCCTGGTTGTAAAAGTCTTTCAGTCCTGGGTACAAAATGTCTGCTGTAAAACAGTAAATTATTCTGCCACAAAGAAGGAAGAGGAAGGAAACTAATTCCTCTTTTACCCACTATGTCCTTCAAAAATCACCTGCAACCCCTTAGAAAAACGGAGGAGTTTCAAAAATATCGTTTTAATATCTGGGATCTTTGACCAAAATGTCAGGAACCTTGAAGGCTTCTGCACAATGTAAGTTAGACTAAAAGGGCATGGGATTGCTGAAGGATAGAAAGACATAATACATGGGTGTCAAAATGAGCATTGTTAAAACCTTCTCTCCAGTGAACAGTCACTCTTGTAATAGGCCATAGATCCCTTTGGTGAAGACTGGGAGAGAGATTAATAATATAAATTCTTGGCACTGTAGTTGAGGACATGGCCTTCCCTTCATTTAAGGGGTTGTGGGTTTATAAACTAGCTCAAGTCTGGGAATTAATTGAGGGGCCATGACTCTCTATCTGGTGATAAAAGTTAGACTGCAGTTCTCTTGAACTAGAATTTTTCTGCTTGTACAGGTTAAGTAAATAACCTAGGGACACCATGACTAAGTGGTCAAAGTCATACGTCCATTCGTGTCAGACTGTTCTGATTACTGCTTGACTCTGCTTACATTACAGTAACAATGCCTACTTTTTGAGTGCCACCACTTGGCCCCTACCACCACGGTGTCCAAACAGCCCCATTGTAGTTAGGTGTCTTAATTCAGTTAGGGCAGTTCCCACAGTTAAATCTGGCTTACGTAAAATAGTAATCACAGCAATCTTCAAGGATGCTGGGGCTCCCTTCACAAAATTGTTCCTCACAGTTGTGGTAAAAAGTGTGTTGTCTGTGTACTCCATGTGTGGGTCTGTGGGTCTAACCTGATAAGGCCACTCTAATATACCAATTTCCCTACTCTTTTGGATACCTTCTTCTACAGTATACCAAGGCAGGTCTGGTATTTTGGCTCAACTTAGTGTAGGGCACTGAGGAATGCATGCTTCAGCAACCCAGCCAAATAATCTGTTAGAGGTTTTCCTAACCTCTCCACCTGAAACACTGAATGAAGAACCTGTGCTTAGTGGGCCCATATCAATAAGCTCAGACTGATGCAGCTTTATGTTCCTTGCACCATTATCCCACACCCTCAATAGCCACTCCCACACCTATTCCCCAGGCTTCTGTTTGTACATATTGGAAAAATCAAGCAGTTCTTTTGGAGTGTAGCATACCTCCTCCTGGGTCAGGTTTTGTCCTTCACCTTTTGGGACTCACTGGGGCATAAGTCTATTTATAGGTCTAGTAGCAAAAATGAGTGGTATGGATGTGTTCTGAGAACATTCAGCAATATCTTTTAAGGCACCTGTCTCATGCAATGCCCCATGCAATGACTCAGATACCTCTCAAGGGGATGACTCAGACAAAACCTCTTCAGATGCAGTTGGGTTAACCTCTTCAGATGGGGATGGAGAGGCTAATGGTTTTGTTGACAGGAGTGATTCAATGGAATTTAGGGGCTCAGTGTCCCCAGCTTCCTGATTATCAGCCCTTATGTCCCCATACCAAGTTTCAGAATCCCATTTCTTCACTATCAATGCCCTCACTTTAATTTCAGACATGATTTGAGGTTGAGAATTCAGTTGGCATTGCAATTCAGCCACTCTCATGATAATACTCTGGTTTTGGTTTTTGGCAATATTAACTCTGTTACTACAAGAAATAAGGCTTTCTTTCAGGGCACAAGTGGACACTTTGAGATAGTTTATGTGGCACTTGAGTCGTGACTCTGAAGCCCTGAACTCATTTCTTTCTTTCTCATCTTTGTCTAGTGAAAGTAGGACCAATCTTCCAGTTTCCTTATACTTCTTATTTTGACAGCATTGTAGAAAAGTATCAAACGTGATTGCCCAGAGCCTTGCCTGTCCAAAATACCTGATCTATTGGTGGTGATATTTTGGAAATTACTATTGCCACCTCATGCCATGGATTAGCAGTGCCCTTTACTATTGGAGAGTCATCAACATCTTTAAGACCAACCAGACATGAGAACCAGTTTAGAAAATTCACCCTTTCAATTTTGTTTCTCTAGAACCACTCTCATTACCAAGTGTCTTAGGCTGGGTTCCCCAGAGAAGCAAAACCAGTGAAGCATATGTATATGGAAGTCCATGAGAAGAAAAGTATGACCTTCAGTATATCCCACTTGAATTCAAAGACCATCTCAAGGGTAGATTTGACACATTGAAAGCTAATAATCAAAGACCAGATGAGTCGTGGAATGACATCAAGGACATCAAACATGAAGAAAGCAAAAAGTCATTAAAAAGACAGGAAAGAAAGAAACAAAATGGATGTCAGAAGAGACTCTGAAACTTACTCCTGAACATCAAGTAGCTAAAAAAAAGGAAGAAATGATGAAGTAAAAGAACTGAACAGGAGACTTCAAAGGGTGGCTCAAGAAGACAAAGTATTATAATGAGATGTGCAAAGACCTGGAGTTAGAAAACCAAAAAAGAAGAACAAGCGGGCATTTCTCAAGCTGAAAGAACTGAGGAAAAAATTCAAGCCTCAAGTTGCAACACTGAAGAATTCTAAGGGGGAAAATATTGAATGACACTGGAAGCATCAAAAGAAGATGGAAGGAATACACAGAGTCACTATACCAAAAAGAACTGTTCGATGTTCAACCACTTCAGGAGGTAGCATATGACCAGAAACCAATGGTAATGAAGGAAGAGATTCTAGCTGCACTGAGGCATTAGTGAAAACAAGACTCTGGGAATTGACTGAATACCAATTGAGTTGTTGCAATAAATGGATGCAGCGCTGGAAGTGCACACTCATTTATGCCAAGAAATTTGGAAGACAGCTATCTGGCCAACCAACTGGAAGAAATCCATATTTATGTCTATTTCCATCAAATGTGGAAATTATGGAACAACATCATTAATAGCGCATGCAAGTAAAATTTTGCTGAAGATCATTCAAAAGTGGCTGCAGCTGTATATCAACAGGGAACCACCAGAAATCGAAGCTGGATTCAAAAGAGGACGTGAAAGCAGGGATATCATTGCTGATGTCAGATGGATCCTGGCTGAAAGCAGAGAATACCAGAAAGATGTTTACCTGTGTTTTATTGATTATGCAAAGGCATTCGACTGTGTGGATCATAACAAATTATAGATAACACTGTGAAGAATGGGAATTCCAGAACACTTAATTGTGTTCATGTGGAACCTGTACATAGGCCAAGAGGCAGTCATTTGAACAGAACAAGGGGATGCTGCATGGTTTAAAGTCAGGAAAAGTGTGTGTCAGGGTTGTATCTTTTCACATGCTTATTAAATCTGTATGCTGAGCTAATAACCCAAGAAGCTGGACTATATGAAGAAGAATGCAGAGTCAGGATTGGAGGAATACTCATTAACAACCTTTGTTATGCAGTTGACACAGCCTTGCTCACTGAGGGTGAAGAGGACTTGAAGCACTTCATGGTGAAAATCAAAGACCACAGCCTGATAGATTGCACCTCAACATAAAGAAAACAAAAATCCTCACAACTGAATCAGTAAGCAACATCATAATAAACGGAGAAAAGATTGAAGTTGTCAAGAATTTCATTTTACTTGGATGCACAATCAACACCTATGGAAGCAGCAGTCAAGAAATCCAATGATGCATTGTATTGGGCAAATCTGCTGCAAAAGTCCTCTTTAAAGTGTTAAAAAGCAAAGATGTGACCTTGAAAACTAAGGTGCACCTCACCCAAGCCATGATGTTTTAAATTTCCTCCTATGCATGTGAAAGCTGGATGATGAATAATGAAGACTGAAGAAGAATGGACGCCTTTGAATAGTGGTGTTGGTGAAGAGTATTGAATATACCAGGGACTACCAAAAGAATGAGCAAATCTGTCTTGGAAGAAGTACAACCAGAATGCTCCTTAGAAACAAGGATGGTAAGATTACATCTCACATACTTTGGACATGTTATCAGGAGGGATCAGTCTCTAGAGAAAGACATCATGCTTGATAAAGAAGAGGGTCAGTGAAAAACAGGAAGACTCTTAATGAGTTGGATTGACACAGTGACTGCAACAATGGGCTCAAGCATAACAACAATTTTTAGGATGGTGCAGGACTGGGCAGTGTCTCTTTCTATTGTACATAGGGTCACTATGGGTGGGAACCCTCCCGATGGCACCTAACAACAACAACAACAACAAATACATACATATATATGTATGTATATATCTCAAGGCAATGACTCATGCAGTTATAATTATAGAGGTTGGAAAATCCCAAGTCCACGGTTCAGGCTGGAGGCTTCTCCTGACTTAGGTAGCTGGAGGGCTCATGAACCCAAGATCAGTAGGCAAGCTGCTAGCTTAACTCCCAAGAATTAGAAGTCAGATGATGAGCAAGATCCAGGATCCAGAGGGAGCAAAAGCCAGAGAGCTTTGCCAGAAAGTTCACATTGGATGCAGTCCACATCCCCAAGGAAACTTCTTCTCAGCTGATGGGCTGCTCATAGCAGATCTCATCATGGAGGAGATTACCTCATTACATAGCTGCTAAACTACATCATAACTGCCAAACCACTGGGAATCATAACTCAGACAAGTCAATATACACCTTGACCATCACAGTTCCTTTATCTATAAAATAAGCATAACAACGTATTTCAGGATTGCGGATGATTAAATTTGCCAGTGAAAGTGGGGAGGCTTTTTAAAATGTAAAGAGCTAGGCAAATACAAACTGTCATGTTTTCCAAGGAGTGGAGAATTCAGACAACTCTGAAACCAGTCTAGAGCTGAGGTGGGTTGGACAAAGACATTCATATCTTGCGTTGCCATGTGTGGTGGTGCAGGTTGTATACTGCACAACTCCTGGGATGCCTTTCACATTTAGAGTCATGAGGGACGCGAATATTTAACATGACTGTTTTCTAGGAGGTACCATAAAATGTTTCATGAAAAGGGTAGTTTATTCTAATCCATACAAAGCTGCATGTCACACCCTATCTTGTAAGATGGAAGAAATTGTACCCTAGGGCTGTACTCTTCTTTACATTGTTTGTAAAGTTGAATCACGGTTTTGTAATTGTTCTTTGATCTAATTATATCATTAAAAGCCAAAGGTAAAAATATCAGTCCCTTAAAAAATGTTTCAGTCACCTTTAGGTTTTTTTAGAACAGAGATCTGAGTTGGTTCTAGTGGACTAACCAGGTATACAACGTCTTACAAGAAACACCCAGAATTTGAAAGACATTTGAGTCAACATTTTAAAATTGGGAGACTTCACATAAAATCCAAATTTCAGCTTTTCTTTAAAGCGTGGAAAGTGTGACAGTTTAGATGGGGTAGGATGAACTCACCAGTCTTGTGGGCATCAGAATGTCCAGCCCTGGCACGGACCATGCTTGAAACTGAAACAAACTTTCTGAAGTTTTTATTGACTGAACTAGCAGAAGGTAGTGGGTTGGGTGTATGCCCGAGGCCCAGCAGTGTGTTCTAAGCTCGTGGTCACTGAAATGGTGAAGATTGTGTGTCAACTTGGCTGGGCCATGATTCTCAGTGTTTTGGCAGTCATATAATGTTGTGATCACTTCCCTGTTGAGATTTGACATGTGATCACTCCCACAATGGGATCTGCTGTGAGTAGCTGATCAGTTGAAAGGAATTTTCCTTGGGCATGTGGCCTGCATTGAATATAAGTAGACATTATGGCAAGGCTTGAGGCCTTTTGCTCATTCTGGATCCTGCAGCTGGCTCCTGTTCCTCTAATCTCTGGACCTTGGGACTTGGGCTGGCAGTTTAACTATGGTCTTGCCTGAGGATCTTGGGATTCATCGACCTTTGCAGCCTGTGAGCAAGAGCCCTGCTCTCTGACCTGCTGATCTTGGGTTCGCCAGCCCCTTCAGCTACATGAATCAGCAGATGCCTCTATTCTGGCCCATGGACTTGGGACATTTTAGCCTTTACAACTGCATGAGTTATTTCCTTGATAGAAATCTCTCTCTTTATACATACATACATACATACATATATATATATATATATATATATACTTTACCAGTTTTGCTTCTGTAGAGAACCCAGCCTACTACAGCCACTCTAGAGGGTTGCAGCCTGAGGCTGTTGCCAAGGAAATGAGACATCATCTCCAGTTCCCTTTGTGGTCCCTCCTCACTTCCTGATTCCCTTAGCTGAAAAGCAAAGACAAAAGCTCAGAGGTGCTCCTGCTTGTCTGCTCCTATGCTGTGCAGTGACTCCAAAGCTTCGCTAAGCACCTGTTGTGTGCCAGGCCCAGTGTTAGGACATGCAGAGAGAACAGAGTGTGAGCCCACCTGCAGCTCTGTCCCATATGAGGAGACAGGAACAAGGAACAATAAATATATGAAGCCAGGCAGTGCTAAGTGCTAAAAAGATAAATCAAACAGGGTAAAGACACAAAACAAAGAGAAAAAAGGGTCCCTTCTCATACCAGGGTCTCATACCTTGCCTGTCTCCAGTAAGGCAGAAGCAGTGGAGGGTGTATATGTGCAGGACAAGAGTTTTCCAGGCAGAGAGGACGGGGGCTAGTCTTAGACATCTAGGGTTGTTATAACAGAAATACCACAAGTGGATGGCTTTAACAAACAGAAATTTATTTTCTTGCATTCTAGTAAGCTTTAAGTCCAAATTCAGGGCGTCAGATCCAGGGGAAGGCTTTCTCTCTCTGTCAGTTCTGGAGGAAGGTCCTTCTCGTCAATCTTCCCCTAGACTAGGAGCTTCTCTGTGCAGGAACCCCAGGTCCAAAGGACGTGATATGTTCCCGGTGCTTCTTCCTTGGTGGTATAATGTCCCCAACTCTCTGCTTGCTTCCCTTGCCTTTTACCTAAAATAAAAGGCGGTGAAGGCTACATACCAGTGAAACTCACTTTACATTGGATCAGGGACATGATCTTAGTAAGGGTGTTACAGTCCCACCTGAATCCTCTTTAACATGAAATTACAATGATGAAATGGAGGACAACCACCCAATACTAGAAATCACGGCCTAATGAAGTTGACATATATTTTGGGGGGACACAATTCAATCCACCACAGGGCTCAAAAAGCTCAGATTATAAACTGGACATCCTCAAAATTAAAAACTTTTGTGCCTCAAAGGATACTGTCAAGAAAGTCAAAAGACAACCTACAGAACCTAGAGAAGATATTTGCAAATCATATATCTGATATATGGTCCAATGTCCAGAATATATAAGAACTCTTACAACTCAACAACAAAAAGAAAAGCAACCCAATTAAAAAACAGGTGATCTGTCACAAAACAATCTGTGTATAAATTTCAGAATGAGAAACTAATTTGCACTGTAAACTTTTACCTAAAAAAAAGAGAGATGACTTCAATAGGTATTTCCCCAAAGAAGGTATATAAATAGCCAATAAACACGATAAGCACATGAAAAGATGCTCAACATCATTAGCTATTAGGGAAATGAGACATCATCAAAACCACAATGAGATACCACTTCACTGATGATTAAAAATAATAATAGTAACACGAATGCAGAGAATGCAGAGAAATTTGAACCCCTGTAAATTGCTGGTAGTAATATAAAATGTGGAAAACAGTAAGGTGGTTCCTCAAAAAGTTAAACATAGAATTACCTTATGGCCCAGCAATTCCACTGCTAGGCATGTACCCAAAAGAATTGAAAACACGTATCCCCCAAGTAGATGCATGTACACTCACGTTCACTGCAGCATTATTCACAAAAGCAAAAAGGTGGAAACAACACAAATGTTCATAAACTGATAAATGAATAAACAAATGGTGGTATATCCAAACAGTGGAATATTATTTGGCCATAAAAAAGAATGAAGCACTGATACATGCTACAACATGGATGAACTTTGAAAACATTATGATAAGTGAAAGAAGCCAGACACAAAAGGTCACGTATTGTGCAGTTCCATTTTAGTGGCTCCTAGGGGCTGGGGCCCCACACGTCTGTCAGTTTGTCATATTGTGGTGGCCTGTGTGTTGTTGTGATGCTGGAAGCTATGCCACCAGTATTTCAAATAGCAGCAGTGTCACGCATGGTGGACAGGTTTCAGCTGAGCTTCCAGACTAAGACAGGCTAGGAAGGACTTGGCAGTCCACTTCTGAAAAAATTGGCCAGCGAAAACCTAATGAATAGCAGTGAAACATTGTCTGGTATAGTGGTGAAAGATGAGCCCCTCAGGTTGGAAGGCACTGAAAGGCACCGGGGAAGAGTTGTCTCCTCAAAGTAGAGTTGGCCTTAATAATATGGATGGTGTCATACTTTTGAGACCTTCGTTTGCTGAGGTAGCACAGCTCAAAATGAGAAGAAACAGCTGCAAATATCCATTAATAATCAGAACACGGAAAGTACGAAGTATGAATCTAGGAATATGGGAAGTTGTCAGAAATGAAATGGAACACATAAAGATTGATATCCTAGGCCACTGGGGGTTTCAAACTGCTGACTTTTCCTTTAGCAGCAAACTGCACCACCAGGGCTCCTTATCGTAGGCATTAGTGAACTGAAATGGACTGGTATTGGCCATTTTGAATCAGACAATCGTATGGTATATTATGACAGGAATGACAAATTGAAGAGGAATGGCATCACATTCATGGTCAAAAAGAATATTCTAAGATCTACTCTGAAGTATAATGGCTGTCAGTGATAGGATAATAGCAATATACCTACAAGGAAAACCAATTAAAACAACCATTATTCAAATTTACGCTTGAGTCACTAATGCCAAAGATGAGGCTACTGAAGATTTTTACCAATTTCCACAGTCTGAAATTGATCAAACATGCGATCAAAATGAATTGATAATTAGTGATGATGGGAGTGCAAAAGTTGGAAACAAAGAAGTATTGATAGCTGAAAAATATGGCCTTGGTAAATGACACCAAAGACCATATGATAGAATTTTGCGAGACCAATGACTTCTTCATTGCAGATACCTTTTTTCAACAAAATAAATGGCAACTATACACATGGACCTCGTCAGATGAAATACACACGAATCAAATCGACTATGTCTGTAGATAGTGATGATGGAGAAGCTCAATAGCTAGCATCAGTCAGAACAAAGCCAGGGGTTGAGGGTGGAGCAAACCACCAATTGCTCATATACAAATTCAAATTGAAGCTGAAGAAAATTAGAGCAAGTCCACAAGAGCCAAAATACAACCTTGAATATATCCCACCTGAATTTAGAGACCATTTCAAGAATAGATTTGATTTGTTGAACACATGATCGAAGATCAAATAAGTTGTGGAATGACATCAAGGACACCATACAGGAAAAAAGCAAAAGGTCATTAAAAAGACAGGAAAGAAAGAAAGGACCAAAATGGATGTCAGAAGAGACTCTGAAACTTGTTCTTGAACACAGAGTAACTAAAGCAAATGGAAGAAATGGTGAAGTAAAAGAGCTGAACATGTGATTTTGAAGGGTGGCTTGAGAAGATAAAGTAAAATATTATAATAAAATATGCAAAGACCTGGAGTTAGAAAACTAAAAAAGAAGGATGCACCCAACAGCTCTCAGACTAAAAGAACTGAAATAAAAATTCAAGGCTTGAGTTGCATTACTGAAGGATTCTATGGTGAAAATATTGAATGATGCAGGAAGCATCAAAAGAAGATGGAAGGACAACACAGAGTTACCGTAAAAAAAGAAGTGGTTGATGTTCAACCACTTCAGGAGGTAGCATATGATCAAGAACTGATAGTACTGAGGGAAGAAGTCCAAGCTGCACTGAAAAAAAAAAAAAACTGAAGGGAATGGTAAAAAACAAGTCTCCAGGAATTGAAGGAATAGCAATTGAAATGTTTCAACAGACAGATGTACCACTGGAGGTCCTAACTCGTCTATGTCAATAAATTTGGAAGACAGCTTCCTGGCCAACTTACTGGAAGAGATCCGTATTCATGCCCATTCCAAAGAAAGGTGATACAACAGAATGTGGAAATTATTGAACAATATCATTAATATCACACACAAGTAAAATTTTGCAGAAGATTATTCAAATGCAGTTGCAGAAGTATATCAACATGGAACTGCTGGAAATTCAAGCTGGGCTCAGAAGAGGACGTGGAACCATGGATATCATTGCTGAGGTCAGATGGATCTTGACTGACAGCTGAGAATAAAAGAAAGATGTTTGTGTGTGTTTTATTGACTGCAAAGGCGTTTGACTCTGTGGATCATAATGAATTACGGTTAACACTGTGAAGAATGGGAATTCCAGAACAGTTAATTGTGCTCATGTGAAAACTGCACATAGACCAAAAGGCAATCGTTCAAAGAGAACAACGGGTGCTGTGTGGTTTAAAGTCAAGAAAGGTGTGCGTCAGGGTCGTGCTCTTTTCACCATAGTTATTCAGTCTGTATAAAAACCAGAAAAAACCAAACCCAGTGCTGTCGAGTCGATCCCGACTCATAGCGACCCTATAATCTGTATGCTGCGTAAATAATCTGAGGAACTAGACTATATGAAGAATGTGGCATCGGGATTGGAGGAAGACTCATTAACAAGCTGCAATATGCAGATGACACAACCTTGTTTGCTTCAAGACAAGGAGGCTTGAAGCACTTACTATGAACATCATAGTAAGTACATATGACTACAGCCTTCGTTATGAGTTGCATCTCAACATAAAGAAAACAAAAATCCTCACAACTGGACCGATAAGCAACATCATAATAAATGAAGAAAATATTGGAGTTATCAAGGATTTCCTTTTACTTGGATCCACAATCAATGCCCATAGAAGGCGCAATCAAGAAATCGTATGATGTACTGCATTGGGCAAATCTGCAGCAGAAGACCCCTTTAATGTGTTGAAAAGCAAAAATGTCACTTTGAGGACTAAGGTGAGCCTGACCCAAACCACGGTATTTTCAATCGCTTCATCTGCAAGGGAAAGCTGGACAATGAATAAGGAAGACTGAAGAAGAATTGATGCCTTTGAATTATGACGTGGGCGAAGAATATTGAATATATCATGGACTGCCGGAAGAATGAACAAATCTGTCTTGAACGACGTATGGCCAGAATGGTCCTTGGTAGCAAAGATGGGGAGAGTGTGTCTCATGTACTTTGGACATGTTGTCAGGAGGGTCCAGTCCCTGGTGAAGCACATCATGCTTGGTAAAGTACAGGGTCAATGAAAAAGAGGAAGGCCCTCAATAAGATGAATCGAATCAGTGGCTGCAGCAATAGTCAAGAGTAACAGTGATTGTGAGGACGGTACAAGGCCAACTCCACGCATCTAACGACAACAACAGGGGCTGGGGAGAGAAGAAAGTGGGGAGTACCTGTTGTTTGGAATTAGAGTCTTTCACGTTGATTTAACACAAGATCAACTGAATTTGCCCAGATCCCATTTGAGTGACATCCTTATGAAAGAGGAGAAGAGGTATAAAGGAAGATGGCTATGTGAAGAAAGTCATGTAAAGCTTTAAACTTTAAGCTAAGGGATACCAAGGAAGACCTGGACCTACCAGAAGGTGGAAGAGACAAAGAAGGGTCTTCCCCTAGAGATTTCCGGGAGATCATGGTCCTACCAACATCCTGATTTCCGACTACCAGACTCCAGAACTGTGAGACAATACATTTCCGCTGTTTTAAGTTACCCATTTTGTAGTGCGTTGTTACAGCAGCCACAGGAAACTAAGACGACGAAGGAAGCAAGCTCTGGGGTGAATCTGTGGGATGGTGCACCTGTGGGATGGAGAACGAGCAGCCCATGATGTAGGGGAGGACCAAGAGAGAAGCAATATGTCCCATAACGTGGGGGAGGACCAAGGTTAGACCCTGTGTTGACCCTAGTGACATTGGTGAGAGCAGGGCAGTGGAAGGTTGGGGACAAAAGCCTGACTCATGGGGAGTGATTTAGGAGATAAAATAGGAGCCATTATTACCTGTCCTTGAGCATAAAGAATGTGACCCTGCTGGAGCTGGACCCACAAGGACATATCGACTGGGCCCTGAGGTATAAAGACAATAAACCAAAACTGTTGCCATTGAGTAGATTTCCCACCCATAGCGACCCTATAGGACAGAGTAGAACTGCCTGATAGGGTTTCCAGGGAGAGCCTGATGGATTTGAACTGCCAACCTTTTGGGTAGGAGTCATAGCTCTTACCCGCTATGCCATCAGGGTTTCCATAAAGACAATAACTAGGACAATCTTGGAAGGCATCTTTTAGGGAAACTCTCACATAAACAAATCATAAACAGAGCATAAAAGACCAACATGTTTTCCCTTCTTATTTTTTCCTGTTAGCCTTTAGTAAGTAGTAAGATTTGTGGGACCAATGAAGACCCTCCTGACTGTGTTACTGACACCTGTGCCAACGATTATGAAGAAAGACAATTGAAAATGTAGAATCACAGTGATTTGGCAGTTTTTAGCCTCTGTGTGAAAAGGCGAAGCTTTCAATGGTTTGCCCAACTGTAAAGTTAAATATATACTGATGAACCTGTAACATTCCTTGGACTCAGGCAGACATGGCTCTGGCAGCAGGCTTGTCCGTTTTCCCACTTTTGCCTATTTTATAATATTCCCTGGACTTAGATGGACATGGCTCTGGCAGTATGCTTGTTCATTTTCCCATTTTTGCCTCTTGGAACATACGCAGAATAAAACCTTTCTTTTTGCTTTACTACAACTTTGTGGTGATGTGACCCTAGGATTGGAGTCAAGAGAGAATGAAAAGAGAGGAGATATATCTGCAACCCTTTTGGAGACACCCAGTTCCAGAGCAGCCTGCATACAACAGCTTTCTCCTATATTATTTGTAAAAGGAAAAGCCAGCCTTGAGAATTGGCAGCTCCTTTGCAATGAGCTTTCCCTGGGGCATCATCCTCCGTATATCTGTGGGAGACGTGCAAATGCAGAATTTGGTCCTTCTAGCTGAAGGGGGAAGGTGCAAGGGCAAGGCAGTGACTCTTGGAGCATTGTGGGGCCTGAAACCCTTATCTTCACGCTTGCATGTCCTGGCGTAGCCTGAGTGTGCGCCTGTCTGGTCCGGGGAGAGCCTCACCCACGAGAATGGCTCTGTCAATGTTCAGAGCCAGTGCTTGAAGGGAAAACCATATATACTATTGGTATTTGTCAGCAAAAACAAAGGAAACCCTCCATGAGATGGGTTGACACAATAGCTGCAATAATGGACTCAAACATACCAAGGATCATGAAGATGGCGCAAGACCAGGCAACGTTTTGTTCTGCTGTACATAAGACTCATTCCAGATGGATCTCTTGCTGAGAATTTGCACTTCTAACAAGTTCTCAGAATCCTGGCCGTGCAGTGGTTAAGTGATACGGCTGCTAACCAAAAGGCTGGCAGTTTGAATCCACCAGCTGCTCCTTGGAAACCCTATGTGGGCAGTTCTACTCTGTCCTATAGAATTGCTATGGGTCGGAATCGACTCAACGACAACAGGAACAAGTTCCCAGGAGATGCTACTGCTGCTGGCTAGGGGCCCATTTGAGAATCACTGGTAGAGCTGTGGGTCTCAAAATTTATTATACACAAAAATCACCTGGGGATCTTGTTAAAATGTAGATTCTGAGTCAGTGTATACGGGGTGGAAATGCAAATTTGAACTGGTTGGAAGCCTTGTCTGTAACTCAAGGTAGTTAAAACTCTGAACTCCTATTCCACTAGGCTGGGAGAAAATTTAACTGCAGACGTTCCTGGGGTGCTTCTCTGTGTCCAGACTCAGAGGCAGTGGCCAGGTTTCCTCCGTGGTCTTCACAGATGACCACTGAGGCCTCCCCCCACCCCGACAGCCCTGCCTACTCTGGGCTTGCGGCTGCTTCCATATGATGATGCAGGGATGCGGAAATCTTGAAGAGGCCTGGTGCCTTTGCACCAGAGCCCCCTGCTAGGGGACCCTTACCCCCACCCCAGCCCTCTCTCCTCTCCTCCTCTTTGAGGCATGTAGTTTCCCACTTGGGGAAGGAAGTTCTCGTCCCTCTCAATAAATTCTCTCCTCCCTAAACAGTTTTAGAGGGTGCCTTCTACAGAATTCTAAAGATTCAGGCTTTGGGACTAGAGACCCACTAGTTACTTCTTTCTACTTGCCACCGTCTCTTGAGAAACAGAGGCCAGAGCCAGCTACTCTGCAGTTTTAATAAGGGAGGGGAAAGGGCAAGCGAAAGAAAAATATACAAATGGATAACTGAAATTTTACAGTCATGTTACCACCAGTTGACGTGGAATCGACTCCAATCCATGGTGACTCCATGTGTGTCTGAGTAGACCTGTGCTACATAGGGTTCTCAGTGGCTAAGTTTTCAGAAGTAGTTTGCCAAGTCTTTCTCCTGAGGCAGCTCTGGGTAGACTAGAATCTCCAACTTTTAGGTTAGTAGCCAAGCATGTTAACTGTTTACACCACCCACCTGTGGACTCCACTTTAATAATTCTTTACCGTGTATTCTCTCTCAGTTTCTGTTGTGTACTTTCAAGTTGATTCCAACTCATAACAACAATATAGGACAGAGTAGAACTGCCCCATATGGTTTCCAAGGAGCCACTGGTGGATTTGAACTACTGACCTTTTGGTTAGCAGCCTGACCTCTTAACCACTTTGCCACCAGGGCTCCCTTGGAATAATGTTGGGAGTTAAGTGTTATTAGTCCTGTTGTCCAGAGTTGCACAGTGGTCAGGGACCAGGTCAAGATTCCAGAGAAGGAGGGAGTCAGGTTCATGTCACATACTCTATACCTGTGGGGTGGGCAGGGGGCTAGCAGACCAGAACCCCGTACCTGGAGAAGGAGGAAGCAGACTCCTTCAGGCGTGAGCCCCAGAGGCCACTCACCCGCATGCTGAGGGCCCGGATACTGCGGGCTGCTGGGTCCTGCATTTCCAAGTTGATTTCAAGGTCACAGTGGGGGTGCTGGCTAAGGGTAAGGTTGTTACTGGAGAGTTGGATTGTTTTCTGGGATACAAGTTCATAAGCTGGGGGAGCTGGTGAGGAGGAGAAGAGATGGGAGCTCATCTTGAGCTCTGACCCTTCCTTGAACAGCTTGTGTTTACTTGTGGAATGATTCAGCTGCTTTTCTTTCCTCCTTTTTGTACTGCCTGTGTCTAGAAACATTTCTCCAATCAGTTCCTCTCTTCCCCACTGGTCAGCCTTCCCTTATTCAGAGGCCCGGTTTTTCCAGTTGGACCAGAAACCTTGGTGGAGGTGCATTACACCCTCTCTCTCTCTCTCTGTGTTCTCTGGGCCAGAAGGAGAGAACGTTGCCTTATGCACATGTTCATATATTGCCTGTTATTGAAAAAACCAGACTTCGTCATTCACTCTTGTAGTTAGTTGCCATCGAGTTGGCTCTGACTCATGGTAACCTTATGTATAAGAGAAAGAGGTGACCTTGTATACAACAGAACAAAACGGTGCCCGGTCCTGCGCCATCTTCATAGTTATTGGTATGTTTGAGTCATTTTGTTTTCCTTGCTTTTGCTGACCCTCTACTTTACCAACCATGATGTCCTTTTCTAGAGATGGTCTTTCCCAAAGACACATCCAATGAAAATGAGTCAAAGTCTTGTCATGCTCTCTTCTAAGGAGCATTCTGGTTGTATTTCTTCTAAGGTCAATTCGTTCGTTCATCTGGCAGTCCACAGTATGTTTAAAATTCTTCACCAATACCATGGTTCAAATGCATCACTCACTGGACATGTGTATATCTGGGCAAGGACTAGAGTCTAAGAAATCTGATTCAAGTTCCAGGTCCTCAACCACTGAGCACCCTGGCCTCAGTCTCCACCTCTGTAAAGTGGGGATTTTGTGATCTGCCCATCTTACCTCACTGCTTTGTGTCAATGGTCACATGGAACAACAGATGTGCAAGTGCTTTGAAAAGAGAAGAAAGCACTGAACCAATGTGCTGAACAAAACATGAAACTACAACTTCAATGGGCAGGGAAAGGCCACTGGGGGTAGGCGGGATCAGGTTTTCTTTGGTGCTGGCTCATTTAAGTTCTTCCCCTACGTCAACAATGGTGAACAAACCAGCTGTTTACGCAAGTCCTGGCCACTGAGTGCTGCTCAGAGGAAGGTCAGACCATATTTTCAGAGGCTCTAGCAAGGGTAGGTTCAGATTTTATGGGGCCTGATGTTTATACCATCTGGAGGGACTCTCTTTAAGGAAAAAGATACAAAATGATAGATGCAAAATCATATCAAAGACAGATATTTATTTGGAATGAGAAGGAAAATCACAATGGAATACAAACTTTAAAAAAGCTGGCAATACCACAATGTCACAAAGCCAGAAAAATATCGAAAGCATTTTATGACACAACCTTCTTTGCTGAAGGCGAAGAGGACTTGAAGTGCTTACTAATGAAGATCAAAGATCACAGCCTTCAGTATGGATTACACCTCAACATAAAGAAAATAAAAATCCTCACAACTGGACCAATGAACAACACCATGATAAACGGAGAAAAGATTGAAGTTGTTAAGGATTTTATTTTGCTTGGATCCACAATCAACAGCCATGGAAGCAGCAGTCAAGAAATCAAGAGACTCATTGCATTGGGTAAATCTGCTGCAAAGGACCTCTTTAAAGGGTTGAAAAGCAAAGACATCACCTTGAAGACTAAGGTGTCCCTGACCCAAGCCATGGCATTTTCAATCGCATCATACGCATGTGAAAGCTGGACGATGAATGAGGAAGACTGAAGAATGGACGCCTTTGAATTGTGGTGTTGGTGAAGAGTATTGAATATACCATGGGCTGCCAAAAGAACAGACAAATCTGTCTTAGAAGAAGTGCCACCGAATGCTCCTTAGGAGCAAGGATGGTGAGACTGTGTCTTACGTACTTTGGACATTTTGTCAGGAGGGGTCAGTCCCTGGAGAAGGTCGTCATCATGCATGGCAGAGTATAGGGTCAGCGGAAAAGAGGAAGACCCTCAATAAGGTGGATTGACACAGTGGCTGCAACAATAAGCTCAAGCATAACAATGATTGTAAGGATGGCACAGGACTGGGCAGTGTTAAAAATAATAAAAACTCACTGAAATTTGAACATAAAATTTATTCTGAGCAGTTATCCTTTATTTATTTATTGTACTTCAGATGAAGACTTGCAGAGCAAATTAGTTTCTCATTCAACAATTAATAAACATACTGTTTTGTGACATTGGTTGCCAACCACACGACATGTCAACACTCTCCCCTTTTTCACATTGGGTTCCCAGTTACCAACTTTCTTGTCCCCTCCTGCCTTTTCGTCCTTGCCCCTGGGCTAGCGTGCCCACTTAGTCTTGTTTTGTTTTATAGGCCTATCTAATCTTTGGCTGAAGGGTGAATCTCAAGAATGACTTCATTACTGATTTAATAGGGTATCTGGGGGCCATACTGTCAGGGTTTCTCCAGTGTCCATCAGACCAGTAAGTCTGGTCTTTTTTTGTGAGTTAGAATTTTGTTCCACATTTTTCTCCAGATCTATCCTGGACCCTGTATTGTGATCATTGTCAGAGCAGTTGGTGGTGGTAGCTGGACACCATCTAGTTGTGCTGGACTCAGTCTGATGGAGGCTGTGGTAGTTGTGGTCCATTAGTCCTTTGGACTAATATTCCCTTGTGTCTTTGGTTTTCTTCATTCTCCCTTGCTATTCTGAGCAGTTATTCTGTATACATATAGGAAGACAATTTTGCTTCCAGAAAAAGCATACAGCTCAAAGAAAGTAGATACAATAGGGCTTATAAAAAGAAGGGGGGTGGGGGAGGGAGAAATACAGAAGATCAACCACTGACTAATATTAACTTGATTGACTGAAACTTGCCTTCCCCTTTTGGAGCCCTGGTGGCAAAGTGGTTAAGCGTTTGGCTGGAACCCAGAAGGCCGGCAGTTCGAATCCACCACCACTCCTTGGAAACCCTATGGGGCAGTTTTACTCTGTCCTACAGGGCAAATATGAGTTGGAATGGATTTGATGGAAATTGCGCTCTCCTGCAGCCAGGAGGCTTTGTGAGATTTAAGTTGGGAGATAAGGGTTTGATGACTGTCCTTTTCTAGCAGGGTAAGGCAAATTTGCATTGCTTACAGAGCAGTTTCTAGCAGGCTTTTGCCGGTTGGGTCAGGCTTTTTATGGTGAATATTTAGTTTCATGCATAAGAAAAACCTTAAAATCAAAGTAAGATGTCTGTTATTGATTTTCCTATTTAACAACACAAACCACCACAGTATGACGAACTGACAGATGAGTGGTAGATTCACTGTGTAATATCTTTTGAACTACATATTTCAGGTGTGTATGCTTTGCTTACTTCTTGCAAAAACAATTAAAAAACAGCCTTTTAACTGAGAGACTAGAAGGATCACTCAGCTTTTCCTCTGGAGTGGTAGCTCTAGCTCCATACATTTAGGATCTTTCTTTCTACTCCACTTCCTGCAAATCTATACCTCTAGATGCCGTAAGATACATTATGTTCACATCATAGTGAAAATCCTGGCTCTGAATTTTTGTATTACAGCTGGCACTATTGATTGTAGGAGTATTCTTGAAGCCATTTTTACACATGGCAGAACGGCGGACAACAAAGAATTACTCACTAAACCCAAACTAAATGTATCTGCAATTCAACTTGCTGGTAGTGCTGGTTCAGGTGTGCACATGGCAGCTACAGCATCATCAGAGGGAGACTGGGATCGGGGGACAGTATGAATGGAAAGTGATAGGGCCTCAACTGATTGCCGCTAAAAATGTCTTACTTTTGCAAAAAGTGATGACCCCTGAGCAATCTCCCAGAGCTCCCAAGCTTCAGGCTCATTTCTGGTTGTTTCACTTGCCCTGTGGAGTCTTTGACTCATGGCTACTGAGTTACCATTAAAAACGTAACTTTCTGAAGAGTTGTCCCTTTACCCACCTGCAGCCCTGAGAAGTCTAGAAATTTAAATTAAAGAAGCACAAAGTCTTTTTTCATTAAATCACAAGTTAAAGGTTTTGCTATTATCTACTCTTCAGAACAGGAAAGAAAAGTCAATTAGCAACTTTGAGTGAGAAAGAAAAAAAGTCTCTAGCAGGATTAGTTTGGGGTTAGGAATTTTTAAATTTGTGGATAAGAAAATGCCTCTTTGAAAAAAAGTAAAATATATATA
The DNA here is from genome assembly GCF_030014295.1 of Loxodonta africana. NCBI lineage: Eukaryota > Metazoa > Chordata > Mammalia > Proboscidea > Elephantidae > Loxodonta > Loxodonta africana. The sequence goes on from NC_087343.1 coordinate 222,417,036, forward strand.
TTTTTAATACAAATTGGATTCCACGCAGGTCAGGAAACACCTCCCCCACCATCTGTCTTTTAGTTGCTGTGGACATTTCTGTTTGAAACAGTAGCTGTGGCCAGCAGCAAGAAGGTGCTTTAGGCAGAACTTCTTGATCATTGCCAAGACAATCAACAGTGCTCAATCCGCTTTGTCTGTTGGGGAGGATTTCAGGGAGGGGAAAGCTCTGGGGATGAAAAATGCATGCAAATGCAGATATACTATTGTTGCATTCAAAGAAGAAAGGCATTTGGGAGGCGGAGCCAACATGGTGCTATAGACAGAAACACCCATCGTTCTTCTGCAGCAAAGATGTGAAAAACTAAGTAAAACAGATACAAACATTAATCCTGTAACCCTAAGCAGCAAATGAAGGAATAAAGAACTCGATCAAGCACTGAATGGAATAAGAAGCTGACAGAGAACAGAGAACAAGGAGAGCTACGGAGTGGAGATCCAATACCAGCTAACGTGGCTGGATTTGTCATTTTGGGCTACAACTACCAAAGAACTCAGACAGGGAATACAAGAAGGCAACTTCATGAAGCTCCCAACAGAAGACAGAGCACCTGGCAACCAGGGATACATGATTTCCCACCCCACACCCTTTTGCGAAAGGGCTACAGTCACTCAGCCAGGGAGATGCCAGCCCGGTTTCACCTTCTTGGACTTCCACCACCAAAGACTCCAGACAGGGAGTACAGGAAGGCAACTCCATGAAGCTCCCAGCAGGAGACAGAGCACCCAGTAACCAGGGATACATGCTTTCCCACTCCCCATCATTCTTCCCTCTACATGGCCTCTGCTGCTTGCCAATGGACTACTGTTGCTCAGCCACTGAGGTCTGCCCCATCTCCACCAGCCAGCCACCCCAATTCTGCCCTGACCCCAACAGCTGGTGCCCCCACCACCATATTTGTTGTTGTTATTTTTATTTCTTAATTACTTTATATTTATTTTTTTTTAATTTGTTTGATTCTTGGTTTATTCTGTCTTTCCTTTCCTTTCTATCTACACGCCTAGCCCCATGGGCCACCCACACTGCTTCTCAACAGGTTGAGCCACACAGCTCAGCTAGATAGCCACTAGCACACATCCTTGTAGGGTGTGCCCCATCCCCGTTCACCAAATCCTACCACACCGCCATTTAATTTATTTTTCTTTCTATTTTATATATATATTTTTTCAAATTTGCCTTTTGTTTCTCTCTCTTCTTTTACCTAATCACTTACCTCCTGTCTATCTGCATTGTGTGCCAAGTGCCACACCCTTGAGTGGTATCAACATGGTCCTGCACTGCCCCTCAGCCCTGCCCTGTTGCCCCCAGTTTGTGCCCTTCCACCCCAGCTGGACCCACCCTGCTGCACCATAGCTGAATGACTGGCCCAGCCCACTTGGACAAGGTGAGAAGTACCATGCCCACAGGCAAGTGAGCAACAAAATACACCTAGCCCACATTCCCAGAAATAACCAAATAAAACAAAAAAGCAGTACAAAACAATCAAATCTACAATCTGTAAACAAACAAAATAGTTCCTTTATGTCCCAAAGGCAGTAGACAATATCAAAAACATACAAAAAAAAAAAAAAAACAAAACAGGAGAGGATGGTTCCGGAAAGCAACCAAAATAAAATACCAGATGACCATCTGCTAAAAAAAAAAGGCACTGGAACTGCCTGATAGGGAATTCAGAACTCTGATATTCAGGGTTCTCCAACAGATGAGGAAAATGCAGATAAAAATAAGGAAAAAATAGACAAAATCATGGAAGATACATACAAAACAGTGGAGGAAATCAGGAAAATAATACAGGAACAAAATGTCAAAATAAATAACTAGAAATCATACAAAAACAGCAATTAGAAATCCAAAAGATAAACAAGATCTCAGAAATGGACAGTGCAATAGAAGGTTTTAGGAGTAAATTTGAAACAATGAGAGACTGGATCAGCAAAATTGAAGACAAATCCTTGGATATCACTTTGAGGAGAAATCAGAGAAAAGAAAGAGGAAGAATGATGAAAACCTGAGAATTAGGTAGGATACAATCCAAAGCAAAAATTTACATGTGATAGGAGTTCCAGAACAGGGTGAGAAAATGGAAAATACAGAGAGGCCCATTGAAGATATGCTAACAGAAAACTTCCCTAATGTCATGAAAGAGGAAAAGCTGACTATCCAAGAATCTCAACAAACCCTATATAGGATAGACCCTGAAAGAAAAACACCAAGACATATCATAATCACACTTGCTAAAACCAAAGAAAAAGAATCACGAGAGCAGCTCCTGAAAAATGAAAAGCCACATACAAAGGGGAAACTCTGATTACTCAGCAAAAGCCACGCAGGCAAGAAGGCGATAGAATGACATATATAAAATTTTGAAAGAAAAAAACTGCCAAGCAAGAATAATATGTCCTACAAAACTCTCCCCCAAATATGATGGTGAAATTAGCACATTTCCAGATAAACAGAAAATAAGGGAATATGTAAAAACCAAACCAAATTTACAGGAATTATTAAAGTGAGTCCTTCCGTTAGAGAACCAAAAACATCAGACAACAACCTGAATCTAGTATATAAAACAGTATCAGCCAGATACCAGCCAAGACAGCAAATTCTCAAGGTTAAAACCAAACTAAAAAATTTACAACGTCAATTGGTAAATGATAACGTCAGGACAATAAAAGAAGGAATAAAGGTTGTAGGTATAGAACTTTCAAATGGAGAGAAGTCAAGACATTATCAAATAATAAAAAACTGGCTCAAACTTAGGAAGATGGGGTAAATTTCAAGGTAACCACAAAGAAAGTTAACAAGCCTACTTATCCAAATAAGAAGAAAAACACAAAGTCTCAGTAAACACAAAATCTACAAAAGTGAAACAAATGAAAAAAAATGCACAAGCAAAAGAAATTCAGCACAGAACAGTAAGAGGAACATAGAAAATGTCAACAACACACACACACACACACACACACAAATCACTACAAAATAACAGCAATAAACTCATACCTATCGATAATCACGCTGTACACAAATGGCTTTACTGCACCCATAAAGAGACAGAGACTGACAGAATGTTGAAAAAATAGAAGCCATCAATATGCTGTCTGCAAGAGACATACCTTAGAAACAAAGACATAAGTTTATTAAAAAAATCAAAGCATGGAAAAAATATATCAAGCAAATAGCTATCAAAAAAAATGAGGAGTAGCAATACTAATCTCAGATAAGATAGACTCTAAAACAAAATCCACCAAAAAAAAAAAAAAAAAAAAAAACCAAAGAAGGACATTATGTAATGATTAAAGGGGCAATTCACCATTAAGACATAAACATAATAAATACCTATGCACATAATAATAGGGCTCCAAAACACATAAAATAAACTCTAACAGCCCTGAAAAAGAGAGATTGACAGTTTCACAATAATAGTAGGAGACTTCAACACATCACTCTGGGTAAAGGACAGCACATCTAGAAACAAACTCAACAAAGATACAGAAGATCTAAAGGCCACAATCAACCAAGACCTCGTAGACATATATAGAACACTCTACCCCACAGCAGCAAAGTACACATTCTTTTCCAACACACATGGAATGTTCTCCAGAATAGACCATACCTTAGGCCACAAAGCAACCCTCAAAAAAAAAAATCCAAAACATTGAGGTAAGACAAAGTATCTTCTCTGATCACAACACCATTAAAGAAGAAATTAATAACAGGAAAAGCAAGGGAAAAATTGAATAATGGAAAGTGACTGACACCCGGCTTAAAAGCCACTGGGTAATAAAAGCAATCAAAGAGGGCATAAAAAAATTTCTAGAATCAAATGAGAATGAAAACACATCATACCAAAACCTTTGGGACACAGCAAAGGCAGACTTCAGAGGTCAATTTATAGCAAAAGATGCATACAACAAAAAAGAAGAAAGGAACAAAATGAAATATTAGCTACACAACTTGAACAAATAGAAAGAGAACAGCAAAAGAAGCCCACAGCCACCAGAAGAAAGGAAATAATAAAGATCAGAGCAGAAATAAATGAAATAGAGAATAGAAAAACAATAGAAAGAATAAACAAAACTAAGTTGGTTCTTTGAAAAGATCAACAAAATTGACAAAGCATTGGCCAATTCACACACACAAAAAAAAAGCCGGAGAGGACACAAATAACCCAAATAAGAAATGAACTGCAGGACATTACAACAGACCCAACTGAAATAAAAAGGATCATCATAACAGAGTACTATGAAAAACTATACTCCAACATTTTTTAAAACCTGGAGGAAATTTCTAGAAACGCACTATCTACCCTAACACACACTGAAGTTGAAAATCAGAACAGACCCATAACAAGAGAAGAGATTGAAAAGCCAATAATAATAAAAAAAAAACTCCTAACAAAAAAAGCCCTGGCCCAATGGGTTCATTTGAGAATTCTACCAAGTGTTCAGAGAATAGCTCACACCCTACTACTCAAAATATTTCAGAACATAGGAATGGAAGGGATACTTCCAAATTCATTCTATGAAGCCAGCATAACTCTGATATCAAAACCAGGGAAAAACACCACAAAAAAGAAAATTATGAACCAATATCTCTAATAAATATAGATGCAAAAATTCTAAAAAAAAAAAAAAAAAAAACCAAACAAATACTATTCAGCATCATATCAAAAAAATAATACGCCATGACCAAATGAGATTCATTTCAGTTATGCAAGGATGGTTCAACATTAGAAAATCAGTCAGCGTAATCCACCACATAAATAAAACAAAAGAATCACGTGATCATCCGACCAATGTAGAATAGGCATTCGACAAAGTCCAACACCCACTCCTGATAAAAATTCTCAGTAAAATAGGCATAGAAGGGAAATTCTTCAACATAACAAAGGGCATCTATACAAAACCAACAGCCAACATCCTCAAGGGGGAAAGGCTGAAAACGTTCCTCCTGAGAACAGGAACAAGACAAGCACTGGCCAAATGCCCTTTATCACTACTTGTCTTTAATATTGTGCTGCAAGTCCTAGCTACAGCAATAAGGCAAGAAAAAGAAATAAAGGGCATATAAATAGGTAAAGAAAAACTGTTCCTATCTGCAGATGACATGATACTGTAAGGGGGAGGGGGAGAGCTTGCACTCAGGGAGAGGAAGAGAAAAGGGGTGGTGACATTCCTCAATAAGATGGTCCCTATGTAGTTAAACATTAAGCCAAGGAAATGGTCCCTATAGGGATCTCTAACTTGATAAGGTCCCTAACTTGGTAATTAAACGTTAAGCCAAGAAAATAGTCTCTATAGGAGTCCCTGACTTGGCTGTTAAACATTAACAGGTAGAGATAAGAGAAAAAGGCATAAAACCCTAAGAAAACGACTATTGGGGCTCTCAGACTCTCCCTATATCTGAGTAGCCTGCTAACCCTCTGCTAGCTAATAAACCTCTGCTCGTTTGGCACTATTTGTCTCAGTGTTTGAATTCTCTCCTACACCCAAGACAAGAACAGAGGCAATCTCTCCGGTAACAATACTATACAAAGAAAATCCAAAAGACTCCACAAGAAAACTACTGGAACCAACAGAAAGATTCAGCATAGTAGCAGAATACAAGATAAACATACAAAAATCAATTGAACGGCGATAAAGAGAACGATGAAAAGGAAATCAGGAAAGCAATAGTGTTATCAATCACCGATCTGATACAAAGGGTCCTTGTCTTTTCCTGAGTAAGAATACGCTCGAAAGACAAACTTTATCTTCAGCAAGCTTTATTTTGCTTGAATCAAACAAAAGGAGCAGCGGGGATCTAGGCCTGTCTAAAAGACTGACTGGAAAAGGGAAGCAAGGCTAGGGCTAATGTGGGTTTGTTTGGTAGAGACAATACAGTAATGAATATTTAGTGGGCTTCTTTCAAGGGGCGGGTACTTCTCAGACTGGCGGTATATGCTAATTAGGTTGGCACACATCTGGAATCTAAGATGGAACCCACTGGTATTCAAGATGGAGTCCTCTCGGCAGCCATTGGCATCACTTATTATCGGATATAGCACAAGCGCACTCGATCTTCGGCACTACATCACCATCTTCAGAGGGCTAAGGAAGGTTAAACAGTAGTCACACTTTGTTCTGCGCATGCGGAGCTTGCAAAGGAGGAGGGGACTAGGAAAACACTAAGAAGGAGACAGTAATTCATGGGTTGTTTCAATCTTATCTCGTGTTGACAGGGTGGGTTCCTGTTTACCCAGCTTCTAGATGGTAATCTTCTAACACCTCTTTTGTTCAGCTGCTTGCGTAATTAACCCTATCTGTCTCAATAGCCCCTAAAAAAACCCAGCCACTTCCCCATCTGTGCAGCTGCATGGGTGGAATATCTGTGGACATTTCTGACTGCTCTGACAGGGATTGCAATAGAGGGTCCCAGACAGAGCTGGAGAAAAATGTACAGCAAAATTCTAACTCACACACACACAAAAAAAAGACCAGACTTGCTGGCCTAACAGAGACTGGAGAAGCCTGGAGAGTATGGCCCCCGGGCACTCTTTTAGCTCTGTAATGAAGTCACTCCTGAGGCTCACCCTTCAGCCAAAGATTGGACAGGCCCATGAAACAAAATGAGACTAAAGGGGCATGCCAGCCCGAGGGCAAGGACTAGAAGGCAGGAAAGAACAGGAAAGATGGTAATGGGGAACCCAAGGTCAAGAACGGGAGAGTGTTGACATGTTGCGGGGTTGGCAACTAAGGTCACAAAACAGTTATGTGTATTAATTGCTTAGTGAGAAACTAGTTTACTCTGTAAACTTTCATCTAAATTACAACAAAAAAATAAATAAAAGAAGAAGAAAGGCAGCTTAGAACCAAGGTTGAGGAAGGGCTCGCCTGGTAGGGGATGGGGGAATTACTTATGAAGATCAAGAGGTGGGGAATATTGGGGAAAAGTAACTAAAAAGTCTACTCCCAACCCAGAAAACCTCTCCACAAAAATAGAAAGGAACAGTTTTATTACTGAATAACCATTACACCAGAATGTGATGCATCACAGGCAATCCATTAAGGGTACCACAAACACAGAAAGGAATTTCAACATTATATAGGTAAGGGAGTACAATCAGTACATTCCTATTTTAAAGACAATTGTTAATTTTTTCATCCATCTGGCCCGGAGATAGGGCTGGGCCACCTGAGTTCATGCTAATTTCCTTCTAGGAAAAACAGAAAGGTAGAGGGGTATTACCTGAAGTTACACCTACATACTTTTTAGAAAGACAAAGAATTTGTAATTACAGGTTACTTAAGGGGAATTGTAAAGAAAGTGATAGAGGAGGGGAGCTCCTTCTCCTATTTTTTGCCTGGGGAATTTACTCATTTATTTTCCATTTGTACTTGTCCTGGCAGCTTCGCTAGAGATGGGGACCCTGAGACTAGGGATTTCAAACTGCCTTACCTGACCCCGGGACAGTAGAGACTTGCTCAGGGACACTCAGGTAAGGTTAGTTTTAAGGTAATCAACATCTAGATCTTCATCTCCGTATTTGCCCTGCTCCAAATGCTCTGATTGAGGGGTGGCTGAGGATAAGTCTTCTCTTTCCACCCTCTGACCTCATCTGTCTCCTCTACATGCTGAAGGTGAGAAGAGGCAGGAAGTGTGGAGACAGTGACCTCTCTCGTGGCTGGATAACGATGAGGCTGCAAACCAAAAATATTGTAGAGTGAAACTGTCAGACTCTGCTAAAGTAAAACAAAGAGATTTATTGGTGGAAAACATAGAAACATTCGAATGGGGAGAGAGACATTAGCCTACACAGAGTTCTTGGCTTTAAACAAAGCAATGAAAGTCCTCAGTGAATTGTCCACGAAGAGATCATTAAATGTGTGTTGATGATTATTGACAACTTAGAGCCCTTTTAAAAAAAAAAAGAGCCCTTTAGTGTGTGCCAAACCCTACTTGGAGAGCCTCACTGACATTAACCCACAAATCCTCATAACCCATGAGATGAACACTATTGCCCCTACTTGAGAGAAGGGGATGGTGTGGTTAATTACCCACCCCAGGTGAGCTAAACAAAAGTTTGGATGTTGGATTTAAATAAGAGCTTCAGGACAGAGGTGCCTGGCATATCTATTGTGGCTAGCCTAGGAGCAGGCCTGACTCCCATTTTGTTGCAAGCTGTGCTTCTTCATTCCTGGGAATGTAACTTTGACTTCTTTCCATTCATACACATATGGATTTGGCCTCTGGCTGGGTGGAATCAACAGACAATGTGGCTAACCCTAGGCAAGCCAGGGCAAGCCTGGGAAATTCTGGGAAAGTCTAGAAAAGCCCAGAGAGGGTCAACCAATCAGAATCTTGCTGGGAGGTTCCTGATTCTGCCTAATATCTATCCTTGTGAAACTGCCACCCCTTGGATTCATTGGTCTTCACTCTGTGTTAGGCTAACATCTCCACATTCAAGTGTTTCTTATGCTTTCAATAAATCTCTGTTTAACTTTAGCAGAGTCTGACAGTTTCACTCAACAACATTTTGGCTTGACCCACAAACCATAGAAATTCGAAGGCATCTTATCTTCAGCAAACCTTGAGATTGTTGAAGTTCGGGGCTCTGGCACCAGCTTCAGCCTCTTGTGCTCGATCCATCTCCATGAAATCTCAGGGTCGTGAAGGTAAGCCCTATCAAATCTAGAGCATTTGCTTTGTTACACAGACAGCTCTTTGGGAGATTTTTTTAAAATCAGTTTTCTGTTTTTCGTTGGTATTTAAAAGCTTCTAAAAGGCACCAGGACAGTAAATTTGCTTCCTCACAAGACACCGTTTCTAAAGAGTACAAACAAATTAAGAAAATGCTTTATTTCTTCCACTCCTGTCTCTGGGCCTGACTCTGATTCCTCTCCTCCTTCCGCTTCTCCTATAGTTACTTTCCTTTGTCCATCCTTACCTTCTTAACTCCTGCCGAAATACCTTCTAGCTCTTCATGGTTTTTGTTGTTGTTTTTGGCCCTGTATTTTTACTTTTGTTCTGTTTGTCTGGATTTAAGTACACAAATTAGCTTGGTGAAGGTTGTTACAAAGGATCTCAGAGTCTTTTGAATCACCCTATTCTATGGCAGTTCCTCCGTAGGATCTTGTCTTGCCTTTGAGAAACCAAAAGTAACAGTTCACTTTCAAATTCTAAAATTTTGTAAGTACACATTTGGGTGGAATCATCAAATCTTGCAAGAAAATAATGATGCCAGTTCACAGAGGGAGGTGGCAGGTCCTGACCAGTTTTATGAAATTTGCAGGAGGAGGTGGCAGCTGCTGACCTCTTTTATGATAAAGTTTCTCAATAAAGAATCACAATGTTAGAATTAAAATAATCAGTAGCTACTTAAAAGCATTTTCCAATCGGAGCAATTAGCATATTCAAGGTCTAAAATAAAAGAGTAGTTATCTAACCAGCAGAATGAATTAAGATAAAAAAGAAGGAAACCAAAAACTTCAAACTTAGAGCTTAACATCTTTTATAAGTGATCCCAGATTTCCTCTCCCCTGACCAGGATGATGGTTTGTGGTTCATATTTAAAAACACTATAAGCTGAATATACTAGAAGTAATTTGGAATTTCAGTGATCACTTTGGGGAAATGAGTTTGCATCTGGTGTTTTTTTTTTGCTTGTTTGTTTTGCCCTCCACTTTGGGAAAAAGAGGTCCCACTTGTATTGTCTTTTCTTTCCTCTTTGGGCAACTTTTGTTTGGTGCTCAGGTTTGTCACATGGTCTGAGAGTCCTCCATCTAAGTCTCTGGCAAATTAATAAGTTTTATCTAGAATCTGTTTTTTTTTTTTCACTGAATTGAGCTGATCTTACCCAAAATTGCTATATACACTTTAAGAAACTAAATTCCCCATATTCTTGTTTTGTGTGGTATTGTATAAGCCTATTCTTTGAGCTGACCAGCTTTGCAGATCGGTGAGTTTATGTGGTCTTTCTGTCTCGTTTTGTTCTGAGAGCTTGCTTCTGGTCTAGAGTGTTGTGTCTGAGTTTCTGTCTTATATCAGGTTGGGCACCATGGCTGACAGTTGCTGTTTTTTGTAAGGCTGTCTTAAAACTCCAATTCTTTTCTTTCCCAAGATAAATATGTTTTGTGCCTGTCTCATGGCTTAGACTTTTAGAAGTTACTTTGAAAAAACTTTACTATAAATTGGTCTATTTGAAAAGTGTGCTAAAAAAGAAAATGAATCATTTACTTTAATTGGTGCATCAAGGCCTTAAAAAGAGGCAAATTATTCTACATTGTTTCTCCAAAAGATCCTATAAAGCATACAAGAGATTAAAAAAAAAAAAAACCCAAACCTGTTGCTGTCAAGTTGATTTCAACTCATAGCAACCCCACAAGACAGAGTAGAACTGTCCCATAGGGTTTCCAAGAAGTGCCTGGTGGATTTGAACTGCCAACTCTTTGGTTAGCACCTGTAGCACTTAACCACTATACCACCAGGGTTTCCCTACAAGAGACAGGATTATGAAAATACAATAATATCCTACCTCCAGATAGTATTATTAAGACTAGCTTATAATATTCCTTCAAAAAAAAAAAACTTTATTCTTGTCAGTTTAATGATAAATAAGTGCTTATATAAATTTAATAGTCTAAATATTTCCAGGAATCAATGAAAGTGAATTCATTCTGACAAAGATTTATATTTTCTATGCTATTTCGATCTTAAAAGCTAAGCCCTTTCTAAGTAACTTAAGCTAGATACTATATGAAATATGTTTTATTTAAGGAAGAGTGATAATTTTATCTTAAGATAAAACTAGTAGTTCCAGAGTGGGAAAAAGGAGGCATAGGACAAGCCTAGTGGGCTCACACACACACAAAAAAAGATTAACTGAGAACTAATGGGATCATCTACAAAATTGTTAAAAAGCTTTAGTATTACTGGATAGATAAATGGTTGTGATAAAAAGAGAAAGCAAAACTGCTTACCAAGAGAATAATTAAAGGGAAAAATTTAGTTATCATTTGTCTTTCAAAATATCTAAGCCAACCTAAACATACATAAGTGAATTTGGGATGACTAGTTCTTGTCTCTAATCATAAGCCAAAAATAAGGAAGGTGAGGCAGGATCAGGCCTCACTGGCTCCCAGACTCTGAGGGCGTATAGCTCCAGGAAAGCTTTTGAAAGACCCCTTCCACTTAGGTGGAGACCTTTCTAGACAAAAGAAAATAAGAAAAATGCTGCCTTAACATAGTTGCCAGAAATTAGGTGGATCCCAATCATAAAAGAACCATAAACAAGTTCTCTCTGTTGTAAAGAAATTCTAAGATGCTGAAAGATAGAAATTACCTGAAATGGCCTGGGGAAACATTTCCAACCCTAGCCAGAGACTTAAAGTTATATTCATACCAATGAATTGGTTCAGCAGAGACTTTGTTAGTACCAAAGTCAGTTGATAAAATCTTTAGGGGCTAAAACTAGATTGAGGAAAATATGGGAAATAGTAAAAATTGAATGAAAATTTAGAATACTTAAGCAAACTTTATTTCAACAGTAATTATGTTTTATGGTATACAGGGTTAAAATAATTTCCAAGATCTTTTAGGTAATTACTGATATTAAATTGAGTTAATAAATATTTGCCATAATTTAAGTTTATATACTTTTGGTTTTTATACCACAGAGATCCTTAAAAAATGGTTACAGCAGTACCTTGACAGGGAACCGCCAGAAATTCAAGCCAGACTTGGAAGAGGACCTGGAATGAGGGATATCATTGGTGATGTCAGATGGACCCTGGCTAAAAGCAGACAATACCAGAAAGAAGTTTTCCTGTGTTTTATTGATTATGCAAAGGCATTGGACTGTGTGGATCATAAGAAATTACGGATAACATTCTGAAGAATGAGATTCTGGAACTTTCAAACTGTGTTCATGAGGAATCTGTACATAGATCTAGAGGCAGTTATTCGAACAGAACAGGGGATACTTCGTGGTTTAAAGTCAGGAAACTCACCATATTTATACAACCTATATATAAAAAAAAAAAAAAATTTTTTTTTTATATGCTGAGAAAACAATCTGAGAAGCTGGACCATATGAGGAAGAATGTGGCATCAAGATTGGAAAGAGACTCGTTAATGACCTACATTATGCAGATGATACCACCTTGCTTGTTGAAAGTGAAGAGGACTTGAAGCACTTACTGATGAAGATCAAAGAATATGACCTGCAGTACGGATTACATCTCAACATAAATAAAACAAAAATCTTCACAACTGGACAATTAAGCAACATCATGATAAACGGAGAAAAGATTGAAGTTGGCAAGGATTTCATTTTACTTGGATTTGCAATCAACATCCCTGGAAACAGCAGTCAAGAAATCAAAAGATGCATCACATTTGGTAAATCTGCTGCAGAAGATTCCTTTAAAGTGTTAAAAAGCAAAGATGGCACTTTGAGGACTGAAGTGTGCCTGACCCAAGCCATGGTGTTTCCAATCACCTCATATGCATGTGAAAGCTGGACAATGAATAAGGAAGCCCAAAGAAGAATTGATGCCTTTGAATTACGGTGTTGTTGAAGAATATCGAATATACTGTGGACTGCCAAAAGAATGAACAAATCTGTCTTGGGAGAAGTAAAGCCAGAATGTTCCTTAGAAGTGAGGATGGCAAGACTTTGTCTCACATACTTTGGACAAGTTATCAGAAGGGACCAGTCCCTGGAGAAAGACCTCATGCTTGGTAAAGTGGCGGGTCAGTGAAAAAGAGGAAGATCCTCAACGTGTTGGATTGACACAGTGGTTGCAACAATGGGCTCAAGCATAAAATGATCTCGAGGCTGGCGCAAGACCAGGCAGTGTTTCTTTCTGTTGTCCGAAGGGCCATTATGAGTTGGAACTGACTCAGGAGCACCTAACAACAACAAATATAAGTATATATATACAACAACAAATACACACACACATATATATATACATATATATATATATATATATGCAGAGAGAGAGATTTATTTCAAGGAAATGGTTCATGCAGTTGTAGAGGCTGGCAAATCCCAAGTCCACAGGTCAGGTGTCAGGCTGGAGGCTTCTCCTGACTCACGTAGCTGCAGGTGTTGACAATCCCAAGATTGGCAGGTAATACAGCAGGCTGCTGACTCAAGTCCCCAAAACCAGGGGTCAGATGATGGTGAGACAGATGCAGGATCCAGGGCAAGCAAGCAAGCTTTGCTAGAATGTCCGTATATATGTTGAATGCAGGCCGCATCTCCAAGAAAACTCCCCTTACAGCTGATTGGCTGATCATCTCAGATCACATCATGGAGGATGACTACATCATTATGTAGCTGCCAAATTACATAATTACCTAACTGCCAAACCAGAGAATTATGGCCTAGCCAAGTTGCCAGACAACCTTAACCATCTCACCTCCCATGAGATGGATTGACACAATAATTTGACAATAGGCTCAAATACACCAAAAATCTGAGGATGGTGCAGGTTTGGGTAATATTTCATTCTGTTGTATGTAAGGTAGCCATGAATTGCATCTAGGGCTTCAAACTGGTTCAGCCTGGTTCAGTCATGGCTGAGGAAGTGGTAATGGGATAGACCCAAATTTTTAATATTTGGGTGAACCAGAGCCATAATGGAAATAGGAAAAATTTCAAGTAGCAGCCCTGATAGAAATTTAATCTCCCTCTTAGGGTAGGGCACGCATTGCGTAGCAACCAAATTTCTTGCCCACAGAGACTGTAAACAGTATGGAAAACAAGATAAGATGCTCCAACATGCATCTAGCAGGAGTCCTAGAATTAGAGGGTATAGGACATGGTGGAGGAAACAGACAATGTATAATGGCTGCCTATTTTCCAAAATTGAAGAAAGATTTTCTCTGTGACTTTTCAAATAGGAAGATAACCTGAGGAGCAAGGAGGATAAATAATAATGAGTCCAAAGTTGGATGCATTGTGGTAAAACTACATAATAACAAACACGAAGTGAAATCTAAAGAGTACCAGAGAGAAAAAGATAATCTACAAAGAATGCTAACTAGATTTTACAGCTGAATTCTCAACACTTAAATAGATGGTGGTAAGTGAAAACATTCAAAAAGGCAGGGGAATATGACTGTGAACGTAGAATTCTGTAACCAGCCACTATTATTAAGATTGTACGTAAAATGAAAACTTCAGACTTAAAAAGACTAAGAAGTTGACTGCGGAGACTTTTCAACAATGACTAATCTGTGGTTCCCAACCCTGGAGACCCATTAAAATCACCTGGGGAATTCTAATATATCACAATGCCCCAGGTCACTCCCCAGACCGAGGCATCTGTTTTCTTTCAGCTCTCCAGGTGACTCCAGTGCTCAGCCAGGGTTGAAACTCACGGTTCCACCTAATTACTTCAGGAAGAGGAAAAACAAATTCAGAAGAGGTTACCTAGAGCACACAAATCATTAAACCATGTCAGTTAATATAATTTGCTACTGTTTGTTAAAAAAAAAAAAAAAAATCCTTTTATGCAAACATTTCAATGTTTTCAGGTGAGGTAGTTTTTGGACAATCTGAATTCCAATAGGTTCTTTCTGTCCCAAGTGAATTTTCTCAATTATTTATCAAGTAAATTGTTTGAAAGATAAAGCTCAGTTCAGTGCTGTGTGTTCTATGAAGGCAGTGGTTCTCAAATTTGACTGCATGTTGGGTATACCTGAGGAATTTTTTAAACATTCTGATGCCCGGGGCGCACTCTCTCAGTTCCTGCTTTAATAGGTAAGGGGTGGAGCCCCATGCACAGGACATTTAAAATTTTCCCAGGTGAGGCCAAGTTTGAGAACCATTGCATTGGGTGTTCCCTGAGCCAAAGACGTCAGAAAAAACAAAAAGAGGAGGTTGAACGTTGAATCTGATGAGCTATTCTGGAAATCTCTCAGAAATATTGGGTGGCAGAGTTCTCCAGAAGGTACAAATATAGCTTGTTTTCACACTCGTCTGAGGTAAAGAATCCATGCATTAACCAAATCAATGTTTTCTGAACAAGTTGGAAATATTTAGAGAATTTCTTGATAATTATAAGAAACACTTTTTTTATATTTCTTCTTGACGTACTTCTGCTTTTCACATCTGGAAACGCTACGGTCAGCTCATTAGAGGGTAATGGTGATGGGGCAATCTCATCTGTATTTTTATCTGGGGGACTTTGGACAAATCAGTTCAGTATTTTGTGGAGTCACTTCCTTAACAGGAAAGTGGGGAGACCTGGCCAATGCCATACATTTGCAAGGTTATAAAATAGTTTGATGTTGAGCTCTCGGCAAGGCGCTGAATGGTTATTGGAAGATAAGGGTATTAAATGGGGCTTTCTCAGATGCTAGTGACCTTTGTCAAAGATTTCACTTTAATTAGTTTCAACAAACATTTACACCCAGTACACCATCTGCATATCAGCCTTGGTGCCCTGACGTAAATGAGGCCGTCTCTGCTCTGTAACTTGAAATCTGTGTTAAATAAAGTCACGAACTTAAATACCTAAGGAACCAGATGGTACAAGTCCAGAAAATAAGCTAATTTGAAGGGCGTTATTTATATGAGCATTCAAATCAAATTTGTTTTGGGTTGTTTGGTTAATTCAACATTAGTGCATCAATAGAATTTTTGGTCTAGAATTATAATCTAGATTGACCTAGGGACCTGGAGAGCCAGGGGCTAAATATATACCAGTCCTGGGCTTCCAGGACCCCTGCCTGGGCCATGAGCCAGCCCATGTTGGGGAAGCTAGGAGATCAGGCTATCTGGACTCAGGTGTCATGGACCCAGATGACCTCCTCAAGTGGGCTGCAGAGCTACTTCTGGAGTCAGCCAGGAGCAAAGGAGAAGTTGGAGAAAAGGAAGTGGCAGAGGCAGAAGAAGGGAGGGATGGACAGCTCCTAGCGGAACTATCAGAATCAGGGCCATGTAAAGTGGCCCAAAGAACTGCCTTTACTGTCTCTCCCTGAGAGTACAGCTCAGATCTTTCACCTGGGAACTTGGGCTTGCTGCTGTAGCTCCCCTTTGACTGTTTTGTTTGTCTCTAGTGGACCTGAGTAACTTCCTCCAAGTGATGGAGCAAGCCTGTGTGATAGGTAGAGTTAGGAGTGAAGATGGATAGAGTCCAGTACCCCGAGCTTGAGGATGAGGGGGATCACCAAGGGAGAGACTGTCAGGGAGAAGAAATGAGGAGCAAAGAACTAGACTTTTCTTGGGTGGGTACATTTGGGGCACGGGAGGAGGAACACATGTTCCCAGAGGAAAAGAAGGCACAAAAAGCCAAACATTTCAAGAAGGGATATGTGCAGAGGAAGTTGAGCACAGTTGCAGGTCTTTGGAGGATGAGAACCGGGAGGTCATGGATAATCTTAGAACAATTTCCATAGAGTTCTAAGAAGAAGCCAGATTTCAAGACATGAAGGAGGAGAAAGATGATGAGAAGTGGAGGTAGCAGAGTGCCATTTTGAGAAGTTTGACTGGGAAAGCAGGGAAAGATGGGATCATATGATAACTGGAGAGAACTAGGAGGTTATGAGATGGGACAATGGGGAGATGGAAGGGACAGGCCAGAGAAGAGCCTCAAGGGTGGAGTGCCTTGTAGGTAACGGGCACCTTCTGCCAAAGTGGATAGAGGGAAAGGAGAATATGAGAGTCATCAAGAAAATCTGAGACAGCCAAGAAAGTTGAGTGGCAACTGATGGTGAGAGAAAAAATAGAGAGGCTGTTTCATGCGCCAATATTTGAATAAGACTCACACCTCTCTCTCTTTCTTTCTTCCCTTCTCCTCCTTTTCTTCTCCTCTTTGTTCTTCAATAAAAGTTAAGAAAATGTGACAATGCCACATTTTCTTTTTCACTTCATTTTTCTGTAGCTCCCAGAAAGAAGTAGATATTAAGTAACATTCTCTCTGATTTCAGGCTTCGTATATATTTCCAGTTTGACAATTAAGATTTTCTAATAAGTAAAACATTTAAGAAATTTATATTTAGGTATATCCTGGGACAGACTCATGGTCTTCTCTTTAGAAAGCAGCAAGGCAGGGGAAGGGGCTTGGGGTGTGCAGCCAGATGACCAGATTGGGTTCAAACCCTAGGTCTGGCACTTACCAACGAGTCACCTTGAGCGAGTTACCTATACCTCTCTGAATCTCGGTTTCTTCATGAACAGCGTTAGTGTTCCAATATTGCAGGAAATGCCTAGAATTGCACCTGCCCCATCAGTGATACCTTTCCTCATTTCTCTACCACGTTTAGCAAAATGCTGGGTTTCCATGGGTGACCAGTGCCCTTTATGACTCGTTTGTTTCTGGAAACCAGGGCAAAGTTTAGATCCCCAAATGCTAGGTTGTTTCCTTGTTGCTTGTTTTTTTTTTTTTTTTTACAACGTTCTCTTCAAACAGGTTATATGAGACATTTAATACAGTGTGTACTTCCTTTGAGCAGTCACCTCTTTTTTTTCCTGTTTCTTCCTCCTCTCACATGATTTACCATCCCCTGGTGGCACAGTGGTTAAGAGCTATGGTGAGCTACGGCAGCTAACCAAAAGGTCAGCAGTTCGAATCCACCAGCCGTCCCTTGGAAACTCTATGGGGCAGTTCTACTCTGTCCTAGAGGGTTGCTGTGGGTAGGAAATCAACTCGACAGCAATGAGCTTTTTGTTTTTTTGAGCAGCTTGGAGACATGTTAGCTGAATTTCTTGGTGCCACAGATTTGCCCTTACTCAATACACAATATGTTCTCATGTAGAATCTTGACACTATTGTTCATTTCCTCCATTAGTGAGAGTCTTATCCTTGCCTCTCCCCCAAATTCTGCCCTAGATCTCCCGACATTATTATTCGAATGTCAGTACTGAGGCCTACAGTTTATATTTTACAAGAGTGTATAAATCCGAGCCAAATCAGTTACTGTTGGTTTTTATTGGCTGATTTTTCTGAAGTAAGTTGCCAACCTTTCTTCCAAGGCACCTCTGGTGGGTTTTAACTTCTAGCCTATGGTTAGTAGTTGAGCGTTTAACAATTTGTGCCATCCAGGGACTCCATATAAGTGTGTGTGTGAAGGAAGACAAGCAGGTCTTTATTATAAGATATGTATTGTAGACTTTTAAGCAATTGTCAATGTATCTTTTTTTTTTTTTGATCAATGCACCTTTTAAATTGTGCTTCTAGAACAAAGCTGTGTTTCAAATTAGCGGAATTCACTGCTTGTCATCCTCAAATGGCAGAAAATTCAGGTCAGTTTAAATTGTGCATGTTCTGGAAAGGGACCTACTTATTGGAACTTTAGAAAAGATGCTATTTATTAATGTTGGAGCGTAATAAAAATTATCACCACAATCCAATGAGGAATTAAAAAAAAAACATTGATTTTAGATTGATTTCTGGATCTAATGTTTAAAGACACATAGCCCAAGCCCATGGCCATTGCGTTGTTGTTGACTCATGACAATCCCGTGTGTTACAGAGTAGAACTGAGCTCCATAGGGTTTTCTTGGCCGTTGTCTTTATGGAAACAGATTACCAGGTCTTTCTTCCAAGGTGATGCTGGGTAAGTTCGAACCACCAACCTTTCAGTTAGTAGCTAAGAGAAAACTATTTGCACCACCAGGGACCTTTTAAAGACTGGTGAAAAGAAAAAAATGAATATTAAGTCGTGATGATAGTTGCAAAAAAAGAAGAACCTCTAAAGTCTGAGCATGTCTACTTTTTGCTAAAACTCTTCAGTGGTTGAGAAGACGGAAAAAAACTTCTAATTCTTCTAGTCCAGCCTGGAATCATCCTCCTTTCCAACCTGGCTGGCACTCTTTCTAGCTCTTGCTCTCTCTCTGGCTTTCCCTTTGCAGCCACACTAGCTGCCAGACTGGAGGACCAAGTGCTCTCTCCTGCCTAGGATAGTGTACATGCTGTTCCTTCCCTCCCTCTTTGCCTGGTTAACTAACCAATTGCCATGGAGTTGATCTTGACTCACGGTGACCCCTTGTGTGCCAGAGTAGAACTGTGCTCCATAGGGTTTTCGGTGGCTGATTTTTCAGAAGTAGATCACCAGGCCTTTCTTCCAAGGTGCCTTTGGGTGTTGTTGAACCTCCAGCCTTTCAGTTAGCGTCCTCTCTGTCCTCTCCTATGGGGTCAGATCCCCAGAGTTTATGTTTTTATAGCATCCCACACCTTACACTTGGGCTGTGGACCCTTGGACATCTGTCTGGTGCCTCCAGGGGCCAGTCTGGGCGCTCACTGTGTACACTGATCCTGGGAAAGCAGGCTGGTACAACTGTGCCGAGGGTTGCGTGCCAAAGGAAGTAGTCTCAGTTCCAAGTGCTTTTGCAGGTTTATCACAGTGAATTTACACTACAGACCTGTTCAGTAGGTACCGCCATTGCTCTGCTTTTTATGTGAGGAAATTGAGGCATAGGGAGATTAATAGCTTGTCCAAAGACCAACACTACTAAATGGTAGAATCCGAATTCCAAAATTCAGGCTTTTAACCATTGTACTAAAGATTTTTCAACTTCTTAAGTCAGCTCTGACTTTGGCTGTGTTATACAGACAGTTGCCCTGTGATTGACTTCCTTGGGCCCCTAACCCTGATTTATAACCCAAAGGGCACGGGGCAAACTTCAAGATTATTTGTGGGAGCAGAATTGTGCTCAGTTCCCTTCTCAGTTATCTGCGTGGGGCTTTCTGGGAGGACAGGGCTGGTGGACTAGCTATCAGGACCCCACCCTAGGAAGCTTTGTAGAGGACAGGGGGAATGAGGACACCATTGCCCCAGACATACAAACATAAAACATGTTCTGTGTCTCTGAGGGAGAACAGCCGGGACATGAGAGGGGGTTCCATCTGCTTCTCCTGCCTATTTGAATAAATAAATTCTATCAGCCTTGTCAATAATGGCCTGGGTGCCACTTTTAGAGATTTGTTTCTGTGCTTAGTGGGACTCTCTCATAAGGTGTAACATATCATAGCTCTTATAGCCTTCTCTACCTGAGTGAGAATTAGTATTGGCTGACCCACCCCCTGACCTCTGAGAGCTGGTTGTAAAGAAAGGAGAAGGGTGTGGAGAAGCGCCTGGATGCCACAAGCCTGAGGGAGTTGAAGTGCCAGGAGGGAATGGAGGGCCTTGAAGTCAATCTTTGTCCATTTTACAACCTTTTCTAGATCAGCCCTGCCTTACTTGTAAGCCCCTAAGGGGCCACCTGGAACAGAAGAGCCTTCGAGAGTGGGAACTTATAGAAGGGGCAAGGCCTGGCTTTCATGTCAGCTCTCTCCTGTCCTGGGGCAGACAACATCATGTGGCCATGATCCTAGTCTATGCGACAAACCCTACTAGGCACCCAAAGAGGCTGCACAGATGCCGAAAGTCTACCCTGCTCTGAGACCCTGCCCGTGGGTGGGGGAATACTTGGGCTGCCGTTTGAGGCCATTCTGACTCTTGGTCTTACTCCCTGTCTTAGTCTTTCAGTGCTGCTGTAACAGAAATATCACAAGTGGGTGGCTTGAATGAACAGAAATTTATTTTCTCGGTTAGGAGGCTAGAAGTCCAAATTCAGGGCAGCGGTTCTAGAGGAAGTCTCCCTGTCAGCTCTGGGGAAAGATTGGTGTTTCAGCTTCTCCAGCCCAGGGCTCTTTAGTCCTTGGCGATTTCCACATGACACCTATCTTCCCCCAATTTGTGCTTGCTTGTCTGTGTCTATGCTGCTCTTCATAAGTTAGAAGTGATTAGGTTTAGCACATATTCTACACCGATGTTGTTTCATTAGGTGCCTTTGAGTTGGTTCCGACTCATAGTGATCCTATGTACAACAGAACAAAACACTGCCCCATCTTTTTGTTACAGTGACTCTGTGTATTCCTTCCATCTTCTTTTGATGCTTCCTGCTTCGCTCAATATTTTGCCTATAGAATCCTTCTAGATTGCAACTCAAGGATTGAAATTTTTCTTCAGTTCTTTCAACTTGAGAAATGCAGAACACTTTCTTCCTTTTTGTTTTTCTAACTCTAAGTCTTTGCACATTTAGTTATAATGCTTTGTCTGCTCAAGCCACTCTTTGAAATCTTCTGTTCAGCTCTTTTACTTCATCACTTCTTCCATATGCTTTAGTTACTTTACATTCAAGAGCAAGTTTTAGGGTCTCTTCTGACTTCCATTTTGGTCTTTTCTTTCTTTCCTGTCTTTTCAATGACAGGAAAGAAACTACACTGATAGGACCTCATAAACATAACAAAGGAAACCCTGTTCCACAGGTATAGAGGGCCAGGATTGCAATACATATTTTGGGTGGGCACAGTTCAATCTGTAACACTCCAACGACCCATTTTCTCCCTTGCAATCATTCTGGTCTTGGGTTCTGCATTGTGGCAGCACCTCTGAAGCCTGGCCGTGAGCCTCTGCATAGACTCTGCTGTTAGCCAGTGTCGTCTTCATTTGTAGTCCATGGGTGGCACAAACAGTTACATGCTTGGATACTAACCAAAAGATTGGAGGTTTTAATCTACTTAAAGGCATATTGGAAGATAGGTCTGGTAATCTACAGGTAAACAAATCAGCCATTGGAAACCGTATGTAGCGTAGTTCTATCGACACACATGGGGCTGCCATGACTCAGAATCTATTCGACATAAACTGGTTTGTTTTTTTCTTTGGCCTTGAGCAAAGATTCAAGAGAAAACATTCCATCAGCATGTTGACCAATCTGTGTACAACAATTAGTCCACATTTGGCATGTAAACTGGGGCCATAAGCCAGTTGTAAATGTTGACAAGAACCAGAAAGACCTGGAACAAGAGTAACATTAAAAAAAAAAAAAAACAGCCAGAGAGAGAAAAAGAAGGCTGGGAGTGAGATGGTGGTCCCTCGAGGAGGCTGGAGAGAAGTTGTGGGAGGCACAAAGAGGGCAGAGCCTGGGCTGGTGGTCAGGGTCAGCACCTCTTCTGGGTGAAGGAGAGACAAGGATGGTAGTGGGGGTTTTATACCGATGGGCTAGAGCCAGCTTCTTCAGTCACTGGAGAGAGACAAGTTACAGGACAGGAACCATTTGGAAGGAGGAATCTTGGCTTCACTGGCACCTCCCAGGTATATCATGACGACAAGGACAAGCTGGTGTCACATATAACAGCATTTGAATAGTAACTTACAAGGCTTTAAAAATGCTAGGCTTGCTCCATAATGTTCCTGTGAGGTAGATGGAGAGCCTTGTTTTCACTTTATGGGCTGGGCTGAGCAAACAGATGCCTTGCCCCTGGTCACGTAGGGAGTCGGCCTATAAGCTGAGATGTAAACCCAGAACTGCTGGTTCTCAACATGATGGCAAAGTCCACAAGGTGGATTATCCCTGGGCTGGGCCTGAGACTTGTTTCCACCCCACCCTGCAGTAGGTCAATCTCTGTGGACCCCACACTAGGGCCTATCTGAAGCCTGAGTCATAGGATGTATATGACGAGGAGACAGAGAATGAGCAGAAGGGCCCAGGGAGGTAAGGACAGGAGCTACATAAGAAGAGTGAGAATAGCTGGTGAGTGGTGAAGAGGGAACCGCTCTCAGCCTTCACCCAGGGTGTATCGGAGGTCCCTGGACTACAGGGAGGACAGTACTCCAGGTTGCTCCTTGGCCATTTGCCTCTGAGGCTCATCATCCTAGCACATGTGGGCTTCTCCAACCCTCCACGCATCACCTCCTTAAGGAGCTCCCAGAATGTCATTCGATCGGTTCCTCCAAATCAAGCCCAGTGATGACCAGGACAACAGAGGGGCAGCGATCACTCTCATCCTGTTGTTAGTTGTCATCGAATCGACTCTGACTTATGGTGACCTTATGTATAACAGAACAAAACATGGCCTGGCCCTGCACTATCTTCATGATCATCAGTATGCTTGAATCCCCTGGTTTGAACCAGCCTCGCTTCTAAGGAGCATTCTGGTTGTATTTCATCTAAGACTGATTTGTTTGTTCTTCTGGCAGTCTACAGTACATTCAGTATGCTTCATCAACACCACAGCTGAAACACATCAATTCTTCTTCTGTCTTCCTTTTTCATTGTCCAGCTTCACACACATATGAGGCGATTGAAAAGACTATGGTTTTGGTCAGATGCACCATTCCAACTCACACCAATCCTAAAGGACAGAGGGGAACTGTCCGATAGTGTTTCCAAGGCTGTAATCTTTACTGAAGCAGACTGCCACATCTTTCTCCCAAAGAGTGGCAGGTGGGTTCAAACCACTGACCTTTCAGTTAACAGCCGAGTATTTAACCACTGCTCCACCAGGGTTCCTCCCTTGACATCGAGTCAATTCCAACTCATAGCGACCCTACAGGACAGAATGGATTTGCCCCGATAGTGTTTCCAAGGAGCGGCTGGTGGATTCGAACTGCCAACCTTTTGGTTAGCAGTCCAGTGCCCCTTAAATCATAGACACACTCCCTGGGACATCCAAGCAGCTGAGCCTCAAGTCTAGTGGGAGACAGTGCATCACACATTTCAGAAGGAGACTGGGAATTTGAGGGAAGCCACCAAATGGGACAGGACCCCGCTGTGTTCAAGCACGAACATGAATCCTATGTCATCTGAAGGCAGGAGAAGCCTTTGGGGTTTACTTTGAAAATAAAGGGTGGGATATGCAGAAATAATGGGGACATTGGGTGGGAGGAGGTAACCAGAGGGCTTGGAGGAGAGCTGGACTGATATTGGGCAAGAGTAGAGATTAACAAGGTTAATCTAACCAGTTGGAAAGGGAAGCAGAGAAACAGTGTCTTCGCAATTTGTCTCTTTCCTTCTCTGGGCTTCCTTGGAATGTCAGACACTGTGTTCTACATGGAATTATAGTTATTTATAAACGTGACATCATGTTTGGTAAAACAGAGGGTCAGTGAAAATGAGGGAAACCCTCAATGAGACAGATTGACACAATAGCCTCAGCAGGGGCTCAAACATACCAGTGATAATGAAGATGGTACAGGACCGGGCAATATTTTATTCTGTTTTACATAAGATCATTATAAGTCAGAGTTGACTTGATGGCAACTAACAACAACAACAACAACATAAATATGTCTTAGCTCCACTTCTAAACTGGAAGAGCCCTAAGATCCAGGACAGTGTGGAAACCATGTCTTGTGCCCTTCTTTCTTCTCTGTACACTAACCATTTTTTTCTAAAAACTGCTTCTCTTCCCCTTCTACCTGGTTAGGATAATCACCATACTGGGAACCATGTACACAGGACTTTGGTTAGGGATGGGGAGTGTGACAACAGTCTCAACTTGGGTCAATGGACCCACCGGCTGGGAATTTGGACACAGATGGAGAGGCTGGGGAAAGGGGGGAAAGAGAAGTCAGTTTCTCTCCAGAGGCTGAACTGGAGCAAGTAAACTTGGGATTTGTTGGTGCTCCTTCCAGGCACCCCTCCACCCATGGAAGGAGAAGGACAGCTGCAAGGAAGGAGAGAAAGAAGCAGTTGTGTAGATGGAAGCTGTGAGTTCCAGACTGCTCCTAGTACCTACCTGGCAGGGGACTCTGAGATACCCTAACTTTACCTAAAGTAATTTGGTCTTTGTCCTTGGTCCCTGAGAGATCACTGTAAACTCTTGGAATTTCCTAAGTATCTGAGATGCCTTTGTTATCTACAGGTAGTCCCCAGGTTACGAAAAAGCTCAGTTCCTAAGTGTTTCGAAGTCAGGTTTGTAAGTAAGTCAGAACATACGGTTCTTATTTAGCCTTACTTTAGTGAAAGAGGGGCCCTGGTTGTGCAATGGTTAAGAACTCAGCTACTAACCAAAAAGCTGGTAGTTCTAATCCACCAGCTGCTCCTTGGAAATCCTATGGGGTAGTTCTACCATAGGGTCACTTTGAGTCAGAATTGACTCGATGGCTATGGTTTTTTTTTTGTTTTTTGGTGCAAGGAAAGGCTCAAAGAATTCAATAACTTAAAAGCTGGATGCGTAGCAAGTGAAGGTGATTATGATGAAAAATTTGTTGTGAGTAGCGGTTGGTTCAGTCATTTCAAAGTGAGGCCAAATTTTCATAACATTAAAGGACAATGTACCAAGGACTGCCAGAAGAATGAACAAGTCCATTTTGGAAGAATTACAGCCAGAAAGCTCCTTTAGAGGCAAGGATGGTGAGACTTAGTCTCATGTACTCATGCTTGGTAAGGTGGAGAGTCAGCGAAAAAGAGGAAGACCCTCAATGAGGTAGATTGACACGGTGGCTGCAACAATGGACTCAAACATAGCAATGATTGTGAGGATGGTGCAGGATTGGGCAGTGGTTTGTTCTGTTGTACACAGGGTCGCTATGAGACAGAACTGACTCAATGGAAACTAACAACAACAAAGGGCAAATAGGAGTTGTCCATAAATTAGATGTTCGTAATCCGAGGACTTATTGTATAGGCCTCCAGATTATGCCTGAGAGTTTAAGCTAATGAAATGACTCAGGTGGGGGCTGGCCAGGCCAGAAAGACCACCTCTTGATAGCAACCAACCTTGAGATGTGGGGGAACGGGTATGAATCTATCAACCATGCCTGTGTAATAAGACTCCGATGAAAGCTCTGGACACAGAAACTCTGTGGGCTTCCTGGTTGATAAAAGTCATCAATGCATAGGGGAGGGTAGCATGTCCCTTTGTGGAACATAAAAAATCCGCATTGGGACCTCTCCCAGACCTCACCCTTTGTGTCTCTCATTTGCATTCTTTTTGCTATAATAAAGCTGTAAAATTTTCCGTAAGTTCTGTGAGTTATTCCAGTGAATTATCCAACCTGAGGGAGTAATGGGAGCCAGCAGGTCAGAAGTGAGGAAGCCCAGAGAACTCCCAAGCTTGCAGCTGGTATCTGAGGTCTTGGGCAGACTTGGCTTCTGGAGGACTAAGCCATTTAACTTGTAAGCTCTGACCTAGCTCCAGGTGGTTAGGGTCAGAGGAAGAAGTGCTTCTTATGCAGCTGGTGTCACAACAGAAATGTCAGAGAGGTGAAAAGTGAGGATTTGCTATTTTTTCTCTCACATTCCCACATCACACTGAGAAAATCCCTTTGTTGATTAAGCTATGCAACCAATTCTGTTAGTTGTAATCAACAAAATTCTTCATAGTGTAGATTATATTACCTTCATTAAAATTTTTCTTTTGCATAACATCTAAAGGGCTTTAGTCCTAAGAGGTACTTAATAATGTGAGTTTCATTGAAGACTATTACTAAAAAGGAAGACCTTTAGAAATTTATTAATTTTGAGAAAGATATTTACATACTTTTCCAATACAATTTAGATAATGTATCTTCAAAATGCAAGTCTCTTCCATGTACATTTCATAACGTCTATGTGCTCACATAAAACATATGCCCAAATTCATATAATTTGAACCACAATAGTGTTCTAAAAAAAAAAAAAGCTTTATTGAGATATAATTCACATGCCATACAATTCACCCATTTAATATGTATGGTAATTATTTTTGCCGAAGGTAATCAAAAAATGGTTGCAGCAGTACATCCACAGGGAATTGCCAGAAATTCAAGCCAGGTTCAGAAGAGGACGTGAAATGAGGTATTTTGTTGCTGATGTGTCAGATGGATCTGGCTGAAAGAAGAGAAAACCAGAAGGATGTTTACCTGTGTTTTATTGACTATGCAAAGGCATTCGACTGTATGGATCATAATAAATTATGAATAACATTGAGAAGAATGGGAATTCCAGAACACACAATTGTGCTCATGTGGAATCTATACATAGACCAAGGGGCAGTCCTTTGAGCAGAACAAGGGGATACTACCTGATTTAAAATTTGAAAAGGTGTGTAGTAGTCTGTATTTTTTTAAAAAATTGATTTGATTCTCCTGGAATCCATATTTCTGGGTTCATGGAATTGGTGTGACCCACCCAAGCCATCTATCCTTAGGTGTCTTTTGAACCTTGAAGGAACTGACTCCCTAGAGTCAACTTCAGGTCATGCAACAGCTTAGTAAACAGTTTGTCAGAGAGCATTTTGCCTTAGGCATTGGGTTCTTTTGGAAAATTATCTATGTGCAACCAGCTTGGAGAAACAGGAACTCCAAGGTCTGATTAGAGGCTGTTTTAGAATGTATGGCCTATCATTGGTGACTGTTTCAGTAACCTGCCCTGAACTTTAATGCTGTCTTAGTTATCCAGGGCTGCTGTAACAGAAATACACAAGTGGATGGCTTTTACAAAGAGGAATGTATTCTCTCACAGTCTAGGAGGCTAGAAGTTTGAATTTGGGGTGCCAGCTCCAAGGCAAGGCTTTCTCTCTCTGTTGGGTCTGAGGGAAGGTCCTTGTCATCAGTCTTGCCTTGGTCTGAGAGCGTCTCAGCACAGGGACTCTAGGACCAAAGAACGTGCATAGCTTCTTGCTCTGCTTCTTTGGTGGTAGGAGGT
This sequence comes from Loxodonta africana, assembly GCF_030014295.1. Taxonomy (NCBI): domain Eukaryota; kingdom Metazoa; phylum Chordata; class Mammalia; order Proboscidea; family Elephantidae; genus Loxodonta; species Loxodonta africana. The sequence goes on from NC_087343.1 coordinate 222,444,464, forward strand.
CCCTCTGTCTTTCTGCTCACTTCTCTCTTTTATATCTCAAAAGAGATTGACTCAAGATACCATCTAATCCTGTAGATTGAGTCCTGCCTCATTAACATAAACATAACTGCCTCTAATCCTGACTCATTAACATCATAGTGGTAGGATTTACAACACATAGGAAAATCACATAGATGACAAAATGGTGGACAATCACATAGTACTGGGACTCACGGCCTAGCCAAGTTGACACACAACTTTGGGGGGACATAATTCAATCCATAACACTATCTCTTGAGAAATTAACATAACGATGACCTATATAACCGACTTTCACCGATCCCTCTTCAAAGTGCCTTCCCGACATGTTCGGGTGACATTACCTGACTTGAATTGTATCTACTCACCATAAATATATTCTGTTACACTAATTTTTGGTATTTCTCTAAGCATTTAGGTTTTTGACATCTTTCACCTTACTTATTCAGTGTGTATGCTAAACAACTAATCCAAGAAGCTGGACTATATGAAGAAAAAAGCTGCATCAGGATTGGAGGAAGACTCATTAACAACCTGGTATATGCAGGTGACACAACCTTGCTTGCCAAAAATGAAGATGGTTTGAAGCACTTACTGATGAAGGTCAAACACTACAGCTTTCAGTATGGGTTATTTCTGAACATGAAGAAGACAAAAATCCTTACAAACTGACCAACAAATAACATCATGATAAATGATGAAGAAATTAAAGTTGTCAAAGATTTCATTTTACTTGGATCAACAATTAACATCCATGGAGCCAGCAGTCAAGAAATCAAAGGACTTTTGGGAAACAGCTAAAGCAGTGCTCAGAGGTCAATTTATATCAATAAATGCACACATACAAAAAGAAGAAAGGGCCAAAATCAAAGAATTATCCCTACAACTTGAACAAATAGAGAACAACAAAAGAAACCCTCAGACACCAGAAGAAAACAAATAATAGAAATTAGAGCAGAATTAAATGAAATAGAGAACAGAAAAACAATTGAAAGAGTTAACAAGACCAAAAACTGGTTCTTTGAAAAAATTAGCAAAATTGGTAAACCATTGGCCAAACTGACCAAAGAAAAACAGGAGAGGAAGCAAATAACCTGAATAAGAAATGAGATGGGTGATATCACAACAGACCCAGCTGAAATTAAGAGTCATATCAGATTACTACAAAAAATTGTACTCTAACAAATTTGAAAACCTAGAAGAAATGGATAAATTTCTAGAACACACTACCTACCTAACCTAACACAAACAGAGATAGAGCAACTAAATAAATCCATAACAAAAGAAGAGGTTGAGAAACTCCCAAGAAAAAAAAGACCTGGCCCTCACGGCTTCACTGCAGAGTTCTACCAAACTTTCAGAGAAGAGTTAACATCACTACTACTAAAGGTATTTCAGAGCATAGAAAAGGATGGAATACTTCCAAACTCATTCTATGAAGCCAGCATATCCCTGATACAAAAACCAGGTAAAGACACCACAAAAAAAGAAAATTACAAATCTATATTCCTCATGAACTTAGATGCAAAAATCCTCAACAAAATCCTAGCCAATAGAATTCAACAGCATATCAAAAAAATAATTCACCGTGACCAAGTGGGATTCATACCAGGCATGCAGAAACAGTTCAACATTAGAAAAACAATCAATGTAATCCATCATATAAATAAAACAAAAGAACCACGTGATCTTTTCAATTGATGCTGGAAAGACATTTGACAAAATTCAACACCAATTCATGATAAAAACTCTCAGGAAAATAGGAATAGAAGGAAAACTCCACAACATAATAAAGGGTCTTTATACAAAGCCAACAGCCAACATCATCCTAAATGGAGAGAGTCTGAGAGCATTCCCCATGAGAATGGGAATGAGGCAAGGATGCCCTTTATCACCACTCATTCATCACTGTGCTGGAGGTCCTAGCCAGAGCAATTAAGCTAGATAAAGAAATAAAGGGTATTCAGATAGGTAAGGAAGAAGTAAAAGTATCTCTATTTGCAGATGACATGATTTTATACACAGAAAACCCAAAAGAATCCTCAAGAAAACTACTGAAACTAATGGAAGAGCTCAGCAGAGTATCAGGATGCAAGATAAGCATGCAAAAAATCAGCTGGATTCCTCTACACCAATGAAGAGAACATTGAAGAGGAAATCACCAAATCAATACCATTTCCAGTAGCCCACAAGAAGATAAAATACTTAAGAATGAATCTAACCAGACACATAAAAGACCTATACAAAGAAAACTACAAGATACTACTGCAAGAAACCAAAAGAGACTTACATAAGTGGAAAAACATACCTTGGTCATGGATAGGAAGACTCAACATTGTAAAAATGTCTATTCTACCAAAAGTGATCTATAAATACAATGCAATTCTGACCCAAATTCCAATGACATTTTTTAATGAGATGAAGAAACAAATATCCAACTTCATATGGAAGGGAAAGAGGCTCTGGATAAGCAAAGCATTACTGAAAAAAGAAGAACAAAGTGGGAGGCCTCACACTATTTGATTTTAGAACCTATTATACCGCCACACTACTCAAAACAGCCTGGTACTGGTATAACAACAGATACATAGACCAATGGAACAGAATTGAGAATTCATACATAAACCCATCCACATATGAGCAGCCGATATTTGACAAAGGCCCCAAATCAGCTAAATGGGGGAAAAGACAGTCTCTTTAACAAATGGTGCTGGCAAAACTGGATATCCATCTGCAAAAAAATGAAACAAGACCCATACCTCACACTACGCAGAAAAAACAACTCAAAATGGATCAAAGAGCTAAATACAAAACCTAAAATGATAAAGATCATGAAAGAAAAAATAGGGACAATGCTAGGAACCCCAAAAGACAGCACATGCAGTATATGAAACATTACTAACAATGCACGAACACCAGAAGAGAAGCTAGATACTTGGGAGCTCCTAAAAATCAAACACCTATGCTCATCCAAAGACATCACCAAAAGAGTAAAATATTACCTACAGACTGGGAAAAAGTTTTAGCTATGACATTTCTGATCAGCATCTGATCTCTAAAATCTACATGATACTGTAAAAACTCAACTATGAAAAGACAAATAACCCAATTAAAAAATGGGCAAACAATATGAACAGGCACTTCACTAAAGAAGACATTCAGGCAGCTACCAGATACATGAGGAAATGCTCACGACCATTAGCCATTAGTGAAATGCAAATCAAAACTACAATGAGATTCCATCTCACTCCAACAAGGCTGGCATTAATCCAAATAACACAAAATAATAAATGTCGGAGAGGTTGTGGAGAGACTGGAACACTTATACAGTGCTGGTAGGAATGTAAAATGGTACAATCACTTTGGAAATCAATTTGGTGCTTCCTCAAAAAAGCTAGAACTAGAACTACCATAAAACCCAGCAATCCCACAATTTGGAATATACCCTAGAGAAATTAGAGCCTTTACATGCACACACATATTCATTGCAGCATTGTTTACAAAGCAAAAAGATGGAAGCAACCAAGGTGCCCATTAACGGATGAATGAATAAAAAAATTATGGTATATTCACACAATGGAATACTACACATCGATAAAGAACAATGATGAATCTGTGAAACATTTCATAACATGGAAGAATCTGGAAGGCATTATGCTGAGTGAAATTAATCAGTTGCAAAAGGACAAATATTGTATGAGACCACTATTATAAGAACTCAAGAAATAGTTTAAACAGAGAAGAAAATATTCTTTGATGGTTACGAGAGTGGGGAGGGAAGGAAGGAGAGGGATATTCACTAATTAGATAGTAACACAAGAGCTATTTTAGGTGAGGGGAAAGACAACACACATTTACAAGAGAGGTCAGCACAACTGGACGAAACCAAAAGCAAAGAAGTTTCCTGAATAAACTGAATGCTTCGAAGGGCAGCATAGCAGGGGCAGGTGTTTGGGGACCATGGTTTCAGGGGACATCTAAGTCAATTGACATAACAAAATCTATTAAGAAAACATTGTGCATCCCATTTTGGAGAGTGGTGTCTAGGGTCTTAAACGCTAGCAAGCGACCATCTAAGATGTGTCAATCGGTCTCAACCCACCTGGAGCAAAGGAGAATGAAGAACAAGGATACAAGGTAATTATGAGCCCAAGAGACAGAAACGGCCACATGAACCAGAGACTACATCACCCTGAGACCAAAGAACTAGATGGTGCCCGGCTACAACTGATGACTGCCCTGACAGGGAACCCAACAAAGAATCCCTGATGGATCAGGAGGGCAGTGGGATGCAGACCTCAAATTCTCGTAAAAGGACCAGACTTATTGGTCTGACTGAGACTTGAAGGACCCCGAAGGTCATGGTCCCCAGACCTTCTGTTAGCCCAAGACTGGAACTGTTCCCAAAGCCAACTCTTCAGACAGGAATTGGACTGGACTATAAGATAGAAAATGATCCTGGTGAGGAGTGAGCTTCTTGGCTCAAGTAGACACATGAGAATATGTGGGCAGCTCCTGTCTGGTGGTGAGATGAGAAGGCAGAGGGGGACAGGGGCTGGCTGAATGGACACGGAAATACAGGGTGGAGAGGAGGAGTGTGCTGTCTCATTAGTGGGAAAGCAGCTTGGAGTACATAGCAAGGTGTGTGTACATTTTTGTATGAAAAACTGACTTGATTTGTAAACTTTCACTTAAAGCACGAAAAAAAAAAAGAAAGAAAGAAAACAAAGGACATATTGCATTGGGTAAATCTGCTGCGAAAGACCTCTTCAAAGTGCTGAAAAGCAAAGATGTCACTTTGATGACTAAGGTGTGCTTGACCCAAGCTCCAATGTCTTCAGTTGCCTTCATATGCATGTGAAAGCTGGACAATGAAAAAGGAAGACTGAGGGAGAATTGACACATTTGAATAGCGGTGTTGGCAAAGAATATTGAGTATAGCATGAACTGCAAAAGAACGAACGAATTTATCTTGGAAGAAGTACAGCCAAGATGCTCTTTAGAAGGGAGGATGACTTCATTTTGCTTACTTTTGTAAAACAAAAATTATATTAAGCCAATAATAGAAATTAATTGACGTTCACAACATATGAATTTTCCAGTTGGGGTAACATTTTGAATAGGGAATAAAAAGTGTTCCAAAGAGGAAAGAACTTCAAAAGATTCTTATATCCCATCTTATCAACATAGCCATGGAAAAAGGGCTGGAACAGAACTGATAAAAACAATTTGTGGTCAGGAAAAATTTCAAACCGCATATCTTGAAGAACCATTAAAATAATTACCAATTACCCTAAAACATGGAGCCCTGATGTTGCGGTGGTAAAGAACTCAGCTGCTAACCCAAACGCTGGCAGTTCGAATCCACTGGCCACTCCTCGGAAATTTTATGGGGCAGTTCTACTCTGTCCTATAGGGTCACTATGAGTCGAAATTGACTGGAGGGCAACGGATTTGGATTTTTTTTTTTTTTGGACCCTGACCTTTGGATTTTCTGTTGAAACTACATATGGATAATTCTCTTAAAAGAGCACAATGCCTACGGCAAAACATTCTTTACTAGTTAATGTAGGCGAGTGTTTGACTCCCAGGTGACTTTAGGCAACCAGTTCTCTCAAGGCTCAAGGTTTAAACATCATATCAGGGCGATAGCTTGGGTGGATCACCTCAACCTCCATGGAGACCAGAAATCTGGATTTCATGAGAATTAAAAGCCCATTTCTCACTTTGGACATGCCATCAGGAAAAAACAATTGTTAGAAAAGGACATCATGGTTGGCAGAGGATCAATGAAGATGAGGGAAACCCTCAATGAGATGGACTGACATGATAGCCATAACAATGGACTCAAATATACCAAAGTTTTGAGGACGGCACAGGGCTGGGCAATGTTCCATTCTATTATACATACGGCTGCAGTATGTCGGAGCTGACTTCATGGTAACTAACAGCAACAATTGTCATATACTTTCTCTTCACTATTATATTCCTTCCAGTCTAGTGAAATAATGCTCCACTATTTAAACATTTATATCTGAGCTTATGATCCCTAGTTCTTCACTTTAATAAACTCAAAGACCAAAGTATTAGTTATGATTCACATAGCAACAGTTGTTCATTTGTATTCCTTGCCATCCATTCAAGATTACTGTCATGGGTTGAATTGTGTCTCCCCCAAATATCTGTCAACTTGGCTAGGCCATGATTCCCAGTATTGTGTGATTGTCCACCGTTCTGTCATCTGATGTGACTTTCCTGTGTGTTGTAAATCCTGCTTGTATGATGTTAAGGAGGCAGGACTCAATCTACAAGATCAGGTTGTGTTTTAAGTCAATCTCTTTAGAGATATAAAACAGAAAGATGCAAGCAGAGAGACATGGGGACCTCCTACCACCAAGACAACAACATCGGAGGTTCCTGCACTGAGAAGCTCCTAGATCAGGGGAAGATTGATGACAACGACCTTCCCCAGAACTGACGAAGAAAGAAAAGCTTCCCTGGTAGCTGACACCCTGAATTTGGATTTCTGTCCTCCTAGACTGTGAGAGAATAAATTTTTCTTTGTTAAGCCATCCACTTGCGGTATTTCTGTTATGGCAGCACTGAATAACTAAGACAATTACTGTCCTTAACCTGTATATCTCCAAACAAGAGGAAGTGGGGTTATTCACTCCAAGCAAGAGGAAGTGTGGCTGTTAATTCTAAACAAGGAAAATACATAGACAGATGGTTGGATCTGTATAGACAGGTGTGTCAGGTCAGGTGAAACCTGGCTCAGAGTTTAGAGAGGGTTGTAACACAAACAGAGCCACATACACCTCTGCTGTTGGCAGTGGGTTGATTTAGGGGCACACTGGGGCCTTTGGCTTTCAGCATGGTCTAGATAGGCCTTCCCAGAGATGATGTGTTGGGGGAAGGAAGGGTTTAGAAGGGCTGTATCTGATGGTGAGAAGCAGCGAATGGTCAACTTCAAGTCCAGGATTCATTCCTCTAGTTAGCCTCCATTCACTTCCCTAATCCCTCTTCTTTCTGTCCTTTTATGTTTTCTCAGGACAAGAGAAAAACTGATGGCTGCTTAGTTCATCCAACTTTTCTTCCAAGTGTTTCACAAGCCATTGGGAGAATAAATTTATGATGTGTACAGCAGAATCCCTGGGTGGAGCAAACAGTTAAGCACTTGACTACTAATTAGAAGGTTGGAGGTTCGAACTCACCCAGGGGTACCTCAGAAGACAAGCCTGGCAATTTGCTTTTGAAAGGTCACAGCCTTGAAAACCCTATGGAGTCCATATGGGGTCACCATGAGTCAGAATCAACTTTACAGCAACCAACAACCATAACAGTTAAAGTGCACCAAAGTTTACAACTGACATCTGAGGTGGAATAGGGTAAAATGGCTTGGTTGTCAGAATAAGTACCCCTCTGTACAAGTGAATTTACATTTTAGGAGGTCATTTCTGTGATGTCAGGAGAACAACTATAGAAGCTGAGACTGTGTGGTCAGACAAAGCCATGAGACATACTCAATCCAATAAGATTTCATTTCAAAATCTAGAAGCTTTGGGGTCCTCAGAGGTAGGTAAAATATAAAAACAATTCAGGATTCTCATCAAGTTCAAAGGTCTTTAGAGCTAGAACTAAAGCAAAGCAAAATCTAGTCAAATAAGAGGACAGCCTGGGTGGAGACCACAGAGGATAGAGGGAGTGTGATAAGTCTCTTCCCCAAGCTCTTGGGCTAATGGTTTGCCCCTTGCTTCACTTCTGGAATTCATGACATGGTGACTGCATCAAAGGTCTTAGAGAAAGATCGCAGCTATAGCAGGGGTGAGACTGGGCCAAGGTTAGGGGAGTAATGACTGGGGTAGAGGATCTACAAAGGAGAGGGATGGGGAGAGAGAAAACCCTAGGCAATCACTAACCTACTTTCTGTCTCTATAGAGTTCCCTAGTCTGGACATTCATATGAATGAAATCATATAGTCTGTGGTCTTTGGAACTGGCCTCTTTCACTTAGCATGATGATTTCAGGGTTGATCTATGCTGTAGAGTATCTCAGTACTTCATTCTTTTTTATTGCCAAATAATATTCTATTGTATGGATATATCACATTTTATTTATTCATTTCTACCTTGACGGACTTTGGAGTTGTTTCTACCTTCTGGCTGTTAGGAACAACGATGCTATCAACATTCATGTACAACTTCCTGCATGGACATATGTTTTCATTTCTCTTGGGTATATGTCAGGGGTAGAATTCTTGGGTCATACGGTGACTCTACGTGTAATCATTTGAGGAAGTGCCAAGCCGTTTTCCACTGTGTCTGCACCATTTTGCCTTCCCGTCAGCATAGCATGAGGGTTTTGATTTCTCCATATCCTTGCCAACAGTTGTTAGATTTTTTATTCTAGCTATCCTAGTGGGTATAAAGTGGTATTTCATTGTGGTTTTGATTTGTATTTCTCAATGACTAATGACAGCTGAGCATCTTTTCATGTGCTTATTAGCCATCTGCATATCTTCTTTGGAGAACTGTCTATACAGATCTTTTGCCCATTTTTAAACTGAGCTGTCCTTTTATTATTGATTTGTAAGAGCTCTTTATATATTCTAGATACAAGTTCCTTGTTGGAGACATGATTTTGCAGTGCAATGAATTACTTAGGATAACTAGAATAATTACATCAGATCACAAAATGGAGGCAACCATACAATACCGGGAATCATGACCTAGCCAAGTTGACACATAACCCCAACCATCACAGGTTCCGTGTACCTTTTCATCGTCCCACTCAATCATTGTGTGAGTCACAAGACCATGACTAAATCAAACCAAACCCATTATCATCCAATTGATTCTGACTCCTAGCAACCCTACAGGACAGAGTAGAACTGTCCCACAGGGTTTCCAAGGAGCGACTAGTGGGTTCAAACTGCTGACTTTTTGGTTAGCAGCTGAGCTCTTAACCACTGGGTCACCAGGGCTCCTTTTAGGGCTGGATAATTTTCTGTGGGGGGGCCTGCCCTCTGTCTTGTGTGACATTTAGCAGCATCCAGCCATGGTCTTTGTGTCTCCCACGCAATGCAAAGATACAGAGAACTTGTGATGGTTGGGGGTATGTATTAACTTGGCTAGGCCATGATTCCCTATATTGTATGGTTGCCTCCATTTTGTGATCTGATGTAATTATTCTAGTTATCCTCCATTTTATGTGTTGTAAATGCTAACTTCTACATGTTAATGAGGCAGGATTTAGTGTGGGGGTGTATCGTGATTCACAACCTTATGGGAGGGCATGACTCAAGACCCACCAATACTCAATTACACCGTTCCCTGGGGTATGAACTGCATCCAATGTATATATGTAGGCACTCTGGTGGGGTTCTCTCTGTCTCACTTTGGATCCTGTGTCCTGTTTATGACCATCTGACCTGTGGTTGTTGGGACTTGAGACAGTGGCCTGCTATCTCACCCGCTGATTCTGACATTTGCCAGCTTCTGCAGCCCTGTGGGCCAGCCGCCTATCGTCTGACCTGATTCTCCAGCTTCCGCAGCCTTATGAGCCAGCAGCCTGTGGTCTGAACTGCCAGTTTGGATTCGTCAGCCCCTGAAGCCACAGGGGTTGGGAGAAGCCTACACCTGACCCAAGGATTTGGGATTTACCAGCCTCCACAACCCCGCGAGCCATTTCCTTGGTACAGTGTGTGAGTTCTGTGAGACATTGCAGAGAATTACAGAACCCAAAGATGGGAGGGACAGCACTGAGAGGAGGAGGAGGAGCTGATATTAGAGATGATGGAGTGGGACAGCAATTAGGGAAATTTGGACATCTGGACATCTTTAACCTCCACCTCATAGGAACCAGCTTTGTGCTGATCGCTAGAAAAGAAATTATTTGTTTCAATATGCAAATATTTTTTCACATTCTGTGGGTTGTCTTTTCACTTTCTTGATGATGTCCTTTGAAACATAAAACATTTTAAGGTTTGATGAAGTCCAATTTATCTACTTTTTTTGTTGTCGTTGGTGCTTTTGGTGTCATATGTAAGGATCTTCTGGCAAACCTAAGGTCATAATTATTTACCCCTACATTTTCTTACAAGAGTTTTGTAGTTTTTGCCCTTAGTTTAGTTATTTTACCCATTTTGAGTTAATTTTTGTAGATGGGTGAGGTAAGAGTCCAACCTTATTCTTTTGCATGAGACTATCCAGTTGTCCCAGTGCCATTTATTGAAAAGACTATTCTTTCCACATTGAATGGTCTTGGCACCCTTGTCGAAAATCAGTTGGTCACAGATGCATGGGCCAATTCTCTGTTCATAGATGGTTTCTCCAGGGGTGACTACAGTGGCAGCAGTAAGCAACTGAGGGTGTAGGGTCTGAGGGGGTCAAGGTCGGGGTGTGACGGCTTCTCTGATGTCACTATTTTCTGAGGAAATAATCCAGTGTAAGATGCTGGATCATTACTTCTGCACTTGGGCTATTAGGCTCAGTAAAATCAACACAGTCCATGATGAAAACTTAGCTTGATACAGGTTAATGAATTTTTAGGGTTTCCTTCCTCACAGCTGAAGTAAATCTGCCCTCTGGGCAGGGTAGAGGCTGCAGCATCTTTATCTGTAGGGTGGATGATTGAGCCCCAAGATCACAAAGGGTTTTTCCCAGTGCCAAAAGTTTCTAGCAGTTCTCCTCCTTCCCCTTCTCATTGCCACTGCCAACGGCCCGCTTCCTTTGCTTTCTGAATAATTCTCCCTGCCCATGACTCATCAGGTGAAGACGAGAAATCAAACACACTATTGCCACCCAGAAAGGAGAGGAACATGCAAACAGACCCAATAAACTCTGCCTCCCAACTGAGTCAGGGGGAGAGGCAGGTGGGATGACATCACCATGGGAAGCAAGGGAGAGCAACCTGCGAGACTTTCCAGGGTGTTCTTCCTCCACACCCTGCTGACAGGGGTCAGACCAGTGCTCCTCTGTAAAACTGTCTTTGCTTTATTCTTAACATTTATTTTAGGTCAAGGCCTAACATTACATCATCCTCTAACAAGACTTTCTGATCTCGAGAGGAAATTTACCCACATGGCTGTGTCCCCACTTGAGATCTGAGCCCCCGAACACAACAGCAAGTGAATTAATAAGGAGGAGTCAGGGGTGCACTCTCTGCCCAGGCCCTGCAGAGCTCTGATCCCTGTCGGGGTAGCTGAATTCCAGGGGGACATGTTCAAGATCATCAGGGGACATGTTCAAGATCATCAGGGAACAAGGCCAAACAGTCTATAGTGGACGCTGGAGCAGGTGCATAAGACTAGGGGAGACACAGGCATCACACAGACAGCAGTGAGCTAGGGGACCTACCAGGCAGGAGGAGGGTACAGGCCAACAGGACAGGGGACCGGTTCTCTGTCCGTCTTTCTCTCTGTCTCTCTCCCCCTCTGTCTCTCCCTGCCTTTCTTTCTCCCTGTGTCTCTGTCAGCCCATCTCTCTGTCTCTATGTGTCTGTCTCTCTTCTCCCATTTCTGTCTCACTTTCCCCATGTCTCTGTCCGTCTGTCTCTCTTTCTGTCTCTCCATGTCTCTCTGTCTCTCCCTATCTTTCTTTCCCTTTCTCTCTCTCTGCATTGCAGATGGTGTGACCAGAACTAGGTTCCAATGGCAAGTCAGCACAGGTGGCCAAACCCCCACGCAAGGGGGTGGTTGGGCAGGGCGCCTGCAGGTGAGCCGCCACACGTGTGCTTTCCAGGTAGGGGAGAGTGCTGAGGGCCCTGTCATTACATCTTTGTGGGCTGGCACGCTGGGGACACGTGACGCTCCCTGCAGAGGGTGACAGCTTGTCTCTGTTGATTACTCATTTACCATCTCTGCTCCTAAAGGCTCAGGGACTCACAGAGACTACAGCGTGCAGAGACGAAAGGTGGATGAGGGCAGGGAGTGAAGATACAGGAAAAGCAACGGAAATAAAGCAGGGAGGGGTCAGTGCCTTCAAACCCCCAAAGGGGCCCAATTCAGAGAGGGAGACTCCTTTTGTTTAGAGGTTTTTGTCCTGACCCAGAGAAGTGTGGCCAGGCCTTGCTTTGGAAACCAGATCCTTACAGGTGAGAGGGCTAGGTCGTCCAGAGGGGGACCAGGTGCGGAGAGATGGGGGCCTGGAACTGGTGCGGGGAGATGGCGTGGGGGCAGTGAGGGCCTGGGCCGGCTCCCTGTGGACCTCCCAGATGGCAGGTCACCAGGGAGGGGTGACCTTGTTGGTGCCAGAGGAAGGGCCCCGTACCTGAGCAGCCAGGAGCTACCCATGGCCTGTGAAGGTACAGGCTGACCTAGGGCCTTACTGCTGGCTGGGAACTAAGGGCTGGGCCAGGTTGGTTTGGTTCAGAGAGCAAAGAACAGTGACGTTCTTGCATTCCAGAGTGCTGCAGGTTTGTACTGAGATGTCCCCAGGTCCCTCGCTGCCCCCAGAGCCAAGCACAGGGCTTAGCCCCTCTGCCATCAGTGATGGTGGGACAAAGACCCCGTGTCCTCTGGCCTCCTTCCAGACAACCCACCTCCTGGCATCCCATGATGCTTCAACACGACTGGATGCAGGGACATTCTGGAAAAGGGCAAACTGTGTTCTCCTTGAGTTTAAGAGCCGAGTGAGTCTGGATGGGGGGGGCGGGGGGAGGTGCTGCTCTCCCTGTAGAAGCTTCCAGCAGCACAGCCCCAAGAGTGAACCAGGAGGGGAGCAGGAATGAAAGACCAGAGAGATGCCTCTGTAGGACCCTGCCAGCTGCTGCTTCCCTGCAATTGTTCCAGTTCCTCTTCTCATCCCCTTATTATTAGCTTAGCGGTGACTTGGACCCCTGCCCGCCACCTCCAGCCTGGCAAAGTCCACTCAAACATCATGTCTCACTGGAGATTTCAACTCACCAAGGAGCTCTGGTGGCACAGTGGTTAAGCATTTGGCTGCTAACCAAAAGGTGGGCAGTTCGAATTCACCAGCTGCTTCTTAGAAACCCTATGGGGCAGGTCTACTGTGTGCTATAGGGTCACTGTGAGCCGGAATCGACTCAATGGCAACAGGTTTCAGTTCAGCAAATGAAACCAAACCCATTGCTATCGAGCAGATTCTGACTCATAGAGATCCCATGGGTTACAGGGTGGAACTGCTCTGTAGGGTTTTCTTGGCTGTAATCTTTAGGGGAGCAGATCATCAGTACTTTCTTTCGCTGAGCCGCTGGGTGAGTTCGAACTGCCAACCTTTAAGTTAGCAGTAGAGCACAAACCGTTTGCATCACCCAGGGGCCTATTCTAACTCAAGCACTATAATAATATTCCCTTGGGCAAGGATTCTGAGTTCCCTTGGAAGCCGGCCATCCTGCAGCAGCAGCCCATGGGGACAATAGCGGACACGCACTCTGAGCCAGGGCACTACCCACTCCCCAGGCCATGACCCAGGCCCCGGGCCACCCTGCGTGGGACTCTGGTTACATGCAGGTCCCATTGGGGAACAATGGGGTACAGTTCCCACTGCCCATGCATGGTGTGGATTGGGGAATTGGGGTGCCTATGTGACTCCATCTGAGGTTGGCATGTACCTCAGTGTCCTTCAGTGCAAGTGGGGACAACACTGAGCCACCCTTGGGCCTGTGCACGCTCCTAGGGCAGCGCCGGTGAGGGCCAGGACAGTGTGGACATTTGCTGTTTTTCGTCTTATGTTTTTCTCAAACCACAGACACCCTTGGGATTCTGGTCCAAATTTAAGGCATGAAGTGAGCCAGGAAGTTGGATTCACAGTAAGGCTCCTCTGAGGGGTCTCAAGTGATACAGACAGTTAATGTGCTTGGCTGCTAACTGAAAGGCTGTTCGAACCCACCCAGAAGTGCCTCCAAAGAAAGGCCTGGCAATCTACTTCTGAAAAATCAGCCATTGAAAACCCTCTGGAGCGCGGGTCTGCTTTCATACACATGCAGGTGCCATGAGTCAGCGTCGACTTGACAGCACCTGGGCTGGCTGAGTATTAGAAAAGCAAAGAGTGCCTGAATGAAAAAATGTCATGAAAAGCAAGGCTACGCTGTGGTCTCACCTGGGGCATGCGGGTGACGAAAAGCTGGCAGTGCTGCTACCAAGCATCCTCAACCATTGAGCTGCTCTCTGACCTCTTCCCCCCTCCAAGGAGACTTCCCCTCCTGCCTAGAAGGTCATCCCCCCTCTTCCTGCTGTCTGGGTGGAGGCAGTGCCCCCTAGAGAGCCACACTCACCTGTCCCTTCCAGTTCCCCACAGATGGAGTCCTCCAGTCGGCCAGAACGTAGGTCATTTTTGCCAAATCGAAGCAGTGTCTGACTTTCTCCATTCTTTATGGCTAAAATTCGATTAGATTTCCCTGAAGAGTGAGAGACTTTAGCAGTAAAAACCTATTAATTTTGCAAGATACAAAGAAAACGTGGCACGTGCTGTAGTTATGAACTGCCATAACAAAGTACCCCATGCTGGGTGGATTTAAACAACAGAAAGTATCTTCTCATAAGGGGTCAACAGGGCCACGTTCTCTCTGAAGGCTCTGGGGGAAGATCCCGCTTGTCTCTCTCAGCTTCTAGACATTCCTTGGCTTGTAGATGCGTCTTTACATGGCTGTCCTTCCTCTCTGTGTCCCTTCTCTTTCATAAAGACACCACTCAGATGGGATTAGGACCCACCCTGCTCTGGTACGACCTCATGTTAATTGACAACAGATAAAAGACCCTGTTTCCAAACAAAGCCCTATTCACAGGTACCAGGGGTTAGGACTCCAACATAAATTTTGTGGGGGACACAATTCGATCTATAAAGAGCAGCTTGCAACACGGCAGCCCTGATGGTGTGTGCCAGTTCCCTCACCTCATTGAATTTACTGCTTTTTAAAACTCAGACCTCATCCCTAGGTAGAGTTTCTGGTTTCCTCACTCACCCACTGGGCAGACGCTCTTAGTGGCTAAGCCAGTATCCATCCCCTCACATCCCCACCAACGGAACCTCAATTATGTACAAGAAGATAAAGCACGCAGATAAAAATACTCTTCTTTTCAGTCTCCCTTGCTGCTAACCAAAAACCAGTTGCCATCAAGCCAACTTCGACTCCTGGTGACCCCATGTATATCAGAGTAGAACTATGTTCCATAGGGTTTTCATGGCTGAGTTTTTGGAAGTAGTTTGCCAGTCCTTTCTTCCAAGCCACCTCTGGGTAGACTTGAATCTTTAATTTTTTGGCTAGCAGTAAATGTGTTAACCATTTACACCACCCAGGCTACTTGTTGTTGTGTGTCATCGAGTCAATTTCAACTCATAGCGACCCTATAGGACAGAGTAGAACTGCCCCAGAGGGTTTCCTAGGCTGTGATCTTCAGGGGAGAGATCACCAGGTCTTTCCTCCCACAGAGCAGCTGGTGGGTTTGAACTACCAACCTCACAGTTAGCAGCCAAGTGTTTAACAATTGTGCCACCAGGGCTCCTTCCCTTGCCACTCGGGTTGGCCAAATGACACTTCTGGTAAATAAGATGTAAACAGAAGTCTACTGGGGCTTCTGGGAAACATTTTACTTCCCTGAAACAGGTACCACCCCTTCTTCCTCCTATTCTTTCTTCTTTCTGGAAACACAGAAACAATGTCTGAAGCTGCAGCAGCCATCTTGTGCCCATGAGGCAATGATCTGGGAAATGAAAGCCAGCATTAAGGATGGCAGAACAGAGAGATATAAAGGGTCCCTGATGGCTATGTTGGGCCACTGCCTCTCCCCTGTGAGTCCTACACTCAACTTATTACTAAAAAAAACACATGTGATTAAACCAGGGTTAGTCAAGTTTGTGTTATTTGCAGGTGAATGCTCACAGGTTGTACCAGACTTTATATGGGAGGTTTTGTAATGTGATCAGAAAAGATCTGGGTTAAAGTCAGGGGGACATTTTGGCTGGTCATTTGTGTTATTGTCATTGCTGACAAGGACACACGAGACAGCCCCTGGTAGAACCCTCAGACAAGAGTTGGCTGATGAGGTTGGGTTGGGAGCTTCTGCCTGTCCCAGTGAGCCACACTTGGGGCTTTATAAAGTCACATGATTGTGGGGTTCTTTGGAGTCCACCACCATCGCCCTGGTGGCACAGTGGTGAAATACTCAGCTGCTAATTGAAAGATCAGCTGTTCCAATCCACCAGCTGCTCTGTAGGAGATAATGTTCCCTTAAAAATTTCAGCCTTGGAAACCCTATGGGGCAGTTCTACACTGTTCTATAGAGTTGCTATGAGTCAGGATCAACTTGACGGCAGTGGGTTTGGATCGGTTTGGTATGTAATCCACTAATGACTTGGGCAAACGAGGGGCAGAATCTTTGCCTCTCTGGACCTCAGTTTTTTGTTTGTTTGATTTTGTTTTGTTTTCGCTGTAAATTAAGGCCTCTTTCTGATCTAACCTTCTCCACGCTGGCTCAGGGGGGCAAGATTGCCAGAGGATGGAGGCAGAAGATGGAGGAAGACAAAATTTCATTGGAAATTCTTTCTAACTCTGATAAGATGATCATGTGTTATGGGGTGAGGGAAGGGTTACACCTGAAACAGAGCTATATTTAACAAAGGAGTATATTATTTTTCTTCCTGTTTTGCAAGAACGTACACCAAATATAACTGGGTTAGTATGAACTCAGTCATCCTGAACCCAAATATTTACATTCCAGTTAAATTACTCTTGCCCTCCTGCCTGTTGGGTCGATGCAAGTACCAGCATGTGTATGGGAAGAAATGCTGTGCCAGGACTGAGAAGACTCAGGGCTCCTGTGAATGGTGGGTGACATAATGCCTAAACCCTACTCTGGGGAGCCCCCTGAGAGGCCACAGAGCAGCTCCTTCTCCACCAGGGCCTCGCTCTCAGCTAGACCCAACTGGCTGCATTCCACTGAGCGCCATGGCACACGTCATGGGTGAAGGGTCTCTGCCCCCATCAGGAAGTTGTGCTACCTGGGAAATCTCGGCACGGGCACAAGCAGAGGGCAGGCATCGTGGGGCTGGAGTAACATGCTACACCAGATCCCCTGCTTGACCTGTTCGTCCCACTCTGCCAACCATGACATGATCAAAGTGAGTGATGGGGCATCCTTATCTGCCCCTCCTACTTATGATCAATGCAGCTTTTATTTCTATTAACTCATCTATTCAGTGGTAGAATTCTCGCCTTCCACACAGGAGACTCAGGTTTGATTCTCAGCCCATGTACCTCGTGCACAGCCACCTCCCATCTGTCAGTGGAGGCTTGCCTGTTGTACAATGCTGAACAGGTTTCAGAGGAGCTTCCAGACTAAGATGGACTAGGAAGAAAGGCCTGGCAATCTACTTCTGAAAATTAGCCAATGAAAACTATGGATCACAATGGAATATTTTCTGACTGAATGCAAACGTGCCAACCATCATGAAGATAGCGCAGGACTCAACAACGTTTTGTTCCATTGTGCATGGAGTCACCATGAGTCAGAGCTGTGTTGATGGCAACTAACCACAACAATAAGCAGGATAACAGCTGTCAATTAAACTAAGATGTGTCCCCATTTCAGATATATTAAAATTGTCTTAGAGCCCATGGAATAGAGTAGTTCTTTACCTGGAGTTGACTTTTGTTATCATGTTGGAGAGATCAGATTTATAGACATGAAATAAATGTCAAAGCCAGCACAATCCAGAGTTAGGGATGACATTGTTTGGCAGGGAAAAGCCAACACAATCCGGAGTTAGGGATGACATTGTTTGGCAGGGAAAAGCCAACACAATCCGGAGTTAGGGATGACATTGTTTGGTAATAAGAATTTGGAGAAGTGTCAGCTTGTGCTGAAAAGGGTCAAGGAAGGTGCTAGAAAGAAGTGGGCTTACCCGAGCCCTGAAGGGTAATGCTCTAGATGAAAGGAGAGGGGGGGGAATAGCATCATGTAAAATACCATGAGCTAAGGTGTGGAGATGGGAATAAAGAGGGCTTGGAGGCACAATGGAATACTACGCATCGATAAAGAACAGTGACGAATCTCTGAAACATTTCATAACATGGAGGAACCTGGAAGGCATTATGCTGAGCGAAATTAGTCAGAGGCAAAAGGACAAATATTGTATAAGACCACTATTATAAAATCTTGAGAAATAGTAAACCTGAGAAGAACACATACTTTTGTGGTTACGAGGGGGGGAGGGAGGGAGGGAGGGAGAGGGTTTTTTATTGATTAATCAGTAGATAAGAACTGCTTTAGGTGAAGGGAAAGACAACAGTCAATACATGGAAGGTAAGCTCAATTGGACTGGACTAAAAGCAAAGAAGTTTCCGGGATAAAATGAATGCTTCAAAGGTCAGCGGAGCAAGTGCAGGGGTCTGGGGAACATGGTTTGCGGGGACTTCTAAGTCAATTGGCAAAATAATTCTATTATGAAATCATTCTGCATCCCACTTTGAAATGTGGTGTCTGGGGTCTTAAATGCTAACAAGCGGCCATCTAAGATGCATCAATTGGTCTCAACCCACCTGGAGCAAAGGAAAATGAAGAATACCAAGGCCACATGACAACTAAGAGCCCAAGAGACAGAAAGGGCCACATGAACCAGAGACCTACATCATCCTGAGACCAGAAGAACTAGTTGGTGCCCGGCCACAATCGATGACTGCCCTGACAGGGAGCACAGCAGAGGACCCCTGAGGGAGCAGGAGATCAGTGGGATGCAGACCCCAAATTCTCATAAAAAGACCAAACTTAATGGTCTGACTGAGACTAGAGGAATCCCGGCGGCCATGGTCCCCAGACCTTCTGTTGGCCCAGGACAGGAACCATCCCCGAAGACAACTCATCAGACATGAAAGGGACTGGTCAGCGGGTGGGAGAGAGACGCTGATGAAGAGTGAGCTAATTATATCAGGTGGACACTTGAGATTGTGTTGGCAACTCTTGTCTGGAGGGGGGATGGGAGGATAGAGAGAGAGGGAAGCCGGCAAAATTGTCAAGAAAGGAGATACTGAAAGGGCTGACTCAAGAGGGGGAGAGCAAGTGGGAGTAGGGAGTGAGATGTATGTAAACTTATGTGTGACAGACTGATTGGATTTGTAAACGTTCACTTGAAGCTTAATAAAAGTTATAAAAAAAAAAAAAAGAGGGCTTGGAGGGTGGGCAGGGTGCAGTGGATGCTAAGGGGACCAGTCAGACTGCCTGCAGCATAGTGCCATGATAAGAATATCTGGTCACCAGTACATCACACTCAACGGATCCAGAGCTCTTCACACAAATGATCACATTTTCTCCCTGTGACAGCCTGGAGTCCCTGGGTAGTACAAATGGTTGACACACTCAGCTGCTCACCAAAAGGTTGCAGGTTCAAGTCCACCTTGAGGCAACTTGGTGGTCTACTTCTGAAAAAATCATTGAAAACCAGAGTAGGGCACAGTTCTACTCTGACACACATGGTGTCGGCCTTAGCTGGAGTCAACTCCACAGCAACTGGTTTGGTTTTGGTTTTTTAAAGCCCTGGAGGTGAATCAAAGGATTCCTGGTGGTGCAGTGGTTAAGTGAATCAAAGGATTCCTGGTGGTGCAGTGGTTAAGTGCTTGGCTGCTAACCAAAAGGTCAGCTGTTCGAACCCACCAGCCACTCGATGGGAGAAAGATGTGGCAGTCTGCTTCTGTAAAGATTACAGCCTTGGAAACCCTATTGGGCCGTTCTAGTCTATCCTATAGGGTCACTACGAGTCAGAATCCATGGGTTTGGGTTTGGAGGCAGGTAAGATTGCCCAGAGCTTACCCTGACACCAGGATTCATGTGTAAGTGGTGTGTACCAGAAGTTCTGCTAGGAAAGGCTGGTAAAGGAGCAGGGAAGCAAAGCAGGGGGAAGGAGAACAGCAACATGGGAGCGCAAGGGGTCTGTTTCAGGCCAAGTCCCAGCCGCTGGCTCAGCCCATGGAGCCCTGGAGTGTAAATCCGACCCTGAGTAAGGATACCGGGCTTGCACCCCACGGTGTTGATTAATGGCTGTCCTTGGGGTTGGGGGGTGGGGGAAGGATGTCAATTCCCAGGCATTTTGGGCTCTCTGAGGTGTGGAGCAAAGTAGCTTAGTAGCCCAAGAGGAGTCATTCAAAGAGCCGAGGGTAAGGGCCATTAGGCTCCTGTTAGACTCACACACACACAGAAGCAGGAGAAGGTTAATAGATACAGTAAAAAAGGGATCAAAGAGTGTGATGGTTAATTTCATGTGTCAATATGGCTAGGTTATGGTTCCCAGTGGTTTGGCCAAACACTAGTCTGATTGCTGTCATACAGTAGGTGCGTGTGATTAAATTAGTTGGCCTTGAGTAGAGCAGATTACCTTCCATAATGTGATCTAATCTGATGTAGTCATCAGTTGAGGTCATACCAGTGTAGGGTGGATCCTAAACCTAATCACTTCTGAGTTATAAAAAGAACAGAATAGAAACAGAGACACTCACAGGGGAAGATACATGCTGTGTGAGCACCCATTTACAAGGAAAGGAACACCAAGAGTTGTTGGCAGATGCCAGAAACCAAGAGAGAGGCTTATAGAAGGAACTGACATGGCCAAGATGCTGATTTGGACTTTTAGCCTCCAGAAATCTGAGAAAGTATTTTTCCCCGTGTCCAATCCTGCTCCCTTCCCTTCCACAACTGTTGATCCCAAGAGAGTTCCCTAATAAATTCCTGCAAGCTCATATATAGGACCCCCATCTTCAGCAAAGGGGCCTAGAAGCAACGACAACCCATTAGCAACTAGTGCCCCCAGATCCTGGATTGTGGTCTTTCAATATCATTTCCCACTAAAAAGGACCAGGTACTCCTTGGAGGAATGGTTTGTTCTGGAGACAGGAACTAAGCAAGATGAGTCTGGGACATCTTGAGTCACAAAGCAAGGAAGCTATCAAAGACTACCAAAGTTGTGTCAAAAATACACAGGAACCAACTTGAAGGGACCCTGACTAAAGGTAACTGAAGGAGGAGCAATTTTATCCTCTAAAAGAATAGCTATGGCTACAGATTAAAACATCCGAGATACATAAAAATCCATTAAAAAAAATCCATAAGTACATAAAAACACACAAAGTTTTATATACATAGCATATATAATATACATAAATTATGTAATGTATCATATGTAAGTGTATATGTGTGTAAAGATATATGTGTATAGGTATATATGTATGTGTCTCTATGTGTGTGTATAACTGGAACTCTCCAGTGGTTACTTCAGACATGTCATCAACAAAGACCAATGGCTAGAAAAGGACATCATAGTTGGTAAAGTGGAGGGCTGGCAAAAGGGAAGAAGGCCCTCAGTGAGATGGATTGACACAGTGGCCAAAACAATGGACTTAAACACAGCAACAATTATAAAGATGGCACAGGACTGGGTAATGCTTCATTCTGTTATACAGAAGGTCGCTATGAGATGGAGCTGGCTCGACTGCAACTAACAACAACAAAAATGACAACGGCAAAGGTTATTAGGACATCACAAATTATTCTGAAAATGGATAAAATGAAAGAATAAATCATGTATCTGGCCTTTCCTGTACAAATGATATTTCAGGGTAACTAAAATGGGTAAATAGGTATTGCGGAAAAGTTATTCACAGAACAATTTCAGGTAATAATCGTAAAAAGAATGATAGAATTATAAAATCATCATTTGCAGCACCCAGTGAAATACTGGATCTAAGCAATGGTCATCAGTAACTGCAAAACTCAATGGATGAAAGACCAGTGGGGGAACTTTGTAATAGATGGATCCAGCTGACAACACCTGAACCCATGATCAGTCTTAACACTCCCTATGGTTGAGTGACATTTCTTAAATTGGTCTTCAGTAAATTGAAGGAATGCCATAAACCACCCACACTCATCATTGGAGCAGTTCCTATGGTAACGAGGTGATGGCCGGATGCAGAAGACAATGGATGCAGCAGAATTCTGCCCGGGATTGTACTTGTAACACACACCCGCCACACCCAAGTGCTTCACTGAAGCTTACATTGAACTGAGGACGCAGGAGAAGAAAGGACTACGATGCCACTTGAGCGGGTGGTCCCGAGAGAGGCTCCTCTGTCTTGTCCCCTTCCAAGGGGCAGTGGGGATAACCTAGAATAAGCAGGCTTCTTTCTGGTATCTCCCCTAACTTGTTTTGTCCATCTAAGGTGAAGGAGGCATTGCCTAGCAACCAGAGAAGGGCAATGACGTCCTTGGAATATTCTGTTCCAGTGGCGTGATACTTAACTCTAGTTGATTATTAGCACAAAGGTTGGAAAGGGTGCAGTCCACCTTAAAGGAAAATGAGTTCTATAAACAGCCAAAGAACAGAAGGGGGACTTGTAGTGTGGCTTCAGGAAGGGATCTGGCTGGTACCAGGTTTTTCAGTTCTCAGAAAGAACCTTCTTACTAAGCCGGAAAGATTCCTTGGACAGGTTGACAATAGGTGTTAAGAAAACCCTTTGAAATATGAGTCATTCCATTTACTTTCTAATCTGTAAAACTGCAATGCAAATGTGATATTTGCCAGCATGCTTCCTTTGACATTTATAGCCTTTATACTTTGTAAGTATATTAAACCTCCGACAAATAATATCATGTAGGTAACTATGACACAACTCTAATGGGCTTTCTGTGTGTGTGTGTTTTTCCCTATAAGAATGTGTTAATAATTTACATTTTAACTAAGAGTTACTGTTGACACAGTGGCGAAAGACTTTTCAAAGAGCCATTTCTATCACTAGGTAAATAAGCCTAGATAAGCTTTTGCTTACCCTGAGACTCAAGTATCTTGGAAACTTTAAGGTACGCTCTTGGGAAAATTAGTTTGGCTGCTCTCTTCCCATAGTAAACTGGAAGAAAAAAGAAAGAAAGAAAAGTGCTTGCTCACACAAAAGGGCCTTCGGGAGCTTTCAAAAAGTTGATTCTAGACTCAAGAGAGAGCAAGAGTTGTTCTTGTGGAGGGCTGTGGGATAATCCACAAGGATTTCTCCAACCCTGTAAGTCAGAATCCCTGTAATAAAGGGGAAGAGGAAAGATCACCTCATATTTCCATACCCTAGAGAACTACTGTTGAGATTTTGGCATACATTTTTTAAAATCCCTTTTCTATCCTTTTTTTTTTTTTTAATTGTACTTTAGATGAAGGTTTATAGAACAAACTAGTTTCTCATTAAACAGTTAGTACTCATATTGTTTTATGACATTGGTTAATAACGCCATGACATGCCAACACTCTCCCTTCCCAACCTTGAGTTCCCCATAACCAGCTTTCGTGCCTCCTCCTGCCTTCTAGTCCTTGCTCCTGGGCTGGTGTGCCGCTTTAGTTCCCTTTGTTTCATGGGCCTGTCTAATCTTTGGCTGAAGGGTGAACCTTGGGAATGACTTCATTACTGAGTTAAAACGGTGTCCGGGGGGGCCATACTCTCGGGGTTTCTCCAGTCTCCATCCAGCCAGTAAGTCTGGTCTTTTTTTGTGTGAGTTGGAATATTGTTGTACATTTTTCTCCAGCTCTGTTCGGGACCCTCTATTGTGATCCCTGTCAGGGCAGTCAGTGGTGGTAGCTGGGCACTATCTAGTTGTGCTGGACTCAGTCTGGTGGAGGCCGTGGTAGATGTGGTCCATTCGCCCTTTGGACTAATCTTTCCCTTGTATCTTCAGTTTTCTTCATACTTCCTGGCTCCCGAAGGGTGAGACCAGTGGAGTATCCTAGATGGCTGCTTACAGGCTTTAAAGACCTCAGATGCTACTCACTGAAGTAGAATGCAGAACATATTCTTTTATTACTACGTTATGCCAATTGAGCTAGATGTTCCCAAGACCATGGTCTCCACAGCCCTCAGCCCAGCAATTCGGTCCCTCAGGGAGTTTGGATATGTCTATGGAGCTTCCATAACTTTGCCTTGTACAAGCTGTGGTGGGTTCGCCAGTATTGTGTATTGTCTTACCCTTCACCAAAGTTACTACTTATCTACTGTCTATTTAGTTTTTCCAATCCCCACCCCTCCCCTTCCTCATAACCATCGAAGATTGTTTCTTTTTGTGTTAATGAATTTTTATAGTAGTGGTTTCATACAATACTTGTTCTTTTGTGATTGACTTACTTCACTCAGCATGATGCCCTCCAGATTCATCCATATCGTGAGATGCTTTGCAGGTTCACTATTGTTTTTTATTCTTGCGTTGTACTCCATTGTGTGTATGTACCATGATTTATTTATCCATTCATCTGTTGATAGGCATCCAGGTTGTTTCCATCTTTTTGTTATTGTGAACAATGCTGCAATGAACATGTGTGTGCATATGTCTATTCATGTGATAGCTCTTATTTCTCTAGGTTATATTCCTAGGAATAGGATTGCTGGATCATATGGTTTCTAACTTTTTAAGGAAGCGCCATATTGTTTTCCAAAATGGTTGTATCATTTTGCGTTCCCATCAATGGTGTATAAGCATCCCAATCTCCCCGCAGCCTCTCCAACATTTGTTAATTTCTTTTCTTTTCTTTTTTTGATTCATGACAGTAATGTTGGGGCGAGATGGTATCTCATTGTGATTTTGATTTGAGTTTCTCTAATGGGTAGTGATCTCAAGGTTTCCTCATGTGATTGTTAGGTGCTTGAATGTGTTCTTTGATGAAGTGTCTGTTCATTTCCTTTGCCCATTTTTTAATTGGATTCTTTGTCTTTTTGTTCTAGAGGTGTTGGATTTTCCTGTAAATTTTAAGATTAGACTTTTGTCAGATTTGTAATAGTCAAAATTTTTTTCCCAGTCTGTGGGTTCTCTTTTTACGCTTTCAGTGAAGTCTTTTGATGAACATAAGTGTTTAATTTTTAGAAGATTCCAGTTGTTTAGTTTATCTTCTGGAATTTGTGTGTTGTTAGTTATGGTTTGTTAATGCCATGTATTAGGGCCTCTAGCTTTGATCTTATTTTTCCTTCTATGATCTTTATAGTTTTTGGCTTTACATTTAGATCTTTGATCCATTTCAGATTAGTTTTTGTGTATGGTGTGAGCTGTGGGTGCTGGTTCATTTTTTTGCAGATGGACATACAGTTTTACCAGCACCATTTGTTAAAAAGATTGTCTTTTTCCTATTTGATGGACTTTGGGCCCTTGTTGAAGACCAGGTGACCGTAGGTGGATGGATTTACATCTGGGTTCTCAATTCTGTTCCATCGGTAAATATATCTGTTTTGTACCAGTATCAGGCCGTTTTGACTACTGCAGCTGTATAGTAGATTCTGAGGTCAGGTAGTGCAAGTCCTCCTACTTGATTCTTCAATAGTGCTTTACTTATCCCGGGCTTCTTCCCTTTCCATATAAAGTTAATGGCTAGTTTTTCCAAGTCATTAAAGAATGTTTTTGGTATTTGGATTGAGAATGCTTTGTATTTGTAAATTGCTTTGGGTAAAATTGTCGTTTTCACAATGTTGAGTCTACCTATCCATGAACATGGTATGTTTTTCAATTTATGTAGGTCTCTTTTGGCTTCTTGCAGTAGTGTTTTGTAGTTTTCTTTGTATAGGTGTTTCACATCCCTGGTTAGATTTATTCCTATTTTATTTTTTTTTTAGGGGCTATTATAAATGGTATCATTTTCCTGATTTCCTTTTCATTTGTTCTCTTTGTTGTTGTATAGGAATCCAACTGATTTTTGTATGTTTACCTTGTATCATGCTATGCTGTTGAATCTTTCTATTAGTTCCAGTAGTTTTCTCATGGAATCTTTTGGGTTTTCTATGTATAGTATCATATCATCTGCAAGTAGGGACAGTTTTACTTCTTTATTACCAATTTGGATGCTCTTTATTTCTTTTTCTTTTCTTAACGCTCTAGCTAGGACTTCCAGCACAATGTTAAATAGGAGTAGTGATAAAGGGCATCTTTGTCTTGTTCCTGTTCTCAAGGGGAATGTTTTCAGCTTCTCTCGATTAAGAATGATGTTGGCTGTTGGTTTTGTATAGATACTCTTTATTAATGTAAAGGAATTTCCTTTCTATACCTATTTTATTGAGTTTTTATCCTGAATGGGTTTCGGAGTTTGTTGAATGCCTTTTCTGCATTATTGAGGTGATCATGTGATTCTTTTATTTATGTGGTGGATTATGTTGATTGATTTTCTAATGTTGAACCATCTTTGCATGCCCAGTATGAATCCTACTTGGTCATGATGTATTTTTTTTAATATGATGCAGGATTCTATTGGCTAGAATTTTGTTGAGAATTTTTGCATCTATATTCATGAGAGATATTGTTCTCTAATTTTCTTTTTTTGTGGTGTTTTTGCCTGGCTTTGGTATCAGGGTTATGTTGGCTTCATAGAATGAATTCAGAAGTATTCCTATTTCTATGTTCAGAAATAGTTTGAGTAGTACTGATGTAAACTCCTTTCTGAATGTTTGGTAGTATTCTCCAGTGAAGACTTCTAGGCCAAGCCTTTTTTTTTGTTGGGGTTTTTTTTTTTTTTTCATTACCTTTCCAATCTCTTCTCTAGTTATGTGTCTGTTCAGATTGTCTACTTCAGTTTGTATTAGTTCGGGTAGGTATTGTGTTTGTAGAAATTTGCCTGTTTCCTCTAGGTTTTCAAATTTGTTCAAGTATAGTTTTTCATAGTACTCTGTCATGATCCTTTTTATTTCAGCTGGGTCTGTTGTAATGTACCCAACTTCATTTCTTATTTGGGTAATTTGCATCCTCTTTGGTTTTTCATTGGTCAATTTGGCCAGTGGTTAGTCCATTTTATTGACCTTTTCATAGAACCAGCTTTTGGTTTTGTTGATTCTTTCTATTGTTTTTCTGTTCTTTATTTCATTTATTTCTGCTCTGATATTTACTATTACTTTTCTTCTGGTGGCTGTGGGCTTCTTTTGCTGTTCTCTTCTACTTGTTCAAGTTAATGTTTTGATTTTGTCCCTATCTTCTTTTTGATGTGTGCTTCTATTGCTATAAATTGACTTCTGAGCGCTGCCTTTGCTCTGTCCCAAAGGTTTTGATATGATGTGTTTTCATTCTCATTTTTTTCTAGGAATTTTTTAATTCCATCTTTGATTTCTTCTATTATCCATTGGATTTTAAGTAAGGTATTATTTGGTTTCCATGTAATTGACTTTTTTCCTTGCTCTTCCTGTTTTCAATTTCTTTTTTGACAGCATTGTGGTCAGAGAAGATACCTTGTATTATGTCAGTGTTTTGGATTTTGTTAAGGATTGCTTTGTGTCCTAAGATGTGATCTATTCAGGAGAATATTCCATGTACAATGGAAAAGAATGTGTACTTTGCAGCTCTTGGATGGAGTGTTCTATACATGTTTATGAGGTCAAGTTGGTTGATTGTGGCCTTTAGCTCTTCTGTATCTTTGTTGGGTTTCTTTCTAGACGTTCTGTCCTTTACTGAGAGTGGTGTGTTGAAGTCTCTTACTATTATTGTGGAACTTTCAATTTCTCTTTTCCGTGCTGTTAGAGTTTGTTTTATGTATTTTGGAGCCCTGTCATTGGATGTGTAGATATTTATTATGGTTAAGTATTCATGATGGATCATCCCTTTAATCATTATTTAGTGCCCTTCCTTGTCTTTTATGGTGGACTTTGTTTTACAGTCTATTTTATCTGAGATTAGTGTTGCCACTCCTGCTTTTTTTGGTAGCTGTTTGCTTGATATGTTTTTTCCATACTTTGACTTTCAGTAAATTTACTTCTCTGTTTCTAAAGTGTGTCTCTTATAGACAGCATATTGATGGATCCTGTTTTTTTTTTTTAATCCATTCTGTCACTCTCTGTCTCTTTATGGGTGCATTTAGGCCATTTACATTCAGTGTAATTATTGATAGGTGTGAGTTTATCGCTGTCATTTTGTAGTGATTTTTTTTTTTTTTTTGTAGTGCTGACATTTTCTTTGTTCCTCTTACTCTCCTGTGCTGAATTCCTTTTGTTTATGGATTTTTTTTCATTTCTTTTGTTTGGTAGGCTTTGTTTTTACTGAGGCTTTATGTTTTTCTTCTTTATTTTGATGAGTAGGCTTGTTAACTTTCTTTGTGGTCACCTTGAAATTTACCCTTGTCTTCCTAGGTTTGAGATAGTCTATTATTACTTGGTATCACCTTGCCTTCATCTCCATTAGAAAGTTCTATACCTACACTATTAATCTCATCTTTTATTTGTCTGATGTTTTTGTCATTTATAGATTAACCTCTCTGGTTCCAAGTTGTAAATCTTTTGGCTTTGAATAGTCCTTGAGACTTCATTTCCTAGGTTGGTACCTGGCTGGCACAATCTTGCATCCTAGATTCAGGCTGTGGTCTGATGTTGTTTGTTCTTAAACCAAAGGACTCCCTTAAATAATTTTTGTAAGTTTGGTTTGGTTTTTACATATTCCTTTAATTTCTATTTATCTGGAAATGTCCTAATTTCACCATCATATTTGAACAAGAGTTTTGCAGGATATATTATTCTTGGGTGGCAATTTTTTTTTCTTTCAAGGCTTTGCGTATGTCATCCTGTTACCTTCTTGCCTGCATGGTTTCTGCTGCGTAATCAGAGCTTAGTCTTATCATTTCCCCCTCTGTATGTGACTTTTCATTTTTCTTAAGCTGCTCTCAAGATTCTTTCTTTGTCTTTGGTTTTAGCAAGCATGATTATTAAATGCCTTGGTGATTTTCTTTTGGAGTCTATCCTATATGGAGTTCCTTGAGCTTCTTGGACGGTCAGCTTTTCATCATTCATGATATTAGGGAAGTTTTCTGTCAACAATTCTTCAGTGATCCTCTCTGAGTTTTCTGTTTTCTCCCCCTGCTCTGGAACTCCGATTACATGGAGATTTTTGCTTTTGATTGTACCCCATATAATTCTCAGGGCTACTGCATTTTTCTTCTTCTTCTTCTTCTTTTTTTTTTTTTTTTTTGATTTTTCCTCAAACAAAATGGCATCCAAGTATTTGTCTTCAGTTTTGCGGATTCTGTCTTCCATTGTCTCGGGCCTGCTCCTCAGTCCTTCTATGACACTGTCCATTTCTGAAATCCTGTTTTTTATCTTTTGGATTTCTAATTGTTTTTGTATGATTTCTAGTTGTGAATTTATGTTGACTTTTTTCTGTATTATTTTCCTGAATTCTTCCATTTTTTTCTGTATTTTACATGAATTTGTCTACCCTTTCCATGAATTTGTCTATTTTTTCCTCATTTTTGTCTGCTTTTCACTTTAAATCTTGGATAGCTCTGAATATTATAGATTTGAATTCCCTTTCAGGTAGTTTTAGTGCCTTTCATCTTCTGGAAAGCCATCTGATGGTTTTGGACACTTTCTGGACCCATCTTGTCCTTTTTTGTGTGTTTTGATATTGTCTGCTGTCTTCAGGACATTCAGTAGTTATTTTCTTCTTTTATTGATTATAAATTTGTTTGTCTCATCTTGCTTTTTTGTTTTGTTTAGTTATGTCTCAGCAGGCCGGCTGTGAGTTCTTTGTTGCTTGCTCATCTGTGGGCATGATACTTTTCACCTCCTTGTCCAATGGGCAGGGTCAGCTATGGTGCAGCAGGTCAGGTCCAGCTGAAGCAGAGGGCTGGGATGGGTTGTTTGTGGCACATACTGCAGCTGACAGTGTGGGCCAGGGGTCAGTGCAGGACAGGTTCCAGCATGCTATGCCTATGATGCTCAGGGGTATGATATTGGAGCTAAGATGGGTATGGGAAGGAAGAGAGAGAGGAGAGAGAAACAGGAGCCAAAGAAATAAAGAAAGTGCTGAAGGAGCTTGCTGTTGGATTGAGAGACGTAAAACCAAGAAATAAAGAAAAAACAAAGAGGAAAAAATAAAAAAGAAAGAAAAGCCCCCAGGGATCCCACGGGAGTGGCTGTGCAGGCTAGGGAAGTGGCTTCCAAGCCATGCAGTACAGCCCAGCTAGAAGGGGCGGAGATGGCACGCAGCATCAGGTATTCAGGAGAAAGGAAAAGACAGTAAGTAGAGGGAGATGAGAAACTGAGAAATGAAGAAAGGAAAAGATAAAAAAAGAAACGCTGCCAGGGATTCCACCAGCACAGCAGCACAAACTGTGGAAATGGTTTCCAAGCAGCACAGTATAGCCCAGCTAGAAGGTGCTCCCAAGCCACAAAAAGAAAAAGAAAACAAACAAACAAAAGCTCTGGGATCCTATCAACATGGCGGCACGGACCGGGGAAGCAGTTCCCCAGCCTAGCAGTGCTTCATAGTCTGTCAAGAAAAAGCAAAGATGGCACACGGAGTCAGGTGTTTAAGAGGCAGGAGGGGGAGGAGGTGAGAGGCAGGGAACAAACCAAAAGAAACGGAAAAATGCAACAGCAGCAATAACGAAATGGCATTGAAGGAGCTGGCCAGTCGTGGGCAGGGCAAATCCAAGCGGGACAGAGCTGGCACCTCCCAGGCTGTGTTCACTTGGTCCACTGCGAAACAGGGGATGTTGATCGGGGGAAGAAGAGTGGGGGGTGGGAAAGTGTGTATTGCTGGTTACCAAGTGCTCTGTCTCCTGCTGGGAGTTCCATGAAGCTGCTTTCCTGTACCCCCTGCCTGCTGATCTCCAACAGGAGTCCAAGATGTTGAATCTGTCCTGCATTAGCTGATAGGTGACCTCTGCTAGTATCTTTCCTTGCTCTCTGTTCTCTGTCAGTTTCTTATTCCATTTGGTGCTTAGTTGAGCTCTTTATCTCTTCTTTTGACATTTAGGGTTCCAGGATTGACATTTGTTTCTGTTTTACTTAGCTTTTTAGGTCTTTGCTGTGGAGGGATGGTGTGGTGTTTCTGTCTATGGCACCAAGTTGGCTCTACCTCCCCATATCTATACATTTTGAGTGTGGGATGGGGGAGAGATTGCTTGTTCTTTTGATAAAGTTGTAGTGTTTATATAACTTTGTATACTGCTTTTTTCTCATCTAAGCCTTGTTTGTGATATAGGCATATTAACAAAACTAATATCTCTGGTGACCTAATAGTCTGCCAGATACATGTATCATCAATTGTTTAGTCATTCTCCAATTATCAGTCCTTGATGTTTCTAATGCTTTGCTGTTTAAAATAATTTTCTATATTAGAGTGAGTTTTTTTGTTGTTGTTAGTTGCTCTCAAGCTGGCTCCAACTCATAGCAACCTTATGTACAACAGAATGAAACTTGGCCCAGTCCTGTGCTATCTTCACAGTCATTGGTACGCTTGAGTCCATCGTTGTGGTGCAGTGCAAGGGATCACTTTTGTATGGCCTTTCTAGCCATGGTGTTATAACTCCCACCCAAGTGATTGGGCGAGATTGTGTGATAGGGTAATTGTGGCCCACAAGGAATTGACCAGTATTGCCATCCTGCTGGGCTTGAATTGAGCCACCCCAGAGGTAGGAAAAAAGAAGATCCTACCACCACCAAGGAAGAACAGTCATGAGCCAGTACGTCCTTTGGACATGGGATCCCTGGGCTGAGAAGCTCCTGAAATCAGGAGACCGAGAGTGAGCTGAAGATAGCAAGAAGTGGTGGCAGGAGAGGCTTGGCAGCTGAGGCCCAGCAGCAAGGGATGACGTCATGGGCTTCCCGACCCACAGAAAGAGAAAGCTGAGTGCATTTGGGCAGAGACCTACAGCCAGGGAGATGCATGTCTGTGAGCACAGCTGGGAAAAGTCCGTCCTGATGGAAGAACTGTATCATTGAGTGTTCCTGAGCCTGAATTGTAACTGTTACTTCTCTAATGAACCCCATAATCATGAATATTGTCTGTGAGTTCTGTGTGGCCATTGCAATGCATTATCAAACCCGGCAGAGAAGTAGACAGTGCTGTGGGAAGGGCAGTTGGTGTCAGAATTGGTAAAGACGGCAGAAAGAAGAGGCGTATCTGACCTCCCCCTCATAGGAATCAGCCTTGGGCTGTTGATCTTGATTCTGCTCCCACCTTGTGAAGTTAGAGGAAGTCAGACACCTCTCCCATGTGGTTTTTGCATGTGACAATTATATATTTTGAGTGTCCCCCCCAACCTAGGAGACTCATCTTTCAGCACTATGTTGGACAATGTGCTGTTGTGTTAGAGTTTTCAAGGCTAATTTTCAGAAGTAGATAGCCAGAGCTTTCTTCCTAGAAGTAGATAGCCAGGGCTTTCTCCCTAGAAGTAGATAGACAGGCCTTTCTTCAATTCTGCTAAAACCTGACAACCATGGGTGGACCTTCTGGTATTTGAAACACTAGTGGCACAGCTTTCAGCATCACAGCAACATGCAAGCTACCCCAGTAAAACAAACTGACAGACGTGTGGTAGTGGAGTGAGGATAAAAAAAAAACAAAAACAAAAAATCATTGCCATAGAGTAGATTCCAACGCACAGTGATTCCACATGTTACAGAGTAGAACTGGTTCCATAGGGTTTTCTTGGCCATAATCTTTATGGAAGCAGATTGCCAGGCTTTTCTTTCCCAGTGCCACTGGGTGGGTTCGAACTACCAACATTTTGGTTAGTAGCTGAGAGTTGGAATGAAGTAAAACCCTGAAAAATATCAAAGCAGAATTTAGATTCTGTTGTCTGTCGCTGTAACATCTCCCTACCCAATGTCAACTCCCAGCTGGGAAAGGCTCTGTCCTCAGGATTAGGGCTCATCTCAAGTCTGCTTCTCTGACATTTCTGGCTACAGCTTGTGATCCTTGTTGTGATATCCTAAGATGTATGGAAGGTGTGGGTGTCGACCCTTTGGTGGAGGAAACATTGAGAACAGACTTGAATCTCTTTGCATATTCGTCCACCTGCTCCTTTTCTCAGGTAGGACTCTGGCTTCCTTCTGGGTGAAATCCTGGCCTGCCTTTCCGGGCAGATGATAAGCAGTTAGTGGCTAATAGCAGTAGCCACAGTGACCTGTTCCCCAAGCTGACAAAGACTTTGGTGTTCCTCCCTTCAGAAACGCTATCTGCCATGAAGGCCATTGGAGTTCTGGTCTCAGGTCTCACGCGAGAGTGTGGGAAGGAGGGAATTTGGGGACAGCCCTTCAGTGGCTGCTGCATCCCTTAACCTAGGTCATGGGAACACAGGCCCCATGGATTCTGGGCCTCCAGGTCGCAGTGGGGACAGAGGTGATTAAGTTACAGGTACATGAGGGAGCTGGCTGCTTGGCACCCACTAGTGGGGCAGGGGACTCCCTAGCAGCCTTCCTCCAGACCTCGCCCTTGGCTCCCTTAGCCCCACACAACCCATCCTTGTCAGCCATGACGAGCCTCTGCCAGCAGCATGGAGGCTTACCTGCCTTTACCGCTTTTCTCCAGACACCAAGCACGTTTGTGGAGAAAGCAGGGCTGCAGTAACTAGACCTCTGGGGTTCTGATGCCATAGGCCCCTAGGAGCATGTCCAACTCCAACAAAACAATTCCGAGAAGGAGCAGCTTTTCTGTGGAGAGTGAGTGTGCCCTGGAGAGAGCAAACAATTGCCTGGGAAGGACGGGCCATGCAGAGGGCAGCTGGTCTGGCCACCCTACCATGTGAGGATAGGGCCACCTCCTGAGAAGGGCCACATTCACGGCCCACAGTTTGAAACACTGAGGAATGGGATACAAGGTCGCAAGGTGAGGGTCTCCATTAACCACACACCTGAGACAGATTCAAGGTCACTAACTCACCTTGGATCAAGGTTACAGCCATTTGTTCTCACACAGCAGTTGCTGGAATAGAGAGAGGCACTGGTTCTGACCCAAAGGGGTGGCCAGGCCTCTCTCTGAGTTTACCTACTCAGGTTGGGATGGGTGTAATGGTTGGCTTGCCGTCCCATGGAGCCCTCCAGGGCAAGAGGAGGGGAGGAGATGAAGGGAGAACCATGACTGGGGGAGCTCTCTGGGTTACCAAGGTCGTGTATAGATCCCAGCCTGTTTCCTCACCTCCCCTAGCCTAAACATGCTCCCCTGTGGGAGGTGATGGGCCCAAGGCACCAACCTGGAGTAGGGAGGTAGAGGCCAAAGGTGTCTCGTGGCCTCACCACACCAGTCAGAATACACAGTATGACCATGATACCTCTTTGTCCTGCAGCCACCACCTGGAGCCGGCTGAACAATGACCCCCAAAAGATGCTATGTCTTCATCCTGGGGACCTACAAATATGTCACCTGACCTGGCAATAAAGGACTTGCAGCTGTGATTAAGTTAAGGCTCTTGAGATGGGGAGATTGTTCTGGATTATCTGGGTGGGTACTAAATGCAATCGCATGTATCCTTCTAAGAGGGAAACAGAGGGAGATTTGACACACACAGAGGAGAAGGCGATGTGATCACAGAGGCCAGAGATTACAGCGCTGAGCCTATAAGCCAAAGAATGCCAAGGATTGCCAAAGACCACCAGATGCTGGAAAAGACAAGGAAGGATTCTCTCCTAGAGCCTTCAGAGACAGCATGGCCCTGCCAACTCCTTGAGTTTGGACTTCTGGGCTCCAGAACTGTGAGAGAATAAATTTCTGCTGTTTAAGCCACCACTCTTGTGCTAATTTGTTATAGCAGCCACAGGAAACTAATATACCACATCACGTCCTGCAGATTCTGAGCCAGGACATTTCAGCTGCACACAGAAGGCTCCATACAATGTACATCCCAGAAGAACGTTCCCACCAACTGGACCACCACGGCCAGGGTCAGCCTCATGGCTTGCTGGCGCCAAACACTGTCTCTTTACTCTTGCCTATTGAACTAGAGTGGACCCCTGGTGGTGCAGTGGTTAAGAGCTATGACTGCTAGCCTAAAGGTTGGCAGTTTGAACCCACCAGTGGCTCCTTGGAAACCCTATGGGGCAGTTTTACTGTGTCCTATAGGGTCACTTTCAGTAGGAATCGACTTGACAGCAACAGGGTTTTTTTTTTTTTTGGTATTAAACCAGAGCAAGAAAGACAAAGTGAATTCTGCCTTCTAATGGGATCTGCATTCATCAGCAGCACGTAGGCCCAGAAGCTTGTAACTGAGTGGAAAGATGGGCCCTCAGTGGGTATCTTAATCTCCTAGAGCTGCCATAACAGGATGCCACAAAGTGGGTGGCTTGAAAGAACAGAAGCTTGGGGGGCAGAGCCAAAAAGGCACTCTATACAGAAGCACTATGCTGTCCTTCTGAAGCAAAGACCAGAAAAACTAAGTAAAACAGATATAAACATCACTCCTGGAACCAAATGCATTAAATGAAGGGATAAAGAACACGATCAAGCACCAAATGAAATAAATTGACAGAGAAGAGAGAAAGAAGAAAGTTATGGACTGGAGGTTCCCTACTAGTTAATGCAGCACAGATTTGCCTCCTTGGACTACAGCCACCAAGGACCCTGGACAGGGAGTACAGGAAGGTAACTAACTTCACAGAGCTCCCAACAGGAGACAGAGCATCCAATAAACAAGGATACACACCTTCCCACCCTCTAGCCTTCTTCCCTCTACAGAGCCTCTGCTGCTTTCCAACAGGCTATGGCTTCTCAGCTGGAAAGACACCAGCTCACAGCTGCCTGGATCCACCCTGCCCCCATTGGCCGGTTCCCCAAGAGCCATATATATTTTTTGTTTGTTTGTTTCTTGTTTGTCTCTCCCTTCCTTCCTTTCCTTTCTCCCTTCCAGCTATCCCCATTCACCGCCCTGCTCCTTCTCGATGGGCTGTGCTGCACCACTCAGCCAGAGAGCCACCGGCACAGCCTCTCTGGTTCCACGCTGCCCCTACCAACTGACTCCCTCAGCAACATTTTTTGTTTTTGTTTTATGTTTCTTCTCTCTCTATCCCTTCCTTCCTTTCCTTTCTCCCACCCATCTAGCCCTGTGCACCATCCCAGCCCCTTCTTGAAGGGCTGTGCCACACCACTTGGCCAGAGAGCCACTGGCACACAGCCTTTCTGGGTCTGCACTGCCCCCTACTGGCTGGTTCCCTCAGCACCATAGTTTTTAGTTTGCTTTTTTTTTTTTTTCTGTTTCTTCTCTCCCTCCCTTCTTTCCTTTCCTTTCTCCTGCCCACCTAGCCCTGTGGCCCCCTCCTGCCCCTTCTTGAAGGGCTGTGCTACACTGCTTCGCTATAAAGCCACTGGTATGTGGCCTTCCTGGGTCTGCACCACTGTCACCTGCTGGCTCCCTAAGTACCATTTTTATGTTTATTTATTTATTTTGCTTCTTTTCTCACTCTCCCTTCCTTTCCTTTCTCTCACCCACCTAGCCCTGTGTGCGACCCCTGTCCCTTCTTGAAGGGCCATACTGCACTGTTTGGCTAGAGAGCCACTAGCACAGGGCCTTCCCAGGTCTGCGCCACCCCCCACAGGTTGGCTCCCTCAGCACCATATTTTTTTCTTTATCTTTTCCTTTCTCCCTTTTCCTCCTCCGTCCGACCTAGGCCCTGTGCTGCCTCCGCCCCTTCTTGAGGGGCCATGCCACACCACCAAGTGAGAGAGACATCATCTCACCACCATCCCAATTCTGTTCTACCCCCAATGGCTGGCTCCCTCAGCACCATATTTATTTATTTTTGTTGTTGCTTTTATTTTCTTCTCTTTTCCCTTCTTTCCTTCCTTTCTCCTGTCCCCCTACCCCTTGAGCTGCCCACACTCCTTCTTGACAGGCCAAGCCCCACCATTCTGCTAAAGCACCACCAGCACACGGCCTCCCCAGGTCTGCCCCACCCCACCCACTGAATCGCACCACACTGCCATTTTATTTACTTTTTTCCTTCATTTCTTTCTTCTTTCTCTTCTTTCTCTCATCCACTTAGCCCTGCACATCACATCCTCTCCCTTCCCTCCTGCCTACCTTCACTACACACCAAGCACTGCACTCACAAGCAGCATTGGAGTGGACCCCGGACCACCAGACTCACCCCTCACTGCCCCTGGCCCTGCATAGCTGGTCTGTTTGTGCTGTAAATGACTCATCCCTGCCCTCCCCCGCTCCCTGCTGGACCTACTCTGCCACACCATAGCTGAATGACTGGTCCTGCCCACCTGGACCAGGTGGTGAGGCATATTGTGCCCAAGACAAGCAAATGATAAAACACACACACCCTTTGGCCCAGAAATAACCAAATAAAACAATAAAGCAGGACAAAACAAACAAATTTATAATCAAGAAATGAAGAAAATAATTCCTGAATGTCCTGGAGATAGCAGACAATATCAAAACATATTTAAAAAAAAAAAGAACAGAATGGCTCCAGTAAGTGACCACAATAAAACACTAGATAACCTTCCAGTACAACAAAAGGCACTGAAACAACCTGATAGGGAATTCCAAAGACTAATATCCAGGGTCCTCCAAGAGATTAGGAAAGAGATGAAAGAAAACATAGACAAAAATATGGAAAAAATAGACAAAATCATGGAAAATACAACAAAATCAGGGAAAACACAGACAAAGCAATGGAAGAATTTAGGAAAATCATATAGAAAAAAAGTAAAAATAAATAAACAACTGGAAATCATACAAAAACAGCAGTTGGGAATCCAAAAAATAAACAATAAGATTTCAGAAATGGACAGTGCAATAGAAGGTTTTAGGAGCAAATTTGAAACAATGGAAGACAGGATCAGTGAAATTGAAGACAAATGCTTGGATACCACTTTGAGGAAATCTCAGAGAAAAAAATGAAGAAAACGTGAGAACAATGTGGGATAAAATCAAGAGCAAAAATTTGCACATGATCAGTGTTCCAGAACGGGGAGGAAACAGAAAACACAGAGAGAATATTTGAAGATTTACTGACAGAAAACTTCCCTAATATCAAGAAAGATAAAAAAAGATAAAAAGCTGACCAAGACATGATAAATGATAATCACACTAGCCAAAACCAAAGAAAAAGAAAGAATCCTGAGAACAGCTCAAGAAAAATGAAAAGTCACATACACAGGGTAAACAATAAGACTAAACTCTGATTACTCAGCAGAAACCATGCAGGCAAGAAGGCAATGGACTGACATTATAAAATCTTGAAAGAAAGAAAAAAAAAATGCCAACCACGAATAATATATCCTGCAAAACTCTTGCCCAAATATGATGGTGAAATTAGGACATTTCCATATAAAAGGCTATGACATATCCAGTAAAGGTCTGATCTCTAAAATCTTCAGTAAAATCCAACACTGCTACAACAAAAATACAAGTAATCCAATTAAAAAACAAGCAAAGGATATGGACAGACACTTCACGAAAGATGACATTCAGGTGGCTAACAGACATATGAGGAAATGCTCGGGTTCAGTAGCAGTTAGACAAATGCAAATCAAAATGACAACGAGATACCATCTCACCCCAACACTACTGGCACCTATCGAAAAACAGAAAATAAATGTTGGAGAGGCTGCAGAGAGATAGGAACTCTTATGCACCATTGGTGGGAATGCAAAATGCTACATTTTAGAAAATGACATGTAGTGTCCTTAAAAAGCTAAAAATAGAAATTCCATAAGATCCAGCGATCCCACTCCTGGGAATATATCCTAGAGAAATAAAAGCCATCACAGGAATAGACATATGCACACCCATGTTTACTGCAGCATTGTTCACAGTAGTAAAAAGACAGAAACATGGATCACAATAGAGGGTCCTGGACAGAGCTGGAGAAAAATGTAGAATAAAATATAAAATAAAATTCTAACTCACAAAAAAAGACCAGACTTACTGGTCTGACGGAGACTGGAGAAACCCCAAAAGTATGGCCTCCAGATACTCTTTTACCTCAGTGCTGAAGTCACTCATGATGTTCACCCTTCAGCCAAAGATTAG
The DNA here is from genome assembly GCF_030014295.1 of Loxodonta africana. Lineage (NCBI taxonomy): Eukaryota > Metazoa > Chordata > Mammalia > Proboscidea > Elephantidae > Loxodonta > Loxodonta africana. The sequence goes on from NC_087343.1 coordinate 222,483,175, forward strand.
ACAGGCTTATAAAACAAACAATGATACAAGTAGCTCAACCATGCATATGAGACTAAACAGGCAAAGACCAGAAGGTGGGAGGGGACAGGAAGGCTGGACAAATGGAAATGGGGAACCCAAGGTCAAGAAGAGGAGAGTGTTGACAGGTCGTGGGGTTGGCAATCAATGTCACAAAACAATATGTGAATTAATTGTTTAATAAGAAACTAATTTGCTCTGCAAACCTTCATCTAAAGCACAATAAAAAATAAAGAAAAAAAGAAGTTTATCATCTCACAGTTTTGGAGGCTAGTAGTCTGAATTCAGGGCATCAACTGGGCCACACTCTGTCTGCTCTAGGGGAGGATGTCTCTTCCAGCTTCTGTAACCCTGGTGTTTCTTAGCATTTCTTGACTTGTAGACACAGCCTCACATGCTGTTTTCCCCTTGTGTGCAACTCTGTCTCCATGTCTGTCCTTCTCTTTTATAAGATTCCACCTAGAAGGGGTTATGGTTAGAACCCACCCTACTCCAGTATGACCTCACTAACGGATAACATCTGCATAGAAAAACCCCATTTCCCCAAACAAGGTAACATTCAGGTACAGGGGTTAGGGCTTCAACATGTCCTTTTGGGGACACAATTCAATCCATCACCAACTGGAAAAGGGCTGAACTAAATGTCCTTGGACCCCTGGTGGTGCGGTGGTTAAGAGCTCAGCTGCTAACCAAAAAGTCAGCGGTTGGAATCCATCAGCCACTCCTTGGAAACCTTATGGGGCAGTTCTACTCTGTCCTATAAGGTCGCTATGAATTGAAATCAACTTGATGGCGACAGGTTTGTTTGTTTTTTTGGTTGGTGGGTGGTGGCTTTCATAGTGAGGGTCAGTTCCTAGAAGTGATAATCCCCGGCCATGGGGAGGAGGCTCTGCCCCAGCTAAGTGTCAGATCCACTACTTCTGTATGTGCTCATGCTACTGTATTTCCTTCTCACCATTGTGCTGTGTATCTGTCTTCTGTTTGTGGTTCAGATGGAAGTGCAGTGAGGAGTGGTGGTCACGGTGACGCCTCTGAGAGGTCCAGGCTGAGAGCAGCATCTAAACATTGTTATGGAGCTTGAGCATTGTTTGCAGCACATCATGTGTAAACCCAGCTGTGGGTCATTGTCAAGAGTAAACCCTGGCAGGTGGCAACAGGATCGTTGTTATAAATGCTACATTGGTTTCCTGGAGATGCTTTAACAAAGTACAACACACTGGGTACCTTAAAACAACAGGAATTCATTCTCTCACAATTCTGGGGGCAAGAAGTCTGAAATCAAGGTGTCAGCAGGGCCATGTTCTCTCTGAAGGCTCTAGGGAAGAATCCTTTTTTGCCTCTCTCCCAGCTTCTGGTGGCTCCGTGGCTTGTGGATGCATCACTCCAATCTCTGCCTCCATCTTCACATGGCCTTGTCCCTGTGTGTCTGTGTCTCTTCTCTTCTTATAAGGACAGCAGTTACAGGATTTAGGGGTCACCCTTCTCCAGTATGACCTCATCTTAACTAATTACATCGGCAAAGACCCTGTAAGGTTATGTTCTGAGGTTCTGGTTGGACATGACTGTTGGGAGAACACCAATCAATCCAGTACATATTAAGGGCAGAAGTGTATCTCCATACAGTAGCAGATCTCAGAGCATGCAAATGTATTAGTAGCCCAAGAACACACCCTTCCCCCTCCTTTTTCCACTCGCCTAAGCTCCAAAAACCCATGTCTAAGGTCAGGGAACTTGCCCACTGGTCCCTAAGCCTTGGCACTTGCCATTCCCTTAACAAGATGCTCTCCAGCCATGTGGTCAGGCCACGATCCTTTCTCTCCTTCATAAAATTGCCCAACAGCCACTTCCTCCAGAAAGTCTACTTAGAGTAAACCTTTCAACACGGAGAAAGGCCAAGATGAAGGATGGAGTTAAGACTGGGACTGTGATACCAAGAGGATCTAGGTTAGAACCAAGCTGTGTCCCTCATTAATGATTGTGGGAAAGTCCCTGGGCATTAAAAATGGTTAAGGTGCTTGACTGCCAACAAAAGAGTTGGAGGTTAGAGGCTAACCAAAGGCACCTCGGAGGGCTTGAAGATCTACTTCCGAAAAAAATCAGCAATTGAAAACCCTATGGAGCACAGTTCTACTCTGACACACATGAGGTCACCGTGAGTCAGAACAAACCCAATGGCAACTGGTTATGGGCAAGTCCCTTACCTTCTCTAAGTCTCTGCTTTGTCAGAAGTTAAATGGGATAACAAGACTCAGCTCCTGAAGTTGGAGATAATTCATGTAAGGCACTTAGCACAGGGGCTAGTTAGTTAGCATAGTTAGCTAGTTAACATAGCATAATTAGCACTTGGTAAGTGTCAGCTATTTACTACTTTTTTCAGCCAACCCTACCCCTTAACGGACAGTGCTGGGGAAGACAGCTTTAAAATGGTTCCCAAGGATATAAGTATAAAAAGCATAAATACTTCCTCCTGGTATTTATGCTTTTGTGTAACTGCCTTCCTTTGAGTGTGGGATGGCTTCTAATAAATTGTTGTTGTTAGTTGCCAACGCGTTGATACTGATTCATGGCGACCCCATGTGTCAGAGTAGAACAACGCTCCATAGGGTTTTCAAGGCTGTGACCTTTTGAAACAGATTACTAAGCCTGTCCTCTAGGTGGGTTTGAACCACCAACCTTTTGGTAAGTAGTTTAGTGCTTAGACATTTGCGCCACCCAGAGACTAAAGAATGGAATATGGCAAAAGTCATGGAGGTCACTTCTGTGGTTAGGTTTCAAAAGACAGTGACTTCTATCTTTCTGGACTTTCTCTACTGTCTTTTCAGCTTATATGCTCTGATAAAGCAGGTAGCCAGGTTGCAGAAACCCATGGGGCAAGGAACTGAAGGTGGCCTCTGGCCAATAACCAGCAAGGAACCAATGCCCTCAGGCTAACAGCCCTAGAGCGATGGAATCCTGCCAATAACCACCAAATGAGCTTGGAAACAAATCCTATTCCAGTTGAACTTTAGATGACTGACGGCCCAGCCAACACCATGATTGTGGTCTTGAGAGACCCTGAAGAGGTGGACTTAGCTGAGTTGCACCTGGATTTCCAACCCACAGTAACTATGAGATAATGAATATTGTTTTGAGCCACTGAGTTTGGGCTTAATTTGTTATAATAAAGCAATGGTACCTAATATAGGACCAGTTCTGTGGAGTGGACTCCAACTCATGATGACCCCATGTGATGTGTGTCAGAGTAGACCTGTACTCCATAGGGTTTTCAATGGATACCATCCTTCAGAAGTAAATGGCCAGGCTTTTCTTCTGAGGCATCTCTGGGTGGCTTCGGAACTCCAACGTTTTGCTTAGCAGCAGAGTGTGTTAACCCAGGGACTCAATAATGCAGAGCCATGCCCGTTCTGTGGCAGCAGAGTTGCATATTCAGCCAGCAAAAATGCATTCCTCCACCCATTTTTACCAACTTCTGCAGTCTGAAATTGATCAAACATGCAATCAAGATGTATTGATAATTACTGGTGATTGGAATTCAAATGTTGGAAACAAGGAAGAAGGATCTTAGTTGGAGAATAAGGCCTTGGTGATAAAAATGACCGGAGATCACAAGACAGAATTTTGCAAGACCAATGACTTCTTCATCGCAAATACCTTTTTTCAACAACATAAATGGCCACTATACATGTAGACCTCACAGGATGGGAAACACAGGAATCGAATTGACTACATCTGTGGAAAGAGATGATGAAGAAGCTAATCATCATCAGTCAGAACAAACCATCAATTGCTCATATGTTAAGTTTAAGTTGAAGCTGAAGAAAATGAAAACAAGTCCGAGAGAGACAAAGTACAACCTTGAGTATATCCCATCTAAATTTGGCAACCAACTTGAGTATAGATTTGAAGCATTGAACACTAATGACTGAAGACCAGATGAGTTGTGGCATGACATCAAGGACATCATACTTGAAGAAAAAAAAGCATCATTAAAAGGACAGGAAAGAAAGAAAATGGATGGCAGGAGAGACTCTGAAACTTGCTCTTGAACATAGAATAGCTAAAGAGAATGGAAGAAATGATGAAGCAAAAGAGCTAAACAGATTTCAAGGGGAAGCTTGGGAAGATAAAGTATTATAATGAAATGTGCCAAAACACAGAATTAGAAAACCAAAAGGGAAGAACATGCTCAGCATTTCTCAAGCTGAAAGAACTGAAGAAAAAATTCAAGTATAGAGTTGCAATTTTCAAGGAATCTATGGGCAAAATATTGAACGATGCAGGAAGCCTCAGAAGAAGATGAAAGGAGTACACAGAGTCACTGTACCAAAAAGAATTGGTTGATGTTCAGCCATTTCAGGAGGTAGCATATGATCAAGAACTGATGGCACTGAAGGAACAAGTCCAAGATGCACTGAAGGCATTGGCAAAAAACGAGGCTCCGGGAATTGACGGAATACCAACTGAGATGTTTCAACAAACAGAGGTAGTGCTGGAAGTACTCACTCATCCATGCCAAGAAATTTGGAAAACAGCTACCTGGACAACCAACTGGAAGAGATCCATATTTGTGCCTGTTCCAAAGGGAGGTGATCCAACAGAATGTGGAAATCATCAAACAAAAGCATTAACATTACACACAAGTAAAATTTTGCTGAAGATAATTTAAAAATGCTTGCAGCAGTACATCGACAGGGAACTGCCAGAAATTCAGGCTGGATTCAGAAGAACACATGGAATGAGGGATATCATTGTTGGTGTCAGATGGATCTTGGCTAAAAGCAGAGAATACCAGAAAGATGTTTACCTGTGTTTTATTGACTATGCAAAGCCACTCGACTTTGTGAATCATAACAAATTATGGATAAAATTGCAAAGAATGGGAATTACAGAACACTTAATTGCGCTCATATGGAATCTGTACATGGACCAAGAGGCAGTCATTGGAACAGAACAAGGGGATACTGAGTGGTATAAAATCAGGAAAAGTGTGAATCAGTGTTGTATCCTTTCACCATACTTATTCAATCTGTATGCTGAGGAAATAATCTGAGAAGCTGGTCTGTGTAAAGAAGAACATGGCATCAGGATGGAAGGAAGACTCATTAACAACCTTCGTTACACAAATATACAACTTTGTTTGCTGAAAGTGAAGAGGGCTTGAAGCACTTACTGATGAAGATAAAAGACTACAGCCTTCAGTATAGATTACACCTCAACATAAAGAAAATTAAAATCCTCACAACTGGACAAATAAGCAACATCATGATAAACGGAGAAAATACTGAAGTTGTCAAGGATTTCATTTTACTTGGATCCACAATCAATGCCTCTGGAAGCAGCAGTCAAGAAATGAAACAAAATATTGCATTAGACAAATATGCTGCAAAAGACCTCTTTAGTGTGTTGAAAAGCAAAGATACTCCCTTCAGGACTAAGGTGTGCCTGACTCAAGCCATGATATTTTCAATCACCTCATATGCATGTGAAAGCTGGACAATGAATAAAGAAGACTGAAGAAGAATATTATTATGGTGTTGATGAAGAATATTGAATATAGTGTGGACTTCTAGAAGAACAAACAAATCTGTCATGGAAGAAGTACAGCCAGAGTGCTCCTCGGAAGCGAGAATGGTGAGACTTTGTCTCACATACTTTGGGCATGTACGGGGACCAGTCTCTGGAGAAGGACATCATGCTTGGTAAGGTAGAGAGAGGGCCAGTGAAAAAGATGAAGACCCTTGACAAGATGATTGACACAGTGGCTGCAACAATGGTCTCAAACACAGCAACAATTGTGAGGGTGGTACAGGACGGGGCCGTGTTTTGTTCTGTTGTACATTGGGTTGCTATGTGTCAGAGCTGACTTGACAGCACCTAACAACAATGACTGTTTATCCTGTGTTTACTCACCTGCCACGTGCAAAGTGATGTGGGATCCAAAGGTGAAAATGAGGCTCTTCCTACTCTTTAAAGCTGCAGGCCTGCACCATGTCTGCCAAAGGGGTGGCTCTGGGCCACAAAGACAGGGGAGACCTAGTGCCTGCTCTCCAGGGCAAACCGCCAGGCAGACAGACAGTGCTGAGGCCAGCTATGAGGCTCAGCTGGGCACACTGGCAGGGGTGTGCTTCTTGTTCCTGGAACACCACTGGACTGGTTAGAAAACAGCTGCCCCTCAAGACTTTCCAAGCCCTCCCGATGGGTCCTCCATGATCCAGCAACTTGAGACAGAAGTCCTGGCTTGTGGAGGTCTCTAGGACCCTGCTCCAGAGCCCAAGCCAGTGCCAATGTTGTCAGTCAGCACCAGGACCACACGGTGGTTAGTTACTGTGAAGCTCACCCTGGTTAAGTAAGACATAGCCACGAAGAGACCTTGAACCCTCCCAGCTTGCACTGACACCCCTTGTGCTCAGCACCCCCGATATAAGTAAGACTCTCTGGGGGATGCAAATACACAGTCTACCATCTTCTGGCTCCACTCATACTCCTGTTAATCCTTTTGTCAAATGTGAGAAGAAAGCTGTTATAGATTGAATTGTGTGCCCCCAAAAGATACGTTCAAGTCTTAACCCCTGAGCCTCTGAACTTAACTGTCTCAGTTTCCTAGTGCTGCTGTAATAGAAATACCACCAGTGGTGGCTTTAAAGAACAGAAGTCTATTTTCTCACAGTTCAGGAGGCTAGAAATCCAAATCAGGGTCTCAGCAGCAGATTCCTTCCTTGTTGGCAGCACTGGGCATTCCTTGGTTCCTTGGCTAGTGGACAATCCTCACATGGTATCTGTCTGCCTCCGTGTGTGTGTGTGTGTGTGTGTGCGCGCGTGTGTGTGTCTATGCTGCTCCTTATAGAACTCGGAAGTGATTAGGTTTAGAACTCAACCTACTCTGGTATGATCTAATTGACATAACAAAGAAAACCCTATTTCCAAATAAGATTATATCCACAGGAACAGGGAGTACGATTCCAACACATATTTGGGGAGTGTCATGAATTGAAAAACTGTGTCCCCAAAAATATGTGTATCAATTTGGCTAGGCCATGAATCCCCAGTATTGTGTGGCTGTCCACCATTTTGTCATCTGATGCGATTTTCCTGTGTTGTAAATCCTACCTCTATGATGTTAATGAGGTGGGATAGGCGAGAGTTATGTTGATGAAGCAGGACTCCATTTACAAGACCGGATTGTGTCTTGGGCCAATCTCTTTTGTGATATGAAAGAGAGAAGAGAGCAGAGAGACATGGGGACCCCATACGACCAAGAAAGTGCCGGAAGCAGAGGGTGTGCTTCGGACCCAGGGTTCCTGCACAGAGAAGCTCCTAGTCCAGAGCTGACAGAGACAGAAAGTTTTACCCTGGAGCTGATGTTCTGAATTTGAACTTTAGCCTACTAGACTGTGAGAAAATAAATTTTTCTTTGTTAAAGCCATCCACATGTGGTATTTTCTGTTGTAGCAGCACTAGATAACTAAGACAGGGAGACACAATTCAATCCACAACAATGACTTTGTTTGAAAACAGGGCCTTTGAATATGTTCTCAGGTTAAAAAAAAAAATTCTCAGGTTAACATAAGCTCATATTGGAGTAGGATGGATCCTAAATCTCATCTGAGTGGTGTCCTTATAAAACCGGAGAAGATACACACAAAGATGCACAGAGGCAAGACAGCCATGTGAAGACAGAGAGTGGAGTGATGCTATACCAAGGATTGCCAGCCACCATCGGAAGCCAGGAGAGGGGCACAGAACAGATTCTCCCTCAGAGCCTCAGAAAGAATCAACACGACTGACACCTTGATCTCCAACTCTAGCCTCCAGAACTGTGAGACAATAAATTTCTGTTTTGAGCCACCCAGGTTGTGGTATTTTGTTACAGCAGTTCTAGAAGACTCACATATCAGCCTTACGTGGCAAATGTTGAAGCTGGCTCAAGGACAGATGGCAGGAACTGGGCCAAGGCCAAGGGAGCCAGGTGTAGAAAGTGAGATGTGTCTCACCGGCTGAGTGAGTACACGGGGCTTGCAATCAGCCATTTGGCTGGTCTGACACCTGCTGAGCCCTTAGGAGACAGCAGGGTGCAGCAGAAAATTAGAAAAAGAAAAAAATGCTGGTTTCTATGCCACTCATAACTCACGTAGCTGTCTCCAGAAAGTTCCTCAACCTCTCGGGGCAGAGTCCTTTCAGCTATAAAATGAGGACAGTTCACCGGACTTAGTGCTTCTCAAACGTTTCCACTGGACTGCCTCTAATGCTGCGAAAACATGAGGTCATCTCGTGGCCATCTGAGGCCCTGTCACCTCCTTGACGTTCACAATGTCTCCACACACATGTGTTTTATCTCTAAATGAAATATTGTCACTTTATTACATAAGCCACCCAAGTTAGTTTTAAAATCTCTGCCCTAAATCTTCACATAGAATTGCCACTCAGAAGATACGGCATCGGGGGTCTGCACGCAGCAGCCTGAGAAGCACAGAGCTTTGCAGGCCCTCGCATGTCTCACTTATACTGAAGGAGAATGGAGGGGGTGTGTGCCACAGCCCCGCAGAGCCTCGCTGGGATTTCACCCCCTCAGGCTGGCAAGGCCATCCCATCGCTAGACCTACGGTGGCTTACATGGAGAATTGTTTTGCCACCTCCTGTCCTTCCAGGTCTCTTGGGCCTGTGACCATGTCAGAACTGCCAGCCCCTTCATCCTCATTTGACCTGGGTTGCATGACTATCAGTCATTCTCATGATGCTCCAACTCCCCGGCCCCTTGGTCCCTCCCTCCCTCAAACCCACCTGCCAGAAAGGGGGGGCTGCTGCAGAAGCCCCTCAAGATCCTGTCAGGAGCTGCTCAGATTCATGTTCCTGGTCCTCAGCTTGCCTGACAACAGCTCCAGGGGTGGACTAGGAGGTGTCTCACCTGGTCTCCGCAGCAGTGGTCTTCATATACTTCCCCTCCAAGCACCCTCAGCTGATGACCAGAGGGCAGAAGCCAAGGACAGCTGATTTCCTGCCTTTCAAGATCAATCTCAGCTTCCCTTTACTTGCAGCCTTCCTTTCCTCCCCTCCCCCATCCCATGAGACAACTGGGCTCCCTGCTGTTCCCGCCTGACCCTCCTCCTCCCCTCCTCTGGGCATCTCCCCACCCCGACCTGTTTCTCCCACCCTTCCTGTACCCTGTCAGGACTCTCCCACCTCCAGCGGGAGCCTTTTTCCTGCACCTGCCCTGCCCCCCTTTCCTCACACCAACCCCTCTCCCCACACCCTATGCAAACGATGGAGCCACAGCCTAGGTTTTGGAGTTCACCTTGTACAAGCCTTTTCATCCCACTGTCTCCACCTCTTGCTTTCCACGCTAAGATAACTGGAAGTCACCTCATCCCATGGTTTACGCATCATTGTCTCTTTCGCCCACCTCCCTCCAGCCCCCTCCCACCTCTCCTCCCGACCCCCACCACGGTCCTGACTTCAGAGAGAGGAAAGCTCTAGAATCCCTTTAGACCAGGGCAGGACCAGCTGCATAATTTGCAGGGTCCAGTGTGCAACATGAATGTACAATGTACCTGGTTTGCCCACCCATCTGTCGGCGTGTCCCACTACGGTGGCTTGCGTGTTGCTGTGATGCTGGAAGCTATGCTAATGGTATTTCAAATACCTGCAAGGTCACCTGTGGTAGACAGGTTTCAGTGGAGCTTCCAAACTAAGACAGATTAGGAAGAAAAGCACAGAGATCTACTTGCAAAAATCAGCCAGTGAAAACCCTGTGGATCACAACAGAATATTGTCTGATATAGTGCTGGAAAATGAGCCCCTTAGGTTAGAGGACGCTCGGAATACACAGTGACTGCAACAATGGCCTCGCGCAGACCATCGACCATGAAGATGGCACAGGGCCAGGGAACATTTCATTCTGTTGTACCATGGAATCACTCGATGGCAGCTAGCAACCACTGTGTTTGAAAACAACTAAGGATTCCTCCATGGCCACCGCAGAGCACTGCCCTGGGTGTGGGACCCTGTGAGATGGTGCCTTAGCCAGGGGCTTGCCCTAGAGGAAAAGGGTGGTCCTCACAGGGCAGAAGGGGACAGGCCTGCTCTGGGGATGGGGCATCCTCCACTCGGGATAGAAGCTGTGCCTGCTGGCTCGAGAGGGCGCTGCCCAATCACCTTGGGCTAGAACAAGTAGGAGCAAAGACTTGGAAGGGATCTTGGAGGTTATTTTACTCAATTTGCAAATAAGAAATTGAGGCCAAGAGTATTAAAAGTAATAACATTTGGTTAGTGACAGCCAGGCATTATGTCATCTAACTCCCATCACATCTCCACGGGGGGCATTCTTGCTATCCCATTTTACAGATGAGAAAACTGAGCCACCACAGGACTGAGTCATTTTGCCAAGGACACGAGGCTGGAAAGAGGCAGGGCAGGGGGTAGAAGCTGGGACAAAGCTGGACCCAAGGCTGATGGAATGGCCTCCCATTGTAAGATCAAGCCTGGGGACGAGCCAGGACTACTACTCATGATCTCTGGGCACCGAATTCAGCCCTCTCTCAGACATGGGACTGTCCCTCAAGCTGCACTGGGCTCAGGCTGCTCACATAGGGCCTGAGGGCAGATGGCGGTGTGAGGCCGGGAGGAGGCATCAGTGCTGGGGAGGAGGTACGTGCGTTGGTCACTCACCCAAGCCAAGGTCCCTGGGCAAGGACCAGCCCCAGGCAGAGACCCTTGGCTGAGTGATGTGAGCGTCTGCCCTTGCACAAAGACCCTGCAGCCTGTTGACTTAGGGAGAGTCCAAGGAGCCGGGAGCTTCCTGACAGTGTGCTGGCAGGGGTTAAAAGCTAGTGGCTGTGGCTGGGAACGTGCAGGAGCCTGACAGGAGATATCAGGGAGAAGACGGGGAGCTCGGGGCATTGTTCCCTGGATGCTTTTGATTTGGGATTTCTCACTGTCTCTGGTTAAGGAAGTGTGGGGCTTGAGGTTTCACGAACGTCCCCTCCAGCGCCGGCTGCGCTCCCATCGCTGGCCTTTCCCTGGGGAACCGTTCTTATTTGTGCAAAGCTTGCAGACATAGGGAGGGGGTGGGCAAGGCAGTGGGCTCACCTGGCTGCGGGCCAATCTCCCTCTAGCCCCACCCCTGCCGGTCTCTTGGCAGGTGCTTCCCGATCTGTTCCACTCTGCTGTGACCCAGTACCTGGGACTCAGGCCATGGGAGTCATATGTTCCCTTGGGGAGCGGGGTGGGAGTGTCAGCCCCTGAAGCAGGCTCAGGCTCCCCGTGCCTTCAGTAGCTTACATGTGGCAGGGGACACTTGGGTCTTTACACCCATGTATGCTACATGACTTCTTGAGTAGGGAGAGGAGAAGGCAATATGGCATCCTGGCTGGGGACCTGGATTTTGAACCAAGAGGGCAAAGCTGTAAGGAGAAAACAAGGGAAAGAGCGAGAGGAAAAGCCAGTATAGAGGGCCAGAGAGACATATGTGTGGGACTACACAGCATGGGAACTCTGGAAGAAAGATGCAGCCACCAAGACCCACAGGAGCTGGGAGGTGATGCTAACTCCAAGCCTGGCTGGTCAGCACGGGGAGATGTTGACAGAGCCTTGCTTCCTCCAAAGGCTCTAGGGGAAGATCCTTCCTCGTCTCTTCGAGTGTCTGGTGGTTGCCAGGGATCCTTGGAGTTCCTTGACTTGTAGAATAATCACTCCAATTTCTGCCTCTGTCTTTGCATGGCTGTCTCCCCTCTGTGTCTCCCTGTCATTGGTCATTGGCATCTTCTTTTATAAGGACACCACTCAGAATGGATTATGACCCATCCAACTCCAGTATGACTTCATGTTAACTAAGAATCTCTACCCCTATTTCCAACTCTTTTTCCAATCAAGGTCATGCTCACAGGTACCAGGAGTCAGGACTTAATTATATCTTTTGTGAGGATACAACTTAACCCATAGCAGGGGGACAAGTGGGGAGGGGCTGCCAACCGTCAATAGCCATGTGCAGCTGGAGTTGGGCAGCAGCGTGTTTATGTATCTGTCTCATGCTAGAAAGATTATATGTCAGACAGAATGGGGCATGGGACAACATGCTGCTTCCTGGCCTCTAGCCTTCTGCTCTCCCCTTGAATATCTTTACTGACCATTCTCCACTTACTTGAATCCTCAGCCTTCTTCAAGGCCAAGACTGTGGCCCATGTCCCCATGGTCTCTGCCTCAGTCATGTTCTCTCTCTACAAAACCCTGGCAGCTCTCCTGGTCTGCTCCCCCTTGTGCTGATTGACTAACTGCCCCATATGAGGGTTTCATCAGCCCCTGCTGTGCCTCTTACACAGTCCATAAACTTTTATAGGATATTGTTGTGATTGTTAGCTGCCACTGAGCTGGCCCCCATACACAACAGAACAAAACACTGCCTGGTCCTGCGCCATCCCCATGATCAGCTGCAGATGAGACTGTGGTGATCCATAGGGTTTTCGTGGGCTGGTTTTCGGAAATAGATTGCTAGGGCTTTCTTCCTAGTCTGTCTTTGTCTGGAAGCTCTGCTGAAACCTGTTCAGTATCACAGCAACGCGGGTGGTGGCTGCTCATGGGCAGGGCAGGGCGTCAGACCTGGGTCTCCTGCCTAGAAGGTGAGAATTCCAGCACTGAACCAACAACCATAAAAATCACCTTTTACCCACCTTGGCAGTCCACAGTATCTGGGTCTTAATAGGAACTCCATAAATGCCAAGAGATTATATAGATGGACGTGTAGCCAGGGACCAGGGAATCAAAGCATGAAAACTTATAACTCCGAGGGTCAGAGCCAGGGGGCAGATGAGCAGACTGAATGGGAGGAGTTTATGGAGAATTGAAGGAAGTTTCTGGGCATCTCACTTGCTTTGGATCCTTCTAAGGTCCAGGGGAGGCAGCCCCAACAACAGTACCACAGTGTCACATTGAAAATCTGAAACATTTTCAAAATTAAGGTATTTTTATTCCAGTTTCCCTTACAACATCAAAAAACCAAACCTGTTCCCATCAAGTCCATTCCGACTCATAGTGACCTTATAGGACAGAGTAGAGCTGCCCCACAGGGTTTCCAAGGCTGTAATCTTTACAGAAGCGGACTGCCACATCCTTCTGTAGAGCAGCTAGTGGGTTCGAACCACCAACCTTTCGGTTAACAGCCGAGCCAGTCAACCACTGTACCACCAGGGCTTTTCCTTACATCATACTTCATCTTATATCAGTGGTGTTGAAGAGGCACAGGTGTTTTTAGGGTGAGTTGAGGGAAAGTTGAACTAGAAGTACACTTATTTTGGGCTTGCTGAGTTGTATTTATGTGGCTATCAGTTCTTTCAAGGTGAAGTTAAAGCTCCTTGTTGGCTGACCTGGTGCAGGGCTGTCCCAGGAACCTTCCTACTGGTTCTGTGCTGGCAGAAAAGGCAGGACCAGAGGTCCTTTCACGACAGGAATATGTCCTATAGCATCCATCATGGGAAGCATGTGGATACTGGAGGAGAAACACATTTGAAACATATGGAGGAAGAAGCTGGTCTGTGGAAAATTCTTATAATCGTTGGACGTGTAAAGTGGTAACCCGAAGGCTTGTCTTTTATTGATGTCTAGTCAAAAGTTCTCTCCTATCAGGAATACACAGGTAGCCCCCCATTTACGGCGTATTCGAGTTATTACGAACTGCACTTACAGCCGTTTGTTTTTTGTACTTCTTATTGTTAGTAATATGTACTAAGTATAACGTTGCAGTGTGTAATTTGCAGATGTTATCATTCTCAAATGTTCACTCATGGATGTTTAATGTTATGATTTACAGTGAAAGGATTAGCTGAAGCTTTTTTTCTTGAACCAAATTAGGGGCTGTAGTTGCTTGAAAACACGGACCCAAATGCTGATCGCTTTTGCTGAAGTCGATCGATTTGGCAAACGGTGAGATGTTATTGTAACATACGTGAAGAAAAAAAGAAAAGGACCATCACGACAACTCTCAGTCGTTTTCTAACTAGAAACGATAGCCCCATTCCCAGGGATAATCCAGATGATCCGGAACCATCCACGAGTCGAGTTACTACCGCAACTGACAAAATACCAACGTTGTCCAACTCTTCTTCATTGTCTTGAGTAAGTTCTTATGACTTTTGTATTTTTTTAGGTATGTCTGTTTTAAAATGTATCTGTAAGTTTATAAGTAATATTTCCAACCCCCAAAGAAAAATAACGATTGGGTTTACGAAGATACTTATAATAAAAAGCAGCAATAATTAAAACTAAAGGAAAAAAAACGAGGTATTAGACTTACGTGAGAACCCACTTACAACGGAATTGTCAGAATGGAACCCCATCTTAAGTCAGGGACTACCTGTCCTCAATGTGGTGCAATTAGGCACGTGTTATTTGGTTTTTGTATGGGAATCATGTGAAATAGAATTCATCAGAGTTCCTACAATTTCCTGTTTTATGTATCTCAGCTATCAATGATAAACAACAAAATTTGATCCATCATACCAAAAGACTGAATTACCTTTATAAAAAATGGTGTTACAAAATCATTATAATATGAACCAAGATCAAAAGTCATGCAAAAATGTAGACAGATGTAGGGGAAAAAAACAGTGTTGTATCAGGCAGTTAATTATTAAAAACGTCATGTTTTTTTTTTTTCTGGGTTTTGTGATGGTTGTGGTAATTGACAATTTTATAAAAACTGTAATATGCCCTGACTTCTTTTCTCACCCTAAATAAGTTTTACTTTGTATCTTGTTTATATTCAGAATGATGTATTCTTTTTTTTTTCCCCCTTAAAGCAGGCCCCTTAATGGTCTGGTTTCAGCATCCTTCACCCCTGTCTTAGTTACCTGCTGCTGCTATAACAGAAATACCACAAGTGGGAGGCTTTAACAAACAGAAATCTATTTTCTCACAGTTTAGGAAACTATGAGTCCATTGCGGAGATTGTAGCCAGTGTCACAGAACAAACTGAGTATGAATTGTTGAGTGGGAATCTAATTTGCTGGGTAAACTTTCACCTAAAACACAATATTTTTAAAAATATTTTTTAAAAAAGATACACTACACTAATACTGCCTCATTAACATAACAAAGATGACCTATTCCCAAATGGGATTATAACTACAGTCTTAGGCGTTAGTCTTTACAACAAATATTTTGAGGGGACACAATTCAATCCATAACAACTCCCAAACCTGGATGGCCTGGGAGGTATAATCCCGCTGTAGTGGATGTTGGAATCGGGGCAGAAATCAAGGGGGTCAGGGGCAAGAGGCAAGAGGATCTGCATATTCTCTCCTCCTATGTATCAGGAAAGGTGTGATTTCCATTCGTTAGAGATTATAGACCAAGGAAGAGGGAGGATTGGACCCATAACCACGAGGTCTTATTAGCAATGCAAGGAGGGAGAGTAAGTAAGTGATACTGCTGGCCTTTAGGTTTCAGAGCAGCTTTTTCTGTTGGAACTTTTTTTTTTTTTCCACACCAGTTATTCCTAGGCTGAGTAGCTTGCTGGCTAGCTAAGGAAGAGAGAGCTGGGCTAGCCCCACACAGAGTACAGCTGCGCCGTCTGGGCCAGGAACCACGTGCCTCATTTGAGCGTTTGAGATGTGGCTGGTCCGATAGCTACGCTCTAGGTGTAACGTGCACACTGGCTATCAAAGCCTTTGTGTAAAACAGAATGTGAAACGTCTAATAACTTTTTACATCATTATGTGCTGAAATGATAGCCTTTTGGATATATCGGGCTCAATAAAGTAAATTTTTAAAATCAGTTATGCCTGTTTCTTCTTACCTTTTGAATGTGGCTTCTAGAAAGTTTAACCTTACATCTGTGGCTCCCGTTTGTGGCTTGCAGTATGTTTCAATTGAATTGCACTGTAGCCAGGCTCAAGTCTCCTAACGTGGTCCACATCTGAGGTAGTGGCTCCCTCCAAAGCTTCCCTGGAACAAAGAGTTCAACTTGCTGGATCTGGAGGACTTAAGAGGTAAGTTCCCAAACAGCCTCCCAGTGTTTACTCTGGGTACGGTGTCTAGAGTGAGGCCAGGCAAGGAGAGGCAGAAAATTCCCATGTCTTTTGGTTAGGATGTCCCAGAAGGGTGAGGAGCCTTCAACCCTGGGCAAGAAACAAAATTTTCATTTTTCATCTCTCTCCACTCAGATCTAGGACATATCAGAGGTAGCATATAAAAGAGGATCTAATGTGACAGGGCTTTATGGTGGATGAGGATGACATGAATGGACCACAAAATCTTTGGGTTGACAGCCCTGGGGAAGATGAGGAGTGCGTGTTTTGCTCGTCACTCTCCTCCAATCACTGGCAGCAGGTCTGCATGCTGGGCTTGGTGTGTGGAAGCCTTGAGCCATTGGCGACTTCTTGAAGGACAAGGGCTGGAGTCTTGCTTTCTCAGACCCCATTTGGCCACGCACAGCACTGAGCACATGGTTGGTTGCCTGTTCATAGGATATACTCAGTCACTGGTGTCCCTTCTGCAGGAACGAGTTCAATTACAGCCTGTGCAACCTCACACACACTCCAGAAGACCTGGGAATATGCTGAAGGGCCATCTATGATTACAACCCAACCTTGTTTTATGGAGCAAAAGACTCACTATTCTTTAGCTATTAAAGATTTAGGCTCAGAGCCCTCTCCAGCTAATACAGGCTCTTAGAAGGCAGAGCAATTACAGAGCAGAAATCTGAGACTTGGTGTTTCCTACCAGGAGGGGGCAGTCTAGCATTCTACATGTCCAAAGAAAAGGAGGAGAAACCCTAGTGGTGTAGTGGTTATGAGTCTGGCTGCTAACCAAAAGGTCGGCAATTCAAATCCACCAGGAGTTCCTTGGAAACCCTGCAGGGCAGTTCTGCTCTGCCCTGTAGGGTCGCTATGAGTAGGAATCGACTTGACAGCAGTAAATTTGGTTTGGGTTTTCTACTAAATATGAAAATCCCGGTGGTGTAGTAGTTAAGAGCTACAGCTGCTAACCAAAAGATTGGCAGTTCAAATCTACTAGTTGCTCCTTGGAAACCCTATGGGGCAGTTCTATTCTGTCCTCTAGGGTCACTATGAGTTGGAATCGATTCCACAGCAATGGGTTTGGTTTTGGTCCAGCCCAAAGGCCATAATCCTTTACTGAGAAAGTTCAGGTGGTGCTTACGGAGTTTGATAGCTGCTTTTATGGAGACTGTTGTGGATGGAGGAATCACAAGGACTTAAGAGATCTAAATCCAGTGCAAGGGGCAGTGGAAGTTCAGTGGTAGAATTCTCGCCTTCCATGCGGGGCCCCAAGTTTGATTCCTGGCCAGTGCACCTCATGCTCACCTACCACCTGTCTGTCAGTGGTGGCTTTTGGGTTGCTTTGATACTGAACAGATTTCAGTGGGGCTTGCACACTAGACAGCCTAGGAAGAAAGGCCTGGTGATCTACGTCCAAGACCAGCCAATGAAAACCCTTTGGGGCCCAAGAGTCCAATCCACGACTGATCATGGGGATGGCACAGGACTGTTGTGCATGGGGTCGCCATGAGTCGGGTCAAATCAAAGGCAACAGTAAATCCAGTCTATTTTCCAAAGAGGATTCTGTTTCAAAACAAGCAGAGCCATGATCCAAATAATAGGAATTCATGGAGACATGTTCCCTTGTGTTTGCTGACCCTCTACCTTACCACCATGATGTCTTTTTCTAGCAACTGGTCTTTCCTGATGACATGTGTCATGGATTGAATGGTGTCCCCCCAAAATATCTGTCAGCTTGGCTAGGTCATGATTCCCTTGGATGAGTGTATGATTGTCCACCACTTTATCATCTGACGGGATTTTCCTATGTGTTGTAAATCCTGTCACTATGATGAAATGGGATGGATTAGTGGCAGTTGTACTGATGAGGTCTACAGGCCTAGATAGCGCCTTAAGTCAATCTCTTTGAGATATAAAAGAGAGAAGCGAGCAGAGAGACAGGAGAACCTCATACCACCAAGAAAGCAGCACTGGGAGCAGAGTGTGTCCTTTAGACCTGAGGTTCCTCTGCTGAGATGCTCCCAGACCCAGGGAAGGCTGAGGACAAAGACCTTCCTCCAGAGCCGACAGAGAAAGCCTTCCCCTGGAGCTGGTGCCCTGAATTTGGACTTCTAGCCTCCTGGACTGTGAGAGAATAAACTTCTCTTTGTTAAAACCATCCACTTGTGGTATTTCTGTTATAGCAGCTCTAGATGACTAAGACAACATGTCTAAAGTAAGTGAGCCCAAGTCTCACCATTCTCGCTTCTAAGGAGCATTCTGGTTGTATTTCTTCGAAGACTGATTTGTTTGGTCTTTTGGCATGGATTGTTTGTATTTTTCTTTGCATTTATTTACTTATTTTTAATTTCCCACAGCAGTGTTGCAAAGGCATGCCTTAGGGAAATCACTGGGCTCTCTCTCACCCGGACATTTTCCTCTGCAGGGTTGTGGGCAGCCCTGAGGCTCTGCCACCCCAAGAATACAGGCAGTTCCAGCTTCTGCACAGAATGTATTCCAGGACAAGCAGGTGCCAAAGTCAGAAGACACACACCAGGCCAGGACGTTTAAACAAAAAACTTGTAATATTCCTAATTCTCACTCTCCTTCTAGATACATCCGTGGCATCTCACACCTCTGTTCCTTTCTGTGCTTTCTCTTCAGGCAGAGCTCTTGGGTTGGTGCCAAAGTCCAGGGAACATCTCTGGGGTACCAGTGTCTACTTTCTCTGTGCCTAAGGCTTTCCACTTTTGCCTCAAATGGGTTAAACTGATTAACCATTGTATTTTATTGCATTATTTATTTTAATATTTATTATTGCTAATTTTTTTTATTGCTGTGAAAATACACACAAAAAAAACCTTTACCAATTCAGCAGTTCCCGCATGTAAAATTCAGCGACATTGATGCATTGCATTTTATACCACTTCAGTTTCTCAAACATGTTTGTATATAGGCACAAGACTTTTGAATGTCAAAGACAGCCAAGCTACTGCACTGGGAGGGTGGCCGCTGCAGGCAAGGGTGTCCCAGCTGGGGAAGGCAAATCTGGGTCCCTGCCTTCATGCTCCGGGGTAGCAGTGTAAGAGGTAGCAGAGGCTGAGACCCTCCAGTGAACCCGTCTTTCTGCAGCTTCTGTGACAAGTGTCAGTGTTTGGGACCAGCGGATGTAGCCTCAAGCCTGGTGTCCACCACATATGTGTTGGGAGGGAACCATTCTGGGCTCTGTGCACGGGGAAGTTACACCATTGGCGTCACTCACTTCAAGTGAGAATGGGCGGGTTTCTGCTGGCTGGAGCCTGGCTGAGAGCGGGATGTCACCTGAGCTGGGCACCGCAGCTTCCAGAGGAGAGAGCTGTGTGCCTTTGCCTGGGCCACGTGTGTCCACAGTCCTCAGCGTCTGGAACGCCTCGCCTGACACAGGACCAGAAATACAAGATCCTGGATGCAGTGAAGGTGTGTGTGAGGCAGGGGGGAAGGGAGCCGGGGGGGACAGTGGACCTTCCTAAGCCTATCTCTGGACCCCCTCAAACAAATGCTTGGTATCTGTGGGTATTAGGGAAGAGGCCCGGACCACTCCCTGCCCTTGTCTTGAACTTTGCAACAATAAAAGAGATATTTTAAATATAAATGTATTTTATTTTATATTTTTAGGAAAATTTAAAAACCAGTAGCTGTAGAGTAGACTCCAACTCACGCCGGCCCCCTGTGTGTCAGAGTAGAACTGTGCTCCATATGGTTTTCAGTGGCTGGGTTTTTTGGCAGCAGATCACCAGGCCTTTCTTCTGAGGTGCCTCTGGGTGGACTCAAACCTTCAAACTTTCAGTTAGCAGCTGAATGCATTAACTGTTTGCATCGCCCAGGGCTCCTTAGCAAAGGCTAGCCCTGAACCCAAACCTGTTGCCGTCGAGTTGACTCACAGCGACCCTATAGGACAGAGTAGAACTGCCCCATTCGGTTTCCAGGGAGTGGCTGGTGGATTTGAACTGCTGCTCTTTTGGTTAGCAGGCTAGCACTTAACTGCTGGGAAACTGGTCCCTGCTAAATACCTTGAACTCAGTTGCTGAAATCCCTGCCTTGTTCTAGTTGCTGAAGGGAAGCTGAGGATGAGCAAAGCAAGGATTGAAGGCTGATAGTTCCAGAAATGAGGGGGCACTTTCGGGGAAGAGGGGCAAGGTGTCTGTCCTACTGATCTGACCCTGACCCAGGCAGTGGAAAGGTGGGCGGTGGTTGAAGGCGTTGCTGAATGAACAGCAGGGGGCGCTGTGGCAGCTTGACTCTGGGCCATTCCAGCCAGGGACAGGCCTTGCAACCCTGTGGAAGACATTCCTATAGTTTGGCAGTTCCTCCCAGATTCCTTTCCACCCCCCTCCCCGGAAGTCTTACTGTCAAGACACAGGGGAACGTGTGTGTCCTCCTCCAGCAGCAGCCTCAGGGGCCGGATGGGGCTTTGATGCAGCCAATAGGATCCTGGGACGGCCGTGTGGAAAGCATGCTACTGGGGCCTGGGAGACAAGCCTGGGCAGACACCAGCATGGAGGAGCAGCCCTGCTCTAGAACCTTGGCTCAGCTTCAGTCCTTTCCCTTCGTTCTTGGGGAGGGAGGGTGAGGATGGCCAGAGGCACCCATGACGACATGCTGGTCGTGTAGAAGGCAGCGCGAGACTTCCAGGTGCAGATGGGCATCAAACCCCTGGCTCCCGATGCTTTGGGAGACTTAGTGTGTTTCTGTGGTTCGACAGAATTAAAGCTTCAGCCCCTCTCTCAGTCTTTTACAGTTGCCGTGGAGTCTCGATTCCAACTCATGGTGCCCGCCTGTGTCAGAGTAAGCTGTACCTCACAGGGTTTTCAATGGCTGATTTTTCAGAAGTCGTTCACCGGGCCCTTCTTCCGAGGTACCTCTGGGTGACTTTGAACAGTCAATCTTTTGGCTGGCAGCCCAGCAAGTTACCTGTTTGCAGTACCCAGGAACTCTCTTTCTCAGTTACTTTTGTAAATCAGCCTGTGGAGACCTTACGCGTAACAGAACTAAACCTTGCCTAGTCCTGCACCATCTTCATGATCACTGATGTGTTTAAGCCCATGTTGCAGCCAATGTGTCAACCCATCTCACTGAGGGTTTCCCTCTTTTTAGGTGACCCACTACTTTGCCAAACTTGATGTCCTTTTCTAGTGATTGTGGCCCATGTGAGCTGAAATACAAGAAGCAAGATGCAGAGGACAGAGGACAACTATGGTGAGAACCACATGTGGGGAAGAACCTCATTAGTTCTGGTCTTCAAGGTGGGGGTGAAACTCCACTCCACTGCAGCTCTTCCCTCCTTGTCCATTGTCCTTGTAAACTGAGGCTTCTAACCTCGTTTGTCCCACGTGCCAAATCTTTGCATATGTGCATGCCAAGGCCTTGGCACATGTTCAAATCAAGAGAATGGTGCCCTTACCTGACCCCGGACCTGAGCATCACTGGAAGGGAAGATATTCTCAAGCTCACAGTTCCACCCGAGCCCCTTTGCAAAGCAAGAAGTTCCACGAAGTGGACTTCCTATAAAAAGTGACTCAGCATGATTCAGCACCCAGATCTTCAAATTTGGGCATGGGAGAGCTCAAGGTGCAGGGTTTCAGGTGCCAATCCCTCCCCCCGGGAACTCAAGAACATAAAAGGTCCCCATCCCCTGGGTGTGGGGGTGGGGGGGAGCACATGGTCTTTCAGCCACTGGGCCCCATGTTGCTCCTTGTCTGTACAGACAATAAATTTGCCACTTTCTGTTTCCCTTGCAGTTGGCATCTGTCTTATTTCGATCAACTAATAGGACAAGACAAGAACCTGAGATATTCGGTTATAGGAGGAGCAGACTGTGCAGGGGGTTGAGGGGCACTGGCCAGAGTGAAGGGGTTGCCTGGGGCTGTTAGACCACAGCGCAGGATGGCCAGGCTGAGGGGATTGGATTTCACTCTAAAGACCAGGCAGATCCTAGGAACTTTCTGGTTGTTGTCTATTTGCTGCGTGGTTGGCAGAATAATGGCCCTGGGATGTCCACATCCTAATGACCTGTGAAAATGTTTTCTTATGTGGCAGAAGGGACTTTGTAAATGTGATAACTTAAGGACCTTGAGATGGGAGATGATGTTGGATTAATGAGGGCCCAATTTAATCAGGAGGGTCCTTAAAAGAGAAAGAGGGTGGCAGGAGAGAAAGCCAGGTGATGCTACGTGAGGACTTGACCTGACCTGGCTGGCTCTGAAGATGGAAAAAGGCTCCACAAGCCAAGGAATGCAGGCAGACTCTAGAAGCTGGGAAAGGCAAGGAGACAGCTCTCTCCTTGGGCCTCCAGAAGGAACCAGCCCTGCTAACACCTGGATCTGAGCCCAGTGAGGCCCATGTTGGACTTCTGACCTCCAGAACTGCGTGAGAATAAATTTGTGTTGTTTCTGCTGTTGGACTTGTGGTAACTTGTTACAGTAGCAGTAGAATACTAATACATCTTCAGAAAAAATTGTTAAAACTACATCACCAATGTTGGGCTTACACATACCCCACTTTTTCCTTACCTGGAGCCCTGGTGGCTCGGTGGTTAAGTGCTTGGATGCTAACTGAAAGGTTGGCCATTCAACCTGCCAACTGCTCCATGGGAGAAAGCTATGGAAATCTTCTGTAAATATTACAGCTGTGGAAACCCTGTAGGGCAGATCATCTCTGTCCTATAGGGTTGCTATGAGTTGGAATCAATTCGACAGCCATGGGTTTGGTTTTTTATTTTTCTCCTTACCTAGTTTTTAGCACAGAAGCATTAAATAAACAAACACGTGTTTGTTGAACAGGACGTGCGGGAAATCCTAAGGACCTGCCGTCTGTGGGTGAGTTCGGAGCGGTAAGAAGCAAGGGACAGAGGTGTGTGTGCAGCCTCAGGTCACCCCCTTGGTGCAGGGCAGGTGCACAGGGCATGGGGTGGGTGCCGGCTCTGAGAAGCAGGCGGCACCTCCAGCCCAGCTTTGAGCTGGAGTAGGCAGGGTGTGGGTCGTAGAGGCGAACAGATCTAAATCCGAATCCCAGCTCTCTACTGAGTAGCTCTGTAACACGGGGACAACTGCTTAGCCTGGCTGCACCTCAGTTCTCTCCTCTGCCAAACAGGAATAAGAATCTCAATTTTAGGATCGTTGTGACAATTACGGATGATGAAAACAAAGCACTTAGCATCATCTGGCTTTAATAGGAGCTCAAGAAATGAGAGCTACTGTTAGAAGTTACACATTTATTTATTTAAGATAGAAGACCTAACATCTGCCCTAAAGAAGATGCGTCAGAGTATGTAAATCAGGATAATTACTGTAAAGTGATAAAATGGGAACAGAAATGACTTAGAGAGATCATGCCCCTGGTCCTATAATCTAACTGCAGGTAAAAACTACATTTAGCACAAGCTAACCTGAAGAACAGGTGAGGGGGGTGTAGGTAATCTCCCCATCTCGAGGCCCTTAATTTAACCACATCCGCAAAATCCCTTTTTGTGATGTAACATATTCATAGGTTCCAGGGCCACGGACACTTTGGGGGGACTGTTATTCTGTCTACCACACCTAGGTGGGCAAAGTGGTTCAGTGGTGGGAAAACCAGGTCCAATTCCCAGCCAATGCAACTCCTGTGCAGCCACCACCCATCTGTCAGTGGTGGCTCGCGGGTTGCTATGATGCTGAACAGGTTTTGGTGGGGCTTGCAGACTAAGACTAGGAAGAAAGGCCTGGCAATCTACTTCCAAAAAATCAGTCAATGAAAACCCTATGGATCACAACAGTCTGATCTACAACCCACACTGTGATAGAGCCAGACTGGGGCAGCGTTTCCTTCTGTTGTGCCTGGGGGGCCGATTGACAGCAGCTAACAACAGGAGTGTTCCATAGTCAGGAAGTTCTGAAAATGTACTGACTCACTCATTCCTCTGTTGATGGACATTTGGCTTCTTTCTAACCTTTGACCATTATTAAAAATGCTACAATGAATAGTATTGTAAATAACGTCATCTTGCACACGTGTACGTGGAGTTGTAGGGTAGATTCATGGAAGTGGGATTATTGAGTCAAAGGTATATATATGCATTCATGATTTTGATGGAAATGGCCAACTTTCTCTCCAGTTTGTACCCCCTCCCAGCAAAGTGTGAGAGTGCCTGTTTCCCTAACATCACCCCAAGGGTGTGAGTATCTAACTTTTGGCTTGTTGCCAATCTAGAAGGAACCGGTCACATAGCTCTTTACTGAACCTGCATCTTTGCCTGTGGTTTGGCACAAGATAGAGAATGTTCTCATATCGGCCCTGGGTGGAAGTCACAGACATGCATTAATCTGTTACCCAGCAAAGCAATTTGGAAGGCCTGGTGGCGTAGTGGTTAAGTGCTATGACTGCTGACCAACAGGTCGGCGGTTCAAATCCACCAGGCACCCCTTGGAAACTCTATGGGAAAGTTCTACCCTGTCCTATAGGGTCTCTTTGAGTCGGAATCAACTTGACAGCAACGAGTTTGGTTTTTGGTTTTAGCGAAGTAATTATCTGAGAGAACAAAGCTAAAAGAGCCTGCTGCTTTGTGATGATTTTAACTCGAAACCGTATGAAACTTGGAACTGGAGGAATAGATAGCAAGCCATTTGGACAACGTCTGCTGACTAAGCGATATTTCAAACATATTTTTGACAGGAAGGAGGAATCAGACAAGTTAGCCCAGGAATAGCAACCGTGTATTTTGTGCTGCTGATGGAACAGAGAACCACACACTCCAGCTAACAGATGAGAAGATAGCTGTCAGAGTTCAGTTACAGACACAGAAGAGGACACCCCTTCTCGGGCACTGGGCAGCTTGCCTGTGGGAAAGACAAAAAGATCCTGCAAGAGATTTGAATCTTCTCAAGTCCTGGGATAAGCGTTTAATTAGGAAGCAAAGTTTTTCCCCCTCACCCCTCCAAGTAAAGAAGACTTTCTGGACCCAGAAAATTTTAAGGGATAATATGCTATTCACAGCCATGAGGAATGAAATACCACCCACGTCCAGCCACTGCAGAATGGCCTTCAGACTATGTCCCGAGGGCCAGTTCTGTCTTCTCAGCCCTCTGGGTCAGAGTCCCCTGTGACCTCTGCAACAGCCTGAGCCCATGCCAGCCGCTGAGCCCTCAGGATCAAGACGGAAAGCCCTGGGACCTGGCAGAAGTCTTCCTGTAGTACAGCGGACATCGAAAGGTCAGTGCTCGGGGCTCGAATGATCCCCAAGTCACTGCTCTCCTCCCTCTGACCATATCTTCCCACCTCAACACTATGCTCTGATCCCTGCCTCAGTTTCCCTTCATAGCCCTTTAGTTGTTTGCAAGGATAATTCCAGGAACTGCTACTCTCCTGTTGCCTTAGTTTCCTTACCAGTTGCCATAGAGTGACTGAGACTCAGGGCAACCTCATGCGTGTCAGAGAAGAGGTGTGCTCCACAGGGTGTTTAATGGCTGATTTTTCAGGAGATCACCAGCCCTTTCTTCTGAGGCACCTCTGGGTGGATTCAAACCACCAACCTTTTGGTTAGTAGCCAAGTGCTTAATCATGTGCATTATCCAGGGACTTCTTTTTAGTTACCTGGTGTTGCTGTGGAGTCCCAGTGGTGCAGTGGTTAAGAGCTCAGCTGCTAACCAAAAGGCC
The DNA here is from genome assembly GCF_030014295.1 of Loxodonta africana. Taxonomy (NCBI): domain Eukaryota; kingdom Metazoa; phylum Chordata; class Mammalia; order Proboscidea; family Elephantidae; genus Loxodonta; species Loxodonta africana. The sequence continues at coordinate 222,508,842 of NC_087343.1, forward strand.
GGCAGTTCAAATCTACCAGCTGCTCCTTGGAAACCCTACGGAGCAATTCTACTCTATCCTATAGGGTCACTATGAGTAGGAATCGACTCAATGGCAATGAGATTTTTTTTTTTTTTTTTGGTGTTGCTGTAACATAAATACCACAAGGGGGTGGCTTTAAACAACCGAAATTTATTTTCTCGTTCTGGAGGCCAGAAGCCCAAATCAGAGTCTCAGCTGTGTTGATTCCTTCCTTGTCAGTAGCCCTGGCATTCCTTGGTCCCCTGGCTTGTAGACGATCCTACGTGATGTCTGTCTTCCCCTGCGTGTGTCTCTGTGTCTATGCTGGTCTTTGTATAACTCAGAAAAGGCTAAGTTTAGGATCCACCCTACACTGATAGGGCCATTACCATAACAACTGAACAAGCGCTATTTCCAGACAGGATCACATCCACAGGTACAGGGGGCCAGAACATCAATACATATTTTTTGAGGGCTCAGTTCAATCCATAACACCCACCTACCTCTTGTTAGCTCCTCGTCTGAGGACTGGTTTCCACCCTCTCAGTGCCAGCTACGCTTGGACCTCAGCTTGAGGATGAAATAATTTATCCAGAGCCACAGTCAAGCTATGACCAAGCCTCTCACAGCACCTGGACCTTCCTGCTGCCTCCCAGCTCATGCACCGTTCCCACCCACCCACCCACCCAAGACAGTCCACACCTGCAACGCACAGCATTCAGCTCAGGTTCCCCTAACTTAGCATTTCTCAAGCTTCTATGTATATATGGATTCTGCAGTGTGTTGAATAGTACCCCTCCCTAACCCCTACCCCAGAGCCTCAAAATGTGACCTGATTTGGAAACAGGGTCTGTCATGGATTGAATTGTGTCCCCCTAAAATATTTGTCAACTTAGGTGGGCCATGAGTCCCAGTATTGTGTGATTGTCCACCATTTTATGTGATTTCCCCATGTGTTGTAAATCCTATCACTATGACAAAACGACATGGATTAGTTTCAGTTATATTGATGAGGTCTACAAGATTGGATAGTCTTAAGTCAATCTCTTTGATGCATAAAAGACAGAAGCAAGCAGAGAGATAGTGTGACCTCATACCACCAAGAAAGTAGCACAAGGAGTGGAAAGTGTCCTTGGGACCTGAGGTCCCTGTGTGGAAAAGCTCCCAGGTCAAGGGAAGACTGATGTATGACAACGACCTTCCTCCAGAGTTGACAGAGACAGAAAGCCTTCCCCTGGTGCCAGCATCCTGAATTCGGACTTCTAGCCTACTGGACTGTGAGAGAATAAACTTCTCTTTGTTAAAGCCATCCACTTGTGGTATTTCTGTTACAGCAGCACCAGATGACTAAGACAGGGTCTTTGCATATATAATTAGTTAAGGATCTCAAGATAAAATCATCCTGAATTTAGCGTGAGCCTTAAGTCCAATGAAACGAGAGACTTGGACACGCACAAAGACAAAGAAGGCCTTGTGAAGACAGAGGCGGAGACTGGAGCGATGTTGCCACAAGCCAAGGAACACCTGGAGCCCCCAGAAGCTGGAAGACAGAAGCAACGATTCGCCCCTAGAGCCTCTGGACGGAGCACAGCCCTGCCAACACCTTGATTTTGGACTTCTGGCCTCCAGAACTGTGAAAGAATAAATCTTACTGCTTTAAGCCACGAAGCTTGTGATAGTCTGTTATACCAGCACAGGAAATGAATACAACCCCCTTTCATGGAAAAATTGTGTGGACGTCTCAGTTTTTCTTATATTGTTTTTATTTTAATGTTACTTATATGTGTAGAAACAGCACTACGCACGAGTGTATTGTATTTACAGCTCTTATTTATGCAACTAAAAGCCAAAGAGATGAAATGAAATTCGACAAGACTACAAAACTACAAAAGTTTTTTTTTAAACTACAAAACAAACATTTCTAATGAACAACCAGCATTTCATGTGATGGATGAGGCTATTTTGTTAAAAAAAAAAAAGAAGAGTCACTATTGTACACGCATGTATACACACGGGCACAGATATAGACATGCAGACACGGTACACATATGTAAACATCAAAAGCACACAATTAAGGAGGTACCACATAATAAAAATATTCATAGTTGTGTGTGTTACATAGATCCTTGTAGATTTGATTATTTTGATTTTGGGGACAATGGACCCTCTTTTGAGTTATGACTATTATTGTTATTTTATTTTTTAACAAAGAACTCAGTTTAATTTCCAATCCATTATTTCGATGAGCCTAAAAATGTTAAGACTCAACTCTAAAATGCAGTAAAAATGAGCTTGTAATACAAAAATTACAGTGTGGTTTTGTTTTTCATACCTCCACTAATATTTCATCTGGATGGATTTGCCTAGTCTAGATATTTCATGTAAGTGGGATGTCCTTGTTTCACTCAGCATCACGTTTTCCAGGTTCATCCATGTCGTAGCATCTATTAGAACTTCATTCTCATTATGGTGAATAAGACTTCACTGTGTGTATGTACCACGTGGGTTTATCCATTCATCTCTTGATGGCAGCACTGTAGTTTTTTTCTTACTGTACTTAACTGCTAATGAGCTCCCGTGAGTGCCTACCAACAAGGGATGAAATCCACAGGCCTTGCCAACCCCCAGCGGGAATGTGGCCCTGGTTGCAACAGGGCAGGGTAGGCTCTTTGGGTCAGCATTCCTCTACCCATCCATGTCAAGGTGACCTTGACTCGGTAGACTACAAAGCCTTCATTCATACATTTAGCGCTGGTTGCCAATGTGATTATGAGTATATACCCAGAGTAAGTAGGGACAGGGAGATCTCACAGCAGCAGACAATATAAAACGGTCATTCAGATGATCCAGAAATTTGTGTACAACACCCATATGCTTGCACACATGCACACACGCACGCACGTACATGTAAGCACATGTATACCCATACAGACACACACAAGCATACACGTGCACGTGAGCATACTCATGTACATATGCAATGCACACATGTGCACACACAATGAACAAGTGTACGTATATACACGTGCACTCACACATAAACACACATACCCAGCACACAGTTGTAAACATCAAAAACACGCAAATAAGAAGGTACGGTGAGACCCAACTTTTTCTGAAACAATGTGTTAAAAGCACTGTAGATAAAGATTTGAAAGTCTGATAAAGTCTGCTGGTGAGGATGTGAGCTAAGTCAAACTCTCATACACCGCTGAGGGAATGTAAACCGGTACAGCCTTTCGGAAGAGCAATTTGGCAAAGTCTAACGAAATGTAAAACATTCATACCCAATGACACAGCTTTTGAACTGTGCCCATGACTTGCACAAGGCAACAGAAATAATGCATCTCGGATATTTATTACAGCATGGTTTATGAGACCCAAATTTGGAAACAATTCACTTTTCCACCAGAAGAGGTTTGATCACGTAAACTGTGGCACACCTATACAATAAGACAGTATACAGCTACTGAAAGAATTCGGTTAGTTTGTACACAGCTGCGTAGAAAGCTGTCCAAAATGTGTTGCTGAACAAGTTGCGAAATGCTGACTATAAGATGGTCCCATAGTGGTTTTAAAAATCAGCATATGGTCTAAAATGCAAAAGAATTTATAGCAAATTGTTACAAATGGTCAATTCAAGAGGAGGTATGGAATTGTGCGAGGCTTTCACTTTCTACTTTATTTCATTTTTTAATTGTGCATGCAACGGGACCAGGCATTGTTCTACGTGCTGGTGATACAGCAGTGAACACGCACGACAGGCTCCTGACCCTGTGGCTCGATTGGGAGCCACGTCTCTACTGGGAGAGACAGACAGCGGCATAGAAACACGGTGTGAATGTCAGGAAGTGGTAAGTGCTATGAAGGAAAACTGTTGCGTAAGGCATTTGGTGTGTGAAAAGGTATGCTGAAGTCCTAACCCCTGTACCTGTGCAACTGACCTTGTTTGGAAATAGGGTCTTTGAAGATGGTATCATTTAACATGAGGTCATACTGTAGTACCAAAAAAAAAGCAAAACCTGTTGCCTTCGAATTGATTCCAACTCATAGCGGCCCTATAGGACAGAGTAGAACCGCCCCTCAGAGTTTCCGAGAAGCGCCTGGTGGATTCGAACTGCCGACCTTTTGGTTAGCAGACACACAGAGGAAAATGGCCATGAGAAGACACATCTATAAGTCAAGGAACATCTGGGGCCAGCAGAAACCAGGAGGGAGGAGTGGAACAGATTCTTCCTCAGAGCCTCAGGGGGAATCCACACAGCCAACATCCTAATTTGGACTTCTATCCTCCAGAACCAGGAGACAGTAAATTTCTGTTCTTATAAGCCACCTACTTGGTGGTATTTTGTTACGGCAGCCCTAGAAGACGGATACAGCACTTGAGTGATGAGAACCCTCGTCTGGATCGGGTGGGCAGGGAAGGTCACCAAAAAGGATACATTTGAGCAGAAACCTAAAAAAAAAAGTACAGGAAGGAGAAATCCAGCTCTCCGGGAGAAGAAAGATCCAGGCTTAGGGACCAGGAAGTGAAAAATGAATGAATGAATGAATGAAAGAACAAATGAAAGCCATTTCTGGCAAAAGGGTCACACACACACAGAAAATCCTGTGGACACTGTCCTGTGTTTGGCCTCACTCCATCTTCTTATCGAGACATGAGTGAAGGTCCTGGTGCCTGCCCTGCCCCATGGCCCCTACCGGTGCTGTGGGTCTCAAACTCGTTACCCTTGGGAAAATGTCCATCTGAGCCATAAATCAAGCTTGCAGCTCCTTCTATGGAGATGCTCCTAGGACATGGGTCAGGTCCAAGTTCAGCACCCATTTGCACTTGGGAGGCTGTGAGCACAGTCATTTGCAGCTGAGAACAAAGCTGTCTCTGACCTACCTGGCTGACCTGGAGAAGTGCCTGGCCATCATTATGCTGGCAGCCCGGGGACCGGCAGGGAGGCGCACTCTGGGGACTTTGGTTTACGGAAAGCCAGAGTGTTGGAGCCCATCATCCCAGGGCCCAGCTGTGGCTACTCTGGGAGCCCCTCTGCAGTGCAAATGGTTATCTCACTTGGCTACTAACAGAAAGGTTGGAAGTTCGAGTCCATGCAGAGGCACCTCAGAAGAAAGGCCTGGCAATCTACTTTTGAAAAATCAGCCATTGAAAACCCTATGGCACACAGTTCTGTTCTGACACGCATGAGGTCTCCGTAAGTCAGGGTCTATTTGATGGCAACTGATTTGGTGTTTTCATTTGGTGGCCACTCGCCTCCCGCCTCCCTTTTCCAGTGTCCCAAAATAGTAGTGTAAGTCCATTACCGGGGACAGAACAGGCCCCGACAAGTAGAGACCTGCTCCTCTGCCTCTCTGCCACCGGGAAAGAATCCTCCTCTCTGCAGAACACATGTGGGGAGGTGGGGGAGGAAGACTGGTGTTAATTTTGCAGATCTTCATCACCACTTTATGAGTGCGTGATACTTGATTTCTGTAGATGGTCGTGTATGTGGCTTGCTGTAATAGGCACTGATTTGGGAGTCCATACCCCCAGTCTTGCCACCTTTGAGTGAGGTGCCCAGGGGAAGTTACATTAGCTACATTTTTCACAATGTGTCAACATTCTCTTTAATTGGATTCTGCTTGTTCCCATTCCAGTACTCTAGTTTCCCTGCCCCTTATCTTCTCATCTTTGCTTCAGAATAATTGTTGACTTTTTTCCTACCCTTTAGTCTTTGTGATGTCTGTAGGGTTCAACTTAGCAGGTCGGCATCAGAGGGTGAAGCTTCAGATAGGCGGGTATTTTTTTAAAAGTTGCCATCAAGTTGACTCCATCTCACAATGACCCCCTGTATGTCAGAGTAGAACTGTGCCCCACAGGGTTTTCAATGGTTGATTTTTCAGAAGTAGATTGCCAGGCCTTTCTTCCGAGGCACTGCCAACCTTTTGATTAACAACCGAATGTGTTAACCATTTGTACTATGGTCTTAGTTGTCTGGTGCTGCTATAACAGAAATACCATCAATGGGAGGCTTTAACCAACAGAAATCTATTTTCTCAGTTTAGGAGGTTAGAAGTCCGAATTCACGGTGTTGGCACTAGGGGAAGGCTTTCTCTTTCTGTCAGATCTGGAGGAAGGTCCTTGTCTCTTTGAGCTTCTGCTCCTGGGCAATCTTCATGCGGCTTGGCATCTCTCTTCCCCTATTTCTGCTTCTGCTTGCTTGTTTAATCTCTCTTACAACTCAAAAGAGATTGACTCAGGATACACCCTATACTAATTCTGTGTCATTAACATAAAGACAACCCATTCCTAAATAGGATTATAACCGCGGGTATAGAGGTTAGGATTTGGAACACTTATTTTGGGGGGACGTAATTCAATCCATAACAACCACCCAAGTACTCCCGGTGGATATTTACTCAACTATTTATGTGTCTGTCTAGCAGAAATCCAATAAAGAAACCTTAAACCCAAGGGAAATTTCATTGTATGACAAACAAAGTTATTTTCGTTCCTGTTTTTATCACCTTGCTCCCAAATTCCTTTAGGAAATAAATCATGAGACTATAAGAAGAGAATCTTAAAATTATTGCTCAAATTAGTAAATCTGTTGTTTCATAAGGAATTTTTTTGAAAACTGTCTTTTATGAAGAAATTGAAAACCAACCTGTTGCCATCGAGTCCATTGTGACACATAGCAACCCTATAGGACAGAATAGAACTGTCCCAAAGGGTTTCCAAGGAGCACCTGGTGGATTTGAACTGCCGACCTTTGGGATAGCAGCCGAAGCTCTTAAAGACTACGCCACCAGGGTTTCCATGAAGGAACTACTAGTTGCAAAATGTAATACTTACATAAACTCTAAGCTTTGTAGTATCAGGTAAGGGGACTATTATTATTTAGTAACAAAAGCCAGGGATTGGTGGAGTTGAGATTTGAACCCAGGTCTTACCTGGTGTATTAGTCTCCTAGTGCTGCTATAACAGAAATAAGTGGGTAACTTTAAAGAACAAAAATTTATTTTATCACAGTTCAGGAGACTAGAAGTCTGAATTCAGAATGTGGCTCTCGGGGGAGGTCTTTCTTTGACAAATTCAGCTTCTGGCAGCTGGTGTTTCTTGGTTCCTTGGTGTGATGGTTAAGGTTGTGTGTCAACCTGCCTGGACCATGAACCTCAGTGGTTTGGCAGTTATGATGTAGCATGGCAGTCATATAATGATGTAATCACCTCCATGATGAGATCTGATACAATGTGATCACTTCCACCATAGGATCTGCTGTGAGTAGCCATTCAGTTGAAAGGGAGTTCCCTTGGGGGTGTGGCCTGCCTCCAATACAGGTGGACTTTCCGGCAAGGCTCGTGGGCTTTTACTTACTCCATGTCTTGCGGCTGGCTTCTATTCATCTGACCTCTGGTTCTTGGGACTTGAGCTAGTAGCTTACCTGCCGTTTTGCCTCTTGATCTTGGGATTCATCAATCTTCTAAGCCTATGATCCAGAGCCTTACTGTCTGATATGCCAGTCTTGGGATTCATTGATTTTTGCAGCCTGTGAGCCAGAGCCCTGCTGTCCAATTTGCAGATCTTGGGTCTGCCAGGCCCTGTGGCTACGTGAGTCCGGAGAAGCCTCCAGCCTGACCCAGGGACTTGGGATGTTCCAGCCTCTGCAACGACATGTACCTAGATATTTTCTTGATACAAATCTCTCTCTCTCTATCTGTATATTTATATGTTTTCCTGGTTTTGCTTCTCTAGAGAATCCAGCCTAAGACATTGGCAATCTTCATGTGTCATCTATCTTCCCCCTGTTCCTGCTTCCTTATCTCTGTGTCTATGCTGCACCTTACAACTCAAAAGTGATTAGGTTTAGGATATACCCTACACTGATATGGCCTTATTAACATAACAAAGAAAATGCTATTCCCAAACCGCATTACAGCCACAGTGTTCTGTATATTTCTACAATGTTCTCAAATCATGTAAGATATAAGTCACTATTATACTTTCAAAACACATAATATGCACTTAGAAATAGAAGCATGTCTAGCTTTGTGAGGCTCTCTAAGATTAACTGTAAGTTATTAAAAACCTGCAAGTCATTGGAAAATTATTTAGAAAATTTCTGAACTTAGAAGCATGTGAAGTATGTAAACAACCTTTAGGTTCAATTTGACCTCGTGGTTTGTGACAGAAGAAAACATAACATAGTTAATCTTTGCAAACTAGCCTTGAGACGTAAGTCTAAATAATCTCCCTAATCTCTAACCTTGAAGAAAAGATGTGACATTCAACTAATCTCTAACCCTGGAGAGAAGATGTAACATACTAGTCTTTGACATCACACTGGCCCTTATCCTATGAAGCCAAGGTGAGGAATTCACATATAAACCCCGGGTTCATTTCTGCTCGCTCACTGAGAGAAGGCAGAGCCAAAGTGATCTTTCTTATTCTCTGTGATGGTTAAGACTGTGTGTCAACTTGGATGGGCCATGATTCTCAGTGTTTTAGAAGTCATGTGGTGTTGTGGTCACTTCCCTGTTGAGATTTGATATGCGATCACCCCCATGATGGGATCTGCTGTGAGTAGCCAGTTGGTTGAAGGAGAGTTTCCTTGGTTGTGTGTGGCCTACATCGACTGTGTTCAGGCAGGCCTTGGGGACTTTCGCTCATTGTGGGTCCTGCAGCTGGCTCCTGTTCATCTGACCTCCGGTTCTTGGGACTTGAGTACCAGCTTACCTGTGGTCTTGCCTGCCGGTTGTGGAATTCATTGATCTTCACAGCCTGTGAGCAAGAGCCCTGCTCCCCGGCCTACCAATCTTGGGTTTGTCAGCCCCTGCAGCTATATGAATCAGGAGAAGCCTCTTTCCTGACCCATGGACTTCGGGGATTCCAGCCTCTACAGTCACGTGAGCCATTTCCTTGATACAAATTTCTCTCTGTATATGTATTTACACATTTTACTGGTTTTACTTCCCTAGAAAACCCATCCTAAGACACTCTCTTTCTCTCTTACTCTCTCTGAACACCGAGAGTCTGCTCAGACTTTGCCCACCACTGTCAACCTCATACACTAGCTATGAAAGACCTCTGCCAAGTTTGAGCCACGGTCAAGACTATCTCCAGGCACCTCTCATTAAAGACAAATGCCTGAAGTCTACAGATTTGGACTGTAACCATTGAACCAACATTGTCTTTGTTAATCCTGATTCTCTGGTTCTAAATTAATGTTATGAGGTTTTACTTGCATGCCTTGTCATGACTACCTTGCAATAAACTAAATGAGTTTAGGCATATCAAACCTGAGGACTTCTTCATTTATGTTGAGGATGAAAATCCTACACGGCACACAGGTATTTGGGTTAGGATTCCAACACTTAGTTGGGGGAACCCAATTTAACCCATAACACCCAGTAATCAACATATAGGTCTAAATCCATACTCCCTCTCCTCATTAGACTTTTCCCCAAAGCTGCTGCCCACAATGACTTGTTCATGACCTTCTTAGAAATCAGCAACCCAGACATATTACTTTGCAGACTCCCTGAGGCAAGCACTGCGGATTTCGGGCATGAGATAATGCCCAAGCCAGCTCACGCTCAGGTCACTGCCCACTGGTCCTGGAGAAGGCTGAAAGGTGCTGCTCTCAGAAGCCATTCTCCAATAAAGCTGAAACCCATTTTCAGAACATTTGGAGGGAGGAGGTTATTCTGAACATTACTGGCTGGTCTTGTGAACAAACAAATCTTTCTCAGTATGACAGGAAGTCTGTGAATTCCAAACGGCAGTCTGGACTTTTTCCATTTATAACAGCCAGAACTGCTGCCCACCACCCACCTCTCAGCTTATTGTGCTGTGGTGGCTTGCGTGTTGTTGCGATGCTGGAAGCTAGTCCACTGGTATTTCAAATACCAAGGAAGCCACTCATGGTGAACAGGTTTCAGTGGAACATCCAGACTAAGACAGACTTGGAAGAAAAGCTTGGCAATCAACTTCCGAAAAATCAGCCAACGAAAGCTCTATGGATCACAGAATATCATCAGAAACTTTGAATCACTTCCTTTGGACATGCCATCAGGAAAGACTGATAGAAAAGGATATTATGTCTGGTAAAATAGAGGGTCAGCAAACATGAAGGAAGCCGTCGGTGAGATGGGTTGACACAATGGCCACAACACTGGAGCTTACCAGTGATCGTGAAGATGGCACAGAACTGGACAACATGTCCTTCTGCTATGTGTAAGGCCACCGTGATTCGGAGCCAACAGGTGTGCTTCGGGTTGTTATTATTATTAGTTCTTGTTCCTCTTTTCTAACTCAATCACTCAGCCAGCTACAACGAGATAAAAGTGAAAGAAAATGACCAGCGTGGACAATATTCGCCAATAACATTATGAGCTTGAACTCTGGGGGAGCCTGTGTTATATCAGCGGAGGAAAGACAGGAGACACAGGAGCCCTCAACATGTGGTTTCCCTTCAGCAGGCATTTACCAAGTGACTGCTGTGTGGTAATTACTTTCATGTTAGGAAGTAACTGTCCACTCTCGCTGAGTCCCTGGTCCAGGGCTCTCAGAGCGTGGCTATAACAAGAGAGATGGCAGCTACCATCCACTCGCATGAGAGACGCTGACAAAACACCAAGCCCCTCCTGTCTCTGACCCTCTCATGGGTGAGCCCCTCCCGCGCTGCTTTTCCCAGCTTTACCTCGCTCACTTCCGAGCTGCCCTTCCCTGGAGTGTGGCTCTGACTCAGGACATTGGAAACTCCCTCATGATTTCCTCCTAGCTCAGCAGGCCGGGATGCTGAGTCAGCAGAGCAAGCTCGCGCTGATCGGTGACACAGGCACACATGTGTCACAGTTGATGTAGCACCCAGATGTACAGAGGCAGGCCCGGAAGCCGGGTTTTGGAGGAAAAGTTGCGAAGGAAAGACTTTTTGTCACGGTAACTTCAGGAACCCTGCTCAAGCGGCCAAACCAGGATATTATCTGGAAATATCATCGACCACCATGATTTAGCCTGATTCTGACAAAATCACAAACACGCATTCCCATGATCCATGTGCTATGATGCTGTGGATTGAATTGTGTTCCCGCAAGAAAAAGTGTTGAAGTCTTAACCCCTGTGCCTGTAAATATGACCCTGTTTGGGAACAAAGGTTTTCTTTTGTTATGTTAATGAGGTGATGTCAGAGTAGGGTGGGTCTTAAACCTAATCACTTTAGAGTTATAAAAAGAACAGAGTAGACAAGGAGACCCCCAAAGGGGGAAGACAGACATTAAAGAACGCCAACATCGCTGGTAGACACCAGAGGCTAGGAGAGTGGCTCACAGAAGGAGAAAACTTGACCGAGACCCTGATCTGGACGTATACTCTCTAAAACTGTGAGAAAATACATTTCTGTTCTATAAAGCCATCCACATGTGATATTTCTGTGATGGCAGCATTACGAAGCTAAGACACATGATATATCGTTCTTGAGGGGGCTGGAGTACAGGAGGTGGGTTTACGCTGAGCTGAGTCCAGTTTCAGTATCTTAAGGCAGCAGTTTCTTGGAAGTGACTCAGTTTCTCTAAGCCTCGTGTTTCTCATCTACAAAATGGGTGTATTAATGCCTAACTCATAGGATTGCAGTGACGGTTACATGAGATAGTGATATGTCCACGAGACACAGACTGACATGTGACAAAACATCAGCAAATGCACTTTCGTCGCCAGTCCCCGCTGCTCTTGATGCTCCAGCCCCGCCCAGATACGACAAATGCATTAAGGGGCTGAAGTCTGTTCTCTCACCATTGTGATCTAGTTCGGGGTGATAATGCTGAGAACGACAACACCTAGAATTTTCCTTTCTGTTCCCCGAGACCTATTTGCCACCAGTATTTCATATAATTTATTTTTTCCTTTTTAATCCTTCTTAGAAAAGGAAGGTGGTTGCTTTCTCTCACTGACATTTACAGCCACGCTTCGAAGTTCCACAGTGAAAGAAAGCAGATCCTGATGCAGGGCTGTATTGTTGCCTGAAAGGTCCTCAGGAGACTTTTGCAGAAGAAATCCTCACAGACAGCAGGCAGTGGGTGTCTTCTGTCAAAGGAATGGCTGCAATAGCCCATGCAGATAAATAAATAAACAGCAAACCCCCACGAGTTGATTCCAACTCATGGCAACCTTCTGTATTGCAGAGCAGAACTGCTCCATAGGCTTTGCTTGCCCTGCTGACACAATGGTTAAGCTCTCAGCTGCTAACTGCAAGGTAGGTGGTTAGAACCCACCAGCAGCTCTGAGGGAGAAAAGACCTGGAGATCTGCTCTAGAAAAGATTACAGCCTAGCAAACCCTATGGGACAGTTTGACTTTGTCAAATAGGGTTGCTATGAGTCACAATTGACTCGACGGCACACAACAACAACAACCTTAAAGGACGCGGATCACCCGGCCTTTCCCCTGCAACACTGCTGGGCGAATTCTAACCAACAATCTTTAGGTTAGCAGTTAAGTACAAACTGTTTATGCCACCTAGGGACCTAATTGCCCAGACAGTGCAGGGCAATTATTCTTTACCTTTTTTATGTATAACAAAAATAATTGCCAGTTTAACCATTTTTTAGTGTACCATGCAGTGACTTTAATTACATTCACCATGTTGTGCTCCCATCATCACTCTTTCCAGTATTCTTTGTCACCCCAAACAATAACTCAGTGCCCCTTAAGCAAAACTCCCCATTTCCACCTCCCCTCAGTCCCTGGAAACCACTAATAAACCTTGGTCTCAATGCATTTGTTTATTCTAGATATTTCATGTAAGCGAGATCGTACAATATTTGTTTTTTTGTGTCTGACTTACTTCACGCACCATAAAGTTTTCGAGGTTCATCCACATTGTAGTGTGTGTTAGGACTTCATTTCTCTTTCTGGCTGAATAATATTCCATTGTACGGACGGACCGCATTGTGTTTCTCCACTCATCTGTTGATGGACACTTGGGTTGTTTCCACCGTTTGGCTATGTGAGTAGCGCTGCAATGAACATTGGTGTACAAGTCTCTGTTTGTGTTCCTGCTTTCAGTTCTTTTGAGGATGCATCTAGGAGTGTAATTGCTGGGTCATATGGTAATTCTATCTTTAACTTTTTGAGGAAGAAAAGTGTATTTTGAAGAAGCTCTTCCAGCTAAATTATGGGCATGTGATCTCCCTATGTTATCAGCCATTGATAATCGTCTGCTCTGTTTGAGTCAATGTGAAACTGAACTTACGCTAAGTCAATTTTTAAAATCTATGTTGCCATTAATTCTGGTAAAAGCCAAGTGCAACAGCAAGGAGAAAAATCTCACTCTCTTCCAGGTTTCACAGGTTGTCTGAGGTGAGTGAGTGGCTTCTCAGCTTTCTCTTCAATCTGACATAAAACCCACCCAGATTCTTTCATGTTTCTACAGCAGGGGTCTGCAAACCACAGGTCAAATTCTGCTGCCTGTTTTTATAAATAAAGTTTTATTGAAACACAGCCATGCTTATTCACTCACACATGAACTATGGATGCTTGGATGCATGTTATATGTTATACTGATGTATGGATACAATCACAAGAGCTAAGTAATTGTAACAGAGGCCATATGATCCACAAAGTCGAAACTATTTACCATCTGGCCTTTCACAGAAAGTTTGCTGATCCCTGCTTTCCACCAAGGATCTATTCATTGCTTTATTTCTTCACTTAACAATTTTTAAAATGATTATTGTTAATTACAAAAATAGTGTGTGTTCAACATAACAATTTCTAACAATATAGACCATGTTAAAAAAAAACAAAAAACAGTGAACAATTTCCCCCTGAGTAGTATTCTGCCAATGATTACGAGGATGGTACAGGACCAGGCTACATTTCGTTGTTATACGTAAGGTAGCCATGAGGTGGAGGCAACTCACAGCAACTACCAGGTATTCCACGATGACGTGTCTGTGTGTTTAATTAACCATTCACCTGTTGGTGGATATCTGAGTTGTTTCTGGTTTGTGGCTCTTAGAAATAAAGCTGCTGTGAACCTTTGCGTATGGTTTCTGTGTAGACATAAGTCGTTTCTCTGAGATACCTGCTTGGGTATGCTAAGTCATATGGCCAGCACTTGTTTAGTTTTTTAAAGAAACTTTCAAACTGCTTTCCAGAGGTGCTGTACCACTTCCCATTCTCACCAGCAATGTGTGAGTGATCTGATTTCTCCACATCCCTGTCAGCATTTAGTGTTATCAGTATTTTGTATTTTAGCCATTCGGATAGATAGGTACATCTTGGGTCACTTTTGGCAGCATTTCTGTAGAACAGGTTCTTAGATGTCAGACTGCCCAGCCAGAAGGCACGGGCAGTTTCAACTTTGGGAGAAGTGGAACAAATTGCCACTCAGAAAGTTTGACCACTTACATGCCCATCACCACACGCAGAGTGAGGGCTGAGAGGTGTGGTAAAGTTCCCTGGGCACTGGGAGCATGAGAAGGAGAGTCCACAGGAGTCAGGGCAACCATGAGAGGCTTCCTGGAGGAGGTGTGTTAGGGCCTGGTGAGGAAAGTGAACAGGTTGCACAGAGGTCTGGAGGAGTAGAGGGGTCACTCAGAGGAGAGCCTCAAAGAGCAAAGCCTGGGTCCTTCATCAATTCCAAAGTCACATGCTGTTCCCTATGAAGTTGTACAAAACATAAGCTTGCGAGGAAAAAATATTTGGTAGCCTGTGTTGGAAACTGGGAATAGAATACACCCTGACTGGGGTGGAGGGAACAGGCATTGAGCAAAGGCACCATCATGGACATTTGGGGGACCAGGAACAGCTTTGCTTTCCTGGGTGCAACCTTAGCAAGGGCATTGGGCTACCTGGCCCCACTGAGAGCAGGCAGGTCCTTGCAGCCCTGGGTTGGCTTGGGTGCCCTAGGTGGAGTAAAGGCAGTATCTTAGGCTGGGTTCTCTAAAGAAACAAAACCAGTGAATAAATATAGAGAGAGATTTATTTCAAGGAAATGGCTCATACAGTTGTTGAGGCGGGCAAGCCCCATATCCATGGGTCAGGCAGCAGGCTGGAAGCTTCTCCTGACTCAGGTGGTTGCAGGGGCTGATGAACCCAAAATCTGCAGGTCGGGTAGCAGGCTGAAGGCTTCTGACATCCCAAGGACCAGAGGTTAGAGGATGACGAGATGAACGCAGGATCGAGAGAGAGCGAGCTTTGCCAGGACATTGAACGCAGGCCATACCCCCAAGGAAACTCCTCTTCCAACTGATTGGCAGCTCAGGTCAGATCACACAATGGGAGGTGATACTCTGTATCTGCCACTGGGAATTATAGCCTAGCCAAGCTGGTGTATTACATTAACCATTACATAAGCACTGTTGCCAGTAGCTGCTGTTGAGTTCACTCCAACTCATGGAGACCTCATGGACAACAGAACAAAAAGGTGCCCAGTCCTGTGTCATCCTCACAATCGCCAACAAGCTCAAATCTATCATTGCAGCTACTGTGCCAATTCTTCTCACTGAGGGCCTGGTCCTCTACTTCACCAGATATGATGTCTTCCTCCAGGGATGGATCCCTCCTGACGACATGTCCAAAGTGAGTGAGTTGGAAAATGTTCAGTTGTGATCCATAAGATATTCATTGGCTAAAGGGGAGAGGAGGGAGGGGAAAATGAAGAAAGAGAGAAAGAGAGGAAAGGAAGGTGGGCAGGAGAGGAGGAAGAAGGATAAATGCATTGAGATGCACATAATCCCCAAGCAGACACAGAAAAAGTGTTCACCGCAATTTGTTCATCATAGCCCCAAGCTGCAAACAACCCAAAGTCCAGATAAACTGTGATCTATAGTTGGGCCTCATTAGGGGCTGATTTGGTATTTTCAAATTCACCTATTGTTGTTGTTCTTCTTCTGGTTGTTGTTAGGTGCCGTGGGGTCAGATTTCAACTCATAGTGACCCCATGTGACAGAGTAGAACTGCCCCATAGGGCTTTCTTGGCTGTAATCAGTACAAGAACAGGTCACCAGGTCTTTCTCCCACGGAGCCACTGTGTGGGTTCGAACCGTCAACCTTTCAGTTAGCAGCTGAGCGCTTTGAATTCTCCCGTTTGCTAAAAACACTCAGGAAGTCTTCCCAGGCATTAGCAGACATGCGTGTGCACAGAACAAGGGGAGGGGGAGGAGGAGTGGGGGAATGGTGGGAATTCAAATCTAAGGAAGAACAAGGCTAGTTCAGTATTTGCTAATTCAACTTCCGTGAATAACGAGAATCAACTGCATTCAGACAGCCATAGAAAAGAACAAAATACTGCTACCCGCAACCCTAGGTAGGGACGGCGGCACAGGGGACTTCTGGGGGCTGTCGAGGTTCTACCTGCCCTGTGTTCCTTCCCAGCCGCTGTCCCTTACTTTACCCAAAGGCTCCTACCACGCTAACTTTCGCAGTTAATAACTTCCTTGCTTTTCTTTGTACTGTTGTTACCTAAGCCTGTTGCTGTTATTGTTAGGTGCCGTCGAGTTGATTCTGACTCATGGTGGTGTCACGCACAACAGAACAGAATGTTGCCTGGTCCTGTACCATTTTCACCATCGTTGGTTTGCTAAAGTTCACTGTTGTATCTCCTGTGTATTTTGAGTGCTTTCCAACCTAGGGGCAAGGTATCAGGTGATATTCTGTTGTGATCCATAGGGTTTTTATTGGCTAATTTTTGGAAGTAGATCACCAGGCCTTTCTTCCTAGTCTGTCTTATTCTGGAAGCTCAGGTGAAACACATTCACCACGGGTGATTCTGCTGGTTTTTGAAATACCGGTGGCATCATTTCCAGCATCATACAAACATGCTAGCTACCCCAGTTTGACAAACCGACAGACGGGTCGTGGTCCACGTGAGCACAGTTATCTAAGGAGCAGGGTCTTGTGATTCTTTTTCCGTTCTTAACGCTTTAGAAGTGGACGCACCCGCGAGGAGCCAGGTGAGCGCCACGAAGAAGTTCACACTGTTGTCACTCATTGAGCTTTTTGTTCTACGCACTTCCTTCTACGTCAGAGTTCACAATAAAAAAGCTTCTCTACCTTCGAATGTTTGAAAACCGGGTCTAGCCCTACTCGTTATACATCACATAACAAAAAGAAACAACACAATGGGAAAACGCCCCAGCCCGCGTGGCCCTGCCTTTGTGGAAGATGGCAGAAGGGCTGCATCTACTGGGGTGCTGTTTTCTAGTCCACGTGAGTGAGTTCTGCTGCCAGCTGAGCTGGCAAGTGCAGCCAGGACTTATGGCTAATCTTCCTGGGAAGCCAGCCATTCAGGCTTTAAAACCCTGAGTGACTCACGGAGCTCTGTATGGGAGAATGTTATGAGGCAACATGTTTGCCTGCCCTCCATGGGCCTTCTAGACATGATGAGCAATTCAGCTATGATTAAAAAGAAAAGAAAAAAAAAATTCCATCACCCAGTTCTCCTGAAGGCAGCCAAAAGCACTGAGGGCTTGAGGTTGTGTTTACATGATCCTGGCCAACTCCTTCCTAGGGATTTAAATGGTTGCGCAATCGCCAGCAAAAATCACCATGACCCTTAGATACAAACACAGTTGGAAGTTAACATGATCAGCCCTGATCAATCTACGAGTGCACACATGGGTTGTTAACAGTCTAACTTGCTTTCCCTGAAGCTGGAATTTTATTTCATCTCTATAGATCCCCTCCCCAGCCCCCTCAAAAATAAATAAGGTGACAATAGGCAGTCCAATTGGAGTTCTGTTTCCCCTTGTGGAGCTGAATACATCAGGGGCCCCTCTGTGCCTCCCTGGGCTGCTGCCCTAAGCTGCTTCCATACCCCAAGGGCCCTGCTTTCCCGGTCCCTCACTTTGCTGGATGCGTGTCCCCCTGTCCCCCAAGAGAGGCATGGGAAAGGAGACAGCAACCACTGAAAACCCTGTGGAACACAGCTCTACTCTGGCACACATGAGGTTACCATATGTCGGGGTCAACTTCATGGCAACTGTTTTTTTTCTGATTGCCTGCTGCTGCCCCTCCCCTCTGCACTCCTCAGTCACAGACCCAGGTGATTGCCAGAACCTGCAGCCCCATACCCCGCCCCCGACCCCTTCCAGAAGGTACCTGTGGCAGCACGCAGCAGACAGCAGCTCTTGCAGATACTCACGTACTGTAACCCCCTCTCCTCCCCCTGCAGGGACTCTCAGGAGCATCCTGTGCCTGCCCATCCCCTTCTGGGGCTTTTCCTGCCCTACCAAGGGCCGCTAGGCAGAGCTGCAAAGGAACCCTTTGTGTGACCCATCTTCTGTCTGCCTCCATCCCCAGAGCCCTCAGAGCCAGCTTCCCTGCCAGAGGTGTTTCTCTCCCAGGGGCACTGTGTCTCCAGAGGGGACTGGCACAGGGCTGGGTGACATTCAGACCTCGTGCCCAGGAGAGGGGGGATTGTTGTTTAGGGTGGGCAGCTTTCCGAGTGCCCATGGTGGGCACTCTCCTCCCACCTGGTCCCTAGCCCCAGTACCAGATCCACCTGGGGTCTCTCTCTACCCTGTCCTCCTTCATGGGAGGGTGTTATGGGTTGGATTGTGTCCCCCCAAAAGATATGGTCAAGTCCTAATCCCTGTCCCTGCAAATGGGACCTTGTTTGGAAGCAGAGTCTTCACAGATGTACTTGGTTAAGATGAGGCTGTACTGGAGTAAAACCAAACCAGTTGCCATCCAGTCGACGATGACTCGTGGTGACCTCATGTTGTCTGAGTAGAACTGGGCTCCATAGGGTTTTCAATGGTTGGCTTTTTAGAATTAGATCACCAGTCCCTTCTTCTGAGGCACCTCTGGGTACATATGAACTTCCAACCTTTTGGTTAGCAGCTGAGCACGTTAACTGTTTGTACCACCCAGGGACTCTGAGGCAACCAGACGCACCTCCCACGCATGAGCCAGACGACCTGGGTTCCAATCCCAACCCTGGCACCTACTCCCTGGGAAAGTCACTGAAATAGCATTTCTGAGCTACAAGCAGGCTTTGGCTTCTCATGCAGCAGGTAGGCCGGGGGATCCAGCCAGCCCACGCTGGCTGAGGCCAAGGATGAAAGAGCCGAACACCGCACGTGCCCCCAGGCCGGGAGGCCTGGATGTTCAGAGTCTTAGAACGAACTGGTCTGGGGTTGGGGGCCGCCTTAAGGCCGATTAAGGGGAGTGCCCACACTCAGCATGGCTGATGGTGCCCATGGGCTGGTTAACGCCTGGGCAGGTTTCACTTCGAAGTTTGAAATCATTTGCCGTTGTGATATGAATATACCTGTAAGACCGGCTAGGTTTTGCAGACAGAAGCTTATACAGTTTTGGGAGCCTCTTTAAGAAAAAGAACACGAAATTGTTCTGTCAAAATTAGGTACCAAAGTGAATTCCTATTTAGAAGTTGAACAAAAATCACAAGCAATTATTGTTCCTGTCCTAGCAGCTGTTGAGTTGACCCCAACCCACGGTGACCTTATGAATAACAGAAAGAAATACTGCCCAGTCGTGTGCCGTCTTCACGATCATTGGTATGCTCGAGTCAGTTGTCGTGGTCACTGTGTATTTTCAGTGCCTTCTTCCAACCTGGGGGGCTCATCTTCCAGCACTATATCGAACAATATTCCATTGTGATCTACAGGGTTTCCGTTGGCTGATTTTCAGAAGTAGATTGCCAGGCCTTTCCTCCTAGTCTGTCTTAGTCTGAAAGCTCTGCTGAAACCTGTCCACCCATGGGTGATTCTGCTGGTATTTGAAACACCGGTGCCATAGCTTCCAGCATCGCAGCGACATGAAAGCCACCGCAGTATAACAAGTTGACAGATGGGTGGTGTAAGAAATTTTTAGAGTCATGAAAATTCAGGTCCCTTCCTTCTGTGATCTATTTAGGCAGTGTACCAGAAATTACATAGATTGCATCCTGGCTTCCCTACCCCACCTATAACAAACTATAGCTCCCAGGAACCATGCAAATGAGGGACCCTGAAGCTTAAGCTCATCAGCTTCCAGGTAAAGCCATTGTGGCCTGCAAAAGGTACGTGGGTAGGAAAGGAGATGAGAGGTGGGTTTGAACTCCAGGGGCTTGGCAAGAAGGAACACTACTTGGGTTCGGCATGGAGCCTTTGAGCAAAGTGGTCTGGAAGCCCCAGACAGCTGTGACCTTGTTCCCTCCTTGCCTTCCAGTCCTCCCTCTATCCCCAGGCACCTTACATGGCATGAACAACCTGAAAGGGAGGACTGTCTCTCCAACAGCAATGCAACATTAGTGACCCTCTTCCCAGTGCCACCTGGAGAATTTTATGGGCGGCTCATAAAGTCAGACGACAGCTTGAAAGGCATGCTGTGAGTGCCCTGGCCTTCTGTCACTTGTAAGAGGGGGTTGTAATCACAGCCCTCTGCTTCAGATGAAAAGGGGCCAAGGGAAGGGACAGGTGTAATTGGGATTGCCTGAAGCACCTACCGGCAGACAGGAGTCATACCTTAGGGTAGACTCTCCTGAGGATTGCTGCCTGATTTGGGGGGAAGAATGGACAGAACTAGAATTTAGGCCAGCCAGGAGGCCAGGCCACCCCAGTTCTCAGCCTCCCCACCACTCCTGAGCACCCCTTCCTCCCTCAGTCATTCCTCCCCCGGGCTGTGCCACCTGTCTGCCAAAGCCCGGGGCTTCTGAAGGTGGAGGATTGGTCTAAGTCAAGAATCCTTGGTGGAGTCTGAGCCCAGAACTAGATGGTACCTGGCTACCACCAGGGTCCTGGACAAAGTGGGAGAAAAACGTAGAACAAAATTCAAATTCACAAAAAAAGACCAGACTTAATGGTCTGTTAGAGACTGGAGAAAGCCCTGAGACTATGGCCCCCAGACACCCTGCTAACTCAGAGCTGAAGCCACTCCCAAAGACCACCTTTCAGCCAAAGATTAGACAGGACTATAAAACAAACAATAACACAAGTGAGGAATATGCTTCTTAGTTCCATCAGGTATTCAAGACCAAAAAGGTAATACCTGCCCAAAAGCAAAGGTGAGAAGGCAGGAAGAGACAGGAAATCTGGATGAATGGACACGGGGAACCCAGTGTGTGCAGGGAAAGGGAGAGAGTGCTTATACATTGCGGGGATTGCAACCATTGTCACCAAATAATCTGGGTATAAATTTTTGAATGGGAAACTAATTTGCTCCGTAAACATTTACCTAAAGTACAATAAAATTAGGAAAAAGAAAAAGAGTCCTTGGTGGGATGCATGTGTAGGGGACAAGTAGGGAACTTCTCCTCACACATCCCATGTTTAAGCTTGGCTGTTTCAAGCCTGATATTGAATGGCCTCTTACAATGGGGATTTTGGCAGAATCTGAAATCTCTTTCTTATGGCCAGCACCCTGTTCATTTGTCCGTCTGTCCGTGCATCCATCCACACATCCACCCACGCATCCACCCACCCACCCGTCCACTTGTCCACCCGTCCATCTGTCCATCTGTCCATCCGTCCATCCATCTATCCATTACCAGAGAATAGCCTCAATTCTTGTCTTCAGTGTAGGAAAGAATTCGAACACTGAGACAAATAGTGCCAAGCAAGCAGAGGTTTATTAGTTAGCAGAGGGCTAATAGCAAAAGTACACTTGATCAGGGAGTGTCAAGCGGGCTACTCAGAGAAAGAAAGGGCCTCCTACTTCCCCCTCCTTTTCTCATGGCACTGCCTTCCCTTTTTGTTGACTTTCTATGGGCTGGAACACTTTGATGGCTTAACGTTTAACTGCTGAGTCAGGGACCCCTGTAGGGACCATTTCCTCTCCTTCTTTCCTGAGTGCAAGCTCTTCCCTTCCCCCTTACACGTCCATCTATCCATCCATCATCCATCCATCATCCATCATGCATCCATCTATCCTTCCATTTATCATCCATCTATCCATCATCCATCTGGTCATCAATTTGACATCCGTCCATCCATCCTTCATCCATTCATTCATCATCCATCCATCATCTATCCATTATCCATCCATTCATCATTTATCCATCCATCAGCTATCCATCATCTGTCTTTCCACCCTTCATCCATCCGGCCATCCATCCATTCACCCACCCACCCATCTATCCATCCATTCATCCATCCTTCCATTCATTGTCTATCATCCTTTCATCCTTCATCTGCTCATCCGTCCATCCATTCATCCATCAATTTCATTGAAAAGTATTGAGCACCTACTAATGTGTCAGGAGCTGTGCTAATCTCTGAAGCTACAGAGGTTTTCAAGACAAGAGACCTGCCCCCACAGAGCTCCTGGTTTCCTGATTAATCAGCATGTTTGATGGGTGCCATCCAGGGTTGTGGGTGCAAGTGATAAAATGGGTGTGGAGTGACTAGTTAATTGCCCCTCCCTCTTCATTGTCAAGATCTTAGACTTGGTTCTCAGGGGCTCTGCATTCAAGGTAGGGAACCCTCCTCTTCTCCCGCTCTCCCCACCCCCTTCTCTGCAGCCTGGGAACTTGTCCTGGGAACCTGTGAGAGGGAGGAGAACTGGGCCCCAGAGCACGGTGATTAGCTGCCTTGCCCCTGCCAGTCTCCACAGGAGGATTTCCCCCAGGGCACAAGCACTCAAGAATGCTCCACATTTTTCTCATTTCAACAGAGGCACAAAGGATACTTCTGGAGCTTGAGGAAGCCAAGAAATCACGCCCTTCCAGGTACATTCTTGGCTGCCGTGTTGGGATTTTTTTTTTTTTTTGAGGGGGGTGGTGGGCTGCTCTTTTTAACAGTTCACCTCTTTGACTCAGGCCTGAGGAATGCCACCCCCACCCCGCTCTGTCCTGACCTGTACACCCTCAGCCCCATGACCCCTTATGATGACAAGGACATTAGAGGCAGGGAGGGATGTAGAGGAATAGTCTGGGAAGAGCGAAGTCTCACCCCAGCAGAGAGACGAATAAGAGAAAGGAAGCTGAGGCCCAGAGGAGCCAAGAGGCTTGAAGCTCCATGTGGAGGCCTCAGAGAAAGGACGAAGCTTCTACAGAACCTCAGAGAAAGGACGAAGCTTCTACAGACCCTCTAAGGGGCTGCGCTGCCTAATGTGTTTTCTTCCAGAATGTTGGGTTGGATGGATGTCAGCCACTGGGCCCAAGGATAAAACTCGGGCTCCAGTTTCACCCTTGATACATCGAGTGACTTAGGAGTCACTCAGCGGCCCCCTCCCCCAGAGCATCCTCAAACTGGGCTGGTAACAGCTATGACCTCACAGTGTGCTGTGAGGATCAGAGTCTTACTAATTCTTAAGAATTCATGGCAGACAGTACCATACAATTCACCATGCCCGGGAGGCAGATGCGCAGTGGGGGAATGTATTTTCTTGCCTACCCAGGCTCCATCCCTGGTCCAGCAGCCCTGTGACCTTGGGCACATCCTTCCACTACCATGGGACTCGTTGCCTGTCTATTAAATGGCAATGATAATAACAGTATCTTCCCTCTTCCCTCAGTGGAATGTCGTGCATCTTAACAGGCTTTGAGCTCCCAGGAGAAAGGCGCCGAGGAGGTACAAGGTGTTATTAGAAGTAATTGGGCATGCAATTGGTTAAACCTTCAAAGTGCCTGGACTCAGTCTCTCTGCTCCTTCTCTTCCCCATCCCTGACTCACTAGTGCTCTCTCTATTTCACCGCCCACAATCTCTTTCTCATCCTTGTCTCACTGACAAATTATCCTCACATTTTTTCTCCAAGCTCAAGACTCCCTTACTCCCCTCCCCACCCAGCATTCTGCCTTTACAGAGATGAGATCCCAGACAAGCAGGACTAGCAGGGACTCTGGGGAATCGTCTCTTAAGTCACAGCAGCAAAGATTATCCATCCTTCTATTCATATAGAAGGTGCACTATATGAAGAAGAATGGGGCATCAGGATTGGAGGAAGACTCATTAACAACCTGCGTTATGCAGATGACACAACCTTGCTCGCTGAAACTGAAGAGGACTTGAAGCACTTGCTAATGAAGATCAAAGACCACAGCCTTCAGTATGGATTGCACCTCAACATAAAGAAAACAAAAATCCTCACAACTGGACCAATGAGCAACGTCGTGATAAATGGAGAAAAGATTGAAGTTGTGAAGGATTTCATTTTACTTGGATCCACAATCAACAGCCACGGAAGCAGCAGCCAAGAAATCAAAAGACACGTTGCATTGGGTAAATCTGCTGCAAAAGACCTCTTTAAAGTGTTGAAGAGCGAAGATGTCACCTGAAGACTAAGGTGCACCTGACCCAAGCCATGGTATTTTCAGTTGCATCATATGCATGTGAAAGCTGGACAGTGAATAAGGAAGACGGAAGAAGAATTGACATCTTTGAATTGTGGTGTTGGCGAAGAATATTGAATATACCATGGACTGCCAAAAGAATGAACAAATCTGTCTTAGGAGAAGTACAGCCAGAATGCTCCTTAGAAGCAAGGATGGCGAGACTGCATCTTACATACTTTGGACATGTTGTCAGGAGGAATCAGTCTCTGGAGAAGGACATCATGCTTGGCAGAGCACAGGGTCAGTGGAAAAAAGGAAGACCCTCAACGAGGTGGATTGACACAGTGGCTGCAACGATGGGCTCAAGCATAACAACGATTGTAAGGGTAGGTCAGGACTGGGCAGTGCTTCGTTCTGTGGTGTGCAGGGTTGCTATGTGTCGGAACTGACTCGACGGCACCTAACAACAACAACAACATTCATTCCCCCACTCATCCATCCATCATCCTTCTAGTCGTTCCTCTACGCATCCATCCATCAATCCATCCATCCATTCGTATGCCCACCCATCCGTCAATCAATTCACTCATCCCTCCACTCATCCATCACTCCTTCTGTCCATCCATCCATCCATCCATCCACCATCCAATGCTAATTCCACCAGGCTCGTGCTTGGTGCTGGGGGGTACCCAGATGAAGAAATCAGCCCTGACCTCCAGTTTCTCAGGTTGGGAGGTAGAAGATGAAACTCATCTAGCAGTACAAACATACTACAATGCGCTGGTTTCTCCTGGGGAGTCCTTGCCTTGCCCTATATGCCCTCATGGGCTCCTCATTACCTCAGCTCCCCTACCCAGTTCTCACCATCCTGATGCACACTCCATTCTGCATTTCTGCAGGGTGAATGTAGAAAAGAATGACTACAAGGCCTCTCTCCAGGACCCACTCCTAGCCCCCCTGCCCTAGTGATTCCTGGATGTCATGAATGGCATGGAAGAGCATGGCACAGACAGCCAGGTATGGGTCTTGGAGGAAGAATTCAAAGGTGGAGGCATTTTCATGCGAAGATGCTCAAGCAAAGAGAAGAAGAGCAAGGAGGGTCTGGGCAATCCTGTCAGCTGCTCCCCTGGTGCTGCTGTGGGTTCTCAGTCCCTGCTATGATCCAGTGATATGCATATGAGAGTTCCAGGGTAGGCCCCCAGTTCCAGGAGAGCAGGAATACTCACAGGGTGGTCCAGGGGCCATCATTGTCACACCCTCTGAGGAGCTTGTTCAAAATATGGAGATTCCTGGGCTAAGCCCTTTTGCACTGGGGCCTAGTTGAGGCCCAGGAGTATGCATTTTACTAAATTCCCAAATCGTGTTGATGTTCAAGAACCAGGGCTCCAGGAGTTGGGTTGTGGTTAACACCATCCTGGGACGTTTCCCACCTCCCTGAACCTAATTCTGTGTGGCATTGTCTGTATGACTGAGAGCTGAGTGTTTGGTAAGGGCTTTTGTGACCACTGGGTGGTCATGTGGATTTTCCTCTTCTTTTTCTTAATCTTGATTTCTGCCCACCAAACCAAGTGCCATGCAGGGAAACCTTGGATTTGCGAAGGGCCAGGAGACAATCAGGCCCACTTCTTTCTCTACTCTTCCACTCAGGACAAGAGCCAGGGTTGAGGCCAGGAGAGCTCCAGGTGGTACCTAGAAGAGATCAAGCTTGTCTTCAGTGCTCCTGTCCCTCTCTGGGCCCATTCCCTTCCTTTTATCTGCCTCCCTTGCCTCAATTCTCCTGCTGCCTGTCCCATCATTACAGAGGGAAATCTATGGAATGGGGAGCTTTATTTTATGGGTCTTCTGTGATGAAGTGGGCAGCCAGCCAGATGTTTTATGTGACAACCTGTGAAATGGGCTGGCCTACTTCCATCCTTTTCTTCTTTCCTTCCTTCCTTCTTTTCTTCTTCCCTCCTTCCCTCTCTTTTTTCCTTCCCTCCTAAAATATTTATTCACTGAGTCATTACTAAGAAAGGCCTCACCTCATGGGACTCAGATTCTCCTTGGGGGAGACACATACAAACAAGCCAGTAAATCTGTGATATGTCAGATGGTGATTTATCAGATAAAGACAGAAAGGAAGAGAGAATATTTGGGAGGTGTCACAATTTCAAATTGGGTAGTCAGGTTTGATTTGAGCAGAGACCTCAAGGATGATGAAGTGCCCCAAGCAGCTAGATGGGGGAAGAGAAATTCAGGCTGAGAGACCAGCCAGTGCAAAGATCCTGAGGTAAGATAATATATATGGTCTTTGAGAAATAGTAAAAAGGCCAATGTTGTTGGGGTGGAGTGATTGAAGGGGACAGCAACAGGAACTGAGGTCAGAGAGGAAACAGGAGTAAGAAAACACCTCAATACTTCACAGATGAAAGCAACAACCAATTCATTTGCTCACATTTCTGCCATCTGGGCTGGGCTCAGCTGGGCAGCTCTTCTGATATTCTTGCTAATGGTCCCTTATGGCTGGATTCAGCTGGTGGGTCAGCTGGAACTGAGCTCAGCTGGGTGGCTCTTCTGTTGCTGGTCTTGCCAGAAGTCCCTGGTATGGCTGTATTCATCTGGCAGTCAGCTGGGGCTGGGCTCAGTGGAGATGCTAGCATGGCTGGGTTTCTCACTCTTCTCTATGTAGTCTCCGGCTCTCTCTCTGTAGCCTTTCTGTGCACTCTTTTTTTTTTTTTTTTAATAATTTTCATTGTGCTTTAAGTAAAAGTTTATAAATCAAGTCAGTCTGTCACACAAAAACTTATATACGCCTTGCTACATACTCCCAATTACTCTCCCCCTAATAAGACAGCCCGCTGTCTCTCTCCACTCTCTCTTTTTGTGTCCTTTTCGCCAGCTTCTAACCCCCTCTACTCTCTCATCTCCCCTCCAGGCAGGAGATGCCAACATAGTCTCAAGTGTCCATCTGATCCAAGAAGCTCACTCCTCACCAGCATCCCTCTCCAACCCATTGTCCAGTCCAATCCATGTCTGAAGAGTTGGTTTCGGGAATGGTTCCTGTCCTGGGCCAACAGAAGGTCTGGGGGCCATGACCACCGGGGTCCTTCCAGTCTCATTCAGACCATTAAATCTGGTCTTTTTATGAGAATTTGGGGTCTGCATCCCACTGCTTTCCTGCTCCCTCAGGGGTTCTCTGTTGTGTTCCCTGTCAGGGCAGTCATCAGTTGTAGCCAGGCACCATCTAGTTCTTCTGGTCTCAGGATGATGTAGTCTCTGGTTCATGTGGCCCTTTCTGTCTCTTGGCCTCGTAGTTACCTTGTGTCTTTGGTGTTCTTCATTCTCCTTTGATCCAGGTGGGTTGAGACCAACTGGTGCGTCTTAGACGGCTGCTTGCTAGCGTTTAAGACCCTAGACTCCACTCTTCAAAGTAGGATGCAGAATGTTTTCTGAATAGATTTTATTATGCCAATTGACTTAGATGTCCCCTGAAACCATGGTCCCCAAAACCCTTCCCCTGCTACGCTGGCCTTCGAAGCATTCAGTTTATTCAGGAAACTTCTTTGCTTTTGGTTTAGTCCAATTGTGCTGACCTCCCCTGTACTGTATGCTCTTTCCCTTTACCTAAAATAGTTCTTATCTACTATCTAATTAGTGAATACCCCTCTCCCACCCCCCTTCCCCCTCTCGTAACCACAAAAGAATGTTTTCTTCTCAGTTTAAACTATTTCTCAAGTTCTTATAATAGTGGTCTTATACAGTATTTGTCCTTTTGCAACTGACTAATTTCACTCAGCATAATGCCTTCCAGGTTCCTCCATGTTATGAAATGTTTCACAGATTCCTCACTGTTCTTTTTCGATGCGTAGTATTCCCTTGTGTGATTATACCATAACTTATTTATCCATTCATCTGTTGATGGGGACCTTGGTTGCTTCCATCTTTTTGCTGTTGTAAACGGTGCTGCAATAAGCATGGGTGTGCATATATCTGCTTGTGTAAAGGCTCTTATTTCTCTATTCCAAGGAGTGGGATTGCTGGATCGTATGGTAGTTCTATTTCTAGCTTTTTAAGGAAGGGCCAAATCGATTTCCAAAGTGGTTGTACCATTGACATTCCCACCAGCAGCGTAGAAGTGTTCCAATCTCTCCACAACCTCTCCAACATTTATTATTTTGTGTTTTTTGGATTAATGCCAGCCTTGTTGGAGTGAGATGAAATCTCATTGCAGTTTTGATCTGCTTTTGTCTAATGGCTAATGATCGTGAATGTTTCCTCACGTATCTGTTAGCTACCTGAATGTCTTCTTTAGTGAAGTGCCTATTCATATCTTTTGCACATTTTTTAATTGGGTTATTTGTCTTTTTGCAGTTGAGTTTTTGCAGTCTCATGTAGATTTTAGAGATCAGGCTCTGATCGTAAATGTCATAGCCAGTAACTTTTTCCCAGTCTGTTGGTGGTCTTTTTACTCTTTTGGTGAAAACTTTGGATGAGCATAGGTGTTTGATTTTTCGGAGCTCCCAGTTATCTTGTTTTTCTTCTGCATTCTTAATAATGTTTTGTATACTGTTTATGCCATGTATAAGAGCCCCTAACGTTGTCCCTATTTTTTCCTCCATGATCTTTATTGTTTTAGATTTTATATTTAGGTCTTTGATCCATTTTGAGCTCGTTTTTTGTGCATGGTGTGAGGTTTGGGTCTTGTTTCATTTTTTTTACAGATGAATATCCAGTTATGCCAGCACCATTTGTTAAAAAGACGGTCATTTCCCCATTTAACTGATTTGGGGACTTTGTCAAATATCAATTGTTCATATGTGGATGAATTTATGTCTGAATTCTTAATTCTGTTCCATTGGTCTATGTATCTGTTGTTGTACCAGTACAAGGCTGTTTTGACTACTGCGGCAGTATAATAGGTTCTAAAATTAGGTAGAGTAAGGCCTCCCACTTTGTTCTTCTTTTTCAGTAATGCTTTACTTATCTGAGCCTCTTTCCCTTCCATATGAAATTGGTGATTTGTTTCTCCATCTCATTAAAAAATGTCCTGGGAATTTGGATTGGAATTGCATTGTATATATAGACGGCTTTTGGTAGAATAGACATTTTTACAATGCTAAGCCTTCCTATCCATGAGCAAGGTATGTTTTTCCACTTATGCAAGTCTCTTTTGGTTTCTTGCAGAAGTATTTTGTAGTTTTCTTTGTATAAGTTTTTACATCTCTGGTAAGATTTATTCCTAAGTATTTTATCTTCTTGGGGGCTACTGTAAATGGTATTGATTTGGTGATTTCCTCTTTGATGTTCTTTTTGTTGGTGTAGAGGAATCCAACTGGTTTTTGTATGTTTATCTTGTGTCCTGATACTCTGCTGAACTCTTCTGTTAGTTTCAGAAGTTTTCTTGAGGATTTCTTAGGGTTTTCAGTGTATAAGATCATGTCATCTGCAAATAGAGATACTTTTACTTCCGTGCAGTCTTTCCACATAACTCTACAGCAGGTAGTTGGACCACTTATCTGGTGGCTCAGACCTCCAAGGAGTACAAAAGTGGAGGCTTCCTAGTCTTTTTAAGGCTTAGGCTCATTAATGGCACAATTACTTCTGGTACCTTTTATTGATTAAAGTGAGTCACAGTGCCAGCTCCATACTTAAAGAGGAAGGGCTTGACTGTGTAAGGGCTTTACTGCCTAGAAGTATGTTTGTTTGGGGGCCGCAGATGTAATAGATAACCACTCAGGAGAATGGATCGAAGACCAGCAATGTCAGCATCACCTGGAAACTTAGTAGGAATGCAGACTACCAGGCCCACCCCAAACCTACTGCATCAGGATCTCTGGGGGTATGGCCAGGGTTGCGGACTCTGCAGTTAATTTCTGATGTTCATTACTACCTGAGAACAATGGATAAAGGGTTTGTAGGCTGTTGAAAGGACTTTGGGTTTAACTTTGTGTGAAATCAGAAGCCACTGGAGGGCTTGAACAGAAGGGTAATAGGACAATCACCGCAAAGGGGCAAGGATACCTGGGAGACCAGGAGAAAGGCTATTGCAGTAATATAGTTGAGAGAATGGTGATCACTTGGACCAGGTTGGTGAGGTGGAGATAGTGAGAAGTGATTGGGTCCTGGTAGAGCTAGGAGGATTCCCTGACACATGAGATGTGAAGTGTGAATGAAGGAGAGGAGACAAGGTCTTTGGGTAGAAAACTAGCAAGATGAAATTGCCATTGAGTCAGGGAAGAAGAGAGTTTGGGCTTGAGGAGGTCATCAGGAGTTCAGTTTTGGACAAGTCAAATTTGGAGTGCTTGTAAGACGTCCACCACTACCTGTTTGTAAGTTCGTCATTCTGTAGTGATTTGCGTGTTGCTGTGATGCTGGAAGGGAACCCTGGTAGTGCAGCAGTTAAGTACTTGGCTATTAACTGAAAGGTTGACATTTTGAACCCACCAGCCACTTCACGGGAGAAAGATATGGCAGTCTGCTTCTGTAAGGGTTTACAGTAGCCTTGGAAACACTATGGGGCAGCTCTGTTCTGTCCTATAGAGTCACTATGAGTTGTAATTGATGACAATGGGTATGATGCTGGAAGCTATGCCACTGGTATTTCAAATGCCAGCAGGGTCGCCCATGGTGCGCAGGTCTCAGAGGAGCTTCCAGATTAAGACAGGCTAGGAAGAAAGAAGGCCTGGTGATCTACTTCCAAAAATTGGCTTAAGGATCACAACGGAATATTGTTCAATATAGTGCTGAACTATCAACCCCCTAAGGTTGGAAAGCACTCAAAATACACAGTGGACACAACAATAAACCTGTTGCCATTGAGTCCATTCCAACTCACAGCGACCCTTTAGGACAGTAGAACTGCCCCATAGGGTTTCCAAGGAGCAGCTGGTGGGTTCAAACTGCTGACCGTTTCTTTAGCAGCCAAGCTCTTAACTACTGTGCCACCAGAGCTCCAACCACAACAATGGACTCAAGCAATATCAACAATTGTGAAGATGGTACAGGAGTAGGCAAGGTTTCATTTCTGTTGTACCTGAGATGGCCTACCTACCTATCTACCTAAGGCATTTGAGCCAGAGATGTTAGGGGGACAGATATATAGGTGGGGAGGTCCATCTTGGAGAGATATAAATTTTGGAATCAGCATATACGCAAAGAAAGAAGAAACCTGAGATGAGGAAAAGGCATGGCCTGTGGGGCAGACTAAGAACAAACAAAGAATGGTGCCTTTACCAACATAAAATCAAAAAACCAATCCCATTGTTGTTGAATCAATTGCAACTCATAGCAACCCTATAGGACAGGGTAGAAGTGCCCCACAGATTTTCCAAGGAGTGGCTAATGGATTCGAACTGCTGACCCTTTGGTTAGCAGCTGTAGCACTTACCCTTTATACCACCAGGGTTTCCTTGCCAATGTATACTTTTTTTTTGAAAAAGTCAAAAGCATGACTCTCTTGTAAAATGAGCCTCTGTCAAAGATTTATTGAGGTCATTAACAAGGAAATGAACAGAATGGTAAAGCTGGTTCAAAAAGTATAGAAGAAACAAAAGGATACAGCCCTTGATGAAAGGGATGCTGGAAAGAGATTGTTAGATCACATCCATGCTCTGCAGGACTATAAAACTGTCCCTTTGGATGATTTTTCTACCACACAGAAACTATTTGTGTTCCTACAGGTCAAAATTCAATTGCATTTCCATCAGACAGAATCATTTTCATTGCTATCAGTTTTCTATAAGTTAATATGAACCCTGGTTGAGTTGTAAAATACCCTAATCAACAGAAGTCAGTCAGCCAAAACAAAAGGTACCTGTCCTTTAGATAACTAATGGGATCTAACATGCCATTACATTGTCCTCGTGTGGACTTGTTAGACAATGCTCCACCTGGAAAGAGGAAGAGGAGGGAACCTAGCGCAACAGTGATGGCTGAGAATTGACTGCTGGGTATTGAAGACAGGGGCAGTGGTGGTTCAGTGGTAGAATTCTCACCCTCTGTGTGGGAGACCCAGGTTCAATTCCCAGCCAATGCACTTCACGTGTAGCCACCACTTGTCTGTCAGCGGAGGCTTGCGTGTTGCTGTGATGCTGAACAGGTTTCAGAGGAGCTTTCAGACTAAGATGGACCAGGAAGAAAGGCCTGGTGATCAACTTCCAAAACTCAGCCAGTGAAAACCCTATGAACCGCAGCAGTCTGACCCCCAGTTGATCATGGGGATGGCATAGGATCAGACAGTGTTTTGTTCCGTTGCGCCTGAGGCCATGAGTCAGGGGCCAACTCTGACAGCTAACAACAACAACGCAGTTATAGGACAGAAACCCAGGCTGCAGAGTGTAAGCTTGGCTGAGGTCACACAGAGTTCAGACGGCAAACTCAGGCGAGTCTACTGCCCAGCAAACCCCTTACCACTGACCTCACTCATGCTCAGGGTATGCCCGTCCTAGGAAGATTTGCCCGCCAGGAGAATGCCATGCCTAACCCCAAAGAAATGATGTTCTGGCAGAGAAGTGTCGGGCCTCAGGGAGGCACCTCCAACACCCTGTCTGAAAATGCGATTTTGATCCACTCTCCTAGGCACAAAAACAATTTGCATTCAAAGAACCTCTAAAGATCAACTGTGGATTAAAGATTTTAGCCTCCACTGTGACCTTGAAACTCCAGGTCTTCGTATTCCCCACGGGCATACTCCGCTGCAAGGCTGCAATGTTAGGTGTGTGTGTCTCTGGGCAGGAGGGTCCCCTTGCTATGGTAGATGCTAGCATTTGGGGTACATAGAGCTAGAAACGCAGACTTCCATCGACTCTGTCTTTTCAGCAGAAGCATTGAAGATACAGAGGAGAAAGAAATCATCCTACGGGGCTGTTAGAGAGAGTGAAAGGAGGGGGCCGGAGAAAATTGCAAAGGGCAGGAAGACTCTGATCCCTATCAGGTTTCCCCTGGGGAGCCAAGGGCTTTATCGAAGCTTAATCGCATGGTTTTGAGAAAGCCTGTGCCTTACTGGAAACCCGTGATGACAATAACTCCACTGATCCAAATCTTGTGTGAGCCTCGGAATGCTCAGGTAGGGTCAGTAAGGACCTGTTTCACTGCCTCCGCCTGAGGGCTGACCCCGTTTCTGCTGGTCACAGGACAGGGGTACGATCCGATCACCCGTCTTTTGTTGCTGTCTTTTCTTTGAATACAAATTGCATGGTCCTAGATTCTAAAAATCAAACATGATAAGAGGAACATAGATCGGTTAAAAAAACAAGACAAACAAAAAAACAACCCCAAGTTAGTCATGTATCTGTAAACTTTTCTGGGATTTCATAACCTCACCATCCTTACCACTTAAAAAGCACTTACCAATAACTAATTCCTTATAGTTTAGCTGCAAAGATCTGCCAAGGGACTGTCACAGGTATGGTCCCTGCTCTCAGCTCTGGGCGTTTACCAGTCGATTCCAAGTCATGGTGACCCCATGTGTGTCAGAGTAGAATTGAGCTCTACAGGGTTTTCAATGGCTGACTTTTCAGAAGCAGACCACCCCATCTTTCTTCCAAAGTGCCTCCGAGTGGACTTGAACCACCAACCTTTCAGTTAGCAGCCAAATGTGTTAGTCATTTGCACAATCCAGAGATTCCTCTGGGGCTTAAAGTGCCTTAAAAGCTCTTCTTCCCCTCACATCTTGAATCAACTGACCAGACTTTCAGGTACTGATAGGTGTGTCTGAAGCAGTCAGGCTCAGAGGAAAAGGTTCTATTATCTCACAGAACAGTCTTCTTAAAGGACTTTAACCAGGAAGCTATATTTTCCATGGGGCACCTATCAAATCCCTGTGGAATTCCATGGGATGAGAGGCGAGACCAGTGAGGGGTGGCAGGATTGACAGGGAGGTAGTGGAGAAGATGCAGTTAGGGTAGGATCCTTGGGTGAGTCGCCTTGTGGGCTAAACCTAAAAGCAGTTTTGTCATGGATTGAATTGTGCTCTCCAAAAGTATGTGTCAACTTGGCTAGGCCATAATTCCTAGTATTATACGGTTGTCCCACTTTGTGATTGTAATTTTATGTTAAAGAGGATTAGGGTGGGACGTAACACCCTTACTCAGGTCGCATCCCTGATCCAATGTAAAAGGAGTTCCCTGGGATGTGGCTTATACCACCTTTTATCTTACAGGAAATAAAAGGAAAGGGAAGCAAGTACAGAGCAGGGACCTCATACCACCAAGAAAGCAGCTTTGGGAGCAGAGTGCATCCTTTGGACCTGGGTTTCCTGTGCGGAGAAGCTCCTAGGCCAGAGGAAGATTGATGAGAAGGACCTTCCTCCAGAGCCGACAGAGAAAGCCTTCCCCTGGAGCTGACGCCCTGAATTTGGACTTCTAGCCTGGTAGACTGTGAGATAATAAATTTGTCTTGTTAAAGCCATCCACTTGTGGTATTTCTGGTATAGCAGCACTAAATAACTAAGACAAGCTTCAAAGTGGAAAACTGTCAATGTGAGATTTTCGGTGTCTTTCAGAGCAGCTTTCATGAAAAAAAGACCATTTGTGGTTTCTTGATTTTGAGATTAATATTGACTGTATTAAGGTTCACATTTTAATATCTTGTTGTTGAGTGCTATCGAGTTGATTCTGACTCATAGTGACCCTATAGGACCACCCCATAGGGTTTCCAAGGAGCAGCTGGTGGATTTGAACCATCAAACTTTTAGTTAGCAGCTGAGATCTTAACTGCTGTGCTACCGGGGCTCCAACCATATACGCACACGTGCCTTCCTATACACATATAGGCATACATATCTGTGTGACCACACGTATTTTTTGGTTGTCATTACTGTTGTTGCAAAATTGAATGCTATTTACTGAAATTGTCCCTTATTCTTCTGTACTTCTTCATGTCTTCATTTACTTTGCTTGAGTTGTACAGACTTCACCTGTATTGGGTATTGCCTTTCCCATCATCAAAAATAACAACAGTCTACTATCTAGAAAGATAACCCCGGTGGCATAGCGGTTAAGTGCTACGGCTGCTAACCAAAACGTCAACAGTTTG
Source organism: Loxodonta africana (assembly GCF_030014295.1). Lineage (NCBI taxonomy): Eukaryota > Metazoa > Chordata > Mammalia > Proboscidea > Elephantidae > Loxodonta > Loxodonta africana. Next base: position 222,544,058 of record NC_087343.1, read on the forward strand.
AATCCACCAGGTGCTCCTTGGAAGCCCTATGGGGCAGTTCTGTTCTGTTCCATAGGGTCACTATGAGTCGGAATCTACTCGACGGCAACGTGTTTGGTTTTTTTGGTACTATCTAGAAAGTGATTCCCCTGCCCTCCCCCTCCCATCCCTGGTAAACATCAAAGAATGTCGCTTTCTGTGTGTATGCCTATCCTTGTCTCTAAGGGCAATAATTTCAGGGTTTCACCCAGACCCTTTGGCTGCAGAAAGTCTGCTGTCCATGAGAATTTGAAATTCTGTTCTGCATTTTCACTTTTTTGATCAGGATTCTTCTATAGAAGCTTTGATCAGAACGTTCAGTAATGGTAGCTGGGCACCCTCCAGTTCTTCTGGTCTCATGGCAAAGAAAGCAGTTGTTCATGGAGGCAGTTAGCCACACATTCCATTTCCTCCTTCTGTTCCTGACTCTCCTTCTTCCTCTGTTGCTCCAGACAAATAGAGACCAATTGTCCTGACTTGGGTGGCTGCTTGCAAGCTTTTAAGACCTCAGGTACTGTGCAACGAACTAGGAGGTAGAACAGAATCACTAACTACGTTATTAGGCCAATTAATTGGGATGTCCCATGACACCATGACCCTAAACTTCGAAACTAATGAACCAAATCCCGTGAGGTTCTTGGTTATACATAAGCATCCTCAGCAGCTATTCTCTTTTCGGTCATTGTCATAAATATATCTATCACACAACTTTTGCCAGTTCAACTTTTTACAGGTGTATAACTTATTGACAGCAATTACAATAATTGGCTGTGCATCCCTACCCTTAATCAATGGGATTTTTCAATCACCATTGACACTGCTTTTTCCCTTCCTGCCTGCCACTGGTAACCACTGATAAACTTTGGTCTCTGAACATTTGCCTTTTCTAATCTTTTTATATAAGTGAGGTCAGACAATATTTGTGCTTTTGTTACTAACTTATTTCACTCAGCATTATGTCTTCAAAAAGGAAACCCTGGTGTTGCAGTGTTTAAGAGCTACAGCTGTTAACTAAAAAGTCAGCAGTTTGAATCCACCAGGCGCTCCTTGGAAACCCTATGGGGCAGTTCTACTCTGTCCTGTAGGATCGCTATGAGTTGGAATCAACTAACTCGATGGCAGCAGATAGCATCTTCAAGCTCCTTCCATATTGTAGAATGTATCAAGACTTCATTTCCTCTACTGGGGTGAGTGGTATTCCACTGTATGTATGTACCACATTTTGTTTATCCATTCCTCTGTTGATGGACATTTAGGTTGTTTCCACCTTTTGGCTATTGTGAATAGTGCTGCAATGAACACAAAGTCTCTGTTTGATTCCCTGCTTTCAAGTCTTTTGGGCATATACCTACAAGTGGAATATTGGGTCATATGGTAGTTCTATTTTTAGCTTATGTCAAAGACTTTAAATACCAAACATGCCCAGTAGTTTTTTTCTCTAAAATTAATGTCCTGATATTAATTTTTATGGTTTGATTTTCTTCATTGTTTCTGTTTAATTCTAAGCCTTCCTAGTATTAAAAGACTCTTGCCAACTAAGAAAACAAGTTTACCTTTCTAGGCTGACTGGAGTTTCCCTTCTATAGGACTGAAGTTGCTTATTAACCGGAGACTTTTGACTTGGATTTAGGGTCTGACTCTCGTGATACACTGGTAACCATTTAGGACCCTCCTTAGAAGCGAGTGTGGTGAGACTTTGACTTGTTTACTTTGGATGCATTATCAGGGAAGACCAGTTGCTAGAAAAGGACATCATATCTGGTAAAGAAGAGGGCCAATGAAAATGAATAGAACCCTCAATGAGATGGATTGACGCAATAGCCACGACAGTGGACTCAAATATACCAATGATCGTGAAGATAGTACAGGACTGGGCAATGTTTCCTTCTGTTATACATAAGGTTGTCTTGAGTCGGAAGTGATTCAACAGCACCTGACAACAAAATGGCAATCAGCAACTGGGGTGGCCTTATACACATATCCCCTGTGTTTTTGTGGTGCCCCAATTCTGTCTGAATAGAGCCTGCACCTTCTCTGGGGCAGTTTTGCTACCACCCCTTCTCTCCTTTCATCATCAGTCTCCACCTCCTGGTTGACATACAGCCATGCAGAATAAAGACTGCATGTCTCCCTTTCCCTGTAACCAAAGTCTGGCCAGCAGGAAGTAAGTAGAAATGGAGTAGGCAATGTCTAAAAAGTTCCTTCAGGAGCGGATACACGCCCTCCTCTCCTTTCCTGCTTCCTTCTTGCTAGAGCTGGAACAGCCATCTTAGAACACAAGATGGAAGGCCAATGTTGAAGATGCCAGAACAATGCATTCCCACTGGATTAGATTCAGTTTACCTGCTTTCTGCCTGATTCCATTCTTCACTCTCTCCTTAGGTTTCCTGTCTGCCAGGGCCACAGCATGTGTGGGTATTAAAATAGCCTTTCCTTGGATTCTCATTGCTTTGTCTGGCTCCACACTTAAAATCCTGGAGTCAAGTTGACAAGATTAAAGGGCCGAAAATCCAAAGTAAATGAGTCCAGTGAAGGGTGAGGTCTACCATGGATGTGCAAGGCCATGAGATGGGGAGCAGCAGGGGCGATGGCAGAAAACCTAATGGCATAGCAGTTAAGTGTTACAGCTGCTAGCCAAAAGGTCAGCAGTTCAAATCCACCAGGCGCTCCTTGGAAACTCTATGGGGCAGTTCTACTCTGTCCTATAGGGTTGCTATGAGTCAGGATTGACTTGATGGCAAAGGGTTTGGTTTTTGGTTTTTTAGGGTCAATGGCAGAAGTAGCAGAGAAGTGTTCGCTGTTCAAGGCATCAGATAAACAATTGGGGACCAGGAGAGGGCAGAGTGCATTGGCAGGAAGACCCCAGTGCCAGGAAGAAAGACTAGTACAGGGTTTCAAAGACCCTCCTGCCATCACAAATATTGTGGCACTACTGGGAAGGAAGTCACAGCTCAACAAGACCAAAGCTGTGTTACATGTACATACTAGAATTAGTCCTGTATGGAACTCTTAATTACAACATCAATTTCTTCTTCATTCATCATGATGTTGTTTATCATTCGAGTTGTGAGGATTTTCAGTTTCTTCACCTTCAAAAGAAAAAAAAAATTTTTTTTTTTCACCTTCAGCTGTAATCCATACTGAGGACTGTAGTCTTTGACATTTATTAGTAAGTGCTTCAAGTCCTCTTCATTTTCAGCAAGTAAGGTTGTGTCATCTTCATATTGCAAATTGTTAATGAGTCTTCCTCCAATCCTGATGCCACGTACTTCTTCATATAGTCCAGCTTCTTGGATTATTTGCTCAGCATACAGATTGAATAAGTATGGTGAAAGGATAACACCCTGACACACACCTTTCCTGCCTTTAAACACCACAGTATCCCCTTGTTCTGTTCGAATGACTGCCTCTTAATCTACGTACAGGTTCCTCAGGAGTACAACTAAGTGTTCTGGAGTTCTCATTCTTTGTGATGTTATCCATAATTTGTTGTGATCCACATAGTTGGATGCTTTAGTGTAGTCGATAAAACACAGGTAAGCATCTTTCTCGTATTCTCCATTTTAGGCAAAGATCTATCTAACGTCAGCAATGATACTCCTCGCTCCACGTCCTCTTCTGAATCCAACTTAAACTTCTGGCAGATCTTCCTGCAGTACCAGCGGTTTCTGAGGAATCAGCGGTTCACTGAATATCCAAAAGGCTCCTGTTGTAGAGTAGATCAGGACTCCATTCCTTTTTATGGCTGAATAATATTCCATTGTATGTACGTATCACATTTTGTTTATCCACTCATCAATTGATGGACATCTGAGTTGTTTTCTTTCACTTTTGGACTATTATAAATGCTGCTATGAACATTTGTGTACAAGTTTCTGCATGGACATGTTTTCATTTCTCTTGGGTTCATACCTAGGAGTGTAATTTCTGGGTCATATGGTAACTCTATGTTTAATTATTTGAGGAACTGCCAGAATGTTTTCCAAAGTGACTGCACCATTTTACATTCCCATCAGCAGTATACAGCATTTTGGAATGCTGGATGGCAATTCCCAGGTGTCTGTGGAATGCCTTGCTACTGGACAAATCAAGGGAAGGGAAATGTTATTTGCTGGCTGTCTTAGTCATCTGTGCTGTTGTAAGAGAAATACCACAAGTGAATGGCTTTAACAAAAGAGATTTTTTTCTTTCACAGTCTAAGCAGCTAGAAGTTGGAATTCAGGGTGTCAGCTCCAAGGGAAGGCTTTCTCTTTCTGTCAGGTCTGGGGGAAGCTCCTTGTCATAAATCTTCCCCTGGTCAAGGAGCTTCTCAGTGAAGGGACCCCAAGTCCAAAGGACATGCTATTCTTCTGGCTCTTGTTTCTTGGTCTGAGGTCCCCCTATCTCTCTGTTCTTCTCTCTTCAATATCTCAAAAAACAGATTTGTTTAAGATACAACCTAATCTTGTAGATTGAGTTCCGCCTCATTAACATAACTACCGCTAATCCAGCCTCATTGAGATCATAGAGGTAGGATTTATGACACATAGGAAAATCATCTCAGATGACAAAATGGTGGACAATCACTCAATACTGGAAATCATGACCTAGCCAAGTGATACACATTCTGGGGGGACACAATTCAATCCATCACACTGGCATCCCCTTTCACTTTCTTTTAGCACCTCTATTTCTTTTGGACAAGCCCCCTATTCCTTGCATGTGGTCCTGGGACACTTGAAGACCTTCTCTCCTGAACCCCCCAGCATATGGGGCCAGGGGCCTGACTAGGCTCAGCCAGCTTGGAAGGCTCTTTGGGGGCTTCGAGTGCCATGAAGGTGCAGGTGGGCGTCCCCATGCTGATGGCTTATGCCCCGCTGCTCCAGCCTCACTCTCCCCCCTCTTCCTTTCTTCTGGCAGCTCTTAGAGCCCCACTCTCCTGTCCACTTTCATGAGAAACCCCAGGCAGTCTTATTTTTTTCTCCAAAAACTAGACTCAAACTACCGACAGCTGTCCAGCTCACTTTGCTTTTCTCAGCCCGGGATTGTGGCCACGCTTCCTCAGAGCTCCTTGTAGCCGCTGCTGGGGATACTGTGGCCTGACGATAGTTCCAAGGAGTGTACACACATTTCCTGGGATTTGAGTGTCCTCCTCGGAGTCAGACGTTCCCAGATCTAGAAGGTTCCAGAGGCTCTCCAGGAGCTCTCTATCAACAGATTGGAGTCCACTCAGATCTTTTCTTTTTTCCCCCTCCTCCACACCCCATCAGCACATGACAAATGTCACGACCTCCAGAATTTTGGTGTGCGTGTGGACAGGAAAGAGATGCTCCTAAGGAAGGGTGAATGAGCTCCGGGCCCACCTGTGCCAGGGACGCAGGGTGAGGTGGGCAGAGCCACACTGACTGGTCTTGGATCCCGGCCTCCCTCTGCATCAGGCCGGAGCTCCACCTCTTCCAGTCAAGGCCCCACACCTGTGGAACTGAGGCTGGTGGGTTCTCGGCCGCTTCGTGTAGATGCTGGGTGCTGTCACAAGAGTAACTGAGGTGGCAGGAGGGCCAGACCCCAGGTGGAGCCTGTTCCTGAGTCAGGAACAGATGACCATTGGCGCAAGCCAGCAGGACAGAGTGGTCCGGCTCCGTCTTTCCTGCCCTCTTTGTGCCTTGGTGCTGCCTCAGGGGAGTCACACAGAGGATTTGGGGAAACCCTGGTGGCGTAGTGGTTAAGTGCTACAGCTGCTAACCAAGAGGTCGGCAGTTCGAATCCGCCAGGCGCTCCTTGGAAACTATGGTGCAGTTCTACTCTGTCCTATAGGGCTGCTATGGGTCGGAATTGACTCGATGGCAGTAGGCTTGGTTTTGGGTTTATTACCCTCCTACAAGGAGCCCTGGTGGTGCAATTATTAAAGCTCTTGACTGCTAAGCAAAAGGTTGGCAGTTCGAACTCACCAGCCGCTTCACAAAAGAAAAGACTTCGCAATCAGCTCCCATAAAGATTTCAGCCTAGGAAACCCTATGGGGCAGTTCTACTCTGCCATATAGGGTCACTATTAGACAGCACAAGAACACTGAGGGCAGTGGTGGCTCAGTGGTAAAATTCTCACCTTCCATGCAGGAGATCTGGGTTTGATTCCTGGTTGGTGAACCTCACGTGCAGCCACCACCCACCTGCTAGTGGAGGCTTGTGTGTTGCTATGATGCTGTTGGCACGATGATTAAGTGCCCAGTTTCTAACCAAAATGTTAAAGGGCAAAGGCCTGGAGATCTGCTTCCATAAAGATTACAGCCAGGAAAACCCTATGGGGCAGCTCTGCACTGAAAATCAACTCAATGGCACCTGACAACAACAACAAATGATGCTGAACAGGTTTCGGTGGAGCTTCTAGACTAAGACTAGGAAGGAAGGCCTGGCGATCTATGTCTGAACATCAGCCAGTGAAAACCCTATGGCTCACAACTCTCCGATTCGCAACCGATCTTCGGGATGGAGCAGGACTGGGCAGCATTTCGTTCCATTGTGTAGGGGGTAGCCATGAGTCAGGACTCACTTGATGGCAGCAAACAGTAACATGTCGCTCTCTCTGAGTCATGTGACTCATGATGCACTTGTGCCTGGGTCTTTAGCCAAACCAAATCCATTGCCTTCAAGTTGATTCTGACTCATAGTGACCCTATAGCACAGAGTAGAACCGCTCCATAGGGTTCCCAAGGCTATAATCTTTACAGAAGCAGACTGCCTCATCTTTCTCCCAAGGAGCAGCTGGTGGGTTCCAACTGCCGACCTTTCAGTTAGCAGTTAAGTGCTTAACCACTGTACCACCAGGGCTCCTTCCTGAGGCTTTGGTCTCATCAAAGCCCAAGCATACAAACCAACATATAAAAACAGTGACTTCTTTTAAACCCTCCTCCCCTGGCACCCTAGTGGCAAAGTGGTTAAGAGCAGCTCGGCTGCTAACCAAAAGGTCGGCAGTTCAAATCCACCAGCCATTCTTTGGAAACCCTATGGGGCAGTTCTACTCTGTCCCATGGGGTCACTATGAGTCAGAATTGACTCAACGGCAACAGGTTTGGCTTTTGGTTTTTCATTCCAAGGAGAAACAGGGAACACAAAGGGGGATTTGAAGCGCTCTCTCCTTATCTGAAGCCTGATATGGGACTGGAATGTTGGCGGTGGCATCAAGGAATTCAACAAAAGGGACATTATAAGGGGATGCAACTTACCCCGTGAAGTCAGCGTTAATCCTTCCCCCTACCCCCATCAAGTAAATATCCTGGGGGGATTCTACTCTACGAAGTCCCCAGGCTCAGGGAGGTCTCCCCTGTGTTCAGGGCCTTTCTCCTATACTGTATTAGCAGATCTGGCACCTCCAGGGCTGGCTCTTTGAGGATGGGGGTGGGGGAGTATTGCGTAATGGTTAGAGAAGCAGGCCCAGACCCTGGAGTCCACCCACACTGGTTGTCACAATAAGACAGAAGTCCCCAGGCTATGGAAAATTCCACAGCCTCGATCAGCTTCCTTGGCACGCCCAGTAGCTTCACATTAAAATTCTGGTTCCACTCCCCTTAAACTCTGCCCCAAACTGGAGCAAATTGGCAGAAACCAGTTTAGGTGCCATGTTGACATTCAGAATTACCTTTCAGTTCATTAAATAACCTCATACATAGTAACTTCCTCACCTCTGGGTGGAATTTAACTGCCAGTTTCTGAACCCGCAATGCATGAAGTTATATGTGCACCCCACCACACCCGCGTAGTATGACTAAGAATGTTGCTGATGTAACTTGCATGAACTTCCTACTTGTAAATCCCTTAAAAGTAACCTTCCCCCTCACCCTCACTGGGCAGCCTTGGAGACAGCAGCCCTGACAGTTTCCACCCTCCCACCTCGGTCTCTAGTTTATTGGCTGAGACTAGTTGCACCTAGCAGAATCTGGGGTTTCCACCCTGCAACAACATGACCATGGGTAGAGAGCCCACCTCTCCAAACCTCCTTACCTGTAAAATGGGATAGCAATCATGCCTTTTGAAAAGGTAGCTTTGAGAATTAAGAGTGAGAATGTATACAAAAGCAGTTAGCACAGTGCCCAAGAGTGGTAAGTGCCTAAGAGAATACAAAGGAAGGAAGGGAGGGAGGGAGAGAAGAGAAGAAGGAAAGAAGGAGGAAGTGAGTTTACCAGAAGGAAGAAGCAGCTACCTGGATGTTCTCTGGCAAAAAGCCCTGGAACCCTATCCACGGATATTCCATGTAGCCAAATCTCTAAAAGAGCTCTGGATGCCTCAGAGACAGCATCTGTTTCAAAGTAAGACTTGTGAGATACCTCCTCCCTCATGAACTTTTCCGGGCTCTGCAGCATTGATAACTCACCTTCACGATATGCTGAGAAATGGCAGGTTCCGGTCACGAGGACAAGCCCAGAGCTCCGAAGGAAAGCAGGGAGACTGATGTGAGAGAGAGGGGTCTGGGGTGGGATGGGCACACAGACCAAGGCCCCAGCAACTGTCTCCTCAAGCAGGTGGAGGGCTGAGCCCTGCAGGCAAGTAGGAGTCGGCCTCCCCACAGAGCAAGAGGAGCAGCCCAGGCAGAGGGACCAGTTCCTGGGTGCTGGCAGCATGAGAGGGATAGTCAATACCACTTCAGATGTGGAGCCTGAGATCTCCAAAATCACACACATGGATTTCAAATCCAGGTCTCTCCTCCCTAATCAGTGTCCTTCGCCACTGCTCGCCAGACTTTCAGGAGATAATTCAGAGATGTGTCTTCCATGGCCAAATGTATAGCATGTGTATGTTTGACCCAAATCCTCAAGTATTTACCATAAGGAGGAGCTCAAGTCATTAGAAAGTCCCTCGGGGAAGTGGGCTGGGATCTCCCAAGCCCTTCTCAGTGCCACACTCCCTTCAGTCCCATCAGTCCCAACCCATAACACTGATGAGAGGAGATGGAGGTTTGGGGATGGGGGGAGGGGTAGGTATTGCATAGGGCCTGGGTTCTAATCCACCAACACCAGTTATCACATAAACATAGGCAGGAATTTCACATTGTTGGCTTTCGTACCAATCCTCAAAGTGGGATCAAGGAGTCCTTTATACTGGAGTTTTCCTGGCTCCTGTTTCAGAGAACTCTCTCAGTCTCCTGCCCTTGAGGAGGGTCTGCACCATCACCCCCAAGATCTGAGCTAAGAATTGGGAGCCCCAGGTCCTGTGGGTGCAGTAGGATGCATTCTCTGATGATACAACTACATACAGATCTGGTATCTGTAGACACGGCTCCAGCCCTTGCAGAACCCTACCCTTGCTTGCAGCCTTACAAAGTTTCTGGTCCCACCACGACTTTATATATCTGCTTCCTAAGCAAGCCCGGTGGATTTAGTCTCTAGGTTCTGTGGTCCTGCCTTGGGAGAGGGGCTAATTGACAGCCGAGGGCAGAACTATCAGCTGCAGGAGGAGAAGAAGAAAAAACTAAGAGCCTAGAATGAATAGAACCACAATTTCAGCAAAACGCTACTGGTAATTGGAAGCAGCCTGTGTTAATTCATCCCTTCTTTCTTTTTTGTTCACTCCACAAATATTCATGGAGCATCTTCTGTGTACCAGACACTGAGCTCTGTGCTGGGGACTTGGTGATAAACCTGTAGGTGAGATCTCGCTCCTGTGAAGCTTGCATCCTCCAGGTGGAAAAGACAATGTACAAATAAGAAATGGCAGGTGCTCTTTTGTCAAGGAAACAAGCAGGCTGCTGGTATGGGGCACGACTGTGGGGAAGGGGGATGGTGGGGTCATCTTGGATCCAGTGCTCAGGAGGGCATCTCTGAAGAGGAGACATTGGATCTGAGATCCCAAAGGTGAGAATGAACTAACTGCACAAAGAAGCAGGGGCAGGGTCTCCCACACCTAGGGAAGAGCAGAGGATAAATATTACAAATGGTCTAGTATTTTAAATCACCACCATCTGTCAGTTTATTGTACTGTGGTGGCTTACATGTTTCTGTGATGCTGGAAGCCATGCCACTGGTATTTCAAGTACCAGTGGCTTCACTCATGGGTTCAGTGACACTTCCATGTGCTGAAATCTACTTGACAGCAATGGGGTTTGGTTTTTTCCAAGACTAAGAAAGACTAGGAAGAAAGGCCAGGCAATCTATGTCCAAAAAATCAGCCTATGAAAACCTTATGGATCAAGGAGGTGGAGCCAACATGGTGCTATAAACAGAAGCATCATGTAGTCCCTGTGCAGCAAAGACCCAAAAAACTAAGTAAAACAGGTACAAAATCACTCCTGAAGCCCTAAGCATCAAATGAAAGGATAAAGAACTAGATCATGCACCAAATGGAAGAAGAAACTGACGGAGAACAGAGAACAAGGACAGCTACGGAGTGGATGACCCCTGCCAGCTAACGAGGCATGGATCCCCCATCTTGGAGCACAGCCTCCAGTGACCCCAGACAGGGAGTATGGGAAGACAACTTCATGGAGCTCCCAGCAGGAGACAGAACACCCCATAACCGGAGATATACACTTTTTCACCCCCACCCCTCTGTGCTGTACACTGCCTCTGCTGCCTTCCATCAGGCCACAGTTGCTTGGCTGGAGGGACACTAGCTCACTGCTGCACCAGGTCCACCCACTCCCAATAGCCAGTTCCCTTGGTACCATATTTTTTTGTTTTGTTTTGCTTTTTTTCTTTCTTCTCTCTCTCTTTCCTTTCCTTCCTTTACCTTCTCCCACCCACCTAAGCCTCTGTGCCCTCCCCACTCCTTCTTGAAGGGTCATGCCCTACCGGTCAGGTAAAGAGCCACCAGCACATGACCTCCCCAGGTCTGCCCCGCCCCCATTGGTCAGCTCCCACAGCACAATATTTTTTATTTTCTTCATCTTTCCCTTTCTCCATTTTCCTCCCACCTGGCCTTGCACTGTCTTTGTCCCTTCCTGACAGGCCATGCCACACTGCTGGGTGAGAGAGACATCAGCTGGCTGCTATCGACGTTCTACCCCGCTGCAATGACTGGGTTTTTAGTGCCATATTTTTGTTATTGTTGTTCTTTCTGTTTTTTGTTTCTTCTCTCCCTTTCCCTTCCTTTCTTCTGCCCACCTAGCCCTATGTGCCATCACTGCACCTTTTCAATGGGCTGTGCCACACCTCTCAGCCAAGCAGTCACCAGCTCACTGCAGCTCCAGGTATGCCCTACCCCCATCCACTGATTTCCACCATGTCACCATTTTATTTATTTATTTTTCTTCATTTTTTTGCATCTGTTTCTCTGTCTTTTTTCTCTTCTTTCTCTCTCCCACTTAGCTCCACACACCACAACCTCTCCCTTCCCTTCTGCCTTTCTGCCCAGACCTACTGAGCATAGTGCCCCCAAGCAGCACCGGTGCGGACCTCCAGACCTCGCCTCGTGCCAACCCCTGGCCCCAACCCACTGAGTGCCATGCCCCCAAGCAGCCCAGTGCAGACCTCCAGACCCTTGGGCTGCACCCTGCCACACCACCCCAGACCTTCTCTGCCAGCCCAAGTTCATGCCTCAAGCAACCCATCTCCACCCTTCTCCCCTGCTGGGCCTGCTGTGCTGTAGCATAGCTGAGTGGCCAGCCCTGCCTGCCTGGACAAGGTGGAAAGAACTGTCTTGCCCACAGACAAGCAAGCAACAAAACACCCCCAGCCTACCCACCCAGACATAACCAAATAAAACAAAAGAGCAGAATGAAACAAACAAACCTACAATCAATAAATGAAGAAAATAATTTCTGAGTGTCCCAGAGACAACAGACAATATCTATATCTATATGTCTGTATGTCTATATGTGTATATAAAAGGACAGAATGGCTCCAGTAAGTGACTAAAATGAAACACCAGATTTCATGGATTAAATTGTGCCCCCCCAAAATATCCATCAGCTTGGCTAGGTCATGATTCCCTTGTATGATTTCCTACCATTTTATCATCTGATGTGATTTTCCTATGTGTTGTGAATCCTATCACTATAATGTGATAAGATGGACTAGTGACAGTTATATTGATGGGGTCTATTTTTTTTTTTTTATAAGATTAGGTAGTGTCTTAAGCCAATCCCTTTTGAGATATAAAAGAGAGAAGCAGGAGAGAAACATGGAGACCTCATACCACCAAGAAACAAATGCCAGGAGCAGAGTGTGTCCTTTGGACCTGAGGCTCCTGCACTGAGATGCTCCCAGACTAAGTGAAGACTGATAACAAGGGCCTTCCTCCAGAACCAACAGAGAGAGAAAGTCTTCCCCTGGAGCCAGTGCCCTGAATTCAGACTTCTAGCCTAATGGATTGTTAAAGCCATCCACTTGTGACATTTCTGTTATAGCAGCACTAGATAACTAAGACACAGATGGTCTTCTGGCAGAAGAAAAGGCAATGAAACTACTTGACAGGGAATTCAAAAGTCTAATATACAGGACTCTCCGAGAGAATAGGAATGAGATGAAGGAAAACACAGAAAAAAATAAGGAAAAAACAGACAAAATCATGGAAATACAGACAAAATGGGGAAAACGCAGACAAAACCATTTAAGAATTCAGGAAAATAATACAAGAACAAAATGTCAAAATAAAACAACTAGAAGTCATAAAAAAAAAAAAAAGCAATTAAAAATCCAAAAGACAAAAAACAAGATTTCAGAAATGGACAATGCAGTAGAAAATTTTAGAAGCAAATTTGAAACAATGGAAGACAGGATCAGTGAAACTGATGATAAATCCTTGAATATCACTTTGTTTGAGGCAAAATCAGAGAAAAGAATGAAGATATCCTAAGAACTATGTGGGATACAGTCAAGAACAAAAACTTGCATTTGATTGGAGTTCCAGAAAAGGGGGAGAAAACAGAAAACACAAAAAGGATCTTTGAAGATTTGCCGATGGAAAACTTCCCTAATATCATGAAAGGTGAAGAGCTGACCATCCAAGAAGCTCCATGAATGCCATATAGGATAGACCCTAAAAGAAAGTCACCAAGAGATATCATAATCACACTGAATAAAACCAAAGGAAAAGAAAGAATCCTGAGAGCAGCTCAAAAAAAATGTCACAAAAGGAAAACAATAAGACTAAACTCTGATTACTTGGCAGAAACCATGCAAGCAAGAAGGCAATGGGATAACATACACAAAAGCTTGAAAGACAAAAATTAACAACCGAGAACAATATACCCTGTAAAACTTTTGCTCAGATATGATGGCACAATTAGGACATTTCCAGATAAACAGAAATTAGGGGGATACATGAAAACCAAAGCAAACTTACAAGAATTACTAAAGGTAGTCCTTCAGTTAGAGAAGAGACAACAGCCTGAATCTAGGACACAGGACAGCATCAGCCAGATATAAACCTAGGTAATGAACCCTCAAGGATAAAAAAAAAAAACTAAAACACTTACAACAGGGAACCAGAGACATCAATCTGTAAATTACAACACCTATTCCTGATAAAAACTCTCAATAAGATAGGAAAGAAGGTATATTCCTCAACATGATAAAGGGCATCTATTCAAAACCAACAGCCAACATCATTCTCACAGAGGCTGAAATATACCCCCTGAGAATAAGAACAAGACAAGGATGCCCTTTACCACCACTCCTATTTAACATTGTACTGGAAGTCCTAGCTATAGCAATAAAGCAATAAAAAGAAATAAAGGGCATCCAAATTGGTAAGGAAGAAGTAAAATCCCTATTCACAGATGATATGATACTATATATAAAGGACCCAAAAGATTCCACAAGAAAACAACTGGAACTAAAAGAAAGATTCAGTAGAGTAGCAGCACATAAGGTAAACGTACAAAAAATCAGTTGGATTCCTAAGCACCAATGTCATGGATTGAATTGTGTCCTCCAAAAATATGTGTCCATTTGGTTAGGCCATGATTCCCAGCATTGCGTGGTTGTCCTCCATTTTGTGATTATAATTTTCCTATGTGTTGTAAATTGTAATCTCTGCCTGTGGTTACTGAGGAAAGATTAAATTATGTTAAATAGGATTAGGGTGGGATTGCAACACCCTTACTCAGGTCACCTCCCTGATCCAAAGTAAAGGGACTTTCTCTGGGGTGTGGACTGTACCACCTCTTATCTTACAAGAGATAAAAGGAAAGGGAAGCAAGCAGACAATGGGGGACTTCATACCACCAAGAAAGCGGGGCCAGGAGCAGAGCCTGTCCTTTGGCTCCTAGTCTAGGGAAAGATTGATGAGAAGGACCTTCCTCCAGATCTGACAGAGAAAGCCTTTCCCTGGAAATGACAACCTGAATTTGGATTTCTAGCCTAGTAGACCGTGAGAAAATAAATTTGTCTTTGTTAAAGCCATCCACTTGTGGTACTTCTGTTATAGAGCACCAGATGACTAAGACAACCAGTAAACCGAACTATGAAAAGGAAATCAGGGAAATAATACCATTCATGATAGCCCCTAAAAAAAAAAAAAAAAACTTAGGAATAAATCTAACCAGGGACGTAAAAGGCCTATATAAAGTAAACTACAGACACTACTGCAAGAAACCAAAAGAGACCTATATAAATGGAAAAACATACCATGCTCATGGGTAGGTAAACTCAACATTGTGAAAATGTCAATTCTACCCAAATCAATCTACAAATACAACGCAATCCCGACCCAACAAAGAGCATTCTTTAACAAGATGGAACAACTATTCAGTTTTAATAAATGGTGCTGGCAAAAGTGGATGTCTATCTGTAAAAAAATGAAACAGGATCCATACCTTACAGCATACACAAAACTAATTCAAAATGGATCAAAGACCCAAATATAAAACGAAAAACTATTAAGATCATAGAAGAAAAAATAGGGTCAACGCTAAGGGCCCTAATAGGCATAAATAGGACACAAATCATAAATAATAGTACACAAACACCAAAAGATAGCTACATAACTAGGATCTTCTAAAACTTAAACACTTATGTTCATCAAAATACTTCACCAAAAGAGTAAAAAGACTGGAAAAAAAATTGGTTATGACATATCCAACAAAGTCTAATCTCTAAAATCTATAGAAAAATCCAACACCTCTATGACAAAAAGACAAATAATCCAATTAAAAAATTAGCAAAGGATATGAACAGACACTTCACCAATGAAGACATTCGGGTGGCTAACAGACAAATAAGGAAATGCTCATGATCACTAGCCATTAGAGAAATGTGAATCAAAACTACAATGAGAAACCATCTCACCCTGACATTACTGGCAGGAATCAAAAAAAACCAGAAAATAACAAATGTTGGAGAGGTTGCAGGGAGATTGGAACTCTTATGCAGTGCTGGTGGGAATGCAAAATGGCACAATCATTTTGGAAAACGATATGCTGCTTCCTTAAAAAGCTAGAAACAGGAATTCTATACAATTCTGCAGACCCACTCCTAGGAATACATCCTAGAGAAATAAGAGCCGTCACGTGCACTCACGTATGCACAGCCATGTTCATTTCACTCTTATTCACAATAGCAAAAAGCCGGAAACAACCGAAGTGCCAATCAATAGATGAATGAATAAATAAACTACAGTACATACAATGGAATACCACACAACGATAAGGAACAATGATGAATCCAAGAAACATCTCACAACATGGATGAATCTGGAGGGCATTATACTGAATGGAACAAGTCAATCACAAAAGAAAAAATATGGTAGGGGACCAAATTATAAAAACTCGTGACAAGATTTACACACAGAAAGAAACAATCTTTGATGGTTATGGGTGGGTGGAGGTGGGGAAAGCATTAACTAGACAATAGATAAGTGGTAATTATGGTGAAGGGTAAGACAGTGCACAATACTGGGAAAGTCAGCACAACTTGACCAAGGCAAAGTCTTAGAAGATTCATAGACGCATCCAAACCCCCTGAAGGACTGAGTTACTGGGCTGAGGGTTAGGGATCAGGTCTCGGGGGACATCTAGCTCACGTGGCATAACAGTTTATAAGGAAAATGTTTTACGTCCTACTTTGTAGAGTAGAATCTGGGGTCTTAAAAGCTTGTGAGCAGCCATCTAAGATATATCTACTGGTCCCACCCCATCTGGGGCAAGGGAGAATGAAGAAAATCAAAGATACAAGAGAAAGATTAGTCCAAAAGACTAATGGACCACAACTATCACACTCTCCACCAGACTGAGCAGCACAACTAGATGGTGCCTGGCTACCACCACCGACTGCTCTGACAGGGATCACATATAGGGTCCCAGACAGAGCTGGAGAAAAATGTAGAACAAAATTCTAACTCACAAAAAAAGGCCAGACTTACTGATCTGACAGAGACTGGAGAAACCCTGAGAGTATGGCTCCTGGAGATCATTTTAACTCAGTACTGAAGTCACTCCTGAGGTTCACCTTTCAACCAAAGATTAGACAGGCCTTTAATTTTTTTTTTTATAAAATAAACAGTAACACATGTAGTTCAACCATGTATATGAGACTAAATGGCTGTACCAGCCCAGGGGCAATGACGAGAAGGCAGGAGGGGACAGGAAACCTGGACAAATGAAATGGGGAACCCAAGATCGAGAAGGCGAGAGTGTTGACAAGTCACAGGGTTGGCAACCAATGTCACAAAACAATACGTATATTAATTATTTAGTGATAAACTAATTTGCTCGCTAAACTTTCACCTAAATAAAGCACAATAAAAAAAAGAAAGAAAGAAAGAAAAGAAAACTCTGTGGATCACAATAGAACATTGGTACACTCCTGGAAAATGAGCCCCCTCAGTTGAAAGACACTCAGAGTACACAGAAGCTACAACAACGGTCCTGAAGATGGCGCGGGACAGGGCAGCATTTTTTTCTGTTGTATATGGGGTCACCACAAGTCACAGCCGTTTGGACCGCAGCTATCAACACTATTTAAAAGCCTATTCATGTAGCCTTAGTCCGCACATTAACGACTTTTTCACTTTTGTGGCTTATTTCTTCCTGCACCAGCAACAGAGGCATTGATGATACAGTGTAAAGAGTTCGGTGACCTCCACCAGTTGCCTTCAAGCCAACTCCCACCCATGGCGACCCCACGCGTGTCAGAGTAGAACTGTGTTCTATTGGGTTTTCAATGGCTGACTTTTCAGAAGTAGATCACCAGGCCTTTCTTTCAAGGCTCCTCTAGGTGGATTTGAACCTCCAACCTTTCAGTCAGCAAGTTACCGTTTGCACCACTCAGGGACTCTTGGTGTCCCCTAAAAAGCCTCAAATTGCTCACATCATGCAGGCATGGACATTAGTCTTGCGGACATCATATTGGGGAGGTTGGGGAGGAGGGGACTCGCCTCTAAAAGGAGAAAGTCCTGGTATGGGCCCCATCTGCCCACCCTCAGCAGGGGCCAGGTTTGAAAGGGATCCTCCAGGCAAGGCTCCTGGCATGAACTCAGCAGGGAGGAGGGCTGAGGGCACAGCCTCCTTTTCTAGAAGGGGAGAGGGAAGCTGAGAGGGCTCCCCTATGGGTGAAGAGTAGGACCCAGGCCCTGAGACCTTCCCATGCACTGCCAATCCCATGCTGGCCTTGCCTGCTGATCGACAAGCACCGCCTATATGAATATGTTTTCTTGGGGACGGACTCCAAATGGATGAATCAGACCAGGGATTACGGGGGAGGGGGTTGGGGACAGATGAAAGAGCCTTGATTTCCAGGATGAGGGGTTTGGCCAGAGCTGGGGCCAGGTGGAAGAGTGGGAGTGGGAGAAGCTGAAGGTAGGAGACCACACAGCAAGCTACAGGGTGGAAGGGAGAAGGCACGGCCAAGAGGATGAGGCAAATATAATTGACATGTGTCTTAGTTATCTAGTACTGCTATAACAGAAATGCCACAAGTGGATGACTGTAACACAGAGAAATTTATTTCTTCACAGTAAAGTAGGCTAAAAGCCCAAATTCAGGGTGTCAACTCCAGAAGAAGGCTTTCTATCTCTGTTGGTCTTCTCATCAATCTTGCCCCGGACTAGGAGCTTCTCCGTGCAGGGACCCTGGGTCCAAAGGCCACAGTCTGCTCCCAGCACTGCCTTCTTGGTGTTATGAGGTTCCCCGTCTCTGCTGGCTTCCCTTTCCATTTTATCTCTTGAGACACAAAATATGGTGCAGGCCACATCCCAGGAAAACTCTCTTTACGTTGGATCAGGGATCCGACCTGAGTAAGAGTGTTACGAACCCACCCTAGGAATCATGACCCAGCCAAGTTGACACATATTTTTGGAGGACACAATTCAATCCATGACAACATGATACAAAGTGGGGGTTCGTGACCTTTTTACGCCATGGGCCTTTCTCAGATTAAGATTTTAAATAATGTACCTAACATTGTTCTTAACATTGCGATGAATGGAAATTCCAGAACACCTAATTGTGCTCATGAGGAACCTTTAAATAGATCAAGAGGCAATTGTTTGGAGAGAACAAGGGGATACTGATTGGTTTGGAGTCAGGAAAGGTGTGCATCAGGGTTGTATTCTTTCACCATACCTATTCAATCTGCATGCTGAGCAAATAATCCGAGAAGATGGAATATATGAAGAAGAACGGGGCATCAGGATTGGAGGAAGACTCATTAACAACCTGCATTATGCAGATGACACAACCTTGCTTGCTGAAACTGAAGAGGACTTGAAGCACTTACTAATGAAGGTTGAAGACCACAGCCTTCAGTATGGATTGCACTTCAACATAAAGAAAACAAAAATCCTCACAACTAGACCAATGAGCAACATCATGATAAACGGAGAAAAGATTGAAGTTGTCAAGGATTTCATTTTACTCAGATCCACAATCAACAGCCATGGAAGCAGCAGTCAAGAAATCAAAAGATGCATTGCATTGGGTAAATTTGCTGCAAAGGACCTCTTCAAAGTGTTGAAGAGCAAAGATATCACCTTGAAGACTAAGGTGCTCCTGACCCAAGCCATGGTATTTTCAATCACATCTTATGCATGTGAAAGCTGGACAATGAAGATGGAAGACTGAAGAAGAATTGACGCCTTTGAATTGTGGTGTTGGCAAAGAATATTGAATATACCATGGATTGCCAAAGGAACGAACACACCTGTCTTAGAAGAAGTACTACCAGAATGTTCGTTAGAGGCAAGAATGGAGAGACTGCGTCTTCCATACTTTGGACATGTTGTCAGGAGGGATCAGTCCCTGGAGAAGGACATCATGCTTGGCAGAGTACAGGGTCAGTGGAAAAGAGGAAGACCCTCAACGAGATGGATTGACACAGTGGCTGCAACAATGAGCTCAAGCATAACAATGATTGTAAGGATGGCTCAGGACTGGGCAATGTTTCATTCTGTTGTGCGTAGGGTCGCTATGAGTCAGAACCGACTTGACCATACCTAAGAACAACAACAACACCTAGGGTACCAAAGGAAACTAACTGTATTAAAATATAGTTATTGTATTATATATTTGTATTATATTAATAACAAAGTCGGGTATAGCAATATCTTTGCCTCTATGTGAGCACATTCAATAGCAAGATCAAGCACCGACCTAAGAACCAACATAACTTCAAAGTATCAATGAGTACAAGTGATATTCCAGGATATCAGCAACAGCTGCAATGGGATGTGGCAATATCTGCAACATCTACTGAGGTCAAGGTCACAGGAAGTATCAACACCATTGTGGACTGTTGCCTCTATTCAAAAGTGAGCGAAATGCTGAAGTTCATTGTCATTTGTGTGGAGTCAGCCCGTGACTCATGTGACCTCATGCACAATGAACGGTCCTGCGCCATCCCCATAATGGGTTGTGGATTTTCAGAAGTAAATCTCCAGGCCTTTCTTCCTAGTCCACTGTCACGGATTGAATTGTGTCCCCCCAAAAAACATGTGGCAACTTGGTTACGTCATGATTCCCAGTATTGTGTGGTTGTCCTCCATTTTGTGATTGTAATTTTATGTTAAAGAGGATTAGGGTGGGATTGTAACACCACCCTTACTCAGGCCACCTCCCTGATCCAGTGTAAAGGGAGTTTTCCTGGGGTGTGGCCTGTACCATTGTTTATCTCTCAAGATATAAAAGGAAAGGGAAGCAAGCAGAGAGTTGGGGACCTCATACCACCAAGAAAGAAGCACCAGGAGCAGAGAGCACCCTTTAGACCCAGGGTTCCTGTGCAGAGAAGCTCCTAGTCCAGAGGAAGCTTGACGAGAAACACCTTCCTCCAGAGCCGACACAGAGAGTCCTTCCCCTGGAGCTGTCACCCTGAATTTGGGCTTTTAGCCCACTTATTGTGAGGAAATAAACTTCTCTTTGTTAAAGCCATCCACTTGTGGTTATTTCTGTTACAGCAGCCCTAGATGACTAAGACACCTGTCTTAATCTGGAAGCTCCACTGAAACCTGTTGGCATCCTAGCAACACGCGAGTCTCCAATGATAGATGGGTAGTGGTCGTACGTGAGGTGCACTGGCCGGGGATGGAATCCAGGTCTCCCTCACAGAAGGCGAAAATCTACCACTGAACCACCTCTGCCTCAAAACACTATTTTAGAAGTTATTAAAAATAAGATGTAATTTTTTTCTCATCTAAGGTTACAGAGCCCCTGTTTTTTTTTTCTTTTATCCTATTAAGAGTATCTATACAGAGATAGGATCAATACTCCTTCGTGAATGAAGGTCAGGGAGATGACACTGGAACCTGGAGGCTATGTGTCAGGCCCCCAGCACAGGCTCAGAGGCCCAGGTGCTGAGGATGCCTGAAGCCATCTTATGTCGGGTGTGCTGTCATCTGGCTTTAAAAAAAGCAGTCTACACTGGGTAGGCCAAGGCGTCTTGAGATGGGTCAGGGCTCCAACACCTGACATTGCAGTTCCTTCAAAGGAAATTGCCAGGCGAGGTATGCTAGAGCCAGCTCCTGGAGACAAAACCAGCTCATACAGGCAGCTGGCATCACCACCAGCCCCAGGCAGGTTCCATGACCTTGGTCCCCACTCCAGGGTCTCTGTCAGTTTCACTGCATCTTCATTGTGACACCCCCAGCCACACACAGGTGCCCTGAGCGTGCTGTCTGCAGCACGCACACCCCCAGCCACACACAGGTGCCCTGAATGTGCTGTCTGCAGCACCCATGCCCCCAGCCACACACAGGTACAGCATCGCGCTCTTCAGGGCATGGGGAGAGCCTCCCCACTGGCTTGCCAGAGCCTGGTAGCCTGCTGGTCTGAGTGTACAGCCTTCTGACCTGCCCTGTCTTGCTGGGAGTCTGGGAATCAGAGTAAGAATACTTACCTCACAAGGAAGGTGTGAGGGTTAATGACTTAATGCTGCCAAGTGCCCCTGATGGTCGGCTGAGCCGGCCCCTGGGAAGCCCAGCTGCCCTGCACTGAGGTGTGAGCGTACCAGGGCAGCAGCCCCCCTGAGTAACTTGGGCCCTCAGGCAGCTGGCACCCTGGCCAGCCAACCCACCAGCATACTTTCCCTGACCTCAACTGGGGCCTCACCCCTCTAGTGCCACTGAGCTATCCGGCCCTGAGCGTTGCCTAGCCTTGGCTCTGAATTTGGGGCCTTTTGGTCTTCAGTGGTTTCCAGCCCCATCTAGAATGTTACCAATGATGGAGCAGCACAATGCTGGGAAGGGCTGGCTGGGTCCTGGGGAGAAATGAGCTCAGCTGTGCAGCTGTCCCACCCAGCAGAGAGGTTAACAAGGCTCAAGATCCTCCAGAGGGGGCCTGAGACCCATCTGGGACTTGGAACAGATAAGGGACTCATGGTGGCTGTGATCCAGAGCCCCTAACATGGGGGGACTCAGAGGCCAAGCTTGATCCCATATTTCCAGCAGTGTCCTCAATGAACGCAGGAGCTGTGGGACATCCTGGTGCACCTGGGCCATGAACCTGAGCACTCTAAACTGGGAGAATGCCAACCCTTTCATGGTAAGACGATCTCTATGGCTTTAACCCATAACCAGTTGCCGTTGAGTCAGCTCCAACTCATGATGACCCCATGTGTGTCAGAGTAGAACTGTGCTCCATAGGGTTTTCAAACGTTGATTTTTTGAAAGTAGATCACCAGGCCTTTCTTCCAAAGCACCTCAAACCTCCAACCTTTAGGTTAGCAGCCAAGCGCTAAGTTGTACCTGCCACCCTCGGATCATAAGACCACACACAAGTGGCAATTCTGGTGGCCTCCCAGAAGACAGACTGAGACCTGACACTTTCAGTCACTCAGATGCTTCTCAGATGGAAGGACAATAGAAGGGAAAGGGGCTCCTGTGGAGGAAGAACAAGGCTGCTGGAGCCCTGGAGAAACACCTCCCTTCACCCCTGCCTTCCCGAGCACCATATCTAGGCTGGCTGAGAGTGGCCAGTGGGACGTCTCAGTAGGTTCTTCTGACCAGGAGTCAAGAGCCTGAGCTCCCCCCCGGAGCAGGGTCCGTCCCAGTACTTGGTTGAATAGTGTGCATCTAGAACCTCAGAATGTGACCTTATTTGGAAACAGGGTCTTTGCAGGTGTAATTATTAAGGTGAAGTCATACTGGAGAAGGGTGGGCCCTAAACCCAGTGACTGATGTTGTCATAAAAAGAGAAGAAAAGACACAGACACACAGACATAGAGATGAAGGTGCTGTGACAACAGAGGAGAGGTCGGAGTGATAGGTCTGTACGCCCAAGGAAAACCAAGGATTGTCAATAACCAGGAGTAGCTGGAAGAGACAGGAATGGATTTTCCCCCAGAGCCTTCAGAGGGGAGCATGTCTGCAGACACCCTGATTTTGGACTCCTTGCCTCCAGAACTATGAGAAAATACATCCCTTTGTTTCAAGCCACCCCGTGTGTGGTACTTTGGCATGGCAGCCACAGGAAACTCAGACAAGCCCACTAGCTGCCCAGCAGAACCCTATACATCCTTTAAGGAGGGACGTCAGCTCACCTCTTCCAGGAAGCCTCCAGTCCTCTGTCCACTGTCCCATCACCAAACATGCTTGAAAAGCCTACTGGACATGAAGAATGCGTGCTGGGTGTCGTGTGTCTAGAGAAGAATCAGCAAAACTTCTGCCCTCCAAGGCTTCATTCTAGACGGTTTCCTATTCTGGGCAATCTCTCATTCATTCCATAAATATATAGTAAGACACCTACTATGTGCTCAAGGTGTGCTCAGCACTGGGGTCACAGTGGGAAGGAACCCTTCTCTCTAGGAATGCATAGTCTCCACCGTGAGCTCCCATTTCTTCCATCTCCCCCACTAGACTCAAATTCTGGGAGCACAAGAGGCGGGTGTCTGTGCTTCCCAGAATCCCCACCACCAACAGTGAGTGCATGGTGTGTCTTCAGGGCACGTGTATTGACTGTCGAGCAGAAGGCATGTTGTCCCCAGCATCGCAGGGGGGCAGAAGACCAAGGTGCCCCAGTGGAGGAAGGCAGCCCCATCACCCACAAGGTAAACGCAGCCATGGGCAGCGGGCAAGAACAGGCAGGGAAGATGGGGGTGACTGTCTTCTGGGTATGCTGGCAGCTGGGCCCGTGGTCAGAGGGCACTGGCACTGCTGGTCCTGATTCTCACCTGATCAGACATTCTCTCCACCACCTCCTCAAGGGCACTTTTTATTTGAGGGGGTGAAAATGTATCAAACCAATGCCCCGCCCCACTGTTATGGATTGAATTGTACCCCCAAAAAGGATATGTTGAAGTCCTAACCCCTCGTACCTGTGAACGTGACCTTGTTTAGAAATAGGGTCTTTGAAGATGTTATTAGTGAAGTTAATTAACATGAAGTCTTACTGGAGCAGGGTGGAGCCTAATCCCATAACCCAACCGAGACCCAGTGCTGTCGACTCAAAAAAAAAATCCATCGCTGTCAAGTCAATTCTGACTCATAGCGACCCTCTAGGACAGAGTGGAACTGCCCCATAGGGTTTCCAAGGAGCGGCTGGTGGATTCAAACTGCCAACCTTTTGGTTAGTAGCCGAACTCTTAACCACTGGGCCACCAGGGCTCCAATATGACTGGTGACCTTATGAAAGAGAAGATACACAAAGAGAGACACGGGCAAGATGGCCAGGTAAAGACAGAAGCAGAGATTGGAGTGATGCTACCACAAGCCAAGGACATCAAGGATCACCCACCATCACCAGAAACTATGAGAGAGGCCTGGAACAGACCTTTCCTCAGATCCCTCACAAAGAATCAACAGGGCTGATATCCTGATTTCAAACTTCTGGCCTCCAGAACAATGAGACCATAAGTTCTGTTTTTATAAGCCACCCAACTTGTCGTCCATTGTCACGGCAGCCCCAGGAAACTAATATCAAAACCAGCTGCTGTCAAGTCAGTTTCGACTCCTGGTGACCCCATGTGTGTCAGAGTAGAACTGTGCTCCACAGAGTTTTCAATGGAATAGATCACCAGGCCTTTCTTCCCAGGTGCCTCTGGGTGGGCTTGAACCTCCAACCTTTTGATTAGCAGCTGAGTGTGTTACCCATTTGCACCACCCAGGGACTCCCAGAAACTAATAAACTCTCCAAATTAGGAGAGGCAACAAAAAGGCCACCCCAGCTCTTTGATCAACCAAGCCTGGAACCATGACCAATGAGATCCCTGAAAGTCCAGCAAAGGAGCAGCCAGGCCAGACACAGAACTTCTGCTTCCAGCCTTAGACACACGCCCAGCCAGCAAGTCCAAGCGGATGGCACTGATGCTCACAGGTGGCTACCTCCCAGTCTCCCAGCCACACAAACCCCCCTCCTCTCTGTTGAGGGGCACCGTCCTCGACATTCTGCTGGTCGTATAATTAGGTCTGTGCTGTGGAGCGAAGTGTTTTATCGTAATGACAGTCTGGTTTTATAGAGCACCTATCTCGAAGAAACTCCAGTTGCTAAGCAGATGCTGCCTTAGTTCTTATGCCAAACCCTGAGGAGAGCTGGGGAGGTGGCATGGGAGCATTAATTGGCTATTAAGAGTTAAGGAAACAGCTTCTTGGCTCAAGTAGACACATGAGACTATGTGGGCAGCTCCTGCCTAGAGGGGAAATGAGAGGGCAGTGGGGGCCAGAAGCTGGCTGAATGGACACGGAAATAGAGAGTGAAGGAGTATGCTGTCTCAGGGGGAGAGCAACTAGGAGTATATAGCAGGGTGTGTATAAATTTTTGTATGAGAGATTGACCTGATTTGTAAACCTTCACTTAAAGCACAATAAAAATTAAAAAAAAAAAAAAAATTAAGGAAACTGATGCACAGGCAGGTTAAAAGGCTTGCCTGGGGCCGGAAGGGTTAAAGGCAAAGAGTGGGGTTCAGATTCGAGTTCTGCATCCTGTATGCTAGCCCATGGCACAGTGGCAGCACCCACAATTTCTGAAGGAGGATGAACAACAGCTTGGCACGAAGGAGGCTGGTGGCTGTCGACAGTGCGCCTAAGAAAATGGCACTGCAGTGCTGGATAAAACCCCATTTTCGTGGGGGGGTCGGGGGGGGTCCACTGCACCCAGGGGCGTGGTCATATGGGCAGCTGTTATGGTGGGTTCCTGGCTCATTCTTCGAGCCTTCTTTCTCAGAATCAGGGTTGGGATGGTGCCTAATGGTATGTTCTGAAAGGCAGCCAACAACATCAGGGTGCTGGGCAGGTGCAGGAATGTGAGTGATGGTACAATCTAATTTGGACTGTGGCTCTGGGACCTTGTGGACAGATACAGAAGATCACGTGGGTGGACTGTTAGAGCCCCACAGAGAACGGCCTCTCTCCAGCAACATCTGGGCCTCTTGCTGCCACTCCCTCTGGGTGACAGTGAGCACTAGGGATGTACTGCCTGAGGCCCTGCTGGAAAGGGAATGGCTCGACCAGTGCCATGCAGCCCTCGTGGTTCTGTGCCTCCTCCCACCACAAGGCAGTGCTGGGCAATGGTCAGTGCCGGTGGCTAAGAAACAGGCTTCAGACCAGACGGGTCAGGTCCAAACAATCTGTAAACAGGAAATATTGGTACCAGGGCTATGGGAGAGGATGGTGCAGGTAGAGGCCTCGCACATAATAAGCCTCACAGATAATAAGCATTCCCAGGTGGTTATTAGCAGGTGCTCTAAAATTAATAGGAGCTTCTTGATAGATGAAGAAATAGGGAAAGGCATGGAGCGGACTCCAAAACTTTCCCTCTTACACACACACAGTTCACTGACACACACACCCACACTCACACACTCACACTCTCACACATGCTCACTGACACACACACACATGCTCACTCACATATACACACTCATAGAACAAAAGCGGGCAACCCCAGCCTCTGGTCATGTTTCCATTTCCTCTCCAAGGAGGGGTATGTGGCCAGTGTGGCGTGTCCTTCATTTCTCTTTCCTCTAACTAAAATGTCTCTTTCGTGGACAGCGTGAAGGGCTCCCTGACAAAACAAAACGTACCAGACAGGATCCATCAGGTACAGATAACTTCCTTCAGTCTTGGGCGGTGTACCATCAGTTGAGCTGCATCCCAAACCAGAACCAGAAAGATGCAGAAGGCTACATGGCCACCAGTTGGCAAGGTCAGTGGGAAGCAGTCAGAAATTATAGGTGAGCTGCATGTGAAATATGTTAAAGGGAACGGAGGCCGAGCAGCTCTGCATAGCACGTATAGAGAGCTGTCTAACCACTCTGCTACAATGGGTTCGTTGTGTATTTTACAGTGTAAACCTACAACTGTTTATTTCATCGTTTGGCAATGCTTTTTAATATCTTCAATAAACCCTTTTGGCCATGATCAGCTACAAAAAATTAAAGTGCATATTAAATTAAAAAATTGTTATTGAATTTCTGTTTCTCAAGAATGTTGATCATGAATCTCCGACTTATGCAAAATATTGGCTGAAATTTGTCATCCACGAGTGCAATGATATCACTGATCATGTAAAAACCAGAGACTTAAATCTGCTAAAGAACCATCAATATCTCCTTCAAAAGTTAGTAATCATTTTAGGACTGCCAAAGGCAGAGATTGAACACAGGTACCTTTGTTTGGGAATCACTCTCTGCGGCATGACTTTTCACTTAGATCAAATGACAGTCCTGCTTAATTTCATACATTTTCAATTTCAAGTTTTCTTGTGTATTTACAAAATGAAATGGTAGCTGTTCTAGCGTTGGCTTCATTAGCAGAAGAATTTCACGAACAGTTGAATGATGCCAGTTTTACCTGTTATCAGATGCTTCAAATAGAAAAGTCAATTAAGTTAATTAGAATAATGGCTTCATGTTTTATTCAAATTAGTAAATAAAACTAAAGTGTTTGAACTTTCATTCTGTTGAAGATGTATCATTTGATATTTTGAAAATGCAAAGGTAAATTCAGTTAAATATTCAACATTGAAGTACAATTATTTGTTTTTGTGGTGATAATGCAAATATAAATGTTGGCATCACACTGCATGCTATTATTAGTAAAAACATGTTGTTGTTGTTGTTAGGTGCCGTCGAGTCGGTTCCAACTCATAGCAACCCTATGAATGACAGAATGAAACACCGCCCGGTCCTGCGCCATCCTTTCAATTGTTGTTATGCTTGAGCTCATTGTTGCAGCCACTGTGTCAATCCACCTCATTGAGGGTCTTCCTCTTTTCTGCTGACTCTGTACTCTGCCAAGCATGATGTCCTTCTCCAGGGACTCATCCCTCCTGACAACATGTCCAAAGTATGGCAGTCTCGCCATCCTTGCTTCTAAGGAGCATTTGGGTTGTACTTCTAAGACAGGTTTGTTCGTTCTTTTGGCAGTCCATGGTATATTCAATGTTCTTCACCAACACCACAATTCAAAGGTGTCAATTCTTCTTTGGTCTTCCTTATTCATTTTGTCCAGCTTTCACATGCATATGATGTGATTGAAAATACCATGGCTTGGGTCAGGCGCACTTTAGCCTTCAAGGTGAC
Source organism: Loxodonta africana (assembly GCF_030014295.1). Taxonomy (NCBI): domain Eukaryota; kingdom Metazoa; phylum Chordata; class Mammalia; order Proboscidea; family Elephantidae; genus Loxodonta; species Loxodonta africana. The sequence goes on from NC_087343.1 coordinate 222,571,927, forward strand.
ATCTTTGCTCTTCAACACTTTGAACAGGTCCTTTGCAGCAGATTTACCCAATGCAATGCGTCTTTTGAGTTCTTGACTGCTGCTTCCATGGCTGTTGATTGTGGATCCGAGTAAAATGAAATCCTTGACAACTTCAATCTTTTCCCGGTGTATCATGATGTTGCTCATTGGTCTAGTTGTGAGGATTTTTGTTTTCTTTATGTTGAAGTGCAATCCGTACTGAAGGCTGTGGTCTTTGACTTTCATTAGTAAGTGCTTCAAGTCCTCTTCAGTTTCAGCAAGCAAGGTTGTGTCATCTGCATAATGCAGGTTGTTAATGAGTCTTCCTCCAATCCTGACGCCCCTTTCTTCTTCATATAGTCTACCTTCTCGGATTATTTGCTCAGCATACAGATTGAATAGGTATGATGAAAGAATACAACCCTGATGCACACCTTTCCTGACTTTAAACCAATCAGTATTCCCTTGTTCTCTCCAAACAATTGCCCCCTGATCTATGTAAAGGTTCCTCATGAGCACAATTAAGTGTTCTGGAATTCCCATTCTTCTCAATGTTATCCATAATTTGTTACGAACCACACAGTCGAATGCCTTTGCATAGTCAATAAAACACAGGTAAACATCCTTCTGATATTCTCTGCTTTCAGTCAGAATCCATCTGACATCAGCAATGATATCCCTGGTTCCACATCCTCTTCTGAAACTGGCCTGAATTTCTGGCAGTGGCCTGTCGATATACTCTGCCAGCCATTTGTAAATGATCGCCAGCAAAATTTTGCTTGTGTATGATATTAACGATATTGTTTGATAATTTCCACATTCGGTTGGATCACCTTTCTTGGGAATAGGCATAAATATGGATCTCTTCCAGTCAGTTGGCCGGGAAGCTTTCTTCCATATTTCTTGGCATAGATGAGTGAGCACCTCCAGCGCTGCATCTTTTTGTTGAAAAATCTCAATTGATATTCCATCAATTCCTGGAACCTTGTTTTTTTGCCAGTGCCTTCAGAGCAGCTTGGACTTCTTCCTTCAGTACCATCAGTTCCTGATCATATGCTACCTCTTGAAATGGTTGAACATTGACTAATTCTTGTTGGTATAATGACTCTGTGTATTCCTTCCATCTTCTTTTGATGCTTCCTGCATCGTTTAATATTTCCCCCATAGAATTCTTCACTATCGCAACTCGAGGCTTGAGTTTTTTTCTTCAGTTCTTTCAGCTTGAGGAATGCCGAGCGTGTTCTTCCCTTTTGGTTTTCCATTTCCAGCTCTTCGCACATGTCATTATAATACTTTGTCTTCTTGAGAGGCCCTTTGAAATCTTCTGTTCAGTTCTTTTACTTCATCAATTCTTCCTTTTACTTTAGCTGCTCGACGCTCAAGAGCAAGTTTCAGAGTCTCCCCTGACATCCATCTTGGTCTTTTCTTTCTTTCCTGTCTTTTCAATGACCTCTTGCTTTCTTCATGTATGATGTCCTTGATGTCATTTCACAACCCATCTGGTCTTCAGTCACTAGTGTTCAATGCTTCAAATCTATTTTTCAGATGGTCTCTAAATTCAGGTGAAATATATTCAAGGTCATATTTTGGCTCTCGTGGACTTGCTCTGATTTTCTTCAGTTTCAGCTTGAACTTGCATATGAGCAATTGATGGTGTGATCCACAGTTGGCCCCTGGCCTTTTTCTGACTGATGATATTGAGCTTTTCCAGCGTCTCTTTCCACAGATGTAGTCAATTTGGTTTCTGTGTGTTCCATCTGGCAAGGTCTGTGTGTACAGTCACCATTTACTTTGGTGAAAGAAGATATTTGCAATGAAGAAGTCGTCAGTCTTGCAAAATTCTATCATTCCATATCCGGGCATTGTTTCTATCACCAAGGCCATATTTTCCAACTACTGATTCTTCTTCGTTTCCAACTTTCACATTCTAATCACCAGTAATTGTCAATGCATCCTGATTACGTGTTCCATCAATTTCAGACCGCAGCAGCTGATAAAAATCTTCTATTTCTTCATCTTTGGCCCTAGTGGTTGGTGCGTAAATTTGAATAATATTCGTATTAACTGGTCTTCCTTTTAGGCATATGGATATTATCCTATCACTGACAGCTTTGTACTTCAGGATCGATCTTGAAATGTTCTTTTTGATGATGAATGTATGCTATTATAAAATAAACTACGGAGTAGAAATATAGTTGGAATTGTTTATAGTGAACATATAATTCATTAATGAATCTAAATAAGCTGAATACACCTCTGATTGAAATAAAAGCTGCAGATACCAAAATTTACAAATATTCTTACAAATACAGAATTAGAATAACTGAACTACAAAATTTTTGTGACAAAACTAATATAGATTACAAAAAGAACTTAGCCAGGGGTTTTTTCTTTCCTCCCTGGTCAGATTTTAGAAATAATCAGCCTTTGAAAAAGTACTTTGTCAATCAACCTAAGTGACTTACAATAGTATTGGATTTGTGTGTGTGTGTGTGTGTCTGTGTGTGTGTGTGTGTGTGTGTGTGTGTAAAGGGGTTTTCTAAATTTTGGTTGCATTTTCTTCAAAATCAGTTGGAAATATTTACTCAAACTATTCAACAAATAGATTAACCAGGAACTTTTCTTTTGAACCTTTTTGGAAATTATCTCAATTATTGAAAAAAAGATTACAAACAGATAGACTAAATTTATTCCTACAAAAGAAAGAGAGGAATTGAACAAATTACATAATGCCTGTCCAAATATTTGGAATTCTAAAACTGCCCCTTCAAATATCTCAATTTATGGGATACATTTTTGGTAGATCTTCTATTTTAATTGGATATATTTATATTATGCATCAGAATGAAATATGTACAATTTTCAGCATATAAACTTGACAAACCCTTCGAAAGAATCATACATAAAACTTACTTGATGCATTTTGCCTTATAAGAACAACATTTATGGAAGAAAGATTCTCTGAATGGAAGACAGGCTAGAAACTGTGAAAATATTTGAGCCAAAATGTTGATACTTTCATTATGAAACAGTTGAGAATCTCTTCCAGTTAGCAAAATTGTCTCAAATCTTACCTGCACAGGCTGTTTACTTATCTAATAATATCATGATCTATGGAAGAGTCCATTTAATTCATCAACAAATTCAATTTTATTAGCCACAAAATGCCTCCTTGAAGAAGACTCCAGGAAGCTCTATGAAAAACAAAAAAGTGATACGACAATTCTGATAATAGTACTTCAGAAAAATACCACTAACATGACACTAGAGTCAAACAGGCTAGAAAAAGTGATTAAAGAATCCAAATATGTATCAAGAATAATTATTCAGCATATGATTTCCTTTTAATATCCAGATAATACAAAGGAGGCATTTTTTGACTTAATGTGAATAAATGTTATTTTTATTTTTTAAAAGTGTATTTTTTCTCTGTAAATGCTTTTCATTTTACTACCAAATGAAAATTATGTAACACCATCAGATTTTTCCTTTCCTTTTATGCCAAGATTTCTTTTAACTCATTGCCACCGAGTCGATTCCCACTCATAGCAACCCTATACGACATGGTAGAACTGCCCCATAGGGTTTCCAAGGAATGGCTAGTGGATTTAAACTGGCAACTTTTTGGTTAGCAGCTGAGCTCTTAACCACTGGGCCACCAGGGCTCCAGATTTCTTTTAGTACAAGTTTCTTTTCCCTCAATTTTTTGAGTTTTAATTTACTTGCAGTAAAATTCACCTATTTCAGCACAGAGTTTACATTAATGGTGGAGGAATAATCCAGAAAAGGACAGCGATCATGGCTGCACAGCATGAAGAATGTCATCAATGTCATTGAATAATACATGTAAAAATTGTTGAATTGGCAAGTGTTTTGCTGTGTACACTTTTATCAAAATAGTTTTTCAAAAATATCCACCCAGAGGTGGGGCCAAGATGGCGGAATAGACAGATACTTCCGGTGAACACTCTTACAACAAAGACCCAAAAAAACAAGTGAAACGAGTATATTTACGACAAGCTAGGACTCCTGCGCATCAAAGGCAAGCTTAGAAAATGAACAGAGGGCCAGGGGGAGGAAGACGCGGTTCAGAAGCGGAGGGGAGTTACTGGACCTGAATCGCAGGGAGGCCTCAGGCTTCATTCCCGGAACCGTGGCAGCAGGCTGGTACTAGCATTCGGCCACAGTTTCCTCAGGGAGAAGCAGCCAGCCACACAGCCTACTCACACCTCCGGAACCAGAGAAGAATGGTGCTCTCGGCAAAAGCTAGGTACTCACATATATTTTACCACGCCCCCCACCCCCAAGCTGGCTTCAGTGGCTGTTGATTTCCTTGGGCCTGAGATAGACCCTGTTGAGTGCCTGGAGCCATCCTCCCAGCCTTGGAGAAGGAAAAAAATCGCAATTGGGGGAAAAGATAATTTGCCAGCTCCGCTAACCAGGGGAGCCCAGGGCAGAAGCGGCTCCTGTCCAGGCATAAACAGTCTGTGGACTTTGAGTACCTTTCCCCCCTGCATGGACCTGTGTGGGCCTATTTCAGGAGAATAGGCCCTTGTTGGCAGACTACAACTGTTTCAGCTATGTGGTGGAGAGGTGAGTGTTTGATGTTTGACATCGCTTTGCCTATTAAACAGGGTCCTCACCTACCCACATCAGGGGTCTAAGGACTGGTACCTCCACTCAGGTCAACCAGCAACCCACGACAGGGGTCCAAGGATAACTGGTACCTCCCAGGCCTTACAACCAAAAACACTGGATGCCCATGGTCTGTCTGCAGAACCCACCCACCTATATGCTCTAGGGAACAGGGACACACTTTCCTCAGAGTCACTTGGGGGACAATTCTCAGCCCACTGCCTTGTTCAGAGCATGACCCTTGCTACAACCAGATACTAGTACCTACGCTAATCACCTGTGCCCCCTAAGACTGTAGGACAGAGCCTGTACCACACACTTGATGATCAGCTACCTGGTCACCTAAGCTGAATTCATACAAGAAAAGTGAATAGATTCCTAGACTGATATACATGACAGCTCTAGCCGTCTGGGGACAAGACGTCAGAACTCCGAAGGTGAAAATAACCAAATTAGCTTACTCAAGCAACCCATCTGGGCATATCAAAACAAACCAAAGCAAGAAGCTACGATACAGTAAGCAAACATAAAATAAACTAATACAATAACTTAATTGATGGCTCGGAGACAACAGTCAATATCAAGTCACATAAAGAAACAGACCATGATCACCTCAATAAGCTCACAAAACAAAGGATCAAGGGACCTTCTCAGTGAAAGTGCCTTCCTGGAATTACCAGATGCAGAACACAAAAGATTAATATACAGAACCCTTCAAGACATCAGGAAGAAAATCAGGCAATACACAGAACAAGCCAAGGAACACACAGATAAAGCAGTTGAAGAAATTAAAAAGGTTATTCAGGAACATAATGAAAAATTTAATAAGCTGGAAAAATCCAGAGACAGAGAGCAATCAGAAATTCAGAAGATTAACAGTAAAATTACAGAAAGAGACAACTCAGTAGAAAGTCAGAGGAGTAGAAGTGAGCAAGTGGAAGGCAGAATCTGTGAACTTGAAGATAAAGCACTTGGCACCAATATATTTGAAGAAAAATAAGATAGAAGAATTTTAAAAAATGAAGAAACCCTAAGAATCATGAGGGACTCTATCAAGACAAATAACCTACGAGTGATTGAAGTTCCAGAACAGGGAGGGATAACAGAAAATACAGAGAGAATTGTTGAAGATTTGTTGGCAGAAAACTTCCCTGATATTGTGAAAGATGAGAAGATATCTATCCAAGACACCCATCGAACTCCACATAAGGTAGATTTTAAAAGAAAGTCACCAAGACATATTATAATCAAACTTGCCAAAACCAAAGATAAAGAGAATCTTAAGAGCAGCTAGGGATAAACGAAAAGTCACCTACAAATGAGAGTCAATAAGAATAAGCTCAGACTACTCGGCAGAAACCATGCAGGCAAGAAGGCAATGGGATGACTTATATAAAAAATGGAAGGAAAAAAATTGCCACCCAAGAATCATATATCCAGCAAAACTGTCTCTCAAATATGAAGGTGAAATTAGGACATTTCCAGATGAACTGAAGTTTAGGGAATTCATAAAAACTAAACCAAACTACAAGAAATACTAAAGGGAGTGCTTTGGTTAGAAAATTAATAATATCAGGTATCGACCCAAGGCTAGAACACTGGGCAGAGGAATCAGATGTCTACCCAGACAGGGAAATCACAAAAATAAATCAAGATAAGAAAACGCTCACAACAGGGAAACAGAGATGTTATTATGTAAAAGAAGACAACATTAAAACAATAAAGAGTGACTAAGAAATTTTTTTTTTTTTAAGAAACGTAGTCATAGATCTTTCATATGCAGAGGAAGACAAGGTGATACAAAGAAATAAAAGTTGGGTTTAAATTTAGAAAAATAGAGGTAATAATAAGGTAACCACAAAGGAGACAAACCATCCTACTCATTAAAATAAAATACAAGAAAAAATAGAGGCTCAGCAGAAACAAAATCAACAACAACGAATATGAGGAAAAGGCAATATATAAAGATAACCTACTCAGCACAAAAAATTAAGTGGGAAAAAGAAACTGTCAACAACACACCAAAAAAGGCATCAAAATGATGGCACTAAATTCATTAAAAAAAAAAAAAATTCATACCTATCCATAATTACGCTGAATGTAAATGGACTAAATGCACCAATAAAGGGACAGAAAGTGGCAGAATGATTAAAAAACACGATCTGTCTATATGCTGCCTACAACAGACACGCCTTAGACTTAGAGACACAAACGAACTAAAACTCAGAGGTTGGGAAAAAATGTATCAAGCAAACAACAATCATAAAAGAGCAGGAGTGGCAATATTAATTTCTGACAAAATAGACCTTAAAGTTAAATCCATCAGAAAGGATAAGGAAGGACACTATATAATGATTAAAGGGACAATACACCAAGACGATATAACCATATTAAATATTTATGCACCCAATGACAGGGCTGCAAGATATGTAAAACAAACTACCAGCATTGAAAGGTGAGATAGACGGCTCCACAATAATAGTAGGAGACTTCAACACACCACTTTCAGTGAAGGACAGGACATCCAGAAAGAAGCTCAATAAAGACATGAAAGATCTAAATGCCACTGTCAACCAACTTGACCTCATAGACATACACAGAATGCTTCACCCAACAGTAGCCAAGTATACTTTCTTTTCTAACACACATGGAACATTCTCCAGAATAGACCACGTATTAAGTCATAAGGCAAGCTTTCGCAGAATCCAAAACATTGAAATATTACAAAGCATTTTCTCTGACGATAAGGCCATAAAAGTAGAAATCAATAACAGAAAAAGCAGGGAAAAGAAATCAATAAACACTTGGAAACTGAACAATAAATACCCTGCTCAAAAAAGACTGGATTATAGAAGACGTTAAGGATGGAATAAAGAAATTTGTAGAATCCAATGAGAATGAAAACACTTCCTATCAGAACCTTTGGGACAGAGCAAAACCAGTGCTCAGAGGTTAATTTATGTCAATAAATGCACACATCCAAAAAGAAGAAAGGGCCAAAATCAAAGAGTTATCCCTACAACTTGAACAAAGAGAGAGCAACAAAAGAAACCCTCAGGCACCAGAAGAAAACAAATAATAAAAATTAGACCAGAAATAAATGAAATAAAAAACAGAAAAACATCTGAAAGCATTAACAAGGCCAAAAGCTGTTTTTTTGAAAAAACTAACAAAATTGATAAACCATCGGCCAAACTCACAAAAGAAAAACAAGAGAGTAAGCAAATAACCCAAATAAGAAATGAGATGGGCAGTATTACAACAGACCCAACTGAAACTAAAAGAATCTTATCAGGTAACTATGAAAAATTGTACTCTAACAAATTTGAAAACCTAGAAGAAATGGATGAATTTGTAGAAACATGCTACCTAAACTAACACAAACAGAGGTAGAACAACTAAATAGACCCATAACAAAAGAAGAGATTGAAAAGATAATCAAATAACTCCCAACAAAAAAAGCCCTGGGCCGGAAGGCTTCACTGCAGAATTCTACCAAACTTTCAAAGAAGAGTTAAAACCACTACTACTACAGGTATTTCAGAGCACAGAAAAGGATGGAATACTCCCAAACTCTTTGAAGCCAGCATATCCCTGATACCAAAACCAGGTAAAGGCACGACAAAAAAAGAAAATTACAGATCTATATCCCTCATGAACTTAGATGCAAAAATCCTCAACAAAATTCTAGCCAATAGAATTCAACAACATATCAAAAAAATAATTCACCATGACCAAGTGGGATTCATACCAGGATGGTTCAACATTAGAAAAACAATTAATGTAATCCATCACATAAATAAAAGACAAGAATCACATGATTTCATCAATTGATGCAGAAAAGGCATTTGACAAAGTTCGATACCCATTCATGATAAAAACTCTCAGCAAAATAGGAATAAAAGGAAAATTCCTCAACATAATAAAGGGCATCTATACAAAGCCCAGAGCCAACATCACCCTAAATGGAGAGAGCCTGAAAGCATTTCCTTGAGAATGGGAACCAGACACGGATGCCCTTTATCACCGCTCTTATTCAACATTGTGCTGGAGGTCCTAGCCAGAGCAATTAGGCTAGATAAAGAAATAAAGAGCATCCAGATTGGCAAGGAAGGAGTAAAAGTATCTCTATTTGCAGGTGACATGATCTTATACACAGAAAAGCCTAAGGAATCCTCAGGAAAACTACTGAAACTAATAGAAGAGTTCAGCAGAGTATCCGGACACAAGATAAATATACAAAAATCAGCTGGATTCCTCTACACCAACAAAAAGAACATCAAAGAGGAAATCACCAAATCAATACCATTTACAGTAGTCCCCGAGAAGATAAAATACTTAAGAATAAATCTTACCAGAGATGTAAAAACTTATACAAAGAAAACTACAAAACACTTCTGCAAGAAACCAAAACAGACCTACATAAGTGGAAGAACATACCTTGCTCGTGGATAGGAGGACGTAGCATTGTAAAAATGTCTATTCTACCAAAAGCCATCTATTGATTTAATGCAATTCTGATCCAAATTCCAACATTTTTTAGTGAGATAGAGAAACAAATCACCAACTTCATATAGAAGGGAAAGAGGCTCAGGTAAGTAAAGCATTACTGAAAAAGAAGAACAAAGTGGGAGGCCTTACTCTACCTGATTTTAGAACCCATTATACTGCCACAGTAGTCAGAACAGCCTGGTACTGGTACAACAGCAGATGCATAGACCAATGGAACAGAAGTGAGAATCCAGACATACATCTATCTACAAATGAGCAGTTGATATTAGACAAATGCCCCAAATCAGTTGAATGGGGGAAAAGACAGCATTTTTTAACAAATGGTTTTGGCATAACTGGATATCCATCTGCAAAAAAATGAAACAAGACCCATACCTCACTCCATGCAGAAAAACTAACTCAAAATGGATCAAAGACCTAAATATAAAATTTAAAACGATAAAGATCATGGAAGAAAAAATAGGGATAATGTTAGGAGCCTTAATACATGGCATAAACAGTATATAAAACATTACCAACAATGCAGAAGAAAAACTAGATAACTGGGAGCTCCTAAAAATCAAATACCTATGCTCATCCAAAGACTTCACCAAAAGAGTAAAAAGACTACCTACAGACTGGGAAAAAGTTTTAGCTATGACATTTCCAATCAGCACCTGATCTCTAAAATCTACGTGATACTGCAAAAACTCAACTACAAAAAGACAAATAACCCAATTAAAAAATGGGCAAAGGATATGAACAGACACTTCACTAAAGAACACATTGAGGTAGCTAATGGATACATGAGGAAATGCTCATGAGCATTAGCCATTAAAAAATGCAAATCAAAACTACAGTGAGATTCCATCTCACTCCAACAAGGCTGGCATTAATCCAAAAAACACACAATAATAAATGTTGGAGAGGTCGTGGAGAGACTGGAACACTTACACACTACTGGTGCGAATGTAAAATGGTACAACCACTTTGGAAATCAACCTGGAGATTTCTTAAAAAGCTAGAAATAGAAATACCATATGATCCAGCAATCCCACTCCTTGGAATATATCCTAGACATGAACAGATATATGCACTCCCATGTTCATTGCAGCACTGTTTACAATAGCAAAAATATGGAAACAACCAAGGTGCCCATCAACGGATGAATGGATAAATAAATTATGGCATATTCACACAGTGGAATACTATGCATTGATAAAGAACAGTGAGGAATCTGTGAAACATTTCATAACATGGAGGAATCTGGAAGGCATTATGCTCAGTGAAATTAGTCAGTTGCAAAAGGACAAATATTGTATAAGATCACTATTATAAGAACTTGAGAAATAGTTTAAACTGAGAAGAAAATATTCTTTGATAGTTATGAGAGGGGGGAGGGAGGGAGGGTGGGAGGGGGTTTTCGCTAATTAGATAGTGGTATAGGTGAAGGGAAAGACAACAGACAATACAGGCGAGGTCAGCACAACTGGACTAAACCAAGAGCAAAGAAGTTTCCTGAATAAACTGAATGCTTTGAAGGCCAGTGTAGCAGGGGCAGGGGTTTGGGGACCAAGGTTTCAGGAGACATCTAAGTCAATTGGTATAATAAAATCTATTAAGAAAACATTCTGTATCCCACTTTGGAGAGTGGCGTCTGGGCTCTTAAATGCTTGCAAGCGGCCATCTAAGATGCATCAATTAGTTTCAACCCACCTGGATCAAAGGAAATGAAGAACACCAAGGACACAAGGTAATTACGAGCCCAAGAGACAGCAAGGGCCACATTAACCAGAGACTACATCATCCTGCCACCAGAAGAACTAGATGGCACCCGGCTACAATCGATGACTGCCCTGACAGGGAACCAGCAGAGAACCCCTGAGGGAGCAGGAGAGCAGTGGGATGCAGACCCCAAATTCTTGTAAAAAGACCAGTCTTAATGGTCTGACTGAGACTAGAAGGACCCCGGAGGTCATGGTCCCCAGACCTTCCGTTGGCCCAGGACAGGAACCATTCCCGAAGCCAGCTCTTCAGACAGGGATTGGTCGGGACAATGGGATAGAAAAAGATGCTGGTGAAGAATGAGCTTCGTGGAGCAAGTAGACACTTGAGACGATGCTGGCATCTCCTATTTGGAGGGGAGATGAGAGGGAAGAGGAAGTTAGAAGCTGGTGGAATGGACATGAAAATAGAGAGTGGAGGGAAGGAGCAGGTTGTCTCATTAGGGGGAGAGCAATTAGGAGTATATAGCAAGGTGTATATAAATTTTTGTATGAGAGACTGACTTGATTTATAAACTTTCACTTAAAGCACCATAAAAAAAAAACAAACACCCATTTTAAGTGTGAATTTGGTGATTGCTAATAGTAGTCGGGAAACCCTGGTGGCGTAGTGGTTAAGTGCTACGGCTGCTAACCAAAAGGTCGGCAGTCCAAATCTACCAGGCACTCCTTGGAAATTCTATGGAGAGGTTCTACTCTGTCCTACAGGGTCGCTATGGGTAGGAATTGACTCTGCGGCAACGGGTTTGGGGGTTTTTTTGGTAATAGTAGTTGTGTAACTACCACCAGAATCTAGATATGGAACATTTTATCACACTGAGTTTCCTGGTGCCCCTCCCCTGAGCCCTGCTCCTGATGACCACTGATTCCGAAAAGAAAAAAAAAAAAAAAAAATTCAACAGCTTTAATAAGGTAGAACAGTATACAACTACACATATTTAAAGCATACAGTTTGCCATGTTCTGAGGCATGTATGTACTCATGAAACCATTACCACGTTATCAAGACAGTGAACATTTGTCCTTCCATCCTTGGGCTACACTACAACTGGTCGATCCATCTTACCTATTGATGGACTTTTCAGTTGTTTCCATTTTAATCTGTGACAGATAAAGCTACCAGGAACATTCGTGCGAAAGTCTTTGTATGGTCACGGGCTTTCATTTCTCTTGGGTAAACATCTAGGAGTGGAATGGATGGTTAATATGATAGGTGTATGTTTACATTTTTAGGAAAACTGTCAACCTGTTTTCCAAACCCACTGTACCACTTTGCATTTCCAACAGCAGGGTTTGAGAGTTCCAGTTACTGTCTATCCTTTCCAACACTTGGTATAGTCGGTCTTTCATTTTAGTCATTCCATTCTGTGTGTAGTGATGGCCCATTGTAGTCTTAACTCGTGTTTCCCTAAAGGCTGAAGTTGTAGAGCGTCTTATGAGCTTATTTGTCATTTCTATATCTTCTTTGGTGAAATACCTGTTAAATCTTTTGCCCTTTTTAAAAAAAAATTGAGTTGTTTGTTTTCTTATTATTGATTTTGAGCATTCTTTACGTATTTTGGATACAAGTTCTTTATCAGATACATAATTTGAGATATTTCCTTCCAGTCTGTGGCTTGTCTTTTCATTCACTTAAAAATCTTCATTAATATGAATTAATTAAAAGTAGAAATTCTCGATTCTGATGGAGTCCAATTTATCAGTTTTTTTCTTTTACATGGCACACTTTTGGTGTTAGATCTAAGAAATCTTCGCATAACCCAAGTTGGCTAAGGTTTTCTCCTTCTAGTTTTTTGTAGTTTTAGGTTTTACACTTAAGTGTATGATTCATTTTGAGTAAATTTTGTATTTGGTTCAGAGTGCGGATTTGAAGTAAAAAACAGATTGACTGTATAGCTGGCTCTAATTTTGGATTCTCTGTGTTGTTCCATTGATCTATTTGTCTCTTTTGATGCCAATATCACGCTATCTTGATTACCGTAGCTTTATAATAAGCCTTGATCACATAGCGTAAGTTCTCCAATTTTCTTCTTCATTTTCCAAGTTGTTTGGCTGTTCTAGGTCCTTTGTATTTTTGTATGAATTTTAGATTTTGTTTGTCAATTTCTTCAAAAACAAAAGCCTGCTGAGATTTTGATTTGGGATTGCATTGAATATATGGATCAATTTGAATCAAATTATTTTATAGTTTCACAAGTATGATAAAATTAATCTACCTGTCTATGCATATGTATTAAAATACACGATTTCAATTATTGTGAACAATACATTTCACCCTCAAACAAAAGTCTTTGGACAATTAATTTTATGACCACTGGCCCTGACTACCGATGTCAGATGGATCCTGGCTGAAAGCAAAGAATGCCGGAAAGATGTTTACTGGTGTTTTATTGACTATGCAAAGACATTTGACTGTGTGGATCATAACAAATTATGGATAACGTTGCAAAGAATGGGAATTCCAGAACACTTAATTGTGCTCATGAGGAACCTGTACATAGATCAAGAAGTTGTCATTCGAACAGAACAAGGGAATACTTTGCGGTTTAAAGTCAGGAAAGGTGTGCATCAGGGTTTGTACCCTTTCACCATATTTATTCAATCTGTATGCTGAGCAAATAATCTGAGAACCTGGGCTATGTGACGAAGAATGGGGCATCAGGATTGGAGGAAGACTCAATAACAAGCTGTGTTATGCAGACGACACAACCTTGCTTGCTGAAAGTGAAGAGGACTTGAAGCACTTACTAATGAAGATCAAAGACCACAGCCTTCAGTATGGACCGCACCTCAACATAAAGAAAACAAAAATTCTTACAACTGGACCAGTAAGCAACATCATGATAAACGGAGAAAAGACTGAAGTTGTCAAGGATTTCATTTTATTCGGGTCCACAATCAAAACCCATTGGAAGCAGCAGTCAGGAAATCAAAAGACACATTGCATTGGGCAAATCTGTTGCAAAAGACCTCTTTAAAGGAGTTGAAAAACAAAGATGTCACCTTGAAGACTAAGGTGCACCTCAATCCCCTCATATTTATGCGAAAGCCGGACGATGAATAAGGAAGACTGAAGAAGAACTGACGCCTTTGAACTGTGGTGTTGGCAAAGAATTTTGAATATACCATGAACTGCCAAAAGAATGAACAAATCTGTCTTGGAAGAAGTAAGACCGGAATGCTCCTTGGAAGCAGGGGTGGTGAGACTATATCTCACATACTTTGGACATGCGAACAGGAAAAATCAGTCCCTGGAGAAGGACATCATGCTTGGTAATGTAGAGGGTCAGGGAAAAAGAGGAAGACCTTGAATGAGATGGATTGACACAGTGGCTGCAACAATGGGCTGAAGCATAACAACAATTGTGAGGATGGCGCAAGACTGGCAACGTTCTGTTCTATTGTGCATAGGGTGACTATGAGTCGGAACTGACTTGATGGCACCTAACAACAGCAACATGGATCAAGCTGTCACTTCCTGAGCCCGCTAATCAAACATAACATAAGCAAAAATGGAACAAGACTTTCTGTGCCCTTGATGTGACGCAGCACAGAAGACGCACCATCACTTGTGAAATATTGCCAAAAACTTGAACCTGAATTTAAATTTAATTAAATATCTACAGCTAATTTCCATTTGTTGGTAGCACAACAGCTAGAGGAAGATGTTAAATGACATAACAAGGAAGGAAATGGACAATTCCAGAATGCAGGACATTCTGCAGGATAAGTGACCCAATTTCTTCAAGTCAATCCATTAAAAAAAAGTGAAGGGAGAGATTTCCTTTAGATTACAAGAAACTAAGAGATCTTATGAAGCTCCCTGGGTGCTGCCAAAGGTTAAAGAGCTAGGCTACTAACCAAAAGGTTGGAGTTCAAGTCCACCCAGAGGCACCTTGGAAGAAAGTCTTGGCCAGCTGCTTTTGAAAAACCAGCCATTGAAAACCCTATGGAGCACGGTTCTACTCTGACACACATGGGGTCTCCATGAGTCGGGGTCCACTTGATGGCAATTGGTACCGGTGCTGGTAAGAGACATTACAACCGAACTGTTGAGCAGGCCTCGTTAGAAACCCAATTTAAACCTACTAACTGGAAAAAGACATTTTTGAGACAACCGAGAAAATTTGAATATGGACTGTTCATTAGATAGTACCTGGGGAGTCTCGTTAATTTTGTTAAATTTGAAAATGGCGTGGCTATGTAAAACATGTTCATGATTTTTATGTTATGAATTCTAAAATACATAATAGTGAAATACTAGGATGCCTGGGATTTGCTTAAAAATATTTCAGAAAAGAAAACAATGAAGAAAAGGGATAGTAAAGCCAACGTGGCCAAATTGTGATAGTTGTTGAATGTAGAGAACAGGTTCACATAAGCATATTTACTCTTCTCTCTACTTTTGAATAGATCTGAAATTTCCTTTAAAAAACAAAAACAGAGACAGGGAAATGTGCGGGCAGATCAATTCTGGCCAATGAGACATAAGGAGATACTTCTGGGAGAATATTTTTTCATTATTAAAAAGAAACACAAGAAAGAAGAATTCCTCTGCTACTGTGAACATGCTTGTCTGCACTTGAAGCCAAGAACGGCGGCTGCCATCTTGGCATTGGGACAGGGGACACAGCCTAAAAGGACAAGCCAATCCCCAGGATAGCGAAGCAAAGATAGAGAGAACCTGGGCCCTCGTTCGCACTGCTGAGTCACTGAAAAACCATCCTACTGCAAGACCGAGTTATGTAAGACAGTAATTTTTGCTTAGTGCTTAAGCAATAAATTTTCTTATTGCTTAAGCTGCTTCTGGCTGTGTTTTTCTTATTGACAATCACTTCATTTACCATTTAATAAATCTAGTGTTTTAGTGTGTGGGTAGGTCTTTGGGGATTTTCTCCTTCCAACTACTTTGTAAATGTCTAAAGGTTTTCTGTTTATTGTCCTTCCCACCCTACTGAGATGAAAAATGTATATTCATTCAACCAACATCTATTTAAACAGGGATCTAAGGGTGGATACCAAACCAAACCCGTTGCCATCCGGTCGATTCCGAATCATAGCAACCTTAGAGGACAGAGTAGAACTGCCTCATAGGGTTTCCAAGGAAACCTGTGGTGGATTTGAACTGCCAACCTTCTGGTTAGCAGCCAAGCTCTTAACCACTACACCAAGGGAGGATACAGGATGAAAAAGTAACAGTTCCAGCTCATCCCTATGCCACCACCACCACCACCACCAACCCCAACACACAAGCACACACTCTAGGAGTGTGAGGAAGCATGCACACAGATATTGACCACGCGAGTAGTTGCCTCTCCAGGGACACCAGCTGCTGGAATTAGAGTTCCCCAGAGACAGACCCAGATAGGAATTCTCTTTGTGATTTCTGGCTAGGATATTCACTCAGGGCTTCCTGGAGGAGGTGACCTATAAACTGGACTGGTTATTCATTAATGAGTGAAAATAAGAAGGTGAGTGTTAAGAGCTCCCAAAGTAACTCCAGGGAAACAAAGGTTTAAAAGCAGAAAACCCAGTCACCTTCAGGACATCTTAGCCCAAGAAAAGAGCTCATGTGAGAAGTCTGGAAATGGAGAATTCAGATTTTCCAGGCTCTTGTGGACCTGCATGAGGTGATGTTTGTTCTTTCCTATAGCCAGATGGGAAAAAAATAAAGACCAGTGATTTCAACTCTTTCACTGTATGAATAAGACAACTGTACTCCCAAGGACAGCGATTTCCCCAGGGTCACATGACTAGGTTTGTGGCTTTCTGATTGGTCAGCCATGGCCCCCTCTGAGTGGGGGTGGGGGTGTAATCAGCACCTCCCAGACCCATAGGCTGCCGGGGCGGGGGTGGGGGGGGCCTTCTCCAGAGGAAGGTGGAAGGATTCTTATCTTCTAGTGGCAAAAGAACTGTTGCCCACTTTGTTACTGTTTTTGTTAGCTGCCATCACGTTGGCCCAGACTCATGGTGACCCCATGCACAATGGGACTAGGCAGTTGGGATCAATAAAGTTTATATTGGCTAATTTTGGAAATAGATCACCAGGCCTTTCTTCCTAGTCTGTCTTAGTCTAGACGCTCTGCTGAAATCTGTTCAGCATCATAGCAGCACAAAACCCTCACCGACAGATGGGTGGTAGAGGCACATGAGGTGTATTGGCTGGAAATCAAACTGGGGTCTCCCACATGGAAGGTGAGAATTCTACCACTTCACTGCCACTGCCTTCTGATACTCAGTTTACCATCTGTAAAATGGGGATAACGCTCAACTTAAACAGAGATCTAAAACATTGAGTAACTTAATTTTTTAAAAAATCTAGTTCATAGTAAGAACTCAATAAGTAATCATTATTCCTTTTTCAAGAATGACCCCAAAGGTCATTCTCTCTGTGAAGGGAACTCACTCCCCACTTATTAAGTCCAATGAAGACTCCCCCACGCCCTCCTCCACACGCTGTCTACTGAGCTTCTCCCCGCCCACTTGCGAACCAGCTACTGGCAAACCCACTTAAGCACTATTTTATAATTTACTATAATTAATTCACTATGCCAACTCTTCGTGTTAAAAACACCCACGGAGGATCCAGCTTCATTTGAAAGGCAACGAAGCAGCAAAGGAGAAGAGCAGGGACCCTGGTTAGGAATGCAGCCAGTTGCCGATTCGTGGCGACCCCATGTACAACAGAACACAACATTACCAGGTCCTATGCCATCCGTGTGTCCATTGTTGTGGCTGTGCGTCAATCCATCTCATGGAGGGTTTCCCTCATTTTCACTGACCCTCACTTTACCAAACGTGATGTCCTTTGCTAGCGATTGGTCTATCCTGATGACATGTCCAAAGTAAGGGAGCGGAAGGAAGCCTCACCACTTCCCCTCCAAGAAGCCTTCTGGTTGTATTACTTCTAAGACTGATTTGTCCATTCCTCTGTCAGTCCACAGTATGTTCACTATTCTTCATGAGACCATAATTGGAATCCGTCAGTTCTTATACTAACACTCAGATTATTCGGCTCCAAGTTGCTAGTATGTTAACATAGCTCATATTGCTGAGTGTTCTGAAGTCCATATTCTGGACTGAAGAGAAAACTAAGAAAAAAACAGCAAAAGTAGATCCCAAAACACTCAGACCACCGAGGGTTTAGCAAGTAGCGGTGACTGCAGAACACTGGGCACAGAGGGCAACAGTCTGAAGAAAAGAAATACAAAACTGTCCATAAACCAAGGACAACTTTTAAAAATAGAAAGCATGAGTCCCAGAGCTTACTCCTCTCCTAGCAGCTAACAACTTGTAACAAAAGCTTTAAAAAAAAAAAAAAAACAAGCAGTTGCCAACAAGTTGACCCTGAGTCATGGCGGCCTCATGTGTGTCAGAGCACAACTGTGCACATAGGATTTTCAATGGCTGATTTTTCAAAAGCAGATCACCAGACCTTCCTCCGGAGGCACCTCCAGGTGGACTCGAACCTCCAACCTGCCCATTAGTAGCTCCACGTGGTAACTCTTTACAACACCCAGGGACTCCACCAAAAGCTTTAAGGACATTAAAAGTCTGCAAAATATCCTGGGCAAGAACTGAGAGAAGAAACATCAGAGAGATGACATGAATGTGTTTCTGATGTGCCTCACTTGAAACCTGGCATTTCTATAGAGTTTATTTTCTTTTCCCACTATTCTTAAAGCTGACGGGTAGAGAAGGGAAGGGAACCGTTCCCACTTCCGGAATGCTAATTCTAACAGCCTAAGAAGCAAACTCAAAGGTAAACCACTAAGGTGGTAACCTGGGCAGTAGAAGGTAACTGAACACCTGCCAAATGCTTGATCTGTTAGAGTGAGCAGAAATAAAACA
The DNA here is from genome assembly GCF_030014295.1 of Loxodonta africana. NCBI lineage: Eukaryota > Metazoa > Chordata > Mammalia > Proboscidea > Elephantidae > Loxodonta > Loxodonta africana. The sequence continues at coordinate 222,590,687 of NC_087343.1, forward strand.
TGTCAGGTTCCTGCCAATTACTAGCACTGTCAGTTAGGGTACCTTGGGCTGCAAGTGACAAAATAACTCATTAATCAAAAAAAAAAGAAAACCAAACTTGTTAGTATGGAACCCATCCCAACTCCTGGTGACTCCATGTGTGACAGAGTAGAACTGAGCTCCATGGCGTTTTCCTGGCTGTAATCATTACAAAAGCAGATCACCAGGCCTTTTTTTCTGTGGCACCACTGGGTGGGTTCGTATCGCCAACCTTTGGTTGGTAGACGAGTGCGAATCATTTGCATCACCCAGGGACCACCAATCAACAGTGCCTTGAACAAACAGGGGATTGTCTTCCTCCCATCAAAAGAAGACTGGAGGTGTGCCCCTTCTGAAAGCTTTGATGGTTCGGGATGTCAAGGCCAGCAACACAGCAGTTCAAAGCTCTTTTTTCAATGTCACAGCTGCTGCAGAGATGGGACCAATCACCTCTGGCTGCAAGGGAGACTGCAGCAGCGAGTGTTTAGCTTGCATCCTTTAGAGTGGTGGTAGGCATGGGAGAAGACCATTGGGGTGGGTGCAGGGTTACTACCCAACAACCCCCCCGAGCACCGTTGGGGACCTGGCAAACAAGCCAAGTGTGGTCCCAAGCCCACCAAGAATGCTGGGAGAGGTGGTGTATGTCTTCCTGAAATCCCTCCCTGTTCTTAATCAGCAGCATTACTCATCCTTGTTCCTGCTGTAACCTGCCCCAGCTTCGAGCTCTGGGTGTTTGCACCTCCCTGGATTCCTGCCAGCTGGACTTATTTATGAGCCCAATGTACACACAGATGGAGTTCTGACTAAGGGAACAGCCTGTAACCCTACACCTGAGGGTGGGGTAAAAAGGCCTTGGATAAAGGCCTTACGGTGCTTCTGAAGGGAAATGGGGGGAGAAGGAAGGATGGGACAGCCACTTTTTTGGGACAGCCAGAGATGACTAGGAGCGGATCACTCCTGCATCCGAGAATGGCTGGGGTGACTGAGAGGAGAGGACCAGTGAGCTCTGGGGCAAGAACTAGAGCATGTGCTCGGGGTCCCCGCATGCAGCCCAGGCCCGGGGTGTAGGGAACAAGAGCTGGGTTCTGGCTGAGACAAGGAGCTGCACTTTTCCCTGCCTCAGTTGCCTCATCTGACCTGTGGGGCTGCTGTGAGGAGTCAACGCAGCAATCCCGGTGTGGTCAACTGCTTGCAGAAATGACCGCAATCCACGCCACTTCACAGCTTCTCCCATCAGGATGTGGTACCCACCTCCTAACCCTGGAATCTGGGCTCAGCCATGTGACTCACTCTGGTCAGTAGGCAGAAGTGACATCGTGCCAGCTCTGAGCCTTGCAGCTCTGCTTCCATCCATTGCTGTGGGAAGGCAACATGGGGCAGCACCAAGTTGCCCTGTGACAGCTCGGCTCTGCTGCAGGAGAGTCCAAGGCCAAAGCCCATGCCCTTCCCCTAGGAACATTCTGGAAGGGAAGCCGGCTTTTTAGAGGCACAAGGGATGACGTCAGAACCTTGCCTCTCACAGCAGGGCTTTCCTTGAAGACTGAATTCTAGTCAGAGGAAACACCGCGTCCACCCAGGTGTCCTTGAGTTTTTAAGTGGGACCAGTGGTGTCTCCACATGAGGCATTGCTGGTTCAGTGGTAGAATTCTCACTTTCCATGCAGGAAACCCAGAATTGATTCCCCACCAGTGCACTTCATGTATAGCCACCACCCATCTGTCCACGGAGGCTTGCATGTTGCTATAATGCTGAACAGACTTCACTGGACTTTCCAGACTAAGATGGACTAGGAAGAAAGGCCTGGCAATCCATTTCCAAAAATCAGCCAATGAAAACCCAGCGGATCACAATAGTCCGATCCACACCCGATCATGAGGATGGCACAGGTCAGAGCAGAGTTTTGTTCCGTTGTGCACGGGATCACCATGAATCGGGGGCCACCTTGACAACGGCTAACTACAGCAATTCTAATAAAACATAAATTGATGTTGTTATGTGCTGTCGAGTCGGTTCTGACTCATAGCGACCCTATAGGACAGAGTAGAACTGCCCCATAGGGTTTCCAAGGAGCAGCTGGTGGATTCGAACTGCCGACCTTTTGGTTGGCAGCCAAGCTCTTAACTATTGAGCCACCAGGGCTCTGATAAAACACAAATAGGAGTATTTATAGGCATGCTCAGTTAACTGCGAGATCCCAGCTTAAAATGCTAGGGTCCCAGTGCATTTAGCCTCCTTATTCAGTGGCTAGTGGGAAGGCAAACCAATCAAAACCACTGTGGTCCAGCTGATTCCGACTCATAGCGACCCCATGGGGTTTTCTAGGCTGTAAATCTCTATGAAAGCAGACTTTCGCATCTTTCTCCCACAGAGCCGTTGGTGGTTTCAATCGCCAACCTTTCAGGTCACAGTCAGTCGCTTTAACCACTGCACCACCAGGGGAGGGTAGTGGTTTGCAAATTACTGGGAGCCTTTCTTGGCCCTAGTTTCAGAAGTCTGTCCTTGGTTCTGGGCTGCAGGTTTCCTTCTACCCCTCCAGGATTCAGCAAAGAATCATCTGAAGCTGCCCGGGGAAGAAAGACGCTTTTGTTCTAAGTCTGGAGCTATTCGTCACAGGCTCTCAAAAGGGAGGTTCGTCTAGGTTCTCACCGCAATCACGCCTGTCTTCAGCACATTCCTGTGCAATGGCTTATGCAGTAAGTAGGTGCTCAGCAAAGGTGGTGATTAATTGAAGAAACCCCTGTGTGAGCATCAATATCCTCCGGATAGCTAAGTCCTACCCTAGATTCAGTAGGTCTTGGGTAGGCCCAGGAATCTGCATTTCTAACAAGTTCCAGGTCAAGCCATGCTGCTGGTTCCAGGACCCACTTTGAGAACCACTGGCTTCGTGGATAAAAGCATGTTTCTAGTGACAGAGGAGTCCCTAGTTGGTGCAAACAGTTAACGTGCTCGCTGCTAACCCAAAAGGTTGGTGCTTTGAGTCCACCCAGAGGCACCTCCGAAGAAAGGCCTGGTGACCTACTTCCAAAACATCAGCCCCTGAAAGCCCTGTGGAGCCCAGTTCTACTCTGACACCCACGGGGTCGCCATGAATCGGGGTTGACTGTTGGTAACTATTTTTTTGTTTTTATTCTGGTGCCAGCTGACCTGGCTCTGGCCCACATGATCCATGGGCAAGTTACTTCACCTGGCCCTGCTTGCCTCAGCTGCCTTATCTGTGAAAGTGAGAAAATAATAACACCTGCTTCACACAGCATTTGCTGTATAAATGTTGGCTATTTAAAACATAAATAAATACATAGAATGGGCAGCCAGAAAGAGAGAGAACAGAAGAAGCTAAACTTTCCCATCAACCCATTTACGCTGGAACCCTGGCCCTACTCCAGGACCTCACTGCCAGACTCCCCAAGGTAAGAGGATCTCAAGGTCCAATTTAGATTGATTCTGAGGCCCCAGGGCTCCAATTGCCTGGACTTACCAAACCAGAAGAGCCAGTTCCTGCGGGGTGAGGGACCCGCTGGAGCTGAAAGGAAGAAAAGGAGAATACTGAGGAGGGAGGGGTTTAGAGCATCCTAGGGTGCTGGCTGGCAAGGAGCCCTGGTGGCGCAGTGATTAAGAGCTACAGCTGCTGACCAAAAGGTCAGCAGTTCGAGTCCACCAGCCCCTCCTTGGAAACCCACATGGGGCAGTTCTACTCTGTCCTACAGGGTCGCTGTGAGTTGGAATCAACTTGACACCAACAGATTTGGTTTGTTTTTTTTTAGGGAGCCCTTGCTCTGTGCCCAGAAGATCACCCGCATTGCTTGAACCGATGGGTTCAGAAGGTCCCGAATCAGGGATCCTGTATCTGGCCTTCCCCACTGTGCCAGAGACAGGCTGGGAAGTCCTGATGGCCACCCCCGGGGTACAGAGGGACACAGAGTCTTTTCCAGAAGTCTCTGCTCTTTGGGCTGAGGGACAGTGCATGGCTCGGCTGCCACTCTTCCCCAGGGGGCACCTGCTCCCCCTTCCCTTATAATCCCCCTAAGAAATAAAGGCCCTTCCTGTGCCTCCCTGCACTTCTCACTTACTGATGTCACAGCCGGGGGACCGAGCACTTCCTGTTCACCTCTGTTCCTCCATCTGTATTGCCCTGCAAAGCCCACACCAGAGCAGCTAGAGAACTCTCTGGAACACACACACCAGTCTGCGGAGCCCCCCAGTCATCGCGCAGTGCTCACAGGCTGGCTCACAGGCCCCTCCTGCACTGGCCTCTGCCCACCCACGCACCCACACGGTGCAGTCTCCACCTCCCACAGCTGAGACACCTGAATGTGGTGGCATTAGCACACTTTCCTCTGCGACTGAAGAGACCTTTCTCCCTGACCAACTTAGCAATCTCCCAACACCAGCTTCCCAGGGAAGCTGTTTCTGGAAGCTCTACGAGTCACCTTCATTTCTCGGCCCCCACTGTGGCTGGGCCCAGAGCTTGTTTGCCCTTGTCACAGTTGAGCCCCTGGGTGGTGCCAACTCTTAACCCACTAGCTGCTGACCGAAAGGTTGGCAGTTGGAGTCTACCCAGAAGAGCCTTGGAATAAAGGCCCGGAGATCAATTTCCAAAAAATCAGCCATCCAAAACCCTATGGAGCACAATTCTACTCTGTCACACAGGGGTCGCCATGAGTTGGAGGCAACTCGATGGCAACTGGTTTGGGTTTTTTGGGGCTTATAGATCTGAATCCCTCACTGAACTCCAAGCTCCTTATTCCATGCTCAGACACTTCAGCCCCATGAGACCAGGCGCCTCACCCGCTCAAGGCTCGAGAGCAGGATCTCTTGCCTCTGGCCGCTCAGCTCAGGCCCCAGCCTCACCATTGAGCTGGGGTAAATTCTTTCACCTCTCATGCCTCTGAGTCCTTATCTGCAAAATGGGTATAACCTAACCCATGACTCAGAAGACTTGGTGAGAACATGGAAGGAAAACACATCAGGACCCAGTCTGATGCCTGGCACAGACACACTCACGAGAGACTGGCATGTAAGCCAGAAACCGTGTTTCTTTAGAATGAGAAAAAGAACGTCAGGCAGCCTGGGGAGAGGCCCACACTATTTTTGCCTGTAGACAAGCTTCTTGGGAGGCCAAAGTGTCCAAGGAACTGGGTGAGCCAGAGCAAGAGAGCGAGAAGCTAGTGGGGCACCTGGCCATCCATGTCCAGAGCAGAGTCTCAAGGCTCTCAGCCCCACTCTTTCCGGCCAGGGCTTTCCACATCTGTCTCTGAGACTTCCCTTTCTCTTGTCTTCTCATTGGAGACATCCAAATCTGCCCCCCAAGCCCAGATGGAATGCTCTTTCCTGAGATGAGCTAACATCTGAGGTCTGGCCACATCCAGGTCTCCCAGTGAGGTGGGAGCATCAGGTGTGTGTGTGCTGGCTAGACCTTTGCTCTCACAGGTGTGGGGTCTGAGGACAATCTTATTCTCCATTTCTATTCTTGGTGGCCAGGGGTCAGGTGAGAGGACTCTTTGGTATCACCCTATTGCCTCCTGTGCTGTCTTTAAAACGCATCCAATGTACTTGTATATGGAATGGAAAATGGGTCCCCTGGAAACAGGCGACAGACACTGGGAACAGCCTTGAGCTGGCTTCTCACCTGAATTATCAGACAATGCCCCACGTTCATCAAAGGATTGTAACTGTGTGTTAGGGGTTGAATTGCGTCCCCAAAAAGATATGCTGAAATCCTAACCTTGGTACCTGTGAATGCAACCTTGTTTGGAAATAGGGTGTTTGCAAATGTTGTCAGTTAACATGCGGTAGTACTGGAGTAGAATGAACCCTAATCCTATATGACTCGTGTTCTTAGAAGAGGAGAAGAGACCCAGAGAGACAGAGCAAAGATGCCATGTGGTTCCGTAGCTGCCAGCCAAGGAACGCCTGGGGAGAGGCAGGAAGGATCTCCCCCTAGAGCCTCCAGAGAGAGCGTGGCCATACTGACACATCAATTTGGACTTCTAGGCTTCAGAATTATGAGACGGTACGTTTATGTTATAATAAGCATCCAGTTTGTGATACTTTATTACAGCAGCCCAAGGAAGCTCATACACCATTCTGCTTAAAACTCCAGCAATTCCCACGATGAGGCTGAGATCAAACAGCCCACAGACACAACTCTAATACACACACACACTCACACTCACACAGACACTCACACACACTCACTGTTAGTGATCTAGTGCTGCTATAACACAAGTGTCACAAGGAATGGCTTTAACTAACAGAAATTCATTTTCTCACAGTTTAGGAGGCTAGAAGTCCGAATACAGGGTGCTGGCGCTAGGGGAAGTCTCTCTCTCTTTTGGCTCTGGGGGAAGGTCCCGGTCTCTTCAGCCCCTGTTTCCCGGTTCCTTAGAGATCTCCATATGGCTTGGCATCTCTTTGCCCCCATCTCTTCTCTCACACTTGCTTGTTTAATCTCTTTTATATTTCAAAAGAGATTGACTTAAAAATACCCTACACTAATCTTGTCTCGTTAACATAACAAAGAGAACCCATTCCTAAATGGGATTGTAACCATAGACACAGGGGTTAGGATTTACAACACGTATTTCTGGGGGACACAATTCAGTCCATAACACTGTCACCCACACACTCACACACCCTCACACACATACACTCACACACACTCACAGACTCTCACACACTCACACATTCTCACACACACTGTCTCTCACACACACACTCACATACTCTCAAACACACTCTCCCACACACGTACCCACACACATTCACACTCTCTTCACGCATACTCACACTCTCTCACACACGCTCACACATTCTCACACATACACACTCTCACACACACATACACACACACATTCTCAAACACTGTCTGTCACACACACACTCTTTCACACACTCTTTCACACACACTTTCACACACATTTACTCACACACACTCATACATTCTCACACACACAGTCTGTCACGCACACACTCACACACACTCACTCACACTCACACACTCTCACACACTTGCTCAAACATGTCGCTTGTCCATGCAACAAACACACTAGGTTTTTAACTTTTTCACTTTAGACTTTCACAAAAATGGGGATTATCATTTAGGCTGATGGAAAGAAGATTGAAGGTAACTTAATGGTCTTTAAGTGTGTGTACACATCAGCACAATTTTCAAGTACACGTGCGTGCACCTATACTCAGACACCCACACAAAACAATGACTGGATAGGCCAGCTCTTTTACCCTCTGGCTTTGCGGGCAAGCGAGAAGAGTGACCTGATGATGCAGCAGAAGTGAAAACAGGAGGCTAGTTGCGAGCTATCTTTTCAACACACGGTGTCAATGAGAAGTGGGGAGAGATGGGGCGAGGGAGGGAGGACCCAGGAGGTGGGCAGAGCGGGGCAGGCCCCGGAAATTCCTCAGCAGTGAGTAACGGAGGGCACCAGGGCACTGCAAATAGGCCCTTTATGAGGTGGTGGGTGTGAGATTTTTCTTTTTCACCTAGAGGAGTCCAAACAAGGAAATACACAGTGGCTTCTAATCTCCCTTCACAGGGAACTCCTAATGACAACAAAAAACACAGTTAGTGCTTAGAAAACCTAAATAGTACAGGAAGGTACGAAATGAAAGGAGAATACGTCTCCCCACCCCACCCACCCCCTCCCCCCACAACAGGGTTCCCAAATATTTTCTGTTTCCGGGATAACCCGCTGAGGACACGCTACTGTAATCGGCTTCGTGTTCCGTGCCCCTCAACCCCATGCTAAATGTACGGGTGGCAGGGGGAGGCGGAGGAGGGATCAGCTTAGCCTCCTGCCCCAGGCCCCTCTAACAGTACCCAGCACCCCTTCTAGAGCTCAGCTCCCCCTCACCCTGGGACTGTGTTTCCTGGGGCCGTGGTAACAAAGTACCACAAACTGGGTACCTTAAAACAACACAAATTTATTTTCTCACAGATCGGGAGGCCAGAAGTCTGAAATCCAGGTGTTGTCAGGGTCACGTTCCCTCTGAGGCTCTAGGGCAGGGTCCTTCCTTGCCCCTTCCAGCTTCTGGTGGCTCTTGGTGTCCCTCATTTTGCAGACCAGCTCAGCCTCTGCCTCCATGGTCACATCACCTCTCTCTTTTCTAGAGTCTCCCTCCCTCTTGTAAGAAACCTGAGGTTACATTTTTGACCCACCTAGATAGTCTAGGACAATCTCCTCATCGCAAGGTCCTTAACTCAACCACACCTGGAAAGGCCCTTTTGCCATGTAAGGCACTGTTTTCACAGGTTCCAGGAATTACGATGAGTATATCCTTGGGACCTTTATTCAGCCTGAGGGTCAGTGAGGGGCTGGCCAGGGGCCCCAGGCAAGCCCAGTGGTGCCCCATGAAGCTTCGCATTCAGGTCTGGCCTACTTTCTTCAGAGTAAGAAGATGACCTAGTACCTGTCCCACCTGGTTCCTAGTGTCTGAAACCTGTTGGAAATCCTGCTCTTCCAGAGCTACAAACCCTCCTTCCCCACCCTATATCCCAATTTCTAGGAATTGGAACCTGACCCTGAGCCCTGGGCCCCATGGTGGCCCCCACTGCCCACAACACCTCCCAAATGACAACTCTCTCCTGCATGGGATACACACACACACACCTCCTATTGCCCTCTGATGGCTGGCCCTACTTCTGCTTTTCCCAGCTGTCAGCAGGGTCCCCAGACACCTGCTAAGGGACCAGACTTTATCAACTGCAGGTTTGCTCCAGCGTCTTCTCTCTCTTCACCAGGACACCATCCCCTGACCTGGAGTTCTGGCTGGGACTCAGGAATCCAGATGCCCACAGTCTACTGCCTACGGTCCTGGCCAAGTGAGAACAGGGAGGGGAGGCAGCAATGAAGGCAAAGGCAAATGCAGGTGACACCACCAGGAAATTTGCTGGGGGCCCTGCAGGGTGCTCCAGCCCTCCCAACCACCACACAGGGGCAGCAGGGGAACCAGCTTTTCTTCTCAACCAGGTGACCCTGCAGATCTTCACAGCAGGGTGCTGGTCCCTGCGGTTGTGTCTCTCAGAGTTCAGAGCATGAGTGATCATGTTACTAGGACCAGGCCTAACTGCCCAGTTCCAGCCTCCGCTGGTCTATAATTACCATTACCGCTGGAGCCAGGGCCTCGGGGTATGGATTCATTAATCGCCTTCTTGGCACAAAGCTCCCTTCTCCTGCTTGGCTTCCCCAAAGGGAAAGGAAAGAGAACGATGTTTGATGCCATCAATTGTTGAGTGGGTTAAGGGTCAGTGGGCCCTTCTATGTTCTCCCCATGGCAAAATCGCATGTCTGTTCTTGCAGCAACACTGGGGTTGTCCTACTCCAAAGGTGTGTTGTTGTTAGCTGCTGCTAAATCAGCCCCCAACCCATGGCAACCCCATGCACAACAGAACCAAACGTCGCCCAGTCCTGTGCCATCTCCATAATCTGTTGCTGATCAGACCATTGTGATCTATAGGCTTTTCATTGGCTGATTTTCAGAAATAGATTGCTAGGCCTTTCTTCCTAGTCCCTCTTAGCCTGGAAGCTCCACTGAGACCTGTTCAGCATCATAGCAACATGTAAGCCTCCACTGACAGGTGGCTGTGCACAAGGTGCATTGGCTGGGAATCAAACCTGGGTTTCCCTCATGGAAGGAGATGACTCTACCACTGAACCACCAATGCCCCTCCAAAGGGGTAGATCAATTTATTAAATTCTCTAGTATACTGAATACCGACTACAGGCAAGGCATGGCGTAGTATGGGCGGGGACGATGAACTCCTTGAGGGCAGGGACCATGGCTTTTTGTCCCTGATTCCCTAGTATACTAATGCTAGGGACTAATACCCAATGAAAGAAAGAATTGAGGAAGGGAAGGAGGGAGGGAAGAAGGACAGGAAACACCATTCTAAGTTTCAAGCAGCTTAAAACCCTTTGCTTGCTGAAAGTGAAGAGGACTTGAAGCACTTATTGATGAAGATCAAAGACCACAGCCTTCAGTATGGATGATACCTCAACATAAAGAAAAAAAAATCCTCACAACTGGACCAGTAAGCAACATCACGATAAACGGAGAAAAGATTGAAGTTGTCAAGCATTTCATTTTGCTTGGATCCATAGTCAGCACCCATGGAAGCAGCAGTCAAGAATCAGATGACACATTGCATTGGGCAAATCTGCTACAAGAAATCTCTTTAAAGTGTTAAGAAGCAAAGATGTCACTCTATGGACTAAGGCGCGCCTGACCCGAGCTATGGCGTTTTCAACCACCTCACGTGCATGGGAAAGCCGGACGATGAATAAGAAGACCAAAGAAGCATTGACGTCTTTGAGTTATGGTGCTGGTGAGGAATATTGAATATACCATCGACTGCCAGAAGAACAAACAAATCTGTTTGGAAGCAGTGCAGCCAGAATGCTCATAAGAAGCAAGGATGAGGAAACTTTGGACATATTATAAGGAGGGACCAGTCCCTGGAGACAGACATCATTCTTGGTAAGATAGAGGGTCAGCAAAAAAAGAGGAAAACTCTCAACAAGATGGATTGACACGGTGGCTGCAACAATGGGCTCAAACATAGCAATGATTGTGAGGATGGCGCAGGACCAGGCACTGTTTCGTTCTGTTGTACATGGGTCGCTATGAGTTGGAATTGACTCGAAGGTACCTAACAACAACAACAGCAAAATCCATCAAGGACATTTCACATTTAAAAAATTAAATGAGAATTAAAAATGGTATGTGATCTAATATCAACGTTTCGTACCTAGAACCAGAGCAATAACCAGGCCTATCACTAGTTCAAGGACCTCTGTAGTGCAACAGTTAAGCACTCAGCTGCTAACCAAAAGGTTGGCGGTTAGAATCCATCAGCAGCTCCAGGGGAAAAAAGACCTCGTGATCTGCTTCTGTAAAGATTACAGCCTAGCAAACCCTATGGGGCAGTTCTACTCTGTCATATAGGGTCATTATGACTTGGAATTGACTCAACGGCACACAATAGTCACTAGTTCAGCTGTTTGCTGTCAAATCTCAAAGGCACCAGGCAGGCAAGGCTGACTGATGACAAGTCCACGAAGATATTCCCCTACAGTGGTCTAGCCCAGCCCCAAGTGCTGATCCTCATGGACCCTCCAGAAACTTCACGTGCCAAGAGGGCTGACCCTGTGAGGCAGAACCTGCATTAGATGCCTTTGAGTCTTTCCAGAAACCAAGCTTGGCCTTGAGAAGTGAATTTGACTTTTGGAAACAGCCAGATTTTGTTCAGAGAAAACTAGGATCCGTTAGGCAGATTGGTGACCAAGTTGATTATTATACAAATAATGACACAGGCTTCTTGTGTATGTTTCTAGTAAAATGACTCTGACATCACTTAACAAAGAGGACTCAGGATCTGTTTGGGACACAATGACTTGAGATTCAGTAGGTGGAGTTCAAAATTCAAAACACAGACCACCCCACCTCAACCTGCAGCCACTGTATTCCCTCCCCCCTCCCCATATTAAATGTGTTTGTCTTTTTCCTAAATTCACCTCAGTGGGAGCGCTTAGGAAGGAAACGGAGGTGAAAGGAGGAAGTGGGAAGGGCAGAGGCATTTTTAGTATTTCCATTTTCCAGAGAAAGGAAGGCATGAGAACAAAAGGGAAACAATTACATTCTCGAGGTTACTTATCACAGGAAGAGTTTGGTTATAAGCCAGCCAGGCCCCTCTTTGTACTCCAGGTACTGTAATAGTAACATCCAAAGTGTGTTCCCCTGGAGAACCAACGAGGGAAAGAGTAAAGCTGTCCTGTGCCAGCTGCTCTCCATGAACGTGTTTACTTCTTCAGTCCTCAGAAGCACAAGTGAGGGGGTATTATTACACCCACTGTACGCTGAGGCCACCACGGCTCATAGAACTGGTGTGAAATTGACCAGGGTCTCCTGGCTTGAAGTTATTTCTCTGGGATTCACATCTCCTCTGGCTGGATCCAAAGTCATCCAAAACCTTCCATCTTACCATTCTGCTCACAGAGGTGCTTTTTTGAACCCTGTGTATTCCCATCACTCCTTTGTCTCTTAGTTAACTCGCTTGAGTTGGAGGATCTCTTCAAATTTTGGTGCACTCCTTGAGTCCAAAAGAGTTCATCTCACAAGCGACTTAGTCCCAACCTCTCTGCTTCTTTGGGAATCAAATAGATAGACCATTAAAGTGCTGCAACTTTCCTACTATCTTCGGCTGGGTTCTCTAGAGAAGTAAAACCAGGGAAGCCCTGCCACCTGCCACACATGCGTCAGCAGGGGGATCAGACTCTCTCCTCAGCCAGGCGACCATGTAGATCTTCACAACAGGGTGTGGGTCCCTGTGGTGGTGTCTCTCAGAGTCCACAGCCATAGATGCAGACTGGGAGAGGGCAGGTGATGTGACAGGAGTGGAGACCATGAGCATTTTGGCCACTTCCTTATGCAACTTACTTGTGCCTTCAGGTCCTGCTTGGGTCCAATCTCGTATATTCCACTTCCATTTAATGATGCAGTGCTGCTGTACACATCCAGCTTTATGTCTCTGTGGGTCACACAACACCCAGTTCATTATGGGCAGCTTAGGCTGCTTGGTGACCTGGTGGTCCGTGGCTAAGCATTCAGTCTCTACTAAGGAGCAGTAACAAGCCAAAAGCTGTTGCTCAAAAGGAGAGTAGTTAGCTGCAGAGGATGGCAGGGCTTTACTCCAAAATCCTAAAGGTTTGTGCTGTGATTCACCAATAGGAGCCTGCCAAAGATTCCGAACAGCATCTCTATCTCCCACTGACACTTCAAGCACCATTGAATTAGCTGGATCATAGGGCCCAAGTGGCAGAGCTGCTTGCACAGCAGCCTGAACCTGTTGCAGAACCTTCTCTTGGTCTGGGCCCCACTCAAATCTTGCACTTTTTTTGAGTCACCTGATAAATAAGCTGGAGTATCAAACCTAAATGACGGACTTGTTGCCTCCAAAATCCCAAGAGGCCCACCAGGCACTGTGCCTCCTTTTTAGTTGTAAGAGGGGCCAGATACAATAGATTATCCTTCGCTTTTGATGGAATATCTCAACATTCCCCACACCACTGGACCTCAAGAAATTTCATTGAGGTGGAAGATGCCTGAATTTTTGTGGGATTAATTTCCCACCCTCTAGCATGCAAATGTTTTACCAATAAATCCAGAGTCATTGACACTTCTTTATTACTAGGTCCAATAAGCCTAATGTCATCAATGTAATGGACCAGTGTGATGACTTGTGGAAAGGAAAAGCAATCAAGGCCCTTGCAGACTAAATTATAACACAGGACTGAAAAGTTGATATACTTATGAGGCAGGACACTGAAGGTGTATTGCTGGCCTTACCAGTCGAAGGCAAGCTGATTCTGGCGTTCTTTCAAATTTGGAATCAAGAAAAAGGCCTTTGCCAGATCAACAGCTGCACACCACTTAGCAGGAGATGTATTAATCTTCTCAAGCAATGAAACCACTTCTGGAACAGCAGCTACAATTGGAGTCACTACCTGGTTAAGTTTACTATAATCCAATGTCATTCTCCAAGATCCATTTGTTTTTTGCTCGCACCGAATAGGCAAGTTGAATGAGGATGTGGTAGGAATCACTACCCCTGCAACCTTCAAGTCCCTGATGGTGGCAGTAATCTTTGCAATCCCTCCAGAAATGAGGCATTGCTTTTGGCTTGAGGCAGTTCTAATGGCTTCCACTTGGCTTTTCTTGCTGTAATAGCCCTAACTCCGTTTATCAGGGACCCAACGTGGGGTTCTACCACTAGCTGAGTATATCTATTCCAAGTATGCATTCTGAAACTGGGGAAATCACCACAGGATGGGTTCTGGGACACACTGGACCCACTCTGAGATGAACCTGAGCTAAGACTCCATTAATGACCTGACCTCCGTAAGCCCCCACTCTAACTGTTAGGCCACAGTGATGTCTCAGGTCCCTTGGAATTAGTGTCAGTTCAGAGCCAGTATCCAGTAATCCTCAAAAAGTCTGATTATTTCCTTTTCCCAGTGAATAGTCACTTTCATAAAAGGCCATAGATCCCTCTGGGGAAGGCTTGGAGAAAAATTAACAGTATAAATGTTTGGCAGTTGTCACAGATTGAATTGTGTTCCCCAAATATATGTATATCAATTTGGTTAGGCCATGTTTCTCAGTATTGTGTGATTGTCCGCCATTTTGTCATCTGAGGTGATTTTCCTATGTGTTGTAAATCCTATCTCAATAATGTTAATGAGATGAGATTAATGGCAGTTATGTTAATGAGGCAAGACTCAATCTACAATATTAGATTGTGTCTTAAGCCAATCTCTTTCAAGATATAAAAGGGAGAAATGAGCAGTGTGACATGGGGAATTCATACTACCAAGAAAGCAGCGCCAGAAACAGAGCATGTCCTTGGACCAGGGGTCCCTGTGCTGGAGAAGCTACTAGACCAGGGAAACATTGATGACAAGGACCTTCCCCCAGACTCAACAGGCAGAGAAAGCCCTGCCCTGGAGCCGGTGTCCTGAATATGGACTTCTAGCCTACTAGTCTGTGAGAGAATAAATTTGTTTGTTGAAGTCATCCACTTGTGGTATTTCTGTTATAGTAGCACTAGATAACTAAGACAGAATTTGGTACCAAAAGTGGGGTGCTGCTCTAGCAGATACCTAAAATGTGGAAGCAGTTTTGAAACTGGGAATGGACAGATGCTGGAAGAGTTTTAGGATTGCCTTGAAGAGACTATTGGTGGAATTATGGAAATCAAAGACAATTCTGGTGAGGACTCAGAAGGAAGTGAGGAGAGCTGTTACACTGAAGATGGTGCAAATGGCAAGAAACAGCTGCAGAGAACTGGCAGCAGCAGAACCGGCAGAGGCAGAACCAGCAGCAATAGAGGACCAGCAGCAGCAGAGAACGGCAGCAGTAGAACCAAGAGAACAGCATGAGATAGCACTGGAGCTGACCGTTGGAGTGAGACAGCTGGGCCTTTGCAAAGTAGGCTTCCTGGTGGAGTGGTGTGCCTCCAAGCACTTATCTGTGGAGTTAGACTTGCCAACCCATGGACTAAGACAGCTGAGTGCCTTCTGGCCAAAGTTTACTAGTGGAGTGGGGGTGCCTCCAGGCACTTATCAGTGGAGCTACAGAACTTTAGAACACTTGCTCCATCAGGGCAGATTTAGGCGGTGAGGCCAAGGAGCTGAGAGGCCAAGGAACCTGGAAGTAGAAGCTGAAGAGACAAGGAACACAAGAAGCAGAGCAGCCTCAAGGGTATGGCCATGATTTCTGCGGTCTCAAGGGACAGAGTCACCACTCAGATGGACTAGGAGAATGAGGCCACCCAAATTCGAGGGAGCAGAGTTGCTATTCCAGTGGGCCTGAAGGTGGAGCTGAAGCCCAGGGCCGAGGGGCCTCCACTCAGAATCTGGAGAGTGTGGCCAATACCTAGAGTCTGGAGGGCAGGACAATTGTGTAAATGGTCTCAGAGAACAGAGGATTATTCTCAAGCCTTGTTTTAAGGGCTAATGTAATGTGTTCTGTTGACTTGCTTGGTGCCTGTTATCCCTTTTTTCCCTCCAATTTCTCCAATTTGTAATAGAAATGTGCAGCTTATGCCTGTCTGTTGCACCATTGTGCTTTGGAAGGAGATAACTTGTATTCTAGGTTTCACAGATGAAGACGAATTTTTGGATTTTGGATTCGGATTTGGAGTTGAATTAAGACTTTTGCTATGATATGATGAGGTGAATGTGTTTTTGCATGTGGTAAGGACATGAATTTTGGGGGGCCAAATGGTGGAATGTCATGGGTTGAATTATGTCCTCCAAAAATATGTGTATCAAGTTGGCTAGGCCATAATTCCCAGTATTGTGTGATGGTCCACCATTTTGTCATCTGATGTGATTTTCCTAAGAGTTGTAAATCCTGTCTCTATGATGTTAATGAGATGGGATTAGTGGCAGTTATGTTAGTGAGGCAGAACTCAATCTACAAGATTGGATTTTGTCTTAAGTCAATTTCTTTTGAGATATATAAGAGGAAAGTGAGCAGAGAGACGCAGGGACCTCATGCCACCAAGAAAGCAGTGCCAGGAGCACAGTGTGTCCTTTGGACCTGGGGTTCCTGAGCCTGAGAAGCTCCTAAACCAGGGGAAGATTGATGACAAGGACCTTCTCCCAGAGGTGACAGAGAGAGAAAGTCCTGCCCTGGAGCTGGCATCCTGAACTCAGACTTCTAGCCTACTAGACTGTGAGAGAATAAATTTCTCTTTGTTAAAGCCATCCACTTGTGGTATTTCTGTTACAGCAGCACTAGATGACTAAGTCAGCAGTGTAGTGGGTTCCCTCTTCAAGGGATCCAGCCTGTCCTTCATTCAAGAGGTTGTGGGTCTATAAACTGCCTCAAGTCTGGGAATTGATTGAGGAGCTGTGACTCTCTATTCTGGCAATCCGAGTTAGACTGCCATTCGCTTGACCTAGAATTCTTCTGCTTGTACAGATCAAGTAAATATTTAGTAGATATCTCATCTATTTCACTCTTAGGGACACCATGACTAAGCATTCAAAGCCATAAGTCCATACAAGTCAGACTATTCTGAGTACTGCTTTGACTCTGAGAATCATGGCTCAGGGAAGTTGACACACAACCTTAGCCATCACACCTACCCTGGCTAGAGTCCCTTAGGAAACCTTATTCAATATGTGGGATTAAGAACAGCTGCCCCAGCACATATTCAGGAAGTGTCTGTTTTGTTGTTTAAGACCAGACATTAAAAGGCATCACAGAACATTGGTTAAGGACGTGGACCTGCAGCCAGACTGATTGGGTTCAAGAACTGGCTTTGCCATGCAGAAGCTAGATGTTCTTGGGTAACTCACTTGGCTCTGCACAAGCTACACCCCAAAAGGCTGTTAAGAGGGTAGACTGGGCTACTATATGCAAACCAAGTGAACACAGCAACTTTAGTTGGGTTTTATGTTGTAAGCCTTATCTGAAGGAGCCCTGGTAGTGCAACGGTGAAATGCTCGGCTGCTAACTGAAAGACTGGCAGTTCAAACCCACCCAGAGGCTCCATGGGAGAAAGACCTGGCAACCTGCTCCCATAAAGACTACAGCCTAGAAAACACTATAGGTCAGTTCTACTCTGTCACATGGGGTTGCTATGAGTTGGAATTGACTTGACAGCACCTAACAACAGCAAGCCTTAGCTGTTGCAGGTCGACAATCCTCTCACCGCAACACATGGGGGCAGGGTGTTCAGAACGTTTGCGTGTTAGGAAGGTGAAATGATGGTGCCTGTACTGACCAATCCCAACCCCCAGCGGGGTATGGCAGAGCACCCCATTAATATTTCTCCAAACTTCATACCAAGCAGGGTTAATAAAGACCATAATAGCCTCTGTCAGTTAAGGTCAGGCTCTACCACTAAATACATTATGTCTCGCTTTGGGCTGTAGCGTCCAATGAGTTTCAGCGAAAGCTTTCCTGATTATTTTGGATTTCAGAATTGAGGACAACTTGTCTCGAAAAATCAAACGTGTTCACTGTCCAGGCAGTAGGGTAAGTGAGTGTGGTGGGCCCAGTGGGTGCCGTGGGAAGTTGAGAAGCCATATGGAATGTACCAGTACCAGTTGCCGTGGCATTGACTCTGACTCATGGTGACCCCATGTGTATCAAAGAACAGCTGTGCTCCATAGACTTTTCAGTGGCTGATTTTTTGGGGAGCAGATTGCCAGACCTTTCTTCCAAGACATCTCCAGGTGAACTCGAACCTCCAACCTTAGCTGAGAGCAAAATGTTTGCACCACCCAGGGACTCCACATGGAAAGGAGATAGAGCTGCTCAGCTGCAGTGGGGTGGAGCCAGGTGAGCAGGAGCATAGGAGCTGCAGGACATCAAATTTTATGTAAAATCCCCCAGGTTTAAATGTTGGCAAATGATTAAAGTGAAAAAAAATGGGCAGGCCAAGCAAAGCAGACCAGCAGCATCATCTGACCTACCAGCTGCCTGTCCAGGAGGTCTAGGTGGGCAAAGCAAACGTGGCACCTTAGTTATCCAGTGCTGCTATAACAGAAATATCACAAGTGGATAGCTTTAACAGACAGACAATTCAGGGTGCCAGCTCCAGGGGAAGGCTTTCTCTCCCTGTTGGCTCTGGGAGAAGGTCCTTGTCATCCATCTTCCCTGCTCTTGGAACTTCTCAGTGCAGCATCCTCGAGTCCAAAGGATGCACACTCCTGGTTCTTCTTGCTTGTGGTTGCAGAGTAGAACTGTGCTCCATAGGGTTTTCAATGGCTGTGACCTTTTGGAAACAGAACACCAGGCCTTTCTTCCAAGGTGCCTCGGGGTGAGTTCAAACCACCAACCTTTCAGCTAGTTGTTGGGCACTCAACCGTTTGTGCCACCAAGGGACTCCACATATACATTTACCAAAAAAAGAATCTGAACCTGCGGACACACCCAGGTCACAGAGAAGCCAAGAAGAGAAGGCTACTCTCTGAGTCCAGCTCCTGGGCTGGTCAGCCTTCCCTCCTACGGCAGACGTGACACAGCTTTTATAGCAAAGCTAAAGATGGGGATCATGCCTGAAATTACCCACTTGACCTGCCTGACTATAAAATAAGCAGATGGAGTCTTAAAAAAAACTCAAAAACTCTTCTGTTATCCACTTTCATTGCCATTAAACTCGGTCATGACTAAATTTTAACAATCTCTTTGAAGAGCTGGTATAACAGGCATACCGGAAGAAGGGAGCTCTTCTGAATACGCTGAAATGTCTGCTTTCCTCCTTTTCTTTTTACTATTTAAAGTGAATTAGATCTGGTGTTCCAATAGCAGGGCCGTCTCCTCACTGTCAGGTCAGAGTCTGGTACCACAGCCCAGATATTTTAAGTGCAGGACAGCCATCGGGATTATTCTGGAGTATAGGTCCTCAAGCACAACTGTTAATTACCCGTTTCCTTTTCTTCCTTCTGTGCGTTCTTGGGTGTTACCTCACGCTGTCCCCAACAGGAGTTCTCACAGATGACAGGGAGGGTCAGGTCTCCACTCTGTTTCCTGGCCTGACATTTACACCAACCCGAGTTGGGAGGGGTTGTCCCCTTACTCCTAAGTAGAGAGTGTGGGTGGATCAGGACAAACGAATCTTCAGTGTCGGATAAATGCCCTCAAAGCATATAATGTCCAGTTGTGAGTATCTCAGTTCCCTAGGGCTGCCGGACAGAAATACCAAGGGCAGTTTGAAAGAACAGAAATTTATTTCTTACAGTTCTGGAGGCTAGAAGTCCGAATCAGGGTCTCAGCCACGTTGATTCCTTCCATAGGCCTCTCTCCTAGTTTGTGGTGACTGCTGTCAATCATGGAGGCCTGGTGGCACAGTGGTTAAGCATTTGGCTGCTAACCAAAAGGTCGGCAGTTCGAATCCACCAGCCGCTCCTTGCAAACCCTATGGGGCAGTTCTACTCTGTCCTATCCGGTCGCTATGAGTTGGAATCAACTTGATGGCAATGGATTTGGACGGTCCATCATTGGCATTCCTTGGCACGCCTTGGTGCCTGTCTTCCCCTTTCGTGTGTCTCTATGTCTAACCTGCTCCCTTTATAACCCTGAAGCGATTAGGTTTAGGACCCACCCTACACAGGCATGACCTAATTAACAGAACAAAGAAATCCCTATTTTCAAAGCGGATCACATCCACAGGTACAGGGGCCAGCACTTCAGTATGTATCTTTGGGGGACACAATTCCACCCACAACAACAAAAGAATCACAGCAGCATTTTTGTCCACAAAGAACAGCATATTTTTTATCAAGCCTAAAACCACAGCTCCCACAGCCCACCACCTCCTGGAGAGAGAAACCAGTCACAACCCAGCCCCGACACAGGTGCACCTAAGGCAGCAGGTATGCTGGGGGGGTGGGGGGTGGGGTAGCTCCCGACAGATACGCCAAGCAACCATTCTCCGCATTCTGCACTTGAACCAGGTTGGGCGTTCAGAAAGCCAGTAACCTGGAGGATACCATTCCAAACCCTGCCAAGGAACCCACCCGCTCATGTCCTGCTCCACTCTTGTCCCCAGGCCTTTGCAGAAGGGACATGTAAAGAGAGATGGAGTTCCTTCCATCACCCTGGGATGATACCTTGACATTTGGATTTGGTTCTAGGAAAAAGTTTTTTTCTGCAGTCAGGCTTGATGCTATCTTTCCTCAGATGGAACTCTGCTGGCCCAAGTTTCCACTTCTTTGGAGCTCTCCTGAAACCCATAACAAAAAAAGCCAGTGCCCATAGGAGCAGTCAAATGCTGTGCTCCATTGATGTGTCTCTGTTCCACTAGTTTCACCCCCAGAATCAATCCCAGCACTTTTCTCCTTACTTTGTGGTTGTGGGGGGCAGAAAATGGCCCCCCCAAAGATGTCCATATCCTAATCCCCAGCACCTGTGAGTACATTATCTTACATGGCAAAAGGGACTTTGCAA
Source organism: Loxodonta africana (assembly GCF_030014295.1). Taxonomy (NCBI): domain Eukaryota; kingdom Metazoa; phylum Chordata; class Mammalia; order Proboscidea; family Elephantidae; genus Loxodonta; species Loxodonta africana. Next base: position 222,611,183 of record NC_087343.1, read on the forward strand.
ATGTGATTCGATCGAACATCTTTAGATGGGGAGATGAGCCTGGATTATCCCGGTGGGTCCAATATAATCACGCGAGTTCTTATAAAAGGAAGGCCAAAGCAGTAAAACACCAGTTGCCTTCCAGTCAACCCTGACTCATGGTGACCCGGTGTGTGTCAGGGTAGAACTATGCTCCATAGGGCTTTCAGTGACTGGTCTTTTGGAAGTAGATCATCAGGTTTTTCTTTCCAGGCACCTCTAACCTTTTGGGTAGCAGCCAAGCATATTAACCACTCGCACTACTCATAAAAGTGAGGCAGAAGGGTCAAAGTTAGGCAATGTCGTGATAGAAGCAGAGGTTGGAGTGATGCAGCCGCCAGCCAAGGAATGTGGGTGGCCTCTAGAAGCTGGAAGAAGCCCGGAAACAGAATCTTGCCTAGAGCCTCCAGAAGGAACCAGCCCTGCTGACACCTTGATTTTAGCCCTTTTGCTGCTCGATTTGCACTTCTGACCTCCAGAACTGTAAGGTAATAAATACTTTATTTAAAGCCACTAAGTCTGTGGTCATTTGTTACAGCAGCAAGGGGAAATTAACAGAGTGGTCATACTTTGCGAGACCTGCTAAGAGGTAGTGTTACCCATGTGCATGCGTGGGCTGACGGAGAGAACAGGGAAATTAGAAGCCCATCCTTCCCTCTTGCTGAGGCAAGGCTGTGGACAATACAGCTGAACCTCTCCCACCTCTGGGCCCTCACCTGTGATGGGACGTTAACAGTACCTGCCTTGGTGGCTTCATGGGAGTATTAAAATTCAGATACTATGTGGAAGATGCCCATGTGGATAGAGATAGGCAGAAGATAGACAGACAGATAGATGATAGATAGGTGGGTGGGTATGGATGGGTGGATGAGCGGATGGATGGATGGGCAGACGGACGGACGGATGGATGGATGGATGGATAGGCAGATAGATGGATAGAGAGACAGACAGACAGATGGATAGAGCTGACATCAAGTTGACTCTGACTCATAGAGACCTCATCTACAACAGAATGAAACACCTGGTCCTGTGTCATTCTCACATCACCTGCATGTTGGAGTCCATTGTTGCGGCCACTGTGCTAATCCACCTCCCTGAGGGTCTACCTCACCCTCACTGGCCTTCTACTTTCCCAAACATGATGTCCTGCTCCAGTGATTGATCCCTCTTGATGACATATCCAAAACAAGTGACTTGGACAATGTTCTGTTGTAATCCATAAGGTTTTCACCGGCTAATTTTCAGCAGTAGATCAACAGGCCTTTCCTCCTAGTCTGTCTTAGTTTGGAAGTGCCACTGAAACCTACCACCACGGGTAACCCTGCTGGTATTTGAAATACTAGTGGCCTAGCTTCCAGCATCACAGCAACACGCAAGCCACCATAGTACAACTCTCTGGGGACAAGTTGTGGGGAGGGTGCCTGATTGGTGTGAAACAGACGCCTCCCCAAAAAGAAGTGTTGCTAAAATCAAAGGGGAATACTAAGGGGAGACAAGGTTTATGTGAGCCCCTTAACATTTGGCTGCGGAAAATCTGCTCCCCTGACTATCTGAGACAGCCTTGTCCCGTCTCCAGGAAGCAAATGGAATCTGACCTGGTCTCCAGCAAGAATCTTGCATCCCTGGGCATTTTCACACCACCATTTCCCATCACTCCCCCCACCCCATTGCATTGGAGGAAGCAGAGCAAGAAGATGATGCTGAGTCCAGGGAGGTTCTGTGCTGACTTATACTCATGGGCAAGGCCACGGGCACAAGTGTGTCTAAACCTGAGCTTCCTGGTTGGGGCTGGGTAATCAACAGAAGAGTCAACCACCCTGAGGGACCTTCACATCAGGCCTTCTACTGAATCCTGGCAGAGGTATGGTGTCACTTCCTGTGTCTTAGAGCTCTTTGAGGACCCTTCTCCACTTCCTCCATTATCTCCGACCCTCGGGCAAGAGCATGGCAGCTTTCTTCCTTCCAAATGGGGTGGGCAGGTACAAGCTATTGATCCTCACTCCTCCTTGGCGGTGCCCACTCAGCCTAGGAAGCCACTTTCAAAATGCCTTTCCCAGACTCAGCCCTAGCCTGGGGCCACCACCTGGCTCAGGGAAGTTGATGGATGAGGGACTGTTCCCCAGGGCCCAGGAACAGGTGAGTAATCACTGAGAGCATTTACTCAGCCCTCCTCCTTCCTTACCATGAATCCCTCGCAGACTCAATGAGGCAGGCTCTACAACGGGGTATTCCACTTTGAATACCTGAGGTTACAGGTCAGTGCAGCTTCAAATCCAAACCTGAGCGTATAATGGCTACCCCGTATGTTACTGCTAAGGTGGTTCGGTGGTAGGATTCTTGCCTTCCATGCAAGAGACCCAAGTTCTATTTCCACTTAATGCGCCTTATGTCAGCCACCACCTGTCTGTCAGTGGAGGCTGGTGTGTTTCAGCAGAGCTTCCAGACTAAGAAGGAAGAAAGGCCTGGTGATGCAGTTCCGAAAATCACCCAGTGAACAACCCCATGGTTCACACCTGTCTGCTCTCCAGTCAGTCGTGGCGATGGCACAGAGCCCAGCAGTGTTTCATTCCATTGTGCGTGGGTCACTGATAGCAGCTAAGAGGAACACCTTGCTGCTAACTCCCTATCTTCTGCAGCGTTTTCTTTTCCTTTCTCCTCACTCTTTCTCTGTTGAGCAGCCGCAGATAGAACTATCATCTACACGAGCATTTACGTCTGCCACATCTCCTCCGTTCGTGAGAAGCAGACATGGAGTGCAGGGGGTTCCTTTGATAATCCCCCCTTTTTTTTTTTTCTGATGCAAGACAGCAGATTCTGTCAAAGTTCTGACATTTGGGAAGTAACTGTTATCCCCATTTTAAGGATGGGTAGACTGAGGTTTGAAGAGATGAAATGACTTGCCCAAAGTGCGTTTCAGTAAGTGGCAGGGCCGGGCATCCTTTGCAGATCCCCACTCATGCTGGGGGCACCTGAGACTGTGTGAAGATGACCTTACAGAAGACAATCCTGCCTGTTTTTTCAGGAATCCATTCATCCACCCATCCATTTATGTAACATTAATTTAGCAAAGAATCATGCTGTATGCTGGATCCAGAAATTCAATATGACATGGTCCCTAATTGAGGTGTCTACACTCTAGTCTACGAGGAGATGGAATCATAAAGAGTTACTAATGTTATACTGTATTAAAACCAGGAGCCCTGGTGGTACAGTGGTTAAGAGCTCAGCTGCTAACCAAAAGGTCAGCAGTTCAAATCCACCAACTGATCTTTGGAAACCCTAGCTATGGGGCAGTTCTACTCTGTCCTATACGGTCACTATGAGTTGGAATCGATTCAACAGCAACAGGCTTTTTTTTTTTTTTTTTGGTTTTATATTAAAATCTATACTAACTTCTTATGATAATATCTGCCCATCTACCTGTGTCTTAGAATAGAATGTTGTTAGCAAATTCATTCAACAGTGATAAACACTTTTACCAAGCTAGTGAGATTAGTACAGCCTGTATCTTTCCCTTTATTTCTGTATTTTTCCAAATGTTCTACCTTCAGTATTCATAACCTTTGTAATAGGGCAGACTTTTAAAGAAAAAAAATCATTCAATATTTCCTTATTACCTAAAATTTGGGCCGACTGGTGAAACCATTTAGCACGGACCCCATCAACCATTCCACGCTCACCTTCTTCGGCTGCTCCCACCAAGACTCTCTCACCCCACCCTTGGAACGCCATGTTTTCTCACTTCCCTGGGCTATTGCTCATCTCGAATTCTTTCTGGAGCATTCTTACTCTGCATTTGCCTGGAAAATTCCTCAAAACCCAGTTCAGACATCCTCCTATCTGCGTCTCCGAGCACCATATGCATGCTTCTAAGATTTTGTCTGTACTTCCCCCGTCCTTCGGTCCCTGGGCGGCACAAGAGGTTTGCACTCAATTGCTAAGCTAAAGGTTCGCAGTCCAAACCTGCCCAGTGGTGCCATGGAAGAAAGCCCTGGCAATCTACTTCCATTGAGATTACAGCCAAATTGTCTATCTGAACCACAGCCTCATCTACTCTGAGGACAGAAGAACTAGATGGTGCCCAGCTACCACCACTGACAATTCTGATCAAAGCCACCGTAGATAGACCCTGATAACCAAATGAAAACCAACCCAGTGCCGTCAAGTCGATTCCGACTCATAGAGACCCCGATAGAATGGGAAAAAAACGGGGATCAGAACCTCAAGTTCCTACAAAAAAAAAAAAAGACTTATTGGACCAGTTGGGATTGGAGGACTTCCCAAGACTATTGCCCTGAGATACTCTTTACACGTTGAACCAAAACCAGCCCCTAAGGTCACCTTTTAGCTAAATAACAGATTGGCTTACAAAATAAAAAATATCACCTTTAAAAATATCATCTATATGAGACCGAACAGTCAACAATGACTTTAAAACAAAGATGAGAATGTAATGGAGCAGGGAAACGAGATTAATGGAAGAGGAACAAACAGAATGGAAATAGTGAGAATATTCACTCATTGTGAAGGATGTAACCAATGTCACCGGACAATTTGTGTAGAAGTTATTGAATGGGAACCTAAACTGCTGTGTAAACCTCCACTGAAAACACAATAAAATATTATTTAAAAAAAATAATAATGGAACAATTATTTGCAAATTATGGTGAGGGAAAGGCTTTTAGCCAGGAACTCACAAATGCTTCTTAAAATACGTATTTTAGTTGGTGGAATATATATTAAAAGAAGAATCAAAATAAGAACTTAATAATATTCGGGGGGAAGAAAAGATTACTGCCAAGAAAACCCTGCCAAACAGTTCTACTCCATCACACATGGGGTTGCCATGAGTTGCAATTGACTCAACAGCAATAGCTTTTTGGTTTTCACCTTTCCTTACAACATGTGCTTTTTAACAGCTCCATAATATTCTCCTGTGGATCCACCATATTTTGTTTCCTCAGTCCTTGGTTTGGGAGGATTCTGTTTCTACCATCAGCTGTAATAAGGAATGCTGTAAAACCTTCTTGTTCACAATCTTTGGTCCTATCTCTGCCTTCTTAGGATACATTTCTAGAAGTGGCATCTCTAGGTCAAAGGGTAAGAACATTGTTATGGCTCTTGATACATACTTCAAAGTTGGTTGCTCAACACTTCGTACAATTGGTGCTCCGCCTCCATGTATAGGTGTGCCCGCGCCACCCTTGCCTTCATCAGACTGGAGAAACATATGCTGAAATGGCATCTCTTTGTTGTTTTAATTTGTATTTCTCTGAGTGTTAGTAAAGTTGAAATTTTAAAAAATAAGCTTATTCATAGACACTATTGGAGTTCGTGGGTAGTGCAAGTAGTTAATAGGCTCAGCTGCTAACTGAAAGGTTGGAGGTTTGAGTCCACCCAGAGGTACCTCAGAAGAAAGGCCCAGGATCTACTTCTGAAATATCAACCACTGAAAATCCTATGGAGCACAGTTCTACTCTGACACACATGGGGTTGTCATGAGTCGGAGGTGACTCGGGGGCAACTGGTTTGGTAGGCACTACTGTATAGTGACTGAGGGGACAGAATTATGAGTCAAGGTTCAACTCTTGGCCCTGCCAATTATAACTCGATGGCATGAAGGAAATCCTGCAACCCTTCTGACCCTCTGACTCCCATCTGCAACGTAGGAGTCAGGCGAGGGCCCACTTCATGGAGCCCTGCTGAGGGATAAACAAGAATACGGATATAAACCATTCACCTCGGTGTCTGGAACCAAAAGCTCAGTCAATGTCAGCTTCATTGTTGTCAAAGTTATCAGACTTCCATGGTTTTGTGGAAATCGTCTGTTCATGCTTTTTACCCCTGTTTCTAGTGGTAATGGGGAACCCAAGGTCGAGAATGGGAGAGAGTTGACGTGTCACGCGGTTGGCAATCAATGTCACAAAACAACAGGTGTATTAATTGTTTAATGAGAAACTAATTTGCTCTGTAAACCTTCACCTAAAGCACAATTTCAAAAAATGGCAAATTTTTATACACATATTTTACCACAAGAAAAAAAAAAAGAAGAAGAAGAATTGGCCCTTATTTTGACTTCTCTGAACAATATGCACAGCAACTTTGGGATCAGATGGACCTAAGTTGGAGGTCCCTGTTTACCTCTGCCTATGTGCCTTTGAACAATTTTCTTCTTTGTCCTCCACATCCACATCTCTAAAATTGGGCCACTGGGGCTCCCAGCCACGGGAATTTTGTAAAAATGAACAAAGGGGATGCATGCACAGTGCCTGACCTGTAGCATATGCTCCATAAATACTAACCAGCTGCTGCCTAGTCGACTCCAACTCACAGTGACCCTGTGTGTGTCAGGGTAGAACTATACCCCATAGGGTTTTCAATGGCTGGTTTTTTACATAAGTAGATTGCCAGGCCTTTCTTCTGAGGCATGTCTGGGTGGACTTGAACCTTCAACCTTTCAGTTAGTAGCTGAGCGCATTAACTATTGCACCACCCAGGGACTCCCAATAAACACTAGCTTTTTAAAAACTCCCGTTTCTTCCCTTTCTTCCCAGGTTCCCAATTTGCAAGGGTCCCTTGTCTCCTCTGTAGATGATTTAACTGGAAATGCACTTGAAGGTGAGACCCTGTGGTCTGGCAGAGGGAGCCCCCAACCACTCTTGCTACTCCAACACACCAGCTGTCTTAACTTCCTCTGGCCACATATTCCTGTGTGTTTAGAATTCCATCACCTGCAAAAAAGATAATTCTCATTTTGTTTGCTTTGTCAGGTGGCTGAGGGAAAACACGAGATCCTTATCTACTTGTACCATGAATATTAAAATGCTATGAAAATGAAGACAGTGCTGTTTGCCCTTAGAGTTGGACTTAGCTGAGTCTCCATTCATCCTTTACTTGCTCCACCCATTCCCGGAAGCCTTCCATCCCCCTCCACCCTCAACTAGGTGGGGCAGGTAACACCTGGGGCTAAGGTTCCTATATGAAGTGTTTTCCTTGATCTCTCGAAGAAAATGTCATTTTCTTCTTCTATACCTCCAATGGAAGGAGCCAAAGTAGGGTTTCTCCAACCCAGCTGGATGCACCTTCAGACCCATCTTCCTCACTGCCCTTGGAGCCCAGGGCTGTTCTGTTACCTGTTTTTAGCGGACTGTTTGCTATTCTTGATCATCAGGTATGTTGCTCACCTCACGTTTCCGGTTGAAGGAGACACTTGTTCCATGACATCAGTTTACTTAACTGTCAACAAAGCCACATAGTTTACCTGCTCCTTACCACCTCCTGGCCGAGTGGATGGGTTAATTACCAATCTTCCTTTTGTACTAGGAGTATGGCCTTGCTTGGAGAGAACCACAAAGAATAAACCAGAATGGTTGAAAACAAACCACACCAGCATATTTGTAGGGTTAAGTCAGCCCCCCAAGAGGCTGAGATGAAATGCCAGGAAGATTCATGGAGATTTGCTGTCTTTCAAATCTAAAGTTCTCTGTCCCCAGGTGAACCATCTTTAGAGGCAGGTGGAGGAGCCTCTGCAAGTCAGAGAACATTTTTCTCCAAGTTTCAGCTGCAGAAAAGCAAACAGAGTCTGCATCTTCTGTAGCACAGCATCAAGTTTTCCCCTCCCCACCCCCAGCCCCAAACTGCCACAGACACAAGAGAGAGAGATGGCCATCATCCCTACCTCTTCCCCAGGACCTCTACGCATCTGATGGCTCCTTCTCATGTTTGGCTTCAACCATCCATTCTTTGAACAGTAGAAGGTCCAAATGGAGAAAAAAATTGAAGTTGTCAATGATTTCCTTATACTTGGATCAACAATCAGTGTCCATGGAATCAGCCCATGAGAAATCAAATGATGAATTGCACTGAGCACATCTGCTGCAAAAGATCTCTTTAAAGTTTTAAAAAGATATCACTTTGATGACTAAGGTGTGCCTGACCCACACCATGATCTTTTTAATCTACTCATATGCGTGAGAAAGCTGGACAATGAAAAAGAAGAGAGAAGAAGAATTGATGCATTCAAATTGTGGTATTGGGAAAGAATGCTGAATACACCATGGACTGCCAGAAGAACGAACAAATCAATCTTAGAAAAAAATATAACAAGAATGCTTCTTAGAAGTGAGGATGGCAAGACTTGATTTCACTTACTTTGGACACATCATCAGGAAGGATCAGTCACTACAAAAGGACGTCATGGTTGGCAAAGTAGGAGGTCAGCAAAAAGGAGGGAAGCCCTCAATGAGATGGATTTTCACAATAACCACAACAATGGACTCAAACATACCAATGATGGTGAAGATGGCACAGGACCAGGCAGCATTTCTTCCTATTATATATAAGGTCACCATGAATCGGAGCTGACTCAATGGCAACTAACAAAAACAAGGCCCAATGGTCTTGGGGGACATCCAGGTCAATTGGCATAACATAGTTCATAAAGAAAATATTCTACATCCTACTTTGATGAGTAGCATCTGGGGTCTTAAAAGTTTGCAAGTGACCATCTAAGATACATCTATTGGTCCGAGCACATTCGGAACAAAGAAGAAAGAAAACCAAAGACAAAAGAAAAATATTAGTCCAAAGGACTAATGGACCACGTGAACCGCAACCTCCACCAGACTAAGCCTAGAAGAACTAGATGGTGCCTGGCTACCATCACCGACCACTGTGACAGGGATCACAATAGAGGGTCGCAGGCAGAAGGGGAGAAAAATGTAGAACAAAATTCAAATTCACAAAAAAAGACCAGACTTGTGGCCCGACTGAGACTGGAGGGCCCCCTGAAACCACGGCCCCCGGACACCCTGCTAACTCAGAACTGAAACCAGTCCCAAAGTCCACCTTTCAGCCAAAGATTAGACGGGCCTATAAAACATAGTTCAATCAAGTATACGAAACCAAAAGGGCAACACTTGCCCAAAAGCAAAGAGCAGCAGGCAGGAAGGGACAGGAAAGCTGAATGAATGGACACTGAGAACCCAGGGTGGAAAGAGAAAGGGGGAGAGTGCTGAAACATTGTGGGAACTGCCACTAACGTCACAGAACAATTTGTGAATGAAAAGCTAATTTGCACTGTAAATTTTCACCTAAAATACAGTTTAAAATAGCCAAATCAAAAATGAGAGTAATGATGGTTGCCCAACATGATATGATCAGTGTTACTGAGTTGCACACATAAAAATTGCTGAATTGGCAAATGTTTTGTTATACACATGTATTTTACCACAATTAAAAAAAAAAAAGATAAGAAAAAAATAGCCAAACATTCAGAATTAAGATAGAAACCAAGGTTTAACACAATGTTTCAGTTTATACCAAGAGGTAAATTCCAAATCATAGTCACCTCATTTAAAGTGGCTGGAATATCTCTTTTCAGTTGCTGTTCAAATCTAGCAAGTTGATACACGTTTCTGTTTTTTTTTTTTTTTTTAAATCTATTGGAGACATAACTTGGAATTTCTGGAAGACCATTTGATATCCTGTAACCTTTTCTCTGAGACATTAACTTGTCTCAGGCATATAGACACAGTAAGCACTCAATAAATGTCAGCTTTTACTCTCGTTGGAAATCCTGGTGGCACAGTGGTTAAGAGCTATGGCTGCTAACCAAAAGGTCTGCAGTTTGAATCCACCAGGTGCTCCTTGGAAACCCTATGGGGCAGTTCTATTCTGTCCTATAGGGTTGCTGTGAGTCAGAATCAACTCCAGGGCAACAGGTTTTTTTTTTTTTGTTATTATTACTCTTGTTATTATCATTCATCAGACCAGGAGTTATCTCTTTTAATTAAGAGGTGACATCTCAGTAGATATGCAGGCTTCTTAGTCATACTTTAAAATTCTTATTTACTTTAAGTATAAATAAAACCCATTGCCGTTGAGTCGATTCCAACTCATAGCGAACTTATAGAACAGAGTAGAACTGCCCCACAGGGTTTTCAAGGAGCGGCTGGTGGATTTGAACTGTCAACCTTTTGGTTAGCAGCCATAGCTCGCCATAGCTCTTAACCTCTATGCCACCAAGGCTCCTTAAGTATAAATAATACATTTTTATTAATGTTACTAATTTAATCCTTTGATCTAGCCAAACCTTTTAAAACATTTATACTCCAGATATTACACATTTGCCAACACTGCTAATAAAATTTATCTTTATTCTAAAAAAAAAAAAAAGACTCAATGGTACACCAACCTGGGAACAAATCACACTGTACTCCTTAGTCAGGCGGAGAACTTGGGGAGTAAGTTACCCTCTGAGCCTCCGTGCCTTGCTCTGTAAAATGGGGATAATACCTTCCCCAGGGCGTTATCACCAGGTTAGATGAGAGAGCAGGGTGTAAGTACCTGTCAACTTTTGTCAATTCAGCAGAGATAGGCTGTGACAGAGGGTGGGTCCAGTTCCCCAAGCACACCACAGTAAACAGAATTTGTCACTTCGCGGTCTCCGGGTGATGCTCAAGGTGGTGTGGGCGACCAGTCTGGCAGGTCCCTGAGAAGCTGACCATATTTGCCACGAATCATCAGCAGGTCTGCAGCCCTGCCAACACCACACCCCGTGCGTCAGCTTGGCCTTTGTTATAGGGTTTCCTACTTTTTTATCTACCGAGTTGTGTTGGGTAGAGGCAGAGCCCAGGGATGATGCCCCTGAGAACCTGGCCCTGAGGAGGGCTTCCCCAATGTGCCCAGGATTCTCAGGGTGCTTAGTGGGGACTTTTACCTGTCTGCATAAGGGGCCAGACCAGGGACAAAGCCATGGACCCACGCTATGCCCAGGGCACTGTGAGAAGGTGGCTCACTGTTGGAGAAATCAAATCCCACTTCTCAAATCAATGCAATCTAGTCCACTTCTCAGACGCCAACTGAGTAAATCAATACCATCCACACTAAGTCCCTGACTATGAACGACCAAGTTATGGACAACTCGTACTTGCTCTTTAATTTGACGTAAATTTGCCCTCACTTTAAAACAATTGAACCACCTCCTACTCGCAAAGAATTCTTCATCACAATCACCTTCGCTCGCTGCTCGTGCAGCTTTTAAATCACTGAAAAGTCTGCGAGTCTTTTCTTGAACTAAAGTAAAGCTAAGTAAGAACTGTGTGCACTTTTTCCTCCATGATGAGATCTGATATACGTGATCACCTCTATGATGGGGTCTGCTGTAAGTAGCCAAGCAGTTGAAAGGGACTTTCCTGGAGGGTGTGGCCTGCATCCAATACAGGTAGACTTTCTGGCAAGGCGCACGGGCTCTTGCTTACTCTGGGTCCTGCTGCTGGCTCCTGTCCACCTGACCACTGGTTTTTGGGACTTGAGCTAGCAGTTTGCCTGCCAGTCTTAGGGTTCGTCAGCCTCTGAGGTCTGGATCCTGAGTTCACCAGCTTCTGCAGCTTCGTGAGATGGGAGACGCCTCCAGCCTGACCCATGGACTTGGAATTTTCCAGCCTCTACAAGTGCATGAGCCATTTCCTTGATATAAATCAGTCTCTCTCTCTATATATATATGTATGTGTGTGTGTGTATGTTTGGAGCCCTGGTGGCATAGTGATTAAGAGCTTGGCTGCTAACCAAAATGTCGGCAGTTCAAATCCACCAGCTGCTCCTTGGAAACCCTATGGAGGCAGTTCTACTCTGTCCTATAGGGACATATGTATATATATGTGTGTATATGTATATATATGTATACATATATAAGTATATATATGTGTGTGTGTGTGTATATGTAAACTCTGGTGGCGTAGTGGTTAAGTGCTACAGCTGCTAACCAAAGGGTCGGCAGTTCAAATCCACCGGCCGCTCATTGGAAACCCTATGGAGGCAGTTCTACTCTGTCCTATAGGGACATGTGTATATATACGTGTGTATATGTATATATATGTATACATATATATGTAAGTATATATATGTATCTGTGTGTGTGTGTATATATATATGTGCGTGTAAACCCTGGTGGCGTAGTGATTAAGTGCTACAGTTGCTAAGCAAAGGGTTGGCAGTTTGAATCCGCCAGGTGCTCCCTGGAAACTCTATGGGGCAGTTCTACTCTGTCCTATAGGGTAGCTATGAGTCAGAATAGACTCAATGGCACTGGGTTTGGGTTTTTTTTTTTTCTTTGGTGTATATATATATATATATGTACACATATGCTTCACTGGTTTTGCTTCTCTAGAGAACCCAGCCTAAGACACCAACTTTAGAACTTCAATGTCTTTCACCAACCAGGCAGCCCACAGAGCTTCTCTGTCCAGATATCTTTGGGTGGACACAAGCCTCCAACCTTTTGGCTAGCAGCTAATCATTTCATCATTTGCACGACCCAGGGATTTTATCCTGTAGTAAACATCTTAGACTTTGAGGCCATATGGTCTCTTTTGCATATTCTTCTTTGTTTTCCTTATTGTACAACCCATTAAAAAATGTAAAAGCCATTCCTGGCTCTTTGGCAATACAAGGTCAGGCCTCAGAGTAGTAACTTCCCAACACCTGCTCTAAACCACTAGGTTGTGACACTTCCCTGATTAAATTAAATCTTCTCAAAAGCTCATAGGACATGAAGTGGGTAGGATTGCTCCCATTTTACAGATGAGGAAATAAAGGCTCAGAAAATTTGAGTACCTTGTCTGCAATTATGGAGAGCCAGAATCCTCAACACAAGTCCGTCTGGGTTGGGAAGATCTGGGCCACTATTCCCAGTGTTTCCCAGCATTTGAAATCTTTGCATGGTGCGTTCTTAAACCCTGCTTTAAGATGCAGCATTCGTGGGGAAGAATTATGCATCAAACCTGAACACCAAAGTGAGTGCCTACTCAAGTGTTATCAACTTGTCTTTCAGAGAAAAAAGAACGAGCAGGCAGAAACGCGTACATGTGAGAGGGTGAAGCTACAGGGAATCACCAGGGTTCTAGTGTACAAAACCTTCTTGGTTTGCACATCTCAATTGGCCACCACCACCACCCAGGAGGTGGGAGGTAAGAAGGAGCACATAACCCCTGCTTTGTAAATGGAGAAGGAGGTTCAGAGTGAGCCTGCCTGCCTCAGGCTACCCAGCTAGGTCTTCCAATTCTGAATCCTATACTCTACCAGAATCGCTCCACCTCTTGGCAGTTGGCATGCTTGCATAAGGAAGCCCCATGCGTTGGGAAGTTGTGGGGTTAGGGCCTGCAGCTCACATGCGGCCCAGCCCCTTGAAGACCCCACCAGCATTGTCCAGGCCCAGGGAGGAGCCGCCTGGCCCAGAATATTTCCTTCAGAACATGAGTAATCACCTGAGCAAGCAGGGAGCGTGCAGGTGTGCCAGCGACTCACGCACCTGTCTGAACAGACATCGCAGAGCCCACAGAGCCTGAAAGTGCAACACAAAATCAAGGACAACCACACAGTACTGGGAATCATGGCCTAACCAAGTTGACACACATTTTGGGGGGACATAATTCAATCCATAACAGGGGGTACTGAGCTTCTGTTAATGGTGATGGAATAATTTGGAAACAGTGGCGATGGTTGCACAAGATGATGAATGTAAACAATGTCACTGAAAGGTACGTGTAAAATTTTTTGAATTGGCAAATGGTTTGTTATGTATATTTTTACCGCAATTAAGAAAAATATTTTAAAGGAAGTTAAACTCTTTAACAAAAAGCCAGTGATTATCTGTGTGGTTCTGAAGTGAGTTCTGGAGGCAAAGCTCAAATGGATCATCTTCAACCATTCTTTTGAGAATGGTGGCTACATCTGACCAAATGAGTGCCCTCATCCCAAATGATGGCTTTGGGGGCATTCCCCTGCAATAAGATTGGTTGATTTAGGTCCAGTTCTTTGTGTTTTGTGTGTTGGTGTCTTTGAGTTTTGCTGCTGTGCACTAACAGGATCCAGCTTTTTGTCTTCCTGGAGTTAGCTATTGCCTCATTTTTTTCATAGGACCCAAAGCTTCCTGCCCTAAGGAGAACGCAATCCAAGACAGCTGGGGCTACCAATGATTGCTTATTGTATGCCCTGTACGTGTACAGGGCACAAGAGCATAAGCAAAGCCAGGGGAGAAGAGAGTTTCAGATTTGACAATCATCTCAAAGGCTACCGCACATGAGAGTTTCAAACATGAGAAAAAGTTCTCAGAGCCCTTCAAAGGCTGTGGGTTGAGTGGATGGTGGAGGTTGCAGAACATGTTGGTGCTAATGGGGAAGCAGAAGTTTTAAAGGGCTTTTTCAAGAAATTTGGTGATAAAGGAAGGGGATTCAGAGGCAGGTGTGTAGCTTCAGGAACAGCACACAGGGTGAGCAAGCACTAAGCAGCTGTGAGGGTGAAAAGGGGCCAGCTACGAGGGTGAAGAACTCAGCTCTGATTTCTCAGAGCTGGTCACAAAATTAGGTCTAACCTTGTAGTCTGTTCTGAGTAGAAACAAGCTCTTGTCCCAAGAGCAGCCACCGTCTTCACCCTTCTTTAGAGCAGTGGGGAGAAGAGGAATTCCTCTGACAGGCTCGGCTGCAGGATGGACCCCATCCACTGCCTTAAGGAGGCCCATCAGAGTCTCTGAACGGAACAAGAAACCATAGCATGGAAGCAGACAAGCTCCCATGCTCATTTGCTGTCTTAAACATCCATATTTTGGCTCTCCTGGTGTCTTAGCTATCTAGAGCTCCTATAATAGAAATACCATAAATGGGTGGCTTAACAAGCAGAAATTTTTCTTATCGCAGTGTAGGATTCTGGCCATCCAAATTCAGGGTGCTGGCTGTAGGGGAGAGCTTTCTCTTTCTGTTGGCTCTGGAGGAAGGTCTTGGTCTCTTCAGCTTCTCCTTCCTGGTTCCCTAGAAATCTCCCTGTGTCTTGACATCTATCTTACCCCATCTCTCCTCTGCTTGCTTGTTTAATCTCTTTTATATATCGAAAGAGATTGATTCAAGATATACTGTACACTAATCCTGCCTCATTAACATAAAAAAGACAACCCATTCCCAAATGAGATTATAACCACAGGCATAGAGGTTAGGATTTACAACATATATTTTGGGGGGACATAATTCAATCCATCACAACTGGTAAGGAAGAAGGCCCCTAGGTGGCACAAATGGTTTGTGCTAAATTACTAACCCAAAGATTTGGCGGTTCAAACTTATCCAGCTGTGCTGCAGAAGAAGGGTCTGGTAATCTGCTCCCATAAAGATTACAGCCAAGAAAATCCTGTAGAGCAGTTCTACTCTGTAACACATGGGTTTGCCATGAGTCAGAATGAGCTCAAAGTTAATGGATTATTTTGTTTTGTTTTGCTTTTTGGAGAAGGGGGGAAGAAAAAGAAAAAGTCTCAGAAGAAGACAGTAAGAAAAAGGAGTCCCCAGATAAGCATTGAAGGGACAGTTTCCATTTTCCCCCATCCTCTGTGTTGCCAGGACTCCAGCATGTTGGAAACCCTCGCTTGTTAATAGGTGGCTAGCTGCATAGCAATATATCCACCTGCACGGATTCATAAATCTGCCAAGAAGCAGGGGATAATTCTGACTCAGTAATGTATGCCTGTGCTCAGGCATCAGCTGGCTCCTCAGCCACTGCCACTGAAGCCACTGGCCACAGCAAGAGGCTGCCTGCCCCCAGGCCCACATGAATGGTCTTGGGTTTCTAAAATCAAATGAGGGCAAGCCCAGGTGTGTGTGTGTGTGTGTGTGCTCATTGTCTCCTGGGAGGAGAGCCTATAACTTTCACCAGGTTATTATTTCCTCCTTTTTAAATTTAATTTTTATTTTTGTCTAGGTAACAGCACTGTTTCAAAAGTCAAATGGTGCTGCAAGACTTGGATAATAACCACCTGTTGTTGCTGCACCCCACCCCATTCCACCCCTGATTCCCTCTCTCTTGAACACCAACTTTCAACTTTTTTAGTTGCTTCTTTTGATCTTTTACCGCCACATTTCTAACTAACATGGCTACGCCGCTATTTCTTGGTTTTTTGGTTTTAGCTCTTACGCCACCACCCACACACACTCACCCTATCCCATTCGGCCCACGCTCTTCCTAATTTAGTTATATCACAATCTTTGGCCAAATCAGTATTTATTATTTACATTATTAAAACCAAACCAGTTGCCATTAAGTCGATTCTGACTCATGGTGGCCCCATGTGGTCAGAGTAGAACTGTGCTCCATAGGGTTCTCAATGGCTGTGACCTTTTGGAAGCAGATTGCCAGACCTTTCTTTTAGGGCAACTCTGGGTGAGTTTGAACCATCAACCTTTGGGTGAGTAGCCCAGATATTAACCATTCCTGCCACCTAGGAACTCCTGTTTAGGACTCTGTAAATTTTGATACAACTAAAGCCACTCAGAACACTATGATTACCTTCTCTTTCTTGTGTAGTTTTTTGTTTTTCCTGGAGTTAACTATTGCCTCATTTTTTCATTTACTTTTTTTTTTTAATACTCATTAATTATTTCCCAAAATTATCTGACAGAGCTGTAAAACTCCTCTCAACGAAGTCAAACACATCAACTAAGTATTCAGGTTTTATTGTTGTTTTTGTTTTTCCTTTGGAACTTTGTCCTGTTTGTATCTGTGTTGGTTGGCCCCTTGGCTTTCTGCACAGCTAATCTCCTGAGAGTTTCCTCCACCATCAGTGAGAATCCCCTTTGTAATTCTCTGCTGCTAGAGATAGTGTTTCCTGTGTCCCACAACTTTCCGGAACACAGTCACTTCCTGAGAAAAGATGCATATGAGTTACAATTTTTTAAAACTTAAATATCTTCAAACGCTTTTGTTCTACCCTTATATTTGATTGATGATTTGTATAAACAAAGAATCCCAGGTATAACATTATTTTCCCTCAGAATTTTGAAGGCATTGCTCCATTATCTTCTGCCTTCCACTGTTACTATGGAGAAGCCCTGATGTTTTGTATCTGTCTGCTTGTTTTTCCTTTGTAAACATTTAGGATTTTTTTTTTTTTATTCTCAGTGTTTTGAAGTTTCAAGATGATATGCCTTTGCGTGGATGTTGTCTCCTTTATTGTGTAGAAACTCTGTTAGCCCTTTTAGCTGGAAAACTCACACCCTGCAGTTCTGGAAAATTTACCTTTTTTCTTTTTTTTAATTGTGCTTTTTTTTTTTTTAGATGAAGGTTTACAGAACAAACTAGTTTCTCATTAAACAGTTACTACACGTATTATTTTATAATATAGGTTAACAACCCCACAACATGTCAACACTCTTCCTTGGGTTCCCTATTACCAGCTTTCCTGTCCCCCCCTGCTTTCTTGTCCTTGTCCCTGGGCCGATGTGATGCTTCAGTCTAGTTTTGTTTTATAGATCTATCCAATCTTTGACTGAAGGGTGAACCTCAGGAGTGACTTCAGTACTGAGCTAAAACTGTGTCCAGGGGCCATATTCTCAGGGTTTCTCCAGTCTCTGTCAGGTCAGCAAGTCTGGTCTTTCTTTTTGAGTTAGAATTTTGTTCTGCATTTTTCTCCAGCTCTGCCTGGGACCCTCTATGGTGATCCCTGTCAGAGCAGTCAGTGGTGGTAGCCGGGCACCATCTAGGTGTACTAGACTCAGTCTGGTGGAGGCCGTGGCAGATGTGGTGCATTAGTCCTTTGGACTAATCCTTCCCTTGTATCTTTAGTTTTCTTCATTCTCCCTTGCTCCTGAAGGAGTGAGACCAGTGGGGTACCCTAGATGGCCCCTCACAGGCTTTTAAGACCCCAAACGCTACTCACCTAAGTAGAATATAGAACATTTTCTTTATAAACTATGTTATGCCAACTGAGCAAGATGTTCCACGAGATCATGGTTCCCACAGCCCTCAGATAAGCAATTTGGTCCCTCAGGGAGTTTGGATGTGTCCCAGAAACACTTGTGGTGTAGTGGGTAAGAGCTATGGCTGCTAACGAAAAGATGGGCAGTTCAAATCAATCAGGAACTCCTTGGAAACTCTATGGGGCAGTTCTAATTTGTCCTATAGGGTCGCTATGAGTCGGAACTGGCTTGATGGCAACAAGTTTTTTTGTTTTTAATGGAGTTTCCATGACCTTGCCTTGGACAAGTTGTTCTGGCTTCTGGAAAGTTTTCCCATCTTGTTCCTTTGATAACTTTCTCTTCTTTCGGCTCTGCCTTGAGTCTCCAGGTCCAGAGCCTCTCTGGTTCAATCCCTCTGTACTATAAACACCTCAGCTTCTTTCAGTGAGAGTGGAACTGTTGTCTTGCTCTATGGGATAAGAGAGGAGATCTTGGAGTCCAAGTGTCTCTTATGACACACTTTCAGCCAGTTTTCCAGTTTTTAGGCAACCCCTCACTTCCACCTTCAAAGACTTCTGGTCCTTCCAATTCTTCAGCCTTTCTGAAAGCAAGTTGCCTGTGTTGATTGGCTACCATTTTGACAAGCAGCTTTGCTTCCATTTGCACTTATCATCTGTGTCTATATGTCACTTGTGGGTTACATTGGACTGCATGTCACTGAACCTCAAATTCAACGGGTCAATTTAATTTCCTTATCTGATGAAGAATCTGGAGGCAAGCCTGGTACAGCAGTCTCACGATGTTGTCAATATTCCAAGTTGCTTCAATCTTTCTGCTCTGCCATGCTTAGCATCTGGCTTTCATCTTCATGAGGGTTTCATTGTCACAAGATAGCCGCTGTGTTACTGGTGCCTCTACACTTTTAATTAAATAAGGTTTTTGCCTTTCACTGGTCAAGAATGAGCAGGTAAGGCACAGAGAATTTTCCACATGCGCAAAGCTTTATTGAAGAGGCTTCCAAGTGGAGATGAGGAGGGCCTAGGCAACGCTTACCCTGTCCCACAGAACAGAGGACTTGCACAGGCTTTTAAAAATTCTTGAGGGGGGGGTGGGGAGAAGATTTATGTTTATTCAGAGGCATAGGTGGGGTTTCCGGCAAGTGGCCCATCTGGGGCAGGAATAGGTTAACTAAGGTGCCCTCGCAGCAGCTTTCTAAGATGACTTTAAGATGGCTCCTGTCCCGGAGGCTTCTGGGATCCGTAGCAGGACTTATTATGGGGTGTAGCACCTGTGCAGTCACCTGTCCCCTGAGTTCGATTCCCCAGCTGTGGCTGCAGCCCCTCGCTGCCCCTGGTGGAGGGTCACAGAGCGGTCACAGCTGGATGTTCTGCACAAGTCCCTGGGGCTGGTTTCGCAGGCTGCTTCTGAAAGACCACTTAAAGTTTCCGGGCTGTTTTCTGATACCCTGCCCCATTGTTCTGGGGAATGGCTTTGTTTCTTCGCCTTGGCCCATTTCCTGTTACTTTGTTTATGTGGATTGCAGATTTGGGGGCCCCTCTGTTCCAAAAAAAAAAAAAAATTTTTTTTTTTCTGTTCCCAGTCTTATCTCTACCTCCAGCCCCATGACCACATTCCAAGCAGATGGAAGAAGAAGAAAAGACAAGCCAGTATCAGGAATAAAATTTTCTCAGGGTCCCCAGCAGACATTCTCTTACATGGGGTTATGTGGACACCACTAGGGCCAAAGAGGGCTGGGATATACTGTTTGGTTAGTTGGGAACATTGTTCCCCCAACCAGAACTGGGGTCTGTCAGCAAGGGAGAAGGGAGAATGCCTTTCACAGTTGGTTACACCTGTCCATTTAAATGTCTGTGGACACTCCTGCCTGCTATTGTTTCTTCTCTCACGCTCTTTGTTCTCGTGAGTTTACTTCTTGTTTTTCTGGTGTTGTCGTGGTAGAGGATTTTAGAAAGGCTCCGAAGTAAAAGTGTATATTCAATCTATCATGCTTAACCTGAAGTCCCTTAGACAGTTCTCAGAAAAGATCAAGGGTCATTTGGGCTAACTTATTTCCCTATAAATGGTGGTATTTCATATTTTTAGCTAGGGAGAAAAATAAATCTAGCTCAGTCACTTTGGGTTTTGTTCTTCCTTCCTGCACACTTCTATACCAGGAAGGGCTACCTGACAAAGTAGAGTCTGGGTTCTTGCTCCCGCAGCGCTGCGAACTGTGCAGCCTCAGGTAAATTGCATAACCTCTCCGTTTTTGACTTTCCTCTTCATCTTTAAAATTAAGAGGTTAGGCGAAATACCCCATCAAGAATGGTGTTGCCAAAGAAGATATACGGATAGCAAAGAAGCTCACGAAAGGTGTTCAACATTGTTAATTGTTTTAAAAGCCAAACCCATTGCCGTTGGCAACCCCACGTGCTTCAGAGTAGAACTATCTCTCAACTGCACTCCACAGGATCTTCTTGGTTATAATCTTAAGGGAGCAGATTGCCAAGGCTTTCTTTCACATCACCATTGGGTGGATTTGAACAGCCAACCTTTTGGTTAGTAGCCGAGAACTGGTTTGTGAGAACTGGTTTGTGCCAGCCTGGTACCCCATTAATTGTTGTCATTGTTGTTGTTGTTGAGTGCTGTCAAGTCGATTCTTACTCACAGTGACCCCATGTGACAGAGTAGAACTGCCTCATAGTGTTTTCTTGGCTGTACTCTTTATGGAAGTAGATTGCCAGGTCTTTCTCCTGTAGAGCTGGTGGGTGGGCTCGAACTGCTAACCTTTCAGTTAGCAGCCAGGCGCTTAACCACTGCACCACTAGGGCTCCTTCATTAATCATTGTTGTCAGGTGCCAAATGCAAATTAAAACCACAATGAGATAACACTACACACCTACTAGAATGGCCAAAAAAAAAAAAAAAAAAAAGAGGCCAATACCAAATGCTGATGAGTCTACAGAGCAAATCAAACTGGCTTAAGTCAGGGATGGGAACGAAGAATGATACTGCCACTTTGGAAAACAGGTTGACAGCTTCTTATAAAATTAAACATATAATTACCAGATGACCCAGGTGAGTCTAGGTATTTACCCGAGAAATGAATGCTTACACAAAAACCTTAAATGCAAATATTTACAGTAGTTTTATCTGTAAACTGGAATAAATCCAAACTGGAAGCAACCCAAATGTCCATCAACTGGTACAGGGATAAACAAGCTACGGTGCACCAACAGTGGGTATGATTCCATAATAAAAAGGAACAAACTACTTGTACAAGGACACAGATGCATCTCAAATGTATTATACTGAATGAAAGAAGCCAGAGTCAAAAACTACATAATGTATGATTCCATTCACATGACATTCTGGAAAAGGCAAAACAGTAGAGACAGACAACAGATCAGTGGTTGCCAGGGGCTGGGAGTGAGAGAAGTAAGTAGACTGACTGCTGCCTCAGTTATCTGTCATTGCTGTAACAGAAATCCCACAAGGAAGTGGCTTTAAGAAACAAATTTATTTTCTCATGGTTTAGGACGCTAGAAGACCGAATCCAGGACCCCAGCTCTAGGGGAAGGCTGTCTCTGTCCACTATATGGGAAGATCTTTGTCTCAGCTTCTCTGAAGTTCTTCTCGGCATTCCTTGGATCACATGGCATCTATCTTTCCACCATTTGTGATTTCTTGCTTCTGTACTTGATCTGCTCCTTTTATGTCTCAAAAGGGATTGGCTTAAAACACACTCTGCACTGATATGGCCTCATTGACATAGCAAATAAAACCCTACTCCCAAATGGGATTACATCCACAGGTATCAAAAAAAAAAAAAACAACTGTTGCCATAGAGTCTCTTCCGGCTCCTAGCGACCCTATAGGACACAATAGAGCTGCCCCATAGGGTTTCCAAGGAGCACCTGGTGGATTCGAACTGCCAGCCTTTTGGTTAGCAGCCACCAGAGTTTCCTCCATAGGTATAGGGGTTAGGATTTAGAACACATATTTTGGGCAGACAGAATTCAATCCATAACAACTGTAAAGAGCAATGGGGGTTTGGGAGTGCTATATATGTTCTATGTTTTAATTGTGGAGGTAGTTACATAACTGTGCATTAGTCAAAATTCATAGAAATGTACACTAAAAGAGTGAGTTTTACTGTGCGTCAATTATACCCCATTAAATCTGACTTTTAAAAGAAGATTGAGAAATGCAAATGAAGACAGTGATAAAATGTCACCTTTCTCCAATGAAATTGTTTTTTTAAAAATGGGAATTACAATAACCAAATGGTCAGCAGTTCAAATCCACCAGCTACTCCTTGAAAACTCTATGGGGCAGCTCTACTCTGTTCTATAGGGTCGCTATGAGTCAGAATTGACTTGACGGCAACGGGTTTTTTAGTTTTAGTGTTGGCTAAGGTTCAGGGACAGGGCATTCCCATTTACTGCAGACAAGAGTAGAAACAGACCCACTGGTCCAGCAATTCCACCATTTCTAAGATTTTACCCTGAAGGAATAATGGATGTGTACAAAGTTACGGGTACAATAATGATATTCTTCATTAGGCTTTTCACAGTCGCCAAAAATAAATAAGGGCTAACTTGTGTGAGAGTTCCAAAATGGAGGCGCTTGACTCATACCAGAATGATCGGCCTAGGTCTAAGCCCTGACTCCATCTCAGCTTCTGCATATTTCTCCTGTAACATCAAACCCTTGGACAGACTCAAGTATGTAACTAGGAATTTCCTCTGCAACTGTCAAACCCTTAGACTTAGGTATGTAACAAAGGAAACGTTTTTCTCTGTGGTTAAACTGAAGATATGGAAAGAATGTTTCTGTTCCTAAGGGAGCATCTTGACACAAGACCCTTAGCAGGAATCCCCTCAGCAGCCCTCAGTGAATGTTTTAGGATAATTACCTTGTGACCACCGCATTATCCCCACTTTAGTAATGTATTTAAACTAACCAATCCAAATAGCCCACATTCATGTTTCCAACCAATCACCGTAAAGCTCCCCTCATGTTGTCCCGCCTCCTGCTTACCTACTCTTGCAACTTCCAGTCAGAATGTTGTACCTTTAGTTCTTGATTTTACCTCATAAATATGCCTCCGCGATGCCCCATTTTGGAGCGTTTGCTTTCACCTCGTGAGATCATATGGGTCCCCCGTTCGAACGTTTTTGAACTTTGGCTAACTCTTTTTGCTTTTATTTTTAACAGAATATGCGTTCTTATTCACCGACTCACTGTTAAGAGAGTTTAGCTGTAAACGTAATTTTTTTTTTTTTTTCTTTTAACAAAAAGGACTGGGAGCAAATATAACAAAATATTAACAATTGTTAATTCTGCATGGTGCGAGTGTAGGCGCCTACCGTGTTGTTTTTCGTCCTTTTCTGTTACTTTAAATTCTCTCCAGATTATGGTCAAATACATCGTGATAGAATCATTGTTGGCATGGGATGAAAATAAATACCAATTTACAAGTATGATCTCAATTTGATCTAAAAAAAGACACAAAGAAAAAATTGGTAACATAAATGCCACGTGACTTATTTGTGGGTGATTAGGGTCGCTAGGAGTCGGAACGACTCAACAGCAATGGGTTTTTTTGTGTGTGTGGGTTAGATAGGTATGTTTTTATTTTCTTCCCTGTGCTTCTTTGTATTTTCTGTGTTGAATATATATTATCTCTGAAACAGACTAAAATCAATATCTAAACATACCTAGAGGGCATGTCTTACTTCCTGTGCCTCATGACTCTGAATAAAGAAAATTCCCTGTTAAAACTGAAGAAAAAAAAAAGGTTGTATCAAAGATGCCTGGGAAATGCTGCCCCCCTCACGCCTGTTTATGAGTCCCTGAGCATGTGAGCTTAGTGAAGGCCCTGAGAAGTCCTGCAGACTGTTTATCCAAGCATATTCATCCTCCAAACCTTTTCCCCTAAGTAACCCACTTTGGCAAACATTGAGCTAGATGCTTTTGAATCCTACAGGTCCCTTTCACCCCAAAGAGCCTATGATCTGAAGGTGGTTTGGGACAACACTCTTCCCAAAGGTGACCTGAGATTGGCTGTGGGATTTGAATCTAGGCGTCTTTAGGGGAGCCACCAACTCTAGCAGTTTCCCACACTGACTCAGGCCTTCTCTAGTACAGGAAGCGGGAAGGAGGAGGGCTGACCACGCGTGGTCCACACCCATTGGGAACAGCAGCTCCCCTGGAGGATAGAGGCTGAGCTCCAGGCTTGGGTACAGTGCCTGTCCCACCCTGGGACCCTGACACCAGCCAGGGGGGCAAATCCCAGACTAACACTGCCTGAGCACTTATCCTGACCAAGCTCTCACTTGGTCTTCAGAGAAACCCCTGAAGGGAGTCATGAAATGACCTCTATGCAGACCTAGGATGTGGCAAACACGGGCTATTTTTTTTTTTTTTTTTTTAACTATAAGTCAGTTATACCTCAGCCCTTCACCAGTCGGCCATCAGGCCTCCCAGCACCAGACAGGGCACAAGGCAGTGGTGGTTCAGAGGTAGAATTCTCACCTTCCATGCAAGAGACCCTGGCTCGATTCCTGACCAACGCACCTCATGCGCGGCCACCACCCATCAGTGGAGGCTTTTGTGTTGCTATGATGCTGAACAGGTTTCGGTGGAGCTTCCAGAATAAGACTAGGAAGAAAGGCCTGACTATCTGCTTCTGAAAATCAGCCAGTGAAAACCTTATGGATCACAACCATCCAATCTGTGACTCATCATGGACAGCATTTCATCCCATCGCACGGGGGATCATTGTGAGTTGGGGCCACTCAACAGCAACTAACAACAAAAACCAGATGGGGCTAAGTGCCCTTCCCAAGGCAGGGCGGGTGGCCCCATGGAGTCAGAGCCAGGCAGGACCCACACTGCTCATGTTCTGTTCCCGTCCAGTGCCCTCCCAGGTGTTTCCCAAGCTTAGTGTGGCCATGACTCAGCCCACACAGTGAAATTCAAGGAAAAGGTGGCCAACCACACGCAGTATGGGTGCCCTTTCTTCTCAAGCTTGACCAGAGGGCTCCCAGGGAGGGTGGATCCACACCCCTGAACAAATACCACACCCTGTGCTTGGTACTGGTCCTTCCAGCTGCTAAAAATAGCCCCCAATGGCACACAGAGACAATACTGTCATATCCTCCACAGCCTCGGCACAGGCTGAGAGCGCTGTCACCGTGGCTCCCACCATCCCCAACACACCGCCGGACCTCAGCCGAGCAAAGCCTTGGGGACATGCGCGGTGGGGGACTGGGACTCGCACTGTGGCCCCACCTGCTTTCCAAAAGTAGAGTCAGTCAGGCAGGACGATGGTTGCTTCTAAGAACTCAGACATGAGCTACTAGCCCAACACTTGCCTTTTAACCTCCATAAAATCAGGCCCATGTGTTTCCGGTTTCTGAGCAGATCAAATCAATAAACTTACACTATAGATAAAATAATCAGTGGTCATCGAGTGGACCCCAACTCACAGCAACCCCACGTGTGTCAGAGTAGAAGCATGCTCCAAGCGGTTTTTGATGACTGTTTTTTGGAAGTAGATCACCAGGCCTTTATTCCGAGGAACCTCTGGGTAGACTTGAACCTCTAACCTTTGTTAGCAGCCAAGTGTAACCATTTCCACCACCCAGGGACTTGTTGACTGTCTGTATAGGACCTGTGTGTCCTCACACCCACCCCTTGCCTCTCATCACTAGGGCAGAGCCCTGAGCACCACGTTCCCAGGCTCCCGGTCAGTTGGTTTGTGGAGGTTCCGACTAGGAGAGTGTGTCCCTGGCCTCTGCCTGCCTGGGACAACATTTACGGTGGAATATTTACAATAAGGTAGTTACGATAGAGCAGCTTCTCCACCGAGCTAAAAAAAAAGAAGAAAACCCACTGCCGTTGAGTAGATTCTAATTCACAGCAACCTTGAAGGACAGAGTAGAACTGCCCCATAGGGTTTCCAAGGCTGTAAATCTTTACAGAAGCAGGCTGCCATATCTTTCCCCTGCAGAGTGATTGGTGGATTCGAACCCTTGGGTTAGCAGCTGAGCACTTAACCACTGCACCACCAGGGCTCCTCCACTGAGCTCCAGCCCTCTCCAAACAGATCCGCTCTAGCTTTTCCGGGGTGTGTGGGGAGGGTAGCAGAGGGTGGGAGGACCTAGGCTCCTGGGCCCTGGCAACACCCCCTCCTCTGTTTGTCCCTCCAGCCTGGGGCAAGGAGGAGGATGCTAATCTCTGGGCTATCTCTGCATTTAGGACCACCAGATTTAGAAAACAAAACAGAACTGGATGCAAAGTTATCTGAATTTCAGATGAACAAATATTGCATAGGATATTGTTACTGTTATCGTTGTTATTGTTGTTAACTGCCATCAAGACATCGCCGGCTCATGGCAACCCCATGTAACAGGGAACAAAATGCTGCTCAGTTCTGTGCGGTCCCTGTGATCTGTTGCAGCTTGAACCATTGTGATCCATAGGGTCTTCAATGGCAGATTTTCAGGAGATCCCCAGTCCTTTCTTTCTGGTCTCTCAGTCTATAAGCTCTGCCGAAACCTGCTCAGCATCATAGCAACAGCCAAGCCTCCACAGACAGGCAGCTGATGGCTGTGCAGGAGGTGTGTTGGCAAAAATAGAAGTGGGTCTCTGCATGAAAGGTGAGAATTCTACCACCGAACAACCAATCTCCCCCCATGGGATATACTTCCTTATACTAAAAATTATTTGTTGTCTATCTGAAGTTATCATTTATCTGAGCATCCTAGACTCCTACTACCCTCCTCCCCTCCCCCTCAAAAATTAGGCTGTTTCCTCTTCGATCCCTCAGTAACCATTTCCCAGCATTCAACTCCAAACGTTTTAGACATTTGCAGCAGTTTCTGATTTCCTGGTGGGGCCCCGAGTGAATTATACTTGGGAAAAAACTGGGAAGCAAATAGACTACATTGTTAAAAGTGCTTATTTCTGGTAGTTGGCCTCCAAGGTGGTTTATATTCTCTTGTTTATACTTTTTTATCTTTTCCAAATGTGTTTCAATCAACATGCATTTCACGGAAAACATTTTAATGATTAAAACAAACAATTGCTCTTTCCTCCTTGGGGCCCAGTGTCCACAAGGGCGGCTTCTGCAGAGATGGGAGAGGGGGAGGCCAGGACTTTGGCACCTATGGGTGGCAGGGCCCAGTGAATAATTAACCCTCCACCGGGGAGCCGAGGCAGCCCTGGGAGTGCCGGGGGGTGCTGCAAGGCCCACACTGAGGGTTGGGGCTGTCCCAGGAGCTGCTCTGGGCCGGCTCTGACTTCTGGTTTGTGTGGGGTCTAGGTTCCCAGGGATGGCCCCTGGGTAAGGGAGGAGTTAGCAGCCCCCCCCCCACCATCACCTCCACCTGAGAGGAAGGCAGCCCCTGGATTCAGCAGGCACATGCCTTTACATGTCTCTGGACAAAAACGGGCCACCTCCTGTGGTGCTTTGTCCCCTCCCAGCTCCAGGGGCTCTTCACTGTCACAGTGAGGTCAGAGTGACCCTGAATAGATGGAAACCTGGCACCTGACCATGTCATCACCCTCCAGGGTGGAACTGGTCCTGGGTGCTACGGGGGTGACCCCCTAGTACCTCCCCACCAGGAGTGGGGGAACAGGTCTTCACCAGGAGCTCCACTCCCAGCACCAGATGGGGAGGAGGGGAGGTTCAAAACCAGGGGCGAACACAAGCCCAGCTTCCCCAAGGGCACCTTGAGCCACCCCTGCT
The DNA here is from genome assembly GCF_030014295.1 of Loxodonta africana. NCBI lineage: Eukaryota > Metazoa > Chordata > Mammalia > Proboscidea > Elephantidae > Loxodonta > Loxodonta africana. The sequence continues at coordinate 222,638,672 of NC_087343.1, forward strand.
GACAAAAATGACCCCCGTTTACTTAGAAAAAAAAAAAAAAGTATCAATCTGTGGAGAAAAGTATGTGAAAACCAAAACCTGTGGCTGATTCCAATTCATAGTGACCCTATAGGACAGAGTAGAACTGCCCCATACGGTTTCCAAGGAGCAGCTGGTGGATTCGAAGTGCTGACTTGAGTATACATGTGTATATAAGTGAGTGTGTATTGTGAATGTGAGTTTGTGTGAATGTGTGTGTGAGTGAACGCGGGTGGGTGTGTATGCCTAAGAGTCAGTATATGAGAGTGTGTGTGAATGTGTGTAAGAATGTGTGTATACAGTGCAGGGAGAGGGCATGTGCGGAGATAGAGAAGTGTCCAAAGGAAAAGGACGCGCTGTGATCAGAAGAGGTGGATGCTGGAAGGAGAAACAGAGACTGACCATTGCAGTTACCAGACACTTAAAGAAGACCTGACCTACCCAACTCCTTCACCTTCTCCTCGGTAACTGAGCCCTGACGGCCACATGGCTGTTTCTGGGAGATGAATCCTGATTGGAGTAGATTAATCCCACTGGTTCCATTCTCTTTGAAGTAATTGGTCAAGGAGCAGACATGAGACACAGTTCTGGCCAATGAGAAGTAAGGTGAAATCTCTAAGCACTTTGGGATAAAATAGGACTTTGTGATAAAAGAAAAGAGCTGCATTGCCTGTCCATTCTTCCGGCATGGGATGTTGTCCTGGGAAGATGTGATGGCTGGAGCTCTGGCAGCCATCTTGCCACTCTGTGGGCAAAGTCAAGAAAATCTCACTAACTCAATTGCCTGCCTCCAGACTTGCTGTTTTGTGAGGCAATTGTAAGTGTTTCATAAGGCCTCTGAAGGGTTGAAATTCTGTTATTTACAACCAAACACATCCTATCACTGTGTGCTATAACCAGAACCTTTCTGCTGATGGGCCAAGGTCCAGGAGGCCAACATGTGTTTTGGCTCTAAACACTTAGTCATTCTGGGTAAAATTTGGCTCTGAGGCCCAGCCTGGTACTTTGATGCCACGGTACTATCTATGAAACCTTTGCTCTTTGAAATTTCCTCAGCTCCCCATTCCCACAGGGCCGTAATCTTCTATTTGTAAAATTATTCCCAGTTGCCATGGAGACCAGGACTCTTGCAATGGACTTTAGCTGGGGTCCAAGGTTCAGCCCTGGGGGTGAGGAGTTGCGGGAGGCAGATTCATTGGGTCCATCGCTTTAATGACCTAATTGTATGGTTGTCACACAACATTCTAGCATTAATTCTTTATTCTTAAGGGCAGGCAGACAGACTTGCCCAGAGTCACCCTCCTTGTCCTCTGAAGGAGAAAGGCTGGGAGCGAGGTGCCTCTGACTCCTGGGTCTGGACAAAGGCACAAGTTTAGCATCAGAGACCTGGGTGGTATCCTGGCTTTACCCCTCCTGTAAGGGTATTCAACCCTTTGCCTCAACGGGCTGAGGGCTCCACCTGTAAAACATGCAAGCACCTGTTGCTAAGCCTGTGCCCCGGTTCACAGGGATACCACCCTCTGCATGCAGAGCGCCAGGGCTCAGCACCGAACGGTTAACAGTTGCATCCAAGGCCTGGAAGTCTGAAGGCTGGCCTTCCACATGGAGACAGAATTGGAAACATCTGCCAAGGCTCATGTGGCCTGTTGTATAGAATTGAAAACTAAGGAGAACTGTGGTGCTCTGAGGAGCATCACCTGCAGATGAGAAGCGGAGGTCCCACACACTCCCTAACTAGGCTGACAGCCCTGTCTGGGGAGGAGCTGCGTATGGACGTCGGTGAATGAAGTAACCAAACAGGAGCCGGGGAGACAGGGTGTGTGGTGAGACGAATCAAGCAGCAATGATTTCATTTTTTATAACAGCTCTAGTGACGTAGAATTCACACACCATATAATCCACCCTTTTAAAGCGTACAATTCATCGGTTTTTCGTATATTCGCAGAGTTGTACAACCGTCAGCACCGTTGATTTTAGAATATTTTCATTACCCTAGAAAGAAACCCCATACTCAAGTCTTCATCCTCATAAGCAGCCAACAGCCTACCTTCTGTCTCTCGGGATTTGCCTGGACATTCTGGACATTTCATATAAATGGAAGCACACACTATTTGGCCTTTTGTTCTGGCTTCTTTCACTTAGTGTTTTGTTTTCGAGGTTCGTCCGTGTCGTAGCCTGTATCAGGACTTCATTGGCTATTACGATTGCATCCATCCCGTTGTATAGCTACACCAGATTTGATCTGTTCATCAGTTGGTGGACACGTGGGTTGTCTCCACATTCTGGCTACTATGGACAATACTGCTCTGAACGTTTGTGCACAAGTTTCTCTGTGGACATATGTTTTCATTTCTCTTGGGTCTATACCTAGGAGTGGAATTGCTGGATCATAACTCTTTATTTAACCCTTTGCAGCATTGTTTTCCAAAGTGGCTGCACCGTTTTACATTCTCACGGAGACTGAATGAGGGTTCTGATTTCTCCACCTCTTGGCCAACACTTGTTGCTCCCTTTTTTTTTTTTTTTATTTATTGAGCTTTAGGTGAAAGTTTACAAATCAAGTCAGTCTGTCATACAAAAAGCCATACACACCCCACCATGTACTCCCAGCCACTCTCCCCTTAATGAGACAGCACACTCCTCCTCTCCACCCTGTATTTCCAGTATCCATTCAACCAGCTACTGTCCCCCTCTTCCTTCTCATCTCGCCCCCAGACAGGAGTCACCCACATAGTCTCATGTGTCTACCTGAGCTATGAAATTCACTCCTGACCAGCATCGTTGTCTGTCTTATACTCCAGGCCAATCCCTGTCTGTAGAGTTGGCTACGGGAATGGTTCCAATCTTGAGCCATCAAAGGGTCTCTCTGAGAACCATGACCGTCAGGGTCCCTCCAGTCTCATTCAGACCATTAAGCCTGGTCTTTTTATGAGAATTTAAGATCTGCTACCTGTTTTTGATTCTAGCCATCCTGCGGTGGGGGGGCCGTGAGGTGGTATCTCACCATGAGTTTGATTGGCATTTCCCCAGTGGCTAATAACGTCCAGCATCTTTTCCTGTGCTTGTTGGCCATTTGTATATCTTCGTTAGAGAAAGCAGCAATGATTTTGAAAATGTTGGGTGGACCCGAGGCCAACAGGGGGTGGAGGAATTTGGGGGGCTTTGGAAGCAAGAGGTCTGGGCTTAAATCAGGTCCCTGGCACTTACCCAGCTGGGCAGCCTTGAGTAAATCATGTAGCCTCTCCCAGCTTCTTGGTGAGTAAAACCAGAAAAATAACTCTCGACTCCCAAGGGTGGTAAGAGGTTAGGGCTAATGCAAGTGAAGTAGCTGGCTGTCTTCGTTATCTAGTGCTGCCATAACAGAAATGCCACACACAAGTGGGTGGCTTTAACTGGCGGAAATTTATTTCCTCACAGTTTAGGAGGCCAGAAGTCTGAATCCTGGGCGCCAGTTCTAAGCCAAGGCTTTTTTTCTCTGTTGACTCTGGGAGAAGGTCCTTGTCTTTTTTCAGATTCTGTTCCTTGGCTCCTTGGCAATCTTGATGGGGCCTAGCATCTGTCTTCCCCCATCTTTGCTTGCTTCTTTGTGCCTAACCTGCTCTTTTTATATCTCATAGGTGATTGGCTTAAAACACACTCTGTACTAATTCTGCCTCATTCACATAACAAAGAAACCCATTCCCTAGAGGTTAGGATTCGCAACACGCATTTTTGTGGACACAATTCAATCCATAACATTGGCTCTAAAATGGTGCTTCATAAATAGTGGTTAGGTGCTGTCCGGTGGGTTCTGACCCCTAGTGACCCTATGTACAACAGAACAAAATACTGCCTGGTCCTGCACAATACTCACAATTTTTGCTATGTTTGAGTCCATTGTTGCAGCCACTGTGTCAATCCATCTCGTCAAGGGTCTTCCTCTTTTTCACTGACCCTCTACTTTGCCAAGCATGATGTCCTTCTCCAGGGACTGGTCCCTGCTGATAACATTTCCTAAGTATGTGAGACAAAGTCTCACCATCCTTGCTTCTAAGGAGCACTTTGGCTGTACTTCTTCCAAGACAGATTTGTTCATTCTTTGGCAGTCCATGGTATATTCAATATTCTTCACCAACACCATAATTCAAATTCATCAATTCTTCTTTGTTCGTCCTTATTCAGATGAGGAGGTTGAAAATACCATAGCTTGGGTCAGGTGGACCTTAGTCCTCAAAAGGACATCTTTGCTTTTCAACACTTTAAAGAGGTCCTTTGCAGCAGACTTGCCCAATGCAATGTGTTTTTTGATTTCTTGACTGCTGCTTCCGTGGGTGCTGACTGTGGATCTGAGTAAAATGAAATCCTTGACAACTTCAGCCTTTTCTCCGTTTATCATGATGTTGCTTATTGGTCCAGCTGTGAGGATTTTTATTCTTTATGTTGAGATATAATCCATACTGAAGAGTGTAGTCTTTGATCTTCATCAGTAAGTGCTTCAAGTCCCCTTCACTTTCAGCAAGCAAGGTTGTGTCATGTGCATATCACAGGCTGTTAATGAGTCTTCCTCCAATCTTGATGTCATATCTTTCTTCATATAGTCCAGTTTCTTGGATTATTTGCTCAGCATACGGATTGAATAAGTATGGTGAAAGAATATAATCCCGACACACACCTTTCCTGATTTTAAACCATGAAGTATCCCCTTGTCTATTCAAACAACTGCCTCTTGGTCCATGTACAGGTTCCACATGAGCACAATTAAGTGTTCTGGAATTCCCATTCTTCGCAGTGTTATCCATAATTTGTTATGATCCACACAGTCGGGTGCCTTTGTGTAGTCAATAAAACACAGGTAAACATCTTTCTGGTATTCTCTGCTTTCAGCCAAAGTACATCTGACATCAGCAATGATATCCCTCATCTTTTGAATCCAGCTTGAATTTCTGGCAGTTCCTTGTCGATGTATTGCTGCAACTGTTTTTGAATTATCTTCGGCAAAATTTTACTTGAATAAGATATAAATAATATTGTTCAATACTTTTCTAATTCTATTGGATCACCTTTCTTTCAAATGGGCACAAATATGGATCTCTTCTAGCCAGTTGGCCAGGTAGCTGTCTTCCAAATCTCTTGGCATAGAGAGTGAGCACTTCCAGCATTGCACGTGTTTGTTAAACATCTCAGGTGGTATTGCATCAGTTCCTAGAGCCTTGTTTTCACCAATGTCTTCAGCACAGCTTGGACTTTTTCCTTCAATAACATCGGTTCTTGATCATATGCTGACTCCTGAAATGGCTGAACATAGGCCAACTCATTTTGGTACGGTGACTCTGCCTATTCCTTCCATCTGCTTTTGACACTTTCTCTATCATTCAATATTTTGCCCATAGAGTCCTTCAATATTGCAACTTGAGGTTTGAATTTTTTTTCTTCAGTTCTTTCAGCTTGAGAAATGCTGGGCTTGTTCTTCCTTTTTGGTTTTCTAACTTTGGGTTTTTGTACATTTCATTATAACTTTACTTTGTTTTCTCAAGCTGCCCTTTGGAATCTTCTGTTCAGCTCTTTTACTTCGTCATTTCTTCCATTCACTTGAGCTACTGTATGTTCAAGAGCAAGTTTCAGAGACTCTTCTGACATCTATTTTGGACTTTTCTTTCTTTCATGTCTTTTTAATGACCTTTTGCTTTCTTCATGTTTGATGTCCTTGATGACATTCTACAATTCATCTAGTCTTCCTTCATTATAGCTTCCCACATCACAACAAAACACAAGCCACCACAGTACAACAAACTGACAGATGAGTGGAGGGTTTCATAAATAGCTAGTATTGCTGTTATTGTTATGATGCTAGAGAGGCCCATGAGTGCTGGCAGGGAAAATGTTTGTGTCCATGTTTTCAGCTCTGAAGTCAGAGTCTGCTCCTGTTGCTTCAAAAAGCTGCTTTGTCCTTGAAGACCAAAAATCCAGAGACCGTCTATAGTCATTTTCTATTGCTGCATCACAAATTATCACAAATTTAGGGGCTTAAAATGTGGTTGTTGTTAACTGCCGAGTAAGCCCCCGACTCATGGTGACTCCATGCAAAATGAAACAAAATGCTGCCCAGTCTCGTGCCGTCCCCATGATTGGTTGCAGATCAGGCAGTTGTGATCCATAGGTTTTCACTGGCTGATTTTCAGAAGTAGATCACCAAGCCTTTTTTCCTGGTTTGCCTTAGTCTAGAAGCCATGCTGAAACCTGTTCAGCATCCTAGCAACACATAAGCCTCCACTGGATTTGAACTGCTGACCTTTTGGTTAGCAGACGTAGCTCTTAATCATGGCGCCACCAGGGTTTCCAAATGGGTGGTAGCTGTGCATGAGGTGTATTGTCTGGGAATTGAATCCAAGTCTCCTGCATGGAAGGTGTAAATTCTACCACTAATTCAGAGGCTTAAAATAACATCCATTTTTTAGCTCACATTTCTGTAAGTCTTGTTACTGTTAGGTACTGTCAAGTTGGTTCCAGCTCATAGCGACCCTATCTATGCACAACAGAGGAAAATGCTGCCCGGTCCTATGCCTTCTCACAATCAGTGCTATGCTTGAGCCCATTGTTGTAGCCACTGTGTCAATTCATTTCATTGAGGGTCTTCCACGTTTTCACTGACCCTCTACTTTACCAAGCATGATGTCCTTCTCCAGGGACTGGTCCCTCCTGATAACATGTCCAAAGCACTTGCCATCCTCACTTCTAAGGAGCATTCTGGGTGTAGTTCTTGCAAAACTAATCTGTTCATTCTCCTGGCAGTCCATGGTATACTCAGAATTCTTTGCCAACACCATAATTCAAATGCATCAGTTCTTCTTCCATCTTCCTTAGAAGGCTGAAATCCAGGTGTTGGACAGGTTGTGTTCTTATCTGGAAGTTCTGGAGAAGGATCCACTTCCAGCCTTATTCAGATTGTTGGCAGAATCCAGTTCCTTGCAGTTGTAGGACTGAACTTTCAATTTCCTTGCTGGCTGTCAGCCTGAAGCCACTCTCAGCCCTTAGAGGTGGCCCACATTCCTTGCCATGTGGTCCTCTCCCTCTTCAACACCAGCAACGGAGAACCTCCTCGTGTTGAATATCTCTCATGCTCCGAATCTCAGACTTCCTTTTCTTCTGAACTTAAGACCCAGATTTCAGAGGCTCATGTGATCAAGTCAGGCCCACCTGAGCAATCTCCCTGTCTTAAGGTCAACGGATTTGGGACCTTAATTAGACCAGCAGAATCCCTTCACAGTGGCACTTAGGTAAGTGTTTGAGAGAATACCTGGGAGAAGGTATATGTATTCCAGGGGCTGGGAATTAGAGGTCATCCCAGAATTCTGCCCAGCACACCTACATTCATCATCACTCAGCGGGTTAACAGTTGTGGATCTACAGTGGGCTGGCCTTGCTCTGGCACTGGGGAAATACCAGGGGAAAAAAGATAGGTGCTACTCCTGCCTACACTCAGCTTCCCATCTAGACATGACACGGAGCAGGGTAAAAAGTTATATTAATTTCTTAGGGCTTCCATAACAGAGCACCACAAACTGGATGGCTCAAAACAACAGAAATGTATTCTCTCACAGTTCTGGAGCCTAGAAGTCTAAAATCAAGGTGTCGGCAGGGCCATGCTCCCTCCAAAGTCTCTAGGGGAGAATCTTTCTGTGCCGGTTCCTGCTTTTGGTTGTTCTTGGCAATTCTTGGCAATTCTTGTCTTGTAGATGGATCACTCCAATCCCTGCCTCCATCTTCACTTGGCCATCTTCCTTCTGTGCCTCTTCTCTTTTTTTTATCAAGACGCCATTCATATTGGATTAAGACCCACCCTACTCCATGTTAAACCTGACTGGGAACATCTTCAAAGACCTTATTACCAAATAAGGTCACATCTACAGGTACCAGTGGTTAGGACTTCCACAAATCTTTTGAGGGGGATACAATTCAATCCGTAACAAAAGTAAAAAAAATAGTTGTCGTGGGGTCGATTCCAACTCATGGTGTCCCCATATGTGTCACAGTAGAACATTGCTCCTTAGGATTTTCAGTGGCTGATTTTTCAGAAATCAATCTCCAGGCCTTTCTTCTGAGGAGCCTGTGGACGGGCTTGAACCTCCAACCTTTTGGTTAGCAGCTGAGCACATTAATTTTTGCACCACCCAGGGACTGTATAACAAAAGTAGATTCCACATAAATCTGGTTTGATCTTTGAGTTCCGGTGGGCTGGAATTTCAGGAAGCACCCTTACCACAGCCACACACACATGAACCCACACACACACGTGCACACATACCCACAAACTTTTCTCCTCATCTCTAAATGGACATAAACGTGTATCTACATGCCTTGACCCAAGCAATCTTGATTAAAATCTCTTGTCCTAACTCCTGCCTCACTGCCTGCCTCAGCCCAAAACACCTTCCCTTCCTCCTCCCCACCACCAAGGCTCCACAGCCGTTATATAGATCTGCCCGGCACCTGCCAGAAAGACTTCTCTCTTGATGGGGAGGTCAGAGGGAGGAACAGGGACCTCTGTGACGGAGTTCTCCTTGGTTTGGGGGAGAGGTGTCTGGGGAAACGCCCTCACGGATCTTTCATTGCAGCCACACAGATAAGTGCATCCTCCTACAGATCCGGATCTGAGGCTGGCTCAGGGGTGGGAGCCTCGCTGGAGAAAGTGGCTGTGCCTGGTCTGAGAAAGAGACAACCGGTTGAGGCTGCAAGCCAGGCGGGGTGCCCCGGGAGGAAAGAGACAGCTGCAGAGCATCCAGGGGCTGGGATGGAGTCCGGGGGAGTGAGCAAGGGTAGGGCTGGAGAAGGGTAAGAGGAAGGAGCCTTCAGCTGGGAGCAATTGCAGCATAGAAGGGCCTGCGGGGCATCAGGCCTGGAGTGACAGATTCCACTGTGGCCTGGAGGGGCAGGGGTAGGGGGCCTGGAAAACTTGAGGCTCTTATAGTGGGTGCTGAGAGGGGATGGGGCGGGGTTTGTGCTGGGTTTCAGGAGTATTTGAGAGCAGAAGCTGATTCTAGGCTGGAAATGGTGTGGGGTGGGATGAAAGAGGAGAAGGTGTGAGGCTGCCTGATTTAGCAGACGCTGGAAACATTGCCAGGCGCAGGGAGGCAGGAGCCCCAGGGTGTGGTGAGGAAAGGACAGGCTACAAGTGAGCGTCTGGCTTATTGTGTTTGGGGCACCCCTGGGACACCAGAGGAGGTGTGCCTGGAGTGTAGATGGAGGTGCAGCCTTGGGTGCCAGCATGATGGGTGGGGGGGTGGTCACTGAGACAGAGGAGTGAGTGGCCATCAGTAACTCACTGCACCTCAAACAAAGACACAGTCTCCTCCAGCTCAACTCCCCTAACAGGGTGAATTCAAAATAAGACCCAAAAATTAAATATAATACAACATGTAGTCAGGTTAACCAAAGAGCATTGATTCTGCAGTTCTGAGGTCTGACAGCCCAGGTGGGAGCCCAGGTGGGATCTGCTTGGAACCTGCCAGCTCTGCAATCTTGAGAATCGGCGAGTGACCTCTCTGAACCTCTGTCTCCTCATCTGAATGTAGGAATACTGCTTCCTACTTCAGTGACTTATTTTAGGGGGTGAGGGTGAAAATGTGCGTCATAGCCTTAGGACCAGCAGAAAGCACGTGCTAAAAGGTTTCCATGCAGTTATGAGTCCTCACACTGGAATACTTCATGATTTATAAAACCTTTTCATCCTCTGTGCCCTGTTTGATCACCCCAGCAGCTCTGCAGACAGACTTAGAGGGAAGGAGTGGCTCCCTCCCTCCCCTCCAAGCCTGGTGCCCCCTCTTCTGCCCCAACCACACTGTCTCCTCCACCCTCAGTGGAAAATTACCATCCCTTAACCCCAACCCATAGGACTATCCTGGCTGGCACTAGCCCTCCTCATGAGTTAGTTTCTGGGTGGTACAAACAGTTAAGCACTCAGCTGGTAACCAAAAGGTTGGAGGTTCAAGATCACCCAAAGGCACCTCGGAAAAAAGGCCTGGCTTAACGCTTACCACTCATAACTTCATCTAACACCCCTATGTGGCAGACACTATCATTACATCTATTTTGTGCAGGACAGAACAAGCCCCACAACAACAAGCCCCGGGGTCTGGCTTCAGCCTGGGTCCTCAGCCATAGTACCTATACTGGTTTCTTGGGGCTGCCGTAACAAAACGCCACAAACTGAGTGGCTTGTAAGAACAGAAATCTATTGTCTCACAGTTCTGAAGCCTGGGAGTCCAAATTCAAGGTGTTGACAGGGTTATGTTTCCTCCAACGTCTCTAGGGTAAGTTGTTTCTTTTCTCTCTCCACTTCTGGCGGCTCCCAGCACTCCTTGGCTTGTAGATGCATCGCTCCAATCTCTACCTCCATCTCCACATGGCTGGCCTTCCTTTGGGTCTCTCTGTGTCTCTTCTCCTATCTTATAAGGGCTCTACTCAGATTGGATTAGGTCCCACCCTACTCCTTTATGACCTCATGTTAACCCAACTGATGCGTCTTCAAAGATTCCTTCCAACCAAGGTCACGTTCACAGGCACAGGGTTTAGGACTTCAGCATATGTTTGGGGGAAAAGCAATTCAGTCCATAACAGAGTCCACACCATAGTACCCACTGCAGGGTTGGCAGCCTCCAGAAATGGGGACCAGGTCTCCTTTGATTCTGTCACACCTTAGAGCCCTCCCCGAAGTCCTTGGCCAGTGGTGGCCAACAATATGAAACAGGTGATCGGCATTTCAAGGAGAATCTCTGGTTCCCCTTATTTTATTTCTACCTTTGTGCATGACAGAGCACTTAGTCTTTGTAATGCATGTAGCGTAACCTCTTTGTGAATAGAGTTACGATATCTGTGGGTTACAGTAAAAGCTATGAAATACACCTACTTGCGAGAAACCCGAATTATAGGACATTTAAAAAGAAAGATTTGTTTCTTTCAAATAATCAACCATTGTTAGGTTATATAAGTAGAGTTGCCAGATAAAATGCAAGATGCCTAGTTAAATTGAATTTAGGTCACTAATGATTTTTTTTTTTATACCATAAGTATGTCCCATGCAATATTTGGGATATACTCACACTAAAAAATTATTTATTCTTTATCTGAAATTTGATTTAACTCTTCCCTCCCTCCTTTCCCCATCCTTTCCTTTCTTTCTTCCTCCATTTTTCCCTCTTTCCTTCCCTCCTTTTTTTCTTTCATTTCTTCTTTCCTCTCTCCCTTCCTCCCTCCTTTTTTCTTCCTTTTCTTCTCTTTTTTCTTTCCTTCTTCTTAAAAGTAAGTATACCCCAAAGCAGAATGAAATCCCATGCTAGCAGAGGCTGCCCTCCCTGGAAGAAGGGAGGGTCCTCTCGCCTGGATGGGGAGCTGGGAAGGTCCCCTGGAGGAGACAGCAGTGGCTTTGGTTTCCTTTGTGGCAGAGGGGAAGTGAACGGGCATCCCAAGGAGGAACAGTGAGAGCAAAGGCAGGAGGTGGGGAGACAGTAAACCCTCAAGAGCCAGGGTAGGGGCAGGAGGTGGATGTGCCCCACCCGGAGGGCTGGAGCAAGGAAGGGAACAGACAGTCCGGCCAGGCCAGATCCCCAGAGCCTCAAATGCCTGGCTGAGGCCTCTCATATCAGCTGGTAGCCACCTGGAGGTCCTGAGGCTTCAGGATGGTGACTCAGGTGTCCCAGGAAAAGAGCTGGAGAGGTGGTACACAAGAGATGTGGCCTGAGTTAAGGCCGAGCAGGAAGGGCAGAAAGCTGAGGGCAAGGTCAAGAAGAAGTTAGAGGCAGAGAGGCACCTGGGCAACAGTGTGGGGCTGAGGCTCAGGGAGGTGCCTCTGGGTGGACTCAAACTTCTACCCTTTCAGTTAGCATCCAAGTGTGTTAACTGTGTGCACCGCTCAGGGACTCCAGGTTGGGCTTTTTTAGAGGCCCTCACAACATAGCTTGACGGAAGGGACCAGAATCCCCCTCCCCAGCTGCCTCACTGCTTTAGGGAGGAAAGCTTTGTGGGCCTGAATTAGAAATCGCACCCAGAGACTGATTCGCCTGGCCTTATTTGTGAAAACTGAGGTCAGACTGTCACTCCCAGGTGGTGGGGAGGAAGAGGTGAACTAGCTCGATTGCCCGAAGAAGACCGAGAATCTGTCTACGTATCTATCTAAGCATGTTTTTGGAGACCAGGTGCAGCCGTGGCCCCTAGGTGCTGGGCGTGGGGTCCTGGACCTTCTCACTGCACACAGACAGCAAGGCCTGCAGTCAGGGCATGAGGCCTGGTATTTGAGAGCCTTGGGTCTGGGTCCTGGGTCTGTACTTTGGAATGTCATGGGGTAGATATGTGCCTGCAGTGCCCGATGCATAATACCCCTCCACACAGTACCCCTCTACATAGTACCCTTCCACACAGTACCCCTCCACGCAGTACCCTTCCACACAGTACCCCTCCACACAGTACCCTTCCACTCAGTACCCCTCACACAGGAAGTACCCTTCCACACAGTACCCAAGAAAGGCCTGGTGATCTACTTCTGAAAAATCACCTCTTAAAAACCCTCTGAAACACAGTTCTAGACTGACACACTTGAAGTCACCAAGAGCTGGTGTCAACTCAACAGCAACTGTTTGGGGGCTTTTTGTGTGTATGTGTGTGTGGCCTTTTAAGAAGAGTAAGAGAAAGACCAGGAACTGGAGGCAGCGGCCTGTGGGAGGACGGCTTGGGAGGCCTCTCAAAGGCAGAGTCTGGTCAGGGAAGGCACAAGAAGAAGGCTTGGCTCTGCCTCAGAAGGCCACACTGAGGTAAGGAAATGTGATGATTTCCTGTGGCAGGTCGCAACAGGCCAAGGCCAGCTTTGTCAATGAAGGAAGAATGTGCTCCGATAAGTAGGAGCGGTTCCTGGTGACTTGGCAGCCACAGATATATGTCTGTGTGCCTTTGCCACATTAACGCTTCCATATGGAATGGTCCCTTACAGACCAGAAGCTACCAAGTGAGGCGCAACATCTCTGTGGGGGACCGCCCACCTACCTGCTTCCCGGGCTGCAGGGGCCAGTGGTTTACCAGTTGCGAGTGGGGACAAAGACTCTCATCCAACCAAAAGGGGGCTGAAGAGGGAACCTAGATAGTTCAGCCATCCTGTGTGGCCCTCAGAGCCCAGGGCTGATAACAGGGTCAAGGGGAGCATCAGGCCTCTGTCTGAGGTGTTCATCTCCTCCACCATGACACAGAGGACACAGCCAAGCCCTTCCTCTCTGTGTCAATCAGGGCTTTCCAGAGAAACAGAACCAACAGGAGAGATTATGGATGGATGGATGGATGGATGGATGGATGGATGGATGGATGGATGGATGATGGACGGATGGATGGATGGATGACAGATGGATGGATGGATGACGGATGGATGGATGGATAGATGGATAGATGATAAAGACACACAGCCCCCACGTGTCTGTCAGTTTGTCATACTGTGGGGGCTTGCCTGTTGCTATGATGCTGGAAACTATGCCACCGGTGTTCAGAAACCAGCAGGGACACCCATGAAAGACAGGTTTCAGCTGAGCTTCCAGACTAAGACAGACTAGGAAGAAGGACCTGGAAGTCTATTTCTGAAAAGCATTAGCCAATGAAAACCTTATGAATAGCAGCAGAACATTGTCTGATACAGTGCTGGAAGATGAGCCCCCCAGGTTGGAAGGCACTCAAAAGATGACTGGGGAAGAGCTGGTTCCTCAAAGTAGGGTCGACCTTAATGACGTGGATGGAGTAAAGCTTTCAGGGCCTTCATTTGCTGATGTGCCATGACTCAAAATGAGAAGGAACAGTTGCAAACATCCATTAATAATCAGAACCTGGAATGTATGAAGTATGAATCGAGGGAAATTCGAAATCATCAAAAATGAAATGGAATGCATAAACATTGATATACTAGGCATTAATGGGCTGAAATGGACTGGTATTGGCCAATTTGAATCAGACAATCATATAGTCTACTATGCTGGGAAGGACAATTGGAAGAGGAATGGTGTTGGATTCATCGTCAAAAAGAATGTTTCAAGATCTATCCTGAAGTACAATGCAGTCAGTGATAGGATAATATCTATACGCCTACAAGGAAGACCAGTTAATACGACTATTATTCAAATTTACACACCAACCACTAGGGCCAAAGATGAAGAAATAGAAGATTTTTATCAGCTGCTGCAGCCTGAAATTGATCAAACATGCAGTCAAGATGCATTGATAATTACTGGCCATTGCAAAGCGAAAGTTGGAAAAAAAGAAGGGTCGGTAGTTGGAAAATATGGCCTTGGTGATAGAAACAATACCAGATATGGAATGGTAGAATTTTGCAAGACCAATGACTTCTTCATTGCAAATATCTTCTTTCACCAACATAAATGTTGACTATACACATGGACCTCGCCAGATGGAACACAGAGAAATCAAATTGACTACATCTGTAGAGAGAGCTGATGGAAAAGCTCAATATCATCACTCAGGACAAGGCCAGGGGCCGATTGTGGAACAGGCCATCAATTGCTCATATGCAAGTTCAAGCTGAAACTGAAGAAATCAGAGCAAGTCCACGAGAGCCAAAATATGACCTTGAGTATATCCCACCTGAATTTAGAGACCATCTGAAGAATAGATTTGACGCATCGAACACTAGTGACCGGAGACCAGTTGAGTTGTGGAATGACATCAAGGACATCATCCATGAAGAAAGCAAGAGGTCACTGAAAAGACAGGAAAGAAAGAAAAGACCAAGATGGATGTTAGAGGAGACTCTGAAACTTGCTCGTGAACATCGAGCAGCTAAAGCAAAAGAAAGAACTGAAGATTTCAAAGGGTGCTTTGAGAGGACAAAGTGAAGTATTATAATGACATGTGCAAAGAGCTGGAGATGGAAAACCAAAAGGGAAGAACATGCTCAGCATTTCTCAAGCTGAAAGAACTGAAGAAAAAATTCAAGCCTCGAGTTGCAATAGTGAAGGATTCTATGGGGAAAATATTAAACGATGCAGGAAGCATCAAAAGAAGATGGAAGGAATACACAGAGTCATTATACCAAAAAGAATTAGTCAATGTTCAACCATTTCAAGAGGTGGCATATGATCAGGAACCGATGGTACTGAAGGAAGAAGTCCAAGCTGCTCTGAAGGCATTGGCGAAAAACAAGGTTCCAGGAATTGATGGAATATCAATTGAGATTTTTCAACAAACAGATGCAGTGCTGGAGGTGCTCACTCATCTACGCCAAGAAATATGGAAGACAGCTTCCTGGCCAACTGACTGGAAGAGATCCATATTTATGCCTATTCCCAAGAAATGTGATCCAACCAAATGTGGAAATTATCAAATAATATCATTAATATCACACACAAGCAGTATATCAACAGGGACTTGCCAGAAATTCAGGCCGGTTTCAGAAGAGGATGTGGAACCAGAGATATCATTGCTGATGTCAGATGGACCCTGGCTGAAAGCAGAGAATACCAGAAGGACATTTACCTGTGTTTTATTGCCTATGCAAAGGCATTCGACTGTGTGGACCATAACAAACTATGGATAACATTGCAAAGAATGGGAATTCCAGAAGACTTAATTGTGCTCATAAGGAACCTTTACAGAGATCAAGAGGCAGTTGTTCAGACAGAACAAGGGGATACTGATTGGTTTAAAGTCGGGAAAGGTGTGCGTCAGGGTTGTATTCTTTCACCATACCTATTCAATCTGTATCCTGAGCAAATAATCCAAGAAGCTGGACTATATGAAGAACAGGGCATCAGGATTGGAAGAAGACTCGTTCACAACCTGCGTTATGCAGATGGCACAACCTTGCTTGCTGAAAGTGAGGAGGACTTGAAGCACTTACTAATGAAGATCAAAGACCACAGCCTTCAGTATGGATTACACCTCAACATAAAGAAAACAAAAATCCTCACAACTGGACCAATGAGCAACATCATGATAAACGGAGAAAGGATTGAAGTTGTCAAGGATTTCATTTTACTTGGATCCACAATCAACAGCCATGGAAGCAGCAGTCAGGAAATCAAAAGACGCATTGCATTGGGCAAATCTGCTGCAAAGGACCTCTTCAAAGTGTTGAAAAGCAAAGATGTCACCCTGAAGACTAAGGTGTGCCTGACCCAAGCCATGGTATTTTCAGTCTCATCATATGCATGTGAAAGCTGGACAGTGAATAAGGAAGACCGAAGAAGAGTTGACGCCTTTGAATTGTGGTGTTGGCGAAGAATATTGAATATACCATGGACTGCTAAAAAAAAAAAAAAGAACGAACAAATCTGTCTTGGAAGAAGTTCGGCCAGAATGCTCCTTAGAGGCAAGGATGGCGAGACTGTGTCTTACATACTTTGGACATGTTGTCAGGAGGGATCAGTCCCTGGAGAAGGACATCATGCCTGGCAGAGTACAGGGTCAGCAGAAAAGAGGAAGACCCTCAACGAGGCGGATTGACACAGTGGCTGCAACAGTGAGCTCAAGCGTAACAGTGATTGTGAGGATGGTGCAGGGCCGGGCAGTGTTTTGTTCTGTTGTGCTTAGGGTGGCTGAGTCAGAACCAGCTGGGCGGTACCTAACAATGACAACAACAAAGAGACACAGAGATAAAGACAGATATATACCAAATCAGTTGTTGTGAGTTAACACTGACTCATAGTGACCCCACATGTGTCAGAGTAGAGCTGTGTTCAACAGGGCTTTCAGTGGCTGATTTTTTGGTAGTAGATCACCAGGCCTTTCTTCTGAGGCACCTCTGGGTGGGCTCAAACCTCCAGCCCTTTGGTTAGCAGCTGAGTGCTTATCTGAACGCATCACCCAGGGACTCCATACATACTTCTATATACAAATATAAAAACAAAACAAAAGCCAAACCCACTGCCATTGAGTCGATTCCAACTCATAGCAACCCTATAGGACACAATGGAACTGCTCCATGGGGTTTCCAAGGAGAGGCTGGTGGATTCGAACTGCTGACATTTTGGTTAGCAGCCATAGCTCTTAACTGCTGCGCCACTGGGCTCCGACTCCATATGTGTATATATATATATCCACAAATATACCGAGAAGGGGAGAGATACCTATTTTAAAGAATGTGCATATATAATTGTGGGGCTGGCAAGTCCAAAATCCAAAGGGCCCGTGGCAGGCTGGAAACTCCAGCAGTCTTATGTCCAAAATCAGTAGACCAGATGGTGGCTGGAAACTCCATCAGGATGTCTATGTTACAGGGTTGAGGCAGAACTCTTTCTTCCCCGGGAAGCCTCAGTTTTGCTCTTAATGCCATCAACTGATTGGACAAAGCCCGCCCACATTATGGAGGGTGATCTCCTTTACTCAGAGTCAACCAATTGTAAATGTTAATCACTTGCAAATACCTTCATAGCAGCATCTAGACTAGTGTTGGCACAAACAAAAGGCCACCGTAGCCTGGGCAAGTTGACATGTAAAATTCACCACGACTCTCTGCTTGCTTCTTAAGAGCATCAGACACACAACTCCCTAGGCTTGGCTGAGGCTGAGGGGTCAGATCTGGGCCAAACAATAAAACAGCAGCCCCTTCCAGAGGCCCTTATCCCCTCTGTGTGCCATCCCTGCTGTCTGTGGTAGATGTGACTGTCGTTGTCTCCTTTCACAGCCACTAGGAAGCAGCTCACAGTGCTTACGCCACAGAGATTCATACCATCCAGATGGACACAAATCCCCCGCCTCCTCCTTATCCAGTGAGCATATCTTTCCTGCCATTTTGGGAAGTGCTCCGATGGACGTGTAGGTTCCCGGACTCACAGCCCATGCCCCCCCCTTCCATGAACATGTTTCCTGCAGTGGAAACTCCAGCACTCAGTACCCATCTACCTTGTTTTGTTCCAGAACAATGGAGATCCATCTGGGAAGTAGCATTGCTCCTGGGAAGAGCTGGGGTGGAAAAAAAAAAAAAAAAAAAATTTTTTTTTTTTTTTTTTAACAGGGGAAAATGTTGGGAGGGAGTGAGGAAGGGCTAAGGATGGACTTGGAGATTAGGTTTCCTGTTCACACACTGGCTGGCTCCTCCATGAGCCTATTCCCCCCACCACCCCTACCCCCACCCAGCCATCACCCCAACCCCAAAGAATAAGCCTCATTCTTTTGTCTGAACCTGTCGGGAAGCACAGACAAAGCCCGGAAATGCCAGGACCCTCTACTTGTCAGTACCTCACTCCCCGCCTGGGCCCTGGAAGGGAAAGTGAACCACTGCCCAGCCAGCTCCAAAAGGGCTTTGGAATTGACTTAGAGGGTGAGTCCTGGGCTGTACCCCTGTATCTCCACACCCCATTTCCACCCAGGTGATTCCCAGCACCCAGCCTCTAACACACCCATGCTGCTTAAATAAGCTTCCCACCTCTCTTCCTGCCATCCCAGGACAGCCACTGCCTGGCCATGACTCCATGTGGCCTGACCATCCAGTTTGGGACTTCTCAGCTGCCTCCTCCCCCTGCATCAGAACTCTGGCCTTTCCCTGCCCTCCATGCCCTCTCCCTCCATTACCTAGCGCCCTTCAGATAGTGATACGGAGGACAGGGAAGGCAGTGGACCTGCTGGTATTGCCCTTTATAAACAAGAGGACCATTAAGTGGTGGGTAGTGCTTGGCAGGAAACACAGGCTGCTTTGAGCTGCCTGTCTCTGCCAGGGACCACGGAGGATGGATGAGGGCTCTCTCAGGCAGTCAGAACGACTTGATCCTGCCGACTCCCCAGCATATGGCCCTGCTCAACAAATACTTAGCAGATGACTGACGAATGAATGAATGAATGATCTATTCTTGCTTCGTCATGCTGCACAGCTGAGTTCTATGGCTATTAACACAGCTCTAAAATCATAAAACAAAAATAAATATAAACTCATAAAATCAAATCATAAAACAAATATCAAACGAAAATCATAAAACAAAAAATAAATGTACAAAAGCGGGGAACAAGCTGGTTCAATTCCTGGGGCGAGCTGCTTCACTGGCCACCCTGTTAGGGGATGGCCCCGGACTTATGGCAACCCCGTGCACAGTGGAACACAAGCTGCCTGGTCCTGTGCTATCCCCACGATCGGTAGTGAATTGGACCATTGTTATCTGTGGGGCTGTCACTGGCTGATTTTCAAAAGTAGATCACCAGGCCTTTCTTTCTAGTCCATCTTAGTCAGTAAGCTCCGCTGAAACATGTTCGGCACCATAGTAACATGCAAGCGTCCACTGACAGATGTGTGGCGGCTGTACATGAGGTGCATTGGCTGGGGATCGAACCCGGGTCTCCTGCATGGGAGGGGAGAACTCTACTACTGAACCACCACAGCCACCATTAGTGAGACTAGAAGGTTAATATGAACAACCAACCATTTGCTTGTTCTAGTTCAGGTTCTGTTTTCTTGTCTGTGTTGGTGTCAGTTGGACACCTTGCTTCTATTGAGAAGCCTTGGGTTTTTGTTTAATGTAGCAAATATATATATAACCAAAACATTTGCCATTTCAGCATTTTTTCCATGTACAACTCAGTGACATTATGTTTATCACATTGAACCACCATCACCATTATCTGTTTCCAATTCTTCCCAACACCCTTTTTAAAAGTTGATAAAACTTTGGGTCTGGAGAACATCATCTATTGTTCTCCAGGTGTCAGGTTGTGACCAAGGGCTCAGTCAGGAGGAGCAAAGCCAGGCCTGGGACCCAGGTCCCCTGCCCATAATTGCTGTGGTCTTTTCACTG
Source organism: Loxodonta africana (assembly GCF_030014295.1). Taxonomy (NCBI): domain Eukaryota; kingdom Metazoa; phylum Chordata; class Mammalia; order Proboscidea; family Elephantidae; genus Loxodonta; species Loxodonta africana. The sequence goes on from NC_087343.1 coordinate 222,658,429, forward strand.
CAGAGGTCAGCTGTCATGATGATTTAGGTCCACGTGGAAGGAAGTGGAGAGTGTGCATATTCACCTTAATAGACTGGGCAACACCCACCATGCCAGGCTGTCCTCAGCCTCTGCAGAGGCTAGGTACCCATCACCTTCCATTGCACACGGGGCAACAGGAAAGGGCAAGGCTTGCCCACACACCAGGAGGCAGCTAGAGGAAACCAGGTGAGGGCCTCAGAGAGGTCAGACACAAGCCTGTCACGGTCATTGGCAAGAGGCAAAGGGCTTTGCTTCCTCAGGAAGCTAATCCAGCAGCTGGGTGGAGGGAGGAGAGTTGGAGGAAAAAGCTCATTAAGGAATCTCCACCCAGTTACTCAGCACCCAAGTAAACATGGATTATTCCCACTGGGGGTGAAAGGAATGGACAGGAAAACTCCTTGGTAATGCTTCCTTTCCCCAAACACCACCATGAGCCTTTGAGGGTTTGTTTCCATGAAAACAGAAACCCGTTATGGGTTGATGGTGAAGTCCATTGATCAGTTCTAAACCAACCGAACAGTCCTTTGGTGTCAGTCGGGGTTCCACGTCACTGGGCTATCACTTCCATGTGTCTTCCTGTTCTCTACAGAGAAAGCCCTGAGCTAGCCCAGTCCCTGGCACTTGCAGGTTCTAAAGAAATGGTTGTTGTAGGAATAGTTGCTGAAGGTGGAGGCAGCCGCCCTAAATAGAGATTGTGATTCCTGTAATTCTGGGATCCCTCAGAGAGAGCTTCTCCTGCCACTACCCCTGCCTTGAGCTCTTGTTCCCTGAGTCCCACTGGATGCCCCCTCCCCACCTCAGCAAACAAACAAGTTTAGGCAGTATTTAATTTCATCATCTTTAAGTCAAATCAATGAAAGTATACAGTTTAAAAAGTGAAAAACTCGTGATAGACACCAACAGTCCTTCCACTTCTCCACCCCCAAATTCCGGTTCTCCAACAGCAGAGGCAATCAGTTTCATACTGTGCAGCTATTTTTTCTAAAATTTAACCTTCGTGTAATTCCGCTGCTATTTTCTTGCCCTTTCTGTTTAAGATTGTATGTCTTAATTTCCTCTTGTGGAAGATGAAGATTTAGGTCTTTCACATCAGCCTCACCCATACCCAGGCAGTATAGTTATGTCATTATAGTGAAATCAAAATTCCGTATTTATACATCATTATGACTAGGTCAATTATATCAGCCGCATGCTTGCTAGTTTGGCTGGGTATTGAATTATAGCTTCAAGGAGGCTTTCTTCTTTGGCAATTTTGTGGATTAAATATGGGAACTTTCCCACTACATGGCTAGAAACCTTGGATAAATTATGAGGGATCCTTTAAAATGACCAGAAGAACATACAAGAAATAAAAGGGATGAAATCACTAAGGGTCAATAGAAAAGAGGGAAATAAAGGCCAGAATGGTGAATACAAGCTGGCCCTTCGGCTGACGTGGGAATTGCACCGGTCTTAGTATCCAAAGAGCTTGAATTGAATGATCACTCAGGGACAGAAGACAAGGCTGAGGACCCACATGAGATCCTTGAAGGGCCACCCCTATGGGAAAATATCTACCTACCAAAAAAAGAAAAAGCATACCTATCTTAGCCTGTGCCCCAAGTAGGGGAAAAAAAAAAATTACCCTCGAGAATTTCTAATGATGGTGTCCAGGTTTGGGATTCAAATTTATACAATTTGCATGGCCTGGGACCCACAGAACAATGAAATTAACGTTAAAATGATCCGAGGCTGGCAACACAACTGGGATTCTTGGAAACACAAAACCTCTCAGTAAAAACATACCCTCAACCCAGGCACAAAAGATTCCCACAGATACAGCCTTACTGAAGATGAGCTTACAATAAAAAAATATAAAACAAACAAGAAAGTAATTTACCAGCAGCAGATCCAATAAACAGAGGAATTAGATCTCTAAGAACTTTAGGTAATAAGATTATTAGACAGTGGCTTTAACAATGTGTTTTAAATGATTATATATAAAACAAGGAACTGAACACAAGATACTAACCCCCCCCCCAAAAAAAAGGCAGATTTGGAAAGAATGAAAGAGAATTTTAGAAATGAAAAATATTGTGGGTAAAATAAAAATATCAATGGCCAGGTTAACTGCAGATTTGACACAGCAAAGTCAGCTCAGCTGGTCAACTGGAAGGTACAGTTCCTAGGCCCAGTGGTTAAGAACTTGGCTGCTAACCAAAAGGTCAGCAGTTCGAATCCACCAGCTGCTTGTTGGAAACCCTATGGGGCAGTTCTACTCTGTCCTAGGGGGTCACTATGAGTCAGAATTGACTTGAAGGCAACAGCTTTAGTTTTTCTGTTTTTTGATAGAACAACAACAAAAAAAAACCAGGGACATAAAAATATGAAAGGGAAGTTAAGAAATCTGAAGGAGAAAATTAGTAGAACTCTACTTTGAAAATCACTTTTCCAAAGAATATTAAAGACATTGTTCTCTTGTCTTCTAGCTCCTGTTTTTGTTGTTAAGTCTGATGCCATCTGATTTCTGATTCAGAAACTCCCAGTCTCCCTGGAAGCATTTAAGATCACCTCTCCAGCCCCACCCTGATGCCATGCTGTGCTTTGAAGACCCTCCTCTCAGACATCACTCTACACACATAGTGAGCCCTCTCTCTCTCTCTGAAGACACGTATCCTTTAGCTTAGGAATCTTTTCTTCTGTTCTCTCTTTCTGGAACTCCCATTATTGGGATGTTGGAGTGCCTGGATCAATTCTCTAATTTTCTTTATTTTCCCTCTCCCATGTTCCACCTCTTTGACCATTTGTTTCCCTTCCTCTGTGAATTTCTCATCTTTAATCCCTAAACCTTCTTTCCTTCTTTTGAGAGTCTTATTTCTCTCATCATATAAATATTTTTTCAATTTCTGTTTTCTAAATGTTGATGCACACATAGAAGCAGATACACAATCACTCCTGTTCTGGTTCTCATGGATTTAGAGTCTTCTGTTTTCTCTCTGAAATAATTGTAGATTTAAAATTTTTTCTTCTTGATCCATACTCTGTGTTTCCTCTGATTTTTAAAATCTGGCTTGTTGGGTTGGTTGGGGGAGGTTGTGTCTTTGTCTTTGGTATTAGGGACATTCTCTGTGTCTAGTGGGGTTTTCTGTTTATTCTCCAGACATAAGTTACTAACAGATGTTTGGGAATTCTGTGTGCATGGGTGGGGTTTATCAAGGAGGGAGCGTCACAGTGGGATGATCAGAGGTGGGGGACCTCTAAATGTCAATCTGTAGATCTTTTCCTACTTGGGGATATAACCTTGGCTTCCAGCATTATGGGTACTGAGAGGAGGGGGGCCTGAAGGAGTAGGGAGTGGTACAGGTCTCACCTTTCAGCAGATAGAGTTTTGCTAATCTCCTCTCATTGAATTTCTTTCCCCAATCCCACTCCAGATATGGGCTGTCTTTCTTGGGTCCAGGCATACCTGATTCAAACTGCCCGGAGGATGCTTGTCCACCCTTCTGATGGGGTGGTAGCAGGGAGGTAGAAAACTGGCTTTGTGTAGAGTGGGGAGAGGCCTGGGTGTCAACAACTCCTGATAAAGGCTTTCAAGAGGTCTTCTTCTCTGTCCTACTCCTTCCTCAATCGACAGTGAGTCTGGCACCTTCACCCCAAAGTTTATTGGTTGACCTTCAGGATATATTCAATATCTAATGGCTTCCTACCACCCCCTGTACCACTCTAGCCCAGGCCACCAACAACTCTTGTCTGACAACAGCCACAACCCAGCTGACCTCATGCTCTTACTCTTGCCCTTTCTCCAGAGAGCAACCAAACTAATCTGAAAAAAATAAAAAATAAAAGACACTGTGATCATGTCACTTACCTATGTGAAATGCCCAGATGCTTCCCACTGTGCTTAGAATAAACTCTAATGCAACCATGTCTGGGTAAATGAAAAAGAAATTGAAATTGTCAGCTACTGCATTCTACTTGGATCAAAAATCAATGTCCATGGAAGCAACAGTCAAGAAATCAAATGATGTAATGCATTGGGTAAATCTGCTGCAAAAAGCCTCTTCGAAGTTTTACAAAGCAATTACTTTGATGACTAAGATGCACGTGATCCAAGCCATGGTCTTTTAAATCACCTCATATGCATGCGAAAGCTAGAAAATGAAAAGGGAAGGCAGAAGAATTGATGCATTTGAATTATGGTGTTGGCGAAAAGTACTGAATTTACTGTGGACTGCCAGAAGAATGAACAAACCATTCTTAGAGGAAATACAACCAGAATCCTCCTTAGAAGTGAGGATGGCCAGACCAGCTCTCTTACTTTGGACACATCATCAGGAAGGACCAATCCCTAGAAAAGAACATCATGGTTGGTAGAGGGTTGGTGAAGGTGAGGGAGGCCCTCAGTGCCCTCACCTTCTGAAACTGATTTGTTCTAGCCGCCCGTGGTATATTCAATATTCCTTGCCAACACCACAGTTTGAATGGATCAATTCTTTTTCAGTCTTCCTTTTTCATTGTCCAGCTTTTGCATGCATCTGAGGTGAACGAAAAGACCATGACTTGGGTCAGGTACATCTTAGTAATCAAAGTGACATCTTTGCTTTTTAAAACTTTAGAGAGGTCTTTTGCAGCAGAGTTGCCCAGTAGCTACTGCTCCTATAGATATTGATCCAAGTAGGATGATATTGATGACAACATGTATCATGTTGCTTGGGGAGCTGGACTTAATGGCTTAAAGGAGTCCCTGGGTGATACAAACAGTTAACTCGCTTGGCTGCTAACCAAAATGTTAGAGGTTCGAGTCCTCACAAAGATACGTTGGAAGGAAATCCTGGTGATCTACTTTAGAAAAATCAGCCATTGAAAATCCTGTGGAACACAGTTCTATTCTGACACCCGCGGAGTCGCCATGAGTTGGAGTTGAGTCAATGGCAACTGTTTTTTTTTTTGGTGGTTTAAATTAAAAGATAAAGACACAGCTTCCTTCTCTTGGCTGCTCAGCCCAAGTCAACTGGGTCTAGGCTAGCTTCTAAACCCACAGCCACCCAGAAAAGATGCAAAGAAAAAGAAGAAGCCTGGCCAAGAGGTCCCATGGATACAGATCAAGGAGAAGGCGGCCACCATTCCCACAAGTCTGTCTCCCAGACAGATGGCACCTTCTGCCCAACCCCTCCTGACATCCTCACCAGGTGCCACCTCACCTCGGTCTCGTTTTTCCAGTAGCACCGCTGGGTTTGGGCAAAGTGTCGCAAGGAGGAAAGAAAATGCTGGAGAGGAGGGAACACCCGCAGGGAGACCTCATTCTTTTTTGTTTGCCACAGAGGGACCGAGGCTTGACAAAGCCACCAGGCTCAGTTCCAAGTGGCAGCAAGTGAGCCCGAAGTGTGTCACGTAACAGATGCAAGCCCCCCGCCCCCGCCCAGGTCCCCTCCGGGGTCCCTCTCTGGCGCAAGCACTGCCAACACTCCGGGGAGCATCTTCCAGAAGAGCTACACCCAACTCTAAATTTATACTTTTAATGATAAGCAGAATATATATCCTGCTCTACAACATGCTTTTCTGGCTCCTCTTGTTTCTTTCTCTTCCTTAATCCAGCACTTCTTAAATTTAAGCTCACTTCTTTTAGTGTGAGCATTTTTAACCTCAGTGATAACACTTTCCATCAGCCACAAAAACAACTTACTCTTTGTTGAACCCCTACATTGTGGCCCACAGCACTTACCTGGGTGGTTCTGGAATGTTCTTTCATGCTCACTGCCAGAAGAGGCGGTCATCTTGAGCAAGGGGAAGGTGAGTTCAAATCATTTCCCATTATTTGGTGGTTTTGTTCTCTTCAGCTAAGGGGTTGCTGTGCCTTGGCCTCTTCCCGGACTCCTGACCTGGGTGGTGATCTTGGCCGTGGTCTGGCCTCTGTTCCTCCCCTCCAGGTGGAGCTCAGGGGCTAGTGTGGCCTTTCCTTCTCACCTGGTCTGTGACACAGTTTGGAGACCTCACTAGAGGCTGGAGTTGAGGGTTCTTCCCCATCTTCTGATGAGTCCAGCATGGCAGCTGACAGATTCGCCCTCTGGCCCCCTCCAATGATTTCAAATCCACTGGCAGAGTCTCCCCAGCTGGGCTGACAGCTGCCCCTCCAACATACAGCCACCAAGTGGAGCTCTGTGAACCGCAATTTCTGGGTCAGGAGTCCTCTGCTGGATTTTGTTCAGAAAATGCACATCGAAGCACATTCCATATACAACTCCTGGTTGTTCCCAGTCCCACTAAGCTGCTCTGTGGACTCTTCTCACAGGGCCCCAGTTTGAGAACCCTGTGTCCCCCCTTCCCTGTGTGAGGGACATCTGTGGCTGTGACTACCCAGTCTCTAGCCCACCTTTCCCAATAAGAGTATCCCTGATTTTCCTCTAGGAAATGACTACCCTCACCTTTCAGAGGCGGAATCTACCAACCTGATCCAGGCAGGCCTGGTCAGTCCCAGGGACCCTTGTTAGCTGCATTTGAGTTGGCCCCCAACTCATGGCAGCCCCACGCACAGTGGATCAACTTGCTGCCTGGTCTTGCCCCCCCCCCGCCCCATCTGTTGTGAATTGGACCGTTGTGCTCCACAGGGTTTTCATTGGCTAATTTTCCAAAGTGGAAGGCTTGGAGCTCCAGCTGCATGAGAATACAGAGCTGTGCCTTGTGAAGTGGAGGCCTGAATGCCTGACAATCAATTATAAGAAATAAAGGAGGGAAGAAGGAGGGAGGAAGAGAAGGAGGGAAGAAGGAAGAAGGGAAAGAGGGACGGAGGGAGGGAGGGGAAGAAAGGGAGAGACGGAAGAAGGAAGGGTGGGAGAAAGGAAGGAAAAGAAGGAAAGAAAAAGGGAGGGGGGCAGGGGGCGGAGGAAGAAAACTTGTCCAGAGTTAAGTTTTCCAGAACTTGACCACCTAGCAGAAGCTTAGGGCCAGAGATTCTCTCTCCCCTGAATGTCAACTTCTGCAAAACACCGGCTCCCTCTGGGCTGCTATGTAAACAGGAGGCGTTAATAACCCTGCCTGCCCCACCCATTCTTTTGAAAGACATAGCTAATGCTTGGCACTGTGAAATGCCTCCTGGCCAACAAAGGCCCCAGAATGTGAGATCAGGGTCAATTATCTGGAGGAAGATGATGCATTCTTTGATAATCAGTTCTGGGGAGTGGACCATCAAGTGGTAAACCAGTTGTTTGCTAATCCAGCCCACAGGTATTCAGGTACACACGCTGTCCCGCGTTCAGACGGGGAGCAAGAGACTGATGGCTGCTGCTTGCTGCCCAAAGGACTTCAGAAGGACCCTGCACCAGGGCCCAACACTTTCTCAGATTTATTTGTAGGACACAGAGTGGTGACACTGTGGGGGCAGGAGGGCACACCAATCAGGGCTGAGGTGTGCAATCTCTCTGCTCACCAAGAGCTCGGGTTCAGGTGCACTGAGGATGAGATCACTACAGGCAGTCCATGGGTTGTGAACGAGATCTGTTCCTAAGTCTGTCTTTAAGCAGAATCTTCTGTAGGTAAGTCAGAACAAGTTCCTACGGTGCTTATTTAGCGTCAGTTAGTCAAATGTTTGTCTTAGTATATAGTATACATTTTACCTTTCTGTGCATACAAAACACTTAAACACTTTCAGACCACGCAGTGTTTTCAAGATCGTCATAAAATAGTGCGTGCGTTTGTTATTATAAGCCATTGTATTTAACTGAGGTTTTTAATATAATAGGCTTTATGGCAGTCCATTTTTTTTTATGGCAGTCCATTCTCAAGTAAGAGTTGTTTGTTAAGTCAGACCTTTCTAACCCGTGGACTGCCTGTATTCAGTCAAGCCCAATGGAGTACATCTGGCAACGGATCAGGATCAGGCTAAGGAAGACGTACATCAGAAGTGTGGGTGGTGTGAATAACGGCGGGATGGAGTCAGAAGCTGGGGTTCAGGTCCTTTGCTAGCCCTTTTTTTTTTTTGCTGGACAGTCCCCAACCTAGATTTCCAGGTCAGTAACAAGGGAGTGGAGTCCCTGGGTGGTACAAACAGTTAATGTGCTCAGCTGCTAACCGAAAGGTTGGAGGTTCAAGTCCATCCAAAGGCCCCTCAGAAGAAGGGTCTGGTGATCTGCTTCTGAGAAAAACAGCCACTGAAGACCCTATTGAGCTCAGTTCTACTCTGGCATGCATAGGTCGCCATGAGTTAGAACTGACTCAATGGCAATGGGTTTGGTTTTTGGTTTGGGTGGTACAAACGGTTGAAGTGCTCTGCTGCCAACCCAAAGATCCGAGTCCGCCCAGAAGCACCTCAGAAGAAAGGCCTTGTGATCTACTTCTCAAAGATTAGTCATTGAAAACCCTATGACACACAAGAAGTCGCCATGAATCAGGGTCGACTGGTGGAACAAGGGAGTGTTTGCTGCCACCGTATCTGACCTGGTGGAGCTCCTTCCCAGGTTGCTGTAAGCACTGCAGTTGAGAGTTGTCTGCAGCTCAATGTTCAGGGGAGGCTCGTGGGAGAACCACTTCTCTTCCAGAACCTACAACTTTCCACATCCAGAGCTGCTGAAGAAAGGCTGGCTTGGCCTCATCTCACCCGTGGCTGGTGCCCTGGAGGGCCTGAAGGGTGGTGTCCTAAGGGCCCCGCAGCAACCACAAAGCACCTGATTCCCTTTCGATTCCTCCCAGAAAGAAAAGGGCAGTTTCTTCCTAAAGTGTAATTGTCAGACTAGAAGATAATTCTGAATGAAAAAGCATGGGATAGGGATCTAAGAGGAAAGGGAAAAGGCCCAGATCTTCTAGGAACTCATCACTATTTCAAGACAGGAAGAGAAATAATGAAGGTACCTGTTATGGATTGAACTGTGTCCCCCTAAAATGTGTGTTGAAGTCCTAACCCCTGTACCTGTGTAAATATGACACTGGTTGAAATAGGTTTTTTTTTTTTTTTATGTTGATGAGATTATACCAGAGTAGGGTGGGTCCAAAGCCTAATCACTTCTGAGTGGTGTCATAAAAAGGGCAGAATAGACATAGACACACATGCAGGGGGAGTGGGGAGCAGACGCCATTTGAGGACCTGTCTACAAGTGAAGGATGCCAAGGATTGCCAGCAGTCATCAAAAGCGAGGAGAGAGGCCCACAGAAGGAATCAATAAGCCCAAGACCCTGATTTGGACTTCTAGCCTCCAGAACTGTGAGAAATTAATTTGTTCCTTAAAGCTACCCACTTGTGGTATTTGTGTTACACCAGCACTAGGAAACTAAGACTACCTAAATGGAAAAAATAAAAAAGCTAAGCCAAATGGCAGTCTTAATAAGAGTTTACAAACCTCGATTTTGCAGGGCCAGGGAACGTGGCCGTGTGTGGTCGGGCCAAGAGTAACCTGGAGGGGCCAAGGCTGAGGAGGGAGGGAGCCAACATGACAGGCAGATGCTTTCATACACAGAGACTGAGCAAATATGCACAGATGTTTAGGATGATAGGAGCCAAGTTTCTCACTGTCAGAGGAAGGAGGTTCAAACACGGAAAGGCTGAAATAAACCATGGGTGTTAGGTCATAATTGAAAGCATTAGTGTGAAATCATAATTTTCACTAAGATACAGAAAAACAGATGCATATGTGTGTATTTGCATGTATGTTAAATACACATTTCCTAGATCTGATCACTGAGAAGGGCTAGAAGTCATGGCACCCCAGTAACAGTAAGTACACCCAGCAACCTGTCCTTGGTTTCTAAACCCCATTCTCCACTGAAAGAAACCAGGTCTCCTTGGAGAAATGGCTGTTTCCAAGGCTGAGGAAAAGTAGATGAGTCTGTGACATCTCATTGTGCCAGAAAGTAAACACTTAAAGAGGATGTGGGAGCATCACAAAAGACACAAACTGGCCATTCAGGGACAAATTGAGTATCAAAATGATAACAGATGTTAACCTGCTGATTAAATAGGAACCTGTGAGAGTCTGTACTGATATACATTTTTTAAAAATCAGCAAAAATTTTTATAGGATTTGTGAATTAGACCATAATTGTATCAATGCTAATTTCCTGATTTTGGTGTGTATACTGGATATTCTTGTTTCTAGGAGATACAAGCTAAAGTATTTGGGAGTAATGGGGCACATTGCCTGCAACCTATTCTTGAAAGGAAGGAAGGGAGGAAGGCTGGATGGAAAGATGGGTGGATAAATGGCTGGATGACATAGTTCAGAAAGGAAAGAGAATGACCAGGCAAATAGGATAAAATGTCAACAAATGGAGAATCTGGAATTATTATTTCAGAAATAATCTGAACTTATTTCAAAATTATAAAGCTAACACATGAAAATAAGACCTGTAAATACCTACAAAGAAATAACAACTTTGGTGTAGAGAGATTCTCCTACCAAGACTGTATTATCTCCCAGGGGATCACACATCTGGAAGGGCCCATGACCACCTCAAACTTCTGGTCTTCAAAACTCAGACTATTTGAGCTCATTTGAAGGGAAAAGCAGTCTCGTTGACGTCAGAGAAGTAGATAAGTACTTTGTTTTATTGCCATCAAATAGACCTTTGTCTTCTTCATGATTCGTATAATAGTTTCTCTATATACTAGTTGCACCACACAATAAAGCACAATGAGGCATATTAAAACATAGCCAGTTCTAAACAGTCTGGATATTTCCTGTCATAGAAAAGAAGTATCCTGCCCGTAGATCCACATTAACATACACGGTACATTAATATCAATCTCTGTATCATACACTAGGCCACAGGATGTGGTTTGCATACAGGGTTTAGTTCTGCAACAAACTCATTCTAACAGCATCAGAAGGCACCACATGGGACAAACATGAGAGACTAGATAATTGGACCTCTTATATCCAAGAATGAGGCTGAGTCCTGGAGCCACCTCGGGGTGTACACCCCAAGCTGCCCAGGGTCCGACAGCTGAAGCCATTTGTAATACAGGTCAGAAAACCCCCGTGGCCCCAAAAGAGTATCCCTTGGGACAATCAATCACCTTACCAAAAATGAAAGCTGGAAAGAAACTGAACAAGTGAGGTGGTTCGTCTGACCAGGTAACACTATTTTTAGTCCAAAACTGAGGTCATAATCAAATTTTTAAATGATTTTTTTTTATGAGCTTACCGTATTTTTACACTAATAAAAACACACACCTTCTACACTTGTTTGCCCACCACTCCCTCCCTCCATGAGGTATTTTCATAAGCACGCTAAACAAATGTAGAAGGCAGGCATTATCTGCATAAAAATACAGTACATATTTGGCTCCAGAGCTCAAAAAATGTTTTGCGCAACAAGAAGTGAACGTCAGCAAGGAGTCTTTTTAGTATAAGTACCTGGTCACCAACAGGACTACTTTGAAGGACAAATAAATCTGCATATAAACGAGTCAGTGAGATCATCGTTTTTTAAAAAAATAACCAACCTTATTCTCATACTTGTTCTTTACAGACAAGACTATTCAATGTTACGAACCTTTACAAGTTTAAAGCAAGAATTGACATCATGTTCATCTATCATTTTATAAAACAAGAATTCCGCTAAAAATTTCTGATAACAGGCTTCTTTGCCTGCCACTGTATATGAAGATAAAAGACACAGTCCCTCTACATCTCTTCTCCCCAATAGTGGTGTGCCCTGAGTAACCAGAGGTGGTGCCTCTCCGCAACAGAGCACACTCAATCTTGCCCATGACTCTGTCACCAAGGACCCAACATCAGGGGCCCCTTAGGAACAGGAGCACAACGAAATGATTCCGACCCATCATCCCTTCCAACACCAGGCCTGCTGACCAGCAGATGGGTCAACAGTCAAGCGCAATCCAACCAACTTCATTTGGAGGGTAGCATGCCCAAACAGATGCCTGGCATGTTATGGAGACACTGTGTGGCCACCTCCCTCTTGACTGCACCCAATGCTCTCTCGCCCCGTGAGTGTGTCCCCACTTGTCCAGTGTTTCAGCTAGTCCCTGACAAAGCACACACAGCCCACCAGTGCGGCACTGCTCTGTCCCTGCAGCGGAACACAACCATGGGACAAGAGTCCCACACAGATGCCTGGACTCTGTGAGGAGCAGGCTAGGTCTTACTTCTTCGGAGGAGTGTGGACACAGGGCTGTGGCCAGGTGACCCGCCCAGCTGCTGGCCACCCTGGAACTTGAGGCTCTGTAGGTTGATGTGGGCGCCGTGCTTGAGGAGCACCTCCACCGTCTTTGCGTGCCTGCCCTGTGCGGCCAGGTGCAGTGCACTGAGCCCCTGGTCATCAGACACGTCAATGTTGTCAGTACTGACCAGCTCCTCCACCACCTCTGAGTGTCCATTGGCAGCAGCCAGGTGGAGGGCCGTCTGGCCCAGTGGCGCAGGGGCCAACACATCAGCCTTTTCCTCCACCAGCAGCTTCACGGTAGCAAGGTGTCCATTTCGGGCGGCCAGGTGCAGGGCAGTGTAGCCCTCAGCAGTCAGCGCCTCCTTCTCGGCACCACGGTGCAGGAGCAACCGCGAGGTGCTTGTGTGGCCCGTCTCTGCGGCCACGTGCAGGGGTGTCTGCAAGAGCTGGTTGCAGATGTTGACATCGGAGCGCAGGTCGATGAGGATGCGGGCCACACGGTAGTGTCCCCGCTGGGCAGCCAGGTGCAGAGGCGTCCTCCCGTCCAGCGTCTGGGCGTTCACGCTCACACCTGGCTGCTTGGCCAGCAGCTTCACAATGGGCAGGTGGCCCTGCCAGGCAGCATAGTGCAGTGGGACCCAGGCATCCTTGCCTTGTAGGCCAGCGTCCACACCGCGACGCAGGAGAATACGTACGATGCTTTCCTGGCCGTGCTGGCAAGCCACGTGCACAGGCGTGCGGCCCTCGCAGTCCGCCTCGTCGACAGAGGCATTCTTCTCCAGCAACAGCCGCGTGCTGGCCTCATCCCCATTCTGAGCAGCGAAGTGCAGGGCTGTCCACTGGTCCTCGTCTTTGGCGTTGACACTGATCTTGCGGGCTAGCAGCAGCTCCACAACACCACGTACCCTCCGCTCAACAGCCAGGTGCAGGGGTGTGGAGCCCTTCCGGTTGGTCAGGTTGGGGTTGGCGTTGTTGAGTAGAAGCCACTTGACGCACTCCTCCTGGCCAGCCTCCACAGCCAGATGCAGGAGGCTGGCACTGCCCTCCAGGACCAGGTCCACGTCCTGGGGCTGCAGGATCTTCATCAGCCGGCTGGTGTCCCCACATAAGATGGCATCCACCAGCTTCTTCTTCTGAATGTCTGTAGTGCCGAGATCTGCAAGCAGGTGAGAGGCACAGGGTCAATGGAGGCGAAGGCCAGAGGCACCTCCAGCCTCACCCTGGAGCCTTTCTGGTGTTCTCATGGGGCCAGGGTCCCCAAGGGATGCTGAGCAGGGACATCTGAGGACGCATGGCCTCCAGGTGGCTTTCTACTTTATTTTAGCCTTAGATCTTATAATACTTTTATGCGTCAACTTGGCTAGGCTACAGCACCCAGTTACACAATCAAACATTGGCGTAGCTGCAGAGGTATTCTGTAGATGTGGTGGACATCTACGATCAGCTGACTCTGAGTAAAGATTACCCTGGATAATGTGGGTGGGCCTGATACAGTCAGTGCAAGGGCTGAAGAACAAAAACCGAGGTTTCCCAGAGAAGGAGAAATTCTGCCTCAAGACTGTAACAGAAATCCTACCGGAGTTTCCCGCCTGCTGCCTGACCACCAGATTTCGGACTTCCCCAACCAGGCCTGGAGCCCTGGTGGCATAGTGGTTAAGAGCTTGGTTGCTAACCACAAGGTCAACAGTTCAAATCCACCAGCCACTCCTTGGAAACTCTAGGGGGCAGTTCTACTCTGTCCCCTATAGGGTCAGCATGAGTTGGTTTGGTAACCAGGCCCCACGATCATTTAAACCAATTACTTGCAGTAAATCTCTCTCTATATATGATATGTGCGTACATATATAGATGGATGGATGAATGGATAGGTAGGGGGATGGATGGACAGATGGGTGGGTGGGTGGATAGATGGATGGATGATAGGTAGGTATGTAGGTAGATGGATGGGTGGATGGATAGATGGATGGGCTGGTGGATAGACAACAGGTAGGTAGGTAGGTAGATAGGTAGGTAGATCTACTGGCTCTGTCTCTCTGGAGAGCCCTGATTAACACAGATCTGCTCCAGGTTCCTAGCGTGGAGACTTTGGGCAGTTCAGTTAATGCATTTAAAAAATAAAAGCATGATTAGATAAAGGATATAAAACTCAGAGCTCCCAGGTGGTGCTCAGAAATTATAGTTAAATTCCTTCATAAAAAAAAAAAGACAAGGCAGGGGCTGAAAAGATGAGGCCAGAGCCCTGAGAGCTTCAGCAGTGCTCACCGCACCACCCTGCAGAGCTCGCCGGCTGCAAAGCTGGTGCCTGCAGCTGGGCAGGGACAACCTAGGTCTCAGCCCAACCTCAAAATGCCACCCCCTGCCGTGGTGACCCATAAAGCACGTTTCCTAGAAAAATCTAAAGGACTGGGAGGAACGTTAGTTAGCCCAGAACAGGAAAAGTTCTATTTAATGTACAAATCCTATTACGTTGTCTGAAATTCTGAGTTGTGCAAAATAAAACTCTCCTTCCTCACATTCAACATTCTCAAAGGGACCTAAGAGAAGGGTGGGGTGTGGGTGGTCTTAAAAAAATGGAAACAAATCAGTCTGGATTTGGTGTTACTACACTCTCATTCTGAGTTGAGTCAATGACACTGTCTTAGCATGAAGACAAGATGTCAGCTGAGAGCTTTAGATCCAAAAAGAATGTTCTAGAATATATTTCGCCAATGGGAACGGTGATACTCCTTTCCAGTTTCTGAGTTAGCCCTGACTTTCGTCTTGACTTTTACTGTCCAGTGTCTGCCTCTAGTCATCAAACCAGTACCCCCACCTCTGTGTCTTTGCTGAGGCGTTTCCTTAACCAAAATTTACTCTTTTACCACCGACATTCCACTCTAAAGTTCCTAGCAGGCCCATTAAAAAAACCAAAACCAAACCACTGCTATCGAGTCGATTCCAACTCATAGAGGCCCTGTAGCACAGAGCAGAACTGCCCCCTTGAGTTTCCAAGGAGCACCTGGTGGATTCCAACTGCCAACCTTTCGGTTAACAGCCGTATCTCTTAACCACTACGCCACCAGGGTTTCCAGCAGGCCCATAAGATCCAGTAAAATTCTCCCCTCTAAGAGGTCTCCCTGACCCACCAGGACAAACAAATGTCCCCTCTTCCTGGTGTCCAGGCTATACAAGACCCTCCAGGCCCTCATCTCTCTGTGCACCATGGCCAGAGTGTCTGTATTTTCCTCATAGAACTGCAGCCCCTTGAGGGACGGGCCAGGACCACAACTTACCCCCAGAGTGGGCAGAGAGGGAGCTACGACATGCACCAACCCCCACTGCTGGGGCAGGGGCTGTTGTTGTTAGCTGCTATCGAGTTGGCCCCCGACTCATGATGACCCCATACACAATGGGATTGACCTGTTACAACCCATAGGGTTTTCACTGGCTGATTCCTCAAAAGTAAAACGCCAGGTCTTTCTTCCTAGCCTTTGTCTGGAAGCTCCACTGAAACCTGTTCAGCATCATAGCAACACACATGAGACGTGGTGGCTGCACATGAGGCGCGTTGGCCGGGACTCAAACCCAAGCCTCTCACACTGAAGAAGAGAATCGTGCCACTAAACCGCCACCGCCCCTATGTGGATGGGCCAGGCAAAAAGCACTCCCTAAAAAGAAAACCCACAAAAATTAACATAAAAAGATAAGCTAACCTCTAGGGGCTCCTACCATAGCTGGTAGTTTATAAATGTCCAGGGTATTTTAAACTCCAAGGCCAACTAACCTATCGTAATGCATGGTAAGTGAGTGAGTGGGTAGCCCAGAGATAAGGAAGTGTGGGGGTGCTTACAGAGCACTGCTAAGGAGGAGTATACGGTGGCATCTACCAGGGAGAAATATCCCTGGGTGGGGGTGGGTGGTCTCCATTCATTCATAGGCTCACACACAGACCTCAGGTTCCTCAATCTGAGCGCCTGAGGTCAGCCCCAGTGCCTGATTTGGCACAGGTGAGCTCCTATCGTACAGCCAGTGACTCGGTCTGTTCCTCTTACTCCCTAAATGCCACTCGAGAGCTCAGCGGATTTGGGCTCAATGAACTGACAATGCACTGACGCCCACCATCGCTCAGAGAAGGGCAGGGAGTTACGGTCAAGAACTTGGACGCCTGATCCTTTTAGTTGTCGCTGACTCCCATGCCCCATGAACCTCCCAGCCCATGGGTAAGCTCATTAGTTCTCAGGACACAAAGGTGTTCCCCACTCACCGCCCGTTGAAGGCTCACGCTCGAAAGACAAGGACAGCGACCCTCTGGACGAGAAGGCAGAATCGACTGAAGAGACCCCCGAGAGCCTCTTGCCGCTGCTCGTTGAGGGGAGTTTGGATTCTGAGGAGCTGCGGCTGAGCTCTTCCGGGCCCTCGATGGTCTGAGAAATCCCAGAGTCTAGCTGTGACAGCAACTCTGAAAGGCTGCAGTCGTTATCAAACGGTGGGGCTGAGGCACGCTTGAGGGGCGTGGACACGGGCACCACCTGTACGGAGTGGAGAGAGGGAAAGGCATGAAGACCCACCATCTCTTGCTCGGCCCACCCGGGACACAAATGTGGAAAAGCAAGAGGAACTACAGGCAGAAGGGTGACTGTTAGGGACTAATATGTGTCCCCCCACCCCCAGAATTGCAAATGGTTAAGCGCTCAACTACTTAGCCAAAAGGTTGGAGGTTCGAACCCACCCAGAGGCACCCTGAGAGACAGGCCTGGCAGTTCTACTCCACATATATAGGGTCTCAGGGAGTTGGAATCCGCTCTGTGGCAACTGACAACAGTAATACTTGTGGATGTAATCCCGTTGGGAATAGGGCTTCTTCGTTTTGTTAATGAGGCCACACCATATCAGTGCAGGCTGTGTTTTAAGCCAATCACTTTTGAGATATAAAATGAACAGATTAGGCACAGAAGCAAAGAAGCCCTGGTGGCATAACAAATGCAGCTCGGTTCCTCAGGTAAAAGACCTGGTGATCTGCTGCCATAAAGATTAGGAAAACCCTATGGGACAATTCACATGGGGTTGACAGGAGCAGGAATCTACTAGAAGACACCTAGCGACAACAAGGCACAGGAGCAAAGAAGGACAGATGTGGGAAGATGGTTGCCACGGCACATCAAGATTGCCAAGGAACCAAGGAACAGAAGCTGAAGAGACAAGGACCTTGCCCAAGAGCCAACAGACAAAGAAAGCCTTCCCCCTAGGCCAGCACCCTGAATTCATACTTCTAGCCTCCTAAACTGAGAAAATAAATTTCTGTCCATTAAACCCACCCACTTGTGGTATTTCTGTTACAGCAACACTAGGCATCTAAGACAGTGGGCCAGAAGAAGAAAAGAACGCCATCAGCTGCCAGTAAGCGAGGCAGAGAATTCAATCATTTGTAACCATACACACAGCACTGGGGAGTCCAACACTCAGAGCTGCAAAGACATTAGGCTGGGTCTACCCAGCAGGAGGAAATTGTAAGACAAAAGCAACTTGATAAAAATTGAAAATCCCCATTATTCTGCTCCGGATTCCAAAAGCTGAGTGGCATTACATGCAGCGCTATCCAGACAAAAGGCAGAAGTGGAACAAGCTCAGAGAGCGGGGGAAATGGGAGTGGCCGCACCTTGTCCATCTAGAAGAGAGCAGTGTCAGTGAGAAATACAAGGAAGGTGATCTGCAGCCCTTCCTTGTCATTGTTACGAAAACCAAAAAACTAAGCCCATTGTCATCGAGTCCATTCTGACTCATAGTGACCCTATAGGACAGAGTAGAACTGCCCCGTAGGGTTTCCAAGGAGAGGCTGGTAGATTCAAACTGCTGACCTTTTAGTTAGCAGCCAAGCTCTTTAACCACTGCGCCACCAGGTCCCAGGTATCACTGTTGTGAGCTGCCATCAAATCGGCTGACTCACGGAGACCCCATTCACAAGGGAACGATAAACACTGCCCAGTGCTCTACCATTCCCATTATTGCTTGGGGATCACACTGTTGTGATCCACAGAGTTTTCACTGGCTGATTTTTGGAAGTCGATCACCAGGCTTTTCTTCCTAGTCCGTCTTAGTCTGGAAGCTCCGCTGAAACCTGTTCAGCATCATAGCAACAAGCAAACCTCCTCCACTGACAGATGTGTGGTGGCTGTGCATGAGGTGCACTGGCTGGGAATCGAACGTGGGTCTCCTGCATGGAAGGTGAGAATTCTACCACTGTGCCACCACTGCCCCTAGAGCCCTGCAAATCTGGCTTAGGGGCTGAGCGTGGCCACTAGAGAGTGGTGGAGACTAGCTGCAAGGACAACACAGCTGTCCGATCCAATATACACTGATGGGTTGTGAGATGAATAGATTTCTGGTGAGTGACTAGAATCTGCCTGTGACTCATGAATCTTTCCTGATTCATACCCATGTGCTTCCAAATCTCTCCTCTCCTTGGGAACCAGAGACACTCAAGAGCCTGATTTATTCTTCCTTTGTTGCTTTCTGTATTGAGTCATATCCACTTGTTGGTTGCCTTTGTTTTTTTTGCATCAGTGGCCAGGTCTGACTTTGGGGTCACCTCCCTGGCCATCTTTGCTCCTGACCCCCACAAGCACAACACACCCCTTTATGTCCAGACAGTGGGTGTTCCACAGAAGTTACTTATCTCCCGACTTTACACTGACGGCCTGGAATATATTGCCCAATACCAGATAACGTGCTATAAAGCCAGTTTATTAGGCTTTACTTTACAAGTCTTATTATCCTAAAAGGGACTTAGAGAGTCCCAGCATTTGGAAGTTCTCACTGCATCTAAATAGCTACGTGATGCTCAGTAATGGAACCATTTATGAGCAGTTAAAACAAAAGAGGCCAGATGCCCACACCAGGGGTGCAAAGACACTGCACCCCAGATCATGCCTCCCCACCCGACTGGGCCCAGCAGCTGGATGGGGTGTTCCATTCCCTGTGCTTCAAAGAGCTTCCAGTGTGGCTATTTAATAAATCTAGTGCGACCCACACACTCCACATGTAACTACACGGATGGGAGGAGGGGGACAGGGAGCACCCACACAGTCTACATGTAACTACACAGACGGGAGGCGGGGGACAGGGAGCACAGCACAGCAGGGATGCGGCTGGCTGAGGGGATGCACACCCTGTACCGTGCACGGACCACATGATGGGCTCAGTAAGGCACCACCCTCAGAAGGGGACGTGAGCACCTAGGCTCATGGGGGGAACCCTTCACAGCATCAGAATTATCTGCAGAACAGATGAGTCTTGCTGGGAGGACTCAGGCATGAAAACAAACCCAAATGACACCTCTGAGGAGATCCAGGTTACCTCACTCTTGGGCTCGGGGGAACTTTTCACATCTAGATCTTGAGTTGTTTCTTTCACTTCATCGTCAGGCTTTTCATACAGGTCCTCGGTTTCAGACGTAATTTCTTTGGGGAGAAAAAAAAAGGGTGCGTCACTCAGATAATCACTTCCACAAGTACTCTACTTCCACGTCTAACCACAGGGACAGAGCGGCAACAGCCCCGAGCCTCAGCATCACGGCGATGACCGTGCCAGGCTCCTTGGATTTCTCAGGCACCCTGCCCAGAGCCAGGCTCCCCAGGTCACCCCAGGGGCCTCTGTGTGGCGGCTGCTGGCCACACTTGGGCCTCCCATCGGCAGCTCTGCAGACTCTCGCCAGGCTGAAAGTTTAAGGGCCGCTCTTTTCCAGGATCCTAAAGGAGGCTTCGTCAAGGAGAGCCCCGCCTGCCAGGCGTGCAGGGTCTGTGGCCCTTAGGTGGCCAGGCTGCCCACACCTGGGTGTGGAGCGCCCGCCTCACCCATGTTGTCATCACCCCTGTGTGATTTAAACACAGTGATGGATTTCCATTTAATCAGGCTACTTTCCTAACCAAATGACACATCTGGCCTAAGGAAACAAGACCCGCAGCGAAGGGCGTCGGGAACCCTCAGACCACTTGTCCTGTTAGTCTCCTAAAGACAAATCGCTGTATTTGGACATGCAATGTACAGGCTCCTCCAGGCAGCAACCCAGCCCTGGGTTGGAAGCGGCCTGGGGAGGAGTTGCCCGTGCAGCACTGGTCACCTCCATCCCCACTGTGAGTCTGAGGGTCACAGGCAGGTGTGTGACCCGCCTGCTAGCTCAGGGCTCGACCTGCTCCACCTCTCTATGCACACTGACCTGAGCCTGCAGCTCTCTTCTGACCCTACGCCCTAGCAGACACTCCTTCTTCCACAACACCAGCAGAAGAGGAAAGCAGTAACATTCTGGGGGAAGCCCGACGCAGGGGTCCTCTCCAAGGACAGGCGGGGGCTAGCTGGCAGCACCCACTCACCTTGGAAGGTGGGCCGTGCACGCGGGTCATCCTGCCAGCACTGCTGCATGAGGCGGATCAAGGTGCTGCAGGCGCGGGGTCGGGGTCTGCAGACAGGTGGCAGCTCAGGGCGGTGGCCTTTCACCACCTTCACCATGATGTGCAGAATGTTCTTCTCATCTGCAAGGGGAAGGTGCACAAGTCACGGCAGCTCTGGGAGTGGGGGGACGCGCGGTTTATCTGCAGCAGGAAGCAGGAACCGTGGGAAAGCACCCGGGGGCACAGGCTCGTCACCTGGGAAACCCCCTTTGCGAGGCACACAGCCCTCTTTAGCCCTTGTTCTTACAGGGCACACACGCTCTCATACCTATATTCAAGGGTTATGAGTTACCAAACAGAATCAGGGTGCTGTATCACAGAGATCTTGCTGAGCTTCTAACTCAAAGGAAAGCAGCTTCAAAGCAGGAAAATATCTGACTGGGCATGTTCCTAAGTGGCCCGTGCCTGCCCAAGGAGGTCAAAGACATAAATCACGGCATCTGCAGCATTTGGCATGCACATGGACCCAAATCTCCCTGTGGTGGTGGTTGTTAGGTGCCTTCAAGTCGGTTCCAACTCATAGCAACCCTGTGTACAACAGAACGAACCACTGCCTGGTCCTGCGCTATGCCCACAATCATTGTTATGCTTGAGCACATTGTTGCAGCCACTGGGTCAATCCATCTCGTTGTGGGTCTTCCTCTTTTTCATTGACCCAGTACTTTACCAAGCATGGTGTCTTTCTCCCGAAAATGGCTTAAAAAAAAAAAAAGTCTTCCTGAATTCCAATTCCTACCCCAAAACACAGGTCCCCGCTAACTTCCAGTGACCCAGCCCCAAGACACTAACCTTAATCAGTGTGCAAGCAGGACACACATAGGCTTAAAAAAAAAAAAAAAAATTTTTTTTTTTTTTATTACTGGGGGGTAAAGGTTGGGGTTCTACTCCAATTGGAATGGGCTCAGTGGGATCTTCATTGGGCCAGTTTTCTCAACCTCAAACCACACTGTCCATCAAGCCCACGCTTTGAGTCCCCAACACTCCCTTTCCCCCCACCAGTTCCCGACACGCCCCCCAGGACTGGAACTCTTTGGAGAGGCAGGTTGACACGTATCAGCAGATGTAGAAAATTGGCCCAAAGTCACCAATGGCTGCCAGATCCTACACTGATGTTTTGTTCCACTTTCCAGTTAAATCTCGTACAACTGCAACCTGACGTATCCACATACAGTTCCCATGGTAACCAAGCCTTCCAAAAGCCAACGGGCCCTCTAAGTGAAATGATGTGACAATGGAACTCAACGCCTAGAATAATCTCTGCTGCTCAACATGAACTGCTCTGAAAAGTATCACGAGACACGCGTGGCTCCGGCACCCTGAACTCCTTTATCGACCAAGCAATAAAGTGTGAGGGACTTATTCTTGACTTTTTACACCATGTGCTTGGATTTCAGATGTCACTTCTATCAGACAACTGTATGGCAGAGTGGCATGCTGCCAGGTCAAAAACAAGATTCAGATCACAGGACTCAATAGAGGGAAATGAGCCATTAAGGAAGAAAGGATAACAGGTGGTTAAGACAACGTAGATATAGCCTTGCTAGCTTGTGGCCCGCCACGGTCTGCAGTGGCCATGCCCTCCCTGCCCCCGGCCAGCCCACTTCCTAGTCAGAAGAAATAAACTGTTCAGAAACCAAAGAAAGAAAGAAAGTCCCCAAGATAGTCTAGGTTTTGAGAGCCAGCATGAACTTCAAACAGACTCCTGGTCTGTGACTACACCAGTGGTCATGAAGAAGGTGCAGGACTAGGCAACATTTCTGTTACACATAAGGTCGCCATGAGTCAGAGCCGATCCAACAGCAACTAACAACAGTCTATGGCTCACAACCAGCAAGTGACTCCCCAGACCTGTGAGCCACATACTGACTCTGATCTATATTTTTAGGTATTTTTGGTCATACCTAAAAAAACTGTGATTGCACATGATTTAACGGGAAAGTGGAACGAAACATCAGTGTAGGATCTGGTAGCTGTCGGTAACTCTGGGCCAGTTTTCCACACCTTCTGATAACATCCGCCTCCCTCTCCAAAGCTCTTTTCCCACGGGGTGTATTGGGAGCTGGGGGAGGGGGGCTGTTGGGAAAGTGAAGCTTGAGCTCAGCTTGATGGGCAGAAATGCCTGTAGAAGAAAGAGCTATCCTTCTCCAATGACGCTGCAAGGATACTCAATGTATACAATGACCTGAGTCAAGGTATTAAGATGCTGAAGGAAAACTAATCTACAGTGACGGAAATAAGAATAGTGGCTGCTGGAAGGTGAGGAAGGAAAGCTAGAGATCCCGAGCTGGGTGGGGTGCCCGGGTGCGCACGTTTGTCAAAATACACGTAACAGAAGCCCTCAGATTCGTGCCCTTTCCTGTGGGTAAGTTATACAGCAAGAGCGTTTTGTTGGGAGGGGGGTGATCTCTCCACAGACCACCCAGCAGGACGGAGCAGCCCGACCCAAGGGTGGTTGAGCTGGCCTCAAGGCGCAGGGCAGCAGGCATCACAGGTGTGCACCTGGGAGACCACAGGTACATCTGAGACCAGGAGGAGTTACAAGGACGACGACTGCATGACACCAGGAGAGAAGTCCACTCACCGGCAAATGGCTTCTTCTGTGTAAGCACTCCCCAGAGGACAATGGCAAAGCTGGAAGACAAGCCAAGGACATGAGTGTCTCAGGACCCAGACTCCCAAAGAAAGTACACAGCCCTCCTACACAGCAGTAAGCGGGAAGAAAACCACCCCAAAGGCTTTTACAAAGAGAGATGGCACCAAGATATTTCTCATGCGTTTTTAAAACGGAGAAAACTCTTATCACGGAACAAGCCACAATGATAGCTGAGCTGTGAAGTAACTGCCACAGCCTCACCCCCGAGCTACAAGTCTCCCGCAGCCTGGGGTTCCAATCCATGATGGTGCCCCGGGGCTTTTTTTATCGTGCTTTAAGTGAAAGTCCACAAATCAAGTCAGTCTCTCATAAAAAATTTATATATACCTTGCTATATACTCCTAGTTGCTCTCCCCCTTATGAAACGGCACACTCCTTCTCTCCACCCTGTTCCTCGTGTCCATTCAACCAGCTCCTGTCCCCCTCTGCCTGCTCATCTCCCCTCCAGACAGGAGCTGCCCACACAGTCTCATGTGTCTGCTTGATCCAAGAAGCTCACTCCTCACCAGCAACATTTTCTATCTTATAGTCCAATCCAATCCCTGTCTGAAGAGTTGGCTTTGGGAATCATTGCAGTCTTGGGCTAAGAGAAGGTCTGGGGACCATGTCCTCCGGGGTCCTTCTAGTCTCAGTCAGACCATTAAGTCTGGTCTTTTTACAAGAATTTGAGGTCTCCATCCCACTGCTCTCCTGCTCGCTCATGGGTTCTCTGTTGTGTTCCCTGTCAGGGGCAGTCATCTGTGGTAGCCGAGCACCATCTAGTTCTTCTCATCTCAGGCAGATGTAGTCTCTGATTTATGTGGCCTTTTCTGGGGCCCCAGGTTCTTAGAGAGTATGGCCCACATCTGCTTCATTCCCCACCACGTTCTTGCAAGCACCAGGCAACGGGAGGTGCTCAAGCATTTGCCGAGTAAATGGATGAATGAATGACAGGCAACTCAGATGCCCTTCTCTCCTCTGCTACGTCTGGATGCCTAGCTGCGGCTCAGCGAGAGGCTTGATCACTGTTATTTCATTAGAGGGTTGATAAAGGAAACACACAGAAAACATCAGGAGTCAAGCCAGCTGATTGTCCCAAAGCCCTATTTTGGCTGTTAGAAGGCATATCTATCCATTTAATGCACACAAAAAAATTTAAAAAGTATATACATATATATATATTTAATAACTACTCAGAAAAAAAAAAAAAAAAAGCTCAACCTGGTAACTAAAAACAACCTGATAACCAGGAGCCCCAAAATCAAGCTGCTGTGCAAAGTTAAGAGCAACTGCTTAGAGAGAAGCAAGAATTCTCCCCTTACAACTCAAACTAGCAAGTTCAAAAGTTTATTAAAGTCTCAGCTCTAAAATAAATAAAAGACTTTTTTGTTTTCCCCCAACTCTACAAGCCAGGGCTAGCCCCCGAGGTGCCCTTCCCCGGTGGATGCACAGCTCAAAGGCCCAGCTCAGCACCTGGACATGGTGTGACTGCCAAACCAGTCAGCCAGGACTCGGGCGGGTGGCAATGACAACTAGGCAGAAGGCCAAGTGACTCGGGGCTTAGGGTCAGAGTCCCAATGGGTAAGAGGAGAACCACAATGAAGGCTTATGTGGCAGCTTGCTCTCTGCTCCCTCTTTTCTTCTTCACAATTTGAAAAAGAAAAGGAGCGAATGACTTGGGGATTGTTCCTTAGGTATGTAATTCCCACTGACTTTAGCTTCTGGACAGCCTCTAGGGTGTCTACATTCCCAGCCAAAGGTAAGAGAGCTAGGAGTGTGAGCTGCTGGGCCAGGGGAAACTGAGTGCTGAAGAGGCCAAATCTACACAAATCTGTGCACACACACGCACACACACACACAGAGGCACTTAAAGCAGCAGATCCTTCCAACAGACAAGCAATAAAATCCACACTTTATAAAAACACCAAAGCTTTTACACTGCAGAAGCTGGTCAGTCTGGTTACCTAACTGGCCCGAATGGACTCACCCACCACCACTGGCATGCACCCTCCACCCTCGCCCAGACAGTACTCCTGGAGATGTCCCTTGTACTCCTGGGGTAGCCTGTACCCTCCAGTTAAGAACATCCCAAACCCAACAAGCTCTCATCCCTTCATCTGGACTTAAACCCATCCTTGCCAGGCACAGGGAGTGTTTCCGGATGCGTCGTCCAGGGCATGAACAAGTCCCGGCTAGCCTGGGATGCAAGGCAGAAGGTGGCGTCTCACTCACCTGTACACATCATGCTTGGTGTCAAAGAGCCGGCTCTTCTCACGGATGCGCTCTGGAGGGAGGTAGGCGATGGTGCCAAACAGCCCATCCATGCTGAGGTCGTGCGAGTGCGACAGCCCGTTGCACTTGGCAAGCCCGAAGTCAGAAATCTGTTAACACAGGTGGCAGAAAGAGGCCTTTACCCTTTGTCTGTCTCCAGGACTGACATTTTCCTAACCAGCTGCCATCGAGCTGACCTTGACTCATGGTGACCCTCTGTGTGTCGAGGTAGAACTGGGCTCTGCAGGGTTTTCAGTGGTTGACATTTTTTTCCCTTGGAAGCAGGTTGCCAAGCCTTTCTTCCGAGGTACCTCTAGGTGGACTCAAACCTCCAACTTTTCAATGAGCGGCTGAGCACTTAACCGTTTGCAGCACCCAGTGACCGCTGACATTTTATCAACAATCAGCTTCAGAACATCGCCCCCTGCAGTGCCACCGGGGCCCCTGCGCTCCACCCGCGCGCGAACCAGAATTGAGGTGGCACCAAGGAAGAAAGCCGCTCCCGGGGAGCTTCCCAGGGGTCCTGACAGACCATGCCCTGGAATTGTCATTGTAGTCCTGTCCCCAGGCAGGCAGGCAGGGGCGGGTTAGAAGGAGTGAGATCTGAAACCACTAGAGCAATACATCTGATTGACGGGAGCAAAGTTTATGCTTTAAGGAAGGAATTCACGGGGAGAAAGAACTCAAGAAGAATTACAACCTTCTTCCTGGAGGCATTATAGCTGCCACTACAGGTGTCGGCCTAGGTTAAGAAAATAAAAACAAAAACCCGATGCCATCATGATTCCGACTCACGGCGCTGTGTGTTACAGGGTAGAACTACTGTGCTCCATGGGGTTTCAACAGCTGTAATCTTTTTTATTTTTTTTTTAATTTAAATCTTCTATCCCCTTCTCCCTTTGAATGAGATATAATTCACATACCATTAAATTCACCCTTTTAAAGAGTACAACCCAGTGGTTTTTGGTATATCCACAGTCTTGTACAACTTGCACTGCAATCTAACTTCAGAATATTTTCAACTCCCCAAAAAGAAACCCTGCACCCATTAAAACAGTCACTTATTCCCCCATAGCGGCATGCCCGGCAACCACTCATCTACTTTCTATCATTATAACCCAGTGCCGTCGAGTTGATTTCGACTTATGGATTTGCCTATTTCAGACATTTCCTATTAATGGAATCATACAATATGTGGTCAATATGTAGTCATCTTTACGGATGCAGATAGCCTGGCCTTTTTCCACAGCTCCGCTGGGTAGGTTTGAACTGCCAACCCTCTAGGTTAGTAGTCAAGCACAAACCGTTTGAGCCACCCAGGGACAAGAGCCTGGGTAGGATCGGGAAAGCAGGCTGCAGACTGCACCGGCCCAGAGCAGACACGTGAAGAGCCGGGTAGGCCTGCCAGGGCAATCCGGTTACGTGATCGGGCGTGGGGAAGGCAGACAAGTTGCAGCAAGTTCTTTTAAAGGGAAGCACACACCTCTGAAGCCCTTTAAAGCAAACAAAGCCCAAAACACACGGCCTCGCTGGGCCTTCTCTTCTCCACCCAGAATACTGCCATCAAGGGACCTGCGGTTACTTCGCCCAACACGCGGCATTGGAGTGAAGGTCTGAAGGCATCTTCCCGGTCCACAGCACCCTGGCTCAGAAGGACATCCGGAACCCAGGACTCACAGCTCTCCCTTTCAGTGACAGGGAATCTATAGTGTCCTTAAAGCTCACTGAAGCCCATGACTGGTGAGGGACAGACTTTGCAGACTCTGGCCCACCTGGCAGCCCTGGTGGCACACCAGCCTTGCTCCCGGCTTCCCCCTCTCCTGCATGAACCAGACCCCTTTGAAGCCGCTGAGCGTCGTGTGTGGGATTAAGCCACAACTTGTTAACATTAATGGGAACCAGGATCCACGTGGAAAACGGTCCCTTTGTGTTCTCCTTCAAGGCTGAGGGATTTTTTTAAGCCTTTAAATTAACTCTTGGGCTCGGCCTCAAGCGCACCTACTGAGAGATAGGAAACGGGGCTGAGTCAGCCATGATTCCACACTGGCTGTGCCCAAGTGAGCCAGTGGCCCAGGTGAGCAATGTGCTTGGTGTCACCGCCAGCTGAATGGCAGGATTTATAACTGGTGACTTGGTCCTTCAAGGGATCCCTAACCACATCTGCAAGGAGGAGGAGGGAAGGAAGCTGGCCAGACAGGGCCTGGTTTTCTACTTCTGCAGCCAGGCCTCTGCACGCAACCAGGAGGGGGCGGCCGTGTGGGCCCGGTGCACCAGGGCAAGATGCCATCTCTGGACCCCTTAAGTTCCTGCTTGTTCTATGGCCTTCAAGCCTCAGCAGCACTTAAGAGGACCCTCCCCTCTCCCTGATCTAGTAAGGAAATCGTTACCTCACCAGAATAAAACCCCTGCAATCTCGCAAACCTGCAAAGCAGCTAGGAGCTGGGAAATAATGTGTTGTAACTCTCAAAACAAGTTTACCAACGGGAATGCTCCAGTTAAGAAAAAGCAGCTGCTTCCTTCGAGCTGTTAAAAGCTGTAGAGGCATTTGGGTGAACTTACCTGAGGATAATATTCTAGATCGTCGAGAATAAGGTTTCTGGCCTAGCTTCTTAAGTCCCAGTGAACACTACGGAGTTACCAACTTTGTCCTCCTTCCCAAAATGTTAATATCTAAACTGCTAGTGATTGATTAATGCACCAAAATTTTTAGCTCCTAGCAGTCTTATATGAAACTTTAATAAATTATATATCTTTGCATATATGGGTCCCTGGTGGCGCAGTGGTTAAATGTTTGGCTGCTAACCAAAAGGTCTGCAGTTCAATTCCACCAGCTGTTCCTGGGAATTCCTATGGGGCAGCTCTACTGTATCCTATGGAGTAGCTATCGGTCGGAATTGACTCGACAGCAGTGGGTTTTTGGATATATATACATATATATAAGTGTATCAACAGACTGAGATGTAGGACTCTGTGCCCAGAGCTTCCCCCTCACTTGTGACCTTTTTATTTCTGTCACTCTCAGATTTACCCCGCCACTGCAAAAGTCAATTCCCACTCATTGTGACCCCATGTGTTACAGAGAACTGAGCTCCACTGGGTTTTCTGCTTCTTTACGGGAAGATCACCAGACCTTTCTTCTGGAGTGGTGCTGGGTGGGTTCGAACTGCCAACCTTTAGATTAGTAACCAAACCAAAACCAAACCCATTGCTGCCG
Organism: Loxodonta africana; assembly: GCF_030014295.1. Classification (NCBI taxonomy): domain Eukaryota; kingdom Metazoa; phylum Chordata; class Mammalia; order Proboscidea; family Elephantidae; genus Loxodonta; species Loxodonta africana. Next base: position 222,687,080 of record NC_087343.1, read on the forward strand.
AGTCGATTCCAACTCATAGCGACCCTACAGTACAGAGCAGAACTACATAGCGATTCTACAGTTCAGAGCAGCCCCATAGGGTTTCCAAAGAGCAGATGGTGGATTCGAACTGGCAGCTTTTGGTTAGCAGCCATAGCATGCCACAGCTCTTAACCACTGAGCCACCAGGGTACAAGCTGTTCACACCATCTAGGGGCCTTTCTCAGTTGACCTGCCTCATGGCGGCCTGCCTCCCTCCCTACATGGATCCTCACTGTCACAGTCACTTTCAACAGCAAATATCTTGTAATTCACACGTGCACTTTCCCATACACATCTGACTTCAATTTGACCGAAAGCTCAGTGCTCAACAGTGTCCCCAAGTATGTGGTCCCCTCAGCTCCTGAGTCAAACCAGACAAGGCTAACTAAAGGGCTAGCTTGGGCTGTGCTTCCTTAGAGAGAGGCGACTTTTAACCCACAGCAGTACATTCCCCTCACGTGTTCCTTTGAACACAGTCTGTTCTGGACAAACTGGATATAAGTGTAGCCTGCGACTTCAAACCAAGTCATTTTATTTTTAACTCGAAATGTGTTTACACATTTATACTACTGGTCACACAAACACGTCAAGCCTTGCAAAGCTGGAGGTTGCTGTAAAACTCCGTTCTTTCTAACAGTACGTGTCAGGACCAACTGCCATCACATTGATTCCAACTCCTGGCGACCCCCATGTGTGACAGAACTGTGCTCCACAGGGTTTTCAGGGGCTGAGTTTTCAGAAGTAGATCACCAGGATGGTGCCTGGCTACAACCGATGACAGCCCTGACGGGGAGTGCAACGGAGAGCCCCTGAGGGAGCAGGAGAACAGTGGGATGCAGACCTCAAATTCTTGTAAAAAGACCAGACTTAATGGTCAGACTGAGACTAGAAGGACCCCAGTGGTCACGGTCCCCAGACCTTCTGTTGGCACAGGACAGGGACCATTCCCAAAGCCAACTCTTCAGACAGGGATTGGACTGGACTATGGGATAGAAAATGATACTGGTGAAGAATGAGCTTCTTGGCTCAAGTAGACACATGAGACTATGTGGGCATCTCCTGTCTGGAGGGGAGATGAGAAGGTGGAGGGGGACAGGAGCTGGCTGCATGGACACGAAAACAGTGGAGGGAAGGAGTGTGCTGCCTCATTACGGGGAGGGCAATTAGGAGTATATAGCAAGGTGTATATAAATTTTTCTAAGATACTGACTACATTTGTAAACTTTCACTTAAAGCACAATAAAAATAAATAGAAAAAGTAGATCATCAAGCCTTTCTTCTAAGGAATCTGGGTAGCCTTGAATCTCCAACCTTTTGGTTAGGAGCCTAGCTCATTAACTATTAGCGCCACCCAGGGACTCCACTGTCTTTACGAAAAGATCATACATGAGGGGCACCAGGCCAGCGGTTAGAATGTCAGCCTACGAGTTTATTTCAAGATTCCTCGTTACAGTTTAACTGGTTCACGTAATCACCCACTGGATGCTGTAGCCCAGTGGTTAAGAGTTACGGCTGCTAACCAAAAGGTCAGCAGTTCAAATCCACCAGGCACTCCTTGGAAACTCTACAGGGCAATTCTGCTTTGTCCTACAGGGTCACTATGACTCAAAATTGACTTGACAGCAATGGGTTTGGTATTTTTTGGTTGGATATTGCCCAATGGCAAATAAATGCAAAGCTTTCAAGCTCTGTCTTCAGGAACAAAAGAGCTGACACTCCAATCGTCAAACTCCTGTTCTTGCTGCCCTGTACACACCCAATTAGCTATTTTAAGAATAAAAGAAACATGTTATGTAAATATATTTTTCTGTTTGTTCTGGGGCTTCCGTGATGGTGACTAACGCACCTGATTAACAAGAAGTCAGACAAAGCACCCACCCTGCAGGCATTTGGGGACGAGGCCCTCAGGGAGGAGGGGGCTTGGTGTCCCAGCCCTGCCAGGGGTGACAGCACTGGACCCACCATCACCCCACCTCCTGTCACACACTCTGTCAGGTAAACAGCCCCCGTGACACCTGGACCTCACTCTTCTCTGAGCCGCTCTGGGCTCCTTATTAACGCATTCTGCCGTTCTTTCCGGAATCTTCACCCAGTAATTAAAACCGCCATAAAGCCAGCAGGCCCGCAAACTCAGATGCTTATCCGGAGAGGGGAAAGAAGGCATTCAAGCAAGAAGACTTCAGGAATCAATGCTGAAACTGCCTCCAAGGAAGGCAAGCCCTTGGCTTCCCACAGAACAGCGCTCATTTCCTTGGGGGGCAAGTACTAAGTGCCTATTGACTCGATGGCAACGGGTTTGGTTTTTTGGTTTTATAAGGCATAGGGAAACCCTGGTGCTGTAGTGGTTTAAGAGCTACAGCTGCTAACCAAAGGTTTGTAGTTCAAATCCACCAGCTGCTCCTTGGAAACTCTATGGAGCAGTTCTACTCTGTCCTATAGGGTTGCTAGGGGTCGGAGTCAACTTGATGGCAACAGGTTTGGGTTTTTTTTTGTTTTTTATAATGCATAGGGAGCTCTGGTGGCGCAGTGGTTAAGAACTCAGCTGCTAACCAAAAGGTCAGCAGTTCAAATTCATCAGGCACTCCTTGGAAACCTTATGGGGCAGTTCTACTCTATCCTATAGGGTCGCTATGAGTTGGAAACAACTTGACCGCACTGGGTTTGGTTTTTTGGTTTTTATAAGGCCTTGAGGAGCCCCAGTGGAACAGTGGTTAAAGCGCTCGGCTGTGAACCAAAAGGCCAGTGGTTCAAACCCACCAGCCACTCTGCAGGTGAAAGATGTGGCAGCGTCTATAAAGATTTACAGCCTTGGAAACCCTATGGGGCAGGTCTACTCTGTCCTATAGGGTTGCTATGAGTCGGAATCAACTCGACAACAGTGGGTTTGGTTTTTGGTATAAGGCATTGGTGGTTCGGTGGCAGAGTCCTCACCGCCCACGTGGGAGATAAAGATTCGATTCCCAGTCAACACGTCTCATGCACGGCCACCACCCATCTGTCAGCAGAGGCTTGTGTGTTGCCGTGATGCTGAATAGGTTTCTGCGGAAATTCCAGACTCAGATGAACCAGGAAGAAAGGCCGGGCCACCTACTTATAAAAACCAGCCAACAAAAACCCTATGGATCACAATGGTCCAAGTGCAACCAATCACGGGGATGGCGCAGGGATCAGGCAGTGTTTTGTTCAGTTGTGCATGGGGTTGCCATAAGACTGACTCAATGGCAGCTGATGACAACTTCTATCTTCTAGCTAACATCCTATTATTGAGAAAAAACCTACTTTGAGGCAACTTATACTTACTGTGCAAACTGGAGACCGACTTGGCCACTGCTGGCACCGCTTGGCAGGATAGCGTGGTGAGGGACCACAATCTGTGAGCGGGGCCGGCAGCCACGCACAGCCCGCGTGCAGTCTCTCTTCTGGGCCCACCCTTGTTTCAGAGGTTAGGAAACCAAGGCCCAAATAAAAGAAGGAAAGGGCTCACCCCTGGACCCAGGGTCCTCTGACCCTCAGCCCAGCAGAGGTTTCCTGCAAGTTACTTCGGAATCAGCAAGAGTAAAGCAGTCAGAGCACGCCAGCCGAACTCCTCCGTCGGCTCCCCTAAATAAGCTAGGGAAGCTTCTAGGTCATCATGCTTGCATCTGTCCCACTCACTGAGCAATGGCGTGGCCCAGCACGTAGCCCTGAGTACCCCGAGAAGTGTAGATGTCACTGTGTGGGAGAAAGCCCCAGCAGAGGCCACCATGGGCACAGACAACAATCCAACCTTAGACACCAAGTTCCTTCCCAAGGGAAAACATGTTCAAAGAAACACAGCTTCCAAGCAAAAAAGACAATGCTAGCAAGTGTCAATTCTGGGTGGCTGGCACCTGATTTTAAGTTATATTATCCCTCATACTTTTTCTATGTTTTATAAACGCCCCCAAAAAGCAAAATTCTTAGGCTTTGCATTATAAGGATATTCCAAATCTCTGCACCCTCCTTCCATGTAGGGGTAGAGGGTCAAATGAGCCCCCTTTTCCCACAAAGCTCTGCAGCCTCCATTTCAGAGCCCACACATTCCCACCCACCCCCAGCTCCTGAAACCACTCGTGGGAAATACATCTCTAAACCTCTGTAACCAAAGGTTTCACATGGAGACGTTTGAGCCACAGTCTTATTTCCTAAGACCCTCATTAAGACTGGAGTCCCTGGGTGATGCAAACGGTTAAGCGCTCAGCTGCTCTCTAAAAGGTTGAAGGTTCAAGTCCACCCGGAGGTGCCTCAGAAGAAATGCCTGGTGATCTACTTCCAAAAAACCAGCCATTGAGATCCCTACGGGGCACAGTTCCACTTGGACACTCATGAGGTCACCATGAGCTGGAGTCAGCCTGACAGGAACCTATCATTAAGACCAGAATCCGTATCTCCTTCTCCAGGATGCCCAGAATTTAGTCATGTGCCAGGATCTGAAGCAACGATTCTTGTATCCCTAAGGGTCCATTTTCCAGCTACACCATTTTCATGCTGTCTACACCAAATGCAACAAGGTTAGGAATTACTGGATATCTCATGCCAAGAACGGCATCTGCTTAAAGTTCTTTCCCCCACGAAGAACCATCTTCCTTTTCTGTCCTTGTACAGAATTTAAACAGACTCCCTGGGTGGCAGAAAAGGCTAAGCACTGGGCTACTAATCAAAAGGTTGGCAGTTTGAATCCACCCAGAAGTGCCTTGGAAGAAAGGCCTGGCAATATACATGCAAAAAAAAACAGCCATTGAAAACCCTACTGAGTACAGTTCTACTCTGACACACGCGAGGTTGCCACTTCTCACCAGCATTACCCTGGAGATGGATCTGCCCTGTGTCCTGGAAGTACCCAGCGTTCTGAGCCCCATTTGGCCACCCTGCCCCCACCCAGCCCGGGCAAGCCCCTACCTTGACGTGGTAGTGGGCGTCCAGCAGGATGTTGGCGGGCTTGAGGTCCAGGTGGAGGAGCGGCGGCGTCATGCAGTGCAGGAAGTTCATGCCCACTGCCGTCTCGTGGGTGATACGGAAACGCAGCTCCCATGGCAGTGGCTCCGAGGCCAGCAGTTTTTCCAGCGAGCCGGTCTCCATGTATTCCATGACGAGGCCGACAGGATCGTGGCATATGCCGTACACGGGCAGGATATAACGGAACTTGGCCATTTCCATCTTCTTGGCTTCTTCCAAGAGTTCCATGCGCTCCCTGAAAAAGTTCAAAGATGTGAACAGCGTGCAACAGTCACCCCCCACCAACAGAATGAAACACCCCTGCCAAGCGACCACCAGCTCCAGATGGCTGAAAAAATGATTTGAGGGTGTGCGCACGCACACACACACACACACAGAGCTCACATGAACGTCACACAATCCAATTTCAGGCCCCCCCAACGTCTGCAGTCCTACACCTATGCATCATAAAGTCACTGCCAATGAGGAGAGAGATTCTAATTATTCTAATTATCTGAACACCGACAGGTAGCACGGAACCAAGGCAAACACTCGGGGTCTCAGAATCAGGAGGTCAATGCCGACAACCCCTTGTCTCAGAATGAAGTTCCAACTAAAAGTTGTAACTAACTACCTATCCTAGGGGACCCAACTCCCCTTCTCTGTTTAAATCCAACACTTTGGCCAGCCCAATTATTCCTGAATTCAACCTCACACTTCAATTAATGGAACAACATGAGTCTAAAGTGGGGGTCTGCAAACTACAGTCGGAGGGCCAAGTCCAGCCTGCCCCCTGTATTTGTAAATAATTTTTTTTTTCGGTAACATAGCCACTTGCACTCATCTGTGCATTGTCTGTGTCTGTTTTACACCACAGCAGCAGAGTTAGGAAGTTGGGGCAGAGTTCACTATTTACCCTCTGGCCCTTCACCGAGCAAGTTTGCCCAGCCGTGGGCTAAGATCTCTTCTCTGGTTCAGCTCATGTAATGCAGATTAAAATCCCAGGGCAATGGTCTGTGTTAGCATTCTAGGTCAGGAGTCCCCGAGTGCACTCGGGAAAAAGGCTAGATTCCATGAGGGCACCTTTTGGACATGTACAAACTAGGTCAGCAGCTCCTAAACCTGTACACAGTAGAAATCACCAGGCGAGCTTGCTGCAATGAAGATCCCCAGGCCCCACTCCTTGAGAAACTGGCTCTGTTGTTCTGGGTTGGGGCTGGGCAACCTGCTTTCTAAAAAGCTCCTCTGAAGGAAACTGCCAGAACCTCACCTGGAGAGACCCTGGCCTACTGGAGCTGGGGGCTTAGGAGCCTCTGCGCACAGGCAGTACAGGCAGTGGGGGAGGCGGCCTCCAGGTGATCCGTTCAGAGTGCAGGGTCCGCAACAAGGCCCGCCCGCAACCCAGGAAGCGGCTTGGTTCCCACCCAGGCTCCCCCTGGAACTGTGATGCTGTCTGCTGCTGCTTTGTGGCAAACACCACTCCCAGTGCTAACCCTGCAGCCGCCGCTAGGAAACCACTAAGCCAGCACCTGCTCCAACTTCCTAGTTGGCTGGAGAATCAGGAACTGGGCCACCAGGGCGAGACCTCCACCTGGGACGTGCTCCCAGGCTTCCCTTAGAGTTAGGAGAAAACGCTCTATGGAAGGAGGGCAGGAGGTAAGGAGAAGTCCCTGCATGACGCCAGTAACAGCTGCCATCAGTCAGTCCCGACCATGGCGACCCCATGTGCCTAGAACTGTGCTCCATGGGGTTTTCAGTGGCTGATTCTTTCGAAAGTAGATCACCAGGCCTTTCTTCCAAGGCGCCTCTGGGTAGACTTCAACCTCCAACCTTTCAGTTAGCAGCCGAACAAGTTAACCATTTGCCCCACCCAGGGACTCCCCCTGCATGATACTGTTTACCAAGAGCTGCAGCACCGAGGCTCTGTGTGTGCTGAGCTCTCGCCAGGAAGCTCATGCAGGCACCGGACACTCAGAGGAGACCTTCGGCCTCTCTGGCTGCCTCAGTCCAACTCTTACAGCTGCGAACTGGGTCACAGGTGAGCACACGCCTGGGGCTGCTCGGTGGCCCAGGCAGAGGGCTCCAGGGGGTAGAGAGTGGGATTCAACTAGGCTGACTCTAACGCCTGAAGACAGTTTTGGTTGTCACAGCTCAGGGGGGCTATTGGCACCTGGTGGGTGGAGGCCAGGGACACTGGTAAACATCCTGCAGTGCACAGGACGTCCCCGCAGTGAGGAACGACCTGGCCCCACATGTCAACAGCACAGAGGTGGAGAACCCCTGGTACAGGTGCGCTTTCAGTCGCCGTTACAATAAACTACCACAGGCTGAACGGCCGACTGTAGTCCTAGCTCTTAGTTTACCTTCATTTTCTTTTATTACTTTATTTTTTAGTTTACCTTTATTTTAAACCGTTTCTAATTAAAATTAATTCATGGAAAGCATTTACTGAGTAGGTACTGCATGTTGGGATTCCTGACAAAAGAGACTTGGTCTTGCCTTCCTTACGTTTACTTTCTGGAGAAGATGGGTGTTGGCGTTGGGTGTCGTGGAGCTGACCCTGACTCACAGCAACCCCAGGTGACGACGGACAGCTGCCCCACGAGATTCCTCTGGGCTGTAACCTTTACGGGAGCAGATCACCAGGTCTTTCTCCCATGGAGCCGCGGGGGGGTTCAAACCGTCAACTTTTCGGTTAGCAGTTGAGCACTTAACTGTTGCGCCACCAGGGCTACCCAGAAGATGGATAATCATGCCCCCCAAAAAAGTGTAGTTAGAAAACCTAAGTACTTTGAAAGAAAAGTATGGGGGTGGGGATGCAGTTGAGAGAATAAACGGGGACCCTGATTTAGAGTGGGGAAAGGAATGCAGGAAAGGGCCACGAGGAAGGCTCTGAGAAGCTGAGAACCTGCCCAGGAGGCCCAGGTGAGGGAGGAAGAGGTGAGGGGGCACAGGTGAAGGGGCACAGGTGAAGGGGTACAGATGAGGGGGCACAGGTGAAGGAGGCCCAGATGAAGGAGGCACAGGTGAGGGAGGTACAGGGGAAGGAGGCCCAGGTGAGGGAGGCACAGGTGAGGGAGGCACAGGTGAAGGGGTACAGATGGGGCGCACAGGTGAGGGAGGCCCACGTGAAGGAGGCCCAGGTGCGGTGCCCAAGTGAAGGAGGCCCAGGTGAGGGAGGCACAGGTGAGGGAGGCACAGGTGAAGGGGTACAGATGGGGGGCACAGGTGAAGGAGGCACAGGTGAGGGGGCCCAGGTGAAGGAGGCCCAGGTGAAGGAGGTACAGGTGAGGGAGGCCCAGGTGAAGGAGGTACAGGTGAGGGAGGCCCAGGTGCGGGGCCCAAGTGAAGGAGGCACATGTGAGGGAGGCACAGGAGAAGCACATGCCAGGGCCCGAGGGGGCAAAGGGCCAGCTCTCTGGAGGATCCGAAGGTTATCAGCGTGGGGGGACAGCGTCAGGCCTCGCGGGACCTCACAGCCGCGGCAGGACTTGGGCTTTGACCCTGCCTGATGGTTTACAGCAGCGACGGTGTGTTCAGATGTGAGTCTGGGCTGCTGGATGTGGAGTGGGGCTGGGGGCACTGAAAAGAGAAGGGACACCTAGACGGACTCTGGGCTACCAGGGTCCAGGGGGCACGGTGGGCCTGAGGCTTGGCTGCAGAAGTGGCGCAGGAGGAAGCCGATCTGGCTGACATCCGCGGAAGGGAAAACAAGGGGCCTGGGTGAGGCCTGGCTGTGGCAGGACAGGAGGCAAGAACGCTCCTGTGTCCCCACCAAGAGCCCAGGCGGTGGTGGGGACCAGCTATGGGAGTGGGAATCTTGCAGAAGGAACAGGGGTGGGAGAGGCAAGAGTCCCACTGTGAGCATGCTCAGGGGGCAAAGAATCCCACTGACCTCAGTATTAGAAGCGAAGCTAAATTATTATGCAATAGAACTGAGTTCAGCACACCATGCCCCTTAGCGCCCTGGTTATGTGAATGCATGGGAAGCATGAATGGATTATGCCTCTGGGCATAATCCAGCTGTGGGGGCCCTCAGCAAGTCCCCACTAGGCCTGGGCCAGATGTGGGGTCAGCCCAGGCACGGTGACCAAGCCCCAGCCAGGCTGGTGGGACTCCCGACCCCACTCCAGCCTAACAGGCACCGGAAGACAAGGAAAGCCAAGGGCTGGTATTGACCTCAAGCATCTTTTAAAATGAAATCAGCGGCTTAAGGAGGAGAAAAAAAGCAACACCTCTCATTTCCCCTCTGCCTGGGAAAACACCCTGGGCTAAGGACCTGCACTGTCCCTTTAACCAGATGCTGCTTCTGTTGTATATTTTACTAAGAATCAGCTTCATGATTTGTATTTGTGCCCCACTGCTTCTACTTTCTTTTAAAAAGTGGCCAGCTTGCTCCCCCTGCCCACACCAGTGTGGGTGCTCCTCCAAGGGGCCCTGGGCCAGGTGGCATTGACACGCCCTTTGCCAGGATTCAGGAGACGCACTTCCAGGTGAAGCAGCATAGGACGTGCCTCCCTTGGGTTTGCGGTGCTGAGGATTCGGGTGGCCAATGACAAGACCACCTTTCCGCTTTCAACAGTCTGAGAGTGCCCCCCACCCAAGCCAAGTGTGCCGGAACGCAAAGAGGTATTTTGAGAACAAAATCAATTAAGATGGAATATCTTAGTAAGTGGAATCTCCGAGCCACTCTGCAAGTAAAGTGCTTCTTCCATTTGCCCAAAGGGCTCAATACATAAACCCAGGTGACTCCTGATGGCGAGCTCATTAGAGACTCCCCTCATTAGAGGCTCCCTGCAGTGCTTGGCAGCACTTCACTCCACCCTCTGCACCAGTTCGGCAAGTTTTCGCTACCTCCCTCCCCTGCCCCAGGCCCTTTCCTCAGAACCATCCCAAAAACCAAACCCCACTGCCTTTGAGTTAACTTCAACTCCTAGTTAAGCTTGCGACCCTATACAGAGATCTCATTTACAAACAAAGACAGACCACACCGCTGGTTTGCACCTGAAAGCTGATCACAGCCTGAACTTCAACGGAGACACGGCAAGCAGGCTTTGCACAGCAGCCTCAAGGGAGCAGAAAGGGATGTCCCTGTTCCGGAGATCATGCATTACCAGGCACTTCCTCCAGAAAACAAGCTCTCCTGGAAAACAAGTCACTGTCTCCAGGGGCAACGTCATCTCTTCCTGAAGTCTCAGTCAGACCTAGGCAGACAGGCCCTGGGGTGGCCATGCCTCCCCAGGTTCTGGTGGAGGGGTCCCTGGCACATGGTTGTTCACAGGAACAACGGATGCACCCTGCCTGGGAGTGGATTAGCTGGTGTGCCCTCGCCTGCCAGTGCTGACTTTTGTTCAGAATGGCCGGCATATTCACAGAATATTATCATTCTGTTCATTAGTCAGTCACCAAAACTAAAAAAAAAAAAAAAAAAAAAATTGTCATTGAATCAACTGATTCATGGCATCCTCATGATTATCAGAGGACAACTCTGCTCCACAGTGTTTTCAACAGCTGATCTTTCACAGGTGGATTGCCAGGCCTTTCTTCCGAGGTGCCTGTGGCAGACTGAACCTCCAACCTTTCAGCTAGTAGCCAAATGTGTTAATCATGTGCACCACTCAAAAAAAAAAAAAAACACCCTGTTGTGAAATTCCGTAGTCACCACCGACCCCAAATCCTGAGCCCTGGTGGTTAAGAGCTCAGCTGCTAACCAAAAGGTTGGCAGGTGGAATCCATCAGCCACTCCTTTGAAACCCTATGAGACAGTTCTCTGTCCTACAGGATTGCTATGAGTTGGAATTGACTCGATGGCAACAAGTTTGGTTTTTTGGTTTTTATAACAAAAATGACAAGGAAGGGCTACAGATCACCTTCCTGTGTCTCTCGCTAACACTGCCCACTTCTAGTCGGCAACAGGTTTTGTTTTTGGTGGGCCCAAATCCAAATGACTGAACTGGCCCCGTCCCTTCAGTCTCTTTCTTCAATAGCTCAAGAAACACACATACCCGCAGGAAGCCACAGCCTTGCACAGATCAGAGGGACGTCTCCAGCAGTATTTGCAATTCAATGAGTCTAAAATGGGCCTCTGGGCTCGGGGGAAACAGCAAGAAGACATTTCTGATTAAGAATTTATAAAGTGGTGGGTAAAGAGGAAGAAACCATCAATTGTTTGTCAAGGGGCAGTTATATTTTTATAAAAACTTTTTTCCTCTACACAGTGTTTCTGGTTTGTGCTGGTGACCGCACAGAAAGAACTGTAGATTTACTACTGACCGTTGTCGTGGTGTTGAAAACTCTGGTGGCGAAGTGGTTAAGAGCTACTAACCAAAAGGATGGCAGATCAAATCCCCCAGGCGCTCCTTGGAAACCCTAAGAGGCAGTTCTACGCTGTCCTATAGGGTCACTATGAGTCAAAATCAACTCAACAGCAACGGTTTTTGTTCTTTTTTAATTGGTTGTTGTGGTGTGCCATCGAGTTGATTTCTACTCATAGTGACCCTATAGGACAGCGTAGAACTGCCTCCCCATAGGGTTTTCTAGGCTATAATCTTTATGGGAGCAGATTGCCAGGTCTTTGCTCCTTGCAGAGCCTCTGGGTAGGTTTGAACCACAGACCTTTTGGTTAGCAGCTGAGCACTTAACCACTGAGCCACCAGGGCTCATTATTATTACGTCCACTGATATCTTAAAAACAGGAGCCTTGGTGGTGGGGGTAGGAGGCCGGGAAACATCCCAAACACACACCACGGTGCCAAGGCTTGTGTTCACGTCATCATCAAACGGCATTTTCTACTGTTACCAGTGAAATGTCCATTTTCAGGCCATTAGCACCCACTGACATCAGTCTTAATTAAAGCACCACCTTAACATGTATTCCCGACGAGGCAGAATTCAGGGGGGATGAGGTCATGCTTCTCTTCTGCAATCATTTCGAAAACGTCTTCCCCTTTGATGTTCAGGGAAAGGGTTCCTAGTACTGCTTTAGGGCTAGAATGTTCTGAAAACTCCCCCAGGGCCCCTCTTGTTGCTAGAGAGCAACTCTCTGGCCACTAACAGGACCCAGGCTCCAGATTCCATTGTTCTGGAGTCGAATCAACTCAATGACAACTGGTTTGGTTGGTTCTTAATACCATTTACATCAGTTCCATTTCCTCCTTGCTTAGGGCTGGCCTAAAACGCCCAGGAGGCTATCAGAGCAGAAAGAGCGAAAATATCATCACACCGTCCATTTCTGAAGGATGCTTTCTGGAGACACCACGAGGTCTCCTCCTTGGAAATTCCAAAGACCAGCGGAAGCGCATTTCCCTCTCTAGAACTATTTACCTCGGAAAGGGGAAAAGCAGCGGGCCCTGGGACACATCTTCAGACGGAGCACCCGTAAACTGCGGGCAGAGGGAAAAAGGATGGGGCGTGTAGAAGATGCTCCGGTAACAAAGAACTCCTCAGAAGGAGAAAGCTGGGAACCACCTTTCGGAAAAGGCGACAGGGAAAAATGTTTTCATCGTTATGTTAGCAGATGCCTCTCAGGCGAGGGCTTTTCGCTCCGCACGAAGCCAGTTAGTTCCCAGGGCACTTGGAGGAGTTCCCACACTGCTGTTTTTAAAACCGACAAGAAGCGGGCTTGTCCGATTGACAGCACTGCAGCTACGAATGCGGGGTTTGCTCAGGCTCGCCCCGACTAGCCGACTGCAAAAGCTGCCCTAGCTGCTGCTTTGTTGTTGCTCTTTGGGCTTCCTCTCTCACGGTCGGGCTGGGGCGGGGAGGGGAGGCCTGGGGAGAAATTGGGCCTTTGGGCTCACTTTTTTTTTCTGCCTAGCAACAGGAGCCAACGCCTACATCGCATCCCAGTCCCCACAGCCCCTAAGGAGGGTCAAGCCAGGGAAGCTAGAGACCTCCCCAAAGCCACCAGAGACAAGGTCCTCCCGAGGCCACCGAGCCTCATAAGGCACCCATGAGTGGGGAAATGTGAATAAATGGGGGGTACGGGGGGGTCACTGAGGACTACCTGATGGTCCCCTGGGCAGGTGTTTCAGTAGCCCCAACCTTTCCTGCACAGACATGCCCTCTGCCATGAGGACTCTGGAATGGGTACTGGGGATCAGGGCCTGCTAGACAGACGGGGCTCTAGGGGGGAGCCAAGAGGCCCCAGCCCACCTTGAGGGACAAGTAGCCCTGGCCGAGGAATGGACACCAGCTCGCCCAGCACCTGTGGTGGGTGCCTGTGTGACAAGTGGAAGCGCCATAAAATGCCTTCTGATCTCTTGCATCTCGTTGGAGGATGGAGCCTCGGCAGGGGTAAGGGGTGCAGTCCCTCCATCAGAGGAGATAAGACTTAGCTGGGCAGGGCCACAGGGCTGGGGGCACTCAGGAACATCAGGAAAACCCTATTCCACACTCCAGGGAACACCTTGCAAACTGCAGGTGGGGCTGGGAGGCAGCTCATCAAAGCAGCACTAGGGCCCACCTGCCAAGGTGGACAGGACTCAGTGACTGACTACACCAAGGTCTAAATGCAACCACCGTGTAAGACTGAGTCGAACCAGCTCCTCCTGCACCATAGCGGCTGCTGTTGTTAGTCGCTGAGTTGTCGCCAACCCATGGTGATTCCCTGTGTGCAGAGTAGAACTGCTCCACAGGGCTTTCAAGGCTGTGTGTGACCTTTCAGAAGCAGATCCCCAGGCCTGTCTTCCAAGGTGCCTCTGGGCGGGCTTGAACCTTTTGGCTACTAGTAGTCAAGGGCTTAACCATTTCCACCACCCAGGGACTCCCACCATAGAAGGACCAACACAAATTCCTAACCAGAACCGCAAGCCCGCATGGTCAATAATGAATCTAAAGGAGTCGCCTTCTTTAAAAAGAGCAGGCGTGTGACCATCTTCTCAAAGAAACCAACCATTGCTGCAAATGCCTGCCTCGAGCGACCTGCAGGTGAGACGCTTCCTGCTGGGCCATGCTGACCTTGCCATCACAGCCCAGTGCAAGCCACCACCTGCCTGGTCAGGCACGGCAGGAAAGGCTTCCAGGTAAAGGACAAAACAGTGTTCCAACCAGGCGACGCAAAAGCCTAAGTGGCCCGCCTTAAGTAGAAAAACCCTCCTTCCAAGTAGGCCACCCAAGAACCAAGGGGCTGGTTGTTGAAAATAACAGAAAATTCTAGGCATCTGGCTGATGAGTCAGCCTGGAGAGGTGCTGTTTACGCTACTTTTCCAGTACAAGAAATCACATAAAAGCTTGCACCTACAAACCGAGCTCACTCTGACTAGAGACTCCATCAGACAACGGTCCCGGAGAGCACAAAAATGCCCCTATGGAGCACACCGTGTTTTCCAGAATCCAACCACTGGCTGGTATTCAAAAGGTTTTGGATTTCATTAAAATAACCACAGCGCCCCTTCTGGCCTGAGAAGTTCCCAGGACCAGTCGTAGAGAGAGGAAGGCAGTTAAGAGTTTGCAGAGGTTCGGCAAGCTTCCACCTGAGCTAGTGGTATTTCTAGGACACTTGTCACCACCACACCAAAGCACTAAAGTTTCCGAGAATCACTGGGTTTGAGGCTTACAGCTAAAAGCCACCAGTTGAATACAAAGAGAAATAACTTCCACGTAGAATACAAAGTTCATTAAAGGATAAGCGGTACCAGTGTGCTAATTTGAAGCTGACATGTAAATTATTAAAACTCAACAATAAATGGTGAAATCCACACACACACACACAAAAAGTTGTTTTTAAGTCCCTCCGTTCCCTACCACCCCTGAAATTAAGCGCATCCACAACCGACCCATCGAATTTAACAGAGGACGTCTCTGCGTTCCTTGTAGTCCTCCTTATTAACTTGGGCACTTCTGGGGGCGGGGGGCGGTGAGAGGCAAAATTCCGTTCCGGTTTTGGGACGAGGTAATTGGTGCTGTGGGGCCCGATGGCATGGCCACCAAACAGGCCCCTTCCCCAGACGCTCAGCCTGGAAAGGAATTTGGCTAAAAACGAGAGCGTGCGGAGGAAAAGCTCCCGGCCGGCCCCAGTAACCTGCCCGGCCCCGGTCCCCTGCCCGGGCCCCGGTCCCCTGCCCAGCCCCGGCAGGCCCGCACCCCGCAGCCTCAATGCGCGCGTCCGGGCACCGAGAGAGCCGTACCCGTGCCAAGCCAGAGCTTCCGACCGAAATAATTACCGTCTTACAGCAATTTGTGCTCCAGTGTAAATTACTACGTGAGCGCACGGGGCTAAGTAATGCCCAAATCCTACACCGCAATTGTTCCAAGGCCGGCCAGACCGCAGCGCGCAGGCCGGTTCCGGGCTGGGACAACAAAAAGCCACCAGTTCTTTGTGGCGGGGAAGCGAGTCCCAGGCTCACTGACAGCCCCGAGTTTCCCAGGACCGCACTAGGAACAGGGGCTGGAAAGCCGCACAAAGCATCAATGGCGAGGTCTCCGGCCGACGCCACCGCCCCCTCCCGACCCCAGCGCCCCGGAGACGCTGATGGCCCGAAGCCCCGACGCTCGCCAAGCCCCTTCCGCCGTCCCTTGGCCCGGGTCGGTCGAGCTGACGCTGTCTCTTTCTTTCTGGAGGTGGCTCCGCAGGTAACTCAGGTGAGTGCCGTAGAGCCCCGGAATCCAGCCCGGGCCCGGCCACAGCCGGCCGTGGAGACACCCACCGGGTCGCCAACCCCCGCGCCGCGGCGCCCCGCCCGGGCCACTGACCTGTCGTCGACATGCAGGCTCGGTGAGCACTTGATGGCCAGCCACGTCTTCCAGTGGACGTGGCGCACCTTGTACACCTGCCCGAAGCCGCCTGAGCCGACCTTCTCCCAGCCCTTGAACTCGCCCGCTTCGAAGGTGCGCAGCAGCCCCAGCGCCCACGGGCTCCCGCACTCGGCCTCCATCGCGCGCTTCTAGCCGCCGCCCGGCGCAGCCGCGGCCGCCCAGGTGCCTAGGTGCGCGCCCCGCCCCTCCCGTGACGTCACTTCCCTCGAGCACCCCGCCCCCGCCGGGCCCGCCCGTCCCTCCCCCCACCCCAAGTCCAATGTAGACGGACCGATGGACCTAGAAATGGGGACGCTGCGTCCCCTTGGGGGCCGCGGAGCGTGAGGAGGGCCCGGGGCCTGTGGGACAGGTGACTTACTTTTTCTTTTTTTTTTTTCAAGGTAATTGTAGATTCATATGCAGGTGTAAGAAATCATACGCTTTGCCCAGTTTTCCCCAGGTTTAACATTTTGCAAAGCTAAAGTGTAGCATCACAACTAGGGTATTGACTTTGATACAAGCCACAGATTTTACTCCTCTGTTCCCAGTTCTCTTGCGCTCGTTTGCACATGTTTGTTAAATTCTGCGCAACTTTATCACCTGTTTAGGTTCAGCTATCCACCAGCACAGTGAAAACAAGAAACGTTTCCATGACCGTAAGGATCCCTCCTGTTGCCCCTTTAAAATCGCACCCCACCCCACACACAAACCCTGGCAACCACGAATCTTTTTCCTCCATTTTTAAAATTTTGTCATTTCCAAAATGTTAGGTAAACGGAATTATACATAAGTAACCTTTTTTTGAAAAGGAAAGAAGTTTTTCCACCTTTGGGGAAAATAATTTCCAGCTTGGACGCCCTCTGCTATTGGAAAAGGCCAATCAGATTCGTAAAGACACCAGGGGGCTGGGAGATCAGGCGATATAATCATAAACTTCAACGTCTAAAAACCACTCATTACTGTACAACTGTACAGGAAGAATTGTTCTTGGCCAAACGGAATGAATGAGGGCGGGGAGAACAATGGAGCATTTTAACAGCTTTAAATGTGTTCTCAAAGAAGAAAGTAATTTTAGTGCAAAGCCTCAGATTTAGCTTCTATAAAGTTTATTTTCCTCTGAACACAGGATAATCTTATTTTACAGCCAACAATCGAGGCACACATCCGAAGGTGTGAGCTCCGGCCTCAATAAACAGCCTTCTGCCCCTGGCGTGCTCCTCAGGGCAGCTAACACCTCTGAACACCCAGCTAACACCTCTGAACACCGCAGTAGTTGCTTGAGGGGCTTTTTAGTTGCTTGGGGGCCTCTTAGAAAGCCCGGGCAGGCACAACCTTGAACACAAAATCTTGAAATTAAATGTGGTCTCCTTGAGACTGAGGAGGCAAAAATTATACTAAGCTTGTTTATGCAAATGTAAATAACATACAAGCTAAAAAAGGGAATAACAAAAACACCAAACCAGTTGCCCTTGCATTGATTCCAGCTCATGGCAACTTCATGTGCTACAGGGTGGAACTGAGCTCCATAGGGTTTTCTTGGCTGTAATCTTTACGGAAGCAGATCGCCTAGGTGCCTCTGTGTGGGCTCAAACTTCCAACTTTCTTCTGAGGCACATCTGGGTGGATTCAAACTGCCAACTTTTCAGTTAGCTAAGATTTGCACCACCCAGGGACTAACATGTAAACTAACATCTTAAAAATACTTGGGATCTTGAATATAAAAATAACTGGAAAGTAAACATGTTATTTTGGTAGGAAAAAAAAAATGAATTGACCAGAAAATTCATCACCCGCCTTGTCTCCGGGGCTCAGCCACAGCACCCATAACTCCTTCTAGACTCTAGAGTCTCGCTGGCACGCAGCTCTGCAGTCATGGGTGACTAACAGTCCACACAAGGCAAGTAATAAAACGCTTTAATTTCATTTGTTTAATCGTCTGCCTGCTTCACTCTACAAATATTTATGGCGTGTCTACTGCAGGCTCCGGCCTTGAATACCACAGCCAGGACTGGGTGGACCGGGCTTGGAACCCCAGCTCCTCTGCAGACTCAGCTGTGTTCCCTAGACACGTCACCAAACTCTCCCCAAGCCTCAGTCTCCCAATATGTAAAAGGAAAATAAACTTCCTGGAAGAGATTTTGAAGGTGAGGTCCTGAACCCTCAGGGATTACAGGTAAGCACTTGTTATTTTAATGGCCATTTGTTTTTATAGATAAGGCAGGTGAGATTGCCACTTGCATGTATAAAAGTAAAGTTTCATTTTTAATACATTTTAAGAAGTGGATTGATTTAAGAAAATCATTAAAGTGAACAATACCAAAAACAAAACCGGTTGTCATGGAGTCAGTTCCTACTCATGGCCACCCCATGTGTGTCAGAGTAGAACTGTGCTCCACAGGGTTTTCAATTTTTCAGAAGTAGTTTGGCAGGCCTTTCTTCCTAGGTGCCTCTGTGTGGGCTCAAACTTCCAACCTTTCGGTTTATAGCTGAGCACTTACTCACACCGAGGGCCAGTTTAACACCTTGGATTCCATGTCTGTGAAGTGCCTGGCATGGGCGAGGGGCTCAGCGCAGTCAGGATGAAATCAATCACCGTGCATCGTGAGTATAAAGTGATAGGGCATCACCAGGCACACAGTAGGGAGTTCACATGATTGTTTTTAGTCCTGTGAGCCACCACATTACAGACATGAGCACAGAAGGCATGAATCGAAGAGAAGACCTGGGCTGACCTGCCCGGGGAATGCAGGTGAGCCCTGGGAGGAGACGGGCAAGAAGATTCTCTTGGCCTTTCCCATAAAAGTCCTATTTCCTTCTACGTAGGACATTGACTGTCAGCACCTGTCACTAGGAGATCCCTTTAGCTCAGGCCTTCCGGGTGCACCAGCTCAGAGAGGCAGCACGTCCCCTTCTCTGTGGTGGGCTGTTTAGCCTCATGGCCTGCCTGGCCAGGAGAATGAACAGAACCGAAGCCAAGGCTGTTTGACCCAGCAGAGTGGGTGGGTGCAGGGCCAGGAAACTGGGCTTCCCTGAGATCGTAAAGTGGGGAATGGACCAAGCTTGCAGGCCAAGATGATGGGATTAGAGGGCTCTGGGGTTCCAGCCAGCCTGCCTGGGGTGGGGTCCCAGGACTGTGACCCGGATAAGTTTGTTCATCCTGAACTGGGGCAGTAGTGTTACCCCCCTCAGGATAGCCACGAGGACCCAAGGTGTTCCTGTGTACGGCATGTACCAGGTGCTGCAAAAACAATGGCATTTATTAAATCAGCCGCCGTGGAGCCCAGTCTGACTCCAGGTGCCCCCATGCGTATCAGAGACTGAGAAGCTGATCACCAGGCCTTTCTTCTGAGGCATCCCTGGGTGGACTCAAACCTCCTCCAAACTTTTGGTTAGCAGCTGAGCACATTAACTGTTTGCACCATCCAGGCCCTCCATTTGTCTGCTCTGTGAGATTTTCAACTCTGAGTCTTTTTCATCTTTGTCTTCCTCAGAGTCCCTGGAAAAATGTTGGCCTTGTCAGTGAGTGGCTCCGTTTGATCCTGAAGTCTGCCTTGGGCTGGCTCAGAGTGAAGCCAGCACCCCACAGCTGGAATCAGCTCCCTCAAAGGTGCTCCTTGGAAACTCTATGGGGCAGTTCTACTCTGTCCTTTAGGGTCGCTAAGAGTCGGAATCGACTCGACGGCACTGGGTTTAGTCTTAAAACGTGGTGAGGAGGCACATGGAGCCACAAGTCAAGCCACGGCCGCACAGTGGCGCAATGCTTAATTAAGTGCTTGGCTGGTAACCAAAGATCCGCAATTCAAACCCACCCTCCGCTTGCCGCCCTGTGGGAGGAAAGACCTGGCCGTCTGCTTTCCTAAAGGTTACAGCCTTGGAAACCCTGTGGGGACAGTTGTACTCTGTCCTGTAGGGTCGCTATGAGTTGGAATCAAAGCTTGAGGGCAATGGGTTTAGTCTTGGTTTAGTGGCTAATGAACGTAAGTACCTCTTCAAGTGTTTGCTGCTTCAGCGTCCGCCTTGGTGGGGTGTCTCTTCATGGCCTTTTGCCATTTTTTAATTGGATTGTTTGCCTTTTTGATGTTGAGTTTTTAAGTTTTCTATATTTTTTAGAGATTAAACCCTTATCACATATGTCATTCCTGAAGATTTTTTCCCAACCTGTAGGTTGTTTTTTCACTCTTTCAATGAACACAAGCATTTAATGTATTTGATTTTTGGGTGGTCTGAGTTATCTAATTTGCTCTCTGTTGTTCATGGATTTGTAGTTGTGTTTGATAATCTTTTTTATTTTTTTAAATTAGGTCCCATAGTTTTGTCCCTTATATCAGTAATTGCTTTTTTTATCACAGCAACCTTTAAAACCCAACTTTGCAAAGATACGACATCATTGAAAGGAATGTCGCACAAACCAGTGTTGAAACTGAATTCCCTGGAGCTAGTAGACCACCCGAAGGCAGCGGTGGTTCAGTGGTAGAATTCTCGCCTTCCATGCCGGAGACCCGGGTTTGGTTCCTGGCCAATGCACCTCACGCTCAGCTGTCACTCACCTGTCAGGTGAGGCTTGTATGTTGCTATGATGCTGAACAAGTCTCAGCAGATCTTCTAGACTTATACAGACTAGGAAGAAAGGCCTGCTGATCTACTCCCCCAAATTTAGCCAGTGACAACCCTGTGGATCACATAACCTATCCTGGGGTTGGTGCAGGACCAGGCAGGGTTTTGTTCCGTTGTGCATGGGGTCACCAATAATCTTTCAAATATTGGCCAATTGCTTCCAAAAAACACCCCCTCTGGAAGAAATATTAATTTCTTGGCAAATAAATTCTTGGAGAATTTCTTTGAACTTAGTGACCCAGTTGCCGTCAAGTCGACTCCAACTTACAGCAACCCTGTGTGTGTCAGAGCAGAACGATGCTCCGCAGAGTTTTCAGTGGCTGATTTTTCCAAAGTAAATCGCCAGCCCTTTTTTCCAAGGAGCCTCTGGGTGAATTTGAACCTCCAGCCTTGTGATTAGCAGCTGAGTGTGTTAACCATTTACACCACCCTGGCATCTAGTGGTACCTCACTCTTAGGCAGACGGGCGGGGGCGGGGGGTTGACCCACGCTGTCTTGCATCACGAGACGCCAAGAGCCCATGGAATGAAGTCAGCCTTAGCGTTTTAAACTCGTAACAGAAGAAAATGGCGATCTTGTCAGGTTGCTCTGAAGACAAAGGAGGAGCTTAAGAGATTCCAAGTCCCATCCTTGGAAATGTTATGGAGCTGGATGGCAAAAATAGGACTCTTAAAATCTCTTTTGCATACGTGACGGACTTCAAAGTGAGTTATGATAACAAAACCTGTTGAGGCAAAGTGAATTTTTTTTTTTTTACTCCTTTTTGTATTGTGGTAAATATTTCTACGTCACCAAACATTTGACATTTCAGCAATCTTCACAGGCACGGTTCAGTGACATCATTTATGTTCATCATAATTAACGATGGTTGTTTAACCATTACGCTTATCCATTCCCAAAGCAAACCATCACCCTTAACAGAAGCCCTGTGTCCTCTAAGCATTGAGTCCTCCTGTCCCCCACCCTCCTGCCTGCTTCTGGTACTCGCTAATTTGATCTCTATACACTTGCCTAATCTAGATTTTTCCTATAAGTGGGATCATATCATATTTGTCCTTTTGTGAGTGATTAAAAGTGAAACTTTAAGACCTTGAAAACCAGCATTGTTTTGAGAGACAGACCGAAAAAACAAACAAACAAACCAAACCCATTACCATCGAGTCGATTCTGACTCGTAGTGACCCTATAGGTCAGAGTAGAACTGCCCCATAGGGCTTCCAAGGAGCAACTGGTAAACTGGAAGTGCTGACTTTTGGTTAGCAGCTGAACGCTTTACCACTACGCCACCAGGGCTCAAAAGAGAGCAGCGAGTATTATTATCTGGACCAGTGATACTTAATGTCACTGACCTGGGATCAACTGTCCTTGTTTGTTTATGTGTAAGGAGTCTATACTCCAAGCGGGTGAGCTGTGTGTGAGTGTGTGTGTGCTTTAAAATCACCTGGGGCTGGTGGACTGGGGAAGGGAACTTTCATTCTCATAGCCATAATTATGTCCTGAACCCCATCTTACCTTCCAAGGTGGACATGGGTCTCAATCTTGGAGCTGAAGCCGGGCCTGGGAGAGACCCACCTAGATCAATATTCCTTGTCACACTTGTTGTCATTGTTAGCTGCCATCAAGTTGCCCCAACTCATGGTGACTCATGCGTAGTGGAATGAAACACTGCCCGGTCCCGCACCCTGTTAACAATCATTGATCTGCTGGAGTCCATTGTTCTGGCACTGTGTGTTTTGAGGGCCTCCTAACCTAGGGGGTTCATCTTCTAGCATGATATTGGACAATGTTCTGTTGTGATCCATAGGATTTTCATTGCTTGATTTTTGGATGTAGATAGCCAGGCCTTTCTTCCTAGCCTTAGTCTGCAAGCTCCACTGAAACCTGTTCTGCATCATAGCAACATGCGAGCCTCCACTGACAGACAGGTGGTGGCTGGGCATGAGAACAGGTGCCTGAGGTGGAAATTGAAGCCGGGTCTCCAGCACAGAAGGAGAGAACTCTACCACTGAGCCACCACTTACAAGGACCCTATTTTTATCCTCCCAGGGAGGTGGCCTGGGCCAAAATAAGGGACAGAGTCTCTGTGTTCACTCCCAGCCTACTAGCTGTTGACTGTAACTGCTCAATAACCCAACCTACCAAAAAGCAAACCAAACCCGTCGCCATCGAGTCGATTCTGACTCATAGCAACCCCATAGGACAGAGTGGAACTGCCTCATAAGGTTTCCGAGGAGCGGCTGGTGGATTCAAACTGCTGGACTTTTGGTTAGCAGCCAAGCTCTTAGCCACTGCACCACTAGGACTTCTAATCCAACCTGGGAGGGGGGGAGGGGGCGGGGTCTTAAAGGTTTCTTATTTCACTTTTCTGTGTCCTAAAAAACCAGGCCAGTTTTTATTGGCTAGACTGGTAGATTCGCTTACATTTTAGCAGGCTGTTTTGTGGGTTTTTCAATTTTGTTTTGTTATAAAAAGCAATTTCTAAGACTCTATCATGAAGAGTGAGGTTACTGTTCAAGGTGAGTAATATATACAATCAAAAGATGAGAATTCCACTAAGGGACAAATACCATGTGATCCCACTTACATGAGATCCTAGAACAGGCAACTGTATAGAGGCCAAAGCTTATTAGTGGGTACCAGGAGCTGGGGGAAGGAGCGGGAAAGAAGGACTCAATGCTTAGGGGACACTAAGCTTCCGTTAAGGGTGACTGAAAAATTCTTAACAGTAACTTGCAATGGTTGAAGAACATGAACGTAATTCATGTCGCTGAACTATACGTGCGAAGACTTGAAATGGCCAATGTTTTGTAACTTATATAATCTACCACACAAAAAAAAGTTTAGCGCAGCAATTAAGAGCTTGGCTGCCAACCAAACGGTCGGCAGTTCGAATCTACCAGCTGCTCCTTGGAAACCCTATGGGGTGGTTCTACTCTGTTTTACAGGGTTGCTATGAGTTGGAATCGACTGGACAGCAACGGGTTTGGTTTTTTTTTTTTTTTAATATATATACGTATTAAAAAGAGAGAGAGAGAGATGAGGCTTTACTTGTCTAGACAGGTCTTCCAACAAAAAAGAATCGGAGAATGGAGAAATCAGGCGCTCTCTTTCTGTAGCTGAAATGGCCTGTATTAAAATTATCTTCAAAGGAGGCGTGTGTAGGAGGGAAGCTGGCCTCCCGCCTGATTCCAGGAATGTAAAGGGTTTAACTTTTATTGCTTCCTCTTTTCCACTGTGCTTCTCCCGTGAAGGGCTGCCAGGACTGCAGGAGGCCTGGGGGAGGCCGCCTGCCATCTCCTACCCTCCCACCTGGTGTGCCATGCCCACCCCAGGCTCTGCCAGCGGGGACTGTCCTATCATAGCTCCAGATCAGGCACCGCCAGCCAAGGCTTTTCTCCTCAAGACATCTATTTGGGAAAGAATTTTTCTTGGGTTGTTTCCCACACACACCCTGACTAGGTTTGCCAAAATTCTCAACAGAGCATTTCCATGACGTGTGCATCTGCCCCCTGGGGGCCCTGCTTGGGAACTGCAGTCATGGCTGCCTGGGAGTCAGGATTTCCAGCAGGTGAGTCAACTGCCAACCAAACCGTCATTCAGATACTCAACAAATATTTACGGTGCATCTACTTCGTGCCAGGCACTGCTGTTAGCAGAAGTGGTTGTGGGGGCGGGGCTGTCACGCCCAAGGGGCAGAAGAATGGGCCGGCCCGGGGCCGAGGAGGTAGCGTCGCCACTCAGACTAGGAGAATGGGGCCACCCAAAGCCAATGGAGCAGAGTTGCCATCCTGGGGGGCCTGGAAGGCGGAGCTGAAGCCCAGGGCAGAGAGACCTCCATCCAGAATCAGGAGTGTGGCCAACACCCAGAGTCTGGAGGCCAGGGCCATTGTCTAAATGATCTCAGAGAACAGAGAAATAGTTTCAAACCATAAGAGACAATGTAATGTGTTCTGCTGACTTACTCGGTGCCTGTTATCCCTTCTTTCCCTCCGACTTCTCCCATTTGTAATGGAAATGTCTACCTTGTGCCTGTTCCACCACTGTACTTTGGAAGCAGATAACTTGTAGTCTAGATTTCACGGATGAAGAGGAATTTTACCCCGGGATGGAATTTGGATCTGGAGTTGATCTAAGACTTTTGGGATGATATGATGGGGTGAAAGTGTTTTATTTGTGGCAAGGATATGAATTTTGGGGGGCCAAAGGTGGAACGTTATGGATTGAATTGTGTCCTCCAAAAATGTGTGTCAACTTGGCTAGGCCATGACTCCCAGTATTGTGTGGTTGTCCACCATTTTGTCATTTGATGTGATTATCCCATGTGTTGTAAATTCTCCATGTTGTAAATGAGGCAGGATTAGCAGCATTTATGTTAATGAGGCAGGATTCAATCTATAGGATTAGGTTGTATGTTGGGTTAATCTCTTTTGAGATATAAAAGAGACTAGTGAGCAGAGAGACGGGGACCTCATGCCACCAAGAATGAAAAACTAGGAGGGGAGCCCATCTTTTAGGCCTAGGGTCCCTGCACTGAGAAGCTCCTAGACCAGGGGAAGATTGATGACAGGGACCTTCCTCCAGAGCCAAGGGACAGAGAAAACCTTCCCCTGGAGCTGGTGCCCTGAATTCTGACTTCTGGCCTCCTGGACTGTGAGAGAATGAATTTCTGTTTGTTAAGGCCATCCATTTGTGGTATTTCTGTTATACCCCCAGAAAATTTCTGTTATAGCAACACTAAATAACTCTCCCTCCTGCTCTCTCAGTCTAGGCCTCGGTAAAATCCCAGGGATCCAGGCTTTCAGAAACAGGAAGCATGGCGCAGAACGTAGGGCTGCACACCACGTCCCGGTCCTGTCCTGATCTGGGGCTCTCTTGCCTCAGCTTCTCCCTCTGTAGCATAAGGAAGATGACACTAAACCAAACCCATTACTGTCGAGTCAGTTTTGACTCATGGTGACCCCATGCGTTACATAGTAAAACTGCTCCATAGCGTTTTCTTGCTGTAATTTTTGTTGTTGCTTGGTGTTGTCCAGTCATAGTGACCCTAGGTACAAAAGGAGGAAACATTGCCTGGTCCTGCGCCATTCTCACAATTGTTGCTATGTTTGAGCCCATTGTTGCAGCCACCATGTCAATCCATCTCGTCAAGGATCTTCCCCTGTTTCACTGATCCTCAAGTGTCTTAGTCATCTGCTGTAACAGAAATACCACAAGTGGACAGCTTTAACAAAGAGAAATTTATTTTCTAACAGCCTAGAAGACCAGAAGTCCAAAGTCAGGGTGTCATCTCCAGGGCAAGGCTTTTTCTCTCTGTTGGCTCTGGAGGAAGGTCCTTCTCATCAATCTTCTCCTGGCCTAGGAGCTTCTCCATGCAGGAACCCCGAGTCCAAAGGACGTGCTCTGCTCCTGGTGCTTCTTTCTTGGTGGTGTGAAGTCCCCCCTCTGCTCGTTTCTCTTTACTTTTATCTCTTGTAAGATAAAAGGTGGTTCATGCCACACTCCAGGGAAACTTCCTTTACATTGGATGGGGGACTTGACCTTAGTAAGGGTGTTACAATCCCGCCCTAATTCTCTTTAACATAAAATTACAATCACAAAATGGAGGACAACCACACAATACTGGAAATCATGGCCTAACCAAGTTGACACATATTTTGGGGGGACACAATTCAATCCATGGCATTTACCGAGCATGATGCCCTTCTCTAGGGACTGGTCCCTCTTGATAACATGTCCAAAGTGCATGAGACGAAGTCTCGCCATCCTCATTTCCAGGGAGCACTCTAGCTGTCCTTCATCTAGCACAGGCTTGTTCGTTCTTCTGGCAATCCACGATATAGTCAATATTTTTTGCCAACACCATAAATGAAAGGCATCACCTCTTTTTCAGTCTTCCTTACTCATTGTCCAGCTTTTACATGCATATAAGGCGACTGAAAATACCACAGCTTGGGTCAGGCGCACCTTAGTCCTCAAAGGGACATCTTTGTTTTTTAACACTTCAAAGAAGCCCTTTGCAGCAGATCTGTCCAATGCAATGCATTGTTTGATTTCTTGACTGCTGCTTTTTTTTTTTTTTTTAGCTTCCATGGGTGGGTTTGGAGCCCTAGTGGCGCTGTGGTTAAGCATTCAGCTGCTAACCAAAAGGTGAGCCTTTTGAATCCAACAGCCACTCCTTGGAAACCCTATGGGACGATTCTACTCTGTCCTATGGGGTTGCTATGAGTTGGAATCAACTCAACGGCAATGGGTTTTGGTTTTATATGTATGTATGTGTATCTATGTGTATATATTTTTTATGTGTATCTATATGTATGGATTAAATTGTGTCCCCCCAAAATATATGTTGAAATCCTAACCCCCGTACCTATAAATAGAGGCCCTGGGTGGTGCAAATGGTTTATGCACTTGGCTGCTAACCTAAAGTTTGGAGGTTCAAGTTCACCCAGAGGCACCTCTGACCACATGCATGTCAGAGTAGAACTGTGCTCCATAGGGTTTTTACGGTCTGATTTTTCAGAAGTAGATTGCCGTGTTTGTCTTCTGAGGCACCTCTGGGTGGACTTGAACCTCCATGTTTAAGCAGAGAGAGATTGGGAGCAATGTGGGAGGAAGGTGGGAGATGCCTAATAGTGCCAGGCACTCGCGAGTAGACTCTGGAGGTGCTCTCAGTAAACTCTAGTAGATGAGCCAAGAGCTACGGAACACTGGGAACAAAACAAGCCACCAATATACCCCAAAACGCATGCCTAGGGAGAGAATGGCAGCTGAGCTGGTGTACCCTTGAGGGGGAGGCGACGTGGAAAGACAGGTACACCTTTGCATTAATCTAGAAGCGAGAAGAAGCCAAGTGGATGCAGCCCAGAATAACCAGGTAATAACTGATCATGCCCATCTATTCAGTCATCATCATCTAATGCATATTTTGGAGGATTGTTCCTCCAAACTGCAACGTTCTCTCTTCCTCCTCTGTACCTTATGCAGCTAATTTTATAAGTCACGAAACTGCCATTTCTACCGTGTTGTTGTTGTTGTTAGGTGCCATCGAGTCGGTTCTGACTCATAGTGACCTTATGTATAACAACAAAACATTGCCCAGTCCTGGCCATCCTCACAATCATTTGTTATGCTTGAGCCCATTATTTCAGCCACTGTGTCAGCCCATCTCATTGAGGGTCTTCTTCTTTTCCACTGACCATCTATTTTACCAAGCATCATGTCCTTCACCAGTGACTGGTCTCTCCTGACAACATGTCCAAAGTATGTGAAATCAAGTCTCGCCATCCTCTCTTCTAACGAGCATTCTGATTGTACTTCTTCCAAGACAGATTTGTTCGTTCTTTGGGCAGTCCATGGTATATTCAATGTTCTTCACCAACTCCATAATTCAAAGGCATCAGTTCTTCTTTGGTCTTCTTTTATTCATTGTCCAGCTTTCACATGCATATGATGTGATTGAAAATACCATGGCTTGGGTCAGGCGCACCTTAGTCCTCAAGGTAACATCTTTGCTTTTCAACACTTTAAAGAGGTCCTTTGCAGCAGATTTGCCCAATGCATTACATCTTTTGATTTCTTGACTGCTGCTTCCATGGCTGTTGATTGTGGATCCAAGTAAAATGAAATCCTTGACAATGTCAATCTTTTCTCCATTTATCATGATGTTGCTCATTGGTCCAGGTGTGAGGATTTTTGTTTTCTTTATGTTGAGGTGTAATCCATACTGAAGGCTCTGGTCTTTGATCTTCATCAGTAAGTGCTTTAAGTCCTCTTCAATTTCAGTAAGCGAGGTTGTGTCATCTGATTAACGCAGGTTGTTAATGAGTCTTCCTCCAATCCTGATGCCCCGTTCTTCTTCATATAGTCCAGCTTCTTGGATTATTTGCTCAGCACACAGATTGAATAGGTATGGTGAAAAGACACCTTTCCTGAGTTTAAACCATTCAGTATCCCCTTGTTCTGTCTGAACAACTGCCTCTTGGTCTATGTACAGGTTCCTCATGAGCACAATTAAGTGTTCTGGAATTCCCATTCTTTGCAATGTTATCCATAATTGGTTATGATCCACACAGTCAAGTGCCTTTGCATAGTCAATAAAACACAGGTAAACATCCTTCTGGTATTCTCTGCTTTCAGCCAGGATCCATCTGGCATCAGCAATGATATCCCTGGTTCCACGTTCTCTTCTGAATCCGGCCTGAATTTCTGGCAGTTCCCTGTCAGTATACTGCTACAGCTGCTTTTGAATGATCGTCAGCAAAATTTTACTAGCATGTGATATTAATGATATTGTTCGATAATTTCCACATTTGGTTGGATCATCTTTCTCAGGAATAGGCATAAATATAGATCTCTTCCAGTTGATTGGCCAGGTAGCTGTCTTCTAAATTTCTTGGCATAGATGAATGAGTACTTTCAGCGCTGCATCCGTTTGTTGAAACATCTCAATTGATACTTCATCAATTCCTGGAGCCTTTTTCTTCAACATGCCAATTATATACATAATTTTATTTATTTTGTTGTTGAGAATATACACAGCAAAACATACACCAATTCAACCATTCCTATATGTACAATTCAGCGACATTGATTATAGTCTCTGATTTGTGCTACCATTCTCACCCTTCTTTTCTGAGTTGTTCTTCCCCCATTCACATAAATTCACTCCACCCTAAGATTCCTATCTAATCTTTCAAGTTGCTGTTGTCAATTTGACCCCATATAGGTAATTCTAAAAGAGCATAATGTTCAAGGCAGACATTTTTTTACTTGTTAAGTTAAACGAGTTTTAAGAAGACTTTAGGGGATATTTTTGGTTTAAGGTTTAAATGTTATCTCAGGGCAGTAGTTTCAGGAGTTCACCAAACCTTCATGGTTCCAGGAAGTCTGGAGTTTGTGAGAATTTGAAATTCTGTTCTACATTTCCCCCCTTTTGATCAGGATTTTTCTATGAAATCTTCGATCAAAATGTTCAGTAATGGTAGGCAGGCAACATATTTGTAGGGTTGTTATGGCATTTTTTTTTTTTTTTTAAGCAGTGGTTTTAAATCATTCTGAACTTACAGCCCAAGAATGACTTATATTTTTTATTTTTTTGGTTGGGAGCTGGTGAAATGGGTATTCATTTACAAGTGGCAATTCCCAGGATTGTCTCTTAAACCATCTCTCAGGTGTGATATCCTGGTCCCTCCGTGCTGGCTTCCTTATCTCTTCTCTTTGACTGACAAGGAAGGGAAGAATGGAGGTGAGACAGGTAATCCCGGCTGGCAGGGCTCCCTGGCAGCTCAAAGGTACAGGGAGAAACAGTGTCCCAACCATTGCAGATGGAAATGGTCAACTGAAAATTGCCATAGGTCAGAGGTGGAAAGGGTAATATTGTTGTTTTTGTGTGCTATCTGGTTGATTCCGACTCATAGTGGCCCTATAGGACAGAGTAGAAGTGCCCCATAGGGTTTCCAAGGCTGTAATCTTTGTGGGAGCAGATTGCCAGGTCTTTTCTCCCTTGGAGTGGCTGGTGGGTTCAAACCACTGACCTTTTGGTTAATATCCGAGTGCTTAACCATAGTTGTTATGAAAATCATATACTTTTTGATGCTAAACTATTCAGCAGCAAATATGCCAATAACTGAAAACCACTACAAAAAAGCCCCCTCACTGCAAGGAAATTCCCAAAATATAAAAAGTCAAAGGTCCCTGGGTGGTGTAAACGGTTTGCACTTGGCTGGTGACCAAAAAGTTGATGGTTAGAACCCACCCAGTGGCACCACTGTGGCACAATGGTTAAGAGCTGGACTGCTAACCAAAAGGTCGGCAGTTCAAATCCATCAGCCACTCCTTGGAATCCCTATGGGGCAGTTCTACTCTGTCCTACAGGGTCACTGTGAGTTAGAACCGACTTGACGGCACATAATAACAACAATAATAGGGGCACCTCAGAAGAAACGGGCCTGGCTATCCGCTTCCATAAAGATCACACCTAAGAATTCCCTATGGGGCAGTTCTACTCTGTATCACCTGGGGTCTCCAAAGTTGCAAACCAACAAAACGAAACCAACGACAAACTATAAATGTACTTTTTTTTTTTTAAGGTGAATTCCCTGTTTTCTGTAGGGATTCATCTTAGTTTTTCTTTCTACTTTAATTAGTAGATTCTAATTAATCCAATTATACATTTCCACTAGTGCTTTCTCTTTTCAGAATAGACCAACTATATAAATTTATAAAGTGGCATATCTTTTTATATTTAAATCTAAAAAAAATCTCAATATAGCGATCTGTGCTTATGGGAAAAGTACAAAGAACCCTATCTTACCCTGCGTGCTAGCCTGGCTCCATAGAATTTTCTTATTGGCAAGGTATTTGCTACATTACTGACAAATACCTGCACTGAAACTAAACATAAACTCATTAGTCAAGAATGGTTTAATAAGAGATTTTTTATGAGTATAAAAAAAATCTATATGAGATAAAAGTAACAAAGAGGTTCACATACAAAGCAAAAAGAGTTGACCACAGAGAATTTGATTAACTGATTAAAATTGCTGTAATAAACTGCAAATACAAATGTATCAGCAGATATTTTATCTCTACTAATGTTAAAGACTCATTTATAGAGACAAACTAAGCACATCAAATAAAAAAAAAAACCAGTGTCGTCAAGTCGATTAAATACAAATGTCAAATATAAAAATCTCTTCTGAAGACCTTAAACTTGTATGTATGAGTGTGTGTATGGGCTTACATAGATGAAAACGTCTTCTTATTTCTACTAACTGTCCTTCCAGAAAAGCTTTCTATCAACAAGGCCCCAAATTTTGAAAGCATGGCTGGGCCAACAGCAGTTTTTATTACGCATATTGAGAGTCCACTTATATACTGCTTGATCTTAAAATGTTCTACCCACATGTGCTTCCTATTTAGATATGGCAAAACCAAGGGCCTCCTGGCCCATTTTAATTCAGTACAAATATTTGGAACCCAAGGGGTTTATAAGTTTATAGGGCAAGGGCCTTGAACTCCCCACATTACTACAAAATTAAGAAGGTACCTAAGGGTGGAAAGGATGGCCCTTCAGAAGAATAGCACTAAATTTTTTTCTTTGCCACTGTTAAAAATTTTATAGAGGCAAGAGTTTAAAAGGTTTCCTAGCACCAAGAACCAAACAGGATTTAATCATAAGGCTATTTACAAGAATCAGCCACTGTATGCAGAATTGAAACTTAAAATGTTCCTTATCAGCATGAGTTAGCAATACTTATCAACACAAGTTGGCGGAACTCATCCAATCCGAGTAAGTCACCCTAGCACTCAGTGACCAACTTTCCCAAAAAGGTAAAGGCAATGTTTTATTCGAGGCATTTTGAAAGTGAAGAAAGACTATTAACTTGAGGAAAATTTTTTCTTTTTGCCTAGTTTAGGACTCTATTTATATTAGCTTAAAAAGGAAAAACATGTAGATTGTATGTGCAATATTGTACGAAAGGAATTATCGAATCCTGAAAGTTTTATTTCGCATCTAGTTATGATGGGATTTTAATGAACTGGAATTGTCGCTGCTAGTACTGCTCCTTTAAAAAATAAGAAAAGACTAAGAAGAATACGCAGTATGGGAGCAGCCAGGCCCTCAGTGTATGTAAAACCAGTGTGGTATTTGCTGCTGTTATTAGTTGCCGTCAGAGTGGCTCCTACGCATGGTGACCGCATGTACAGCAGAATGAAACGTTGCCCTGTCCTATACCATTGTCACGATCGTTGGTATGTTCGAGTCCATTGCTGCAGCCACTGTGTATTTTGAGTGACTTCCTACCTAGGGCGCTCATCTTCCAGGACTATATCAGACAGTCTTCTGTGGTGATCACTGTGAAAATCATTGGCTGATTTTTGAAAGTAGATAGCCAGGCCTTTCTTCCCAGTCTTAGTCTGAAAGTTCCATTGATACCTGCCCACCGTGGGTGACCCTACTGGTATTTGAAATAACAGTGGCATAGCATCCAGCATCATAGCAACGTGCAAGCCACCACAGTACGACAAACTGGTGGGCGGGCGGTGGTTTAATGTTTAAAGTTTATAGAATACATTCAAATTTGATGGAATCACGATGCCTTGGATGATGGATGGATTAAAAATTTAAATTCCCCTGGAAAACTAACAAATGGATCATCAAAGAAGTTAAGTTTGACATTTCTATGGGGATAATATATTTGGACAGAAAGTAAAACCACAGAAATACATGATAATGAAAAACTTCTTGTATAAGAACAAGAGATGGGGTTCAGACTGCATAAGAACAAGTGAGCAACAGGTGGTTTTAATTTAATGAAGAAGCAGGTAAGGGCTGTATGTTTTGACCAATGTCCTTTGTACAGTAGCCTTCAGGAGGCCAGGGTGCGTTCTCGTCTGAGCTGCCCTTTACTACAGGTGTGTAGATTCAGGTCACTGCAGTCAACTGGTTGAAACATTTAAGCTTTTCTTCCTCAGGTCATGGGAAAGCGATTCAAATACTTCTTTGTTTTACCACTCCCAGGAAAGTGAGTTTTGTTTTTTTTTTTTAATTTCATTATCTCTGTGATGTTTTGCAGACTTCATCACTGACAGAACAGTCCAAAAATTCTAGAAAATCCCTATTTACATAAATCACATTTTTTTGAAGTAAGGAGTCTCTGAGTAGTGCAAATGGCTGCTGACCAAAGGGTTGCCAGTTCAAGCTCACCCAGAGGTGCCTTGGAAGAAAGGCCTGGTGATCTACTTCTGAAAAATCAGCCATCGAAAGCCCTGTAGAGCAAAGTACTACTCTGACACACATGGGTCACCATGAGTAGGAGTTGACACGACAGCAACTGGTTTTATTCGAAGTAAAATGATTCAGTCTTTAAGTCACTAGACTCCAGTTACACATGTAGCCCTCATCAGAAAGACCCTTCAATTTGAGTATGCAGGGTAATACTGTAAGTTCCCGGACCCGGTATCTGAAATCTCTGCACGTCCAGAAGAGAGTCAGAGAGGAGAAAGTATCTGGAGAAAACACGGAAGGACGAGGCTGGCTAAGGAGTTTGTGGGCTGGAGAAGTGAAAGGTTAGTAGACGTAAGGCTATAATCAGTTCTTCCTGACCTCTTCCCAGGAACAGATCAAGAGGTGATTCCTCCATTATCCAACACGGGGACGTTTCCCGGCAGGAACACTGCTAGATTATTGCAGGAAGTTGTGAAATCTCTTCCGCTTGCTTCATTAATGGCAAAATAAATCATGTCTGGGGGAGTTTAGTCCTGTTTCTGTTTTTGGTTTGAAATAATGGTCTCCAAATTGCAGGGAAGGGCCGTAAAACTTGATTTGGTCCCAAGTTGAAGAGAAAGACGCTGGGCTCAGCCGTGAGTCACTGGAGCCAAGAATGAGCTGTCCACCACAGAGACGTTCTCACAGCTTGAATACTACCAACTGAAGTGGATGGTAAGCCTTGTAGAGTCTGACTTTGGCTGGTGAATAATCAGTTAAAATATTCAAGCTTTGATTCCCCCTGAAGGCCGGAGGTAAATTATATCCCGAGAGGGGAGGCTTGCTTATGGGAGCCACTGAAGATGAATAACAGTCACTTAGGAGCCAGGGATGTAATTTTTTTTGTTGTGGTAAGATATATATAACAAAATATTTGCTGATTCAACAATTTTTGCATTTATAATTCAGGGACGTTGATTCCGTTTGTCATGTTGTGCAATTATTACCACTAGGTGTTTCCAAATTATTCCAGAAACCCAGCGTTCCCTAGGCTCTCACCTTGCTAACCACCAGTGAGCTTGGGTCTCCATACGTTCGCCAATTTCACGCAAGTTGGATCATCAGTGTTTGTCCTCTTGTGTCTGAATTATTTCACCCAGCACAGCATTCTCAAAGTTCATCCCTGTTGTAGCATGCATCAGGATTTCATTTCTTCCATGGGTGATTAATATCCCATTGCATGTATAGACCACATTTTGTTTATCCATTTATCTGCTGATGGGTGCTTGCTTTGTTTCTAGCTTCTGGCCGTTCTGAACATTGCCGCCATGAACGCTGGGGCACGGGTTTCCATTTGCATTCCTGTTTTCAATTCTTTTAGGTATGTACCTGGGATTGGAATTGTTGGATCACATATTTAACTTATTTTTTATTGTGTTTTAAGTGAAAGTTTACAGCACAAATTAGTTCCTCATTCAAAAATGTTATGCATAAACTGTTTTGTGACATTGGTTGCAAACCCCACAGTGTTGGACAATTTTTGACCTACAAAGGTGGCAATTTTGTATTGTTCAACCTATAACAATGTTCCTTTCAAAGACTTCTATGCAATAGGTATTGTGTGATAGCCGAGAACACAGGTTTGGGGGTCAGGCAGGGATGGGTGTAAAATACCAGCTCTACAACTTACCAGCAGTGTGACCTGGGGCTATGTTCCTTACCATCAGTAGTTTTCTCATTTGTAAAGTGAGGATAAGGAGCCCTGGTGACGCAATGGTTAGTGCACTCAGCTGCTAAGCGGAAGGTCATTGGTTTGAACCCACCAGCCACTCCGAGGGAGGAAAGACCTGGCATTCTGCTCCGTGAAGATTACAGCCTGCGAAACCCCACGCGGCACTTCTACTCAGTCATATAGAGTTGCTATGCATCAGAATCAACTCCGCAGCACACAACAACAACAAGGTGAGGATACGACTGCTTACCTTGTAGAGTCTGGTAGTCAGTGGCGCTGATCCGCGGATATTTCCAGATTTCCACTTCTCGTCCCTCCCAGGTGTGCGGTCGGAAGGAGTCCTGGATCCTGTGGTTAGGCAGGGCTGGGTGACTAGTCCTCGCTGAGAAGTTGTGAGCAGAGGTGACGGGTGTCACTTCCAGACCAGAGAATTTTATATACATTTAAAATGGGTTTCTTACAGGCAGTATGGGCTTGGGCCTTGCTTTTTAAAAAATCTAACCTGACAATCTGTCCTTTAATCGGGGTGTTTAGACCGTTTAATGTTACTCTTTATATGATTGGATTTTAATCCTCCATCTTGTTACGTGTTCTCTATCTGTTCCGTTTG
Organism: Loxodonta africana; assembly: GCF_030014295.1. Lineage (NCBI taxonomy): Eukaryota > Metazoa > Chordata > Mammalia > Proboscidea > Elephantidae > Loxodonta > Loxodonta africana. The sequence continues at coordinate 222,722,453 of NC_087343.1, forward strand.
TTCCTTGCTTCCTTTTTTCTCCTTTAATGCCTTCTTTTGTATTATGTCTTATGATTTCATTTTATCAGCTTTGTTGGTTTATTAGCTATTATTCTTTGTTCTTTTGTTACAGTGGTTGGTTTAGGGTTTACGGGCATCCTGAGTGGTGCAAATGGTCAAGCCCTTTACTACTAACAGAAAGGTTGGTGGTTTGAACTCACCCAGAAAAAAAAAAAAAAAAGTTTTTTTTTTTTTTTTTTGCCTCTAAACAAAGTCCTGGTGATCTGCTTCCAAAAAAGTCAGCCACTGAAAACCCCCTAGTTGTACTCTGACACACACGGGGTCACCCTGAGTCAGGCGGAGTTGACAGCAACTGGTTTTTTGGGTTTTAGGTTTTATAAGACACTATTTTAACTTATCATAGTCTACCACTTCACATATACCTGAGAACCTTACCAAACAATCATGCAACAATGGACAGGATAAACAGCTGGACAGACACTGCAGAAGAAAAGATTAGTGCACTTGGATAGAGCAATACGAACTATTCAGAATGAGCACACAGAAGAAAAGACCACCCGCCCCAAAAGAAACAGGGCCTCTGTGATCTGAGTGACAGCTTCAAGCCTGTGTTATCTGTTGTATGTGTGTTATCTGTTGTTATTAGCTGCCATCGAGTTGGCCGGTGACTTCTGGCAACCCCATGCACAACTGAACAAAATGCTGCCCGTTCCTGCACCATCCCTGGTTGCGGATCAGACCACTGAGATCCATAGTTTTCCCTGGCTGAGTTTTGAACGTAGATCTCCAGGCCTTTCCTCCTAGTCCGTTTTAGTCTCAAAGCTCCGCTGAAACCTGGTCAGCATCATAGCAACATGCAAGCCTCCATTGACAGATGGGTGATAGCTGCACATGAGATGCGCCAGTTGGGAATTGAACCCAGGTCTCCCACATGGAGGGCAAGAATTCTGCCACTGAACCACCATGTTATTGGAGTCCTTGAAGGGGGAGGAGATGAGACAGAAAGGATTTAGGCTGTATCAGAGAGCACTTAGCATCCATTGAGTTTGGTGCTGAGTTTGGTGCCCGGGGTGACACAACCAGACATGCATCTTTAAAGGACCCTCCGGGTGGCAGCACAGAGAACAGACTCCCAGGGATAGGCAGGGAAGCTGGACAGCCACGTAATGGTTGCTATCAAGTGGAAGGATGGAGGAGGTTAGCAGTGGTGGACATGGTGAAACCCGGACAGTGTAAAACATCTCTGAGATACAGGCAAATGTATGCAGAGCAAAGGTTACTATCGGTGGTTATCAGAGGTGGGAGGGAGGGGGAGAGAGGGAGCCGTTGCTTGGGGCACGGAGTTTCTGTTAATGGTGGTGGGATAATTTGGAGGATAGTGGTAATGTTTGCATGACATGATGAAAATAATCAATGTCACTGAATCATGTATGTAAGTATTGTGGAATTGGAAATTTTTTTTTGTGTTGTGTATATACATATACATATACATAAAAAATACATGTGTGTATATATATATATATATATATATCTTACTACAGTTAGAAAATAGTCCCTGCGACACAGCTGTGGGAAGTCGGAATGTGCTCAGGACGTGTGATTAGGTGCGTGACAGGCCTAGGGGAAGATCATGGACCCCGTTAGGCGGATATGTTGAGCTTGAGGTTCCTTTGAGATGTCCCAGTGATGAATTGGTGACTTAAATTCAACAAAAAGTGGCCATCCCCAAATGACACACATGGCCCTACTGAAGGCAGGTCTTAGCCAGCACGACCTTTCCCAGATCATTGTCCATCGGCAGGGGTGCCATCTTGAATTGCTAGAGGCCAGCTCCTACAATCCAGGGGCAGTTCCCTCTCTTGTCTTCATTACCTGGCTACCAGGTTTTATGGCTAACACCCAGAGGAGGAGCTCTGGGGTTCTGTCCAAGCTCCAGGCGGCCATGTGATCTGGGCCATGCACAAGGGCTCTGTGGTGGACCACCACCTGGTATGGAATAGGCTTCACTGGGGAGTGGAAATTCTCACCAGACCAGGCTCAGGTGGGGAGGAGCTGAGGTCTACCATCTTACCTCTTCCCAGAGGAGTGCCAGGCAGGGTTCTCCACGAAGACATATGGTGGCTGTTAATGGATTGAACTGTATCCCCCCAAAATGTGTGTTGGAATCATAACCCCCGTACCTGTGGACATAATCCCGTTTGGGAATAGGGTTTTCTTTGTTAGGTTAATGAGGCCATATCAGTGGAGGGTGTATCTTAATCCAATCACTTTTGAGATTATAAAAACAGCGTATCCGGCACAGAAGCAAGCACAAATGAGGGACAGACAGATGCCAGGTGGAGACTGCTAAGAAACGCCGAGAATGCTGGAGAATCTGAGATAAGGATTTTCCCCTAGAGTGGACAAAGCCTTTCCCTAGAGCCAGGACCCTGAATTTGGACTTCTGTCCTCCTAAACTGTGAGAAATAAATTTCTATCTATTAGAGCCGCCCACTTATGGTACTTCTGTTACAGCAGCCTTAAGAAACTAAGACAGTGGCTCTAGGTTTCAGTGAAGCGACCCCTTCCCCTGCAGGTCTCCCTCTTTATAGGACAAATGTGAGAAGGCAAACCCACCAATGGGGGAAGAGCAGGCTGCTTGGTTCCAAGTCTGGTTTTGGATCATCATGTTTTCAGGTGTTGTGTGGGAACAGCAGCTGTCTGTACCTGGGGAGCTTGGGGCCCAGGGGAAGCTGCCATTCCCTATGTCATGGGCTGAATTATGTCCCCCCAAAAAAGTGTGTATGAATTTAGCTGGGCTGTGATTTCCAGCATTGTGTGGTTGTCCTCCATTTTGTGATTGTAATTTTATGTTAAAGGGGATGAGGGTGGGATTGTAACAACCTTGCTCAGGTCACATCCCTGATCCAATGGAAAGTGAGTTTCCCTAGGGTGTGGCCTGCATCACCTTTTATCTCTCAAGAGATAAAAGGAAGGGGAAGCCAGCAGAGAGTTGGGGACCTCATACCACCAAGAAAGCAGTGTGGGAAGCAGAGCATGTCCTTTGGACTCGGGGTCCCTAAGCAGAGAAGCCCCTAATCTGGGGGAAGATTGAAGAGAAGGCTGACAGAGACAGAAAGGCTTCCCCGGGAGCTGACACGCTGAATTTGGACTTTTAGCCGACTTTACTGTGAGAAAATAAACTTTACTTTGTTAAAGCCATCCACTTTTAGTATTTTTGTTATAGCAGCACTAGATGACTGAGATACCCTGTGTTAAAGAAAACACCTACCTCCCCCCCATTTAAACTTAACTCTTAACCCTTCACAGAAATGAAAAATTCATGATAAAGACAGTTTTGGGAAGAGTTTAAGTAATTTTGGGAAGAGTTTAAGTAATTAGGTAAGCCCTATCTAGCCTATAGACTGCAGACACACAAACTTAATAAACAGATCCAAGCTACCTCCTGCCGATTAAGTGAATGACAACCAATCATTTTAAATGACCCTTCTGGGAAATCCCCTAACAGTCTGTACTGTATATAAGCAGATCAAAATTGTAACGTGACCAGCTCATCTCTTTAGAGGGGCGCTCCTTGCTCAACAACGGTTTCTTCTGCCCAATAAAAACTTTTTCACTCAAACTGACTTATTGATGAGATTTTTTCTTTCGAAGCCCTCAGCTCTGTAGGAAGCAGGACTTGGGGGCAGTCACCACAACTGAGGAAAGGCGGGAGGAATGGTCCCAGCTAGCTCTCTGTCCAGGCAACCCAGGGGCACTTCAGGATAATTCTTAACGCATCACTACACAAGAGACCAACTGTCCTGTCTTTCTAGAGCTGGGTCCTTTGGAAAGCAGACACAATCCAACCAGACATGAAAACTGACAAGAGGAAGCAGCCGGTGACCCAGCTATTTTCCCTTTTTATATGGGAATTTTTTTTTTAATGTGTTAGTAGGCTATGTTCGCAGATTGTGAAGCAGTTTTCCACCTCACCACGTGGCTGTGAGCAAACAGCGACGGGAATCTGTACTCCAAAAAGAACACAGAGGGTGTGGATGAATACAACATTAAAAAAAAAAAAAAACATTGCTGTCGAGTCGATGGCGACTCATAGTGACCCTACAGGACAGAGTAGAGCTGCCCCATTACATTTAGATTAACAAAAATCACCATCATTTCTTCCTTTGAAATGTTTTGAATGATTGCTTTCGTGTGCAAAGAGAACCACAGAGGTCTGGTACCTACAAGAAGGTGCTCCGGATTTTGTCAACGTTAAATGAATGAATCCTATGTACTGGCTGGAGAATTAGCAGCTACCAGACACCATCTGAAATCTGCCTGAAATATCTAAAACATGATTTATAGCAAAACATCTAAACATTCACAGCGCGAATCCTTACAAGACTGGATACTTAAGCTCTTTCATAACTTTAAAATAGCCACTGCTAACAAATCAAAATACGTAATTTAATAATTGATCAATAAAATTAGGGATCGTTGCAGACCACCTGCCCAAAAAAATGCCTTGCTCAAGTTTTCCCCTCTCCTGACCTTTCTTTCTTGTACCAGCTCCTTCTTGGGCAGTTCCTGGTGGCACCAACATTTTGAGCTCATCTACTAACTGAAAGGTTGGTGGTTCGAACCTGGCCAGCAGCTCAGCGGGAGAACCACCTGCTGATCAGTTCCTGTAAAGATTACCCTAGGGGGCAGTTCTACGCCGTCACAAGGACTCCCTGTGAGTTGAAACTGACTGGATAGCACCCAACAAACGTTTTTAGCCCCCCCCCCCCCGTGAAAGCTTCTGATACCTCAATATCTCAGGGATCGTTTCAAATCATCTAAACATTTTACAGGTTGGAGATAAGTTAAGATGCTGTAGAAGACAGCAGGGATTACCACCCTTCTGAAAACACACCAACTGCTTCAACCTTTTGGGATGGGACGTGTGAGCACAGGGCCAGCAATTTAAAAACACAGGTCACAGCACCTTTTATTTGTCATCACACAAATGGATGGGACATGAAATAAACTCAACTTCTCAAGACAGTCTTAGTGAGGCTCAGAATCCAACGGGAAGGTTGCTGATGTTGCCTTGAGTTGGGAAGCCATGAACTTGGTGCCTTTGGACACTGTGGGTGGGAAAAAATGTGGAAGGTGCATGAAACCCGCGGTCCATACCAGGAGTTCTCCAAAGGACTCTAATGTTGGACACAGTGAGTTGGCACTGGGCACAGAACGTCTTCCTGAGAGAACACACCCCATACTACAGCCTTTCTGGGGGCCCCATCCCCCTCCTTGACACACAGCATGAAGTTCATGGGGACGAGTTGCACCCTGGGGTCTCTCTCTGCAAGATTCCCACTGCCATGTGGCAGATAACTGTACACCTTTACACGTTCACAGGCAAAAAATAAATTCTCGTGATTTATTAGTTTATAACCAAGATAAATTCACAGAGCTTGGTGACCATAATGGCTCGATCACGTTTCTTCCTTTGTGGATACATCTGTGCACCTTCAATCAGTTAAAAAATTAAATATTTCCTGTCCATAAACAATGACCTGGATGAAGGACAGTCTACAGTAGCTCACTCTTTTGGCCGAACAGTACTTTTTTCTTTTTCTTTTTTTGCTATCCAGTTTCTTATATACAAATGCACGACTGCTTTAAGACAACGTGAACCCACCTTGCCTCAAATGGTGACGCTATTAAGAGCAAATACACCTACGGGATTTGGGACGGAGTTGGATTTTGATCTAGAGTTCTCACGTATTAAAACGAGAAGCATGAGATGTCTGTGTACTGCAGTAAACAGTGGCGGCTCTCTAGGGCCAAGTCACCTAAACTAGCTTCTTTGAGAACATCCGATGCCTTCTTACTCTAAGGCACAAAAACCACCTTTTTAAAAAAATAAAATTGTGATTTAAAAGGCCTTTATTTAGAGGGAAGAGGAATATAAGGTAAATGCTAGCGGATGTTGACTCATGAGCTCAAGGCCTGTTTGGATTATTAACTGGGTTGTTTGCCCTTTTGGTTCTCCAAAAAAAGAAAATGGTCAAGTATTTAAAAAAAAAAAAAAATATATATATATATATACACACACACACACACACATATGTCTTCAAAACCTCGGAGCACTTTTGATTCCACGGATACCTGGGCCACTTGTGTTTGGAGAATGGAGACGACATTTTAGAAAATGTATCACCCCTGGCCCAAGCTCATTCAATGGAACTATGATGTATAAAGCAGTAAGTTACCTACATAAATAAAAATAATTCTCATAAATTAAAAGGTCAATCTCCCATAGGAACTTAGCTGAGAGGGAGGGTGGGGAGTGTATGAGGGTGAGTGAGTGTGGGTGTGAATTATATGAACTTTGAAGGCTCCTTCCCGAGATGCGTGGGCGAAAAACCTTCCTTAGTTAGCGAAGGCTTGTAATGCACAAAACAAATCCTAGCCCTCGCCTCAACATTTTGCCACTTGGAATGAAGTGCTGGGACGGTTGCATTTTGGGTAATTAACCACCCTTTGCCTCATTAGCAACATCAATGTTACTCTGGGTTTCCTTTATCCACTACTGACCCTTCGTCAGCCTTTCTTCTGGATGGCTTCCCAAATGGCAAGACCTGGGCCAAGAAGGATCATGGACAGAGTAAGGCAAAGGCATCACTTCAGTGGACAAAGTGAAAAAGTACTGGGAGAGTTAAGACTGCTTTTTCTCATGCCTCTTTCTGCTTCTGCCACGACCATCGCTGAACCTCGACCAACGCCTGAGAAATTGGCGTGTGTGTCCCCTGTCCTGCCTGCAAGCAGAGCTGGTTGTTAATTGGCACAGTCACTTATCAGAGAACTAACCTCTTCTGTTCTCAGTGCTGCCTGGCAGAAAATAGTGATATCTTTGCATTTTAGGAATGCCTACATTTCTCCACTGTAAAGAGCCAAACTCCTTCCACATTTTTATAGGAAAATTGGTCTTGAAACACATTAGCCTTTGGAATCAAAGTGTCAACAGAAAGGAAACAAGGACTTCTTCTCTGTTCTTCTGCTCAGGGGATTTGGGCTGATCTTCAGCCATAATAAATAGATTTGGATGGCAGAGAATCCTGAGAGAACTCTGAAGGAGCCGCCAGAAGTGACCGCCCGCGTGAGGACTGACTTGCTGCACACAGCAGAGGTGTCTCTTTGCCTTTGGGCAGGTGTGTAAAATTGGACATGGACGGCTAGTCCTACAGTGCAAATGACTTTACCAGGTTAAAATAAAATAAAATCAAAATTAACATTGGCCGTAACCTTGTCTTGAACACATAACGAATGCTTGAAATTAGGGGCGGATTAACCAGTAAGCATGGTGTGTACCAGCTTACAGTAAGCAAGGTACACATGAGCTTAATTGTGTTTACTTACTAATCTGTAGTGCACAATTTCACATGGGTTTCACCACTACAGCTTGGTAAGGAAGCATAATTAAGCCTGTGCGTACCTTGCTTACTGGGTAATCCATCCCTGCTTGAAACAAAAAACTATATTAAAAATTGATTTCTGTATTATATTACTAAGAAGCCTTTTATGCCTGACTCAGGGATCTCACATAACGCACCCTTGCCTATTGAACTTGAAGGCTTGAAGAGACACATGCTATCACAGCATGTCTTTCTTGTGTGGTTGTAGTCCATGGAAGTATGACAAATTCAACTCAATACAAACTTCAAAGAGAGTCAAGGTTACTTTAACTTCGGTCTGCTCGTTCACTAAAAAAAAAAAACCCCAGAAGTGAGGAGAAAAGGGGCTTTTGTTGCTATCCGTTTTTTTACACAATATCCGAGCGCCAAAGGGAAAGCCAAAATGAACCACTTATGCTCCCAGTAACATATCACTTGCCTCCTATGATGCCGCTTCTCTTTATGTTTAACTTTCCCAAGTCCGTGTCAGTGAAACAAACAGGGTTTTGGAAGGGAAGGTTGGGGCGGGGCCGCTGCCCACGACTGGCCACCTTGAGTAAGGCATAGTGTGGAACCCATCAGGGGAAAACTCTTGCCTGGCAGACTGTAATGGTGGTTGGGGGGTCTGGAGATAATTCTGCAAAAGCTAAGTCAACCTTTATTAACATGGCAATGTATTTTTTTTCTTTGTTTGGTATCCAGCACACAAACCTCACAAGTCCACCAGAACCTCCCTGTCTTTCTATTTCCGAGTTCTCTGCAGGGAGACTCAATAGCTGTACATCTGTTGCTGTGGCTCTGTCTGCACTTGGGGCTGGGCCGCCTGCTGCTGCGGGGGCTGTGGCTGTGGGGGCTGCAGGACGTCTGTCTGAGGCACCGCCCGCCATGCCAGGGGGTGCTGCTCACTGAGCTGGTTGCCCAGCGGCGTGATGGAGTTGACCAGGGTGGTCAGGTTGATGAAGTGCGCCACAGACTGTGGGTTCGAGGCTTCTGGCTGCGGGTGGATCTGGATGTCGTTCTGGCGGTTGTGCAACATGGCGGAGCCGCTGACGGTGTCAAAGGTCACGGTCAGGATGGAGTTGTCCAGTTGCAACTGGCGTTCTGGGGTGGTGAGGTGGCCAACAGCCACCGGCTGGAGGTTGGTAAACTGAGTCCCAGCTGCAGTGGTGATGGGGGTCACGGTGATGTTGGTCAAGCCAACCGAGCTCGACGGAGTGGTGACATTTGGGTCACCCAGCGTCACTACCACCTGAAAGAGGTGCAACCAACATAAAAGAGTCAATCGTTTCTGCAAAACTGAGAACAAAAGAACGCTTCCTGTGATGCACATTTCATGCTGGACAAATCATGTGCCCTGTCCAAATAAAAACAGCAAGACAGCTTTTGGTGGAAGACTAAAGTACATAACTAAAGTTTAATTTTAAAATTAAACTAAGTAACTTAAAATAGGTGACTTCTGTCCTGAAAAAAGTCTTTCTGGACAAAAAGAAGAACCACACAGACGTAACCATATAGGCAATGAAATAGAACTGAGAAAAAAAAAAAACAAAACAACTTTTTTACTGGTTAGGAAAAAAAGAAAAGAGAAAAACCATGACAATGAATGACAGGGAACCTGGTTTTCATTTTCCACCCACTCCTCTAACCAGCTTTACTGTTGGCAAATGAAAACCCCAAGTATAAAGCTAAGAAAGGGCAATGAACTAATTTACAGTACCAAGATCTAATAAATTATAAAGTAGTGTTTTTTCTCATGGATAGGGGTGAAAGGCTAAGTAAACATAACAATTTTTACAATCAGGACTACCATCTCTGAAGAGAAGAGAGAGGTGTGCAGTATTAGACCCAGGCTAATGAAGGATTTGGGAGCCTCAAAAACAAAAGTGGCAAAGATTGAATTGGAGGGTCCCATTAAAAGAGGCAGGACTTGCTGGCTGAGTGAGTCCTTCACCCACTGTGCTCTCGGGACCATCGTGTGGTTTACGACGACTGGTCAGTAGATACACAAGGCCCCACTTCCACGTTAAGGGAACACGCTTAGGAAGGCTATTTATAAGCATCAAAACTGGGTAACCACTGCAATCCCAGCCAGGGGGCAATGGCTCTCCTTAACACACCAGGATGTCACGGTGTACTCAACAATGAGCAGTGTGGTTGTAGGTCAAAACTCAGAAGTACTGATGTGAAAGAATGCTCAAGTGAGACATGGGAAGTGTCAGCTGACGAGAGCTATACAAAGTCCCAGTATGGTGGCTTATGTGTTACTATGATGTTGGAAGCTTATGCCAACAGTATTTCAAATACCAGCAGGGTCACCCATGGTGGACAAGTTTCAGCAGAGTTTGCAGATTAAGACAGACTAAGAAGAAAAGCTTGGTGACGTACATTCCGAAACCAGCCAATAAAACCCTGTGGATCACAACAGAATATTGCCTGATACAGTGCTGGAAGATGAGCCCCCCAGACTAGAATGCACTACACAACAGACGCAAAGAAGGACTCAAACATGCCAATGAGCATGAAGATGGGGTAAGACCCAGCAATGTTGGAGCCAACTGGGCAGCAACTAACAACAACAACGACAACAACAAATCATGCATTTTGAAAAAGGGACTGGAGTGACAGGAAGGTAGGGCTTTAAAGCTGAGGCAAGTGTGTCTCTGGTCAGAGTAGGAGGGCGCTGATCGACACACGAAGAAGTGGTGCGACCTGCTGAATGCTCTGTACCGCTGAGTTGGTCTCGTCTCCCACGCTGCTGCCCGCAAACTCCGTCTCTTTCTCTGGGTACTCGCTGAAGGTGGCGCTCTCAGGCACTGGGGCTCCCGACTCCTCTGGCTTCTGCTTTCTCTTGTGAGTTCGCTTCGCAGCTTTCACGTGCTTCCCTTCAGCCAACTCCTCCTGCTCCAGAGTCAGTTCAGGCTGTAGGAAACAAGTTTCAGCAAAAGACAAGGTCAATGGGTTATATCCACAAGGTGGGAGTGGTCCCCTCACTGACCCTGGACGCATGCCTGGCTGAGTGGTCAATGTGTCAGGCCACAGAACTGCTGCAGGACACAGAGTGACAACAGTGTGTCTGCTGGCATGCGTTTCTCAGTCAGGGTTTCAGTTAAAAAAAAAAAGTGAAGAAAATTAGACAGATCATATTAAAATAAGTTGCCTCAAATTACCAAACGCTGCTGAGAAAGATTAAAGAAAACTAAATGGAAAGATGTTTCACATTCAACGGTTGGAAGACTACATATTGTTAAGATGCCAATACTACCCAAAGTGATCTATAGATTCAATGCACCCATGATCAAAATTCCAATAGGCTGCTTTATAGAAATGGAAAAAAACAATCCTCAAATTTACATGGAATATGCAAGAGGCCCCAAACAGTTAAAGCAATGCTGCAAAAGAAGTACAAAGTAGGAAGACTCACATTTCCTGATTTTAAAACATATTATATAGCTATAGTAATTAAAACAGCCTAGTATTGGTATAACAATAGACACACAGACCAATGGAATAGAATTGAGGGTCCAGAAATAAACCCATGTATCTATGGTCAACTGATTTTTGACAAGGGTGCTAAGTCTATTCAATGGGGAAAGAAGAGTCTCTTCAATAAATGGTGCTGGGAAAATAAATTTCCACATGCAGAAAAATGAAATGGGATCCATGCCTCACACCATACACAAAAATAAATTCAAAGTGGATCAAGGACCTAAATGTGCAAACTAAAACCATAAAATTCTTAGAAGAAAATACAGGGACAATGCTGTCAGGTCTAGCTTCTAACAATGGATTATGTAAGATAATAACAGAGGCACAAATAGCAAAAGACAAAACAAATAAATGGGACCTCATAAAAATTAAAAACACTTGTTCACCAAAAGAATACCACAAAAGTGAAAACACAAGTTACCGAATGGGAGATTATCTGTGGAAACCATATGTTTGATAACTTATTTATTTAAAAAAATATTTTATTGTGTTTTAGGTGAAAGTTTACACAGCAAATTAGGTTCCCATTTAGCAATTTTTATACAAATTGTTCTGTGATACTGGTTACAATTTTCACAATGTGTCAGCATTCTCCTGATTTCCATTCTGTTTGTTCTGTTTCCACTGATCTAGCTTTCCTGGCCCTCCCTGCCTTCTCATCTTGGCCTTTGGGTAAATGTTGACCCTCTGGTCTCATATAGTTGATTGCTAAGGGAGTACGTTACTCATGGGTGATGTTGTTTATTTTATAAGCCAATCTATTATTTGTTCCACTAAGAATTTAATAACCAAAATATATATAAATAACATATATTAGCCAAATACATATAAAACCTAACAATGAAAAGACAATCAAAAAAGTAGGCAGAAGGACTTGAATAAATATTTCACCAAAGAGGACAGTCATATGACCATCAAACACATGAAAAGACGCTCAACGTCACGGGCCATCAGAGAAGCAAATCAAAACCACGAGATACCATTTCATTCCCACTAAGATTAAAAAAAAAAGAAGAAAATAACAAATGTTAACCAAAACCAAACCCATTGCCATCGAGTCGATTTCGACTCGCAGTGACCCTATAGGACAGAGAATTGTCCTATAGGGTTTTCAAGCTGTGATCTTTACCGGAGAAGACTGCTACATTTTTCTCCTGTGGAGTGGCTGGTGGGTTTGAACTGCCAGCCTTTTGTTTAGCAGCCAGATGCTTAACCAGGGCACTTTAATGTTGGCAAGGATGTGGGGAAATTGGAACGCTTGTTCATTGCTAGCGGGAATGCAAAATGGTACAGCTGCTGTACAAAACAGTGTGGTGGTTCCGCAAAAGACTAAAAATAGAACTACCATACCCATTGCTGTTGAGTCGATTCCGACTCATAGTGACCCTACAGGACAGAGTAGAACTGCCCCACAGGGTTTCCAAGGAGCACCTGGTGGATTCGAACTGCTGACCTTCTGGTTAGCAGCCAAGCTCTTAACCACTTTGCCACCAGGGTTCCAGAACTACCATATGATCCAGAGATTCCACTGCTAGGTATATACCCAAAAGAACTGAAAGCAGAGACTCAAACAGATACTTGTACACCAATGTTCACTGCAGCACTATTCACAATGGCCAAAAGGTGGAAACAACCTAAATGCCATCAACAGATGAATGAATAAACAAAATATGGTATATACATACATCAAAATATTACGTAGTTCACAAGAGAAATGAAGTCTTCATGCATGCTACACTATGGATGGAACTTGAAGACGTTAGGCTGAGTGAAATAAGTCAACCGCAAAAGGATAAATATTGTACGGCTTCACTTATATAAAAATACAGGAACAGGCAGATGTAGAGACCAAAGTTTATTAGTGATGACTAGGAACAGGAAGAAGGGGGTGAAGAGGGGTTATTGCTTACAGAGCACTGAGTTTCATTTATGGTGATGGAAAAATCACACTGATTAAGGGTAGGGTTGCAGAGCCAATTAACGTAATTGCTGTCAATAAGTTGTACACCCGTAAAAAGTTGAATTGTCAAAAGTTATGTGACAGCTGTATTTACAACAACAACAAAAAATGGTAGCTGCTGAGGCTGCTTATGTACAACTAAACACCTCATGGGATTTGGTTCCTTGGCTTGGAGTTTTAGGGTCATAGTTTCATGGGACATCCCAGTTCACTGGCCTAATATCATGTTCACTGCTTCCATTGTACCTCCTAGTTCACTGCAGAGTGCCTGGGGTCTTAAAAGCTTGCAAGCGGCCATCTGAGGTATAATAATGGGCATCTACAGGGTCGCTATGAGTCGGAATCGACTCGACGGCACTGGGTTTGGTTTTTTGTTTTGGTATTCGCCTGGAGCAATAGAGAAAGAAGGAGTATCAGGAAGACGAGGGGCAGATGGAATGTGTGGCCAATTGTTTCCATGAGACCAGAAGAACTGGATGGTGCGTGGCTACCATTACTGAACATTTCGATCAAAGTTTCTATAGAGCAATCTTGATCACAAGGGGGAGAATGAGGAATAGAATCGCAAATTCTCATGAAATCCAGTATTTCTGGAGTCACTGAGGCTGGATGAACCCCTGAATCTATTGTCCTGAGATAATCTTTAAACCTTAAACCAAAATTATCCCAAGAAGTCTTCTTAAAACCAAACAATAAATTAGCTTAACTAGTAAAGAATGTCTACCTTGAGCACTGTGCTCTTTTAAGATCTATCTGTATGAGTTCAAACTGACAACAGCAACTTGGAAGATTAGATTGGAAACTTAGGGGGCAGTGAGTTGATATTAACGGGGGAGGAACAATTCAGAAAAAGAGGGTGCGAATGGTTGCAGACTCAAAGCGTGTCATCAACATCACTGAAGTGTACACGTAGACCTGGTTGAATTGGTGCATGTTCTGCTTTGTACATGTTCAACGATAACAAAAATAAATTATAAAAAAAAAAATAAGCCACCTCTGTGCTGAAACGTAAACAACTTTAAACGCTAACCTTTTTAAGTCACTAGGTAAAAGAAGGAGTCCCTAGGTGGTGCAAACAGTCAAGCGCTCAACTACGAACTGAAAGGTTGGAGGTTTGAGTCTTCCCAGAGGTGCCTTGGAAGAAAGGCCTGGTGATCTGCTTCTGAAAGAGCACAGCCTTGAAAATCCCATGCAGCACAGTTCTACCTGCACAATGGCGTGCCATGAATTGGAGTCAACTCCACAGCAATGGTTTTTTTTTTTTTTAGGTAAAAGAAAACGCTACTGCTCCGGTGGTGGGTAAGCCGGAGATTTTCAAATCTGAGTCCTCATAACCCAGGCTGAAGCGAATTTACTGTAAAAACAAAGTGACTCAAAATGCGTGTGACCACAAGAATTGTACGGTCCACTCCGCTGGGAACAGCAAAACAGGACTGAGCTCTAACAGGAGTTCCATGTGGGGACTCCTCCTGGTGACAGTGTGGCCCCTCCCATGAGGCTGGCATCCCCGCCCGCACTTCCTGCTGAGCCTCAAGGGCTCGTGCTGCCCAGCATGGCCGCCCTGCCCAAGCCCAGTGTCCAGAGGTGAGTCTTCTGACCAGGTGTTCATTCAGTGTCACAGAGACCACGGGGTGGGTACAGGTGTGTGGCTGGATGGCTGTTCACCCTGGTCCTCTGCCACCTTCCTGTGCTACCCTATGCAGTCCAGTCCCACCTGGTAGGACACAGTCCCATCAGAAAGCCTGCCAGAGCCTGGTTCTCATGGATCCTCCCTTTGGCCCTCCTCCTGTAAGTCGTCGGAGGGACAGATGGCTCCTGGGGCTCTGGACTCCATGGGGGAGGCCTTGGCACCACTCTCGTGCCCACTGGGCACAACTGAACCACAGTAACTCGGCGCTCCAAAGCACTGCTTTGAGAAACGTGTGCATAAATGGAATTTTAAATCATCAGCAGAGCATGATATATTCCTGTATATTAAGCATTTCATATATATGACATATTATCATTTGGAAATCCCGGTGGTGTAGTGGTTAAGAACTACAGCTGCTAACCAAAAGGTCAGCAGCTTGAATTCACCAGGCGCTCCTTAGAAACCCTATGGGGCAGTTCTCCTCCGTCCTATAGGGTTGCTATGAGTTGGAATCGACTTGATGGCAACGGGTATAGTGTATATCATCATTTATCAGTCATCACCAGAGGGTGATATAGTTGCTTTATATTAAAAGTTTTTCTGAGGTACTAAGAATTCCTTTAACAAGTTCATCTAATACATTTTAAACTTATTAAGTTTACAACAATTTGATGATGCTAAGCTTTTCTGGAAACCACCTACTCTCCGAAGTGAGGTATGCCTGCATTCAGAAAACCAAAGTTCTAGAAACTTTCCTGAAATGAGAAGATATTCTAAGGGGCTCCTGGGGAAGAACATCAACCAGGAAAGCAGGGAGTGAGGCTGGATGGACAGTGAAACCCAAGGTGCCTGCTGCTCACAGCTGCCCACTCACTGCTCCCCGCTGTAGCCCTTACATCTGGCTTGGCAGGTGTGTGTCTGTCTGTCTGGAAGCTTTCCTGGCCCCTGGCCTGCAGGGCCCATCTGCACTGCTCACCTGAACAATGCCGATGGAGGAGGCGTCGATGGTGGTGGTCTCTGGGAGGTGGTCCAGATCGTCGATCCTCACGGCAAGGACCTGCAAGCAAGCAGAGGGCAGTGAGTCTGGGGACAGCCGTGCCTGAAGGCCGCCCATGCTGACCACTGGCAGGAACCAGACATGCTGCCAGATGGGCCACCTGCAGCACATATGCGGCCATCCAAGGACTCCCATTACTCCTCCCGGTGCACCTCCCCCAGACATTCAACCCCTCCTGTGCTCAGGATGCCTGGAAACTTTGCTTCCGGATCCTGTCCAGGCTTGCCTTTCCCCAACCCCATTACTCCCTTTATCTGAAAGTTCTACAATGCTCTTATACACGGCAGGCGTCCTTCTGCACCTGTCTTTGTATCATCTCTTATGTACTCCCCTGGAGAATGGAGACTCTAGTTCCCACTTTCTTTGTCCCACACCAGCGTGCTTTCAGTAAATGGACCTTCAGAGGATCTTCTGTTATTTCAAGCCAGTAACTGAACAGAGTGAGATGCAGTTCAGTGAACGTGTCCTATCTTCCTACTAACGGTGAGAGGTCAGTTAAAACAACGAATCACCAAAGTGATACATCTGCACCTTAAACATTTTCCTTTTTAGCTTAACACATGTACAGGTACTTCCATTTATCAATTTTTTGATGAACTGACACCCCCATTACCACCACAGTGTCCTCAGTAAGCCACACTGAGAGGCGTCCTCGGCTCATAGCTGTGACTCAGGGATTCTCCCTCTCTGCCCTTGCTGTGTGCCCACAGAGCCCCTGCCACCAGGTCAGGGGTATTCTAATCAAGAGTCAGTGACAGCTTGCCAATCTGCTTATGCCAGTTGTCCTTGTTATTGTGATTACTTAGTTATCACTACTGCCCTCAATACCACCACCATTACTGTAACTATCATCATCATCACCACCATCCTCAACACTATCGCTGCCATCACTGTCACTACCATCATCACCACCATCACCATCATTATCACCACCATAACATTTCCTGACACCACCACTGTCATAAACACTGCTACCACCTCACCACCATTGTCATCACCACTGACGTCACTGTCGCCACCATCATCAGTCACCATCATCACAATCACCAACACCATCACCATCATCACAGTCACCACCACCACCATCACAGTCACCACCACCATCACCACAGTCACCACCACCATCATCACAGTCACCACCATCATCATCACAGTCACTACCACCATCATCAGTCACCACCACCATCACCACCACCATCATCACAGTCACCATCACCATTGCCACCACCATCATCAAAGCCACCACCACCATTATCACGGTCACCACCACCATCACCACCATCATCACAGTCACCACCACCATCACCACCGTCATCACAGTCACCACCACCATCATCACAGTCACCACCATCATCAGTCACCACCATCATTAGTCACCACCACCATCAGTCACCACCACCATCACCACAATCATCAAAGCCACCACCATCATCACAGTCACCACCATCATCACAGTCACCACCATCAGTCACCACCACCATCACCACCATCATCACAGTCACTACCACCATCGTCAGTCACCACCATCATCAGTCACCACCACCATCACCACCATCATCACAGTCACCACCATCATCAGTCACCACCACTATCACCACCATCATCACAGTCACCACCACCATCATCACAGTCACCACCATCATCAGTCACCACCACCATCACCACCATCATCACAGTCACTACCACCATCATCACAGTCACCACCATCATCAGTCACCACAGTCACCACCACCATCATCAGTCACCACAGTCACCACCACCATCATCACAGTCACCACCATCATCAGTCACCACCACCATCACCACCATCATCACAGTCACCACCACCATCATCACAGTCACCACCATCATCAGTCACCACCACCATCACCACCATCATCAGTCACCACCATCATCAGTCACCACCACCATCACCACCATCATCACAGTCACCACCACCATCATCACAGTCACCACCATCAGTTACCACCACCATCATCACAGTCACTACCACCATCAGTCACCACCACCATCATCACAGTCACCACCATCAGTTACCACCACCATCATCACCGTCACTACCACCATCATCAGTCACCACCACCATCATCACAGTCATCACCATCATCAGTCACCACCACCATCACCATCATCACAGTCACCACCACCATCACCGTCATCACAGTCACCACCACCATCATCACAGTCACCACCATCATCAGTCACCACCACCATCATCACAGTCATCACAGTCACCACCACCATCATCACAGTCACCACCATCATCAGTCACCACCACCATCACCACCATCATCAGTCACTACCACCATCATCACAGTCACCAACATCATCAGTCACCACCACCATCATCAGTCACCATCATCAGTCACCACCACCATCACCACCATCATCACAGTCACCACCACCATCACCACCATCATCACAGTCACTACCACCATCATCACAGTCACCACCATCATCAGTCACCATCACCACCATCATCACAGTCACCACCACCATCACCACCATCATCACAGTCACCACCACCATCATCACAGTCACCACCATCATCAGTCACTACCACCATCATCACAGTCACCACCATCATCACTCACCACCACCATCACAGTCACCATCATCAGTCACCACCACCATCACCACCATCATCACAGTCACCACCATCACCACCATCATCACAGTCACTACCACCATCATCACAGTCACCACCATCATCAGCCACCACCACCATCACCACCATCATCACAGTCACCACCACCATCACCACCATCATCACAGTCACTACCACCATCATCACAGTCACCACCATCATCAGTCACCACCACCATCACCACCATCATCACAGTCACCACCACCATCACCACCATCATCACAGTCACTACCACCATCATCACAGTCACCACCATCATCAGTCACCACCACCATCACCACCATCATCACAGTCACCACCATCATCAGTCACCACCACCATCACCACCATCATCACAGTCACCACCACCATCACCACCATCATCACAGTCACTACCACCATCATCACAGTCACCACCATCATCAGTCACCACCACCATCACCACCATCATCACAGTCACCACCATCATCACAGTCACCACCACCATCATCACAGTCACCATCATCAGTCACCACCACCATCACCACCATCATCACAGTCACCACCACCATCATCACAGTCACCACCATCATCAGTCACCACCACCATCACCACCATCATCACAGTCACCACCACCATCATCACAGTCACCACCATCATCAGTCACCACCACCATCATCATCACAGTCACCACCATCATCAGTCACCACCACCATCACCACCATCATCACAGTCACCACCACCATCACCACCATCATCACAGTCACCACCACCATCATCACAGTCACCACCATCATCAGTCACCACCACCATCACCACCATCATCACAGTCACCACCACCATCACCACCATCATCACAGTCACTACCACCATCATCACAGTCACCACCATCATCAGTCACCACCACCATCACCACCATCATCACAGTCACCACCATCATCAGTCACCACCACCATCACCACCATCATCACAGTCACCACCACCATCATCACAGTCACCATCATCAGTCACCACCACCATCACCACCATCATCACAGTCACCACCACCATCATCACAGTCACCACCATCATCAGTCACCACCATCATCAGTCACCACCACCATCACCACCATCATCACAGTCACCACCACCATCATCACAGTCACCACCATCATCAGTCACCACCACCATCACCACCATCATCACAGTCACCACCACCATCACAGTCACCACCATCAGTTACTACCACCATCATCACCATCACTACCACCATCATCAGTCACCACCACCATCATCACAGTTACCACCACCATCACCACCATCATCACAGTCACTACCACCATCATCACAGTCACCACCATCACCACCACCATCACCACCATCATCACAGTCACCATCACCATTGCCACCATCATCATCAAAGCCACCACCACCATTATCATGGTCACCACCACCATCACCACAGCCACCATCACCATCAGTCACCACCACCATCATCACAGTCAACACCACCATCACCATGGTCACCATCATCATCACAGTCACCACCACCATCATCAGTCACCACCACCATCACCACAGTCACCACCACGATCACCACCACCATCATCACAGTCAACACCACCATCACCATGGTCACCATCATCATCACAGTCACCACCACCATCACCACAGTCACCACCACGATCACCACCATCATCACAGCCACCACCCCCATCATCACAGTCATCATCAGCATCACCACCATCATCAGTCACCAGGACCATCATCACAGTTACTACTGCCACCATCATAGTCATCACCACCATCATCAGTCACCACCACCATCACACTATCACCGCAGTCACCACCACCATCACCACCACGGACGTCATCAATGACCACGTCATCAGTGCTCTAGTCACAGTTCAGAAGCTGATGACCCAGAAGAAAGACGACAGAAGTATTTGCTTTGCTCTCCTTAGGAGATGAGGCCTTAGATAGTGTTTCGTGTGTTTTAATTTTTTTGGTGTAACTTTCATGGAAAGCAGAAAGACCACAGCTTGAAGTTATAAAACAGGATCAATTCTAAAAGCAGTTCGTGCTGGATTATATGCCTCGAAGGAACGAAACCCCTTGCGTCTGTGCTCAGCATTCACGGGGCCAAGCCGGGCATGGCTCGCCCATGGTCCTGCGCTTCTCCGAACAGCAGCACCTGCTTCCAACATGTAACCACGAAGGCATCCCAACACAAGGCCATCCAAGTCCCTCTCCTCCCCTCACTCGCCCCCGCTGCCCTAGGTCGATCGGCTCTGTATCATTCATTCTAGTTTGTCATTGTTTTACCCCCTTGTCTGTTTCCTTTTCCCTCTGTTCCCTCCCCACCCACAGCCGTGAAGTCTAGGAGGGCAGAGGCGGTGCCGGCCTGGCAGGTGTACTCCTGAGTGGCCGGCACACATCCCCAGTACGTGCTTGTTGGACATGAGTTTGAATCGGTACAGAATCAAATGGTCAAAAGGCATGGCCCAGACAGAACAGGCCTAAAGTCTGGAGAAACAAACAAACTGAGAACCAAGTGACAAAAGAAAATAGCCACAGCGGCACTTTCTTTACCCTTCGCTGGTGTGCTTGAGTTGAGAGGAATGGGTAATGGGAACGTGTCCCATTTAAGAGGCAGAGCACCAACATTTGAATTTGCAAAGTGACAAGTTAGAAAGAGGACTCTACTGGACAAAAGCATTGACTGGAGACCTTTTTATAGCAAAGCCCTGCCAAGCAAAGCCTATCAAACATCCAATAAGCAAAACCTGACCTACACACTCTGTTAATACATTTAACCAAATAAACCCACATATGACCATGATCTACCCCCGTCTGTCAGTTTGTGCTACTGTGGTGGCTTGTGTGTTGCTGTGATGCTGGAAGCTATGCCACCAGTATTTCAAATACCAGCAGGGTCACCCAAGATGGACAGGTGTGAGCAGAGCTTTCAGGCTAAGACAGCCTAGGAAGAAAGGCCTGGCAATCTACTTCTGAAAATTAGCCAGTGAAAACTCTATGGATCACAACAGAACATTGTTCAACAGGGTGCTGAAAGATAAGCCCCCGAGCTTGGAAGGCACTCAAAATACACTGTGGCTGCAACAACGGACTTAGAAGTACCAGCGACTGTGAAGATGGTGCTGGACGGGGCAATGTTTTGTTTATTGTATATGAGATCACCATGAGTCAGAGCCAGCTCGATGGCAATAACAACAATATAACCACAGTAATGT
The DNA here is from genome assembly GCF_030014295.1 of Loxodonta africana. NCBI lineage: Eukaryota > Metazoa > Chordata > Mammalia > Proboscidea > Elephantidae > Loxodonta > Loxodonta africana. Next base: position 222,743,848 of record NC_087343.1, read on the forward strand.
AGAGAAATCACTCAGACTCCAGGCTCCAGAGTGGCACCTTCTTGAGCCACTGGGTGAGTTTTCCTGGCCTCCTCTGGGCCCTGAGATTCGACGGCAGTGTGTTTTAGCTAACAGTGGGGACTCAAGTAGGTCCTGACACTTCACACTCCTGCTCTCCTGCCTTTTTTTCTGAGATGAAAACGCTAGCTGTTATGGATTGAACTCTGTACCCGCCTCACCCCCCACACAAAGATACACTGAAGTCCTAACCCCTGCACTGTCATGTGACCTTGTTTGGAAATAGGGCTTTTCTTTGCAGATGTTATCAGTTAATGGCATCATACAGGAGTAGAGTGAATCTTAACCCTAATCCATCCTGAGCGGCATTTTATAAAAGAAAACGGCAGATATGGAAACAGAGTTACACACATCTACAAGTCGAGGGACGTCAGGAAACGTCCCAGGCTACACTGGACACTTCAGAAGCTGTAGAGAAACGGGAGGATGTCCCCCTAGAGCAGACAGACAGACAGCACGGCCCTGCTGAGACTCTGATTTCAGGCTTCTAGGCCTCCAGAACTGTGAAAGAGTACATTTCTGTTCTCATCAGCCAGCCACTTCGTGCCATTTTGTTACTGCCACCTTAGCAGACGAAGACACTAACTGGCCACTAAAGTGAAAATGGAAGCTGAGTAGGAAGGGCTCAGTAACAGGAAAGAGAAGCCCCAGCTGTGGTGTGGGGGGCAGGTTAGACCACGCAGGCAGGCTCCCAGGGCGGGAGGACTGGAGGGTCTGGGTAGCTCCCTGCACCACCGGAAGGGGGAGCAGAAAGGCCTGTGGGGAAGAATAAACACAGTGACGTTCAGAACGAAACGTGCAATGCTGATCTCCAAATTCAGGAGCCGCTGGGTTTCTACTCAGAACAGCTTGTGTTTTTTTGCAATCACAAAAGTAATTGGTGTTCATTAAAGGAAATTTAGAAAGCAGAGAAAAATACAAAGACAGAAATTACCCAAGACTTCAATACGAGGAGAAAACTACTGTACGGTGTTGTCTTTCTTTTTTCACCTCTCATAGTATATTTCATGGATTCACGATATACACAATGCTGGTGTCAAGACACAAGATATACTGCTGATTTCATTTATATAACGAGCCTGTCGCAGTTTTATTTAGAGCTTTCGGTAAGCACGTTTATACAGACAAGCACATTGCTAAACTACCATTAATCACGTCCCTATTGCTAGACACCGAGGGGTCCAAATAATAATTTACAAAACACTTTTCTTCCCAGAAAAACACCTAACCACAACAGTGCCTGACTTATGCCAGCCAGCCTGCACCACTATTTCAAATCTAAAAACTTGCGCTAATTCAACAGGCAGAGAGTGACATTTCTGCCATAAACATTTGCATTTCTGTGATTAATGAAAAGCTGAAGGCTTTTTCATGTGCTTATTAGCTATTCCCATTTCCTCTTTCGTGAACCCATATATGCACTGGGTTCTTCCCATTCCATCCGCTAAAGAGTATTAGCTGTTAAAGATGTTAATGTCTTACACACATCCGTTTGTCCTTTGACTTCTAAATGCTTACTAGTCAAATCTATTATTTTTTGTTAGTGACTTCTTTCCTTGCTTTTATGCTCAGGAATTCTTTCCCTTTCAGTGACCCGGTAGCTATTTGGAGCCCTGGTGACAAAGTGGTTAAGAACTATGGATTTTAACCAAAACGTCAGCAGTTTGAATCCACCAGCGGCTCCTTGGAAACCCTATGAGGCAGCTCTACTCTGTCCTATAGGGTTTTTTTTTTTTTTTTTTTGGTAGCTATTTAGCTGCATTTTCTTCTAGTTCTGTTTCTTAGCTTACTTCTTCTGAAAGTACACTGAGTTACTCAATGACCTTGGACTTCTTCTGGAACTGGTTTCGGCCCTGCTGGGCTCTCCTTGCTTCTTGCACCATTTCTCCCTCTCAGGCCTCAACACACCGCTTGTACCCACTGCTCCCGCGCCACGTGGAGGGTCCCTATCTGCACATTTTATCAGTTATTTCAAAGGGAAGAAAAAGGGGTGAGGCATGGTTGCACTTCCATCTTGCTGTACATTCAGTGAGGGAATCATTTTAACCTGTTCACACGTGCAGTGCCCCCTAGTGGCAAGCCTGGGAATTCAGAGGGGAAGGGAAGACGCAGGCCCTGCTTGGGGAGCTCGGGGTGTGGCAAGAAGCCGGTTTGTGTGTGACCCAGCTGCAGTAGTAGCTACGCCCCAGACAGTGGTGGCAGAGGGGGGAGAGGACCACTCTCCTGAGCGGCTGCCAGAAGGTTCCCTGGGGAGCTCCAGAACCGCGCCAGGAGGGCCAGGGAGGAGGAGCCAAGTACCCAGCAGGCTCACCTCGGGGTGCTTACGCCGCATGTGCCTGCTCATGGAGGCCCTGGTGGACACCTTGGTCCCACACAGCTGGCAGCTCTGCGCCTCGACCTTGTCGTGGGTGAGCTGCACGTGCTTCTGCAGCATGTACTCAGTGACGTACTTCTTGTCACACACCGAGCACGTCCACTGCTTGCCCACTGCTCGCGCCGCATGCACAGAGGGAGGAAGAGAAGAGGCAGGTCACAAGAGGCTCCTCCCTCGACCCCCCGAAGACCACTCCCTGGGGTCTTGGTCTCTGACCTTATTACCCCTCTGTCCCGGTCAGGCCCAGAAAGGAGGAGCAGGGACCCCAAAACAAACTCTAAGAGGTGGCCTTTATCTCGCACGTAGAAGGTTTGCAATCAGTTGTATCACTGCCCGGGTATTGTAAATTCGAGAATGCCTATTTGCAAGTTGAGGGGGGCTGACCTTTAAGGGGGAGGGGCCGCCAATAAGCCAAGGCTGCACTGAGTATTCTGAAAAAGTCGACATTCTACAGTAAGAGCACAGTCGTCCCCATCCCTTTGCCGTGCGGGCCCAGGACACTCCTTCAGACCGTACCAAGCTTACCTGTGTGGATGAGCTTGTGGGTCTCCATCGTGTTTCTCTCACTAAATGTCTTTCCGCATAACTCACACATGAAATCTTTAATCCCTGCAGGAAAAGACACACTTAATTTCATGTGTTTAGTGTTTCCTTTAACTAAACGTTGTTGTTATTGTTAGTTGCCATGGCAACTAACTCGTGGCAACCCCATGCACAATGGGATTCCACTGCTGTGATCTACAGGGTTCTCACTGGGTGATTTTCTGATGTAGATTGCCAGGCCTTTCTTCCTAGTGTGTTTTAGTCTGGAGGCTCCACTGAAACCTGTTCAGCATCAGAGCAACATGTAAGCCTCCACTCAGAGATAGGAAGTGGCTGCACATGAGGTGCACTGGCTGGGAATCGAACCTGGGCCTCCGCGTGAAAGGCAAGAATTTACCACTGAACCACCACTTGGGGGTGCAGCTGGGAGGTGATGGGCAGGTGGGCTGAGCATATTAACTGTTTGCACCCCCCGGGGAGACACAGACACATACACACACATAGAAATGTGCACACATATACAAACACACAGAAAAAACCAAACCTGTTGCCATCAAGTGGATTCCAGCTCATAGCAATCTTATAGGACAGAATAGAACTGCCCCATAGGGTTTCCAAGGAGTGCCTGGTGGATTCGAACTGCTGACCTTTTGGTTAACAGCCGTAGCTTACCCACTACACCACCAGGGTTCCCCCTCCACACACACACATATATATGCACACGTATACACACGCATACACGCAGTCACAAATATTCACACATATATACACACATACACACATGCCCACATACACGGGTACACATACATACACATACACATGTATACATACGCATATACAAAGGCACATATATGCACATATATACACACATATACACTTATACACAATGTACACATACACACATACACACATACACACATATACTCAATGCACACACATACACATATACACAAAGCACACATATATACACACATATATACACACATTTACACAGTGCACACACACATATATATACAATGTATACACACACATAGACAATGCGCACACACACATGCACTCAGACACACACATACACAGTGCACACACACATACACATGTACACAATGCACGCACACATACACACATATATACACAAAGCACACACATATACACACATATACACACATTTACACAATGCACACACATATACACAATGCACACATACACACACGTATACAATGTACACACACACATATAGACAATGCACACACATACATATGCACACACAGACACAAGTGCATACACACAGACACACACATATACACACAAACACACATATTTACAACCATTTTAAACAGACACATTGTTCTGTTTGTGGATGCACCACAGCTCAGCCCTTGCCCTGCTGATGGGCACCTGGGACGTTTCCAGCTTCCTCTACTACAAGCAACGCCATGATGAGCGGCGGAGCACGCCCATCTCTGCGTACCTGGCCTTCTCGTGCACACACTCCTTGAGGGAAAGGGGTTGGTCAGCGGGGAGAACGTCTAAGCACGGACAGACACTGCCGAGTGCCGGGCTGACGAGCTGCGCCACGGTCTCCACCCCTGACGTGGACAACTGACACGCGTGCTCCACTGAGCGTAATCAGGAGCTGACGGGAGGGAAGCTCTCGGGGAAGCGTAGCTACTTCCCCACAGCTCCCGTGAGCCTCACCCAGAAGACTGAAGCTTATTGGGCGTCTAGAGAAGATGACGAGGCCCTGGGTGGTGCAAATGGTTAAGCACTCGGCTGCTAACCAAAAGGCTGGAGGTTCAAGTCCACCCACAGGCACCTCAGAAGAAAGGCCGAAAGAATGAGCCACTGAAAACCCTCTGGAGCACAATTCCACCCTGACACACGTGGGGGCGCTCTGAGTCAGAGTTGACTCAATGGCAACTGGTTTTTCAAGGAAAGGAAGAGCAGCGAGGTGGTTCTCCATATCAGTGCTTCATCACCAGCCTGTCTGCTTTTATTTCAGGGAGCGCACTCTAACGGGAGACCCCCCAAACACACAGCGGCCCGGGGACCCTCGCGCTCACCCGTGTGGCGCTTGTAGTGCTTCAGCATGTTGACCTTCTGTGCGAACTTGCGGTGGCACTCCTTACACTCGTACTCCTTGATGCCCTTGTGCAGCTTCATGTGGTGGCGCAGCGCGTGCTTGGTCTTCATGCCTTCCGGGACAGAAGCAGGTCAGGGGGTGAGCGGGCCTCCTCTGCCAGTGACCCTGGGACGCCCGGCCAGGGGACGCCTGGCCCCACATCCGCTCCTGGGATGCCCAACCCTGGGATGCCCGACCCAGGGATGTCCGACTCGGGGATGACTGACCCTGAACCCGACACTGGGATGCCTGACCCTGCTATGTCTGACTCTGGGACGCCCGACTCTGCATCCAACCCTGGGATGCCCAACCCTAGGATGCCTGACCCCAGGATGCCCAAACCTGCATCTGACACTGAGATGTCTGACCCTGGGACACCCGACCCTGGGATGCCTGACACTGGGATGCCTGACCCTGGGACGCCCGACCCCACACTCAAGCCTGGGATGCCCGACTCTGGGATGCCCGACCCCGCGATACCCAATCCTGGGTTGCTCGATCCTGGGATGCCTGACCCCGGTACACACGAACCCACTCCAATCCCAGGACACCCAACCCAGTGCCCCGTGGATGGTGCCCAGCTCATCAGCTCTGGCAGGCACAGCTGTCAGAAAGTGCGGGCCTGCTGGGCAGAAAGAGCAAGAGTGAGGGCGACTCATCTCCAGGGCAGACACCCGGCTCTACCCACAAGGAGACCCCAGGAGGCCAGTGCCCCAGGAGGCTGCTGTAGACTTATGGTGAGAGCTATGCGTGCTCGTCTGTAAGGCGCCGAGGCTGCACTGGACGTGTGTGCAATGGTAGCAGCTGTCAGCAAATGCCCAGATTTCACCACTGTGACCCAATCAAATAACTTCTTAAGTCAAAATACAAATATGTAGAAGTTTGACCAAGGCTTCCTCTGGATCTTGATAACATAGATGTTAATTATAATTAGGAATAAAGCCATTTGACATTAGACACTACGGCTTAAAAGGAGTCCCTGGGTGGTGCAAATGGTTAAGTGCCCAACTACTAACCAAAAGGCTGCAGGTTTGAGTCCACCCAGAGGTGCCTCGGAAGAAAGGCCTGGTGATCTACTTCTGAGAAATCAGCCACTGAAAACCCCACAGGGCACAGTTCTGCTCTGACACACACGGGGTCTCCACGAGTCAGAGCGGACTAGCCAGCAACGGGTACCTGGTGTGGCTTAAACGGTATAATATCGATGTCCGACTTCCCGTAGTTTAACTTGACAATGCCAATCTTAAAGAGGTGAAAAAAGCTACAATCAGACCAGCAGGGAGAGGGTTTGGGTTAGAGGATGGAGTTTGAACAGGGCAGGCACGCCATCCAGGCGAGCCAGTGTTGCCCAGGAAGGCTTCGTGTGACGGCTTCGGGAGGCTGTGGTGACAGACACCCAGACACAGGGTCAGTGGCTTGGGAGTTTACTCCTGGTGGGCTCAGGCCCAGCTTACGAGCCCCGCAGGGGAGACGGTGATGGTGATTCCCGGGAAACCTTAAAGATCTGCCCCGTGGATTGCAAGAGACCCTGCCATAAGGCAGAGGGCAGGTCACTGCCGACTCATCGCTACTCCAGATAACAACCCTGATGCCAACCCTGACAGCCGACAAGGGCTATCATTACTCCTAGGGGTCACGGTGGTAGGAGGACAACTCCTGTGCTTGAAAACAGATCTCTTAAGCTTTGAGCAGATCCCTTCTAACTCAATTTGCTCTACTAGGTTGCCTGGGAAACTACATCTTAGTTGATGCAGAGGTGAATTTTCACCAGCCCCTGCCAGTCCTAAACCCTGGACCAGGTAAATCGGCGATCTGTGAAAAGCCACAAAAACTCGACACAACTGAGCCAGTAGAGGGCGCCAAAGCCTTCGGCATGAAGTCCACATTGCCTTGTAAATCCAGAAACAGGTTGCTACGTTACTTGGGGGAGTCGGTGGGAGGTGAATGCTCTCAGCTGCTAACCAAAAGGTTGGAGGTCCACCCAGAGTTGCCTTGGAAGAAAGGCCTGGTGATCTACTTCCAAAACAACCAGCCACTGAAAACCCTGTGGAGCGTAGTTCTACTCTGGCGCACCTGGGGTCGTCCTGAGTCAGGAGGGAAAAATGTTATGGGGGTGGGAAGGACATGTGTGGGCCAACTGCCAACTACGAAAGGGCTTTTCCCTGGGGAAAAAAAAATCACTTCTAATCTTTTTGGTTAAAAAAATCACACACAGGCATAGTGGAAAAAAAAAAAAAAAAAAATCAGGCTATCAGAGGTCCTGCCCTCCAGAGGCGGACTGTAGACTCACAGCCTCCCCTGTGCACATCTGGGTAGCTTTTTCTGGCCCCACATGCCTAGCCAGCTCCACGGCCACACCTCCTCCACCATGCGGCCGCCTCTGTAGGGGCTACCGTTTGATACTGGTCTCCAACTTGTCTTTCTGCTTCTGCTGCAAAGCACGTCCGTTCCAGCCAGTACAAACCTGATGACTGCATTATTTTCAACAGCCAAATGCTATTCAGAAGAAAGCGTTTGCCATCTACTTTTAAAACTCAGTCCATGAAAACCCTGCAGATCACAATGGTTTGATTTGCAACTGATCATGGGGATGGCGCGGGACTGGGCAGCGTTTGATTTGTTCTGAAGAAAAGACCTGGAAGAAGGCGGGGGGGCCGAGTCATTAGGGGACAGCATCCCCTGCTGGGGAAGAGCCAGCCCAGAGCCCTGAGGCCAAGGCACCAGAGTTCATTTGATGAACCCCGACTATTCGGTCGTTTTATCACAGGCAGTGCTGTGGATGGACAACACGTTGGGACGTATCTTCACACACCATCCACATGTTTTTATAAACGTGGCACGTGTCCAGTCACATTTCATTTTGGCAGACACTGCCCGACTGACCCCCTCCCCCCCACTAGTTTATACTCTGCCCCAAAGGCCTGGAGCATGCCTATTCCCTCCCCTTCCCTTCACCCCCCAGCATCAGGAGTTACCCCAGGCTATGAATGGCACCCATAGCGACCCCATGTGGGTCACAGTAGAACTGTCTGCCATAGGATTTCAATGGCTGACTTTTTCAGAAATAGATTGCCAGGTCTGTCTTCTAAGGCACCTCTGAGTGGACCCAAGCCTCCAACCTTTTGGTTAGCAGATGAGCACATTAACTGTTTGCACCACCCAGGGTTATCATGAGTTGGAATCCACTCCATGGCAACTGGTTGGTTTTGTTATGAACAGTGCAGCGGGCACTTGGGCTCTAGTCTTTGATACCAGTTCGTTCAAGCCAAGGTAAGTCAGGTGGGTAATGAAGGGCATAGAGGGAGCTGGCCCCACACCAGCATTCGTCCTAATTCAGATTCTAGAATGAACTTACTCTAAATTATAAAATACTGCACGGTCATTAAAAAAAAAAACACAGAAAACACACAGAAGAGACAAAAAAGTCCACCCCACATCCTAACCACACCACCCACAGCCAGCAATGGTGGCGCTGATGTTTTTATTTCCATTAAAAAAAAAAATCTGCAAATCGTTTTTATGTCCACAAACTACCACCTGGTGGAAACAGCTTAGAAGTGGCAAGCACCCTCTACTGGGATCTTGACTAAGCTTCCATCACATCTGCAACTCACTCTGGGGAAAACTGACATATTTTTTAAATACTTAAAATTTGCAAGTCTAGAATGAGCATGCCGTTGTTTTAAGTGTCTGGTGGTTTTCTTCATGCAGGTCTCACAAGGTTATTCATGTGTGTGTCATAGTCCATGATGGGATCTTGAACAAGATATTTTCCTGGATAGGAGTTCCTGAAAAGTGCAAATTGTTAACTCTGCTCAGTTGCTAACTGAAAGGTTGGAGGTTCAAGTCCACCCAGAGGCACTTTGGAAGAAAGGCCTGGCAATCTATTTTCAAAAGATCTGCCATTGAAAATCCTATGGAGCAGTTCTACTTTGACACACATGGGGTCATCATGAGTCAGAGTCAACGTGACGGCAGCTGGCAATTTTCTGGTATGTTCTCTGTTAGCTACTGATGACACCTGGGAATCCCCCAGCGGTTCCACACCAGCCACCACTCTGCTGACACAGAACACTCCCTGCTTTCAATAGCCTCTCCCCCTCGTCTTGTGGCATCAAATAAGTCCACAATCAGCTCTAGAATTTCTAGAAAAAAGAAGTATAAACTTATAATGTATAGTAACATTTGCTGTACTATCGTTTGTAACACTAAAAGACCGCAAAAGAAAAAAAACAAAAGCAAACTTAATATATGGGATAAAGGGCCTGGTTATAGGAGTCCCCATTATGGAATCCTACCAAGATTTTAAGAGAAAATACGGGCAATATTTGTCTGTTCTGATGTGAACAGGTCTTTAAGTTCTCTATTTTTAAGTCGAGGAAAAGCAAGGTACAGGATACCTTGTAGGAAGAACGGACCCTGTGAGTGTTTGCTGGCAGGTGCTAGTGACTGGGATACCCAATGCCGGTATTTTGGTATTTCGTGAAATAAATACCGAAGTATTAATACCAACATTTTATTTGAAGTGTTCAGAATTCACTTAAAGAACTCAGGAAACTAAATGTTTAATACACTTCAAATATAAAAACGCGTTTCAAAACGTGGCTTCGATTCCAGCTTCCCAGGGCTTTCGATCCATGCCATGACTGTCTATCTCTACCCTTCCAATCCCAAGCTGCTCTACACGGGGCGCCTCACTTTTTTAAAAAGACTTTACTTTCAGCGGGAGTGGGGAGGAGGGGGGGAAGCGAAGACACGACAGAAGGGGTAAGGTTTGCTGGTGTGGTGTGTGGCATGTGGCATGTGGAGGAAGGGGCTGCAGGAGCTATGGCAACAGGTATGGGCCGTTACAGTTGGAAAGTGAGCCAAGAAAGCTGAGAGAGGCTGCTGCAATACCAGTGTGCACCTACTTAAGAAACACTGGGTACCCGGCAATGCCAGACTGGGAAAACCAGCACTGCGATCACTTTGATATACAGAGAAATTTCTAGAAGTCTTCACAGGAAACTATTGACAATGGTTCTTTGCAAGAGGGCAAATGGGGTGGGTCTGAGGCAGTAATAACTTGTTTTTAGATACCCATTTGTTTCATTTATTATTTATATATTTAAGGAGCCCTAGTAGCACAGTGGTTAAGCACTTGGCTGCTAACCGAAAGGTCAGTGATTTGGACCCTCTAGCCGCTCTGGAGGAGAAAGGTGTGACGGTCTACTTCTGTAAAGATTTATAGACTTGGAAACCCTAGGGGGCAGTTCTACTCTGTCCTATAGGGTCTCTATGAGTCAGAATCGACTCAACAGCAATGGGTTTGATTTTTAGTTTATTAATTTACTTATTTATTTACCTTTGGGCCAGGCAAATTGTTACTTTTTCAATAAAACAATATACCGATGCTGCCCCGATCAAAGTTCTTTTGGAGGACAGGCAAGAAGATTTACCTTTGGGGAGTTCTTTAAAATTTTAAAAAGCAAAGATGTCACTTTGATGACTAAGGTATGCCTGACCCACCATGGTCTTTTCAATCCCTCATATGTATGCGAAAGCTGCATAGTGTAAAAAGACCAAAGAAATTACATGTTTGAATTGTGGTGCTGGTGAAGAGTATTAAATATACCACGGACTTCCAGAAGAACAAACAAATCAGTTTTAGAAACAATACAACTAGTACAGTGCAATGAGTCGCTTTTATACAGCCTTTCTAGCCATGGACTTGTGACTCTCATTAAATGACTGGCTGAGACTATGCAAATAAAGTGCATGGAACCCTTGCAGGGGTGGTACCATGCAAATAAAGTATGTAAAACTCTTGCCATGATTGCTGAGATATGCAAATAAAGTGCCTGTGGCTCATCAAGGGGATTGGTCAGTTTTGCCATCCCACTAGGCTTAAAAAGGAGAACCAGGAGGGAAGCGCATCATTTGAACCCGGGGTCCCTGCGCCGAGAACCTCCTAGACCCAGGAGTCAGAGAGAGCTGTAACCCGGGAAAGCTGTAACACTGTGAGTGGCAGCAGCGTGAGACAGCGGGAATCAGGAGATCGGCGTGAAATGACGCAGGAGGCTTCCTGGCCGAGTGAGAGAGCTGAGCACCTTCTGGTAGGAGGCTTGCTGGTGGAGTGGGGTGCCTTGGAGCACTTATTGGTGGAGCTAACCAGCTTTGTAACACTTACCCAAGCAGGGCAGAAGCCAGGCAAGAGTGAGAGCTGAGGCCAAGAGAGGGGCCTGCGGGCCTGTGGGCACAGCCGAGAAGAAGCCAAGCAGGGCGTGGCAGCAACTGTATCCTGAGTTGTTCCTGTGACTTCCAAGCTGATACTGATCCTGAATTATAACCTGTTACTTCCCTAATAATCCCCATAATCATGAGTGTGGTCTGCGAGTTCTGTGTGACCATTGCAACAAATTAACCAACGAGCAGGGAAATAGAGAGTGCCATAGGAGGGATGGCTGGTGTCAGAACTGGTTTAAAATTTGCACGGTAGAGGTATGCCTGACCTCTACTGCACAGGAATCAGCTTTGGGCTGATCTTGATTATTCTCTCCCTTCATGAAGTTAGATGAGGCGATCTAATGCCGCCATTTTTACAACCAGAATGCTCCTTAGAAGTGAGGATGGCAAGACTTTCAGGAGGACCAGTCGCTGGAGAAAGACATCATCTTGGCAGAGTAGAGGGCGAGTGAGGGCAAGGAAGAACCTCAACGAGATGGACTGACACAGTGGCTGCAACCATAGTCTCAAACATAGCAGTGACTGTAAGGACGGCGCAGGACTGGGCAACATTTCTTTCTGTTATACAAAGGTCGCCGTGGGTCAGAGCCAACTCAGCGGCAACTAACGACAGCCGCCACCTTTGCGGGGAGAGGGACCAGGGTCTGCAGTGAGGGGAAAAGGAAACTTTGCTTTTTATGCTTGTCTCTGCGGTTAATATTTTTAACCTTTTACATGTTATATTATTTAAAATAAAAAAAAGGAAGACCCTCAATGGGATAGATTGACACAGTGGCTGCAACAACGGGCTCAAGAGTAACAACGATCGTGAGGATGGCACAGGACCGCACAGTGTTTCGTTCTGTTGTACGTATGGTCGCTTTGAGTCGGAACCAACTTGACAGCACCTAACAACAACAACAATTATTTTAAAATGTGCTAATAAGTCCTGGTGATCTGCTTCCCAAAGGTCACAGCCTTGGAAACCATATGGAGCAGCTCTACTTTGCATACATGGGGTAGCCATGAGCAGAAATCGACTCGATGGCACTAGCAACAATAATAAACATTTCTAGTTAGTGGAATTATGGGGCACTTTTATTTTCTTCACACATTACTGTTTTATTTTTTTAAAAAATCAAAGGAAACAATAAAACCATTTATGGAATATATAAGATTTGTGTGTGTGTTTGTGATCCATAGGGTTTAACTAATTTTCAGAAGTAGATCGCCAGGTCCTTCTTCCTAGTCTTAGTCTGGAAGCTTGACTGAAACCTGTCCACCATGGGTGACCCTGCTGGTATTTGAAATACCGGTGGCAGAGCTTCCAGCATCACAGTAACACACAAGCCACCACAGTATGACACACTGACAGACAGGTGGTGGTGGAACATACAATTTTTAAAAATCCTAATGGCAACGCAGGCAGCTTGACTTGTTCCTTATCTGAGTGGGGCTGTCTTGGCTGCTCACCATACAAGGGGATCTGGCCGCCACCAGAAACAGCCAAAGATGGACCCTCCACGCCAAATCTTTTAAACAGCTTTAAAACAAAACAAAACACAGAAATGGGCTGAAATGTCAGCCTGTGCTGGGATTATCTTTTATTTTTCTTATTTCACTTGTTTATTTGAGATGTTTTATTAGTAGATTGCTTTATTTAAGCAGTGACATGTTATTAAAATAAAGCTTCGCTGGCTATGGTGAATTATTCCCAACGTAGAGCTGATCTCAGTCAGACGTGTTTCCTGTGCTGAGGGCTCTGTATCTACCGTCAGACCCTGTGGGGCTCTCAGGGTAATTTTATGCTTTAAACATTTGTATGGTGCACTATTTTCTTACTTTAAACCAAACAAGTTTTGCGGAGTTGACTCTGACTCGTGGTAACCTCGTTATGTCAGAGTAGAACTCTGCTCCATAGGGTTTTCCATGCCTGATTTTTTGAAGTAGCTCACCAGGCCTTCCTTCCAAGGCACCTCTGGGTGGACTCAAACCTTCTGGTTAGCAACTGAGCGCTTAACCATCTGCACCACCCAGGGATTCCCATTATATTTTCCCACTTTTAAAATCATGTGTTTGTGCCTTTAAATTTAGCATGTCTTGTGCTGTTCAGACTGCTTTATCTTCTAAATTCCTGATTTGGATACTTGCCACATTTTTCTTCTCTTTTTTCAAGTAAATAATTTAAGTCTATGGATTGACCTCAGACACAGCTTTGGTGACAACTCTCACATCTCGCTATATAAAACCAAGTCCTTATTTATATTTCCTCTTACGGAGCTTTAATGCAGCATTCTCTCTTATCTCCCAGCGGCTGGCCTAACTATAAGGAGCGTTTCACTGTGACTCGGTTTACCCGCTGTGGTCGGCACAGCCGTGGTGGCATTTTCTCCTGCGTCTCCCAGCGGCTGGCCTACACCGTGGAGCCTATTTGGCTGTGGCTTGGTTTACCCGCCGTGGTTGGCGCAGCATGGCCTGGGGCCCCGCGTACCTTTCCCGCACTCGGCGCACAGGTACTCGCGGATGTTGTCATGGACGCGCATGTGCTCCTTCAGCATGTCTTTCCTGGCAAAGGACTTGCCACACTGCTCACAGGCGTGGCTTTTCACACCTCAAAGAAAAAACAAAAACCCACATTTCAAAGCTGCAAAATCCACACCTGAGATTCTCACGCAGAAGTTGTAACGGAGAAAGAACCACAGTAAGGCCATGAGGGTCTCTTCGTTTGTGTCGCAGACCCTCCCCTCTGCGAACTCTCTGGCAAGGAGGCGCCCTGAGGGCCCAGGAGGGGCAGGGCCAGGTGGGCAGTGCTGGGGGGCGAGGCAGGTGGAGCAGGAGCTGGGGAAAGGGGTGGGATCTCACCCAGGGGGACGTCGGGCGTGACCACTGCCCGCAGGAAGCACCCCGAGAACTCACATTACGTCCCCCTCCCTGCAGTCAGTCACCTGACCAAGGCCACACCCCCACCTGTGTGGATGAGCTTGTGCCGCTCCAGGTTCCCGATACTGTTGAAGATGCGCCCACAGATCTCGCAGGGGTGGATGTACCTGAAACCAAAGGCAAGGCACTGAGGACCAGGCCCCCGAGGCAGGAAGCAGGCCTTTGCTTAAACGCCCCTGTTGGCAAAGGGGAGTAAACAGGCCGGTGTGGCTGATCCCAGAGCAAACCCGCTGCCGTAGAGCTGACTCGGACTCACGGTGAACCCACATGGTTTCCAAGGCTGTAAATCTCTGCAGAAGCCGGCTGCCACATCTTTCTCCTGAGGGGCTGCTGGTGGCTTCCAACTGCTGAGCTTTCAGTTAGCCGTCGATCGCTTTAACCACTGCACCACCAGGGCCCCTTGTTTGGATGAGAAACTCAAGTATTCTGTCTCTAAATAGGACAATTCATTCCCTCGAATTGCCCAGATAGCACCGATGGTGAGCTAGGTGCCAGAGGCGAGGGGCAGTATGAAAGGGACCTAATTACCGTGGGGAGCCCTGGTGGCACGGTGGTTAAGGGCTCAGCTGCTGACCAGAAGGCCGGCACTTCTAATCCACCAGCCGCTCCTTGGAAACCCTATGGGGTAGCTCTACTCTGTCCTATAGGGTCACTAAGATGCTACAGCAACAGGTTTGGTTTGGTTTTTTTGGTAATTACTGCAGGGATGGGGGGTGTTTCGGGTGAGAACTATTCTATTTTTTCTGTGAGGCTGCCTCGCAGAGCCATGAGTTTTGCTGGGACGGTGACTGGGCCGAGACTGAGGTCTGTGAAGAAGTGAAGGAAAAACCCACAGCATGTTTGTCACAAGCCTGGCCGGGAGGCTACAGGCGGCCCACTAACGTGTCTGCCCCCCTGGCCGCTCCCCCCGGCCGCCCCGCCTGGGGCCTCACTTCTGGACATTGGGGTCTGGCAGGTTCTCCCGGTGGATGACCATGTGGGCGTGGTAGGTGGCCTTGAGGGCAAAGCGGCGGTGACAGATGCTGCAGCCGTAGCCCTTCTCCTTGTGCACCTCCATGATGTGCTTCAGGTACTCCTTCCCCCGGCCGAAGGTCAGCTGTGGGCACCGAGGACAGACAGACAGACAGGCGACACTGTGACGCCCAGGCAGAGGGTGGGCGCTGCAGGTCCTGGTCCTGCTCAGCCAGTTATGTCATTCCCACACTCCCCCAGGTGCTCTCTGAGAGCCAGGACTCACACCAGAGCAGAGGGGTCACCACAGGGCAGGCAGAACAGGCACCCACAAAGCTGCCAAGGGGCCAGGGTTACCAAGTCCCCCTCCAGCTCCTTCCCTACCTCCTGGGTGGGCGAGTGCCAGGCCCCCACCCTGGGCTCCCCTCCAGATGGTACCCTGGACCCTCATCGTCTTCTGCCCCCATCTCCCCCTCCCTGCCCCTTACTCCTCTCCTGGGTGGCTCTGAAGGTGCATGACCACCCACCCCCACCTCCCAACAATCACGTGGTGGTGAGGTGCTTGGGGATCCTGGGAGGGGTGTTGTGTTCAGAGGGGACCTGGCACCCCCATAGCAGAGAGGTCCTAAGGTGGGCTCTTGCCCCTAAGGTGCGCTCTCTGAGGTGAGCTCTTTGCCCTAAGGTGGGCTCTTTAAGGCAGGCTCTTGGCTCTCAGGTGGGCTCTCTAAGGTGGGCTCTCGGCCCTAAGGTAGGCTTTCTGCCCTATGGTGGGCCCTCCGCCCTGTGGTGGGCTCTCGGCCCTAAGGTGGGCTTTGGGCCCTAACGTGGGCTCTTGGCCCTAAGGTGGCCTCGCCACCAGCACAGCCAGGTAGAATGAGGAGCACAGCCCCACGGGAACAAAACCACTCTCTCTTTAAGCAGATGCCCCTTTCCATTCTAGGGTGGGCCTCGGGGAAGGCCTCTGGGGAAGGAGGAGGAGGAGGAGCGGAGCCTGGCCTGAGGCCAGCATTGCTGAGCTTCAGGGAAATGGACCACTCCTGGGAGCCACATGGCTGGGCGTGAAGGCACGGGGCCCAGAGAGCGGTGTGAGGCAGAGAGCGATGTGAGTGATGGTGTGGTCTGGGCCACATGGTGGGACCCACACACATGTGACACAGACCAGCCTTCCAGAATGTGCTCTGTGGCATGGGAGCCCAGCACCAGGGGTGAATGGGGTGCCCCCACTAGCACAAAGGGTATGTGGGGGTACCCCAAATGGCACAGGGGGTGTGTGGGGTGCCCAGGCCAGCACAAAGGGTATGTGGGTTACCCCAAATGGCACAGGGGGTGTGTGAGGTGCTCCAGCCAGCACAAAGGCTATGTGGGGTATCCCGAATGGCACGGTGAGGCATGTGGGATGCCTCGGCCAACACAGGGAGTGTGTCGGGTGCCCCAGCCAGCACAAAGCATATGTGGGATACCCCAAACGGCATGAGGAGGCATGTAGGATGCCTCGGCCAGCACAGGGGGTGTGTGGGGTACCCCAGATGGCATGGGGAGGTACATGGGGTACCCTGAACAGCACGGGGAGGTGTGTGGGGTGCCCCGGCTGGCACAGGGTGTGTGTGGTGCATCCCAGTCTGTGCACAACTCAACAAGCCAGAGTGTTTGTGGGTGGGAGCACACAAGAAGCATGTGGGGTGTGGGCAGCCCTGTGTTAGGAGCCTCCTTTCCCGTGGCTGGGCATTCACACGGAGGCCAGTGGAGTTACCTGGCACCTTTTGCAGCTATACTTGTGAGGCTCTGAGTCAGCACTCTCGTCAGAATTGTCATCGTTTTCTTCGGATGAGATTCCAATCTTGCCAATAAACTCTTCCCTTTGGTGGTCGTCCATCAGGGCGATGTCCTGGAAGACAGAGGTACAACGCTGGCCAAAGCTTTCATTGGGATTTATCCCACAGCAGCAGTTAATCGCAGTTAATCACTCACCTAAGAGGAGAAGGCACAGCCTCTGATATGCAGGGCGTCCTTTGTGTGTCACACACGGGGCAGAGCTTGAACCTGGGCCCTCAGGTTTCAAACCCTCACGTTAGGACACACCTGACTCTCTGACAGTCAAGCACCAGGCCCCTGCCTGCATTCAGGTGAAATCTGCATGCCCAGGACCTGGTTCCCCTGGGGTGAGGGCAGAGGCCCGCAGCCCTGGGCTCAGCTGGGCCTGGTGCTGGGTGGGACTGTGCGCCTAGCTTCTCTGGGCCTCAACAGTGTCACCTATCAGCCGGGGGAGATCAGGGACCTCCAAGGTTTCTGCTGTGAGGCCACACTAGGGTATCCCTAAAGTTTTGCTAATTTCTCTATAAAAAGACCACAAGAAATGCATCTTCAGTATTCATTCTGTTGTTAGCTGCCATGAAGTCAGCCCCCAGCTCATGGCGACCCCACGTACAACAAAACAATAAACACTGCCCGGTCCTGCACCATCTCCACTATTGGTTGCAGGTTGGGTCACTGTGATCCATAGGGTTTTCACTGGCTGATTTTTTGAAGTACGTTGCCAGGCCTTTCTTCCTCATTTGTCTTAGTCTGAACAAATGAGGAAGAATTTCTGCTAAAACCTGTTCAGCATCACAGCAATACACAAGCCTCCACCAACAGAGGAGTGCCTTGGCTGGGAATTGAACCCTGGTCTCCCAGATAGGAGAGAATTCTACCACTAAGCCACAAATGCCCCACCATGTTCCTTCTACACGCTAGAGGAGCACAAGGCTGGGTCCCGAGTGACAGGCACCTTCACAGCAGCCTCAGAGCCTGTCTCATCTCCTCACCATGGCGCTGCCAGGAGGCTCGGCCCTGAGACAAAGTTTTAGGTTTAAGCTAAATCTAGGATTCTGGGAAGGTTGGAAAAGGTTTGTATCTCTCCTCCTTTTCTCCTCCCTCTCAAACACAGAGATTTTTCACAAAGGCCTATTGTTTTGTTTCTCCTATTGGCCACTGTCTCCTTTGATACAAACTGAGTCTCTGCATAAGCTTTCCATTAGCGAAGAAAGGGCAACACCCTTTAAAAAGAGTGAGACCTGAGGAAGACAGGAGGGCAAGTGGCTGTAATTAGCACTATGTATCCATAAAGTGGAGCCCTGGTGGTGCAGTGGTTACGAGCTCAGCCACTAACCAAAAGGTTGGCAGTTGGAATCCACCAGCCGCTTCTTGGAAACCCTATGGAGCAATTCTACTCTGTCCTGTGGGGTTGCTACCAGTTGGAATTGACTCGACGGCAAGGGTTTGGTTTTTTTATCCATAAAGCAGAGTCCTGGGTGGTGCGAACAGTTAATGCACTTGGCTGTTAATTGAAAGTTTGGAGGCTGAAGTCCACCCAGAGGCACCTTGGAAGAAAGGCCTGGTGATCTACCTTCAGAAAAATCAGCCATTGAAAACCCTACGGAGGGCAGTGTTTCTCTGACACACCTGGGGTCGCCACGAGTCAGGGTTGACTCTACAACAATTGTTTTTTTTTTTTTTTTTTCATAGCAAGCTAGGTCCCTCACCTTGGTTGCATCTAGTTTAGTCAGAAAGGTCCCACAGCTAGGACAAGGTGGTTAGAATCCCAACGAGGTCTCTCTAAACCCATTTCCCCTAAGCTCTCGGCTCCCCCAGGATTGTCAGCCATCCCAGTCTGGTCCACAGGGTTCTTCCTCTAAGCTCCGGAATCGCTCCCGCTCTGGATGCCTCACCCTGAAGCTTTCTCTCAGACCTGCCACAGATCCCCACCTGGGCCTCAGGGCTGGGAGCTGCTGAGGACAAGACGCTTCAGCAGCGGCCAGCACCTCACTTTCACTGCAGTCTCGGGCACCACGCAGTATTTCTTTGGAGTCCCTGGGTGGTGCCAATGGTTAATATGCTCAACTTCTAACCGAAACACCGGAGGTCCGGGTCTACCCAGAGGTGCCTCGGAAGAAAGGCCTGGTGATCTACTGCTGGAAAATCAGCCACTGAAACTCTGTGGAGCACAGTTCTACCCCGACACACACGGGCTCCCCACGAGTTGGAGCTGACTCCACTGTAGCTGTTACTGGTGCTATTGTTTCTTCAGGTTTTTTCTGGGTCGGTGCCTTCTCCTAGCCCTTAAGGATCACACCACATCCACACCGCTGCCTCCAGGCTCCCCACTCAACTGCCCACTTTCCACAGAGGCCGGGAGGGATGCAGACGCCACCATTCTCTGACTCCTGCTTTCTCCTAGCACGCACCAGTAGTGGAGGGATTTGAACTCAAGTCCTGCAGTCAGGCTGCAGGAGACGAAGCAAACAGAAGAGTAGGAGCTCATTTCAGAGAGGTCCAGTTGGCTGGGGGACAGCTACCTTAGGCTGCAGACCCCGGGGAACCCAAGGCACCTCCCGCCTCGGTGACCTGGCGCAAGGGAGCGAAAGGTCACGGCGCGGGCACCTTGAAGTGGACGTGGATGTGGTCCCTGAGCACGTCCACCCGGAAGAACTTCCGCCCACAGATCTCGCAGGTGTACTTCTTGTCGCCGTGGGTCAGCAGGTGCTTGTTCATGTTGCTCCGACAGGAAAACACCTGGGGGAGGCAGAGCCGGGACAAGTCAGGGGCTGCAGGGTCTCGGGCGCGGCGACGTCATCGCCATCTGCCTTCACCTCATAGACTGTAACCAGGCACACAGATGCAATACGGTTTTGTCCTGAACTGCAGTTCTCACAACTCCTCAGTGTCGGAGAGACAAATCATTACCTGATGCTGGAATGACTCTTCTTTCCTGGTGGCTGAAATGCTTGCTTCTATATAGGACAGAATTAACCACTTCCTAGTTTTCAGTATAAAGGGTGGTTTGAGAGAGGAAAACATTTTCCTTCAGAGAGTTCTGCCAAGTACCACACCCTCTGCAGGGCACGTGAAAATAACTACGTGGACGCCCCACAAAAAACTACAAAAATCACCACCTCCCATCCAGCCTCCGGGATCAACCCCTGTTGTAAGAGAATTCAAACCAGCATTTTTGGCCTTATTCTCTTGCACACATTTTAAATACATTCTTTTTGCTGTTTTACAAAGTTGAAAATTACAAAACACTAAGTTAACTTTGATTCTCTTGTGGCGTAAAAATGAGACCAAAAAATAAAAAGAGAAACTTTTCTTGGAAATGTAGTAAAATGACAGTATTTAGGGACGTTTCCAGACCATGTATTGAAACACGGTAGTTACCCTCACCCCCTCACACAGGCGGGGAGGTGGAGGTTTTCATTAGGGGGCACTGAGTGCATTAATGTGGTAGAATGATCTGAAAAACGATACAACGAGAATGGCCGCACAACCTGAAGAATGCAATCAATGTCACTGAATTGTACGTGTAACAATTGTTACATTGGTATATATTTTGTTGTGTCTGTTTTTTTAAAAGATCACAATGACAAGTAATGGAATAGGTGGACACTTAAGCTTAAGACCCCCCAAAAGCCCACTGTTAGGCCAAATATGTTTTCCACTCAATGTTCTATGGGTAACACTCTGAGTTTTCACTGAAGAAAGCAATGAGCTTGTATTACAGACGACAGAACTGACAGCGGAGTGTTACCTTGCCACAGACTGGGCATCCAGAAGGTTCCTTCTTATACCGGACCAGGTTCTCGCTGCTGGCCTCCAGGTCTTCCCTCTTCACCCGCCTCACTCCTGAAACCCCCAGCCCCCCAGCATGAGACAGGACATGAGAACCACATCAACACAGGTCAGTTCTGATTCAGCACAGGGTCCCTCCCAGCTGGAGTGGAGGGACTGATACACAGGGGTGTAAGTGACATCATGGCCACAACTGACCACAGCTCCTGACCGGCTGGCTCTCAGGTGGCTGGGAGCTGACGGGGAAGAAGGGTGCCTACGTGATGCCAGGCTGCCGGACGGGTGACCCAGATCTCCCATCAGTGACATTTGGAAACGTCAGGGCTTCGTGCCTTCTGAATTTTATAATATGGAAGAGTTAGGGTGAGCTACTATCAAGGGAGGTATTCTCACTCAGGCTAAAG
Organism: Loxodonta africana; assembly: GCF_030014295.1. NCBI lineage: Eukaryota > Metazoa > Chordata > Mammalia > Proboscidea > Elephantidae > Loxodonta > Loxodonta africana. The sequence goes on from NC_087343.1 coordinate 222,765,044, forward strand.
GCTCAAGGCAAAGTCATGATTCTCTCAGATGGCTGTAAGTAGGCAGGCATATTTATTAGAAGGTCACAAATATTCATACTGTGCAAATTAAATGAGTTGAATCAGGACCAGAGTGCAAAGTCAGCTGATAATAAAATCTCTATGGTTTTAGGGCGTGCTATTCATAAGAGGAATCAAAGCAGACTTGTAGAAGTTCCTATCATAAGCAAATTGTGGTGTATCCATACAGTGGAATATCATTCAGCCATTAAGAGAAATGAGGTCCTGATACACCCTACGATGTGGATGAACCTTGAAAACACGGTGCTGAGTGAAACAAATGAGACACAAATGCAAACACTATAGGATCCTGCTTATGTGAAATACCTACACTAGGCAAGTGCATAGAGACCAAGCTTATCAGCAGTTACCAGGGGCTGAAGGAGCCCCGGCGACGCAGTGGTTAAATGCTCAACTACTAACCAAAAGGCCAGCGGTTCAAAGCCACTAGCTGCTCCACGAGAGAAAGATTACAACTTTGGAAACCCTATGGGGCAGTTCCACTCTGTCCTATAGGGTCGCTATGAGTCGGAATCAAGTAGACCGCATGAGTGTTTTTTTTTTTTTTTTTTTTTTACCAGGGGGTGGGGTAAGGGGGCTTATTGCCTAAGGGGTATTAAGTTTCTGTTTGGGGCGATGAAGGACTTTTAGGAATGGATATTGGTGATGGTTGCACAACGTGGAACATAATCAATGCCAATAAACTGTGCAGTTAAAACGGCATACTTTTGTTATGTATATTTTATCACAGTAAAATGGAAAAAAAAATACACAAACCAGGTCGTCTCTGAACAAAAGAGGGAGAGAAAAGCCCTTCTCAGGTCAGCTTCTGGAACACCCCTGAGTAATGTGGCATCAGTGCTGTGTTAACGCGGACACACTCCAGCCACTGGACGTGAGACACACTCAACATTTCCCAGAAGAGACCAGTGACATCAAGGCACAGCCCCCACGTCAAGTCTGAGGAAGTACTTAGACTACACTCCAATATGAAGAAAAAACTCACAGAACAAGCATATCCCCTGGGTTACACTGAGGACTGTGCTCTTTTAACTTATGAGACCTAGCTCTGACGGTTAGGATCACACAAGGAACTGCCGTGAGGGCAGCTGGTGTCAGAGAGGAGATTTAGCGTTTGCTGGTGTGTGTTGGAGAAGGAGGGATACCTACATCCAGTCGCTAAGTGGGAGTCCAGTTTGACTTGAGATAGGTTGACACAAGAGGTCCTGTGTACGCCATGTGCAGATCAAACAGGAAAAAGCTGTGGATCTTTATGTACCAGGTGAAAAAGCAAGGTGCAAAAAGTCATGCAGGCTGGGATTCCAGTCTTGTGTTTAAAAGAGGTACAACGATATGCCTATACGCATATTGGTATGGATCTAGTTATACTTTATACGTGACTTTCTAATCTGACACTTTTTTTCAACAACCATATACTTCATTTGCAATTCTTTTAAAAACGGCTTTCTTTTTTTCCTCAAACTTTTATAAAAAGATGCTGTGGTCAGTGAGTGTGGTAGTTACTCAGTGCTGGTCAGCAAGAGGGCAGTTGCTTTTAGAGCAAAAGTCAGGATGACCAAAGAGAAAATGCTAACTTTAAAGAGGGTGTGATGGTTAGTTTTATGGGTCAGCTTGGCTGAGCTGTGGTGCCCAGGAGTTTGGCCAAACACTAGTCTAGTTGCTGTTATGGAGTAGTTACATGTGATGAAATCCATCGGTCTTAAGTAAATGAGATCATCCTCCACCATGTGGGTGGGCCTTATCCAGTCAGTTGAAGGCCTTAAGAGCAAAAAGGGAGTTTCCCGAGGGTATGTTCTGCCTCCAGACCATGAATGGATATTTTGCTGGAACTCCCTCACTCTTCTATTTCCTGACTTATGCATTTTAGGACTCAAGCCTGCAGGTGTCTCCAGCCTATTGGCTGACCCATGGATTTTGGACTTGGCAGCCCCTACAACAGGGTGAGCCAATTCTTTGAAATAAATCAGTACCTTTCTCTCTCTCTCTAAATATATATATTTACCAGTAAGATAGAAGATATTGTCATGGATTGAATTGTGTTCCCCAAAATATGTGTGAACTTGGCTAGGCCGTGATTCCCAGTATTGTGTGATTGTTCTCCATTTTGGGATGTGTGGTAAATCCTACACTCTCCTTGTGGTTAATGAGGCAGGATTAGAGTGGGATGCATCACTCTTACTCAGGTCATAGTCCTGATCCGATGTAAGGAGAGTTTCTCTGGAGTGTGGTCTGCATAGCCTTTTATCTTACAAGAGATAAAAAGAGAGGGAAGCGAGCAGAGATAGAGGGACATCACTATAACCAAGAAAGAAAAGCTGGGAATGGAGCATATCCTTTGGACCTGGGGTCCCTGAGCTGAGAACCTCCTAGACCTAGGGAAGATCGATGCCAAGACATATGGAGATCTCCAAGGAAACTGGGCCCACAGGTGTTGAAAGGACCTTCCTCCAGAGCGGATAGAGAGAGAAAGCCTTCCCCTAAAGCTGGTGCTCTGAATCCGGACTTCTAGCCTCCTAAACTGTGAGAGGAGCCCTGATGCGCAGTGGTTAAGAGCTCGGCTGCTACCTAAAAGTTCACTAGTTTGAATCCACCAGCCGCTCCTTGGAAACACTATGGGGCAGTTCTATTCTGTCCTGTAGGGTCACTATGAATCGGAACCGACTTGACGGCAAAGGGTTTAAACTGTGAGAAAATAAATTTCTTTGTTAAAGCCATTCACTTGTGGTACTTCTGCTTTAGCAGCACTAGATGACTAAGGCAGACATATATCTATACCTATATAAAAAAACAAAACAAAACAAAAAAAACCCTATATATCACATGGCAAATCTGCTGCAAAGGACTTCTTTAAGGTGTTGAAAAGCAAAGAGTTAAGGATGGTGAGACTGCATCCTACATACTGTGGACATGTTGTCAGGAGGGATCAGTACCTGGAGAAGGACATCATGCTTGGTAAAGTAGAGGGTCAGCAAAAAGGATGGAGACCCTTGACGAGATGTATTGACACAGTGGCTGCAACAATGGGCTCAAGCATAACAACGACTGTGAGGATGGCACAGGACCAGGAAGTGTTTCATTCTGTGGTACAAAGGGTCACTATGAGTCAGAACTGACTCGACGGCACCTAACAACAACATTTATCTCATAAATCAATTCCTTGAAGTAAATCCATTAATATCTTTCCCTCTCTAAACATACTGAAGAAGGTATTTTATATATCTAATATTTTATATATTACTCTTTCTCTGTCTCTATGTATAAACCAATCTCTCTCTCTCTATATATATAGGAAACCGTGGGGGTATAGTGGTTAAGTGCTATGGCTGCTAACCAAAAGGTCTGCAGTTCGAATCCACCAGGTGCTCCCTGGAAACTCTATGGGGTAGTTCTACTCTGTCCTATAGGGTCACTATGAGTCAGAATCGACTCAGCAGCAACAGGTTTTATGTATATGCACACACACACACACACACACATTTAGACAGGACGAGTGATATGGATTTACTGGAAGGAATTGGTTCATGATACACACACATACATACATTGTACTGGTTCTGTTTCTCTAAAAGACAGAGGGCTTGTCTGAGCAGAAAACTACGAGCACCTCTGGACCAGGGTCTGTATGGAACCTTCCACCTAGGGCCTTGGGGTGCTAGGAACCTTGAGGGGTGTCTGCACTCAAGCAGCTTCTCCGACTACTGTGGACGGAGCTTTTCAAGTCTAGCTATCCACTTCCTGGGTCTGCTCTGCAAGGTGAACACGCTTGAGGGGCATGCAGGACACCCCTGCATCTCGATCCCATTCCCGACTTACTCCTTGTCCTGCTGCCTCACTCTTCCCCAGACACAACTGGCCTGTGGAAATTCATCTTTGCCCTGCCCTTGGCATCTCATGGAGTCCCTGGGTAGTGCAAACGGTTAACACACTGGGTTGCTAACCAAAACACTGGCAGTTCCAGTTCACCCAAAGGTGCCTCAGAAGAAAGGGCTGGTGATACGCTTCTGAAAAATCAGCCATTGAAAACCCTGCGGAGCCACAGTTCTACTCTGACACACAGAGTTGCCATGAGTAGAGTAAATGCTGTTTTTTTTTGCTTTTGCTTTTATCTCGTAAGTTCACCTGCCCCTGTACCCCAAGCCTGCTACATATGGCAGCACGTCGCCCAGGGGCCCAGTGGACGATAAACGCTCACTAGAGGCCAAATGGGAAACACAGAAGAGGATATGGAACAAGGGGAAAGCCACTCATGACCCCCCCACCAACAACAACCACCCCGGATGTTCTCTTCTAAGCATACAGTTGAGAGCATATCACAGACATAATTTCATATAGTGTTTTTCCTGCTTTTTTTTAATAGGAAAAACATTTTCCCACAATATTAAAAACTCATGGAAAAAAAATACTCTGAATTTACTGTGTAACATCCAACCTTATGACTATTTCACTAATCCTTGTCCTACTGTGGAACATTTAGGATGCTTTCAATTTTTTCTACTGAGGTTGTTAGCTGCGGCTGAGTCAGCCCCCTGACTTGTGGTGGCCCCTTGTATTACACAGCGGAACTGCTCCATAAGGTTTTCACGGCTGGGACCTTTCAGGAGCAGATGGCCAGGCCTTTCTTCCGCACGGCCACTGGGTGGGTTTGAACAGCCAACCTTTTGGTTAGTGACTGAAGTTGTTTCTGATACACAACACTATTAACATCTGTGTACACCAACACATCTCTGTGTCCGAGTCAGATCCCCAGAGGAAGATTCTGGATCTAATGATGGGCATTCCTAAGGCTCCTGATAAGACAATGTCAAACTGCTTTCCAAAGCGGCTGTGTCAACATATCCGTCCCCAGGTGCAGGAGAGCTCACCACCCCCCACCGTCCACTGAGGAGCGTAGTCCAGGCGGCGCACTCACCTTCCAGGTGCCGTCTCTGGTGGTCCAGCATGACATCCTTGCGGTAGAACATTTTGTTGCAGACCTCACAGGCAAACTTCTTGTCCCCATGCTTCTTCTTGTGCTTGGAAAGGTTACTGTTGGTGGAGAAGAATCTGAAACACATCTCACATTGGAATGTCTTGTCATCTGTCCAGAAAGCAAACAAACAAACAATGTCAAGGTGAAATAGCATTTCACACAGAGTCCACCATGTGCCTTAGTAATGGCAAGAAGCAACAAAAGACAGGAGGGAGCCCAAAGGGCAACGTGGCCAGGAAAGAGCACCCCTGCCCTGTCTTCAGTCATCTACCCAATGACCCGCCACGCAGAAGGTGGGTCATGATGCCCTTGAGAATGCTCATTCTCAGCTGTAACAACAAACAACTCACGTCCTGTTATTGCCAAACTATGTCAGCCCTGTTCCCTCCCACGCCAAACATCCCCCACAGCATTCAGGGGTGATTCCTTGCAAAAAATGCAGTAGCCAACACTGTCCTTGGTTCTGTACCTCCATCAAATGTGGCTGTGGCCATTGGCCCCACATGTCCTCAGGCCCCAGGTCGGTGGGGTTGACCTTAAAGGGAACGGTGGCCTTCTCTCCTCCCGGACAGGCTCCTCCTTCTGCCGGCTCCTCAGCAAGCCTGCCCCCTACCCGTCTTTCCCAAGAGCAGGTTCCATCAACGCTACCAACAATCCCCCTGCTCCCTGCTGTCTCTCCCACAGACTCCTTCCCCATGGCAGGTAAATATCCCCAAGTTTCTTCCACCATTAAATACATCTGTCTTGTTCCTAGGTTCCCCTTTCGTAGAAACCTTTCCACATCCCACACGCACTCACGCAAACTCACACTCTCTCACACAGGCATTCATGTATTCACACACTGGCACATGCACAGATATCCACACACTCAATGCAGATACCCACATGCCCACACCACACACATACGTACACTCTCTCGCTCGCACATACACGTTCACACACTCACATGCAGACTCTCAGTCACACACACACGCCCTCACACTCACAATCACAGACTCTTAGTCACACACAAACACACCCTCAGCCCCACACTCACAGAGTCTCAGTCACACACACACCTTCACTCTCTCAACCACAGACTCTCAGTCATACACACACACCCTCACATGCACAATCATAGACCCTTGGTCACACACACTCTCATAAACTCTATCACTAAAACACACTCACAGACTCACAAACTCACACTCAATCTCACACTCTCAGTCATACACTCACATACAATCACACACACTCACATACAGACTCTCAGTTGCACACACGCTCTCACACACTTTCAAAGACTCACTCATACACACACTCTCAGTCACACACACGCACACACACACACGCACACAACCAAGCCTGCAGGCACAGCTCACATCCCTGTGTCCACTGCCCCACCTTTCAAGCCCTTCTCACCCAATAGCTGCCAAACTGTGGTTTCCTCACTCTACCTGGGGCCCCATCCATCCATGTCGCACTTCATATACCCCCCAACGTGGGAACTCTCCCTCCAGGCACCCAGGACACCCCCTGAGCTCCTCTGCCTGGCTTCCCCTGAGCCAGCGGTGCTCCCGCGGCCCAGCCCTGACGGCTTCCTCTGGGTGAGCTGGGTCAGCCGGGCCTGGAGCTCCTACAGCTGGAGACTGGGGCAGTGGCAGCTGGACCCACGGTGTGGCCTTGACTCAGAGCCTTTCTCACCTGGATGGTGCTGCACAGCCCAACACACTGCTTGGGTTTCTTTTCTAAACTGTAAAATGACCCACACGACCCCACTCCTTTCACCGTGCTTTTCTGACTTAGTGTTTGGTGGTCTGTGCACGTAGCTACGCAGTCCTAGGGAACAAGCATTGATGTATGCTTCCTAAATGTTAGGCTAAACGTTTCCACAGTTATTGTAATGGCTACATACTACTCAATCCAGTTAAATTTGTCACCATTTACTTCATTATCTTTGGTCTTGTAGATAATTTAATGATGCAATTTAAAATAATGGACCTTTTTTCCTCTGCTATATTTCCTTCACATGAATTTTTAAGAACGAGACCATCAAACTCAAGGGCACCCACCACCTTGCTTTGTGAAGGGGCCACACCCATACAGTGCCACCTCATCAAATCAAAGATGCTCTCTATCCAACCTGGGCCTGCTAAGGAGCACAGGTGAGCCTGCCCACCCTGCAGGTGCGGGACAGCAAAGGTAAGCCCACCTCCCTGCAGATACAGGACAGCAAAGGTGAGCTCGCCCTCTCCGCGGGTACAGGACAGCACAGGTGTGCCCGCCCTCCCTGAAGGTGCAGGACAGCACAGGTGAGCCTGCCCTCCCTGCAGATGTGGGACAGCACAGGTGAGCCCGCCCTCCCTGCAGATGCGGGACAGCACAGGTGAGCCCGCCCTCCCTGCAGATACAGGACAGCAAAGGTGAGCCCGCCCTCTCCGCGGGTACAGGACAGCACAGGTGTGCCCGCCCTCCCTGAAGGTGCAGGACAGCACAGGTGAGCCCGCCCTCCCTGCAGATGCGGGACAGCACAGGTGAGCCCGCCCTCCCTGCAGATGCGGGACAGCACAGGTGTGCCCGCCCTCCCTGAAGGTGCGGGACAGCACAGGTGAGCCCGCCCTCCCTGCAGGTGCGGGACAGCACAGGTGAGCCCGCCCTCCCTGCAGGTGCGGGACAGCACAGGTGAGCCCGCCCTCCCTGCAGATGCGGGACAGCACAGGTGAGCCCGCCTTCCTTGCAGGTGCGGGACTAATTGGCCACATCACAGGGTGGATTTCCTACCGCAGGTGTCAGATGCTGGTGGATCAGGAGTCCAAGAAGGCACCTGATCCCAATGACAGCGCTTCTCTATCAATGGTCCCGCTGCTGTGGGGTCTATGTTTTCACTTTAATAAAATGTAACAACTTGCATCAGGTGCCTGTCCCTGGGCCTGAGGAAGAGGGTGAGTTACGAAGGGCAAGTACATGGGTTCCCCGGAAACAGGGGAGCGGGTTTCGAGGGAACCAGCCTGCCTGGGGGCCTGGACTTCAGCCTTTGCTCCTCTCTGTCAGTCTTTAAGGTCACAGGCAGCAGAGTGAACACTCAGATGAGTCCCATCAACAGCTTGTCTCACTGCAGGGGATAAATACAAAGACTCGTCCCGTTGAGCCAAAGCTGGAGAAAAAACCACCAGCCTCCACATTTTAGAGCACTTTCCCTTACGTTGTACAAATTCTCAGTATAATGGTCTGTGGGAGATAAACATTCTCATAACTTCAGTGCTATAAAAAGTATTGACAAATACCATGCTAACAATATATTATGCAAATAAGCTCAGTTTCAAGATTGTATCCTGTTATTTTCAGCCTAAAACTTCTAACTTTTGAAATGAGAGCATCCCAGGGGAAGGAAATTGCATTTCAGTGTACTGTTGCTCAGTTACTTCTGTTTGCTGGACAAACAAGGAGCCCTGGGAGCACAGTGGTTAAAGAACTCGGCTGCTAACTGAAAGGTCAGCGGTTCTAACCCACCAGCCGCTCCTTGGGAGAAAGACGTGGCAGCCTGCTTTCGTAAAGAGTACAGCCTCGGAAACCCTACAGGGCAGTTCTACTTTGTCCTGCAGGGTCGCTGTGAGTCGGCTTCCACTCAACGGCAACGGGTTAACGAACAAAGATAAACATCTGATGTAACAGAACTTTCAACTGACACGTAGCAACTGCTGCTTCGACTTCTTTTACTTTGTTCTCCTTCATTCATGGGCAGAGAGAGTATTCAAAATAGAAAGTGGACAGCTTCTCTTCCTCTACCTGAGATGATGGCCCAGAGGCCTTCCTCCCCACGGCAAAAGACACTGGGATGGGACGTGCCCTCTCTTGAGTCCTGATGCCACCATCACCTCACTTACCTGGAACATGTGTTGCCACGGCTGAAGGGGCGCCCTCCCTGACCACAGTTAACAAAACGAAGGTTGGTCCGTCTGACGGATACCACACCAGATGGGAATAGGTGGATGGGAACCCTAGGGAGGGGAGGCCTTAGAAGACAGGTGTGGTGGCACACTGAAAAATCATCTGGAGGTTTCTGGAGGCTACTTCACACCGCAGACCCTTATCCTCTAGAGCAGCTAAAGCTTAGGTCAAACCAAGACTTACAAAAGACCTGCCATGGGGACAAAGGCCCGTGGGCAGAGAAACAAGACAGGTTTTCAAATAGGAACCCTCAACATGGGAACAAACAAAACCAAGACACCAGCAGCCACTGCGGAGGCAGGCAGGCTGGTGGCTGGGCTGCTCCCACCTGGCTAATGCCGGTTATGGTTCTCGGAGGGATATGGGGACGGCTTGCCACCACAGATCCAGGGACGCACACGAAGTGATCAGTGAGAAAGGGGTTTGGTATAATGGTTTAACCTGATAGGTCTCTGAGCCGACCGCCACTGGTGCCCCATCCCAGGTTTGCCATGACTCCTCAGGACACACAACACAAAGCAGTGTCACCCTCACTACCTGGCGCTTGGCCTCCTGCCATGACCACCATGGGGACCTGGGAGGTGTGTGGCTCCACCATGGCACACCCAGGAGGGTCTGCAGAGAGGCAGGGAGAGGGGGTGCACCACTGGATTCCTGTAGGAACGCCTCCCTGCTACACCACAGCCAGCTGCAAACTCTGCCGGACCCAAGACGCCTCCTCCTCTCTCCGCAGGCTGGTCACAGCAAGGCAGCTTGTGACTTCACATGTGGGCGGGACAGGAATGAGTTTTCATTTTACTCTTGGAGACTGGTGGACAGAGCAGGGTCAAAGAAAAATGATTTTTGCAAGGTATCAACAATGTCCTACGCTGGATGCTGGCAAGAAAAATGAGTCAAGGCCAGCTAATAACTAAGGAACATCACTCCAATGGCTGAGGCAAAACTCTCTCTTGGAAAGCCATTAAACCAGTTGCCGTCGAGCTGGCACCGACTCCTGGTGACCACACGTGTGTAAGAGTAAAATTGTGCTCATAGGGTTTTTGGTGGCTGATTTTTTTCAGAAATAGATACCAGGCCTTTCTTCAAAGCTCCTGAATGGATCCGAACTGCCAGCCTTTCAGTCAGCAGCTGAGCACATGACCCATCAGCGTCACTAAGAACCTCCTTCTAGAGCTGTTATCCTGACCTTTTTATGTACTTCCCACAGGGTTCTGTAACAAACCATACGCTGCTCACCATTCTTAGCAAGGATGGAAACCCCCACTCAACAAAGGCCTCAAATGTGAGCCCACATGGCATTTCGATGGAAGACCGACAGGAAGTAAGAATTCAATTCCTTTTGACACCGGAAGTTTCCACGGTGTATCTTTAGCATAAGTGCTAACTGCTTCGAAGCAAAATGAACCGAGAGAAACGCCAGAGGCAAGGTTTGTTCATTAAAATAATCTTAACTTCTTTTTAAAAGTTCAATGGTTTCTATCAGGTTATCCACTTGGGCGGTACAAACGATTAAGCATAAGACTACTAGCTGAAAGGCCGGTGGTTTGAATCCACCCAGGGCACCTCGGAAGACAAGCCTGACAACCTGCTTCCAAAAACTCAGCCACTGAAAACCCTACAGAGCAGTTCTACTCTGACACACAAGGGATCACCATGAGTCAGAATCGACTTGATGGCAACTAAGAACAACAACGCCCGGGAATCAAAGCTGCACCGAGTCAGAGAGACGCCCAAGGTCATGGCGGCGCACGGAGGTACCCTCTCACCTGTTCTGCAGTTGTGGAACTCCAGGGCACTCTCAATGCGGAAGGCTTTCTCACAAGTCCCACACCGGTATCGGTACTCACTGTCCACCTGGATTCAAACAGGGAGCACGGTTAGGAGGAGGACACCGGGAACCAGATTAGGACGGAGAACGAGCTCGCTCAGTGTACTGTTCTGGCATTTTCTGAAGTGCGTATATTTTACAGCTCTTCCCACTACTACCCGCCTACTCTATTTAGGAGCACAGCAAATTTTTCACTCTTGCCACCCAACGGCCCTAGAAAGAGAATCCTATATCCAGGTCATGGTACTCCAGATGTCAACCTCCCGCTCTCCCAAACTCCTTCCCCCGCCTTTGTCAGTCTTAGCAGGCAGGGGTGGGCTACTGTGCAGCCCATGGGTCTACAAACGCCCCAGGCAACAGACGTCCCTCACCGGGCTCGCTCATGCACATACTTGTTCTTTCGCTCTCTCTCCTTTCTTCTCTTCCCAACGTGATTATTTAGACTCAACCCTCTGTTTCCTCCACGAACTAGAAGGAGAACCCTGGGGTCGTTTCCACCCACCTCATTCCTGCTGTGCTTGTAAGAAACGTGTTGTTTTAGACTCTCCTTGCGGCTGAACAATTTTGCACACTCCTCACATTTAAACAGCTTGTCACCTAAGAAACCAACCAACAGAAAGCTGATTCACTATTCAGGCGTTGACTAAAAAACGGGTTCACCACCTCTGAATCACTGAAGTGTGGCTTTTTTTTTTTTTTTTTTTTAAAGGTCTACAGAGCCCTCTCTCCCTCCACATTGGGGGTGACCCACCTTGGGAGAGAATCACCCCTGTCTCCCACAGCGCAGAAGGGACCCCTTGATGGGACACTCACCGTGCGAGCGCACATGCCTGCTCAGGTTGCTGCTGTTCTGGAAGACCTTGCTGCAGGTGTTACACTGGTAGACCCGCTTGTGCTCACCCAGCTGCCTGATGAGCTTCCGCCGGATGCCGTGTCTGCTGGAGAGGATCAGGCTCCTCTTGAGGCTGATGGTGCTATGCGGGGGATGCGTGAACCTGCCAGGTGAGACACGCCAGCCGCTTAAAGGGAGGAGAGTGACGGGGTCGCTGGAGAACACAGAAGCCCAAGGCTGCAATCGTCTTAGAGCCAGCCTCCTTCCCAACCTCCCAATTAAGCCCGAGCCTACACGGGAGATTTGTAGGAATGGGCTCCGGCACTGCCCCAGGTGTCAGGGCATCTATCATGGATTGAATTATGTCCCCCCAAAAATGTGTGTATCAGTTGGTCTGGGCCATGATTCCTGGTATTGTGTGATTTTCCTATATGTTGTAAATCCTGCCTCCATGATGTTAATGAGGAAGGATGGGCAGCAGTCGTGTTAGTGAGGCAGGACTCAGTCTACAAGACTGGATTGTGTCTTGAGGCAATCTCTTGAGATATAAAAGAAAGAAGTGACCAGAGAGACAGGGGGACCTCATACCACCAAGAAAGCAGTGCCAGGAGCAAAGTGCATCCTTTGGACCCGGGGTCCCTGCACAGAGAAGCTCCTAGTCTGGGGGAACACTGATGAGAAGGCCGACAGAGAGAAAGCATTCCTCTGGAGCTGACACCCTAAATTTGGACTTTTAGCCTACTTTAAAATAAAAAATATTTTTTAGCCTGCTTTACTGTGAAGAAATAAATTTCTCTTTGTTAAAGCCATCCATGTGTGATATTTTTGTTATAGCAGCACTAGATGACTAAGACAGCATCCAACAGGGAAAGACACCTTGACTATATAACAGCCATTAATGAATTTATTCTGTAATAGCCACACCTCTGATGTGTTTTACTCCGGCCACCAGGATGCATGGAGCTCAATTCGTGCCTCACCTAGAGTAAGTACGTTTGTGTTCTGTTCTTCTCACTTGGTTTTGACATTTTATTCTATTTTATACTTTTCCTGACTGGATTTTTAAAAATTTCTTCTCCATATGAAATGTGCTTTTGACAATAAGCCACCTGAAACCGTCTTGGCAATAAAGCAGAGTATAAACAGGCAACATTCCTTGTGACATCAACTCGGTCTCGTTTTTCAGTATGTCCACCGGTTCACCAACTACATATTGTTGTCAGCTGCTGTCAAGTCAGCCCCAACTCATGGTGACTCCACGTGTGTCAGAGTAGAACTGTGCTCCATAGGGTTTTCAATGGCTGATTTTTCAGACGTAGATTGCCAGGCCTTTCTTCTGAGGCACCTCTGGGAGGACTCAAGCCTCCAACCTTTCCATTTGCAGCTGAGCACAAATTTTACTTCAGGGTAAAAATTTAACGAAGAATAATAGCTGAGGGAGAAAGAAGTATTTTCCTTGTTCGCAAAAAGAAAAAACAAAACCCAGAGCTAGGTGTTAAGTTACTGACGTTCAAATATGACGCTGTTATCACAGTGGATGTACTATGAACACCTGAGTTCCATACGTCACCGCTGCTTCCCAGGCCTACGAGTTCAGAAAACAAGAAATACTGCCATTCCCCTCTCACCAGGCTTTGCCCCTGGCAGGCAACTTCCCTCCCCATCAGGTCAGCTGCCTGCTTTTTGTCCACCAAGATGGACCACACGCCGAGGCGGGACTTACTTTGGAACAGAGCCACTGTCGCTGGTGGCAGTGGCCAGCTTCCCCAGCACCAGTTCCATGATGCGCTCATCTGGGGCCGCACTCACAGGCTCATCTGGGGGGACCTCAGTGACGATCTCTGCCACGTGCTCTGTGAAAGGTGAATGTGACAGGTTACCATAGGGGCAGGGGACAAACACGCCAAACCAAGAAGACCTGCCCAGGAGAGGCACCAAAACCAAAAACCCAAACCAGCTGCTGTCAAGTCATGGTGACCCCATGTGTGTCAGAGAACTGTGTTCCACAGGGCTTTCAGTGGCTGATTTTTGGGAAGGAGATCACCAGGCTTTTCTTCCAAGGTGCCACTGGGTGAACTTGAACTTCCAACCTTTTGGTTGGTAGTCAAGCACGTTAACCGTGCCACCCAGAAACTCCAAGGGAACCACAGCCAGGCCAAAGTTTTAGAAACTAAACTCTAAGATTTAAAAAAAACAGGGGGGAAAAAACCCAACCAGTAACATTTTAGAATCTATACACTAACCCGTATCTACAGAAAGACAAAATTTTATTCTTAACTCAAAACCAGAGTTATAATTTATGATTTTTTTTTTCCTTAGGCAGCAGTCATAGCATTACTTCAATCCCTCTGCGCACCTATCAAAAATATTCTGGATATATAGTGGAAACTTATAACTCAGTACATTAATTCTGATAGCGATTTGGAAATATTAACCTTTATAATAAGACATGGCATCTTGTGTATATTCAAAAAGCAGATAACCACTGTATACAGAAGTCAAACATCCACGTTGCAGGGGCCCAGGCCTGAAAGTCTGGACCAACTAAATATGGAGAAATAAGACAACTGTGGTAGCCACTGGTTTCTGGCACTTCACCTATTAAATGTCTTCCTAACACAAGTCATAATTAGCGAAGTAATCACTTAACAAGCTCCCATGGCCTTCCCACCTTCTGCTAGCTGTTTACACAGAGTAGCAACGCTGCTGGAGGATAAGTTAAACCCCCTCCTCTTTATCAGTACCTAAACAGGGCACACACTGGGAGATGGCGGCTGCCCAGGGTAGGAAAAGGTCAACCTGAGATGATGAGAGGCTCTTCTGAACTTCCTTTGTTAATTCTGAGACAGAATAAGAATTTCTTCTCATCTTCACAAAGGAATTCTGAGATACGCCAGACAGCAAAGAGAAACCTGCCCAGTGGTCAGTAACGAGGTTGTGAAGGGACCAACGTCCAGACATCATGTCTGGCTCCATGTAGGGGGCCGGTGAGGAACTGCCGTGTGTCGGCAGCTCTGACTGGGAAGGCCGAGTGAGGACAGAGTTTGGAGAGCCCTGCAGGGCTGTGAACCCCTGGAGAGGGGGTCACAATCAACGGAGGACACTGTACAGTCACGGGAGGAGCATTAGCCCAGACCTGGAAACACCCCAAATGCCCATCCATAGGCAGTGTATTCACACCATGGTGAGGCAGTCACACTAGGTTGATATATTTACACAACGCTGGGATAGTCAGACACAGTGGGGTAGTCACATCACGGTTGTATATTCACACAATGGAACACTGTTGTTGCTGTTGTTAGGTGCCCTTGAGTTGGCTCCAACTCATAGCGACCCAGCGTACAACAGAACAAAACGTTGCCCAGTCCTGCGCCATCCTCACAATCGTTGCTACGTTTGAGCCTACTGTTGGAGTCACTGTGTCAATCCATCTCATTGAGTGTCTCCCTCTTCTTTGCTGACCTTCTGCTTTACAAAGTGTGATGTCCTTCTCCAGGAATTGGCCCCTCTTGATGACGTGTCCAAAGTAAAGTAGGAAGAAATCTCACCATCCTGCCTTCTAAGGGGCATTCTGGCTGCGTTTCCTCCAAGACAGATTTGTTCATTCTTCTGGCAGCCCATGTTCTATTCAGTATTTTTCACCAACACCACAATTCAAATGCATCAGTTCTTCTTGGTTCTTCCTTTTTCATTGTCCAGCTTTCATACGCATATGAGGAGACTGAAAATACCATGGTTTGGGTCAGGTGCACCTTAGTCATCAAAGTGACATCTTTGCTTTTTAAGATTTTAAAGAGGTCTTTTGCCACAGATTTGCCCAATGCAACACGTCGTTTGATTTCTTGACTGCCGCTTCCATGGGTGTTGATTGCTGATTCAAGTAGAATAAAATCCTTGACAACTTCAATCTTTTCTCCATTTATCATGATGTTGTTCATGGGCCCAGCTGTGAGGATTTTCATTTTCTTTGTGTTCAGATATAATCCGTACTAAAGGCCGTAGTGTTTGATCTTCGTCAGTAAGTGCTTCAAGTTGGCTTCATCTTCAAAAAGCAATGTTGTGTCATCTGCATATTGCAGGTTGTTAACAAGTCTTCCTCCAATCCTGATGCCACATTTTTCTTCCTATAGTCCAGCTTCTTGGAGTATCTGCTCAGCATACAGACTGAGTCTTCCTCCGATTCTGATGCCAAGTTCTTCTTCGTATAGTCCAGCTTCTTGGAGTATCTGCTCAGCATACAGACTGAATAAGTAAGGTGAAATAATACAACCCTGCTGCACGCCTTTTCTGATTTTAAACTACATGGTACCCTCTTGCTCTGTTCGAACAACTGCCTCTTGGTCTATGTACAGGTTCCGCGTGAGCACAATGGAACGCTGGTCAGCCACGAGGGAGAAGAGCAACTCTGGACATGACACAGTGAATCCTGCACACATGATGCTACATGCAAGGAGCCGGCCACAAAAAGGGCTCCATTCACATAAAATTCTAGAATAGGCAAAACTAATTCATGATGAAAATAAATTTAAAAAGTGGCTGCCTGGAGTGTGGCTTGGGGGGTGGGAAGATGGGCTAGAAAGGGTCATGTGGGCATGCTCAGGTGAGTCAGAATGTTCTCAGTCCTGACTGGAATGCTGGTTGCCCAGGTGTACACGTTCTTCAGAGTCTACAACCTGTG
The DNA here is from genome assembly GCF_030014295.1 of Loxodonta africana. Taxonomy (NCBI): domain Eukaryota; kingdom Metazoa; phylum Chordata; class Mammalia; order Proboscidea; family Elephantidae; genus Loxodonta; species Loxodonta africana. The sequence goes on from NC_087343.1 coordinate 222,781,338, forward strand.
CGCTTTTTAGTGTGCAGTTTACTATAGCACATCATACATTCATAGAGATGATTTAGAGACAGAAGGAATATTCCATGTGACCTCTCAATGCTGAGTTTCCCCAGGTTGTTCAGGGTGAGATGGCCTCAGGGTCCCCCCAAACCTTTTAGACCTCGGGGCCCAGGAAGGGGCTGTCCCTCCAGGCCCTCAGCTCCCAGGGACTGTCTCCCTTACCTGCAGGGTCCTTGTCTTCCACGATGACTAGTGGCTGCTCGGTTCTTGGCGCTTTGGGCTTTCTCCCCCTTCGAGGCTTTTTCTTCAGCTCTTTGGTGGCACTGACAGTCTGGGGCCCTGTGGGTGGCTCCCCCTGGGGTGCCTCTGGTTCCTTCTCGGGAGTCGCTTCGCTCTGGCTGGGCGGGGGAGCTCCTTTGGCTTGTTCCAAATGAGTTAACAGGTGCTCTGTGAGAAAAGAGATACAACTGTTAGACGAGAGTTAAGAAGCAGAAACAATGGGAAGCCTGTCAGTATGCCCCCCCCGCCCCTACCCCACTGCTCCTCCTGGGTTTTGGGGTTTGTTTTTCGCTTTTCTGTGGGGAGGTTATTTTCTTTGCTAATAGTGTGCCCTTTACACAGGTAAATAAACTTTATTTCCACTGCTTTAGAAAATGAAAGCATGTCCACTGCCCAAAACATGACTGTTACTTTCAAAAGTAAATTAGATGAAAAAAGCAGGGTAGGTTCACCATGCAGAGTTCTGTAAAAAAACAAAAGTATACACACACTTGCATGTGCAAAAAACCAAAACACTGCATAGAAGCAATACGGCTTTGCTTTATTTTCAACTGAAGAAAGCCTCAGAGATCTCCCAAGAAAATATCAGTGGAAGAAACACAGGGAACAGGTGGGCAGGGCTGGGGCACACAGCTGAAGAATGGACAATTTCCCCAAACGAAGGAGCCTACAGCTCAGACAAGCAGGATCCCAGAGCACCAGCAAGAAAAGGAAGGAAATGACCCGCAAGACAGATGAAAACCACAGCACTTGAATGACAGAAGGCACCTTCATGCAAATTGGAGCCAAAGACTGACTCTTCCCATTGCAAAGCTCAACTGATTCGACGTAGGCATTCAAGATTAAGTGGTTGTCATTTTTTCATTTGTTCAGTATTGTGCTGGGTTTGTGCCCTCAACGAGCTGGATGGAGGAAGGGAAAGAAACTTCAAAAGCAATTACAATACAGGGTGACCCATTTGGCAGTTCAGCCACATAGCAGAACATGTTAGCAATGACCCCACTGGGCTGGAAACACTGGGAAAGAGTGGAGAAAATAGGAACCACCGCCCCCTTTTTCTAATACACCATTGAACTTAAAAGAAAGAATGCAAGAGCTTTCATGCCAGACGTGCAGAAGAAACTTAAAACCAAAGAATAAAAACATGGGTTGATATCAAGGCACCCAGGGATTGGGATCTGGGGTCCTCATACATACAGGTCTGGAAGACAAGGCCTTGGGTCTGCACGGGAGTCTATAAGCTGAGCTGCTCATACAAAGCGAGATCTCTGGAAGGACTCCTCTAGGGTCCATTGGCCCAGGAAAGCAAGAAAAAGCTGGTCTCCGCTCAGATATCACAAAGGGAGGGATGGAGGGATCAAATGAGTCCCATAAGAAAATGAGGCCCCAAGCCAGAGCCACATGTGGGTGCAGAACACAAATTTATACTTCTCAAGCCAAAAAAAAAAAATATATATATATATATATATATAAGTTGGTCTTAGGCCTATGAAACCCCTGGGGGGCCTGGCAGAAGCAAAATAAAAGCACCCTATACCAATACTTCCACAATCCAGGGTACATAAAAGAACCACCACAGAAAAGAATCCCTGCTAAAGATTTCACACACAAAAAAATATAATAATAATAAAAGCAAACCAACAAACAAAAAACTGAACAAGGAAACAATTCACCATCAGGCTGTCAGCAGACACAAAAAACAGGAAGACTGGTATTTTGAGATAATGGAGCAAGCTGGGAATAAAATATGTTTGGAAGTAATATATGGGAGAAATGTTTAAATGAGTAAAGGAGGATTAAAAACTATAAGGAAAGATTAAGATATAATGAAAAATAGCAGGCAGATATGGAAAATAACCAAGTAAAACATCTATAACATGAAAAATATTGACACTGAAATTAAAAACACAATACATAGATTAAACAGAAGACTAGATACAACTGAAGAAGGAATTAACAAACTAAAAGAGAGAGCTGAAAAGACTATCCAGAATGTAGCACAGAGACTAAAAAAAAGAAAAAAAAAAATTTTTTTTTGCTAGAAAAACACAAGAGGGAAGTAAAGAGACATGGAGTACAATATGAGAAGGTCTAAAACATGTACAATAGGACCTTCAAAAGGTCAGAACAGAGAATGAAGAAAAAGCAATGGGCAACATAATGGAAGAAAATGATCCAGAATGAAGGACATTATTCCTCAGATCGAAGATTCATAATAAGTCGCAAGGAGAATAAATAAAAATAAAGATGCAAATGATGACCCTGTAATAAACTGCAGAGCTTCAATGACAAAGACTTCAAATGCATCCAAGGCCAGTATGTAGGTCCTAACCCCTGGTACCTGCGAATGTGTCTTTGTTTGGAAATAAAATCTTAAAGATGTTATCAGTTAATATGCATTCATGCCAGAGTAGGGTGGGTCCGCTGAATGGTGCCCTTATAAACAGAGAAGAGGCACAGAGACCCAGATGGAGGAAGGCCAGACACGTAAAGATGCATTTACAAGCCAAGGAGTGCCTGAGGATTCTAGAAACTGAGAGAGACAAGAAAGGATCTTCCCCTAAAGCTTTTGGAGAGAATATGGTTCTGCTGACATTCTGAATTTGAGCTTCTAGCCTCTAGAATTGTAAGAGAATAAATTTGTGTTCTTATACACCCCCTAGTTTGTGGTACTTTATTATGGCAGTCCTAGGAAATTAATACATCTATGAAGGAACAATTGAAATGAGAACAGACTTCTTGATAAAAGTAATAGAAATTATAAGGCAGTGTAATAATATCTTCAATATGCAGAAAGAAAATAAGTGTAAACCACAATTTCAATACCCAGTAAAAATATTTTTCAATAAAAAACACTAAGGCATTCTGAGACACACACAGAAGGGTTTTTCACTAACAGGCCTGGTCAAGAGGAAATTCTGAAAGACAACGGGTAAGTGATTTTAAAGATTAGAAATATAAAACAAAAGATGACAAGGAGTAAAAACCCTATCTATGGAAATTAGGAAATGCTGTTTTAAATAACTCTAAATTCAGAACAGTCCTGGTCATCTGCTTCCAAAAGGTCACAGCCTTGAAAACCCTACAACGCAGTCAACTCTGCACACACAGGGTCACCATGGGTCAGAATCGACTTGATGGTAACTAACAACAACAGCAAATTCAAAACAGAAAAAATGATGTAAATTAAAAATAATTAAAACCAAAAAATAAGAGAGGCACAGACCACATATCAAAGAGAAGGATATATACTCTCTACTTGCTGGAGGCAACATTTTTTATTGGCCCCTTAAAGCAAGTATGTTAATTGCGTTCTTCAAATCTTCTATAGCCTTAAGCCCTTTCTGTTTGCTTGATTTATGAATGTTTATTAAAATAAATAGATGCCTTAAAATCTCCCATTATGAGGGTAAATTTTTCTATTTCTCCTTGTAACTCTGCCAATTTATGCTTTATATATTTTGAAGCTATGTTTTTGGGTGTACATAAATTTAAAACTAATGTTTCAGATTAGTGAATTTCTAACTAACAAGCTTACATCATTTTTCAGTATTATATATTACCTATTAATTATTTAATATAGAAAACAAGGATTTACCTTTCTTTTTTTTTAAAATTGTACTTTAGATGATGGTCTGCAGAACAAGCTAGCTTCTCACTAAACAGTTAGTGCACATATTGTTTTATGACATTGGTTAACAACCTTTCTTGACCCCTCCTGCCCTCCAGTCCTCACTCCTGGGCTGGTGTGCCCCTTTAGTCTTGTTTTCTTTCATGGGGCTGCCTAATCTTTGACTGAAGGGTGAACCCTGGGAGTGACCTCATCACTGAGCCAAAAGGGTGTCCAGGGAGCACCCTCTCAGGGCTTCTCCAGTCTCTGTCAGGCCAGCAAGTCTGGTCTTGTTTTTTTGTTTTTTTTTAAATTAATTTTTATTAAGCTTCAAGTGAACATTTACCATTCCAATCAGTCTGTCACATGTAAGTTTACATACATCCCACTCCCTTCTCCCACTTGCTCTCCCCCTGTTGAGTCAGCCCCTTCAGTCTCTCGTTTCGTGCCAATTTTGCCGTCTTCCCTCTCTCTCTATCTTCCCATCCCCCCTCCAGTCAAGAGTTGCCAACACACTCTCCAGTGTCCACCTGATTTAATTAGCTCACTCTTCATCAGCATCTCTCTCCCCCTCGCTGACCAGTCCCCTTCATGTCTGATGAGTTGTCTTCGGGGATGGTTCCTGTCCTGTGCCATCAGAAGGTCTGGGGAGCGTTGCCTCTGGGATTCCTCTAGTCGCAGTCATACCATTAAGTATGGTCTTTTTATGAGAATTTGGGGTCTGTATCCCATTGGTCTCCTGCTCCCTCAGGAGTTGTCTGTTGTGCTCCCTGACAGGGCAGACATCGATTGTGGCCGGGCACCAACCAGTTCTTCTGGTCTCAGGATAATGTAGGTCTCTGGTTCATGTGGCCCTTTCTGTCTCTTGGGCTCTTAGTTGTCGTGTGACCTTGGTGTTCTTCCTTTGCCTTTGCTCCAGGTGGGTTGAGACCAATTGATGCATCTTAGATGGCCGCTTGTTGGCATTTAGGACCCCAGACGCCACATTTCAAAGTGGGATGCAGAATATTTTCATAATAGAATTATTTTGCCAATTGACTTAGAAGTCCCCTCAAACCATGTTCCCCAGACCCCAGCCCCTGCTCTGCTGACCTTTGAAGGATTCCTTTTATCCCGGAAACCTCTTTGCTTTTAGTCCAGTCCAATTAGAATGACCTTCCTTGTATTGAGTGTTGTCTTTCCCTTCACCCAAAGCAGTTCTTATCTACTGATTGATCAATAAAAAACCCTCTCCCTCCCTCCCCCCTTTGTAACCACAAAAGTATGTGTTCTTCTCCGTTTTTTCTATTTCTCAAGATCTTATAATAGTGGTCTTATACAATATTTGTCCTTTTGCCTCTGACTAATTTCGCTCAGCATAATGCCTTCCAGATTCCTCCATGTTATGAAATGTTTCAGAGATTCGTCACTGTTCTTTATCGATGCGTAGTATTCCATTGTGTGAATATACCACAATTTATTTACCCATTCATCCGTTGACGGACATCTTGGTTGCTTCCAGCTTTTTGCTATTGTAAACAGAGCTGCAATAAACATGGGTGTGCATATATCTGTTTGTGTGAAGGCTCTTGTATCTCTAGGGTATATTCCGAGGAGTGGGATTTCTGGGTTGTATGGTAGTTCTATTTCTAACTGTTTAAGATAACGCCAGATGGATTTCCAAAGTGGTTGTACCATTTTACATTCCCACCAGCAGTGTATGAGAGTTCCAATCTCTCCGCAGCCTCTCCAACATTTATTATTTTGTGTTTTTTGGATTAATGCCAGTCTAGTTGATGTGAGATGGAATCTCATCGTAGTTTTAATTTGCATTTCTCTAATGGCTAATGACCGGGAGCATTTTCTCATGTATCTGTTGGCTGCCTGAATATCTTCTTTAGTGAAATGTGTGTTCATATCCTTTGCCCACTTCTTGATTGGGTTGCTTGTCTTTTTGTGGTTGAGTTTTGACAGAATCATGTAGATTTTAGAGATCAGGCGCTGGTCGGAGATGTCATAGCTGAATATTCTTTCCCAGTCTGTAGGTGGTCTTTTTACTCTTTTGGTGAAGTCTTTAGATGAGCATAGGTATTTGATTTTTAGGACCTCCCAGTTATCTGCTTTCTCTTCATCATTTTTGGTAATGTTTTGTATTCTGTTTATGCCCTGTATTAGGGCTCCTAGGGTTGTCCCTATTTTTTTCTTCCATGATCTTTATCGTTTTAGTCTTTATATTTAGGTCTTTGATCCACTTGGAGTTAGTTTTTGTGCATGGTGTGAGGTATGGGTCCTGTTTCATTCTTTTGCAAATGGATATCCAGTTATGCCAGCACCATTTGTTAAAAAGACTATCATTTCCCCAATTGACTGACACTGGTCCTTTGTCAAATATCAGCTGCTCATACATGGATGGATTTATATCTGGGTTCTCAATTTTGTTCCATTGGTCTATGTGCCTGTTGCTGTACCAGTACCAGGCTGTTTTGACTACTATAGCTGTATAATAGGTTCTGAAATCAGGTAGAGTGAGGCCTCCCACTTTCTTCTTTTTCAGTAATGCTTTGCTTATCCGGGGGTTCTTTCCCTTCCATATGAAATTAGTGATTTGTTTCTCTATCCCCTTAAAATATGACATTGGTATTTGGATTGGAAGTGCGTTATATGTGTAGATGGCTTTTGGTAGAATAGACATTTTTACTATGTTAAGTCTTCCTCTCCATGAGCAGGGTATGTTCTTCCACTTAAGTATGTCCTTTTGAATTTCTTGTAGCAGAGTTTTATAGTTTTCTTTGTATAGGTCTTTTACATCCTTGGTAAGATTTATTCCTAAGTATTTTATCTTCTTGGGGGCTACTGTGAATGGTATTGATTTGGTTATTTCCTCTTCGGTGTTCTTTTTGTTGATGTAGAGGAATCCCAGTGATTTTTGTATGTTTATTTTATAACCTGAGACTCTTCCAAACTCTTCTATTAATTTCAGTAGTTTTCTGGAGGATTCCTTAGGGTTTTCCATGTATACGATCATGTCATCTGCAAATAGTGATAGCTTTACTTCCTCCTTGCCAATCTGGATACCCTTTATTTCTTTGTCTAGCCTAATTGCCCTGGCTAGGACTTCAAGTACGATGTTGAATAAGAGTGGTGAAAAAGGGCATCCTTGTCTGGTTCCCGTTCTCAGGGGAAATGCTTTCAGGTTCTCTCCATTTAGAGTGATATTGGCTGTTGGCTTTGCATAGATGCCCTTTATTATGTTGAGGAAGTTTCCTTCAATTCCTATTTTGGTAAGAGTTTTTATCATAAATGGGTGTTGAACTTTGTCAAATGCCTTTTCTGCATCTGTTGATAAGATCATGTGGTTTTTATCTTTTGTTTTATTTATGTGATGGATTACATTAATGGTTTTTCTGATATTAAACCAGCCTTGCATACCTGGTATAAATCCCACTTGATCAGGGTGAATTATTTTTTTGATGTGTTGTTGGATTCTATTGGCTAGAATTTTATTGAGGATTTTTGCATCTATGTTCATGAGGGATATAGGTCTATAATTTTCTTTTTTTGTAATGTCTTTACCTGGTTTTGGTATCAGGGAGATGGTAGCTTCATAGAATGAGTTGGGTAGTATTCCGTCTTTTTCTATGCTTTGAAATACCTTCAGTAGTAGTGGTGTTAAGTCTTCTCTGAAGGTTTGGCAGAACTCTGCAGTGAAGCCATCCGGGCCAGGACTTTTTTTTGTTGGAAGTTTTTTGATTACCGTTTCAATCTCTTTTTTTGTTATGGGTCTATTTAGTTGTTCTACTTCTGAATGTGTTAGTTTAGGTAGGTAGTATTTTTCCAAGAATTTATCCATTTCTTCTAGGTTTTCAAATTTGTTAGAGTACAATTTTTCGTAGTAATCTGAAATGATTCTTTTAATTTCATTTGGCTCTGTTGTGATGTGGTCCTTCTCGTTTCTTATTCGGGTTATTTGTTTCCTTTCCTGTTTTTCTTCAGTCAGTCGAGCCAATGGTTTATCAATTTTGTTAATTTTTTCAAAGAATCAGCTTTTGGCTTTGTTAATTCTTTCAATTGTTTTTCTGTTCTCTAATTCATTTAGTTCAGCTCTAATTTTTATTATTTGTTTTCTTCTGGTGCCTGATGGGTGCTTTTGTTGCTCACTTTCTATTTGTTCAAGTTGTAGGGACAGTTCTCTGATTTTGGCTCTTTCTTCTTTTTGCATGTGTGCATTTATCGATATAAATTGGCCTCTGAGCACTGCTTTTGCTGTGTCCCAGAGGTTTTGATAGGAAGTATTTTCATTCTCGTTGCATTCTATGAATTTCCTTATTCCCTCCTTGATGTCTTCTATAACCCAGTCTTTTTTCAGGAGGGTATTGTTCATTTTCCAAGTATTTGATTTCTTTTCCCTAGTTTTTCTGTTATTGATTTCTAGTTTCATTGCCTTGTGGTCTGAGAAGATGCTTTGTAATATTTCGATGTTTTGGATTCTGCAAAGATTTGTTTTATGACCTAATATGTGGTCTATTCTAGAGAATGTTCCATGTGCACTAGAAAAAAAGTATATTTTGCAGCAGTTGGGTGGAAAGTTCTGTATAAGTCAATGAGGTCAAGTTGGTTGATTGTTGTAAGTAGGTCTTCTGTGTCTCTATTGAGCTTCTTACTGGATGTCCTGTCCTTCTCCGAAAGTGGTGTGTTGAAGTCTCCTACTATAAATGTGGAGGTGTCTATCTCACTTTTCAATTCTGTTAAAATTTGTTTTATGTATCTTGCAGCCCTGTCATTGGGTGCATAAATATTTAATATGGTTATGTCTTCCTGATCAATTGTCCCTTTTATCATTATATAGTGTCCTTTATCCTTTGTGGTGGATTTAAGTCTAAGGTCTATTTTGTCAGAAATTAATATTGCTACTCTTCTTCTTTTTTGCTTATTGTTTGCTTGATATATTTTTTCCATCCTTTGAGTTTTAGTTTGTTTGTGTCACTAAGTCTAAGGTATGTCTCTTGTAGGCAGCATATAGACGGATCGTGTTTCTTTATCCAGTCTGAGACTCTCTGTCTCTTTATTGGTGCATTTAGTCCATTTACATTCAGCGTAATTATAGATAAATAAGTTTTTAGTGCTGTCATTTTGATGCCTTTTCATGTGTGTTGTTGGTCATTTCATTTTTCCACATACTTTTTTGTGCTGAGACGTTTTTCTTAATAGATTGTGAGATCCTCATTTTCATAATGTTTAACTTTATGTTAGTTGAGTCGTTACGTTTTTCTTGGCTTTTTTCTTGAGTTATGGAATTGATATTCCTTTTTGTGGTTACCTTATTATTTACCCCTATTTTTCTAAGTAAAAACCTAACTTGTATCATTCTATCTCGCCTTGTATCACTCTCCATCTGGCAGTTCAATGCCTCCTATATTTAGTCCCTCTTTTTGATTATTGTGATCGTTTATGTATTGATTTCCATGATTCCCTGTTATGTGTATTATTTTGTTTATTTATTTTTTAGAATTAATCTTAATTTGTTTGTTTTTGTGCTTTCCCTATTTGAGTTGTGTTGATATCAGGACATTCTGTTTTGTGACCTTGTATTTTGTATTGTGCTGGTACCTGATATTATTGGTCATCAGGCCAAACAATCTCCTTTAGCATTTCTTGCAGTCTTGGTTTAGTTTTTGCAAATTCTCTAAACTTGTGTTTATCTGTAAATATCTTAATTTCTCCTTCATATTTCAGAGAGAGTTTTGCTGGATATATGATCCTTGGTTGGCAGTTTTTCTCCTTCAGTGCTCTGTATACGTCGTCCCATTCCCTTCTTGCCTGCATGGTTTCTGCTGAGTAGTCTGAACTTATTCTTATTGATTCTCCCTTGAAGGAAACCTTTCTTTTCTCCCTGGCTGCTTTTAAAATTTTCTGTTTGTCTTTGGTTTTGGCAAGTTTGATGATAATATGTCTTGGTGTTTTTCTTTTTGGATCAAACTTAAATGGGGTTCGATGAGCATCTTGGATAGATATCCTTTCGTCTTTCATGATGTCAGGGAAGTTTTGTGTCAGGAGTTCTTCAACTATTTTCTCTGTGTTTTCTGTCCCCCCTCCCTGTTCTGGGACTCCAATCACTCGCAAGTTATCCTTCTTGATAGAGTCCCACATGATTCTTAGGGTTTCTTCATTTTTTTTAATTCTTTTATCTGATTTTTTTTCAGCTATGTTGGTGTTGATTCCCTGGTCCTCCAGATGTCCCAGTCTACATTCTAATTGCTCGAGTCTGCTCCTCTGACTTCCTATTGCGTTGTCTAATTCTGTAATTTTATTGTTAATCTTTTGGATTTTTACATGCTGTCTCTCTATGGATTCTTGCAACTTATTAATTTTTCCACTATGTTCTTGAATAATCTTTTTGAGTTCTTCAACAGTTTTATCAGTGTGTTCCTTGGCTTTTTCTGCAGTTAGCCTAATTTCATTTGTGATGTCTTTAAGCATTCTGTAAATTAGTTTTTTATATTCTGTATCTGATAATTCCAGGATTGTATCTTCATTTGGGAAAGATTTTGATTCTTTTGTTTGGGGGGTTGGAGAAGCTGTCATGGTCTGCTTCTTTATGTGGTTTGATATGGACTGCTGTCTCCGAGCTATCACTGGGAAACTAGTTTTTCCAGGAGATCAGCTGGTACGCTGGCTCCTGGTTCTGAAAACGATCGCTGTCTGCCCGTATTTGTTCGTTCTCCATCTCTAAGTCTGTGTTTGTTGTTCAGAGTTCATAGATTGTTATGTATGTGATCGATTCACTTGTTTTTCCGAGTCTTTGTTGCAAGAGGGATCCGCGGTAGCGTCCACCTAGTCCGCCATCTTGGCCCCCTGGTCTTGTTTTTGAAAGTCAGAATTTTGTTCTATATTTTTCTCCATCTCTGTCTGGGACCATCTACTGTGATTCCTGTCAGAGCAGTTGGTGGTGGTAGCCAGGCACCATCTGGTTGTACTGGACTCATTCTGGTGGAGTTGTGATCCATTAGTCTTTTGGGCTAATCTTTCCCTTGTATCTTTAGTTTTCTTCATTCTCCCTTGCTCTCTAAGCAGTGAGACCAGTGGGATATTTTAGATGGCCGCTCACAGGCTTTTAAGACCCCAGACGGGATATAGCTTTCTTAATACACTGTAACCCCTCCCAAATACTCATACTTCTGTCCAATCCCCCTCAATATATTTCCATCACAATTTTCAGGTAAATCAATAATCAGCGTTCACATGATTACGACCATAGAAATTTATTCACAGCTGAGCCATATATGTGTTATGATTAATTTTTTTATATAGAACTCATCAGTTAATGTGCTTCTTTTCTTTTTTTAAAGCTATTCTTCCTGGTGCCCTTGATCCTGCTCCAATCGGAGCCAGCACATTTATTGTCCTGGAATCTCCTTCATCAGCATCCTGGGTATTCCCTGCACCCTGATCCCCTCTTTCTGTATCCTGCATGCAGTGGCCTTTTGCCCTGTTTTCTGGTTGCCCAGAACTATAAAACGTCCTTCTGATGTTTCTGCTAATTTTTTACGGTCTGAGCCCTACTGCCCCAAGAAACCTTCTTTCCCAACCTCTCCTGCCCTGAGCGTAGGCCTGTGACCTTGGCTGTGAGCAGTGTGAGGAGGCAGCAGTCCCGTGGGACACATTTTGTGGCAAGTTAGTGGAGGCACCTGGCTCTCAGAGGCTGCATGAGTTTGGGGTCTGAGCCAGCATCAGTAGTGTGAGCTGACACAGCTTTTCTCTACTCTCCCTTTTGAACAATAACTTGGCTGGGACAGGAATTTTCAGTTGGGGTTGAGACGTACAATATGATGCCATTCTGATTTGCAATGCTTCTGAAGTGAGCTGTGATTTTTTGTTTTACCTTTTTTAAATCTCTCTGAAGGTTTTTCTTCTTTTTAATTCTAATATTTAAATTTCACGACGACGTGGCTCAATGTGGGTCATTTTCATTCATGGTGCTGATCACTTGCTGGGCTTTTCCAACCTGGAAACACATGTCCTTTAGGCCTGGGACATTTTGCTGCTTATTTCCTCCCTTCCATTTTCTCCTCTATGGCACTACTCTTAGTCATATGTTGAGTCTCCTGAATCAATACTTCAGTCTTCTTTTCTCTATAGTGTTGTCTTTTGGTCATTGCTCTAAAAGATTTCCTCTATGTTATCCGGTACTCATCCATCAAACTTAATTCTGCTAGCATAGCTATAATTTCCAATGATTTTCTTTTCTTTTTTAAAGTAACCTGTTTTTATTTCAAGAATCTGCCAGGCGCTCCTTGGAAACTCTGTGGGGCAGTTCTGCTCTGTCCTATAAGGTCGCTATGACTTGTAATCGACTCGACGGCACTGGGTTAATATCTCCTCCCTGAGTATCATAATTTGGGGTTTGGTTTTTAGTTTCCCCTCTGTGAAATTTACCCTGGTTTCTCAGCACAATTTTTTTCCTGTTGGTTGTTGTGGTCCCCCTCTCTCATGTTAGAGAATTCCTTGCAATGCTAGTGATCCTGGGCAGAACATTCACACTGAAAATTTCACTGGGTACCCAGGTGCATGGTAGCTTCCCTGCAGAATGATGGGAGAGCGAGTGGTCATTTTATTGTCAGGCCCCCTCACAGTATTCCTCAGTCTTCTCTCGTTGGTCAGTTTCTCCAGAGAAGTCCCACATTCCCCCTGGAGTATAAACCTGGCTGCCACTGTTCTGGGAAAAAAACAGGAGAAGGGGCAGAAGGGCTCTCACATTTCCAGATCAAGCCTTCCCTGAGTCTCCATATCCAGGACAGTGCCACGCCTGCTGTCCCCAATTATGAGTCCCTCTACGTCAACCTCTCCAGTGGGTGGGCCCAGTACCTGCTGGGTTGGGGCAGGAGGAGATGGGTAATTGAGAGGAACAGGACAGGGAACCTAGAGGTCTACCACTTCTCATGCAGATGTCCAACCAACACCTTGTTTCAGTCCCACCCTGTGGCTTCAAGGCCTCTCCACTTACAATGCCTGAGTTTTTTGGCACTCTGCAGCAGGAGCTGACGTGCTTCTTGGGTTCCCCCATGGCTGGTTTCAGCTTCTCTTGTCTGCTTAGTAGTTCTCATTTGTCCAAATCCTTTCCAACTCCCAAAACTGCCAGCTGTTCTCTGCTTCCCCATTCTTTTGTTATTGTCATTTTGGTGTATTTGCTATTGCTATTTGTTATTGTTATTTAGTGGAATTTCAGAAGGTGTCAACGTTCATGCACATGCTGGAAGCCCCATGTTCACTCAGAAGTCCGTCGGCTGACTCTTGAAGGATGAGTGGGACTCACCAAGGGGAGGAGAGGGAAGTGGCATATTCCTTCTAAGGGAAGGGCAAGGACGGCTGTCTTTTGCTTGACCAGCCTGCCAGCTCTAGCAACGCCATCCCATGTCCTGGTGCTCTGAAGGGCGTGCCTAAGTCAACCTTTATTTGCTGATGTTATGCATCTTCTATGCCTGATTCCAAAAAACAATAATTAAATGAATGCTAAATAAAGAAATTAATCACTTAACTAAAAGGCTCCACACCCAAAGCACTGGTTTGGTTTGGAAGTACGCCAACCTCGAAAAGCACTTTAGTGGCAAGCTTGATCCTGAAGCTACAAAATCAAGTCTTCCTAAATCAGGCAAATCTCTCACATGTCGCCTTACGAAAGGCAATTTCAGATAGCACCAGATTACGGACCTTTCCTTGCATTGTTTTTTTCTAAAGGAGGGGATGAATAAGAAATAAAAGTGATTACGCCCATTTTTTTTCCCCATTAAAACACAGGAATCTTGACATAGCCGACTCCATTCTGTTCTCTGAAGCCTTGCTCCAAACATGCACACCACTAGCTCTGGGGCTACCTCGAAGCCAGTTTGCTGGCCACACACACACGCCCATGGCTCTTACAGGACAGCCTCCCAGGTCCTGCTTTTTGCAGTTCTCTTTTGCTCAGCTCTGGCCCCCACTCCTCAGCTCCTTGGCCCAGAGACAGGCTGCTGCTGGACCCTGGCACCGCGGGAGGAGACTACCCACCAGCACAGGGAAGGAGCAGGGCTCTGGACTCCACTAGATACTAGCTGCACAAAAGTCAGTTAATAGCTCTCTCCTGGTATGCTGTACCAAAGGGTCATTGTGAGGACTGACTTGAGTTAATACATTTATGTGCCTAGAACAGGGCCCAGCACCAAGTCGGTCTCTGTGAACATTAGCCAAATTATACAAAACCAAACCCAAACCCGTTGCCGTCAAGCCCATTCTGACTTACAGGACACTGTAGGCTAGAGTAGAACTACCCCATACGTTTTCCAAGGAACAGCTGGTGGATTCGAACTGCCAGCCTCCTGGTTAGCAGCCGAGGGCTTAACCACTGCACCACCATGGCTGCAATTATACAAGGGGCACCAGAACTGACTACCTTACTTGGATGACTAGAAGTGGCATGCTACTGTTAAAGTGAAGGACTATTTCTTCTTCACTTGAAACATCTATCTCTAGTCATCAGGCGAAAAGTGTAAAAAACAAACAGAAAGCCTTTCTTCTCTGTGGTTTCAATATCACGTCTTTTGAAATGTCCTTTCCTGGGACATGCCTGCAGCTGGACACCACGTGGTTCCAGGGACATGCCTGTTCTTCAGCAACACTGCATTCCTAGAAAACCTGGTGACCGCTGTGCTATTTATGTCTTGCTGACGAGTACAAAATGCTTCTCTCCAAGCAGAGTGCAAATGATACGTCAGTAAACGCATTACAGCCAGACTGGCAGGATGTCCCCGTGAATGCAGGACGGGAGCTGGAGTCGTCCCAAAGCCATTGAGGAATCTGCTCTGTAATCGCAGCTGCCAGTCTGTGGAAAGCTCATATTAACCTTTCTTTTGGTAAAACTTATCTGGCCTCGAGAAAACATTTTTACAGGTTCCGGAACATTCTGACTGCTAATCTGATGATGAGACCTGGGCTGGGCCCCTCACCTCCAGCCTGCACCCCTCTGTACGAGTGTCTTGTGGCTGCTGTAACAAAGTACCTCAAACTGGGAGGCTTCAAACAGCAGCGATTGGTTCTCTCACAGTTCAGGAGGCCAGAAGTCAGAATCAAGGTGTCGGCAGAGCCATGCTCCCTCTGAGGTCCTAGAGAAGATCCTTCCTTGTCCCTCCCAGCTTCTGGAAGCTCCAGGTGTTCCTTGGTGTGTGGCAGCATCACTCTAGTCTCTGCCCACATCACCACATGGCCATCTTTTCTGTCTGTTCTCCCCTTCTTCTAAGGAACCAGTCATTGAAGTTAGAGCCCACTTGTCTTAGTCACCTAGTGCTGCTATAACAGAAACACCACAAGTGGATGGCTTCTGCAACAGAAGTTTATTCCCTTACAGTCTAGTAGGCTACAAGTCCAAATTCAGGGCATTGGCTCCAGGGGAGGGCTTTCTCTTCTTGGCTCTGGAGGAAGGTCCTTGTCATCAATCTTCCCCTTGTCAAGGAGCTTCTCAGAGCAAGGACCCCAGGTCAAAAGGACACACACTCCTGCTCTTAATTCTTGGTGGCATGAAGTCCCCGTCTCTCTGCTCACTTCTCTCTTTTGTATTTCAAAAGGGATTGGTTTAAGACACTATCTAATCTTGTAGACCTCATCAATATAACTGCCACTAATCCATCTTATTACATCATAGTGATAGGATTTACAACATATAGGGAAATCACATAAAATGGTGGACAATCACACAATACTAGGACTCATGGCCCAGCTAAGTCGACAGATATTTTGGGGGGACACGATTCAATTCATGACACAACTCTAATCCCGTACAACCGCATCCTAACTAATTACATCTGCAAAGACCCTATCTCTCCAAGTGAAGGCATTCTGGACATGGATGTGGACTTTTGGGGGACACTGTCCAGCCCAGTACAGCCTCCTCAGTTACACCCTCACAACCGCACTGCCTGAAGTATCATATAGAGCTTGGGCTCCGTCAGCACCTGCTACACACTATGAAAGGCCACAGGCTGTACTTCAGTGTGACAGAGGGTTAGGGCAGGGCTTGGAAGGACACAGTGAGCATGTGTTGTCCCCATCCAAAGGGGACCGTGTGGCAGAGACAGTGGGAATCAGCGTGAGCCCAAGCACAGCACTTTTTTAAACTCGCCAACCCGACCAGGCCCCGTTACCGTTGAGGAGCTGCAGCTCCAGGAATGTGGCAGAACACACTTTGCATGCCCACTGGCTGGGCTCCGCTTCCACAAGGGCACTGCTCTCCGGCGTGCCTGCAGCTTCAAAGACAAGGAGGAGAAAACAGTGATCACAAGCAGCTCCACGGAGCCCCAGTCCAGCGAATAACGCATCTGTTCTGGCAGGTGGTTAGGAATTGCTGGCGTTTATGAGCACTTCACCACCCGTTTGTCAGCTTGGTGTACTGCGGGGGCTTGTGCATTGCTCTGACGCTGGAAGCTATGCCACTGGTATTTCAAATCCCAGCAGGATTACTCATGGTGGACAGGTTTCAGCAGAGCTTCAAGACTAAGACAGACTAGGAAGGAAGGCCTGGCAGTCTACTTCCGAAAATTAGCCAATGAAAACCCTATGAATCACAATAAAACTGCCTGATGCAGTGCTGGCTGGAAGATGAGCCCCTAGGTTGCCAGGCACTCAGAATACACAGCACCCCAACAATGGACTGGAGCATGGCAACATGGCACAGGACCGGGCAATGTTTTGTTGTGTATGAGGTACCTTGAGTTGGAGCCGACTCCCTGGCAACAGCAACAACAAGAAAATGAGCACTTGCAAAGCACCATTCTCAGAGTCTAACATGCATTCGTTCATTCCAGCCTCAAAACATTCCCCATTTAACAGACAAGAAAACTGAGCCCGGAGAGGAACAATCACACCACCGTCTGAACCAGAGCAGTCTGCCTCAGCCCCTGACCCCTGTGGCCAGTCACGGAATTGTTGCCACCTCCCAAAAAGCACCAGTGGGGTCAGATGCATCCTTCAGATGACTTTAAGAAAAAAAAAAAAGTATCCTAAAGAACCAAATTTAATCTGTCAGTCTCTCACTGGCTCATGCAAGTGAAAGAAGGGAGACCAAAAACAGCCAGCCAGTGGGGGCTCCTGCACCCGGCATGGATGCGGCTTGGCCCAGTGCTGTCCGGCAGAACCTTCTGCAAGGACAGACATGCTCGGTATCTGTGCTGTGCAGGACGGCAGCCAAGAGCCACTGTGGCTAATGAGAACTTGATGTGGCTAATGTGTCCGAGGAACTGAGTCTTTCGCTTCGTTTCCTTTGGATTGAATTTAAACAGCCACATGGGGCTGGAGGCTGCCATCCCAAGCAGTGCTGCTCAATCTTTCTTCATGGCCCTCTGTCCCCACCACACAGGGGTCAGTGGAGGGAGGACAGTGACAAAGGTGGGTAGGATGTGCACCTGGCTCTAAAGAGGAGAATCACAGACTCCCTTTTACTTTTTTATCACCGATGCTTTTGTGGGGCCAAAAAGTTAGGGTCCTTCACGAATGGAGCTGCACAATTCCTGATCTGGCCCAGCTCCTCGAAACCTTGCTTGGCAGCCTCCCAGATATCATGGCCTCAGCTCGGGGCTGGTCAGGGGCAAGAGCCCCTCATTGTCCCTTCTGCTCTGCCACCAAACGTCCAGGACTCAAGCTCCAGACCCTTGCCACCCTCAGAAGCCAGTCACACGCAAAGACTCCTGGTCCTTACAAAAGCCATTCAGAACCGTGGGCACAATAGCTCCTAAAAAGCTGTAAAAGTTGGCAAAAGCTGGCGATCCTGAAGCAAAGAACAGAAGAAAAACGTGCGGATCACTGCTAAGTTGTTCCACACGTGTTTTCTGAGGGCCTTCATTAGATAAGAAGAAAAAAAAAAGTATGTTTCTAAGATAAGAAGAAAAAAAGGAGTGTAAGTGCAACGTGGAATTTGTTTTGCCCTATTAAAGCTAACAGAAAGAGGAGAGAACGAGCCAGGCTGGGGCCCTGTGCAAAGCAGGCTACTGCTAAGATCGGCTCTCTTTTGCACTCACTGGAGAGTTTGCTGGCTGAAGAACCAAAAAGAGACTGGGGTTGCGGGGTACGGACAGGGGAACAAACAGGAAAACAGGGCCAAATTCCTGCTTCTCACTCACGTTCCCAAACACGTAGGATTCTTGCTGGAGGCTGGGAATCTGGATTAATTGGGAGCAGGTGTGATTTCTTCAACTCTGAACAATCCTATGTCTACAGCAATAAGGTTCCCCCAGCCCCTGCGAATGCTAATTCAAACTAATCAGAAAAAGAAATTGGTTCTCTTCAACTTGATGCTCAGATACTAGGTGAAGAGGACTAACTCGAAGAACTAGAACAAGTTAGTCATGACTTCTAACCTCTCATCAAGAGGTGGTATTTTCCAAAGTTATTTTTAAAAGATAAGAATCTTAAGGAAGAAAAAAAAAATAGCCAACAATGGGCAATCAAGATTGCCAGTTACTTAAATAACCAACAAAACAGAAGTGTTTGAGTAAAATGACTAAGATGTGCCTGACCCAAGTCTTTCCAATCATCTCATTTGCATTCAGAAGCAGGACAATGAAAAAGAAAGACAGAATTGATGAATTTGAATTGTAATGTTGGTGAAGAATATTGACTAGACCATGGACTGCCAGAAGAATGAGCAAATCAGTCTTAGAAGAAATACAACAAGAACGCTCCTTAGAAGTGAGGATGGTAAGACTCCATCTTGCTACTCTAGACCTGTCATCAGAAAGACCAATCTCTAGAACAGGATAGCACATTAGTCAAGTGGGGGGTGAGCGAAAACCCAGGAAACTCCAATGAGATGGATTGACACAACACCCGCCAGCAATGGACTCAAACATATCAAAAATTATGAAGATGGTACAGGACCCGGCAAATACTCGTTCTGTTATTCACAGGGTTGTCATGCGTCCGAGCCAAACAGATGGGCTATTAACAACAACATGCAAAATGTAACCCTACACAGCCATAAGACAATGCCATAAACATAGTAATGATAGGGAAAATGCATCACAGAGGATCCTAAGTACAAAGTGTATAGGCAAATAAAAGTAAGCAATAAAACGGACCATGCAGTAAGACCTCAACTTTGTAAAAAAAAAAGTTTTTTTCAGTTTCTACATGTACAATTTAGTGACATTGACGACATTCTTCAAGTTGTACAACCATTCTCACCTGATCTGAGTTGGTCCTCCCTCATTAGCATAAACTCACTGCCCCCTCAGGTTCCTGTCTAATCTTTCCAGTGGCTGTTGTCAATTTGATCACATATAGATAATTCTTAAAAGAGCCTAATGCTCAGGGCAGATCTTTTTTCTAGTTAAGCTAAACTATTGTTTGGTTTTAAGATGACTTTAGGGAATATTTTTGGTTTAAGGTAAAAACACAATTTTTAAAAGACCAGAAAAGAAACAGCAAAACCTGAAGGACAGAAAGCAGTTCAGTGGCTGCCAGGGGGGACTGACCACAAAGCGGCACAGGAGAACTTTCTGGGCAGATAAGAATGTCCCAGATCTTGATTCTGGTGGAGCCTACATGAGTATACACATTTGCCAAAACTGTCTGAAATGTACACTTAAAATTGGTGAATTTTTCTGCATGTAAATAAGACCTCAACAAGGCTATTTTAAAAAAACAGAAAGATGCTAGTCAAATATGCCAATAATTTCTCCAGATAAGACATACAAATGGCCAATAAGCACAAGAAAAGTAGCTCAACTTAGGGAAATGTAAATCAAAACCCCAAGGAGATGCCACTTCACAGGTACTAGGGTGGCTGTTATTAGAAAAACAGAAAATAACCAGTGCTGGTGAGGATCTGGAGAACCTGGAACCCTTGTGCATTGTTGGTAGAATGGAAAATGGTACAGCCGCTGTGGAAAACAGCTTGGCAGCTCCTCAAAAAGTTAAGCATAGAACTACCATATGACCCAGCAATTCCAGTCCCAGGTTCATATCAAAAGACCTGAAAGCAGGAACTCAAACACATATTTGTACCCCAATACTCACTGAAGCATTATTCACAATCACCAAAAGGTGGAAACAAGCCAACAGGTGAAAAGACTAACAAAATGTGCTATACACGTACAATGGAGTGTTATTCAGCCATAGGCAGAAACAAAGTTCTGATAAATGCTGCAACGTGGATGAACCTTGAAAACACTATGCTGAGTGAGATAAGTCAGACGCAAAAGGACACTGTATGAGTTCACTTATACGAACAACCCAGAATA
Organism: Loxodonta africana; assembly: GCF_030014295.1. Classification (NCBI taxonomy): domain Eukaryota; kingdom Metazoa; phylum Chordata; class Mammalia; order Proboscidea; family Elephantidae; genus Loxodonta; species Loxodonta africana. The sequence continues at coordinate 222,801,456 of NC_087343.1, forward strand.
GGCAAGTGTACAGAGAACCTCAGCACATGACCCTACTGGGAATCAGGGTCTTTGCAGATGTAATTAGCTAAGGATCTCAAGATGAAATCATCCTGGGATTTAGAGTGGGCCTTAAATCCAGTGACAGGTGTCCTTGTAAGAAGGAGAGGACATGAAGACGGCCAAGAGACAAAGGAAGCAGAGGCTGGAGTGATGGGTCTACAAGCCAAGGGGTGTTGGCAGTCACGAGAAGTTAGGAGAAAGGCAAGGAGCCTCCAGAGAGACGATGGCCTGCTGACACCTCGATTTTGGACTTCTTGCCCCCAGAACTCTGGGAAAATAAATATTTGCTGTTTCGTCCCAAGACACTCAGACGCAGCCCATCGGGGACTCCTGCCCTCACCTCTTTGGGCAGGGACAACTAGAAAGGCTACGTCACGTTGTATTTTACAAAACTCCAACTATAATGAACATACATGGGAATGACCAGGTCCTTGCAAATAGATTAAGACACCTACCCTGTAGGGTTACTTCATACCACACTACGTTTATAAGAAAAAGAAAACTATTCTTTTGTCAGAATCACAGCACTTTGGGGCTCAGAAGGAGAGCCATTTGCTGTCTACTTCTCTCCCTTGAGCAAATTATCTTCAGGGCAACAGTTCACAGGTTTGCTCCCCTGGGTAGTATTAGGTAACCCTTGTGTAACTGCTGTCTTTGTGCATCAAATGGTGTCAAATACCAGCCATTCCATGTGGGTCTTGGAGGTGACGTGGAGGATCCATACCCAAAAGACGGTGCACAGGTGGTTAAAGTATAGTGGGCTCCCCTTCAGGGACAGCAGGGATGTACCTGACCCTGGCTGGGAGGGCAAGCTTTTCGATTTCCTCTTCCAATAGGAATGTCGGATTTGGGCAAATCACTCACATGACCTCTCTAGGGTTTTCTTTAAACGCCTGCATTCATGCACACACAAACACACGTGTGCATACCTGCAAACATGTACATACATTCACACATACACATGCATGTGTGATGCACCCTCACACAACATCCACACACATGTGCACGCACACATATGTACATGTGGTCACACACATAGACGCACATGTACATATACACACACACACACACACACACACACACACACAAAGACCCCAAAGCTGGGAGGCAGCTGCTGCAGAGGTGAAAGGCACTGACAGTGGAGCCAGATCCTGGGTTCAAATACTGCCTGTTTCATCTCCTGCGCACTGTGACCTTGGGCAAGTCCTTTAATCTCTGTAGTTGAAGCCCTAACCCCTGGTCCCTGTGCCTGTGACCTTATCTGGGAATAGTATCTTTGCAGATGTAATCAGTTAAGTACCTCAAGATGAGATCATCTCAGATGTAGGGTAGGCCCTAAGTCCAGTGACTGGTGTCCTTCTAAGAAGAGCAGGGGGCACAGGGACAGACACACAGAGAGGAAAGCCACATGAGGACAGAGGCAGAGCCTGGAGCAATGAGCCTACAAGCCAAGGAGTGCCTGGGCCCGCCAGGACCTGCAAGAGACAGGGAAGGGGTCTCCCCTAGAGCCTCAGAAAGAGCACGGCCCTGCCTCACAACACTCTGAGCTGGGACTTCCGGCCCCCAGAACTGTGAGGGAATACATTTCTGTCCTTGTAAACCACCCAGTTTGTGGTGCTTCATTACGGCAGCTCCTAAACACTAATACAAGCTCTCTGTGCTCAGCCTCTCTGACAAAAAGGATTGTAAGGTCCCACCTCACAGCATGGGGAAGACAGCTTCCTGCATAGAAAGCCCTGGACACACAGCTGCCTCGGTGTCAGCTGTGCTGTGTCCAAGTACCCAACTTACAGTGGTAGAGATGGGGACAGAGCTTGCCACAAGCCAGCTCGTGGCTTATGGGGGAGCCCTTCTAATTGTCCACCCGGCAGATATTTAAGAAATAGATCAACAGACCCAAACTGTGTGGCATCACTCAAACCCTGCACTCTCCCACCACAAACAGCTCGCCAACAGCGCTTACTGTATCAGTGTCTAGGAGGGAAGGCTAGCTGTGGGCAGGGAACAAGTACAGTCGGAGCCACGCACCGTGGGCGCCAGCGCAGGCCTGCTTCAGCATGGGCTTGTCCATCTTCTTGGCGTAGAACGCAGCATACCAGACGCGCAGCTCTGTGCCAGGCGGGATGTCCCGTGAGGTGGTGAAGTACACATCGCTGTCCTGCTGGTAGGCTGTCAGGTTCTGGTGCTCATGCTCCACCGCCGGCCGCACCAGCATCATCCAGTTGCAGTCGTCCTCGTTGGAGGTGTCAAAGCAGACGGGGTGTCCATCCTTCTGGAACACCTAAGGGGTGAGCACAGCCCCCGGGGGGACAAGGAGGAGCTGGGCACGGACCAACCTGTGTCTCCGTGTCAGTGTGTGTAGGAGGGGGTGCTGGGGAATCAATCTAGATGGCACCTCGCCAGGGTCCACATCAGGCTCCTATATGGGGGCTGTTTAGGGTTTATGGTAATTAAGAGGATCACAGGAAGGCCACATGGTTCTGGCTCATCACAGGCAAAAAGGAAGCAGTAGACACAGCAAAAAGTCATTGGCCCATTTGGGCACTGGGACACCTGAATTCTATTCCTGGTCCAGGCAGGTATCCGGACACCTGAGTTCTTCTATTGGCCCAGATAGGTACCACAACAAAGCTGTTACTGCCGAGTCAATTCTGACTCATAGCGACCCTATAGGACAGAGTAGAACTGCCTCATAGGGTTTCCAAGGAGCAGCTGGTGGATTCGAACTGCCAGCCTTTTGATTAGCAGCCATAGCTCTTAACCACTGCGCTACCAGGGCTCCAGGTAGGTACCAGGACATCTGATTTCTATACCTATGTGGGCATCAGGACACCTGAATTCTATTCCTGGTCTAGGTAGGTATCCGGACATCTGAGTTCTAATTCTGGTCCAGGTAGGTATCTGGACACCTGAGTTCTACTCCTGGTCCAGGTAGGTATCTGGACACCAGAGTTCTACTCCTGGTCCAGGTAGGTATCTGGACACCTGAGTTCTACTGCTGGCTTTGTTACACGTATGCTCGATGAATTAGCAAAGTTCTTCCGTTTTAAGCTGCTTCCTCACCATAAAACAGAACTATTGCTTTATGGATTCAGGCAGACAGGGAGCAAAAAGAAACATTTACATTTTGTTTTTCGCCAACTCAACAATCTTTACATGTACAATTCGGTGACATTGATTGCATTCATGACGTTGTACAACCATCACTGCTATTCATTTCCAAATTTTCCCATTACCGTCAACAGAAACTCAGTGCTCCCCAACAATTAAAATATTTTGAAATTCAAATAAACCTGACAATTAGAGGTTTTGTCCCCTATTTTCCAACATAATTATTGCTTCCTAACTGTAGGAAGAAATGTCTTCTATCTCCTGAAGCTTTTCCTTTAAGGGCTTCCTACTGGTCCCCAGGGACCCCCGAGTCAGTGTGGAGGACGTACCCCCGCTGGTCTCAGCGCCTGGCTGTGGGGGCACTCTCCACCTCGGCACACAGGCTGGGCACAGCACCTAGGGAAGTGCGCAAAACAACTCAACACCAGACGCCGCCGACCTTCAGAATCGAGTACCAGAAAGACCAAAAAGGGTACAGAGGGCTCTTTTTCCTCCCTCCCTCCCTCCCTCCTTCCCTCCTTCTTCTTCCCTTGTAAGTAAATCGAGTGCCTTTACTTTTCCCTCTTTGCTGAAATTCGCCTGGTCAACTATATTGTCAAAGGACTGCCAAAAACCTGAGGTCATCTATTCCATCTGCCTGTCCTGAAACAAGTGTGTCCCTTTAAGGCTCTCTAAGAAAAGCACACCTCCATCAGGAACTTGGGATAACTAAACAGCCACTCTCATTTGTTTATTTGACAACTATGTTTGAAGACTTGCTCTGCGCCAGGCACTCTTCCGTACGGGTAAGGGGACAGATGTCTCTGAGTGGCACAAACAGTTAAGTGCTCAGCTACTGCCTGAGAGGCTGGCGGTTCAAATTCACCCAGAGGCACCTCAGAAGAAAGTCCTAGCAATCTACTTTCAAAGGATCATAGCCATTGAAAGCTCTACGGAGCACAGTTCTACCCTGAATCACATGGGGTCACCATGAGCTGGAATCTAGGGGGTCAGGGCAGTGAACAGATCCTGCCCTGCCTTCTTCACGGAGCTTCCAGAGTCTTATTTTATAAGGCCCTGTTGCAATTTACACGCATTTTGTTCTTCCCGATGGTAAAAGAGAGCGGCTGCCTTTTTTCTCTGGTGTGCTTTTTAGAGCTGCCAAATTTTGTCCTATCATCTGGTGTCTCATCCCTGCCTAAGCAAAGCACCTTTCTTTAGAGAGTTTTGAAAAGTACCCACATGCTGCAAAACCAAATAAAACCCAGTGCCATCAAATCGATTCCGACTCACGGCGACCCTATAGAACAGAGTAGAACTGCCCCATAGAGTTTCCAAGGAGCGCCTGGCGGAATCGAACTGCCAACCCTTTGGTTAGCACCCACGGCATTTAACCACTACGCCCCCAGGGTTTCCACACACTGCAAAGGATGTGAAAATAACTATGCTGACGCCCCTGCAAAAAACTACGAAATCGCCACCAAGTGCAACCTGCAGGGTCGACCCCTGTTGGAAGAGAACTCAAACCAGCATTTTTGACCTAATTCTCCTGCACACATTTTAAATATGCTCTTTTTACCATTCCACAAAGTGGAAAATTACAAAACATCAAGTTAACCTTGATTATCTCTGGGCATGAAAATAAAAAGAGAAACATTTCCTTGGAAATGAAGCAAAACTACAATATTTAGGGACGTTTCCAGAACATTTACCGCAACGCGGGAGTTAACCTTCCTCACTCACAAAGGAGAGGGAAGGGAAGTTACTGCCTAGGGGGCACTGAGTTTGTGTAGCTGGTGGTGGGTTAAGTTGGAAAAAGATTGCGAGAATGGTTGTACAACATGAAAAATGTCATCAACGTCACTGAATTGTACATGTAGAAACTGGTGAATTGGTGACTGTCTGGTTGTGTATATTTTCACTGCAATAAAAACAAAAAAACCATTTCTGGTTCTCACACTCTGGTTGGCACCTGTCTTTACCTTCAGTGGAAATGCTGATTCTTTCTCCCACTTGGCAACTCTCCGAGACTCAAATGGACCAAACTGGGTTCGCTTGACGAGCTGCGTTACAGCGAACACGCCCTCGGTTCCATCTTCCAGCCGTCTGATCTCCAGGTTGGAAGGCAGAGATGACCTAGGCACGGAAACAAATGAGAGAGGCTCGTGGTTCTGTGTCCCTGTTGCTAAAGTGGCTGCTCGCATCCCAGGGCTAACTGAATAAGACAGCCTCAAGGCTTGCTCTCAGTGGCCATGGCAGGTCCTTTGAAATGAAACATTAAAGAGGGATAAGATAAAAGCTTCCCTAATAAGTGGTGGTTCAGTGGTAGAACTCTCACCTTCCACACAGGAGACCCGGGTTCGACTCCCGGCCAACGAACCTCATGGGCAGCCACCATTCGTCTGTCTGTGGAGGCTGTGTGCTGCTGTGATGCTGCATAAGTTTCAGTGGAGCTTCCAGACTAAGCAGATTAGGAAGAAACGCCTAGCAAGCTGCTTTCATGAAATCAGCTAATGAAAACCCCACAGATCTCAATGGTCCAATCTGCAACCCATCATGGGGATAGTGCAGGGCCTGGCCGAGTTTCGCTCCATTGTGCACGGGGTTGCCATAAGCCGGGGGTGACTCGACAGCAGCTAATGACAATAACAGCAAGTGCAAAGAAAGGCCTCCTCTATGGCCCCAGCAGAATCTGCCCAGCACACAATGGAGGGGCCATTCGGTGACGGATGCCTTAAGCTCCCTGTCCATCAGATCATTCCAGCACATCTACTCCGGGTGAAGGGTGCTATGGTTCAAACAAGGTGAGGCAGACGCAGTTCTTGCTTTCACAGGTGCACAGTCTAGCCTAGCAGGTAGTACACAGAGTCCTCCATGATCAGCTGCCATGAGGAAAGCACCACAAAGAAAACTCAAAAGGACCACAGGCAGCCCCACGGCTAGAAATCGCCTTCAGCTCAGTTGAACTGGGCCAACAGTTCCATCAAGGAAATGGCCTTTTCAACCAAACTTGGGAATTTTGATCACTGGAAGGCGGAGGAGGGAGCCTAGTGGGCAGAAGACCTCAGCATAAGCCATGGCTCCGGCAGCCCAGGAGCAGCTGGGGAGCAAAGAACTCATTGACGGGGTCAGCAGGGGTCAAGCTAAGAGGGAGAGGCCCAAATCACAGAGCCTGGGCCAATGGGGTAAAGTGAATTTCAGTGGCAACAGTGAGCCCCTGAAGACTTTTAGGGAGGGAAGAGTTGGTCAGGCCTCAACTTTAGGCAAAAATATCAATCTCAGTCTGGGTAGGATAAATCACAAAGAGAAAAAATAATAAAGAGGCCAAGAAAATCAGTTGAGAGGCTTCTGGAAACAGTACCAGTAAGTTCATAATCTTTTTAAAACCAGCTGCTGTTGAATTGATTCTGACTCATGGCAATGCCATGTGTGTCAGGGTAGAATTGTGCTCCACAGGATTTTCAATGGCTGATCTTTCGGAAGTAGATTGCCAGACCTTTCTTCCAAGGTGCCTCTGGGTGGACTTGAACTTCCAACCTTTTGGTTAGCAGTCAAGCACATTAACTGTTTGCACCACTCAGGGTCTCCTGTAACCTTTTTAGCATCTTCTATATGCCAAGCACTATCACATATAACAGGCATCTAGGTGGAATAAACAGTTAAGTGTGTTCAATTATCAGCTGAAAGGTTGGCGGTTTGAACCCACCCAGAGGCACCTCAGAAGACAGGCCTGGAGATCTGCTTCCAAAAGATCAGAGCCTTGAAAATCCTATGGAGCAGCTCTACTCTGGCACACAGGGGATCACCATAAGCCACCGTCTATGTCACAGCAACTAACAGCAACAATCACATATGATGGGCACAACAACCTTACAGGTGGCACCATTATCTTCCCACTTTACAGATGAGGCAGTTGAGGTTCAGAGAGGGGAAATGCTTGCCCAGGTTCAAACAGCAGCTAAGTAGCAGGGCTGGGCTGTGACCTCAGAGCCCCTGCTCCGCAGCACCTGGCGAGCCCAGCTCCCTGAGGCAGAACACCAGCTGGGTGGCCCAGTGAGTGTGGAATGGCGGGGCCGACTGTAGAGGCCAGCCGCCGAGCATCCATCACTTGCTCTGCAGCTGTTTGCCCAGAAGCAGCAATGGCTTTGCACTGTTACCTGCACTCTGACCCAGGGCCACACCCAGCCCACCCTGCCCCGTGGCATCCCTTGGTCAGATGGCAGGCCTAGACTTGAAGCATGCAGAAGGTGGAGCAGTGTTTGTTCCTCTGAGTAGTATTAGATAAGTCCTGTGAAATCACTATTTCACAGTCAACTTACAAGCCAGGCTATTATCACTCAATGAGCAAGTCTACTAAACCCATCCTCCCTGCATGTCAGCCATGCTGCGCCTGAGACAGCTGGCTCCTGAGAACCTGAACCCAACGACAGGCACTCGCATGCCATAGGCAGCAAAGCTGCTCGGTGCACAGTGGATTAGAAACCCTTAATGGGGTCTGGAAGCTGAAAGCAGGTATTTTCCACTCTCATTCTCCAGCTGGGTCTGCTCTTCCTACAGACATGAAGGCGGCCAGGCTATCACAGCAGCTCACTTACAGAAAACCCCATCTTCCAGGCAGGAGGGTACAACACACTGCTCACGGCCACCACTCACCTTGCCCGGCTGAGGACAAAAGAGTCCTTGACCATGACCACTGGGCCCAACTCGGGACACTCGGAGTCGTGGTACTGGCTGCAGTCTTCGCACCCTGCAAGCAGACATTGGAGCGTTGTTGTTGGATAGAGCTGACAATTGTGTGGCACACACAGGGAGGCGCAGATCCCTGCCTGATGGAGGTGATCAATGGCCATGACACAAATGCACATCAAGACCACGGAGGGCTCAGCTGGTAGAGCGAGACGTGCATCATGAAGACCATCCCACCAGGGACCCACAAATAAATAGGACATCTCCCCCAAGGAGAAGAGCCAGCTCAAGGGCTATGGCCCATTTGCAAATGGTACACGGTTACGTCCGTGGCCACCGAGAACAAGTCTCCCCCCAGGAAAAAGGAGAATTAAATTCACCAGCGTCAATCTGCCATCATACAGCCAACACACCACGCTCTTTTCCAACCCTTGGGTTACTTTTCTGAATCAACAGTTACTCCCTGAAAAGGGCCCTTGGCCAGGAGTTCTGAGAAAGATGACCCCATCAAAGCCATGCCTCTGCAACTCATCTCTTGTGTAATAAAGCATGTTTTCTGAAGCAAGAGGAAATCATTTAAAAAAAAAAAAAAGAACCCACAGCTTCTCTGAATTATATAAATGAAATGTGGACGTGGCTCGGCTAAAAGCCAGCACACGCAGGCTGCACCCTGGGACTTACAAATAAACATGATTTCCTCGCTCCCGTCCTCTGCCATCTCTGACGCCTGTCGGGAAGGACACAAGAGAACAAGGGTTAGTTACAAGCTGCTGCTCAAGCGAACTTTAAAGGCAATTCCTACCAAAGGCCTCCTACAGCCAGTGCAGGGACCGTTAGCTCGTGCCTTAAAGGACACACGCAGGGGTTGTTCTCTTATTGTGAGGGGGCTTTAAATGTGTTCTCATCCAAAATAATGTGATCTGTTTTTTCAATAAAAGCATTTGATTTGAAGGGCCTCATAGTAGAGAGTCTTCATGAACTAAGACTTTCATCTTTTTATATTGGCCATCAGTTGTCGCTTGTGAAATAAATATTTCAGTGGTCGTCGAGTTAACTCCAACTTACAGCAACCCTATGTGTGTCAGAGCTCCGTAGGGTTTTCATGGCTGATTTTGTAGAAGTAGGATGCCAGGCCTTTCTTCCAAGGTGCCTCTGGAAGGACTTGAACCTCCAACCTTTTGGTTAGCAGCTGAGCACATTAACAGTTGAACCACCCAGGGACTCCCAAAATATAGCACCATTTGTTTAGAGAGTCAGTTTTCCTGTTGGGTACTTGAATGCCAGTTCCACACACCCTCCGCCCCCATCCCTTTCCCCTGGAAACTTAAAAAAATGAGAAGCAGATGATGCAAAGTCCAAATGAAAATTCAGATTTGCTGAACATACGTTTTTGTGAGCAGAGAACAGAATTGAAGGCTTCCCTATGGACCACTGAAAGAGCTGAAGGGTAACAGACAGGAAGAGATGGGGATTTTTAATGTGCCCTCACAATTTCCTCCCCCGACCCATGAATGAAGCACGAAAGATTTTATTTTCCTCAACTTCTCTCTGCTGCAGAAGCCTGATCCAAAAAAGAGAACACCCATTTAAGTTAAAAGATGTCTCTCGCACCGTAGCACACTAACTTAGGGCTCCAATGGGGAAACTCTGCCTAGCCTTTCCAAGCTGGCTTGCCCAGCACCACACGAGTGGCTGGTGGCCAGTCTGGGAAAGGGATGGCAGCTGGTCACCGTGGTAGAGGGGAAAGGGGATGAAGAAGCAGAGGAAGGACTGGAGGGGTGTGTGTGGCTCTAATAAGTTGCCGGTGTGCCTCCAGAAGCCTGAGACCCTGTGTACTCCTGGGCAAGAACGCGTTCCACCCACCACTGTGGCTCAACGTCAAGGACCTTTTGCAGTGGACAGCGGGTTCTCAAGAGGCAACTCCAAACTGTGGTTGGGAACAGTGAATGGCGGTGGTTGCACTTGATGAACATATTTAATGTCATTGAACTGCACAAGTGAGGCTTGTTGAAATGGCAAATGTGTGGTTACCTATATATTTACCACACACAAAAAAAAGGTAAAAAAATGTTAAAAACCTGCAGTCAGATCACAACAGAGTATGGAGCCTACAAAGCGGGTCAAAATCTGAGCTAGAGGTTGAAGGGTATTCCCTCTAGTTTTTCTTGCTGTGTAAACTGAATAAATGCACGGGCCCCGGCTAGTGGCTCTCCTCCTGGGTAGTGCTGACTGCAGGAGGCTGGGAAGCAGGCAGCCCTCCGCTGTGTCCCAAAGAAACGCCTCCACCAAGCCAGTCTCCCAGAAGAAAGCCCACTGAGAAAGGTTCTAAAGACGACTACAGGAAGGAAAGCGGACCTGGGTGGTGCAAACAGTTAATACACTCGGCTGCTAGCTAAAAGGCTGGAGGTTTGAGTCCACCCAAGGGCACCTTGGAAGAAACGCCTGGCAGTCTATTTCCAAAAAACAGCCTTGAAAACCCTATGGAGCACAGTTCTACTCGACACACGTGGGGTCATCATCAATCAGAGTCGACTCGAATGTAACTGGCTTTTTTTTTACAGGGACGATATGAAGGAAGGTATTAAAGTATCTTCAAGTTTCAGCCTCTAATCTTACTGCACACTTATTATATACAAATGTCTGCTGTCGTTGTGAGACATCGAGTTAATTCTGACTCATCGCGACCCTACAGGACAGAGCAGCACTGCCCCATAGGATCTCCCTTAGTTAAATGCTTGGCTGCTAACTGAGAGGTTGGTGGTTCAAACCCACCAGCTGCTCCATGGGGGAAAGATGTGGCAGTCTGCTTCCATAAAGATTACAGCCCTGGAATCCCAATGGGGTGGTTATACTCTGCCCTACAGGGTCATTCAGAGTCAGAATTGACTCAGTAGCAGTGGGTTTTAATCTTTATGGGAGAAGATCACCACCAGGGCTATCTGTGTAAATGCCTAAATCTTGGGAATAACATTCTTTGTTAGTAGTGTCCGGTCCCCAACACATGATCTCTAAAATGGTTTTTATAAGCCTGGAAACAGACACCACAGATTCTGCTCTCTTACAAGATCCCTTTAACATTGAACATTCCTTTGCAGAAGGGAAGTCAGTCTCCAGGCTTCTGTGGCAGGTAAGAAATCCCAGAACAAGGGATCATAAAGAGTACTGTTTTAGAGAAAAGCAGAGAGAACAAGAGAAAAACAAAACAAAAAAACGCAGATTCTTGGGCCCCATCCAGACCTACTGAAACACACACTGTGGGGTAGGGCCCAGAAATATGTTTAAACGAGGCCTGCAGCTAAGTCAGATGCAGCTCAAGTCTGAGAAGCACTGCCTCACCCTGAACTTTTAAAAAAAATTTTATTATTACCACTACAATAAAAAAAAAACAAAACTAAATAACCAAAAAAAAAAACAAAACTAAATAACCAAAACAAATGGTAATCATAAGACCACAGTAAGATCCCTGGAGGCATTTCTTATTTTCTTTTTGTTTTTCTTCATTTCTCAGCTCTTCATATCTTTCTACTTACCTTCTTTTCCAGTCTACTGAATACCTGGTGCTGTGTGCCATCTCTGCCCCTTCTAAACAGGTTATGGCCCGAGGACTGGGAGCCACTTCGCTAGTGGGATCCCTGGGGGCATTTCTTTTTTAAAAAATTTTTTATTTACTTTTCTTTTTGTTTGTTTTTCTCTATTTCTCAGCTTCTCATCTCTCCACTCCAATGGGAAGCTCCCTCAGCACTTTTTGTTTGTTTGTTTGGCTCCTGTTTCTCTCTCCTCTCTCTTGTCTTTCCCATACCCATCTTAGCTCCACGCATCACAACCTTCCTTCTCGCTCCTGCCTACCTGCACTGTGTGCTGAACATCACACCCCCAAGCAGCACAGACACGGCCTACCGGAACCTGCCCTGCACTGACCCTCGGCCTCCCCTGTCGACTCCAGTACATGCCACAAACAACCCATCCTAGTCCCTTCCCTTTCAGCTGGACCTTCCCTGCTGTACCACAACTGAGCGAATGTCCCTGCCCATTGGACAAGGAGGTGAAAAGTACTGTGACCAGAGACAAGCAAACAACAAAGAATGCATAGTCCAACTGCTCAGTCATAACCAAATAAAAAAGCAGGACAAAACAAACAAATCTATAATCAATAAATGAAGAAAATAACTACTGAATGTCCTGAAGACAGCAGACAATATCAAAACATATAAAAAAGCAGGATAGGATGGTTCTAATAGGCATCCAAAATCAAACACCAGATGATGTTCCAGTAGAAGAAAAGGCACTGCAACTACATAACAGGGAATTCACGCAAAAATGAGAAAAAAAAAGGACAAATTTATGGAAAATACAGACAAAAAAATGGAAAATTTCAGGAAAATGATACAGGAACAAAATGCCAAAATACATTCACAACTAGAACTCATACAAAATCGACAAGTAGAAATCCAAAAGATAAACAAAATTTCAGAAATGGACAGTGTCACAGAAGGCCTGAAGAGTAGGTCTGAGACTATGGAAGACAGGATCAGTGAAATTGAAGACAAAAGCATGCATACAACATTGTTTGAGGAAAAACAAAACAAAACAAAGAACGAAGGAAAATGAAGAAACCCTAAGAATTATGTGGGATACAAATAAAACCAAAAATTTTTGAGTGATCAGAGTTCCAGAACAGGGAGAGAAATGGAAAACACAGAGAGGATCATTGAAGAACTGCTGACAGAAAACTTCCCTAATATCATGAATGATAAATAGCTGACCATTCAAGAAACACAAAGAGCCCCATATAGGGTAGACCGCAAAAGAAAATCACCAAGGCATATCATAACCACACTCACCAAAATCAAAGACAAAGAAAGGATCCTGAGAGCAGCTTGAGAAAAATGAAAAGTCACATACAGAGGGAAAACAATAAGACTAAGCTCTGATTACTCAGCAGAAACCATGCAGGCAAGAAGGCAAAGGGATGACATATATAAAACATTGAAAGAAAAAAACTAACAAACAAGAATAATATATCCTCCAAACTCTCATTCAGATATGATGGTGAAATTAGGACATTTCCAGATAAACAGCAATTAAGGGAATATGCAAAAACCAAACTTACATGAATTTATTAAAGGCAGTCCTTCAGTTTGAGAACAAACAACATCAGACAACAGCTTGAATCTAGGATGCAAGATTGCACCAGCCAGATACCATCCTAGGAAATGAACTTTCAAGGGCTATTCAAAACCAAAAGATTTACAACAGGGGATCAGAGAGGTTAATCTGTCAGAACAACAAAAGAGGGAATAAATGATGTAAATATAGAACTTTCGAATGGAGAGGAAGGCAAAGCAATACGAAGTAATAACAGACTGGTTCAAACCTACGAAGAAAAGGGTAAATTTCAAGGTAACCACAAAGAAAGTTAACAAACCTACTCATCAAAATAAAGAAGAAAAACACAAAATCTTAATAAAAACAAAATCTACAAAAACAGAAGAAATGAAAAAAAAATCCACAAACGAAAGGAATTCAGAAGAAGAGAGTAAGAGAAACAAAGAAAATATCAGCACCACGAAAAAAGCACTGCAAAAGGATGGCAATAAATTCACACCTATCAATAATTACACTGAACATAAATGGCCTAAATGTATCCATAAAGAGGCAGACAGTGACAGAATGGATTAAAAAACAGGTTCCATCAATATGCCATCTACAAGAAACATATCTTAGAAAGAAAGATGTAAATTTATTAAAAATCAAAGGATGGAAAAATATACATCACACAAACAGCTACAAAAAAAAAAAAAAGCAGGAGTGGCAACACTAATCTCAGATAAAAATAGACTTTAAAACAAAATCCACCATAAAAGACAAAGAAAGGCACTATATAATGATGAAAGGGATGATCCATAATGAAGACATAGCCACAATAAATATCTACGCACCCAAAGACATGGCTCCAAAATCCACAAAACAAACTGTAACAGCACTGAAAAGAGAAACTGATAGTTCCACAATAATAGTAGGAGACTTCAACACACCACCCTTGGTAAAGGACAGAACACCTAGAAAGAAATTCAACAAAGATACAGAAGATTCAGAGGACACAATCAGCTAACTTGACCTCAGACATATATAGAACACTCTACCCAACACCTGAAAAGTACACATTCTTTTCCAACTCACATGGAACTTTCTCCAGAATAGACCACATCTTAGGCCACAGAGCAACCCTCAACAAAATCCAAAATACTGAGATAATACAAAGTATCTTCTCTGACCACAACACCAACAAAGTAGAAATTAACAACAGGGAGGGCAAGGAAAAACAAAAATCAATTACATGGAAACTGAGTAAAACCCTGATTAAAAACCACTGCGTAGCAGAATAAATCAGAGATAGAATGAAAAAATTCCTAGAATCAAAAGGGAATGAAAACACATCATCCCAAAACCTCTGAAACACAGCAAAGGCAGTGCTCAGAGGTCAATTTATAGCAATAGATGCACACATCGAAAAAGAAGAAAGGAATAAAATCAAAACACTAGCTACACAATTTGAACAAATAGAGAATAGCAAAAGAAGCCCACAGCCACCAGAAGAAAGGAAATAATAAAGGTCAGAACAGAAATATACAAAACAGAGAATAGAAAAACAACAGAAAGCAACAAAACCAAAAGCTGGCTCTTTGAAAGGATCAACAAAATCAACAAACCACTGGCCAAACTGACAAAAGAAAAACAGAAGAGGACTCAAATAACCCAAATAAGAAATGAAATGGGGGACATTACAACACATCCAACTGAAATAAAAAGGATCATAATAGAATATTATGAAAAACTATGCTCGAACAAATTTGAAAACCTAGGGGAAATGGACAAATTTCTAGAAACACACTACCTACTCAAACTAATACAAAATGATGTTCAAAATCTGAACAGACCTGTAACGAGATGAGATTGAAAAGATAATTTAAAAAAAAAAAACCTCCCAACAACAAAAAAAACCCTGGTGCAGATGGCTTTACTGAAGAATTCTACCAAACATTCAGAAAAGAGCTTACACCAGTACTACTGAAGCTATTTCAGAACTTAGAAAAGGAAGCGATACTTTCAAAATCATTCTATGATGCCAGCGTAACCCTGATAGAAAAAACAGGCAAAGACACCACACACAAAAAAATTACAGACCAATATCTCTTGTGAATATAGACGCAAAAATTCTCAACAAAATTCTAGCCAAAAGAATTCAGCATCACATCAAAAAAATAATACACCATAACCAAGTGGGATTCTTACCAGGTATGCAAGGATGGTTCAACATTAGAAAATCAATCAATGTAATCCACCACATAAATAAAAGAACCACATGATCATCTCAATTGCTACAGAAAAAGCATTTGACAAAGTCCAACATCCATGCCTGATAAAAACTCTCAGTAAAATAGGTATAGAAGGAAAATTTCTCAACATAATAAAGTGCATATACGCAAAACCAACAGTCAACATCATTCTTAACGGAAAGAGGCTGGAAACATTCCCCTTGAGAACAGGAACAAGACAAGGATGCCCTTTATCACCACTCCTATTTAACATTGTGCTGGAAGTCCTAGCTAGGGCAATAAGGCAAGAAAAAGAAATAAAGGGCATCCAAATTGGCAGTGAAGAAGTTAAGCTGTCCCTGTTTGTGGATGATAAGATACTAAACCAAAAAACCAAACACAGGGCCATCGAGTCGATTCCAACTCATAGCGACCCCATAGGACAGAGTAGAACTGCCATAGAGTTTCCAAGGAGCACCTGGGGGATGTGAACTGCCGACCCTTTGATTAGCAGCTGTAGCACTTAACCACTACGCCACCAGGGTTTCCGATAAGATACTATACAAAGAAAACCCAAAAGACTCCACGTAAAACTACTGGAACTAACTAACAGATTCAGCAGAGCAGCAGTATACAAGATAAACATACAAATATCAGTTGGATTCCTGTATACTAATAAAGAGGACAATGAAAAGGAATTCAGGAAAACAATACCATTTATAACAGCCCATAAAAAAAAAAAAAAAAAAACTTAGGAATAAATCTAACCAGGGATGTAAAAGACCTATACAAAGAAAACTACAAAACACTACTGCAAGAAACCAAGAGATCTACATAAATGGAAAAACCATGCTCATGGCTAGGTAGGCTCAACATTGTGAAAATGACAATCCTACCCAAAGCAATTTACAAATATAATGCAATCTCGATCCAAATACCAACAACATTCTTTAAAGAGCATTAACTTTATACGGAAAGAGATGACGCCCCGGATAAATAGAGCACTACTGAAGAAGAAGAATAAAGTAGGAGGACTTGCACTACCTGACCTCGGAACCTACTATACAGCTACTGTAGTCAAAACAGCCTGGTACTGGTACAATGACAGACACACTGACCAACGGAACAGAACTGAGAACCCAGACGTAAATCCATCCACCTCTGGCCACCTGATCTTTGACGAGGGCCCAAAGTTCATCAAATGGGGAAAAGACAGTCTTTTTAAAAAATGGTGCAGGAAAAACTGGGTGTTCATCTGCAAAAGAAGGAAACAGGACCCATACCTCACATCACATACAAAAACGAATTCAAAATGGATCAAAGACCTAAATATAAAGTCACAAACTATAAAGATCATAGAAGAAAAAATAGGATCAACGCTAGAGGCCCTAATACACGGCATTAACAGGATAAACTATAACTAACGACACACAAACTCCAGAAGATAAGCTAGATAACTGGGACCTTCCAAAAACAGAACACTTATGCTGATTAGAAGACTTCACGGAAAGAGTAAAAAGAGAACCTACAGACTGGGAAAAAAAATTTGGCTATTACAAATTGGACAAAGGTCTGATCTCTAAAATCTACAGGAAAATCCAACACCTCTACAACAAAAAGACAAATAATCCAATTTAAAAATGGGCAAAGGAAGTGAACATACACTGACCAATGAAGACATTCAATCAGCTAACAGACACATGAGGAAATGTTCACAATCACTAGCCATCAGAGAAATGCAAATCAAAACCACAATGAGACACTATCTCACCCCAGCATTACTGGCACAAATGGAAAAAAAAAAAAAAACAGAAAATAACAAATGTTGGAGAGGCTGTGAGAATAATGGCCTCTTATGCACTGCTGGTGGGAATGCAAAATGATACAACCATTTTGGAAGATGATATGGTGCTTCCTTAGAAAACTAGAAATAGAAATACCATATGATCCAGCAATCCCACTCCTAGGAACATATCCTAGAGAAACAAGAGTCGTTCCAAGAATAGACATACGCACACCCCTGTTCACTGCAGCATTGTTCACAATAGCAAAAAGATGGAAACAACCTAGATGCCCATCAACAGATGAACGGATAAACAAATTATGGTACATACACACAATGGAGTACTACACAATGATAAAGAACAATGATGAATCTGCGATGCATCTCACAACATGGATGAATCTGGAGGGCATCATGCTAAGTGAAAGAAGTCAATCACAAAAGGACAAATACCGTATGAGACCACTACTATAAAAATTCATGAAAAGGTTTACACATAAAAGGAAACAATTTTGATGGTTACGAGGGAGGGGAGGGGTGGGAATGGAAAAACACTAAATAGACAATAGATAAGTGGCAACTTTGGTGAAGGGTAGGATAGTACACAATACTGGGGAAGCTAGTACATCTTGTACAGGGCAAGGTCACAGAAGCTCCGTGGACACATCCAAACTCCCTGAGTGACTGGATTGCTGGGCTGAGGGCTATGGGGACCATGGTCTCAGGGAACATCTAGCTCAATTGGCATAATACAGTTTATAAAGCAAATGTTCTACATTCTACTTTGGTGAGTAGCACCTGGGGTCTTAAAAGCCTGTGAGCAGCCATCTAAGATACTCCACTGGTCTCATCCCTTCAGGAACAAAGAACAATGAAGAAAACTAAAGACACAAGGGAAAGATTAGTCCAAAGGACTAATGGACCACAACTACCACGGCCTCTACCGGACTGGGTTCAGTACAGGATGGTGCACTGTTACCGCCACTGACTGCTCCGACAGGGATCACAATAGAGGGTCCCGGACAGAGGTGGAGAAAAATATAGAGCAAAATTCTAACTCACAAAGACCAGACTTACTGGCCTGATAGAGACTGGTGAAACTCTGAGTATGCCCCCCGGACACCCTTTTAGCTCAGTAATGAAGTCACTCCTGAGGTTCACCCTTCAACCAAAGGTTAGACAGGCCCATAACACACAATGAGACTAAAGGGTCACTCCAGCCCAGGGGCTAGAAGGCAGGAGGAAGACAGGAAAGCCGGTAACAGGGAACCCAAGTTTGAGAAGAAAGAGTGTTGATATGTCACTGTATGTCATAAAACAATATGTGTACTAACCGTTTAATGAGAAGCCAGTTTGTTCTGTAAACCTTCATCTGATGTACAAAAAAAAAAAAAAGACCACAGTAATAGTTTTATCAGGAAACCAAATTTATCATGAATGTCACTTTAGCTCAGAGCAAAACTACCTGCATGTAACTCGGTGGCCAACAGGAAACGAGGGGGTGATTTCAGATGAATGCTTTCTATGATGACTAGAGTTTACATGGCAGGTCCCATTGATGGCATGTTAAAATCAATTTTGAGAAAGAAGTCTAAAGTGAGAGGAATCAGTCTACTCCAGTCCAAAACTTATTAGACTGCTACAGTAATGACAACCTGGTGGTATTGGTGGAGGGACAGACACACAGATCGATGGAACAGAATAGAGAACCCAGGAATAGACCCAGATATTCAGAGATGTGCCCAGCGTATACCAGACAAAGGCATAAAAGCAACACAGTGGAGGAAGGATAGTTTTTCCAACAAGTGCTGCTAAAACAATTAGACATTCGTAGGTAAAAAATCCAACAGAATGGGGAATATATTTAACAATATCATTAATATCACACACCAGTAAAATTTTGCTGAACCTAATCCAAAAACAGTTGCAGCAATACATCGACAGAGAACTGCCACAAATTCAAGCCAGATTCAGGAGAGGACATAGAACGAGGTACACCACTGCTGATGTCAGATGGATACTGGCTGAAAGCAGAGATTACCGGAAAGATGTTTACCTGTGTTTTATTCACTATGCAAAGGCATTCAACTGTGTGGATCATAACAAATTATAGATAACATTGCAAAGAATGGGAATTGCAGAGCACTTAATGGTGCTCATGAGGAACCTGTACATAGACCAAGAGCCAGTCATTCAAACAGAACAAGAGAATACTATGTGGTTTAAAGTCAGGAAAGGTGCGTGTCAGCGTTGGATCCTTTTACCATACTTACTCAATCTGTATGCTGAGCAAATAATCCAAGAAACTGGACTATATGAAGAAGAACGCAGCATTAGAATTGGAAGAAAACTTAGAGGACAACCTGTGATACGCAGATGACACGATCTTGTTTGCTGAAAGCAAAGAGGGCTTAAAGCATTTAGTGACAAAGATTGAAGACTACAGCCTTCAGTATGGATAACACCTCAACATAAAAGAAAACAAAAATCCTCATAACTGGACCATCAAGCAACACCATGATAAACAGAGAATATACTTAAGTTGTCAGGGGTTTCATTTTACTTGGTTTCACAATCAACGCTCATGGAAGCAGCAGTCAAGAAATCAAATGATGTACTGCATTGGGCCAACCTGCTGCAGAAGAAATTTTTAAAGTGTTAAAAAGCAAAGATATCACTTTGAGGACCAAGGTGTGCGTGATCCAAGCCATGGTGTTTTCAATTGCCTCATGCATGTGAAAGCTGGGCAATGAATAAGGAAGACCGAAGAAGAGTCGATGCCTTTGAATTACAGCGCTGGTGAAGAATATTGACTATACCACGGACTGCCAGAGAACAAACAAATGTGTCTTGGAAGAAGCACTGCCAGTGTTCCTTGGAAGCAAGGTTGGTGAGACTTTGTCTCACGTACTTTGGACATGTTATCAGGAGGGACCAGTCCCTGGAGAAGGACATCATGCTTGGTAAAGTAGAAGACAGGCAAAAAAGAGGAAGATCTTCAACAAGGTGGACTGACAGTGGCTAAAACAATGGGCTCAAACATAGCAACAATTGTGAGGATGGCACAGGACAGGGCAGTATTTCATTGTTATACATGGGGTTGCTAGGAATCAGAAGCAACTCGACAGCACCTAACAACAACAAAAAAGGCAAAAAAAAAAAAAAAAAGAACTTAGACTTAAACTTCACCCCTTATATAAAAATTAACTCAAAATGAATCAGAGACTTAAAATGTAAAATGATGAAACTTCTAGAAAAAACAGGAGAAAATCCTTGAGATTTATGGCTAGCCAGAGTTTCTAGAGTCATTACCAAAAGCACAACCTATAAAAGGAAAATTGAAATTTAGACTTCAAAATCTGAAAATTTTACATTGCAAAAGACTATACTGAGAGGATGAAAAGACAGGCTAGAAACTGGGAGATAATATTTGCAAGCCACAGATCTGACAAAGGACTGTTGTTATGCTGTGACAGAGCACTGCCTCATAGGGTTTCCGAGGCTTTAGGGGAGCAAATCACCAGGTCTTTTCTCCCAAGAAGCTCCTGGTGGGTTCAAACAGCAGACCTTTCAGTTAGCAGCCAAGCACTTAAACATGTACCACAAAGGACTAGTATGTAGCATATATAAAGAGCTCTCAAAACACAACAGTAAAAATAGAAATAATCCAATTAGAACGTGAGCAAACAGCATGCAGGGATGTTTCACTGAAGAGGACGTACAGATGGCAAATGAACATGTGAAAAAATGCCATTCTGAAAATGTAGAGTAAAACCACAATGAGATATTACTACACACCTGTCCGAATGGCTGAAATGCTGACATGGCTGAGGAGAAACTGGATCAATCACATACTGTCGGTGGGAATGGAAAACAGTTTGGCGGCTTCTGAAAAACTAAAGGCTCACCCGCCAAATGACGCAGCAACCGCACTCCTGGACATTTATCCCAGAGAAATGAACTTATGTTTAAAAAAACAAACTTACGTAAAACTTGTGTTTCCACAAAAACCTGTACACGAATGTTTAAAAAAGCAAAACCAAACCCATTTCCATCAAGTTGATTCCAACTCATAATGACCCTACAGGACAGAGTAGAACTGCTCCATAGGGTTTCCAAGGAGCGGCTGGTGGATTCGAACTTCTGACCTATCGGTTAGCAGCCGTAGCTTTAATCACTCACCACCACAGCTGGTTTATTCATAATAACTAAAAACTGTGGGGATGGAAGAAAACAACCCTGATGTCCGGTGACAAGTGAATGGTTCAACTGTGGCAAATCCACACCATGGAATATTCCTCAGCGATAAAAAGGAATGAACTATTGATACACACCACAGCTTGGATGAATCTCCAGAGAATCATACTGAGTCAAAAAGCCAATCCCCAAAAGTACATATTATATGATTCAATTTATATAACATGGAAGTGTTCTCTACCTTGACTGGATCAAGGCCAATAGCCTGGTGGGGATAATGCATTACAGCTTTGCAAGATGTTATCATTGCGGAAACTGGGTAAAGGGCACATGGAATCTCTCTGTATTATTTCTTACAACGGCATGTGAATCTACAATTACTCAAAACAAAAAGGCTAATAATAATAATAATCAAAAAGATATGGAAAGAAAACCTATAGATTAAAAGAGACTTAAGGCTCAAAGCAACCAGATGAATGTCTGGATGTGGTTTGTGTCCTGACTGAATCACAAGAGTGTTGATGACATTTATTACCAGAAAAAAACCAAACCAGTTGCTGTCAAGTTGGACTCATGGAGACCCTGCATGTGTCAGAGTAGAACTGTGCTCCACAGGGTTTTCATGGCTGTGGCCTTTCAGGAGCAGATTGCCATGCCCTTCTTCCAAGGTGTCTCTGGATGGACTTGAATCGCCAACCTTTCAATCAGTAGTACCAAGCATTTAAATGTTTGCGCCACCTAGGGCATTTATTAGGCAACTGGAAATTTGAACACTGGCTGAATACTTGATGATATTAAGAAATTAGTACTAAGTGTTTTAAGTGTACTAATGGTATTGTGGTTATTTTAAAAGAGTCCTTATCCTTTCAAGACATATACTGGAATGTTCACAAATTAAATTATATGTCCAGGATTTCCTTCTAAATAAGACTGGTGAGGAGATCTGGATGGGGGTGTAGGTGGGGCAAGATCAGCCATGAGTGACAGTTGTGCTTGGTGGTGGTGCATGGGAGTCTGTTACCACTATTCTGTCTACACGTGAATGTATTCTACATTCAAAATTTTCATAATCAAACATTTTTTAAATAGTACTGACACACTTTTTCTACTTCTTCGTCTTCCATTCACTCTTCACATGCTTCCCCCCAAACTGGTCTCAGGCATGTGGCAAGCCCAATAAGACTTTTTTCTCCTGATTTGATCTCCTGGTGGTGTCAGGCACAGTGAACCACTCACCTCTCTTCTCTCGTCTTTACTGTGGGCATTTTCTCCTGGTTTTCTTCCTCTCTCTGTTCCTGCTCTGCCTCCTTTAATGAGTCCTCCTCCATTATGCACCACCTGACCTTGACCCTAAGCCCTCTTCCCATCTCTGTTCCTCCTACACCCTCCCCCTCAAACAATCACATCTGATTTTGGGGTTTACATTACACATCACCTTGATGCTGGTGACTCTATCCAGAGTCCCACGTGCATATCCAACTGCTCATCTGACATCTTCACTTGGAAGTTTTATTAGTCAGGGTTCTCCAGAAAACAGAACCAATAGGAGACATGTTCATATCTCTAAACCAGTTGCCATCTAGTTGACTCTGAGTCATGGTGACCGCATGTGTGGCAGAGTATCACTGTGCTCCATAGGGTTTTCTTCTTTTGATTAGTATTTTAATTTTGGTGAAAATATACCCAGCAAAACCTGCTCTCATTCAAGTTTCTAGACATAATGATTTGTGGCACTGGTTACTTCCTTCACATGGTGTCAAAATTCTCCTTTACTTCGGTCCTAGTTGTTTCATTTCCGTTGACTTAAACTCCCTGCCCCCAACCTTCTCATCTACACTTTAAAAGAGCTGTTGTCCATTTGGTCTTACACAATTTTTTTTAAAAGAACACAATACTCCAGGGTGAAAATCTACTTTTTGAGCTGAACTGTTACTTAGTTTAAAGGTAACTTCAGGGGATAGTTTCGATTCAAGGTCTGAAGAGTATCTCAGGGTAATAGTCCCAAGGACTCATCCGGCCTCAATAGGTCCAATAAGTCTGGATTCAAGACTTTGAAGTTGTGTTCCACATTTTTCTCCCTCTCTACCAGGATCCAGCTATTGTGCCCCTGATCAGAATGTGCAGTAGTGGTAGCCGGGCACCATCTAGTTCTTCTGGTCTCAAGGTAGAGGAGGCAGTGGTTAATGGAGACAATTCATCATTCTGTAGTTCAGTTCTTTCTCTGATTCTTGGGTTTCCTTCTTTCTCTATTGTTCCAGACAAACAGAGACCAATATTTGTATTTTAGATGGTCACTTGTAAGCTTTTAAGACCCCAGACAGTGGCAGAACATAAACTTTAAGAACTATATTATGCCAGTTGACTGAGTTGTCCCAGGAGACCATGACCATAAGTCCTCTGTCTTAGTTATCTAGTGCTGCTATAACAGAAATACCACAAGTGGTTGGCTTTAACAAAGAGAAATTTATTCTCTCACAGTCTAGTAGGCTAGAAGTCTGAGTTCAGGATGCCAGCTCCAGGGAGAGGCTTTCTCTCTCTGTTGGCTCTGGTGGAAGGTCTTTTTCACCAATCATCCCTGGTAGAAAAGCTTCTCATCACAGTGACCTTGGGTCCAAAGGATGTGCTATTTTCCTGGCTCTTGTTTCTTGGTGGCATGATATCCCCATGTCCCTCTGCTTGCTTCTCTCTTTTATACCTCAAAGAAGATTGATTCAAGATATGATCTAATGTTATAGATTGAAGCCTGCCTCATTAACATAACTACCTCTAATCCTGCCTCATTAACATCATAGAGGTAGGATTTACAACACACAGGAAAATCACATCAGATGACAAAATGGTGGACAATCATACAATACTGGGAATCACGGCCTAGCCAAGTTGATACACATTTTGGGGAGACACAATTCAATACATAACACCCTCAAACCAAGAGGACTAATCCCATCAGGTGATTGGGTATGTCTAACCAGCATCAGCTCCTGTAGCCTCCCTCCTTTGTTGCTGTTATTGTTGCAAACTTATATATCACCTGGCATCTGCCAATTCATCCTTTTTTCTTATGTACAGCTTATTGACATCGATTACAATTGTCAAGGTGTGCAAACCTCATCCACATTTGGTGCGACCTTTCCCATCACCATAAACAAAAAGTGACCACTACCCAGGGAATATTTCCCTCCAAAAAACATTACTCTCTGTATATTTACCTATCCTTTTCATTTCATAAAAGTGAGAACATAAACTATTTGCCCTTTTGTGACTGACTAATTCCTCTCAACATAATGTCTTCCAGGTTCATCTGCATTGCAAGATGTTTTGAGATCTTTATATATATTTTAGATATTAGACTATTTTTGATTATATGTTTTCTTTACAGCTATTGTATGTATGTACCACATTTTGCTTATCCATTCATCCATTGGTGGGCACTTAGGTTGTCTGCATCTTTTTGCTATTGTGAACAGTGCTGTAATGACATAGGTGTGCATATGCATGTTTGTGCTACTTCCATTAGATGGCTAGGGTATACACCTAGGAGTGGAATTGCAAGGTCATATGGTAATTCCATCTTTAGTTTTTTAGGAACCACCAGAACTTTTTCACAACGGCTGTACCATTTGGTATGCCCACCAGCAATAGAGAAGAGTTCCAATTTCTCCACATCCTCGCCAACATTCGTTATTTTCTTTTTTTTAACCTTAGCCATCCTAACCCAAAAAAATCCATTGCTGTCGAGTCGATTCCAAACCACAGCAACCCTATAGGACAGAGTAGAACTGCCCCATAGAGTTTCCAAGGAGTAGCTGGTGGATCTGAACTGCCGACCTTTTGGTTAGCAGCCTTAGCTCTTAACCACTGCACTACCAAGGCTCCTTAGCCATCCCAGTGGGAGTTAAATGGTATCTCGTTGTGGTTTTGACTTGCATCTCTCTGATGGCTACTGACGTTGAGCATCTTTTCATGTTTGTTGGCCATTTGAATATCCTGTGTCTGTTCATGTTCTCTGCCCATTTATCAATTGGGTTCTGTGGGCTATTCGGGATCTTTTGTCTTTCCATATAAAATTGAGGATTAGTTTTTCCATTTATGTAAAGAATGGTGCTGGTAGAAGCTTTATATATGACTATTATTGGTTATATTGTTCCCGAAGGTTTTTTCCTAGTCTGTAGGCTGTCTTTTTACTCTTTTGGTAAAGTCTTTTGATGAACCTAAGTATTTAACTTTTATGAGGTTCCGGTTATCTATTTTGTTTTCAGCTGCTTAGGCGCTTGTTGATGTCGTTGATAATCTATCACTGGAAAAAATCAGGTCTCATAGCTTTGCTCCTGTATTTTCTTCCAAAAATTTTATGTTTTTTAAAATTTAACATTTAGGTCCTTGATCTATTCTGAATTAGTTTATGTGTATGACATGAGGTATGGATCTTGCTTCATTTTTCTATATGTGGAAATCCAGTTTTCCCAGCACCATTTGTTGAAAAGACTATTTCTTTCCCATTGAGTGGATTTTGCTCCCTTGTCAAAAATCAATTGACCAGAGATGTTCGAGTTTTTTCTGGGTTTTCCATTCTATTCCATGGGAGTATGTGTCTATCATTAAACAGGATGTTTTGGTTACCGTAGTTCTATAGTATGTTTGAAGTCAAGAAGTGTAAGGCCTCCTACTTTGTTCTTCTTCAGAATTGCTTTGCCATTCAGGCTTTCTTGGCCTTTCCATATAAGATTGAGGATCAGTTTGTCCATTTATATAAAGAATGCTGTTGGAATTTTGATTGAGATTGCACTGTATTTGTACATCACTTTGGGTAGTACTGATGTCTTGACTATAGTAAGTCTTCCAATCCATGAGCACAGAAAGTCTTTCCATTTATTTAGGTCTTTTTTAGTGTTTTATAATAGCATTTCATAATTTTTCTTGTATAAGTCTTTCACATCCCTGGGTAGATTTATTCCTAGATATTTTATTTTCTTAGATGCTATTGTAAATGAAGTTGCTTTCTTTATCTCCTTTTCAGATTTCTCATTGCCAGGTGTACAGAAACCCAACTTAATCCTGTGTGTTGATCTTATGTCCTGCAACTTTGCTAAATTCCTCTATTAGTTCAAGAAGCTGTTTAGTGGATTCTTTGAGATTTTCTAAATATATAGGATCATGTCATCTGTGAACACAGACAGTTTTACCTTTTTCTTTCCAATTTGGATACCTTTTATTTCTTTTTCTTGCCTTATTGCTCTGGCAAGGACTTCCAGTACAATATCGAATATGAATGGTGAGAGTGGGCATCCTTGCCTTGTTTCTGTTTTCAAGGGGAAAGCTCTCAATCTTCCTCCAGTGAGTATAATATTGGCTGTTGGTTTTTTATAAATGCCTTTTATCATGTTGAGTAACTTCCTTTTTATTCCTAGCTTATTGAGAGTTTTTTTCAAGAAAGGGTGTTGGATTTTATCAAATGTCTTTTCTGTGTCAACTGAGATGATCATATGATTCTTTTCTTTTGCTCTATTAATGTAGCTTATTACATTGATTTTCTAATGTTGAACCAACCTTGTATTCCTGAAATAAATTCCACTTATTGTGGTATATAATTCTTTTAATATGCTGTTGGATTCTATTTGCTAGTATTTTGTTGAGAATTTTAGAAATCTACATTCATAAGAAGGGGCACTGATGGTGCAGTGGTTAAGCACTCAGCTATTAACCAAAACGCCAACGGTTCCAAGCTACCAGCTGCTCTGCTGGAGAAAGATGTGGCAGTCTTCTCCCATAAAGATTTACAGCCTTGGAAACCCTATGGGGCAGTTCTACTTTGTTCTATAAGGTGTCTATGAGTCAGAATCAACTTGATGGCAGTGGGTTGGCTTTTATATTCATAAGGCATACTGGTCTGTAGTTTTCTTGTGGTGTCTTGTGCTCCATAGGGGTTTCAATAGCTGATTTTTTGGAAACAGATCACCAGGTCTTTCTTCCGAGGTACCTCTGTGTGGGCTCAAACCTCTAATCTTTTGGTTAGCAGCAGAGCATGTTAACCATCTGCACCACCCAAGCGACTCCTATATGTAAGAGACAGGGATTAATTGGTTTTAAAGAACTGGCTCATGTGATTTTTGGACTGGCAAGTCCAAAATCTGTAGGGGAGGTTGGCAGGCTGTAAATTCTCATAGGATTTCAATGTTACAGTCTTGAGGCACAATCCTTCTTCTCCTAGAAACCTTGGTTTTTGCTCTTAAGGCCTTGAGCTGATTGGATGAGGCCCAGCCACTTACGGAGGATAATCTCTTTTAGTTAGAGCCATCTGATTGTAGATGTTAATCAAATAAATACTTTCACAGCAACACCTAGACTAGTGTTTGGCCAAACCACTGGCCCCACAGAAGGCCTGGCGATCTACTTCTAAAAAACTACCTGTTGAAAACTCCATGGAGCGCAGTTCTACTCTGTCACACACAGGTCACCATGAGTCGGAATTGACTCGACAGAAATTGGTTTTGCTCTGGGCAAGGTTCTGAAGTCACCACAATGACCCTTGCTGGTTCTATGGAATCTCTGGCCCAGAACTCGGAAGGAGGGTCCTACTTAGCCCTGCCCCTATGATGTCCAGACTCCTGGAACTGAGGTCTTTCTCCTCTGTAAGCCCCCAGAGGGACGGCTACATTTGCCTGTCCACGCTTTGCCCAACCCCAGCCTTCCTTTCCTCCCGTGCTAAACCTGCTTAAAGGTTTCCGGCTACATGCTCTCGGAAGAAAGTTCTAACAGAAAATCTGTGTTAGCGATGAAATCTTGCAAACCGGCAACAATGTTCTAGATAGGACAGCTTTTCAGCAAACAGTCTGGTGCCCACAAAAGCATTTATCAGCTCGAATAAAACAAAGTCACTCGTCCAGGTATTCCTGGGGTATCATCATATCTAGGTGTGCTGAGGGCTTGTTTACGTGGGATAGAAGAGGAAGTATGAACATTCTCTCCTTCGTGCTGAATGGCTGGTGTTCCCTAGAGCCACTGAGTTTTTACGATTTTATAGAAAATTCATACAGAACTCAGAATAGTCAGATGAGCATCCTATACAACAGATGAGGCAGTCCACAGCTTGTTTAAAGTAGAAGCCAGATTTCGCTAAACAAACATACCCATCTTCCATTTCTGGGGAGAATTCGGCAGAAGGCTTCAGTTTCTCGAAGAAGCCCTACACGTGTGTTTCTAAGCTGTTGTCACCCGCTGTCGAGTCAGCTCTGACCCACCGCGATTTTATGTATACCAGAACAAAACATTGCCGGTCCTGCACCATCCTTGTAACTACTGCTGTATTTGAGCCATCTTGCAGCCACTGTGTCAATCCATCTCACTGAGGTCCTCTCTCATTTTTGCTTACCCTCTACTTTACCAAGTATGTCTTTTTCCCGTGACTGGTCTTTCCTGATGATTTGTCCAAAGTAAGCAAGGGGAAGTGTCGCCATCCTTGCTTATAAGGAACATTCTGGTTGTACTTCCTCCAAAACAGATCTGTTTGTTCTTCTGGCAGTCCACAGCATAGTCAGTATTCTTCATCAACACCACAATTCAAATGTGTCAATTCTTCAGCCTTCCTTTGTCATTGTCCAGCTTTTACTAACATGTACATTAAGTACAAAGGGGAAAATGTCTAGGACAACGTATATGGGCTTGTTTTGCTGTTGCCAAGGCGGATCTCCCTACTAGAGTCAATTACAAACTCAGTCACCTAAGCAGAGCTGTGGGGCAAGGCTACACGAGGGTCCATGCCAATCCCACTTCTCCCACTCAATAAACCAGTACTACATCGTGATTGTTGACATAATGGCAGCAACAATGGGCTCAAACACGCCAACGATAATGAAGATGCTGTAGGACTGGCAACGTTTCATTCTGTTACATATAAGATCTCCTGAAGACCTCAGGGGCCACAAACCCTACGCTAAGGAGACTTGAATTTCTCTATGGCTAAGAACAGTCTTTGCGTGTGCTCTGAGATGTGGAACGATACCGCTGCCACCCTTGGCCCAAACACCCAGGTAACTCACCTGACTATTCTGAGTTCTATATGAATTTTTTATAAAATTATAAAAACTCAGTGTGGTTCTAGAGAATATCAGCCACTCGACATCCTCTGGACAACACGCTGCTGTCAAACACTAACCTGGAGAGTAAGGAGAGAGAGAGTAAAACGGCAACTCCTTCTAGCACAGACCAATCCAATGCAAAATTTGTTTCCAAAAGGCGGAGGGCTCTTTTTTCCCCCAAAAAACACTTCTGTGTAAGGGGCCCTGCATACAGTGAAAGAATAGCAAGTGAAGGCTCTATTCGACTTCCTCAGAAAATGCAGAAAAAAAAAACCTCTTAAAAGATGATTTCTTAATGTCATCTGCAAAGACTGAGGTTCAGAAAAAGCAATCATATTTTTAAAACACTGGGAAATGAAAACGTTTCACAATTTTAAAGGACAGGTAGCTAGAAATAACTCAAAGAGGAAGGTGTTTTTAAGGAGGTTGGTGATGCAAGTGTGGAATGACGGTTCTTTCATCTGCTAACCTGGTTGGGAATTTCCTGGCACTCCACTTCCCGCTTACATGAAAGAGAAGAATGGTTAGCAAGTGAGGCAGGGCCATTCTGGAGTCCACTGTTGGCCTGGAGGATTTGTCAGTATCTTGTTTATTCAGTATCAGGAGCAGCACTATACTCTGAAATATTAAGTGGGCCCCATGTATAATTTTTTTTTTTTTGGTTGTTGTGGCTGTTTTTATTTGAAATAATTATAGATTCCTAGGAATTTGCAAAAATACTAGAGAGAGGTCCCCATACCCTTCACCCAGTTTCCCCCAAAGGTTACATCTTACATAGCTATAGGACAATATCAAAACTCTTACCAACCTAAAACCAGACCCATTGCCATTAAGTAGGCTCCAACTCAGGGCAACCCCACGTGTTTCAGAGTCGAACTTCACTCCACAGAGTTTTCAAATGGCTGTAATCTTATGGAAATAGATAGCCAGGCCTTTCTTCCACAGTACCGCTGGGTAGATTCAAACCACAAACCTTTCAGTTAGTAGCTGAGAGCAAACTGTTTGTGCCACCCAAAGACCTATAATTTTTTACCAAAACCAAAGATGTTTTTGTCGTATCAATAGTACAATATCAAGACCAGGAAGCTGACATAGGTACAACGTGTGTGTTTAGTTCTATGCCATTTTATCACATGCGGAGACTCATGTAAACATCCCCACAATTGAGATACTGAACTGTCCATCACCATGAGGATCTCCCTCATGATACCCCTTTGTGATCACAGCCACCCTCCCCACCACCATCCTTAACACCTGGGCACTGCTAATCCATCCTCCATTTTCTCGTTTCAAGAATGTTATATAAAAGAAATCATACAGTGTATAACTTTATGGGATTAGCTTTTTCTACTCAGCAACATGCCCTGGACATCCATCCAGGTAGCTGTGCGTATCAATACATCATTCCTTTTTATTGCTGAGTAATATTCTATGGTGCAGATGGACCACAGTTTCGTTAACCATTCATTTGTTGAAAAAATTTTTTTTTCTCCCCAGTTTGGGGCTATTATGAATAAAGCTGCTATGAACAATCACGTACAGGTATTACTGTGGATGCAAGATTTCATTTCTCTAAGATAAATGCCAAAGCCACCACACATCTACTGGTGATTGGAATGCAAAAAGCTGGCAACAAAGAAGGATCAGTAGACGGAAAATATGGCCCTGGTGATAGAACGATGGCAGAGATCACATGACAGAATTTTGCAAGACCAACAATTTATTCATGGGAAATACCTTTTTTCAACAGCATAAATGGTGGCTATACACATGGACCTCACTGGATGGAATATGCAGGAGTCAAATCGACTACATCGGTGGAAAGGGATGATGGAGACGCTCAATATCATAACTCAGAATAAGACCAGGAGCCAACTGCAGAACAGATCACCAACTACTCATATGCAAGTTCAAGGTGAAGCTGAAGAAAATTAAAACAAGTCCATGAGAGTCAAAGTATGACATGAGTATATCCCACCTGAATTTAGAGACCATCTCAAGAAGAGATTTTACACACTAAACACTAATAACTGAAGAGCATGCGAGCTGTGGTATGACATCAAGGACATCATGCATGAAGAAAGTAAGAGGTCATTAAAAAGAGAGGAAAGAAAGAAAAGAACAAAATGGATGTCAGAAGAGACTCTGAAACTTGCTCTTGCGTGAGGAGTAGCTAAAGGGAAAGAAAGGAAAGATGAAATAATAGGGCTGAACAGAAGATCTCAAAGAGCGGCTCAAGAATACAAAGTATTATAATGAAATGTGCAAAGACCTGGAGTTAGAAAACCAAAAGGAAAGAACACACCCGGTATTTCTCAAGCTGAAAGAAACTGAAGAAAATTCATGCCTTGAGTTGACATATTGAAGGATTCTACGGGCAAAATATTGAACAACACAAGAAGCATCAAAAGAAAATGGAAGAAATACACAGTGTCACTGTAACAGAAAGAACTGGTTGATGTTTGACCATCTCGGGAAGTAGCATATGATCAAGAATCAATGGTACTACAGGAAAAAGTCCAAGCTGTACTGAAGTCATTGGCAAAAAACAAGGCTTCAGGAATTGATGGAATACCAATTGAAATGTTTCAACAGATGGATGCAACACTTGAAGCACTCACTCATCTATGCCAACAAATTTGGAAGACAGCTATCTGGACAACAGACTGGAAGAGATCCATATTTGTGCCCATTCCAAAGAAAGATGATCTAACAATGCACAAATTATCGAGCCATATCATTAACATCACATATGATTACAATTTTTCTGAAGATCATTCAAAAACAGTTGCAGCAGTACATTGGCAGAGACTGCCAGAAATTCAAACCAGATTCAGAAGAGCACATGGAATCAGGTATATCATTGCTGATGTCAAGATGAGCCTTGGCTGAAAGCAGAGAATTCCAGAAAAATGTTTACCTGTGTTTTACTGACTATGCAGAGTCATTTGACTATGTGGATCATAACAAATAATGGATAACACTGCAAAGAATGGGAATTGCAGAACACTTAATTGTGCTCATGAGGAACCTGTACATAGACCAAGAGGCTGCCATTTGAACAAAACGAAGGGATACCGCATGGTTTAAAACCAGGAAAGGTGTGCATCAGGGTTGTATCCTTTTACCATACTTACACAATCTCTAAGTTGCGAATGATCCAAGAAGCTGGACTATATGAAGAAGACGACAGCATCAGGATTGGAAGAAGGCTCATTAAGAACTTGAGTTATGCAGATGACACAAACTTGCTTGCTGAAAGCGAGGAGGACTTGAAGCACTTACCGATGAAGATCAAAGACCACAACCTTTGGTATGGATTGCACCTCAACATTAAGAAAACAAAAATCCTCACAACTGGACCAATAAGCCACATCATGATAAATGGGGAAAAGATTGAAGTTGTCGAGAATTTCATTTTACTTGTATCCACAATCAACGCCCATGGAAGAAGCAGTCAGGAAACCAAATGACATATTGCATTAGGCAAATCTGCTTCAAAAGACCTCTTAAAAGTGTCAAAAAGCAAGGATGTCACCTTGAGGACTAAGGTGTGCCTGACCCAAGCCAAGGTATTTTCAATTGTCTCATAAGCGTGCGAAAGCCAGACAATGAATAAAGAAGACCAAAGAAGAATTGATACCTTCCATTCATGCCATCGGCGAAGGCTACTGAATACACCATGGACCGCCAGAAGAATAAACAAATCTGTCTTGGAAGAGTACAGCCGCAGAATGCTCCTTAGAAGCATGGATGGTGAGACGTCGTCTCACACACTTTGGATATGTTATCAGGAGGAAATAGCCCCTGGAGAAGGGTATCATTCTTGGTAAAGCAGAGGGTCAGCGATAAAAAGGAAGACCCTCGGCGAGATGGACTGACACAGTGGCTGCAACAATGGGCTCAAGCATAGTAACAACTGTGAGGATGGTGCAGGCTGGGCACTATTTCATTCTGTTTTACACAGGGTCACTACGAGTCAGAGCTGACTCCACGGCACCTAACAGCAACAACCCTTCCTTTATTGAACTGCTCTTGCATCTTTTGCAAAACTAGTCGGCCCTACTTGTGTGAGTCTATTTCTGGGTTCTGTATTGATCGTGTGTCTAGCTCTCCACCAATACCATGTAATCTTTATTACTATTACTTTAGAGTAAGCCTAAAAATTAGATCGAGGGATTCTTCCCACTTAATTCACCTTTTTCAAATTTGTTTTAGCTATTCTGGTTCCTTTGCCTTCCCATATAAATTTCAGAACAATTATATCTAAAAAAATCTTGCTGGGATTCACATACACAATTTTAGTAATGTATTTTTTTTAATCAATGTATCCAGAATGTTATCATTTCAACATGTAATATAAGAGTATTAATAAAATATTTTACATTCTTTTTCAGTACCAAGTCTTAGAAATCCTGTGTGTATTTTACATTTATACCACATCTCAAATCAGACCAGCTACATTTTAATTGCTCAGTATGCAGTCTACAGGTTCGAGAAGTTTTTTTTTTATTTAAGAGAAAAAACAAAAATGCAAGTGCTGTTTTCGAAAACATGTGCTACAGAATAGTAGAACACATAGACCAATGGAAAAGAATTGAGAGCCCAGAAATAAATCCACACATCTACAGTCACTTGATTTTTAAAAAGGGTGCTAAATCCATTTGATGGGGAAAAAAGAATCTCTTCATTAAAGGGTTTTGGGAAAACCATGGGATTTCCATATGCAGAAGAATGAAACTGGATCCATGCCTCACACCATACACAAAAACAAATGAAAAATAGATTTCATGACCTAAATGTGAAAACTAAAACCATAAAATTCTTAGACGAAAATGCAGGGGCAGGGCTGTCAGGCCTAGTTTTTAACAATGGATTATCTAGTAAAAAAAAAAAAAAAAGTACAAACAGCAGAAGACAAAATTTAAAAAATGGGACCTCATAAAAATTTAAAACTTTTGTTCATCAAAAGACTTTACCACTTTCAGCCACCATGGTGTCATAGACAGAAGCACCACACCATCCCTCTATAGGAAAGACCCGAAAAACTAAGTAAAACAGAGACAAACATCATTCCTGGAACCTGAAGTGTCAATGAAGAGATAAAGAACTCAGCCAAGAATTGAATGGAATAAGAAACTGACAGAGAACAGAGAGCAAGGAGAGATACATGTGGAGGTCCCCTATCAGGTAACATGGCAGAGATTCACCATCTTGGACTCCTGTCAGAGATCGGTGGACAGGGAACATGGAAAAGCAGATTAACGGAGCTCCCAGCAGGAGACACAGTACCCAATAACCAGCAATACACACTTTCCCACCCCCCATCCTCTCCCCGCTGCTCTACCTCCATGCTTCCTGGCTGGCAGCAGTGGCTCAGCCTGCTGGGGAGTGCAGTGGCCATGCCATTTGGACTTACCCTGCCCATACTGGCTGGCTCCCTGAGAGCCATTTGTCTGTTGCTGGTGTTGATTTTTTCCATTTCTTTTGGTTTCTTCCACGCCTCCCGCCACCTTCCCCTCCTTTCTCTTGAACACCTGGCTCTGGGTGCCATCCTTGCTTCTTCTTGAAAGGCTGTGAATCACTGCTCAACTGGGAAACCATTCCCCTGGCCTGCAACACCATGCTGGTGGGATCCCCGATGCTTTTTTTTTTTCACTTTGTTTTGTTTTGTTCTGTTTGTTTCTTTGTTTGCTTTTTCTTGCCACAAACAACCCATCCCAGCCCCTCCCCTTCAGCTGGACCTACCCTGCTGCACCATAGCTGATCGACTGGCCCTGCCTATTAGACAAGGTGGTGAAAAGTATCGTAACCACAGAGGAGTAAACAACAAAAAACACACAGCCTGCCTGCTCAGATATAACCAAATAAAACAAAAAAGCAGGACAAAACAAACAGATCTACAATCAATAAATGAAGAAAATAATTACCGAATGTCCAGAAGACAGTAGACAACATTAAACATATAACATGACAGGATGGTTCCCATAGGCATCCAAAATAAAACACCAGATGACTTTCCAGTAGAAGAAAAGGGACTAGAACTATCTGATAGGGAATTCAAATCTCTAATACTCAGAGCTCTCTAAAAGTTGAAGCAAAAAGCAGACAAAAACGAGGAAAAAATAGACAAATTCATGGAAAATACAGACAAAAAAATGGAAGATTTCAGGAAAATAATACAGGAACAAAATGCCAAAATAAATTCAGAACTAGAAATCATACAAAAACAACAATTAGAAATTCAAAAGATAAACAACAAGATTTCAAAAATAAACAGTGTCATAGAAGGGGTGAGGAGCAGGTTTGAAATGATGGAAGACAGGATCAGCGAAATTGAAGACTTGGATACAACTCTGTTTGAGGAAAAATCAGAAAAAAGAATGAAGAAACCCTGAGAATGATGTGGGACAAAATCAAAAGCAAAAATTTGCACATGATCAGAGTTCCAGAATAGGGGGAAAAAGTGAAAAAACAGACAGGATCACTGAAGCACTGCTGGCAGAAAACTTCCCTAATATAATGAAAGATGAAAAGTCGACCATCCAAGAAGCTCAAAGAACCCCATATAGCATAGACCCCAAAAGAAAATCACCAAGGCATATCGTATTCACACTCACTACAACTAAAGACAAAGAAATATTCCTGAGAGCAGCTAAAGAAAAATAAAAAGTCACATAGAGAGGACCAGCAATAAGACTAAGCTCTAATTATTCAGTAGAAACCATGCAGACAAGAAGGCAATGGGATGACACACATAAAAACTTGAAAGAAAAAAACTGCCAATCAAAAATAACATATTTTGCAAAACTCTCATTCAAATATGATGGTGAAATTAAGACATTTCCAGGTAAACAGAAATTAAGGGAATATGTAAAAACCAAAACAAACTTTCAAGAATTATTAAAGGGAATCTTTCGGTCTGAGAACAAACAACATTAGACCACGACCTGAAGCTAGGATGCAAGATTGCACCAACCAGATACCAACCTTGGAAATGAATTCTGAAGGACTATCCAAAACCAAAAGAATTACAACAGGGAACCAGAGAGGTTAATATGTAAATGACAATAACATCAGAACAATAAAACAGGGAATAAGTGGTATATATACAGAACTTTCTAATGGGGAGGTAGGCAAGGCGATATCAAGTAATAATAGACTAGTTCAAACCTAAGAAGATAACGGTAAATTCCAAGGTAACCACAAAGAAAGTTAACAAACCTACTCATCAAAATAAAGAAGAAAAACATAAAGTCTCAATAAAAACAAAATCTACAAAAAAAAAAAAAAGAAATCCACCAACAAAAGAAACTCAGCACAGGAGAGTAAGAGGAACAAAGAAAATGCTAGCACCACAAAAAAAAAGCACTACAAAATGGCAGCAATAAACTCACACCTATCAATAATTACGCTGAATGTAAATGGCCTGAATGAACCCATAAAAAGACACAGTGACGGACTGGATTAAAAAAACAGAATTCATCAATATGCTGTCTACAAGAGACACAACTTAGAAACAAAAACGTAAATGTATTAAAAGTCAAAGGATGGAAAAAAGCAAATAGCTACCAAAAAAGAGCAGGAGTAGCAATACTAATCTCAGATAAGATACACTTAAAAACAAAATCTACCATAAAAGACAAAGAAGGGCATTATATAATGATTAAAGGGATGATCCATCATGAAGACAACCATAATAAACATCTACGCACCCAATGACAGGGTTCCAAAATACATAAAACAAACTTTAACAGCACTGAAAAGAGAAATTGACAGTTCCACAAAGGAGACTTCAACATACCACACTCAGTAAAGGACAGAACATCTAGAAAGAAACTCAATAAAGACATAGAAGAACTATAGGGCACAACCAGCCAACTTGACCTGATAGACATATACAGAACACTCCACCCAACAGCTGCAAAGTACACATTCTTTTCCAATGCACATGGAACGTTCTTCAGAACAGACCGTATCTTAGGCCACAGAGCAACCCTCAACAAAATCCAAAACACTGAGGTAATACAAAGTATCTTCTCTGACCACACGCCATCAAAATAGAAATGAAAAACAGGAAGAGCAAGGAAAAAAACAAATAATAAATTACATGAAAACTGAATAACATCTTACTTAAAATCTATGGGTAATAGAAGAAATCAAAGATAGAATAAAAAAATTCCTAGAATCAAATGAGAATGAAAACACATCATACAAAACCTTTGGGACACAGCAAAGGCAGTCCTCAGAGATCAATTTAAAGCAATAGATGCACACACCAAAAAAGAATAAAGGGACAAAATCAAAACATTAGTTACACAACTAGAACAAATAGAAAAAGAGAACAGCAAAAGAAGCCCACAGCCACCAGAAGAAAGGAAATAATAAAGATCAGAGCAGAAATAATTGAAACAGAGACCAGAAAAACGGTAGAAAGAATCAACAAAAACAAAAAGTTGGTTCTTTGAAAGGATCAACAAAATCAACAAACCATTGGCCAAAATGACATAAGAAAAACATGAGGGATGCAAATAAGAAATGAAACAGGGGACATTACAACAGACCCAACTGAAATAAAAAGAATCATAACAGAGTACTATGAAAAACTAAACTCCAACAAATTTGAAAACCTAGAGGAAATGGACAAATTTCTAAAAACACACTACCTACCCAAACTAATACAAAATGATGTTGAA
Source organism: Loxodonta africana (assembly GCF_030014295.1). Lineage (NCBI taxonomy): Eukaryota > Metazoa > Chordata > Mammalia > Proboscidea > Elephantidae > Loxodonta > Loxodonta africana. The sequence goes on from NC_087343.1 coordinate 222,839,341, forward strand.
AATCTGAACAGACCCATAACAAGAGAAGACACTGAAAAGGTAACTTAAAAACTTTCCCCCCAAAAAACAGCCCTGGCCCAGGTGGCTTCACTGGAGAACTCTACCAAACATTCAGAGAAGAGCTTATGCCAGTACTACTCAAACTATTTCAGAACATAGAAAAGGAAGCGATACTTCCAAACTCATTCTATAAAGGCAGGATAAACCTGATACAAAAACTAGGCAAAGACACCACAAAAAAAGAAAATTACAGGCCAATATCTGTCATGAGGAAACCCTGGTGGCGTTATGGTTAAGTGCTACGGCTGCTAACCAAAAGTCTGGCAATTCAAATCCACCAGGTGCTCCTTGGAAACTCTATGGGACAGTTCTACTCTGTCCTGTAGGGTCACTATGAGTCGGAATCAACCCAACAGCAACCAGTTTTCTTTTTATTTTCTCTCTCTCTCATGAATATAGATGCAAAAATTCTCAACGAAATTCCAGCCAATAGAATTTAGCATCACATCAAAAAAATAATATACCACAACCAAGTGGGATTCATATCAGGTATGCAAGGATGGTTCAACACTAGAAAATCAATCAAAGTAATCCACCACATAAATAAAAGAATCACATGATCATCTCAATTGATGCAGAAAAGGCATTTGACGAAGTCCAACATCCATGCCTGATAAAAACTCTCCATAAAATAGGTATAGAAAGGAAATTTCTCAACATAATAAAGGGCATCTATGCAAAACCAACAGTCAACATCATTCTTAAGGGGGGAGGCTGAAAACATTCCTCCTGAGAACAGGAACAAGCCAAGGATCCCTTTATCACCACTCCTATTTAACATTGTGCTGGAAGGCCCAGATAGAGCAATAAGGCAAGAAACAGAAATAAAGGGCATCCAAATTGGTAATGAAGAAGTTAAACTGTCCTTATCTGTGGATGTTCTGACACTATACATAGAAAACCCAAAAGACTGCATGAGAAAACTACTGGAACTACTAGACAGATTCAGCTGAGTACCAGGATACAATATAAACATACAAAAATCAGTTGGGTTCCTATACACCAATAAAGAGAACGATGAAAAGGAAATCAGGAAAACAATACCATTTATAATGGCCCTAAAAATAAAATACTTAGGAATAAATCCAACCAGGAATGTAAAAAACCTATACAAAGACAACTATAAAACACTACTGTAAGAAACCACAAGATATCTACATAAATGGGAAAACATACCATGCCCATGAATAGGTAGACTCAACATTGTGAAAACGACAAGTCTACTCAAAGAGATTTACGAATATGAATAATCTCAATCCAAATACCAACAGCATTATTTAAAGAGATGGAAAATCTTATCATTAACTTTATATGGAAAGGGAAGAAGCCCTGGATAAGTAATGCTCTATTGAAGAAGAATAAAGTAGGAGGACTCGCGCTACCTGACCTCACAACCTGCTATACAGCTACGGTACTCAAAACAGCCTGGTACTGGTACAACGACAGATACATTGACCAATAGGTGAGAACTGAGAAGCCAGATTTAGATCCATCTACCTATGGTCACCTGATATTTGGCAAGGGCCCAAAGTCCATCAAATCGGGAAAAAACAGTCTTTTGAACAAACAGTGCTGGCAAAACTGGACGTCCATCTCCAAAAAAATGCAACAGGATCCACACCTCACATCAAATACAAAAATTAATTCAAAATGGATTAAAGACCTAAATATAAAGCCAAAAACTATGAAGTTCATAGAAGAAAAAATAGGATCAACACTACAGGCCCCAATATACAGCATTAACAGGATACAAACCACAACCAACAACACCCAAACTCCAGAAGATAAGCAAGATAAATGGGATCTTCTTAAAAATTAAACACTTATGCTCATCAAAAGACTTCACCAAAAGAGTTAAAAGAGCACCTACAGACTGGGAAAAAAAATTTGGGCTATTACAAATCAGACAAAGGTCTAATCTCTAAAATCTACAAGAAAATCCAACACCTCTACAACAAAAAGACAAATAATCCAATTAAGAAATGGGCAAAAGAAATGAACAGACACCTCACCAAAGAAGACATTCAAGTGGCCAACAGATTTATGAGGAAATGCTCGTGATCACTAGCCATTAAAAAAGCCATTAGAGAAATGCAAATCAAAACCACTATGAGATACCACCTCACCTCAGCATTACCGGCACGAATCAAAAAAAAAGGAAATAAATGTTCGATAGGCTGCGGGGAGATCGGAACTCTTAGGCACTGCTGGTGGGAATGCAAAATGATACAACCATTTTGGAAAACATTATGGTGCTTCATCAGAAAGCTAGAAATAGAAATACCATATGATCCAGCAATTCCACTCCTAGGAATATATCCCAAAGAAATAAGAATCATCACACGAACAGACATATGTACACCCATGTTCACTGCAGCATTATTTACAACAGCAAAAATATGGAAACAACCAAGATGCCCATTAACAGAAGAATGGGTAAACAAACTGTGGTACACACAGAATGGTGTATTATACAACTATAAAGAACAATGAATCTGTGAAGCATCTCAAAACATGGAGGAATCTGGAGGACATTATGCTCAGAGAAATAAGTCAATCACAAAAGTACAAATATTGTATGAGACCACCATTGGTAAAAACTCATGAAAAAGTTTACATACAAAAAGCAACAATCTTTGATGGTTATGAGGGTGGGACGGGATGGGGATGGAAAAAACACTAAACAGACAACAGTTAAATGGTAACTTTGGTGAAGTACTGTCTTAGTACACAATACTGGGGAAGCCAGCACAACTTGTACAAGTCAAGGTCATGGAAGCTCCATAGACACATCCACACTCCCTGAGGGACCGAACTGCTGGGCTGAGGACTGTGGGGACTTGATCTCCGGAAACATCTGGCTCAATTGGCATAAAATAGTTCATAAAGAAAATATTCTACACTCTACTTTGGTGGGGTCTTAAAAGCCTGTAAGCAGCCATCTAGGATACCCCACAGGTCTCACCTCTTCAGGAGCAAGGAAGAATGAGAAAAACTAAAGATACAAGGGAAGGATTAGTCCAAAGGACTAATGGACCACATCTACCGTGGCCTCCACCAGGCTGAGTCCAGTACAACCAGATGGTGCCTGGCTACCACCACTGACTGCTCTGACAGGGATCACAATAGAGGGCCCCAAACAGAGCTGGAGAAAAATGTAGCACAAAATTCTAACTCAAAAAGAAAGCATAGACTTGCTGGCCTGACAGAGACTGGAGAAACCCTGAGAGTTTGGCCCCTGGACATCCTTTCAGCTCAGTAATGAAGTCACTCCTGAGGTTCACCCTTCAGCCAAAGATTAAACAAGCCCATAAAACAAAATGAGACTAATGGGGCACACCAGCCCAGGCGAAAGGACTAGAAGGCAGGAAGGAACAGGAAAGCGGGTAATAGGGAGCCCAAGGTTGAAAAGGGAGAGTGTTGACATGTCGTGGGGTTGTTAACCAATATCATGAAACAGTATATGTACTAACTGTTTAATAAGAAACTAGTTTGTTCTATAAACCTTCATCTAAAATACAATTCAAAAAAAAAAAAAAAAAGACTTTACCAAGAAAGTGAAAAGACAAGATACCAATTGGGAGAATATCTTTGGAAACCATATAAGAATCTAATAACTGATAAGAATTTAATAACCAAAATATATATATAACTTTGACGACTTAACAACAAAAAAACAAATACCCCAATCAAAATATGGGCAAAGGACTTGAACAGACATTTCACCAAAGAGGATATTCAAATGGCCAACAAACACATGAGAAGACCTCGATGTCATTAGCTATTAGAGATGCAAATCAAAACTACAACGAGATACCACTTTCCCTCCACTAGGATGGCTAGTAGTTAAAAAAAAGGAAAATAATAAATGTGGGCAAAAACAAAAAAAAACCCAGTGCTGTCGAGTCAATTCTGACTCATAGCAACCCAAGGATGTGGGAAATTGGGACCATTCTCCATTGCTGGTGGGAATGCAAAATGATACAGCCATCGTGAAAACAGTATGGTGTTTCCTCAAAAAAACTAAAAATAGTGCTACTATATGACCCAGCAAATCTACTCTGAGATATATACACAAGGGACTTGAAAACAATGACATGAACAGATGTACGTACAACCAAAAGTGGAAATAACCTAAATGCCCATCAACAGATGAATGGATAAGCAAAATGTGGTACATATATACAAGATTTTTTTTTTTTTTTACAATGGAAAACCACTCAACCAGAGAGAAAAATGAAGTCCCGATACATGTTACAACGTGGATGGAGCCTGAAGACATTATATAGAGTGAAATAAGTCAATCACAAGAGGACAAATATTTTACCACCTCACTTATATAAAAAGGCACGAACAGGGAAAGGAATAGAGACCAAAGTTTATTAGTGGCTAACAGGGGCAGAACGGAGGGGGAATCGGGAGGTTATTGTTTATGGAACACAGAGTTTTGGATGAAGGTGATGGAAAATCCACACTGAGTAAGGGTAAGGGGTGCACAGCCTATTAAAGTAATTGATGTCAATAAGTTGTATACCCGTCAGAAGTTTAATTGGTGTCTTAGTTATCTAGGGCAGCTGTAACAGAAATATAACAAGTAGATGGCTTAAAAAAAAAAATTATTCTCTAACGGTCTAGTCATTAGAACAGCATAAGGGGGTACTACGTGGTTTAAAGTCAGGAAAGGTGTGTGTCAAGGTTGTATCCTTGCACCATACTTATTCATTCTGTATGCTAAGCAAATAATCCCAGAAGCTGGACTATATGAAGAACGGGGCATCAGGACTGGAGGAAGACTCCTTAACAGTCTAGAAGCTTCTCAGCACAGTCTTCTGAAAACTAAACAATAATTTAGGTTAATTAGTAAAGAATGTCTGCCTTAAGCATTGTGATTTTTAAAGACCTATCTATCTTTTTTATCTATCTACAGGGACTCCAACAAGTAGACTGGCAACTCAGGGGCAGGGAGTTTACGTTAATGGAGAGGGAATAATTCAGAAAAAGAGGGTGAGAATGGTTGTACAACTTGAAGAATATCATCAATGTCATTAAATTGTAAACGTAGAAATTGTTGAATTGGTGTATGTTCTGCTGAATATATTCTCAACAATAATAAAAATAAATTATTAAAAACAAAACAAAAAAACTATCATTCCACAGCACAGACCTCAGGTGAGTTGGTAGAAGGGTAGAACCTGGTTTTGCTACATGAGGCCTGTGACTAGGGTCTCAGTTTGGGCTCTGCTGTTTGCTAGATCTGAAAAACCTTGAGTAAATTATTTCCCCTTGATGGCCTTAGTCTCCTCAGCTGTAAAATGGGAGGGCTGCACTATATGCTGAGTTCTTTTCCAGCCTGTACAGGTATGATTTTTAAATTCAGCTCATCATTGCAACCTCATAAAACAGTGATTCTCAAACATTTTCATCCCACAATCCTCTACTCCCACAGAAGAAACAGTAAAACACAGCAGTGCTGCTGGTCTACCATTTAACAAAGCTCAAATTCATGAATTTGGTGTTGACAGTTCTATAGACTGATTCTAACTTCCCTTTCTGTGAAATCTTATTTCCTATTATACATGGCAATTTGCTCCAGGCAAATCAAGTGATTTTCCATGCCCCAAGGTTTTTCATTTCTGGGCTTTTTCCTGACAGTCTGTTGCCTTGTAAGCCCCACCCTAGCACTGGCACCTGCCCACTGTCTCAGGCTGGATTCAACTCTCTTGCTCTCTCTTTCTCTGGGAGCACTTGATATTTTTAAAGTCACAGGCTGTCACTGTTTATGCTCATACCCTTTCCCCCCTACTAGAGTGAGCACATGTGAGGCAGTGGTGGTTCAATGGTAGAATTCTCACCTTTCATGCAGGAGACCAGGGTTCGATTCCTGGTCAAGGTACTTCATGTGTAGCCACCAGCTATCTGTCATCAGAGGCTTGCGTGTTGCTATGGGTTGAGACCAACTCAATGGCAGCTGTCATGGACTGAATCGCGTCCCTCCAAAAATATGATTCCCAGTATTGTGTGGTCGTCCTCCATTTTGTGATTGTAATTTTATGTTACAGAGGATTATGGTGGGATTGTAACACCACCCTTACCCAGGTCATATTTCTGATCCAATGTAAAGGGGGTTTCCCTCAAGAGAGAAAAGGAAAGGGAAGCAAGCAGAGAAGGGGGACCTCATATTACCAAAAAAGCAACACCGGGAGCAGAGTGCATCCTTTGGGCCTGGGGTCCCTGTGCCTGAGGAGCTCCTAGACCAGGGGAAGACTGAGGACAAAGACCTTCCTCCAGAGCCTTCCCCTGGGGCTGACGCCTTGAATTTGGACTTGTAGCCTGCTAGGCTGTGAGAGAACAAATTTCTCTTTGCTAAAGCCATCCACTTGAGGAATTTCTGTTACAGCAGCACTAGATGACTAAGCGGCTAACAACAACAAAGTTTAAGCGAGCAGATATGAGGCAGAATTCAAGTCTGACAGGTCACCACACTTCCCCAGCCAAGCCACACGAGGCCCAGTGACTATATGTTGAATGTTGCATCATCTCGAGACTAACTTCCAAAGTGCCACATCATCTAACCCGCCAGCTGACCATCCAAGATCTTAAGGTTCACAGAAGTGGACCCAGGAGGCCCACCCCGTCTCCATATATTGTAAAACATGAAAAAACGGGGCCATTGGCTATGTCACCATGAATAAGGAAACCGCAGCTCTCCAAACTTTGGTTGGGTTACAGCACCTCAACATGGTCCTATGCTGGCTTTTGTCGCCTGAAAAATGACCAAGGCCAGGAGAAGAGTCCTCCTGTCCTCCTGGGGTCACCTGGACTCCACCACTAAGGCTCTCTTCCTCCACGCAGTTAGTCCAGACTCCTGCTGTCCACCGGTCTATGCTCACACAGTGGCACACGCCTACCTGGTAACAGGTGTGGAAATGGCTATCCTTTCAACACTGAACTCCCTTTGAACCTTTGTCAAACGGTCCCTTAGTGGTATAAATGGTCAATGCGCTCAGCTGCTAACTGAAAGGTTGGAGCTTTGAGTCCATCCAGGGGCACCTCCGAAGAAAGGCCTGGTAATCTACTTCCAAAAGATCAGCCACTGAAAACCCTGTGGAGCACAGTTCTACTCTGACAACATGGGGTCGCCATGAGTTGGGGTCACCTTGATAGCAACAGGTGATGTGTATGTGTACACACACACATATATATACACAAAGTTTTTATTTTAAAATAATTATACCTTTACAGAAAGCTGGGAAAATGTATAGGAAGGTCCGGAGTCCCCTTCACTGTTTCCGTTAACATCTCACATAAATACAGTACAATGTCAAACCAGGAAATCGACAGCGGCGCAGTTGAGAAAGCTCACTCAGGTTTTACCAGCTGTGTGCGTGTGTGTGCTTCGTGCAATGTTATCACATGTGTGTATTTGTGTAACCACTATCATAATCAAGATACAAAACTTTTTCCTCACTATAGTGTTCCCTTATCCCAGTGTAACCACAGAAACCTTGGTGGCGTAGTAGTTAAGTGCTATGGCTGCTAACCAAAAGGTTGGCAGTTCAATCCACCAGGCATTCCCTGGAAACTCTATGGGGCAGTCCTCCTCTGTTCTATAGAGTTGCTATGAGTTGGAATCCACTGGACGGCAATGGTTTGGGGTTTTTTTTTGGTTTTCAGTGTAACCACACCCAGCCCAGCCATCCTTAACCCCTGGCTCCAGTTATCTGTTCTCCATCTCTACGTGGTGTTACTTCAAGAATGTTAAATAAATAGATTCAGACATTATGTAATCTTTTAGGACTGGCTTTTATCATTCAGTGTAATTCCTTGAGATTCATCCAAGTTCTGGCATCTACCCATAGTTTATTCTTTATTGCTGGGTAGTAGTTTTTGTTTTTTTTTTTTTAGTAGTCCACGCTACAGATACCACCGTTTTTTACATTCACCCCTTGAAGGGCATCTGGGTTGTTTCCAGTGTTTGCCGATTTTGCACAGAGCTTCTCTGAGCATTTGTACCCAGGTGTTTGCAGGAATGTAAGTTCTCATTTCTCACGCTCGGGAGTACAATTGCTAGCTCAGATAATAAGTGCATGTCTGCCTTAATAACTGCCAAACTATTTTCCACAATGCTTGTAGGACATACAGTTTTTAAACTTACAAAGAACCAAAGGCCTTGAAACACCACTTCTCAAAGACAGACTCTGTCCAAAAGGGTCGGCTCCCTTCTCCCAGAAAGTAGGCGGGAAGGGAAAGTCCTACCAAGTATCCCATGTAAACCTGTTGCCATCAAGTTGATTCTAACTCAGAGTGACCCCATAGGACAGAGCAGAACTGCCCCATATGGTTTCCAAGACTGTAATCTTTACGAAAGCAGACTGCCACATCTTTCTTCCGCGGAGCGCTGATAGAGTTGAACCTCTGACCTTTTGGTTAATGGCTGAGTGCTTAAACACTGCACCACTGTCTTAGTCATCTAGTGCTGCTATAACAGAAATACCACAAGTGGATGGCTTTAACAAAGAGAAATTCATTCTCTCACAGTCTAGTAGGTTACAAGTCCAAATTCAGGATGTCGGCTCCAGGGGAAGGCTTTCTCTCTCTGTCAGCTCTGAAGGAAGGTCCTTGTCATCAATCTTCCCCTGGTCAAGGAGCTTCTCAGGTGCAGGGACCCCAGGTCCAAAGGATGCACTGTGTTCCTGGTGCTGCTTTCTTGGTTGTATGAGGTCCCCCTGTGTCTCTGCTTGCTTCTCTCTTTTATATCTCAGAGATTGCCTCAAGCCACAATCCAATCTTGTAGGTTGAGTCCTGCCTCACTAACACAACTGCCGCCCATCCTCCCCCATTAACATCACAGAGGCAGGATTTACAACAAGTAGAAAAGTCACACAATACCGGGAATCATGTGCCAGCCCAAAAGGTACACACATTTTTGGGGGGACACAATTCAATGGTGACAGCCATCTAATCCCATGCAGAACCTACACAAATCATGACCTGAAAAGCTGCTCTACTTCCAACACGTTTGCCTGGGGCAACATCATGGGTGGAGGTCACTGAATGCAGGTTTTCTGATGATAATTACCATCACAAACAGCTGCACCTGTCATCCGCAGGCAGGCGGGCGGGCCAGGCTGAACAGCTAAAACAGGCAGCAACTTAGCACGTGTCTCAGGTAAAGAAAACCATCGTCTGAGAAATGCAAGCTCCAAGGTTACATTGCTGTTGTGAGCTGCCGTGAAGTCAGCCCCCAATTCATGGTGACCCCACACGCAACGTGACACAACGCTGCCCAGGCCCGCGTTACTCCCCTGATCGATTACAGATTGGACCACCGTGAACCACGGGGTTTTCCTTAGCAGATCGCTAAGTGTTTCTTCCTAGTTCATCCGAGTCAGGAAGCTTGGCTAAAACGTGTTCAGCATCGTAACAACACACAAGTCACCACTGACAGATGGGTGGTGGCTGCACACGAGGTACACTGGCCGGGAATCGAACCCGGGTCTCCCACATGAAAGGAAAGAATTCTACCATTGAACAACCACTGCCTTCCCAATTTCACCTCAAACTCAAAACCCATACCCATTGCTGTTGAGTCAATTCTGACTCAGAAAGACCCTAGAGGCTAGAGTAGAACTGCCCCCATGGGGTTTCCAAGGCTGCAATCTTTACAGAAGCAGATTGCCACATTTTTCTATTGTGAAGCGGCTGGTGGGTTTAATCCACCCATCTTTCAGTTAGCAACCAAGTGTTTAAGGCCATGGAAATATGAAAATGCTGAGCCTTCTATGCCTATCAGCCCCCACAGGCCCTGGAAGAAGGGAGGGCAGGACCCGGAGCTCTCTCGTCTCCTGATTCAACAGGACAAGGCATCTCAGCGGCCTCCACGTGACCCCGAGCTGCCCAGAGCCAGTCCGTGGGCCTCTCTCAATCCCCCATCACTCATAACCTGCTTCCCAGCCTCCATGCCCCCCTCCTCTAGCTTTCTCTTCCAGAAACTCTCTCCCTCCAAGTGTCAAACTCCTATCCAAACTTCCAAACGTCTCCTCCTCTCTGAAGCCTTCCTAGCCTGCTCCTTCCCCGCCCAAATCATTACCCACACAGATGCACCACACCCACCTTCCCATGGAGCCCCAATGCCACCTGTCCCTTCCTGATAACGCGCCTCTCCCTGCAGCACCTAATGACACCCTGGGTCCTTCCCATCAGTCTCAGTCAGCCCTTGCTCATTAAAAAAAAAAAAAAAAAAGGTGAGTTTTCCTTGGCATCACCTCTCCCTCCAGCCACAATGCCCCATTCTGTTTCCCTTTATTGCAAATGGTCTAGAAGGAGCTATGTTCGCTTCTTCACCTCCCATCCCCTCTTGGAGAGGCTCCAAAGGAGATTTTGCCCCCACTACTCCAGGGAGTCCCTAGGTAGCGAAAACAGTAAAGAGCTCCACTGTTAGCTCGAAGGTTGACAGTTCAAACTCACCCAGAGGTGCCTTGGAAGACAGGCTTGGGGATCTGTTTTGGAAAGATCACAGCCTTGAAAGCCCCATGGAGCAAGCAGTTGTACTCTGCACACATGGGGTCGCCATGGGTCGGACTCAACTCAATGGCAACTAATAACAACATCATTCCAGGGAAGCGCCCTGATAAGATGCCCTTCACTTTGTGGTCCCCAACCAGCCATCACACCCTTCCTCCCGTGGCCTCCTGATTTTCTTCCCACGTCAAGGCTGCTGCTTCCTAACACCCTCTGCTGTTGATGTGTGTCCATCGTCTGTCCAGGGAGAGAACCCAGGCTGACTCCTTGGTCCTCTCTCTCATTACCATCACCCACCCCCTAGCAACCGAACCTCATCACATCCCAAATCAGCCCTCCTGGCCCCACCTCGCCCTCCCTGAGTCCCAGGCTCCAACTCCAACGCTCCCCCAGACACCAGAGGCATCTGGCCAATGTGCCAATATCCCCATGGAAAAGTTTTATAAAACACGATTCCCCACACTTCCACTGACAGCTTAAACCGCTCGGCACTAGTTTAAACAGCCGTTAGGGATGTCCGGAAACCCTGGTGGTACAGTGGTTAAGAGCTACATCTGCTAACCAAAAGGCTGGCAGTTCGAATCCACCAGGTGCTCCTTAGAAACTCTACGGAGCAGTTCTACTCTGACCTATAGGGTTGCTATGAGTCGGAACTGACTCGATGGCAATGGGTTTTTTTTTTTTTTTAGGGATGTTTTGACCAGCGATGGCAGTGGGTTTTGGGTTATTGTAAATACTGACGTTTTAAAGTAAGACAGTTACGCCGCTCTTCTAAAAGCTAGGCTGGAATCTAAGCACCACAGCCACATCCACCATCAGTTTACAGAGGATGTAAGCAGGCTCTCCTTTCACCACCAGAAAGCTTACAACAGCTGAGAACACGTACCGCCATGACTACAGAATTTAAACCTGCCGTCCTAGACTTGTGCTTGAGATCATCCTACCGATCACCCGACGTACTTCTTTGCAATGCAAAAATGCAACCAAGTTGAATAATTTTTTATTTTCTTTGACCACAAGACTGTGCTAAAAAAAATTCTTCCAGATTGAGTTATCATTATGATAACTGGAACACAACTGATTGAGACAGAAATGTGGCATACATTTTTATAAATAATTACCTAACATAAAAGGTGTGTATAATGAAGTGAAAGGAGCCCTGGTAGTGCAGTGGTTAAGTGCTCAGCTGCTAACCAAAAGGCTGGTGGTTTGAATCCACCAGTGGCTCCGTGGGAGAAAGATGTGGCAGTCTGCTTCCATAAAGGATACAGCCTGGGAAACCCTGTGGGGCAGCTCTACTCTGTCCTACAGGGTTGCTACGGTCAGAATCGACCCGACAGCACGCAGCAACAACATAACGAAGTGGATAGGGTTTTTTTCCCAAACAGTTCACACGCCATGGACGGATAATACTTAATGCTATAGTGAGATGATTCATCTTCAGCTGTGTTCCTGTTTTCTGCCTTGATACACATCAGGGCACAGATACCTCGCTCCCAAGGACCCAAGGGGACAGTGTTCCTCAATACCTGGCCCTTCTGAGTTACATGCAAAGACCACAGTGACTTTTAACCAACAATCACTGCAAACGCCCACCAGTCCACAGCTCCTGGGTCAAAAGTTCAGGACCCCTTCAATCTGTTGAAAACCAGGGGTTTGTTGCTCCACTGTGGAGTCCCCCTTCACCCCACAGTTGTTGGGATCCTGAGGTTTCCATACCTCGAGATTTGGGATGGTTGAGAGGTCATGGCCTCCTGGACAGTGAGGAGGGGGCCCTCTCTCAGGCAGGGAGGGAGGGAGTGCAGAGGGAAGGTGAGGACCTTGGCCTGGTGCAAAGGTTTTTCCCATCCACAGGGGCACTGTGACATCTCAAAGGTAATAGGGCCCCTGGCTGCCCCTGCCGTCCACATCCATCAGCTGCACCTCCAGTCACCCACTGCTCATTCCCACCAAGTGCTGTCTAGCTCTAGAAGTATACTTTGATCCGAGATGAATGCTTAGGTGCTTTGGGCTCCTTGGCATTTTATACAAAAGCTAGAGAAAGACTTGAGATCCCATTAATAATGTTGTTCGTTAGCATCGAGTCGGCTCCGATTTGTGGGGACCCCATGTACATCAGAATGAAATGCTGCCCGGTCCTGTACCAGCTTCATGGTCTTTGCCCTCTTGAGTCCACTGTTACAGCTATTGTGTATTTTGAGCACCTTTCAGCCTAGGGAGCTCATCTTTCAGCTCTTGATAGGACAATGCTCTGTTATGACCATAGGGTTTTCATTGGTTAATTTTCAGAAGTAGGTTGCCAGGCCTTTCTTCCTAGTCTGTCACCTTGTAGTTATACTTATGCCCACCAAGCAGGGCCTTTCAGTCTTGTTCTCGACAGCGCCTGGCACATGGTAGGTGTTCAGCAAATAATGAATGAATGTGTGGCTGAATAAATGAGTGTGCACAGGAACCCTTTGAGGTGAGTTGGACAGATGTCACCTACACTTCGCAAATAAGAAACAGAGGCTGCGAAAGCATTAGGTTACTGCTCACAATCTCAGCCTCTGAAAACACATGTATAAGGACCAGTTCCCTTAAATTTCCGACATAGAAGGAATATTCTTTTTCCTGGCCTTCTGCACAGATGACATAGAAAGAATGACCCATGAGTGGCGCATGCCCAGTGAACAGACTCCACCTCAAAGACAATCAGTGAAAGAAAAATCTATCAGCCTTGTAGTTGGGGCTGATTTTACTTATTTGTCTTCCAGAGAAATAACCATTTCTCCTGCTTCTGAAATTGAACGTATTACGATGTTACTGGCTGTAACTTTCTTACAAAAAATATGAATCACAGATATCAGCAAAAGGGGAAAAAAAAGCAAACTCTATAAAGGGGAAAATTTAGAAAAATGTTTCCCTTTCAAGATTCAAACTATTATTCTGCTCTTTTTTCCCCTAAATGTATTTTGCTCTCGTTGAGAACATAACACAGCAAGGCGCACACCAATTCAACAGTTTCTACATGTGCGATTCAGCGACACTGATGACATTCTTTGGGTTGTACAACCAACCTCACCCTCCTTTTCTGAGTTGTTCCTCCCTCAGCAGCATGAACTCGCTGCCCCCTAAGGTTCCTATCTAATCTTTGCTGTTGCTTTTTGTCAATTTGTTCCCATACAGATAGTTCTTAAAAGAGCCAATTGCTCAAGGCAAACCTTTTTTTTTTTACTAGTTAAGTTAAACTACTGTTCGGTGTTAAGATGACTGCACAGGATATTTTTTGTTTAAGTTTAAAGATTACCCAGGGTCTGCTGTCTCTTAGTCATTCACGTAAACCAGCTCTGTCAAGTAAATCCAAGGAAGCAGAGTGGAGCTCTGAAAATGTGGAGAATGTGAAATTGTCCAGGTTTGAAACAAAATGTGTGTGTGGGGGGAGGGGCTCACGCTTTTAAAAATGAAGTTTTTACAGTCAGTGCAGGCGCTTCAGAGTGAGTTCTCCACCACTGCCTTTTAGGATTTATCAGAAAAGCTGTTACTTTTTATTTTTCCGCGTTAAAATTTATCTTCAAACTGGTAAGTCTGGGATTTTCAGTGGGTTCAGAAACGCGTCTTGGCAGGTTTGAGTACCTACACCGGTCCACATGACCCCGACCGCACGCTGCTTTTTACCGTTTTAACCCACTCTTGGTGGCCCGGGGGGAGGGGGCGCAGTTTCTGCGCATTTGTGACCAACACTCGCCCACTATATTAAGATTGTAATAAAGGTAAATAAATAACAACCATAACCATCAGGTGGGTCGCTATATGCACAATGACTTTTCATTTGTCGCCTCAAAACTGACCTCACCCCAACACCTCGCCCTCCTCCCGCACGTGGCTGACGACCCCCTGCTGGCGCGGGGCGGGGCCAGCCTCACCTGTGCGGCCACCCACCCCGGGGGCGGGCACACGTCACCTGTCCATCGTTCTCACCACCTGCCCTGAGTCACTGTAAGGTTTGGAAACATGAAACGCAGGTTTTCTTGGGGGTGTCTGGGGACCTGCTACACTTAGGGCGGGGGGCGGTGGGTGAGGGGTGCAGGGACCCTCCCCCGAGTCCACACCTGGGCTGTCCCCGAGGGCAGGGAGGGAAAAGTGACATCGGGAAGGACCGTCGGCGACCCAGGTGCCCGCCCGGGGGAGGCGGCCGCACGGGCGCGGCGGGCCAGGGTCGCCGGGAGCCCCCCGCCCGTGCCTCCCGGCCCGCAGCCCCGCAGCCCCTGAGTCCCGCACTGGGCGGGCTGGCGGGCCGGTGGGGCCTGGGCCGGGCTGGGCCGGGCTGAGTCCCGGACGGCGGCCGCCCTGTGCGGCCGGCCCGGAGCGCCCGCGGGGGACCCGGCGGCGGCGGCGCGGCGGGCGCGCAGGGCGATCCCGGAGCGGCTCCGCGGAATCCAGCCGGGTTTTGACTCCGATCGCCACCGGGCCGAGCCGGCGAATGTAACAAAGAACAGTCGGCATGGCGGCTGGACCGGGGCGGGCGGGCCGCGGGCGGGCGAGCCGGGGACCGGGCGCGCGGGACAGCGGGGCGCGGGCGGGGGCCGGGGCCTGGGGCGGCGCACGCCGGGGCGGGCGGTGCGGGACGCGGCCCGGGGCTTTACCTGCCTGTGGAATGTACAGAGCGGGGTCGGATCCTGACTCCGGGTTGCGATCCGCTCCGGAAACTGCGCAGCACCGGAAGCCAGGGGGCGGCGGTGGAGCATTGTGGGAGTTGTAGTTCGCGGGCGGCCGGGGCAGAGAACTTGGGAGCAGGCGGCGTGGACGGCGCGCGGGAGCGGGCCTGGGAACAGGGCGGCGTGGACCCGGGAGTGGGCGGTGTGGACGGGGGCGCGAGCTAGGGAGCGGGCGGAGTGGACGGAACACGGGCCCCTTTGACGGGGGCGTGGGCGGCGGGCCTCCCCGGGTCCGCTGGGTGTCGCGGGTCGGATTCTGGTCGCTGGGGGCGTCGGGGGGCTGCGCGCGGCTCCCACCCGCGTGGCTTGTCCCCGACCCCGCGTCCCCCGGCGGCGGCAGCTCGCACGGCCTCCCTCACCCGTCTTCTGGTGGCTGCGTGGAGCCTTAATGCCTTTTTTAAAGTGGTGGGTGGAAGCGGGGGTCGGATTTTTCTCCAGAGCGGGTCTGGGATTTCCTGCGGGTCATGAGTGTCCGGTGGGTGGCTGCCGGAGCGCCGTGTCCCCAGCCCATTTAAAACACACAAACACTTCCGCAACGCCAAGCATCCAGTCCCCCGAGGCCTGGCGAGGCCCAGCTCCTTGCTGGTGAGTGAAGAGTGGGGTTGGAGTCCCTGCGGAGTGGGCTCCTGAAATCCACACCTGTGTTACTGCGCCCTGCCCACGTCCCCAGCCCTGCTGGTGGCCCTCTAGACCCCGTCCCTCGAATGGACATGCAGTCACAAACTGCTGGCCGTAGGAGGGTCCCTAGAGAGCTTTCAGCCTACTCCTGGCATCTGGGATTCAGAGAAGCGAACTGCCTTGTTCATTTCTGCCTAGCAAAAACTGCTAGGTGAAAAGGGAGATGATAAGCTAAGGAGAGAGAATATGGAATTGATACCACACAGGGCTCAGTGATACCCTCACATACGTAAAGCTCTTAGGAACCAATAGAAAAAGGAGCAGAGTCAATGAACGGTTCGCAGGAAAGAAACCACACTGGCTCTTAAGCTTATGGAAAGCTATTCAATTATACTGTAATAAGCGAAAACATTACACATCATTTTTGTCGAATTAACGAAGATCAAAAAGTTTAATCGCGTTATTTGAGGAGGCTGTAGGGAAACAAGCTCTCATCCTTTGCTGGTAGGAGAATTGAAATTGCACAGGCAGGACTTCATCCTTTAGACACCTGTATGAAATGGCTCGTGTATAAGCTTCGTTTGGCTTTTTTTTCCCTAGGTGCTTGTGGGTCAGCTTCAACTCACTGAGACCCTATGTGTGTCAGAGGAGACCCGTGTTCCACAGGGTTTTCAGTGGCTGATTTTTTAGAAGTGGATCACCAGGTCTTTCAAGGTGCCTCTGGGTGGACCCAAACCACCAACCTTTCCGTTAGCAGCCTAGCACTTTATGATTTGTGCCACCCAGGGACTCTTGTAGAAGGTTAATCATCAACTAGATACCCATCGAAAGGGAAGACTGTGACACATGATGGTACATACATAGGTGGGAGCGCTCTGCAGGTGAAGAGAGCATGATGAGTGTTTCACTGCTAGGGGGTCACTCCTCCCCCTTCCTGAGAGTACAACGGCTTCCCAGATGCACTGAGTCTGAACCATGGCCTTTGAGATGTGAGATGGCACCACCTGTCCATTCTCACCTCGGCCTTGCTCATATGCTGCCCAGCCATGGCATCCCCCACCTCCCCCCAACCTTCTTTCTGTTCCTCAAACAGTTTCTCGGGTCTTCTGCACGTGTTGAGCACTACCAGGTTTTCCATGACCATGTCTTCATCATTCGGGTCTTAGACCAAATGCTCCCCTAGTTCCCCGAGCGCCCTAGACTGACCAGTGCAGCTAAGGTAGACCCTACCCCACCGTCAGTACCTAGCCCTCCATGAGCAACCTGCACTTTCTTTTTTTAGAACTTATTGATTGGCATATGCACACAGCACCCTGCATTGTCAGGAGGTGACTGAAGCCAAGATCAGTATGTTCTCACAGACATCCCCTCCCAGGTCCTGTTCCGTCCGCCAACACTGGATCTTTGGCACATGGGGTGGGATAGGGGGAACAAGGTTTCTGTGTGTGCTCACGGAAGGATTATCAGCTGACACTCAGTGTTGCCCCACAGGGTGGGCTCTGTACTCAGCCCGGGGACGGGGGGAGACGGGACTTTGCATTCTAACCAGGGAGCAAGAGCAGCTGGTGAGTGATTCAGGGTGCAAAGACCTAGTGACGGGTCACAGTCGATGCCCTTGGAGGTGCCCTGGGTCATCCTCAGTGGCTGAAGCCACTTCATGGAGAAGGCAGAGCTTGAGTTTCCCTAGATTATTAGAGCAGTGAGTCAGAGGTGTGCTGGGGCCCAGGAGTGAACATTCCAGAATGCCCGCTGGTGGCCGAGGTGGATTGATTTGGCCAGTGTAGACTGGATTGTCAAGGGCACAGTGTTCACCTGGAGGTGACCTGCAGGAGAGCAGGTGGGGAAAGTAGGTGCAGAGGGGCACATGTGGCCTTCCAGAACTCACCAGTCTCCTCCAGAGTGCGGGCTCAGAGTAGATCCACAGTCACACAGGTGAGGCAACAGTGCAACCAACCCAGTCCCTAGACACCTGATTCCAAACGAGATGTATCTCCACGCCACCATGTAATATCCAGTCACAAGAGCGGAGATTCTGGAATCCTAGCTGGAAAGTCATCCTTCCAATGTCTGAGGCTCTCTCCACAGGGGGCTCTTCCTCTGACGTCTCAGCTCCCGAGTGACCAGTTCACAGTGGAAGGGGAGGTGCACCCCACACCCTGCACCTAACAGGAGTCAGGACAGCTGGGAGGAAGGGTGGGGGTGTGGGGGCTAAGACGGTGTTGTGGGTTGAATTGTCCCCCAAAAAGAACGTTGAAGTCCTGATCCCCAGTACTTGTTTGGAAATAGGGTCTTTAAAGATGCTATCAGTTAACACAAGGTCTTGCTGGAGGAGGGTGGGCCCTCATCCAATGACTGGTGACCTTGTAAAAGAGAAGAGACAGAGATGATGGGCATGTGAGACGGAGGCAGGAATTGGAGTAGTGCAGGCACATGTTAAAGATCGCCAGGAGCTGGAAGAGGCAAGGAAGGATCTTCCCCATGACCCTTCGGAGAGAGCGTGGCCCTGCTGACACCCTGAGTTCAGACTCCCAGGCTCCAGAACTGGGAGAGAATAAATCTCTGTTGTTCTAAGCCACCCAGTGTGTGGGACTTTATTAGGGCAGCCCCAGGAAACTAACGCAGGAGAGGTACTGGGACTGTCTGGTTATTTCCTCAGTGACCATGTCTCTAATCCTTGTCCTCTGACGCTTGGGCACCATGGGGTGGGAGGTCGGGGGAGGGGAGGTGGAGGCAGGAGAAACAAGAAAACATGGCTGGAAGAGACAAGACACCTGAAGGGGTTTGTATAGGACACCTTTGTGCACCCCCTCAGGCTCTGCTGTGCTCCGAGCCCAGTCACTGCAGTGAGCCCCTCATGAGGGTGCAGACACCATGCCCACCCGTGCTGTGGTGGCCCCTCTACTCCTCTAACCCCTTGCAGGGGCTCACTGTGCACTCACCATGGGCCACCCACTGGGCAGGCATTTGACACCTGGGCCACCCCTCTATCCCCAAGTGGACAGCGCTACCCAGAAGGTCCCTGTGGGTCCCACAGGGTCCCATGGCAGCCCCTCGTAGGTAGCCAGTCTGAACACCAGCCTCGTGCTGGGCCCCCCTCCCATTTTATTTCCATTGCACCCACTCAGTGCCCTGGCATCCCTCCCCAAGTGTGCCACCCACGTGCCACCCTTGTTCCAGGCTTCACCACCTGAGGAACCCAGGCTAAGGCAGACCCTGACTTGCAGCACCCACAATTCATGGTGACCCAAAGTCCCTGGAAACATTGACCTTCTATACAAAATGCTTTCAGCCCCAGGCAAAAACTGTTGCCTTTCAGTCGATTCCAACTCATGTGGACCCTGTGTGTTAGAGCAGAGCTGCTCCATAGGGTTCTCTTGGCTGTCATCTTTACAGAAGCAGATCACTGGGCCTTTCTTTCGTGGTGCAGCTGGGTGGGCTTTTGCCACCAACTTTTTGGTTGGTAGCCAAGTACATTTGTCCCTCAGGACCTGTGGGGAATTGGTTCCAGGACCCCCCACCTCGGATATCAAAATCCAAGGATGCTCAAGTCCCTTATATAAAATGAGGTGGTATTTGCATACAACCTACGCGCATCCTCCCGTAGACTTTAAATCATCTCTAAATTACTCATAATACCCAACACAACGTAAATGCTATGTAAATAGCTGTGCTACTGTATTGTTTAGGGAATAATGACAAGGCGCGAGGCGAACAATACTCAAAGGAGGAGTGCTGGAGAAAGACTGAGGATCTGTGAGTGGGGAAGGCCATAGCAGGGTGTGCCTACACAGGACTTGGTTCGTCTGGCTTCAGTGTGGTGCTCGCATGCCACAAATTCCAGTTTTGCTTTTTGGAACTTTTTTTTTCCTTGAATATTTTCGATCCAGGGTTAGTTGAATCCGCGGATGTGGAACCCGTGGATACGGAGGGCGTCTGTACAAACCATCTGCAGCACCCAGGGACCCAGGCAAACATGATGCCAAACGGGCTTATAAGTCTTCTAAGAAGAATGCTAGGAGAGAAGTCGTTTGCCAAGTGCTAAGCAAAGAAGAAGTAAAAATGAGCAGTGGCTCATCTCTCCTTTCACACAGCTGACTGCGATGGGTGGTCACACACAGTGACCTTGGAGGCATTCTGTAAAATAAAGCCAGTAATTCAGAGACGCTGGGAGAAGACCGCAGGGCTTCCAAAGCAGCACAGGACTCAGGGCAAAGACAGCTCAGTGCTTGGTGCTTTCATGTGCATGTTTATTTCCTTAAAAGACCGTTCATGCTCCAGCCACACTGTCTCCAAGTGGACCCGTCCACAACTGAACTGCACTGGTTTGGTGCAGGACCCTAACTTTAAAGTGCTACCCAGGAATACAATCATTTGTAATGCAAATTTATCACCAAACTGGATCATCAAGCCGCCACATATCTAGAAAACCTTTTTTTTTTTTAACATAAGGTTGACGTAACATCGAGGAAAAAAAATTACAAAGCTAAAATATAAATGGTGCATGACTGACCAGTTGGTAGCTGAGCAAACTGGGCACTTTGCTGGACTTCTAATGCCTCCTCACACATAAAACAGGGATGCTAAGAAATTTACCCAAAGGTCACCTGAGTTTACTTTGCAGGACTTGACTGTGTCCTTGTCACCGAGCCAGTTGCTTTGGTAATCACATCAGGCAGGTTTTGGGCAGTGAAGAGAGGGTCTGGTGTCTGGGTCTACACTGGCACTGAGCTCAGGTTCCTATCCGGTAGAGATAGGTGTTCTGAGTCCCAACGTCCACCAACTTATACTCTGAGGTCTCAGGACCGAGGGCCTGGAGATTATGACTGAGAAGACACCCGCATTTGTTGGCAGCAATGTCAATTCACCTTTCCCTTTCTGCTCAAGGAGAAAATCCAGAACCCTTCTCTAGGCAGGCCAGTAAAACCCAATCAAAAAACGAGGCAAGCACCTAATCTGTAACCGGTTGACAGCGACTGGCCAAGTCACAGAGGAATCACGGGCTGGTGTTGAACTTCAACTTGATTTTAATAAAGTGCTCCTCTAAACGCTTTTCCTCACAGCAGGTATTCAACTGAAACAATGAAATTGCTACTTTTGTTACTGCTACATTAAAGCACACACACACATACTTAAAAGTCCGTTCCATTCGCCACAAGAATGCAGGCGCCTTTTTCCCGAGACACAGATACACGTTAAGTGTTCATGAAGGATGGCTTTTAGAAAACCATTCTGCAAAAATCTCATCAAGCCAAAAAAAAAAAAGCCCTCAAGCCACTAAAGTTTGTAGAAAAGATAAAGGAATAAAGGCGTTTCACAAGTTAGTGTTTTGCACATTTGGTACATAGTCTTAATCCATGCTTAACTTCAATGACATTTACTTTAACATAAATACCCTACATATTAAAAAAACAAACCTGGATAACAGCTTAGAAAAGAAACATTCACAGTATCAACGGAGCCCATGTTCTCATGGCGCTGACTTGGCACGACCCTGACGCTTCCCTAACGCATGCACCCGTCTACCTGCTTGTTTTAATTTCCCAGGTAAACCCCTGATGTATCAGTGTTCTACATAACCGCAGCCACTAGATGGAGACAGCGCGCGTCTAGAGAATGGGCTCCTGGCTCTTTCCAAAATGCCCAGGTGGTCTCTGTGTTCCAAAGGGACACCTAGGACCACGAAGCTCCTGAAAAGCACTCTCCACCTGTCTCATCTTTGATTCACTTGCTTCACACACACGGGATAGATGCAGCCCAGCTAACACGTTCGAGGACCCTGACGGAGTTGTAAGTCATGAGGAAACTGAGGAAGCAGAGCCTTTGAGGAAGGTTGAACAGTGAACAGAACGCTCCTGGGGCTGATAGCGACTGGGAATGGTTGAAAACTTTTTTTTTTTTTGAGAGCAAGAAAGCTCAATTTAAAACTCTGATATCTTCACCCTTGAAAAAACTGAATCCATCTGAATTTCAAAAGCCAACAAAAAGATCCGAAGCTGTACTGAAAACTTCTAATCAATGTTTGACGTTCTTAGAATCAATCCTTGGATGTTGCAGGTTCTACCCACCAGACAACAGCTCTGAGACTTCAAGTAAAATCAAACATTAAAGTGACCAACCGTTCTAAAAAGGCTAGGAGTCATTACTAACCTCTGGAGACTAACTTGGTATTAATTTTTTTTTTTTTTTTTTTTTGAACTCCAGGTGCTAATTCACAATGATTAAAATCGGGACAGAACCTTTGGAAACAACGCATGATGAAAAAGTCCTTTGAAAGTCTGTGGTAATTCCCAGAGCACCTAAGAATTTGGAAGTGCGCATTAAAAGTTCGATTCTTAGTTTTCTGATCTCTCCCACACACAAGAAAAGAAAAAATCCCATAATTCTGTTCTTTTTTATAATGATTTTTGTTCATCAATGCCTTGATTGGCCCTGAAACACATGTTTAACGACTAGCAAGCAGCTAACATGGCAGTCACGCAACCTCACATCTGTTTCCCTAACAGCCTTTGGAATCTTATTGGAGGAAAATGAATCTAATTAAACTGTGAAAACATTTCACCCCGATGACAACTGCTCTTTAACAGGCATGTCCATGGGAGATGACACATGCAAAAATAAGTGGACTTATGTGAACACAGTGAACGAGCCTAAGGAGAAAGTCATACTAAGGAAGAAAGGTTTTGAGAGGTACACTGGAATATTAAAAGTGTGTGCCGAGTTTATCATTTTTTTTCCACTGGAAATCAAACAAAGGTACCCCAGAATGAGTCGAGCCCTGTTCAAAGTGGAATTCTGACGAGTCACAGAAGGAATCGGATGAAGTTAGGCTCATTTGTTATAAAACTTAGAAACACCTGAGACACAAAACAATTTCCTCTGTGACCATAAAAGTACTTGTTCTGGCTATTGGCAATGTTTGGCAAATCAACCTTAGGCTAAAGAAAAACCACGTATGTGTGGTTAAAGCTGTCGCTTATTGCTTCTAACTTCGTTCTGACGGGCTTGCCGGCACTCTTGCTTAGCCAGTATGCCAGAGAAGACAAAAATCCATGTGTTCATGGCTCCGTTGTTATTAGAGCTCTTGACACGATTGAGAAAAATATAAAAACCACGTAAGGATTTATATATATCTTCCATGTGCAAGTAGGCTCAAAGTAAACTTGCAAAAAAGTGTTCCGCATAATATGCATAGGATATTTTAGTAGTTGCATAATTTTTCAAGTACTATGGCTAATATCAAAGGCAAGTGTCTTCCTACATTTATCATAGCATTTCCATTGTTATTAGAATTTCTCTATTTACCAATACTTCTGCCTATGTCTCACCTCCCTGTACTCAGGGCCAGCTGCACTTTTTATCCTGAGCAGCCAATAATCAGAGGTGACCCATCCATTCTGCTTACAGCGACAGCACAGAAGAGGTGTACCTTGTCTTTAGAACAAGGTCCAGTTGTGGACTCCACTCAGGGTGTAGAGTTTAAAGTTGAGTCCCCCAAACCTGTCACCCCCACAGTCCAGAAGAGCATGTCATGTAGCTCACAATGTAAAAATCTCCTTCTAATATTTAACCTCAATGCTTAGATTGGTGCACAGCCCCAGCTATGGGGCTTTTGGGTCTCATGTGACATCTGGTAGCAAATGAGGTTTTGTCAGTCCTCTCTGGGGGAAGCCTCCTGGCTGGAGACTTCTTACAAAAAATTATATACATATATGTATAATTTTTTCCCCCTTTAAAAGAACAAATTGTTGGAAACCACTAAGCTAGACAAAGCAGGGCCACGTGACAGCTCACTGGCACGTATGCTTTGTCCCGGTGAGGGTATTAATACGGGTTCACGGGAAGGAGGCTGCCAACCGCCAGCCCTATGCACAGGGGTCCACAGGGGCACCGTTCATTGCATTCTTGCTTCTGGGTCTGGACAGCAGCTTCTTGTTCAGGATCCTGCTGAGGATCATCCCCTTCCTCCTGGCCCCCTCCGGCTGCTGCAGAAATATGAGGTCATTGTGGGACTGGCTCATGCCCGGGTCTTTCTGTTGCTGCCGCCGGCGGAAGAACAGCTTTGCACCCTTCCGTAAAATTCCACCTGAAAGAGTAAAAGCACAGTGGACTCGTCAGGCAGGCGGTGGAAGCAACGCTGGGATGACTAGTCCTACTTTTAAAAGGAAGCTTGAATGACTCTAAGAAAGTCTGGTCATCTCCAGTTTCTTACTTGAGTGTGCTATCACTTTTGACACAAGCAAAGCCACAGGAATGGAGCCCGTTCCAAGAACTAGAGCAGTCTACAAGTGAGAAGATTATGAAAGAAGGTAAGACTTGACTACACGACTGCGTCGGTATCCATTCCCAGGGCAGGGACTGATACCACCCAGTCAAACCAGGCTGCTCAGGCCACCTGGATCCCCTCTGCATCACCCACTCCCCTTCATTCAACCAAAAAACCCATTGTCGTTGAGTCAATTGCGACTCATAGCCACCGTACGGGCCAGAGTAGAACCACCCCCATAGCTTCTAAGGAGCGCCTGGCAGATTCGAACCGCCGAGCTTTTGGTTAGCAGCCATAGCACTTAATCACTGCACCACCAGGGTTTCCCTTCTTTGGGAAGGGGATAAATGGCAAAGCTGGTCATGTGAGTGAAACCAAATGAAGTGCCCTGAGAACAATGGTATTCAGTTTCTTGGGAGAGTTAAATAATATTTGGTTCTGGGGGAGTAACATTTTTTATAACTCCAGATCCTTTTGTATTCATGTTAGGCTGAGTCATATGAGATGGCTGTTATTTGACCACGTTCGACCTATAAAACCTCAGTTTTGTATGGTTCAACCTATCTGTATGTGATGTCAGACACTGGAATATGAAATAGAAAAAAAAAAAAAAGCAGAAGCAGTAATTTCAACAACAATTCCTTAAAGATCAAGTGTAAACTAACGCAGAGGCAGGGGAACAAACCAAGCCAGTTGCCGTCAAGTTCATTCTGACTTACGGCGAGAGCACGAGTAGAACTGTGCTCCATAGGGTTTTTAGTGGCTGATTTTTTGGAAGTAGATCACCAGGCCTTTCTTCTGAGGTGCCTCTGGGTGAACTTGGACCTCCAACCTTTCAGTTAGCAGCCCAGCGCTTAACCCTTGAACACCAAGGGCCCACTAACCAGCCAACTCTTTTTTCAAGTTGACCGAAAATCCTGAATTAATATTCTGTTAACCCAGGCCCAGCCAAGGTGAGGGAGTAAACAGCTGAAGCTAGCCTGTGAAATTCATTACCCCTGGCATGAAAGTGTTAATGACTTTGCAAGAAAATAGGTCTGATCATGTGAATGGGAGTTTTATAATTAATTTGGTAATTTATTCTTCCTTAGGATAGACATATCCCACAAATATTTTAACAGCCATGACACACGGATATTCATCCAAGCTTTCTTCTGTCAATGGAGAGGATAAAGGATATGAATCTGCTCTTTGATGCCAAAGACCACGGCATCTGAGGCAGTGAGAGAAGCCTAACCCAGACCTGTCTATGAATCTTTGTGTAATCAACACTCATTGTGGGAAAAGAGAAGCATGCACGAATTACTTTAAGAGGCCACATATTAGACCTGACTTTGAGAACGAACTTCCTCATCCTATTTACTTCAAGCGGATTAGGCAGGAGAAAGGAGAAGTGAATTGTTCCAAGAATTGGGTGAAGTTTAATCTGGTCAAGGCAGCCAGAAAAAAAGAGTTCTCATTTTCTGTTTAGTTGGAACCCTGGTGGCACAGTGATTAAGAGGTACGGCTGCTAACCAAAAGGTCAGCAGTTTGAATCTACCGGCCACTCCTTGAAAACCCTATGGGGCAGTTCTACTCTGTCCTATAGGGCGGCTATGCGTCAGAATCGGGTTTGGTTTTTTGGTCTCTTTCGTTATAATCAAACAGCCTATTATGCAGAATCATTAGGACATTTTTAATGGTTACCTAAAGTTGGGGGCCCGTGTGCAGGGGCTGTAAGGGTTTCTGGGGAGAGCGTGAAAAGAAAGGGTAAGCATAATTGTGCAAATGATTTGACTCTTGTATAGGAGTCTTTGGGTGGTGCAAACAGGTGGAAGTTCAAATGTACCCAGAGGCACCTTGGAGAAAGTCCTCGTGATCTGCTTCCAAAAGAGAAGCCACTGACACACACGGGTCACTGTGAGTCAGAATCGACTCTCGGCAACTGGTTAACACGAATCTGCTGAGTGTGAGATATCAGCTCCCTGAGCCACTCACCTTTTCCATAAAATGGAAAGTCCCCAGTTAGGGTGTGTTAGAACGGCCAGAGCAACCACCACCACCAGGACTCGACTTTCAGGTTTAGCAGGTGGGGCAGCTGCATGTGCGCTGTGGCTAATTACGCCACATCTCAAATGTCATCACTGAGGAAAGTGCCTCTGTGCACCGTGACAGCAGACAAGGGGGGCTCTCAGGACAGGAACCCCCAGCTGTGGTGGCTAGGAGCCTAGCCAGGTTACCTCAAGTTTGGGGGTGTCATGGATTGAATTATGTCCCCCCCAAAAATGTGCGTATTAACTTGGTTAGACCATGATTCCCAGTATTCTGTGGTTGTCCTCTATTCTGTGATTGTAATTTTATGCTAAGAGGATTAGGGTGGGATTGTAATACCACCCTTATACTCTGGTCACCTCCCTGTTTCAGTGTAAAGGGAGTTTCCCTGGGGTGTGGCCTGCACCACCCTTTATCTCTCAGGAGATAGAAGGAAAGGGAAGAAAGCAGAGAGTTGGGGACCTCATACCACCAAGAAAGCAGTGCCAGGAGCAGAGCATGTCCAGCTCCTAGTCCAGGACAAAGACATTCCTCCAGAGCCGACAGAGAGAGAACGCCTTCCACTGGAGCTGACGCCCTGAATTTGGACTTCTAGCCTCCTAGACTGTGAGAGAATAAACTTTTCTTTGTAAAAGCCATCCACTTGTGGTATTTCTGTTCTAGCAGCACTAGATGACTAAGACGGGGTCCCAGGAGTTGTTCCTGCTTTAGGTCACCCTTGGAGTCCGGGAGGGTGTGTGACTGTCGGGGTGCTCACGGTCGGGGTGCTCACGGTCAGGGTGCTGGAGAGGAAGGGAGGTCCGAGAGGATCTGTGAGATAAACCCGGATCGCTCTAATACCTCCCCCACCCCAATCTCTGCAGGGGGATGGAAGCCAGCGGAGGAGAGCACACCAACCCACCCCCATCAACCGGAGGCCTGGGACTTAGGAACACCTGGTGGTAACAGGTGCCCTCTGGGAGGTCAGTCTCCACAGGCTATTGCATATGTACCTGTGCCCTGAAATTCAGTCGGGGGGTGGAGCCAGAGTCCAATGTGTGAGAAGGAGTGGGTGAGGGGGGAGGGCAGGACATTGCAGTTCCATATGAATTTGTATTTGACTTAAGACAGGGTTGAGAAACCCCTGCTGGGACTTTCTGTTGTGTCCTGAGAGCCCTGGGACACCCCCTCAAAGAATCAGGGGTGGGGCAAGCAGCAGTGCCACATTCTCAGCCCTGAAACCCCCAGGGTGGGGGGATCACCCAACAGACCTCTCTTTAATCTGCAGATGCCCAGCCTCCACCCCTGGAGAATCTGATTTCACTGGTCTGGGGAGAGGCCTGGATATTAGCATTTGAAAACCACTAGCCTAGGTCAGGTCAGGAGACCCTAGGCAGTGCAAACATGACAGGCTTCGCTAACAGAAAAGTGGGAGGTTCAAATCCACCCAAAGGTGCCTTGGAAGAAAGGGCTGGCCATCTACTTCTGAAAGATCAGCCATTGAAAAACCTATGGAGCTTTTCTGACACACGTGGGGTCACCCTGAGTTGGAATTGACTCGAGGCCAACTGGCTAAACGGGAAGCAGCAACAGGAGACAGGCAAAGGGTGGCTATGGTCAAAATACTTCAAAAAGAGAATCTGCACGTTTGTGGGGAACTGCTTTAACACAGTTCATGGAAATTTCAATCTCAATGCCTAAAATAAAAATTCTTGCCATATTAAGATAAAATACCAAGGATTTCCAATCCTATATAGAATCGGTAGGATAGGAAGGTATGCATAATACAGTTGGTTTTAACTCTACTACTGACCAAGGTTGGTCCCACAGTCTAAAGACTGACTTGTGTTAGCGACAGGCCCTCCTCCAGCTGCCCTAGGCTTGCTTCCATGCACAGCACTGGAGAGCCTTCTTTTTTTTTTTTTAATATTTAAATATTTTTTAACGCTGTCGAGTTGATTCTGATGCAAAGCAACCCCATGAGCGTCAGAGTACAGCTGTGATTCAGAGGGTTTTCAATGGTTGATTTTTCAGGAGTGCCAGGCCTTTCTTCCTAGTCTGTCTTCTTCTGGAAGCTCTGCTGAAACCTGTCTACCATGGGTGACTCTGCTGATATTTGAAATATTGCAAGCCAGCACAGTACAACAAACTGAAAGACAAGTGTGGGATGTATCACGTTACCACGACTAGTTGCCGTCGAGTTGATTCTGACTCATGGCAACCCTGTGCATGTCAGAGTAGAGCTGTGCTCTATAGAGTTTTCAATGGCTGATTTTTGGGAAGTAGGTGGCCAGGGCCTTTCTTCCGAGGTACCTCTGGGTAGACTAGAACTTCTAACCTTTTGGTTAGCAGCCAAGTGCGTTAACCATTTACACCACTCAGGGACAGGGTTATTTTCTGTTTTTATTCCAGACAAATCCCATCGTCATTCACTACCAGTGTGTGGTCCTCTCAGACAGGTCTGCTGTTTTGTCAAATTTCATTGTTCAAAGTCAATGTCAGAAACCAGATGGTGTTGTACATGTTATTGTGTAAATCTTCCTGAAGTCATCGGTGCACCCCCTCCCCCCGCAAGGGCCTGTGTGTGCTTCGCCTAATTTGATGTGACTTATCAGGCTTCCATGGGGACATAAGCTTCTTGTACTGAGGACAGATGGACATCCCTCTCCATTATATAACATAGGCTTCTCTCATAGTAAGGCTACATTGTTATTTAAAAATATATTGCCCTATGATAATCTTTAAACCTAAAACCAAAACTAGTCCCTGAAGTCTTCTTTGGACCAAAAAGTAGTGCATCTTAATAAAGTACATCTGCTTTGAGCATGAGGCTCTTTTAAGGAATTATCTCGGTGAGATCAAATTGACAATGGCAACTCAAAAGGTTAGAGGAGAAGACTAAGGGCCAGTGAGTTTACGATAGTGGTGGTGGAATATTTTAGAAAAGGAGAGTGAGAATGATAGCACTGAAGAATGTAAGCCATGGCAGTGAATCACACAAGTAGAAGTTGTTGAAATGGTGCATCTTTGGCTGTGTAGATGCTCATGAAAAAAAAAAAATGAAAAAGAATATATAGATAGAAGGCAAAAATAACTTACTGTGCAGGCAATTAATTCTGGTTGGCATAGCGATCCTCTTAAGTTAACAAAGGGAATGAGCGTGAGATGAAATCAGAAAATAAGAGGTAAAAAGAAAAGTATGCAAGAGCAAAATAAGAATGAAAAACAGTAAAGAGTTTAAATCATTCACATTATCTAGACACATGAAGTTACCAGGCAGGACATTTGGCAGCATTTTTTAATTTTTTCTTTTTCCAAAACCTCCGTCAATACTTTTTAAGCTGAAGATACACCTAAATTTTGGGAATAAATTTCGAGTTATTAGCTGTGTTACTAAAACACGTGCACTGACAACCGGCAAACTCCCAGGAGCATTTTAAACATACAAGCGCTCTTGGGAATTGAGAACAAATTCCTTGTTATCACAGAAGATATATATACCGGTAGTTCTTACACCCAAAAATTATCATTAGCTTAAAAGTAAGAGAAAAACTCCACCAAGCTGCCCCCTCGAGCACCCGTTTTGCAAAGTTTTGGGTTGGAAAATGAAAACGGTTTAATGCCCAGGACACAGAATTGTCCCAGATCCTATCAGCATCACATGCTGAGCACAAATCGCTCAGAAAGCACTGGAATGAGAAAGCCATTTTAAAACACTGCCAAATATGTCCTTTTCAAAGATCTCGGGTCTGTGCCACAGTACTGGTGAGAGTGAAAGGCTGAATTCTCAAATGCCCTGGCTCTGGAGGAGAGAGGGATCTTGCAGCTCATGCCAGAGGTGGTCCTGGGCACACCTGCCTGACACCAGGCCAGCCCAAGGTACGGTTTTTGAGGGGGTGTTCACCCACCTGGCCCCAAATACCCCCAAACCAAAGCCACTGCCATTGAGTCAATTCCAACTCACGGTGACCCCATGTGTTACAGAGTAGAACTGAACCGAGCTCCACAGATTTTTTTTTTTTTTGGCTGTATCTTTACAAAACCGGATTGCCAGGCCTTTCTTCTGCAGCTCCTCTGGGTAAGTTCAAACTGCCACCCTTTTGGTTAGTAGCCGAGCATAAACCGTTTGCACTATCCAGGGACCCTCCCACCTTGCCAGTGAAGGGAAAGGCACAGCCATAAGCAGCGGGGGAACCCCAACGGAAAGAGCTCTGGGAAGGAAAAGGAGGGAGGGAGGAGAAGTGACCGAAGTCACTGGTGTTTTGTGAATGACCAGAGGGGGCTGGGTGGGGAGGCTGAGATTCTGTGAGGAGAAAGGAAATGGACCATCAGGTGAAAGGAGGGGTAGGCAGAAAGGAAGCTTTCTATGTTTCTACCTTGCCCAGCGCTCACCTGCCTTCCTCAGTCCCGCCCCTCCCTTCAGCTTCTCTGGCCCCAAATGACAGAGGTATGTGTGTGTGCGGCCACTGCACCCTGGCCACTGTTTACGCACCCTGGGCCCATGTCTTTACAGAAGCAGGTGAGACTGCCATAGAGGTTGGTGGGCCAGGTTCCAGCTTCCCAAGCCACTGCAGTCACCCAGACTTGGATCCCTGGGACAAAGCCCCCACTCTCACAGACACCAGGGGGTGGGCAAGCAGAGGCACGAGGGTTAGTTCTTCATCACATGGTCTAGAAGCCACAGCCTGGAACTGCCCCTCCTTCCTCTTCTAACTTAGGCAAGGGGGTGGGTACGGGAGAAAGCAGCATACAGTGGTCGCTGGGCACTGTGGCACTTGGGGCTGACTGTTCTCTACGGTAGGGGCTGTCCTGTGAACTGCAGGATGCTGAGCTGCGTCTCTGGCCTCCACTCACTCCATGCCAGCACACCCCTACCCCAACTGTGACAACCAGAACTGTCTCCAACATTGCCAGACGGGGGGACACAACTGCCCCGCTGCAGCAGAAGCAAAGGAGAAGAGAAGCAGCAGAAAAAATCTAACCAGGGCTCCCTAACTCTTGGTGCGTGTGACCCCTAACTCATGGTACCTGAGATCCCCTAGTTTGGGGGCCTGAGACTCCCCCAACTCAGGGTGCCCGAGGCCACCTCCTAACTAGGGTGCCAGAGACCGCTAATTTGGGATAACTGGGATTCCCTAATTCAGGTGTCTGAGACCCTCCTAACTTGGGGTATCTGAGACCCCCCCAACTCAGGGTACATGAGACTCTACAACTCGGGGTGCCTGAGATTCCCTAACTTGCAATACCTGAGATTCCCTAATTCAGGTGTCTGAGACCCCTAACTCAGGTACCCGAGACCCCCTAACTCGGGTACCTGAGATCCCCTAACTCATGGTACCTGAGATCCCCTAGTTCGGGGCACTTGAGATCCTCTAACTCAGGGTACCTGAGACCCCCTAATTCATGGTACCTGAGACCCCCTAACTCATGGTACCTGAGATCCCCTAGCTCGGGGTGCTTGAGATCCCCTAACTCGGGGTACTTGAAATCCTCTAACTCGGGGTACCTGAGATCCCCTAACTCGGGGCACCTGAGGTTCCCTAACTTGTGGTACCTGAGATCCCCTAATTCGGGGTACCTGAGGTCCCCTAACTCACAGTACATAATATCTCCTAACTTGTGAACCTGAGATCCCTTAACTCGCGGTACCTGAGACTCCTTAACTCGGGGTACCTGATACCCCCTAACTCGGGGTGCCTGAGGCCCGTACTTCCAGTGCTTGAGATCCCCTGGCGGGTAAATTCTCAGGGAGTAATTTCCTGTTGGAAGGCAGTGGAGCCCTGGGGCCCCAAGTAGGAGGCTGAGCAGCGAGGGGTTAACACTGAGTTTCGGTGCCTGCTCTGTCTGGGCTGGTGGCGCTGGGTGGGGACGTGGGCAAAGGAGGTGGACACTTTATGGATGAGGACACCACTGAGTTGATTCTGAGTTACACTGGTCCCACAGGACGGAGCAGAACTGCCCCACAGGGTTTCCAAGGAGTAGCTGGTGGATTCAAACTACCGACCTTTTGGTTAGCAACTGAGCTCTCAACCCCTGCGCCACCAGGGCTCCGGAGCCAGGTCTCAAATCTAGAACAGATCCCAACCACTAGATGATTTTCCCTCAGCAAATATATTTAAGCTAATTTTTTTTTTTTTTTAATGTTACGTCTAAGGCACTATCCAGGTAAAGCTGCTCACCTCTGAGAAATGGACAATTCTAACGCACTGATATAGTGCTTATGGGAAGCAAGCAGGTATTCTAAAGAAATGATCTTCTCATGAGTAACATATATTAAGGTCATCAATCAGCTATGCTAGGGATTAGCTAGCTTATCCCTCTGCAGATCCTCCCAGGATCAAGGGGTCAGGTTTTGCTTTGTTTTTATTGGAAGGAGACATCCCAGAGGCACCAATGATAGAGGTAGCGACCACCGCAGCCGAGGGAAACCCAGTCCCTCTCAACTTTGCCCACCGTATGCGATGAACCAGTTAACCAACTGTCACTGTGACTCCAACTCACAGTGACCCCATGTGTGTCAGAGTAAAACTGTGCTCCACAGGGTTTTCGATGGTTGATTTTGGAGAAGCAGATCGCCAGGCCTTCCTTCTGAGGTGCCTCTGGGCGGATTCAAACCTGCAACCTTTTGGTTAGCAGCCAAGTGTGTTCATCATTTGCACCACCCAGGGACTCCTGTATGGGATGGCCCCCTCTAAAAGCCTTGCATAGCTCTGGGTGGGAATGGGCACTGAGAGGAAAGGGCGCCTCCAGGCAGGAACACCTGGTGGAGCAACAGTTAAGCACTTGGCTCCTGAGAGGTTGGCAGTTCAAAACCACCCAGTGGCTCCAAGGGATCTGCTTATCTGCTCCCATAAAGATTACAGCCTAGAAAATCCTATACTGCAGTTCTGTTACATGGGGTTGCTATCAGGTTGAAATCGACTCGATGGCACCTAACCACATCAGGCAGGAACACAAGATCCCCAAAGGCAGAGAGAAGACCAGGCTCTCATGCTCAGGAGCGATTCTGAATATGCCCGCCCCCCAAGGGCTGACAAGTCTAAACCCCAAGGCTCTAAACCGGCTCCAACACTCAGCACAGGGTGTTTTTTGGGAGGGGGGTGAGGGTGGAATAGAGTTTGTAGAGGACAAAGGGAAAAATAACAGATGACGAGAGCTAAAATTCAGCATGCAAATGAACGTGCAGGCAGAGCCACTACCGAGTGTGGAGAGCGGTGGGACGGAGGGAAGGTACCTTTGTGCTTCTTGGCAGTGCCTGGCTCTGAGACGCTCAAGGAGCTCTCTGACAGCTCATCTCCATCGAGGTCCAGCGGGCCATGGCCATCCCACCCGGTGGCCTCAGACTCCTTCTCCAAGTCCCAGGACTCGAGTTCATTCTCCAGGGGCTCGAAGGCAGGTGGGGCCTGGGCAGGTTGGTCTTCCTCAAGCGGGGCGGAGGCAACAGCGGCCCCCAGATGAGACAGGGACTCCTCCTGACGCCCACTGTCCATGGAGGCTGCATAGTCCAGCATCAGGGCAGCTTCGTTGTCCTGAGATAAGGAGGTCTGTCCGGGCAAAACGCATCATCAGAGGCCACGAGAAAGCCAGGTTGTGCAAAGACGACAGCGGGCATGTGGGAGGAGAAGAGGGGGTAAAAGCACTGGCAAAGCGCCGTTCGAACTTCTGTTCTGACTGTAATTTCAAAATATTAGAAGGCACGCCTGGCTCCTGGCTCCATATCAGGGGAGCTAATGCAGCAAAGAAGCCCCTGGGTGATGCAAATGGTTAACGTGGTCAGCTGCTGTCTGAAAGACTGGAGGTTCAAGTCCAGCCAGAGGTGCCTCAGAAGGAAGGCCTGGCAATCTACTTCTGAAAAATCAGCTATTAAAAATCCCATGGGGCCCAGTTCTACTCTGACATGCATGGGGTCTCTCTGAGTTGGAGCTGACTTGACGGCAACTGGTGAACCGACTTTCGGGGTTGGAAATCAGGACAGTGGTTCCTTGGAGGATGGGAGAGTGAGTGAAAGGGGGCAGGAGGGGTCTTGGGAGCTGGTCATGCTGCTCTTGATCTGATGGCGGGGGAGGAGAAGGGGATTACACAGGTGAGTTTGCTTACTGACAATTGACTATTGCACTTTTCTGACTTAAGTGCAGTCTTGAAGAAGTTCCCACTGACTCAAGATGGGACCATCTGGGCAACAATAAAAATAATAACTGCAATGGACTGAATACATTAAATGTTAAGATCCATGAGTTCCTAATGAAATTAAATAGAAATCTTGGTGAAAATACAGGTGAAAGGGTTATGGACCGTGTCCTTATTTCTCTCACCCACCTAACCAGTTGCCACTGTCTCAACTCCAACTCAGGGTGACCCCGTGTGTGTCAGAGTAGAACTGGGCTCCATCGGATTTTCAATGGGTGATTTTTTGGGAAGTTGATCAGCAGGCCTTTCTTCTGAAGTGCCTCTGGATGGACTCCCAACCTCTCAACTTTTGACCTGCAGTCAAGCGCGTTAACCAGCTACACCACCTAGGGACTCCCTCATCTGCCTTGTTGTATGCTGTTGAGTCGATTCCAACTCGTAGCAACCCTGTAGGACACAGTGGAACTGTCCCATTGGGTTTCCTGGGCTGTAACCATTATGGGAGCAGATCGCCAGACATTTTCTCCCATGGAGTGGCTGGTGGGTTCAAACCACCAATCTTTCGGGTAGCAGCTGAGCGCTTAAACATTGTGCCACCAGGGCTTCTTCTCATCCGAGCCTAAAGAAAACCTAACCAATGGGCCGCGGCGTTCCCATGGGCCATCAGCCGCCTGCTGGCCATCAGTGGAAATGTACATAGAAAGTCATCATCAAAGCCACCAGTGGCCTGGCGCCCAGTGGGACTGAGGGTCCTGGCTACTCACTCCTAGGCAAAATGGCAATGTTGACGACTGGCCTTTGGCACTTCTCATATCTCACTCTCAGTGTTCTCTCCCATCCCACCCTCTTATTGCCCTTCAGTTGGCCAAAGGCAGTTTTACAGTATCCAACCCACTTTCATGTTCAAAATTCTTCTTCCTTCTCACCCCCTCCCATTCCAAATCAAAACCTCCTACCCATCCCTGCACGTCTCACCCTGCACTTGTTCATTCTGAAATATCAAAAAAGAATGAGGGTCTGTGGCTGGGCAGCTTGCCCAGAGGGGTGCCTGGCTGCCACCTGGGTGGGCCTCACACCCGCCCTCACGGATGTCATAGAGCAGGAGAGGGTAAGGAATGTGGATTTAAAGGAATCTTTGTTTCTCTCTGATGACAAAACTAAAAAACATTCACTGCAAAAAAAAAAGTTAAATGCTTCGGAGATGTGTAATGCAGGGAGCGCAAGTTTCCCATAATTGGGGTGCGATCAGGGCGGAGGTTCTGTACCACGAGGAGTCTGACATCATGAGTTTCTGTTTCAATAATTTTTCTTCAAATGACTCGTCAGCCTCTCAACAGCCGAAGCTTCACCCAACAGAACCTTTCAGTTCCTTCATAAAGAGTACGGGCTACATCAACGCGGCACCATAATCACCCCTTTGTTGGACAAGAAACATCATTAGACATTTGCAAACGGAATTTTTTGGATGGTGATCAAGCACTTGGGCTAATGTCTACAGAGGGAGAAGGGCACAGGTCAGTCTCAGATGCGAACGCCTCTCCGAGCTGCCTCCACTGTACCTTGGAGATCCCCGAGATGATGATAGTGCTTTTCTTCCGCGGTGACTTGAGTTTCAGTTTTGAAGATTCGCTGAGTTGTCGGATGGCCACTTCCGCCACTGGATCCAAACCGTTCAACACCAACAATTCTGTCAGAGGGAAGACGGTGTTGAGTTCATTAGCAAACATTAAAAACTTCTGTGGGAGCTTCCCCGGAAACATGGAAATGGTCTAGTGAAGGTGTCTAGAAAGCATTTTCTAGCAGAAAGCCAGGGAAAAAAGAGTTTGGGCACTGCGGGCCATCTGGTCTCTGTCCAACTACTGAATTTCGCCTTGGTAGCTGGGTTCCAATAAAACTTTATTTATAAAAACAGGTGGTGGGCTGGGTTTACCCACAGGCCTGTAGTTTGCTGACCCTTGATCTATAGCTTGATTTCCTGCGTGGTTACACAATACTCATTGAAGTGTATACTTAAGATCCACACATTTTGTTGTGTATAGATTATACCTCAACATAACTAATGAAAAACAACAAAAGCAAGAAAACAAAACCAAAAACCTCTGTAACTTTTTGAGCTTTGAAAGGCAATGTCGTTACTCTTTCCCTCCCAAAGGTAATTAAACGTATAGAACAGCAACTGGGGGTGTGAAGAGTTGGTTAACAAAAGCCGCTCCTTTCCATGGTTAATACCACCCATTGGCTAACATCTGGAAACCCTGGTGGCATAGTGGTTAAGAGCTACAGCTGCTAACCCAACGGTCAGAAGTTTGAATCCACCAGGCGCTCCTTGGCAGCTCTACGGGGGCAGTTCTACTCTGTCCTATTGGGTGGCCATGAGTCGGAATCGACTCGACGGCAAGAGGCTTGTTTTTTTATGGTTTGGCCAACATCTATCAAATGCTTAATATGTACTGGGCCCTGGTCAAAGAGTTCCACATGCATTATTTCATCCCCCAAACCCTAGGAGGGTGGCCAAGCCAAGGCGCCCAGCCTGGTGTGTGAATTAGAGCCAAGGTTTATCACTCTTATTCTGCCCAAAGTAGTTACGAAGACAAAGCTATGACACCAGCAGACTGTTAAAAGGAACTTTCCCGTCCTGTTTTTTGGCCATATCCTGAGGACAGCAGAGGCCATATTTCCAGAGGGTGTGTGAGAGAATCAGCAGCCAAGAACTGCCACTTGTTGAAAACAGAGAAGGGTCAAGAGAAAGGCTTTGTGGAGGCATCCCCTTGGGAACAGCTGTGCTGTACTGCCCAACACCTCCAAACTGCCAGGTGTGAGGACTGCCACCTCCTCAGGCCACACCTAGGGCTTCCCTGCATCCTCAGAGCACCTGGCCAAGGGGCCAAGGGGCCAGGTTGGCCGAGGAAGCTGCCACTGCCCCTGGCTGCAGAGTGGAGGGTGAACCTGAGGGCTGACTCCACTGGCCACGGGCAAGAAGAGAAACCCGCAGCAGGACCGTCGGCCCAGCATCTTTTTTTTTTTTCCTCAAATTTTAATACCCTTCATATTTTTTAGAGCAGTTCTAGGTTTACATAAGAATTGCTCAGAAAGTGTTTAGAGAGTTTGCATATGCCTCCTTTCCCTCTCTGCACTCTGGTAATCCTACTGTTTACATGTTGCCTTCATGTGATATATTTGCTACAACTGATGCATCAATCTTGATACGTCTATTATTAAGTCCATAGTTGGCTTTAGGGTTCACTATTTGGGTTGAACAGTCCTGAGGGTTCTGACAAATCAAAATGTCATAGGTCCACCATTACCAGATCGTACAGAATTATTTCACTGCCCTAAAAATGCCCCATCCTCCTCCACCTCTTCATCTCTCCTGCTTTCCCTTGACCTCTCACAAGCTCTGATCTTTTCACTGTCTCTATAATTTTGCCTTCCCCAGAATGTCCTATAGTTGGGATCATACAGTATGTAGCCTTTTGGGACTGGCTTCTTTCACTGAGCAATATGCATGTAAGGTTCCCCTATGTCTTTTTGTGCCTCGGTAGCTCATTTCTTTTCACCATGAGTAATACTTTTTTTTTTTTTTTATGGATGTACCACAGTTTGTTTATCCATTCACCTACTGACGAACACCTTGGTTGCTTCCAGTTTTTGGCAATTATGAACAAAGCTGCTATAAACATTCATGTGCAAGTTTTTGGGTAGACATAAGTTTTCAACTTATTTGGGTAAATACCTAGGAGCGTAAATACCTGCGCCATATTGCAGTCCCATCCACAGTGAACGAGAGTTCCTGTTGTTCCGTATCCTCGCCAACGTTTGGTGTTGTCAGTATTTTGGATTTCAGCCATTCTAATTTTTAATAGTGTGTAGTGGTATCCCATTGTTTTAATTTGCAATTCCCTACTGACATGTGATGTTGAGCATTGTTTCATATGCTTAAGCCTGGGGTCTTTTAGAAGGGATCCTGCCCAGGTGAAAAGACTACTCCACAGTACGAGGTGGTAGGGTGTACTTCCAGGGGCAGGAGCTGAAGAAGGGGCATCAGGAGTGGCCAGAGGATCACTGCCTGTGTCTGTGAAGTTGCAGTTGGGGGGACCAACAGGGAAGTTTCCAAAGACGCATGAAAACCCCCACAAGGGAAAGAGTCTGTTTTAAACTTCTACCCTGTCAAGCGGCAATAAGCCATCAAATAAGAGCTTTCGTGTTGACATGTCACGAGGTTGGCAACCAATGTCACAAAACAATATATATATTTTAATTGTCTAATGAGAAACTAATTCGCTCTGGCAACCTTCATCTAAAGCACAATAAAATAAATAAGAACTTTCTAGCTTTCTATGCACCTGACTGTTTCTCCTTGGCCCACTGTTGACCTTAGCGAGGTTAGAAACAGCACTGAGTGTTGGGGAGAGGGGAGCAAGAAAGAAGTTGCCCACTGCCCCTTCCCTGACTGCAGGTTCTCCTTGTAATGAGCCCGAGGTGGGGAGGGGGAAGGCTTGATGACCGGCTCTAGGGGTTCTGCCTGTAATGAGCCAGAGGCGGGGAGGGGAAGGCTTGATGACCGGCTCTAGGGGTTCTCCCTGTAATGAGCCCGAGGCGGGGAGGGGAGGCTTGATGACCGACTCTAGGGGTTCTCCCTGTAATGAGCCTGAGGCGGGAGGGGGAAGGCTTGATGACCGGCTCTAGGGGTTCTCCCTGTAATGAGCCCGAGGCGGGGAGGGGAGGCTTGATGACCGGCTCTAGGGGTTCTCACTGTAATGAGCCCGAGAGAGGGAGGGGAAGGCTTGATGACCGGCTCTAGGGGTTCTCCCTGTAATGAGCCCGAGGCAGGGAGGGGAGGCTTGATGACCGGCTCTAGGGGTTCTCCCTGTAATGAGCCCGAGGCGGGGAGGGGAAAGCTTGATGACCGGCTCTAGGGGTTCTCCCTGTAATGAGCCCAAGGCGGGGAGGGGAGGCTTGATGA
Organism: Loxodonta africana; assembly: GCF_030014295.1. NCBI lineage: Eukaryota > Metazoa > Chordata > Mammalia > Proboscidea > Elephantidae > Loxodonta > Loxodonta africana. Next base: position 222,878,597 of record NC_087343.1, read on the forward strand.
CCGGCTCTAGGGGTTCTCCCTGTAATGAGCCCGAGGCGGGGAGAGGAGGCTTGATGACCGGCTCTAGGGGTTCTCCCTGGAATGAGCCCGAGGCGGGGAGGGGAAAGCTTGATGACCGGCTCTAGGGGTTCTCCCTGTAATGAGCCCAAGGCGGGGAGGGGAGGCTTGATGACCGGCTCTAGGGGTTCTCCCTGTAATGAGCCCGAGGCGGGGAGGGGAGGCTTGATGACCGGCTCTAGGGGTTCTCCCTGTAATGAGCCCGAGGCGGGGAGAGGAGGCTTGATGACCGGCTCTAGGGGTTCTCTCTGTAATGAGCCCGAGGCGGGGTGGGGAGGCTTGATGACCGGCTCTAGGGGTTCTCCCTGTAATGAGCCAGAGGCGGGGAGGGGAAAGCTTGATGACCGGCTCTAGGGGTTCTCCCTGTAATGAGCCAGAGGCGGGGAGGGGAAGGCTTGATGGCCGACTCTAGGGGTTCTCCCTGTAATGAGCCCGAGGCGGGGAGGGGGAGGCTTGATGACCAGCTCTAGGTTGAGCTTGGGATTTAAAGAGACAGTGAGATGGCTCTTACTGAAAGTGACCATAAAAACATGAACCATGCACCCACAGGGCTAAGGAAAAATGATCCCTATAGACAGGTTTAAAGGGACAAAGGGAGACAAAACAAAACATAAAGTTGTTTTTTCAATTATGTTCCACGAGCCCCACTGATTTTATATTAATGTAACTGGAATTCACTCTCTGGGTTTCAACAAATGCATAATGTCATGTGTCCGCCATTATAGTTTCTGGCAGAATCATCTCACTGGCCTAAAAATGCCCTGTGCGCCACCTACGCGACCCTCCCATCTCTCCCTGAGCCCCTGGCAGCCACCAATCTTTTTCCTGTCTCTATAGTGTTGCCTTTTCTAGAATGTCATATAGTTTGATCTTGGTATTTACTTTGTTAAAACATGCCCTAGAACTTAAGTGGGGGTGCTACCACCACTGAAGCCTTGGGTCAACTTTTCTACTTCTAGTTCTTCTCTTATTACTCAAAAAAAAAAAAAAAAAAAAACCCTTCCCAAATTCTCAAAAGGCAATCTCCATGCTTATCAGATGAGAAAGACTTGTTAGAACAGCTCATAGGATGCTAAGCGGTGGACAATGTGAGCGTACCCTTCGTTACCTGTGTCTGAAGAAGAGAAAGTTTTACTGACGGGGGCGCCGTGGCAGGAGATGGCTTGGACAGAGATATCTTTTTCGATCACCTTCACTTTCACGGGCGTTTTCGCAGGAGACTCTGCCAAGGAAAGTCCCCAGTTACACATGGCACCCCAAAAGCTATCTGAATCAACAGTTACAGAAAAGCGAAACTCCCTCTCTTTTCACTGATAGTTCACCCAGTGGTAAAGGCAATGGCCAACCAAGACTTCTTTAACAATCCCTCTTATTCTTTTATTATTATCATTAGTAGTAGTAGTATCATTACTTGGATCAAAACTGGTGTTAGGAGCCCAAGTCTAAATAAAATTTCAGAAACATTTTAACTAAACCAGAGTTTCATTTTCTATTTTGCATTCAAGAATTATGTCAAGTGATAACATAGTTGTTAAAGAAAATGTTCTACATTCTACGTTGGTGAGTAGCATCTGGAGTCTTAAAAGTCTGTGAGCTGCCATCTAGGATACACCACTGGTCTCACCCCTTCGGGAGCAAGTAATAATGAAGAAAACTAAAGATACAAAGGAAAGATAAGTCCACAGGACTAATGGACCACATCTACCACAGCCTCCACCAGACTGAGTCCAGTACAGCTAGATGGTGCCTGGCTACCACCACTGACTACTCTGACAGGGATCACAGTAGAGGGTCCCAGACAGAGCTGGAGAAAAATGTAGAACAAAATTCTAACTCAAAAAGAAAGACCAGACTTGCTGGCCTGACAGAGACTGCAGAAACCCTGAGAGTATGGGCCCCGGACACCCTTTTAGCTCAGTACTGAAGTCACTCCTGAGGTTCACCCTTCAGCCACGGATTAGACAGGCTCATAAAACAAAACGAAATTAATGGGGCACACCAGCCCAGCGGCAAGGACTAGAAGGCATGAGGAGACAGGAAAGCTGGTAATAGGGAACCCAAGGTTGAGAAGGAAGAGTGTTGACATGTCATGGGGTTGTTAACCAATGTCATAAAATAGTATGTATACTAACTGTTTAATGAGAAACTAGTTTGTTCTCTAAACCTTCATCTAAAGTACAATAAAAAAAAAATTGTGCCAAGTGACCTATTCTGGGAAAATAATACTTTAGCACAATTCTTATACAAGACACAATATAAATAAAGCAGTAACAGTAACAAACCCTACACTTACGCAGAAATTGTCTCCACAGTGATGGTTGTAGTGACATGTACACAATTCAGCTGATCTAAATTGACTGATGTTAGGACTTCCAGTAAATAATTTTTAATATAAGCAACTCTACCCTGACCAGGGACATCTAATTTTTCAAGATGGTGCCTGTTGTTCCCACATAAACGTAATGGGAGTACTTTGTTTAACTTAGTTTGAGTTGTACCAAAATACAGCTACTTATGACATCTAGGTTTTGTCGTTGTTATTGTTAGCTTCTGCCAAGTTGGTCCCAACTCATGGTGACCCCATGCACAGCAGAACAAAACACTGCCTGGTTCTACGTCATCCTCACGATCAGTTGCGGATCAGACCATTGTGATCCATCAGGTTTGCACTGGCTGATTTTCAGAAGTAGATCGCCAGTCCATCTTAGTCTGGAAGTAGATTCCTTGTCCATCTGGAAGCTCTGCTGAACCTGTTCAGCATCATAGCAAGACACGAGCCTTCACTGATAGACGCTGGTGGGGACACATAAGGTGCACTGGCCAGGAATTGAACCCAGGTCTCCTGCATGGAAGGCAAAAACACTACCACTGAACCACCACTGCCCCCTCTAGGTTTTAGCTCCAGAATGTACTACAAGGTCGTACCTTGCTTTGGTTTATCAGGTATTTATTTGACAAAATAGAAACAAAATCGTCCAAAAAAAGTAAGCAAAATTCTTGCCAATTACCAGACTTCCCTGGCCATGAGATTTTCTTAATAATATGCAGTACTTGCAGCCTACAGGGCTCTGCAGTGTACAGGACAAGATGTTTACAGAAAAGCTCAGGATTCTCTCACCAGGGCTCAGCGGTGATGCCCTCCCTGCGTCGAAGCGAGGCTTCTTGGTTTTCAAAGCAGTCACCGTGGTGACCACAGTCCCACAGGGCAGCACTGTGCGATCTTTCTCTATCTTCGCAGCAGGAACAGGGGGAGGGGCTGGCCAGGGCCTCCAGTCACTGGGTTCTACATAAGAAAACTGCAGAGAAGGCTGGTTACTTATTCTGCAGCAAGTGCAAAGGCTGATCCGCCACTGGCACCCTGCCGATTTCTTCATTTAATGTCTGTTATGGATTGAATGGTGTCCTCCCAAAATATGGGTTGGGATCCTAAACCTTCTACCTGTGGCTGTGATCTTGTTTGGAAATAATAACATTGTCTTTGTTACGTTAATTAGATCATACCGAAGTGGGGCAGTTTCTATACCTATTTGCTTCTGAGTTATAGAATAGAGCAGATGAGACACAGAGACACACATAGGGTGGGGCGGGGGGGAGAGACAGGCACTGTCTGTCTACTGAGATAGATGTATATGCAGCTAGAAGCTAAAACAGACAAGGAAGGACCTCCCCCTAGAGCCACACCCTGAATTTGAACTTCTCTAGCCTCCTGAACTATGAGAAAACACAGTTCTGTTTTTTTAAAGCCACCCCCTTGTGATATCTGTCTACAGCAGCACTAGGTAACTAAGACAGCATCCCTTCAGATTTTTACTTTGCCTGGATTTTCCCAGCATTGACACTGACATGGAATGATGCCACCCAAGCTCAGCCACAGACAGAATGATGGGAACAAAAGCTGGAGAAGCAAACAAACACAGCCTTTCTGGGTTGACCCCCTGTGAGGTGGCATGAGGAAAAATTATTTCATAGCAGGCGCACTGGGGTCATGGGGGCCTGCTCCATTCAAGTCTAAAAATGGGTGCTATGGAACAGCACTTCTTGGAAATGTCACAGTGAAGCAAGAACATGACTCTGACAGATATAAATGAAGATGTTCCCTATCTGAAGTGACCAGGCTGAGCCTTGGCTGTTGTCGGCAACGCAGGCCATACCTCTGCAGTGACCGAGCCCAACACTGGACTGCCCGCGGTGGACCCGCTGGTCAACGTAAAGCTCTGTGGTCCAGAAGGTTGCTTCTTAAATAAATCTAAAGGAATCGTTGTCATTGCAAACAGACCTGAAGAGACAGAAGAAGCAAGGAGCACCACTGATGTTTCCATGAGGTTCCATGAAGGAAAAGGGCCCCAGAGAGCTGTGAGAACCAGAATGGAACTCCTGATGTATGACCTATTAGCTTGAAAATGGTTACATTTCAGAATATTTTAAAAAATATCAATGTCACAAAAGAAAAAAAAAAAATCTTTGGGGTGTTCTAGACCAAAGGAGGCTGAAGAGAAGTGAGAATCATAGCCCACAATCTATGCTATGCTGGGGTAGAAAATAGTTGCTATAAAGGACATGATAGGGTCACCTGACAAAAACTGGAATATGCTGTAGATTGGCTAAAAGAATAGTGTCAATGTAAATTCAAGAAGTTGATTACTGTACTGTGGACCAAAAACCTGCAGCCATCGAGTAGATTTCGACTCACAGTGACCCTACAGGACAGAGTAGAACTGCCCCATGTGGTTTCCAAGGAGTGGCTTGGTGGATTCGAACTGCTGACCTTCTGATTAGCAGCCAAGCTCTTAACCACTGCACCACCAGGGCTCCACAGAGGATATTCCCATTTTCAGAAAGTATGCACTAAAGACTTTAGGGGTGAAGAGCCATGATGTATACAAAACCAAAACAAACCAGTTGCCGTTAAGTTGACTCATGGTGACCCCATGTGTGTCAGGGCAGATGTGTTACGTGGGATTTTCAATGGCTGATTTTTCTGAAGTAAATCACCGGGCCTTTCTTCTGAGGTGCCTCTGGGTGTACTTGAACTTTCAACCTTTTGGATAACAGCTGAGCACTTAACTGTTTGCACCACGCAAGGGACTTCTACGATTTATGCAACTTACCCTAAAGTCGTTCCAAAAAAATATTTCACGTGCACGCGTATAAGAACACATGGAGAGAAAGTGAGGGGGGTGGTAGACATGATAACGAAAATGGAACATGTTAAAAATAGGTGCATCTGGGTAAGGGCTATAAGGTTGTTCTTTGTACACCTTTTTGTTAAGTTTGAAATTATTTTTATTTTTGTACATTTGAACTTCTGTGGGTCCCATCAGGCTGGACTGGAATGAAGCCCTGCTGGAGCCACAGGAACGTGGCCAGGAACGGGCTTCTCTCCACACAAACAGCGGCCCCTCCCAGCCCCCTGGAACGTCAGTGCTTACCTCATGTGTATCCCCGAGCCACAGAATCAAGGGAATGGTCTCAAAGTTCTTGCTAATCACTAGAATCTTGGGTGTTTTTTTTCCTAATACCCCTAACTTCACAAGGTAACAAAATGGTTTGATTTCAGAGCAGGATAAACCAGGCAAGAGCCCCCCTCCCCACTGTGATACGTTTATGAGGATGTTTAATGAGCCCCTGGGTGGCACGAATGATTAAAGCGTAAGCGCTCTGCTATTAGCTGAAAGGTTAGTGGTCAAACCCACCCACAGGCGCCTTGGAAGACAGGCCTGGGGATCTGCTTCTGAAAGGTCACAGGCTTGAAAACCCTGTGGGGCAGTTCTACTCTGCACATGTGGAGTCAGAATCAATTCAACGGCAACAACAACATCCACATAATGATTTCACCTCTAATGGTTGCTTTCTTGTATTTAAACACGTGTCTAGTTTTAGCCACTGTGGTTTGTTATAAAGGAAAAGCCAGTTGAACACACTCCTTCCCACAATGTACGACCTTGTTAATAACCGGAATTGACTTTGCACCCAACATTCCCTTGTGAGAGCCCAGAGTGGTTTAGGGGAGGGGTCGCACGTTCAGCCAGGTCCCCCCGCCTTCCCCATCTCCCCAAGGCCGGGTCCAGGTGGCTGGATGACTCTCCCAGACTACCGGGCGTCCATCCCCCCCTTAGCACCCACCTTCTGAGGGTCTTCCATCCTCCGAAAGCTGCAGCTGTAACTCCTTCGATTTGGCATTCAGCTCACTGTGAAAGGAATAAAAGCTGTGACTGCTTAAAAATGCAAAGGTCTGTTACTTTTTTTTTTAAATAGTCTTTTTTTCTGACTATAGAAAGGAACACAGAGTCATCATCGATATTTAAGACATATAACCAAGAAAGATTATCAGCCACCTTACCACCCAGAAATAGTCCCAGTCAATGTTTTGGTGGATAGCCTTCCAGAGCTGTCCAACAGAACTGCCCGCCATGATGGAAATGTTCTACATCCGAGCTGTCCAGTACCTCAGCCACTAGCCACACGTGGCTACTGAGCACTTGACATGTGATCCATGCAACGAAGGCACTGAATTATTTTTGTTTCATTTTTATTAACATAAATTTAAAGAGCCAAATGGGGCTAATAACTACTGTACTGGAAATTGCAGCTATATAGTTATTTCAAAACAAAATATGGAACACATTTTTTTACTTCAGATATCATGGACATCTTTTCAGGTCTATAAATCCAGAGCAACATCATTTCTAAGGACCATCTAATATTCCACTCTCTGGCTCTATGGCATTTTGTCTAACCAGCCCCTTAGTAACTGTCTTAGGCAGCTAGTGCTGCTATAACAGAAATACTGCAAGTGGATGGCTTCAACAAATAGAAGTCTATTCTCTCACAGTCTAGCAGGCTAGAAGTCCTAATTCAGAGTGCTGGCTCCAGGGGAAGGCTTTCTCTCTTTCGGCTCTGGAGGAAGGTCCTTGTCATCAGTCTTCCCTTGGTCTGGGAGCACCTCAGTGCAGGAAACTTAGGTCCAAGGGATGCACTCTGCTCCCAGCACTGCTTTCTTGGTGGTATTAGGTTCCCGTGTCTCTCTGCTCACTTCTCTCTTTTATATCTCAAAAGAGATTGGCTTAAGACACTATCTAATCTTGTAGACCCCATCAATATAGCTGCCACTAATCCATCTTATTACATCATAGTGATAGGATTTACAACACATAGGGAAATCACATCAGATGACAAAATGGTGGACAATCATACAAGGGAATCATGACCTAGCCTAGATGACAGATATTTTGGGGGGGCACAATTTAATCCATGACAGTAACCAACCCTTAACAACGGGTTGGTTGATTTCCAATTTTTCGCCATTACAAACAACCTGAGGTAAATTTCCTTATACCTTTGCATATTGTGTGATTATTGCCAGTCAGAGGACAAACACGTAAGAGATTTTTAAATACCTACGGCCAACCTCCAGAATGGTCATGCAAATTCACATGTCCACTAGCCATTACGTTATTATTTATCAACATGTATTTATCAACTCTATGGGGCAGTTCTACTCTGTCCTATAGGGTCGCTATGAGTCGGAATCGACTCGACGGGAGTGGGTTTATGGTGAAAATGATTTCTCTCTTTTGTTTAAGTTTGCTTCACTTTAATTATTTCTGAGATTGAACATCTTTCCAGAAGCTTCTGGTCATTTATAGTTCATGTTTTGATATTCCCAGTTAGAAATTTTGCCCAGTTTTCTAAGGAAGTGTCCAAAATTTTATTACTGATTTATAAAACTTTCTCTCTCTCTATATATATACATCTATACACATATATATAGTATACGTACACACATACAAGGGACATTTTCTTCTATTACCTTTTCTGATGCTTATTGTATACAGAGATGGTAAGATTAGTTTCTCCTTTGATCTAGTGATACAATAATTTCATTAATAGATTTCCTCATATTAAGCCATGTTTAAGTTCCTGAAATTCATTCAGCTGGTATTGGTGCATTATTTTTCATGTGCAGCTGGATTCAATTTGACAATATTTTATTTAGAGCCCTTACATCACTATACATAAGTGAAACTGGTCTTTTCTCTTTTTCTTCTCTCTCTCTCTCTGTCAGATTTTGGTATCAATCAAAGTTTCCTTCTGCTCTGCTCTGGATGGTGTGTGTGCTTTTAAGGTAACTGGGAAGCCTACCAACAGTTCACTCTTGCTAAAACCACAACAGGACATGGGCTGTGGGCGAGAAAGAAATCAATACTAAGAACTACTTTTAAAAAGAAATCCAAGCCTAGTTTAAAAATGGGCAGAGGGCTTGAACAGATATTTCTTCAAAGAAGATACACAAATGGCTAACAAATATGAAAAGGTGCTCTGACATCTTAGGGAAATGTAAATCAAAACCACAATGACATACCGCTTCACACCACTAGGGGAGCTATAGTATAAAACAAACAGGGAAAATAACAAACATTGGCAAGGATGTGGAGAAACCAGAACGCTCATCTGTTGCTAGGGAGAATGTAAAAGGGTGCAGATGCTATGGAAAACAGCTTGGTGTTCCTCAAAAAGTCAAAGATAGAATTACTATATGACACAGCAATTCCACTCCAAGGGAGTCCCTGGGTACCACAATTGTTTAAGGGCTCAACTATTAACCACAAGGTTAGTGGGTCAAACCCACCCAGAGGCACCTTGGAAGAAAAGCCTGGCGATCTGTTTCCGAAAGGTCACAGCCTTGAAAGCCCTATGGAACAGTTCTACTCTGCACACATAGGGTCACCATGAGTTGGAATCAACTTGATGGCAACTGATATGGTTTTTGGTATATACCCAAAGGAACTGGCAACAGAAACTCAGATACTCATTCAAGACGTTCACGACAGCATTACTCACAATAGCCAAAAGGTGGTAACAACCTAAATGCCCATTGATAGATGAATAGATAAATAAAATGTGACATATCCATACATTGGAATATTATTTAGCCATAAAAAAGAACAAAGTTCTGATACATGCTACATGGTGGATAAATCTTGAAAACATTATGCTAAGTGAAACAAGTCAGACACAAAGGGTTATGTATTGTAAGATTCCCCTTGTATGAAATAACCAGAATAGGCAAATCCATAGAGAGAGAAAGCAGATTAGTGGTTTGCCAGGGGCTGAGGCTGGGTGGGGCGATGGGGAGTAATTACAAAATGGACACAGGATGTTTGTTATGGATTGAATTGTATCCCCCCAAAATTCTGTGTTGTCGATCCTAGCCTCTATGCCTATGGCTGTAATCCCATGTGGGAATGGGTTGTCTTTGTTATGTTAATGGGGCAGGGTTAGTGTAGGGTATGCCTTGAATCAATCTCTTTTGAGATAAAAAAGAGATTAAACCAGCAAGAGAAAGCAGCAGAGATGGGGGAAGAGAGATGCCAACCACACGAAGATGCTCAGAGCAGAAGCTCAGAGAGACAAGGACCTTCCTCCACAGCCAGCAGAGAGAGAGCCTTCCCCTAGAGCTTGCCTCCTGACCTGTGACAGATACACTTCTGTTTGTTAAAGCCACTCACTTGTGGTATTTCTGTTGGAGCCGCACTGAGTACCTAAGCCAGTGTGCTTCTGGGGGGATGACACTTTTGGAACTAGAGAGGGTGGTAGCTGCAACATTGTGAAGGCACTAAGTGTCACAGAATTGTTCACTTTAAAATAGTTGATTACATGTGATGTGAATTTTACCTTCATTAAAAAAAAAAAGATATCCACGTTTGACTTAAAACTACCTCAGATGCTTGATATATACCTTCTCTCTCTCTCTTTTTTTTTTTTTTGTGGCATAAACATAATGCTACAAAACAACTCCAGGTCTTGGCCATCTTGGACAGGTATGCGGTGGAAACGCAAGCCCCGGGATACCTCAGGATGTACTCACAAGCCGAACTCCATCTCCCAAGTGAGGTCACCAGTGTTCGTCGCCGGTGAGCTGGAGAAGCTCTGCAAGGGCTCGTTCAGCTGGACTGTGCACACTGGGTTCACGCAGCCTATAATCAAACATCAGGGCGTGGTCTTCGCTCTTATTTTTACTTTTTAAATTACCTTAAAATAGTTTTTTTTTTTTTTTTTTACATATAAAGCAAGGTTGAAATAGATGACTAACGTCCTAGCTCACCCACATCTGCGAGTCCGTGTTTTCTTTCATTTGCCATTTACAAACCCCCAGAGTACTGCATTCATTTGGGGCTAAAGAACTTTTTGGCACTTGAAGTCAACAGCCTGGGCTTGACCCCAAGTGTCCCTGTTGTTCTGCCACTTCTGGCTGCAGGCATAGCCTCCAGGGTAGGGACTTCCCTGTGGCAGTACCACTACAGCAGAGACATACCCCAGCTTGCCTGTTTGCCAACGACAGGGCTAGTTTTAAGGCTCTGGGATAACGCCTAAATTTAGGGGTACCTCACAGAGAACCCGTTTCCCTACTCACAATGGATCTGTGTATTTATACCTGGAGTACCTGGTGGTGCAAATAGCTAATGCACTTGGTTTCTAACCAAAAGGTTGGCAGTTCAAGTCTACCCAGCGGCACCTCAGAAGAAAGGCCTGGCAATCTACTTCTGAAAAATCAGCCATTGAAAACCCTATGGAGCATAGTTTTACTCAGACACACACAGGGTCACCACGGGTCAGAATCAACTTGATGGCACTGGATTTTTTATTTTTTTTGGCTCAGTCAAACACCTTTTGGGTGGTATTTGATCCAGATGATGGGACATTTCATTAGTGAGCAGTTGTTTTTGTCTTACAACACAAAGCCCTGGATACACTGTGTTATCAGTAAGTGCTAAAATATTTTGATCCTTTCTCACGCATCAGGCAGGGTTAAGTATTCTACACACACGATCTGACTTTAATTTTCACAATAATCCTAAGGGGAGACCCAGGCCCTGATGGGGACAGACTGGCAGAAGTAAGGGGGCCTGGTGCAGGTCCGGGCCGGAGCTATGATGCCAACCCCAGCTGCCTGCGTCCAGGGAGCTCACTCTCCATTGCTAAACAACATGGCCTCCAAAGGGCAACATTCGAGTGTTTTTCCTAAAAAAAAAAAAAAAAAATCACCTGCCACTAGCTTTGCAAGAGTTTTGGTTGTTAAACGTGGGTATCTTCACACTTAAGGAGACCCGGTAGCACAAACAGTTAAGCGTTTGGCTGCTAAAAAAAAGGCTGGTGGTCCGAACCCACCCAGAGGCTTCGAAGCAGAAAGGCCTGGCGATTTGCTCCCGTAAACATTACAGCCTAGAAAACCCAATGGGGTCACTCTACTCTGTCACATGGGGTCACTAGGAGTCAAAAATGACTTCACGGCACTTAACAACAATAACAACTCTGTACTTCTGGAACCAGGACAAGACACTCCCTGCAAATAAAGATAAATAACCCCTAACGTTCTCAGATGGTTAAAAAAAAAAAAAAGAATTCCTACTCTTGGCAAAATTCAATCACAGTGAAAAGATGTCATCTTATCCAGGATACACATACTCTGTCTGAGCCTCGGCAAGGACTCAGAATCGCTGAGAAACAGGAATCTGTTCCCAACACTTGTCTTTACTCAGATGGCAGCCCACTAATCTCACAGCATCCGAGGGTCCCTGGTGACCTAGCGTGCTCTGACACCCTACAAATCACCTACATGACATCTCTCTTTCCAGAAAAGCAAAAGCCGCATATCTGTCGGGGATGTTAATATGTACTGACGTGTTAAATAGCAAGACTGCAGAAAAAGGAGCACCAACGACCAAAGTTCCTTCTTCATTTGACTCCCCGACGTCAACACCCAGGTGAGTGGGACCACGGGAGCAAACAAAGGCACTTAGCACTAGAAGTCACCCCCACCCTCTACGCACACCCCAAAGCCAGCCTGGGCTCCCCATCATAACCTCAGAAACTCTCCGCCAGGCTGTCACTACCTGAAACACCGGAGTCACTTAGCAGCGAGGCTCGGATGTTTTTCACCAGGAGTTTTAGCTCATGGGCCCTTGGCGGTTTGGGAGGGCAGGATTCCTGAGGAGCAGAAGTGCGCTGTAGAGTCTGCAAAAGGGAAAACACAGGGCATGAGCCGTGGGAACGACACAGGGCTGAGGAGGTAGCCACTAGATTATTACGGTGGAGGAGTCTTCTGGAAAACCTGCACAGCCTCAACCTTCCCTCTTTACAGGAAGCACCAGTGCTGCTGTCAAGTTGACTCCGCCTCGTGACGGCCTCGTGTTTGTCGGGGTAGGGCTGTGCTCCCTGGGGTTTTCAATGGCTTTTTCTGAAGTAGATCACTAGGTCTTTCTTCCAAGGTGCCCTTGGATGGACTCCAACCTTTCAGTTAGCAGCCAAGCGCATTAACTGTTTGCACCACCCAGGGACTCTGTTAGGAGCAGGGGATCAACAAACTAGGTCCATGTCCCCTGCTTGGGGGGCTTTGATTTCGCAAATAAAGCAAATGAGAATCATGAAGCCTTCTGCCGTGGAGAGGGTTCTCATCGAATGTCACTGTAGGCTCATCCTGGGAGCAAATTTTGCACTGAGTCCAAAATATCTGACCCAGGGCAGCGCTTAAGAGAATCAGGACATACCCTTGAGACTGCCCTCTGTCCACTGCTCACTAGCAAAGGAGGCCACACCTCCCAGACACAAACAGCTAGGGCTCTTCAGCCATGACCATTTCCTACCCCTAGACAGAGGCTGGAATCCATCTGGGGAATAGCTAACGGCCCTTTGGGCGACTCACTTTCAAGAGAATGAAGGGCGGGTGCAGCTGGGCTCATCTTAGGTCTCCTGGTGTCCTCAAATGGGCATCAAGGCGCTTCCAGCAAAAAGTACCCCCACGGTACCATGGTCTTGGGGAACTTCTAGCTGAACTGGCATACCACAGTTATAAAGAAAATGTTCTGTGTTCTACTTTGGTGAGTAGCATCTGGGTCTTAAAAGCTTGTGAGTGGCCATCTAGGACACTCCACTGGTCTCACTCCTTCGGGAGCAAGGAAGAATGAAGAAAACTAAAGACACAAGGGAAAGATCAGTCCAAAGGACTGACAGACCACATCTACCACAGCCTCCACCAGACTGAGTCCAGTACAACTAGATGGTGCCCGGCTACCACCACTGATTGCTCTGACAGGGATCACAATAGAGGGCCCTAGACAGAGCTGGAGAAAAAATGTAGAACAAAATTCTAACTCAAATAGAAAGACCAGACTTACTGGCTTGACAGAGACTGGAGAAAACCTGTGAGTATGGTCCCCGGACACCCTTTTAGCTCAGTAATGAGGTCACTACTGAGGTCTACCCTTCAGCCAAAGATTGGACAGGCCCATAAACAAAATGAGACTAAAGGGACACACTAGCCCAGGGGGAAGGACTAGAAGGCGGGAGGGGACAGGAAAGCTGGTAATAGGAAACCCAAGGTCGAGAAGGGAGGGTGTTCACATGTTGTGGGGTTGACAACCCATGTCTTAGAACAGTACGTGTACTGTTTGATGAGAAACTAGTTTGTTCTGTAAACCTCCATCTAAAGTGCAATTAAAAAAAAAGCACCCCCACAACCAGAGGACCCCACCTTCAAACCAGCAGATCTCAAACTAGCTTCCGCATTTTACTCAGTGCTGAGGGTTTTCCTTAAAGGGGGCTCCTCCCATTTTACAGTGTTTGGGAGTCCTTGAAGCAGAATGTTCCAGACAGGGGTATCAGATCGGGGTATCAGAATGCTCTTTGGGCAGAGCGCTAACATCTCACATGACACTCGTATTCTAGAAAACACTATTCTGAAGCAGGTGCTCCCAATGTGAGCTGAGAGGGACTAGGGGATCAAGAAGTCTTTGCAAAAGTCCCAAAACCCAGGCCACGAGCACTGAAGACTGCATGATCCACATGCCTGGGGTAGAGATGAAATATTTTCTTCAGTTGTATACATATGTTATTTTGAGAAATAAAACATGCAACTTTATTTTAGAGTATTACAAATTTAGCTTATGGTAGTCTGGGTTCTTTTATTTTCTGAATCAATGCATTCTAAAAATATACTACTATTTTGTGAAGTCTCTCCAGTGTCAGCATCCAAATTTATTCTCATATTCAAAACTGGTCAGAAGTGTTCATCTGAAATAAGCCACCAGGATAAAAGCACAGAAAGAGCCGCTGCTGACACTCTGCCCTCACCTCCTGGGAAGCTTGGTCTGACGCCTTCTCTGGGGAGACTGACCCTGCAGCCTGGCCTGTGCCTCTAGGAAACTGTACAATATCCATGTAAAAGGACCTCGCATTCACCTCTGTTCGCCCGCCTGCTGTCTGCTCCTTCTGCTGAGCTGGGAGTATCAGGAGGGCAAGGATGGTTTCTGATATTCTCAAAACCTCCAGTGCCCAAAAAAAAAAGTCCAGTACAAAACACGTGCTCAACTGGGATTTGTCCTAGGAACCAGAGTCTCCAGACTCTGCACACTAAGAGCTGTGACACCTGCCATAAAAAGGACCAAAGACCGAGAACCGGCACCATAAAATCAGTTGAAAGTCGTATGTTCAAAGGGACCTCAGCAAGAACTATAAAGACGGATCTTCTACCATGCTACATAAGAACTGTAAATAAATAAATCTCCTATGTATGTATGTTTCTATTATATTTATAGATAAGGAACCTGGGTGGTGCAAGCAGTTTGCTGCTAACAGGAAAATTGGTAGTTGGAACCCATCCAGCGGCTCTGCAGAAGAAAAGACCTGGAGATCTGCTTCCATAAAGATTACAGCCAAGAAAACCCTATGGAGCAGTTCTACTCTGTAACACAGGGGGTCGCCATGAGCCAGGTGCTGGTTAGACAGTAACTAACAACAACAATATATATATGTTGTTGTTAGGGGCCATCGAGTCAGTTTCAACTCATAGCAACCCTACATACAAGAGAAGGAAGACGCTGTCTGGTCCTGCTCCATCCTCACAGTTCTTGCTATTTGAGCCTACTGTCGCAGCCACTGTGTCACTCCATCTCGTTGAGGGTCTTCCGCTTTTCCATTGACCCTCTATTTTACCAAGCATAACGTCCTTCTCCAGGGACTGGTCCTCCTGATAACACGTCCAAAGTATATAAGACAAAGTCTTGTCATCTTTTCTTCCAAGGAGCATTCTAGCTGTACTTCTTCTAAGACAGATTTGTTCACACTTCTGGAAGTCCATGGTATATTCAATGTTCTTTGCCAATACCATAATTTAAAGGCATCAATTCTTCATCCTTCTTCATCCTCAAATATATATATGTATCCTCAAATATATATATATATGGATCTCTGGTGGGGTGGCATAGTGGTTAAGAGCTTGGCTGCTAACCAAAAGGTCAGCAGTTCGAATCTACCAACAGCTCCTTCGAAACCCTATGGGGCAGCTCTACTCTGTCCTATAAGGTCCCAATGAGTCAGCATTGACTTGACAGCAGCTAACAACAACAATATATATATTGCATATATTGCCCCTAACTGTCCATATATATGTATATATATATGTATGTGTGTGTGTATATATAAGGTTAGGGGCAATAAACTTATGTTTCACATAGTCATAATAAAAAGATCAGCCCATAGTTGAGAAAACTGACACACTTAAGCAGAGGTTTGCAGGTGTGCTGCCAATGAACATCGGAGAGTTTAGGTCCAATGAGGGTGACCAGGGCAAGTGCTCCAGACAAGGATCTAGCCAAAGAATCTGCCACCGAATCAGATGGCGCACAGGGCCCACAGAGGGGAGGGAGGCCGGCAATATGGACAATGGGCTGCACAAAGGAGATGGACCTCATTAGTCTAGCCCTGTCCAAGGAAGAAAACCTCTGTCTCCAAGGGGGGAGGCTGTTGTAGGCAGGGTGGCTCCTCAGGCTGCCTGGCCATGGTCCCCAGACTGGATTCAATAATCTCAGTCTGTCCAACGCGCCTTGCTCTGCTTGCTTCAGGCGCCATGCTCTTAGGACTGGTTTGGCTTCCCCGGTACCTCCATCCTGGAAGGCAGGAGATCCAGGATGGCAAGCTCTGAATGGACAGTCAAAAGTCACGTTTGGGCTCCTGGAAATCAGAGAACCAGGACCAGAGGAGAGTGGTCCCATGAACAGCAGCCCAGCCTGGCCAAGGTGGCACCTCTTCCTTCCTTCCTGTGATCGTGGCCATGACTGATCAGCAAGCATCGCACATCTCAGCTCTGCCATGGAGGTGGAAGGACATTGGAAAGGTACAGGTTCTCCAGGGGTGGTGGGCCATGGTCCCTCACGGGGTTCCCAAGCACCCACCCCTGTAAGCGGGCTTACCTGAACTTCCTTGACACTCGTCGGCTTTGTGCTCAGAACCACCGACGGGGAAGCAGAGCTAACCAGATGCTTCAAGATATCCTTGAGAGTTTCAGCTATTGCACTGGTCTCACCCATCTGGTCCTAGTGAAGGAGGAAACAGTCATTAATCATTACCTCACCAAGCACTCATGCAAAATTATAGGCAAAATACACACCACTCCTTACAACGGCCCCGATATGAAGCACATCTGGTATTAGATCTACCCTTGTTTTGGCCGCAGTCAGGCTGCAGCAAAGAAGACATTCGATCATTCTTCTCTGGGAAAGCTGGTCCTTTCTACTGATGTGAGAAGTAATTCATGCTTGTTATTAAAAAAATTCTAAAAACGAAAACACGCGTATCACAGAAATGTTAATATTCTATGTACATCCTTTCAGTCTTTTTCCCCAAACATGTGAACACATGGTTTTCTTTCTTGCATAAGATTTGATATTTTTTGGAAATTAAAAAGTAGTCAAGAAAATGAAAAGGGTCAAGAAGAGGGAAGACAAGTTTGTGGAAAAGCAACAAAGCTGGAGGACTTACGTTACCGGGTATTAAGACCCGTTGTTGTTGTTGTTAAGTGCTGTCAAGTCAGTTCTGACTCATAGCAACTCTACAGCACAGAGTAGAACTGCCCCATAGGGTTTCCAAGGTGGATTCGAACCGCTGACCTTTTGGTTAGCAGCCATAGCTCTTAACCACTGTGCCACCAGGGTTCCATTAAGACCTATAAAGCTAATAATCAGCAGGTTTGTGTTCACGTTTTAGAATAGTTCCAAATGGAAGCTACCCAAATGCCCATCAATAGCCAGAAGTAAATAAACTGTGATGCAGCCACATGATGGAATACTACACAGCACCGAGCATGAACAATGTACCATGACACACGACATGGAAGAATCTCACCACCATAATGTTGAGTAAAAGAAACCTGACACACTGTATTATTCCTTTGTAGAAAGCACAAAAACAGGCAACCCTAATCTCTGCTGTCTCTGGCAGGCAGAATTCTAAGATGACCCCAGTGGATAATTCCACCACCTGTGACTTGCTTCTAACCAATGGGATATGGCAACGGTGATAGGGTACTCACTTCTTTGATTAGGTTTTGTTATATGCCAAAGGGGATGGGCTGTCAAGGTTATGACATTGAAGACTCTGTCTTAGGAGACTGGAGCATTGTCCCAAGGATGACTGCCTGGTCTGGCCCAGTCCCTGGTCTGCCAGGTCATCTTACAGCAAACTGGGTCCAAATCTGCCACTTATTGAAAATGTACTCTTTGCCAGGACCTCTACAATAGTAATCATCCAAACAGCCAATACGGCATCCTTACGATATGCTCAGCTCAATTCTACACACTTCCATGTATTAACTCACTTAATCATCAGAGCTGCCTTGAATATTATTCCCATTTCATAGATATGTAAACTGAGGCACTGAGAAGTTAATTAACATGCCGAAGGTCACACAGCTCATAAATGGCCAAGCCAGGAGTCAAACCCAAATGGTTGAGGTTTGTGGTTTTAACTGTTACACCAACCTCTCTCTCTTAAAAAAAAAAAAAAAAAAAATTCTACGATGATTTTTATTTGAACTCAAACAGTAAATATTTGAAATAATCCTTTTATTTTATTTTATTTTTGGCAGTTTTAATTCCCACATGAAGATCATTTGCTAACATCAGCTTTAGGTTTTTGCTTTGTTTTGCAGTCAGCAGTGTTTATTCTGTATCAGAAACCAACTAATTTTGGTATAGCCATGACTATTTAATATGGTTTATACATTTGATCTCAAATATTAGTGTACATGAGAGTCATTAAAAAGGCAGATTCTTTTTCGAAAGTGTAAAAAAACCCAAACCCATTGCCATTGAGTCAATTCTGACTCATAGCAACCCTACAGGATAGAGTAGAACTGCCTCATAGGGTTTCCAAGGAGCGCCTGGTGGATTAGAACTGCTGACCTTTTGGTTAACAGCTGTAGCCCTTAACCACTACGCCACCAGGGTTTCTTTGTAAAGTATATATATGCACATATATATAATTGTGGTAAACTATGTATAACAAAAAGCTGGCCATTTCAACTGTACAATTCAGTGAGTCATCTCTTTGTTGAATACATCCTTTGATATGCTTACCTTGGCTTTTATTGAGATGAAATTCCCCTAACATAAAATTAACCACTTTAGAGGGTACATTTCAGTAGCATTTGCTGCATTCACACTGTGGTGCAATTACCACTGAGAGAAAGTTCCAGAACAAGTCCATCACCCCACAAGAAAACCCTGGTACCCACTAAGCAGTCACCCTCCTCCTCCCGCCTTCCCCCAGCCCCTGGCAGCCACCAGTCTGCTTTCTGTTTCTATCGATTTATCTATTCTGGACGTTTCACATAAATGGCATCATATAACATTGGCTCTTTTGTTTCTGACTTCTTTCACTCAGCATAATGCATAATATTTTGGAGCTTCATTCGTGTCGTAGCGTCTATCAGGACTTCATTCCTTTTTATGGTTGAGTAATATTGCATTGCAGGGATAGACCACAGTGTGTTTCTGCTTATCTTTTTAACTCCCATGATCTTCCCCCACTTGACAGAGGAGAAAACCAACAGGGAAAGCTGAGCTTCGGGTTTGGTCAGGTTCCAGATCTCCAGAGCAGCTGCCTGGGCTCCCTTCAGCTTCCTGGCCTCTCCCCACAGAATACCATCTTTATCTACCAGGGAGCCCAGGGAGCCGGTTACCCAGAACTGGCTTATTTCTACAGAATCTCTTTACTGGGAAAGCCACGTTTCTCACTAATACCAGGAGCAGGTGATGGTTGAAGAAGTGGGTGTGACCTCGGGTGAAGAGGAGCCAGGATTAAAGGGCATATATAGCATGCTGGCCAGTGCACCCCACATGCAGCTGCCACGCATCTGTCGGGAAAGCTTGCATGTTGCTGTGATGCTGAACAGATTTCAGCTCAGCTTTCACACTAAGATGGACTAGAAGAAAAGCCTGGTGTTCCACTTCCAAAAATCAGCCAGTGAAAACCCTACGGATCACAACGCATTTCATTTTGTTGTGCGTGGGGTTGCCACATGCGTGGGGCTGACTTGAAGGCCCCTAAAAACAACAATCGCCCTTTGGGTAAGAAAGGGGAA
The DNA here is from genome assembly GCF_030014295.1 of Loxodonta africana. Classification (NCBI taxonomy): domain Eukaryota; kingdom Metazoa; phylum Chordata; class Mammalia; order Proboscidea; family Elephantidae; genus Loxodonta; species Loxodonta africana. Next base: position 222,898,071 of record NC_087343.1, read on the forward strand.
ATAAGATGGTGTGCATTTGCGCACACACCTGTTTTTCTGCCAAGAAACACAGGACAGGTAAACCCTAAGAGAACAGAAGGTGAGGAGGGAGGAGAAGGGACAGGGATGGAGACTGGACTGTGCGTGTAACTTTTCATGGAGTTTTGGCTTTTGATCGATGTGAATATTTTACATATTCAAAAAGGAAATTTCAATCCCAAGGATGGGGAGAAAAGACTAATACTAGATACCAACAGAAGCAAACAAGCTTTGTTGTTGTTGTTGGGTGTGTCAAGGCAATTCCAACTCACAGCGACCCCATTCAATGGAGAAGAACTGCCCTATTGAGTTTTCTTGGCTGTAATTTTTTGGGGAGCAGAGCACCAGGACGTTCTCCTATGGAACTGCTGCGTGGATTCAAGCCGCCAACCTTTCAGTTAGCAGCCAAGCACTTAAATGTTATGCTTTACTTATATCAAACTGGAAGCATCACCATGCAGAGAAAAACATCAATTCAAATATTTTTTGGAGCACAGAATCTGCACTCCCTCAGAGGGATGTATTCTGAGGCAAAAAGATCTCTCGAGAAATCCTGAACTTTGTTCGGCAGTGTTGGGGGAGCAATCACGAAAGTTTCTGTATGGATCATAGGCCTGGGTGGACACAGACATGGAAAGGAGGAAAAGAAAGAAAATAAATTGGGGGCAAGGTAGGGATACCTAATACACATGCCTGGTATAACTGAATGGCCTAGTAAAAACTGTAATTCTGATGCAGCAAGTTAAAAGAATTCTAATTTATTAGCTTAAAAATTATGTGCATCCATGAAAAGTTAAAATACTGACTGCAGATAAACTATTAAATTTACTTGCTTTGGCTGTAGCGATACCACAATAATTGAATAAACCTCTGAAACAGAGTAAAAGGACCAGGAGATCATAAAAGCCATGGTAAAGGAAACCAAACCAAAACCAAACCCAGTGCTGTCAAGTCGATTCCGACTCACAGCGACCCTACAGGACAGGGTGGAACTGTCCCATAGAGCTTCCAAGGAGCACCTGGCAGATTTGAACTGCTGACCCTTTGATTAGCAGCTGTAGCACTTAACCACTACACCCCCAGGGTTTCCATGGTAAAGGAAGAACCTAATAAACGAAGCCTCGGCTATAAATGATTTTATACGATCTTTCTAGCAACTGGAAGTCATGAGACCAATTTAACTTGGCATTCCCAGTCCCCACTCCCAAGTTCACGTCTTCAAATACCCAAAACCATTAGAAGCAGGGTGGGAACTGCCTTCAGGTTTGAGATGCGCCCTTACAAATCAGGTGGGAAGAAGGGAGCTCCAGCTCTTGGGAACAAGTGTCTGAGCTCAAGCAGAATAATATGGGAAGCTCTATGTCCTACAGGGTCACTATGAGTTGGAATCGACTGGACAGCAGTGGGTTTGCCAGTAGCAGAGGGGATCTGATAATGAGGCTGGATGGAATGTTAATGGAAATCTAAGACGGTATCAACTCAATCACTCTCCACCTCGGGTGCACACAGGTCCTTTAAAAAAATCCCAGACTAATGGAAGAAGATAAAGCAGGACAAAGACTAATATGCAAACTACTGAGGATTCTAGAACACCCACGCAGAAAGAGGTCCACCAAATCACACGGCCTGAAATGGGGTCAGACCAATAAAGGGGCTACTTAGTGCCAAACCAGCCTTAGGGCCAGTTCTCCTGACTTAATAACCCAGTTATTTTTTCCTTTACACTTCGCTGAACAGAGAACATAGGAACATTCAGTTACATAGCTTCTATATGATCGGGGTGAAGATGCTGGGTGTGGGGATTCTCAGGTTTCCGGACCAGATTATACTTAGTGAGTCTAGGCTCCATTGGTACTCTGCATTCTTGCCTCTGGAGGTAACAGAGCATTTGACACCCAGAACTGTGAATACAGGACACTCAGCCAATGCCCCTTATCTTGCCTGGGTTGTTTCCCCTGAGAAAGTTGCTAGGCAAATTTCTGCCTTGGACATCCTATGGGAAGTTGTAATTGCAATAAATAGGTTTTATGACAGTTCCCTCAGAAATCATATTTTCTTGCTCCCTGTTCTGGATTGAGTTGTGCCCCCCTAAAAATATGTTGACGTTCTAACCTCTGTACCTATGAACACGACCTTGTTTGAAAATGTTTTTTGTTGTTGTCGTTATGAGTTAAGTTAATGAGATCACACTGGAGTAGGGTAGGTCCTAAACAGACATAAAAGCAGAGACACACTGGGGGAAAGTGCCATGTGAAGAAAACATCTACAAGCCAAAGAGTACCAAGAGATGTCTCAGGGTCTCAGGCTACCAGAAGCCAGAAGAGACAAGGAAAGGTCTTCCCCTAGAGTGGACAGAGCATAGCCCTGCCGCCAGTGCCCTGATTTCAGACTTCTAGCCTCCAAAACAATAAACCCCTCTTCTTTAAAACTAAAAAAAAAAAAAAAAATTCCCAGACTAATTCAACCCACGCCCTGGAAGAGACCCAGGCATCAGGCTTCCTAGTGGTGCTGGAGTGCAGCCACCACGGAGAGCCCCCATCAAGTTCACTCGCAGCCACCCCCACACGGCCCTGGTGCCCCCAAAGGTCAGATCCACATGGTTCCAGTGCGCCTGGGAGGGACGGCTGGGGATGAGGCAAGGTCGCTGTGGGCATCGCTGATCTGAGCCTCGGTTTCCCAGTGCAGCTGTTACAGCGCTCAGGTGTTCTCACAGAAACTTACGGACTGACCTCCCGCAGTGCTTTGGGCCGGATCTGAATGGCCATTTCCGGCAGGCTGATGAAGGACCACCTGATCTGGATGTCTTCTCTCTTCTCCTCCAGGCGCAGCTCTAGCTGGAAAGAGAAATCCAACTGGTTACTGGAGGTCTGCTCTTTACCAGAGCTTGGATGTGTGTGAGTGACCTGTGCATACGTTTGTGTGTGCAACTGTGTGTCTGTGTGAGAGTGAGCGTGTGTGGGTACTGTATGTGTGTACGCATGTGTGAGAGCGTGTGTGTGTGTGTGTGTACGGAGTATGTATGTGCCTCCGTGTGTGTGTCTGTGTGGTGTGTATGTCCGTGTGTGTACGGTGTATGCGTTATTGCTGTGTATGTTATTGCTATGTGTGTATGTGTGAGCAGTGTGTCCAAGAGTGTGTGTCTGTGTGAGTATGAGTGTGTGGGGGGGTGTACGTAGGTGTCCATGCATGCGTCTGTGTGGTGTGTGTCTGTGTGTGAATGTGGATGTGTGTGAGTGTGTGTGTGTGTGTGTGGTGTGTCTGTAAATGTGGATGTGTGAGTGTGTATGTGAATGTGTGTGTGTGTGTGGTGTGTGGTGTGTGTCTGTGTGTGAATATGGATGTGTGTGTGTCATGTGACGTGTGTGTGTGAATGTGGATGTGTGTGGTGTGTGCCTGTGTGTGAATGTGGATGTGTGTGGTGGTGTGTGAGTGTGTGTGTCATGTGCGTGTGTGAATGTGGATGTGTGTGTGTGTCTGTGTGTGAATGTAGATGTGTGTGTGTGTGGTGTGTGTCTGTGTGTGAATGTAGAAGCATGTGTGTGGTATTATGTGTGTGTCTCTGTGTATGCGTGTGTGTGGTATGTGTATGTGTGTTCATGTATTCATTTATTTTCATAGAAAATTCCTTAGCCTCCCTCTTGGTGTAATATGCACTTTTAAAATGAGAAGGAGGAGCCCACACTCCTTCCACCTCCCTCTTCATCACTGTACCCCCCACCCCTACCAGCACCTCCCTCGCCTCAGCCCACCACTCAGAGAGGAACCTCAACGTTGGTGGCTGAAGACCAGGTGTCATCCCAACTCTGCAGTCTTTTTTAAAAGACTAATCATCTGTGCTTCGCATATCTCGTTCTGAGAGCATCACCAAGGTATACAGAGACGAGTAACAGAGGAGAATTCAGGATATCCTACTCCTAGGCCTGGTCATGGAAGCCCCTTACCCCCAATACCCTAAAGACAGCATCAGAGCTGGCCAGTGTCCTGTCAACTCTTCCTGGGCCATGATCTCTGATCCCACCTCACCCAGTTCAGTCTATCTGTGGTCAGCAGAATAATGGCCCCCAGGGTTGTCCACACCTTAATCCCTGAAACCTGTGAATGTGACCTTACATGATGAAGGCAACTCTGCCGATGTGATGGAGGCCACATTACCCAGGTGGGTCCAATCTAATCACACGAGTCCCTAATGATGGAGGAGGGAGGCAGAAGAGGGAACAGAGAGCTGTGACACGAGGCTCAATCCCTGGCTTTGAAGACGGAGGAAGGGGCCTGAGCCCAGGAATGCAGGTTGCCTCTAGACGCTGGAACTGGCCCTCAGTTTACAGCCAGCAAGAAAATGGGACCTTGGTCCTACAACTGAATTCTACCAACAACCCAAATAAGCAAGGAAACAGATTTTTTTTCTCAGAGCATCCAGAAAGGAACACAGCCCTGCCGACACCTTGATTTTAGCCCAGTGAGGCCCACGTCAGACTTCTAACCCCCAGAACAGCAACACGTGTCATTTTAAGCTAAGTTTTTGGTAACTGGTTACAGCAGCCATGGAAAACTAATACACGACCCTCCATTTTTCAGCCAGACGCTTTTTCTAAAGCAAAATTCTTAGCTGTTCACATCACCATCCGTTCCCCCTACAAACAGAGGGGGAGAAGAGAATAGCTTTAGAGTATGCTCCTGAAGGCTCAGGGACTTTCAACTCTGGACCTAGAAACAGGATAAGAGAAATGACTCCTCCCAGCTTCGCAGCCATTTCCACCTTCCTTTCCCTTGTCCTAGACCAGCTGCCATCAAGTCAACCCCTACTCATGGTGATCTCATGTGTGTCAGAGTAGAACTGTGCTCCATAGGATTTTCAATGACTGATTTTTCAAAAAGCAGATTGCCAGGCCTTTCTTCTGAGGCACCTCTGGGTGGACTCAAACCTCCAACCTTTTGGTTAGCAGCCAAGCACATTAACTGTTTGACCACCCAGGGACTCCTTGTTGCCCTATAATTCTAGGTCATTATAGGAAAAAATGTATTTTACTTTCATTTCCACAGGTAGCTGAGTCGCCCCTTCCCTCCCCACCAGCCAGGTGGCTGCGAGGTACTGTCATTCTGCTTGCTGGCACTGCTTTTAATTTGTAGACATTAGAGAAGAGGAATGGCTCTTGGCTTCAGCACTAATAATTTACCAAGTCTTCAGCAACTGCCTCTGCTTTGGCAGGTAATCCACATACTGCTTTTAAACTGTGTTGAAAGATCAGAGATACAACTGAGTTACATCTGTCTGAGTAGCTAAAATGCTAAGAACATTATAATACAATAAACACAACCTCCAAGACTACATTTCTTCAGTTTGCATTTGTGACTCTCTCTGGGCTGCTTGAAGGCTCCTTGGATAGTGCAAACAGTATGCTCTCAGGTACTAACCTGAAGGCTGGAGGTTCAAACCCACCCAGTGGTGCCATGAGGTGGGAAAAAGGTCTGGCGATCCGCTTCCACAAAGATTACCATCAAAAAAAACCTTATGGAGCACAGTTCTACTCCGTAACACATGGGGTCACCATGAGTTGGAACTGACTCGAAGGCCATAGGTTTGGTTTGGTTTTTACTATATACTATACCGTTCATTATATACTAGAGTATATGATAGACACAGAAACCCTGGTGGCGTAGTGGTTAAGTGCTACAGCTGCAGACCAAAGGGTTGGCAGTTCAAATCTACCAAGCACTCCTTGGAAACTCTATGTGGCAGTTCTACTCTGTCCTATAGGGTCGCTATAAGTCGGAATCAACTCGACAGCAACAGGTTGGTTTTTTTTTGTTTGTTTATATGATATACTATATAGTATTATATACAGATACGTATATATGCATTTTTAAAACTTCCTACAGATATAATATGATACGGACCCTTACAGTATGAGAATAATGAAAGGAAAGGTAGTGAACGAAAATACAGGTATTCATATCATGTAACTCACACCTTGTTTACCCTACAAGTTGCTGGGAACTGCTTGCCCATGATTTGAAAAACTTACCTGTAAATGAACAGGGGAGAGCCGTACGTCATAGAGTCGGCGCCCCATGCCTTCAGGAGAAGCAGGCAGTACAGAAACGATGAACTGAATGGCTTCACCGACCACATCACAAGACACCACCTTAAGGGGGCACGAGAACAGATAAAATGTCATACAAGGAGAGCAAGGAGAAGCCATACTGTACACCTCTTTGTCTCATAGAACAAAACAATCTGGGCTTTGTGAGTTAGCTAGGACCAGAATTTAAAGCTTCAAATTTGGGATAAACATTCAGAGCTACATCTTCTCTATTCTGTAGTAATTGTGAAAACTAGAAACAGCGTTCCAAATCTTTTCTTCCTGGTAGATTTCTCAGGAGCTTAAACATTGTGTTTGGTGAAGTTAAAGCCAATGAGGGCGAGGGAGACCCTCGGTGAGATGGATTGCCTCAACAGCTGCAACGATGGACTCGAACATGCTGGTGATGGTGAGGATGAGGCAGGAGCGGGCAACGTTTTGTTCTGTTGTCCATGAGGTCACCATGAGTTGGAGTTGACTGGGCGGCCGCTTGGAAACCCTGGTGGTGTAGTGGTTAAGTGCTACAGTTGCTAACCAAAATATCTGTAGTTCGAATCCACCAGGTGCTCCTTGGAAACTCTATGGGGCAGTTCTACTCACTCTGTCCCATAGGGTCGCTAAGAGTCAGAATCGACTCAACTGGAATGGGTTTTTCTGGTTTGGACGGCCACTAACAACACCAACAAACTCTGCCTTGTCATAATGTAGTTGTTACGTCCTTTACACACATAACAAATTTTTTTTTTCTAATTTTATTCTGCTTTAGGTGAAAGTTTACAGCTCAAGTTAATTTCTCATTCAAAAATGTATATACATATTGTTTGGTGACATTGGTTGCAATCCCCAAGATTTGATAGCATGCTCCCCCTTCCTCCCTGGGTTCCCCGTCTCCATTCCTCTATCTCCTGTCCTTTCCTGCCTTCTCGTCTTGCTTTTGGGCAGGAGTTGCCCATTTGGTCTCAGACACTTGACTGAGCTAAGAAGCACATTCTGCATGTGTGTTATTGTTTGTTTTACAGGACTGTCTAATCTTTGGCTGAAAGGAGTGGCTTCAGTCCTAAGTTAACAGGGTGTCCAGGGGCCATAGTCTTGGGGGTTCCATCAGTCTCTGTCAGACCAGTAAGTCTGGCCTTTTTTTGTGAATTTAAATTTTGTTCTACATATTTCTTCCACTCTGTCCAGGACTCTCTGTTGTGATCCCTGTCAGAGCAGTCGGTGGTGGTAGCTGGGCACCATCTAGTCCTTCTGGGATCAGGCTCTGGTTCATGTGATCAATAGCAAAGCTTTTTTTCTTTAAATATTGCTTTATTCTATTCTTCCACACCAGCTGATTTTAAATTCCCTAGATACTTCCACATTCACATATAAAAAAAGTCATTAGCCATGTTCTCTTGCTAAAGAAATGAGCCTTAAAAAGAAAAGTTATAGACATTACAAGAAAAAATAAATAAATAAAAAATGTACTCAGGGCACAAGAAATTGTTTCTACCTAAATATTTTTTTTCTAACCTATCATGGTTTTCAATAACTTGGGGGTAATTCAAAGAACATATGATATACATGTGTATGTATGTCATATTATTACAGAACTATACAGCAATACCAAAAATGGATTTATAAAAGAAGGTGATTTAAGAACCTAGAAGACAAATAATTACATCAGGAATAATCGAAATCAGATCCCTGATATAAATCATAAAACATTTTAGAGGGATGATTTTTATACCTATTACCGAACAGAAGAATATCAAGTATCTGCAACACAATCCTGTCTACAGGAGCAGATCTTCTAGAATGAGGGGTCAGCAACCCTCCCTGGCAGAATGCCAAGTAAGCACAGTGTCTGCAAATTACAAGGCCAGGTGACAGGTGTACACCAGCTGCGAGGAAGGGCAGTAGGAAGAAGGGGCGGGGAGAGGCCAGGAGCATGCTGGGAACTGTGTCATGGGATTGGTCCCCTTAGGTCCTGAAGGTTGTCTGCGTGTTTGGCCAAAACTGAGTCATCAGGACAGCTGAGAATAAGGCAGGACTGACGCCTAGTCTCCCCAAGGGAGCTGCTGACCCCCACTGTAGGGAGTCACTTGGGGAGGAAGAGAAAACTCTTTAATCCTCTGGTGTATTTATCAGAATCTAAAATACCAAGTGGACAAACTGTCCAAATAATATTTCGTCACAAAGTTCAGGGATAGAACATTCCTCCTTTTTCTTCCTCATGCCCTAGCTAACTCCCCTTTCTCCTCCACACCAAACTATCCCTATATCCAACTTCTTGCCCCTGTCGGCCCCTCCCGCCAGCCCCGCTCAAATAAAAACGTAGCACATAGACAGAGACCCTCTAGCAAGGGGCCAATTTCCAATACCCATGAGTCAATGCCCATGATCACACAGATCGTAAAAAGAACATCTTGCCTTCTCTCAATACTAGTGGAAAGTTTCAGAACCCTTATTTCAACCCGTTCTTGGAGCATTGTTCTCAAAAGATTGATTTACATGGATTAGCCACACAACTTCAGCATGTTATTGCATCTCTAGAGTTCACAAAAGGTCGGGACAAAAAAATGTTTGCCTAAGAAATGTCGTCTTTTCATTTTAAAAATAAATGATCTTTAAACAATTCTTTTTTGAGAAACGCATTTGGATTTTGATGCTGAGTGAGTTACACACGCAAATGACAGGACACAGAAAATTCACTGTCCTGTGGCTCAACCAACCAGGCCTTCTACTGCTTCTACAAACAATGACTCGGTCACTTCTGTTATTTCTCTAGAACCTTCTATAACAAGACAATTAGAATTTTACCAAGAACTCTGGCAGCTTAATTACTGCCTTGATTCAGGCAAGAAAGAGTTTAGTTCCCTTTTGTATCAGTTCTACATAAAGCTTCTCGACACTCTGTTTCTTGACATATAAGTAGCCCAAGCACTTGGTGAAGATAAAAAAAAAAAAAGTATTTTAAACTCCCAGTTCACAATTGGCCATTCAAGCCACATCAGGAAAGCAAATGGAATCACTAAATGGGCCAGTCTGTTTATCTAAAATCAGTCTGAGAGGAAGTACAGCTGAATGCTCCTTGGAAGCAAGGATGATGTGGCTTCAGCTCGCTTACTCTGGAACACGTCATCAGAAGGGATCAATCGCTGGAGAAGAATATCATGTTTGGTAAAGTAGAGGGTCAGCAAAAAAAGAGAAAGAGCCTCAATGAGATGGATTGACTCAATAGCCACAACAATGGACTCAAACACACCGACGATCAGGAAGATGGTGCCGAACTGGGCAGCACTTTGTTCTGTTCTACCTGAGGTGGCCATGAGTCGGAGCCGACTCAACAGCAACTAACAACGTTAATCCGCACATCTTTTCTTAGCGTCCTCTTGCCTCCTCCAGCCCTATGGCTTCCCCACCCACTAAATGAAATCAGTCACACAGACCAGCAATGCCTTGGCCTCGCCTCTGTGTTCAACCGTAAAAAAGCTAATAAAAATATCAATCTGGGCTTGCTCCGACATTTTGATACAGCCAAAGGGAACACAATTACTGTTCCTATGGGGCCAACTGGGAGAGACAACCATTAGGGTCAAATCCTTTTCCGGGGTAGCCTTTGTCTCTAAATAATAATGCCTGATTTGTCAAATGGATGAAAGCAAAATAGAAAGGAAGCTTTAAAACCAAGTAATCTCCTTTTAGTGTATTAAGGTGTTATCCTCCATGGGGATTAAATTCTATCTCCACTACACACAGCGGGGGGGCCTTCGTTATCTGACAGGGTCACCCTCTTGGAACAGCAGAATGCAGGATCACCTGAATGCCATGTGTAGTGGATTTTTCCAGCTAGTCAGCCTTCCTAAGTGCTCAGATCTCAAGGGTCGACATCTACTAAATACCAATTAACAGGTAGCAACCTTGATCCTGATCATAGAGGCTTCCTGCTATACAACAATGTTCATGAGAATCCATTCTTGGTTTTCAATGAAGCTCCATAGACAATCCCCATTATATGCAACTGTTTAAATACAACTGTTAAATCTTTACTGCTTGGGTTTTAGGTGTCTCCTTCTGAAGCAGTTTGCTAATGCTTCTGGATGTTTAAAAGTTAATTAGAAACAATATATATTTATCACCTGCAGTGGCGACAGAGAACTTGGCCTGGGATGGGAGTAAACGCCCCAGAGCAGGACTCAACTAAGCCAAGACTTGAGACCACAGGGATCAGTCCCCTTGAAAATAAACCACCAGTAGCCATGGAGTCAACTCCGACTCCTGACCACTCCAACTACAACAGAGCCAAATGCCGCCTGGCCCTGTGCCATCTTCATAATCATTGTTATGCTCTTCTTGTGGCCACTGTATATTTTGAGTGCCTGTCAACCTAAGGGGTTCATCTTCCAGCACTATTCAAGACAATATTCTGTGATATAGAGTTTACACTGGCTAATTTTTGGGAGTAGATCTCGAGGCCTTTCTTCCTACTCTGTCTTAGTCTGGAAGCACCGCTGAAACCTGCCCACCATAGATCACCCTGCTGGTACTTGAAATACCAGCGGCATAGCTTCTAGCATCACAGCAACACAAGCTACCATAGTATGGCACACTGACAGATGGGTGGTGGCACTTCAAAATGTGGTTATTAGCTGCTTTCGAGTCAGCTCTGACTCATAGCGACCCCATACACAACAGAACCAAACACCGCCTGGTCCTGCACCATCCTCACTATCGTTGTTATGCTGGAGCCCACTGCTGCAGCCACTGTGTCAATCCATTTTGTTGAGGGTCTTCCCCTTTTTCGCTGACCCTCCGCTTTACCAAGCATGATGTTCTTCTCCAGGGAGCGATCCCTCCTGATAACACGTCCAAAGTATGTGAGAGGTAGTCTCACCATCCTTGCTTCTAAAGAGCATTCTGGTTGTGCTTCTTCCAAGACAGATTTGTTCATTCTTTTGGCAGTCCATGGTATATTAAAAATTCTTCACCAACACCACAATTCAAAGGTGTCAATTCTTCTCTGTTCTTCCTTATTTATCGTCCAGCTTTTGCATGCATATGAGGCAACTGAAAACACCATGGGTTCAGTCAGGTGTACCTTAGTCTTCATGGTGACATCTTTGCTTTTCAACAGTTTAAAGAGATCTTTTGCAGAAGATTTGCCTGATACAACGCGTCTTTTGATTTCTTGACTGCTGCTTCCGTGGCTGTTGATTGTGGATCCAAGTAAAATGAAATCCTTGACAACTTCAATCTTTTCTCCGTTTATCGTGATATTCCTCATTGGTCCAGTTGTGAGGATTTTTGTTTTCTTTATGTTGAGGTGCAATCCATACTGATCTTCAACAGTAAGTGCTTCAAGCCCTCTATACTTTCAGCAAGCAAGGTTGTGTCATCTGCATAACACAGGTTGTTAAATGAGTCTTCCTCCAATCCCAATGCCCTGTTCTTCTTCATATAGCCCAGCTTCTTGGACTATTTGCTCAGCATACAGATTGAATAGGTATGGTGATACAACCCTGACTCACACTTTTCCTGACTTTAAATCACACAGTGGCCCCTTGTTCTGTCTGAAAAAAAATGACTGCCTCTTGATCTATGTACAGGTTCCACATGAGCACAATTAAGTGTTCTGAAACTCCCATTCTTCGCAATGTTATCCATAATTTGTTATGATCCACACAGTCGAATGTCTTTACATAGTCACTGAAACACAGGTAAACATCTTTGTAGTATTCTCTGCTTTCAGCTGGGATCAATCTGGCATCAGCAATGATATCCCTGGTTCCACGTCCTCTTCTGAATCTAGCTTGAATTTCTGGCAGTTCCCTGTTGAGACACTGCTGCAGCCACTTTTGAATGATCTTCAGCAAAATTTTACTTGCGTGTGATATTAATGATATTGTTCAATAATTTTCGCATTTCGCTGGATCACCTTTCCTGGGAATGGGCATAAATACGGATCTCTTCCAGTGGGTTGGCCAGGTAGTGTCTTCCAAATTTCTTGGCATAGAGGAGTGTGCACTTCCAGCACTGCATTTATTTGCTGAAACTTTTCAGTTGGTATTCTGTCAATTCCTGGAGCCTTTTTTTGTTTTTTTTTTTTCACCAATGCCTTCAGTGCAGCTTGGACTTCTTCCTTCGGTACCACAGGTTCCTGATCATATGCTACCTCCTGAAAGGGTTGAACATCGACCAATTCTTTTTGGTATAATGACTTTTTTGTGTATTCCTTCCACCTTCTTTTGATGCTTCCTGCTTTGTTTAATATTTTCCCAGTAGAATCCTTCAATACTGCAACTCAAGGGTTAAATTTTTTCTTTACTTCTTTCAACCTGAGAAATACCAAGCGCGTTCTTCCCTTTTGGCACTTGAAAATAAAATAGCCACCCATAAACCCACCTGCTTTATTCCTGAGAGTTTTCCCAAGGCAAGCAAAGAGCTTGATTACATAAACCATTGCAAAAATAAGCAACAAAAGTCTGAACCGTGCCTTCCAGATAAACCCCTTCCTCTCTACCTAACAGTGTCTTACGGAGAGTGGGGTCTCAAAGGTGGAGGTCTTGAGCCCTTTGAACACTAGATTAAGACTTGTGGATTGACTGTTAAAGATGGCTTGGGTCGGGGTACTGCTGGTCTACCCTTAGAGAACCAAGAAAAAAAAAAAAACAACCTCATAACCATTGAGTTGATCCTGACTCATACTGACCCTACAGGATAGAGTAGAACTGCCCCATAGGGTTTCCAAGGAACGGTTGGTGGATTTGAACAGCTGACCTTTTGGTTGGCAGCTGTAGCACTTAACCACTGAGGAAGGGATTTATTTGGAAGACACAGTTCAGACTTCAGTTGAATGTTTTTGCAATGGTTCATGTAATTGTGTTCTTTGCTTGCCTTGGGAAAACTCTCAAGAATAAATCCGGTGGGTTTATGAGTGGTTATTTTCAAGGGCCACCACCCATCTATCAGTGTGTCATACTGTGGTAGCTTGTGTGTTACTCTCATGCTGGAAGCTACGTCACCGGTATTTCAAATACCATTAGGATCATCCATGGTGGACAGGTTTCAGTGGCGCTTCCAGACTAAGACAGACTAGAAAGAAAGGCCTGGAGATCCACTTCCAAAAATACTTTCAAGAAAGAAGGAGGCTGATGGCAGCATCGGAAGAATGTGGCGCATACAAAAATCTTAGCGTCAGGGTAAACCCGGAAGATTGTGAGCTCAATTCTCTGTAACCTGCACAGGTCAACAGCGTGGGGGAGGTCTTCATTCAGTTTACTCCCTCCTGCTTCAAGGTGCACACCTTAAAGGCAAATAGTCACATACCTATGCAAATAGGGCTTATCCTGAAACCATAGCCCTTTGTTTAATGACAGAGGCAAAATTCCAGGATGAGGTACTCTGGGCTTGGCTATTGCTTGCCAACAAGAATGTCCTCTAATATCTTCAAATTCCTCTGTCTCCTCTCCACTTCCCTTTTCAACTGAGCTTCATGGACAGCTGCCTCAGCTCCTTCTTCACTTAGAACACTCTAGAGGACTGGAAATATTTTAATTACTATTGTCTCCAAAAGGAGCTAGCAACAGAAAAAAAAAAGCTGTGAAAAATACGCCTAAGAAATTTATATTATGGAATATTTTTTACTTTCATCAGATTATATAACACCCCCAGGAAAGAACTCCAAAATAAATGGAAGGAAAGACCCTTCACTAATAATTCGAAGTTCCTAATCAGATTTCCTTCCCAACTCTCTGATGTATTCTCATCTCTGTGAGTGTTCTCTGAGACAGCACGACTCTGACATAAAATACAGTGAAACCTGTGAGAGCCAGAATTCGACAGGACTGCCTTGTTTTTCCAGGTCTTACAAGTTTTCTCCTTTAACAGGGTGCAGTCTTATCACTTTTCTCTCGCTCGTTTTAGTGGTAAATATTTGAGTTTTCCTTCTCTAACAGGTTTCTGCCTTACACAGATTCCAGCGTTCACAGGTTTTAATGTATTATTTTTGCGCCTCAATTTAATAAGTAAAATCCATTATTGCTGAATATTATCAGAACATACATAGTTAATCCAATGTGTCCACTCATTCACAGTATATAGCCGCCAAAAAAAAAAAAAAATCAAGCCCAATGCCGTCGAGTTGATTCTGACTCATAGCAACCCTATAGAACAGAGTAGAACTGCCCATAGAGTTTCCAAGGAGCACCTGGCAGAATTGAACTGCCAACCTCTTGGTTAGCAGCCATAGCACTTAACCACTACGCCACCAGGGTTTCCACATAGCTGCAGATACATTTTTGTAAGGCACTCTTCCAGTGGCCTGAGTTGGAAAGATGTGGGAAACCAGATGGCAGCCAAACCCAAGGAACACTGGAAGGAGCCCCAGGGCTCCTTTCTCTGGGCTCCAGAACTTCCACTCTGACACCCCGCCCCTAGCAAGTCTCCATCCCTTTTGTTAGGATACTATACTTTAAAATGAACAAAGAGGCTTTTCAGTAATATTATACTAGCAGAAAGTATTGCTAACATTCAATGTGGTTTAAAGTGGGCATTCCTTAGGTTAAAAATCTGTGAACATTCTGGTCTTTTTTTCTCAGCTCTATATGTTAAAAGGCATGTAGAAGAGATTTCCTATAAAAGGAAGGGCAGGAAGGAATTAGGCCCTTCCCAGGCTGGCTTTATTGCTTCCCCTTTGGGGCCACATTACTCTGCCACACCTGCCTCCAATGCCCGGTGCTCTGTATAAACAAACAAAACCTCAGGGTGCCTGGGGCTCCTTCCACTCTTCTTCCTCCAAGCCAGGGTCAGCCCGTACCTGAGGGCTGACTCAGCTCAGAAATCCCTGGAAATCTGCGAGACAGTTCCACCTCTGTCTGCTCCTACTTAGAAGCAGTATCTGCACTGAATCTCCAGAGGTGGAGCCTCCAAGGAGGAATCTCCTAGCCTGCCCTAGGAAAGGCCCTGGTTCAAAACAATTTTACAACCTATTGCATTTTAGCATAAATACCAGGTTAACTGGGTATCTAGAATTTCAGGTCATGCAAAGCCAGAAAAAAAAAAAAAAAGACAACCAAGCTTCCCAGTAGCAACTACAGAGACAAACATGGGCAATTTTAAATTATGCTCGTCCCTGTTGCAAACAAAGGGGCCCACTGAGGCATGTAAAGAGCAGAGGAGATTCCAGAGGCTCTCAGAACATGTTTCACTTTGTAACTATGTAACAGGCAGCCTTCTATAGGGAATAAGTACACATGACAACCATACACACCCAGTGTGAGCTGTGGGTTTCCTCTATGGACACAACATGGAATAAAGATGCTGGCAGAAAATTCCATGCAATCGCCCAAGTTGCGTTGGTTACTATGGTTTTATGTAAGCAAAGGTTGGTTATGGCTTTTCAGTTCTCTCTTCTCTGTCTGCATGGTCTCTTTCATGGTGGGGCCGGTGGTGGTGGTGGTGATGGTGGTAGAGGCGGAAGTGGTGAAGGAGGTGGAGTGATGGCGGTGGTGGTGGTGATGGTTGTGGAGATGATGGTGGTGGTGATGGTGATGGAGGCGACGGTGGCATTGCTGCTGCTGCTGGTGGCAGTGTGGTGGTGGTGGCTGGCAGAGTTTAAGTGAGATAGTAATAATGTAAAAATAACAGTAACAGGCACTGCCTACTGTGTGCAGTGGTTAGAGCTCGACTTTTGAAGCTGAATCTACCATTCAACCACTGCCTCTGTCACAACTGTTCCATCGGCCAAGTGACTTAACCTCTCTGTGCCTCAGTTTGCTCCTCCGCACAACGGGCTTGATGCTGCTGATGGCAGAGTTTGTTGCGAGTGCCGAATGACAGTGGACTTAAGTTCTTGGCTGAGGCCTGGTTACCATCACGGTAACCATCACAAACCACAACACGGCAGGTGGCATGCGGGGCTCCACCCAGGTATGCATTCATTCTCATTCTCCTCACCACCTGGCCAGGGAGGGGTTTATATTTCACAGACCAGACACCAAATATGCGGCTGGAAAGAGAAGTTAAGTACCCAAAGCAAGCCCATACCCAACCTGTGTCTCCCTGGATTCCAACTTTCTCCAGGCTGGGTGGGTTATTACTTTCATTTAAAACTTCAATGTACAGTTCATCATTATACTATTAGAAAGCATACTATTAGAAGCCCCCATTAACTGAGAAATAGTGCTGAAAAGAGAGATAATTAGAGCTTCTCACAGGATACTCAGCCCCACACCAAGAAAGCCAACGTCACACGCCGCATCTAAGCACGGATCCCAGCACCAGGTGCCAACAGCGCTTCCCATGAGGCTTTCCAAATAAGCACTAGATTCAAAGACACGCTTATGCTTCCTAGAAGTGCTGCCAGGGAGCGCCTATAACGTACAACCCCCAAACCCTAATTCTTGTAAAGTCTTTTCATCAAGGAGCTTCCACGCTGTGCTTGTAGCCCTCACACACCGCCCTGGAAGTGAGTGTGAAGCCCTAATCACGTGGTTGCATTGTAGACAGCCATGGCCACATTCTGTGGACAAAGAGCCGGCACTCAGGTCCCGCAACATGGTAAAAAGACAGAGAGGAGTCTTCACCTTTTAAAGACACCGACTTAAGTGTTTCTGGATGAAATGTCTGGGATTGCTGCAAAATAATCCAAGGGGCTCAAGAAAGGGTGCCGGGGTGAAGGTGTAGCAAGACTGGCTGTGTTGATCCCGGGTGACAGGTACATGGGGGTTAGTTACACTCCTCCCTCCCTCTTTTGTGTGTGATTGAAATTGTCCGTAATAAAAAAAAAGCCCTACTGTATATGAAAACCAAGGAGCCCTGGTGGTGCAGTGGTTAAGCGCTCAGCTGCTAACTGAAGGGATGGCAGCTTGAACCCACCAGCCACTCTACAGCAGAAAGATGTGGCAGTCTGCTCCTGTAAAGATTACAGCGTAGGAAACCATATGGGGCAGTTCTACTCTGTCTTACAGGGTCGCTATATGAGTCAGAATCAACTCAACGGCAACGGGTTTGGTTTGGTTTTGGTTTATATGAAAACTAAAAAAAAAAAAAAAGTTTCGTTTTTCTGGGTCAAACATTCTGGAGCAAACCTCTCCCAGGATGTGAGGAAAGAAAACATAGGTAGAAACTTGTTGCTCTTGCGAAACAACGCAATTAAAGTCTGGGAGAAATAGGTTTACCTTGTGCATGTTCAGACTGGAAGAGAGAGAGGAGAGAGTCCTTGGAGAGCAGCTGAACGGCCGGCCATGGCTCTGTTCTCACAGGGCCCACTGGGAATGCCTCCCCTACAACCAAGCCCTCGCTGGGCCTACAGCTCCCCTGGGCTGAGGTGTGCCTACACAGTGCAAACGGTTAACAGCAAAGGTCAGCAGTTCAAGTCAGTCCAGAGGCAGGCACCTTGAAAGCCAGGCCTGGCAATCTACTTCTGAAAAATCAGCCACTGAAAACCCTGAGGAGCACAGTTCTATGGGGTTGCCATCAGTTGGGGTCAACTCGACAACAACTGGTTTGGGTGAAGAGACTGGATTCCACGTGAACCAGCACAGGGTCTCTGCACCCGAGAAAATTCCCTTAGGAAAATACCACAGCTACTGTACAAACCCGGACAGGGTGAGCTCTCCACATCGTACTCAGCCTAGGTCGGGCAGGGTGTGAATGGCACCCATCACAGGCCCTACAAGACCATGCAAAGTGCTCCAATCTGCACACAAACAAAGGTCCCTGGGTGGCACAGACGGCTTGTGCTGGACTACTAACCTAAAGGTTGGTGGTTCAAACCCACACAGCAGCACCACGGAAGAAAGCCCTGGTGATCTGCTTCTGTAAAGATTAGAGCCCACAAAACTCTATGAAGCAGTTCTGTGTTTTTTTCTTTGGGGTGCACAACCCTGCTCTCTGTGTAGGATACACATGTGGGGGCGCTGTTGATGAACACGGTATCTGCAGAGGTGATTACTCGTGCATCACGGTCTCTAGGGGCTGCAGGAGGAAGTCCAAGCCCAGGGCACCCCAGGAAGCAGGAGAGGCGAGTCCTGCCCCACGAGGGGCCTCCAGGAAGGCTTAAGAACATACACAGGCCAGAAGCACACTCATAAAGAGGACGGCAGAGATGCTGGCTGGTCAGCTACCTTCTTATCTGGTTCATCAGGGATGTTATTCCGTAACAGAAACCCCTGGGTCAGGCAGGCGGGTCCCTGTCATTAGCCCAAATGCCAACCATAATTCCCTTGCTAAGGCCAAGTTATAAAGATGAGAAAGATACAACCTGATGCAAGTGGGGGTGGTGGAGGGGCCTTAGAAGGGGAGGGTTCACGCCCCTGAAATCCTGTTTGCATTTCTTTTATGCCTTTGTAAAGATCAGAGCCAAGAAAACCACACAGAGCAGTTCTGCTCTTGTAACACATGGGATCACCATGAGTTGGAATCAACTCAATGGCAAGGGTTTTGTGTGTTTAGTTTCAAGTTCTTTTGGAGGATTTTTTTCTTCTTCTTAAGAATTCTGTACAGTAGGGTCAATACACAAGGCTGCTGATGTCAGATTCCGGATAAGTCTGGAACCCATGGGGGAGGGTGTGGCTTAGTTACTGAAAAAAAGGGCACCGTTGTTCGTTTACTGCCCCACATGGCAATTCTAGAACACGAAATTCTGCAACGATACGTAAGTGTTAAGTAAGTTCCCGCCCAGGACAAATTACAAGGGAAACTCGGATCAAACTGGCTCAAGGCCTTTGCAAGAAGGCACCCATGGTTGGCCCAGCTGTTGTCCAAGAATGGAAAAGCATCTAAGGGATCCAAGCTCAGAAGTGTGTCCTGCTGTCGACTTGTCTTCCCAGGAGTCCTGCTAGATCCCAACAGAGATGGGGGTGAGGCACTCAGAACACCACCGGGATCCCTCCTCCCCCAGTTCGCAGCCAAACGAAGGCAGAGGGCAGACGGCCAGGCGACGGAGGTGCCTGTCCACCCGGGGGCGGCCCTCACGGGGTAGCACTAGCCACAGCCACCACCAGGTGATGGCAAGTGTCATTTCCTCACTGGCCAAGAGAACATAAAAGTCGAGGACTAGGCAGAATATTGCCATCAAAACAGAACAAGACTCTGTGTGGGCAAGCTTCCACGTCTGCGATGTGTAAAAACTTCAAAGAATACTCTGGAAGGGTGTGGAAAGAGGTGGGTCAGTGCAGCAGAAAGACAGGATAAGAACCAGTTGCTGCTGAGTCGACTCCAACTCATGGCAACCGGATACGTGTCGGAGTGGAACTGGGCTCCACGGGGTTTTCACTGGTTGAGTTTTTGGAACTAGATTGCCAGGCCTTTCTTCTCAGGCACCTCTGGTTAACAGAGGAGGGCTTTGAACATTCGTACCACCCAGGGGCTCCAAAAAGAGGACAGACTTCTAAAAAAAGAGTTTATGCATTTCTATATCACTTTTAACTTTTTAATTTGCATACACTATGCCTATAATTGCATTAAAACAATACAATTTAATCCTGTACTTCCTAAGGTTGTTTTATATACCGTATACTAAGCCCCTCAGAAGTACCTTCAATTATTTCCACTTCTAGGAACAGTGAAGAAGCCAACACACAAATAAAAATAATAACAGAGAGAGGGTGAAAATAGCTAATGCCTGAGTGTTAATTACATGTTTGGTATTGCTTCCAGCACCGTACTCGGATGAACACAGCCCAGCCTTATGGCCAGCCTAGGAGGTGGGTATGATCACCTTCATTTACAGACGGAAAAGCCAAGGCAGAGAGAAGATGGAGATGGGACTCAAGGGCCTACCACCCCAGGAGCAGGGGTGTGAGCAGTTGGACCTCTCAGTCTTCCAAGCTCTGCTTGTGGCCAGTGTTGTTGTTAATTGCCAGCTGTGGGCTGGAGGGGAAAATCCTGGTCTCTTGCAGCTTCTCTTCTTTGGTTCCTTGACGATCTCCATCTGGCATCAATCCTTCTCCATTTGTGTTGCTTTTCTGTGCCTAATCTGCCCTTTTACATCTCAGAGGGGATCGGTTTAAGATACATCCTACACTGATTAACATAACAAAGAAAGTCCTATTCCCAAATGGGATCACATCCACAGGTATAGGGATTTAGGGTTTACAATACACACACACACACACACA
This sequence comes from Loxodonta africana, assembly GCF_030014295.1. Taxonomy (NCBI): domain Eukaryota; kingdom Metazoa; phylum Chordata; class Mammalia; order Proboscidea; family Elephantidae; genus Loxodonta; species Loxodonta africana. The sequence continues at coordinate 222,918,268 of NC_087343.1, forward strand.
CACACACACGTGTGTATATATATATATATATTTTTTTTAATTGTCCTTTAGGTGAAAGTTTACAGCTCAAGTTAATTTCTCATATAGAAATTTATACACATATTGTTATGTGACACTAGTTTCAATTCCTGTAATGTGACAGCACACTCCTCCTCTCCTCTCTGGTTTCCCATGTCCATCCAACCAGCTCCTGTCCCTTCCTGCCTTCTCATCCTGCCTCCAGACAGAAGCCACCCATTTAGTCTCCTGTATCTGCTTGAGGTAAGATACACACTCTTCACAAGTATTATTTTATGTTTTATAGTCCAGTCTAATCCTGGCTGAAGATGAGCTTTGGGAATGGTTTCAGTTCTGGGTTAACAGAGCATCTAGGCGCCATGGCTTCAGAGGTTCTTCCAGTCTCAGTCAGACCATTAAATCTGGTCTTATTACATGAATCTGAGTTCTGCTCTACACTTTCCTCCTGCTCCCTCAGGGGCTCTCTGTTGTATTCCCTGTCAGGGTGGTCATTGGTGGTAGCAGGGCACCATCTAGTTCTTGTGGTCTCAGGCTGATGGAGTCTCTGGTTTATGTGGCCTTTTTGTCTCTTGAGCTAATATTTTCCTTGTGTCTTTGGTACTCTTCATTCTCCTTTGCTCCAAGTGGGTTGGGACCAATTGATACATCTTAGATGGCCGCTAGTAAGCTTTTAAGACCCCGGATGCCACTCACCAAAATGGGACGCAGAACATTTTCTTAACAAACTTTGTTATGCCAGTGATCTAGATGTCCCCTGAAACCATGGTTCCCATACCCCAGCCCCAGCTACTGTGTCCCTCAAAGTGTCTGGTTATGTTCAGGAAACTTCTTAGCTTTCACTTTAGTCCAGTTGTGCTGACCTCCCCTGTACTGTACAACACACATCTTTGAAGGACACCATTCAATCCACAACACCAACCTTCATGGCTACAGGACTTTGACACTCCACAACGATTGCTACATCATCCTACTAAAAGAAGGGCCAATGGTGTTGAAATAAAGCTGATTATGGAAGGAATGAATGGCCTTGCACTATTTCCACATCTCTGCTCCCTCCTCCACATCTCCAGGCCAGCCCTGAACTCTCCCCTCCACTCTTAATTGACACCTTTCCAAAAGTGTTGGGAGACACACAGAGAAACCACCCACCAGAGGCAGTTGTTCCCTATCGGCCAATAACAGAAAGGACACCCCCTGCACTGGAGTCACTTCCCCAGCAGGGGGCCTGGGCTGGTCAGGCTGGCAGCCCTCTGTGCCTCAACTCTGCAATCTACAAAACCAGGCACTGGACCACCGGCTCACCGCTCACCGAGGTGTCTTCCAGCTCTGCAGTTGGGCCACTCCCAGCATCCTGCATAGTTGCTGCAGGCTTCCTTCTGCAACTCCGGTATTCCAGAGCCATCCTCACACACAGTACAAGGATTATATAGTTGTGAGGCCCCGGTACTGACCAGGGTCTGGGGAAAGAGATACTGGTGGGGCCTTTAGCCCTGTGCTGCTGGATCAAGTACACAGGGCAGCACTTTGGAGACCATTTCAAGGATACCTGGTCAGGCTAACGTGGTCACATCTATGACCCAGGAATTCCACGCCTACCCTTGAGAAACTCTTATCAGTGTGCCAAGGAGACAGGAAATGGTCAATGTGCATGCCCACCGCAGCATGAGCTGCACTTGTGAAAAGAGAAAACCATCCATTATGGAAGATGGGGAAATGTCCCTCTGTTTCATCCGTACAATGGTGCCCTGAACTGTGGCTCAAGTCAACGAACTAGAGCTATTAGCTTTCTCCCTGTCTCTATATGCAGGAGTCACTGCCAAAGGTCGAAAGCTCTACAGCTGTGAAGGCCAGGCTTTCCCAGGCAGAGACAGGCATGCACAGACAGGGATGCTATGGCTGGAGTCTTCCACAGACTTTTGGGAACTGCAACGTTGGGCTGCAACTGACTCATCCCTCCCGAACGTAGACGTTCACCCACCCACCTGTCAGGTTGTTGCACTGTGGAGGCTTGCACGTTGCTGCAATGCTGGACACTATGCCACCAGTATTTCACCCATGGTAGACAGGTTTCAGCAGAGCTTTCAGACTGAGACAGACGAGGAAGAAAGGCCTGGAGAGCTACTTCCAGAAATCAGCCAGTGAAAACCCTGTGGATCGCCACGGTATGATCCAAAACTGATCATGGGGATGGAATGAGATCGGGCAGCATTTTGTTCTGTTGCGCGTAGTATCCCCATGAATCAGAGCAGATCTAATAGCAGCTAACAACAATACGCACACACACACAGAGTTGCTACAGAGCCAACTCCAGCTCACGTGTTACAGGTAGAACTGTTCTATAGGGTCTTCTTGGCTGTAACCCTTTCAGATACAGTAATCCAGTGCAAAAACCATGTGCACCACTCAGGGACCTTCACATAGGTTTACACACTCTATATTTCTATGTTAATGTATATATATAAATCTGCACAAATCTCAAAAACGTACAAAGAAAACCTTATTGCAAAATTATACATAAAACATGATGAAAGATTTAAATGCATAACACAATACTTCAGCTGTGACAGGGACGAGATACCCAAGGCAGGGATGGGGTTCAGGAGCCTGGTAATGCTTTCCCCCTGGATTCTGGAGCTGGGGTCACTCCATAATCCGTTCCTCACTGTCTGCTAGATGGCAGGTAGGTTTTTAATTAATGATAAAAGTAATTAGATCCATACAAAACCAAAAACCAAATCCACTGCCATCGAGTCGATTCCAACTTAGAGCGACCCTATAAGACATTAGAGCTGCCCCATACGGTTCCCAAGAAGCGTCTGGTGTATTCGAACTGCTGACCTTTTGGTGAGCAGCCGTAGCTTTTAACCACTACGCTACCACGGTTTCCGATAAGATCCATAGAGATTATATATTATCTTTAACATACACATAGATGCAGTAGTAAAGTATAAACACATGGCTGAGAAGGAAGAAAGAATAGTCCAGTTTTAGAAGCATGGTCACACTGAGGGTGGGGACGGGACGTAACGGTGAATGGGGGCCTCGCTGCTCATGTTTCTTAAATACGCTGTCTATACAGACCGACAGAAAATTACGTGTGAGCCACCTGAAACAAAAGGACCAGCTGATTCACTGTTTCTCCAAAAGTGAGAGCACCCCCTCCTGTCTAATTGCGGCACTAAACTGCACCTCAGATCTGGCCCATTGAGCAGCCAACAGGGACACTACATCCCTCCATTTGTGGCAGGTCTGTGAACTCGGCAGTTTTACCGGATGTAACCAGTAAATCAGTCAAATTTAATAATGAGGAAAAAAAAAGTCAGAATTTAAATTTGAGAGAAAGTTTATTAGGACTTGTTACAAACATTTTTCATTTAAAAGGAGGGAACCCACCAGCTGCTCTGGGGGAGACAGATGTGGCAGTTTGCGCCTGTAAAGACTACAGTCTTGGAAGCCCTGTGGAGCAGTTCTACTCTGTCCTATAGGGTCGCTATGAGTCAGAATCGACTCCATGCCAATGCGTTTTCTTGGTTTTGATTAGTCTAGTGAGTTTAGTCTGTGGACTGTTAACAACAGTAAAATAAACTTTAAGTAATATTTAGATGGCTCAAATCTATTACATCCCCCACATGTCTGTCAGTTTGTTGTACTGTGGGGGCTTGTGTGTTGCTGTGATGCTGGAAGCTATGCCACCGGTATTCAGACACCAGCAGGGTCACCCATGGCAGACAGTTTCAGCTGAGCTTCCAGACTAAGACAGACTAGGAAGAAGGACCCGGCAGTGTACTTCTGAAAGGCATTAGCCAGTGAAAACCTTATGAATAGTAGTGGAACACTGTCTGATATAGTGCTGGAAGATGAGCCCCCCAGGTTGGAAGACACTCAAAAGACAACTGGGGAAGAGCTGCCTCCTCAAAGTCCGGTCGACCTTAATGACGTGGCTGGACTAAAGCTTTCGGGACCTTCATGTGCTGATGTGGCACGACTCAAAATGAGTGAAACAGCTGTAAACATCCCGTTAATAATCGGAACCCGGAATGTACAAAGTATGAATCTAGGAAAATTGGAAATCATCAAAAATGAAATGGAACGCATAAACACCAATATCCTAGGCATTAGTGAGCTGAAATGGACTGGTATTGGCTAATCATATGGTCTACTGTGCCAGGAATAACAACTTGAAGAGGAACGGCATTGCATCCATTGTCAAAAAGAACATTTCAAGATCTATCCTGAAGTACAACACTGTCAGAATGCTCCTTCAAAGCAAGGATGGCAAGACTTCATCTCACATACTTTGGACATGTTATCAGGAGGGATCAGTCCCTGGAGAAGGACATCATGCTTGGTAGAGGGTCAGCGAAAGAGAGGAAGACCCTCAACGAGATAGACTGACACAGTGGCTGCAACAATGGGCTCAAGCATAACAATGATTGTAAGGATGGCGCAGGACTGAGCAGTGTTTTGTTCTGTTGTACACAGGGTCACTATGAGTTGGAACTGACTCAACGGCACCTAACAACAACAACAACAACGTACACATACACACATAAAGATTTTATTGAGATGTTGTTCACATACCATACAATTCTCCCATCTAAACTGTGCAATTCAACGGCATTTAGTACCTTCACGGAGTTGTGCAACATAGTCACTATTAGACCGTGTTCATCACTCCAACAAGAAGCCCTGCCCCCATTGGCAGTCATTCCCCATTTCTCCCCAAACACCCCCTCCACCCAGCCCTAGGCAACCTCTGTCTATGGAATTGCCTAACCTGGGCATTTCCTATCAATGGAGTCATTTCACATAAATGGAGTCAGACAATACTTTTCCTTTCACTTCTGGCTTCTTTCACTCAGCATAATGCTTTCAAGGTCCATCCATGTCGTAGCATGTATCAGAACATCCTTCCTGCATGAGGTCAGCTGATATTCCAGTGCACAAAGGCACCCTCTTGTGTCTATCCATTCATCACTAGATGGACCAGACATTTCAGGGGATGTAAGGTCTCTAGCTTCTCAAGAATTCTAAATCCAAACAAACTCCCCTGCTCCCAGCTGTAACTTCGCCTCCTCCTGTTTAGAAAGGCCCGACACAGTTGAGCATCTTCCCACCTCCAGCTCACCTTTTCCTGGGCAGACTTGGTCACACTCGAGACTTGCTGCACGGCCAGCTCCAGGGGCTGCTGCAGCAGGTCCTCCTCGAAGGCCAGGAGCAGCGGGCCCTGGAAGAGAAAAGAAGGATGAGGACACACATCCACATGGCGTTTGTAAAAGTTGTATATTTGCTATAAGCTCTGCACATTTCAGAAAACATAATGAGACTGACTTTAGCTAAGCTATACTTCTGCGTAGCCGTTGTTAGTTGCCATTGAGTTCGCTCTGACTCCCGGCAACCTTCTGCATAACAGAACCAACGCCGCCCCATTCTATGCCATCCTCACGGTCGTCGGTGCATCTGCGTTCACCGTTGCAGCTATCGTGTGGCTTCATCTCATGGAAGGTTTCCCTCATTTTCACTGATCTGCTTTATCAAACGTGATGTCCTTTTCTAGCGAATTCTACATAGCAGCCGTGGTCAAATACCAGCCAGTTCACACGCCCGTGAACCAGCTCTCTGCGGATGGCGCCGCGGGTGGGAGCCAGCTATGGCAGAAAGCTGAGAAATGGACAAAGCACAGACCCACTTCCCGTGCTAGAATACAGGCTGTGAAGGGCACTTCGAATCGTGTTTGCAATGTAAGGAAAGAACCCAGCCTCCTCGGGCAGGGCTGCTCTGTGCTCCTCAGGGGTGGTGGGCTGGCATAGTCTATGGAGGCAGGCTCAAGGCCTGTGGCCTCTGCCCTTTTTGGTGAAGGCCCGTGTTATGGATTGAATTGTGTCCCTCCAAAAAATAGGCTGAAGTCCTAACCCCCAGTAGCTATGAACATGACCTCGTTTGAAAATAGAGTCTTGGAAGATGGCATAGGGTGGGTCCTAATTCCACCCAAGTTATGTCTTAAAAACGAGAGGAGACACAGTTACAGACACAGGAAGAAGACGCCATGTGGACGCTTGTCTCCAAGCTAAGGAACACAGGGGATTGCTGGGAGCCACGAGAAGCCAGGGGACAGGCATGGAACAGGTTCTTCCTCAGAGCCCTCAGAAGGAATCTACACGGCCGATACCCTGATTTGAACTTCTAGCCTCCAGACAATAAATTTATTTTCTAAAACCCAAGCCCAAACCCACTGCCGTAGAGTCGATTCCAACTCATGGTGAACCCCCATGTAACAGAGTAAAACTGCTCCATAGGGTTTTCTTGGCTATAAACTTTATGGCTGGAGATTGCCAGGCCTTTCTTTTGCAGCACCACTGAGTGGGTTCAAACCACCAACCTTTAGGTTAGCAGTCAAGGACAAAATATCTGCGCCACCCAGGGACCTATATATCATGTTTATTGGGGTATAATTCACACACCATACAAGTCACCCATCTGAACAGTGTTTGATGCATTCCCAGATTTGTGCGACCATCACCAAAGTCACTTTTAGGACATTTTCATCACTCCAAAACAAAACCTTGGATCTATCAGCTGTCACTCCCCACTTCTCCCCAAACAAACAAAGAGGACAATAAATTTCTGTTCTTTAAAGCCACCTAATGGGTGTTATTTTGCTATGTATGGCAGCTGTAGGAGACTAATGCAGACCTTCACTTTGACTTTAGCGAACTCTCCCCCCCATTCTGAGTGGCTGCACTGTAGCACAATGTGGCACTGCCAAGTAAGTAGCGCTGCCGTGTAAGGTGGCATTGTCATGCAAAGTGGCCCCCTATTCTCCTCTCCCATGGGTAGGGGGGTAGGAATCCCAAGGGGCCAGACAAGAGACCTCAGCTGAAAATGCGCCACTCTGGGGGCTGTGTCAGGGAGTTGGCTCTCCGCCCCTGCTTGGCAGACCTCCGGAGCTGCCTGGCTCCTGCCCTCACCACCTCATCCACTTTCAGTCTGGGCATCCTCAGCATCGTTCCAGTGAACTCTTCTGTGGCTAAACTCAGTCTACATCACTTTTGGTTCTTGCTGGTAAAAATCTCCAAGTAACAGATATATGATTAAATTAACATGACCACAGGCAACAAGACTGGTGTTTTATAAGAAACTATCAGGACCTGGACAGCCAACCAAGTCTTGTCATTTTTAAAATAAGTTCTCTTGAGAGGCTAATCACTTGTGCCAACAATACAATCCTGGATTGAACCGCTTTTTAAACTCTTTTCCTTACAAGCGGGAGAAAGTGCATCATAGTTAAATAAGCTCTGATTTGGCGACTACAATCAAAACTCAGCCCCACAGCTTCCTATCATTGTCATCTGCTTCGCTGTGGAAGGAGCACTAAGGGTGAGCTAGTTCCACCAACCAAGCGTGGCCAAGGGTGGGAGAATGAAAGCCCGGAAAGTGCTATAAACATCGTCCTGGCAAGCAAAGTACAAACGAGCAAGCAATGACATTATCGCGTGTCTATTTCTTAAGAATTCCCAAAGATTAAGAGAAAAATCTATAAGGCAGAGAACACTTTAAGTTACATACTCCTAACCTCACTCTGTTTTGGCAACATCTACCCCACACACAACCACTACCCATCTGTCAGTGGAGGCTTCCATGTTGCTATGATGCTGAAGAGGTTTCAGTAGAGCTTCCAGACTAAGAGAGACTAGGAAGAAAGGCCTGGTGATTTATGTCCAAAATCCCTACGGATCACAATGGTCCGATCTGCAAGCGATCACGGGGATGGCATGGGGGTGGGCAGCATTTCATTCCATTGTGGATGGGGTCACCACAATCTCACACCCCCCAAAAAAAAATCAACAGGGGAGAATTAAATCTACTTCTGAAAAGTGATGACATCTTAGTGTCAGGGCCACTCTGCTGACATTCTCCACGACTAGATTTGTTTTGAAGTGACATCGGGCTGGCGCCTGCTGCGAGCCTGGTAACAGCATTGTTCTGTGAACTGAGCCCACCTGGTTGAGAGAACAGCTCCCAGCGAGAGCCCCGTGCCAGGCAGGGAACAGACCCGTCAGCAGGAGATGTTACAGCTGTTGGACACCAGCGTAGGAAACAACGCACCTTCTGTGCCGGCCCGAGGATACAGTGGTGCCTCACACAAGCCGATGCAGGCTCCTGCCCCGTGGAAGTCCGTGGGGCAGGATACGCTGTGTGTGTCCTCTTATCGGAGTCCCTGAGTAGCACACATGGTTAAGTGCTAGACTACTAACTGAAACACTAGCAGTTCAAACCCACCTGGAGGTGCCTCAGAAGAAAGCCCTGGTGACCTGGTTCCAAAAGGTCTCAGCCTTTGGAGCAGACCTACTCTGCATACAGGAGGTCGCCATGACTTGGAATCTACTCAAGGGCAACTAACAATAACTCCTTTACCAGGGTTGTGGTGGTTGAGTGATACAATTCTCCCCCTCCAGGCAGGACACCTGGGTTTGATTCCCCGCCAGCGCATCTCACGTGTAGCCAGCACCCATGTCAGTGGAGGCTCATGCATTGCTACGATGCTGAACGGATTTCAGCAGTGATTCCAGAAGACAGACTAGGAAGAAACGCCTGGTGAGCTACTTCTGAAAATTGGTCCGATCCACAACCGATTATGGGAACGGCACAGGACTGGGCAGCATTTTGTTCTGTTGTGTATGGGGTCACCATGAGTTGGGGGCTGACTCAGTGGCAGGTAACAACAACAACAACAACCCTCTTACCTATGGTACCTTCTAGACGAAAACCCTGAAAAGATTTCGCTTGGAAAATTGAAGGTCAAGAGGTGGCCTCACAAAGGAAATAAACTTACTAAATTAAAATAAGGACAGAGAGATTACCTATTCCCTTTCCCTGTTCAGACCTCCATCACCCACAAGTAACAGGGAGCAGGACGTGTGTGCAGCACCCTACAGGGATCCATATATCTCTGACACACTGGTCCTCCCAGAGCCCACATCCCAGACTCTTTCCATTTAGCCTCAAGGAAGGCTTAATGTTCACATGGAGAAAGAAACATGCAAGAATCACCAGGAAAACACGGCAAAAGAAAAATTACTGGGGGACGGGGCAGCTGTGCCACTATTTCCAGTTGTCATGGAGTTGACTTTGCCTCTTAGTGACCTTGTGGATAACAGAGGAAATACCGCTCAGTCCTGTCCCATCCTCATGATCATTGCTATATTTGAATCCATTGCTTTAGCAAGGAGGGTTTCCCTCATTTTCACTGACCCTCTATTTTACCAATCAGGATGTCCTTTTCTAGCAATTGGTCTTTCCTGATGATGTATCCAAAGTAAGCAAGCTGAAGTCTCAACATCCTTGCTTCCAAGGAGCGTTCTGGTTGTATTTCTTCTAAAACTGATTTGTTCATTCATCCGGCAGTCCATGGTATATTCAATATTCTTTGCCAACATCACAGTCCAAATGCATCAATTCTTCTGTCTTCCTTGTTCATTGTCCAGCTTTCACAGGAATATGACACAACTAAAAAGACCGTGGCTTGGGTCCGGTGCATCTTAGTTGTCAGAGTGACACCGTTGCTTTTCAAAACTTTACAGAGGTCTTTTGCAGCAGATTCGCCCGGTATGTCGTTACATTTCTTGACTGCTGCTTCCTTGGGCATTGACTGTTGATCCAAGTAGAATGAAATCATTGACAACTTGATAAAAACCAAAAACCAAACCCGCTGCCATCGAGCTGATTCCAACTCACAGCGACCCTATAGGACAGAGTAGAACTGTGTCATAGGTTTCCAAGGAGCAGTTGGTGGATTTGAACTGCTGGCCTTTTGGTTAGCAGCTGTAGCTCTTAATCACCAGGGCTCCGACCACTTGACAGAACCGCCATAACGGAAACACTGCAATACTGGTACATGAACAATCAGATCAGTGGACTCGAACAGAAAGCCCAGCATAGACCCAAATACCTGTGGAAACTTAGCATATGACCAAGGTGACATCTCAAATCACTGGGTAAAGATAGATTTTTTTTTTATAAGAGGCTGGGACAACTGGGAGCCCATTTGGAAGAAGATAAGACAGATCCAGATCTCACTCCACACAAGAATAAACACCAAGTGGATCGTGGATCTAAACGTAAAAAACGAAGTATACACAACTGGAAAGAAAGAGGTGATCCTTCTTTTACCTCAGTTTTCTGAAAGAGTTTCTGACTATGGCTAAGGATCCAGAGGCAATAAAAAATGGATAAATTTGGTTACAACATTGATTAAAAAAATGCATGACAAAAAATACCATAAACGAAGTCAAAAGGCAATGAGAAACTACTCATAACATATGCTACAAAGGGCTAATATCCCAGAGATGTTTAAAGAATTCTTAAAAACCAAGGACAAAAGACCGAAATCCCAACAGAAAAATGGGACAATGAGCAGAAAATTCACAAAAAAGATATAAAATGGCTCTCAAACATATAAAGAATATTCAAAACCAAAAAAAAACCAAACCAGTTGCAGTCAAGTCAATTCCGACTCATAGCGACCCTATAGGACAGAGTAGAACTGCCCCATAGGGTTTTCAAGGAGTATCTGGTGGATTCGAGCTGCCAGCCTTTCGGTTAGCAGCTGTAGCTCTTATCACTGCACCACCAGGGTTTCCAAAGAATATTCAAAGTCACTCATAATTCAAGAAGTGGAGAGTAAAACAACACAGATATCAGTTCTCACTTATCAGACTACCAAAAACAAATTAAAACAATAACACACTCTGTTGGGAAGTTTATTGGGAAATATGCACTCTTATACATTGCTGGTGGGAATACGACTAGTTTAACTCTTCTGGATGGAGATTTCGTGATATCTGACAAAACTATATGAACCGTTACTTTGTGACCCACTCTTCTTACTTCTTGGAATTTATCCTGAAGATACATCTCCAACAACATGAAAATACATCTGCAGAAAGCTACATTGTTACATTGTTTGTAATTGCAAAAATATTGGAAACAACATTAATGCCAGTCCATAGAACCAAACCAAACCCATTGCCAAGTCAATTCTGACTCTTAGCCACCCTATAGGACAGAGTAGAGCTGCCCCACACAGTTTCCAAGAAGCAGCTGGTAGATTAAAACTGCCAACCTTTTGGTTAGCAGCCAAGCTCCTAACCACCGTCCCACCAGGGCTCCATATGTAGGCGAGATGCTAAATAAACTATCTGACATCTACAAAAAGGAGCAGGTGTAAAAAAGAATACGATTTTCCTGAACTGACTGGAATAATTTCCAGGATGTACCGTTAAGTGAAAAAAAAAAATTGCAAAAGAGTATCTATAGGCCGTTACTTCCATGTGAGAAAACACAGCTATCTGCTTGTGTGTGTAAAAGGAACACAGGAAGGATACAGCAGGAACTAATGAGATTGGTCACCTACAGGAAGTAGGCAGACGCGGGATGGAAAGAGCACGGGGGTGGGGACAGAATACTAGGGATGGGACGAAGTGACATTTCTTTGGGCTCCCCAAACTATAGTAATATTTCACATTCCCTTCACATACCCCAAAACTAAACAATTAAAACCAGTCAAGATGTGTGTGTGGGGGGAGACCCCAGGTAGAATACAAACACTCACAAATGAACTTAACTACATTAATAATAGAGCCCTGGTAACGCGGTGGTTAGGAGCTCAGCTGCTAACCAAAAGGTCGGCAGTTGGAATCCACTAGCCACTCCTTGGAAATCCTATGGGGCAGGTCTACTCTGTCCTATAGGGTCACTATGAGTCAGTATTGACTCGATGGCAATGGGTTTGGGATTTTTTGGGGGGGAGGCATTAATAATGAATAACACAACCACCCTGAATAGGGTGGAAAAAACAGAACTAGCTTAAATAACTTTGGAAATCAATTATTTTGACTACGCAGAAATGTTATAATTCAGTCAGCAAATGAGTTTCTCATAGGGCTATGGGTTAGCAATTCAGAAACTATGTTTACACCCGAATGGACGTATAGGTAAATATACCGTAGACATTAAGTACCAGATGTCTTGCTCTCAGAGAAAAAAGGAAAAAATAAGGAAACAGAGAAGACAAAAATGAATTCAGTGGTACTGAATTCAAATCCACGGTATTAGTATAAATTCATAGTTTTTAAAATATCTACAGAAAGATAGAGAAATACAGATGCATGTATGCATGAGATAATACCTACATATATTTCCTAGCTCTATCCACTGCGAGAAGGGCCCTGCGTGGTACAAGCAGTTAAGTACTCGGCTGCTATTTGCATCCACCCAGAGGAACCACGAAAGAAAGACCTGGTGATCCAGGTCTGCAAAATCAGCCATGAAAACCCTATGGAACGCAGTTCTATTCTGCAACACACGGGATTGCCATGAGTCGGAATCAACTCGACAGCATCTGGTTTACCCACTCAGAAGGCCTAGAAGCAGTAACCCTCCAGCAATAACAGGCATACCTCATGCCCAGATCTTGGTTTCTAAACGCCAGTAAAAGCAATCAGGGCTCCTTGGAGAAGTGGTTAACTCCAGGGCAGAGCCAGGGCAGGGAAAATACAGGATGGGTCTAGAACAAACACTATGTTGTGGAAGCAGAATATAAGGAAGTGCTCAAAAAAAAAGAGGCTTGACATAAGGACACAGAGACAACCCCAGAAACAGTTTGTAATGGCCAAAGCTAGAATGATTTGTGCAACAAAATAAACAGTAACAGGATTGGACTACAACCCACGGACTAAAGTAAATATCCACCAGCTCATACCGATACAGGTGATCACTTAAATACACAGGTGAAGGAGAAGTGGCAGCTCTTTCTTACAGAAGTCTAGTCACGAAATGCAGAAGGAAAGAGGAAAATTAAAAAAAAAAATCACCATTAGGCAAACAACACAGAAATAACTGGTACAGACAAGACCCACTGCTGGATGCTAAAATCAGTGGGCAAAAGTTTGAGGAAAAACAGGATTTGCATAGTCTCAAAGTCTAACCCCAAAGATACATGCTACCCAACTGGGGGAAAGATATAAACTTACACATGAGAAACTGGGTAGAAACCACCTTCACCAAGAGATCAAGACCAACATCCCTAGCAATAAGACATACTGACATCCTGAACCCCATGATCCAAACCTCAAACCAAACCAGCTGCCATTCAGTCAATTCTGAATCATAGCGACCCTGTAGGGCAGGGTAGAACTGCCCCATAGGGTTTCCAAGGAGTGGCTGGTGGATTTGAACCATCGACCTTTGGGTTAGCAGCCAAGTTCTGAACCACTGCGCCACCAGGGCTCCACGATATAATGCAGTAAATGACACATCATTTTTGGAGTCCAACCACGTGAAAACACCAGACAAATGGAGGGACATTTGGCAAAATCATAATAATCTTCAGAGATGTCAAGGTCAAGAACAATGGTTACAGACTGCAGGAAAAGGAGGAGAAATGACAATCGATGCTAGATGAGATTCTCGATCAGATCCTGGAATCAGAAAAAAGACACCAGCTGGGGAAACCAGCAAAACTCAGATAAAGTCTTTAGCTTCAGCGCAGCATGTGCCAATGTTAATTTCCAGCTCCAATCATTGTACTACAGTTATGCAAAGTGCCAGAAGTCCCTGGGTGGTGCAAACGGTTAACGTGCTCCGTTCTAACCGAAAGGTTGGAGGTTCAAGTCCACCCAGACGTGCCTGGAAAGAAAGGCCCGGTGATCTACTCCTGAAAAATCAGCCCCTGAAAACCCTATGGAGCGCAGTTCTACTCCGACACGCACGGGGTCGCCATGAGTGGGAATCAACCGGATAGCAACTGTTTTTCTATGTAAGGTGTTAACGCTGGAGGACTCCGGAGGAGGAATATATGGAAACTCTGAATTAGTTCCACAACTTCTCTGTAAATTTAAAAGTAGTTGAAAATAAAAAGGTAAAAAAAGAAGAGAGCAGCCCACCATTACTGACCAGGCATTTAGCTAAATGTCTCACGCAGGTCACAATCAGCCCTCACCTCATCGCCACGGGAGGGGATTCTGTTTTCCTGCTTGAGCCCCAATGTCTCCCACTGTACAGAGGACGGGTCTGAAGCACAGAGAGGTTAGGGCTTGCCCAAGGTCACACAGCTACTAAGTGCAGAGCTGGACCTGGAACCCTGGCTGTCTAGCTCCAGAGGCTGCCTTCTGGCCCAATCAGTGAGCTACCCAGGTCTTCCAAGCAGCTACAGGCCTCCTCCCCCTTCCTCAGCCACCTACCAGTGGGCCCCTAGGAGTGGAAGTTAGCTTTGGCTGAATGGTCTTCCTTCCCTTGAGTTCCTGTCCTGCTGGGAGAACGGGTGGGTATGAAGAGCAGCCTGGACTGGCGCCTCTTCCTGGGCCTAACACTGACAACCTGCAGAGTCATCAGTGGGCCTCCTTTCATGTTCAGTCTTTAGAAGTGGAAAACAAAGCATACTGAACGGCTTGTTTTTCCAAGGCCTGGCCGGCTCCCAGGCGGGGAAGGCCTGGGTCCAGATGGGTGATGCCACTGTTTGTCCCCATCCAGGGCCATGTTTCTAACAGGGCTTGCCATTTATTCCACCAGCGGCAGTGGGCCTGCTCCAAGCTGGCCTTGGGCTGCGCACAGGGTCCAGCTGGGCCTGGACAGACCCAGGCTCTGCCCCAACCCACAACCCCAGAAGCAGATAAGGGGCATGAGTGACCCCAAGGAATCGACCCTGAGGACAGGCTGCCAGGGATGGGGACAGGGTGGCATCCTCATGGAGTCAGAAGATCAGAGACCTTTGAGCTGAGACCCAAAAATCTCAGAAGTTAAATGAAGTATAAGGAGATGAGTGTGACAGACAGAAGTTATGATGGACAGGAAGGCCCCAGAAAGGGAAGAGCCCTGGATGTCTGAGTGACAGAGAGCAGAGTGGTTTGGGGGACATGGTAGAGAAGCCAGGCTTAGCCACCCGTCAGGGCCTGTGAAGCTCCATGGCCCTTAGCCAAGGCGGCCTTCATGTTCTTGCTAACTAACTTCGTATAGGGATGGCGTCAGGTTTGGTAGTTGGTCAAGGAGCTTGGATTTTTGTGGGCGGAGCCCAAAGGTCATTACAAAGTGAAGTCCTGTCACTGTGTTTACCTTTGAAATCGCAGAAGCTCACGTACAAGTCAGAGCTATTAATAATGTGCTCTGAATTTACACAGCATCTTTGTTTTCACAAAGACCACAAATTGTCCAACAGCCTTGGTCATTTGCATTTAGAACATTTCTGGGCCAAAGGACTAAAGAAACAAACAGCTTCGGTGAACCTCCTAATCCAGGGCCTTGGCCAGCTCACACCACTCACAGCTAAACCAGCCCAGAGCACTGGGGAAACCACCAGGGCTCCCGTCTCAGGGTCCAGGCCACATCAGCTAAGAGAGGAAACGCTGTCAAGCCCACTTGGGGGGAGGGGGGTCAGCTGGTTACAAAGTGGCAACCAATATGGAGACAGCAATCATGGAGCCTCCCAGGTGGAAGCCAGAGGGTGTGTGGACCACCCCTGGTGTAACCAACTGAACCACAAATCATTCTGTAAACAGGGAAATAAAAGGAAAACTTCAGTTGTTCCCTCTGAATAATACACCGTTAGTTCTCAGTGGTAACCGAAAGGCTGGGGGTTCAAACCTCCCCAGAGGCACCACGGACTTAAAGACCTGGCGATCTTCCATAAAGATTACAGCCAAGAAAATCCTATGGAGCGGTTCTACTCTGTAACACATGGGGTTGCCATGAGTTGGAAGTCGGCTGGACAGCCCAAAATAGCCACAGTCACAAAGTTCCCAATCTTAAGTAGCTTGACCAGCGATTGAGCCTGTTCAGGGATTCTTCTGCGCACCAGGTATGATGAATGAGATCGGGTGGTTCCAACACCAGACAGAGTGGAGGCGCGAGAGACAAGGTGACAGCTACCACTTTAAGGTGTTGTTGGTCAAGGTGGGGCACTCTAAGGCGTTGGCTTAGAGAACAATGGTCTCTACAACTTCCTCTCACTGGTGATTCTCAAGCCATCAGAAGCACTTGTGGAACCTGTGAGAATACACCATGCCCCCTAAGTCTGAATTGGGGTGCGGGCGTGCGCAGGCCCCAGTGTTTTTATCCAAGCTCTCTGGGTGATTCCCCTGTGGTATCCCTGACACCCGGTGTCCACCTGGCCACTGGTGGTCAGTAATGGCTTCCTCTTGGGTTTCTCCAGCTCACCATCCTTTATAGCGTAAAGATCCATGTGGAGAGAGGGTCAGAACCCAGGTCCCCTCTGAGACAGACAGGCTGTGCTACCACATTGGCTGCCCATTAAGGGTACAAAGGATGCTCATTTATCCAACCCCAGAGCACCAGGAGATAAAAGACCCATTGTTGGGATGCTACCTGAAACAGTCATACCCGTTTCTTCCCTTCTTGCTGGACCGCACCTAAAGGCAACATCTGGGTCTCCAAGTCCAACTTGCATCCCAAGGACAATGTGGCTGCAGCCATGGATGGACACAGACAGGCCCGGAGAAGGGTCTCGGCCACCTCAGCAAGTTCCTCCAGCTCACGGACTTCAGTCTCCCCTTCTGGAGAAGTAAGGGACCATGCTAGAAGGGTCTGGGGCTTCTTTTAGTCTTAAAACCCAAAGCTGGATTAAAACTTAGCATTGGTGTTGTTGTTAGCTGCTGCTGAGTTAGTTGCTGACTCGTTGCTACCCCGTGTGTTACAGAATAGAACTGACCCATAGGGTATTCTTGGCTGTAATCTTGATGGAAGCCAGTCGCCAGGCCTTTCTTTCTGTGGAGCCACTGTTGGCTCGAACCACCAGTCTTTCAGTTAACAACTGACCACAACCCTTTTGCATCACCCAGGCTCCTTAACACTTTTACAGTGGGGGACGTTACTGTCTCCATTTGAAAGGAAATTATAGCTTTCACAGAAGTTGCTGGATATAACCAAGTATTTACCAGTGTCTCCCCAGGCCCCACCACCCATCTGTCAGTTGTCGTACCGGGAAGGCTTGTGTGTTATGTGGATGCTGGAAGCTAGGCCACTAGTATTTCAAATACCAGCAGGGTCGCCCATGGTGGACAGGTTTCAGCAGAGTTTCCAGGCTAAGACAGACTAGGAAGAAAGGCCTGGCAATCTACTTCTGGAAATTAACCAATGAAAACCTTATAGATAACAACAGAATATTGTGCAATATAGTGCTAGAAGATGAGCCCCTCCAATGGGCTCAAACATTCCAATGACTGTGAAGATAGCACAGGACCGGTCAATGCTCCATTCTGTTACACAGAAGGTCACCATGAGTCACAGCCGACTTGACAGCAACTAACAACAATAACAATTCCGGATCCCAAGTGACACGCCGAGTACTGGTTTCCTCCCTGGCTAGGGCACAGCAGTAACAGGACAGGGAGGGGTGGGGGCACTGAACTGCGGGTCTCGGAGCTGAGAGCAGGCTTGCAGTGTCAGTCCTAATTGGGGATTAATGAGGATCTAATTTTTTTTAATTGTCAGGGGAGGCAGCCAGGGTCAGGACACGCACCGGCACAAACACTAGTGCCTGCTAGCTCACACGGTCGCGACTGCTGGGGCAGTGAGGACCCAGAACACAGGAGGGTGTGTGACAAGTCAGCTGTGACAGCCAACAGATCTTATCTGCCTGCAAAACCCTGCACTTGAATTAATGTCACAACACTCCCAGGCGCCAGAGCTGTGCGGGATGAGAAAACAGCATAAGACCAGCCTTACAGAACCAGCATACCTCCACTCAAACCTGTCAGAGGAAGCTTGGGGCTGCTTTTGGCCTTGACCCCAGGTACATTATTGCTACTTCCAGGAAACAGGCTGAAAAAATGGATGTTTTAGAGTCCACAAGTCTCCGGCAGGCAGAGAAGAGAAAAAGCACAAACCAACCAAATCTCTTCCATTCTGTGACCGCCAAGCCCTGCCTCCTCCCGTTGTTGTTAAGACCTTTTCTAGCGTAAAAGGTTTGCATCAGGAACCTTCAAATACTGTCCTCAAATCTGGAAGGCATTATGCTGAGTGAAATTAGTCAGTTGCAAAAGGACAAATATTGTATAAGACTGCTTTTATAATCACTGGAGAAATAGTTTTAAAAAGAGAAGAAAATATTCTTTGATGGTTACGAGACGGGGGAGAGAGGGAGAAGGGTTTTCACTAGATAGCAGATAAGAATTCTTTTAGGTGAAGGGAAAGACAGCACACTATACAGGAGAGGTCAGCATAACTGGACTAAACTAAAAGCAAAGAAGTTTCCTGAATGAACTGAACGCTTTGAAGGCCAGCATAGTAGGGGCAGGGGTTTGGGGACCATGGCTTCAGGGGACATCTAAGCCAACTGGCATAACAAAATCTTTTAAGAAAACATTCTGCATCCCACCTTGGAGAGTGGCTTCTGGGGTCTTAAACGCTAGCAAGCAGCCATCTAAGGTGCATCAATGGGTCTCAACCCACCCGGACCAAAGGAGAATGAAGAACACCAAAGACACAAGGTAATTATGAGCCCAAGTGACAGAAAGGGCCACATAAACCAGAGACTACATTCGCCTGAGACCAGAAGAACTAGATGGTGCCTGGTTATAACCGATGACTGCCCTGACAGAGAACACAACAGAGAACCCTTGAGGGAGCAGGAGAACAGTGGGATACAGACCCCAAATTCTTGTAAAAAGACCAGACTTAATGGTCTGACTGAGACTAGAAGGACCCCAGAGGTCATGGTCCCCAGACCTTCTGTTGGCCCAAAAGAGGAACCATTCCCAAAGCCAACTCTTCAGACAGGGATTGGACTGGACTATGGGATAGAAAATGATGCCAGTGAGGAGCGGGCTTCTTGGATCAAGCAGACTCACAAGATTATGTTGGCATCTCCTGTCTGGAGGTGAGATGTGAGAGTGGAAGGGGTCAGAAGCTGGCCGAATGGACATGAAAACAAGAGAGTGGAGGGAGGGAGTGCGCTGTCTCGTTAGGTGGAGAGCAGTTAGGAATGTATAGAGGGGTGTATATAAGTTTTTGTATGAGAGACTGACTTGATTTGTGAGCTTCCACTTACAGCACAATGAAAAACTAAAAAAAAAAAAAAAAAAACATTGTCCTCAGTGTTCTCGGCCTTCCTTGACCAAAGGCAAACGCCAGAGCAGGGGATTCCTCCTTCCTCTTGCAGCACCCCAGGCATACGGGTCATCTGGAAGCATCATGTCCAAGGCGACTGTATTTTCTGGACCCAATCAAGGAATGTCAGGACATGAGGGAGGATCATTTAAACCAGGAGCACCCTGAATTTACAGGCTGTAGGGTCACCATGGAATCCCCGGGCAGTGCAAATGGTTAAGCGTTCCACTATTAACTAGAAGATTGGTAGTTTGAACCCATCTGGAAGCACCTCTGAAGAAAGGCCTGGCGATCTGCTTCCAAAAGGTCACAGCCTTGAAAACCCTATGGAGCACAGTTCTACTCCGACAAACACACGGTCACCAAGAGTTGGAATCACCTTGATGACAACTGGGTTTTTTTGGTTTTGGGTCACCACCTCTAAGCCTGAGATGTCACTGGGGGTCCCCACGTTAGAACTGAAAGGATCCTACAGACCATTCACCAGACAATCACTCTTGCACCTGCTCAGACAACCAGCCAGCAGTGGACTCAGCACCAGAACCCAGGTCTGCAACACCAAGTGACTCAGGGGTCAGTGACAGCAGCTCTATGCAAAAACAACAATCTGTGTTTGCTCACGGGCGTGAGGACATGTGTCTGTAGGGCTCCCACAAGAGACGGGCAGGTTCCCCAGGAGGAAATGTCTGGCTCAGGACGTCCGGAACACAGATTCTAGGCACCAGGGCGGAAGTCAGTCGGCTGACCTTGAAGCCTCTTGTCATCCCAAGATACAGTTATTTGTCCAAGACTTCAGAACAAGGGCTTTGGAATTGTTGACTTTATGCTAATTTGTACTAGAAACTTTGCTGGTTTTTTAAAAGCACAGCCATCCAAACCGATGGTGGCATGTGTGTGCGCCAGGGTCACGGGACAAAGGCCAGGCAGCTGGTGGATCCAGACAAGCAGCGTTCGCTATTTCCAAAGCCAATGGCCACAGGTTTTCCCACCGAGGCACGCAAGCAGGTGCAGCTACGGGTATCCCTGAAAACACCAAGGTCCAGCCAAGGCTGGAGGTGCTGCCCTAAATCCAACAGTCCTAATCCCACCTATGGAGTGCCTAAAGATAGCAGATGCCGGGACTTATTAAAGCAAGATGTCTTAAAAGTACAAATAAACCACCAAGTAATTAAGGATGAAAGAAACATAAGCACAAAGGGCGAGACACAGGGCTAAGGACTAGGTCTCTGCGCCTTGAGGTCGGTCAGACTCACCAGGACTCAAATCCTAGCTCTGCTACCCACAGGCTGAGACCTTGGGCGGGTTGCTTACCCTTACCAGGCCTCAATTTTCTCATACGGAAAATGGTGCCAACGATGATGTCCCAGGAGTTGGCAAGATTCAAAGAGATGATGCCAACACCTACAGCCCCCAATACAACAGTCTAGTAAATGACCAGCCCTCAACACAGTCACTATTTTTATACGCCAAAGAATGCAAGTCTTAGGGAAATAAATTTCTGGTGCTGTTCAGCTCCGTAGAGACAGCAGCATATTTGGGATAGTTATTCACATGTCAGCTGCAAAATCTGTTAAATTGCCAGTGCCGTATCCACGTGGGACTCAGGAAGGGCAGGTACGAGCTGGGACGGGAATCGGCCCCTCTGCCAAGTCTCTCCAACAACGTCTGACCCCCTAGTGGAGGGGAGCCTGGTCACTCCGATGCTTGGTGAATAAATTCGAATCACCAAGGATCCTCCGCTTTCCAGGTCTTTCTCCCAACTTTCAGAGATGCTCCGTCACGGGCGCGGCTCACTTCGGATTCAGTCAAGGGCTGGTGAGCCACGGCTCCAGGGGAGAGCTCTGCCCTACGCCTGCACCCCGCCATCGGCGATCGGAGCCCAGAGCACCGCCTCTCTCGCAGAAACTCACCCCTTTGTTTTTGGCCTCTTCGTTCAGAGCCGTCACCCAGGCCGCTTGCCACTGGCTCCGCCAGCTGTTCAGCGTCAGGATCCAGCTCAGCAGGGCGTCCGTCTCGGGGCGCTGCCCCTCGCCAGGCTCCTCTGTCCGCCGTTGGGGCCGTGGTCTCGCCCTGGCCAGCGCCCATTGCGCCAGGTACAGGCCCACCGTGCCCAGGGCCGCGACGAAGAGCAACACCAGGACGAGCCACTGCACCTCACCTAGCCACGAGCCCAGCTGGGACATGGTGCTGGCGCATACCCGGCCGCCTCCCCTCAGCTCCCCAGCGCGGCCCCGATGCAGGGCGCTGCGCCCGCGGGCAGGGAGCTCAGGACATCAGCCCGCAGGCCCGCGGGAGCTGAGGGCGCGCCGGGGGCGCGGCGGCAAAGTCGGACCGACGCGGAGGAACCGGCTTCAAGGGCCTCTGGGCGCCGAGACTCGGGCGCGGAGGCCGAGAGGAGATGCCCGGCCTGCGCACAATGGCCACAGCCCGGGAACGCGCCCCCTCCAATCACACCTGGAAAACCGGGACGCACGAGCGGACCCCGCCGCCGGCGCTTGCTACTCGGGCGTCTGGGAAGTTCTGGGCCGCGGTCCGGGCGCGCTTCCTCCTCCGCGCGCCGCCCGGGGCGTCCAGCCTACCGCCCAGCACTGGCCCGGAGGAGGGCCGGCCGGGGGCGGGGCCGGGCCCAGCGGGGGCCGCCCTGCGCGCCCGCCCGCCGCGTCCTCCCGGGCACTACAGGCCCGCCCCTCCCGCCACCTTAAAGGCCCCGCCCCGGCCAGCCCCGTCCCCACCCCCATCGCGGTCCCTGGCCCCGCCCTGTGCCCCCGCCGCCCTCGGGCCACTTCCACGGACCCTGGCGGCGGCTGCAGCCAGGTCACCCGGCTTTGCGCGCCCGGCGTGGCTTCCTCCAGTGCTAACATGCCTCCGGCGTGACGACGCGACAGCCGCCATGCGCGGGACTTTCCGATTAATCAGCCTGACCGAAGCGGCTCCTGCCTGGTTCGGGTTCCTTGTGTGCGCGTGTGAGTGTATATGAGTGTGTGTGTGTGTGTGTGTGTGTGTGTGTGTGTACGCGGCACAGTTGGAGGCTGATTTCTAGGAATGCCATCTGCCCACCAGCAAGACAGTGTCTTGTTTTTGGTGCTTTGGAAAGTCCCCAGAAGTCCACCACTGGCACCCTAGAGGCGGGAAGAATCCTGGTATTCAGGGAGCTACTCTTGGGGCCTTGCCTTAGGGGAGGCCCTGCCAGCGTCCGAGATGGGTCTCAGCAAAACGCCCCCAGGCCCCGCCTTCTTGATGCCGATGTGTTATTTATTGAGGAGTGTCTGTGTTTGTGAGTGTGAGTCAGACACACCACCTCTACCTTCCCCCTTCCAAGGACCACCCTCCATCTGTAGGAAGTGCCAAGGAAACACACAAAGTCTGAGATTCTCCAAGGTCATCCCCAGGCAAGGCCTAACCCATAAGCTAGTGATCAGGGTGTGTTTTCTGTGGCGCCCTGTGGGATTTGGCCTGGAAGTAGGGTTACAGAGACCTGACCTTTGCCATCTCTTACCTGGAGGGGCAGGTCTGGTTGGTAATGTTAGTGAGAATCCTGCTCCTTCCTGACAGCAAAAGGGTTCAAGAGGCTCCTCCGCAGCACCCCTCCCAGAGCACCAGATAAAGACAAACTCACAAGTCTTCTTAAAGCGCCGCTCAGAGGGGTTTCTTCAAGGAGACAGGCTTATCTGGCATCTCCTAGATTAGAACCGACATCTGTTTCACCAGCTGGTGGCATTTATTGAGCACTGAGTATGCAGACATTGGGACAGGAGATCGAAGACAAGCACAGAGGCTGTGCCCTGGGTACTGAGGAGCAGGAGCCAGGTTGGGAAGGGGGAGGTTGGTGTAATGGCACAGGAAGAAGTGACTGTACAAAGGCCCTGTGTGTCCCTCAGCACCACTGAGGCAGGGGCACAAGGGGGTGGTCAGGAGGTGGGGCAGGGGCTGCAACTGGAGACCCTCCTAGACCCAGTTATGGATAGTAGATTGTGCCAAAGGAAGAGCAGAAGTCACGAACAGTTTACAGAAATCGCTGCTAGCACAAGAGGCCATCTAAGATGCATCAATCGGTCTCAACCCACCTGTATCAAAGGAGAATGAAGAACACCAAAGACAAGGTAATTAGGAGCCCAAGTGACAGAAAGGGCCACATAAACCAGAGACTACATCAGCCTGAGACCAGAAGAACTAGATGGTGCCCAGCTATCACCGATGACTGCCCTGACAGGGAACACAACAGAGAACCCCTGAGGGAGCAGAACAGTGGGGTGCAGACCTCAAATTCTCATAAAAAGACCAGACTTAATGGTCTGACTGAGACGAGAAGGACCCTGGAGGTCATGGTCCCCAGACCTTCTGTTGGCCTACTTTTCAGACAGGGATTGGACTGGACTATAAGATAGAAAATGATACAGGTAAGGAGTGAGCTTCTTGGATCAAGTGGACACATGAGACTATGTGGGCAGCTCCTGTCTGGAGGGGAGCTGAGAGGGTGGAGGGGGTCAGCAGCTGGCCGAATGGACATGAAAATAGAGTGGAGGGAAGGAGTGTGCTGTCTCTTTAGGGGGAGAGCAACTAGGAGAATATAAAACCAACCCACTGCCGTCGAGTCGATTCTCACTCATAGTGACGCTAAAAAATAGCAAGGTATATCTAAATTTTTGTATGAGAGACTGAGTCAATTTGTAAACTTTGACTTAAAGCACAATAAAAAAAATTTTTAAAAATCGCTGCTAGCAGCAGGTGGGGGCTGGGTTAGAGGAAAGTGGGGGGTGGCAGAGTGACCAGCAAGAAGGTGATCCTAAGGGTCCATAAGAAGGATTTGAACTAGGCCTTCTGTGTGGCAGAAGGAGAGGCTGGAACTGAGAAATGGGGACAGTGGATGGAGCCCCACCAGAGAGGACATTTCTTGCTCAGAGCCTGGAAGGGCACATGAGGGTGGGGACAGACTGAGCTGAGTTTGAGGGTGAGGGGCAGGGAGCAGTTGGAGGACAAAGGCATTTACACTCGAGGGACCTGCTTTGAGAAGAAGGAAGGAAGTGGCAGAGAGCTGAACTGGGAGCCCTTGCGGGGAAGGAAGGAAATAGGAAGTTGCCCCGGAAGTGAAACTGTATCCTCCAGGTGAGCCTTAGGGGCTCGCACCCTTATTGGAGAGGTCCGA
This sequence comes from Loxodonta africana, assembly GCF_030014295.1. Lineage (NCBI taxonomy): Eukaryota > Metazoa > Chordata > Mammalia > Proboscidea > Elephantidae > Loxodonta > Loxodonta africana. The sequence goes on from NC_087343.1 coordinate 222,942,548, forward strand.
TACCAGGAAGTGGAAATATGAATGACTCCATCCAACTTTATTGCACTCCCTGGGTGGCACAAACGGTTTACACTCACTCTGTCCTATAGGGTTGCTAGGAGCTGGAATCGACTTGATGGCACACAACAACAACAACAACACTAACCTAAAGTTTGGCGGTTTGAACTCACCAGACGGAACCTTGGGAGAAAGACCTGGCAGTCTGCTTCCATAAAGATTACAGCCAAGAAAACCCTGGTGGCATAGTTGTTAAGTGCTACAGCTGCTAACTAAAGGGTCTGCAGTTCAAATCTGCCAGGTACTCCTTGGAAACTCTATGGGGCATTTCTACCCTATGCTATAGGGTTGCTATGAGTTGGAATCAACTCGACGGCACTGGGTTTTTGGGTAAACCCTATGGAGTAGTTCTCCTCTGTAAAACATGGGGTCACTTTGAGTCAGAACCAACTTGACGGCCACGGGTTTGGTTTTGGTTTTTACCCATTTATTCAATAAGAGTTCTCCATTCAGCTCACAGGCTCTTCTCACCGGGGCTGGGGAAATTGCTCTTTTCTTGTTCATATTTGTGTTGCTTTAAGCGGTAACAATGGAAACCCTTTCTTATTTGGAGAAAAGGGCTAATTATTTTCTAGCCTGGAGCCAAAGCTGTGGAGTTGAATAATTCAAGCCCTACTGGTCCCCTCACAGGATAACTAGAAATCAACAGCTCCAGGTCTCCCTGTTTTGGCATGAACGTGCGTGCACGTGTGTGCACCCATCCTCAGCGATGTCGCAGGTGTTGGCACGGCTGTCCCATGAAACTGGTGGAAGCTGTCTCCTTCATCTACAGACAAGGCTCAGACTCTTGTGCACCCCACTGGCTTATTTAGAGGTCGTTGCATACTGTAAACTAGCCACCATTCCTGGATTGGAAGTAGTCATACTTCTCTGAGTTTTTACAACAGGGATGCAAACATACAGATATTGAACTACTCTGAGTAGAAGCAAATGGAGGGAAAATAAAGAATGATGTGGGCTTACGGGGGGAAATGCAGTTGGCCAAAACACGAAATAAAGCTATGAAAGGCACCAGGCATCCTGTGTTCCTGCTTCCAGCCTGGTCCCATCAATCCAAGGTCTGGAGGACACCGCACGCCTTGGTCCCTGTGGCGTTCCACTGTTCTCCCCCTACAGGGCAACATACCCTGTTCCCATCACTGCGGCCCTCTTTTCTGCCCTGAATCCCTGCTCCCCAGGAGCCAGCCTGCTGCTGTGCGCCAGAAGGATCTCCTTCCAGGCCCAGCAAACCCTCAAATGGGGTCCCAGTCACTTCTGCAGTGGCTGTTTTCTAGCTTTTACAGCTTACAAAAAATCGCAGCTGTGAGCAGAGCGCAGAACACAGTTCCTGTGGAATTCTCCAAAGTTCAAATCCCTTTGAACTTCTATGAGAAGGCAGGTTGGGGGTCTGGGGGCTGGTGGTGAGGGGACCATGGGCATAGGCCATCACCTCAAAGCTGTGGCGTAACCCCAGGGTGGCAGTTACGGAACAGGTCCCAGCGCCCCTAGCTGAGCCGTCTTTGTATCAACCTCCCAGGACCCCCAGAAACAGACCCATGCCTGGAATACTCCACAGACATCGTTTGGAGCCTTGGGGCATGATGGAGGAAACAGAAGTGAGGTTTCTAAACTCCTGGTCAGAATGTTTTACGGTAACTGGTTGCCCAAAGCTGGAGTGCAGGAACCGAACAAAACCCATTGCCGTCAAGTCGATTCCGACTATGTGCAGGGGTAAAAACCAAGTTGTAGTTCTCAATTTTAAAATCTTTTTAAGACGTTCTTCATGTACACAAAATGTGCTTGTCGGGTGACCTCTGCCAAGTCACCCCATTTCTGGGCACTGTTTCCTCATCTCCGCAACAAGAACGGAAAGATTTTCATGTCTTTCCCTCCCAAGCCCAGAACATTCTGTGACGATGTTAAATGTTTTAAAAATCAATACGTATGTCTACCGTTATATATGTTTTATGTCTATAAATGAAGTTATACGTATTAACTTTAGAAGTTATTCATTACCATTGAGCCATATCTTCTCATGGTTTTATTTTTAAAAACATATTCATAAGAAAATAATTTGCTCTGTAAACTTTCACCTAAAGCACAATATAAATAAATAAATAAAATAAGAAATATTCATAAGAAATTGCAACATCTCTTGGCAAAAGTACATGCAATAGCTTGTTTCAAATCCTCATGTTTTGTTTGTTAATGAATAAACAGGACCTGCAGAGTGCTGTCTAGCAGAACTCTGAGTAGATAGCAAAGGTGTGGTTTGAATCCCTGCATTCATTTGGAAATTTATTTAGGAACAAATTCAATGCTGTTCAAAAAATGCCTTTTTGTGACAGTTTTACTATTGTTGTTGTTGTTAGGTGCCTTCGAGTTGGTTCCTACTCATAGCAACCCTACGTACAACAGAACGAAACAGTGCCCAGTCCTGCACCATCAATTATACTATCGTACGATATTTTAGTCGTGAATAAATGTAACTTCTGCTCATTACCGAATTTAATTGTCATAAGTTTCTAGAAGGGGCAAGGGTCTCTGGACCCCGTGAAGATTACTGTTCACCTTGCCCTAGTTTGAGGGATCGTTATTATTATCACTATCGGAATGATCAAGGAGCCCTGGTGGCACAGTGGTTAAGGTGCTTGACTGCTAACAAAAAGGTCAGCGGTTTGAAACCACCAGTGGCTCCGGAGAAAGATGTGGCAGTTTGCTTCCGTAGAGATCCCTGTAGGGCCACCATGAGTCGGAATCAACTCGACGGCAGTGGATTTATCAGAACGGTCCTGTTGTGGCCCCCCATGCCCTGATGGAGCCCTGGACCCTCTGGCGAGGCTGCGATGTCGTGTCACGGGCTTCACAACAGACAATCGTGAGTGCAAACTCCGAGCTCTCCTACTGTGGACTGAGTGAGGTCTTTCCGAGAACTCGCTCTTAGCAGATGCTTTTGTAACTTGGCTCAGCGCCCTGCAGTAGACGAGGGAGGCAAGGTTTCTCAAGACCAGGAGTCTGGGGAGACATTTGACCCAGTCTCCTTGGTAACATTTGCACCGGGTTCGTCATTTCCACCATGCGAAGGCTTGGGTGGGCTTTGGGCCGGCTTCCTGTCGTGGCTGAGGAAACAATTCCGGGAGCTGGCTAACTCTGATAAAGGTCACCTGCAAAAGTCCCAGGCTCTGTGTCATGGGGAACTTTTCCCCCCAGGACAAAAAACCACACCTGTTGCTGCTGAGTCCATTAAGACACGTGGTGACACCATGTGTATCAGCGTAGAACTGTCCTCCACAGGATTTTCAATTGCTGCAATCTTACACAAGCAGATCTCCAGGCCTGCCTTCTTCAGAGCTACTGGGTAGTAACCGAGTGCAAACAGCGCCTTTTCCTTTCAGTAGGGGCCTTGGATCTTCTTCCTGTTTACTTGTGTTACTTACTGAGATATTTGCTAATGGAGCTTTCCTGGGAGAAGGGCAACGATTCAGAAATGACCACAATAACTCCAGAAGAGCCACAGCACTCAGTTTCTGAGTCTGAGATAAGGTGGAGTAAACAGTTACCACAGAGCAGGCCCCTCCTGGACAGACGTCAGTCCACTTCCATATGGCAATCCCACCAGTGCCTCGGGTGCAGTCAGACTTTGCTGGCGTTCACGACAATAACAGCCATGGGTCCCAGTCATCTCCTATAGCCAGGCACTGTGTGAGGCCCTTACTTCATTGTCTCAGCAATTCTCATGACAATGCACAAAGGGCTCCATCCTCTCATTTTGAAAATGAAGAGGCTGGGTTCAGAGAGGCTGAGTAACTTGTTGAAGGTCACACAGCAATAAATGGCAAGGCTAGATGGGGTTGACCTCAGGGGACGTCTACCCCCAAAGCCCATGTTCTTTCCACCTCCTTCTTGTATAAACACTGAGGCAAACAAATTCAACAAAAAAGTAAAATGTTAAAAGCTAAAAACAAAGAGGCTCCATTTTTTATGTCCATGGACAAAAATCTCTGTTGTTGTTGTTGGCTGTTGCTAAGTTGACCCCTGACTCATGGCAATCCCAGGCACAACAGAAAGAAATGTTGCCCATAAGGCCCTGCACCAACCCCATGGTCAGTTGAGGATCAGACCGTTGAGATCCATGGGGTTTTCAATGGCTGATTTTTGGAAGTAGATTGCCAGGCCTTTCTTCCTAGTCTATCTTAGTCTGGAAGCTCCGCTGAAACCCGTTCAGCATCATAGCAACACGTGAGCCTCCACGGACAGATGAGTGGTAGCTACAAATGAGGGGCATTGGCTGGGAGTGGAGCCCAGGTCTCCTGCATGGAAGGCAAGAATCCTACCACTGAACCACCATTATCTGCAAAGATCTGTGCAAAGCCCGTGAATTACCTTTTGTGTTCTGATGTTGAGGAAACAGACTTTTTCAGACCTAACAGGGCAGGACATTCATCCAGGGCCTCATTTCAGCAACATATATTGAGCTTCTGCTATGACTCAAGCCCTTTCTGGGAAACACACAAGATAAACTCTCCCTCCCCCAGCACCTGCCATGGAGGTGGTTGGTCATCAGATGCCCAGAGAGATCCGGGTGGTTGGTGTGACCAAGCAGGCACCCACTGGAAAGCCTAGGTGTGGGGGGGTCCATTCCCAGCAGGGCCTCCCAGGCCATCCCCCTTCCACCCTGAGAATCACCATTCAGCAGGATGTGACCTTAAGTTCCACCCTGATGACGCGAGTGGTGGGGAGCCTTAGTCACACCGTGGCTGCAGGGAGGTGGCTGGCTGCCTCAGACGCATACCTGCCAGCCACTGCCAAGAGCCTACGACTTGGGAGTCCAGGTGGACCGAGGAATGTGACCGAGACGGCAGCTCCATCTCTGTCAGGTGGCTTGGCTGAGCCTCCCGGTGACTCCCCAAGGAAGGTGACTTGGCATTTTTGCTAGCCCCCAAGGCGGGGATGAATCTCGTGGATAAGAGTATTTAACCCTGCATTTTGCTTTATCCTGAGAAAGTACTTCCAAGGAGGCAATTGCCTCTCCTGCATGTTTTCCCTATGCTGGTACCACACCTGATCACTGATAATGTGAGGTCACACAGTTGGGGGAATTGCCCATTGTATGTCTGCCTTTTGAAGTTGAGTTTGCAGGAATTTATCAGGTGATGGAGTCCCTGGATAGTGCAAATCATTAACACACTTGGCTGCTAACTGGAAGGTTGGAGGTTCGAGTCCACCCAGAGGTACCTCAGAAGAAAGGTCTGGCGATCCACTTCCAAAAAAGCAGATGTTGCAAACCCTATGGGGCACAGTTCTACTCTGACACACATGAGGCGGCCATGAGTCAGAGTCGACTCGAAGCGTCTTGTTTACTAGTTGTCGGGTGACAGCGGAAACGTCTGCCCGCCCCACTTTGTTGGGACTGTGCTGGGGGTTGTGTGGGAAGGGCTTGGCTTCCTAGGGGAGAGCCCCTGGGCCCTGTGAGGGGAAGCTGCAGAGCTGCCTCTGCAGCTCCATTTCTTCGGCACTCCCAGTGCCATCTTCTCAACACTCAGGCTTGATCTGCTGGGCGACTCTGCTCCTCCACGCCAAGCCCTGGCCACCCCTGTGGGACAGAGGAGTCCTCGCATCCCGGGCGAGGCATGCTCCTTGTCATGAACATTTTGCCTGTGCTCTGGCCTTTGTGCTATTTGTTTATTTATTTATTTATTTAAATAAGGCTGATTGGATACACTAATAGCTACACATCTGGAGGGATATTTAAGAGCCTTGGTGGTGCAGTAGTTAAAGTGATCAACTGCTATCGAAAGGTCTGCAGTTTGAAACCACCAGCAGCTCCTTGGGAGAAAGTCATGGCAGTCTGCTTCTGTAGAGATTTATAGCGTTGGAAACCCTATGGGGTCTCTATCAGTCGGAACTGGCTTAACGGCAGTGAGTTTTAAGAGTTAAAATAGTCCCTGAGTGGTGCAAATTGTTAAGCAGTCAACTATTAGCGAAAAGGTTGCTGGTGCAAATCCACTTGGAGGCTCCAAACCCACCCAGAGGCACCTTAGAAGACAGAACTGGCCATCTACTTCTGAAAGATCACAGCCTTGAAAACCCTGTGGAACAGTTCTACTCTGCACACATGGGGTCATCATGGGTCAGCGGAAACTGACAACAGTAACAACAACAGTTAAAATATACTACTATTACAGGGTTTGTAAAACAACCCAGGCCACCACCGTCTGTCGGTTTGGTGGCTTGCTTTTTGCTGTGATGCTGGAAGCTATGCCATCAGTATTGCAAATGCCAGGAGGGTCATCCATGGGAGACAAGTTTCAGTGGAGCTTCCAGACTAAGATAGACTAGGAAGAAAGGCCCGGTGATCTATTTCCAAAAATTAGTCAATAAAAACCCTGTGGATCACGACAGAATGTTATCTGATATAGTGCTGGAAGATGAGCCTCCTAGGTTGGAAGGCACAACACAATAGCCGCAACAAGGGGCTCGAAAACACCAAAGATGGTAAAGGTGGCCTTCTACAGAAGGTCACTGTGAGTCAGAGCTACCGCACAGCAACTAGCAACAACAACAACAGCAACAAGACACCCCAGGAGCACTCATTCACCTACAAATAATTGATGTACTAATTAGACATTATTACGACCAATTCCAGCTGCTTCTCAAATGGTCCCCTCAGGCAAAATGAATAGTGTTTCTGGTCCGGAATATACTCACGTCTAGAGAAAACCGACCTAGTGTCAGAAGGAGAAAATGATTGACACCCTATGTGTGCATAGCACTTGGCAATGAGGTGCAAATTCTTATTTCCTTTCTGCCACTGGGGAGTGGAGGCTTGGAGGCAGGAGTTACTCTCCAGGGCAAACATGGCTTCAAAGTGGCAGAGTAAGACCAGGAATCCAGGTGTGCCCTGCCTAACCTTTTGTGTCACACTGTAGGGTCTGTACTACATGCCCGGGCAATTAAAACGTCATTCTTCACCTGTATAGTCACTGGTTGTGACGGTTAAGGTTATGTGTCAACTTGGCTAGGCCATGACTCTCAATGGTTTCACAGTTATGTCATGATATAATTTCTTGTTGTTGTTGTTAGGTGTCGTCAAGTTGATTCTGACTCATAGCGACCCTAGGTACAACAGAACCAAACATTTTCCGGTCCTGTGCCACCCTCACAATTGTTGTTATGCTTGAGCCCATCGTTGCAGCTACTGTGTCAGTCCATCTTGTTGAGGGTTTTCCTCTCTTTTGCCGACCCTTGGCTTTATCGAACATGATGTCCTTCTCCAGGGACAGGTCGTGCCTGATAACATGTCCAAAGTACGTGAGACAAAGTCTCGCCATCCTTCCTTCTAAGGAGCATTCTGGTTGTACTTCTTCCAGGACAGATTTGTTCATTCTTTTGGCAGTCCATGGTATTTTCAGTATTCCTCACCAACACCATAATTCAAAGGTGTCTATTCTCCTTCAGCCTTCCTTATTCACCATTCGGCTTTCGCACGTGTATGAGGCAATTGAAAGTACCATGGCTTGGGTCAGGCACTCCTTAGTCCCTAAAGTGACGGGTTTGCTTTTTAACGCTTTAAAGGGGTCTTTTGCAGCAGATTTACCAACACAATGCATCATTTGATGTCTTAACTACTGCTTCCATGGGCATTGATTGTGGATCCAAGTAAAAAGAAATTCTTTACAACTTCGATATTTTCTCTGTTTATCATGATGTTGCTTATTGATCCAGTCGTGAGGATTTTTGTTTTCTTTATGTTGAGATATAATCCACGCTGAAAGCTGTGGTCTTTGATATTCATCAGTAAGTGCTTCAAGTCCTCTTTACTTTCAGCAAGCAAGGTTGTGTCATCTGCACATAGAAGGTTGTTGATGGGTCTTCCTCTGATCCTGATGCCCCACTCTTCTTCACATAAAAAAAAAAAAAATTTTTTTTTTATAGTCCAGCTTTTTGGATTATTTGCTCAGTATACAGATTGAGTAAGTATGGTGAAAAGATACAACCGTGACACATACCTTTCTTGACTTTAAACCACTCAGTATCCTGTTGTTCTGTTCTAGGGACTGCCTCTTGGTCTACATGTAGGTTCCTCATGAGCACGATAAAGTGTTCTGAAATTGCCATTCTTCCCAATGTTTGTTATGATCATAACCATGATTTGTTATGATCCATACAGTTGAATGCCTTTGCAGAGTCGATAAAACTCAGGTAAACATCTTTCTGGTATTCTCTGCTTTCAGCAAAGATCCACCTGACATCAGCAATGATATCCCTCATTCACTATGAGTCGGAATTGAGTCAGCGGCAAAGGCAGTTTTCTTTTCTTTTTTTTTAGGTTGAATCACCTTTCTTGGGAATGAGTAAATATGGATCTTTTCCAGTTGGTTGGCCAGGTAGCCTGTCTTTCAAATTTTTGGGCAACCGGTAGGGCTGCATCTGTTGAAACATCTCAAATGATGTTTTGTCAGTTCCTGGAGCCTTGTTTTTCACCAAAGCCTTCAGTGCAGCTTGGACTTCTTCCTTCAGTACCATCAGTTCCTGACCATATGCTACCTCCTGAAGTGGGTGAATGTCGAGCAATTCTTTTTGGTACAGTGACTCTGTGTATTCCTTCCATCTTCTTTTGGTGCTTCCTGCGTTGTTTAATATTTTCCCTGTAGAATACTTCCGTATTGCAACTCGAGGCTTTAATTTTTTCTTTAGTTCTTTCAGCTTGAGAAATGCTGAGTGTGTTCTTTCCTTTTGGTTTTCCATCTCTAGGTCTTTGCACATTTCATTATAATATTTTACTTTGTCTCCTCGAAACCGCCCTTTGAAATCTTCTGCTCAGCTCTTTTACTTCATCATTTCTTCGATTTGCTTTATCTACTCTATGTTCAAGAGCAAGTTTCAGAGTCTCTTCTGACATCTATTTTGGTCTTTTCTTTCTTTCTTTCTTGTCTTTTTAATGACCTCTTGCTTTCTTCATGTATGATGTCCTTGATGTCATTCCACAGCTGGTCTGGTCTTCAGTCATTAGTATTCAACGTGTCACATCTATTCTTGAGATGGCCTCTAAACTCAGGTGGGATATACTCAAAGTCTTACTTTGGCTCTTGTGGACTTGTTCTAATTTTCTTCAGTTTCACTTTGAACTCTCATATGAGCAATTGATGTTCTGGTCCACAGTTGGCCACTGGCCTTCTTTTGACTGAAGATATTGAGCTTTTCCATCATCTCTTTCCATAGGCATAGCCAGTTTGATTCCTGTGTATTTCATCTCGGAAGGTCCACGTGAATACTCACCATTTATGCTGCTGAGAAAAGGTATCTGCAGTGAAGAAGTTGCTGGTCTTGCAAAATGCTATCATGCGATCTCGGGCATCGTTTCTATTACAAAGGCCATATTTTCCAACTACCAATCCTTCTTTGTTTCCAACTTTCGAATTCTATTTGCCAGTAATTATCAATGCACCCTGATTGCACCCTTGATTGATTTCAGACTGCAGAAGTTGGTAAAAATCTTCAGTTTCTTCATCTTTGGCCTTAGTGGCTGGTGCATAAATTTGAATAATAGTCTTATTAACTGGTCTTCCTTGTAGGCATATGGATATTATCCTATCACTGATAACGTACTTCATGATAGGCCTTCGAAAGTTCTTTTTGATGATGAATGCAATGCCATTCCTCTTCAATTTGTCATTCCTGGCATAGTAGACCATATGAATGTCCAACTCAAAATGGCCAATACCAGTCCATTTCAGCTCACTAATTCCTCAGATATTGATGTTTATGAATTCCATTTAATTTTTCCTATTTTCCTAGATTCATACTTCGTACATGCCACGTTCTTATTGCTAATGCATGTTTGCAGCTGTTTCCTCTCATTTTGAGTCCTGCCACATCAGCAAATGAAGATCCTGAAAGTTTGACTCCATGTCATTAAGGTTGACTCACTTTGAGGAGGCAGCTCTTCTCCAGTCGTCTTCTGAGTGCCTTCCAACCTGAGGGGCTCATCATTAGACACTATATCAGACAATGTACCAATGCTATTCATAAGGTTTTCACTGGCTAATTTTTTTGGAAGTAGACTGCCAGGTCCTTCTTTCTAGTTTATTTCAGTTTGGATGCTCAGCTGAAACCTATCCACCATGGATGGCTGTCATGGATTGAATTCTGTGCCCCCAAAAATGTGTATATCAATTTGGCTGGGTCATGATTCCTAGTATAGTGTGGTTGTCCTCCATTTTGTGATTGTAATTTTATGTTAAGAGGATTAGGGTGGGATTGTAATACCACCCTTACTCAGGTCACCTCCCTGATCCAATGTGGAGGGAGTTTCCCTGGGGTGTGACTTGCACCACCTTTTATCTCTCAAGAGATAAAAGGAAAGGGAAGCAAGCAGAGAGTTGGGGACCTCATACCATCAAGAAAGCAGCACCAGGAGTAGAGCATGTCCTTTGGACCCTGGGTCCCTGCACCTGGGAAGCTCCCTGACCATGGGAAGATTGAGGGCAATTTCCTTCCTCCAGAGTCAATAGAGGGAGAAAGACTTCCCCTGGAGCTGACATTCTGAATTTTGACTTCTAGCCTACTTTACTGTGAGAAAAATAAACTTCTCTTTGTTAAAGCCACCCACTTGTGATATTACTGTCATGGCAGCACTAGGTGACTAAGACAGTGACCTTACTGGTATTTGAAATACTGGTAGCATAGCTTCCAGCAACACAGCAACACTGAAGCCCCCACAGTATAACAAACTGACAGATCCACGGGAAATGATGTAATTTGGCAATTATATAAAGATGTAGTTATCCTCCATTTTGTGATATAATGTAATCACCTCCATGATGTGATCTGATGTGATCAGCCAATCAGTTGTAACTGGAATTTCCTCAGAGGTCTGACCTGTAGCCAATATATATGGATGTTCTGGAAAAGCTTGCTGACTTTTGCTCGCTCTGAATCCTGCATCTGGCTTGTCATCATCTGACCTCTTGTTCCTGAGGTTTGTCAGCCTCTGCAGCCTGTGACTAGTGACCTGCCATCTGACCTGCTGATCTTGGGTTTGTCAGCTCCTGCAGCTACATGAGTCAGGAGAAGTCTCCAGCCTGATGCCTGACCCACAGACTTGGTGCTTGCCATTTTCTACAACTGCATGAGCCATTTCCTTGAGATAAATCTCCCTCTTTCTCTCTCTTTATATATGCTTTGCTAGTTTTGCTTCTCTACAGAACCCAGCCTAAGACATTGATGTAGAGTGGTGTATAGTTTTCACTAGTCATTATTTCTCCACTGTGCTCAGAATGGGGAGATGACTGTCCCTGTGGACACCTGAAGTCATTGTACGCATGCTCTTGGTACATCAACTCCCAGCACTGTTACCTCCAAGAAGCTTGGCCAGTTCCCTCTCATGGGAGTCCTTTGTTGCGCCCTTATCAAAGGCGTAACTAAAATATGGCAGGTAGGGCAAGTGCCTAGGGTGCCTTTTGAGGAGGGTTCTAATGAGCAGTTTCTATTGGCCATCACAGTTTCCATAGCCAGCTGTGAGAGATCTTTTAGCAATTTAAAAGTAATTGCCATAGATGTTATTTTCCATAGATAGCCCCTGCCTTCACTGAGCCCTGGGAAGAGATGAACCTCACAGAGCAGGAGGACCCACTATTAGTGCATCAGTAACGCCTGGGATTTCAGCTTCTTCTTTCCCAGCTCTCCCTCCCAACCCAACTGATCTGACTCTCCTTAAGTTGGGAGACAACGCAAAAGAGGCCAGGGAGTCTCAGTAAGGGAGCAGCTCAGCCCTCACCCTCCAGGTTCTTTCCCTTGGTCAGGGTAAGCCCCAGGTGGTGGGAAGAAGACACTGATGGATTCCAGAAGGAGAGAAACAGGCCTGGTTTTTCTTTTTGTATAAGCACAAATGATCCTATGAAGCACTGCAAAAACAAAACCAAACCAGTTGCTGTCGAGTCAGTTCCGACTCATGGCGACTCCATGCATTACAAAATAGAACAGTGTTCCGTAGGTTTTTCTTGGCTGTAATTTAAAAAGCAAAGGTGTCACCTTGAAGACTAAGGTGCACCTGATCCAAGCCATCGTGTTTTCAGTTGCCTCATATGCATGCGAAAGCTGGATAACGAATAAGGAAGGCCGAAGAAGAATTGATGCCTTTGAATTGTGGTGTTGGCAAAGAATATTGAGCATACCACGGACTACTGAGAGAACTAACAAATCTGTCTTGGATGAAGTACAGCCAGAGTGCTTCTTAGAAATAAGAATGGCAAGACTACGTCTCACATAATTTGGACACGTTATCGGGAGGGATCAGTCCCCAGAGAAGAGATCATGCCTGATAAAGTAGAGGGTCAGTGAAAAGGAGGAAGACCCTCCACAAGATGGATTGACACAGTGGCTGCAACAATGGGCTCAAGCATAATAACGATTGTGAGGATGGCACAGGACTGGGCAGTGTTGTTCTGTTGTGCATAGGGTCACTATGAGTTGGAACCAACTCGACAACATCTAACAACAACAACAATAATCTCTATAGCAGCACGTCACAGGCCTTTCTTCCATGCACTGCTGGGTGGGTTTCAATCACTAGACTAATACACCAAACCCATTTCCGTCAAGTGAACCCCAACTCATAGAGCAGAAGTGTCCCATAAGGCTTCCAAGGCTGTAATCTTTTTTTTTAGTTGTCCTTTAGAGGACAAATTACAGTGCAAATTATTTTCTCATTCAAAAATGTATACATGAATTGTTTTGTGACATTTGTTGTAAGCCCCACAATGTGTCAGCATTCTCCCCCTTTCCCGTTACACCTCGGGTTCCCTATGTCCATTTGTCCAGTTTTCCTGTCCCTTCCTGCTTTCTTGTCTTTGGGCAGATGTTGCCCATTTGGTCTCATATACTTGATTGAACTAAGAAGTGTGTTCGTCACACGTGCTATTGTTTGTTCTATAGGCCCGTCTAATCTTTGGTTGAAAGGTGGTCTTCAGGAGTGGCTTTAGTTCTGAATTACCAAGGTGTCTGGGGCCGACAGTCTTGGGGGTTCCTCCAGTCTCTGTCAGACCAGTAAGTCTGGTCACTTTTTGTGAATTTAATTTGAATTTTGTACTACATTTTTCTCCTGCTTTGTCAAGAACCCTCTATTGTGATTCCTGTCAGAGTGGTCGGTAGTGGCAGCCGGGCACCATCTAGTTCTTCTGGGCTCAGGCTGATGGAGGCTGCGGTTCATGTGGCCAAGGCTGTAATCCTTACAGAAGCAAACTGCCACATCTTTCTCCTACAGAGTCGCTGGTGGGTTTGACATTTTTGTTAGCAGCCAAGCACTTTAATCACTGCACCACTAGTGCTCCTTACTAACCTAATAGTCGAATGCAAACCACTTATGCCACCATACACTATTTTAACTTGGTAACTCTGTTACTTGCAAGACAGCAGGCAAAACTACCTGGAAGGTGTTCTGCCCCCACACATTCAGAGGGACCGCAGAAATTGAGCCAGCAGCGTTCCAAAGGCATTGCTGAGCTTGGTTGAAAAAAAGTCAAGTCTCCAGACTCCCCCAAAAAACAGGAAAGGGAAAGCCTGGGTGACTCATGGGAGCCCAGGACAGGGCAGCGTCACGTACTATGGTCTCAGTAGCCAAGGAGCAGAAGGTTTCAGGCTATGGGGGACAGAAGACAAGGCCCCCGGCCACGGGAGGAGCATAATTGTGAGTTAGACTCCATATTGAACAGGCCCCTTCGAAGAGACACTAGAAAAAGAATATTTCAACAGTAAAAGGTGAAGTCAAGGAGGCAGATCTGGGGTTTGTATATTCTATTAACTGCAAGATCTCTGCAATCCATGCCAAGCATGTCAATAAAAGGTGTGTCAGGCCGGGGACACCTGGGCACCCAGCAGAATCCCTTCTAGCAGGCCCCTTCCTTCACGTGGCCATATGGCTTCACGGATCATGGGTGCGAAACACAAAATCCCCAGGTAGAATCAGCAGAAACAACAGAGAGCAGGAGCGAACCACCGTGTATTTTCGCTAATATAACTGACTGTAGACAAATGTGACCAAAGACACTTGAAAAGGAATTGAAAATGTGAAAAAAGTGTAAGATATGCCCATGATACAGTATTATAGCCTATGTAGATAATGTTGGATTATGTTGTTGTTGTTAGTTGCTGTGGACAAACAGCTCTGACTCACGGTGACCCCATGTACAACAGAATACGATGCTGCCCATTCCTGCGCCGTCTTCACGACCCTTGGTGTGCTCAAGTCCATTGCTGTGGCCACGGTCTATCCTGAGTGCCTTCCAACCGAGAGGGCTCATCTTTCAGCATTATCTCAGACAATATTCTGTTGTGATCCATAAGTTTTTCATTGGCTAATTTTGGGAAGCAGACTGCCAGGCTTTTCTTCCTAGCCTGAGTTCACCATAGATGACTCTTTTAGTGGTATTTGAAATGCTGGTGGCACAGCTTCCAACATGATAGCAACATGCAAGCCACCGCAGTACAACAAACTGACGGATGGCTGGTGTAAACAGACATTATTATCGCCACTTTGCAGGCAAGGAGTCTTTCAGTCCAGAGAGTTCTGGGACTCATCAAGGGCCCTACATTTGTTACCTACGGTACTAGCTTCCCAGGGCTGCCGTACAAAGCATCACAAAGGGGTGGCTTTAAACAACAGAATTTTATTCTCTTGTAATGCTGGAGGCTGGGAGTTCAAATTCAGGGTGTCGGCAGGGCCATGCTCTCTCCAAAGGCTCTGGGAGTAAGATATTTTTTCTTTTGGCTTCCAGCAGCCCCAGGCATTCCTTGGCTTGTAGCAATGTAACTCCAAACTCTGCCTCCGTCTTCACGTGGCCGCCTTCCCTGTCTCTGTGCCTATTCTTCCGTCATATAAGGACACCACTCATATGGGATTAGGCAGTCCCTACTTCAGTACGACCTCATGTTAACCTAACTGATAACATCTTCAAAGACCCTATTTCCCAAACAATGTCGCCTCCACAGGTACCAGGGGTTAGGAATTCAATATATCTTTTTTGCAAGGGGACACAATTCAGTCTATAACAGGCACTCAGCTGAGGCTGGACCAGCTATGCCGAGAAATCTGACTACTCACACCCAACTTCCCTACCAGCTGAGAACAAGTATTTTTAAAGACAAGTGAAACAATTAAGAGCCTGGTTCCTTATGACATTTTTCTAAGACATCAGTTCCATCAGATATGCTTTTAAAAGGCTGTTCGGCATTATTTGCTCCAAGAATAAAGCCTTGAATATTCATTTCTAAAAAATCATCAAAGCTGCTCTGCAGTGAAAAATAAAACCTGCCCATCCCGGTCCTCCAAGGTAGCTGCTTGTCAGAGACCCCAGATGATCACATTGTTTCATTTATTCAGATAGAGTGATCCACCATCCGCTGTGTTTGAGGAGAAAGTGGTCTTTTTTTTTTTTTTTTAATTGATCTAATAAGTTATGCAAACTTGAAATGACAGAAAAAGACGTGGTCTATGTGAAGTTCTGTTGTTGTCAGAGGTATGTTTTCAAGCCTTGAAATCCAACGGAATTCGTCCTACAGGGTTTCAGACTTGCTTGGGATGTGGGATCCTTTTTGTTCCCTTCATTTTCTCCCTTTGGGAACGGGAATGTCTAATCCCATGCCTGTATTTTGGAAGCAGATAACTTGCATTCTAGGTTTCACAGGTCCCTGGATGGAGAGGTATTTTGTCCTAGATGGAACACACCCAGAGCCCCACCCATCCTGCTTTAAATGATTCAGAAGATGAGGTTTTGGGCTTAGAGTGGATGCTGGGATGGGTTAAGTCTTCTGGGGATGCTAGGGAGGGTGAATGAATTTAGGGGAGGGGCCAGAGGGTGGACTGTTATGGATCGAATCATGCACACCCAAAAAGGATATGTTGAAGTCCTAACCTCCAGTAGCCGTGCGTGTGATCTTGTTTGGAAATAGCATCTTTGCAGAAGTAATTAGTTAACATGAGGTAATTCCAGAGCAGGGTAGGTGCTAATCCAACATGACCCACGTCCTTATAAAAGAGAAGAGTGACAGACACAGAGGACAGATGGTCATGTGGCAGCGGAGGCAGGCGTTAGAGTGATGCACCCACAAGCCAAGGAACAACAAGAATTGCTGGCCACCCCCAGAAGCTAGGAGAGAGACAAGGAACAGATTTTCCCTCAGAGCCTCAGACGGAATCAACATGGCCCACAGCCTGATTTCAGACTCCCGGCTTCCAGAACTGTGGGACGATAAATTCCACCCAGTCTGGGGCGCTTTGTTTTAGCAGCTCTAAGAAACTAATGGAGATTTTTGTTTACTATGTGTGTATTTGGGAGCCCTGGTGGCACTGTGGTTAAGAGCTTGGCTGTTACCCAAAAGGTCGGCAGTTCGAATCCACCGGCCACTCCTTGGAAACCCCATGAGGCAGTTCTACTCTGTCCTATAGGGTCACTATGGGTCGGAATTGACTCAACGGCACATAACAACAACAACAGTGTGTGTATTTACAGTACATTTTGGTGTATTTGTGTGGGAAATGGACCCTCTGAGGAGCAGACCAATGGCAAGGAGGCCCAGCGTAGCCAGCGATTCTGTAGATGCGCTGAGTCCCTGCACCCTCCCACCTCCCATCCAGTTAGCAGCTGCATTGTGGCATCTCCCTGACATTGATGACCCCAGTAGCCACCTCTCACAACCCCACCGCACCCAATAGTCAGCAGATAGTAAGCCTGACAGCACAGAGAACACAGTGAGAGATGCTTCCTGTGTGTGGTGAGAGGTGGAGACCAAGGGAGCATCCTGGCATCACGTTGGAGATACAGAAGCTGACCATTGCTGAATGTGATAAACGAGAGTCCCCAGCCATGAGGACATCCAGCGAGGCCATTAGAGTAATTGTCTCAGTGCGTGTGGCCAAATGGCAAGGCAGGCTGCTCTTTGGTCCATCCACAATATTTAATGAGCCCTGTCCTGAGGAAACCCAGAAAAGTGGCTGCTCACTGGGAAGAAGGGGAGGCAGGTAGGAGAGCTGGGGCCAAATGAACCAGGTGGTGTTCATTCTTGCCTTTCTCCCTCCAGCTACAAGAAGGCAAAGACTTGAGCAAGCCCTGGAGGGAGTAAGATGGGCTGATGGCTTTAACAAATGCACGTGGAACTCACTATGGGCTAGGCATGTTGGTTTGTTTATCTGTTTGGTTGTTTATTTATTTGGTTGGTTGTTGATTTGACAGATGTTTATTGAGTACCTGCTGGGAATCAGGTATGGGGCTGGTGCTGGGGGGTAATGCCGAGCAAAATCATCTCGTGGCTGTATGTGCATCAGAGAAGCCAGATATTAATGAACAACTGGATAAACTGAAAAAGCTGAGGGAGGTGAGGGGCAGAGCTGAGCCCCAGTGGAGACGGCGCCAGCTTGGGCAGGACCTTGGTTTGAGCCTTCCTACAGCAGAGAAAGGAGTCCCTGGGCAGCGAAAATAGTTAATATGTTCAGCTGCTAACCAAAAGGTTGGAGGTTCAAAACCACCCAGAATGCCTCAGAAGAAAGGCCTGGCAATCTACTTCCAAAAAATCAGCCATTGAAAACTCTATGGAGCGACATTCTAATCTGACACACATGGGGTGGCCATGAATCGGAGTTAACTCGATGGAAACTGGTTGGTTGGTTGATTGGTGGTTGGTTGGTAGCTAGAGCCCCAAAGTTAGGCCTCTGGCTACAGCTTGCAGGATGTACTTAGCACCTGCTCCCAGGAGTCCTGCTTAGCCAAGCACTTCATGGCAGGGTGAGGTCTGTTCTTCGGGATAAGAAGGCCCCCTCTCTCTCTTTCTCAGTTCAGTTCAGCCCACTGAGGCCAGAGTCTTCCTGTAACTCAGACATGATCACTCCACTCCCCAGCTTTGAGGCTTCAGAGTACCCACATAGCACAGCTCAAAGTCTACGGTCTGAAAAACAACACCGTCTTAGTCATCTAGTGCTGCTATAACAGAAATACCACAAGTGGGTGGCTTCAACAAACCGAAGTCTATTCTCTCACAGCCTACTAGGCTGGAAGTCTACATTCAGGGCATCACCTCCAGGGAAGGACTTTCTCTCTCTGTTGGTTCTGGAGGAAGGTCCTTGTCATCAATCTTCCTCTGGTCTAGGGCTTCTTAATCCAGGGATCCCAGGCCCAAAGGACGCATTCTGCTTCAGGCACTACTTTCTTGGTGGTCTGAACTCTCCCTGTCTCTCTGCTCATTTCTCTCTTTTGTATGTCTAATCTTAAAGACTGAGTTCTGCCTCATTAACGTAACTGCAGCTAATCCCACCTCATCAACATCATAGAGATAGGATTTACAACACACAGGAAAACCACAGCAGATGACAAAATGGTAGACAATCACGCAATACTGGGAATCATGGCCTAGCTAAGCTGACAGACATTTGCAGGGGGACACAATTCAATTCATGACGAACACCAAGCTCCCCTTTCCAACTTTCCCTGGCCCATGCTCCACCCGGGCCCACCACGGCCACATCCAGCCTCTGCAGAGGCCTCCTTGGATCCTAGACTTGCCTGGTGGTTCAACATCACCCCTGTAGCCCTCTTTGCCCGCTTTCCTTTCTTCTCCATCTGAACAACATCTCTCTACCTGTACGCATGTCCTAGGCCTACTATAACAAACTACAACAACAGAGATTTATTCTTTCACAGTTCTGGAGTCCAGAAGTCCTCGATCAGGGTGTCCTCAGGGCCATGCTCCCTCTGAAGGCTGTAGGGAGAAGATCCTTCCTTGCCTTTTCCAGCTTCTGGTGGTGGCCTGCAATCCTTGGCAATCCGTGGTTTATAGACACATCACTCCAATCTCTGTCCCCAACATTACATGGCTGTCTTCCTGCATGTCTGTGTGTCTCTGCGTCCAAATTTCCCACTTCTTATAAGGACACTAGATTAGTATCCACCCTAATCCAGTACGACCTCATCTTAGCTGGATTACATCTGTGGAGACCCTATTTCCAAATAAGGTCACATTCACAGGTATGGGGCCTAAGATTTGAATATATCTTTTAAAGGACATAATTCAATCCACAGTATCTCCCTTCAAGAATCAGATCAAAGGCACTCCCTTAAGAAGGAGTGTCATCTATGACCTCAGGCTCCAGGTGAGACTGCCTGGGTTCAAGTTTTGGCTACTGTGACCTTAAGCCATTGCCATTGAGTTGATTCTGACCCATAGTGACCCTATGGGACAAAGTAGAACTGCCCCATATGATTTCCAAGGAACGCCTGGTAGATTCAAACTGCCAACCCCTGGGCCACCAGGGCTCCCTGTGACCTTAGGAAGCTATTTAAATCTTCCTGTGCCTTAGTTCCCTCATCTGCAAAATGGGATTTATGAGCGAACTCACCTCTTAATAAATGCATGTGAAAGTGCAGGTCCTGGCACCTGGTAGACTTCCAGTGGGCTTTGGTTATGTCATCGGTTCTCCTCAACCTCTCTTGGAGCCTCCCCCAGGATAGGTAGTAAATGTTTTCCCCATTGTTGGGTCTATGTCGCCTTCCTCACTAGACCAGGAAACGCTTATCCTGTCTGCTTTGTATCCCAGCACAGAATGGGGAGTGGGTCACGTGATTCAGGCTCAATCAGGAATGGGTTACCCAATAAGCAAGGTAAGCATGTGCCTAGGGCATCAACAGGACAGGGGTACCAGCTGTCCAAAGCAAAGACCCATAGATGCCAAGCAGACAGGACACAAGGAAACATGAGCACCGCAGTGGAAGGGAACTGGCAGGGCACTCAATGAAATTGCTACCATTTTATAAATTTTGTAACAATTCTATTTTCCTTTTCATTTTGGACTGAGCGGATATAACCTCGCATTCAGTTCTCTCTCATTGACCACATAAGGACGTACCAGTGGCACTATAATCACGTGACTTGTGATGGTCCCGCTCAAAGTGAACCAAGGCGTGTCTTCAGATCGAGCACACCCTTGTATTTGTATCAAGCTCTTTGTGATGGCTCTTGCCCCAGTTGGGTGTCAGCAGTAGTCCAATGAATGGTGAAGACGCAGCATCCAAGGATGGAAGGTGAGTGTGCAAAATTTTAAGTATTATTTCAAGACAAAAAACACTTGCAGATATCTGCGAAGGGCCCGCCAACAAACATTGTTTGACAAAAGAATGAAATTATTTCTGACTGCCTTGTAAGCACTATTTCTTTTGACTATCTCAGGCTTGAAGAATAAAATTACAGATCAATTTTTTTTTTGTACTTACTAATTGGCAAATATAAATTTTTGTCTTAAGGTCCAAATTCAAATGTAAAGTTTATTTTATAAATTTTACTTGTTTTATAAATTTGGTTTATTTTCAATGATTCAAATTTACTTGATAAGGCAGAACCAAATTTAAAAAGGAACATAATTTTATATCCAGGTAAAATGAAGCGCAGCAACTAAATCAAGCGCAAAAATGAGAGCTTGCGGAAGAAAAAAAGAAAAGGATTTGTGAATCCCTAAAGACAATTCTGGAAGCTCTAGTGGCATAGTGGTTAAGTGCTACAGCAGCTAACCAAAAGGTAGGCAGTTCGAATCCACCAGGCACTCCTTGGAAACTCTATGGAGCAGTTCTACTCTGTCCTATAGGGTTGCTATGAGTCGGAATCAACTCAAGGGCAACAGGTTTTTTGGTAAAGACAATTCCAAAAATTAACTGCCTTTTTAAAACAGAGTGAAGCAGAAGAGACATCTTCCTTTGAACACTCAAGTTTCATGGGTGCCAATGGTTGTACTGCTAATGCTGGAATGACAAATAGCAATAACAATATAACAGAATTTTGCTCCCAATTCTGCAACTATTCCTCTCTGTAGTAAAAACAAAAACAAAAACTGTGTAGTAAGTGAAACTCTTTTAGGCTCTGAAATTATCACATCTGCAGACCCCGTAAATAACAGAAACACAGGTCCTGCTTTGTGGAATCATTTTTCTTCTAATAATGTCAATTATTGGATCGAAAAAGGGCCAAGTGATTGTCAGCATCACAGCAGACCATCTGAAAATTTGTGTCGAAATTTCTGGATGGTAAACAAAGAAAGTTTGGTAGCCAGAATTTATGTCTAGGGTGCAAAGCTAATGGTGAAAATTATAAAAAGGAGTGGCTACTGTCTTCTCCACCAGTTGGGCTCTGTATATTATTTCGTTTGCAAATTACTCAGTCCTAAATCATTTAATACTTGATTTTCTACACATGGATTTAGAGATTGGTGCAACTCAAATATGACTGATAAACATGAAAACAGTTCAGTTCACAGAGATGGTATGTTGTCATATTTAAACCCAAGACATGGCTGTCATTTAACTCTGAACTGAAACACAAATTGATGTAGAGTGTCAGTACTGGAAAGCCATTTTGCAACACGTTGTTGCTATGTGCCCTTATAACAATTGCTGAACGTGGACTATCTTTTCGAGGAAGAAATGAAATGTTTGGGTCCCCACAAAAGGGAAGTTTTTTGGGTTTACTTGAACTTGTTGCTCAATTTGATCCATTCTTACCAGGTCACATCGCAAGATATGGTAATACAGGGAAGGGCAACCCATCGTATATGTCTAAAACAACACGTGAAGAATTAATAGACTTAAGTGATAAAGTTCAACCATTTTCGGTACAGCTGAAAGTAAGTATAGCTCGATATTTCAATTTGTAAATTCTACTCCTGAGCTTTCTCACACAGATCAGCTAAGTATTGTTTTAAGACACGTGTCTCCAACAGACGGAAAACTTGTCAAGAGATTTATCACATTCACTAGCTTAAAAAGTCATACGGGTGAAGAAATTGCAAATCAAGTACTTCACTATTTATGTGAAGTTTGCAGAATTGATTTTTCTAAGTGCAGAGGCCAGTCCTATGACAATGCAGGGCGTTATAAAGGCAGCAACAGAAAAGTCTAGAACATAACGAATATGTCATTTTCATACCATGTGCTGCACATTCACTTAATCTCGCAGGAACTTAGCGCAGTAGATTGTTGTCCGGAAGTAGCTGTTTTTTGTTTTTTTTTTACTGTTCAGTTACTCTACACATTTTTTGCCACCTCTATTCACCAATGGGCAGTTCTTAAAACATATTCAGGCAACAATCGACTATTAAAATGTCTTTCTAATACATGTTGGGAAGCGCATGCTGTAGCAACGAATGCAATCCTGGAATCACACGCTCAGATTCTAGATGCCTTAGAAATATATTGCTGAAGACCAGACACAAAAAGGAGGTACCAAAAGAGAAGCTGAAAACACCGCCAACAAAATGCAAACACTAGAGTATGTGTTTATGTCGGTCATGTGAAGTAATATATTGCAGCATTTTCATCAGACAAGTCAAGCTCTCCAAGAGTTGGTTAAAGATATGCACAGGTGTCTATCAGCCAATAACAGCATATTTACATAATTTAAGAGAAGCTTTTGAAAAATTTAAAAGCTCAGTAAAACAAATACTGATTATTAAGCAGTTCACCATCGCAGAGGCATTAGAAAGAAAGAAGTAAATGACAGAAGTGCTCCAGAAGTATCATTGAGTGCCAGAGATACAAGTTCACGTAATACAACACCACTGACACACTTGAATCTTCCATGAAAAGAAAGGTGAAAGTGTATGAAGTTCTGTCAAACAGATTTTCCTTCTTAAACCACGTGGATATACCTGATTAAGACTTCATGCAGGCGTCCAAGAAATTAATGCAGACTTATCCTGATGACTTAAATACAAACCTTTACAGAGAAGTGTAACAACTTCATTCTTACAACTAAGTTTACGGATTCAGGAAGGACAAATTTTACTCATGTAGGCATGTATGACTTCACAATAGAAGATAAAATACAACGCTTACTTCCCAGTGTTGAAATTGCTTTATGCATACTCCTAACTTTAATCATCACACACTGCGCAACAGAATATTCATTTTCATACCTAAACCTAAAGAGACTCGAAAACCCTCAGTGTACAACAGTGATTCAAGAAAGACTCGATTCATTATCCCTATTATGTTTGGAAGTAACTTAACTGTGATGAAATCATTGAAGAATTTGTAAGACCAAAGAATAGAAAGGAATGTTTTTTAATCATAACATGTTAGAGCTGAAAGAGCTATCAAAAATAAAACGTAGTAATTTGTTGTAACATTTGTTTTCTGATCATTCAATTTTCTTTTATGATGTATTTTCATTTGTTTATTTATAATGACAGCACTTATTACAAAATAAGCATCGAAATTCAAGTATGAGTCATCAAAGCAAAATTGGTAAAAGTCAATTTTTTGTTGTGGGGGATCAACAGAATTTCACAGTTATTGTTGAAACAACTAAGTTCACTGCTCACTTACTTTGTTGTAAAATATTCTTTTGTGTAGAAAATGTGGTATATAATAAAAATCTTAGTACCCTGCATCCACTAATAATTTTATAATCCAGTTCATCTCATTCTAAAATGGCGTACACTACTTTCGGGTTCAGAAACCAAACCCATTGCTATGGAGTCGATTCCGACTCATAGCAACCCTATAGGACACAGTAGAACAACTCCATAGGGTTTCCAAGGAGCAGCTGGTGGATTCGAACTGCCAACCTTTTGGTTAGTAGCCAAGGTCTTAACCACTCCACTACCAGGGCTCCAATTGCTCCTATAATCCCATTAAGAGATAAGTTACCTCATGGATAGCTAAGACGCACACCCACCTACCCACCCCCCCCCCCACACGTATACATGAATATATCTAACTCACATATCCCTTTCAAATGTGTGAGTAAGCAGAGGAGCGGCACCACATGTTATCAGTGTTTAGGGCCCTCACACGCCTTAATCTGGCCCTGGGCTCCCTAGATGTTTGTTGGATGAATGAGTAAATGAATGGAA
Organism: Loxodonta africana; assembly: GCF_030014295.1. NCBI lineage: Eukaryota > Metazoa > Chordata > Mammalia > Proboscidea > Elephantidae > Loxodonta > Loxodonta africana. The sequence continues at coordinate 222,966,471 of NC_087343.1, forward strand.
GCAGTAAGAACCAACAAGCTATGATCAAGTGAAACTCAAACAAACTGTGGTTGGAGGCCCAGAATTTCAAGTCACCCTTTTGGTGCAGTCTCGACTTCCTCCTGTGTCTGACTCAGGAAGGGGAGGGGTAGGCAGGGAACCAGTGGATTAGATGGAAACAACCTCCTCAGGTGAATTTCTGTGTTTTCCATTTCCTGGGGGGGCCTCCGGGAGCCAGCACCCCTGAGTAGCAGGTGGTGGAGCTTACATTAACTTTACCAAAAGAATTTGGTCTTTGCCCTTGGTTCCTGAGGCATAATCTTTATTTATTTTTTATTTGAACTTTAGATGAAAGTTTACAAAACAAACTAGCTTCTCATTAAACAGGACACATATGTTGTTATGACGGTGGTTAACAACCCCATGACACAGCAACACTTCCCCACCTTGGGTTCTCTATTACCAGCTTTCCTGTCCACTCTAGCCTTCTAGTTCTTGCCCCTGGGCTGGTGTGCCCCTTTAGTCTCATTTTGTTTTATGGGCCTGTCTAATCTTTGGATGGAAACCCTGGTGGCATAGTGGTTAAGAGCTATGGCTGCTAACCAAAAGGTCGGGAGTTCAAATCCACCAGGAACTTCTTGGAAACCCTATGCAGCAGTTCTACTCCGTCCTATAGAGCCGTTATGAGTTGAAATCGACTGGACACCAATGGGTTTAGTTTTTTGTTTTTTTTTTTTAACCTTTGGATGAAGGGTGAATGAGGCATAATCTTAGAAAAAAAAAATCCTTGAAATTGAAGTGTCTTCGATAAGGACTCCAGACCACTGGCAAGGCCAGAAAGACATACCTCATGATCATCTCATGACGCTGACTGACCTCAGGGAAGAGGGGCTGGAGTTTGAATTACATAATTAAACCCCCAGTAATTGGGTGTGGCATCTCCATGAGTTTCCTGGTTAGTGGAAGACATTAATACACGTGGAGGGTAGTGAGTTCCTTTTTGGGACACAGAAGCTCCACGATGGGAACCCTCCAAGACCTCACTCTATGCATCTCTTCATCTGTATCCTCTTTTCCACAGTAAAGCTGTAATGGTAAGTATAGCACTTTCTGTGAGTTCTGTGAGTCATTTCAGCAAATTAACAAACTCAAGGGAGTAGTGGGAGCCAGCAGGTCAGAAGCGAGGGAGGCTGGGGGAATAGTGGAATAACACCAAACTTGTAGCCAGCAGAGCAGAAGTGAGAGTGTCCTGGGGACCCCCACGCTTGTGGCTGGTATCTGAAGTCTTAGGTGTCCGAAAGATTATGTCCTTCTAACTCAGGAGACTTGACCAACTCCGGGTGGCTGGGGTCAGAGGAAGAAGTGCTGCCTGGGCAGCTGGTGTCTGAACTAAACAGAGAAGTGGAAAAGGAGGATATGGGTTACATTGATTATTATCCTTGCCCAGGCTTTGTCCGGAATGTTGATAAAAGCCCACGGCCACCCCGGAACTTGTTGCCTCTGTCTGGGTAGGGAAATACCTGTAGTAAGTCATCACGCATTAGTCCTTAATGCAACAGGTAACCTAAAGTCGGTGTCTGTGAGAGGGTTCCCCGGCTTCCTCAGAGCAGGAACTCAAAGGCAAGTAGCCATTGGGGAGATGTTGGCAGTCCAAAATTCCTTGACCCCCTACAACGGGATTTTAGAACCTTATCTCTTCTTCGAAAAGCTTCTATTTTTAATAACTACAATCTTGGCTTCAAAATCTTCAGGTCACGCCACCATAACGTGGAGAGGCAGGACGCCTCCTCACCAGAGATAGGCCAACACTATTCACCTTGGTCTGGTGTGGATAATGAATGTGTTTTAGAACCAAAGTACAAGCATACCGTATTTTATCACACTTCAGCTTATTGCGCTTTGCAGATACTACATTTTTTACAAATTGAAGGTTTGTGGTAACCCTGCACTGAGCAAGTCTGTCAGCCCCATTTTTCCAACAGCGTGTGCTCACTTGGTGTCTCTGTGTTACATTTTGGTAATTCTCGCAATATTTCAAACTTTTTCATTATTATTATATGTTATGGTGATCTGTGATCATTGATGTTACTATTGGAATTGTTTTGGGGTGCCGTGAACCGTGCCCATATAGGACGGCGAACTTAATCCATATATGTGTGTGTTCTGACTGCTCCACTGACGAGCCGTTCCCCCCTCCCTTAGACCTCCTTATTCCCTGAGACGTGACGATATTGAAATTAGGCCAATTAACAAGCCTACAATGGCCCCTACGTGTTCAAGTGAAGGGAAGATTCATACGTCTCTTACTTTAAATCAAAAGCTAGAAATGATTAGGCTTAGTGACAAAGGCATGTTGACAGCCAAGATAGGCCGAATGCCAGGCCCCTTGTGCCAGTTAGCCAAGTTGTGAATGCAAAGGAAAATTCTTGAGGGAAGTTTAAAGTGCTACTCCAGTGAACACATGAACGATAAGAAAGCGAAACAACCTTGTTGCTGATATGGAGAAAGTTGTAGGGGTCTGGATAAGAAGATCAAACCAGCCACAACATTCCCTTAAGCCAGAGCCTAATCCAGAGCAAGGCTCTTCAATTCTATGAAGGCTGAGAGAGGGAGGAAGTTTGAAGTTAGCAGAGGTTGGTTCATGAGATTTTAGGAAAGAAGCCATCTCCATAACATAGGAGTGCAAGGTGGAGCACCAAGTGCTGACGTAGAAGCTGCAGCAAGTTACCCAGAAGATCCCGCTAAGGTAACTGATGAAGGGGGCTACGCTAAACCACAGATTTTCAGTGTAGATGAAATACCCTTACATTTGAGGAAGACGCCATCTAGGATTTTCATAGTTAGAAAGGAAAAGTCAATGCCTGGCTTCAAAGCTTCAAAGGACAGGCTGACAGGATTAGGGGCTAATCCAGCTGGTGACTTTAAATTGGAAGGAAGAGTCAACCAATGCAGCAAACTTCACTGTTGTCTTATTTTAAGAAATTGCTACAGCCACCCCAACCTTCAGCAACCACCACCCTGATCAGTCAGCAGCCATTAATGCCGAGGCAGAACCCTCTACCAGCAAAAAGATTATGACTCACCGAAGGCTCAGGTGATGGTTAGCATTTTTTTTTAGCAATAAAGTATTTTTTAATTAAGGTACATACGTTGTTGATTTTTTAGACATAATGCACACCTAACAGATTACCAAAAAAACAAACTCCTTGCCATCAAATTGATTCTGACTCATAGCGGCCCTATAGGACAGAGTAGAACTGCCCCATAGAGTTTCCAAGGAGCTCCTGGTGGATTTGAACTGCTGACCTTTTGGTTAGCAGCCATAGCTCTTAACCACTGCACCACCAGCACTCCTAATAGACTACAGTATAGTGTAAACATAACTTTTATATGCACTGGGAAACCAAAAGGTTCGCGTGAGTCACTTCATTGCTTATTCACTTTATTGAGGTGGTCTGGAACCGAACCCGCCATATCTCCAAGGTATGCCTGTGCCATATGTTGCGTTTGTTTTCAGTCTCTATAAAGCTAGAACATGACTTGAGTGAAGGTGCTAGCCTGCGGTCTTACAGCTATTGTTGGGTCTTCTTTTGCACACGGCAGACTCTTGCACACCCCAACGCCAGATTTTCCCTACTTCTTGCCCTGTATCTGCTCTTTGAGAACCCTGGGACTTCAGGTCCTCGCACTCAACGCCTACTTCAGGCCTTATTTTTATGGGGGTGTCTTAGTGCTGCTATAATAGAAATACCACAAGTGGGTAAATTTAACAAACAGAAATTTATTTTCTCACAGCTTAGGAGGCTAGAAGCCTGAACTCAGGGTGCCGGCTCCAGGGGAAGGGTCTCTCTCTCTGTCAACTCTGGAGGAAGGTCCTTGTCTTTTCAGCATCTGTTTCCTGGTTCCTTGGAGATCTCCATGTGTCTTGGCACCTATCTTACCCCATCTCTGCTTCTCTCACTTGCTTGTTTTGTTGTTGTTGTTAGGTGCCATCAAGTTGGTTCCAATTCATAGCGACCCTATGTACAACAGAACAACACACTGCCCAGTCCTGTGCCATTCTCACAATTGTTGCTGTTTGAGCCCGTTGTTGCAGCCACTGTGTCAATCCATCTCGTTGAGGGTCTTCCTCTTTTTCACTGACCCTCTGCTTTACCAAGCATGATGTCCTTCTCCAGAGAATGTTCCCTCCTGATAACATGTCCAAAGTACATGAGCTAAAATCTTGCCATCGTTGCTTCTAAGGAACATTCTGGCTGCACTTCTTCGAAGACAGGTTTGTTTGTTCTTCTGGCAGTCCATGGTATATTCAATATTCTTTGCCACCACCATAATTCAAAAGCATCAATTCTTCGGTCTTCCTTATTCACTGTCCAGCTTTTGCACGCACGTGTGTGAGGCAACTGAAAATACCATGGCTTGGGTCAGGTGCACCTTAGTCTTCAAAGTGACATCTTTGCTTTTGAACACTTTAAAAAGGTCTTTTGCAGCAGATTTGCCCGATGTAATGTGTTGTTTGATTTCTTGACTGCTGCTTCCATGGGTGTTGATTGTGGATCCAAGTAAAAAGAAATCCTTGACAACGTCAATATTTTCTCCATTTATCATGATGTTGCTTATTGGTCCAGTTGTGAGGCTTTTTGTTTTTCGTTGAGGTGTAATTCATAACCGAAGGCCGTGGTCTTTGATCTTTATCAGTAAGTCCTTCAAATCCTCTTTGCTTTCAGCAAGCAAGGTTGTGTCATCTGCATATTGCAGGTTGTTAATGAGTCTTCCTCCAATTCTGATACCGGCTTCTTTTTCGTATAGTCCAGCTTCTCAGATTATTTGCTCAGCATACAGATTGAATAAACATGGTGAAAGGATACAACCCTGACCTTGTTCGTTTAGTCTCTTTTATATTTCAAAAGAGATTGACTCAAGACACACCCTATACTAATCCTGCCTCATTAACATAACAAAGACAACCTATTCCCCAATGAAATTATAACCACAGGCATAAAAAACTGAAAACCAAACCCGTTGCCTGTTGAGTTGATTTCAACTCATAGTGACCCTATATGACAGAGTAAGAACTGCCTCATAAGGTTTCCAAGGGGTGGCTGGTGAATTCAAACTGCTGACCTTTTGGTTAGCAGCCAAACGCTTAACCACTGCACCACCAGGGCTCCAACCACAGGCATAGAGGTTAGAAACTAAAACATGTATTTTTTGGGAACACAATTCAATCCATAACATTCCACCCTTTGGCCTCCAAAAATTCATGTCCTTCCCACAGGCAAAACACATTTATGCCATCACAGGGGCAAAATATAAAAAAAACAAACTAAACCTGTTGCCATGAAGCCCATTCTAACTCACGGTGACCCCACGTGTTACAGAGTAAAACTGTGCTCCATATGGTTTTCTTAGCTGTAATCTTTATGGAAGCACATTGCCAGGCCTTTCTTCCATGGTGCTGAATGTTAGCAGCTGATCGCAAACCACTTGTACCACCCGGGGACCTGGGGTAAAGTATACCTATTCCTCACTTATCGACTATCTTGTTATCTGACAATTCGCATTAACGACAGTAGAAAAAAAAATACTATGACTATTTTGTGCATTAGTGACATACGTCTGGCAGTAACGAACACCAAGGGATGAGGTGAGAGCAATGCAGGCTGTGATGGTTAAGGTTATGTTACAACTTGACTGGGCCGTGACTCTCAGTGGTTTGGGATTTATGTAATGATGTAATTTGGCTTTATGTAATGATGTATTTTGGCAATTATGCAATGATGTAGTCATCCTCTGTTTGTGATCTGATGTGGTCATTCTCCAGTTTTTGTGAAATGCTGATTTTCACACAACAACCTGGTCTTTGAAACCTAAGATGTCGATAAGTGAGGAGTGGGTGTATAGATAACACGAAACTTGCCATTTTAACCCTTTTTAAGAGTACAATCCAATGGCATTAGTTTTAGTCACCATGTTGTACGACCATCACCACTGTCTGTTTTCAGAACTTTTTCATCATCCCAAACGAACTCAGTGCCCTTTCAGCAGAACTCCCCATTTCTGCTTCTCCCAGCCCCTGGTAATCACTGGCCTACTTTGTCTCTATAAATCTGCCTTAGCCAGATATTTCGTGTAAGTGGGATCATGCTATATTTGTCCTTTTTTGTCTGACTTATTTTAATCAGCACAATATTTTCAAAGTTCATTCATATTGCGGCATGCATCGGGACTTTGTTTCTCATATGACTGAGTAATATTCCATTGTATTAATTTACCACATTTTGTTTATCTATTCATCTGTTGATGGACACTTGGGTCATTTCCACCTTTGGGCTATTGCTAATAATGAACACTGGTAAACACGTGGAAACCCTGGTGGTGTAGTGGTTAAGAGCTACATCTGCTAACCAAAAGGTCAGCAGTTTGAATCTACCAGGCAGTCCTTGGAAACTCTATGGGGCAGTTCTGTTCTGTCCTATAGGGTCGCTATGGGTCAGAATTGACTCGACGGCAACAGGTTTTGGCGAACAAGTACCTGTTTGGGTCCCCACTTTTAAATCTTTTGGATGTACACTTATGAGTGGAATTGCTGGGTCATGTGGTAATTCTATGATTGGCTTTTTGAGAAACCACCAGACTGCTTCCTGGCTTTTTACACTGCACGGAGAGAGCAGTGATAGTAGCCTTGGAGGCTGAGCTCCCTTAGTGGGTCCTCACAACTACCAACACTTTGCGTTCGGTTGCTCAGGCTTTTAACTGCACAAGGGACAAGTGGGCTTGCCATGCATGCCTGGCACATGGGGCTACATCTGCCAGGAGGAAGGGGTGTTTATTTCTTACACAGGCAGAGGGTCTGTGTGGACAGTGGCAGCCTTGGCTCCCTCCTCTTTACCGGGTGATCACCACTGGGTGCTCAGAAGCTCACAAAGTCTGCCCCTGTGGCCTGTGAAGTATGAGATGCACTGTCATGCACGAGACCCTGAGGCTGTACAACCTGTTAGCAAGTATCAGAAGAGCCGTGTTCTTATTTTAAGGAGAGAAGGGCTTGGGGAAAGCCATGCACTGGGGTTCAACAGATGACCCCACGAGGAGAGAAGCAGGTGGCCTTCTGCACACTACAGAGGACTAAGATGGCAGAAGAAATGGAGTGGCCCTAGGCTGGGACACTGTGGGGGGCAGTGCCAAAGAGCCCCCTGCTCGGGGTAAATCTTCTGTCTGGAACATGGGGCACCAAAGTGATGGAGTGGGAGCTGAGGAAGCCCCCCCCCACCACGTTGGAAGGATACACCTGCCTGGCATCCGAGGGGACTTGTTGGCATTCTCCCTACAAGTGTTCCTTCAGCGTCCTCAGCATCTGTGACTGAATCTCAGCCCACTGGGTGTAAACAGGCATTTATGTGTGGCCTGGAGACTCAGCCCTCACCTCTCACTAGGTATGTATCATCTTCCACACCTGTCAGGGTGTTGTACTGTGGAGGCTTGCACGTTGCTGTGATGTTGGAAGCTAGGCTATCAGTATTTCAAATACCAGCAGGGTAACCCATGGTAGATGGGTTTCAGCAGAGCTTCCAGACTAAGATAGACTAGGAAGAAAGGCCTGGTGAAAATCAGCCAGAGAAAATCCTATGGGTCACTGCAGAATATTTTCTGGTATAGTGCTGAAAGATGAGCCCCTTAGGTTGGAAGGCACTCAAAGTACACAGTGGCTGCAACAATGGACTCAAACAGACCAACGATAGTGAAGATGGCGCAGGACCAGGCAACATTTCATTCTGTTGTACATGGGTGTACAGTGGGTCTCCATGAGTTGGAGCCAGTTGGTTGGCAGCTAACAATATCATCAGTCAGGGTTCTCCAAAAAAACAGACACAATAATGTATGTGTGTGTATATATTAAAAAAACCAAACCCATTGCCATCGAGTTGATTCCGACTCATAGCGACCCTATAGGACAGAGTAGAGTTGCCCCATAGAGTTTCCAAGGAGCACCTGGTAGATTCAAACTGCTGACCTTTTGGTTAGTAGCTGTAGCACTTAACCATTATGCCACCAGAGTTTCCGTGTATATATATAGGAAGATATTAAGAATTGGCTCAGGTGATTGTGGGGGCTAACAAGTACTAAATCTGTAGAACAGGCCAGTGGGCTGGAAACTCAGGCCAGAGTTGATGTTGCAGTCTTGAGTCCAAAATCTGTCGGGCAGGCTGGGAACTCTGGCAGGATATCTAGGTTACAGTCTTAAGGGAGAATTCTTTCTTCTCCAAGAAATTTAAGTTTTTGTTCTTAAGGCCTTCAACTGATTGGATCAGACCCACCCATGCTATCAAGGGTGATCTCCTTTATGTAGAGTCACCTGATGGTTGATGTTAACCATGTGTAAAAAATGCCTTCCCTGCAACATCTAGATTAGTGTTTGACCAAACCACTGGGCACCACAGCCTAGCCACATCGACACATAAAATTTATCATCACAAACATGATGTTATGGCAATGATCTTCAAAATAAAAATATGGGGAAGTAATTAAAAAAATTGTTTTTCACTTCACATGTTCATATTAACAGCTTAAAAAAAAAATTCAATGCCTGTTCTTCCCTTCTATTTTGCTAGTCAGCATCTGACCACCACTGGGCCTCCTGCATTTATATCATCTTCTTGTCCCAACTCGAGCACAGTACGCCCGTCCAGTCTGCCACCAGCACCCCTGCTGATACAGCTCTTTCTCACACACTTTGAAAAGTGTTTCACGATGCCCTGGCACGTAAACAGATCAAGTGGATTCTAGAATCCCAGCTGACCTATCCTAACTTCTACCCAACGTCTAAGCAATTTTGCAGAGCCTTTTCTTTTTCCTGCTCCCCACTATTCTTTTTATTTTAATTTTGGCCTTGCCCATGCTGTATTTGATATTCTTCCAAATTTTATTTTATCTTCAAATTTGATCAACATTAATATGGCTTCAGAGTCTTCCTTCAGGAAATGGATGGTGGCATCAGGTGAGGTACGGTAAAGATGGTACAGGAGAGTGAGTCAAAGGTGATCTGAGTCTTGACACTGGTTCTCCAAACAGCCATGAACGTAGGCAGTTGTATGCTCACCTTTCTTCATCTTAACCAGCTGCCATGGAGTTGACTCATGGTGGCTCCGTGTGTATCACAGCAGAATTGTACTCCATAGGGTTTTCAGTGGCTGATTTTTTGGAACTAGATCACCATGCCTTTCTTCCGAGGTGCCTCTGGATGGACCTATACCTCCAGAGTTTTGCTTAGCAGCCGAGTCTATTAACCATTTGCACCACCCAGGGACTCCTTCATCTTAACTGTGTGTATATCATGAGAGATGTTGTCACGGGTCTGATGCGGTCAACATTGCTTCCTGGGTTACCAATCTAGTAACCAGATCCACACAGAGAATGGGTTCTTTTTCATTCATTTGTTCCTTCACTCGGCATTCCTTGCGTCACCACTGGCAGGGGGCAGTGTGCCACAGTCATCCCTGCCCCGTGCCACACCTGAAAAGAGTTGCCACACCCTGCCCCACATCAGAGGCTTTATGCTCCACCTTGTATTCTCTTCACCTACCTTTTGCCTCAGCACCCCCCCCCCCGGCTTCCACCTGTGCACAGGTAATGCCCAGCAGCACTTTGCCTCAGCTGTACCAGGTACTTCTTGCTTCCTGCCCCAGGGTTTCCCTGCTACCACCACATAGACTGGTGCAACCACGGGGAGTGTGCATAAATCTTGAAATGTCAGAAGGGCACAGTGGTGAAGAGCTCAGCTGCTAACCATAAGGTTGGCAGTTCGAATCCAGCAGCTGCTCCTTGGAAACCCTGTGGGGCAGTTCTACTCTTAGGGTCGCTATGAGTTGGAATTGACTCGACAGGAACGGGCTTTCTGAGGTAAACCTTGACCAATGGGTGACAGAATTTGGAGAGCAAGTCCTGCCCTCTCTGCGTCTCTCTTTTTGGAGGTGTTCTACACGTTCTCAGAAGATCTCCACCAGGAGGGAGCCCCTTTTCCATAGCATAATTAGCTTAATAATGCACCCTGCTTGGGTGTTATGGGTTGAATTTTGCCCCCACCCCCGCCAAGGTGTGTTGAAATCCTGGCCCTTATACCTGTAAATCCAGCAAAAATGAGGGAAACCCTCAATGAGATGGATTGACAGAATAGCCGCAACAACGGATTCAAATATACCGAGGATCACGAAGGTGGCGCAGGACTAGGCGAGGTTACATTGGTCGTCGCCTAAGTTTGTCATGAGTCAGAGCTGATGTGACAGCAACTAACAACAACAACATACCTGTAAATACGGTCCTGTTTGGAAATAGGGTGTCATAGATTGAATCGTGCCCCTAGAAAATGTGTCAACTTGGTTAGGCCATGATTCCCAGTATTGTGTTTGTCCTCCGTTTTGTGATTGTAATTTTACGTTAAAGAAGATTAGGGTGGGATTGTAACACCCTTACTAAGGTCATGTGCCTGATCGAATGTAAAGGGAGTTTCCCTGGGGTGTGGCCTGCACCACCTTATATCTTACAGGAGATAAAAGGAAAGGGAAGCAGAGAGTGGGAACCTTATACCACCAAGAAAGCAGTGCTGGGAGCAGAGCGTGTCCTTCGGACCTGAGGTTCCTGCGCGAAGAAGCTCCTAGTTCAGGAGAAGACTGGTGACAAGGACTTCTTCCAGAGCTGACAGAGAAAGAAAGCCTTCCCCAGGCACTGACACCCTGAATTTGGACTTCTAGCCTACTAGACTGTGAGAGAATAGATTTCTCTTTGTTAAAGCCATCCACTTGTGGTATTTCTGTTATAGCAGCACTAGACGACTAAGACAGCTGTGCTGGGGATGGGTCCAAGGGGCCAGAAGTCCTGTAAGGGAGCTGTGGAAAGAGATGAAGAGGAAGGAGAATCTACATCATCTGCTAAGGAATTTGGGAGGGTGAGGAAGAGGAAGGAAGTGAGGGCGAGGGGTGAAATGCATGGACGGGAGGGTTGAGAGGAAGCTGGAGTGGAGCAGGGGAGGTGGGTTATGAGTTCTGTTTGGAGCATGCTAAATCTGTGGTGACTGTAGAGATGGGGCAGAACTCAGAAACCAGAGACGTTCATTGGGAGTTGATTCGAGTAAATCCTTATTGGCTTTTAGCCTTTTCCCTCTTCTAAATCTTTACAGTCCATCTCTTTAGTGATCCAGTCTACAATGCTGTTAAGAATCAATGTCAAGATTGTTGTTGTTGTTGTTAGTGGCCGTTGAGTCTCCATGACTCATGGCTACACCAGAACAGAACACTGTGCCTTCCCTATAACTGGTTGTGGATCAGACCGATGTGACCCACAGGGTTTCCACTGGCCGATTTTTAGGGGTAGGTCACCAGGACTATCTTCCTAGTCAGTCTGAGTCTGGAAGCTTCTCCTGAAACCTGTTCAGCATCATAGCAACAGGCAAGCCTCCACTGACAGGCAGGGGTTAGCTGTGCCTGAGGGGCACTGGCCAGGAACTGACCCTTCCTGGCAGAGTGTCCTCGTTGGAAGGTGAGAATTCTACCACTGAACCACCAAGGTCCCCCATGCCCAAATTACCAGACTGAAATTTCTGGGAACCATCTTGAAAAGTATTTGGACATTTATGCTTTCTCTTGTATTTGTAGTTTATGTTAGGGTTTCTGAGCGAAGTGGAGCCCTGGTGGCATGCTGGTTAAGAGCTTGGCTGCTAACCAAAAGGTCAGCAGTTTGAATCCACCAGCCGCTCCTTGGAAACCCTCTGGGGCAGTTCTACTCTGTCTTATAGGGTCACTATGAGCCGGAATCGACTTGATGGCAATGGGCTTGGTTTGGTTTTAGTCTGAGTGAGGTCCTAATGAATAGCACCCCCTTCTTCACCTGGGTACTGAATAAGCGGGGAATAAACTTACCTAAGCAGTACAAACTGTCATCATTAGCTTGGATGAGGCCAAACTGATGCACATGACTTAAGCTCTCTTAGCCAAGTCTGCTTTTTAATGCTGATCCCCAGAATCTGGTAGATCCAGGCACACAAACACAGGCAGGCTGGACAGGGCAGGCCTGCTTTGCCTAATCGTGCTTACCTGTACATTCTTCCAAACGTACTAATCAGGTAAGCCACACCCCCTTCCCGGGCAGCGTGAGTAAAGGGCCGCAGGAGGGGCTGGGAGATGTTCTACCACCGCACACCCACCCTCCTCTGCTTACCCTCTGTCCTCACACCTGTGTGATATCTCACCACCTTTGTATTGACCCACCTGAGCCAGAAGAGCTGATCCAAATCATGCCTGGAGGTGTTCTTAGTTCTCCAGTTTCAATGCCTTCTTTTGGCTGCCGCTGAACATGTTTTCAGTTTGAGTGCTCTTGCCTTTGGGAGTCCCTGGGTGGTGCAAACGGCTAATGTGCTCAGCTGCTAACAGAAAGTTTGAAGGTTCGAATCCACCCAGAGATGCTGGAAGAAAGGCCTGGCCATCTACTTCCAAAAAAATCAGCAACTGAAAACCCTGTGGACACAGTTCTACTCTGACACACAGGGGGTGGCCATGAGTTGGGTTCCACTCGCTGGCTACTTTTGTCTTTGGTGAGGAAATCAGAAGCAAAATAGGAATTGAAAATGGAAGCACCCTAGAGCTGAGGGGCAGGAATGCTCTAATGAGCCATTTCACCCGCTGTCCCCAAGCTCCTGACTCCGCATAGAGCCACCACCTTGGGCTCTGGGTGCTTGTTCTTTCTCCAGTTCACATATGATCTAGGATGAGTCACTGTCTTCTCTGGATCTCTGCGGACAAGTGATGGCTCGGGCTCACCATGAAGCTCTTCCCTCTGTTACTCTCTAGGGGCTTGTTTTCTGCTAACTCATCCCTCCGCTCTGCTTCTCCCAGCCTAAAAGTTGGCAGTTCGAACCCACCCAGCTGCATTGGGGAAGAAAGTCCTGGCAATCTGCTTCTGTAAGGCTTACAGCCAAAAAAAAAAAAAAAAAAAAAACCCTGTAGGGCAGTTCCACTCTATAAAACATGGGGTCCCCATGACTTGGGGGCCAACTCAACAGCAGCTAACAACAATAACAAGACTCAAAATGTGGTCCCCTAATGGGACCACACCATCAGCATCAGCTAGGAGCTCGTTAGAAATGTAGAATCTTGGGCCCGCCCCAGACCTCTGAAAGTAGAATTTGCACATTTAACAAGACTCTCAGGGATTTGTACGCTCTTGAAACTTTGAGAAGCACTCCTCTTGATCAGTGATTCTCAACCTTGAGTGTGTATTCAAATCAACCAAGGAGTTAAAAATATTTTCAAAGCATGAGGCTCACCCCCAGAATTCTGATGGTTTGCAATGGGGGCCAGGCATCTGTATATTTTGTTTTTACTTTCAAAACTTTTTATTGAAGTATAACATCCATAAAGAAAAGTGCACATATCCTGTGTTCACAGATAGTACCAGGGTCAAGAATTGGCGCATAGCCAGTCCCAGAAGCCCCTGCACACGCTCTTCTAGTCATTCCCTATTGCCCCCACCCAAGATAACTAGATACTGACTTCTAACAGCGTAGATTCTTCAGCCTGTTTTTGTTCCTCATGTAAATGGAATTGTATAACGGGCGTCCGTCTCTGTCTGTCTCCTGTTCAGTGAGGGTGAGTTCCATCCATACTGTTGTGAGTTATTGTGGTCTATCCATACTCAATGCTGTGTAGAAGCCTATTATTTGAATGTTGTTATTGGTTGCCCATAGAGTCAGCTCTGACTCATGGCGACCCCACGGACAACAGAACAAAACATCGCCCAGTCCTGTGCCATCTTCATGATCACCAGCCTGCTCGAGTCATTGTTAAGCACCTTCCAACCTGGGGGGCTCATCTTCCAGCACTATATCTGACAATATTCTGTTGTGATACATCAAGTTTTCATTTCCTGATTTTCAGAAGTAGATCACCAGGCTTTTCTTCCTAGTCTGTCTTACTCTGGAAGCTCTGATGAAATCTGTCCACCATGGGTGACCCTGCTGATATTTGAAATGCTAGTGGCATAGCTTCCAGCACCACAGTAACACATAAGCCACCACAGTATGACAGACTTGCAGATAAGTGGCAGATTGTGTGAACATACCAATCTCTGTACACCCCGAACACAGTCTACTGTAGATGGGCATTGGGTTGTTTCCAGTTTGGGGCTGTTATAAATATGGCATCTGTTTTTTTGACAGCTCCCACGGTGATTTTAATGTAGAGCCGGGTTTGAGAACGGCTGACCTAAATGGTGCCTCATCACCTCCAGGTGTGCAGTGCTGGCACACCTGTGAGAAACAAACGTGCACCTTTGCCAGGAGACGGCCCTAGCCTTTCCCACCAGCCCCACTACAGAGTCCATGCAGTCACCGCTCGCAGCCTGCTCTGTTTTCCTTTGTGTCCAGCAGCCCAGGAATGACAAGGAACCCCATCCAGAAGCCTCTGAATCTTCCAGCACAGCAGGGCTGCAGTGGATTTTAAAGTTCTGCTGGCTTTGGGTCACAGTCAAGAGCTCTGATGAACAAGGACATTACCTTCCACCCATTACCCAAGCGTCTTCAAGCATTTGACAGAGAAGAATGCTGCAGTATGACTCAGTCTCCTGCTGCTGGCCCCAGCCCAGACTGTGGAATCAAAACCTGCATTTTAATAAGGACCCAGGTCATTCGAATGCACACTGATGTTTGATCAAGTTGGTAATCACCAAAAAAGAACGTATTACCAAGACCCTGAGGGCAAGAAGGTTCCTCAGAGCCCTCAATTTATGGTGTCAAAATTAGATGGGTTCATACAGTGGTTGCCTGAACTCATTCAGAGCAAAAGAGAAAAAAGGAAGCCAAAGATTCAAAGAAGAAACTAGCCTACCGGACAGTCTACATGAACCATGGCCTCATCTATCCTGGGATCAGAAGAACCAGATGGTGCTCAGCTACCACTATCCACAGTAGATGGACCCTGACAGAACAGGAGAAGAACGTCGAACAGAATCTCAAATTTCTGAAAAAAAAAAAAAAGACCTACTGGACTGGTTGAGACTATAGGACTCCCCGAAACTATTGGCCTGAGATATTCTTCAAACCTTGAACCAAAACTAATCCCTGAGATCACCTTGTAGCTAAATAACAAATTGGTTCCAAAAAATAATGAATATTACCCATAAGTACTGTGCTCCTTTAAAAAAATCACCTGTGTGTCTTTGAGAGCAAGGAAAAATGAAGAAAACTAAAGATACAAGGGAAAGATTAGTCCAAAGGACTAATGGCCCACATCTGCCACGGCCTCAACCAGCCTGAGTGCAGTACAACCAGATGGTGCCCGGCTACCACCACTGACTGCTGTGACGGGGATCACGATAGAGGGTTCCGGAGAGAGCTGGAGAAAAATGTAGAACAAAATTCTAACTTACAAAAAAGACCAGACTTACTGGTCTGACAGAGACTGGAGAAATCCTGAGAGTATGGCCCCCAGACGCCCTTTCAGTTCAGTAATGAAGTTACTCCCGAGGTTCATCTGTCAGCCAACCATTATATAGGCCCATAAAACAAAATGAGACTAAAGGGATACACCAGCCCAGAAGCATGGACTAGGCAGGAGGGGACAGGAAAGCTGGTAATAGGGAACCTAAGGTTGAGAAGGGAGAGTGTCAACATGTTGTGGGGTTGTTAACCAATGTCGTAAAACAATATGTGTACTGTTTAATGAGAAGTTAGTTTGTTCTGTAAACCTTCATCTAAGGTACAATTAAAAAAAATCACCTATGATTTTTTTTCCACCTATAGGGAAACTAGATTAACAGAAATGGAACAACCAGAACAGAAATAATAAGAATGTTCATGAATTGTGAAGAATGTAACGAATGTCACTGAAGAATCTGTGTAGAAATTGTTGAATGAGAATCTAAACTGCTGTGTAAACCATCACTGAAAACACAACGAAATATTATTAAAAAAAAAAAATTAGATGGGTTCAAAATGGAAGTTGTCCCCAGGGCCAGGACTGGAGTGAGGCGAAGGAGGGATTTGTTTTGGGCACAAAATTCAAAGGGGGAGCCCAAAACTCAGTAATCAAGATAAGTAATATTTTAATGCAATTTTTTTTTATTAACTTTTATTGAGTTTCAAGTGAACGTTTACAAATCAAGTCAGTCTGTCACATATAAGTTAATATACATCTTACTCCTTACTCCCACTTGCTCTCCCCCTAATGAGTCAGCCCTTCCAGTCTCTCCTTTCATGAAAACTTTGGCAGCCTCCAACTCTCTCTCCTCCCATCCCCCCTCCAGACAGGAGATGCCAACTTTAATGCAATATTTTAAAAAATCAAAATTAACACAACAAATCCATGATGAACCAGCTATGAAAATTTTAAATAAAGACCCATGACAAGTTGAGTTATATTTGAACCATGAGCAAAATGAAAAATATGCGTGCCTATATACATGTTCTTACGTTTTTTAACGGTTATTTTTCCCCAAAAACCTTAATATAGTTAAAAAAAATATTGAAAAATTGAAAAGTAGTTGTACTAAAACTCATAACATTATTTTAAATTTAAATATTGTATGTATAAATAGAATCTATTATAATTTTATTTTTCTGGATTTAATGGAAACAACCTCATCATAATATTTTCAAAATGTACTTCTTTGCTTACCTCATTCTCATTTAAGGTAACTGTCATGTTTGACAATTTCTCTTCACAAGTGACGACCTAGAACAACTTTAAATTGACACATTATTTTTAATATTAAATAACATTAAACATCAAGTATTTTAATGACATCAACATTATATAAGATTGTCACTTGGCCAAGAGAAATTACAAAACATGGAAATTCTCTCAAGTGATAACAAATATTTTAATTATTAAATATTATTATGAAATATGATTATTAATATTAAATAATATTAAACATTACATGTTTTAATCACATTAAAATTGTTTAAGATGGTCACTTCATTGCCTGAAGTCCAATGCCTTAAGAACTGTTGGTTCATGTATTTTGTCCGTTTTTTCAGTTTCAGCTGGTAGACAAAATCAAGTCCCTGTTACCCCATCTTGACCAGACAGGAAGTCCTCCATGACTTTGAACTTCATGTTTTCACTCTTCTCATCTCTTTGTGCTCACTCTGTGTAACTTTTTTTCTGATGTATCTGCTGGTTCATTAAATCTCTTTGGTCGTGTTCAATCAGTTCTTTAACCTGTCAATTGTCATTGTTTTTCAAATCTTGTTATTTTCCTTTTCCAGAAGGTCTGGAAAAGGAAAATTTCTTTCTCAAATCTGCCTTCGGTCTTCTAGATACTGGTCATCTTTATTATTTCATTTTTTCTTTTCAAAAAACTTTTCATAAATATCTATTGTACCTTTGGCATATGACAGCTCTATTACTTATGTCTTTGGTGATCTACTTCTGTTGCTGGTTGTTTCTGCTGACTCACTCATGGCGCTTGTCTCCTTGTGTGCTTGGTAGTGTTTGATTGTGGGCACTTTATTTGATCTACTGGAATTATGAAAGCCTAAATTTGGGAGGCTTTCATAGAGAGAATTGTTGTCTGATTCTATTGTGAGCCAAAGGTGACACAGAGTTGAAACTGTGTGTGCTGGGAGCCCCTAAGATCACCCCAGACTCAGTGATTCACTAGGAGGAGTCACAGGACTCAGCATACAGCTGTACTCACAGCTAAGATTTATTACCATGAAAGGACACAGAGCAACATCAGCAAAAGGTACATGGGGTGAAGTCTGAGAAAAAGCAGGCACAAGCTTCCAGAGTCCTTCCCCATTGGATTCACACAGGACCCACTTAACTCCCCAGGCAATGAGTTGTGACAACATGTATTAAATGTCGCCAACCAGGGAAGCTCATGAGAGACTCAGTGCCCAGGAATCTTATTGGGGGCTGGACAAGTAGGCACTTCTGCCTGGTACCTGCCAAAATTCCAGGCTTCCAGAAGGGAAGCAGGTGCTTAGCATAAACCATATTGTTCGCACAAACAATATAGGCACAGAGAGCCACTCCTATCAGAGAATGGTGGGAACCCTCCCCAAATCCAAGCTCCTAGGCAGACATCATCCAAGGGCCAACCTTGTCAGCAGGCCTTTCTAAGGAGAGCAGTCTCCGGTCTCCTGTGCTAATTGTTTTCTGCATATCCTGTCAGCTCCTGATCCCCTCAGGGTCCCAGCTCAATGTCAGAGTCACAGTCTCAGTTCCCCCAACTTGTCATGGAGCCAAGGCTCAGTATGCCTAGCAGTGATGCTGGGTGTGTCCACCCTCAGGCATTCGAGCTCTCCCCTAGCTCATGAGTTTTGTTTGCTTGTTGAGAGTGGGATGGGAAGGGGGTTTGGAAAACTCCCCTACTTTTTATGAGTCTGGTAATTCATCAGAAATTATGTATATCAAGATTGTGGAGCCCTGGTGGCCCAGTGGTTAAGTGATACGGCAGCTAACCAAAAGGTTGGCAGTTCAAATCCACCAGCTGCTCCTTGGAAACCCTCTGGGGGAGTTCTACTCTATCCTAGGATCGGTATGAGTTGGAATTGACTTGATGGCAATGAGTTTGATTTTTGGGGGGTATCGAGAATGTAAAAGTTCCCAATCAGGAAGGCTCCTCAGAACACCTAGTTCATGTTTCAGAAATAAAAGTCCTTCATATTTATTTTTTTAAAGAATTAAAAAAAAAAAATTCCAATAAGAACTCCTAATCTCAGTTACCCAGGCTAATATACACAGATGTTGGGAGGTCATCATCCACTTAATAGCTTTTCTAACAGAATCTTTGGAAGCCCAAGTTTCCATGTCTCGACCTGTGAGTCTGTTTCTCTTGGCTGGCTTACATGATTGCTTGCTTCATTTCAGGCAGGCCCAACTCATCCATTAGATACAGTAGGCACAGTGCCTAGGGCTCATGATACTCTTGTGGGTCCACAGAGATGATTCAGTGTTTTTTAAAATTAGAAGGAAAAAAATCAGCTCTTAGGGTTGAAGAAAATTGTTTCATTTGAATCCAATCTGGGTTATATTTGCATTTATATTAATGCAGTTGCAAAATATGATTATTAATATATTTTTAAAATGGAAGAAGGGGCTTCCAAAGGCAAAAGTGGTGGTGGTGGTTGGTCGTTATTTGTAGTTGAGTCAATTCCGACTCATAGCGACCCCACACAACACAGTAGAATTGCTCCATAGGGTTTTCTAGGCTGTAACCTTTACGGGAGTGGATGGCCAGGTCTTTTCTCAAGCGGAGTGGCTGGTGGGTTCGAATGGCCGATCTTTCAGTTAGTGGCTGAGCATTTTAACCATTGTACCACCAGGCACTAGGCCCCAGAAAACTCATAATGCAGCCCAGCCTACCTTCAATGTACTAGAAAAAAAAAAATTATTTGGAACATAATATGTTCTAGTACTAAGTCCTAGCAATGGCATTGGAAATTTGGTGATTTCAAAGATCAAAATTTCCAAATTGCATAAATTGTAAGACCTTTAACTCTTTCAACTAATTTTTTGGACACATCAAAATAAGATTCCAGGGAAAAGAACTTCAGCCTCCTGAATTGTTTAAAGACTTTGCTTTTTAGTAGTCTACTGTCTTTTCCAAACTACATACTTCAACAAATCAGGAAAAATTTCCATTGGATGTATCCAAAATGGTGTGGGTGTGTAGGGGGGCTGAAGGGGACTCGAAACTTTTATAGAGCTCTAGCTGCTCATGATTTTTGTTGTCTTTATGATGAAGTATAATCTACACTGAAGGCTGTAGTCTTTGATTTTCATCAGTAAGTTCTTCAAGTCCCCTTCGATTTCAGCAAGCAAGGTTGTGTCACCTGCCTATTGCAGGTTGTTAACAAGTCTTCCTCCAATCCTGATGCTGTATTCTTCTTCATATAGTCCAGCTTCTTGGATTATATGCTCAGCATACAGATTGAATAGGTATAGTGAAAGCATACAACCCTGACGCACACCTCTCCTGACTTTAAACCATGTAGTGTCCCCTTGTTCTGTTCAAACAACTGCCTCTTGGTCTATGCACAGTCTCTGTGTTAGTACAATTAAGTTGGATCCACAACCAATGCCCATGGAAGTAGCAGTCAAAAATCAAACGTTAATTTTCTCCTGCTTTTTTTTTTTTAAGTTCATAATGGTGTCTTCTCTGTACAAACGTGGTAATGATGATTAAATGAGACCATTTGCTGTCACAAGTTTTCAAAACATTTTGCACTCTGAGACAAAAGCAGAACTTGCTAGTGCAGGCTTCTGTAAATAGGTATTGCTTAACCCCTTTGGGCATTGATTTCTTGGCTGCAATAGTTAGGTATGATCCACTATGTGTATCAATACTGAACAATAATATCTCAAAGCTTTATAATTACTATAATAAAAGAAATAAGACTAAGTATATATTTTGGGTTTTCTACTACATAACAAAATAATATCATCTGTGATAATGACCATTTTACTTCTTCCTTTATAATCTTACTGTTTTTTCCCCCGGCTTTACTGTATTTGCTAGAACCTCCAATACAACAAAGAACTGAAGTGGTGCGGACAGGCATTCTTGTTTTGTTCCTGATCTCAGAGGGAAGCTTTCAGTATTACGCCACTAAATGTGATGTTTGCTGATGACTCTTTGTTCATAGCATCTACTGTGTTAATGTTACCAACTGCCAATCTGACACAAAGGGTCCTTGTCTTTTCCCGAGTAAGAATACACTTGAAAGACAAATATTATCTTCAGCAAGCTTTGTTTTGCTTGATTCAAGCAAAAGGGGTCAATGGGGATCTAAGCCTCTCCAAAAGACTGACTCAAAAAGGGAAGCAAAGCTAGGGCTTATATGGGTTTGGTGGAGACAACAGAATAACAACTATCTAGTGGGCTTCTTTCAAGGGGCAGGTACTTCTCAGAATGGCAGTGTCCGCTAATTAGGTTGCACATGCATCTGGAATCTAAAATGGAACCTACTAATATTCAAGATGGAGTCTTCTCGGCAGCCCTTGGCATCTCTTATTATGGGATATAGGGCAAGCACACTTGATCTTCGGCACTACATTGCCATCTTCAGAGGGCTAAGGAAGGTTAAACAGCGGTCACACTTTATTCTTCTGCTCATTGAGGAGCCTGTAAAGGAGGAGGGGACTAGGAAAACACTAAGAAGGAGATAGTAATTCATGGGTGGTTTCAATCTTATCTCATGTTGACAGGGTGGGTTCCTGTTTACCCAGCTTCTAGACGGTAATCTTTTAACACCTCTTTTGTTCAGCCGCACGGTTAACCCTATCTGTCTCAATAATGAAGTTTTCTTTTATTCCTAATGCTAAGAGTTTTTATTATGAATAAGTGTTAAATTTTATTAAATGTTTTCTCTGCTTTTTTGAGATGAACAGGAAAAAAAAATCAAATGTTAACTGTTTCATGAGAGACTAGTTTGCTCTGTAAACCTTCATGTAAAGTACAATTAAAAAAACTTGTAAAAAAAAATCAAACGATGTAATGCATCGGGACAATCTACTGCAAAAGACCTCTTTAAAGTGTTAAAAACCAAAGATGTCATTTTGAGGACTAAAGTGCGCTTAACCCAAGCCATGGTATTTTCAATCACCTCGTATGCATGCAAAGAAGGACAATGAATAAGGAAGACCAAAGAAGAACTGATACATTTGCATTACAGTGTTGGTGAAGAATACTGAATATACCATGGACTACCGGAAGAATGAACAAATTTGTCTTGGAAGAAGTACAGCCAGAATGCTCCTGAGAAGTGAGAACAGCAATACTTCATATCACATACTTCGGACATGTTATCAGGAGGGACCAGTCCCTGAAGAAGGACATCATGCTTGATAAAGTAGAGGGTCAGCAAAGAAGAAGATGCTTGTCATGGATTTAATTGTGTGCCCCCCAAAATGTGTGTATTGACTTGGTTGGCCATGATTCCCAGTGCTGTGTGGTTGTGCTCCATTTTGTGATCCTGGTTTTATGTTGAGAGGATTAGGGTGGGACTGCAACACCACCCTTACTCAGGTCACCTCCCTGATCCACGGGTAAAGAGAGTCCCTGGGGTGTGGCCTGCACCACCTTTTATCTCTTAAGAGATAAAAGGAAAGGGAAGCAAGCAGAGAGTTGGGGACCTCATACCACCAAGAAAGCAGTGCCAGAAGCAGAGTGCATCCTTTGGAACCAGGGTCCCTGCGCCTGAGAAGCTCCTTGACCATGGGAAGATTGAGGACAAGGACCTTCTTCCAGAGCCGATAGAGAGAGAAAGACTTCCCCCAGAGCTGACGTCCTGAATTTATACTTTTAGCCTACTTTACTGTGAGGAAATCAATTTCTCTTTGTTAAAGCCATCCACTCGTGGAATCTCAGTTACAGCAGCACTAGATGACTAACACAACCCTCAACGAAATGGACTGACACAGTGGCTGCAACAATGGGCTCAAACATGGCAACGATTGTGCAGATGGCACAGGACCAGGCATTGTTGTACATGGGTCTCTACGAGCCAGAACTGACTCAACTGCAGCTAACAACGAAAAACAACAGTATATGATGCAAATTATTTTATTTTAAATGAAAAGAATAGGATATTCTGCACTTTATGCTTTTTTATTTTTCCTTACTAAGAACTCAGACAAAAACAGCACTTTACACAATATAAGGGAATTACAAGACACTTAATAGTGCTCATGAAGAACCTGTACATAGATCAAGAGACAGTTATTCAAACAGAACAAGGGGGTACTGTGTGGTTTAAAGTCAGAAAGGTGTGCATCAGGGTTGTAACCTTTTACCATACCTATTCAATCTGTACGCTGAGCAAATA
Organism: Loxodonta africana; assembly: GCF_030014295.1. Classification (NCBI taxonomy): domain Eukaryota; kingdom Metazoa; phylum Chordata; class Mammalia; order Proboscidea; family Elephantidae; genus Loxodonta; species Loxodonta africana. The sequence continues at coordinate 222,989,272 of NC_087343.1, forward strand.
ATCAGAGAAGCTGGACTATATGAAGAACGGGGCATCAGGATTGGAGGAAGACACATTAACAACCTGTGTTACGCAGATGACACAACCTTGTTTGCTGAAAGTGAAGAGGACTTGAAGCACTTACTGATGAAGATCAAAGACCACAGCCTTCAGTATGGATTACACCTCAACACAAAGAAAAAAAATTCTCACAACTGGACCAATAAGCAGCATCACGATAAACAGAAAAGATTCAAGTTGTTGGGGATTTCATTTTACTTGGATCCACGATCAACAGCTATGGAAGCAGCAGTCAAGAAATCAAAATATGCATTGCACTGGGCAAATCTGCTGCAAAGGACCTCTTTAAAGTGTTGAAAAGCAAAGATGTCACCATGAAGACTAAGGTACATCTGATTGAAGTCATGGTGTTTTCAATTGCCTCATATGCATGCAAAAGCTGGGTGATGAATAAGGAAGACTGAAGAAGAACTGATGCCTTTGAATTACGGTGTTGGTGAAGAATATTGAATATACCATGGATTGCCAAAAGAACGAACAAATCTGTCTTGGAAGAAGTACAACCAGAATGCTCCTTAGAAGCAAGGATGGTGAGATTTCATCTTACATATTTTGGACATGTTATCAGGAGGGATCAGTCCCTGGAGAAGAACATCATGCTTGGTAAAGTAGAGGGTCTGCAAAGAAGAGGAAGACTCTCAACAAGATGGACTGACACAGTGGCTACAATGGGCTCAAACATGGCAATAATTGTGAGGATGGCACAGGACTGGGCAGTATTTTGTTCTGTTGTACATGGGTCGCTATGAGTTGGAACTGACTCGATGGCACCTAACAATAACAACAGCAACAATCTTTGGTGTTTGATTCCATGGACAGAAGCTGGCTCTTGATAAGTTGTATAAACTCGACTTAGTTATTCAATTCTCAGTGCCTCTGAAAGATCTACTTTTAAATTATCACCAAGAGCATCAGAACCAAATTTCTGTTTCTTACACACCAAATTTCTGTTTCAAGTGCTACAAGCTTGCATCCTGACTTTCTTATGTGTTTAATCTGGTGTGTCTGCCATTACAACTGCATATAAACTCTGCCATCAAAAGCTTCAAGAATGGATATGATCATCTCAATTAATGAAAAAAAAAAGGCATTTGATAAAGCCCAACACTCATTCCTGATAAAAACTCTCAATAAAAAAGGAATAGAAGGGAAATTCCTCAACATAATAAAGGGCATCTATGCAAAATCAACAGCCAACATCATTCTCAGCAGGGAGAGACTGAAAATGTTCCCCTTGAAAACGGAAACAAGACAAGGATGCCCTTTATCACCTCTTCTATTTAACATTGTGCTAGAAGTCCTAGCTAGAGTAATAAGGCAAGAAAAAGAAATAAAGGGCATCCAGGTTGGAGAAGAAAAGGCAAAACTATCCCTATTTGCAGATGATATGATCGTATACATAGACAGCCCCAAAGATTCCGCAAGAAAACTACTGGAATTAATAAAAAGATTCAGCAGAGTGGCAGGATACACGGTTATAAAAAATAAGTTGAATTCCTATACGCCAAAAAAGAGAACTTCGAAAAGGAAATCAGGAAAACAATACCATTTATGATAGCCCCTAAAAAGATAAAATACTTAGGAATAAATCTAATCAGGGATGTAAAAGACCTACACAAAGAAAACCACAAAACATTATTGCAAGAAACCAAAAGAGACTTACATAAATGGAAAAACATACCATGCTCACAGACAGGAAGACTCAACATTGTGAAAGTGTCAATTCTAACCAAAGTGATCTACAAATATAATGAAATCCTGATCCAAATACCAATGGCATTTTTTTCTTTCTTATTGTACTTTAAAGGTTTACAGAGCAAATTAGTTTCTCATTAAACAATTAATACACATATCGTTTTGTGACATTGGTTACCAATCCCACGACATATCAACACCCTCCCCCTCTCGACCTTGGGTTCCTTGTTACCAGTTTTCCTGTCCCCTCCTGCCTTCTCATCCCCGCCCCTGAGCTAGTATGCCCATTTAGTCTTGTTTTATCTTATGGGCCTGTCTAATCTTTGGCTCAAGGGTGAACCTCAGAAGTGACTTTAATACTGAGTTAAAAGGGTGTCTGGGGCCATATTCTCAGGGTTTTTCCAGTCTCTGTCAGACCAGTAAGTCTGTTTTTTTTTTGTGTGTGAGTTAGAACTTTGGTGCATTTTTCTCCAGCTCTGTCTGGGACCCTCTATTGTGATCCCTGTCAGCGCAGTTGGTGGTGGTAGCTGGGCACCATCTAGCTGTGCCGGACTCAGTATGGTGGAGGCCCAACGACATTCTTTAACGAGATAGAAAAACTAATCGCTAACTTTATATGAAAAGGAAAGAGGCCCTGGATAAGCAAAGCATTATTGAAGAAAAAGAATAAAGTAAGTGGCCTTAGACTACCTGATTTTGGAACCTACTATACAACCATGGTAGTCAAAACAGCCTGGTACTTGTACAACAACTGGCACGTAGACAAATGGAACAGAATCAAGAACCCAGACATAAATCCATCCACCTACGGTCAGGTAGAAACCCTGGTGGTGTAGTGGTTAAGTGTTCCGTTGCTAACCAAAAAAGGTCAGCAGTTGAATGCACCAGGTGCTCCTTAGAAACCCTGTGGGGCAGTTCTACTCTGTCTTATAGGGTCTCTATGAGTTGGAATTGACTCGACGGCAATGGGTTTGGCTTTTTTTTTTTTTTTTTGGTATGGTCAGATGATCTTTGACAAGGGCCCAAAGTCCATTAAATGGGGAAAAGGCAGTCTCTTTAATAGTGCTGGCAAAACTAGATGTCCATATGTAAATAATTAAAACAGGACCCATACCTCACACCATACACAAAAACTCACAATGGATCAAAGACCTAAATATAAAACATAAAACGATAAAGATCACAGAGGAAAAAATAAGGACAATACTAGGGGCCCTAATACACAGCATAAAGAGAATAGAAACCATAACTAACAATGGATAAACACCAGAAAAGAAACTAGTTAACTGGGAGCTCCTAAAAATTAAACACATCAAAAGCCTTCACCAAAAGAATAATAAGAGAACCTACAGACTGGGAAAAAAATTTTGGCTACAACGTATCCGACAAGAGTCTAATCTCTAAAATCTATAGAATACTTCAACATTTCCATAACAAAAAGACAAACAATTCAGTTGAAAAATGGGCAAAGGATACGCACAGACACTTCGCCAAAGAAGACATTCAGGCAGCTAACAGACACATGAGGAAATGCTCATGATTGTTAGCCATTAGAGAAAAGCAAGTCAAAACTAACACGAGATACCATCTCACCCCAGTGTTACTGGCACTAAAAACAACAACAAAAAAAAAAAAAACAGAAAGTAACAAACGTTGGCGAGGATGCAGCGAAACTGGAAGTCTTATGCACTGCTGTTGGGAATATAAAGTGGCACAACACTATGGAAAACAATACGGTACCTCCTTGGAAAGCTAGAAATAGAAATATCATATGATCCAGCAATCCTACTCCTAGGAATATATTCTAGAGAAACAACAGCCATTTCATGAATACATATATGCACACTCATGTTCACTGCATTATTCACAATAGCAAAAAGATGGAAACAACCTAAGTGCTCATCAACAGATGAACGTACAAACTATGGTACATACACACAATCGAATACTATGCAATAATAAAGAACAATGAATCCGAGAAACATCTCATGACATGGATGAATCTGGAGGGTATTATGCTGAGTAAAATAAGTCAATCACAAAAGGACAAATTCTATATGAGACCACTATTACAAAAACTCAAGAAAAAGTTTACCAGAAAACCCAAATCCGTTACAGTTGATTCCGATTCATAGTGACCCTATAGGACAGAGTAGAACTGCCCCACAGGGTTTCCAAGGAGTGGCTGGGTGGATTACGAGAGAGGGAAAAGGTGGGGAGGGGAAATCACTAACTAGGTAGCTGACAAGTGCCAACTTTGGTGAAGGGAAAGATAACACACAATATAGGGAAAGTCAGCACAACTTGAGCAAGGCAAAACCACAGAAACTTCCTAGACACATCCAAACACGTTGAGGAACCAAATTACAGGGGTTAAGGGCTGGAGACCATGCTCTTGGGGGACATCTAGGTCAACTGGCATAACATAGTTCATAAAGAAAATGTTCTACATCCTACTTTGTTGAGTAGCGTCTGGGGTCTTAAAAGTTTGTGAGTGGCCATCTAAGATACATCTATTGGTCCCATTCCCTCCGGAGCAAAGGAGAATGAAAAAAAAAAAAAAAACAAAGACATAAGAAAATATTAGTCCAAAGGACTAATGGACCACATGAACCACAGCCTCCACCAGCCTGAGCCAGAAAAACTAGATGGTGCCCGGCGGCTACCACCACAACTGCTCTGATAGGAATCACAATAGGTCTCAGGTAGGGTGGGAGAAAAATGTAGAACAACATTTAAATTCACAAGAAAAGACCAGACTTAATAGGCTGAGAGAGACTAGAGGAACTCCCAAGACAATGGTCCCTGGACACCCTGCTAATCCAGAACTGAAGCCACTCCTGAAGTCCACCTCTCAGCCAAAGACCAGACAGACCTGGAAAACAAACAACAACACACCTAAGGAACATGCTTCTTAGTTCAATCAAGTATAGAAGATCAAATGGGCAACACCTTCCTAAAAGCAAAGAGGAGAAGGCAGGAAGGGAAAGGAAACTCGATGAATGGTAATGGGGAACCCAGGATGGAAAGGGAAAGAGGGCAAGTGCTGACACATTGTGGGGATTGCAACCCACGTCACAAAACAATTTGTGTATAAATTTTTGAATGAGAGACTAATTTGTGCTATAAACTTTCACCTAAAACACAATAAAATTGAAAAACTTAACAAAAAAACTTCAAGAGCCTAACAGGATGGCTCTCCCTTCTGTCAGCAATTCTGAGATCTCTCCAGCCTCCTCCCGTGGAGAACATCCTTGCCACCCAGATCATCTGAAAACTTGACCGATGTAAAGGTTATCTAATGGCAGATTGTGACCCATTTGTAGATTATGAAATCCATGCAATGCGTTATGGCTGAGTTTTTCACTGTAAATGAATAAAATAGAAGCAGATTCACAAATGAAGCTAATGGAGCTTAAGCTCCAGGGGCCCTTACTTATATAGACCATTTCCAAGTCATAAGTATCTTGTTGTTAGTTCATTCCAGCTCACGGCCACCCCATGTGTACAGAGTAGAACTGCTCCATAGGGTTTTCAAAACTGTGACCTTTCGGAAGTAGATTGCCAGGCCCATCTTCCAAAGTGCCTCTGAGTGGGTTCAAACTGCCAACCTTTTGGCTAACAGTCAAGTGCTTAACTGTTTGTGCTACCCGGGAGTACCGATAAATATCTTACTGTAACAGTTTTTTATAAAAACATGACCATCCATATATGGAACACAAAAGGGATGTCCATCTCTTTCCATTCCAACTTCCCCTCCACCATTGTTGTCCTTTCCTGTAGGCTGGTATTGATGTAACCGTAGGCTTTTTAGGGAACTCAGGGTGCTCTGAAGGGAGAATAACATTAGTTTGGATTTAGTGAGATGTGTATGTGATTTGTTGTCAAATTTGAGAAAATATCTGTTGAGTTCTTTCATGTATGGGGTGTTCGGAATTTGGGAGGATTTTCCACAAACTTCTGTTGGAGTATTTGCATACAACCAGTGCTAAGTGTCTTAACACATGTGAGCTCAACTAGTAATAATAATTTAAAAAAATAAACAAAATGCAAAACATAAAATAATAAGTATCAGTTCTGCTCCTGTCCAAGATAAAGAGTAATAGGGGATGGATTTACCCCCCTGCAGGAAACAACCCAACTGAACCAAATTAAAATAAAAACACGACATAGCAAAATGTGTGGAACACAGCTAAAATAATATTTACTCAAAAGACATCAAAGCAATGTCCATGTGAAGACCTGTACATGAATGTTCATTGCCGCTTTATTTGTAATAACCCAAACTGAAAACAAACAAAAAACCCCCCTGCCATCAAGTCAATTCTGACTCATAGCGACCCTATAAGGCAGAGTAGAACTGCCCTATAGAGTTTCCAAGGAGTGCCTGGTAGATTCGAACTGCTGACCTTTTGTTAGCAGCTGTAGCACTTAATCACTACGGCACCAGGGTTTCCGAAAACTGGAAACAGCCAACAGGTAAATGAATAAACTGTGGTATATCCAGATGATGAAATACTGCTCAGCAATAAAATAAATGAACTATTGATATACATGACATGGATAAATGTCAAAATAATTATGATTAAAAAGGTCAGAAAAACAGAGTACATGTTATGTGATCTCATTTATATAAAATCATAGATAATTCAACCAAACCTATACTGCTAGGAAGCAGATCGCCGGTTACCTAGGAGGCGGGGCAGAGCAGATGGGAGACATCACAGACATCCGTGAGGAAACTTTTCCGGCTGACATATATGTTCATTATCTTGACTGTGGTGATGGTTTCAGGAGTGAAACCATTTATCAACATTTATCAAATTTTACACTTTAAATATGCATAGCTTATTGTATGTGAATTATACCTTAATAAAGCTGGTAACAAAAGTTTTGGAGAATTCTAACCTCTACCTAGAAATTCAAACCTAGACACATTATAGTGAAATGGCAGAACACTAAACTGGATAGACAATGTGAAAAGAAGCCCAAGAGAATAGGAATATCATCTACAAGGGAAACTCAATGAGACTTCCGGATGACTGTTCACGTGCAGCAATGGAAAACAGGAGATGTTAGAGTAATATCTTCAAAGTATTGAAAGCCTAATTGTCACTAAAGAATTGGGAACCTTCAAATCTTTCCAGGATGAAAGTGAACTCTTCCCCTTCCCTTTAAAACATATTATTGCTGCCAACCTGCCTGTGTGCCCTCCTTTCTTCCTTCATCAGATAGCCACTAGGTGGATTCATATGAGGTGGGCAGCCAGCCTGAGGGCGGAAGGCAGGCCCAAACGGCTGGGAGATTGGTTACGTGTAATAAGCACTCAAATGCTAGCTATCATTACTATTGCTAGGTTTACTGGTGAGTTTATCCAGGCAACTATCACACTGAGGTGACCTAGTTAGCAGTGCCTGTGACAATCCCAGGAACCCTGGTGGTGTAGTGGTTAAGGACTACGGCTGCTAACCAAAATATCGGCAGTGTGAATCCACCAGGTGATCCTTGGAAACTCTATAGGGCAGTTGTACTCTGTCCTATAGGGTCACTATGAGTTGGAATCAACTTGATGGCAATGGGATTTGGGTTTTGGTGACAATCCCAGCAGCCCCCCCCCACCCCCCACAAAGCCATCATGGCAGCATAAAATTTACAACGTTCAAGGGACTCAGCATCGGTCTACAATCAGCTATGTGAACATTTTGATTCCTCCTCAAGCTTACTACGGACAACATAAATATTAAAATGCTCTAGGGTCTCTTGAAGTCCCTGAAAGGAGCAAATGGTTAATATTCTTGGCTGCTAACCAAAAGGTTAAAGTTTACCTAGGAGGCACCACAAAAGACAGACCTGGTGATCTACTTCCAAAAGGTCACAGTCACGAAAACCCCAAGGAGCACAACCTTACCGGGGCATACACGGGGTCGCCGTAAGTCAGAACGGACCTGATGGGAACCGGTACGGATCTCTTATTGAGTAGCTGGATGAAAATCTAGGAATTATATACAAATATTCAGAATATTAATTGAAAATAAACTGGTTATTTGTCTCATCTGTGACAAGATTACTTTGCTATATGCTCTTATTTACGAAACATTTTATAGGCACCTTCCCTTCGCAGAGCCCGGAAACACTCCGGGTCTAGTGGGCTAGACCATCGATGGATAAAATAGAAGGTGATGAGCTGAATGACAGGGGGTACGTCCAACGTACAATGGGAACACTTAGGAGGGGCAACTACCTTGGGCTGGGGTGAGGAATGTGTGAACAATGATCCGAAATGTTTCCTGGAGGGAACGATGCTAACCACAATGCGGGGTCTAAAATATTCAGCTGGGTTAAAGGCAGGTTTGTGGTACTGTCAGGTCCATGCACTGACCAAGGGACCCTACCGCGGAGGATGGGAGCCATGGCCAAATTCCTGTTACAGCAGGGCTCCACCACGTTCTGAAGGTGTTTCTATGACAACGTGGGGAATCCTCTCGAGATAAAACCTTGGTATTAAGAATGCCTCCTGCACAACTTTCGCAAAGACAGAGCTGACATTTAGCCTCTGGCTGGGGAAAAATGGAGTCCTGGTGGCACAGTGGCTAAAAGCTCAGCTGCTAACCAAAGGGTCAGCAGTTCCAATCCACCAGCCACTCCTTGGAAACCCTATGAGGCAGTTCTACTCTGTCCATAGAGTTGCTATGAGTCAGAATCAACTCCACGGCTATGGGCTTTGGGGAAAAATATTAAACGCTGGAAGTATTGGTTTTGCCACCTCAGGTGTTCACCGTCCTGAGTGTGTGCCTACAACCAAGGAGGATGCAGTGGCTATGCACCAATCTCAAACCTCAGAAAGCCTGTTCCTATTACGAAGAAAGGGCACATCGAGGTTTTTTAAAACAGTATTTGATGGCAAGTGGAAGAGCAGGGTTAAAGCAGAAGGAAGATAAAAAGTTTACACCATTTGCTCCATTGTATTCAAGAAATTTTCAACCAGAGGCTCCCAAGAAAGACCAGTTTAGGACACGGGAAAGGAGACAAAAGCAGGGAGGTGTAGACACAAACCCAAGGCAGGCGAATCGGTGCCCATCAACGGGGCACAGATCCTCAACTAGGAAATAAAACGTTTGTCAATTGCTAGGCTTTAATACCAGCGCAGGGGGCTTAAAAACCTGCTTCTGACGCGTTTACTCCCAGGACCATTTTTAAAACTACTAATTTGACCAGTGAAGAAAAAAGTGGATAATTCAAGATTGCCACTTATCTGGTTTTAAGGATCATGTATTTGCTGTGTCCAAACAACTGAAGTTTTCATACAAACAATTCTACAAGCAACCAGGAACTGTCGGGGTAAGTTACTCATCATGCCCAACTCTTCAGGGGCTGTTCGTATCACCCAAACATCGTCGTTGTTGTTAGGTGCCGTCGAGTGGGCTCCGACTCATAGCGACCCGATGCACGACAGAATGAAACCCTGCCCGGTCCTGAGCCATGCTTACAGTCGTTGTTATGCTGGAGCTCACTGTGTCTGTCACGTGTGTCAGTTTGTCGTACTGTGGGGGCTTGTGTGTTGCTGTGATGCTGGAAGCTATGCCACCGGTATTCAGATACCAGCAGGGCCACCCGTGGAGGGCAGGTTTCAGCTGAGCTGCCAGACTAAGACAGACTAGGAAGAGGGACCCGGCAGTCCACTTCTGAAAACAATTAGCCACTGAAAACCTTACGAATAGCAGCGGAACATTGTCTGATTACCCAAATAGAAGGGCTGTATCTTCACTTTCATAAATGTAAAAGCTATTAATCATTCTCAAATTCCAAAACCTATCAATGAAACCCTGACTCAAAACAAAATATAGTACAAATTTATTGACTCCGTTCATTCTTAGTCAAGATGTAAGCAGACAATAGAATTGTGATACAAATAAAGACTGGATTAACATTAGATAAATAGAAATCCTATTTTACTGTGAGTTTTCCATCCAAAAAAGTGATTTCGAAATAAAATTGAACAATGATTTATTCTAAGGCATATGACTACAAAATACACACAATTATAAAACCACTCTTTTTTTTTTTTTTTTTTTAAACAAACCAAAATACCAAGCTCATGGTCATCCAGTCGATTCCAACTCATAGGGACTCTGTAGGGCAAAGGAGAACTGCCCCTGAGGGTTTCCAAGGTTGTATTCTTTGTGGAAGCAGATTGCCGCATCTTTCTCCCTCAGGGCCGCCGGTGGGTTTGAGCTGCTGATCTTTTGGTTAGCAGCCAAATGCTCAACCAGTGAGCATGTATTCAGTGAAAAGTTCTGAAATAGTTTTGGATTAATACCCATGAGAAATTATCACCTTTTGAGAGTTAACCAAGTACAACTTTGTGAGAAATCTGGACAGCACTAATAAATGACAAACAGCACCAAATTTAATAATTTTAAAGATTTACAGTAAAATACTTTGGTTTCCAAAAGACTGCCTCTGAAAAGAATTTTTTAGAAACCTGACATTTATCCATCTTGTTCTCCAAAATCCAAACACTGGCTTTCAGTTTTTCTCCCGTCACGTGGAAATGCCCTAAGCCAGAGAACATCAGAAGCACTGAACAAGGATATTAAATAAAAATTCTGCAAACATCAAACTTCTTAAAGTGCTAAAGCCACAAAACAGAAAAATCTAGTTTTAAAATTTAAAAAAGCTTAGTAGCTAGCGTTAAAGAACACTTACGAAAGGATAGTTATCAGCATCATTTAAATCAGTAATGCTTTTCACAATTATTGCAAAATACACTGATGAGGCATTAGAAATTGACAAATTTGAGTTGTAGTCCAAAATTAGCTAGTTAGATACAATTTATAAAGAAACCTGTTATGAATGACACCTGCTAATTTCTGTAGTAATAAGCGTCAAATAATTTTACTTCCTTAAGTTCCAGGTTATAGCTGTATGTACAAACCTCAATTTGAGAGAAACAGAGGCCACCTTGAGACCCGTTAATTCTGACGGCAGGTGGGTGAATGCCTCGCCTCCTGCTCACCCGACCACCCAGCCGGCCTGCAGAGGGAGCCACTCCATGCCTCTAGCAAAGACCACATCTTCTCCTTGTCTCTCCAGCAGCAATGGGGGCTTTGTGTGGATCAGATAAATGCTGGGGCAGAATTATAAAAAGAACAGATGTTAACAATCCATCCTGGGACAGAAAACCAAGAACTGCTTCATCTTCCCAGGAGTGCAGATAACATCACTGTGAATTCTTAGTTGTATATTCTGAGAAAATTACAATGTATATTAACTCTAGTTCTAAAGATGAACATTCTAGCAATCTGGAAGTACTTTTAGTATTAAAAATGCACAATATTTGTTATCTCCATTAGTGGCAGCACTGGGGTTGGCGTCACCCAGTGCGGTAACTCATGCTGTCACCCCCTGCAGGGTGATGGGGCCAGCTGGTGAAGACCCCTGCCATGGGCAGAGTGGCCCTGCCTTGCCCCCATCAGCTCCTCCCCTCATTAGCCAAAGAGGGACCCCCCTCTCCGCCCAGTGGTGGGTGCTGTAGCCCGGCCACCCGCACCCTGGTGGGTGATGGGGGGGTGGTGGAGTTACTGCATTGGGTGACACCAACCCTAGTGACTGGTGGGTGACAGGGGGTGATGAGTTACCACGCTGGGTGACAGGCAACATCAACCCTAGTGACACCACTGCCTTGGCGGCCCCTCCCCTAGCAGCACCAGCCTGCCCACTGCTACTGCGGACCCTGGGGTCATTTTGGTGTCACCCCCTCTGATAGTGTCAGGCGTGCGGTTTGCACTCCCCCAGTGACACCACTGATCTCCACTGCTTACTCTGAGTGACCGATAAAAACGTAAGCATATCTTATGTTACTCCCCCTCACCCCAAGTAAAGAAAGTGATTCAATAACAAGTTTTCAGAGTAACAAAGAATATATTAAAACATTTTACATTCTTTCCACAACTGCATTAAAAAAGCAGGCATCCTGAATACTTACAAGGAATAATGAGCTTTCTACATCTTCAAAAATTAATTACAATCAGAAAAAACATTTACAAGAATATCTTTACTAGCTAATTAAGGAGTTGCAACAATGAAAGGTCAATTTGTTTGACACCAAATATTTGCCTACTGACTGAGATAAACATTCTTTAAAAAACTGTTCGCTGAATACAGCAATTAACATGTCTTTCGTTATTTTACTTCTTAACGTTTAAAATAGTTACATGAGCAGAAGCATATTTTATTTTTTACCACCAAAATAAACTCTTTCAGCCTAGTGCTCTTAAGATACAGTATAAAAAGTAATAGAAAAACCAGAACTGCGTTACAAACGTTTTTGGTTCAAAATTTTATTTGAAATCTTATGTTCCTTGCCTAGACAAAAATGTGAACGAATAAGACAAAACACTTGTTACTTTTTTTAACCTAACAGATATGCCAAACCTATATTTAGATCAAAAATACTTTTTGCTGATTAACGATATTATTAAAAATTTTTCAAAAATGTAGCATAAAGCTTCAAGTCCTGGGATACTCAGTTTAAGTGCCAAGACACTGTGTATCGCGAAGTACGACAGATACTCCGGTAAGTGAGGATTACTCTGAGGGAAGCTGTCTTCTTTTGAAGACGTGAAAGCTACCACAATGTTCCGAGTACGAAGTACCACGTTATCAGGGAATGCACCGAATGAACAATAATCCATCCAGACATTCCACAGAAAATCCTACGCTTTAGTTTTGTCTTTAAAATGCATAGATTTCTTCAAGAAAATATGAAGATGGCAATGACCGGTAACTGCAACTTCATTTTATTTTCCTTTCTCCATCAAATTTAAGTAGGAATGAAATAGGATATAATCACTCGAATATTTTGGGGTTTTTCAAATGAAAGAATAAAAGGTAAAATTTCATAGTTTCTATAATGTACAAGGATTTCCTAAAAATCCTTAGGATTTCCTAAAAATGGTTGTTTCCATAAAAAATAATGATTTTCCTACCACTAGTATGGACTGTGGACGATGAGACAGATAGGTACAAGTCCTAGCTGGCCAGAGCGGACTGTGGACGATGAGACAGATAGGTACAAGTCCTAGCTGGCCAGAGCACACATAAAAGTACTCAGCAAATTACTTGTTAGCACAGTAGTTGCTTTTTGTTTGTTTGAAAGAACTTGTAAAAAAGATATAAAGTCAATCTGGAGTTTTAACCCCTCTCTCTACCTTAAAGGGATTTTGTAGTTTCAACAATACTTCCACTTTTATATATCTACTCTACCCCTCTCCAAATGAAATAAAGATTTCCCTTTTTAAACACCCCATTGAGCTTTGGATAAAACCTACTGAAAAGTTTTTAATGGTGACTTACTCACAGTAGGAAAAAAAAAAGAAGCTCAAACCCTATGGACCAAAGTAAGTCACTAATACAAATTTGGGGACTCCTGATAGTATTTTAACACATATCTATGAACTAGTAAGCTGCGACTTAAAATTGAAGAATAGTTTCATCATTGACATTTTACCACCAGAAGTACTATCAAGAGGGGGAAAAAAATTCTAACAGAAATGGTTTGGGTCTCGTCTCTACTGTTCTTGAAAAGCCTGTAGAAACTGCAGCATGCTGTTCCCCTCTGCTTTGAGGACTCGGTAAGTCAGTGGTGATTCGGAATTCCAGAGGTGCTGCACCGCCTCCGAGTGTTGGGGATCTAGGGAAATGCACGCTCCAATCTTTTCTGTCCAATGAATGCTGCTAAGTTCAAAATTAGCGTCATACACGACCTTGCGTTTTTGTCTCAAGTCCACTCTGATTTTCAACTCATGACAGACTACACTAGAGGAAACCCAAACCCTCAGTCACTAAATGCTAGTCCATATTTAAAGTGGGGTGCCACTGACACACAACCCAGCTCAGCAGTTTTATTACCATGCCTATCACTCCTGAAGCGGGTATCAACTGACTGTAGAGGCCTTCCATAACTCATCTTTTCATTTCCCAAGTCTTAGAGTCTGACCATCATTAACATATATTAAATGACTGAGAGCAAGTTTTTTTTTACTATTTTATAAACATTTAAGTATTACTATTGCTGATTTAAAATTCTCACAATATTTATACAAAAAAAGTTCTACGTGACCACAAAATACCAAGTATTTATCTTTATCAAGTGTCAGGATAACTTATTAAAGTTGAGGTTTCTCATTTTTTATTGCTAAAGTATTCTAGTGTCTAAATCTATACTGCCAGCTACCCACTTCTGCCTGATACGTTTTGGACTTATGAACATGGCTAAGCATTAACTAGAACTTCGGTGTCTGATATAATCAAAAGGAGAAATACTTTCACAGTATTTCACTAATTTCAAATCAGTTAGAAAAATCAAACAAAACCTCACTTAAAAGATTATACTGACACCATGGAATGAGGAACCATGCAAACCACCAAGGCTAATCAAATTTCAACATTAATGAAATCAAATCATTCTGTTACTGTAAGGCCCAGAACCACAATTTTTTTTAGTTTTCCGCAAGTTGAGCCAGGATGTTACTATTATCAGTTTGTCTCAAACATAAATTCAAGCATAATTTCCAACCTTTATTATTCTTTTTCAAAAAATATTTTGTTTCTTTTGATGCATTTCACAACGCAGGTTATCTGGACACCAGCTCCCATTTCCTAACAGGTCAAGAGTGCCGGTCTTTCAATTGTGGGTTTGTTCATGACTCCAAAGGCTAAATGCAGTCTTAAATGTCCTATGGCAGAGCTTACACATAAACTGTCTTTTAAATGTGATCGCTGAGAGGGGCGGAGCGTGGTAAAAAAGGGTGTCTGACTCTTGGGGTGCAAACAATTTCTCCGTGGTGGGAGTCGGATTCTCAGACTGACCAGTTGGGCTGTCAGGCTCCAAGGGCTGGATCTTGGGGAGCGGGGGTGGAGGCGGCAGGGGAGGCGGGGAGGGAGAGTTTGTTGGCGCGGGGCCCACTTCGGATTCTTTATGCACCGAGTCCTCGGTGGCCTGAGACATGTGGGACTGGAAGTGGCTCCAGAGCCGGAAATTCGTGCGGAACGCTTTGTTGCAAACGTGGCAGATGAAAGGTTTCACAGAACACAGAAGCTCCTGGTGGCGCTCCAGCTGCTTGTGCACCGTGAACATCTTCCCACATTTCTCGCAGGGCCACAGGCCGGCGTCTTTGCTGGGACCTGCCTCTTTCGGGGCCACGCTGGTCTCGGGCACCTCTTCCTCTGCCTCTTCCACCGGCTCCTCTTTGACTTGGATTTTCAGCTGCTTAGAAAGACTGAGGTCTTCCGGGAGGCAAGAGGAGTCTTCAGAATCAAAGTTAATTTGTTCAGAAGAATCGCTGAACCCATGGTCATCTTTCGCTGCGATCACATGGTTGACCTTAGTTGGCTCAGACTGAGGCTGTGGCCTTGCAGAGCTGGTGACCTCGCCGTTGTGGTCAAGAACAGGCAGAGAGAAGTTTTCCGCTGGTACCATGGTGTTCTGGTTGTGGACCTCGACTTGGTGCCGCCAGATGCTGAAGGAGGACTTGAAGGTGCGCATGCACTCCAGACAGGTCAGCTTCTTGTACTCACATTTGCCCTCGTGCTCCCGCTTTAGCTCGGGCGAGAAAAACCTAAGGCTGCAGTAAGGGCAAACGGTGGCATTTCTGCATAACCTCTCGTGGTTGCCTTGTTCTAGAAGAGAAGAGAGCTTAGCATTACAGAGGCGGCACTGGTAAACCTCCTTGCTTTCTACTGGGCTTTCAAGAGGGACATGCTCTTTTGGCTTAGTGCCTCTATTTACTCCAACGGGCTTTTCTCCCGGGTGCATTTTTATGTGCTGTTTAAACTGAGAGAGGAAACGGTAGGCTTTTCCACAGTAAGCGCAAATGTACGCTCCTTTGGCTCTTGATCTTAAGTTCCTCTTGATGACTTGTTGTGCTTGGGCACTAGCCTGTCCCTGAAAACCAGGCTTGCCACGCCTTAACTTAATCATAAGGGCCTTTTTAATTTCCCTCTCTCTCACTATGTCAATCAGCTTTCTTTGGAATTTTTCATCCAAAACGGCATGAGAGCTAGAGGCCGGGGACGGATTTTTCACTATGCCGTGCTGTGTCTGACAGTGTGTCCAGACTTTAAAGTTTGTGTGAAATCGCTTGTGACAGATGTCACAGGCATAGGGCTTTTCGGGGTTATGGTATATGTTAACGTGGCGGTGAAGGCCTGCTGTCGACCTAAAGATCTTAAGGCAATGTTTGCATTTAAATTTTTTGTTCGGTCTCGTTCCCTCCAACTCACCAAATTCATCTTTATTCAAGTCAGAATCTGGGAAGTCGGCCTGGAGGAGAGCGGGACCGGGGCCCTCCTCACAGTTATCTTCTGACACAGGAGCTCCGTGCTCATTTACCTTCAGCTTCTTGAACGGCAACCTTCGGTCAGCCTGGAACCTCCTCTTGGCTGGGAGTCTGCTCGCTTCCTTTGGGTCGTCTTCTGTTTTCAGAGAAAAGTCTCTGGTGACTGCTGACAGCGAGGCTGCTGCCGTGGCTGCCGCTGCGTCCCCCACGGTGACTCTGATGATGTCCGAAGGGTCTGAGAGTGGGCTGCTGGGCTCGGTTTTTACACAGACCTCCGTGACGGGCGAGGCGGCCTCCCTGTCTGTGGACTGTGAAGCACTGAAGGACCTAAGGCGAGGTGATGGTAGGACAGCAGTTCTGTCGTCCAGGGCTGCTTTCTCACTACCATCTTTTAAAGATGATTTTTGAGATAAAGCACAGAGGACATTCCCTGGTGCATCATTAGACATGGAAGATGAGCCCTGGGAAGACTTCAAATCTATGGAGGGTGAATACATCGGAACCTGGCTATCCATCGACAGTGACCGTCTGAGAAGACTCTTGACGAGTGGGCCACTTCTGTCAATGTTTTGGTTTCCAGAACCGGGCCCGCTGGAGGGGATCACTAGTCCCAGTTTTGAGTAGTACAGTAAGTTTCTATCTTCGCCTTGACCGCCTCCTGTGTTAGTCTCTTTCAAGAGATAGGGTGCCTCTGACGAGCTATGCAGAGTCAAAACAGGAGGCCGTGGTTTCTTCAAAGCCAGCTCTATGGCTTTTCCTTTTGGAAGCTGACCACTCACACCTGGTTTATCGTCTGCAGCTTCTCGGTCTTGTAGGGGCTTTGAAGGCAATACTGCATTTCTTTTCACCAAACTGCTTCTACTAGGATCCTCCAAAGAGCCAGGATGCTCAAGAGACTTTGCATATCCCACTGAAGTATCTCTCGGCCAACTCTTCTCAGTGAGTGACAGACCGTGAAGCGGGTCAATCGGTTTGGAGACATGTGGCTTACTGGTACCGGTCTTGATGGCAATGCTAGGCAAGGGTCTGGAAGTATGGCTTACATCGGGAGGGTTTTGACTGACAGTTTTTCCTTGTGCTTCATTTCTACTTTGACAGACAATGACACTTCTCTTTTGGGAACTGTTTTCATCATCTTCTATAAAAACTTTTTTTCTACTGGGACATGTCAGGAAGGGGGCTTGAGGTGTTTTAGAAACAATGTTAGTCAGGAAGGAAATCCCCAGGCTATAGCCAAGTTCTTGCACCGCAGCCAGGCTGCTCTTCTCAACAAACAAAGAGGAAGAATAGATGTAGTTTAAAACATTATCAAAAGCATCTGGCTCGCAAAAGTCAAGCTGAAATACAGTTTGTGACTCGTTCTCCTTATTTGTGAATAAACTCTGGAAGTATTCACTGCTGGCGGCCAAGACGTTCTTATGAGCTCGAAATTTCTGGTCTCCAACGATCAGGAGCACATCACAGAGCTGGCCTTTGAGGCGCTCCTCGTTGAGGGCACTCAGGAGAGAGATGGCATGTGCTGGGTTGATATAATGCAGTAATCCCTCCATTGTCTGGGTTTCTCTGCAAGACAAATGCAGAACTAGGATAAGCAGTACAAGGAAAAGCTCCCCACGAGCCTGAGGGCCCCTCAAGGGCAGGGAACACCAGTTATCTTTACCTAAGTGCCAATACTTAGCAAAAGAGTAAGCAGACAGAAGGTCTGGGGATGAATAACCTTACTCAAATAACACTGAAAACAGAAAGGGTGCAGCCTCATGGCTTAAGTAGGTCCCCGATCATTAAAATCAAAGAATTTTAGGAGCTTAAGACTGTCACATTGGCAGGTGCACACCATCAAGAAGACTGCTAGAAGGTGGCAGGTATGCAGGGAAGCAATGCTCGAAAATAAAAGGTTTATTATACAGGGTCTTTATCCATTTGATGCTTGGTTCTACTCCTGACTAGTTCAGAGTATAAATTCAGAAATAACTATGAATTATCAAAACTCCTCAAGTCTAAAATTCTGAAAGAAATTCAGTTTTATTACTGCATATGCTTAAAAGTAACAGGAACTGCTAACGATGGGTTACAAAGTAGAGATCATGCCAGACCTTTAAAAATATATAAGAATTTGGAAACAGAAAAAGCATTTGGTAGTCACTACTGAGTGTTTAACACAGGGCTTCAAACCGGTTTGTTTGGGTTCAAACTCCTGCTGAGAATTTGCATTTCCACCCCAGATATACTGAATCAGAATTTACAGCGTAACAAGATCTCCAGGTGATTCTTACGTATAATAAACTTTGAGAACGTGTGATCTACTAGTGGTTTTCACAACTGGTCCCTAACCAGAGGTATCAGCATCGCCTGGGAACTTGTCAGACATCCAAGTTCTCAGCAGGGGTAGGAACCTGAAAGAACCTTGTTCAAAGACCTGGTTTAAAACAAAGGACAAAAATGTTAAAGAATAAAGTTTGTTT
Source organism: Loxodonta africana (assembly GCF_030014295.1). NCBI lineage: Eukaryota > Metazoa > Chordata > Mammalia > Proboscidea > Elephantidae > Loxodonta > Loxodonta africana. The sequence goes on from NC_087343.1 coordinate 223,007,828, forward strand.
TCATTCTCAGGCTACACATCTCTGCAATCTTTTGCATACTATTTCTTACCAAATCACATTTTGAACCATAGCACAAAGGAAACTTTAGCCCAGATCTAAACTTAAGTACAGGCGGCCCCTGGCTTTGAATGTCCAACTTATGTACAAACCATAAAGCCTATTATATTAAAAATCTGAGGGACAGGCAATGGTTTGTAATAACAAATGGGCACTACTTTGTGACATGCATCTAAGCACTATTGTTATCAGCGTGTTATTATGTTAAGGATGCTTTAGTGTGTCCTGAAGTGTTTAATGTTTTTATGCATACAGAGGTACACTCTATACCTCATACTAAGACAAACACTTGAAACATCTGACTGACTGACATTAGATAAGATTCGTATCTAACTGTTCCGACTTAGGTACAAATATGACTTAAAGACAGATTTAGGAATGGACCTCATTTGTAATCCAGGGACTGCCTGTATTACCAATTATAAATTAAGAGGTTTGAACTGAGATTTTACTAAGATTCTCTTCCAATGTAAAAGCAAGACAAGAAAGCCTAATGGCTGAACATGCAGGTCTGATGCTTGAGGTGACTGACATGGCAGCTCTACCCGATGAGCTGACTGTCCCTGGGCATGTCTGTTAGCTTCTCTGTGTGCCAGGTAGTGAGAAATGGGAGGAAGAGCTGTGCCCCTTGCAGGCTTGCTGCACAGATTAGATGCGCTAGTGACTGATACACAGTAAGCATTCAATGAACGTTGTGCTACTTGTTTTCAGAAGTCACAGTTTTCATAGGTATTTAATTTAGTGTCAAAGAAAAAGGGTATAATTAAGCCCTGGTGGCTCAGTGGTTAAGAGCTCAGCTGCTAACCAAAAGGTCGGCATTTCGAATCCACCAGCGACTCCTTGGAAGCCCTATGGAGCAGTTCTACTCTGTACTATAGGGTCGCTACGAGTCGGGATTGACTTGACAGCAATGGGCATGTACTCGACGAAGGTAAAACTATTTCATACAGAAACACCGCTTGCCTTTCCATATTTGACCCTTCTCTTCGGCTGCTCTGCAGCCCTGGGGGCGCAGTGTTTAAGAGCTTGGCTGCTAACCAAAACAGCAGTTCCACTGCCACTCCTTGGATACCCTCCGGGGCAGTTCTACTCTGTCCGACAGGATCTCAGTGAGTTGGAATCTACTCCACGGCAACGGGTTTGGTTTAGTTTAGGCTTCTTTACTGAAAAGGTCCCAAACTTCTGTCCTGCAACATATCTTTGGTTTGATTTTCTAAGGCCACCTTTTCTTTAAAATATCGTTGTGACAGTCATTTTCAATATTAAAAGGAACTCACAGTAAGAATATCTGTGGCTACTTGATCATTCCCTCAAGGACAAGCTGTACATGAACTCGGCACCCAGGAAGCACATTTGTAGGTTCTCTTCCAGGTCAAGGGTCAGCCTTGCTGGTCAGCCCAGCATGCAGGCTTTTCAGAGGAGCCCACACAGGACAATTTGTTGGCCACCAGTGTGGCATGACCAGAAATGGCAGGCAGTACCTTCAGTATTATCCTGACTTCCCGTTAAGGTGTCGACTCTTAAGTTTAACAACCTTAGAGGCATGACTTTGTATCTTGTCTTGGGATGAGGCCTTTTGCCTGTCCACAACTGCCTTGGTCAAGCTGTACCAGGTTTTTGTTTATTCCTGTCTACCACTTAATATCAAATGCTAAATTTTAATTCTTTTACTTGTGATTTCTTGGTAAAGATATTTCCCCTTCCTTCTATCCTCAGCTAGCCACCCTACTTTCTCCCTTAATCCTATTACTCTTCCTACATCACCACACATCCATTCATGTGTAAAGGAACCCTTTTACGGAGGACAACAGAAAAATGAGCTTATATCAATACCACACGTGTGGGCTTGGCCACGCACTGAGCACTCTTCCAGTGCTAACAATTTTTGAGAAAGTTAGTTCCCATGTCTCCACAGGGGAAAAGTGACAGAGAATCAAAGGTGTGGACAAGTATTTTTCCAAAGAGTTTCTTAAAATCAACTTCGAGGTTTGACACCAGCAAGTTAAGTATAAATGAAACGGACTAGGATGGAGTAGAAGCCGTCAGAATGCATCAAACGCAGTCAGGCTGATGAGTTCTGTGAAACTTTTGATTCAGTTATATACATACATATCCACACATGTAAGCGAGTACTGGGTCGGGATGTAAGATAAAGTATGTTCCTTCCTGTGCATCAGGGTCAAAACGGCTTGAAAGCTCGTGCTCTAGGCTGATCAGCCTCCCTGGATGCCTCAGTCTCCCCCACTGTAAAGCGGCGATAATAGCAGCTACCACATAACACTGTGGTGAGCGTCAAATGAGATGATACTAATTGTTACCCTTTACTGAGCACTTACAACACACTACAGACTGTCTCAGGCACTTTGCCTGTCATTCATTCATTTGACAAAATGGCACCTGAGAAGACCTGAAGGAGGTGAGAGAAGAGCCGTGGGGATCACTGAGGGACGAACATGACAAGCAGAGGAAGAGTCAGGTGGCAGCAGGGCTGGAGCGGAGAGCACTGGGGAATCATGGAAGCTGACAACAGAGAAGCAATGAGCAGCCAGACTCTTGGGCTGGGTGGACTACTGGAAGAACTAACTGCACTTTGTACTGAGTCAAACGGGCTGCCGTTGGAAGTCTTTGAGCAGAGGCATGACAATGACCTGAATTACGCATTAAAAGCATCACTCTGGCTATGCCGTTGAGAATGAACCATGGAGGCTGGGAGGGCAACAAGGTGTCTCCTACATAATCCAGGTAAGAATGATGGTGGCCTGAACCATGATGGTAGCAGTGAAGGTCAAGACAGAGTCATCAGGATTCTGAGGGATTGGCTGTAGTGGGTAAGAGAAAGAGGGGAATCAGGGATGCTCCAAGGATTCTGCCTGAACAACTGAAGAATGTAATTGTCCTTACTTGAGACGGAATATAATAAAAAATCCTGAGTTCACTTTTTTTTTTTTTAAGGAGTTTTGACATTCTAAATACGCGCAGTAACCTGTTCCTTAACGTGCCTGTACCCAGGTGTCTTCCCTGTGTTTTCTCTATTCCTTTCTTGTGCTTCCTGGGATCCCTTCTCAAATAAATGACCTGTGTCTGAATCCTCGTTTCAGAGTCCGTTTTCAAGGGAGCCCCAAGTAAGACAGCAATGGAACTTAAAACCACAGGTACAGGATAAGGTACTGAATGAGGAGTAAACCAAGTGAGAGTTTCTATGTTCCTGAACATGAAGCAAATGCCATTTCAGGTACCACCTGCCTCCCAGCGCCAGACAGCAACATCTTCTTCCCTTGGATCGAAACAGTTTCCTTCTTTATACTCCACTCAAATTCCATAATCCCTATTATTTTAATAATTTATTTTTGTTGTTGAGAATACCGTAATATTTATGTGAATTAACACGCGCCTTCCACCTTTGTTTGCCAACTGCACCCTCCTCCTGCAAGGTATTTTCGTAAGTGCCACTATGCTAATTTTTTTTTTACATGTTGTTGGAAAAAAACTTAGGATAGCACACTTACAAAAATACCTCAAGGGGGCAGGCACGGCTGGCAAACAAAGGTCGAAGGGGTGCGTTATTTGCGTAAAAATATGGTATGTACCGCAGAACATACACCAATTCAACAATTTGCACACATACAATTCAGTGACACTGATTACATTCTTGGAGTTGTGCAAGCATTCTCACCCTCCTTTTCTCAGCTGTTCCTCCTCCATGAACATAAACTCACTGCTGCCTAAGTTTCCCCTCTGATCTTTTGAGTGTCTGCTGTCAATTTGATCTCATATAGATAGAGTGCACAATGCTCAGACATTACTTACTAGTTAAGCTAAGCTACTGCTTAGTTTTAATAAGACTTCAGGAGATATTTTGGTTAAGGTTTAAAACATTATCCCAGGGCAGTATTTTCAGGGGTTCACCCAGCCTCTATGGCTCTAGAAAGTCTGGATTCCATGAGAATTTGAAATTCTGCCCTACATTTTTCCCCTTTTGGATGATCCCTATTTTTGCTCTAAGTAATTTCTTCCAATTTCTTGGCCCAGAGGCTTCTATAATGTTTGAATGAAAACATCTGGGAGTTGGGGAACAATATTTAAGTCACTTAGGGTTGAAGTGTAAGAGAAATACTCGTTGTCCCTGAAAATTATTTGGGGTTTAAAACTACTCATTTGACTATAATCTCAGTTTGGTGTCATCAGCGAGACTGCCTGCCTGAAAAGCGGCTGGGCATGTCCATGTTACTGATATACCACTGCAAAATCACCCTCAAGTATTTACTTTCCACCCATTCACTGGAACACTAATAACTAGTATCTGAGTACTTGCTCCGCCACATACTATGTAAACATGTCTCATATATTAACTCAATACTGACAATAATCCTAGGAGGTATTATTATCCCTATTTTACAAGATGGGGAAACTGAGGCACAAACACTTGCTCAATGTCATACACATAATAAGCAGCACAGCGGGATTCAAACGCAGGTGCTTTGACTCCACAGGCTACCCCACACTCTCTCCAGTTGTCTCTTAATTCTCGTGTATCTTCTGAGCTAGCTATTGCCATCACTTCCGGTGAGTAGAGGAGCTGGGAGCCTATGCCCTGAGTCACTGTGCACCCATCTAGTATGTGCTGAAACTCTGCTTGGCTTGGAGGGTCTCAATCTCACAGGCATGGCCCTGCCTTAAGGAGCTTAAAGTCCCGCACAGGAACAGGATAAGGATTGGTCACCACAGCGCAGAATGCTTTTAAGTACTTGCAACTACAGGCACAGGACAGGGTGTATGCAGATGAAGGGCAGCAGATCCAGATGTGAGTAAGGGCAGGAACGGGACTTACCAGCAGATGCTTGATGACAAAGAAGGAACCAGGTAACATGGGGAGCGTCACAAAGAAGGGGGTGAAAGGCATTTCAAGAGAGAGGGCAGTATGTCCAACATCATAGACCAGACAGAGCAGAAAGTATCCCTGGGAACTGCAGGTGGTTTCACCTGGCTAGAGCAGAGGGTACATGCAAGGGAAGGGCAGACGGCAAGGCTGGAGGAGCAGGGGAGGCATAAGGGCTTTGGGGCTAAAATATGTCATTCAAGGATTATAAACAGGTGGTGACATCTTCCATTGGATCAATGCCCCAGCATAAAGGTGCTGGAGACACAGACGTCTACAGAGATGGGAGGTGACAGCATAAGAGCAGTGTGGGCGCCTCACCTTCAGGTTGAGGCCCTGGCCTTTACCCTTTAATTCGATCATTAAAATTTGAAAACAATGGTCCCCTTCCTGGTCTAGCTGAAAACAATTTCCATTTTGGACCTTTGTGTTCTGTTGAAAGATAGTGGGACACTGATTGAATTTAACAACTTAACTAAAAATATAAAATGCTATTTAGGGATGCAGGCAAAAGCAAAGATTGAATAGGCCCATAAAACAAAAGGAGACTAAAGGGGCACACCAGCCCTGGGGCAAGGACGAGAAGGCAGGAGGGAACAGGAATGCTGGTAATGGGGAACCCAAGGTTCAGAAGGGAGAGTGCTGACATGTTGTGGGGTTGTTAACCAATGTCATAAAACAATATGTGTACTGTTAAATGAGAAACTAGCTTGTTCTGTAAACCTTCATCTAAAGTGCAAAAAAAAAAAAAAGAATACAGGCAAAAGAGGGAAAAAAATCTCAACTGCTGAACATCATGAGATAATCCAGACAAACTATTTGTGGCTGGTGGATATGCAGACTGAATTCTCAAAATCTTCTGATTTTTCTGCTGCTCACTCCTCAGATAAGGCCAGCTTCGCGCTGAGGTAATTTATCCTCATTGAGTTTTGCTGGTCCAGATACAATACATTTGCTGGCACGTAAAAATGTCCACGGTTCTTTTAATCATCATTGGATCAGGAGCTCCACTTGTGGGAGACAGTGCATAAGTTTGAAAGCTCTCATACGCAAACACGTGTGGCCCCGGCTCTGTCCTCATCCCCATGCTTTTGTCACTACTCAGCCCTCCTGACTCATCACTGCAGGAGCTCCTGCTACCACTTCAGTCACGTGGAACAGCCTTGGCGCTCTTCAAAGTGGGTGAAATGTGGAGGAAGGGCTGCATCTGTGAGCGGCTGGAACAGCTCAGAGGAAATCCCCCAGGAAACCCAGATTCTGAAAGAGGGCTGGTTTGCTTACCACTTGGATTCTTGCACACAAAGATCTTCCCAAATGCTGCCTGAATTGTTTCTATTTCATGTTGTTTCCTGAAATTTCAAAACAAAAGAGTTTTGATGGTTAACAATTCACAGAAGATGTGACAGCTCCGTGGAAAAGGCTTTTAGATCTACTTTTTTATCTCAGTCCTAGCTCTGCCACCTACTGGGTGTGTGACCTCGTAAACATCACAGGACCGTCCTAAGTACTAGCTTCCTCACCTGTTCAATGGGCCTAACACTACCCATCAACAGGACTTTCGTTAAGGACAAGACACAGTGTTTGCAAGCTACTAGTGTACATAGCGCTTCCCATGTAGCAATGCCTTTTTTCCTGTCTCCCTTTCCTAAATGTGTGCAAAAGTCTGTTATATGCCCCATATCACAAGAGGAGCTCCTGATATGGAGATGAATAAGCTATGGCCGACTTTTTTTCCGGTAGTATACATTCTAGAGGTGGGGAAAGCCACATAAAATTAAAACAGTGTGAAGTATACAAAAAAATGCCACGAGAATACTGATTTCAGGAAGCCATTAATTTGGTCAGGGAGCTGGGGGGTGGGGGTGAGTGAATAGGGAGACATCAGAGAAGGTTTGAGATTCATCGTGCATTCAACTATGATAATAATACTGAAGGCTTCATTCTTAACAGCATATTCTAGAAACACTTATCTGATCTTGCTTAAAAACTATCGAAGCTCTAATTCCCTAGAATGGCTACAAAGCCCTTTACAGTCGGGCTCCAGCAAGTTATTTCATTATATCACTTCAAAAAGACTCCTCCCTCAGGTACCAAATGCTAATACTTTAGTATAAATTAATACAACGCAAACACTTTCTTCTTCATACCAATATTAGATCAATTAGTTGCCGGGAGTAAGATTTTGAGGGGATGGTTGGGAAGGTAGGCGATTTTTGAATACAGAACATTCTGGGAATGGAACCAGAGAAGAAGTCCAAGCACAGCATGTAAAATCCAGGCACTTGGGTAAAAGGGCACAAGGAGACGAATTGTGAGAAAAATGAAAATCTTCACACGTGGACCGATATACAACATCCTGACGAAAGAAGAAACTGAAGTTGTCAATGACTTCATTCTAGGTGGGATCAACAACCAACATCCACGGAAGCTGCAGTGGAGAAATCAAATGATCTATCAGACTGAGAAAATCTGCTGCAAAAGACCTCATTCAAGTTTTAAAAAGGGAAGGTGTCATGCTGATGACTGAGGTGACCTGAGCCATGATCTTTTCAATCGTATGTGTCAGGGTTGTATCCTCTCACCATACTCATCCTAATCTGTATGCTGAACAAATAAGCCAAGAAGCCAGACTAGATGAAGAAGAACGCAGCATCGGATGTGGAGGACGACTCACCAACAACCTGTGATACGCAGATGACACAACTCTGCTTACTGAAAGTGAAGAGGATTTGAAGCACTTGCTAATGAAGATCAAATACTACAGCCCTCAGCGTGGATTACACCTCAACGTAAGTAAAACAAAAAACCTCACAACTGGACCGATAAGCAACATCATGATAAACGGAGAAAACAGTGAAGTTGTCAAGGATTTCATTTTACTTGGATCCGTCATCAATGCCCATGGAAGCAGCAGTCAAGAAATCAAACCACGCTTTGCACTGGGCAAATCTGCTGCGAGGGACCTCTTTAAAGTGTAAAAAGCAAAGGGTCACCCATGGTGGACAGGTTTCAGCTGAACTTCCAGAATAAGACAGACTGGGAAGAAGGACCTGCCAGTCTACTTCTGAAAAAATTATCCAGTGAAAACCTTATGAATAGCAGCGGAATATTGTCTCTATATATAGTGAAGGAAGATGAGCCCCCTAGGTTGGAAAGCACTCAAAATACCACTGGGGAAGAGCTGCCTCCTCAAAGTAGAGTCGACCTTAATGACATAGATGGACTCAAGCTTTTCGGACCTTCATTTGCTGATGTGGCATGACTCAAAATGAGAAGAAATGGCTGCAAACATGCATTAACGATCAGAATGTGGACTGTATTAAGTATGAACCTAGGAAAATTGGAACTATCAAAAATGAAATGGAATGCATGAAGATTGATATACTAGGCATTAGTGAGCTGAAATGGACTGGTATTGGCCATTTTGAATCAGACAATCATATGGCCTACTATGACGGGTATGACAAATTGAAGAGGAATGGCGTCAAGTTCATCATCAAAAAGAACATCAGAAGATCAATCCTGAAGTACAACACTGTCAGTGATAGGATAATACCCACACGCCTAAACGAAGATCCATTAATATGACTATTCTTCAAATTTACACATCAACCACCGATCCAAAGGTGAGGAAACTGAAGATTTATACCAACTTCTACGGTCTGAAATTGCTCAATCATGCAGTCAGGGTGCACTGATAATTACTGGTGATTGGAATGCAAGAGGTGGAAACAAAGAAGGACTGGTAGTTGGAAAATACAGCCTTGGTGACAGAAACTTCTTCACTGTAAATACCTTTTTCCACTAACAAAAATGGAGACTACACAGGCGGACCTCACCAGATGGAACACACAGCAATCAAATTGACTACATCTGTTGAAAGAGACGATGGAAAAGCTCAACATCATCAGACAGAACAAGGCCAGGGGCTGACTGTGGAACAGACCATCAATTGCTCATATGGAGTTCAAGCTGAAGCTGAAGAAAATTAGAACAAGTCCACAATCGCCAAAGTATGACCTGGAATATATTCCACCTTAATTTAGAGACCATCTCAAGAATAGACTTGATTTATTAAACACTATTGACTGAAGACCAGAAGAGTTGTGGAATGACATCAAGTACATCATACAAGAAGCAGCAAGAGGTCATTAAAAAGGCAGAAAAGAAAGTGTAGTGCGACTAATTACTTTTGTGTGTGGCTTTTCTAGCCATAGTCTTGTAACTCCTACCCAAGTGACTGTGTTGTGTGATAGGGTACTTGTGGACTACCAACGGGATTGGTCAGTTTTGCCTTAAAACAGAGCCAATTCTAGAGCAGACGGGAGGAGCCCACCACCACCAAGGAAGGTGAGAACAACAAGAGGGACCCAGTTGCAGAAGATGGCTCGGTGGGCTTCCCAGCCCATGTAGAGAGAAAGCTGAGTGCCTTTGGGCAGAGACGGAGACCTGCAAGCACAGTTGGGGAGAGGCCGTCTTGATGAAAGAACTGTATCCTGAGTGTTTCTGAGCCTGACTTGTAACTGTTACTTCCTTTATAATAAACCCCATAATTGTGAGTATGGTCTTTGAGTTCTGTGTGGCCCCTGCAATGAACTACTGAATCCAGCAGAGAAGTAGAGAGTGCTGTTGGTTTCAGAATTAGTAAAGATGGGGGAAGAGGAGGCTTTCCTGGCCTCTGCCTCACGGGAAGCAGCCCTGCGCTATTGATCTTGGTTCTCCTTCCCCCTTGTGTGGTTGGAGAAGGTCAGACACTGCCCCCATGCCATCTGTACAGAAAGACAAGACTAAAGTGGATGTTAGAAGAGACTCTGAAACTAGCTCTTGAACGCAGAGTGGCTAAAGCGAAAGGCAGAAATGATGAAGTAAAAGAAATGAAGATTTCAAAGAGTAGTTCAAGCAGAGAAAGTATTACAACGAAATGTGCAAAGATGTAGAGTTAGAAAACCAAAAAAGAAGAACATGTTCAGCATTTCTCAAGCTGAAAAACTGAAAATTCAAGCCTTGAGTTGCAATTCTGAAGGATTCTACATGGAAAATATTAAATGACACAGGAAGCATCAAAAGAATATGGAAGGAATACACAGAGTTACTTTACCAAAAAGAATTGGTCGATGTCCAACCATTTCAAGAGGTAGCATATGATCAAGAACTCATGGTACTGAAGGAAGAGGTCCGAGCTACACTGAAGGCACTAACAAGAAACAAGGCTCCAGGAATTGACAGAATACCAACTGACGTATTTTAACAAACGGATACAGTGCTGGAAGCGCTCACCCGTCTTATGCCAAGAAATTTGGAAGACAGTTTACTTGGCCAACCAATGGGAAGAGAACCATATTTGTGCCCATTCCAAAGAAAGGCGATCCAAAAGAATGTGGAAATTACTGAACAATATCATTAATATTACACACAAGTAAAATTTTGCTGAAGGTCATTCGAAAACAGTTGCAGCAGTACATCAAGGGAAATGTCAGAAGTTCAAACTGGATTCAGAAGAGGACGTGGAATGAGGGACACCATTGCTGATGTCAGATGGATCTTGGCTGAAAGCAGAGAATAACAGAAAGATGTTTACCTGTGTTTTATTGACTATGCAAAGACATTCGACCATGTGCATCATAACAAATTATGGATAACATTGCGAAGAATGGGAATTCCAGAACACTTAATTGTGATCATGTCTAACTTGTACACAGACCAAGAGGCAGTTTATTTGCATAGAACAAGGGGATATTGCGTGGTTTAAAATCAGGAAAGGTGTGCGTCAGGGTTGTATCCTTTCACCATACCTATTCAATCTATATGCTGGGCAAATAATCCGAGAAGCTGGACTATATGAAGAAAAATGCGACATCAGGATCAGAGGAAGACTCTTGAACAACCTTCAATATGCAGATGATGCAACCTTGCTTGCTCAAAGCGAAGAGGGCCTGAAGTACTTACTGATGAAGATCAACGACTACAACCTTCAGTATGGATTACACCTCAACATAAAGAAAACAAAAATCCTCACAGCTGGACCAATAAACAACATCATGATAAATGGAGAAAAGACTGAAGTTGTCAAGGATTTCATTTTATTTGGATCCACAATCAATGCCTATGGAAGCAGCAGTCAAGAAATCAGATGACACATTGCATTGGGCAAACCTGCTGCAAAAGCCCTCTCTGATGTGTTCAAAAGCAAAGATGTCACTTTGAGGACTGAGGTGCGCCTGACCCAAGCCAGGGTGTTTTCAATAATCACCTCATATGCACGTGAAAGCCGGACAATAAATAAATAAGACCGAAGAAGAATTAATGCCTTTGAATTGTGGTGTTGGTGAAGCACACGGAATATACCACAGACTGCCAGAAGAACAAACAAATCTGTCTTGAAGTACAGCCAGAAGGTTACTTAGAAGGGAGGATGGCAAGACTTCATCTCACATACTTTGGACATGTTATCAGGAGGAATCAGACCCTGGAGAAGGACATGATGGTTGGTAAAATATACAGCCAGTGAAAAAGAGGAAGACCCTCAACAAGATGGACTGGCACAGTGGCTACAACAATGAGCTCAAGCATAACAGCGACTGTGAGGATGGTGTAGGACCTGGCAACGTTTCGTTCTGTTGTACACGGAGTCTGTAGGGGTTGGAATCAACTTGATGGCATCTAATAACAACAATAAAGTGTTAAAATGCAAAGACATGACCTTGAGGACTAAGGTGCGCCTAACCCAAGCCATAACACTTTCAACTGCCTCAAATGCATGCAAAAGCTGGACAATGAATAAGGGAGACCAAAGAAAAATTGATGCATTTGAATTATGGTGATGGTAAAGAATACTAAATATACTAGAACTGCCAGAAGAACAAACAAATCTATCTGGGAAGAAGTACAGCCAGTATGTTCCTTAAAAGTGAGGATGGCGAGAGACTTCTTCTCATGTACTTTGAACGTATTACCAGGAGGGACCAGTCCCCGCAGAAGGGTATGCTCGGTAGAGGGTCAGCAAAGAAGAGGAAGACCCTTGACAAGATGGACTGATGCAGTGGCTGCAACAATGGGCTCAAACACAGCAACACTTGTGAGGATGGCACGGGACCAGGCAGTGTTTTGGTCTGTTCTACGTAGCGTCGTCATAAGTCAGAACTTACTCGAAGCCACCTAACAATAACAATAACGTGCATGTGAAAGCTGGACAACGAAAAAGAAAGTCAGAACTGTGCAACTGAATTATACTGAATTGAACTGAAGAAGAATATTCAATATACTGTGGACTGCCAGAAGAAAAAACGAATTAGTTCCTGAAGAAATATAACCAGAATTCTCCATAGTAGTCAGGATGTTCACTTTGTGTTGCTTACTTTGAACAAGTCATCAGGAAACATCGATTGCTAGAAAACAGTATCATGGTTGGTAAAGTAGATGGTCAGCAAAAATGCAGGAAATCTGCAGTGAGAGGGACTGAGGCAAGAGCCACAGAAATGGGCTCACACATGCCAACGATCATGAAGATGGTGTAGGACTGGGCTCCATTACACCTAAGGTCGCCGAGGGTCAGAGCTGACTAGATGGTAATTAACAAGAGATGAGCAAGGGGCCAAGAAAGGGAGATGGGAAGAGACCTAAATAACCTTATCTACTTCCAAATTTGGAGACTTTTAAAACACGGGCTGGAATCAGTTAAGCTACATAAAAAAATTAAATTGGCCCCATGACTAGCCTACACAATTTTTACTACCAGTTCTATAGGAAAATGTCTTGAATTCAAAACATTAAACTAAAATTTAACTATGGGCACATGACCCCTGTAACGTGGAAGATTGCTTTTACCCCTATCTGACATCTTGCATTTATGGCAACAGTAGGAAAAAAAAAAAAAAAACCCTACTATTTATTTTGGGCATTAACAATGGATGTCTGGCAGTAATGAAGCCTGAGGTGCGAGGGAAGAGTCACGCTGGTAGCGACAGTTAAGGTTATGTGTCAAGGCCATGATTCTCAGTGGTTTGGCAGTTATGTAATGATGTAATCTGGTAGTTACATAATGAAGTAATTTGGCAGTTATGATATAGTTATCCTCCATTTTGTGATCTGATGTGGTCATCCTCCATTCCTGCATAACAACCTGGTCTTTGGAACCTAACCATGTTGGTAAGTGAGGAGTAGATATACAGTTCTAACCATGATGCTGGATAAAAAGAGAAATGCATGTATTACAAGGCAAATGCCGCCTAGTTTAAAAAATATCCAAAGCATCTACACTCGACTGACTTTGGACTGTAAACACACACACACACACACACACACACACAATTTATCTATAAGCCCTCATCTCTGGATTTTGCCCTAACTCCATTTGATTTTACTATTAGATGATGGCGAGACTTAAGCTGGCTCTGAGTTTAGGTCTTATCATCTCATTAGATAACATCTAGAAATGACTAAACCACCTCATTATCCCATCCTGCAAGAGTACGAACATTTCTACTTTGCATTCCTTTTCATTACATTTTCGGTCTCCATAGAAAGGGTTTGATTTTGGCTTAAGGGTGTATTCTTTGCCATATTCAGCTGAATCACTCTACTATAACATAGTTCAGGCTCTTAATTTGCACCTTAGTTAGCAGATCAGCCTCTGGTCAGACTTGCTGTTGGTTTTGGCCACCCAGTAGTCATCCCTCCTCCTCCTCGTAATCACCCCTTTACGGTGCTTTGGAAGAACATCCCGTGTCCTGCTGGGCACAGTCTGATGTGCTGCTCTCCCCTAGCTCAGGGGTAGGCACACAACCAGAGTCAAGCCAATTAAACACTTTCTCCATGGAATACTAGTCCTGAGAAAAATAAGGAGGGCAGTATACGAGTGGAGTTGATTCATCTTAGCAATGGCCTGAAAATGAGACCTGCCAGTGCCTGTGACATGGACTCCTGGAGTCACCCTGGCTTTTGTCTTCTCTAGCTCAATTCTTTAGCTTTCCCTTAAACCCTAAGAGCAACCCTTTACAATAAATTTCTCTTTACTATGCAAGCTGGTCGGCCAGCCAGTTTCTGTTCCTGGTTATCAAAGGACACTAACGTTTTTCCAAGTGGTATTCATTCTTCCTGTTGTACCTTCCAAATCCATCCTTCACGCAGTGGCTAGACCTGTGCTTCCTAAAACAAAGCTTGGATCATCCATCCAGCATACGCACTAAGTACTGCTACTATTCATTCACCTTATTTATTGAGCTCCTATTGTGTGCCAAGCATGGTGACTTGTCTCTGAGATACATGGGTGCACAAAACAGGTAAGGTCTCCACTTTCTAGTGAGGCAAGTCAGATGATAAACAAGGAAACAAATAAAGATAATTCAGACTGTGCTAAGTGCTATGATGGAAATAATTAGGGTGCTGTGGCTGGGTGGAGTAACTGGAGGTTTTGAAAGGATGGTCAGAAAATGCCTTGATCTGATATTTTAATTGAGACCTAAATGAAAAGAGCCAGCCTCGACCCCTGTTTAAAAAAAGAAAAGTCATGGGTTCTCCATTCAGCAAAAATTTAAAAACACGGACACCAGGGGCTCTCTAAAATTTAGTTTCAAACTACTTTTAATTTTTTTTTCCTTAGTTATTATTCCTTTGGGATAGCTTTTTGCTTCAGTTTCTTTGTCTCGGGGACAGACACAACCAGCACAACTTGCTTCTGGTCATTCTATTACCCAATCTGCAATGTCCTAGATCTCATCTAACCCCCTTCCTAGATGCCACTCATCTGAACATTATTCATCTTTTAAAGCTCCTCCAGGAAGCCTTCCTTGACTACTTCAGTTTCTAATGAGCAAGCCCCTCCTTTCAACTCCTGCATTACAAACAGCCTATACCATTTATGTAGTGTTTACTCACCGACTTAGACTCGTTGCCATCTATGTCTCTCCAATAAGACTGCAAGCTCCTTAACGGCTGAGAATCTATTTATCATCTCTTAACACTCTTCACAATGCCTAACATGGGATCTTGCACAACCATAAATATTTGCCGAGCTCCTGTGCTGACACTCCACTTAGATACAAAGGAACAGAAATCACGCCTTTTGTTTTCCTAAAGCAAGGCTGGTCACATCACTGCTTGGCTTTAAAACACTGTATTAGGTTTTTCTATTACTTTCAAGATGAAATCCAAACTGTGCACACTGGCACATACGACTCTTCACATTCTGGCTGCAATTCATCTTTCCACCCTTACTGGGCACTCCCTACCATCTACCCTACAAACTTGCACACCGTTTCCACCACCTGAAATATCTTTCTTACTTCTTTTCTTGGCCAACTTCTACTGAAAGATCCAGCTCGAATGTCACCTCCTCTACATAGCTTTTGTTACTCAGCACCCCCTGGCCCGCCAGCAGCTGAGCCCTTTAACTACCCCAGTACTTCATCCTTCTGCAGTAACAACATGACAATTCTGATTGATCTGCCTTCACGTCTATCTCCCTCACGAGGCTCCTTGCAAACAAAACGCTTGTCTTCTCATCTATGTATCCTCAGTGCTCAGCACAGGCGTGGCAAGTATCTACTGAAAAAAAAAAAAATTTTTTTTTTTTGAACCAGGGAATAAACGGCAAGCTTGAGGAGATTCAAGACCCTGATTTGCTCATCTTTGTTTCCCCGGGGTCTGTCACAGAGCATTGCACGTGGCAGCTTCCTTCACTTTTCCCATGAGATCTGAAGGCTCTCTCGCTACTTGATGATGACTCCCAAATCTGTATGTCATGAGGCTTCTGGGCCTTCCAGTCTCTATATACCTACCGAAGAGTTCATCACAGTGTATACCACATACTTAAAAACCCACATGCCCAGTGTGGTGGCTATAATCCACATCCTCACCCCCTCTCCCTGTATCTGCTTGTCCTCACACATTCGGCATTTAGTTTGGTGTGCTGCTAACAACCTGGCCTCCTAAACCAGAAATTTCTTCTCTTTCCTTTATAACTGATCACCATGAACTGTCGATCCTAGCTCTTAAGCGGTTCTAAACTCTGTTCTCCCCATCTCCATGGCTTTGGGGCCAACAAAAATTGTCCCTTCAACTACCTCCTTCTCCTCCAGAGACTTCTCTCAATAACTTAAAACCTCTTTAGCTATTTTTAGTTTTTCCTGGGTAGCATCTGCTATGAGATAATATTGTAAGTTACTTGAAAGCAGGGGTTAGATCTTTTTCAACTTTTATTTCCACAGAATGAAGCACACTGTATAGTCAACGAATAGTGTTAAAAAGAATTAAACAAAAAAGTCATCTTAAGTAAACAAATGCCCCAAATTTCTACTGTCTTTTTAATACCAATATTTAGGGTCACTGAAATGTAAACTTAATGCCTAGGAGTCATTAGACATGGACAACGGATTTACTTCAAATACCAGTGGGAAAAATTTTCTAAAAATATTTTTTCACAGAGTATTCTTTCTAAAATGGGTTAACCCACTTTCTTGGCTTCTTAAACAAGGTATGCACGATGTGATGACTCCGGGTCATGATTATGAACAATCACTGGACTATGCTGTAATACACTGAGGCTCTCAGATGTTAGAGCTCAACAGAGCTGTCAGCTCTTGTACTAAAAATCCCCCAGTTGCTGTATTACGCATGGTCTAATTTCATCCGTCATTTCCCACTGTTAGGCAATCCTCTCGCTGCACCTGTCCCCAGAACTGCCCCGTCCCAATGTGCTGTGTATGTAGTATTCCGCAGAACCATAGAGCCCCTAGGACTTAAACGTATGACCTTTTGTAGATGGACTACTGAACCTGTTCCAGATAAATGAAGTCTGGGTGATAAGAAAACCAACTACAAGATCATGAAGGACTCCAGCACAAGTCTTTCCGCGGGGCTCTCTGTAACAGGTGCACAGGCTGGTCTTGACCCACTCCCCTTCCCCTACGCCTCCAGCCCCAGATTCCCGACGTAAGTCTTCTCTGATGGGGAAAGCATTCACAGCCAAGCAGGAAAGCTTTTGGCCCGTGGAGGTTGCTGTGCTCTGCGGTAAGCGGTGAAAATCAGGGAGAAAAGGTCTTCAAGGGATTCTGGATGGAAATGAACGTGCTTCGATGTCCAGACGCCCGGCTGATGGGGCCGGGGAGACAGTCGGGCCAGGGGCGGGGAAAAGAAAGTCAACTTTGGGCACTGGCCTGTCATGCCGGCACTGGTCTCCCGCCGCCAGGTCTAGGGGGCCGAGGCGGGGAACGAGGTGGGCCGAGGAGGGGACTGGGTCGGGGACGGCGGCACAAGCCGCCGCAGGTGTGGGGTCCCTCCGCCACCCGCGGCTAGCGCGCACCTCGCGGCCCGGGCCGGCGCTAGCGGACCTCCCCACCAGCCCGGAACGAGAGCACGCGCCCCTCGCGAGACGGCATTTCAACCGCTCCACGCAAAGGGCGTGCGCCTGGCCCAGGTGCGTCCGCTACCCCAGCGGCAACCTGCCCGGGAGAGGAGCGGAACCCAGTGAGGGAACAGAGCGTGCTCAGTAGCGTGGGCGAGGCCAAGTACGGGCACGAAGCATGCGCAGTGTGAAGGCACAATCGGCTACGTGGGAGCTCAGGGCATGCTCGGTGAGAGCCAAGCCCTGGCGCACGCGCAGAAGCGCCCAGAGACCGCAGCCCGTTGGTGGACAGAAAAAAAGAGGAGAGAAATCACCTCAGAGTTACGTCAGGAAAGGCCGCGTTTTGCGGGGACGCTGTAGCCTACTGCGGGGGCCCGCAGTTCTCACAGAGCGAGGGGCATGACAGTTACTCACCGATCTCCAGCCCCGAGGCAGACGCAGGGCCCCCTTCCGCTCACACTCGGCTCGCGCGCGCCGCAGCCGCCGCTGCCGCTGTGATTCCATCCATCTTGAATTTGACGTCATCCCACACCAGGGATGAGGTCATCGCAGGCAGCGCTCGTCACGTGCGCAGCGCTGTGATTGGCCGCCCGGAGCCGCGGGGCGGGGGCGCGGGGCGCCAGGGAGGTGCGAGACGCCGGGGGCCGGGACTAGGGCGGGCCTGACGCGAGCCGCGCGTCGGGGCGGCTCTGGGCGCCTCCGCGTCAGCCTTGTGCCCTGTCGGGAAGCGGGCGGTCCCGGGCCCGGTCCCCTGCGGTGTCCGAGCCGGTCTAACGGTCAGTGGGCGGCGGGGAGGGGCCGCCGCCGGGAGCGCCTCCCGGTGAGGACGGACCCCGCCGCCGCCAGGAGCCGGACGCGCTTGTCCCCAGGTCGAATCAGCCTGTTGGCGGAGCCCGCAGTGGCTCTGTCTGGTGATCGCCGCCGTCCCTTCACTCATGTTCCTCCTCCCTTCGGCCGGGTGGCGGCAGGTGGCCAGTCCTGAGCTTACAGTCTGTGGGGTTGCGTGCGCCTCGGCGGGCAGGTGGGCAGGCGGCGCGGGACCCCTGGAAGGATGATTCATTCTCATGGAAAACCAGGCAGAGGGCCTTGAGCAACAGGACCTGGGAGTCGGGCGACACCGAGCCCAGGTGGCCGTGCGACGTTCCTTCAGGGGTCTCCTCCAGCGCGGGGACGACCTGCGTGGGAAGGGCGCAGGATCTGGAGTTTGCTGAGAGCCGGTCTCGGCAGGGTCCATTTCCTCATTCCTAAAATGAATCTTTGAGACCCTGGTGGCGTAGTGGTTAAATGCTACAGCTGCTAACCAGAAGGTCGGCATTTCGAATCCACCAGGCGCTCCTCGGTAGCTCTGTAGGGCAGTTCTCTGTTCTGTAGGGTCGCTATGAGACGGAATCGACTCGAGGGCAACGGGTTCGGTTTTTTAGTTTAAAATGAACTGGTCACAGAGGACTGCTTGATAGTTGGAGGAAACAGGGCTTCCAGGTTCATTCTGCTTGAACAGGTTTGGATGTGGCTGCCCTTGTTATCAACTCCATATAACAGCTACTTATAAACTACGTTTTCACAAACACCTTTTTAAAAATAGGTTTTGAGTTAAATGATCAGTATGCCGTTATTTTCCATAATACCCATTCTTATTTGATATCTTTTAAACTTTTTGTTAGTCTGGTTGTACGCATATTACAACTCCAACTTGAATTAGAAAATTAACTCACTTTCTTTCAAAACCAGAAAATTGGTATAACAAATGCCAAACGGTAAACACCAACACTAAAGAAAGGGGTTCTGTATCTTAGACAATCCAAATAAACCCAAAACCAGACCTTTGCAACTCATGGCAAACCCATGTGTTACTGAGCAGAACTGCTCCATAGGGTTTTCTTGGCTTCCCTTAAGATTACAGCCAAGAAAACCCTATGGAACAGTTCTACTCTGTAATACATGGGGTGGCCATGAGTTGGAATGGCAACTAACAACAACAACCACCTTAACAGAAGCAGATTGCCAGGCCTTTCTTTCATGATACCGCTTGGCAGTTAGACTAGCGAAAACCATTTGCTCCACCTAGGGACCTGATAATTCTAGAACAGACAATTTCTGGATTTTAAATCAGCATTGTTTCATACTTCTCAAATTCAAAGACATGAAAAACTTTTGTTCCAAAATATGTAGCTTTACTATCAATTGTTTTAGCTTCACTAATTTCAAGAGGATCCTTAATTTTAAATGAAGAAGCCTCACCCCCAAATTTTCTCCTGCAACTATTTAAAAATGTCTAAGAGTGTTTATGTTTTGAACTGAATGGTGGTAAAGCAAAAAGTGGCTTTGTGCTAAAAAGAAGGCATAAGGAAACTAAGTCTTTCAAAGAAAGGTCTTTGTGTATTAGGATCCCCAGTGATCAGGCTGGAGTTCTGGGTGGTGCAGACAGTTAACGTGCTCAGCTGCTGACAGAAAGGTTGGGGGTTTGGATGAAAAGCCTGCTGATGTACTTCTAAAAAATCAGCCACTGAAAACCCTATGGAGCACAGTCCTACTCTGACACACAGGGGTTGACGTGAGTCCAGGTCAATTAGGCTGGGTGAGCACGTACTATTATTATTCCCATTTTACAGGAGAGAAAACCACTATTGAGCTGTGTTGCAAGAGCCAGAGCTAGAAGCTAGGTTTTCTCATTCTTACTGTTGCCAGTACCAGTTAGTGTCATTTCTGACTCATGGTGACCCCATGAGAGTCAGAATAGAGCTGTGCTCCATAGGGCTTTCAAGGCTGTGACCTTTTGGAAGTAGCTCGCCAGGCCTTTCTTCCGAGGTGCCTGTGAGTAGACTTGAACCTCCGACCAGTTGGTGTGTTAACTGTTTGTACCACCCAGGGTATATGCTATACCGTATGCCCAAAGTAATCTGTCTTAACCCTGCATCCCTTTTCTATTTTTTTCAAGCTTCCTCAAAAAGGTACACATTGGTTGTCTCTGCTTTAAGCTCAGTGATCAGGCTTTTTGCCCTCACCATTTCACTGGAATTAACTAAACCTAACTGCCAAGTCCAGCAGAAATCTTTCCATCGTTATTTCATCTGACCTCTTTGGTTCGTGACACTCTTTACCAATTCCTTCCTGAAACTTAGTTGCTTCAGTGACTGGATTTTCTACATCTTCTCTAACTGCTCATTCTCAGCCTCCTGTCTGGACTCCCCCTGCCCTTGCCCATCCCCTGGCTGTGGGATTTCTCCAGGGTTCTGACCTCGACTCTTGTTTTTCGTGTTACTGTCTCCTCGGGCAGCTTTATCCATCCCTGGCACATTAGCCAGTTGCCTGAGCCAGGAACCTGGGCACGCTCCTCCGCTCCTCCCTCACTGCCATTTTTAACCTTTCACCAAGTCCTGTGCATGCAACCTCCTAAATATTTAACTGATAATGTAACCTCTTTCCACCCTCAACAGCTTCTTAACTGCTCTCTTGGCCTCCAGCTTTTCCCCTTTAACCCACCCTTCCATTGCAGTCATCGTACCTTTTTAAACAGTGAATGGTATCACGACACTTCCTTGTTTCACCTTTCAGTGGTCGCCATCACTAGTAGGATGAAGTTCAGACTCCTTAAGGTGCTCCTACAAGAACCTAATGACTGGGGACATTCGGTTGTACTTTGTGAGATCAGATGTGTCTCTGGTTTGAACTGTCTTGAGCCTTCAATAAATCTCCTTGCTTTTATTTAAGAAAAAAAAAAAAAAAGAGCCCAATGACCTGGCCCACCTCTAACCCCATCTCTCCCTCTACCCCCACACGGACACACCCGTCTTCTCCAAACAATTCAGCCTTTCTCTTGCGTGTGAGTCTTCATGTGTGTTGTCCCTTCTGCCTGAGGGTCATGCGTGTGTCCTGTTTTCCCTTGATGGTTCCATCGTGCTGGTAGAAGCTTGGGGCCCTGGTGGCTGCAGTGGTTAAGAGCAGGGCTCCTAACCAAAAGGTCGGCAGTTCGAATTGATAGAATTGGAAACCCTATGGGGCAGTTCCAGTCCTATAGGATCACTATGAGTCAGAATCAACTCAATGGCAACAGGTTTGTTTTTTGGTTTTGGTCGAAGCTCTTGTGTTACTTCCTCCAGAATCCCCCTTCCTACCCCTTTCCCTCCTTGCTCCCCTGACTGTCACCTCCCACCCTTATTCTGGGTTTGATACTCCACCTCTGTGCTCCCATAATACCATGTATTGCTTTTATTAGTACCGCTTGTGTATATACTATTGCATTTGCCTGCCAGTACCCTCCCATCTGCCCAACAGGCGTCTTATTCATCTCTGCCTCCCCAGTGCCTAGTGTAGTGCCTGGCCGGTAGTAGGAGCTCAACATTTTTATGGAGTGTTATCCACACATGGTTGCATCCCAGACAGGATCTCGAGCTCCGCATACACATTTATTTATACAAAATTCACATTAGTTATATAGTCAGCGTCCTACTTAGGCATCATCTGAATAACCCACAATTATGCACAGCGAGCCCATAGCTGTGCTTCCTATCTGATTTTTGTCTTACCTTAAACCTGTCTTTCCTGTCTATCCCTGTCCCATTTGATTAATGGTGTGTCTTCTGCCCTGATACCCAAGCCAGAAACTTGATGGGTATTTTAGAGTCTCTCTGTCAGTTTCTGCATTCGGCTGGTCATTAAGTCCTATCAATTGGCATTTTACATGTCACTGAAATCTGTCCTTATCACCTCCACTTCACTGCTCCTGGCCTCCAGCATCTCTGGCCAATTGATGTTGCCACCCAACCAAGTTCCTGCCTCAATTTTACTTCCTTGGCTTCCCAAGCCAATCCACTCTTGCATCAAATTTATCTTTCTAAAAGCAAATCTGGGTGAGTTGCTTGGCTACTGAAAGCCCTTCAGTGACTTCCAGCTGTGTGCAGCCTCAGTGCTGAGCCAGCCAACAGAGTGGCTCGGAGTGGCCTGATCTCTACCCATCTCACAGCCCCTGCTCCCCACCTTCACCATCTGTCTGTGTACAGCTGAGACAGGTGCATCCCTGGATGCCCTTTTCCTGTTTCGATTTCTCTTTCGAGAATCAGACCGAGGCCTCTTGCCTCTGTGCTTCAGTTGTCCTACTGTGGTATCTATTACTGGCTGCTTGCCAATCAGTTTCACTGCTGCTTTGCATGCTCCTTAGGTGCAGACTTAGAGCGATTGACTGCTTGCTGAAAGGTCGGTGGTTCAAAACTACCAGCGGCTCCTCGGGAGAAAGATGTGGCAGCCTGCTTCCGTAGAGATTGACAGCCTTGGAAACCCTATGGGGTCACTATGAGTTGGAATCGACTCAGTGGCAGTGGGTTTGGTTTGTGGGTTTTGCGCAGACACCATGTAACCTATGTATTCCCAGAACTTTGGGTCTTGTCTTAGTTATCTAGTGCTGCTATAACACAAATACCACAAGTGGATGGCTGTAACAAAGAGAAATTTACTCCCTCTCAGGCTAGTAGGCTAGAAGTCCAAATTCAGGGAGTCAGCTCCAGGGGAAGGATTTCTGTCTTTGTCAGCTCTGGAGGAAGGTCCTTGTCATCAATCTTCCCCTGGTCTAGGAACTTCTCAGTGAAGGAATCTTGGGTCCAAAGGACACACTCTGCTCCCAGCGTTTCTTTCTTGGCAGTATGAGGTCCCCATGTCTCTCTGCTGCTTCTCTCTTTTATATCTCAATCTTAATCTTGTAGATTGAGTCCTACCTCATTGATATAACTGCCACTAATCCCATGTCATTAACGTCATAGAGATAGGATTTACAACACAGGAAAATTACATCAGGTGACAAAATGGTGAATAATCACACAATGCTAGCCAAATTGATAAACATATTTTTAGGAGACACAACTCAATCCGTGACAGGCCATTGTTAGGGCTATGCCCAGGGTCATCTGCTCCTGAAGGCCAGAGTCTTCCCTCAGAAACTGTTATATTGGTATCAGATTCTGTGGTACCGGTAATGTAACTTGTAGCAAACATTCAGAACACAGTCCTTTCCGTAAGATGGAGGAGAAAGGTATAAATGGATTTAAAATCATGAGCGTCTGCATGTTCAGAAATGTGAAGCTTTAATCAGCTATGATTCTCTTAACTATCCTTTTCATTAAAAAAAAAAAATACTCTTTTATATTTTTGGTAAAAGCTTACACAACAAATTAGGTTCCCATTTGACAATTTCTACCCAAATCGTTCAGCGACATTACTTACATTTTCTACAATCTATCAACATTCTCTTTAATTGCGTTCTGGTTGTCTGGTTTCCAGTACTCTAGTTTCTCTGCCCCTTTATCGTCTCGTCTTTGCTTTTGAGTAATTGTTGACCTTTAGTCTCGTACAGATGGTTTTTTAGTGGAGCACCATGCTCACGGATAATATCCTTTATTTTATGTGCCAGTCTGTATTTTGCTAAAAGGTGAGCTCAGGATAGTTTTAGTTCATGTTGTAAAGAGTGTTTCAGGGCAATAGTCTCAGGGAGTCCTCTAGTCTCAACTGGTTCAGTAAGTCTGGACTTTTTAAGAATTTGAGTTTTGTTCTGTGTTTTTCTCCTGTTCTATCAGGGTTCATCTCTTGTGGCCGTGATCAGAATGGTTGTAGCCGTAGCTGGGCACCATCTAGTTCTTCTGATCTCAAGGGTAGATGAGGCCATAGTTCATGCAGGCTATTAGCCCTCTAGACCAGTTTCTTCTCTGAGACTTTGCTTTCCTTCTTTCTCTTTTGCTCTCTATGAGTAGAGAGCGATGTTGTATCTTACACCATCCTTTTCATTTTGAACACAAATCTGGACATCCATATTTTCCCAACCTCTTTCTTCTCATTGCCACTCCCTTGGTCCTTGCTGTCGTCACCTTAAAGACCAAAAACACCTCAAAGTCTTTTAGTTCAGCAAACAAATGCCACTGATGGTAATCTGATCACATCAGCTCCTCCACACTGGTTTCCAGCGATGCTTTTGCCTTAAGCAAAGTTGGCAGAGGACTTTGTGTGAGTAAGAACAGCAGTAGTTGTGGCTATTTGATTATAAACTTTGTGTCCAATAAGACAATGGATTTAGATGGAATTTCTTGTGTGTTATTTCAAAGTTGCTATCATGAAAGGAAGTGAGGGCTATAATTCCTTTAAAATTACTCCTGGAAACGGGGACCACCCAGTCAAGAAGGAGAGAGTGTTGACATGTTGCAGGGCTGACAACTAAGGTCACAAAACAATTTGTGTATTGTTTAATGAGAAACTAATTTGCTCTGTAAACTTTCACCTAAAGCACAATTAAAAAAAAAAAAAAGAAGAAGAAAGAAAGAAAAGGAAAAAAAAATCTGCTCCATGGGATTCCTTTGGTAAAGGTAAATAGATTCTGCACCCTTGAGGCTGTGGCCTTGGGGTGAGGAATGACAGCTACTGTTGAATTAGTGTCTGCTATGTGCCTTCAGCTGTGATCTAATGCATACCACTCCTTTACACACCAGGAAGGTGGGGGGCTTCCAGAGGTAGGAAGTGGGCAAGTCAGGTTGGGACCAAGTGTGACAGCAAAGTCCATGGCCTTTCAAATATATTGAGCCGCTCTGAAAGTATTTCAGAAGTGCCTGGTAGAACGTGTTCACTGGAACTCTCTGTCTTATTTATTTACTTTCCCTAATGGATGGGATGAACCCAGAGCACAGAGCTTTGGTTAGATGATTTGGGAAGGGAGAAAGGTGTGTATAGGTGAGAATTAGCTGGAAGGAAGCAGGAAGCAGAGAGATTCGTACTCCAAGGTCTGTTTGACCCATGTAGTAGTTGGTGAGCTATGTATAAGGTCTGAGGTGTGGAGGCCTATAGGATGGGTCCATCTGTTTGCCTCCCCTCCCTCTATCCCTCCCTGTCTTCAGCATTATTGAGGATGTATGTGCCTGGCATGGCCCCAGACTTTAGGACTGTAGAGATGAACAATAGCTAGTCCCTTCCCTCAAGGAACTGGCATTCTCTCCAGGAAAATAGACATGAACTGTCAATACAAGTGGTAAAAGTCACTGGACACAGGAGTGCCAGGGCTGTGGGGCATGGCCAAGGGGAGGCAGTTGCACCTGTCCCAGAGACCCACACACGAGAGGGCCTGAGGCTGGAAATGGTTATGCCTGGGCTTTGTCCTCTTGGAGCTTAGCGCTCCCTGGGCCCGGGATGATGAAGCTGAGCTCCAGAAGCCATCAGTAACCCCTTCCCCATACAATGGCCACAAATCAAGGCCGTCAGGTTTTGCCCTGACTAGGGTGTCTTTTTTTTTTTTTTTTTAGGGTGTCAGGCAGATTCCTGGGCAGGCATGAGGGAGCTGGCAGTTGCTGTTCTGGATTTATAGACTGAGACTTCAGACTGCAGAGCAAGCCATGAGCTCACCACAGGGCAGTAATCTGCCAGGCCCTTTTCCAACAGCAGCTTGTGCTGTGTCCAGAAAGGGGAAATGGTGGTGTTTCTTTACCCTGGTATTTCAAAACAGCTGAGCATGTTTCTTCAGTCTGCATCTCAAGCTGACAAAATATATATGATACTAAAGCTTTTTAAAAAAAGACCAGAGATGTGGCTGCTTTGACTTGTTTTCCCCCTCAGGGACTTTAGAGTTTTACTCCTTTTAGTAAGAGTCAGCCTTGTTGACTCTGGTCCAGGATGAGTTGCTTTATTGAAGAAAAAAATATGAATGTGCATTTAAATTTGACTTCAAAACTGCTTATTACAGTTAGGAAACCCTGGTGGAATAGTGGTTAAGAGTTCGGCTGCTAACCAAAAGATTGGCAGTTCAAATCCACCAGGTGCTCCTTGGAAACCCTATGGGGCAGTTCTACTCTGTCCTACAGGGTGGCTATGAGTAGGAATGGACTTGACAGCAGTGGGCTTTGGTTTATTACACTCAATCATCTCAAGATTGATTTCCATGTTTGGCATGTTTTATGTTATAAATTTGACACATTTAAGTGTCTTAATAAATATTTTCCCCTACGTTTGTCTTAAAACATTGATTTTAGAACTAGACTTGATAAAACATTATAGAACTTATACTTGAAGTTTGCTTACAAGGCACTCAAGAAAAAAAAAAAAACTGGGTCAAATGATTTAATCTGGTTTCTCCATTAGAGAGCAGCTTCCCCCACCCTTTAAATGTGACTCAATTGATTTGGTACACTGTCTGGCCCTCTGATATCTGTGAAATGACTGCTTCTAAAAATAGATGCCCTGTTCCTTTTATGTGTTATGATTCTTTCTGAGGTAGGCAAATTATTTTTAATGCCCTAACACTTTGAAAATTGTTAGGTGGTGATGACCAAAGACCAAGAGCCACGATGATGTCATCGAGGTTTTACCAAGTCTACACATTTAATTCATTTTACACATTGTTATCTTCAATACAGTCTAGACTTTTCAAGTAAAGCTGCGAAACATTTCCAAGAATTTTGGCTTAAAAAAAGTCAATGAAATTTAAAAAATAAAAGAGGTGATTGGAATATGTGATAGGGAGGTAAGGGTGGAAGATGTTTGGGTATCCCCCCAAAATCTGATTTCCTTTGTATATTTTGTTTTCCCCTTGCAATCAACGCACTGAAATGATTACTGGATTTGATTGTGATGGCATGGCCATCAAGATAATATTGCTCTTAGTTGCCACCAAGTTGATTCTGACTCATGACGACCCCATGTGTGCAGAGTAGAACTGCTCCATATAGGGTTTACAAGGCTGTGACCTTTTGGAAGCAGATCACCAGGCCTGTCTTCCCAAGTGCCTCTGGGTGGGTTCAAACCACCAATCTTTTAGCTAGTGGTCAAGAGCTTAACCGTTTGCACCACCCAGGGACTCCCTAAGATAATACTACCACTATGTTACCAGCGGTGTAACAATTTTCTAAAACTAAGCCCTGTGTTCTTTTTCTCAGTGCTTAAAGTTAGCTCATCAGAATCCTGTATTAAAATGAAAAACCTCTCCTAATGCTGCAGGAAGGGGGCCATACTGCTATCACTGTCTTTTACTGAGTGCCCTATCCTGAGTCCAGGAATCAAAAAAAAAGTCTAAATGGCAACCAAGACAATTTTGCTACGGTAAAAAAACACCATTTGTTTTAGCAAGAATGAACAGTTTCAGAATAGCATTGCTCAGATATTTTAAGTGGGACCAAGTATGTAAAGAGAGAATAGATGAGCAAAAATTTGACCAATGATTCATCACCAAATATAAAAAACAATATCATAGAGCAAAGATGAGCCATTGTGAAGAACATTCACGAAGACTAAAATACCTTCAAGTCTGAGAATTGGTATTAATCATATTGTAAATGAAGAAACTTCATGCGGTGACTGAGAAACCGTGGTTTAACTCTGAAATCCAGAAAGATGAACAAGGAAAGTGCCACTAGTCACTGTGAATGAAAAACACGAGCATATAGCTATAGTAATTGTGAAAGGTGTGGCTAGTCTGGCTGAGACATAGCCACAGAAATATATATGGTGTCTGTCTGTTTTATTCAAGGTGTTCATCCAGAGACAGAATATATGATACTGAGAGCGTGGCGTTGGAGACTCTCAGTCTTGGGTTCAAGTGCCAGTTCTTCAACTTTACTTGAAGAACTACTTTTCAACTGAAAGGCATCCAGAGAAAAATCATCAGATCTTGAATCAGTGCACCCTCAAGATGGATGTGGTCCACAATTTAATATCACGTAGGAGTGTGTAGCCAGTTGCATAGGGTGCAATTGAATCAGCATGTAAACAGCCTGGGAAGATGCAGAGTCTGAGATTAGAAGATAATGTTGCAAATTAATGAAAGAGGTCATAAGATAAAGACAGAATTACTCATGCGATATGACTTATGTGGTAATAAATTAATAGACCTAATTTGCTCAGAGTGTTATATTTCACATTTGAAAATAATTGGGACAGTCTAAAAGCCAGGAAAAGTGAAAACTGGTATTTTCCGGAAAATTCAAAGAAACTCCATATTAGTTAAAAAATTCCACAGTAGTTTAAAAATAGAGCTTTAACTTCCTAATTAAAGAAGTCTTAAATTCTGGTCAAGGTAGGAACTTTCAAAATGTGTCTGAGCAAAGTCACAGCAACGACACCATTGCAGGATCTGACCTGGAGGTTACCAGCGTAGTCAGAGCATCAGGGAGAGCTGAGCCACTTTGACTTGTACTGTCTTGGAGTTAAGAGACTCATACCAGCCTGTGGAATGAATGCAATCAGCGGCACTGAAACTAAACATACTTTAATGCATTACCAAGTTAACTCTGACAGCCATTCACCTAACAATCTCAAAACTACTTTTGGTAGTGAAAATCATTACTGAATTATAGGCAGAATCCAAAAATTGATCGTAGAGTCGTAATGATGGGTAAACAAACGTAGAGTCCCTGGTAATTATGAAATTCTGAATGAACTTCCAGAGTTTTGCAATACATTAATGACCCAAGAGATTTTACACTGAAAAACTAGAACTGTATAGATTAGATTTTACAGTCCATGAGCCTGTCCTTACAGTTGTCCTTTATTTAGGGCACGTGATGTGTGGGTGTAGCATTGTCTTATCTCCAGGGCAGGTGACCTGACAAACTCTAGCCCATCTTTCAAAGGCCATGGTCAGGTATTACCTGCTTTGAGGTGCCTTCTCGGATCCTCTCA
Source organism: Loxodonta africana (assembly GCF_030014295.1). NCBI lineage: Eukaryota > Metazoa > Chordata > Mammalia > Proboscidea > Elephantidae > Loxodonta > Loxodonta africana. The sequence goes on from NC_087343.1 coordinate 223,036,735, forward strand.
ACCATAGTACCGCTGTGATGGTTAATGTTATGTGTCAACATGGCTAGGCTACCCTTCCCAGTAGTTTGGGCAAACACTAGTGTAGTTGCTGTTCTGTAATGCAATGCAATGCAACGCAATCAACTTCCATAATGTAATCTGATGTAATCAATTAGTTGAAAAGTGAGTTTCCTTAGGGTGTGTTCTGCCTCCGGACTATAAATAGATATTTTGGTAGAACTGTCTCTCTTCACTCTGTACTCTCCTCATCACCAGACCTATGGATCTTAGGGCCCAGGCTGCAGGAGTCTCCAGCCTGGTGCCTGATTTTGGCCCTGCTAGCCCCCACAATCACATGAGCCAGTTCTTTGTAGTAAATCTAATTCATTATCTCTCTCTCTATATATATATATAAAATATAGGGGTAGATAGATAAATGGTGTCTTAGGCTGGGTTCTCTAGAGAAGCAAAACCAGTAAAGAGATTTATGTTAAGGAAAGGGCTCAAGTGGTTGTAGAGGCTGGAACATCCCAAGTCTGTGGATCAGTCTAGAGGCTTCTCCTGATTCATGAAGCCCCAGGGGCTGCCAAACCCAAGACTGACAGGTCAGACAGCAGGGCGCTTGATCACAGGCTGTCCTAGTTATCTAGTGCTGCTATAACAAATACCACAAGTGGATGGCTTTAAACAGAGTGAGAGTTATTTTCTCACAGTCTGGTAGGCTAGAAGTACAAATTCAGGTCGTCAGCTTCAGGGGATGTCTTTCTCTCTCTGATGGCTCTGGAGGAAGGCCCTTCTCATCAATCTTCCCCTGGACTAGGAGCTTCTCAGCACAGGAACCTTGGGTCCAAAGGACACCATCTGCTTCTGGCACTGCTTTCTTGGTGGTATGAAGTCCCCAACTCTCTGCTTGTTTCCCTTTCCTTTTATCTCTTGTAAGATAAAAGGTGATGCAGGCCATACCCCAGGGAAACACCATTTACGTTGAATCAGGGATGTGACCTGAGTAAGGGTGTTACATCCAACCCTAATCCTCTAACATAATCTAATCTTGCCTCACTAACCATAGGCAGAGATTAGGATTCACCACACATAGGAAAATTACATTAATCACAAAATGGAGGACAACCGCACAATACTGGAAATCATGGCCTAACCAAGTTGACACATACTTTTGGGGGGCACAATTCAATCCATGACAGGCTGTGAAGACTGATGAACCCCAAGGTCAGCAGGTAAGCTGCTAGTTCATGTTCCAAGAACCAGAGATCAGATGAACAGGAGCCAACTGCAGGATCCAGTGTGAGCAAAATCTTAGGAGCTTTGCCAGAAAGTCCACCTATATTGGATGCAGACCACACCCCCAAGGAAACTCCCTTTCAACAGACTGGCTGCTCACAGCAGATCCCATCATGGAGGTGGTCACATTATACCAAATCTCATCATGGAGATGATCACATCACTATTAAAAAACCCCGGTGCCGTTGAGTAGTCGATTCCCTGCCAAATTACATCTTAATTGCCAAACCACTGAGAATCATGGCCCAGACAAGTTGACACACAACCCAAGTGGTCACAGATGGATGTCACTGGTTCTGTTCATCTAGAGAGCCCTGACCTAGACAGGGGCCTTTGTGTAGGCTGTTCTGAATGTTCTTCGTTTTTGGTCATCTCATGTTTGGTTGCTTCTTGCACTCCGGACTTATCCTGCCCAGGGTATTATTCTCTTCATTGCACTTACCAATACCTGATGCATTGTTGCTTATTTGTTTACTGCCAGTCATCCCACCAGAATTTAAGTTCCATGTCATAGGATAGTGCCTGGCATGTGGTAGGTGCTCAGTGAAAATTATTGTGTGAGTGGGAGTGGGGGAGGAAGTTCTTGATGTAAGGAATGGGATGTGCAAAGACAAGGGGACCAAGGTGATACTCTAAACCTGGAGCCCAGGGCAGTGAGGGGTGAGGCTGGACCAGCAGGGGCCTCTGTATACATGTGTCTAGGTCTGGACTTCACTTGGGTGACAAGGACACAGCATGGGGTTTGAAGATTGGGAGAGACATGTTCAGCTTTACAGTCTGGGTAGCCTGTGGAGGGTGGAAAGAGAAGAAAGAGGTTAGAAGCTTGGTCTTCTGCAATATTTGCAATGAAAAATGAAAAGATTCTTAAATAAGACAGCAGTAATGGTAATGGACACAGATATCTAAGAGGGAGATTCCAGAAGATCTGTGACTCAATTTGGAGGTTGGGGAAGAAGGGAGGAGCTGGAACAACTCATAGTTTCAGGCTTGGGAGCTGGATGTACTCAAGAACTCAACTCCAAGATAACTGTTTCCTCAACCTCTACTTCACTTTCTTCATGCCCTTGTCCAGACTGTTGGCTCCACTTAGAACACTGTCCTCATAGCCTACCATTCCTGGCTGTTGAAACTGCCCTGACTCAGTAATAATCCCAGATTAACTTCCAAATTTATATAGCATATCTCATCCAATAAATAGCTTGTGTCTAACATGAGAACAATGAATGAGGGAGACCAAGAAAGAATTGATGCCTTTGAATTATGGTGTTGGTGAAGAATATTGAATATACCATGAAATGACAGAAGAACAAACAAATCTCTCTTGGAAGAAGTACAGCCAGAATGCTCCTTAGGAGCGAGGATGGCCATACTTTGTCTCACATACACTGGACGTGTTATCAGGAGGGACCAGTCCCTGGAAAAGGACATCATGCTTGGTAAAGTGGAGGGTCACCGAAAGAGAGGAAGACACTCAATGAGATGGATTGACGCAGTGGCTGTAACAATGGGCTCAAACATAGCAACAATGTGAGGATGGTGCAGAGCTGGGCAGTGTTTCATTCTGTTGTGCATGGGGTCACTATGAGTCAGAACCGACTCAATGGCACCTAACGACAACAACAAAATGGGAAGGATTTGATTATATTGCACATCACTAAGAAAGGATTACTCACCTGTTGGTTGTACTCTCCAAACCCATTATTGAGGCGCAAAGGACACCATGGTCTTGGGAGACAGCTTTCCAGAGCATGTGATTTGAATGGTGAAACCAGCGCTTCATGGGAAATTGGCTTTTTAAGTAGGGAGGTGATGGGAGTGAATATATGAAGTTGCAACCATCCTAGGAATCAGGAAGGTGTGGTGAATTGAGGTGTGCACCTGTCTTTATCGGGAAATACACAATGCCTGGTGACAGCCTTGTGTTTGGGGTAAGATGCGGTCTGGGGACAAGAGCACCAAGCCAGGTGGTGCAAAAAGGGGTGCAGCAGGGCCAGGCCAGGTGACCAGGTAGCAATGGCAGTTAAGGCCCAGAGCTTTGGAGGGGAAGCAGACAAAGTTAGCAAGAGTCAGCTCTGAATCCCCAGGATTCAGAGCTGGCTCGTCAAGCAGGATTCACAGGGCTGGAGGAGATCCTTTGGGTCAGCAGCCATTGGGTGACAAGGGACTCAGGGACAGCGTAGGATGAAGCCTCACACTGCCATTTTCTATAGGCTGACGGCAGTGACATTGTGCAGTGGAGGAAAGGTGAAGTCACAATAGGTACACCAGGGCCTGGCTGAGTGGGGGAGGGGTGTGCTGTTGCCAGGCTGCACCACCAATACGAGCTGGGATTCCTGCATGTGGATGCTCATATCCTTGAGCTGGGGGGTCCCAAAGCCACATGGGATGGCCACAGCTTGGACCTATGGTCAGAAGTTTGACTTTCAGCATCTCCACAAGGACTTGGGAAGCCTCTAGGTTTGACAGAAGCTGGTCTCCAGGACTCCCTAGGTTCAGAGGAGGCAGGGAAGGGGCTGGGAAGAGAGAATCAGCACAGACTCCACGGGAGAAGTAGTCTTGGAACAGAACTAAAAGAGTGGGTGACATTTAAACATGGGAGGTAGGAGCATCCTATCATCGATGCCACCCTAACAAGGCCCACTAGGCTGTGGCTGATCTAGCTCAGGCTCTACGTTAGTCATCTAGTGCTGCTATAACAGAAATACCACAAATGGATAGTTTTAACAAAGAGAAGTTTATTCTGTCACAGTCCAGTAGGCTAGAAGTCCGAATTCAGGACGCCAGCTCCAGGGGAAGGCTCTCTCTCTGTCAGCTTTGGAGGAAGGTCCTTGTCATCAGTCTTCCCTTGGTCTGGGAGAATCTCAGTGCAGGAACCTCAGGTCCAAACAACGCTTTCTGCTCCCAGTGCTGCTTTCTTGGTGGTATGAGGTCCTCAAGTCTCTCTGCTCATACCTCTTTTTTATATCTCAAAAGAGATTGGCTAAGATGCTATCTAATCTTGTAGACCTCATCAGTATAACTGTCACTAATCCATTGTATTACATCATAGTGATAGGATTTACAACACATAGGGAAATCACATCAGAAGATAAAATGGTAGACAGTCATACAATCATACAAGGGGATCATGACCTAGCCAAGTTGACACATATTTTAGGGGGACACAATTCAATCCATGACAGGCTCCTTCCCACCAACACACCACAGGCAGGCCAAGTTATCACCAGGTGGAGCTACTTGGGGCTTCCCTTTGCTACTTGCACATCTTCCCTTTCCTTGACTCTATTCTACTTGAAATGATGATGTTCTTCGATTTTATCTGCTTAGCCTCACTCCTATTCATCCTTCAAGACTCAAAGTGGGTGCCACCTCCTCTGGGGAGCCTTTCAGGACCTCCACAAGCAGAGCTAAGGAGCATTTCCTCTGTTGTTCCATTGAGATTCATGTGCATTTCTGGCATGCTACTTATCACTGATGCAATTATAGGTAGCAGCTTACCTATCTCTCCTAACCTCTTCCTTCTATTTGCAACCCAAGGTTTAGCACATAGAGATGCTTCGGGGTCATTGATTGAATAGATGAGGGAGGAAGAGTGAGGAGGAGTTGCGGCAGATGAGAATGGACAGAAAGATGGGATCCCTGATGGAGGGTATACTTGGATTGGAGTGGGTTTGACAGAGTTTGAATTTAGTTTGGGAGACAGCATTAAGCTACTGATCATTTTGGGCCAGGGCTGACAGGGCTGGGGGGTGTCTGGCCACATCCTCAGAGGTATAGAATCTAACATTAGTCTGGCCACATGCGCAAGGCATCTGAGGGTAGGCCCAGGAGGACGCTGTTGAGGCCAGAAAAGGTCTGCTTCCTGTAGCCCCTCCTGCTGGCTGGTGGCATTCCTGAAGACATGGCACTTCTAGGGTATGTTTGAGCCCTGTTGTGGCTTCAGTTGCCTGTCCCCCAAAACTAAGCCCTAACCCCCAGTGTTGGAGTGATGCTGGAAGGGAGGGGCTTGGATAGGGTGGGAGATAACAGTGAAGAGAGGATGGGTCGACTGAGTGTGTTATAGTCATGTCTGAACCGAAATTTTTTATGGTTCGCTATGGGGACTGGCACATAGTAGGTGCTCAACAATATTTGCTGAATGAATGAATTCACGCTCCCCTGAACATTTCTGAGCCCTAGCAATGCGCTGTGTAGCAAACTGGCACATAGTAGGTGCTCAACAATATTTGCTGAATGAATGAATTCACGCTCCCCTGAACATTTCTGAGCCCTAGCAATGCGCTGTGTAGCAAACTGGCACATAGTAGGTGCTCAACAATATTTGCTGAATGAATGAATTCACGCTCCCCTGAACATTTCTGAGCCCTAGCAATGCGCTGTGTAGCAAACTGTATCATTAGGAACTACCTTGGAGCATAGGAAGAAGACCCCAGCACTAAGAAAGCTTCCAGATACAGAGACCAAAAATGATCCAAGAAGAAGTCTGTACCCAGAGCAGTGCTGAGGAGCTCCTCGCATTTCCCCAAGACCGAGGGACCCCAGAGCTGTCTGCTCCATGGACACATGCAGTGAGGAGGCCCATCAGGTCCAACCTGGGGGCCTGGCACTGGCAGAGAGCAGGAAAGACTGTTCTGCTTCCTGTAGCCCTCCCTGCTGGCTGGTGGCAGCCCTGAAGACACACCACTCCTGAGGGCGTTTCAGCCCTGTTGTAGGTTGAGTTGTGTGCCCCCTAAAAATGCATTCAAGTCCTAACCCCTGGTATCAGGAAGAATGACTGTATTCGGAAATAAGGTCTTTGCAGATGTAATCACTTTCAGGTGGAGTAGATGTGTTTTAGTCCAACATGACTGGTATCCCTATAAGGAGAGAGATTTGGAAACTTAGGGAAGACGCATGGAAGGAGGCCATTGGAGGATGGAGCCAGATTGGAGTGATGCTGCCAGTAGTCAAGGAACACCAAGAGTTGCCAGCAACCACCAGAAGCTAGCATTCCTTGACTTGTGTCTTCACATGGCCTCCTTCTTTGTGTCTCCTCTGTTCCCAAATTTCTCTCCTTATAGGGACACCAGGCATTGGATTTAGGGCTCACTCTAATCCTATTTAACCTTATCGTAACTTTGATTACATCTGCAGAGACCTATTTCCAATTAACGTCCATTCACAGGTACCGGGGCTCGGGACTTGAACATATCTTCTTGGGGAACAAAATTGAACCCGGAATACAACCTCTCAAGAAAACTTCTAAAAATCGTGGGTGAGGTATTTTCACTTCAAGAGCTTTAAATAACAGATTTAACAAGATGTATTTCATGACTAAGCCTTGGGTAACAATGCAAGCCTGTGTTCAGTAGGTACCCGAGTGTCTGTCATCACTACGGGATGGATTCTTAACAGTTGGGAAGAGTTAAGGAATCAAAGCGTTGTGTGTGTGAAATTTTTATATTTTGACTCTATGGGATTCATTCACTCATCTGTCCATTCTATAAATATTTGTTGCATTCCTTTATATTCTAGGATCTGCCAGCGATGCAATGGAGTACAAGGCCATGGTCTTCACCCTAAATCATCCCCTTAGAATCGATGGTCTGCATCAAGCAGTGGGATGCTCTTTTCCCCTATGTCTCACCCACACTTTCCACCTAATTATTATTATTATTATTATTATTATTAAGAACTGGCTTGAACTCTTGCTAGCTTCCTTCTCCTCCAAGTCTCCCATGTCTCCCTCTGAAAATCAGGGTGGCTTTCCTCACCCTTACCCTGCCTGTGATATGTACTCCCAGAAGCAAGGTGCTCATTGACTATGGGCTTCTATATGGGTTTTGCTCAAATCTGCTGCAGAATAACTCTTAAAGGTGTTAAAAAGCAGAGATGTCACTTTTAAGGATTAGGGTATGCCTGCCCCAGGCCACGGTATTTTCAATTGTATCAGATGCATATGAAAGCTTGACAATGAGTAAAGAAGACCAAAGAAGAATTGATATCTTTGAATTACGGTGTTGGCAAAGAATATTGAATATACCATAGACTGCCAGAAAAACACAAATCTGTCTTGGAGGAAGTACACCCGGAATGCTCGTTAGAAGCAAGGGTGGTGAGACTTCATCCTACATACTTTGGACATGTTATCAGGAGGGGCCAGTCCTTGGAGAAGTACATCATTCTTGGTAGAGTACAACCCATTGCCTTCGAGTTGGTTCCGACTCATAGCAACCTTGTAGAACATAGTAAAACTGCCCTATAGGGTTTCCAAGGACTGGCTGGTGGATTCAAACTGCCGACCTTTTGGTTAGCAGCCGACCTCTTTAACCACTACGTCAGAAGACCCTCAATAAGATAGATTAGCACAGTGGCTGCAGCAATGGGCTCTAACATAAAATGATTATGAGGATGGCGCAGGACCCAGTGATGTTTTGTTCTGTTGTACATAGGGTTGCTATGAGTTGGAACTGACTCGATGGCACCTAACAACTACAATAATGGGTTTTGCTCAGGGCTGGAGCTGGCAGAGATCCCACGGTTATTGATCCAGTTCTGGGAAGACCAGAAGAGCCATTCTCAACATTTTTCTTAGGACATGTTGCACCAACGGTGGTTCTACGAGCTACTCATGGCCATGGAGAGACCCAGATTTTGACAAAATTAAAAAGCATCCTGAAGGAAAAAATGAAATCAACCACTAAAAAATCTCAATCAAGTACCATTTTATAAGAAAAATAATGAACATAGCTAATCCAATTTTTAATCTACTTCTATTTTAAAAGTGAGTTAGGTTTTTATAAGCCTCCAGTTCCAAGTAAAACTAATAATGAGAGAACGAGAACAAATAAAACTTAGTATTAAAAACAATGCATGGATTTCAGACTTTAAGATACACACATACATGTACAGCTGAGTCATTTGAGGGTAAGTTGCATACATCATGACTCTTGCCCCTAAATCCTTCAGTGTAAATTTCCTGAAAATAAGAATATTCTCTCACATAACCAATGGGTCAGATCTTGATGGAACAGATCAGTAGAAAGCTCCCATCCCGTAGGAGGAGGTATTTTTCCTCTTCACCATCTGATCAATCATTCACAAGCTATATTTTGCCCCTGCCTACCTCTTCCAGGGCCTTGCTCTAGTTCCTATTATGTGTCTCTGGCCTCTGACGGTAGGGTGATCTCTTTTGAGACTGAGATGCTGCAGAGCTGCCCTGTACTGTGCACTGCATAAAGGCTCCAGGCAAAGAAGAGTCTTTGAACCCTTGTTCTGCTCATGGCCTGGATGCTCTCTGAGCTGAATCTACCCAGGTGGGCACTTTATGAATTGAATTGCGTAGCACATAAAGATATGTTGATGCTCTAAACCCTGGCATGTGTGGATGTGATCCTGTTTGGGTCTTTGAGAGTCTGTGAGGATTTCATCAATTAATAGGTCTTACTGGAGTAGGATGGGGCTAACTCCATGAGTGGAGTCCTTGTAAAAGAGGAGAAAAGTAGAGACACACATCCAAAGGGAAGATGGCCATGTAAAGACAGAAGTAGAGATTGGAGCTGCAAGCCCAAGAACGCCAAGGATTACTGGATTTCCAGAAGCTGGGAGAGAAGCATGGAACAGACTCTCCTTCAGAGCTTCAGAAGGGATCAACATGGCTGACACTCTGAATTTAGACTTCTGGCTACAGAACAGTGAGACAATGAACTTCTCTTTAAGTCACCTGATTTGCGGTACTTTTTCGCTGCAGCCCTACGAAGCTAGTCCAGGCACCTTTTGCTAATCCTCACAGAGGCGTCATGTAGGCCAGGCATGGTCCCTAAACAGAAGTGTTTGAGAGATGGGAGTGATCTATTGTGTCCAAGTTTGCTGAGTCAAGAACGAGGCATGGATCACTACACTCAGCAGCAGGGATGTTCCTGGTGATCCTGAGATCTGTTTTGGTGGGTGTTGGAGGTAACAGCCTGATTAAAATTGGTTCAAAAAATACAAGGAAAGACATCAAAAGGGACAGCAAAAATGTATGTTGGTGGAGCTGATGAGAGCTGACTGATCAGGGAAAATGTGATTGTGTTCAGACAGTATGTGAAGGTCAAGGGTGGTGGTGTTTTGCATATGGGAGAGTTTCTACATGTGGGTTGTATATTAGCTTCCTAGGGAGCCCTGGTGGCATAGTGGTTAAGAGTTCAACTGGTAACCAAAAGGTCTAGCAGTTCGAATCCACCAGCCACTCCTTGGAAACCCTGTGGGGAAGTTCTACTCTGTCCTGTAGGATCACTATGAGCTGGAATGGACCTGATGGCAAAGAGTTTAGGGCTACGGTAACAAAGTACCAGAAGGTGGATGGTTTGTAAGAACAGAAATTTATTGTCTCAGTCCTGGATGCTAGAATCCCAAATCAGGGTGTTGACGTATTGAATTCTTCTGAGGGGTCCGAGGGAGAATGTGTTGCATGCATTCTCCTAGTTTCTGGTGGTTGCCCACTATTTTTTTTTTTGTCTTATAGAGGCATCGCTCCAATATCTCTGCCTCTGTCTTTACATGGTCATCTTCCCTCTGTGTCTGTCTGTCTCTGTCTCTTTTTTCTCTTTTATGTGGATGCCACTCATGTTGAATTAGGACTCACCCTACTCCATAATGACCTTATGTTAACTTAACTGATAACATTTTCAAGGATCCCGTGTCTTCACTTGGTCACATTCACAGGTAGGACTTCAACATATCTCTTCTTTGGAAGACACAATTTAATCCATAACAGGTGATAATTTATAAGTTAAACAAGACACAAAAATTACTTGTAACTGTACTGTGCATCTATAAGCTCCATCTATGTGAGCCATTATTATCATAACCACACTAGCAGAAGGGTTCACAGTTGCATTCTTGCTTATGTGTAGCAGTGATGTAAAGGCATTAGGCAAGCCTTCTTCACTTCTCCATATCTCTTGCTTATGGCCAAATTGTGGGGTTGAAATCTTTCCTTTGGCCACCAGGCATTAGATGTGGCTTTTAGTTTCGAAGACAGAACCATTTGTTCTTCAAGAACTGGTCTAGTATGAATCGGGGAAAGCAGGGATCCTAGAACTGGCAGAGGTGGACAGCCTGGGAACTCTGGTCATCTGACAGCCAGACTGAGAAGCAATGATAGGACAGAATTCTGGTCTGCCTGATTTCTGGAAATAATGAAGACTCCAGGGGAGGCAAAACCAAAGCTGAGCCCCACAACTGAAGAGGAGACTGAGGCTCATGGGACAGGAGTCAGTCCATGTTGTTGCATGACGTTTTAGCTAAGAGTTCAACTATTTGTCATATATAATCGATTCACTTGTTTTTTCAAGTCTTTGTTGAAAGAGAGACCACAGGAAGCATCTGACTACAGCGTCTTGGACCACTTCAACTATTTTGAGAAACCACAGAGTATGTGGATCATGGACTTCTTTCCTCTCTCCGCCTTCATCACCTCTTTACTTACGTGCATATGTGATGTGACCATAAACTCTGAAAAGCAGATAGCAGTATTTTACAGTTTTACAGATCGAAGATGTTGTTGATGGAGTTATATATATTCCACCTATGATTCCAGACTTGATGGACACCCTGTATAATGTGATATGTAATGGATGACTATCAGTCTTAGAAGAAATACAACCAGAATGATCTTTAAAAACAAGGTGGCCACTTCGGCTCACTTACTTTGGACACATCATCAGGAAAGACTAATCACTAGAAAAGGACATCATGTTTGGTAAAGTAGAGGGTCGGCAAAAATGAGGAAGACCTTCAATGAGATGTATTGACACAGTAGCCACAACAATGGGCTCCAACATAACAAACATTCTGGGGATGGCACAGAACCAGGCAACACTTGCTTCTGTTATAGCTGAGGTTGCCATGAGTTGGAGCCAACTTGATGGCAAATAACAACAACGCTTGACTCCATGGGATAGTTTCATCTCTTTATTCATCGTGAAATATCTTTATCATTTTAAATATTCAGCATTTAAAAACAAAACAAAATCCTTTTGGGAAAATGCTGAACAAAATTTAAAATTCTCATGGAATCCAGACTTTCTGGAGCCATAGAGGCTGGATGGATCCCCAAAACTATCTCCTGAAATAATCTTTAAGCCTTAAACCGGAAATACCCCCTGGAGTCTTCTTTAAACCAAACGATAAAAAAAAAAAAAGATAGTTTAGCTTAATTAGTAAAGAATGTCAGCCTTAAGCATTGTGCTTCATTCAGAATTATCTATAAGGGATCAAACTGACAACAACTTGAAAGATTAGGTAAGTTTAGGGGACAGTGAGTTTATGTTAATGGGGGAGGAACAATTCAGAATAGGAGGGTGAGGATGGCTGTACAACTTGAAGAGTGTAATCAATGTCACTGAATTGTGCAGGTAGAAACTGATGAATTAGGGTATGTTCTGCTGTGTGTATTCTCAAAAACAACAAAAAGTAAAATAAATTTTAAAAGCCCTTTTTATATAATAATTGTCTAAACTTAAAAGACCCAGCAGTGTTATCAGTGTCACCAAAACCTAGATGGTATTTTTATTCAGTGCTCACATTGGCTTCTTGACTTCTTTCCAGCCCTGTAAGCTGTCTTTTCCAGAGCCCTACTGTAGTTCTCTGTTCTGTGTCTCTAGCCTTTCGCTATGGAATGATCCTTCTGCCTGTGATGAGACAGAGCTGCCTTGTACTGTGGTGCAGTCTGAGCACTGCATAAACGCTCCAGTGTAAGGGCACCTCATGCTTTCCTTACGGGCTGGAGCCCATGGAGGCACACCTACCCACAGGGGCACTATTATAGATTGAATTGTGTCCCTTCCAAAAGATATGTTGCATGTGATCTCATTTAAGACAGGGTTTTTGATGATCTTATAAGTACTACCAGGTCTTACTATAGTAAAACCAACCCAAACTCATTGCTGTCGAGTTGATTCCAACTCATAGTAACTCTATAGGACAGACTAGAACTGCCCCATAGGGTTTCCAAGGCTATAATCACTAATCATTACAGAAGCAGACCGCCACATCTTTCTCTTGCAGAGCAGCTCTCCTTTCGGTTAGCAGCCAAGTGCTTAACCATTATGCCATCAAGCCTCCTTCTTATGTAGTAGGGTACATCTAATCCAATGTGAGTGGTGTCATTATAAAAGACGGGAGACAGAGAAAGGACTTCATGTGATGCCGTGGCTGCAAGCCAAGGAATGCCTGAGGCTACCAAAAGCTGGGAGAGAGGCATGGAACAGGTGCTTCTTCAGAGCCTCAGAGGAACTCAGCACACCAACATCCTGAATTTGGACTCCCAGCCTCCATAACTGTGAGAATAAATTTCTGTAATTTTAAGCCACCCTGTTTGTGGTGGAGCCCTGGTGGCGCAGTGGTTAAGAGTTATGGCTGCTAACTAAAAAGTCAGCTGTTTGAATCTACTAGCTGCTCCTTGGAAACCCTATGGAGTAGTTTTACTCTGTCCTGTAGGGTCACTATGAGTCAGAATCGACTGACAGCCACACGTTTGGTTTTTGGTTTTCTGTTTGTGGTACTTTGTGGCAGAAACCCTAGGAACAAATGTAGGTGTCTTTTCCTGATCCTCACAAAGGTATAATGCAGGCCAGGTGTAGTCCCTAAAGAGAAACTTTGTAGAAGGTGGGAGTGATCCATGTGTCTAATGCTGTGGAGTCAGGAAAGAGGAAGACTGGGAATTCCATGTAGCCACAGGGATGCAACTGGTAACCTTGAGATCTATTTTGGTGGAGTAGTGGAGGTGAAAGACTGATTAAAATAGGTTCAAAAATACAAAGAAAGTGATTAGGAGCAGCAAAAATATATGGTGGTGATGCTGGTGGGTGGGAGAGGAGATGAGACAAAGAAAACGTGGTAGAGTTCAGACAGTGCATGAGGATCAATGGTGTATTGAACATGTCGAAGAGATTCTAAGTGTGGGGTGATGTATCATTTTCCTAGGGCCGCTGTAACAAAGTACCATAAGTTGGGTGGATTGTTAGAACAAAAATGTATTTTTTCATAGTTCAGGAGGCTGGGAATCCAGACCTGGGTATTGGTGTGTTGATTCCTTCTGAGGCATTTAGGGAGAATCTGTCCCATGCCTCTCTCCCAGTTTCTGGTAGCTCCAGGTGTTCCTTGGCTTGCAACTACAGTGTCTTAGGGCATCCTTCCTCTCTTTCCTTGTCTCTGGACACTAGTTGTCTTAGGCTGGGTTCTCTAGAGAAGCAAAACCACTAAAGTGTATAAATATATACATGGAGAGAGATTTATGTAAAGGAAATGGCTCACGCGGTTGTAGTAGCTGGAACATCCCAAGTCCGTGGGTCAGGCTTCTTCTGACGCGTGTAGCCACAGGGGCTGGCAATCCCAAGATCTGCAAGTTAGAGAGCAGGGCTCTTGCTCACAGGCTGTGAAGACTGACGAATCCCGAAGATTGACAGGCAAGATCACAGGTGAGTTGCTAGATCAAGTCCCAAGAACCAGAGATCAGATGAACAGGAGCCAGCTTCAGGATCCAGAATGAGCAAAAGCTCACAAGCCTTGCCAGAACATCCACTTATAGTCAATGCAGGCCACACGCCCAAGGAAACTCCCTTTCAGCTGATTGGCTACTCACAGCAGATCCCATCGTGGAGGTGACCACACAATATCAAATCCTATCACGGAAGTGATCACACCATCAAATGACTATCAAATCGTTGAGGATCACATCCCAGCCAAGTTGACACACAACCTTAACCATTACACTAGTCATACAGGATTAAGACCCTGTCTTAGGATTCTCTAGAAAAACAGAACCAGTGAAGTACGTGTGCTTGTGTGTAGATAGAGAGCGAGAGAGAACAAGATTTACTTCGAGGAATCGGCTTACGAGATTGCGGGCCCTAAATCCAAATCCGTAGGTTAGGTGATAGGCTGGAGACTCCTGCAGGCTGTGCCTCATGCTCCCTAGGTTAGGTGTAAGGATGAGATGAGGGTTCTGCCAAATATCTATTTATAACCTGGAGGCAGAACACACCCTAGGCATACTCCCTTTTTCCTTTTAAGGACTTCAACAGATGGATTGATTACCTTACATTTAATTACACTATGGAAAGTAATTACATTATATTACATTAGATAAGGTAATCACATTACATTAGATTTCATTATGGAAGGTAACCTACTTTCTCTAAGGCCATCTGATTTAATCACATGTAAGGATTTTTTTTTTTAAGGACTCCATAACCACATACTTTGCAACAACAACCAGACTTGTGTTTGGCCAGGCAGCTGGGATCCATAGCCCAGCCATGTTGACACATAAAATTAACCATCACAAAGGAGGAGAGTGCTGCCACATTGCAGGGAGAGCAACTAGGGTCACATAACAATGTGTGTATAAATTTTTGTAGGAGAAACTAACTTAAGCTATAAACTTTCACTTAAAGCACCATACCAAAAAAAAAAAAAAAAACACCATCACAGACACACCCCACTCCAGTATGGCCTTACATAATAACTAACACCATCTTCAAAGACCGTATTATCAACGTCACATTCACAGGCAGGACTTTAACTTTTTTTTTGAGGGGGGGGGTACAAAATCAATCCATACCAGGTACTTATTTTTAATTTAAACAACACAAAATAGAGCACTTGTAACTGGACTTGGTACCCACAAGCTCTCCATCACTGAGACAATATTGGTATAAATACCCTAACAGAAGTGTTCACAGGCCCATTCTTTCTTCAGTGCAACAGAGAGCAAGAAGACTTCAGGCTCAGGGCCTTGGAGGGGAAGCAGACACAACAAGCAGGAGCCAGGTTCTGGAATCTTGGGGCTCAGAGCTGACTCCTCAAGCCTGATCAACAGCATGTGGGTATGTACACATATATGCACATGTATATGCACAAATGAGTCATTTAAGGGTAAACTGAGTCATGACTCTTACCCCTAGATCCTTCAGAGCTAATGTCATGAAAAGAAAAATAATTTCTCACATCACCACTGGGTCAAGTCCCAACAGAGCAGCGTGGTAGAGAACCCTGTCCCACTGGAAGAGGTGTTGCTGTTTTTCCCCATCTGATCATTCTTTATGAGCTGTGCTCAGCTCTGCCTACCTTTTCCTCCGGGTCTCACTTTAGTTTCCCGTTTTGTACCTCTGGCTTCTTCCGATATGATGAGCCCTCCTCAGTCTGTGATGATGCAGAACTGACCTGTACTGTGGTGCAGCCTGTGCGTGGCACCATGGTTCCAGGCTAATGGGGCAGTCTTAGCTATGACCGTGGCTAGATGCCACGGGGCTGCACCCACCCTGAGGAGTGCTGTTACAGATTGAATTATGTCCCCAGAAAAGTTATGTTGAAACTCTAACCTGTGCTACCTGGGAATATGACCTTGTTTGAAAACAGGATCTTTGAGGGTATTATCAGTTGACATGAGGTCTTACTAATTTAGGGTCTAATCCAATGTGGTGGTCCCCAGGTGGCACAAATAGTTTACACTCAGCTGCTAACATAAAGTGCGGGACTGCCTTTAGGATTCTCATCCAGGCTGCCTAGGCCGAGGCCTTGGGCTCACAGCACTCTCTGATAGGGAGGTTGGGAACTGGGTCTTTCTTTTTCTCTCTCAGTCCCTTCTCTCTGTCAGAGAAGTCTTTCTCTCTGTTCTGAACCCACAGTAATTTTCTCTGTCTCTAAGACTATTTAATTGTTCTAAAATAATCTTGTGGTTAGTAGGGGAAAAAAATGTTCTTTCTGGTCATGCATCCATGGTCACTGGTTGCCACACTGTTTGAATTTGAACAAAGCTTGGCAACAGGATGGTCAGCCCAGGTGCGGCTATACAAAGGCCCTTTCCTCTTACCCCTTGTTATGGATTGAATTGTGCCCCCCAAAAATATGCGTCGCACTGGCTAATGTCAATTTTTGAGAGCTATAGCCCACACTTTTTATCATGGCTCATCACATAAAGGTTAGCCATTCAAAACCACCCAGCAGTACTGTGGAAGAAAGGCCTGGCAATCTGCTCCTGTTAAGATTACAGTCAAGAAAACCCTATAGGACAGTTCTACTCTGTAACATGTAGGGTCTCTATGAGTCAGAATCGACTCAAAAGCAACTAACAACAACAATCCAACCTGAGAGCTGTCCTTATAAAAAAGGAGAGGAGACACAGAGACAGGAAGATGGCAGAAGGATACCATATAACACTATAGCTGCAAACCAAGGAGTACCCAGTGCTACCTGAAGCGGGGGAGAACATGGAACAGATTCTCCCTCAGAGCCTCAGAAAGAATCAGCTTGGCCCACACCCCGATCTTGGACTCCCAGCCTCTAGAACTGTGAGACAGCTCATTCTGTAATTGTAAGCCACTCTGTTTGTAGCACTGAGTTACAGCAGCCCTAGGAAATGAATGCTGGCGCCCTTTCCTAATCCTCAGTCTTAGTCACCTAGTGCTTCTATGACAGAAATACCACAAGTGGATGGCTTTAACAAAGAGAAATTTATTTCTTCACACTCACAGTAAAGTAGGCTAAAAGTCCAAATTCAGAGTGTCAGCTCCAGGGGAAGGCCTCCTCATCGATCTTCCCCCAGACTAGGAGCTTTTCTGCACAGGAACCACAGATCCAAAGGACGCGCGGTGCTCCTGGCACTGCTTTCTTGGTGGTATGAGGTCCCACTGTCTCTCTGCTCGCTTCTTTTATATCTCAAGAGATTGCCTCCAAGACACAATCCAATCCTACACGCTGAGTTCTGCCTCACTAACAAAACTGCCGCCCATCCTCCTTCATCAACATCATAGAGGCAGGATTTACAACATATAGGAAAATCACACAATACTGGGAATCATGGCCCAGCCAAATCGATACACATATTTTGGGGGGAACATAATTCAATCCATGACACTCACAAAGGGGTCTTGTTGGCCAGGAGCAGTCTTTAAACAGAAGTGTTGTACAAGGTGGCAGTGATACATCGGGTCAGAATTTGTCAATTCAAGAATGAGGAAGACTGAGAATTAATTACCGAGTTTAGGAAGAGGGACTGCTGTGGTGTCCCTGAGATCTGTTTTGGTGAAGTGTTGGAGGTAACAGTCTGATGAAAACTGGTTCAACAATGTAAGGAAAGGAATTAGGGACAGCAAAATTATTTTGTGCTGGTGGAGGTGGTGGTGGGGGGGGAAGGAATAGAGGAAACATGATGGGGTCCAGGCAGTACGTGAGGCCACAGGTGTTACTTTATATATGGGAGAGGTTCTACGTGCTGGGTGATGTATTAGTTTTCTAGGGCTGGCATAACAAAATTCTGCGAATTGGATGATTTATAAGAACAGGAATTTATTGTCTTATAGATCTGGAGGTAGAAGTCCTAATCAGGGTGTTGGCAGTGTTGATTCCTTCTGAAGCTCTGAGGTGGAATATGTTCCTAGCTTCTGGTTGCTCTAGGCATTCTTCAGCGTGTAGCTACAGCGACACATGGTGTCCTCTGCCATCTCCCTATCTCTGTGTCTCGTTGCCTTTTTTATACAGACACCAGGCTTAGGGGATTAGGACCCACTCTATTCCAACATGACCTCTTCATTGACAACATCTTCAAAGACAACATCTTCCAAACAGGTTCACATTCACAGGTAGGACCTCAACTTATCTTTTGGTGGGGACAAAATTCAGTCCAGCATAGATGACTATTTTAAAATTAAACAACACATGACAAAGCACTATTAACTGTTCTTGGCACGTATAAAATCTCCATAAATGTGAACCATTATTATTATGATAATACTAGCTGAAGGATTCCCAGTTCCATTCTTGCTTATCTGCAGCAGAGTCATAGAAGCATTACTGACGTTTTCTTCACCACTCCTGGTCTCTAGCTGCTGGAAAAAGTATGGCAGTCTCATTTTTCCTTTTGCTTTCAGGCTTCTGATGTGGCTTTAACTTTAAAGAGAGAAACATTTGCTCATCCAGAACAGGTCTAGGTAAGAACTGGGTGAGGAAGAGACCCTAGAACTGGCAGAGGTGGATAGCCTGGGAACTCTGGCCATCTGACAGGCAGGCTGAGAGGGATGGTAGGAGAGAATTCTGGTCTAGCATTTTCAGGAGAGAAAGAGTCTAGAGGAGACAAAAGCAAAGTCCAGTGCTGCAACTGAAGAGGAGACCAAGACTCACTGGATGGGAGGCACTCCACATTGTTGAGCGATGTTTTTAGTGGAGGTCAAATATTGTGAGAAAACACATATACTATGAGGATCATTATGGATAACTTTACAAAGAATGGAAGTTCCAGAACACTTAATTGTGCTCACGCGAAATCTGTACATGGATTGAGGGGCAGTCTCTGGAACATAACAAGGGGATACTACATGGTTTAAAATTGGGAACAGTGTGCGACAGGGTTGTATCCTTTTACCTTACTTAGTCAATCTGTATGTTGAGCAAATAATCCAAGAAGCCAGTATATATGAAGAAAAATGCAGCATCAGGATTGGAGGAAGACTCACGACCAACCTGTGATATGCAGATGACACAACCTTGCTTGCTGAAAATCAAGGCAACTTGAAGCACTTACTGATGGTAAAGACCGTAGCCTTCAGTATGTATTACATCTGAACATGTAGAAGACAAAAATCATCATGACTGGACTGATAACCAACATCATGATACATGGAGAAGAAATTGAAGTGCTCGAGGATTTTGTTCCACTTGGATCAACAATCTATATCCATGGAAGCAGCAGTCAAGAAATCAAATGATGTATTGGGCAAATCTGCTGCAAAAGACTTCCTCAAAGTTTTAAAAAGCAAAGATGTCATGTTGATGACTAAGGTGCTCCTGATCCAAGCTATGGACTATTTAATCACCTCATACATATGTGAAAGCTGGACAAGAAAAAAGGAAGACAAAAGAATTGATGTGTTCCAGCTGTGGTGGTGGCAAAGGATATTGACTTTACCATGGACTGCTAGAAGAATGAACAAATAAATCAGCCTTAGAAGAAATACAACCAGAATGCTCCTCAGAAGTGAGGTTGGTGAGACTTCGACTCGCTTACTGTGGACACATCACCACGAGAGACCAGTCGCTAGAAAAGGACATCATGTTTGGTAAAGTAGAGGGTTAGCGAAGATGAGGGAAACCCTCCATGAGATAGATTTACGCAATAGCCGCAAAAATGGACTCCTGCATTCTAAAGATCATAAAGATAGCACAGAACTGGGCAGTATTTCCTTCTGTTGCTCATAAAGTAACAATGAGTCAGATCCATCACGCACCAGACGGCAACATGTAGCTCATGGATTTCTTCTCTTTTCTTTCTACCTCCCTCACCATGTTTTTAGCCTGGTGTATGGGGTGATCTTGGGGTGATCATAAACTCGGAAAACATACATAATATTATTTTATGATTTTATAGATCAAAGTGTTATGTATATCCAACCTGTATTTCCATATTTGATGGACGCCTGTATAATGGGTTGGGTAATACCTGATTAAAGGAGTAGTTCTGCATCCTTATTCAACCTGAAATATTTTTTACCATTTTAAATGTGCAGGATTAAAAAAATAAACCCTTATCTTATAATAATTGACTAAGCTCTAAAGAGACAGCAGTATTACTCATTGTCACTGAAACCCAGATGGTATTTTTACTCTATGCTCATATTGACTTCTACAGGGAGGGCCCTTACCAGGGTTTCCTGTTCTATGTCTCTGGCCTTTTGCTCTTGGTCGATCCCTCCACAGACTGTGATGCTGCAGACCTGTTGTATGGTCTGCGTGCTGCATAAAAGTTCCAGGTGAAGGTGGGAGACCTTACTCTGCTCCTGGGATGATGTCCACAGGGCTGTACCTGACCAGAGGGATGCTGTTATGGATGGAATTATGTGCCCCAAAATGGTATGTTGAAGACTTAACTGTGGTACCTGTGAACATGACTGTGTTTGGAAATAAGGTCATTGAGGATGTTATCAGTTAACATGAGGTCTCATTGGAGTAGGATGGGTCTAATCCTATATTAGTTGTGTCTTTTTACAAGAAGGGACACAGAAACAGGGAGATGGAGGAAGGACACCATGTAGTGCTGCAGCTACAGGCCCAGGAACTCCCGGGCCTACCAGAAGCATGGAAAGAGGTATGGAACAGATTACCCCTCAGAGCCCTCAGAAGGAATCAACCCAGCCAGCACTCTAAATTTGGACTCCCAGGCTCCAACACTGTGAGAATAAAATTCTGAAGTTTCAAGGCATGCTGTTTGTGTGCTTTGTTATGGCAGGCCTAGGAGACTAATACAAGTGCCTTTTCCTAGTCCTCACAAAGGTGTCATGTAGGCCAGGAGTGGGCCCTAAACAAGTGTTGTACAAGGTTGGTGTGATAATTGTGTCCAAAGTTGTGAAAGTTAGGAAGACAAGAATTGATAACTGTGTTTGGCAACAAGGATATCATTGGTGACCTTAAGGTCTGTTTTGGTGGAAGCGGGGAGGTGACAGCTTGATTAAAATTGATTTAAAAATGCAAGGAAAGGAATTCGAGACAGCAAAAACATACAGTGGTAGTGGTGGTGCCGGTGAGTAGGGGGACTGGACAGAGAAAAGTGATGTGAAAGTCAAGGTCGTTGTTACGTTGTACACAGGGGAGAGATTCTACGTGCTCAGGGACACATTCATTTGCAGTTCTACTCTGTCCTATAGGGTCGCTATGAGTCGGAATCGACTCGACGGCAGTGGGTTGGGTGGGTTTGGCCATACCAAAGTATCAGAAATTAGGTGGTATATAAGAACAGAAATTTATTGTCTCATAGTTCAGGAGGCCTCTAGTCCAAATTTGGGTATCTGCATCTTGATTCCTTTGAGTCTCCGAGGAAGATTCTGTTCTATTCCTCTCTCCCAGCTTTTGATACCTCCAGGCTTTCCTTGGCTTGTAGCAGCATCACCACATGGTGTCCTATCTCTGTCTCTCTGTCTGTGTATATGTTCTTCTCAGGAAGGATTATCATGAAGGATTGGGCCCCTGTTTGAGTCACGGTTCTCTGGAGAAATAGATCCAGTCACGTGATATACGTTACGTGCCATCTTTGTCTATATATATACAGAGAGAGAGAGGGAGAGAGAAAAGAGAAGAGAGAGATTTACTTCAAGGAAATGGCCCACTTGATTTCAGGGAGCTGTCAAATCCAGAATCTGTGGTGATTCCTGCAGGATTTCATCTCAAGCTCCCTGGGTCAGGTGACAGCAAGACTAAGGTGAAGACTCTGCCAAGATATCTGTTTATAGTCTGGAGGCAGAACATACCCTAGGGAAATTCTTTTTTGTCTTTAAGGCCAGATGGATTGATTACCTTACATTATCCAAAGGGCCGGCAGTTCAAGTCCACCAGGCACTCCTTGGAAACTACATGGGGCAGTTCTACTCTGTCCTATAGGGTTGCTATGAGTCGGAATCGACTCGATGGCACTGAGTTTTTGGTTTATTATTTTACATTATGGAAAATAATTACATTAGATGTAAGGATTCATTATGGAAGGTAATTTGCTTTACACAAGACCAACTGATTTAACCCTACTTCATGGAGCCCTGGTGGCTCAGTAGTTAAGTGCTCAGCTGCTGACCAAAAGGTTGATGATTTGAACCGATGAGGCTCTCCAAGGAAGAAAGATGTGGCAGTCTGCTTCTGTAAAGGTTTGCAGCTTGGAAACCCTATGGGGGCTACTCTGTCCTACAGGGTTGCTATGAGTTGGGATTGATTCGATGGCAATGGGTTTGGTTTTGGGTTTTTTGAGTCACATAGGATTAGTACCCACCCCATTCCAGAATGACCTCTTGTTAAATTAATTGATAACATCTTCAAAGACCCTATTTCCAAATAGGGTCACATTCTTAGGTATGACTTCATTTTATCTTTTTTGGGGTGAGGGCACAATTCAATCCATAACAGGTGATTATTTTTAAATGAAACAACACATGAAAATGAATTTGTAACTGTTCTTGGCACACATGAACCCTCTATAAATGTGAGCCATCTTTATCATAACCGCACTAGCAGAAAGGTTCACAGTTTCATCCTTGCCGATGTGTAGCCGAGATTTATAGGTGCTGGGTAGGCCTTCCTCATCACTTCTTGTCTCTTGCTCACGGGAAATGTGGTACTGTCTTTTCTTTGGCCTCCAGGCTTGGAATCTGTCTTTTGGCTTTAAGGAGAGAAATGTTTGTTCCTTCAGAACTGGTCTTGGTATGAAATGAGGAGGCAGAGACTTTAGAACTGGATAGCATGGGAACTCTGATCATCTGACAGGTAGGCTGAGATGTACAGTGGGAGAGAATTCTGACTTCAAGAAACAAAGGAGCCTCCAGATGAGGCAAAAACCAAGCACATTACTGCAGCTGAAGAGAAGACCAAGGCTCACAAGGACATGAGCACAGGTGTAACCTGTACATGGATCAAGGCAGTTGTTTGAACAGAACAAGGGGGTACTTTCTGCTTCAAAATAGGAAAAGGTATGGCAGAGTTGTATCCTTTCACCTTACTTATTCAATCTGTATATTAAGCAAATAATCCAAGAAGCTGGGCTATACAAAGAAGAACATGGCGTCAGCATTGCAGGAAGCCTCATTAACAACCTCTGATATGTGAATGATGCAGCCTTACTGGCTGAAAATGAAGATGACTTGAAGCACTTACTGATAAATG
Source organism: Loxodonta africana (assembly GCF_030014295.1). Taxonomy (NCBI): domain Eukaryota; kingdom Metazoa; phylum Chordata; class Mammalia; order Proboscidea; family Elephantidae; genus Loxodonta; species Loxodonta africana. Next base: position 223,059,670 of record NC_087343.1, read on the forward strand.
CCAAAGACTACAGCTTCCAGTGTGGATTCCTTCTGAACATAAAATACAAAACAAAAATCCTCACTACTGGACCAATAAACAACAACATGATAATGAAGAAGAAATTGAAGCTGTCAAGGATTTCATTCTACTTGGATCAACAATCAAGGTCCATGGAAGCAGCAGTCAAGAAATCAAATGGAATATTTCCTTGGGCAAACCTGCTGTGAAAGACCTCTTAAATATTTTAAAAAGCAAAGATGTCATTTTGATAACTAAGATACGCCTGACTAAAGCTATAGGCTATGGTCTATTTAATCCCTTCGCGTGTGTGTGGAAGCTAGACAATGAAAAAGGAAAACAGAAGAAGAATTGATGTGTTTGAGCTGTGGTGTTGGCGAAGAATATTGAATATACCAATGACTGCCAGAAAAATGAATGAATCAATTTCAGCAGAGTACAATCAGAATGTGTCTCAGAATTGAGGATGACAAGACTTCAACTTCCTTAGTTTGGACATGTCATAAGGAAAGACCAGTTACTAGAAAAGGCCAACATGTTTGGCAAAATGGAGGGTCAGCAAAAATGAGGGAAACCCTCAATGAGAAGGATTGACGTAAGAACGGACACAAACGTAACAACAATCAAGAAGATGGCACAGGACTGACAGGGTGACGCTTTGTTCTGTTATATGTAAGGTCGCCATGAGTCAGAACCAACTTTTTGGCAACTAACAACAACAACAACAACATGTGGATCATGGACTTCTTCTATCTCTCCACCTTCCTCATTATGTTTTTTAGCTTGGTATGTGGGGTGATCATAAACTCTTAAACCACAGATAATATTATTTTATAGTTTTCCAGATTGAAGATGTTCTTGATGGTGTTATCTATATTCAACCTATGTTTCCAGTCTTGATGGACACTGTGTGTAATGCATAACCAGAGGGAAGAGTTTTGTCTCTTTATTCATTATGAAATATCTTTACCATTTTAAATTGTGCAGAATTAAAAAAAATCCCCTCACATAAAAATTGCCTCAGCTCAGGAGAGCCATCAGTATTACTCATTGTCACCGAAACCCAGATGGTATTTTTATTTTTATTCCGTGCTCGAATTGCTTCCTTATTTCTTTCCAGTCCCCATAAGCTCCTTAAAATTTCCATTTATCAGGTCAGCCTGCTCTTTAGTCCACCTGAAACAGCAGGACATACATTTTCCTCAGTCTCTTCCGAATTGGGATAGATTTTTAAAAAAGTGTTATACATATGCGTGTGTGCTAGTTTTAAGAAGAGAAAAAAAGGGGGGACACTCTTCAAATACTCTTATTATAGCTCATATTTTACTAACAACTTGCAGGTGGCTGAGGGAAGCCACAGGAAGCAGACACTATCTCTGGATACACGGGGCCAGGGCTGCAGGTCTTAGCCTCCTCTATGGGCAGGATGCTTCCATGGAGCAAGGTGGGCATGGGATCCCACCCCTGGATTAGAAGGGGGTAGTTGCAGCCCACAAGCTTGGTTATCACATCAGTTCCTCTCTTATGAACTTTATGGTCCCCTTGGCTCCCACCAAACCATCCCAGGACTTTGGAGATGAAAAGGAACATGGAGGTCTTGCAGTTCAATTCTTCACTTCCCAGGTGAGGTGCCCAGCTCACACAGGGCAGGGAGGGCGTTAGAATGAGAACTCAGATCTTCCACTCCAAGACTCTTTATTCCAAGGGTGGGAATGCCCAGGGCGGGCCCTGTGCTTGTGTCATCTTCTCAGCAGCCATGGGGAAGTCACTTTCTGTCCAGCCTGGACATTTCGGAAAGTCCTCTCTGTGGGAGGGTGAACTTGGGTGGGAAGAGGCTGCGGAGCCAGGTCTCCAGGAGGGATAAGTCCTCATCTTGGGTTGGCTTTTCCTTTGTGGCCCTCTCCCAGCCCCAGATCTTTCCTCAGACACTGGTTCTGGTAGTAGCAGTCCCCGGAGTCGTGGGAGCATAGAACATTCTTCCTCCTTCCTAAAATGTGGCTTCTGTTCTAATAAGTTCTTTGAAGGTGAGACATGTCCTGGATCTATAAACTTGGGGGTTCGCATACTGGGGTTACTTTGCATAAAGAGTGCAAACAAGATCTGGTCACACTGCAGCAGACACGGGCCTGCAGCTCATTGAAAGCCTTAAGGAGAAGCTGAAATTCAAGGTTCATTAAGGAGCCCTGGTAGTGCAATGGTTAAGTGCTCAGCTGCTATCCAAAAAGTTGATGGTTCAAACTCACCCTGCAGCTCCTTGGGAAAAAGGTGCGATCTGTTCCCCCAAAAAAATTCAGCCTAGAAAACCGTATGGGGCAGTTCCGCTCTGTCACATGGGGTCGCTATGTGTTGGAATCAACTCGATGGCACCCAACAACAACAGTAAACTTATTTCAGGATAGATGGTCCAAAGCGGGAAGTCTTGCATTGATCTAGGAGGGTGACGGTTCCCCCCAAATTAGGCCATTTGTTTTCTCCGAAATATCAAAAGCGTGGTAGAGGGACCCATCCCCTTTGAAGTATTGAAGCTCCATTTATAACAACTTTTCAGGGCCTCACTCACTTGGTGAACCTCAGCCTAACACCCTTCATAGTACAACTGAATGAAGGTGCAGAAATCCAAATAGGTTAGAAAAAGGACGTGAGCACCATTTGTTGTTGTTCGTTGCCATGGAGGCGGTTTTGACTCATGATGACTCCATGTGTGCAGAGTAGAGCTGTGACCTTTCAGAAGCAGATCGCCAGGCCTGACCTCCAAGGAACCCCTGGGTGGGTTCGAACTACCAACCTTTGGTTAGTAGTGCAGTGCTTAACCGATTGTGCTGCCCAGGACTCTAAACTTTCTTCTGGCAGTGTAGGGTGGGAGAACCATTGAGGGAAACGGCCCTGGTGAACACAGATAAATGGGGCGTCCTACACGTTTCTGTACCTATGACTCTACTTTCTCTTGGTCTATGATGACATGGAAGTCCTGGATAAACTCCTTTATCAGGGACTCTGAAGCACCCCCACTCATCCCTCACAGAAAGTTCTTTATCACTCACAGAAAGTTCTTTGAAAGCCACGTCTGCCACATACCATTCCAAATAGTACATGGAGCTGCTATTAGTGAATGCAACGAATAACTATTTCCTTTCATTTGGCTTTAGCTTGCTTTTAATCCATGTTCAAATTCCCATACGTTTTCCAGTAAAATGAGTGACCTTGGGAGTCAGTTGTCGCCTGAAAGAATAGGTGGTGAAGCAAGGGTGAGAACTGGGCCAGACAAGACCCGAGGTGGTCCAGGGTCTAGGGTCCAGGGCTTTCTGCCAATGACTTCTTGTCACCCCCCAGCATTTGCAGTCCAGTGGGCTGAGGAGAACCTGCTGGTGTTCTGGCCCATCAGCAGTGCTGTTCTCTGAGGTCACAGTGCAGACTCACTGCAGGGGAAAACGTGGAATCTGGACCTGTTACAGATAGAAGTGGACACATGGCCGCAAATATGGGCAGAACAGAGAGCCTACTGGTTTCTCAATAAGTGTTGTTGATTGATTGAAGGTGTTTGTGGCTGGACCAGCTGACCTATGTTTCACTGGCTGAGCACAAAAGGGAAACCTGACCAGGCTCAGCTGGGCTTTTTATAGTCAAAGATGCTTTCCTGCCTGTCTTTTGTTATTGCTAGTTGCTGTTGAGTTGTCTCTGACTCATGGTGACTCCACATATAACAGAATGCAATGTTGCCCAGTCCTTCACAGTAGTTGCTATGTTTGAGTCCACTGTTATGGCCACTGTGTGTTTTGAAGTGACTTCCAACCTAGGGGCTCATCTTCCAGCATTATATCGGACAATGTGCTGCTGTGATCTATGGGTTTCCATTGGTTGATTTTCAGAAGTAGAGCTCTGTTGTAGCCTGTCCATCATGGGTGATCCTGCTGGTATTTGAAATACAGGTGGCATAGCTTCCGGCATTATAGCAACATGCAAACAACCACAGTATGACAAACTGACAGAGGGATGGTGGTCCTCCTTTCTCTGTGATTAAAATTCCTGCAGATGCTGCAAGGACTTAGAGTCTATGTGAATCTAGTTGTTTCTAGAGGCTGCCATGGTCTGGTCCACACACCAGGGATGGGAATTTCAGAAGATTCTTTCAGGACCACATGGTCCTGGGAGGTAATTCTTGGCCTGAGTTATCTTCACTTTGGGGACCCCATGGATCCTGTACTGGTTGAGACTCAGCAAGATAGGGTAGACTCCATCTCTGGCTATCTCACAATTCCCCTCCATATCGGCCTATAGCAAATCAGATTCCCAGCCTGCCTGAGCAAGGATCCCCATAAATGCTCAGCCAGAATGTTCTTGGCTCTGGGGAGCCCTGAGGACTGGTGTAACCTGACGGGCAGGAGCTGCGCCTTCGTGGACATGACTTAGACCAAGCCTTGGCAGAGGGGATGGAGCATCAGATGCGGAGGCTCATTCTCAGGCCTTGAAAACATGGAATTCGCCCTGCTGTGCTGTGAACTTGCTTTGGACTAGGAACCTCTTTCATCCTCCATTTTCTCCCTTTCAGAATGGGAAGGTCTCTCCGATGCCCATCCCACCATCTTATTGTGGAGGCAAATCACTTGTTTTCTAGTCTCCCAGGTCCACAGATGGAGAGGAATTTTACCCCAGGGTGGATCATCATACCCAGAGTCTCACCCAAACCTGATGTAGACGAGGTAGGTGATAAGATTGGGACTTTTGAGCTGATGATAGTTATAGATTTGGGACTTAGAGGTGATACTGGGGATGCTGGGACTGGGTGAATGTTATTTTGCACATGGGATGGATGTAAATTTGGGGGGCCAGAAGGAGGACCATAGTGGGTTAAGTGGTGGACTCCAACAAGGTATCCCCAGAACCTGAGAATGTGACTGTATTTGGAAAATGAGTCTTTGCAGCTGTAATTAAGTTAAGGATTGTATTAGTTATCTAGCGCTGCTATAACAGAAATACCACAGGTGAATGGCTTTAACAAAGAAAAATTTATTCTCTCTTTGTAGTCTAGTAGGCTTGAAGTGCAAATTTAGGCCATCAGCTCCAGGGGAAGGCTTTCTCTCTCTGTTGGCTCTGGAGGAAGGTCCTTGTCATCAATCTTTCCCTGGTTGAGGAGCCTCTCCGCACAGGGACCCCAGGTCCAAAGGACGCACTCTGCTCCCAGCACTGTTTTCTTGGTGGTATGAGGTCCCCACTCTCTGCTCACTTCCCTTTCCTTTTATCTCTTGTAAGATAAAAGGTGGTATAGGCCACACCCCAGGGAAAGTCCCTTTACATTGGATCAGGGATGTGACCTTAGCAAGGGTGTTACACTCCCACCCTAATCCTCTTTAACATAATCTCATCTTGCCTCATTAATGGCAGGCAGAGATTAGGATTTACATCACATAGGAAAATTACAGTCACAAAATGGAGGATAACCACACAATACTGGGAATCATGGCCTAACCAAGTTGACACATATTTTGGGAGGACACAATTCAATCCATGACAAGGATCTTGAGATGAAATCATCCTGGGTTACCTGGTGGCCGCTAAGTCCAATGACCGGTATCCTTACAACAGACAGAAGACAAAGGAAAAAGAGAAGGTTATGTGAAGTTAGAAGCAGAACTTGGAGTTAAATTGTCACAAGCCAAGGAGCACCCAGAGCCACCAAAAGCTGGGAGAGACAAGGAAGTATCCTCCCCTAGTGCCTTCAGAGAGGGTGCAGCCCTGTGGACACCTTGATTTCAGACTCTGGCCTCCGAACTGTGAGAGAATACATTTCTGTTGTTTCAGTACACCCACTTTGTGGTAATTTGTTATGGCACCCAGGGAAGCTAATGCAGATTTTGGAGGGAGCCTGGAATGGAACCCCTATCTCACCCCAGCCTCTTCCTCACTCATCCTGTGTTTTCACATACCTACTTGAGGCTGGCCACTTGGGCCTTTGGTTTGAAGTGAATTTTAAAACAGAGTTCCATGATGACCAGATGTCACTGGTTTGCTGACTATCTTTCTGCACAGTTTATCAGTGGTCTGCTGAGCACTCTTCAGAACAAGGATGAAGACCCAGAACCTTCTCTGCCTTGTAGAATTGGCACTGTCTGGCAATGGTTTGCCAGCTCACCTTGGCTGTACAGTGGAGTCACTAGGGAGCTTTAAAAAAAAACCCAGCAATGCTCTGGCTGCACCCAGTCTGATTCCATTACAGCTCTTGGGGAAAGGACCAGGCCCTAGTGTGTGGCAAGACTCCCAGTCTTGCGTGGATTGTTCATGAAGCCCTCATTCCTGAGGGGATGGGTGTGTGCTGAATGTCATGCTCACTTCAGCTTCTGGATTCTAGGAGGAGCAGTGGGCCTGGTGTGGAGCCAGGAGACCCGGGTTGAGAGTGGCTCTTCACTTACCAGTATTGGGAGTCAATCCTTTCCTGAGCCGTGGTGTTGTCAGACATACCTGGGAACGATCGGAGCCTGTCCCAGGCTGGCTCCGTGCCTTGTGGCTCTCACTCCTGTCATTCCTTCTTCTGGACAAAAATGGACTCCATCAATACCAAGGCTCCCAAGGCTCCCTCCTTTTCCTTTGAATCTCTGGATAGACTTTTCCAGCTCCTGAAAGCTCTTTTTCTCTTCAAGGGCTTCTTCATAGGTTCTGCTTCCCATTTACTACTAGGAGACCCCTTGCTGCCCTTACCTGCCCCCTTTCGTCATGAATTGGCTCATTCCCACAGGGGATACTATAGTGACTGCCCTAGGCTTGATTATTCTCTTTTTGTTCTCCTTGATCACCTTTTCTGACTTGGCTTTTCTATTTCTCATAGCTCTTCTTCCTTTTCTGAGCTCTCTTTAGGCTGTTAATTGAAAGGTCAGCAGTTTGAACCCACCCAACAGCTCTGCGGAAGAAAGACCTGGCAATCTGCTCCTGTAAAGATCAAAGCCTAGAAAACCCTATGGTGCGGTTCTGCTTGATCACATGGGATTGCTATGAGTCAAAAATTGCCTTGATGCCACCTAGCAACAGGAACAATGGGGTGTTCTCTCCTTCCTGAAACATTTCTTCCCCAGTTCCAAGCTTGTGGATGACTTGGCTTTGGCTTTCTCCCAGCATGCTCCATCCATGGCCTCTAAAATGCGCTGTGTGTGACTATGGACTGGCTGGGTCAGTTCAGTGAAGGCTCCATTCTCCTCAGGACCCCCTGTCTGCTATCCCTTCCTTTCCTCATAACCCAAGGGGACCTCCAATGACCCAGACAGACAGGTCAACACTGTGTGTGTGTGTGTGTGTGTGTGTGTGTGAGAGAGAGAGAGAGAGAGCAAATGTTCGAGTGTGTTTGTGTGTGAGAGTTTGTGTGTTGGTGAGTGTGTGTATTTATGTATGTGTGAGCATGTGTGTTGGTGAGTGTTATGTATTGAATTGTGTCCACCAAAAACCTGTGTTGTCAATCCTAACCTCTACGCCTGAGATTATAATCCCATTTGGGAATGGGTCATCTTTGTTATGTTAATGAGACAGGAGTAGTGTAGGGTGTGTTTTTAGCCAATTTCTTTTGATATCTAAAGGAAATGAAAACAAGCAAGTTGCAAGCAGAGATGGGGGAAGAGAGATGCCAAGCCACATGAAGATCACCCAAGAGCAGACGCTCAAAGAGACAAGGACCTTCCTCCAAGCCGACAGAGAGAGAAAGCCTTCCCCTGGAGCTGGCACCCTGAATTCAGGCTTCCAGCCTCCTAAACTGTGGGAAAATAAATTTCTGTTTGTTAAAGCCACCCACTAGTGGTATTTCTGCTATAGCAGCACTAGATAACTAAGTCAGTGAGTGTGTATGTGAGAGGATTGGTGAGTGAGTGTGTCTTGTAGTGTGTAATTTATAGTGAGAAGCTTCTCCCCTTTTGCCTGTCAAGGTTTCCTTCCCAGTGGGCCTGATATTGTGCAGTTGGTAGGTCAGATTTCCAAGTCAGAGAACAGAAGCAATAAATGGATTTTGGTGGGATTTGGCCTAGTCAAGACAGCACAAGGGAGCATTTTACACGACCACGCAAGGAAATATTTTGGTCCAAGAATTTGATAGTGATAGTTTTTGGGTGTGGTGATTATGCCCAGCAATATAAATCATGATTTTCTGGTCAGGAGTTCTGAAAAATAAATCTTGAATTTAAGGACTTGCCAAATTCCACAGCTGGATTGAACTAGAGCCTTCCTATCTTTTTTTTTTTTCCAACAAATTTTTTTTTATTGCACTTTAGATGAAGGTTTACAGAGCAAATTAGTTTCTTCTTAAACAATTAATACACATATTGTTTTGTGACATTGGTTGCCAACCCCACAACATATCAACACTCTCTCCTTCTTGACCTTGGGTTTCCAGTTACCAGCTTTCCTGTCCCCTCCTGCCTTCTCGTCCTTGCGCCTGAGCTGGTGTGCCCATTTAGCCTCATTTTATTTTATGAGCCTGTCTAATCTTTGGCTGAAGGGTGAACCTCAGGAGTGGCTTCAGTACTGAGTTAAAAAGGTGTCTGAGGCCATACTCTAGGGTTTTCTCCAGTCTCTGTCAGACCAGTAAGTCTGGTCTTTTTTTGTGAATTAGAATTTTGTTCTACATTTTTTCCAGCTCTGCCTGGGACCCTGTATTGTGATCCCCGTATCAGAGCAGTCAGTGGTGGTAGACAGGTACCGTCTAGTTGCTCTGGACTCAGCCTGGTGGAGGCTGCGGTAGTTGTGGTCTACTAGTCCTTTGGACTAATCTTTTCCTTGTGTCTTTCGTTTTCTTCATTCTCCCTTGTAAAGCCTGACAATCTTGGCGTTAGTTTGACACCGTCAAGGGCTGGGGGCCCAGGGTGCTGCTACACTCTCCGCACTGGGGAGCCTCCACACTATACTGAGGTCCCAAGGGCTGTAGCTGGGCAGGATGTGGGAGGGGAGATGGATGAGCTTACCTGAGTTCTCAGAGCCAGCGAGATGGGTCAAGCGGGGTTCATGTTTGGCCCCCTAGGAAGAGCAGACCCGCTGACAATCCTTACACAGGACTTGAACTGATGCAGAGCATCGTGGGTGGCTGGGATCGGCCCGGCCCCTCTCTCATGCTGTGAGGTCTTTAGATGGTACGCTACAAAGCGGGGCCTCTCTGGCGGCAACCTCCCCAGAGATGAATGTGGTGGGATGCTTCACAGGGGCTGGAGGTGCTTCCTTAGCTCCTCCTCAGAGGAGGGACCCCAGTATCAGTGCCATGGAGCTAGTTCAAGGTTGGACAAAGGCACTTCCCCCTCTGTAGCTGAACACCGTTCTTTTGTGAGAAAGCAAAACTGAAGACATGGAAGTTGCAACAGGATTCACAGGGACCATGAAGTGGAAACAACCCAAGTGTCTATCAGCAGATGAATGGATAGACAAACCGTGGCAGAGTCACACCATGTGTGTGTGTTTGTGTGTGAGTGAGTATATGAGTGTGTGTGTGAGTATGAGCCATAAAAAGCAGTGATGTTCTCGTACATGCTACTACATGGATGAACCTTGAAGACATTAGGCTGGGTGAAAGAAGCCAGACACAACATGCCACATAATACATGATTCCACTCATATGAAATGTCCAGAACAGGCAAAGCCACAGAGACAGAAAGTGGATTAGTGGAGACAGGGGAGATGAGGGGGCTAGGGGATGACGGCTAAAGGGTACAGTTTTATGAGGGAGTGATGAAAATGTTCTAAAATTGATTGTGGTGATGGCTATGCAACCTGTGACTGTACTAAAAATTGTTTTACTTTAAATGGGTGAGTTGTATGGTATGTGATTTATATCCCAATAAAGCTATTACCAAAAAAAAAAAGAAAAGAAAAAACCTGTTCCTTAAAAAAAATAAGCTCTTACCCTCCCCCCCTCCCCCCCCCACAAAAGAAAGAAAAGTCGGGTGGCTCAGGTGGACTGGCCAGAAGGTGGCTGGGGAGAGTCATGGAGTCACCAAGGCCAACTGGAGTTCTCCCGCTCTCCTGCACCTGCCTCTGTGGCCACTCCCTGCCACCTCCATTCTGTTCTAGAACACATTGGCTCTACTGGTTAAATCTTGTGCTGCCATTTAGTCTTGAGAGTCAGCCACAATGCCCCAGGACAACAGCTCTCCCTGGTAGTAGTGGAGCAGAACGAGGCTCAAATCGTGCAGGAGCAGATCAAAGGTCTGTCTGCATTGTCTGGCAGAGTTCCTGCCTGGTAACTGGAACTTGCGTCACTGAATCAATGAGTGACAGAAATATAAACAGATGAAATCCTTCAGCTCCGAAGTGGTTTAGAAACAGGAATCAACATGCCAACACGTTTCAAATTCTCTATCAGACGTTAAGCTTTATCCATCACTGCAATTCTCTGCATAAATTCTGTTTTTTTCTGTTTGGAGCCCCACATTCTGGATCTCAGCAAATGAAAATAGGCAGGATGGCTCTAAATGGTGGAAGATTCTCAACTCCTCATCCCATGGGAAACTGTTCCTTTCACAATAATGTTAGGAAGATTATGGCCCCAAAGTTGAGATGGCCTTCTAGAATGTGCCGATGTGACTAAACGAAGGACCTTGAGATAGGAGATAATGCTGGGTTATCTGGGTGGGACCAATGTCATCACAAGGGTCCTTATAAGGGCAGGAGAGTCAAAAGTAGAGAAGGAGATGTGACCATGGAAGTGGAGGTCAGAGAGCATTTGGAAGATGCTACACTGCTGGCCTTGAAGATGGAGGAAGGAATGTTGCCACCTCTAGAAGCTGGGAGAAGCAAGGAAACAGATAATCTCACAAAGCCTCCAGAAGGAATACAGCCTTCCTGACACCTGGGGGTTGGGATTTCTGAACTCCATAACTATAAAATAATACATTTGTGTGGTTTTAAGCCACAAAGTTTGTGGTAATTTGTTACAGCAAAGACAGGAAACTAATACAAGGATTTTACTATTGATAAAGGTGGAGAAACAAACAGGTAAGGTTTAATAACAAAAAGGGAGCTGTAAGAAACCGTAAAAGTGGCTACTTCTGGTGGACACTGGTCTTCCCCCAAAATAAACAGGCCTCAATCTGTTTAGTCATAGCTGTTTCTCTGACTCTCTGGTTAAAGGTCATCTGAGGAGTTTCCTAATTCTTGCTGAGGGGTCAGTCTTGCACAACCCTGGTCAGGTGGGAGCTTGGGCCAGGTGATCTGGATGGACTACAGTGGCACCTGGATTCTGGGGGAGCCCCCATTTGGTCTGATGAGACCTTACCACACCCTGTCCTGAGGCCCTGGGCAACCCCACACTTCCTTTCTATAGTCCCTCCAGGGCACTGGGGATCCTTGGTCTGCTGGTCACCCCCCAGATGTCAGGTGTCTCCATAATACTTCCTCAAGCTGCCTTCTGGATGCCTTTCAGAGGGCTGGATGGCTCCAGCCCCTTCAGGTCTGCCTGGCCCTTGAAATGTTCCAGGCAGCCCTGGAAACTCCTCTTTTGGTTTCAGGATGCTTTGCTGTTACCTGTGGTTCTGGCATCCCTCTGGTCTGGTGTGCTCTGCACACTCTTGGCATGGTTCAGTTTGCTGGATAAGGAGGCTGGATATTCCCTCAGCTAAGGCTCAGTGGTGCCATCTATGTTCTAAGCTGGTATCTTGGCAAAGTCTTTCTCCTTGGCAGGAGCCAAGATCCTGGTTGCCTTAAAGCCCCCTTCCACCATCCCCAGGAGACTCCTGTTGCTTCTTGCTTCAAAGCTGACACATCGAAGTTCTTGTTTCTGATTTTACGGATGCTTTGAGTTCTCGGCTCACTCGAACACCCCAACCTTAATGATTGGGGACCAAGCCCTCCTGGTTCAGAGGATTAGCAGCAGCTCCCATCCCAAATTCAGTTAGCCTCATTCTCAGACCATCCACCAGGCCCCTTCTGGAGAACCTGCTCGGTACTAGGCTTGTGGATTCTGTGGCTATGCTTGCCCTCCAGTAGCTGGCAGTTGCCATGGAGAAGAAAGATGATCCCCCAATACAAAAATCACACAAATGTTTAATTCCATTGTGATCAGGGGTATGATGAGAAAGTCCAGGTGTTACAGTGGGACATCATCTGGTGTTGGGTTGGGGAGAATGTTACCAAGAAGGTAATATTTAAGCTAAGGGTTGAGACTTGAGGGCAGTGGAGGTGAGTGTGTATGTTTGTGGCAGCGGCAGGCAGTGGATTCCAAATACTTCACATTCACTTATTCATTTATTCACTTGGGAACGAATGATGGAGCTCTTCTGTGGCAGGACCTAGGCTGGGCAGGGCCATAGAGGATGCATGGGGCTGCTGTGAGCATTATGGACTGTAGGGGGCAGCAGTGGGAGTGCAGAGAACCTTAGCAAGGAAGGGGCCTTGGGTCCAGGGCGGAAAGGAAGGCAGGAGCTTGGAGCAGAGTGAAGGCAGGGAGGAGAGAGGCTGACCCCCGAGAGCAGGCAGAAGATTGAATTTCTCAGACCTGGAGCTGACAGAGAGTGAGGGGTGAAAGCCCTGGGAGGGCCATGAGTGACCCCCAGTTCTGGCGCGGACAACTAGTGGATTGTGGGATTCCTAAAGGAGAGGAGCAGCCGCAGAAAAGAGAAGTGGAATGAGGGACTGCGCCATTGTGCTTTGGGTACAGCCCACCTTCGACAAGTGCACCCCCTTCCCACTCATCCTCTGGGGGTGCGATGAGAGGGGAAGAGAGAAGATACAATGGAGAGAAGGGCATGCCTTTCTTGAGGATCCTGATAGGACTGTTTGCAGCACCAACATTCTTTAGACCCGGACGCAGATGGAAGCTCTGTAGTATGTTGAGGGCAAGACCAATTATCAATCGTTGTGCGAGGCTGTCAGCATCCCAGCCACATCCCTCGGCCCCCTGACCCCCAGATGTGACTTGCTGCTCTGGTGGAAATTCCGGAACACACCAATGGAGCCTGCCTGTGTTCCTCTGTGGAAGACATTCCCTGGCTTTTGGGAAAGACAGGTCCTGGAACAGACCCTCGGCCAACGGGGGTGGGTGGTGGTGGTGGGTAAATCCCTCAGCCCACCTTGGGGCAGTTCTGAAGTGGGCTCCCCTGGTTTCTCAGCAAAGCCCCAATGGGATTGAACCCCAGTTACCCCACGGCAGTGACACTCTCATTAGAGTACCTGTGCTCCTTCCCTTACTCTGTTTCCTGCTATCACCCCCAAGTCAGCTATGTGCTCCCAAGTTCTTGCCTTAGGATCTGCTTTGGAGGAAAAGTAAACTAAGACTTTAGATAGCTATTCTTATATATTGTGGGCAATTATGACCATTTAATGAAAATTTAATGAGGACATTGTTTTTTAAAAATGAGAAAATATTACCTGAGGAATGATGCTCTGTGATAAATTTCATTTAGTCATGAAGAATCCAAATCATTTGTTGTGGTCTTTGGGTAATGACAAAATGTTTGGAGCTAGGTTTGTCTGACATTTACAATTTTGTTTCTGAATTATTTTGCCCTACACACTCAATGCATATCTGTATACCAGCATTGCACCCTGACTAAGCGTGAGGAGGAGGATGGAATAAATCCAGCCATGGTATATTTTTCTGGAGGTTGACCTTCCTAACACTTGTCCACAGCACTGTGGGGCACTGCCTGTTGTCCATACATCTGAGATTGGCTCCAATCCTCACCCGCCATCAACAGAACTCTGCCCTTAAATCACATCCAGCTAGGAGTCCCTGGGTGGCACAATTGGTTACACACTCTGCTAACCAAAAGAATGGCAGTTCAGACCCACCCAGAGTTGCCTGGGAGGAAAGGCTTGGAGATCTGCTTCCAGAAGGTCACAGCCTCGAGAACCCTGTAGAGCAGTTCTACTCTGATACACATGGGGTCACCATGAGTTGGAATCAACTCAATGCCAACTAGTTTTTAGTCTCTCCTGTAGGGTAGGATCTGAACTGGATAAAAATACGTTGGGAGACAAGGATGGCTGAAGTCAGGACTACAGTGTCTGTACTCTTGACCCTGCCACTGGGAATCCAGAGATGAAGACCCTTAGATTTTCGTTTAATCAACAGTAGTGGTGAGTGAAGCCAGGAGAAGCTTTGACATGACCCAGCCAGGTCCAAGGGCCATCAGAGACTCTCCCATACCTGCTTCCCTTTAGTCATCCTTCATTCCAATACTCCCAGTGTGTGATGAATTTACAGCCTAAAGCAGGATTAAGAACAAAGCCTCAATGTGATGTCATTGATATATTTAGCTGTCGCAGTTACTGAGGTACTTTCCCCATCAGCACTAGTGGAAGCTGGTGAGCCCTCCCCCCACTCCGCCCCTCAGCTGGATGTGCTGCTTGAAGATGAGGCTGAGGTGGGAGCTCAACCCACAGGAGTCCCAGGTGGGCGTATGGGGGGAGGAGTGGGCGGTTGAGAGACTACAGATTCTAAGGAGTGGCACAATACTTTAGAACATCTGTTGTACCTTTTGTCATGGAACTATGGCCCTGGGCAGATTATCCAATAGGCTAGGCAAGCATGGTGCTTATCAGATCCTTTGTAGTGAACAATTTCACATGGATTTCACTACATCTTTGATTCAAACTTTTTCACTACAGATTAGTAAGTAAATACAAGTAAGTCTGTGGGTCCCTGGGTCATCCGCCCCTGTCAGGGATTGTAAATTTGAAAAGAGGCTTTGATTCTGTAGGAAGGTGTAGGGTTGGGAGAGAGACAGGTGCCAACCATACCCAGAGGCACAATCTTTGATGTGATGAAAAAATGTGAAATTGTTCACTACAGATGACCTGGTAAGCAAGGTAAGCACTGTGCTTACCTTGATTGTTGCATAATCCGCCCCTGGTTGATAACCACGTGCTTTGGGAGAACCCATGATCTTTGCTGGGGGTAGGGGAGGGAAGTGACCTGTATCAGCCACAGGACTCCATTCATGTTGATGGCTGAGAAACATGGAATTCTAACTTCCCAGCATGAACTCTGCTTTAATACCATTGTCAGTATTTCCAATACCATTAACAGTGATAATGGTAACAACAATCAAAAACGCTATATATTTTATTAGGCATTTTCACATACAGCGTCTCATGGAACCCTCACAGTAACTTGTGAGCTAGGTATTCTTCTTCATCCTCATTTTACCCCACAGGAAGCGGAGGATCTAAGAGGTGAAGTGGACATCTGGGGAGAAGTAAGCAGGACCCCATCCGGACTTGCTCTCTGGGCTGTGCTGTCAGGTCTGCCTGGGTTCACACAAGGGCTCTTCTCTGGACAGTCGTGGCAGCTCAGGAAGGTGGTCACTGGGATGCAGCAGCAGCTCCATCCATGTTTCTTGTGTGGTTCCTCAGCACCAGAGCATCATCTGTTAGGGGGCAGACTCAGGGCCTCCTGTAACTTGGGAGCCTGCTGCATTCTTTAAGGACCCCCAAATACAAGCCCCAGAATAATGCATTTCTGTTGGCTGGAGCCCAGCCCACCGTTGTACCCTGTTTCTTTCTCCTCATCACCCAGCCTGTCTTGCTTGGGGTCTTCTAGGTTCCCTGTTCCAGCCTCAGACAGCCCTGTATCCCCCATACCTGCCACCTGGTGCTTGTGACTTTGACCCCAGAATAGTCTTCTTAGGGAACTGATGGGCCCCCGGCACTGAGGTGTTCACACAGAAGCAGGTGCACCCCAAGCTCAGGTGGTAGAGTCAAAATTCCATCATCACACAAATTCTACATGTCTATATCTATCTCCAGGAAACCCTGGTGGTGTAGTGGTTAAGTGCTACGGCTGCTAACCAAAGGGTCGGCAGTTCAAATCCACCAGGCACTCTTGGAAACTCTATGGGGCAGTTCTACTCTGTGCTATAGGGTCACTATGAGTCGGAATCGACTTGATGGCTCTGGGTTTTATATCTATCTCCAGAGCCCTGGTGGAGGATTGGTTTAAAGCTCAGCTGCTAACCAAAAGGCTGGCTGTTCAAATCCACCAACTGCTCCTTGCAAACTCTATGGGGCAGGTCTACTCTGTTCTATAGAGTCACTAGGAGTCAGAATGAACATGACAACAAATGGTTTGGTTTTTTGGTATATTTATCTCCCACCACTTGTCTGTCAGTTTGTCATATCGTGGTGGCTTGTGTGTTGCTGTGATACTGGAAGCTTTGCCAATGGTACTTCAAATACCAGCAGTGTCATCATTGGTGGACAGGTTTCAGTTGAACTTCTAGACTAAGACAGACTAGGAAGAGAGTGCTTGCAGTCTATTTCTGAAAAAATTAGCCAGTAAAAAACTTATGAATAGCAACAGAACATTGTCTGATTTGTGCAGGAAGATAAGCCCTCCAAGTTGGAAGGCACTCAAAAGAAGACTGGGGAAGAGCAGCCTTCTCTAAGTACAGTAAACCTTAATGATGTGGAGGGAGTCAAGCCTTCAGGACCTTCATTTGCTGATGTGGTACATCTCAAAATGAGAAGAGACAGCTGCAAACATCCATTAATAATCGGAGAGTGGGATGTCTGAAGAATGAATCTAGGAAAATTGGAAGTCATCAAAAATGAAATGGAATCCATAAACATCCATATCCTAGGCATTAGTGAGCTGAAATGGACTGGTATTGGCCATTTTGGATCAGACAATCATATGGTCTGCTATGATGGGAATGACAAATTGAAGAGGAATGGTGTCACGTTCATCATCAAAAAGAACATCAGAAGATCAATCCTGAAGTACAGAGTTGTCAGTGATAGGATTATATCCATATAGCTACAAGGAAGACCAGTTAATACGACTATTATTCAAATTTATACACTAACCACTAATGCCAAAGATGAGGAAATTAAAGATTTTTACCAACTTCTGCAGTTTGAAACTGATCAGATATGCAATCAAGATGCACTGATAATTACTGGTGATTGGAATGTGAAAGTTGAAAATGAAGCAGAAAGATTGGTAGTTGGAAAAGACAGCCTTGGTGATAGAAATGATGCCAGAGATCGTATGACAGAATTTTGCAAGGCCAATGACTTCTTCATTGCAAATGCCTTTTTCAACAACATAAACAGAGACTATACATGTGGACTTTACCAGATGGAAAACACAGGAATCAACTCAACTGCATCTGTGGAAAGAGAAGATAGGAAAGCTCAATATCATCAGTCAGAACAAGGCCGACTGTGGAACAGACCATCAATTGCTCATATGCAAGTTCAAACTGAAGCTGAAGAAAATTAAAACAAAATACCACCTTGAATATATCCCACCTGAATTTAGAGACCATCTGAAGAATAGATTTGATGCATTGAACACTAATGCCTGAAGACCAGACAAATTGTGGAAGGATATCATACATGAAGAAAGCAAGAGGTTATTAAAAAGGCAGGAAAGAAAGGAAACACAAAAACGGATGTTAGAAGAGACTCTGAAAGTTGCTCTTGAACATAAAGTAACTAAAGCAAATGGAAGAAAAGGTGAAGTAAAAGAGCTGAACAGAAGATTTCAAAGGGAGCTCAAGAAGACTAAGTGAAATATTATAATGAAATGTGCGAAGACCTGGAGGTAGGAAACCAAAAAGGTAGAACACTCTCAGCATTTCTCAAGCTGAGAGGACTGAAGAAAAAATTCAAGCCTCGAGTTGCAATTTTGAAGGATTCTGTGGGCAAAATATTGAAAGACATAGGAAGCGTCAAAAGAAGATGGAAGGAATACACAGAGCCACTGTCCCAAAAAGAATTGGTTGATGTTCAACCATTTCAAGAGGTAGCATATGATCAAGAACTGATGGTTTTGAAGGAAAAAGTCCAAGCTGCACTGAAAAGGCATTGACAAAAAACAAGGCTCCAGGAGTTGATGGAATACCAATGGAGATGTTTCAACAAATGGTTGCGGCGCTGGAAGTGCTCACTTGTCTGTGCCCAGAAATGTGGATGACAGCCTCCTGGCCAACTGACTGTAAGAGATCCATATCTGTGCTCATTCCAAAGAGAGATGATCCAACAGAATGTGGAAATTATTGAACAATACCATTAATATCACACACAAGTCAAATTTTGCTGAAGATCATTCAAAAGCAGCTGCAGCAGTACATTGACAGGGAACTGCCACAAATTCAAGCCAGATTCAGAAGAGGATGTGGAACAAGGGATGTCATTGCTGGTGTCAGATGGATCTTGGCTGAAAGCAGAGAACACTAGAAAGATGTTTACCTGTGTTTTATTGACTTTTATTACAAAGGCATTTATTTGACCCTGTGGATCATAACAAACATCATAACAAATGGATAACACTGCAAGGAAAAGGAAGTCCAGAAAACTTAACCGTGCTCATGCAGGATCTGTACGTAGACCAAGAGGCAGTCATTTGAACAGAGCAAGGGGATCGTGAGTGGTTTAACATTAAGAAAGGTGTGTGTCAGGGTTGTTTCCTTTTACCATACTTATTCAGTCTTTGTGCTGAGCAAATAATCTGAGAAGCTAGACTTCATGATGAAGGATATGGCATCAGATTTGGAGGAAGACTCACTAACAACCTGCAATATGCACACGACACAACTTTGTGCTGAAATTGGAGAGGACCTGAAGTGCTTACTGATGAAGATGCAGGACTACAGCCTTCAGTATGGATTATACCTCAACATAAACAAAAATCTTTGCAACTGGACCAATAACCAACATCATTATAAACGGAAAAATGGTTGACACTGCCAAGGATTTCATTTTACTTGGATCCATACTTAATACCCATGGAAGCAGCAGTCAGGAAATCAAAGTATTGCACTTAACCTCTTTAAAGTGTTAAAAAGTAAAGAGAACTAAGGTGTGCCTGACCCAAACCAAACTAAACCCACTGCTGTTGAGTTGATTCTGACTCATAACGACCCTATAGAACTTATAGAACTGCCCTGTAGAGTTTCCAAGGAGCATCTGGCGGATTCAAACCGCCGACCTTCTGGTTAGCAGCCATAGCACTTAACCATTAGGCTGCCAGGCCATGGTATTTTCAATCGCCTCATATTCATGTGAAAGCTGGGCAATGAATAAGGAAGACTGAAGAACTGATGCCTTTAATCATGGTGCTGATGAAAAATATTGAACACACCATGGACTGCTAGAAGAATGAACAAATCTGTCTTGAAAGAAGTACAGCCAGAATGCTTCCTTAGAAGCAAGGATGGCAAGACTTCATCTCGTGTACTTTGGACGTGTTATCAGGAAGCATCATTCTCTGGAGAATGACATCGTGCTTTGTAAAGGAGAGGGTCAGTGAGAAAGAGGAAGCTCCTCAGTGAGATGGATTGACTCATTGGCTGCAACGATGGGCTTAAACATAGCAAGGATTGTGAGGATGGCACAGGACTGGGCAGTGTTTTGTTCTGTTGTACACAGGGTCATTGTGAGTCAGAGCCAACTTGATGGCACCTAACAACAACAACACAGAATATATAAAACAAAACAAAACACAAAAACAGCTGCTGCTGAGTCAACCCTGATTCATGGCGACCCCTTGTGTGTCACAGTTGAATTGTGGTCTGTAGTGTTTTCAATGGCTGGTTTTTTAGAAGTGGATTGCCAGGCCTTTCTTCCAAGGCACCTCTGGGTGGATTCTAATCCCCAACTTCTGGTTAGAGGCCAACTGCAATAACTTTCTATGTGGGATGCAATATTTATTTAGGCAGGGGTGGACTAACCAGTAAGCAAAGTATGCCCCAGCTTACAATAAGCAAGGTATGAACGGGCTTACTTGTGCTTACTTACTAATTTGTAGTGTGCAATTTCACCTGGTTTTTCAATCTCCAAAATTTAATTTTGGTTGAACTGTAGTGGAGACCTGCTGGCCAACAACTCTGAGAGTGTTATTTAACTATTTTCTCTGAATTTCCTGATCCTTCCCCTAAATGCAGCAAACCAAGACAGGCATTCAGCGTCTCTGCTCAGTGCCCATCCCTAGACAGAAGACCTGAGGACCAGGGAGCTCAAGAAGAACCACGAGCTTCTCCAGAGTCAGGTGCAGGACAAAGATCTCCCAAGACACTTCTGTTCTTTGTGCCTCAAAAGTCATGCCAAGAAAAGAAGGGCCATTTCAACAGATTCTGGTGCAAGATCCGGTGTGTGTCACAGTCTTAAAATTTATTTTTAAAACAATAAGGCAGGATTTAGAAATTGGCAACCGATGAGTCCATGGTTATTTGACGTACGAGCATGTCTTTCATGGCAGTATTTATTCAAAGCCTAAAATATTTGGTTTAGCAGAGGTCATACTGGGGGAGGAAGAATCCCTGGAAACCTAAAAAAATTGGTTTAGGGTTCTCCAGCCCAAACAGTTGGGGAGCCTTTGGTTTCTGTGTTTGTCAGGATCGTGTGATGTCATTATGCTAATGCAATGTAATTGCACAGTAGGGTGGATTTTACCTTGAGAGAAAGTCAATGGGAAAGACATCTACTGCACGTCTGAGAATTTAGAAGGTCAATAAAACAACATTAGGTTACAACATCAGACCCTAGGATACATATCTGGGCCAGATGGGATTTATTTTCAGAGTCTGAGGTCACCACCTGTACTTTATTTTGAGTCATGTACCCCTGTCATGGAGAGGCTCAGTAGGAAGTGTTACCACAGGACTATGTGATAGAAGCCAGGCGTGAGGTCATTGGCTGTCTGCTGCCAAGGGTGGATTTATGAGTATCGGACTTCTTAGAGCTGGATCTGGGACCTGGTGAGATTATGCCTCCCGCATTGATCCTGTGTTGATGCTATTTCAGCTTACAGGCGTAACAGGAGCTGCAAAAATACACAGGGAAACAAATAGGTCCTGGGTCCGTTTCCCGTGGGGGCTCAGCAAAACATCCTGACTGTTTTCTTTCTTCCAGAGTAACAAATCAGTCTTCAGTGAAATACAACTGGAATGCTCCTTAGAAGTGAGGATTCCCAGACCCACCCAAACTCCCTGAGGGACCAATTACTGGGCTCAGGGCTGGGGACCATCGTCTCAGGGGACATCTAGCTCAATTGGCATAACACAGTTTATAAAGAAAATGTTCTGCATCCGACTGTGCTGAGTAACATCTGGGGTCTTAAAAGCTTGGGAGCAGCTGTTTAAGATACATCTATTGGTCCCATCCCAGCTGGAGCAAAGGAGAATGAAGAAAACCAAAGACACAAGGGGAAAGACTAGTCCAAAGGACTAATGGACCACATCTACCACAGCCACCATCAGACTGAGCCCAGAAAAACTAGATGGTGCCACCATCAACTGCTCTGACAGGGATCACAATAGAGGGTCCCAAACCGAGCTGGAGAAAAATGTGTAACAAAATTAAAATTCACAAAACAAAGAGCAGACTTGCTGGTCTGACATAGACTGGAGAAATCCCAAGAGTACACCCCAGGACATCCTTTTAACTCAGTACTGAAGTCATTCCTTACGTTTACCCTTCAGTCAAAGATTACCCTCGTGGCACAGTGGTTAAGAGCTTGACTGCCAACCAAAAGGCCTACAGTTCGAATCCACCAGGCACTCCTTGGAAACCCTCTGGGGCAGTTCTCCTCTGTCCTATAGGGTCACTCTGAGTCGGAATCAACTAGATGGCAACGGTTTGGATTTGTTTTGGTTTTGGTTTATAGGGCAAACAATAGCACATGTGAGGAATGTGCTTCGTAGTTTAATGATGTATACTGGACTAAGTGGGCACATCAGCCCAAAAGCAAAGATAAGAAGGCAGGAAGGGATAGGAAAACTGGACAAATAGAAACAGAGAACCCGGCGTAGAGAAGGGGAGAGTGTTGACACATCTTGGGGTTGGCAACCAATGTCACAAAACAATTTGTATATTAATTGTTTGATGAGAAACTAATTAGTTCTGTAAACTTTTACCTGAAGTACAATTAAAAAATAATAAAAAAGAGGTGAGAATGACGAGACTTTGACTTGCTTACTTTGGACACATCATGAGGAAAGGCTAGTCTCTAGAAAAGGCCATCGTGTTTGGTAAAGTGGAGGGTCAGCGAAATGAGGAAAGCCCTCAGTGAGATGGACTGGCACAGGAGCCTCAACAATAGACTCAAACAATCATGAAGGTGGCACAGGATGATGTTTCCTTCTGTGACACATAAGGTCATCGTGGCTTGGAGCTGACTCCAGAACAGCTAACTACAAAGCAATGGGCAGGTTGACAGTGCCTGAGGGCCCAGAACTGACCTCTTCTGTAACAGCAGGGATGAACAGTGATGTTTGCTGCTCATCAGACTGCCGTGGACAGAGGAGGGCAGAGTGGTAGGAATCTGTGTTGGGGAGCTCTCCATTCAGACCTGTGTAGCAACTTCTCATCCCTCTCTGGGTTTAACATGCATCATTGAAACTTTTGTCTTTCTTTTTTGTCCCTTTTTTTCCACGGCAGGCATACCCTAAACCTGTGGCTCTGACCAACATTAACGTGTACACAGATCACCTGGAGATCTTGTGAAGCTCTGATTCCAGAGGGGAGCCCAAGAGTCAGCATGTCTAACAAACTCCTAGATGGCATTGATTCTGCTGGTTAGTGGACCACGCTTTGAGTTACCAGCTGCCATATGAATCGTGACACTCCCCATGTGTGTCAGAGTAGAACTGTGCTCACAGTGTTTTCAGTGGCTGACTTTCCAGAAGAAGATGGCCAGGCCTCTTCTTCCGAGGCACCCCTGGGTGGACTGAATGTACAGTTAGCAGCCACCTAGCGACTCCATACTTTGAGGAGCCAGGCCCTACATCTCTGTTGACTTGAGGAACCATCTAAACTGAGTTTCTGATAATACTGTTTTCTCCTTGCAATTGGTAAACATTTCCCCCCAGTTATCATGGGCCTTCTATGTACATAATCTCTCCGGCATAAAGGTGGATGGAATAGTATAAGTTCGCATTTGGGAGAAGCTGAGGAAAGGCTGACTGACAGGTCATCCATGGAGACTGGACAGGAGACTGTCAGGTGTTTGGAGAAGAGAAAGCCCTGCAGAGAAACAGAGACTAGAACACGAAAAGAGAAGATCTGTCCGTGGAGGTGGGAGGGTGCCAGGGTCCTACTCCAAAGGGAAGGGCGAAGAACAGGTTAGGGGCACCAGTTGGGCTTCTGGAGGCCCGTGCATGGGGTGTCAGGGCCACTCACTGGTTGGGACATCAAGGGGACCTTGGAGATGTATTCAAGCTGAACTTGAGGCTGAGCCCTGAAAGCACAGGCAGGGATGATTCTGTGTCCTCAAAGACCCTCCCCCTGCCAAAAAAATCCAAACCCATTGCTATCGAGTCAATTCTGACTCATGGCGACCCCTTGGGTTACAGAGTAGAACTGTCTCCATAGAGTTTTCTTGGTTGTAATCTTTAGGGAACAGATTGCCAGGCCATTCTCCTGCAGCACCACTGATGGGTCTGAACTGCCAACCTTTAGGTTAGTAGTCAAGCAAAAACTGCTCGTGCCACCTTAGGTTAGTAGTCAAGCAAAAACTGCTCGTGCCACCCAGGAACCTGCCTTGGAGACCCAGGCAGTCCTAGTTTGTACTGTCACCATTGTCCCCCGAGGCCAAGGGTAGGGCCTGGCAGGTGACAGGGTCTCCATAAAAGCATCCTGAATGCATGGAGTAGACATAGGGTGGAACGATGAAGTAGATTTGGAAGTTGCCTGTGCAGGCGGGATGTGTGTGTGAAGCGTGGTCAGGTGAATCACCAGGTGAGCCATACACCTGGGTCTAGACACGTGGCTTGTGACTGCTTCCCCTTACGCTGTTGTTCTCTGCTCCTGAGGTGGATACTGGGGCCAACTGCAAAGAAAAGAGAGCAGAAGATGCTGGGCTCAGAGTCTGGATCTCTGGAGGAGAGATCCCAAGGGTAGGGGTGCAGGTCCAGGGGGTTATCACCTTGGAATCCAGGAGAACCAGTGGCCAAGAGCCCCTGCTCAGAGAGAGAAGCACAGTGAGGCTACGGAGCAAGGCCAGGCTCTGGGAGCTCTGAGAGGAGCTTCTGGAGGGAAGAGCCTTCTAGCATGACATTTCTGATCCTGGGATCCTGCACTTCCCAGGTAGGGGACCCAGAGTGCCCTTAGACACAGATGTCTCCAAGGACAGGAGCGTCTTCTACAGAGCACGCGGAGAGAAGCTGAGGGAGCCTGTTGGTAGCCTTTGGCTCTCTTGTGTGGTCTTTAAACTCACATTCCCCCCAAAGAGGGCAGTGCTTCTGTGTAACCAGTCTTCATGTGCAGGCTGGCCCATGAGGCTCACAGCGCTCTGTAGTGGGCTTGTCTTTCCATTTGGTGCCAGGCTTCCCCCAGTTCAGCTCTAATTAGACCAGGACCGGTGGGCTGCCATTGTGATGGCTTTTAAACTGTTTATTGGGGTAACAATTTAGCCTTAGAAAAAAGGTACAAAGAAATTCCTGCATCCTTCAACTGGTTCATCAATGGTTACCATTTTGCCCCATTTGTTTAATATCCTCTCTATGTCTAGCCTGGTCTCTGTTGGTGTATCTTTTCATATGTATAGTATATGTCTACGAGTATATCTTTTCCTACATCTTTTCTATGTATATATCTTACAATGTAATCTCTGGATCTTTTATATGCAGAATAATCTCTATGTATGTATCTTTTTTTCCCCATCTCTACTTCTTTTGCTCGTTTGTTTAATTTCTTTTTTTTTATTGTGCTTTAAGTGAAAGTTTACAGCTTAAGTTACTTTCCCATACAAAAATTTATACACACATTGTTATGTGACCCTAGCTGCTCTCCCTATAATGTGGCAGCACACTCCCCCTTTCCACCATGGATTTCCAGTGTCCATTCAACCAGCTCCTATGCCTTTCTGCCTTCTCTTCTTGCCTCCAGAAAGGAACTGCCTGTTTAGTTTCCAGTGTCTACTTGAACTAAGAAGCACACTCCTCATGAATATCATTTGATGTCTTTTAGTCCAGTCTAATCTTTGTCTGAAGAGTTGGCTTCAGGGATGGTTTTAGTTCTGGGTTAACCAAGAGTCTGGGGGCCATGTCTTCTGGGGTTCCTCCATTCTTAGACCGTTAAGTCTGGTCTTTTACTAGAATTTGTGTTCTGCACCCCACTTTTCTCTTGCTCTGTCAGGGACTCTCTGTTGTGTTCCCTGTCAGGGCGGTCATTGGTGGCAGCCAGAAACCATCTAGTTCTGGTCTTAGGCTGATGGAGTCTCTAGTTTATGGGGCCCTTTTTCTCGGGTTAATATTTTCCCAGTGTCTTTGGTGTTCTTCATTCTCCTTTACTCCAGGTGGGCTGGGACAAATTGATGCACCTTAGATGGTCACTCACTAGCTTTTAAAACCCCAGATGTCACTCACCAAAGTGGGATGCAGAACATTTTCTTAATACACTTTGTTATACCAATTGACCTAGATGTCCCCTGAAACCATGGTTCCCAGACCCCTGCCGGTGCTACTCTGTCCCTCGAAGTGTTTGGCTGTATTCAGGAAATTCTTAGCTTTTGGATTAGTCCAATTGTGCTGACATCCCCTGTATTGTGTGTTGACCTTCCCTTCACCTAAGATAATTCTTGTCTACTATCTAATTAGCGAAAACCCCTCTCCCTCCCTCCCCACCCTTGTAATCACCAAAGAATGTTTTCTTCTGTGTTTAAACCTTTTCTCAAGGTCTTTTAAAGTGGTCTCATACAATATTTGTCCTTTTGCAACTGACTAATTTCACTCAGCATAATGCCTTCCAGATTCATCCGTGTTATGAGACGTTTCGTGGATTCATCGTTATTCTTCATCGTTGTGTAGTATTCCATTGTGTGAATGTACCATAATTTGTTTATCCATTCGTTCATTGGTGGGCACCTAGGTTGTTTCCACCTTTTTGGTATTATGAACAGTGCTTCAATGAATATGGGTGTGCATATATCTATCCGTGTGAAGGCTCTTATTTCTCTAGGATATATTCCAAGAAGTGGGATTACTTTTTAAGGAAGTGTCAAATCCATTTCCAAAGTGGTTGTACCATTTTACATTCCCACCAGCAGTGTGTAAATGTTCCAGTCTCTCCACAACTTTTCCAACATTTATTATTTTGTGGTTTTTTGGATTAACGCTAGCCTTGTTGTGGTGAGATGGTATCTCATTGTAGTTTTGATTTGCGTTTCTCTAATGGCTAATGATTGTGAGCATTTCTTCACATATCTGTTAGCCACCTGAATGTCTTCTTTAGTGAAGTGTGTGTTCGTATCCTTTGCCCATTTGTTAATTGGTTTATTTGTCTTTTTGTTGTTGAGGTTTTGCTATATCTTGTAGATTTTAGAGATTAGACCATGTAGTAGCCAAAATTTTTTTCCCAGTCTGTAGTTGTCTTTTGACTCTTTTAGTGAGGTCTTTTGATAAGTATAAGTGTTTGATTTTTAGGAGCTTCTAGTTATCTAGTGTCTGTTCTGATGTTTGTGCATTGTTAGTAATGTTTTGTATTCTGTTTGTGCCGTGTATTAGGGCTCTTAGCATTGTTGTTTCTACTTTTTCTTCCACAATCTTTATCATTTTAGATTTTATATTTAGGTCTTTGATCCATTTTGAGTTAGTTTTTGTGCATGGTGTGAGGTATGGGTCTTGTTTCATTTTTTTGCAGATGGATATACAATTACACAAGCACCATTTGTTGAAGAGACTGTCATTTCCCCATTTAATGGACTTTGGGCCTTTGTCAAATATCATCTGCTCATAAAAAAACATAGATGACTGAATTTACCTCTGGATTCTCAATTCTGCTCCATTGGTCTATGGATCTGTTGTTGTACCAGTACCAGGTTGTTTTGACTACTGTTGCGGTGTAATAGTTTCTAAAATCAGGTAGTGTGAGGTCTCCTGCTTTGTTCTTCTTCAGTAATGCTTTACTTATCTGAGGCCTCTTCCCTTTCTGTAAGAAGATGGTGATTTGTTTCTCTATCTCATGAAAAAATGCCACTGGAATTTGGATTGGGATGGCATTGTATTTATGGTAGAATTGACATTTTCACGATGTTGAGTCTTCCTATCCATGAGCATGGCATGTTTTTCCACTTAGGTAGGTCTCTGTTGGTTTCTTGCAGTAGTGTTTTGTAGTGTTCTTTGTATAGGTCTTTCACATCTCTGGTTAGATTTATTCCTAAGTATGTTATTGATTTGGTGATTTCCTTTTTGACGTTCTCTTTGTTGGTGTAGCGGAATCCAACTGATTTTTGTATATTTGCCTTGTGTCCTGATATTTTGCTGAAATCTTCTATTAGTTCCAGTAGTTTTTTGTGGATCCTTTGGGGTTTTCTGTGTATAAGATTATATCATCTCCAAATAGAGATACTTTTACTACCTCCTTACCAATTTGGATGCCCTTTATTTCTTTTTCTAGCATAATTGCTCTGGCTAGGACCTCCAGCACAATATCGAATAAGAGTGGTGATAGAGGGCATCCTTATCTTGTTCCCATTCTCGAGGGGAATGCTTTCAGGCTCTCTCCATTTAGGATGATGTTGGCTGTTGGCTCTGTATAAATGCCCTTTATTATGTTGAGGAATTTTCCTTCTATTCCTATTTTGCTGAGAGTTTTTATCATGTATGGGTTTTTTTTTTTTTTTTAAATGGGTGTTGGACTTTGTCAGATGCTTTTTTTGCATCAATTGATAAGATCATATGGTTCTTGTCTTTTGTTTTATTTATACGATAGATTACATTGATTGTTTTTCTAATGTTAAACCATCCTTGCATATCTGGTATGAATCCCACTTGGTCATGGTGAATTATTTTCTTGATATGTTGTTGAATTCTATTGGCTAGAATTTGTTGATTTTTGTGTCTAAGTTCATGAGGGGTATTGGTCTATAATTTTCTTTTTTTGTCTTTACCTGGTTTTGGTATCAGAGTTACGCTCGCTTCATAGAATGAATTTGGGAGTATTCCATCCTTTTCTATGTTCTGAAATTCCTTTAGCAGTAGTGGTGTTAACTCTTCTCTGAAATGGGAGAGAGGTTGTTCCCAAAGGCAGTATGTTTGGATCCATGAGGTAGGTTAGATGCATGTACTTATCTTTTGCCAATTGAATGCTGCTTTTTACTGGTTCTGGAGGCTCGAGTAGATTCTCCACTGCTTGGTCTCTGCAGATGTGGAAAACGCTTCACCATTTGCCTCACCACGCATGCCAGCGGATCCAGCCTGCAGGGTGCTGGTTCCTGCCAGGTCAGTTCTGGCAACTCATCACTGCTTCTGAACTGTATCTCTATCCCCCTGCCACTCAGTCCTATTCCTCCACTTTGCCTTTGATGTTCAGAGCTCCTCAAAACCCAAAACCCAGTGCCATCGAGTTGATTCCAACTCATAGTGACCCTATAGGACAGAGTAGAACTGCCCCATAGAGTTTCCAAGGAGCGCCTGGCAGATTCAAACTGACGACCCTTTGGTTAGCCACCAGAACTCCTAGATTGTCATATATAATCAATTCACTTCTTTTTCGGGTCTTTATTGTAAGAGGGGCCACAGGAAGCATCTGACTACTCTGCCACCTTGGCCCCGCCCCTCTCTCTTTTCTTATGTAGTATAATTCTTAGATAGTATAATTTCTATGCATATAGTATAATCTCTGCCTATATATATCTTTTCTTATATATTATAATCTGTGTATATCTTTTTATGAATAATCTCTAAGTATCTTTTCATTTATATACATATACTCTGTATTTTCTCATATATATATATAGAATAATCTCTATGTACATATTTTATCTTGTATATATGGTATAATTTCTGTCCATGTATATATATTTTCACATCAATATGTAGATACGTATAGATATTTTGGGGGGAGTGAAGAGCATTAGAAACCAAGACGCAGACATCATGTTTCTTATCCCCTAAATACTAAGTGCTTTGGTGTGTATATGCTAAGGATAAGACGTTCTCTTATATCAGCATAAATCATCAAAACCAGGAAAATTAATGATACGTTCTATTCTCTAATCCATTGTCCATATTCAAATGTGATGCCCTTTAGAGCTACTTTTTTCCCAGCCCAGGATTTACTCCAGGATCAGCCATTTGCATTTAGTTGCCACGATCAGGGTGATAGAGAAGGTAAAGAAAAATAGAAAATAGCCAATGGCTTAAAAGCTGTTTCTATTTAAAGGCTTAGAAGCCACAAATCCTTTCCATCCATCAGCAAACAGAATCCCAAATAAGCTCCCTAGCAAATCTCTCCATGTGGCTGGCACCTGGGGAGCAGGTCGGTGGTGCCCTGCATGGCCAGCTTTCAGGTTTGCAGTAGGTGAAGTGGCAGAGCCCTGGCCCCACCTGCCTGGGGTCTGTATTATTTAGGAGGCAGCCCTTGTTCTCAGCCTTAAAGATATTTTAAGGGGCTGATCTTGTTAAAAGGCAGACTCCTAGCCATGCTTTTAGATCGTGAATTTAATTACAAATTTTGCCCTAGCTCTGGAAGAATGAAAACTCCCCGGTTAAATAAAAGCACAAGTCGCCAGGTTTCAACTTGATAGCTTGTCTTTCCATAACTGAATAGTAATTCTTTGTCCTAACGCAGTGACCGCCACCACAACCTCAAAGACCTTTTGTGGGGTGACTTTCTCTCTCGGAGGGCCTGTGCAGGGCAGATATGGGAGTGAGAGACGATGATTTGATTGCCCTGGGCCACAGTCTTTGGGCCCCAAGCCAGGGGCGAGATAGAGACCCGACCATCTCGGCCTGACTTTCAGGCTAAGAATGCCTGCCTCCCACACGTCCTCCAGGTGAGCCTGGGTGCTGTGGGCAGTAGAGCTTTCCAGCAGGCTAAGACCACAGGGGACAGTGGTGATTTAATGGTAGAATTCTTGGCTTCCACGTGGTAGACCTGGGTTCAATTCCCGGCCAACGCACCTCATGTGAGGCCACCGCCTGTCTGTCAGTGGAGGGTTGCATGTTGCTCTGATGCCAAACAAGTTTTACCAGCGCTTCCAGACTAAAACAGAGTAGGAAGAAAGGCCTGGCAATCTACTTCCAAAAATCAGCCCATGAAAACCCTACAGATCACAATGGTCCTATCTGAAGCCAATCAGTGTGGGACCGGACAGCGTTCCATTGTGCCTGGGGTCCCCACGAGTCAGGAGCCAACAGGATAGCAGCTAACAACATCAAAGACCACAGCAAAATTAAGTTTTTAGCTGGCCTCTTATATAAAAATTAAAAAAAATGCTTATTAAATGTTTTATTTAATAGTAAAATGTCCAGAATGCTTTACAGGTTAATAGGAGATACTTAAAAACTGACTAAACCTGGTTTGGATCACACATTTTAGCTTTTGATATGGGTGTTGGAAGTGGTTTCACCTTCTTAAGTGTGATTTTATAATGATAATGAAAAGGAACTCTTCTAGAACACCTATCTTAGTCTCCAGGAGAGGAAGAAGAGGCTCAGAGTGAGTAAGAAGCTTGCCTCAGGTGACCCAGCTCCTAAGAGGTGCAGCCAGGCTGGTCCCAGGTTCACACTCATAACCACTGCCCCGGTGACACTGCCTTAGAGGTAGCCACGGGCCCCTGACTATGCGTGCCTTATAAACCAGAAATAATTCACCTCGAGTCAGCTCTCGGCAGCTGTGGTGAGCAGCCGAAGAGTTCTCTGCTCGCAGGGAAAATCACCTCAGCTCCAGCCTCGAGGCCTGTCCTGCTCCGGGGCTTGGCCCTGGTGCCCTGGTGGATGGACAGGCTGAGAGATTCCAACCGACCCTCCAGTACTGTGTAATTCTTTTCAAAGCACCTGATTCCTTGTTGAGCATGGTGGGAAATGGGAACCAGGTGATCCGATTTTGAAGTCTCATTTTCTCAGGAGACCATGAGACGATTAGCAGGCTTACCTCTCAACTCCTGGTGGTGTTTTAAGGATTACATGAGTCACGTATACCCAAGCACATTGCTTGGATCTTACAGGAGCCCCATAACAATGATACATTAATAAATAGGAAATGACAGGCCTTTTGTAAGCTGTAGAGTGTCCTCTGTGCTAAGGGCTCCTTGTCACTAATCCGGGGAGCTCAGGCACTTTTCAGGGGTCAACATTTTTCCTAAACATTCTATTAGGAAAATCTTCAAACACACAAAAGTTGAAAAAAATCATAACGCGGACATCCTGGATTCTACAAGTAACATTTGCTGTTTTGCTGTTGGAGTCCCTGAGTGGTACATATGGTTAAGCTCTAGATAAATAACTGAAAGGCTGGTGGTTCCATCCCACCCAGAGGTGCCTCAGAAGAAAGGCCCCGTGATCTACTTCCAAAAGATCATAGCCTTGAAAATCCAGTGAAGCGCAGTTCTACTCTGCACATACGGGGTCGCCGTGAGGTGGATTCAGCACTGGGTGTTTTTTTTTTTTTTTTTTAATACTTGTTCTTGTAAAAGCCCATCACCTGTCTGTCAGTTTGTCATCCTGTGGTGGCTTCTGTGTTGCTGTGATGCTGGAAGCTATGCCACCAGTATTTCAAATACCAGCAGGGTCACCCATGGTGGACAGGTGTCAGTGGAGCTTCCTGGCTAAGATAGGCTAATAGATTGCCTGGAGATCTACTTCCCAAAATCAGCCAGTGAAAGCCCTGTGGGTCGTAATAGAACACTGTCTGATTCATTTGCTTTGGACACATTATCAGGAGGGCTTCATTGCTGGAGGAGGACATCACGTTTGGTGAAGCAGAGGGCTACCCAGTCAAGGGAGATTTTGGTGAGAAGGATTGGCACACTAGCTGCAACGATGGACTCGAACATGCCAGTGACCTCGAGGATGACACAGACTGGCCATCATTCTGTTGTACATCAGGCTGCCATGAGCTGGAGTCAATGGCAGCTGTCTATCTATATACTTGCTTTATCACATATTTGGCCATCTATTTATCCCTTGGAGCCCTGGTGGCACAGTGGTTAAGAGTTTGGCTGTTAACCAATAGGTTGGCAGTTCGAATCCACCAGCTGCTCCTTGGAAACCGTATGTGACAGCTCCACTCTGTCCTATAGGGTTGCTATGAGTTGGAGAGTTGACTCCATGGCAACAGGTTTTTGATTGGCAATTATTCCTCTAAGGAGCCCTGATGGCGCAGTGGTTAAGCACTTGTCTGCTAACCAAAAGGCCAACAGTTCCAACCCACCAGCCTCTCTGTGGGAGAAAGATGTGGCAGTCTGCACCTATAAGGACTATAGCCTTGGGAGCCCTATGGGGCAGTCCTGCTCTGTTTTACAGGGTTGCTATGAGTTGGAACTGACTCTATGGAAACAAGTTTTTTTTTTTTAATTTATCCTTCTATCCATCCATCACCCCATCTTTTTTTTGATACATTTCAAAATAAGTTGCAGACGTCTACATATCTCACCCTAAATATTTCATTATGTCATTAATTAGCATTCACCATTTGTTTACTGTTTTTTTTTTATGTAAAAATTAGATACAGTGAAATGCACAAATGTTAAGTGTACACTCACTGAGTTTTGACAAATGAATACATCTCTGTGATGGTTGATGTTGTGTGTCAACTTGGCTAGGCCATGATTTTAATTATCCTCCATTTTGTGTTCTAGTGTGATTATCATCCGTTTTATGATTTTGTAATTATCTTCCATTCTATGTGTTTAAATCCTAACCTCTATATGTTAATGAGACAGGATTAGCATAGGGTGTGTCTGGAGTCACAGCCTCTTATAAAGGTGTGTGATCGTTAAGGTTGTGTGTCAGCTTGGCTGGGCCATAAATACTCAGTGGTTTGACAGTGATATGATGTTGTGATCACATCCGTGATGAGATTTGATATAATGTGATCACCTCCATGATGGAACCTGCTGTAAGTAGCCAATCAATTGAAAGGGAGTTTCCTTGGGGGTGTGGCCCGCATCAAATATGTAAGTGGATTCTGGCAAGGCTTGCAGGTTTTTGCTCACCCTGGATCCTGCATCTGGCCCCTGTTCATTTGACCTCCAGACCCTGGGACTTGAGCTAGCAACTTACCTGCTGTCTTGCCTGCCAATCTTGGAATTCATCAGTCCTTACATCCTGTGAGTAAGAGCCCTGCTCTTCGACTTGCTGATCTTGGGTTTGCCAGCTCTTGCTGCTACGTGAATCTGGAGAAGCTTCCAGCCTGACCTATGGATTTGGGACATTCCAGCCTCTACAACTACGTCAGCCATTTCCTTGATATAAGTCTCTTTATATAGATATTTATACACTTTACTGGTTTTACCTCTCTAGAGAACCCAGCCTAAGACAGGGTGTGACTTCAGTCACACCCTTACTCAAGCCACACTCTCACTCAAGTATCTGATGAGAAAGGACTTTCCTTGGGGGTGTGACCTGCATCCAATAAACACAGATGATCTGGCAAAGCTCTCCTTGCCTCTGGATCTTGCATCTGACTCATCATCATCTGACCTCTGCTTCTTGGGACTTGAGATGGCAGTTTGTCGTCTGACCTGCCAATTTTGGGATTTGCCAGCTTCCGTGGCCCTGTGGGCCAGCAGCCTTCCACCTGACCTGCAGATTTCACCTTGATGACTGAGGTGAGCCTGACCCAAGCCATGGTTTATTCAGTCATCTCACATGCATATGAAAGCTGAATAATGAAGAAAGAAGACAGAAGAATTGATGCATTTGAATTATGGTGTCAATGAAAAATATTGAATATACTGTGGACTGCCAGAAGAACGAATAAATCAGTCTTAGAAGAAACACAACCAGAATATTCCTTAGAAGTGAGAATGGTGAGACTTTGACTTGATCACTTTGGACATGTCATTAGGAAAGACCAGTTGCTAGACAAGGACATTATGGCAAAGTAAAGGGTCAGTGACAATGGGGGAAACCCTCACTGAGGTGGAATAACACAGTAGCTACAGCAAAAGACTCAAACTGGACAACAGTCATGAAGACGGTGCAGCACCAGGCAACCATTTGGTTCTGTTATATATGAGGTAGCCATGAGTTGGAGCCAATGCAACAGCAGCTAACAACAGCCCCTCTGCACAGGTTTTCTAAGAACAGGAAGAGCCTGTGAAATGAACACCATGACATTTGCATCTCTGCGTGGTGATAGAAATGAGCTTCTTTGGCCAAATTTCTTTGCTGTGTCCCCAAACCTCCACTTTTTGTGCCAGGGTAGATTACTATTCTCTGGGTCTTCTCATGCTATCATGCTATACCGTCCACAGTATATTCAGTGTTTTCCACCAACACCATAATTCAAGTGCATCAATTCTTCTGTCTTCTTTTTTCATCTTTCAGCTTTACCTTGCATATTAGATGATGAATGGACCATGGCTTGGGTCAGGTCACCTTAGTCACCAAGGTGAAACCTTTACTTTTTAGCAAAGGGGCTTAGCCATTTAAATACAGGTAAATTTCACTAACCTGAAGTGGCAGAGGTGGCATTAAGGGTCACCGGATATTCCATGTTCTCTACGTTTCCCAGTCTCCCTTGCGGTTAGGTTGGGGCCATGACAACCAGTTCTGGCCAATAGACTGTGTGTCAAAGACAATACCTAAACAAATTCAAAGCCAGTTTGGGAATTTTTTGGGGGGGAATAAAGCCGTTCTCCAAAATGGCTTAAACTTTTCTGTGGGTTGTTTTTGTCTTCTCTGACTTCTCCTTTTGTGTTTAATCACCTCCTACCTTCTTGTTGGGTACTTTCTGGATGTCTCTTCCTGGTTTCTCTTTTTCTTCACTGCCATCTGGCCCCCCTTCTCGTCTGTGTGGGCCTTTCTGTTGTGTTATGCAAATCATCTTACAGTTTCATAGCTTTGTGGTAGATCAAAGTGTCTTTGACCATCTTCTCATCCCGAGAGTTGCTCATGTGACTCCATATTTGTTACGATCAATGAGGCACCCTTAGCTTGGCTTGACCTCATTGACAAGTTCATTCTACTTGTATCAATAATCAATGTCCATGGAAGCAGCAGTCAAGCAATCAAATGATGTATCGCATTAGGCAAAAGACCTTTTTAAAGTTTTATTTTCTTAAATTTTTTATTGTGCTTTAAGTGAAAGTTTACAAATCAAGTCAGCCCCTCATATAAAAATATATATACACCTTGCTATATACTCCTAACTGGTCTCCCCCTAATGAGATAGCACACTCCTTTGCTCCACTCTCTTTTCATGTCCATTCGGCCAGCTTCTAACCCCCTCTGCCCTCTGATCTCCCTTCCAGACAGGAGATACCAACATAGTCTCATGTGTCTACTTGATCCAAGAAGCTTACTCTTCACCAGCATCCCACTGCTCTCCTGCTTCCTCAGGGGCTCTCTGTTGTGTTCCCTGTCAGGGCAGTCATCGGTTGTACCCAGGCACCATCTAGTTCTTCTGGTCTCAGGCTGATGTAGTCTCTGGTTTATGCGGCCCTTTCTTGGGCTCGTAATTACCTTGTGTTTTTGGTGTTCTTCATTCTCCTTTGCTCCAGGTGGGTTGAGACCAATTGATGCATCTTAGATGGCCGCTTGCTAGCGTTTAAAACCCCAGATGCCACTCTCCAAAGTAGGATGCAGAATGACTTTTTTTTTTAATTTTTATTGTGCTTTAAGTGAAAGTTTACAAATCAAGTCAGTCTCTCACACAAAAACTTATGTACACCTTGCTACATACAACCAATTGCTCTCTCCTTCATGAGACAACCTCCTCCCTCCCTCCACTCTCTCTTTTTCTGTCCATTTCACTAACTTCTGAAGCCCTCTACCCTCTCATCTCTCCTCCAGGGAGGAGATGCCAACATAGTCTCAAGTGTCCACCTGATCCAAGAAGCTCATTCCTCACCAGGATCCCTCTCCAACCCGTGGTCCAGTCCAATCCCTGTCTGAAGAGTTGGCTTTAGGAATGGTTCCTGTCCTGGGCCAACAGAAGGTCTGGGGGCCATGACCTCCGGGGTCCTTCTAGTCTCAGTCAGACCATTAAGTCTTGTCTTTTTATGAGAATTTGGGGTCTGCATCCCACTGCTCTCCTGCTCCCTCTGGGGATCTCTATTGTGTTCCCTGTCAGGGCAGTCATCGATTGTAGCCAGGCACCATCTAGCTCTTCTGGCCTCAGGTTGATGTAGTCTCTGGTTTATGTGGCCCTTTCTGTCTCTTGGGCTCAAAATTACCTTGTGTCCTTGGTGTTCTTCATTCTCTTTTGATCCAGGTGGGTTGAGACCAATTGATGCATTATAGGTGGCCACTTACTAGCATTTAAGACCCCAGATGCCTCTCTCCAAGGTGGGATGCAGAATGTTTTCTTAATAGATTTTATTATGCCAATTGACTTCAATGTCCACTGAAACCATGGTCCCCAAACCCGTGCTCCTGCTACGCTGGCCTTCGAAGCATTCAGTTTATTCCGGAAGCTTCTTTGCTTTTGGTTTAGTCCAGTTGTGCTGACCTCCCCTGTATTGTGTGTTGTCTTTCTTATCTACTATCTAATTAGTGAATACGCCTCTCCCACCCTCCTTCCCTCCCCCCTCTAGTAACCATCAAAGAATATTTTCTTCTCTGTTCAAACTATTTCCTGGGTCCTTATAATAGTGGTCTTATACAATATTTGTCCTTTTGCAACTGACTAATTTCACTCAGCATAATGCCTTCCAGGTTCCTCCATGTTATGAAATGTTTCACAGATTCATCAGTGTTCTTTGTCAATGCGTAGTATTCCCTTGTGTAAATATACCATAATTTATTTATCCACTCATCTGTTGATGGGCACCTTGGTTGCTTCCATCTTTTTGCTATTGTAAACAGTGCTGCAATGAACACGGATGTATATATATCTGTTCGTGTAAAGGCTCTTATTTCTCTAGGATATATTTGAAGGAGTGGGACTGCTGGATCGTGTGGTAGATCTATTTCTAGCTTTTTAAGGAAGCATGAAATCAATTGCCAAAGTGGTTGTACCATTTTACATTCCCACCAGCAGTGTTTAAGTGTTCCAATCTCTCCACAGCCTCTCCAACATTTGTTATTTTGTGTTTTTTGGCTTAATGCCAGCCTTGTTGGAGTGAGATGGAATCTCATTGTAGCTTTGATTTGCGTTTCTCTAATGTCTAATGATCATGAGCATTCCCTCATGTATCTGTTAGCTACCTGAATGTCTTCTTTAGCGAAGTGTCTGTTCATATCTTTTGCCCATTTTTTAATTGGGTTATTTGTCTTTTTGCAGTTGAGTTTTTGCAGCATCATGTAGATTTTAGAGATCAGACACTGATCGGAAATGTCGTAGCTAAAAACTTTTTCCCAGCCTGTAGGTAGTCTTTTTACTCTTTTGGTGAAGTCTTTGGAGGAGCATAGGTGTTTGATTTTTAGAAGCTCCGAGTTATCTAGTTTTTCTTCTGCATTGTTAGTAACGTTTTGTATACTGTTTATGCCATGTATAAGGGCTCCTAACGTTGTCCATATTTTTTCTTCCATGATCTTTATCATTTTAGATTTAGGTCTTTGATCCATTTTGAATTAGTTTTTGTGCATGAAGTGAGGTATGGGTCTTGTTTCATTTTTTGCAGATGGATATCCAGTTATGTCAGCACCATTTGTTAAAAAGACTGTGTTTTCCCCATTTAACTGTTTTGGGGCCTTTGTCAAATATCAACTGCTCATATGTGGATGGATTTATGCCTGGATTCTCAATTCTGTTCCATCGGTCTATGTATCTGTTGTTGTACCAGTACCAAGCTGTTTTGACTACTGTGGTGGTATAACAGGTTCTAAAATCCGGTACAGTAAGGCCTCCCACTTTGTTCTTCTTTTCCAGTAATGCTTTACTTATCTGGGGCTTCTTTCCCTTCCATATGAAGTTGGTGATTTGTTTCTCCGTCTCATTAAAGAATGTCGTTGGGATTTGGATTGGAATTGCATTAAATGTGTAGATCGCTTTTGGTAGAAGAGACATTTTTATAATGTTAAGTCTTCCTATCCATGAGCAAAGTATGTTTTTCCACTTACGTAGGTCTCTTTTGGTTTCTTGCAGAAGTGTATTGTTGTTTTCTTTGCATAAGTCTTTTACATCTCCAGTCAGATTTGTTCCTAAGTATTTTATCTTCTTGGGGGCTTTTGTAAACGGTATTGATTTGGTGATTTCCTCCTCGATGTTCTTTTTGTTGGTGTAGAGGAATCCAACAGATTTTTCTAAGTTTATTTTGTATCCTGATTCTCTGCTGAACTATTAGTTTCAGTAGTTTTCCGGAGGATTCCTTAGGGTTCTCTGTGTATAAGATCATGTCATCTGCAAATAGAGTTAATTTTACTTCTTCCTTACCAAACCGGATGCCATTTTTTTCTTTGTCTAGCCTAATTGCTCTGGCTAGGACCTCCAGCACAATGTTGAATGAGAGTGGTGATAAAGGGCATCCTTGTCTGGTTCCCGATCTCAAGGGGAATGTTTTCAGGCTCTCTCCGTTTAGGATGATGTTGGCTGTTGGCTTTGTATAAATGCCCTTTATTATGTTGAGGAATTTTCCTTCTACTCCTATTTTGCTGAGAGTTTTTATCATGAATGTGTGTTGAACTTTGTCAAATGCCTGTTCTGCATCAATTGATAAAATCATGTGATTCTTGTCTTTTGTTTTATTTATATGGTAGATTACATTAATTGTTTTTCTAATGTTGAACCATCCCTGCATACCTGGTATGAATCCCACTTGGTCATGGTGAATTATTTTTTGATTAGTTGTTGAATGCTATTGGCTAGAATTTTGTCGAGGATTTTTGCATCAAAGTTCACGAGGGATATAGGTCTGTAGTTTTCTTTTTTTGTGGTGTCTTTACTTGGTTTTGGTATTAGGGATATGCTGGCTTCATAGAATGAGTTTGGGAGTATTCCATCCTTTTATACGCTCTGAAATACCTTTAGTAGTAGGGTGTTAAGTCTTCTCTGAAAGTTTGGTAGAACTCTGCAGTGAAGCCTTCCGGGCCAGGGCTTTTTTTTTGTTGGGAGGTTTTTGATTACCTTTTCAATCTCTTCTTTTGTTATGGGTCTATTTAGTTGTTCTACCTCTGTTTGTGTTAGTTTAGGTAGGTAGTGTGTTTCTAGGAAATCATCCATTTCTTCTAGGTTTTCAGATTTGTAAGAGTACAATTTTTCATAGTAACCTGACATGAAATTAAAATTTCACTTGGGTCTGTTGTAATATCGCCCATCTCATTTCTTATTTGGTTTATTTGCTTCCTCTCCTGTTTTTCTTTTGTCAGTTTGGCCAATGGTTTATCAATTTTGTTGATTTTTTTAAAGAACCAGCTTTTGGTCTTGTTAATTCTTTCAATTGTTTTTCTGTTTTCTATTTCATTTAATTCAGCGCTAATTTTTATAATCTGTTTTCTTCTGGTGCGTGCAGGTTTCTTTGGTTACTCTCTTTCTATTTGTTCAAGTTGTAGGGATAATTCTTTGATTTTGGCCCTTTCTTCTTTTTGAATGTGTGCATTTATTGATATAAATTGGCCTCTGAGCCCTGCTTTCACTGTGTCCCAAAGGTTCTGATAGGAAGTGTTTTCATTCTCATTGGATTCTCTGAATTTCTTTATTCCATCCTTAATGTCTTCTATAATCCAGTCTTTTTTGAGCAGGGTATTGTTCAGTTTCCAAATGTGTGATTTCTTTTCCCGTTATTGATTTCTACTTTTTTGGCCTTATGGTCAGAGAGATCCTTTGTAATATTTCAATGTTTTGGATTCCGCTAAGGCTTGCTTTCGGAAGCCTTGGTGGAGTAGTGGTTAAGTGCTACGTCTGCTAGCCAAAGGGTCGGCAGTTCGAATCCGCCAGGAGCTCCTTGGAAACTCAATGGGGCAGTTCTACTCTATCCTATAGGGTCATTATGAGTCGGAATCGACTCAATGGCACTGGGTCTGGATTAAGGCTTGCTTTATGACCTAATATGTGGTCTATTTTAGAGAATGTTCCATGTGCACTGGAAAAGAAAGTATACTTGGTTGCTGTTGGGTGGAGTGTTCTGTATATGTGTATGAGGTCAAGTTGGTTGATTGTGGCATTTAGATCTTCTGTGTCTTTACTGAGCTTCTTTCTGGATGTCCTGTCCTTCACCGAAAGTGATGTGTTGAAGTCTCCTGCTATTATTGTGGAGCTATCTATCTCACTTTTCATTGCTGATAGAGTTTGTTTTATGCATCTTGCAGCCCTGTCATTGGGTGCATAAATATTTAATATGATTATATATTCTTGGTATATTGTCCTTTTAATCATTATATAGTGTCCTTCCTTATCCTTTCTGATGGATTTAACTTTAAAGTCTATTTTGTCAGAAATTAATATTGCCACTCCTGCTCTTTTTTGATTGTTGTTTGCTTGATGTATTTTTTTTCCATCCTTTGAGTTTTCGTTTGTTTGTGTCTCTAAGTCTAAGGTGTGTCTCTTGTAGGCAGCGTATAGACGGATCTTGTTTTTTAATCCGTTCTACCACTCTCTGTCTTTTTGTTGGTGCATTTAGTCCATCTACGTTCAACGTAATTATGGATAAGTTTAAATTTAGTGCTATCATTTTGATGTCTTTTTTTTTGTGTGTTGTTGACAGTTTCTTTTTCCCACTTAATTTTATGTGCTGAGTAGATTATCTTTATATATTGTCCTTTCCTCATATTCGTTGTTGTTGGTTTTATTTCTGCCGAGCCTCTATTTTTTTCTTGTGTTTTATTTTGATGAGTAGGATAGTTTGTCTCTTTTGTGGTTACCTTATTATATACCCCTATTTTTCTAAATTGAAACCTAACTTTTATTTCTTTGCATCGCTGTGTCTTCCTCTCCATATGGTATGATTACATTTCTCAGTCCCTCTTTATTGTTTTAGTGTTGTCTTCTTTTATATAATAACATTGTTGTTACCCTGTTTTGATTTTTTTTTTTTTTTTTAGTCTTGCTTTGTTTTTTTGATTTCCCTGTCTGGGTTGACTTCTGATTGCTCTGCCCAGTGTTCTAGTCTTGGGTTGATACCTGATATTATTGATTTTCTAACCAAAGAACTCCCTTTAGTATTTCTTGTTGTTTTGGTTTGGTTTTTATGAATTCCCTAAACTTCTGTTTATCTGGAAATGTCCTAATTTCACCTTCATATTTAAGAGACAGTTTTGCTGGATATATGATTCTTGGCTGGCAATTTTTTTCCTTCAATTTTTTAAATAAGTCATCCTATTACCTTCTTGCCTGCATGGTTTCTGCCAACTAGTCTGAGTTTATTCTTATTGGCTCTCCTTTGTAGGTGACTTTTTGTTTAGCCCTAGCTGCTCTTAAAATTCTCTGTTTATCTTTAGTTTTGGCAAGTTTGATTATAATATGTCTTGGTGATTTTCTTTTCAGATCTACCTTATGTGGAGTTCAATGAGCGTTTTGGATCGATATCTTTTCATCTTTCACAATATCAGAGAAGTTTTTTGCCAACAAATCTTCAGCAATTCTCTCCATATTTTCTGTTATCCCTCCCTGTTCTGGTACTCCAATCACTAGTAGGTTATTTCTCTTGATAGAGTCCCACATGATTCTTAAGGTTTCTTCATTTTTTTACATTCTTTTATCTGATTTTTCTTCAAATATATTAGTGCCAATTGATTTATCTTGAAGTTCAGAAATTCTAGCTTCTACTTGCTCAATTCTGCTCCTCTAACTTTCTATTGAGTTGTCTAATTTTGTAATTTTATTGTTAATCTTCTGAATTTCTGATTGCTGCCTGTCTATGGATTTTTCCAGCTTTTTAAACTTTTCATTATGTTCCTGAATAATCTTTCTAATGTCTTCAATTGCTTTATCTCTGTGTTCCTTGGCTGGTTCTGCGTATTGCCTTACTTCCTTCCTGATGCCTTGAACAGTTCTGTATATTAAACTTTTGAATTCTGCAACTGGTAATTCCAGGAATGCACTTTCATCTAGAAGATTCCTGGATTCTTTGTTTTGAGAGCTTGTTGAGGTGATCATGGTCTGTTTCTTTATGTGACTTGATATTGACTGTTGTCTCTGAGCCATCTATAAGTTGTTGTATTAGTTTATGTTTGCTTACTGTGTCGTAGCTTCTTACTTTTTTTTTTTTTGATATGCCCAAATGGGTTGCTTGCGTGAGCTAGCTTGATTATTTCCGCCTTTGGAGCTCTGACATCCTGTGCCCAGGTGGTTAGAGCTGTTATCAGGTATATCAGTCTAGGAGTCCATTCACTTTTCTTGTATAAATGCAGCTCAGGTTTCCAGGTAGCAGATCATCAAGTATGTGGTACAGGCTCTGTCCGACA
Organism: Loxodonta africana; assembly: GCF_030014295.1. NCBI lineage: Eukaryota > Metazoa > Chordata > Mammalia > Proboscidea > Elephantidae > Loxodonta > Loxodonta africana. The sequence continues at coordinate 223,101,798 of NC_087343.1, forward strand.
GTCTTAGAGGGGCAGGGGTGATTGGTGTAGGTACCAGTATCTGGTTGCAGCAAGGGATCATGCTCTGAACAAGGTAGGGGGTTGAGAACCGACCCCCGAGGGTCTCTGAGGATAGCACATCCCTGTTCCCTAGACCATGCAGGTTGGTGGGTTCTGCAGATGGACCATGGGCACCCAGTGTTTTTGGTTGTAAGGACCGGGAGGTACCAATTATCCTTGGACCCCCGTTGTGGGTGGCTGGGTGACCTGAGTGGAACTACCAGATGTGGGTAGGTGAGGACCCTGTTTAATAGGCAAAGCAATGTCAAACATCAAACACCCACCTCTCCACCGCACAGCTGAAATGGTTGGAGTCCGGCAACAAGAGCCTATTCTCGTAAAATAGGCCCACACAGGTCCATGCAGAGGGGAAAGGTGCTCAAAGTCCACAGACCGTTTATGCCTAGACAGGAGCTGCTTGTGTCCTGGGCTCCTCTGGTTGGTGGAGTTGGCAAATTATCTTTTCCCCCAAATGCAAATTTTTTCCTTCTCCAAGGCCAGGAGGATGGCTCTATGTGCTCAACAGTGCTTATCTCAGGCCCAGGGAATTCAGCCACTGAAGCCGGTTTTGGGGGTGGGGGACACTGTAAAGTATACGCAAGTACTTAGCTTTTGCCAAGAGCGCCGTTCTTCTCTGGTTCCGGAGATGTGAGTAGGCTGTGTGGCTGGCTGCGTCTCCCTGAGGAAACTGCGGTGGAACGCTAGCACCAGCCCACTGCTGCTGTGGCTCTGGGAATGGTGCCTGAGGGCTCCCTGCGATTCAGGTCTGGTAACTCCTCTCCGCTTCTGAACCGTCTTTTCCTCCCCCGTCACTCTGTTCGTCTTCTAAGCTTGCGTTTGAAGCTCAGGGCTCCTAGTTTGTCATAAATATACTCATTTCACTTGTTTTTCGGGTCTTTGTTTTAAAGAGGGCTCACCAGAAGCATCTGTCTATTCTGCCATCTTGGCTCCACATCCCTTTTTAAAGTTTTGAAAGCAAACATGTCACTTTGATGACTAAACTGTGCCTCATGCATATAAAAGCTGGACAAGGAAAAAGGAAGACAGAAGAAGATGTGATGCATTCATGCTGTGGTGTTGGTGAAGAATATTGAATATACTGTGAACTTCCAGAAGAACAAACAAAATCAGTCTTAGAAGAAATACAACCAGAATGCTCCTTAGAAGTAAAGATGGTGAGACTTTAGCTTGCTTATTTTGAACATGCCATCAGGAAAGACCAACTGCTAGAAAAGGACATCATGTTTGGTAAAGTAGAGGGCCAGTGAAAAAGAGGGAGACCTCCAATGAGATGGATTAACACAATAGCCACAACAATGGATTCAAACGTACCAATAGTCATGAAGATGGGGCAGCACTGGGCAACATTTTATATGGTTGCTATGGGTCAGAGCCAACTCAACAGCAACATAACAACAATGACAACAACAACAGAATTTGTTTACATAAATTACAGGCCACATAACTAAGAGGATCCCTTTAAAATGTGAAGGGAAATAAGAATATCCTATTCTTTTCCAAATATCTGAAGAAATCTTGAAGAAGAAGAAGAAAGTAGGAAGATACAGCTCCTGACTTCAAAACATACTATAAAGCTATAGGAACCAAAACAGCCTGGTACAGGTATAATAATAGACATATAGACCAATTGAATAAAATTGAGAGCCCAGAAATAAATTATAATAAATAAATAAAACAACTATTGTCAACTGATTTTCAACAAGGGTGCTAAGTCCATTCAATGGGAAAAGAAGAGTCTCTTCAATAGACGTTGCTGGGAAAATTACCTTTCCACATGCAGAAGAATGAAACAGGATCCATACATCACACCATACACAAAAACCAATTCAAAATGGATTAAAGACCTAAGTGTGAAAACCAAAACCATAAAATTCTTAGAAGAAAATATAAGGGTGTGGCCAGGGGTCCTAGTATTCAACAATGGATTATCAGATACCATGACAAAAATCTGAGCAGCAAAAGACAAAATAGACAAATGTGACCTCAATAATATTAAATACTTTTGTTCATCAAAGGACTTTATCAACAAAGTGAAGAGACAACCTACAGACTGGGAGAAAATTTTCAGGAACAATTTATCTGATGTTTTTGTTGTTGCTTGCTTTCGTCCATTCCGACTAATGGCAACCCCATGGAGTAGAACTGTGCTCCATAGGTTTTCAAGGCTGTGACCTTTAGAAGCTGGTTGCTAGGCATGTCTCTTAAAGACGGTGTAGAACCAGGTTGTGTTGCTTTCTGCTATACGTAGGGTCATTGTGAGTTGGAACTGATTTGAAGGCAACTTATAACAAGAACAACGTCTTGGCTTGTATAAATGCTATTAACTCTCGATGCCTTTCTTTTCTTAGTAGAAAGTACATCCACCTACAAGTTTCTCTAGGCGCTTGTGTTTTCAAGTCTACTTATGCTGATTTCTGGGAGAACACTTCCCCAAAGTGGTACTTGTAAGGCTTTATTATTATTGCTATGAAATGAAATATTGATGATACTTTATTAAAGACAAAATACAGAATCTCTGCTCAGTTTATTTTGAGATCATTGTAAAGTTAAAGAAAAATTTCAAGAATAATAAAAAGAATTCTAGTATGTTCTTTACCATGTTTTGCCAATTCTTTACTCTTTGCCCCACTTGCTTTGTGGATTTTTCTCTGTTTGTATTTTACACACATGACTTTCTATGAGCCATTTGAGAGTAGGTTACAGACACAGTGCTTCTTTACCTCTAACCAGCTCGGTGTATATTTCCTACAAACAAGGCCTTACTAAGAACAGGGCCCAAGCACATGGCCTTACATAACCATGGGACCCTCATCAAAACCAGGAAGTTTAACATGAATATGATACTATTATCTCAAGCACAGACTGTTATGGATTAAATGGTCTCCCCTCAAAATATGTGTTGGAATCCTTACCTGTGGATGTGATCCTGTTTGGAAATAGAGTTTTTTTTGTTATGTTAATTTGTTGCAATGGATTGCTTTTGTGTGGTCTTTCTAGCCATGGTCTTGTAACTCCCACCCAAGGGATTGGGTAGGCCTGCGTGATAGGGTAATTGTGGCCCACCAAGGGGATTGGTCAGTTTTGCCATCCTGCTGGGCTTGAAATGAGCTGCCCCAGAGGCAGAAAAGAGGGGGTCCCACCACCCCCAAGGAAGGACAGCAAGGAGCAGAGAGCACATCCTTTGGACCCAGGATCCCCATGCTGAGAGGCTACTGGAACCAGGAGCCAAAGAGAAAGAGAAGAGGTGGCAGAGAAATAGCAGAAGGAGACAGTATGGTGGGTTTCCCGGCCCATGGAGTGAGAAACCTCAGCGCCTTTGGGCAGGAGTCTTGCTAGCAGAATGGAGTACCTCTGGCCCTTATTGGCAGAGCTAAAAGAGGTTTGTAACACTTGCCAAAGCAGGGTAGAGGCTGAGGGGCCAGAAAGAGCCTTGCCTTCGAGCATGGCTGGGAAGAGGCAGTCCTGCTGGAAGCGCTGTATCCTGAGTGTTCCTGAACCTGAAATGCAACCTGTTACTTCCCTAATAAACCTCATAATTGTGAGTATGGTCTGTGAGTCCTGTGTGGCCATTACAATGAATTACTGAACCCAGCAGAGAAGTAGAGAGTGCGTGGGAGGGATGGTTGGTGTCAGAATTGGTAAAGATGGAGGAGAGAGGGGGCATGTGACCTCCGCCTTGTAGGAATCAGCCTTGGGCTGTTGGTCCTGATTCTCCTTCCCCCTTGTGAAGAGAGAGGAGGTCAGAATCTCTCCCCTGCCATTTTCACAGTTAATTAGATCAGATGAGAGTAGGGTGTAAATTTAATCACTTCTGAATCATAAAAGGAGCAGATTAGGCACAGAAATAGGCACAAACAAGGGGCTGACATAGTGAGGATCAGCTACAGGCCAAGGAACCAAGGGACATACAGGACAAAGAAGGAATCGTCAAAGCTGAGACCCTGATTTAGACTTTTAGCCTCCAGAAGTGTGAGAAAATAAACTTCTGTTCTTTAAGGCCATCCCCTTGTAATATTTCCGTTACAGCAGCACTAGTCAACTAAGACACTGTCTATATTTGAATTTCATCAATTGCCCCACCAATAATGTCTTTCATAGCCATTATCCCTGTCTAGGCTTAGATCCAGGAACAAGCATTGAGTTGTCAGGTTCCTTTAACTTCCTTTTATCTGGCACAGTTGCTAAACTTTCTATTTGGGTTTGTCCCATGTTCCATCGTGATTCACTCAGATACAGCATCTTTGGCAGGAGTATCGCAGAAGTGGTATGTCCTTCTCAGTGAACCTTAGCATAAGGCACGTGATGTAGATTTCTTCCAATATTGGGGGTGTTAGCTTCGATCGCTTAGTTTAGGTGGATAGTCTGTGGCTCTTTTAAAGTGGCAACTGCTTCTATGGGCTTAGGTGGTTCTTGAGAGTTTTAAAAATTATATGTTTTTGTGAGTTACACATGCATGAGCCATTTCTCTCAAAGTGAAGTTTCAGCCATTTGTTGTTAACACCAAAGCGCAAATGTTCTTGAGGTGACCCAAGCAGTACCCTGTGGGAGGCTGGGCACAGCCTGGCCCTTTTGCCCAGAGGGGAACTGGCTGGACACTCCACTTAGGTTGAGTCTGAGCAGGTGATGACTGTGTTCGTTTCCTAGGCTGCCCGAACAAATCACCACAGACTGGCTTACAACAACAGAAGCTTATTCTCTCACAGTTTAGGAGGCCAGAGGTGCAAAACAAAGGAGCCTGCAGGGTTGGTTCCTTCTGGAGGCTCTGCAGGAGAAACTATTCCATGTCTCTCTCCTAGCTTCTGGTGTTTGCCAGCAACCCTTGGCGTTCCTTGGTTTGTAGATGCATCACTCCAATCTCTCACTATCTTCACATTACCCTCTCTGTGTCTCTGAGCGTCCTTTCTGCCTCTTATAAGGACATTCTTGATTTCGTGTTGATCCTGATCTTCGCTACATCTGCAAAGACCCTATTTTCAAACGAGCTCCCATTCACAGGTTCTGCGTGGCCCTGAATTTTGGGGGGACATTTTAATCCATTACAACTACTTTCTTTGTTGTCTTTTCCTTCTCAGCATGCTCCAACTTGTTCTTTCTCTCTCTCTCTCTTTTTTTTTTCTTCAAACACTTGTTTGGGATACTTCCATGAGGCATCTCCCCCAGACACTGGATCTATCATTCTTTCCCAACTCATTCAGCAGGTTCCTTGGAAGTCATCCTGGAAACGCCACATTCTCTTTTTCCTTTTGGGCTGGAAAATTGTTCTCCATGACCCTACCAGGCAGTGAGCCATTCCAAGCTGATCTTTCCACTGGGACTCGCTCATCTGTCTACCTTCTATTTATACAAGCCTGAAACCACTGAATGCTGCTTGGTAAACACTCAGCCATTTACTGTGTAAATGCTGACATTGAATCCCAAGGCCACTCCTTTCCCCTGAAAACCCATGTGAGCTCTGGAACATCGATGGGCTTTCTTTCCAGACCTTGAGGTTTTCTGAAAGGACGTGTTTCTCTAACATCACTTCAAATGTATTTCTTAAGAAAAACCTCACTAACCTTTGGAAAATAAAGCAAAAGTTACTTATTTGGAAGGAAACGCCAAGTTTTAAGAACCTATAACCAAACCTTTCAGTATGATCCTGGTCACCTTGCTGTCCAGCCTCCTAAGAAGGCATTGACCGGCCCCAGGGCTGACTTTCCAGCAGAGGTTTCTGCATTATGTTATGCAGATGTTATATGCTTATATTTTAGGTCAATATTTTTTGGGGGGGGGTCTTCTTTTTTTTATTTTTTTTTAAGTGAAAGTTTACAAATCAAGTCATTCTCTCATATAAAAATTTATATACACCTTGCTATATACCCTAATTGCTCTCCCCCTAATGAGACAGCTTACTCCTTCCCTCTACTCTCTCTTTTTGTGTCCATCCGGCCAGCTTCTGACCCCAGGGGGGGTCTTCTCGGCCTCCAGAAAGAGACCTTTGCAGTCCCAGCCCTGTATCTAGGGTTCACTTAATGCCTGGCACATTCTGAGTGGCTGGAAAACCAGAACAGTCAGGTGATGAAGGGAAGAAATAAAAAGCCTGCTTCTGAGTCATCCTTTGTCTTCATAGTGCGATAGTGAGAGTATTTCCTTGGTCAATGACTCGTAACATGGTAAGATTTAGTCATCACCTATCTGTTAGTTTGTTGTACTGTGATGGCTTGTGTGTTGCTATGATGCTGGAAGCTATGCCACCAGTATTTCAAATACCAGCAGGGTCACCTAAGGTGGACAGGTTTCAGTGGAGCTTTCAGACTAAGACAGTCCTGGTGATGTACTTCCAAAAATTAGCCAATGGAAAACCCTAAGGTTCAGAACAGTACACTCTTCTGTATACTGCCAGAAGATGAGCTCCCTAGGGTAGAAGGCACTCAAAATCCACAGTGGCCTCAGCTATGGACTCTAGCATACCAACGATTGTGAAGATGGTGCAGGACTGGACAACATTTCTCTCTGTTATACATAAGGTCACCATGAGTTGGAGCTGGTTCAACGGCACCTAACATCAATAACAACAATAAGATTTAGAGAGAACCCCCACCCCTATATAATTTTTGAAAATATATAATAATATTAAATTTATGTATGTTTCTAAGACCACGTAGACTCTGGAGCATCAGCTTATTCTCTGAGAATAACTTCCTGTCATTGTGGGATTCTCTTGCCAGGAAGTAGGTGAAGAAAGCTACTGAAAAAGTAAAAGTCGTCATTTGTGGTCTCCAAGGGAAAAGAGATGTAAGTGACCTGAGCCTTAAACTCCAGAATAAAGCATTTCCCTGATCTTCGGAAAACTGGAATGGCTGTGTTTATTCTGGGAAGCTTGGCTGTGGTTCTGTAGGACCATCAGTTTACCCTGAAATAACATGCCTGTCGGGGAAGAGGGCGGGAGAAGGAGAGCAATTGGGAACTCTCTCCTGAATGCAGTTTCTGGTGGTGCCCGGATGTATATATGAGGGACTCCAGGCCATTCATTCATAAACACATATTAAGCACCTACTGCATACCAGATGTAGGCCTGGGTGTTACAAAGAGCTAGTGCTGTAGGCTATGACTCCTCTCTTGCGTCGTTCCTCTTCATCAGGGGAAAGGAGACCTTTCTTCACATTGTTGTTGGCACTGGACAGGTGATGAGTCAAATGTTTCAGGTGTTTGGAAGAGGGAGAACGGAGGGGCAAGGACAGGGAAACCCTTGGGGAGGAACTAGTATTTGAACTGGCACTGACTGGGCCAGTATTTGCTCCCCTCATTGCTTTGACCCTGACTAGATGGCTCTGGTCTCCTTCCCAGGCACAGCCCCAGTTCTGATGTTTGAACTTGACATCTCACCGTAAGGCCAAGCTGGACCCTGGATCCAGTTTCCACTGCTCAGCATCTGCCTCTATTTTGCAGCATGGCTCTTGTAATCTGCTCAGCCTCCCACCTCCGTCCTAGAATGGCCCTTGCTTGCCAGGGTTAGGAGTTTCTGGGCCAAGGTCCAGAGCCTGGGGGACCTCCCTGAGGTCACTGCCCTGATTCCCTGTCCCTGGCTTCTGTATCCTTGTGGTTCACAGGGTCCTGGCCACCGCACTGCCACCTGCTTGTCTCACCCCTGCCTGGCTATGGCTGGATCTCTTGGGAGTTCTGACCTGGCTCATGCCGAGTGTCCCCTGCCTGTGCCACCAGTGGGAACAGCTCCCCCAGCCCTGCTGGCTCTCATCATGTGCAGGCCAGGCACTTGCTGCCTGCCTGCCCAGTACTGTCTAAGGAACAGCCTGAGTCCTGAGAGATGACCAATGGCCAGGAGCCCCTTTGGCTGGAGGTCCCACACATGAGCATGACTGTGTTTTCATTGCACATCCCGTTCCAGCACACAGGCTAGCTCATGGTCACTCTTGTACCTGCCCTTCACAGGAGGAAACAAGAGAACTAACCTCTGTTAAACATGATGAAGTCCTAGGGTCTTTGAATAAGCTGGCTCACAGAACCTCCTCGAAGAAGGAATCACTGCTCCCTGTTAGCAGATGAGGAGAGAGACTAGATGCCTTCCAAAGGCCCCTCAGCTGGTAAGTGGTGATCTAGGGTTAGGACCAGATCCAAGAGGCCCCATGGATGCGCCCTCCCTCCCCTTGACCTCAGGCAGCCCGCAGTACCTGTTCACTCTGGATTCTTTTTCCTCAGAACTGGGTCCCTTTTATGCCCTTCAGTTGAATCCAGATGCTCAAAAAGGGGTGCCTTCCTTGCTCTGAAGCTATAGCCTCAGACAGAGGCTGGAGGTGACCCCAGGTCGGCAGGCGAGTGGGGCGTGAATAGGGGTGCTCAATCTGTCCCTGGCAGGTTCACCCAAGGGCAGCCTTTCCTTGTCACAACCCACCACAACGCCCTAGGTGAGGCATTCCGGGGCTTAACAGCCCTCATTATCTGACCCAAATACCTCCTGCTGAAATTTAAATCTACCTCCTCTGATTCTATCCTGAGTGATATGGAGGACTGGGTCACCAGAATCTTGTGGGGTGTCTGGCCTTGGGCCTTGGGCACAGGTACTGAAGGTGACCCGGGTCCCTTCTTACCTTGATGCTCACTTCAAGAGGCACATTGTCCCAGGTGGGGGAGGGCTTAGAGGCATGGGGCCACATTGTTCTGGGTGGGGGAGGGCTTCAAGGCATGGGGCCACATAGTCCCGGGTTGGGGAGGAGTTGGAAGGAAGCGGTGATGTGCCAGCCAGGGCATCTTGCTCTCTGGGCCCAGCCACCCTTCTCTTCTCTTCCTTCCTTCTTGACCCCAGAGCCTTCTGGGCATCCCAGTTGACCTTCCTCCCCTTTGGGTCTCGGCTAAAGGGTCACTTCCTGCAGAAGCTTCTCCAACCCCCTCAACACTTCTTCATTTACCAGGGACTATGTTGTCATAACATAACATAATTAGCTGTGAAGTTATGTTTAACGTCCATCTTCCCCATTGGACTTAAGGTTTTGGGTCTGGGCGAGCCCAGTACACTGCCTGGTCTGTAGGACTGGTGCACAGAAGGCCTACATGAGTGTCTGTGGACCATGTGAATGAACAGGTAGGGTTTTAACTTTGCAAAACCACCAAACACCAAACCCATTGTTGTCAAGTCAATTCCAACCCTTGGCGAACCCGTGTGTTGTCAGAGTAGAACTGCTGTGTAGGGTTTTTTGGCTGTAATCTCTACACAACCAATCTCCAGGCCTTTCTTCCACAGTGCCACTGGGTGGTTTCAAACTGCTAACCTTTTGATAAGTAGTCAAGCGCAAACTGTTTGCACCACCCAGGGACGTTTGAAAAGGTCACAAATGAAAAGAACTAAGCATCCAGGAACAGCTCGATTTATGCTGACACTGCTTCTTGCACTCTTTCTTGTATGTTTTGATGCTTCTCAAATGTGAGTTTGGGGCCAGACTTCTCCCTGCCCTCCCCCACCCCTCCCCAGTTCTCACTTCCTGTTTCCCTCTCTCTTCTGAGCTGTTGCAGAAGTTGGAACCGTCAGGGCTGAGAGCAGAAGGCACGCTTTCTTTGTCAACGTTCCTTTCCCTGGGGACACCAGACCCCTCCACAGCCTGGAGAGCTGCTCATGGGGGTGGGGGCATTCGTGGGTAGTGGGTGAGTACAGACCCGCCTTGCTCTCCAGGAGGAGCTTTCTTATACTCTGATTTCCTCCCACAAGACTGCAGGGACAGGCTCACCCGGCAACACCTGGCAAGCCCAGCTCCCCTTTGACCTTGGGACACTTTTCCTCCACCCAAGAAGCTCTGATATCTCTAACCCCATCTCAGAAAATCAGTGAGGTTGACAGTGCTGGGCAGATGGGCTGATTATTGTTAGTATAGACATCATTGTAGCTCCTTGAACTACATGCTTGTTTTTTCAAGGCATATCACCTTTTCCCATGTGAAGCATGAAAGAAAATACTGCCATGTAAGCAAAGATGTCGCTTTGAACAGTAAGGTGTGCCTGACCCAAGTCGTGGCCTTTTTAATCACCTCATATGCATGCAAAAGTTTGATAAAGAAAAAGCAAGACAAAAGAATTGATGTATTTGAACTGTGGTTTTGGCAAAGAATATTGAATAAACCATGGATTTCCAGAAGAGCAAACAAATCAGTGTTGTTGGAAATAAACCGGAATGTTTCTTAGAAGTGAGGATGGTGAGACTTTGATTCACTTACTTTGGACACATCAACAGGAAAGACCAATTGCTAGAAAAGTACATCGTGTTTGCTAAAGTTAGTGAAAATGAGGGAAACGCTCAATGAGATGGATTGACACAAAAGCCACAACGATGGACTCAAACACACCGACAATCATGAAGTTGGAGCAGAACCAGGCAACATTTCATTCTGTTATGCATAAAGTCACCATGCGTCCGAGCCAACTTAATGGCAACTAATAATAATAAGCCTTCTACAATAATCCAAGAACCTGGACTATATGAAGAACGGGGCATCACAATTGGAGGAAGACTCATTAACAACCTGCATTATGCAGACGACACAACCTTGCTTGCTGAAGGTGAAGAGGACTTGAAGCACTTACTGATGAAGATCAAAGACCACAGCCTTCAGTATGAATTACACCTCAACATAAAGAAAACAAAAATCCTCACAACTGGACCTATAAGCGACATCATGATAAACGGAGAAAAGATTGAAGTTGTCAAGGATTTCATTTTACCTGGATCCACAATCAACACCCACGGAAGCAGCAGTCAAGAAACCAAACAATATATTGCATTGGGCAAACCTGCTGCAAAGGACGTTTAAAGTGTTGATAAGAAAAGATGTCACCTTGAAGACTAATGTGCACCTGACCCAAGCCATGGTATTTTCAATTGCATCTTATGCATGTGAAAGCTGGACAGTGAATAAGGAAGACCAAAGAACTGATGCCTTTGGATTTTGGTGTTGGCAAAGAATACTGAATATACCATGGACTGCCAAAAGAACGCCAAACAAATCTGTCTTGGTAGAAGTACAACCAGAATGCTCCTTAGAGGCAAGGATGGCAAGACTTCGTCTTACATACTTCGGACATGTTGTCAGGAGGGATCAGTTCCTGGAGAAGGACATCATGCTTGGTAAAGTACAGGGTCAGCGGAGAAGAGGGAGACCCTCAGTGAGATGGATTGACACAGTGGCTGCAACAATGGGCTTAGGCATAACGATTGTAAGCATGGTGCAGGACCCGGGCGGTGTTTCATTCTGTAGTGCAGAGGGTCTCTATGAGTTGGAACCGACTTAATGGGACCTAACAACAACAGCAATAATAATGCAGCTGGCTGGGAATGTCAGAGGCCGAGGGTCCGAGAGGGTTGCACTGGGTTGGGTGTTTGGACCACCCTTTGATGCTGGGAGTTCACGCTCTTTCCTTCTCTGCCCTGTCAAGTTGGGCATGATGAGCCCAGGACAACCCAGTGGGGATAAAGGCCTCAGAACAAATAACACTCTCTAGAAACCATCAACTACTGATGTAAGAAACAGAGGATGAGTGAGAATTTCCAATTAAAGTGGGGAAGGATGACAAAGAAGTCAGCTACTAAGGTTCCAGCAAAAACTGAGCCGCTGAGTGGAGGAAACTCAGCCAGATGTGACTGAGATAATATATCAAAACCCCGTGCCAGGGGAGGGGGACAATACGTTTTTAGGGGGATGAAAACATTACGGACCCATTAGGTCCAAGGGAGGGATCATTACAGGGCAGTTGGCAGAGAAAGAGCTTGGGCTTGGCTGTTACCAAGATATATTATGGATCTGATTTATCAGTAATTTTTGGAGGCGTTTCCAGAAGGTCGACAGCCCTGAGCTCTGCAAACTGTTGGAAACCCCCAGAGCCTGGAAGGCATGGAAACATGGGCGTATTATTTTAGATGGAAACAAACAGTTCAGGCTTACAGGTCCTAAAATGACTAAATGTACTTGTCAGCCCATACCAAAAACCAAAACTGTTGCCCTCGAGTTGATTCCAACTCATAGCAACTCTATAGGACAGAGTAGAACTGCCCCATAGGGTTTCCAAGGAGCAGCTGGTAGATTCAAACTGCTGACCTTTCGGTTGGGAGCCATAACGCTTAACGACTGGGCCACCAGGGCTCCTGTCAGCCCATAAATCCCACATATATTGAGCTGGCTCATTGTTCACCCCAAATAAACTGAGCCAGAAGGGGGGCTTAAGAGGTTGAGAGGGGGCAGAGAAGAGGGGAGATGGGGCAAAGGGCAGCAGGGAGTGATTAAAAGGGCACTGGCTGAGAGATCAGACTGCAGAGGCTCCGCTCAGGCTAGCGGATGGATGTCTGAGTTTCTGGGGGCTGCAGTAATAGAAGTACCACTAATTTGGCAGCTTAAAAAAACTGAATTTTTCTCAGGGTTTTAGAGGCCAAAAGTCCAAAATCGAGGTGGGGGCAGGGCCACACACTCTCTGAAGGCTCTAGGGGAGGTCTTTCCTTGCCTCTTCCAGCTTTCTGTTGTTGCCAGCAATCCTTAGCTTGTAGACCCATCACTCCAATCTCTGCCTCTGTTGCCACATGGTCTTTCCCTCTGAGTGTGGTCTGGGTGGCAGCTGACTGCTTCTTATGAAGCTCATCTCCAGGGCACTGCTGAGGCCAGCCACTGGCTGCAGCCAGCCACCTCCTACCAAGTGGAAAAGGAATGTTCTGGGCTGCAGCATGATGGGGCCTAGGCCCCTCTTTCCCAGCCAGGCAATTAGCAGCCCTGGAAGAGAGCAGACTGGTGCAAACAATTTGTGCTCAACTATTAACCGGCAGGGCTGCGGAAGAAAGGCCTGGCAATCTGCTTCTGTAAAGATTACAGCCAAGAAAACCGAATGGAGCCGTTCAGCTCTGTAAGACATGGGTCACCGTGCATTGGAATTGACTCCATAGCAACAGATTTGGTTTTTCTTTTGAGGAGGGCAGAGAGTGGGTGGGGCACGCTACCATATGGAAGGAGGAAATGTGGCTAGGAAGAATGAGATACTCAACCCCTGAATACCTAAGAATATTCTGGAGGGTTATTGGTGTTGTTGGTTGCCGTTGAGTCAATTCCAACTTATGGCAACCCCATGTGTGTCAGAGAACTGTGTTCCATAGGGTTTTCAATGGCTGTGACCTTTTGGAAGCAGCTCACCAGGCCTTACTTCTCAGGTGCCTCCGAGTGGGTTTGAACCACCAACATTTTGGGTTAGCAGTTAAGTGTTTAACCATTTGTGCCACCCAGGGAGCCAAAGGGTTATTCAAAAAAGGAAAAAAGCTTAACCGTCTTCCAAGAGGGCTGTCGACTCTGTAAGGAGCTTAGGAAGATTGCTGTTGAAACCCTGCCTTGGACTTCTCCCCCAAAGGTGTCCTCAGGGGCAACTGCAGGTACCAGAGGCAGCCTTTATCCCCAGGGACACGAGATCTCCAGCCCAGGAGAGTGAGACTGCCTCAGGGCTTGAAACGATGGTGTGTCCTCATCAACGGGGCCTGGTTTTGAGAAGGGCATTTACTTCTTATTGGATACAGAAAGATTTTGTTGTTGTGTTTCCTCTTTCCCTTCTTCCTTCCTTCCTGGGGGTGTGTGCTGGGGGTGAGGAGTAGGGAGTAGGCAGTGAGGCACTGCCTCCAGGCATCTTCATTATATTTCTCCTCTAATAGTTCACTGGAAACCCTGGTGGTGTCGTGGTTAAGAGCTACAGCTGCTAACCGAAAGATCAGCAGTTCAAATCCACCAGGCGCTCCTTAGAAACGCTATGGGGCAGTTCTACTCTTTGACGGCAATGGGTTTTTTTTTTTTTAAATATTCCTTTGGAGCCCTGGTGGCACAGTGGTTAAGAGCTATGGCTGCTAACTAAAAAAGGTAGGCAGTTCACTCATCCTAAACCAACCAGCCCTGTCTGAGAAGGAGAGTTCACTAAAATTGTGTCTTCTCTTGTTATTGCTGTTAGTTGCCTTCTAGTGGATGCCAACTCATGGTGACATCGCGTACAAGACAATGAAACATTGCCTTGGTCCTACCTGGCCCTGCATCATTCTCACAATCACCAGCTTGTTCCAGTCCATTGCTGTGGTCACTGTTCAAGCCCAACGTTGTGGCCAACCCATCTCACGAGGGTCTCCCTCGCCCTCACTGGCCCTCTACTTCACCAAACATGATGTCCTCCTTCGGCAATTAATCCTTCCTGATGATATGCCAATAGCAAGCTAAACCAACCAAACAAAAAACCAAACCCATTGCCCTCTAGTCGATTCCGACTCATGTTGACCCTATAGGACAGAGTGTAACTGCCCCATAGGATTTCTAAGGAGTGACTGGTGGATTTGAACTGCCAACCTTTTGGTTAGCAGCTGACCTCTTAACCACTATACCACCAAGGATAGCCAGAATGTTGTGACCCCCAGAATACTCATTGGCTGATTTTTGGAAGTAGAAAGCCAGGTCTTTCTTCCTTAGTCTGGAAGCTCTGCTGAAACCTGTCCACCATAGGTGACCTTGCTGTGAAATGCTGGTGGCAAAATTTCCAGCGTCACAGCAACACATAAGCCACCAGAGTATGACAAACTGGAAGATGAGGTGAGGGGAGTGATTCTTGACATAGAATGGATTCAAAATTACATTCGTGGCCATATCTTTTGAAAAGAAAACATTGCTTGCCTATAGCCTGTGTCTTAGTCATCTAGTGCTGCTGTAACAGAAATGCCACAAATGGATGGCTTTAACAAAGAGAAATTTATTTTCTCACAGTCTAGTCCAAATTCAGGGCGTCAGCTGCAGGGGAAGGCTTTTTCTCACTTTCGGCTCTGGAGGAAGGTCTTGGTTATCAGTCTTCCTTTGGTTTGGGAGCATCTCGGCGCAGGAACCTCAGGTCCAAAGGACGCGCTCTGCTCCCAGCTCTGCTTTCTTGGTGGTATGAGGTCCCCAACTTTTTGCTTGCTTCCCTTTCCTTTCACCTCTTGTAAGATAAAAGGTGGTACAGGCCACACCCCAGGGAAACTTCCTTTACATTGGATCAGGGATGCGACTTGAGGAAAAGTGTTCCATCCCACCCTAATCCTCTTCAACCACAGGCAGAGATTATGATTTATAACACATAGGAAAATCACCAAATGGAGGACAACCACACAGTACTGGGAATCATGGCCTAACCAAGTTGACACATATTTTTTTTGGGGGGGTGTGAGGCACAATTCAATCCATGACAGTCTCTACCTCTAGACCTTGGGTCAGTAACCATGTTGATTCCATATGAAAATCAGATTTAATTTATATGATTGGGACCCTGGGGCTTTTGCCAGGCCTATGAGCAGCTCTAGTGCGAAGACTGTAGATAAAGTGCAGAGCAGCTGAATCTGGGAGGAGGCAGGACAACACCTCCCCAGGTGGCACAGGGCAGGGTATATCTGCCAGGACCACAAGACGGTCAAATTCTGCTTTCTGTTCTCCTTCTCGGGTAATAGATTATTTGTGTTTGATAGATTATTCTGCACAACTCTAGGTTCAGAAAAGATGGTTATTCTACCCATGAGGAAAAACTCACGTGAGCTTTCAATTTACTACCTCTCCAGCAGGTTTCTGGAAGTTTCTATTGACTACTCGAGGCTAAGATGAGGAAATGCAAGTAGGTGCATAGTGGAGAATTGTCTTAGTCATCTAGTGCTGCTACAACAGAGGTACCACAAGTGGATGTCTTCAACAAACAGAAGTTTATTCTCTCATAGTCCAGTAGGCTAGAAGTCCAAATTCAGGGTGTTGGCTCCAGGGTAAGGCCCTCTCCTTTCTCTTTGTCAGCTCTGGAGGAAGGTCCTTGTCATCAATCTTCCCCTGGACTAGGAGTTTCTCCATGCAGGGACTGTGGGTCTAAAGGATGCAATTTGCCCCGGTGCTGCTTTCATGGTGGTATAAAGGTACCCGTCTCTGCTCAATTCTCTCTTTTATATCACAAAAGAGATCAGCTTAAGACACAATCTAACTGCAGAACTGAAGAAAAAGTTCGAGAATCGAGTTGCAATGGTGAAGGATTCTGTGGGGAAAATATTAAACAACGCAGGAAGCATCAAAAGAAGATGGAAGGAACACACAGAGTCATTATATCAAAAAGAATTGGTTGACTTTCAACCATTTCAAGAGGTGGCATATGATCAGGAACCGATGGTACTGAAGGAAGAAGTCCAAGCTGCTCTGAAGGCATTGGTGAAAAACAAGGCTCCAGGAACTAATGGAATATCAATTGAGATGTTTCAACAAATGTATGCAGCGCTGGAAGCACTCATTCGTGTGTGCCAAAAAAATTGGAAGACAGCTACCTGGCCAACTGACTGGAAGAGATCCACATTTATGCCTATTCCCAAGAAAGGCCATCCAACAGAATGTGGAAATTACTGAACAACATCATTTATATCACATGCAAGCAAGGTTTTGCTGAATATCATTCATAAGCAACTGCAGTAGTATATTGACAGGGAGCTGCCAGAAACTCAGGCTGGATTCGGAAGAGGATGTTGAACAAGGGATATTGTTGCTGATGTCAGATGGATCCTGGCTGAAAGCAGAGAATACCAGAAGGATGTTTACCTGTGTTTTATTGACTATGCAAAGGCATTCGACTGTGTGGATCATAACAAATTATGGATAACATCGTGGAGAAT
This sequence comes from Loxodonta africana, assembly GCF_030014295.1. Classification (NCBI taxonomy): domain Eukaryota; kingdom Metazoa; phylum Chordata; class Mammalia; order Proboscidea; family Elephantidae; genus Loxodonta; species Loxodonta africana. The sequence goes on from NC_087343.1 coordinate 223,118,503, forward strand.
GGGAATTCCAAAACAATTGTGCTCATGAGGAACCTGTACGTAGATCAAAAGGTAGTTGTTCGGACAGAACAGGGGGATACTGTTGTTGTTAGGTGCTGTCGAGTCAGTTCTGACTCATAGTGACCCTATGCACAACAGAACGAAACACTGCCCAGTCTTGTGCCATCTTTACAATTGTTGTTATGCTTAAGCTCATTGTTGCAGCCACTGTGTCAATCCACCTCATTGAGGGTCTTCCTCTTTTCCGTTGACGCTGTACTCTGCCAAGCATGATGTCCTTTTCCAGAGACTGATCCCTCCTGACAACATGTCCAAAATATATAAGATGCAGTCTCACCATCCTGACTTCTAAGGAGCATTCTGGTTGTACTGCTTCCAATACAGATTTTTTCATTCTTCTGGTAGTCCATGGTATATTCAATATTCTTCACCAACACCACAATTCAAAGGCATCAATTCTTCTTCGGTCTTCCTCATTCATTGTCCAGCTTTCACATGCATTATGATGCAAATGAAAATACTATGGCTTGGGTCAGGCACACCTTAGTCTTCAAGGTGACATTTTTGCTCTTCAACTCTTTAAAGAGTTCATTTGCAGCAGATTTACCCAATGCAATGCATCTTTTGATTCCTTGACTGCTGCTTCCGTGGCTGTTGATTGTGGATCCAAGTAAAATTAAATCCTTGAGAACTTCAATCTTTTCTCTGTTTATCATTGCTCATTGGTCCAGTTGTGAGGATTTTTGTTTTCTTTATGTTGAGGTGCGATACATTCTGAAGAGAGATACTGCGTGGTTTAAAGTCAGGAAAGCTATGCATCAGGGTTGTATCCTTTCACCATGCCTATTCAGTCTGTATGCTGAACAAATAATCTGAGAAGCTGGACTATATGAAGAACAAGGCATCAGGATTGAAGGAAGACACATTCACAACCTGCGTTATGCAGATGACACAACCTTGCTTGCTGAAGGTGAAGAGGACTTGAAGCACTTACTGATGAAGATCAAAGACCACAGCCTTCAGTATGGATTACACCTCAACATAAAGAAAACAAAAATCCTCACAAATGGACCAATAAACAACACCATGATAAACGGAGAAAAGATTGAAGTTGTCAAGGATTTCATTTTGCTTGGATGCACAATCAACAGCCATGGAAGCAGCAGTCAAGAAATCAAAAGATACATTGCATTGGGCAAAGCTGCTGCAAAAGACCTCTCTAAGGTGTGGAAAAGCAAAGATGTCACCTTGAAGACTAAGGTGCGCCTGGCCCAAGCCATGGTATTTCCAATCCCCTCATATGCGTGCAAAAGCTGGACAACGAATGAGGGAGACTGAAGAAGAATTGAAACCTTTGAATTGTGGTGTTGGTGAAGAATACTGACTATGCCATGGACTGCCAAAAGAATGCCGAACAAATCTGTCTTGGAGGAAGTACAACCAGAATGCTCCTTAGGAGCAAGGGTGGGGAGGCTTCGTCTTACATACTTTGGACATGTTTTCAGGGGGGATCAATCCCTGGAAAAGGACATCATGCTTGGTAACGTACAGGGCCAGTGGAAAAGGGGAAGACTCTCAGCTAGATGGATTGACACAATGGCTGCAACAATGATCTCAAGCATAACAATGATTGTGAGCATGGCACAGGACTGGGCAGTGTTTTGTTCTGTGGTACATAAGGTCGCTATGAGTCAGAACCAACTCGATGCCACCTAACAACAAACAACAAATCTACATCACTGCTGCTAAACCCACCTCATTAACATCATAGAGAGAGGATTTACAACACAGGAAAATCACATCAGATGACAAAATGGCGGATAATCACAGAATACTGGGAATCATGGACTAGCTAAGTTGACACACATTTTTGGGTGATACAATTCAATCTCACAACAAGAATTTAAAAATTATTTACTGTGTTCATTGAATTGTTTCCAGTTCTTAATTTCCAAAATGCTTGGAGATTGAATGTTCTTTTTTCTTCTCAAAAGCAACAGCCTTACTCAAGTGAATTGTAACCTACTTTTTTGATTTGCTTTTAACCCCAACCCAACAGTGTTTGATGGAAAGATAATGTGGCTTGGGGTAGGGAGGCTTTCCACTCTTGACTACCTGAACGCCCCTGACCAATGATTAAAATGGGGAACGGTCCTCAAAAAACCCCTCTACTTAAAAAAAACTGATTGCAGTCAAGCCTATTCTGACTCATGGCGACCTGATGTGTTACAGAGTAGAACTGCTCCATGGGGTTTTCTTGGCTCCAATCTTTATGGAAGCAGATTGCCAGGTCTTTCTTGCATGCTGCTGCTGGGTAGGTTTGAACTGTCAACGTTTAGGTTAGTGACCTAGAGCAACCTGTTTGCATCACACAGGGACCTCCCTCAGCTTTAGGCTTAACTTACTTAGAATTCTTTAGCAGAAAAGTTTCTAATATGTGAACGTGTACACTCATTTTGGTTATTATTATGCTTTAGCTCAGATTATATTGGTCTTGGGGCAGTGGTGGTTCAGTGGTAGAATTCTCACCTTCCATGCTGGAGACCTAGGTTCCATTCCTGGCCAGTGCACAGCCCCCAGCCATCGATCAGTGGAGGCTTGCATGTTGCTATGATGCTGAATGGGTTTCAGCCAAAGAAAACCCTAAGGATCGGTATAGTCTGACCTGCCACTGATCATGTGGATGGCGCAGGACTGGACAGTGTTTCATTCTGTTGTGCCTGAGGTCACCGTGAGTGGGGGGCCGACTGGGTGGCAGCTGACAAAACAACGATGTATCAATTTTGTTTTATGATTTTTAAATCCACGTGATAATATCCATTATTGGGTGTAGAACAGCTCTGATCGTTCTAAAAGCACGGTGTTTCAACCTGTTCCAAGCAAGATGTCTAGTCATGGAGTGTGGATGCTGCTAAGGACCGAGCCTACCATGTTCCCACTCTATGGAAGCAAGGCCTTAGGTCCACCCTGAGGTCCAGAGGTGAGGACTGCCCAGGCTGTACAGATGAGCCAGAGTCCAGTCTAGAACCAGCACATCCAGCCTGTGCCTGGTGCTCTTTTTGCCAGACACGCTGCCTTCCATTGCCAAGTTCTCGGACTCTTATTCAGATATATTTTTGTGTCTTTAGCTGCATTAGCTTCTCCACAAGAAGCATTCTTTATTATAAAGCTGTTTATGAGGACCCAGGTCATTCCTGATCACAGTGTTTCTGCTCATATCACTAGCTTCTAAAGCTTATCCTTGATGCTCAGAACCTCAGCGTTGAAAGCAGAAGTGACCTTAGAAGGTATCTGAGTCTTCTGGTGCTGCTTGAACAGAAATGCCACAACCAGGTGCCTTTAATGCACAGAAATTTATTTTCTAACAGTATAAAAAAAAAATAATAAATTTTTTTTTTTTTTAAGGCTAGAATTCTGAATTCAGGGCACTGGCTCTAGGGGAAGGCTCTCTCTCTGTCCATTCTGGGGCAATACCCTTGTCTCAGCTTCTCTAGCTGGCCATCCATGGAGTTCCTGGGCCTGTAGACTGATCTGCTTCTGTCGTCTTAGATGATGTCCCTCATCCTCTCCTGCCTGTATTCTTCTATACACAATATGCTCTTTCCTATCTCAAAAGCGATTGACTTAAGACACACGGCCATTAATGTAAGAAAGGAAATGGTATTTCCAAATAGGATTACATCCACAAGCATAGGGGTTATGATTTACAACACATATTTTGGGGGAACACAATTCAATCCATACAAGAAGTCATCCCAGCCCATTCTTAGCTGGTGTGTAGCCCTCTTGAGATGATTTGACGGCTTTCACACCTTCCACCTGCATTTCATGACAGTAGAGACAGGTGCCTTTACAATGCTTTAGCACTCCAGAAGACTGTCCTATACAGTATTTTATTGGATTATCACAAAAAATTTAAAGTTTCACTTCTTACAAAATTAGAGGACATTAAACACTATTAAGAAAGCTTAGTTATTCCCATTTTCTAGGTAAGGAAACTGAGGCACAGAGAGGTTACAGTTACACAGCTGGTTGCTGGCAAAACTAGAACTGGACCAGGACGTCTGACTCCTAATCCCAGGCTTTCCCCCAGACTCCACTACGAGTGATGCAGGAAATGAAACAAACTAGGAGGCACTTGTTAGTCAGCCTTCCCAGGCTTATGAGCACCTTTGTCGCGAGGAGGCCTGGGGCCTGCAGTCCCACCCAGCAGCTCTCTGGTCACCTGGCGCCTCTTCTGGAAGTTTCCCTGCTCCTCCTCACCTTCCAGCCTGTTCCTTTGGGTCTTAGGGGCAGCGTCCCCGACTCTGTGCCGAACCCTCACTTTCCATCCAATCCCAGCAGGAGGGCAGTGTCCAAAGTGGAAAATGTAAAGAGCGGAACATCACGGATGTTATGATTTCAAAATGTTGAGCATTTGTAAAATTAAACACAAAAAGAAAACAAGACAAAAAGTTGTGTGTATGTATGTGTTTGTGTGTGATAGAGAGAGAAACAGAGAGAAGACAGACAGAGAGACAGAATAGTGAGAGAGCAAGAGTGAGACAGACACAGAGAGAGAAGAGAGAGAAAAAAAGAGAGAGGAGTGAGGAAGAGAGAGAGGCCAAGAGGGAGAAGGAAAGCAGTGGATGTGGAGATGGACAATGAAGAACAAATGTAAGGAATAAAAAGTGGTGGTGGGGGGACCCCTGAGAACTCTCCAGAAGGGTTTGAAGGGCTGTCACGCGGAGGAGTGCTGTAGGTTGGTGTCTGGTTCCTGAGGGAGGGCCAGGCCCCTCGGGTGTGGTAGCTCCAGGGAGGTGGAAGGAATTTTCTGGCAGAGACGTCGGCCAGCAGAAGCACTGTACCCCAGGATAGTGTCCTCTGTCCTCTTGTTTGGACAGACTTAGTTGGTGTCCTTTAGCTCCCCTGAGCCCATGTGCCATGTGAGGGGGAGTTCTGGGGGCTCCATGCCTTACACTCTGAGTAAGTTTGGGGCAAGGCTGGGAATCTGTATTTTCAATAAGCGTTCCCCTCTCCACCCCTGTGATTCCTTACCCACACCCAGAGAAACGCTGGTTTCCAGAACCAAAACAGTCAGAGAGGCTGCCTGGATTTGGCCGACTTTGGGCCAGATGACTTAGGCGCCTTCCAAATCCAGAGGTTGTACAATTTTATAAAGCTCCTTCCCGCTCTGCATTCTGTGCTTGATTGTTTCCCTGGAAATAATACCGACCCTGCCGACTCCTTAGAGATGAAGGCATTATGGACCCTACCACCTCCTGCTTCCTTTTCCCTTCACAGAGCAGAGCCCCCAGGCCCCTGAGACAGCTGGCCCTGTACCTGTCCTGAACCCCAAGTCCCCCCAGGCTCCATAGCCGGGATCCCAAGACCCATGCCCACCAGTTCAGCCCCCTTGGGTACTGTTTCTGTCTTCCATGAGTCACCACGTCCTAGTCTGTCCTGAGCCCCTATTGCCCTGAGTCTTGGACCATGTAAGGCAAGAGTGCAAACGGCATCCCCCTGCAGCCCGGCTGACTGGTGGTGGTGCTTTGACCGCAGTGTTGGGCCAGATTGGGGGGCCATGTCAGGGAGCATGGGCTGGGAGCAGTTAGCAAGGCCCTGCTTGCCATCCATGCCTCAGAGCAGTGGCGTGGGCCCCACAGCAGCTGTGCATGGCTGTCCCTCAGGCACACCTCCACATTCCAGAGTGTGTGACTGTGTGACTGTGCATGTGAGTATGAACATGTGTGAATATACGCACATAAATCTGTGTATGTGTACATGAGAATGTGTGTGGTACTTGCTGTGAGTGTGAACGTGTGTGGGTATGTGTATATGAGTGTGTGAACGTGTGTATGTATGTGCGTGCACATGTGTGAGAATGTGAGCGTATGAGTGTGTGAGTATATGTGAGTGTGGGACATGTGAGTGTATCTGTATGTATGTGAGTGTGCATGTGTGAAAATGTGATTGTGTGTGAGTGTGCATATGTGAGTGTGCACATGTGTGAGTGTGCTTGTATGTATCTGAGTGTGCACATGTGAGAATGTGTGCTCATGTGTGAGTGTGAACATGTGTGAGTTGTGTTAGTGTGTGTGCATGTTTGAGTGTGAACATGTGAGTGTGTGTGAACATGAATGCAGTGAGTCAGAGAGTGTGTGAATGTGTGCACGTGTGATTATGAATATGTGTGTGCGAGTGTGAACATGTGGGTGTATGAGTGTGTGAGTGCGCATATGTGAGACTGTGAGTGTATGAGTGTGTGTGTACCCTTAAAGCCGGCATTGCACACCTTCTGGTTCCCTTGGCTTCCTGTTCTCGGTCACTGTTTTAGGCAAGACGTTGGACTTAAGTGTACCAAGGACAGCAGCTCAGGGTCTTCGCTGGCCGGGGTCATGGCCCTGGACACAGTGCTGGGCACGGTGTCCTGGAGAGTTCACTCCCTGTGAGGTTATGGCTCAGTAGTTATTTTCTCCTCCCAGCGTTTACATGGAAAAGGCAAACGTGGAAAAACCCTCTGGCCGTCACGCAGAAAATATGCATAAATAATAACTGGAGGAAAATTCTGTGGATTAAACAAACACACATGGGCCTCTTTTCTTTGTGCCCATACGAGACGGAGGTGGAGGGAGAGACCAGCTAGAAAGACTCTGCCAGTTCTGAGTTTTAAAACACTATTCCTGAGTCTACCATCATTCGCATTTTATCCAAACGTTCATATATTATAGCAGCAAAAGTTTTGAAAGATGATACGCGGAGTATTTTGATACGGATTCATCCTGCATTTTTAAACATTGAGATTTACTTAAGTTATAATGCCTTTTCTATTTATTTTACTAGTGCTAATCGAATTTTATTTTCTTGGATATTATGGGAGGGCCTTGCAATTTATTCTTTTTTTCTTGAGACTTTTTTTAAACTTCTATTACAGTGCAATTTATGACTCAATCCTGCACAGTGTTGGTTTTCTATGTAGGGTGATGCCTTCTAAGGAAATTTGTCCTGCCGTACCCCTTAACTGCGTGATTATTTCCAGCTTCTTTTTTGGGTTCTTGTCACAGCATCTGTCATGTAGTTATTAACCAACGCAGCAGTTAATCACCTTAGAGATTAACCTGCCATGTTGACGATGTGGGAGTTAGGCTAGAAGGTCCCTTCTGCAAGAATTTTTTTTTTTTTAGTTTAGAAGACAAGGAAATTATACTTCTAAACCATACAGGCAAAATGGGTCTCTTACCCTTTTTTCAAAGCTTTCTTAGTCAATCCTAACTGGACCTTCTTCAGGGAATATTAAAAACTGTGCTTCAGTTTTAAATACTATGAATGTGTGTGAATCTCTGAGTGTGTGAATACGTGTGAGTGTTATGAATGTGTGTGAGTACATGTATGTGAGTGTGTGAACATGTGTGAGTGTACATACATGTGTGTTTGTGCAAGAGTGTGAGAGTGTGCATATATGGGTGTGTCCGTTTGTGTATGTGAGTGTGCATACATAGGTGTGCATTTGTGAGTGTGTGAGTATGAGTGTACATGTGAATGTGCCAGTTTGTGTATGTGAGTGTGCAATTGTGTATACATGAGTGAGTTTGTGAGTGTGCACACATGAGTGTGTGAGTGTGCATATACGAGTGTGTGAGTGTCAGTTTGTGTACGTGGGTGTGCATACATAAGTGTGAGCTTGTGAGTGTGTCCGTTTGTGTATGCGAGTGTGCACACAAGTGTGAGTTTGTGAGTGTGCATTTATGAGCATGTGAAAATTATCCATCAGTAGTGTGCCAACAAGGTAGCAAGGAGTCATCATGACCTCTAAAAGTATTTGATGTGAAATTTAAAAACCCATTTCACCTATAGCCTGATGTTAGCCGAAATAAAAAGCAAATCACCTCTAGTCCTATGACCCCCTAAAAATGTTTCCTTTTCCTACAACCTTTTCTTTCTAGATTTTTTTCCACATTTACATAATCTTACAGCGTCGAGATTCTCCTATAGAGGCAAAACCTGAGTTGCTTTTCTGACTCCACGTTGGCAAGTCTTTTTTGCATGCTGTCACCAAGTCTTCAGGCTGACAGTGTAAATGTCTATGCAACGTTGCACCCAGGTTCTGGGTGACGACTGGCTCACCCGTTCTCCTGTGGTTGTTCAGTTATGCAATTTCTGATTTAAAATCGTGATGAAGGATGAATAGATCTGTGACTCCCGCTTCGTCACCCTCGGATCCGTCCTCAGGAGGGGATTACTGGGTCAGGCACACTAACATCTTTACAGCCCTTGAGCTGTACTGACAAACTGTTTGAAAGCGCTTTTCTGAGTCTGATGGACCACTTTGATTTGATGCTGTTTTCTCCTGTCAGCTCAGAATGATCAGGTAAGAGAATACTTTGCGCTTGATGGAGGGAGTCAGATTCGGGTCTGAAATGTGTTTTTTGCGTAACCGTGAGATGGGATCTCACAATGGGGCCTGGGCCGTGGGGTACTCACCTTTCCTAAGAGATGCCATTTGTTTGGATTGAGAATAGGCTGTGACATGCAGGTGCCCCGGGGGACACGGCTGCGACAGTGGCAGGCGTTAATGAGCAAGCATAAGGGGCTGCTCCCAGTGTGCACTCCCTCTGAAACCATTGCCACCGCCAGCGGCACAGGGAACACAAGGTCCCTTTCTCCAGCTGGAGGCAGCTCAGGCCTCTGTGCTCCCGCTCAGGAGGGGCCGAGACAATTGTGTGGAGGCCTGGAGCCCACCGTACTCCAGACCATGCTCAGGACCCTTGGGATGGTCGCTCTGGTGCTGCTCCACGCTGCAGGCTTGGCCGAAGCCAGCAGCTTCACAGGTGAGGGGGCTTGGGCTGGTGCGGGTGGTTCTTGAGGAATGAGGGCTCCTTGGGTGTGATTGTGTGGGCATGTGTGTACATTGCATGTCTATGTATACACATGTGCACTGCACAGCATGCATGTGTGTGTGAATATGTGTACAAGTGTTGCATGCATGTGTGTGTGTGTTGGTATGTACGCTTACGTGTAGGTACATGTGTGCATGCCTGTGTGTGTACATGTGTACATGTGCGTGTCTGGAAGAAGCCTCTGCTCTTGATCAGACGGAACCTTGTTGGGTCACGGTGCTTTGAGCGGTGGTGCCTGTTCCTCCTTGGCCGAACTTCCCTGTGACCGACAAGAAGGTTGCGTGCACACTGCATATACAGCAGCAGGCCCCGAAGGTGACAAAAGCGTCATGTCAGCGTTTAGGAGGAAGGTTACTCTAATGGGAGGTCACCTCGGGGATTGTTATGGATTGAATTGTGTCCCCCCAAAATGTGTGTCAATTGGGCTGGGCCATGATTCCCAGTATTGTGTGATTGTCCACCATTTTGTCATCTGATATGATTTTCCTTTTTTTGCAAGTCCTACCTCTATAATGTTAACGAGGCAGGATTAGAGGCAGTTATGTTAATGAGGCAGGACTCAATCTACAACATTAGCTTGTATCTTAAACCAATCTGTTTTGAGATATAAAAGAGAGAAGCAAGCAGAGAGACACGGGGTCCTCATACCACCAAGAAACAAGAGCCAGGAAAATAGAGTGTTCTTTGGACCCGAGGTCCCTGGCCTGAGAAGCTCCTAGGATCACAGTAAGATTGATGATGAGCACCCTCCCCCAGGGGTTAAAAAAGCGAGAAAGCCTTCCCCTGGAGCTGGCACCCTGAATCGGTGACTTCTAGCCTCCCAGACTCTGAGAGAATAAATCTCTGTTAAAGCCAGCCACTTAGGTTATTTCTGTTACAGCAGCACTAGATAACTAAAACAGGGATATGGGGTGAAAATGCACGTTCTGAGTCAGCAGGCCAGGTAAGGCCCAGAACTCTGCATTTCTGCCAGAGATGCTAATGCTGCAGGTCCTTGGACCACACTGAGAGTAACAAGCTCCTGGAGACTCAGAATCCTGGTTCTCCTGAGCCTTCAGGGATTAAAGTCCTCAGTCAACAGAAACAGAGACCCCAGACCACAGGGCCCAGCCAGGGTGACATAGCTGGCCACGGGCAGAATTACGGCAGGGTTGGCCCTGACCCTCTGGCTCCTGGCTCCGACTTTCCTTCTCCCTCCAGGGAGGCAGGTTCATGAGGTGGACTCCCAAAGTCCAGCTTCGCCGCTCACTAGATGAACAACTCTGGGCTCCAACCATGGTTTCCTCATCGGTAAAACAGGGATGAAGATGATTGGCGGGGAAATGAGGGGCTCCACACAGTCACGCACCCAAAGGCTTAGGGAGGCACGAAGTTAACACGGTAGCTACTAAACAACAACGCTGAATTTCTGAAACGCCCGTGTCAGGGATTTGAGATCGCAAATCTGCCTTTAATCCTTTACCTCTTAAAAATCTTAGTTGGAAATTTAAAGAGATCCATTTTGTTTCTAAAATCAGCTTCACCTTTGTGCCAGTTTAACAACCTTTGTCCATAAACAGACTTTTGGTTAAGTTGTGACTTTTTTTTTACTTGATTTTTCCTTTGGGAGGGGTAAAGTATCAATCACACAGCTCAGTCGCAGAACTGGGTATCAAAAAGCTAGAGGGGATGTTGGGAGGCACCCAATGGCCCTTCAATGTCCACGGCTCCATTGTCCATGCAACAGAGAATCTCCAGGATTCGTCAGGGTGGTTGCACAGCTCTTAGCTCCGAGGGCCATAGAGCCTGTGTTGAATTCTCACTTTGTGCCAGGAACTTCCTTGATTTCATTTAGTTCTTCTACACCCCAGGGCACAGCTACTATTTCACAAATGACAAGGCCGGGCAGTGAAAGGCCATGAAAGGTATTCAGATTTGCACAGCCAGCATTTGTGCAGCTGTGGATAGATGTGGGTCTATCTGCCCCAGAGGCCACACCACCAAGAAAGCCCCCTGTCTCTGGCCCTAGAGCCCAGGACCCCAACTCTGCTCCGATGGTTCTTGAAGAGATTGGCTGAGTGGCAGGAGCTGAGCTCTGCCAAGAAGTCATGCCTGGAGATGAGAGTGTGGCCTTGGCAGAAGGTGCAAAAAAGAGTCAAACAGATCCCAAGCGCAGCTTCACAGGAGATGTGTGTTTGTGTGTGCATGTGTGTATGTGTGTGAGCACATGTGCATGTGTGTGTGTGAGCATGCATTGCCTGTGTGCATGTAGATGTGTGTGCATGTGTGTGTTGTGTATGCATATTGTATATGTGCATATGAGTGTGCATTGCTTGTGCGTGTGTGTAAAAATGACGTGGTGGAGGCATCTAACCTCCTCTAACTTTACAAGGAGGAAGGAGAATCAAGATCAACAGCCCAAGGCTGATTGCTATGAGGCGGAAGCCAGACATGTCTCCCCTCTCTGCCACTTTTACCAATTCTGACACCATCCTTCTCTCCCATGGCACTCCTTCTCTGCTGGGTTCCATAATTCATTCCAATGGCCACACAGACCTTACAGACAATACTCACTGTTATGGGGTTTATTAGGGAAATAACAGGTTACAATACACTCAGGATATAGTTCTTCCATGAGGACAGCCTCTCCTCAGCCATGCCCACAGGCATGCCCCTCTCTGGCCCCCCGCCTCTGCCCTGCTCCCGCAAGTATGACAGAGTTCTTTCAGCTCTGCTGATAGGTGTCCTGAGGCACACCACTCTGCCAGTAAGCGCCTGTCTGAAGGTACTCAGCTTTCTTGCTCTGTGGGCTGGCCCATTTCCTGCTGGTCTTCTGGTTCTGCTACTGCCATTTCTCTGCTGCTGCTTCTTGTTGTCTTTAGTGTTACAGCTCTCTCTCTCTCGGTCTGGTTCCAGGAGCTGCTCAGCACAGGGATCCCAGGTCCAAAGGATACACTCCGCTCCTGGCTCTTCTTCCTTAGTGGTGGTGAGATCCTTTCCTTCCACCTGTGGAAAGGCTCATTTTAAGCCTAGTGGAATGGCAAAACTGACCAATCCCTTTGGTGGGTCACAATTACCCTATTTGCATAGCTCCATCCAATCACTTGGGTGGGAGTTACAAGCCCAGGGTGAGAAAGGTCATATAAAAGCTATCCATCACACCGCAGTGTGTGCATACATGTGTACATGCGTGTATGTGCTCATGAGTGTGCATATGTCTTTCTGTATATGCATTTGCATGTGTGTGTATAAGTGTGTGTGTGTGTATACATGCGTATGCATGTGTGTGCATGTGTGCATGTGTGTCTGGAGGAGGGCTCTGTTAATGATCAGATGGAAACCATGGAGCCACAGCGGCTCTCTAGAGACAAGGAACTGTAAACTTAATTAACGTGCTTGGCACCTCATCTCAAGTTAAGATGAAAAACAAAACAATGTTCACTTTTAGCTCGCTGCCTTCTCAATGCTGATATCCTTGGGGCTTTGTCTTGTTCTCTGTGGTTACTAAAGTAGTGACCACGTTCATTAACACCCATTTTCTCCAGCCTTATCCAGCCACTGATGAGCTCTTTGCCAGGCTGCTGTGCTCTGAGGAGGTGGATTTTCTCTTTCTTCCACCCACATAATGAGGAGCCTCCCCTTTCTTCCCAAAGCTCTCTGTAACTGGCCCCTTTGGTGAAGACAATAGCGAGTTTTCTCCTCAGGGAGTCCCTGCTGACCCAAAGGTGGCTGGGCTGTGATTCTGGGAGTCCCAACGGCATGGCTGCTGTTGCTTGTGGAATAGGCTCACTTGGGCAAGTGTATGCCTCTTACACTCTGCCCAGTGTGGTCTCTCTCTTTGCCTTGCCTGAGGTGGAGGGGTGATTGTTATTTCAGCCGCCACCGTGGGGTTCCTCCCACAGATATCCAGCTACTCACTGGGCATATAAACTATATTATTGAGTTCCTCCATACTAGATACACAGTCTAGAAAACCTTAGAGCTTGCCTTAGTCTCCTAGCGCTGCTGTTACACAAACAGGTGGCTTTAAAGAACAGAAATTAATTTTCTCAGGGTTGTCTGAGTTCTAGAAGTCCAATCAGAGCCTCAGCCCTGTCAGTTCCTTCATCGTGGGCGGCTCCTGGTGTTCCTTGGTTCTCGGTAATCCTCACAAGGCACCTGTGTGCGTGTATCTGTGTCTGATCTGCTCTTTTTAGAGCCCAGGTTAGGCCTACTCTGGTATGGCCTCAATTGACTAAGTGGTTATATTACATTAGGATCACACTGTGGAGCCTTACATCCACGGGTATAGAGGCTAGGATTCTGTCTTAGTCATCTAGTGCTGCTATAACAGAAATACCACAAGTGGATGGCTTTAACAAAGAGAAATTTAGTCTCTCACAGTCCAGGAGGCTAGAAGTCCTAATTCAGGATGCCAGCTCCAGGGGAAGGCCTTCTCTCTCTGTCGGCTCTGGGGGAAGGTCCTTGTCATCAGTCTTCCCTGTTCGAGGAGCTTCTCAGCACAGGGACCCCAGGTTCAAAGGATGGGCTATTCTCCTGGCTCTTGTTTCCTGGTGGTATGAAGACCCTGTCTCTCCACTTGCTTCTCTTTTTATATCTCAGAAAAGATTGACTTAAAACACAACCTAATCTTGTAGATTGAGTCCTGCCTCATTAACATAACTGACACTAATCCCACCTCATTAACAGCATGAAACCCATTGCCATCAAGTAGATTCCGACTCATAGGGACCCTATAGGACAGAGTAGAACTGCCCCATATGGTTTCCAAGGAGCGCCTGGTGGATTCGAACCGATGACCTTTTGGTTAGCAGCAGTAGCTCTTAACCACTATGCCATTAACATCATAGAGGTCAGATTTACAGCACATAGGGAAATCATATCAGATGACAAAATGTTGGACAATCAAACAACACTGGGAATCATGGCCTAACCAAGTTGACACACATTCTGGTGGGACACAATTCAACCCATAACAGAGCTCTGAAGTTGAATATCTGAAAATACATGAGAAAGTCAAACCACTGGCCTTAGTTTCGTAGTGCTACTGTAACAAAAAAATACCACAAGTGGATGGCTTTCAAGAACTAGAATTTATTGTATTCCAGTTTTGGAGGCTAGAAGTTCAAATCAGGGTGTTGGCTTTACTGGAAGGTCCCTCCTTGCGGGTAGCCCTGGGCGTTCCTTCGTGCTCCTTGGGTTGTTGAGGGATGTTCTTATGGCCTCTGTCTTCCTCCTGAATATGTCTGTGTCTATTTTGTTTTGTTTTGTTTTTTAATAACTCAGAAGCGATTAGGTTTAGGACCCACCCTACTGTGGTATGGCCCTGTTAACATAACAAAAGGAAAACTTTACTTCCAAAAAGGGTTACATCCAGAGGTTCAGGGGCTAGGATCTCAACATATATTTTGGGGAAAACAAGTCAACCCATAACACCATTCATTCATCCTGCACTGAAAGCCCACGTATACAGAGAGCCCCCTGCTAGGTGCTAAGGGGGAGGGAGAGGACACCCACGGTTCCTGCCTCAGAAGGCAACAGAGGCTCCCTGGGGAGATGGGGAGCCCCAGGAACCAAACGGAGACAGTTCATGACAAAGAGGCGCAGGGCCGGTGAATGTGATACATGACGCAGGGTCTTGAGAATCATGCAACCATGTTGATGAAGGATAGTTGGGTGGTTGTGCACAAGAAATGGGCTTCCAGATGACAGGCGCTTAGGGCAGACTAAGGGGAACTTTATACTCATCCTACCTGTGGCATAGAGGGGCACGCTCCTTCTCTGATGGCAACAGTAACCATCTGTCATGGATTCGTTACTGAACCCAGAAAGGTGGGTCCTTGTCTGGTGCACTCAGACTTGCAAGTTACCTGGACACCGGTTGCTGAGAAAAAGAAAGTAACTTTATTGCAGTGTGCAGAGCAAGGAGCTGGGAGGAAGTTCCTCAGATCTGGCTCAGATTTGGGCAGCAAAACGGCAGCTGCACAGGTGTTCTGGGGAGGGAAAACTCTAGAAGGAGGCCAGGAAACTGGAGGCGACTGGTTCTTGTGGGCCACTTGCTTCAAATAGGGTCCGGGTGATGATTTTCCTTCTGATTTGTTCCTCCTGTTGCTGTGTCCTCTGTTGAGGTCAATTACCAGTAACAGCTGGGCCTTCTGCGCATGTGGGGCAGGCCAAATCTGATTTGTGTTAGTTTAAGGACTCTGGAAATTTACTGGCATTGGAAAAGTCAGGTTACAGATTGAATTGTGTCCTCCCAAAATATGTGTCAGGGTGGCTAGGCCATGACTCTTGGTATTGTATGATTATCCACCATTATGTTATCTGATATGACTTTCTTATGTGTCGTAAATCCTATATCTATGGTGTTAAATGAAGTGGGATTAACGGCAGTTATGTTAATGTGGACTCAGCCTACAAGATTAGGTTGTGTCTTAAGTCGATCTCATTTGAGATATAAAAGAGAAGCGAGCAGAGAGACGTGGGGACCTCGTACCACCAAGAAAGCAGTGCCAGGAGAAAAGTGCGTCATTTGGACACAGGGTCCCTGTGCGGAGAAGCTCCTAGACCAGGTGAAGACTGATGACAAAGACCTTCACCCAGAGCCAACAGAGAGAGAAAGCCTTCCTCTGGAGCTGGCATCCTGAATTCAGACTTCTAGTCTCCTAGTCTGTGAGAAACTAAATTTCTCTTTGTTAAAGCCATCCACTTGTGGTATTTCTCTTTTGGCAGCAGTAGATAACTAAGACACCATCCAACCAAACTTGGTCATCTGTAAATCTCCTCACACTTGCTTTAAATATTGACTGACTTTTCACCTCATTCCAAAAAAGATTTCATTGTCCCTTATGCCCTGCACATAGTAAGCCTTCAGGAGATATTTATTGAGGGGATTGTTGCATGTTCATTTCAAAGATGATGGGTCTGAGGCTCATGGAGATTAAGAGATGTGCCTGAGATCCCACAGTCTATGGAACTGGAACCCAGGAAGCAGAGGGACAGGGACCCCAGGGTTTTGATTCTAAGTCTGTGTTCTTGCTTCAGCATTTTGTCAGACGCTAGGCTGGGAGAGAAGACCCTGGGGGGTGCAAACAGTGAACATGCTCAGCGGCTAACCAAAACGTGGTGGTTCAAGTCCACCCAGAAGTGCCTTGGAAGAAAAGCCTGGTGATCTACTTCCAAAAAATCACCCACTGAAAACCCTATGGAGCACATTCTACTCTGACACACCTGGGATCGCTGTGAGTCAGGGTTGAATTAACAGCAGCTGACTGGCCGCAAGAAGCACAAGTTGGGCTCAGGGTGGTAGCGCCACACTCTGCAAAAGAGGATATCTTAGAAGCTGGTCTATTTTATGCTTTATTCTTTCTGGTTTACACTACCGTATTTTTTACGCAAATAACACATGACTTCTACATTTGTTTGACAACTGATCCCTCCACCAGTGAGATATTTTTGTAAGCGTCACTATGCCAATTCATACTGTAAAAAAAAAATTTTTTTTTTTTTTTAAAGTACAGTAGCTTATAAAAATACCTCATAGTGGGGAGGGAGCAGGTGGCAAACAAACATAGAAGGTGTGTGTTATTTCCCTAAAAATACAGTAATGTAAGAAGACATTCTCAGAGTGCTTGAAGACAAAGGTCCTAGAGAAAGGGCCGGTGGGCAGGTTCTGAGCGGTTTGCCAAGTGCTTCTTGCTTTTGCAGAAGGGGAGGTGAACCATTCATATCGACTTGACTCTGGTGTTTATTTCTTTCTTTAGCTCCTCGGTCTTCCCTTACTTACCTCTCTTCCTCCCTCCCTCTTAGAAAAAGGCCTCTCCTTGTTGAGCTACCAGCTGTGTAACTACCAAGTGACCCAGAATGTCCAGAAGGTGGTGTCCTTCCAGGCGTCCTCCTCAACCAACACTTCCTGTGGCGGGTGGATCCCATGGCAGTGGTGCTCCAAGACCATTTACAGGACACAGTACCTGGCAGTGGAGGTCCCCAAGACCAGGAATGTGACCGACTGCTGCCAAGGATATGAGCAGCTGGGCCTCTACTGCGTCCTGCGTAAGTCCCAGAACTAGGGTGGGGTAGGGATGAGCTCTGGCTTATAACCCTCCCTGGGGACTCACAGTGATTCACTGGGGTAGTCACTGTTCACGCCCATTAGCCTGGAATGTGCTAGAACCGTCTAGAACACTGGTTCTCTGACTTGGCTGTGCATCAGGATCACCTGGAGGGTGTGTTAAAACACAGTTTTCTGGGTCCCACCCCCAGATTTCTGGTGCACTGGGTCAGGGGTGAAATACAGATAGTCCCTGACTTACGACAGCGTTCCGTTCCAGGCTGTAAAGTCGGTTCTGACGTAAGTCAAATACCTTTTTTTTTTTTTTTTTTAGTTTCATTATTATTACCTTTTATTATCAATATTTTTATAAATCCAATCTTTGAACATCTGTGAGTGAACATCTGAGAATAACATCAGCAAATTACTCTCTGCAACACTATATACAGTACCTATTACTAACGATAAAATGTACAAAAGAAAGAAAGAAAAAAAAAGCAGATGGTTGTAAGTGTGGTTCATTATAACTTGAATAGGTGGTAAGTCAGGAACTACCTGAATAAGAATTTGCATTTCTAACAAGTTCCCAGGGGTGGCTACGGCTGCTGAGGGGGCACCCTTTGAGAACCTCTCTTCTGGAGCAATGATTCTCAGACTCACACTGAAGGACCCTGGGCAGCTTAGAAACACCAGTGCCTGGGTCCGGCCCTCAGAGTTTGGGACGTAATCGGTCTGAGGTGTAGCTTGCATATCGAGTTTTTTAAAAGCTCCCTGAAGCAATTCCAATGAGCAGCTCAGTTTGAGAACCTGAGTTGCAATCTCTTCTAGAGTCATGTTCAGCCTTGCTTTATGAACGCTGGCAGCAGAACGTTTGATCACATGAAATCCTCATGTGAATTCCAAAATACAAAATAGATGGGAGGGATGCCTTGCCCCCCACCTTAACCCCCAGGCACCTTGGCGGAACCGTCAGTTATCAGTGATTTGAAAGTTGCTGCCTGTAAGATTCTTGGGGCCAGGGTACCAGTGAGGCAGGGCTGGGCAGGGGTCTGGGTTCCCTCTTTCTTGGCATGAAGGGAACTTTCTAGGTGATCACTTTCAAGGGGAGGTATGTGTGTGTTTGCACAAGTGTGTTGGTGGGGGGCAGGATGGTAATAGTTAATTTTGACCCAACACCAGACCTACAATGAATTTCTCTTCAGTGAGAAGATGCCCCCATGCTGGAGCGGGAGTGAGAAGGGGTGGATCAGTGAGATGTCAGTGTCCCATCCCAAGATAGGAAAGAGCAGAAAGCCCAGCTCTGGGAGCCCAGGACGGGGTCCCAGATGACCCCCTGTGTCCTGAGGCCAGGACAAAGGTGTGGACACACACTTCTCCTGACTCCTTCCCAAAGCAGGGGTTCAAGTTGTTGAGTCTTGGGTCAGCGCAGACCCTGCAGAGTGCCACGTCGCCTTGGCACACCGAGTCACCTTGAGCATATTTCCTAGGGCACAGGGATGAGGACATTTTTTATTGAACCCCTCAGAGGGCCCTGATGACTCAGGTTTGAGCAGTTTGACAGGAGGAGTCCCTGGATGGTGCAAAGGGTTAAACTGCTTGGCTGCCAAATGGAAGGCTGGAGGTTCGAGCCTGCCCAAAGTCTCCTTGAAAGAAAGACCTGGCTATTTACTTCTGAAAAATCAGCCGTAGAAACGCAATGGAACACAGTTCTGCTCTGACACACGTGGGGTCACCGTGAGTCAGAGTTGACTCAATGGCAATGGGTTTGTTTTTTTTTTTTTTGGTTGGCGCCAGCTGACCTCAGGTCCACCTGTTTGGATCCTGGTCCCTGTTCCTGATGGCTCCTGTCTTAGTCATCTAGTGCTGCCATAACAGAAATACCACAACTGGATGGCTTTAACAGAGAGAAATTTATTTTCTCACGGCCTAGTAGGTTACAAGTCCAAATTCAGGGTGCCAGCTCCAGGGGAAGGTTTTCTCTCTGTCAGCTCTGGAGGAAGGTCCTTGTCCTCAATCTCCCCCTGGCCGAGGAGCTTCTCAACTGCAGAGACCCATGTCTAAAGAACACGCTGTGCTCCTGGTGCTGCTTTCTTGGTGGTATGAGGTCCCTAACTCTCTGCTTGCTTCCCTTTCATCTCTTGAGAGATAAAAGGTGGTGCAGGCACACCCTAGGGAAGCTCCCTTTACCTTGGATCAGGGATGAGACCTGGGTAAGGGTGGTGTTACAATCCCACCCTAATCCTTTTAACCAACGGGCAGAGATTATGATGGACAACACACAGGGAAATCACAAAATGGAGGACAAGCACACATGGCCTAACCAAGCTGACACACATTTTTAGGGGACACAATTCAATCCATTACAGTTCCCTAAAGGGGGCTTGCAAGGAGAGGCTCCCCCAAGTCTCTGTCTCTGGCTGGCCACCCCAGGTGCTGAGTCCAAGCCACCCCCTTCCTGTCCCCCTAGGGCTATAGGAGTACAGGGTGGGAATCTGGGGTGCCGTTGCGCTGCTGCCTGCCGGGGGAGCAGCCTCTTTTGCTGGGGAGTGGGTGGAGTAAGACCATATTGGGGTGCACTCACTGCTGTGAAGGCCTCAGGCCATGGCACCTTAGTATCGACAGTATAGGCCTTGCAGCCAAGCAGCCGTAGGGCAGAGTCCAGCTTTCCACTGCCTGGCACCTGTGTGTGAGCAACCACACTTCTTGCCTGTCAGCTGTAGTCAGGTCTACAAGGTCATGGCCCAAAGGGCTGGAAAGGGTCCTCAGGACGTGCTAACCAGTGGCTTGGTCCTACCCCAGCTCTTCCATACCACAACTGCCAATTATGCTAAGGTTATTACCAGTACCAGCTGCTGTCGAGTCGACTCCGATGTGTGGCGACCTCATGTGTGTCAGAGTAGAACTGAACTTACAGGGCTTTCGGTGGCTAATCTTTTGAAACTGAATGCCAGGCCTTTCTTCCACTAGCAGCCTTAGCATCCAACCTTTCCGCTAGCAGCTGAATGCATCAACCATTTGTAACACCCAGGGACTCCACCCGGACCCTGACCTTTCTGTAAAACATGCCACCTTGGTACACCAGCCCTCTTGCTGGGTGACAGGGTTGGCCCCCCCACCACCTGTCCCCATCCTTCTCTCCTCAATAAACAAACCACGGGAGATGCCTCCTCTGGACACCAACTCCAATTTTAGTGCTTGGGCACCTTTAATTAGGCACTCTCTGAGATGAAGAGAGAGCGAGAACATTTTAATTAGACAGTCCCAAAGGCAAGAAGGGGGCCCTGGCTTTGGGAGCTGTAGTGACGGTGTGGCTGGTGCAGGGAGGGGGACACAGTGAGGGACGGTGATGAGGGGGCAAGGGCGCTGGGGGGGGGTGGGGAGCTCCAGGACCGCAAGAAAGGTGGGTGTGCCCAAAGGCCCTGCTCTCAGGGGTGCGGCTGCCACGGCTCTTGGGTCTTGGAAGGGCCCCTGTAATGGCAGTGGACAGGAGCCCAGGAGGACAGAGGGAGGAATGGAGGAGAAGGAGAGGGAGTGTTGAGTGACTGAGACCATCCTGTGCAACTGGCCTTGCAGGGGACTCCTCCTTCCCTCGGCCAGAGGAGGGGAGCCATTGCAGCTCTGCAGACATGGGGGACACAGGCTGGGAGGCAGGAAACTCGACCACCATTACACAGGCAGGGAGAGGCAAACTGGAGGTTGGGGTCTTGCTGACCTCCAGTCGAGATTTTTCCCAGCTTACCGAGCTCCACCTGGATGTGGAGGGGTTTATGGTATTTGAGGGACGTAGACTCCCAGGTGGTGCAAACCATTAAATGCTCAGATGCTAACTAAAAATTTGGTGGTTTGAGTCCACCCAGAGGCACCTGGGAAGACAGGCCTGGCTACTTACTTCTGAAAGATCAGCCACTGAAAACACTGTGAAGTGCAGCTCTCCTCTGACACACATGGGAATGCCGTAACTTAGGATCAATTCAACGACAATGGGTTTGGGTTTTTTGGGGTTTTTGGGAGGGGTGCAAATGGTTAACAGGCTTGGCTGCTAACTGAAAAGTTGGAGGTTCGGGTTCACCCAGAGGCACCTCGGAAGAAAGGCCTGGTGATCTACTTCCGAAAAATCAGCCATTGAAAACCCGGTGGAGCACAGCTCTGCTCTGACAACATGGGGTTTCCGTGAGTCAGATTCACTCCATGGCAACTGTTTCATTAACTGGTTGGGGGCAGTGGTGGGGAGGAGGAATGTTTAGGGGTTGTCTTAGTTATCTCGTGCTGCTATAACAGAAATACCAGAAGTGGATGGTTTTAACAAAGAGAAATTTATTCTCTTAACAGTCTAGGAGGCTATAAGTCTGAATTCAGGGCATCAGCTCCAGGGGAAAGCTTTCTCTATCTATTGGCTCTGGAAAAAGGTCCTTGTCATCAATCTTCCCCTGGTCTAGGAGCTTCTCAGCACAGGAACTCTGTGTCCAAAGGACACGCTATTCTCCCGGCTCCTGTTTCTTGGTGGTATGAGGTCCCCATGTCTCTCTGCTTGCTTCTCTCTTTTAAATCTCAAAAGAGATTGACTTAAGACACTACCCAATCTTGTAGATTGAGTCCTGGCTTATTAACATAACTGCTGCTAATCTCACCTGATTAACATTATAGATTTAGAATTTATAACACAGGGGAAAATCACATAAGATGACAAAATGGGAGACAATCACACCATATTGGGAATCATGGACTAGCCAAGTTGACAGACATTTTTGGGGGACACAATTCAATCCTGGACAGGGGTGCTGAGGACTCTGGAACTGTTCCTCAGGAATGTCCCTCCTTGGTGCCAGGGCCTGGCGTAGGGCACAGCCGGCCATGTGAGGGCCAATGGTGAGCTTTTCTTCCCAGTACCACCATGAGTGAAGTCACAAATGTAGCTTGAAATTGCCCATAGTGGGAGTATTTACACCACAGATACCAGCAAACCCTATAAGTCAGGGCTCTCCTTGCCCCCAAGAGTCCATTTGCCATGACGCCACAAGCACAACCTTCTCCACTCTGAGGCAGGTCTTTTGATCAAAGTTTGGGTGTTTAATTAGAGCTCATTTGGACATGCCATCTGAGAGCTGGCTACTTGGAATTGACATAGTGTCTTTGAATGAGAGGCTGAGAGTGGTCAGTCTGGTCGGATTCGTTTGGAATGATGCAGGGCCCAGGCCTGGGCACTGTAGACACCAGGAACAGCCTGGAAGCTTGGGGAGGAGAGAGGGCAAGGGACACTCTCTCCTCTGGGCACAGGGCTCTCAAGGTTGCTAAAGTGGGGGGTCACTTGCCTTTTGGCAACTTGGTGCTCTGAGCCCAGGGTCTCATCCCAGGCAGCAGAGAATCATCAGGTTTGTTTCCTTCTCTCTCCTCCCAGTCAACAGCAAACTATCTCCAACAGGGAAGACAGTTACGTGAACACGGGTGATATTTTTTTTTTCTTTTTTTTTATTGTTGTTAAGGAAGTTTTACAGAACAAACTAGTTTCTCATTAAATAGTACACATATTGTTTTGACACTGGTTAACAACCCCACAACAGGTCAACACTCTCCCTTCTCAAACTTGGGTTCCCAATCACCAGCTTTCCTGTCCCCTCCTGCCTTCCGGTCCCTGCCCCAGGGCTGGTGTGTCCCTTCAGTTTTGTTTTGTTTTATGGACCTGTCCACTCTGGCTGCAGGGTGAACCTCAGGAGTGACTTCATTACTGAGCTGAAAAGGGGAAAGGGTGTCTAGGGGCCATACTCTCAGGGTTTCTCCAGACTGTCAGGCCAGCAAGCCTAGTCTTTCTTTCTGAGTTAGAATTTTGTTCTACATTTTTCTCCAGTTCCGTCCAGGACCCTCTATTGTAATCCCTGTCAGAGCAGTCACTGGTGGTAGCCGGATACCATCTAGTTATACTGGGCTCAGTCTGGTGGAGACCGTGGTAGTCCTTTGGACTAATCTTTCCCTTGTGTCTTTGATTTTCTTCATTCTCCCTTGCTCCAGACCAGGTGAGACCAGTGTAGTATCCTAGATGGCCACTCACAGGCTTTTAAGACCCCAGAACTACTCACCAAAGTAGAGTGTAGGACATTTTGTTTATAAACCATGTTCTGCCAATTGAGCTAGATGTTCCCCCAGATCATAGTCCCCACAGAAGGGTGATAATTCTGTCTGAATGACTTTTTCAATTTTCAAGTCCAGCATTTGGACTGCCATGATAAGTCATACGTTAATTTCTCGAAATGCATTTTTTTTCTAATTACAAAAAAAGAATACACGTTCCATGCAGAAAATTTGGAAACACAGAAGAGCACAAAGAAAGAGAAGCTGCTCATAAACCCACTACCCAAGAATACCCACTGCTAACATTTTCTTCAGGCGTCCGTGGGTGGCAAAAATGGTTAGGCACTCAACTACTAGCCAAAAGGTTGGCGGTTTGAACACACTGAGCGGTGCCTCAGAAGACAGGCCTGGCAATCTGTTTCTGAAAGGTGACAGCCTTAAAAACCCTATGGCGCAGTTCTACTCTGCACATGTTGGGATCGCCATGAGTCAGGATAGACTGACGGCAACTAACAACAACAGCTTTCTCCTAGTATTTATTCAGCGCATGTATTTCACATAAGTATGGTCACCATGTTCAAGATCTTTTGCAGCAGGCTTTAACCATTGAGCAACTCATCCTGCAAATGTCTCGATGTCTATAAACATCATAGTATGGTGTGATTCAATGACCTCCCATGGATCGATCAGCATTGATTAGGCAATCTCCTACCACTTAACATGTTAACAGGTAGTTGTTTCTAGTTTTCCATCATTATGAATAATGCTGCCATGAGCACCGTCTGGTACAAATGCTGCTATGCACAATTTGGGTTATTTACTCAGGATCACTTCCTAGGAGGGCACTGGGCATCTTAGCTGACTAACCACAGACGTCTGTCTTAGTTTCCTAGAGCTGCTGTAACAGAAATACCACAAGCACGTGGCTGTAAAGAAGAGATATTTATTTTCTCACAGCTCCGGAGGCCAGAAGTCTGAATTCAGGGTGTCGGCTCTAGGGGAAGGCTCTATCTCCTGGGCTCTGGGGGAAGATCCTTGTCCCTTTCAGCTTCTATAGCCCGGCGTTCCTCTGTTCTTGGGCAATCTTCCTGTGGGAACTATCGTTTCCCAGTATGTGCTTGCTTCTCTGTCAAAGCCAGTTTTTTTTTATAATTCACAAGTGATTAGATGTAGGACACACCCTACATTAATATGGCCTCTCTGAGCAAGATTACATCCACAGGGATAACTGTTGCTGTTAACGATTCCGTTTGGGACTCAGCAGTCCTGTAGGACAGAGGCTTCCAAGGCTATAATCCTTCTCCAGGGGCTCAACATTCAGGCAAATTCTCCCTCACTGGACAAGTCCAGGACCACCACTGAACCAGGGGCCCATGGACAAGCTTCTTGTTCTCCCATGTTGAGAAGCAGGGCCCCTTTAGTGAGAACCCCCAGTTCTGAACACAGAGACACCAAGGAAGGAGAAGGGCCTGGGAACCGTTATTCCAGAGCCGATCAGATTCCTCAGCCCTAGGCAGCCTTTGATGCTCAAACAGAGATCTCTGCTGTTGCCTTGCTGGACTGGGACTAAGCTTGGGTTGCCAGGCAATGGGCCACTCTGCTTCATTGTTTGCGTGAGTTAGAGGAAGGAGAGGCGGGGTTTAGACTTTCTACCAAGTGTGATTCTTGGCAGTTCTCTCAGGACATTTGGTAACCAGCCAGCCCTGAGTGATGGAGGGGGATTCCCAGCAGCAACCAAATTAAGACAATGAACTTTAACTTGAAAATACTTCTGTTGTGATTAGACAAATATTTTTGGAAACCTCTTTTTTCTTTTCTTTCTTTTTTTGGTGGCCTGTATTTTCTTTTTTTCCAACTGACATCTTTTGGAAAAGAACTAAAACAAACAGCGACTGGTCAATTATCTTACCCAAAACCCCTACTGAAAAGTATTTCAGATTTTCAGCATAGACTCCAGACAGTCCTTTCAAACAGCTTCGTCATTCACAAATCAATAAGCAGGCACCCACCAGAGATGTTCTGAACCACCAGCTTCTCTCTCTGTGTTTTCATTTAATTTAAACGTACTTTTTAGTTTAGAGTAGTTCTAGATTTACAGAAAAGTTGTAGAGATTACACAGGTCGTTCCTGTATCCCCCTCACTCAGATTCCCCAGATGTTAAGATCTTTCATTGTTGTTGGCTGCTGTCAAGTCGGCCCCCGACGCACGGCAACCCCATGTACAACGGAATGAGACACTGCCCTGCTCTGTACCATCCCTGTGATCGGTTGCAGAAAGGACCTTTGTGATTTTTAGCAGCAGATCACCAGGCTTTTCTTCCTCGTTCATCTTAGTCTGGAAACTCCACTGAAACCTGCTCGGCATCGTAGCCATACACAAGCCTTCATTGACAGGTGGGCGGGGGCTGCACATGAGGTGTATTGGCTGGGACTCAGACCTGGGTCCCTCATGTGGAAGGTATGAATTCTACCTCGGAACTTTACATTACCGTGGTACATTTCTCACAACGAAGGAGCTAACACTGGCACACTGTTGTTGCTGTGTGCCGTTGAGTTGATTCCGACTCATAGCAATCCTGTAGGACAGAGTAGAACTGCCCCAAAGGGTTTCCTAGGCTGTAATCTTTATGGGAACAGATCACCAGGCCTCTTTCTCCTGTAGCTGCTAGTGGGTTCAAACTGCCAACCTTTCAGTTAGCAGCTAAGTGCTTAACCATTTTGACACCAGGGCTCCTTACTGCTCATCAAATTCCTCTCTTCATTTAGATTTCCCTGGTTTTGCCCTAAAGATCCCACATTACATCTAGTCATCACGTCTTAGCTAGGCTGGAGGTCATTTTTTTACAGCGGGAGGTGAAGCAATGGCCTTCAGAGCCTTGAGTAGCGACCCTCCAGGGTCCTGGCACCTCCATCCTCAAGCCACTCTCTTGGGCTGTACCATAATTCATGCCCCAAGCTCCTTTCCCTGCCCCCTGATTTCTCTAGGACCTTTAGGTATCGGGGTAACCATCAAATGACTAGTAAGGGAAGAGTGGCCCAAGGACAAGGTTGGAAGGAGAAGGTCATGGCCTGGAAGTCAGGGCTGCTCAGCACTTCTCCCACGCCCAGGGCCAGGTGGGGCTACCTCTCCTGGGAGGCTTCTCCTGACCACATGCCCTGAATCTGCGTTATTCTGCACAGCCTCGTCCCCGGATGTTCTCTGTTTGCACATTTGTCTCTCCCCACTGGAATCGCAGCTTCCCAGAGGTGGGGCATTGCTTGGGCCATGCTGGGTCCTGGGTGCCATACACGGTACCTGGCACAGAGTAAGTGCTTTCTAAGACTTTATTGAATGAATGAGTGAAGAATGAGTGAGTGATCAGGAAATGAAGCAGCAAGGGACCTCTCAGGGAGTTGGACACCCCTGCACCTGAACTCCTAAGACATAGAGGGAAAGGGGATGCCGGACCTCAGCTGACAATGTCCTCCTTCAAGGAGAGACAACCAGGCTTTACTAAAGACAGAGCCAACAGGGCCCTGGGGGCTTCCGGGCAGGACACAGCAGGGGCTGCCCAGACTGGAACCCCACGTGGCCCCTGTGGGCACTGCAGCCAGACCCAATGCAATAAGGTTCTCAGCATCCTTCACCGTGTTATTCCCCAGCCATGAACCGGTCCGGAGAGTTTGCATCAAGGCCTGGCATCTGCCCAGCAGCAGGAGCAGGACCGTCCACCTCACCCTGCACCCTGGACACTGACTGCCCTGGACTCCAGAAGTGCTGCCGCTGGTCCGGGGGCCACCGCTGCATGGACCCTGTGCCCCCAGGTCAGCTGCACCTGTTGTTACCTGAGGTTCAGGGAGGGGGTTCCCATGGGATGGGGCTTGGAAGCCCCGCTGGGAGTGGAGGCTCAGCGGGGAGGCTCCAGAAGCAGCCAATTTCACAGAAGCCGCAGGTGTGCGAGAGGGAAGATTCAGAGCAGCGTTTTTGGTTAACATATGGCCACTGAAATTTCAGGGGGACAAGGGGCTGATGGCCTCTTGGGTGTCGCAGAAAGGGAAGACAGCCTTGGTACAGGGATAACCCCAATTCCCCAGGTGTTCCCAGGGAAGCCCCAGGAGGCTGAAGGGGGTTTGTTGGAAGTGAAATATCTGGGGAAGGTGCAAGCCCACGACTCCTGAAGTGTGGGGGGCCTTGAGTCCTCGCCTGCCACATGTGCGCCCGTCTGTTCTGAAACGTCCTGCCCTTGAGGCAAGGGCTGCGCCCAGGAGAACGGATGGTCAATGTTCAGAGCCAGGGTTTAGAGGGAAAAACACTTATAATATATATTGATATAAAACATTGATCTAAAATATTATTTATAAAATTTAAATTTAAAAGTATCATTTATAATATTTAAATTATCAGATAATTCTACCTTAGTTATCTAGCGGGGCTATAACAAATTCCATAAATGGGTGGCTTTAACAAACAAATCTATTTTCTCACAGTTAGGAGGCTAGAAGTCCGAATTCAGGGCACTGGCTCTAGGGGAAGGCTTTCTTTCTGTCGGCTCTGGGGAAAGGTCTCTTTGAACTTTTGCTCCAGGGCGATCTTCATGGGGCTTAGCTACTCTTAGCTTGATTGCTTGTTTAATCTGTTTTGTATCTCAAAAGAGATTAATTCAAAACATATCCTATACTAATCCTTCCTCATTAAACTTATTAATATAACAAAGACAACCCATTCCCAAATGGAATTATAACCATAGGCATACCAAACCTGTTGCCATCCAGTCGATTGCTGCTCATAGCGACCTTACAGGACAGAGTAGAACTGCCCCATAGGGTTTCCAAGGAGTGGCTAGTGGATTCAAACTGCCAACCTCTTAACCTCTGGGCCATCAGGGATAAAACCAAAACCAAACCCACGGCCTTCGAGTCGATTCTGACTCATAGCGACCCTACAGGACAGAGTAGAACTGCCCCATAGAGTTTCCAAGGAGCACCTGGTGGATTCGAACTGCCGACCTCTTGGTTACCAGACATAGCTCTTAACCACTACACCACCACGGTTTCCCCATCAGGGATAGAGGTTAGGAACTATAATACATATTTTCGGAGGGACACAGTTCAATCCATAACAGATATCATTTATAATATTAAAATTATTAGATATTATTTATAATATTACAAGGAGCCCTGATGGGGAAATGGGTAGGCACTCAGCTGCTAACTGAAAGGTTGGCGGATGGAACCCACCCAGCAACTCTGCAGGAGAAAGACCTGGCAATCTGCTCCCCTAAAGATCACAGCCTAACAAACCCTATGGGCACTTGTACTCTGCCACGTGGGGTCGCTATGAGTTGGTATTGACTTGAAGGCACCTAACAACAACCATGTAGTCATTAAATATTATAGTTACTAAATATAGCTAAATTATTAGAGATTATTTATAACATGTAAGTTATTATAGATTATAATATTAAAATCATTGCATATTATTTTTAAATTTACATTATTAAATATGGCATATTTAAATTATTGAGTATTATTTATAATATCTAACTTATTAGGTATTGTTTCTAATACTTGAATTATAAAATACTGTTTATATTTAAATTAGAAAACAGAACGTTTAAATTATTGAATAGCATTGCACATGTAAATTATTATTGTCTAAATGTATCTCATAGGCCATGTACCATAAGTGTATTTCTGTAAGGGAAGGCCAGTCCCTATGTGTCCCAGGCTAGGGCCAGTGGTCTCTCTGGTCTTCAGGAGGAAGACGATGGAGGGGTGTGAAGTGGGGGGAGCTTCTCACAAGGTCAGGCTCCTTCCTGTAGGGAGGTAAATGCCTTCTGCCACACAGGCCCTCGACTCCTTCTTCCCCCACTCCTGGGGTCTCTAGGGGGCACTGCCTTGCCCCCAGGCTTGTAACCATCAGCACTTGCCTTCACCAAGCTCTGGAGAAGAACCCAGCGAATTTCTGGTACAACGTGACCTTGCTGGTGAAAATGGACTTCATGGAGCTCAATCACGTGGACCCCCAGCTCCTGAACCACATGAGGCTCCTGCACTCCATGGTAGGTGTCGTGGGAGCAGGCGGTCTGCAGCCAGCCTGGGGAGTGCTGAGATGCCGCCTCTATGTCAGAGTTCTCAACCGTGCCACTGCGGACATTTTGCATGCCTCCGTCTTTGTTGTGGGGGGCTGTCTCGTACATTGTAGGGTGTTTAGCAGCATCCCTGGCCTGTACCCACCAGCTTCCAGGTGTACCCCTCAGTTGTGACAACTGAAAATGTCTCCAGACATGGCCACTTGTCCCCCATTGGGCAAAACCGCCCCCAGATGAGAAACGCTGTGACTGACAGCTCACTCTTCCTGATGTCCCCACACGCTGGGTGTCACCACAGTCTCAGGAATCACAGTGGGGGACAGGGTACTACTGCTCGTCAGTCCAAGGAGCCCCAAGCTTGGTTTGATACTCTGCCGTCACTTCTTAAAATGTGTCATAACTTTTGAACAAGGGCCCGGTGTTTTCATTCTGCACTGGGCCTGACGTATTACGTAGCTGGTCCTGCCTGACCTTCAGATCCCACGGGCAGCCAGGTGTTATGGTGTCAGACCCAGTCTTTGGACCCAGCTGCCTGGTGTGGTCAGGAGCAGGCGGCATACATACTCACTGTGTTCTGGTCGCTGTCCAGTAAAGCTGCTTGAGAGGTGTTCCATGCACCTTTTTCTGGAAACCTCCAGGATTGCTCCAGGTGAAAGCAATTTCTATCTCCTTTTAGCTTGTTGGGGGCTTCCCAATTGGTCAGTAAGAGTCTGGAGTCAGACTGCCTGGGTTCAAATCCCCAGCACTGCTACTCATCAGCTGTGTGACGTTGTACAACTTACTTAACCTCTCTGTGTCTAAGAAATCTCCTTCATTAAATAAAATAAGCACACTCCTATATGGAGGGTGGTTGTGAGGTTTAAGTAACTTAGAGCATATAAGAAGGTTAAAATGGCACCTGGCATGTTCAAGTGGTTGTGGTTGTTGGTGTTTAAAATATTTGTACTGTGTGTTGCTTGTTATCTCTTCATATGTGTAGGTTGTGTTTCTCCATCCAGGCTATTGCATCCCTGAAGAAGGAACTATGCCCGGCACAGGGTGCTGATGGCACCAGGTGATACCGATGACAGGAAATTTTGGTTCTGTTGTTGAATAAGAATTTCCCATCTCCTTTCTGCCCTCTAAATTATGAGTTGTATCTCTTTTCATGAAAGTGTTCGAGGTTGGCCAAGGGGAAGGACTTCAGCTCTCAGCTCTCTCTCCAAACGTCCATTCTTTCTCCCAACAGAGACTTAGGGATTAGTTGGCCAAGTCTGTTTTGGTGACACTCTTCTGGTTGTGCAGTGAGGCCCAGTCACCTGGCTTTGCTGGGGTTGAGATTCAAGATATCAGGTTGATACTAAAAGAATTCATATGAAATGAGAGAGGGACCATTAAACCATTAAAAATAATTGATGTATGCAACATAAGACCACAGCTTTGGTCCCCAGCTCTGTTTCTCCTTATCACCAGTTGCAAAAGACCCACAGCATCTGTGAGGGCAGTGGACTGAGGGCCCTGGGGTTGACGAGTGTTGCAGTAGTATTTGCGATTCTGGTTTGTAGGACTTTTATTGGGATGATCTCAGAAGTCAAAATAATGTAGAGGTTCTTTTCTGCAGAACAGAATAGAGTGTGTATGAGTGTGGTGCGTGTGTGTGTTGTATGAGTATGTGTGTGTGAGTGTGAGGGTATGTATACAAGTTGTGTATGTATGTGGGAGTGTGAATCTGTATATATGTATGTGTGTATGTGAGTGCGTATGTGTGCATACATGTGAAGTGATTGCATGAATGTGTATGCATGAGTGTGTTTGGGCGTATGTCTGCATATGTGTCTGTGTGTATATGTAGGTGTGCATGTGTGTGTAGGTATGTATGTATGTATATGTATGTGTGAATGTGTACGTGTGTGTGTGTATCTTATTTTTTTATGATACTGACCTAACAAGCCTATTGTGTAAAAATCACTCACCTTGAGGCTTACCACTAATCCCTTGAGTGACCTTGGACCACTTCTTTTAACTTCTCTGAACTGAAGTTTCCTCATCTGTCAAATGCTAACTCTGCTTTCCCAGGTCACTAGTGTTCTGCAGCCCCTGGGCTCCACTGTCCACCACCTACACTCAGCCAGTGGGGAGCCCCTCACCACGGTGTCACAGCTGCTGCTGGGCCTGCCACGGCAGCTGCCTGTGGTCAACGTCTCTGCAGTCCTGGGCGACATCACACGTCGAGTCTACGAAGTGATCAACATTCAAGTGCAAGGTTGTGCTTTCCCTTGGTTCTCCCTTTGGCAGGGGCTGCAATGCAGGGCTAAACAGCAAAATGGAAGGCAGATCCTAACACTAAAAATCCATCCTTCACACTTTAAGGGGTTTTAGACTCTTGAATGGGAGGATAGTTGGTTCAAGTGCATGAATCCAGCAGCTTTGGTGTGGTTGGACATATCTCTTGCTCATTCTGACCCAAGACAAGTTCCAAAATAAAGATTTGAGACTTTGCTTTTCTCCAGTGCCATCTTTTCTCTTTCCTCCCCTCTGTTTCTCCTCCACACCCTCTCATACCTTTCTCACTCCTCTCTGGGCAGGTTTAGCCTTCTACCCAAATCCCAAAACAACACAAGAACTTGTTTCTTCAGTTCTTTGGGTTCCAAAATTGCATACTCTTTCCCACCCTCACCACGGACGTCCTTGTACTAAGCAGGCTGTTTCAGAAGAATTTGCACAAAGCTAAAACTCTACTCTGTAAAGCACACAGATGTGGCCTGGAAGAAATTACCTTCTTCTCCTTCTCCTCCTCCTCTATTTTTTTTTTTTTCACTGTATATTAGGGATTGGCAGACTTTTTCTGATAAGGGCCAGAAAGTAAATATTTTTGACTTTGCAACCACATAGTGCCTGTCCCAATTACTCAACTCTGCTATTGTGTTTTGAAAGCAACCATATATAATACGGAAGCAAATGGCTATGGCTGGGTTCCAATAAAACTTTATTTGCAAAAACAGTTGGCGGGCCGCCATTTGCTGATGCCTGCTGTATGTGTAAGAGCAGCTGCTCCTGTTGGTGAAGCTTCTTTTATAACATTAAACCTCACACAGTATGATGCCAAGGCTTTGAGACCAGTGGGCACTGTAGCGATCACTTTTATTTTCCCTCAGAATCCACAAATGTCCTTGAAAACTGAGTTGTTCTAGTGCCAATAAGCAAAGGGATTATCTTGTTTGTTCTGTCCATGCCCCTTAGCCCAAGACCACAGGCACATATCTGTAGTTGACTAAGTTAGGTTGGAGGGGGAACACACACCATGGGAACTATAAGAAATCTGAGGAAGAGGGTGTTAGAAAGAGCCTACTGTAGCATCAGGGCTTTGGCTGGTGATTTGGGGGAGGGTCTCAGGAAGCAAGACTCACTCTAGATGGAACAATGTCAGAAAGTGGAGTTAATTCTATAATTTAGGTGTCTCAATCACTCTTATATATAAGGAGAGGTGACTGGCAGGAGGTAACGCTGTAATTAATGAGAAGTAGAGTCGTTCATTTTGGCCCAGAGAGAAGGGTGTTTGGTATTTTGTGGGTGATGCAATGACCTTGTTTTTGTGCTTAGACAAAATTATGAAATGGCCTTGCCGTATCTCAGTCTCTCCTGGTGTTCTATGAGGTGGTTTATGCCTAGTAGGAGAATGACACGGTCAGGCCGTGAATGCCAGGCCAACTTCCACAGGCTGGGGCTGCTCTCTTTTCTTTCTCAGCCCAGAAAGCTGCTCATTCACAAGATTTATATGTGACATTGAGTTTGATTCCATCATGTTGTGACCATTCGCACTCAACACAGCCCCCAAAATAATTCACTCAGGCAACAGTAGCCACTTAAGGGGGTATGATAGCCGCAAGGTGAGTTCTCCCTGGGCACTGCTTGGATGAGTAGACCAGTGGCTGTACAAAGTTCTCTAAACGTGGCTTAATTAGTCACCCTCAGGGCCACTGCCCAATGCACCTCCCCACCTCATGTCATGCAAATCCACAGAGGATATGTGTTTGGAGATTAATGAGAATGGCAAGGTGGTTCCAACTCTGGTGACTATTCTGAGCTATCCTCCTCTTCCATAGATGTAAATGAATGCCTCTACGATGAACTCAACACCTGCTCTGGAAGGGAACGCTGTTTAAACACGGAGGGTTCATACCAGTGTGTCTGTCCCCAGGAACTCCTGACCTCGTCTCCCCTGAAGCCAAACCGTACATGTGAAGGTAATCAACTGGGCTCTTCCAAGATGGCCTTAGAATGGCTTAGGGATATTTTTAAAGGCTAAATGGTCCACACACAACAGAGACTCTGGGAATAGCTGGCTCATGGGCATAGAACAATCACTTAGCTCTTTCGTCCATTCTGATCTCATAGTGAGGTGTTCTTGCATTCATTCTTTCACTTAACAAATGTTTATGTACGTGTCATTCACTGTGCCAGACGATGGTGCTATAAACTTGCATGAATAGATCCCACTCTTTGCTCTCAGGAAACCCACTAGAGAATGTGCCAGATGTTTGCCATACGTGGTATGTAAGTAGAATGCCTTTATGATTTATCGTTCAAATTGGGACACTTTTGAGAGTGAAAAGGGCATGACTGATACTTACACTGGGACAATAGAAATAACCTGGGACTGCCCTTGGTATTTTATGCTCAACCTAGATAGCCAAAGAATGCTCTGGGTGCCAGGGAGAAACAGAGAGAAAGAAGTACCTAGCTCTGTTCCAATTGGGAGTAGAGGTTGGGGGAAAGGCATGGAGACGTATACCAGGTGCTGGGTGGACGTGATTATGGGCTGCCAGGTGTGTACCAGGTGCGGGGTGGACATAATTGTTTGCTGGCAGGTGCATACCAGGTGCTGGGTGGATGTGATTGTAGGGGTGCAAAGTGTATAATAGGTTCTGGGTATAACGTGGTCATGGAGGTACCAGGTATATACCAGGCCCTGGGTGTATGTGACTGGCCTCTGCTTATAGTAAGAAATAACTGTGCAACTTCAGATTGAGAAAAGCGCTGTGCAACTGATAAACAGAAAGCTGGAGTCTAGGGTGAGAGCAGTGGGGAGAGAGAAGTAGATTCAAACCACACTTTGGAGATAGAACCTACGGCACTTACTCATTAACTGGATGTGGAGAGGAAGAGGCAGATCAAGGCAGAATCCTGATATCTGGTTCAACAATTGACTAGATGGCGGTTCCATTGAATGGACAGGGAAGACTTGGGCTATTGTTGTTATTATTTGAAAACCTGTAATTAAAATTGAGATGGAGTCAAAATGGAGTGGAGATGTCAAGATGCAAATTGACTTGGATACTTGATGCTGGAGCTCATAGGGGCTGGGCTTCATACACAAATCTGGGAGTCATCAGCATATAAACTAAAAACTCGTTGCCATCTCGATTCTGACTCACAGGGACCCTGTAGGACAGCGTAGAATTGCCCCATAGGGTTTCCAAGGAGTGGCTGGTGGATTTGAACTGCCAACCTTTTGGTTAGCAGCCAAGCTCTTAACCATCAAACCACCAGAGCTCCCATCAGCATATAGATGGCATTTAAACCATGGGGTTAGTGAGAAAAGGGAAGGAGCCTTGGGCAGGTGGCTCAGGAACTCGAAATATATTGACTATACCTTGGACTGCCAGGAGAATGAACAAAACCGTCTTGGAGGAAGTGTAGCCAAAATGCTCCTTAGAAGCTAGAATGGCGAGACGTCGTCTTGCATCCTTTGGGCACATCATCGAGAAAGGCTAATTGCTAGAGAAGAACATCCTAGGTTTGGTAAAACAGAGGGTCAGCACCTAGGGGCTGAAGCATACCGATGGTTGCGAGGATGGTGCAGGACCAGGCAGTGTTTCATTCTGTTATACGTAGGTCACCATGAGTTGGGGTGACCTGATAGCAACTAACACCAACAACAGGGAGAGGCTTGCAAAAGTGGGTGTGCGCAGCAGGAAGCACAGCAGGAGAAGGAGAGTCCAGGAGGTCAAGAGAGGGGGTTCAGTAGTTCAGGAGTGGTGAACTGAACGGAAATCCGAGTATAAGCAAGTCATAGGAGTGCAGGAACGTGGCCCTTAGAAGCCTGGGGTTATGTGACCTTTCGGAAGCACGGTAGGCAGAAACTCCCTCAGCATTGATGAAGGATTCATTTGGGGGCAAGTACAAGACAGGTAATTCTTTATAAAAATTTTACTGTGAAGAGGCTCAGAGAAGTAATTCAGAACCTGGCGGTGTGTAGACTCCTGGGCAGGTGTCTTCTAAAAATGAGCCACACTCAAGCCTATCCGGATGCTGATGGGAGAGACCTGGCTAATTCCAGCAGGGGCTCCAGCTTTCTCTTCTCTGGGAAGCAGCCCTTGGACACTTCTCTTCCCATTCCCTCTCCTTAGGTCCCCATAACAGGAGATAAAGGTCACCTGTAGCTGTCCTGGTGGTATAGTGGTTAAGGGCTCAGCTGCTAACAGAAAGGTTGGACGTTCAAACCCACTAACCGCCCCATGGGAAAAAATGATGCAGCCTGCTTCCATAAAGATTACAGTCTTGGAAACACTGTGGGGCAGTTCTGGTCTGTTCCATAGGAATTAGGCTCGTTGGCAATGGGCTTGGTTTTTTATTTTTTTGTTAGCTGTCTCAGTGGTCTGCATGTGCTGGGGGGAGGGATGGTAACCTGCAGGCTGCAGGGCTGTCTGCTGATAGGTGAGATGGGGGCTTCGGATATAGGCTGCTGGGAGTGGGGAGTAGCCTAGCACGTGTGGGGGGAAGCTGTTGGGATAAGCCCACAAGCAGCTGCTGATGAATTGACTCTGACTCACGGTGCCCCCATGTGTGTCAGAGTAGCACTGTGCTCCACAGGGTTTTCAGTGGCTGACTTTTCAGAAATAGATCACCAGGCCTTTCTTCTGAGGCACGTCTGGGTGAACTCAGACCTCCAAGTTAATAGCAGAGCCCATTAATCGTTCGTACCACCCAGGGACTCCAGTTAGAATGAAAGGGAAGGATTTCAGCTGGTGTGGTGGAGCAGGAGATGAGCAGATGGAACCCTCATCTTTGACAGATGGTGATGTTGACCTTCAAGGCAGGTTCACTTGGCTGCCGGTGCTAAGGATACACTTTAAGGATTGCCTACTGTGTGCCAAGTGCTGTCCTAAACGGGGGGTTCTGCAATGTCCAAGAACCCCTGTTCCTGTGGAGCTCACATAACAGGAAAGGGCCCAGTAAAATGGTGGCCAGGTGGCATTAAGAATAAGGTGTAGGAGATTGATAGGGTGGGCCTAGGTGTGCTATCTCAGGCATGGAGGTCAGGGCAGCCTTGGGATGGAGACCTAGTTGGAGCATTTGGAGAGGGGCAGTGAGCCATGAGACAATTGGGGGGAGGAGCCGTTGAGGGAGAAGGAAGAGTGTGGCTGGCTGAATAATAGCACCCAAAGATGTTCACATCCCAGTCCCTGGAACCTATGAACATGTCACCTTACATGGCCAAGAGGACTTTGGAGATGTGATTAAATTAAGGACGTTGAGATGGAAAATTGTTCTGAACTACCCAGGTGGGCCCAATCTAACCGTATGGATCCCTAGAAAAGGGAGGCAGGAGAACCAGAGTCAGAGAGAGAAGATGTAATGATGGAAGCAGAGACCAGAGAGAAGAGAAGATGCTATACTGCTGGTCTTGAAGATGGAAGAGGAGCCATGAACCAAGGAGTGAAGGTGGCCTCCAAAAGCTGGAAAAGACAAGGAGATGATTCTCCTCCAGAGTCCTCAGAAGGAACCGAGCCTTGTCAATATCTTGATTTCAGACTGTGACCTCCAGAACTGCGGGAGAATGAGTCTGTGTTGTTTTAAGTCACAAAAGTGAGAATTTTTTAAAGCAGCAATAGGACTGATAAGGAGAGACAGTTTAATGTCCCAGAGGTGGAGCGTGATTCTTGTGATCCAGGAACCATGGGTCCAAGACAAGGATGGAAAATGAGGCAGGGCTGTGATATCCTTAACTTTGTATTATAGAAAAGTTAAGCAAATATAAAAATAGAAGAGATAATGAGGATCATACCCTCGAGGCCCCTCTTGACTTAGCTTCCATCCTTGTTCCCTGATGGCCCCTCTTACTTCACCTCCATCGCCATTCATTCTTCCCTCCCTCATCCCACATTTCTTTGAAGCAAATCCCCTTCATCAGAATAGTTTACCTGTAACTACCTCAGAATGTATCTCTAAGAGATAAGAGATATTTTACTCCTTAACCAGTTACCAGTTGCCCTTGAGTCCACTCGTGGTAATCCCATGCGTGTCAGAGTAGAGCTGTGCTCCACAGGGTTTTCAGTGGGTGATTTTTCAAAAGTAGATCCCCAGGCCTTTCTTCCGAGGCATGTCTGAATGGACTCGAACCTCCAACCCTTCAGCTAACAGCCTAGCGCATTAACCGTTCTTTATGTGAGGGAATACACTCTAATGTGTTTGCTGTTGTTAGCTGCCATCGAGTCACCCTGACTCATGGTGACCCTGTGCACAGTGGAATCAAATGTTGCCCAGACCATTATGATTCAGAGGGTTTTCATTGGGTGATTTTTGGGAGTCCATCAGGCATTTCTTTCCAGTCCGTCTTAGTCTGGAAGCTCTGCTGGAATCTGTTCAGCATCATAGCAACACACAACCTCCTCCTGACAGACAGATGATGGCTGTACTGAAGAGCATTGGCCAGGAATCGAACCCATGTCTCCTGCACAGCATGCAAGAATTCTACCACTGAATCGCCACTGACCCCCTGATGCATTTAAGTCCCTGTTGTTTTGGGTCTCCATTAGTTGAAGAAGTGGATCACAATTCTACCTGGCATGGGGCCAGGCTGGATGCAGGGAGGCCAGTCACGAGCCTATCCCAGAAGTCCAAGCAGGAGATCTCTGCGGCTTGGGCCAGTGTCCTTGAGATGAGGAAGCTGGTGTTGGGATGGCATGTGTTATGGTTGAACTGTGTCCCTCAAAAATGTGTGTCAGCTTGGCTAGGCCATGATTCCCAGTGTTGTGTGGTTGTCTTCCATTTTGCCATCTGACTTAATTACCCTATATGTTGTAGATCTTGAGCCCTGGTGGCGTGGTGGCTAAAAGCATGGCTGCTAACCAAAAGGTCGGAGGTTTGAATCCACTAGCCGCTCCTTGGAAACAGTATGGGGCAGTTACGTTAATGAGGCAGAACACAAGCTACAGGCTTAAGTAGTATTTTGAGTCAATCTCTTTTGAGATACAAATGAGAGAAGTGAGCAGAGAGGAGGGGGACCTCATATCACCAAGAAAGAAGAGTTGGGAGCAGAGTGCATCCTTTAGACTGGGGTCCTTGCACTGAGAAACTCCTAGACCAGGGGAAGATTGATGACAAGGACCTTCCCTCAGAGCTGACAGAGAGAGAAAGCCTTCCCCTGGAGCTAGCACCCTGATTTTGGACTTCTAGCCTCCTAAGCTGTGAGAAAATAAATTTCTGTTTGTTAAAGCCATATAGCAGCACTAGATAACTAAGACCGCAGTTAAAGGTGGGGGAGGGGGAGGGCATCTGCTAACAGACAAGACGCTCCCCAGACAGGGGTCAGTACAGGCACGGGCAGCCACCAAGGGCATGGGCACCACTGTAGTGCCATCTGCAGGCAGGGTACGGCAGGACAGGAGGCTGCAGAGTCCATTAGGGCCACACTGGGTTTATTGTGCTGACAGTTTCCAAGACAACCTGCAAAAATGGAATGGCTGTCTTTCCACTGTATGGTCTCTGCATTCTGTAAGGACAGGACCCTGACCAACTTGGTACCCTTCTAGCAAATACTCCAGCCCAGATTGCAGACACAGCTGATTCTATCTGGCCACGAAGCGTTTCTCCTCTGTCATTCTGAAATTCTATCTGGTACTTTAACCACATTCTGACAACAATGGAGACAAGTCACCCAGTCTCACCGCCTCAGCAAATCAGCTATTTACATGTTTTCCATGTTCGCTGCCAGGGTCCATCCATATGGAAGTGGGTTTTTGCCTTATTTAAGCCCTGCTAGCAGTTCTACTCTGTCCTATAGGGTCGCTATGAGTCGGAATTGACTCGACAGCAACGGGTTATACAGGTAACTGGAGCCCTGGTGGCACAGTGGTTAAAGTGCTCAACTGCTAACCAAAAGATTGATGGTTTGAACCCACCAGCCACTATGAGGGATAAAGATGTGGCAATCTGCTTCTGTAAAGATGACAGCCTTGGAAACCCTATGGGGCAGTTCTACTCTGTC
This sequence comes from Loxodonta africana, assembly GCF_030014295.1. NCBI lineage: Eukaryota > Metazoa > Chordata > Mammalia > Proboscidea > Elephantidae > Loxodonta > Loxodonta africana. The sequence goes on from NC_087343.1 coordinate 223,157,791, forward strand.
CTTTACGGTTGCTATGAGTCGGAATCGACTCGATGGCAGTAGGTGGGTTTTTCTACATGTGACTTTATAGTCTACTTTCTTCATTTAACATTATATCATATGATGTTTCTAAGAAGCAACCTGGTCTTCATGGTTATAATTTTCAGTAGTTGGATAATAACGATACTCTGTAGCCATGATACAACGCTCTTAGCTATTTTCCTCTTGTGGGGCATGGAAGTTGTTTCTAACATTCTGCTGTGAAAACTGGAACGTTAACATCATAAAGTCATTATAGAGGGTTTGGTTGTACTGAGTTTGGATTAATTAATAATTTAATTCAGATGTTCTTTTCCCTGCAAAGAATGCAACAGTGAGGACCCTGCCTTTTTCCATAATAATAATACAGCTAAGAGCTGCTTAGCCGTTAACACACACCAGGCTCAGTTCCACACTTGCTAGGGATATTAACTTGTTTAATTCTTAGAATAACCTTCTGAGGCAACTTGTCCAGTTGTACCCATTTTACAGAAGAGGAAATGGAGGCAAATGAAGATCACTCACTTACAAAACGCCGGCAGCTGGTCATGTACAGACCCGGCCTATGAGTTCCTTTCTGCTGATCACTGCCTTGTGGCCATCTTCCCAGCAGCAGTCTGCCTAGAGGACATCCTTGTGGGTTTGGAGCATCTATCCCTGGGGGGCACAAACAGTTTAGGGCTGAACTACTAACTGAAAGGTTGGGGGTTTCAACCCACCCAGGGATGCCTCGGAAGAAAGATCTGCTTCTGAAGGTCTCAGCCTTGAAAACCCCGTGGAGCAGTTCTACTCTTCACTCTTGGTATCACCATGTGTCAGAATTGACTCACTAGCAACTGACTACAACAATCCCCCATTCCTGATGCTGTCCTGTTGCCGTCCTCCAGGGGCTGCTGCTCGCAATGTGCTCCAGTGAATGGCATCACTGGAGATGGACCACTCAATGGCCTCACCCTCTCCTCCCTCCATTAGCGCATCGGGTCATGAGCTGAGTTGAGTTTGAGAGTAGGGGACCTATTTTCTCTGGTGTTCTAGAACCAGATCTGGAAAACCAATAAGTAAGATTCTTTCTTACTGACAGTTCTTGCTCTCCTGTGGGCAGATGCTTAGAAGTGCAGAGACCTGGGCTGGTTCCCAGCAGCACTTATGGGTGGAGGAGAGGTCCAGGGTCAGTCCTCTCCTACCAGAATGTTCTACCTTCCATCAGAATGAAGCTCCATGAGGGAAAGGACCTTATCTCTTATTCACTGCCAAAAGAGTCCACCAAAAACCAGTTGCCATGAGTCGATTTCAATTCATGGGAACCCTACATGTGTCAGAGTAGGACTGTGCTCCATAGGGTTTTCAATGGCTACTTTTTCAGAAGCAGATCACCAAGTCTTTCTTCCAAAATGCCTCTGGGTGGACTTGAACTCCAAACTCTCAGTTAACAGCTAAATATGTTCACTATTTTTACCACCCAGGGGTTCCAATGAATCCCTAGTGCCTGGAAAACTGTAGGTACTCAACAGATAGTTGTTGAATAAATAAACAAAAAGGATGGTTTGCATGGTGGTTGTTCCCATAATCTCCAGAGGTTTAAAAAAAAAGGCAGCCACCTCTGGCAAAAACAAAACCAAACAAGCTCCCTAGGTGGCAAAATGGTTTGCTCTTGACTATTAACCTAAAGGTTGGTGGTTCGAACCCACCCAGCAATGCTGTGAAAGAAAGCCCTGATGATCTGTTTCCGTAAAGATCACAGCCTAGAAAACCCTGTGGAGCTCAGTTCTGCTCTGTAGCACGTGGGGCCGCCATGAGTTGGAATCAACTGGATAGCAACGGTGAACGTGGCAACTCATAACCATTGAGAATCTGATTAGAGCTAGGCCTACCAGGCACAAATGCACCCCCAGGGTTTTGCGTACAACCTCCCTGAAGACCGCTGTAGAGCTCCCAGTCTGTGGCCTCCAGGGAGAGAACCCTGTCCTCTCCCCAAGGACACAGGGTGGAACATAGTCATTCATACCCTGGTCAGTAAATCCGAAAAAATATTAGACCTCATTTGCATTCGGGAATGTTGTCAGCCAAACCCTGCCATGCTACCCAGCTTTGGGAGCTGCAAGATTCCTTTGAGATAAAGGGCTGCCTGACAGCTAAACACAATTAGGGGAAGCTGCGATACTCTGACTTCACTTCTCCTGGTGCAGAAAAGATCAATGCGGTGTTTCTAAATCAGAGCTTCAGAGCGAATTCCAACTGCTCATTGCTAAGGGAAACAGCATGTGTTTTAAATTTAGCAGCTAATATACATGAGCAATCTGCTGGAAGGCTTGGAGGTATAAGCACTTGGAAAATACAGCGGAACTTTCAGATACTTTTCTTGTGAAATTAGTCACCCAATTAATGACACACAGGGCAGTGGGATTATTGCACAAAACCAAAAACCATGAGGAATACTTGCATGGTTAGCACTTTGTGGTCCAGGAACTTGTTCTGCTGTGGGGTGGAACGGGATGGTTTTCAAGGGTTCTTGTAACTCCCTCAACGTGATTCCCCTTCTCAGCTGGAAGATAATAACTACCCAGCTCCATGAAAAAACATCTCCTGAACCTGTGGCTTGGGGAGGGAAGGTGCCTGCTGGAGAGAAGCCAAGACCAGAAGAAGGAAGAGCTAAAGTTTGCCCAAGCCCACACTCCTCTTCCCAATTAGATTTCCAGCAATGGAATGTTGAGACACTTGGCTCAACTCTTCACTGTTCCTACCTCTACAAGATTCAGGTGTCAAGTCCACAGGTCTGAGGGAATGGAGGCATCCAATTGGACACCAAGAGATTAAGGAAAAGTGGAGTCCCCAGCACCCTTTCCTCCTGAACCAGAGATGGACCAGCTCTGCATGGGAGAAACAAGGGCCGTGGACTCATGGGTGCAGAGAAGCTGACATGCTTTGTGGAGACAAATGCCAAGTCCTGAATCGAGGTTCACAACCATAGTCTGGCGAGGGCCACAGAGCAAGAGCTTCCAAATGGGAATTTTAGGTTGTCTATAAAAATTTTTTTTTTTTTATATTGACAGAGTCAAGAAGTGAGTGTTATTTCTAGGGCCACATTTTAAGAGGGACATTGAAAAGCTGGGGTGCAACCGGAAGAGGGTATCCAGGCTAATAAAACCGAAGCCGAACCGGTTGATGAGTCAATTCCAACTCATGGCAAACCCATGTGTCAGAGTAGAACAACTCCACAGAATTTTCATGGGATGATATTAAGGAAGTAGATCACGTGGCCTGTTTTCCCTGACACCACTGGGTGGAATCAAACTGCCAACCTTTAGGTTATTAAAAAATAACCAAACCCATTGCCATCCAGTCAATTCCAACTCATAGTGACCCTATTTAGGTTATAAGTTGAGCATAAACTCCTTGTGTCACCAGGGAATCTCTCCAGCCTAACGAAGGACCGAACATCCAAGTTAGTTTATAGGAGTTAAGCGCTTGCCTGCTAACCAAATGGTTGGTGGTTTGAACCCACCAGCTGCTCCTTGGGAGAAAGATGCGGCAGTTTGGTTCCATAAGGATTTACAGCTTTGGAAATCCTATGGGACAGTTCTATCCTGTCCTATAGGGTGGCTGTGAATCGGAATTTGATTCAATGGCAACGGTTTAGCCTGGGAGAGAGAAGGGTAAGGGGTAGAAGGAATATTTCTAGTTTGGCAATATCTCAAGTTCTGTCACACGGAAGAGGGATTAACCTTCATACATCAGAAGGGAGCTGATTTTACAGCAACACAAGATAGAACTTTCTAACAAATTGTGATGTCCAGCCATGGGGCAGCTGCCTTGAAAACTTGCCCAAGAACATGGCTTCTTAGGAGGTGCTTTAGTTTCCTGGGGCTGCTGTAACAAATAACCACAGATTTGGTGCTTAAAACAACAGAAATTTATTCTCTCACAGTACTGGATGCTGGAAGTCCAAAATCAGTTGTTATAGATTCGATTGTGTCCTCCCAAAAATATGTTGAAATCCTAACCCCTGTGCCTGTGAATGTGACCTTATTTGGAAATAGGGTCTTTGAAGATGTGATCAGTTAGGTTGACATGTGCTCATCCTGGAGCAGGGTGGGTCCTAATCCAATCTGAGTGATGTCCTTATAAAAAAGGAGAGGAGACACAGACACACAGAGGGAAGACAGAGGCAGAGGAGTAAGGCTGCATCCGCAAGCCAAGGAGTGCCTGGGGCTACCAGAAGCCTGGGGAGACAAGAATGAATCTTTCCCTAGAGCCTTCGGAGAAAATATGGTCCTGCTAACGACTTGAATACAGATTACTAGCCCCTAGAACTGTGAGAGAATAAATTTCTGTTCTTATAAGCCACCCAGGCTGTGGTATTTTGTTACATACAGTACCACACACACAAAAAAGAATTCCTCGTGGATTTCAAGTGTAACTTTTTAAGTGTATAGTTTCAAGTGAAGTCTTTCACCTCTTTGCTAAATATATTCCTAGGTATTTTATTCTTTTAGATGATATTGTAAATGGAATATTTTTCTCAATTTCCTTTTCAGATTGTTCATTGCTGGTGTCTAGAAACACCACTAATTTGGGTGTGTTGATTTTGTATCCTGCAACATTGGTGAATTAGTTTATCAGCTCTAGTAGTTTTCTTTTGGGTTATTTGTGATTTTATGTATGTAGGATGATGTCATATGTGACTAGAGAAAGCTTTACTTCTCCTTTTCCAATTTGGTTGCCTTTTGTTTCTTTTCCTTGCCTAGTTGCTCTGGCTAGAACTTCCAGCACAATGTTGAACAGCAATAGGGAGAGCAGACATCCTTGTCTTGATCCAGATTTTAGTAAGAAAGTCTTTAGTTTTTCCCTGTTGAGTATGCTTCTGGGTTTTTCATAAATGCCCTTTAGTATCTTGAGGAAGTTTGGAAGTTTCCTTCTATTCCTAGTTTTCTGACTGTTTTTATCATAAAAGTGTCCTAGATTTTGTCAAATGTCTTTTCTGCATCAATTGAGATGATCATGTGAATTTTTCCCCTTTGTTTTATTAATGTGATGTAGGAAACCCTGGTGGCGTAATGGTTAAGTGCTACGGCTGCTAACCACAGGGCCAGCAGTTCGAATCTGCCAGGCACTCCTTGGAAACTCTATGGGGCAGTTCTACTCTGTCCTATAGGGTTGCTATGAGCCGGAATCAACTCGAGAGCACTGGGTTTTGGGGCGGGTGTTACATTAATTGATTTTCTTATCTTGAGCCACCTTTGCATCCCTGGGATAAATCCCACTTAGTCATGGTATAATCTTTTTAACATGGAGTTGGATTTGGTTTGCTAATATTTTGTTGAAAATTTTTGCAGCTACGTTCATAAAAGATGTTGGTCTGTAACTTCTCCTGCGATGTTTTTGTCTGGCTTTAGTATCAGAGTAATGCTAGCCTCATCAAATGAATTAGGAACTGTTCCTTCCTCTTCTAATTATAACCCACCCACCTAGTGCCGTCGAGTTGAGTCCGACTCATATTCTAATTATACTGATGTTAATTCTTCTTTAAATGTTTGGTAGAATTCACCAGTGAAACCCTGGACCAGGAATTTTTTGGTTGGGAGGTTTTTGATTACTGATTCAGTGTCTTCAGTTGTTATGTGTCTGTTTAAATTTTCTATTTCTTCTTGAGTCAGTTTAGGTAGTCTACATGTTTCCAGGAGTCTATCCATTTCAAATGTATTATCTGATTTCTTGGCATACAATTGCCCTTTTTATTTCTTTATGGTCAGAAATAATGTACCCACTTTTATTTCTGATTTTAGTTATTTGCATCTTCTCTCCATTTTTCTCTGTCAGTCTAGCTAAAAGCAACACATGTGTCAATCTTACTGGTCTTTTCAAAGAACTAACTTTTGGTGTTTTTGTTTATTGTTTTTCTATTCTTTATTTCATCTCTGCTCTAACATTATTTCCCTTCATTTTTCTCTTGCTGCTTTCAAGATTTACTGCTTCTATTTCACTTTTATCATTTTTACTATGATATGATGTTTTTGGAACTCTTTGCACTTATCCTACTTGGAGTTTGTAGAGATTTCTGTAGGTTATCGTTCTTCAATAAATTTGGGGAGTTTTCAGCCATTATTTCCTCAAATAATTTTTTCTTTTCCTTTCCCTCTCTCCTCTCCTTCTGGTCCTCCTGTTACCCATAGGTTAGCATGCTTAATGGTATCCCACATTTTTCTGAGTCTCTGTTCATTTTAACTCTTTTTTCTCCCTGTTCTTTGGCTTGCATAATCTCTCATCCTTTTTTGGTATAATGACTCTGTGTATTCTTTCCATCTTCTTTTGATGCTTCCTGCATCATTTAATATTTTCCCCCATAGAATCCTTCACTATTGCAACTCGAAGCTTGGATTTTTTCTTCAGTTCTTCAGTTCTTTCAGCTTCAGAATTAGGCGATGTTCAACCATTTCAAGAGGTGGCATATGATTCGGAGCCAATGGTACTGAAGAAAGAAATCCAAGCTGCTCTGAAGGCATTGGTGAAAAACAAGGCTCCAGGAATTGATGGAATATCAATTGAGATGTTTCAACAAACAGATGCAGTGCTGAAGGTGCCCATTCGTCTATGCCAAGAAATATGGGAGACAGCTTCCTGGCCAACTGACTGGAAGAAATCCATATTTATGCCTATTCCCAAGAAAGGTGATCCAACCGAATGTGGAAATTATAGAACAATATCATTAATATCACATGCAAGTAAAATTTTGCTGAAGATCATTCAAAAACAGTTGCAGCAGTATATTGACAGGGAACTGCCAGAAATTCAGGCCAGTTTCAAAAGAGGACATGGAACCAGGAATATCACTGCTGATGTCAGATGGATCCTGGCTGAAAGCAGAGAATACCAGAAGGATGTTTACCTGTGTTTTATTGACTATGCAAAGGCATTTGACTGTGTGGATCATAACAAATTATGGATAACAGTGCCAAGAATGGGAATTCCAGAACACTTAATTGTTCTCATGAGGAACCTTTACGTAGATCAAGAGTAAGTTTTTCGGACAGAACAAGGGGATACTGATTGTTTTAAAGTCAGGAAAGGTGTGCATCAGGGTTGTATTCTTTCACCATACCTATTCAATCTGTATGCTGAGCAAATAATACGAGACGCTGGACTATACAAAGAAGAACGGGACATCAGGATTGGAGAAAGACTCATTAACAACCTGCGTTATGCAGATGACACAACCTTGCTTGCTGAAAGTGAAGAGGACTTGAAGCACTTACTAATGAAGATCAAAGACCACAGCCTTCAGTATGGATTGCTCCTCAACATAAAGAAAACAAAAATCCTCACAACTGGACCAATGAGCAACATCGTGATAAATGGAAAAAAGATTGAAGTTGTCAAGGATTCATTTTACTTGGATCCACAATCAACCCCCATGGAAGCGGCAGTCAAGAAATCAAAAGACACATTGCATTGGTTAAATCTGCTACAAAAGACCTCTTTAAAGTGTTGAAGAGCAAAGATATCACCTTGAAGACTAAGGTGCGCCTGACCCAAGCCATGGTATTTTCAATCACATCATATGCATGTGAAAGCTAGACAGTGAATGAGGAAGACCGAAGAATTGGCGCCTTTGAATTTTGGTGTTGGCAAAGAATATTGAACATGCCATGGACTGCCAAAAGAAGGAACAAATCTGTAGTAGAAGAAGTACAGGCAGAACGCTCCTTAGAGGCAAGGATGGCGAGACTGCGTCTTACAGGCTTTGGACATGTTGTCAGGAGGGATCAGTCCCTGGAGAAGGACATCATGCTTGGCAGAGTACAGGGTCAGCAGAAAAGAGGAAGACCCTCAAGGAGGTGGATTGACACGGTGGCTGCAACAATGAGCTCAAGCATAACAACGATTGTGAGGATGGTGCAGGACCGGGCAGTGTTTTGTTCTGTTATGCACAGGGTCACTATGAGTCAGAACTGACTTGATGGCACCTAACGACAACAACAATCTCTTATCCATTTATCTTCAAGTTCACTAATTCTTTCTTCTACCAGTTCAAATCTACTGTTTAGTCCCTCTAGTGAATTTTTCAATTATTATGCTTTTCAACTCCAGAATTCACATTTGTTTCTTTTGAAGCAACATTGTCTCATACCTTCCTTTATTTCTCTAGTCATGCTTTCTTTAGTTCTGTGAACATGTTTATCACTGCTACTTTAAAGTGTTTTCCTGATAAATCAGGCATTTGATAACTCACACAGGCAGTTTCTGTTGTCTGCTCCCCGATCCACCCCCAGTGGATGAGTTGTATTTTCCTGTTTTGTTGCATGCTTCATAATTTTTGTTGTTTAAAATTGGACATTTTAGATAATATATTGCAATAACTCTCAGTACTGGTTCTCCCCCTTCCTCTGGGAATGTTATTGTTATTTGCTTGTTTATTTGTTTAGTAACTGGCTGTCTTATTTTAGTGAAGTTTATTTCTTCCCCACAGTGTTAAGTCTCTTATGTTGTTACTTGGGGAGGTGCAGCTTTTGGTAATCCCACAGTCACCCTGGGATGACAATGATACTGATAAGTCTCTCTTTCTCTGACCACACCCAGCTATTAAACTCCACTGATGGCTGGCCAGTAGCCCTATCATTTTCAGCAATACCCTGTGGAAGAATTCCTCTACAAATTAATCTAATTAAATTGTGACTCCTTCAACAGACTCGTTTCTGAGGTCAATGTTTGGTATTTGTCTGACTTCAGGTAGACTCCTTTCAGCTGTCTTCTTTCCCAGTTCTGTCCTGTGAACCAGCCAGCTACAGTCTAGACTATGTCTTCCTTCATTAGATCCATAAATCCCCTCCCCGTTCCCTTCACCACAGCCTCCGCTGTTTTTGAGAGTGCCCTTAGGCTTGAACTTCTTCTTGCTCCATAGTAAATGAAGTCAGTTTCTTTGGAAAGAGATTAGAAGCTGTTTTACAGCCTGCTTCTTCCCCCAAGTAAATTCTCTGAACCAGGATTATAGAACTAGTGGACACAACAATGGCAAACTTCTCTCTGAAGACAACCACACTCTAAGAGCTGAGCCCTTAGTGGAGGGTAGATAGTAGTCTTGGGTCATCTCTGCTTGCTTTTCCTGGTAAGGAACCACTGCATCACAAGCCAAGGAAAGGGCTGTTGGGGCCTCAGTATTCTCCGCGTACAGCACCCAAGGTAGAGCCTCTGTTCTATGAGTGTGAATTGGATAGAAGGGGGTCCCCACCTCTTGACTGCACTCAGCTGGGACCTAACCTTGGCAACAAGCAGCTGGGGAGAGGATAACAAACACTGACATCTTACTCCTCCTGGGAAGAAAACCCTTCAACTGGAAGCTGGGTGGAGAGGGAGCCCTGTGTTCTTGGCTGCAGTAGTTTGGAGTAGAGTCTACTCCTCGGTGAGCTGTGAGGGGAAGGGAACAGTCTTGGTTCAAATACCACAGATTCTCACCTGTCTTACCAAATTTTTGATAGATGTTCTTGAATAGGTGTTTCCTCATTGGCTGTTTGCCCTCAGTACCATTTCCAGAGGCTTTATGTGGTTTTGTTTGTTTGTTTATAATTTTCACCAGTGTCAATGGGGAGCAGATGAGGTGAGCTCCTCACGCTGTCGTGCTGTAAGTCCATCTCTTCACAAATTTTTCATTCTCTCTCTCTCTCTTTTTTACCGTTGTTTTGAAGATAATGATAAAGTTCCTCATTTAAAAAAAAAAAATTTTATGGAGCTGAATTCTGCTGTAAAAGTTATACACTTAGACTGAGGGTCACTAAGGTCTTTTACAGAATTCATATAGTCCAGGTGCCTATGAAAGAGCCAGAATATCTCCCTAAAAAAGAGCTTTAATTCTATTCATGTACTAGAATGTATATGAGCAGTGGTGGTGGTTCAGTGGTAGAATTCTTTTTTTTTTTTTTTTTATGTGGGAGAGCTGGGTTTCAGTTTCATTCCCGGCAAATGTACCTCATGTGAAGCCACCACTCATCTGTCAGTAGAGGCTTGTGTGTTGCTGTTATTTTGGACAGATTTCACTGGAACTTCCAGACTAGAACTAAGAAGAAAGGCCTGGAGATCTACTTCCAAAAAATCAGCCAATAAAAATCCTATGGATCACAACAGTTTAATTTCTTTGTGTATGGGGTCTCCATGAGCTGGGGGGGGGGGAAGCAAATCAACAGCAGTTAACAACAATTACAATATATAGAGTTTTGCTCCCTAAAGCATGAATTTTGATATGAAAACATGAGTAGGGTCATACAGAAACCTCAGCCTGACTTCTGAGTCCTGTATGCCAATGGGGCCATTGCCTCAGCATGATGAATTAGCTGAATGCAGATGTGGCTTGTGGAAACAATCACATTCTTGCCATGAATCAGGACGGTCAACACTACAAAATATTTCTGTGTGATTCTGTGTGATGACTCTATCAGTGATCCCTAGTATTTTGACAACCTGGTAACCGTAGGTTCTGGGTCACAACAAACACAACACAGTGTTTTTCGCAGGGTAGGCACAGTGGCAAACTTGAGTTAATTGCCTTTTTAACTTAGCTCCATGATACAGAAGCTCAGATTTTAAGCCTTAAACTTACTTAATGTCTCCATCCCCTTAATGCAATCCTAAGATACCTACCAAAATTACCTCTTTTTTGAATTAATGGGTACAATTCATAATTTTTTCTAGACTGAGGGTTGTTCTGCATTCATCAACTTTTATCAATAAATAGGGGAGAACTAAATAAAGCAAAGGAGTGCTGAATGGTACAAATGGTTAAGCACTCTGCTATTAACTGAAAGGTTGGTAGTTCGAACCCACCCAGAGGCTTCTAGGCAGTCAGGGCTGGCAATTTGCTACCGAAAGGTCACAGCCTTGAAAACCCTATGGAGCACAGTTCTACTCTACACTCAGTGAGGTCATCATGAGTCATAATGGACTTGAAGACAACTGGTTTGGTTCTGCTGGTAAATAAAGCAAAGCTGTATTACCTACTTCAGAAGATAAAGCAATTCTTTCTGACGTTCTATGAATTGTCCGCATTTTGTGCTTTTATAGATTGTCCTCCGATCAGGAACTACATGGTCTTCAATGTCACGAGCAGCAGTTTTCAAGTGTCTTGGAGTTTAAATTCTACCCAGAGCCACATGTTCCACGTCCAGGTTTTTGAGGGCGAGGAGTTAGTCAGAAGTGCCAGGACCAGAGGGACAACCCTGGAGGTGGTGGGGCTGGAGGCCGGAGTGCTGTACGGGGTGAAGACCAGCTACAGAGAGTGTGGGGCTGACGTCACTGCCACACTGACTGTCAGAACAGGTGCGGCCACTGGGCAAAAAGCCACTTCTACTTCTTGAGTTTGTCTTTCTGTCTCAGTTTCCTAGAGGGGCCATGACAAAATACCCCAAAGTGAGCGGGCTTAAAGAGCAGGCATTTATTGTCTCACAGTTCTTAAGGCTGGAAGTCCAGGATCAGCATGTTGGCCATGTTGGTTCCTCTTAGGCTCTGAGGGAGAACCTGTTCAATGCCTCTCTTCTAGCTTCTGATAACTCCAGACCTTCCTTGACTTGTAGATGCATCATCACATGGTCTATTCCTCTGTCTGTGTCCCTGTGTCTCTTCTCCTCTTTTACAGGGACACCAACAAGAGAAGATTAGGACCCACGCTAACCAAAAAACCAAACTCATTGTCGTCAAGTCATTTCCAACTCATAGTGCCCCTACAGGACAGAACTGCCCCGTAGGGTTTTCAAGTAACGGCTGATGGATTCAAACTGCCAACCTTTTGGTTAGCAGAAGTAGCTTTTAACCACTGCACCACCAGGGCTCGAGGACTCACCCTACTCTGGCACAATCTTACGTTCAACCTAACTGATGATATCTGCAAAGACCTTATTTCCAATCAAGGTTGCATTGACAGGTTTTGGGGGTAACGACTTCAACATACCTTTTGGGGAGACTCAATTTAATACTTAACACTTTCTACTCCAGTTCTATTGCTCTCAGAGCTTCAAATAATGAAGCTCTATCCCATGACTCATCCTGCCCTCTGTCTGTTCATGAGTGATACCTGGGTGGCGTACTGACCTCTGCCCAGTTAGACATAGGTGATGGAATTTCTCCTCCAGCAGGGCCCTGTGGCTTCGGGGTGTAAGTGTGTGTGATGGTGGGGTGGGGGAGCATGGAGGGCTAAGACAGTCTGGTCCAAGGGTTCTAGATACATACATGCATCCTTGATCTAGAACAGGTGGGGGCCCCAGGCTGGAGGGTGCAGGCTTGTTGGCTCAGCAGAGGGTGCAGAGACAGAAATCGCTGCATAGGAGATGCTACCCCTGAGGTCTATCTCTTGCACAGAGATTAGAACTAATGGCAGTGACTGGTGGCATTAAATGAGGAAGGGGAAGATCAGGCCGTCATGAGACGGCTCTACATTCTTTATGAACTGATTTGGGGCTGATCCTGTGCTAAATGGTCACAGCAGGCAGGACAGATTCCCAGAAAGTCTTCCAAGGACGTAGCCATGCAAAACACAAGCTCTTGAATTTGCATGATGCTTTCACTTATCCTGCAGGCTCCATCTTATTCTCTTATTTTATTTTCAAAATACTTAGGGAGTGAGTAGAAGCTGCACTCCTTTCCCACTGAGGAAACGGAGACCAGAGAGGAGGTTACTTACCTGAAAGCCACCCATGTGTGAGGGTTGAGCTTGAGCCCTTGGGATCCCTGCTGTGCCCCTTTCTCTGCACCCTGCATATGCATCAAGCTCCCCTCCCAACTCATTTCTGAAACCAGTTGCTGTCGAGTGGACCCCAGTTATAGATCTCTCCCAACTTGGCCACCCCAATCTAAGACTATTATGGGTTGAACTGTGTCCCCAAAAGCATGTGTTGAAATCCTAACTCCTGAACCTGTGAATGTGACCATGTTTGGAAATAATTTTTTTGTTGTTAATCAGGTCATACCAGAGTAGGGTGGGTCCTAAACCTAATCCTTTCTGAGTGGTTCCTTGTAAACAGCGCAGAGTAGGCATGGACACACAGGGGGACGATGACACGTGAAGACACAGACAGATGAATCTACGAGCTCAGGAACACCAAAGATTATTGGCAGCTACTAGAAGCTGAAAGAGACAAAGAAGGACCTCCCCCTAGAGTCATGCACTGAATTTGGACTTCCAGCCTTCCGAACTGTGAGACAATAAATATCTGTCCTTTAAAGCCACCCACTTGCAGTATTTCTGTTATAGCAGCACAGACTCATGCTTTGATCTATTTTTCAAAAAGTTCCTGTCAACAGGATAGGTTTTATGGAAAATAGTGACAGAAAAGTATGTGACTATTGATGAAATGATTTCATATAATTTGTATTACTGTCTCAGATGCCCGGGTATTTGAAGTCACAATAAGGATCACCAATCGCAACTTCACGGAGCAGCTACTCAACCACAGCAGTGTGGAATACCAGGACTTTTCTAGACAATTGCTGCAAGAGGTAAAACCAAAGCACAGACCCATGGGACTTTTCTTGGGTGTTCTGAGCGAGAACACCAAACACAGGCCGGCAACACTTGCCCAACCCCTTCTCTGCAATTGTTGCAAAATCGTATTTTATCACTGCTTTAGGGGAGGCTAAACCCAAACTGCACGGTAATTACAAAAAATGATTTTTTTTTTATGGGTTATTTAGTCCAGGTTTTGGATTGGGGCAATCCATCTTTGAAATGTGTGCCTTTGATTCAAATGGAACGCATACTTGATCTTAGACCTGCATTTTCTGCTGAACCTTCTATCTGTGGGATCTAGGTGATCTATCTTCCTGCTTTGCTGTAGCTCCATTAATGAAGCATTTACCAATAATCACAGCATCTATTCCTCCCTTGTGGCTAAAGGGAGACATCAGCACACAGCCTAAGAGAACAAGGCCAGTGTTAAATATTATCTATTCATGGGTGATAAATTGAAGGAGAGAGTAACTTACTAAACTGAAGAACTGTGAAGGGCCTGAGAGTTTGCCCTTATTGAAAGCTAACAAGTCAGCCTGCCAGAGTTTCACAGATGCTGACAGAAGACACGAGACTCCTGGGTCAGAGACAAAGGACTTTTATTACTCACATCTCAACAGGCAGCATGAGCTTCATGTTCACATCAGCTCCTCTTGCTCCCACGTCCCATAGGGGTGATATGGACGGGCTCAGATGCGTGATACACATGTAATAGGCTTGCATCACAGCTGAGGAACCCCAAGCTAAGGGAACCTGAATCTTTTATAATGGACTGCTAGCAAATGTACCTAAACTTTGCCCCAGAGGAAGTCATTATCTTTATTATAAACATCAGTTGCCATCAAGTCAATTTTGACTCATGGAAACCTCATGTGTGTCAGAGTAGAACTGTGCTCCATGGAGATTTCAATGGCTGATTTTTTGGAAGTAAATCGCCAGGGCTTTTTTCTGATGTGCCTCTGGTGGACTCGAATATCCAACCTTTTGGTTTAGCAGCTGAGTATGCTAACTGTTTGTACCACCTTGGAATGGTATTCTTATTATACTGGACAGTAAACAGAGCTAGCCTTTGCACTGGAGAGAGACACTGTATCTTCTGAGGTTCACTATACAGACATTCTTGAAAAGATATTCTGGAACAAAAGGGTAGTTCGTGCCAAAATGTGTAGAAAGATCTACAGAAAGGCACAAGACTTATGGAGAGTTGTCTCCCAACATTCACCTGTAGGGGAATCATTTTTTTAACTTTCTCAGATAATTCGCTCTTCTTCTCTATGTTGGTTCAATTGTGTGAATGGGAACAGAAGGGTAGGAAGGCAGGGGCAAGGCTGATATCTCCTTTGCCAGGGCATAAATAACCCTGAGCACCTGGCTCTGCCTGTGTGTTTCATGGGGGATACAGTCCCGTATGGGTGTGTGCGTGTTGGGGGGGATAACTCCAAAAAGCCACAGGAATTGCTCCTTGATGGTCCCTGTTTGTCAGTCAGTCCATCCATCCATCCATCCATCCATCCATCCATCCATCCATCCATCCATCCATCCATCCATCCATCCATCCATCCATCCATCCATCCACCACCACCCACCCACCCACCCATCCATCCAAACATCCAGTGGTGTGTCTTTCTGTCTCTCTCATGCACACATACAAATTACTTTCATAGTAATGTTCAGGGCACCCAGATGGGCTTCTTCATCTAATGCTCCATTGCTGGGAGCTTGATTGCCATGGTCATTGCAAGTTCTGCAACAAACGCTAGCCTAGGCCAGGCAATTCCAAGGAGAGCCCAACTGGGGAATACTGAGTCAGGAGGTCATCTCTGCTTGCTCCTTGTGATGGTTAAGGTTGTGTTTCAACTTGGCTGGGCCATGATTCTCAGTGATTTGATAGACGTATGATGTTGTAGTCACTTCCATGATGAGATTTGATATTATGTGATGATCGCCTCCATGATGGGATCTGCTGTGAGTAGCTAATCAGTTGAAAGGGAGTTTTCTTGGGGGTGTGGCCTGCTTTGAATATAAGTGGATATTCTGCAAGGTATGTGGGCTTTTTGATCATTCTGGATCCTGCAGCTGGCTCCTGTTCATCTGGCCTCCAGCTTTTAGGACTTGGGCTGGCAGCTTTCCTGTGGTCTTGCCTGCCGATCTTAGGATTGGTCGATCTTCACAGCCTGTGACCAGGATCCCTGCTCTCTGACCTGCCCATCTTGGGTTTGCCAGCCCCTGTGGCTACGTGAATTAGGAGGGGCCTCTATCCTGACACACAGACTTGGGACTTGCCACCCTCTACAACTGCATGGGCCATTTCCTTGATATAAATAAATCTGTGTATGTTTGTGCACTTTGCTGGGTTTGCTTCTCTAGAGAACCCAGCCTAAGACACTCCTTATAAGTTCATTGCTGGGTACCTCCTCTGGATCTCGAAAGGGCAAGTGGATCGTATGCACCCTCCATCAGCTGCACCTGGGTCTCTGGAAAATAGTTTTGAAGATGTTGGTGGAAATAAATGTTCTATCTGAGTTGCTGTTGCTTCTTCTTGGCTAGGTTGGAAAATCATTTCCTCCGGCCGTTTCTGACTTGTACAGACATGGGAAGCTGCGGGTGGAGATTGTATCGCTCCAAGCCGGGAGTGTGGTTGTGAAGCTCAGACTCACTGTGCAAGATCCCGAGCTTCCGGTGTATATTTCCACGCTGACTCCCATGCTCCCGCCTCTGTTCACGAGTGCAGTGTTCCAAGTTGACCAACAGGGGACGCAAGTGCAAGGTAGGTTTTCCTCCCTTGAGCGTGGTGCCATAATGCCCCCCCATCTTCTGGGCTACGTTATTTTGGGTCAAAGTAAGTGCAAGGTAGGTTTTCCTCCCTTGAGCGTGGTGCCATAATGCCCCTCCATCTTCTGGGCTACGTTATTTTGGGTCAAAGTTGACTTTATCCCAAAAAGATAAATGAAGGTGAGTGAAAAACAAATTCTTGGTCTGTGTTCTCCACTGGAGCCAGGTGACCTAGGCCCAAGGCCTGAAACACAGAGAGTACCTGCACTGCACTGGCATCTCACATCTGGTTGCTCCGCTTAGGAGAAGGCACCCAGGGAGCTGGGGTTGAGCTTCCCCCCTGTGGAGCAATAAATCTCGGCTATGGCAGGCCCAGGACACAGGAAGAAACTCTCGTTGGAGTATCCCAAGAGGGTGTAGACTCGGGGTGTTTGCCTGTGTCTTGTGCTAATGTATGGGTATATTTACTATACTTGGAGTTGCCTTGAGGTAAGAAGTGCTCAGAAGTCATACGAGCAGGAGACAGAAAGGGAAAGGAAGGTGAGGAAAGTGGGAGAGAGACTGAGCACAGGGAGTCTCTACATCAAAGAGCCTTAGATTTGGGCTTCATCTGTGGAATAGGCGTCCCTCAACAGGCATTGGGTCCTAGAATGAGCTCTGTCACCTTCTTTGTGCTCAGATGAGTGCTGATTCACTGGCCCAACCTACCTGCCCCATCCCAGGAATGCAGGGAAGGCCCAAGTGTGTCTGCTCTTTGAAGTCCCACCTGGAAAACGCCTGCCTGCTCAGCCTGGGGGTTGCCCTATTCACTCAGTGCCCCTCGGGGGGAGGTGCTGAGTGACACCAGAGCCTAGGAGTTGACCACTGGGCCTCCAGCTCCAGCACGGGGAGGCAGCACAGGCCTGGGTCCCCACATGGGGAAGACTTGCTCCTCTCCTGAAGAGAGCCCCTTTTGCCTTTGGGATGGAAGAAGCAGGGCAACAACTCACTCATGCCATTCTGCACAAGATAAAAACCTCTTCAGAAGAAGGTCTCTGTTCTGTTGTTCAGGCAGAAATAATCTTGCTAGCATCATCGGCACCTCTTGCGTTATTTTGGAGTACTCGCTGCCATTGTGTCCACACATCTGAATCCCTGAAAGTAGAGGCCGATGGTAGGGGCCGAAATGGGGATGTCACGTTCTCGTGACCTCTTCTCTTCCCCAGGCCCACTCATCAGGGGTCTGTAGTTTCCTGGGTTGGTCATTTGCCTGGGTGGGTGCTCACGGTCTTCCCCCAGGGAGGCCCAGGTTATGCCCTGCACCCTGGCTTTATCCTCCTTACTCTGCCACCCCACCGGAAGAGGTGGTGAGCTCACAGAATGAGAAAGAGCTGGTGCCATCCCAGCTCTGACACTCGCTGGCTGTGGGGCCCTGGATAGTTACCTCACCTCCCTGAATCTCAGTTTCCTCATCTGTAAAATGGGAAGATTATCACAACATCCCGCCTCGTAGGGTGGTTGAGTAGATAGTATAATTCACAATGATTATCACGTGATAATACTTGAGTGGGGTTTAGTACAGGGCCCCTGGCACACTGCAAATGGGCACATGAGATGGTCACCTCCAACCCTTAGGCACGTTTCCCTAGGATGAATGTCTATATCCAGCATGCATTCTCAGGCAGGAGAGGTCCTTCAGCGCCCCCTGGGTCCCTGGCCCTTCCTTCTCATAGGGCTTCTTCTCCCTCCTCCCCTCACATCTCTCCTTTTAAACTCACCTCCCAGGCCACTACCCATGCCCCTCGTCCTCTCTTAAAGTCTGTTCTCAGGAGATGTCACAACAGTTCTTTGCTCTAAGGTGAAGACCATCGGCTGGGTTTCTATGAAGCATCTCTATGGAACCATTGCATTTTAATATTCTGTACAGAGTCAGCCCAAGGAGCAAGACTCTGATGATGACGTTATTCTGTGTGCAAGGCCCTCTGGGTCTTACGATGTCACTGTTAGATGCCGTTTGGCCAACTCCTGATTCACGGTGACGCCATGTGCTGCCTAGTCCTGCACCGTCCCTGTGATCAGTCACAGATTGGACCATTGTGATCCATAGGGTTTTCATTGGCTGGTTCTTCGGCAACAGATCACCAGGTCTTTCTTCCTTGTCTGTCTTAGTCTGGAAGCTCCCCTAAAACCTGTTCAGCATCATTGCAACACGAAAGCCTCCACTGACAGGTAGGTTGCAGCTGCTCACGAGGTGCGCTGGCTGGGAATAGACCTCTGGTCTCCCGCGTGGAAGGCGAGAATTCTACCACTGAACCACCGCTGCCCCCATCTGGGTCTTGTGGGCAGTTCTTCCCCCTGCAGGAGTCAGGGTGAACCCCAGTTGGCTGCGCACTCCCAGGAGGTCTGTTTAGTCTTGAGGCAGAAATGCCAGGTTTTGGTCCTAAGGCCCTCTGCTGATTAAATGAGCCCCCCACACATTATGGAAAGTAAACTGCTCTACTTAAGATCAACTGACTTAAAAGTTAATCACATGTAAATGCCTTCAGAGCAACAACAAAACTAACGTTTGACCAAACAACTGGGCACCACAGCCTAGCCACATTGACACACAAAACCAACCATCATACCTCCCAATAAGGCAACACCTGGCCGCTAGCTTGCTCCCTGGGTTCAAATACAGGTTTTTACAGGGAAGCATCTCATGCAGGCCCTTCCTCCAGGGTACTGGAGACTAAAAGTGCTTGCCTGAGTCCCTGCTTCTTCCCTCAGCCTGTCTGCTCCCAGCCCTTCCCTGCAAAGCCCCGTCAGGAGGAGGGAACTTGTAGCTCCATTTGCTGACCAGACTTCTGTCTCTCGCTCTCCTCCTTGGCAGATTGGGACGAGTGTGCAGACAGCTGGGAGAACGACTGCTCGGCCGCTGCCCAGTGCCTCAACCTCGAGGGCTCCTACACCTGCCAGTGTCGAACAGCCAGGGACCTCAACCCCTCCCGGGCAGGGCGGGCCTGTGAGGGTGGGTGCCCAGAGCCTCAGGGACCCGGGGGGGGGGCAGGGCTGACTTCTCCCCCAGGCACAGAGTGCACAGTGCCTGGGGCCCACAGCACTTTCAGAAGCCCATGGAAATGTTTTGATATTAATTTCTTTTAAAACCAAAAGAAAGAAATTAATATAAGTTTCCAGTTACTGTCGAGCCAACCCTGACTCATGGCACCGCCCTGTGTGTCAGAGTAGAACTGTGTGCTCTATAGCATCTTCAGTGGCCGATTTTTCGGAAGTAGCTTGCCAGGCCCTTCTTCTGAGTTGCCTCTGGACAGACTCGAGCTTCCAACTTTTCAATTAGTAACCAAGCATGTTACCCATTTGCACCACTCAAGGACTCCAATATAATAATAATGAATATATAATAGTCAATCTAGCCTGGATTCTATTCATCTTTATCTCAGTGCAATTGTAAAATATAATTCTTAAGACTTTTTTTATGTAGAAAGAGGCTGATGGAAGTCATACTGTGGCCCTGATGGAGAGAGATCCCTCTCCAGGTGGCCACAAGCTCAACAAGACGTGGAGCTCAGGTGAACTGAGCATGGATAAGTGTCTAGATGTGAAGTCTCTGGAGCCCCAGTCCCGTGAGTCTCTGCCACAAGTGTTTTTTTGGAACCAGTTCTGATCAGTTGGTCAGGGCTGCCTGGAGTTCTGAGTTGAGAAGCATGAGGAGGCCACACCCAGACTAAAATGTTGGTGCTCGATTGGTCATGTCTGCCCTGGATGCAGCCCTGGCCAGTGGAGACCGTTCGCCAACCCCAGCAAAGGCATCTCTAGCTGGAAGGAGCAGTACAGAATTAATTCCTCTAGAGAATAACTCTTTTCTTTAAAACAATTGTGTATAGTGTGTATATTCCCATAGTTTCTCTACTCTTATCTTTTTATTATTCACCCAAAAGTTCAGTAAGCTGATGAGAGTGACCCACACCAAGTCCCACCTGAGCACAAATTGTTTTGTGTCTCCAAATTGATCTGAGGGTTGATCCAAGCCCCGCCGTGACATTCTGGTTCTGCAGCCCTGAAGTGGTTGTCATTTCCCTATCTTAGCCGAGTCATTTATAAAGTGGGGCACCTGCCTTGCCTCCCATGAGAGCTCTGGGGAGACTGCAAACATGGACCCCATTAAAAACTCACAAATACCATCCAAGACAACCCATGTCCCCACTTGCTGGGTGGCCTGTGTTTTCCTCTCAGGCAGGGCACCCTTTCTTGGGAGGCCTCTGATGGCTGTCGTTGGGTAGACCAGATGCCCAAAAGTAGACCTGGTAGACCAGATGTCTGAGAGTGGATGTTTGTCTTGGCAGGTGAGATGGAGAGCCGCATAGAAGGTCTACTGCCTCCCACAACAGGGGTGATGGCACCAGCTCTCCGGACAGAAGCATCTACTGATAGTACCACAGTAGCTGCAGGCAGGTCCACCCTTGGGACCCCTGCTTTGTCACACAGCCCTGCAAACCCATGGAACAGCACTGCAGTAGACCAGGCCTGGAGCCCTGGACCCCCGCCCAGGGGAGGGGAAGACAGCAGCACAGCTGGGCAGGACAGGAACAGTACAGGGAGTGCAGCAGAGGGGGAAGAACCCAGTGTAGCCCCAGGCCTGGCAACGGAACAGTGGAGGACAGGTGAGGTTGGCACCAGGGGTCCCAGGCCAACCCACGGCTTCCTTCTGGGGGCCACAGATGCCCCTCTGAACCCCACTGGGCAGTTACTGCAAAACTCATCTGTGGAGTCCAACTCCTGGCTAGCCCCTACCACGGGCCCCACAGGCCACATAGCGTGGTACCCCAGCCCCCCAACGCAGGACATGCTGTCGACACCTCTGAGTACCACGTGGCCATGGAGCTTGCACCCTGGGCCCTC
The DNA here is from genome assembly GCF_030014295.1 of Loxodonta africana. NCBI lineage: Eukaryota > Metazoa > Chordata > Mammalia > Proboscidea > Elephantidae > Loxodonta > Loxodonta africana. The sequence goes on from NC_087343.1 coordinate 223,178,942, forward strand.
CATCTCCCCGGACCTACCATCGACCCCCAGATCTGCTTCTCCAAAGACCCCCGCCTGCGGTGAGTGGCTTGAAGGATGCCTCCCGGGGTCTTGGTGCAGGAAACAGTCAGAGGGTGATTATAACTGCACAGTCTTTGCAATTTCAAGTAGCAAAGCCTCATACAGGTGTAGAGTCTAAAGACCTCTTAGAAATATTCGGGGGCCTTTCTCATGTTTAGATGAGTAAGCCGAGGTGCAGCGAGCCAGGTTGCTGGTTTGGTTAGGACGAGGACACCTTGCTGTCTCTCCAGCCTTTCCCCCCACGTCATGGCCTCCCTGTTTGGAGACAGCTTGGGCAGGAGGTCGGGCATCTGGACAGCCTTTGGGTCATGTGAGGTGCATAAGCACTGGTGTACACCCTAGCAGTGCCATGCACCCCAGTTATGTCACACACCCCCAGCAATGCCATGAAACCCTAACAGTGTCATGTATCCCCAGCATCTCTGCACCCCCAACGGTTTTGTGCCCCCTCCCCTCCCGCCCCAGCAGCGTGCACCCCCAGCAGTTCCCCATTGTGCGGAGAGGGTTTAGCTATTGCTGAGGCCGTGGTGATACCCCAAGGACCTGCGACAGCTCTGTGCAGCACGGGCCTGGGCCTCCACGCCTCCACAGAGACTGCACTGAACCTCAGCTGCGAGCTGGCTGCCTCCAAATTAAGCCAGCTGTTAGGTGTGCTCACCATCAGCACATTGCGCCGCTATGCAGTTCCAGGACTGAATGCTGAAGCCCACATAGCAGAGCAGCAAGGGCCTCAGGGACCCCTGCGAGGATGGCTCTGTGCCCACATTAGCCCCCTTCTCAGTCCATGTAGATCCAGGGCTTTGAAGGTCACCAGCCCCTCGGGGGAGCCACCTGGGAAGTCCAGGATCCTCAGGGTGTTTTTGAATCGCCCCCTGAAAATGAACCTAACCCTGAACCCTTTACTCTCATCCCGAGGGACACGGCTGTCATTCTAGGAAGCCCAGGAATGAGGGGATGTCCCGGGACCTGCTGGGTGACCTGAGACCTCCACGGTCTCAGTGTGGGGTCAAGGCAGGAAGTCTGTGTCCTGGCACCGCTCCTCTCCTGGCAACCTCTGTACCTGGAGAGGTGGTGCCACCTCAGCTCCTCTAAGCATTAGGTGTTTGAGACAGGGAAACTTTCTTTGTGACGATTCTCCCACCGGGGAGGAAAGATGCTCTTCTCAGGGGCTTTTGCATTTAAGGTGACCAAGGATGGGAACCTCTTAAGAGATTTGAGACAAGATCTGAGAAATCACTATATCAGTCCCTCCTGCCTTCAGCTGTCGTGTTTGGTCCTTCTGTTTCATGGGTGATGTTTGTGAATAGTAAGTGTGGTTATCATTGACAGCTTTACCTGATGGACAAAGCCTGGGGCTAATACTTGGTGTCTGGATTCAGGGAAAGAGAAGGCAGAATCAGGACACTGACATCTACTAGCTGAGCCTTTTTGTAAATGTCTCTAATTGATGACAACTTTAAAAGCCTAGCCTTTATATTACGACATTGGAGGTTGGGCCCACCAGCATTAACGTTTGATTTTCAGCATTAGGGGAGGTTTCTCTTGCCCCTTCTCCTTGGAATAGTTTGCTGGGTTTTAATTCCGGCTCTTTCGTTTCACTTCCCAGTTCCTGTCCCTATCAAAAGGATCGTAGTCTCCAACGTGACTGGCACCAGCTTCCACGTGGCATGGGAGGCAGATCTCACCATGTGCCCCACTTTCCAGCTCACCCTGACTTCTAGGCAAAACCTCACCCTAGACCTGGAGACCCAGAACACAAGTGTGACGCTCTCAGGGCTGGAGCCTGGCATCTTGTACGTGGTTGCGATAGCAGACAAAGCATGTGGAAAAGAAAATGCCAAGGCACACTTAAAAGTGAGGACAGGTAACGTGTTCCAGAAGCACCTGTCATCGTCCGTACTTAAAGGGAAGGAAAGAAATGCACTGGAAAGATCTTAGGTGGACGGAGGTTTTAAAAGAGCTGGATTTGTTTGAGGGCTGCTGGGTGTCTGTCTTCCTCTCAGCTCATCTGCAACTGCCAGACAGGTTTTCTTAGTTCTCTAGTGCTGCCATCACAGAAACACCACAAGTGGGCGGCTTTAAAGAACAGTAATCTATTTCTCACCATTCTGGAGGCTAAAAGTCCAAACCAGGGTCTTGGTGTGTCAATTCCTTCCATGGGCCCCTCTCTCAGTTTCTGCTATCTGACAGCAATCCTTGGTAGTCTTGACTTGGAGACGACCCTCACATAGCATTTGTCTTTCCCTGTGTGTGTGTCTTGGTATCCATTCTGCTCTTTTCATAACTTAGAAGTGATTAGGTTTAGGGCCTACCCTATACTGGTCTTACTGCATTAACATAAAAGAAAACCTCTATTTCCAAACAGGATCCCATCCACAGGTACAGGGGGCCAGGACTTCAATGCATATTTGGGGGGAAACAATTCAATCCATAACACATGACCTGGCTCATTTCAAGAAAAGGTGTGGGGCAGCCTGGGAATGTGCGTGGGTTCTTTGTGGAGCCGCATCCACGCCCTAACACCCTCTCACTCTCAGTGAACCTGCCCTTGGCTGTCAGGAAGGACAATGATAGACAGTCGGGCAGCAGGCAGCCAGACCGACAATCTGTGATCTGCCACTAGGGCCTGAACCACACAGTAGGGACGTCATAGAATTGAGTGATAACAAATCAAACGTAGACTCCAATGAGCTGAAGCTGATCTTTGTCCATAGTTAGATATCCAAGTAAAATTCCTCTTTTCTCCCCAATAGCATTTGTGCCATGGATTGAATTATGTCCCCCAAAAAATGTGTGTATCAACTTGGTTAGGCCATGGTTCCCAGTATTCCGTGTTTGTCCTCCATTTTGTGATTGCAGTTTTATGTGAAAGAGGATTAGGGTGGGATTGTGACACCCTTACCAGGTCACATCCCCAATCCAATGTAAAGAGAGTTTCTCTGGGGTGTGGCCTGCACCACCTTTTATCTCTCAAGAGATAAAAGGAAAGGTAAGCAAGCAGAGAGTTGGGGTCCTCACACCACCAAGAAAGCAGCACCTGGAGCAGAGTGCGTCCTTTGGACCTGAGGTTCCTGCGCTGAGATGCTCCCAGACCAAGGGAAGACTACTTACAGAAGCAGACTGCTACATCTTTCTTCCGTGGAGCGGCTAGGTGGTGGGTTCAAACCGCCAACCTTTGGGTGAAGCGCTTTAACCACTGGGCCACCAGGGCTCCTTTTCTGCTCCACAGGACCCCACAGTCAATAAAGAAGTTCCACTGGAAAGAAGTCCACACAAAGCAAAGGGCAACAGAGAACAAGGCTTACCTCCCGTCTACTGGAGTGTCGGCCACTGTGAGAGGTTAACGCCCCAGCTTGCTTTAGAAGCGAGGAGGCTGTCAGGACCTTCCTCCAGAGTCAACAGAGAGAGAAAGCCTTCCCCTGGAGCTGATGCCCTGAATTCAGACTTCTGGCTTACTGGACTGTGAGAGAATAAACTTCTCTTTGTTAAAGCCATCCATTGTGGTATTCTGTTATAGCAGTACTAGATGACTAAGATAATTTGTAATCTGCATATTTTCTTAAGCTATAGCTTACCTGACTAGCAAGCACATGTGTGATGTTGTAGAATTAGCTGCCCAAGACTTGATGGCTGTGTTCTCCAAGGGGATGCACACTGCTGGGTGGTACCTGCTGTCTTCAGGCTCTGTTCCTGGGTCTTCTGGAGTCTGGGCGCCGTGTCTGTAAGCTCCAGGGCCCAGGGCAGCCTTGGTTCAATGTTCCTCATGGCCAAATGGAAAAACTCTGTTATTAATACTGAAATGGCAGCCTGTCACCTTGTACATAGCCATTGCAAACGTTTTTATTCTCTAACCTGCAGCGGCCCAGAAGCTCAGTGGAAAAGTCCGAATAGCAAACGTCACGTATTCAGAATGCTTCCGCAATGCCAGCAGCGTGGAGTACCAGGACTTCCTAGAACTCTTCTTTAGGGTGGTAAGTTGGTGACAGTAATGTTTATTTCTTTTTGAGACAAGAGGGATGGCAGGGGCAAAGGGACTAGTATTCTACCTTCCTCCAACCAGGACTTAGGTTGTAAGCCTGATAGCCTCCTCGCTTCTAAAGCAAGCTGGAGCGTTAACCTCTCGCAGTGGCCGACACTCCAGTAGACAGGAGGTAAGCCTTGTTCTCTGTTGCCCTTTGCTTTGTGCGGACTTCTTTCTGGTGGAACTTCTTTATTGACTACAGGGCCCTGTGGAGCAGAAAAGGAGCCCTGGTGGCCCAGCGGTTAAAGCGCTTCATCCAAAGGTTGGTGGTTTGAACCCACCACCTAGCCGCTCCACGGAAGAAAGATGTGGGAGTCTGCTTCTGTAAAGATTATAGCCTTGGAAACCCTATGGGGCAGTTCTACTCTGTCCTTAAGGGTTGCTATGGTTCGGAATCGACTCGATGAAAACTGGTTTGGGTTTTTTGGGTGAGGCAGAAGGCCTCTCCCCTGCCTTTTTAAAAAACTTAAAAAAAAATGAGAGATATTTCACATACCATAAAATTAGCTTTCAAAGGGTACAGTTCAATGGCCTTTAGTTTATTCACAGAGTTGTACAAACATCCCACCGTCGGTTTTAGAACTTTTCATTATCCCCAAAAGAAACTCATACCATTAGTATTCACTCTTCATTTTCCCATCTCCAAGCCCCTGACAAAACTACAAGTCTACTTTCTGTCTTTATGGATTAACCTCTTCTGGACATTTCACATAAATGGAATCATGCAATATTTGTCCTCTTGTGTTTGACTTATTTCACTCAGTATCATGTTTTCATGGTTCATCCATGTAGTAGCATGTACCTGAACGTCATTCTTCTTCATGGCTGAGGAATACATATTCCACTGTATGGGTGTACCCCAACCTGTTGATGGACATTTAGGTTGTTTCCACTTTTGACTATTATAGATAATGCTTCTGTAGCCCTGTTCCTCAAAAAAAAAAAAAGCTCCTATTCTTTCTTGTGCATTTTCTAACCACGCCCTTAGCATTCTTCAGGGAAGTATATTGTTAGGATTTATAAAGGGTAGCAATCGCAATATTCTTTGTGATAGGGGTTAGATTACCCTTTGAAGAATAGAAAATGCACTTGTTATAATATAATCACCTCATTTGCAGAGTGGAAATCTCATAAATTTTAGCTTTTCCTCAGTCTGGGAGTTCAGTTTTAAGACCCAGAAGAGAGGGCGTTTAACCGCGCCATCTAGTGGCAAAGGGTGATACCACTGTGGTGTGTTAGTGGTGGCCACACGGTGTGTTTTCAAGGTTCATCCGTGTGGGAGCATGTATCGGTATTTTATTCCTCTTTGTGGCTGATATTATTCTATTCTATTACATTCTATTATGTTATAATAATTATAGGTATTATATCTAATCCTTCTATCATTATAATGATAGTCCATTGTACGTGTACGTACCACAGTGGGTTTCTCCAGTCATCTGTTGATGGACACTAGGGCTGTTTCCACCTTTTGGCTACAGTGAATAGTGCTGCGGCAAACATTGGTGTACAAGCCTCTGCCGCAGTTTTCTTGGTTAATCTCTCTTCTTGAAACCATTTCCCTCTTTGTCTGTTTTTGGGGATAGTTATTTTTGTTTGTCTAGAATTTAAGGATGGCAAATAACCATAGGACGTTAAAGCAAGTTCCGGGATGCAGTGGGTTAAAGGAGCACCTAGTTCTTTATCACTTCCTAATAAGGATCCTGGAACTTTACTTTGAGATTTGTTTGAAATGCAACTTAAAGTGACATTCATCCAAGGTCATGGCAGATCCCTGCCTGGAAGTTCCAGGGAAAGAGAGAGAAAGAGGAGTTGAGTGTTCACTGGTAATGATGCAGCCACGTGGTGGCACCAACCGAAGCCCCCTCGGGGTCTCTCGGGTCTGTAGCCTTTGGTAGGAGGCACAGTTTTGCTCCTGCTGGGCCACCCTAAGGCCCGGGAGGGAATCCATGAGCGCAAGTTTCAAGACACTGCTGCTCCTCACACAGTTCAGATAAGGAGAGATTTCCCTGCAAAGGTCAACCTTGGGGCTATGCTTTTCCATGGTCGATCTGAGTTATACTGAATGTTTGAAACTCATTCTAAGATTGTGTCTTTGTGGGCATTTTGACCATGGTGGGCTAAAATGGAATAATATAATGTGTGATGTATGATTCTGTCCAAAGTTATGGAATGTAAAACAAGGCTTTTAGGGGAAGGAACTGCCGTATCAGGAGAAAAGATTGTTCTAGAAAAAACATAGGGTGGTGGTCTCCTTCCCCACCACCACTCATGCAGCCCTCTGCCCTCTGTGACTCTGAGCTGGGAGTTAAAAAAAAAAAAAAGTTTATGTTGAATCCACCCCCTCATTGTGAACCCATGTGTGTCAGAGTAGAACTGCGCTCCATTGTATCGCTCTCGGTCACTAGATGGCACTGTTAAACTTGCTGATTTTTTGGAAGTAGCTCAACAGGCACCTTGGCACCTCTGGGTGGACTCAAACCACCCATCTTTCAGTTAGCAGCCTAGCGCATTAATTGCTTGCACCACCTGGGGACTGAGCTAAGAACAGCAGATTCTAAATGGGATAGTACGCCCCCTACCAAGTTATATGCCCTTGAGGGTAGGGTCCCTGTCTTTGCACCTGGCCCCATTTTCCACCTGCAGAAAGGAAACTTTCTGTAACTGTTTGCTGGTCATGCTGGGGACACGGTCTTCTCACTATCACAGAATCACCCGGGCACTTGTGCTGGCCTCAGGGACACAGCAGACAGGAATGGGGCCCAGAGCTGACCTTGGCTTCTACCTTTTGCCCAGGGTGAGCGAAGACAAGGGCAACTTCCCTCAAGTGGTCTGTCTCCCTAAAGGTGCGGAATGCCTTACCAGCCCCCACGCTTCAGCTCATGGAGGAGGGTGGAATTAAGATGGAAGTCACCGGTGTCAGCAATGGCAGCGTCGTGGTGGCATTCGACCTACTGATCATCGCAGACATGGATGCCCGGGAGGTGCTGAACACATTCCTCACCGCCTTACAGAACGTATCTCTGCTGAAGGTGGTCCAAGGTGACACCTTCATCCAAGGTACGTGGAAGTCGGGACCCGCGGAGACCTCAGCGGGGCTCTGGGGCCGGAGGAAGGAAAGCCCAGCTATGGCCCCTTTTCCCTTTTTAAATGAATTAATAATTTTTAAAATTTTTCTAATTTTGAAATAACTACAGAGAAACAGAAAGTTGGAAACAAACAAAAAAAAAAGCACAGGGATGTCCTATATACCCTTCACCCAGTTTCCCCCAGTGGTGACATCTTGTATAACGATATACAAAGTCAAAGCCAGAAAACTGACATTGATACAATCCACGGAACTTATTCAGAATTTCACTAATTTTATAAGCACTTATTTGTGCATGTGTGTGTATGTGTGTTGTTGACTGCTGTCGAGTCAATTCCAACTCATAATGACTCCATGTGATATAGTAGAAATGCCCCACAGGGTTCCTAGACTGTAATCTCTGTGGGAGCAGATCACTGGGTCTTTTCTCCCAGGGAGCCACTGGGCGGGTGCAAACCACAAACCTTTCAGTTAGCAACTGAGTGCTTAACTGTACGAGCCACCAAGGCTCCTTGTGTGTGTATGTAGTTCTATGAAATTCTGTCACGTGTAGATTGGTGTAACCGCCACCACAATCAAGGTACAAAGCATTCTACTACCATGAGGCTCTGTCCTGCAACCCCTTCATGTAAAGCCACAGCCATCCCCTTTCACCCTTCCCCAACCCATGGGCTCTGGTAGCCACTAATCTTTTCTCTACCTCCATAATTTTTTATTTCAAGGATGTTATATGAATGGGGTCACATAGTATGTATCCTTTTGAGATTGGCTTTTTTCGCTGAGTGTAATTGCCTCGAGACCCATCCAAGTTGCTGAGTGTATCAATACTTTTTATTGGTGAGTAGTATTTTTTTTTAGTATTCCATGACATGGATGGACCACCATCTCTTTGTTTTTGAAAAATGCTGTTCCTATGTCTCATTTTATGGGTTTTCCCTTGTTGCTGCTATGATGGATTATTTAAGGATTTAAGGGTTCAAAACATCTTCGAGTGGACATGCAAAGATTCCCAGGGGTGCTGCTCCTTTCTATGGAGCCTGAGCTCTGTTCCCAGCCCTCCGCTGTCACCTGTTTTGAAAAGCTGAGGGCACACCTGCCCTTCTCTGCAGCCAGGTGTCCTCACAGGCATACTTTCTAAGGAGATCCTAATAAAAATAATTGAAAAGAAAAACAAGGAGCAAAAGGCAGTTTAGATTTCTTTTCTCATCTCATATTTGAAAATAAATTATAAATGGTTCACAGTTACCTGTATGAAAAGAAAATATAGATTAATATTTTTCTAATTTTTTGGAATGAGAAGGATTGTCCAAGTTTAAAACCAGAGAAAAAACAACCTCACAAAGGAAAAGGCTGAAATATTTGACTACATAAAAATGTAAATCTTTTATATCAAATAAAATAAAAGGACCATTGTAAGGCAAGCAAGAATAAAAAAAAATTTCAAATAGTTTGATGAAGGATTAATATCCTAAATATATACAGAGATGATACAAATTGATAATAAGATACTAAAAACCTGACAAATGAATGTGCAAAAGACCCAAATAGACAATAAAAGAAGAAACACAAATGACTAATAAAGATGTGATCATCAAAGACAGACACATTAAAAGGAGATCTTTTTGCCCATCTTATAGTAAAGCTTTTTTTTTTTAAACAATACTGATGAAATATGATAGGTCAGGCACTGGCACGCATTGCTGATGGAAATACACATTTCCCGGAAATTGCTAAAACTTCCTGGAAGCCGATTTGGCATTCTGTGTCAAAAGCTTTCAAATGTTCATCTGCTTTGACTTTGGAACTTCACTTCTAGGACTTTTTTCCTACAGGAACAGGCCTCAATGTGGACTGTAGTTTATATACAAAGACATTTATCTCCGGCGTTACTTTAAAAGCGAAAGAAATGGAAATAACCAACAGTCCTATAGTGGAAGCAGTTGTCCTCGAGTCAGCTCCAGCTCCCGGCAGCCCAGTGTGTTTCCGAGTACAACTGTGCTCCTCAGAGTTTTCAGAAGTAGACCACCAGACCCTTCCTGAGGCACCTCTAGGTGGACTTGATCTTCCAACCTTTCATTTAGCTGCTGAGTGTGTTATCTGTTTGCACTACCCAGAGACTTTAGTCTTATAATGGAGGAAGATATTAGTAAATTACATCTGTACCATGAACTGTTACGCAATTATGAAAAATGAGGTTTGTTGAGACAGAAAATATTGCCGATACAAGGAGAAGAGAAGCAGGACTCATTTGTACATAAAACATATTCTTAGCTATGTTGTCATCTATATTTTAAAATACTAGAAGGAAATACATAAACCTGTGAGCATTATCATATCTGGGTGGTGGCCTTAAGGATAGATTTTATACACTTAGCTTTGCGTTTCTGGTTTGTGTCTGTTTTCTGCACTACCTGGCATTGCTGTTTATCAGCTAGCTAGCTGAGCCTAAAGATGAAAGGCAAGGCAAGTTGCTGTGAGGGCCTTCTGTTGGGGGTAGGTCTTGCCGCCTGGGTCCCTTGGCCGGAGGCCATGGGCTGGGGTGGTCCCTGCTCAGCTCCTGGTTGATAACCTGCTTAGCTGAGCACTCACTCCCAGCCTGGGACCAGGCGTCCTCCTTCCAGAGTTGGTCACCTATGACAGGAACAGTCCCTGCAGACTGTCTCTCACCAGCTCACCTCCAGCCCCAGTGGGAAATCAGGGTGCTGCCCTCTCCCTCTATCTCTGCAGAACCCGTGACCTTGACTGTGGTTTGACCTAACTCAATGCTTCTCATCTTTTTTCCCTGAAAGGCATGTGCCCCACAAGGGCGTACGAATCGACCCCAGAGTACACACACACCTTATGCGCTAGCACCCTCACACCCATGGTGATGTTGTGCTGTGTTTTCTAAATGTCACGCAGATTATGACGAGTGTGAAAGGGGTGAGGACGACTGTGTGCCAGGGACCTCATGTCTTAACACACTGGGGTCCTTCACCTGCAGCTGCACAGGAGGGGCCCCTGACTTCTGGGTGGAGTATCCTGGGAGACCTTGCAAAGGTAAGGCTCTGGTCATCCTTGTCCTGGAACACCATCTGATAATCTGCTCCTTTAATGGCAGTCATTTGCAAAATGCTTCTTCACCAAATAAGATCAGCCTACTTTTATGACCTGGGCAAGTTTCTTTATTGTGTGTACACACGTGTGTATGTGTATGTGCACGTCTGTGTGTCCCTCCCCATTCTTGCACACGTCATCTGCCTTCTGGCTGGTGCCTTATATCTCCAGGCGTTCGTTCTGATGCCCGTGATGAGAAAATACACACAAACTCAGGCAGGTCAAGGCGGTGACTACCTCAATGTTAAAAGTAATCTTGTGAAATTTGTGTGACACACCACACAGGAAACATTTCTACTCAGCTGCTCTGTACTCTGCCATTTTCCCATTAAACACAGCTTTAGAAGACTTGGGGGCTTTTAGGAGATTCAGTGATGACCCTGAGACGACCCTTGCCCTCTAGGGTTTGCAGTCCAGTGAAAGGAGACAGACATCTGTCAAGTAAGTCTGGTGTCACAGAGAATATGACATGTTGTCTGCTCAGGGTAGATAGCGGAGGCTCAGAGGAGTGTTTTTCCAGTTCCCGTGAGTGTATTCAGGGAGGGCTTCCTGGAAGAGGTGTCTTTGAGCTGGTCTTCAGTGATAGCTAAGAGAACACCTGGTAGAGAGGGTTGCAGTGGGGGGTGGATGGAATGGCGAGAACAAAGACAGCTGTGAAAGTGGGGAAGTTCCAAACACACAGGTTGGGCTGGCTGGGTGTGGGTCCCTGGAGGAGGGGGTGAGAGAGATGGAATGAGGCCAGACAAGAAGGACACAGATGCCGTGAGCAGCAGTTTGGACTTTACCCTGGAGACAGGGGTGAACTAGGTGAAGAGGTGGCACGTTTGCTGAAGTTTTAATGAGTTCCAGGGATCTGGGGGCTAATCAAGATCAAAGATATGAGCATCAGATGGCAGTGTTGCACAGTGTGTTGGGGTTCACGCATTGACAGGTGCTGCACGTAGGGGGCAGTCCATCACAGAAGACCTTACAAAGTCAAGTGGCATGGGGTGGAGGGGAGCATTCACCAGAAGGGGAAGAGGACAAGAGAACCCCCAGGGAAGGAGAGGGGAATGGAGGGAGGCTTACATGTCTAGGCAACACCCCTTAGTAACAACATGGGGAGTCTCTGGGTTTAAAAAAAAAAAAATTGCCATCAAGTTGATTCCAACTCATAGCGACCCTATAGGACAGAGCAGAACTGCCCCACAGGGTTTGCAAGTATTGGCTGGTAGATTCAAACTGCTGACCCTTTGGTTAGCATCCGAATTCTTGACCACTGTACCGCCAGGGATCCTCTGGGTCGAAGGGCGGCAGCAATTTGGGGTCCTTATAACTACAGGAAGGAGCTCTGGTGGTACAGTGGTTAAGCACTCGGCTGCTACCTGAAAGATTGGCAGGAACCCACCATCTGCTCTGTGGGAGAAAGATGTGGCAGTCTGCTCCTGTAAAGATTCATAGACTTGGGAACCCTATGGGCAGTTCTACCCTGTCCTACAGGGTCACTAAGAGTCAGAATTGACTCAACAGCAATGGCTTATAACTGCAGGGTTTCTCTCTCTCTCTCTCTTTTTTTTTTTTTTAAAGCTATTAGATGTTAGGCACAGTTTCATGGAATATGCAAAGCGGTAGGCTCTAAATGGCTTAACTCTGCTTATACGGGCTATTTTTAAAGAATTGAATTTGAGTTTGGCAGCAACAGGCTTTTTGGGATACTGGGCCCAGCTCACTATGAAGAACTAAACAACCTGGGGCCAACACACAGAGCCTGTCGTTGGCTCATTTATACAACAGAGGTCCATCCAGAGAGAAAAGAAGGCGTGGATGAGGCCAGCAGGAAACCAGCCTGCTCCAGGCCTCCATTGGTGTCCACAGGGAGCGGACACCGAAAATTTGTGGATGTCTCAGACAACCACACAGACCACCTTGTTGTTCTTCTGGCCGTTGAAACCAAGCGTGTTCTGGGGACAAGGAGGAAACAGGGACAGGAACGTGGGTCACAGGATCCTGAGATTAGAGATGATTGACCCTGTCCTAGAGATTCAAACTCAGGCCCCTGAGGTTAGATGTCTTGCCCAAGTCCGTGGGCTCGGCACACCCAGAGCCAGCCTGGGAGAGGCTGGAGGGCCAGGGTGGGGGGCTGTCCTAGTTTCCTAGTGCTGCTCTGATACCAATAGCACAAGTGGGTGCTTTTGCAGAACAGATACTTTCTCAGTCTGGAGGCTAAAAGTCCAAATCAGGGTCTCAGCCATGTCAGTTCCTTCCTTGTCTGTAGCCCCAGGTTGGTCCTTCGTTCCTTGGTGTTCTTTGGCTTATAGAAGATCCCCACAGGATGTCTGCCTCCCCTGTGTGTGTAGGGGTTCTACCAAAATATCTACTCAGGCAGAACACCCCCTAGGGAACTCCCTTTTCAACTGACTGCTTGATTACATTACATTAGATTGCATTATGGAAGGTTATCACATCACATTATGTAACGTAGTTACATTATGGAACGCTATCTGCTTTATTCGAGGCCATCTGATTTAGCTACATGTAACTTTTTTTTTTTTTAACTACTCTGTCGCAGCATATGTAACTCTCCATAACAGCAACCAGACTAGTGTTTGGCCAAAAAACCAGGAACCATATGGCCTAGCCATGTCGACACATTAAATTAATCATCACAGGCCCCTCAGGAGCTAAGCCACGTCTGTTGGCTGGTGGAAATGTGGAACACGTGTGTGTGTGTGTGTGTGTGTACACACATGGCTGTGGCTTGAGCGTGCAATTCCTGTTCTGGGCCATTGCAGGGTACAGAGTGGGTCCCCGTCTGCCACTCACCCCCTGGCTCACAGGCAGGGCTTACATGGCTGACCCAAAACACAGACCCATCTTCTTTGTCTCCTTGTGCCTTACAGGTGACTCTCCTGGCAACACAATTCAGGTCCCTGGGTCCTCTCTGACCCCCGGCCCAGAGCAGCCTTCCACTTCCCCAGAAAGCAGGGCTCCCCTTGTGCAAGGTGCAAGCCCCACGGCCCAGAGCCTATCCCAACGGATGAACCTGACGGGGGCAGTCAGGGTGCTCTGTGAGATCGAGAGGGTGGCCATCGCCATCCAGAAGCACTTCCTGCAGCAGGAGTCCATCCCCGAGTCCTCCTTGTACCTGGGCAAGCCAGCCTGCAACGTGAGCAGCAGCAACAGCACCCACGTGCTCCTGGTGGCTGGCTGGAGCGAGTGCGGGACCACCGTGCAGAGCGTGAGGACCAGGAAGGCGGGCAGGCGGGGCTCATGGGAGGGCTCCCGTCTGGCCTGGGGGCCGGGGAAGGCTCTGCACTCCCAAGGTCTCTGTCTCTTGGGGAGGGACCCCACAAAGGGGATAGGACAGGGCTAAGGTCTCAGCCGGAATCAGGCTGCACCCTGGAACCAGGCAGGAGTGGCACGCCTGTCCCCCCACAGGGATCCTGATGCACCAGATGTATACATCCTGTAGAGTGATTTAAGGAGCAGGCAGGATTGATAGCCAGTGCGATAGGAAAGGGACGGGACCGCTGAGGAGCCTGTGTGTGAATGTGTCTGCGTGCATGGGAGCGCTTATGTGTGGGTGCATGTGGATACGAGGGTGTAAATACATATATATGTATATAGGAGTGCATGCGTGTGTATACGTGTGCAGAGATGAGTGTACTATGGGTATGTTTGTGTGTAAATGTGTATGTATATATATGAGGGTGCGCATGGGTGTGTATATGTGCAGAGATGAATATGTATGGGTGTGTTTGTGTGTGTGTGTGTAAATATATGTCTATGCAAATATGTAATTGTGTGTGTACGAATGTGTGTATGTATGTATGGTTGCATTTACATGTGTGTGAATGTGTATGTATGTGTGTGCAAGTATGGTTTGTGTGTGTGCATGCACGTGTGTGTGTGTTGGTGGCAAAGTGGGGTGGCATTACTCAGAGCAACATGGCCAGAGGGCCGTATCCTCTCAAATACTCTTCCAGGTCTTTGTTGACCAGTAGGTAAGTGGGGTTTCCCTCTCCTGGTGGTGATGTCAATTTAGTGTGCAGAGGGCCCTCCCCCAAGCTTCTGATCCAGGGGCTCTGGGCACTTGAGTCCTCTCAGGAGACTCACCTCACTGTGAGCACTGGTGCCCTGCAGACCCCGGTGGGGTGGGCTGGTAACTCCAGGCCTCACTTCTTTATGTCACAGTGGACGGTCCAGAACTTTCCAGAGTTTAGCCTATGCTGGGCACTAGAGGAATAGAAGGAGCCCTGGCGTGGTTGTCCTGGAGAAACATGTGCCCCTACAGTAAGACTCATAGAGGGAGTGACACAGAGTGGCTGATTCAGCACAGGGCTGTGGGGATGGCTGACAGGCAGCCGGGGTCCGTGGTCTGGCGGGAAGAGGTGTGGCAGGGTCGTTGGGTGACTCGGGTCCATGTTCTGGTAAGGAACCTGCATGGAGGGGTCATCGGGCCACATGGGAGGCTGGCTTCCAGTGGGGAAGACAGTCTTGAGAATTGGGGCTCCTTGAAAGACAACCCGAAGAGTCAGGTGGCGAGGGGGAGAACCGTGAGTGTAGCCAGGGGACACACCAGCAGCGGGCAGACAAGCTGAGAAGCCAGGAGGGGAGTTCAGACGTAGTGAGCGTACACATGGTTCAGGCTGAATGGGGGCGCTGGGCCCTGGAGCTGGCTGCCTACCAGGAGGGGACAGACGGAACAGGGGGCTTCCAGGCAGGGTTGGGGCGTGAGGTCCAGTGTTACAGGAGAAATTGTGGGGAGGGTCCCAGGAGGGGAGCAGAGCACAGCCCACGTGGCAGGGGGCAGGAAGGTAGTCTGTATGAGGGACGCTGGACAAGAGAGAGGAGCTCCCAGATGCTGGGCAAGAATCAGGAGGCTGGACTTCCATCCCTGGGAAATCAATTCCTGAAAGGGATGGATGGGACACTGAGCCCTGAGCCCTCCATGGGCCCAGCACAGGCTGGGTGGTCTTCATGAGATGGCATTTAGTCCCCTAACAACCCCAAGGCAGGTATTATATCCGTGTTTAACCCATGAGACATGGAGGCTCAGCAAGGTCTACAAAGGTCAAGGCCACAGTCAGCCTTGCCTCTGAGGCCAGAGCCCTGACCTCCCCATGACTGCCTCTTGAGGCAGCTGGCTTTTCTCTCAGGACCTCGACTGACCATCACCCTAAGACACTCCATGTGCAGGCACTGGGCATCTAGTTAGAGTCCTGGACCCACTTCCTCCTGGGGACAAGTGGCCTCAGGCCCTGGGCTGGGCTAGAAGTGTAGGAAGGGGAGATGTCCTGAGCAGGAGGCTCAGACTCTGACCCTGAGGCTTAGTAAGAAGTCCACATCTTGGAGCATGGAGGCAGGGAGGCCACAGAGGCCAGGAGGGACAGAGATGGGGGGCTTTCTCACGGACGAGACGCGCTTGGGGAGGCACCCAACATGGCAGCTGAGGATGAAAAGGCAACTTTGAGGTGTGGCCTGGTGACAGAAAGCGGGGCCATGGGTGGTTTAGGGAGTTGACCTAAACAGACCCAAACACTGGTCTCGGTCTCTGCAGAATGACACACCTGTGCTGTGTACCTGGGCTCACTTCGGTTGAATGTGACTTCACCTTCCTGGGAGGCAGGCGGGAGGCGCTCAGACCCTTAGGGGTCTCCAGGAGTGAAGGGCCACCTGGACGTTTTCTATGACCCCAAACCATTGCTCACCCCACTCTTACCCCTCAAACTTCCGTAACTTAAAAATAACGACTGGGTTTTGCTGTAATTTCTGGAAGATTCTTAAGACTCTCACCTGGAGGAGTATTTTGAGAGGGGCATGAGCAACTGTAAGCAGGTGGCACAGCAGCTTCTTGGTAGCCATAGTTATGAGGCACAGACGTACATCAAAGGGTTGATGTGGGCAGAGCTTGGGCTGGGTTCTCGAATCTAAGCAGGTCCACGTTGCAGCGGCGGCTTGGGCAGAGTTTGTAGAGCCTAAGTTTAAGATGCTAGAAATCAGATGGTGGTTTCTGCCCAGTGTTTTCAGGGCACTTGGTGATCCACACACCCAGGCAGTTTCCTACTGTGAGTCAGTGCCTCCTTCAGGTGGCAGTGATGGTGAGCAAGAGATGGGCGGGCAGACACAGATGCTGGGCAGATGGTGGCCCTTCCCCCGTCTTGTTCTGAGCTAGACAACACCTGGTTTGGCGACTACATTCAACTGGTATCAGGGCAGAGGGCACTGGTGATTCAGTAGAATTCTTGCCTTCCATGCAGGAGACCCAGGTTCGATTCCAGGCCAATGTACCTCATACATAGCCACCACCCATCTGTCGGTAGAGGCTTGTGTGTTGCCATGATGCTGAACAGGTTTCTGTAGAGCTTCCAGACTCAGACAGACTAGGAAGAAAGGGCTGCTTCTGAAAATCAGTTAATATAAACCCTATGGTTCACAACGGTCCAATCCACAACCGATCACGGGGATGGAGGAGGACCAACTGGTGTTTTGTTCCGTTGTGCACAGGGTTGCCATGAGTCAGGGGCCGACTCCCATGGCAGCGAGCCACAACAACAGGTTTCAGGTACATTCAGAGCAAAGGGAACTCACCTCCTATGAGTTACATCCAAGCTCCTGGAATCCACAGAAGCTCTTGACATTTTTCACATTCATCAAACTAAGGGTCCTCTGAAGACTTATTTGTATAAATACAAGGAAATACAGTGTCATAACAAAATACCACAAAGTGGGTAGCTTTACAGAATAGAAATGTATTACAGTATTTCAGGGTCCTGGAGGCTGGGAGTCCAAACTCAGAGCATGGGCAGGGCCACGGTCTCTGTCCCGTAGGGGAGGGTCCTTCCTTGTCTCTTCCAGCTTCTGGTGGTGCTAGGTGTTTCTTGGTGTTCCTTGGCTTTTAGATGGTTCGTCACGTGGTGTATCCTCCTGCGTGACTGTCTCCATGACTGTTCTCCCCTTTATAAGACACCACTCAGAAGGGATTAGGGCATACCCAGCTCCAGTATGGCCTCACATTAACTGATGATATCTTCAGAGAAAGGCCCTATTTCCAAACAAGATCACATTCACTGGTATTGAGGTTAGGACTTCAACATATCTTTTTGGGTGACACAATTCTACCCATAACATAGGGACAGTTAGCATTTGTTAAAGCAGAGGCGGAAACCTTGCATTCTCTTTGGTGATTTATGTTAGAAAAAAATCATTGGGGTTTTCAAACTTTGGGCAAGAAGCTTTAAAAAAGAAAGCTCCTCCATACCCAGAGCCAACGTCCCAGGCATGTCTGGATGGCCTCCTGGGCCCCGGGCCCTCGCTCACGCTGCCCTCTTGTGTTCAGAATATGACGAACACGGTGGTGAGGACCACGCTGCGCAACGACCTGTCCCCAGAGGGCGTCATCCACTACCTGAAGATCCTGAGCCCCATCCACTGCGCCTTTCGAAATGACCTCCTGACATCGTCGGGGTACACTCCGCAGTGGGGGTGAGTGGGGAGGCCCGACCCCTGCCTCCTCACTGTAGCCGGGCTCCTCTCTAGCACCTTCCCTTTGGCTTTCTTTGTGAACTTGACAGTTGGAGGACCCTTCTTTGGAGTTGGAGTCCCAGGGTGGTGGAAATGGTTAATGCACTTGGCTGCTACCTGAAAGGTTGAGGGTTCGAGTCCACCCTCAAAAGAAAGGCCTGGGGATCTGCTTCCAGAAACTCAGCCACTGAAAACCCTGTGGAGCACAGTTCTACTCAGATACACATGGGGTCGCCAGGAGTCAGAATCGACTCGTTGGCAACTGTTTTCTTCCCCGCTTTGAGGTGGCTTTTCAGGAGCCCTGGTAGCACAGTGGTTAAAGCACTCGGCTGCTAACCAAAAGGTCGGTGGTTCAAACCCGCCAGCTGCTCTGTGGGAGAAAGATGTGGCCCTCTGCTTCCATACAGATTACAGCCTTGGAAACCCTATGGAGCAGTTCTACTCTACCCTATAGGGTCTCTGTAAGTCGGGATGACTCGACGGCAGTAGATTTGGCTTGGAGTTGCTTTTTGGAGAAGTGGGAAAGGGGGAGTCAGAAAAACAAATGTCCTGAAAATCACCCCCCTCTTACAGGGTTTATACCATCATTGAGGACCTCCATGGAGCTGGAAATTTTGTCACTGAAATGCAGTTATTTATTGGAGATTCTCCCATACCTCAAAATTATAGTGTGTCTGCCAGCGATGACATCAAGATCGAAGTGGGGCTCTATAGACAAAAAAGTGACCTTAAGGTGGTCCTGACGGAGTGCTGGGCAACCCCGTCGAGCAATGCCAGGGACCCAGTGATGTTCGGCTTCATTAACAACAGGTAGGTCTCAGGTTGGCACCGGGAACCACCGTGCCCCTGGTGTGTTGCCTTGTGTGGGGACCTCAGAATTTCCAGACAGATACTGAGACGGACCTGGGGTTTGGGGTTACGTCTCACAGGAGACACCACCTCTGAGGAATTGTTGGGGTACCTGGTCTCTTCTGTGTCCCAGGGAGTCCTTGTGTGTCGTGAGATGGAGCTATGAGTAAACCTTCTGGCACCAGGACAGGAGGGCCAGTTTATAATTAATGAGTCTTCTCTCCTCTCTTTGCAGCTGCCCCATTCCCAACACATACACCAGCGTGATTGAGAACGGGGACTCCAACAAGGCCCAGTTCAAGCTGAAGATCTTTTCCTTCATCAACAATTCTATCGTCTACCTGCACTGCAGACTTCGTATCTGCATGGAATCACCCGAAGCCACATGCAAAATAGTAGGTGTTTGGGTTTTCTAAGCATCTGTCTACGTTCTCACTCTGTACTGTCATGTGGAGGAGTCCCTGGGTAGTGTAAACAGATAAGGCAGGAATCCCCCCAGAGGCACCTTGGAAGAAAAGCCTGGAGATCTGCTTCCAAAACATCAGCCACCGAGAATCCTATGGAGCGCATTTCCACCCTGACACGCTCTGGGTCGCCTTTAGTCAGAATCTACTGAATGACAGCTGGTTTTATTGTAACGCAGAAAGTTCCTATGTTACCAGAAGCCAAGGGTCTGGGTGGCTGTGGGGTCTGACTTCTGGGAGGAGGGGCTACGGCCTGCAGACGTCACACCCAAGAGGTGCGGGACGATGCGCCCGGGGGTAGTCTGGGTAGAGGACTGATATGAGCGGCTGAGTTGGTGGGGCACTTTGGGTTTATCGATGGCTAAACTAAGTCCTTCTTTCTGAAGCCATACTGTTCGAGTGGCTATCACAATTGGCAGGATTTGTGGTAAGGATGTTCTGCTTCTTCTCAAGGTGCTTTGATGATGATTTAGATGTAAAACTGTTATTTTCACTTAATATTATTTTTAATAACATTTACAGAATATCTACAAATACCAGGGGGCCTGGGTGGCACAAATGGCTAAGCGCTCAACTACTAGCTGAAAGGTTGGGGGTTCAAATCCACCCAGAGGCTCCTCAGAAGGCAGGCCAGGCGATCTGCTTCCAAAAGGTCACAGCCTTGAAAACCCTGTGGAGCAGCTCTGCACACACGGGGTCGCCACGAGTCGCAATCTACTCGACAGCAACTAACAAGTGATATTTAAGAAGTTTTTTTCCCCATGTTCAACGTCAACTCTGGGATTATGAATCATCTTTTAGATTCATTTCCTTAGACCTTTGCGTTTGGAATCTACTCCGCAACCCTGAGTTGAGACAAGTATGTGAAGTGACTGTGGTTTTTGTCACATGTTGTCTGTGGCAGAGGCTCAGCGACTGCGTGTTTCTCTTTTGTTGTTTCGAGGCATCTCTGTTCCCCTGTTCATCTGTGGGGTGACACAGAAATCCAGCAGCTTCTCCAGGTGATCAGCACCCCCCGCCCCAGCCCCGGCATCAGCAGGGCATGGATAAGGGACGAAACACAATGACAGCTGGTGTTGTCCCTACTTGCTGAACAGTAGGTCTGCGTGGACAATGAGATGAAAGAACTGGAAGACCACTGATGACTGGCAGCTTAGAGACGCCCACAAGTCTGCACCTGGCCCCTGGGCATCCCCAGGAATAATAAGAGTGTGAAAAGCCACAATAATGCTTGGTATCTGCACAGAGCTGCTAGTTCTCAAATTCCTTTTTTCTTAAAAGATTTAGAACACATGTATTTGTATAGAGCTCATACCAAAAAAACAAAACACAACCGGTAGCTGTCAAGTCGATTCATGTGTGTCAGAGTGCAGCTGTGCCCCATAGGGTTTCCTTTTTTAAAAAAAATATTTTATTGTGTTTTAGGTGAAAGTTTGCACAGCAGATGAGATCCCCATTCAACAATTCATGCATAAACTGTTTGTGACGCTGGTTGCTATTCCAGTGATTCACCAGCAATCTCACCAGTCCCACCCCACCTGCCCCGTTTCCATCCCTCCAGTTTCCCTGCCCCTCCTTGCCTTCTCATCTTTGCTTTTGGGCAAATGCTGACCATTTGGTCTCATACAGTTAATTGTTTAAAGGAGCACATTCCTCATGTGTGATATTGTTTATTTTTTAGGCCGATCTATTATTTGGCTGAAAGGTGACCTCCAGGAGTGGCTTTCGGTTTAAAAGGCTGACTTAGGGCGATAGTCTCAGGGGTTCCTCTAGTCTCTATCAGTCCAGTAAGTCTGGGTTTTTTTTTTTTTTAATGAAGTTGAGTTTTGTTCTATATTTTTCTCCCGTTCTAAACAGGACCTTCTATTGTGTTCCCACTCAGAATGGTTGGTGATGGTAGCTGGGCACCATCTAGTTCTTCTGGCCTCAGAGTAGAAGAGGCTGTGGTTCACGTGGACCACTGATATTATGGACTAATTTCTTTCTAGAATCTTTAGGTTTCTTCTCTCTTTTTCATTCCAGACAGAAAGAGACAAATAGCTGTATCTTAGATGGCTACTCGCAAGCTTTGAAGACCCTAGACGCTACTCTCCAAAGTGGGATGTAGAACAATATCTTTATGAACTAAGTTATGCCAATTGACCTACTTGTCCCATGAGACTATGGTCCTGAGTCTTCAAACCCAGTAAATCAATCCTATGAGGTGTTTGGATATGTCTAGAAAGTATCCTTACCTGTGCCCCCTATGTGCTCTATTGTATATATGAATATACATGTAGCACATACAAACATATACACACATGCCTACAAATTTACCTATATCTGCACACACACGTACTCCCATACAACTTCCCACACCCATATAGCATACATATCTACCTATGGAACCACTCACATATTTTTTGCTTGCTACTACTGTTGTTGAAAATTATATATGTCATGGCATTTACCTTAATTATCCTTTTTTCTTGCGTACCTCTCAGTGTCTTCATTCACCTTAGTTAAGTTGTGTGACTTTTGTGTATTGCCTTTCCCACCACCAGAATTAACACATTTCTACTATCTAGTGAGTGATTCTCCCTCCCTCCCCTTCCTATCCCTAATAACCATCAAAGAATGTAGCTTTCCGTGATTACCTATTCTTGACTTTTTATAGAAGTGGTTATCATGCAATGTTTGTACTCTTGTGATTGACTTATTTCACTCAGCATACCGTCCTCCAGATTCATCCGTGTTATGTTTCAGGGACTCATCATTGTTCTTTATTGTTGTACAGTATACCATTGTATGTATGTACCACAACTTGTTTCTTCGTTCATCTGTTGACAGGCACTTATGTTGCTTCCATCTTTTTGCTATTGTGAATAATGCTGCAGTCAACATGGGTGTGCATGTCTATTTGTGTCACTGCTCTTATCTCTCTAGGTTATATAGCTAGGAGTGGGATTGCTGGATCATATGGGATTTCTATTTCTAGCTTTTTGAGGAAGTGCCATATGGTTTTCCACAGTGGTTGTATCATTTTACAATCCCACTAGCAATGTATGAGAGTTCTCGTACCTCAACCTCCCCACTCAATCTCCACTTAATCTCCCCACAACCTAGTCAGCATTTTTTTTCAGTGCCATTTTCGCAAGATGGTATTTCATTGTAGTTTTGATTTGCATCTCTCTATTGGTGGCGTAGTGGTTAAGTGCTACAGCTGCTAACCAAAGGGTCAGCAGTTTGAATCCACCAGGCGCTCCTTGGAAACTCCATGGGGCAGTTCTACTCTGTCTTATAGGGTCGCTATGAGTCGGAATCAGCTCGATGGCACTGGGTAATGGCTAATGACCATGAGCATTTCTTCATGTACTTGTTAGCTGCCTCAGTGTCCTCTTTGGTGAAATGTCTGTCCATGTCCTTTGCCCATTTTTGGATTGGACTGTTGAAGTTTTCTATATATTTTAGAGACTAGACCCTCGTCAGATATTTTGTTACCAAAAATATTTTTCCAGTGAGTAGGTCCTCTTTTTACTCTTTTGATAAGCATAAGTATTTAATTTTTAGGAGGTCCCAGTTATCTAGTTTATCTTCTGGTGTTCATGCATTTTTAGTTGTATTCGATAGTGTATTTATGCCAAAAAGTAGGACCTCTAAATTTGTTCCTGTTATCTTCCAGGAATTGAATAGTTTTAGTTTTAACATTGTCATGGATTGAATTATGTCCCCCTCAAAATGTGTGTATCGATTTGACTGGGCCATGATTCCTGGTATTGTGTGATTTTCCTATATACTGTAAATCCTGCCTCTATGATGTTAATGAGAATGGACAGCAGTTATGTTAGGCAGGACTCTATCTACAAGATTAGATTGTGTCTTGAGGCAATTCTTTTGGAATATAAAAGAGAGAAGAGAGGGAGAGACAGGGGGATCTCATACCACCAGGAAAGCAGTGCCAGGAGCAGAACGCATCCTTTGGACTCAGGGTCCCTGAGCGGAGAATCTCCTAGTCCGTTGGAAGAGTAATGAGAAGGCCAACATAGAAAGAAAGCCTTCCCCTGGAGCTGACGTCCTGAATTTGGACTTTTAGCCTACTTTATTGTGAGGACATAAATTTCTGTTTGTTAAAGCCATCTACCTGTGGTATTTCTGTTATAGCAGCACAAGATGATTAAGACAAACATTTAAGTCTTTGACCCATTTTGAGTTAGTTTTTATGTATGGTGTAAGGTGTGGATCTTGTTTCATTTTTCTGCAAATGGATATCTATTTTTGCCAGCGTCATTTGTTAAAGAGACTGTTCTTCCCCATTGAATGAACTTCAACTCATTGTTGAAGATCAACTGTCCATAGGTAGATGGATATACTTCTGGGTTCTCAATTCTGTTCCATTGGCTTATGTGTCTCTCACTGTAACAGTACCAGGCAGTTTTGATTACTGTGGCTGTATAGGAAGTTCTGAGATTGGGAAGTATGACGCCTCCTACTTTGTTCTTCTTCAGTATTGCTTTAGCTATTCAGGACCTCTTTCCTTTCCATATAAAGTTGGAGATCTGTTTTTCCATTTCATTAGAGAATGTTGTTGAGATTTGGATCAGGATTGCATTATATTTGTAGTTCATTTTGGGTAGTATTGACATTATCACAATGTTAAGACTTCCAATCCATGAGGATGGCATGTTTTTCCATTTATGTAGGTCTCTTTTGGGTTTTTGCAGTAGTGTTTTGTAGTTTTCCTTTTATGTCTTTCATGTCCCTGGTAAGATTTATTCCTAGGTATTTTATCTGTTTGGGGACTAGTGTAAATGGTATTGTTTTCTTGATCTCCTTTTTGGAGTTCTCCTTTGTTAGTGTAGAAGAACCCAAATGATTTTTGTATGTTGATCTTGTACCCTGCCACTTTGATGAACTCTTTCTATTAGTTCCAGTAACTTTCTTGTGGAATCTCTGGGATTTTCTATGTATAGAATCATGTCATCTTTGAAATGCTGTTGTTGTTAGGTGCCGTCGAGTCAGTTCAGACTCATAGCAACCCTATGTACAATAGAACAAAACACTTCCCAGTCCCGTACCATCCTCACATTGTTGCTGTGTTTAAGCCCATTGTTGCAGCCACCATGCCAATCTATCTTGTTGAGGGTCTTCCTCTTTTTCGCTGACCCTCTACCTTACCAAGCACGATGCCCTGTTCCAGGCAACCCTATGTACAATAGAACAAAACACTTCCCAGTCCTGTACCATCCTCACGTTGTTGCTGTGTTTAAGCCCATTGTTGCAGCCACCATGCCAATCTATCTTGTTGAGGGTCTTCCTCTTTTTTGCTGACCCTCTACCTTACCAAGCACAATGCCCTGTTCCAGGGTCTGGTCTCTTCTGATAACACGTCTAAAGTACATGAGAAGAAGTCTCGCCATCCTCGATTCCAAGGAGCACTCTGGCTGTACTCCAAGACAGATTTGTTCGTTCTTCTAGCAGTCCATGGTTTATTTGATATTCTTCACAAACACCATAATTCAAAGGCATTAATTCTTCAGTCTTCCTTACTCATTGTTCAGCTTTCACATGCATATGAGGCGACTGAAAATATCATGGCTTGGGTCAGGCATACTTTAGTCCTCAAAGTGACATCTTTTCTTTTTAACACTTTAAAGAGGTCTTTTGCAGTGTATCTGCCAAATGCAATACATTGTTTGATTTCTTGACTGCTGTGTCCATGGGCATTGATTGTGGGTCCAAGTAAAATGAAACTCTCGACAACTTCAATATTTTCTCTGTTCATCATGATGTTGCTTATTGCTTTAGTTGTATGGATTTTTATTTTCTTTATGTTGAGGTGTAATTCACACTGAAGGCTGTGGTCTTTGATCTTTGTCAGTAAGTGTTTCAAGTCCTCTTCACTTTCAGCAAGCAAGGTTGAGTCATCTACATATGTCAGGCTGTAAATGAGTCTTCCACCAATCCTGATGCCACATTCTTCATATAGTCCAGCTTCTCAGATTATTTGCTCAGCGTACAGATTGAATCAGTATGGTGAAAGGATGCAACCCTTATGCACACTTTTCTTAATTTTACACCAGGCAGTATCCCCTTGCTCTGTTTGAATGACTCTCTCTTGGTCTATGTACAGATTCCTTATGAACACAATTAAGTGTTCTGGTAGCCCCATTCTTTGCAATGTTAGCCATGATTTGTTATGATTCATAGTTGAATGCCTTTGCAATAGTCAATAAAACACAGGTAAACATCTTCCTGGTATTCTCTGCTTTCAGCAAAGCTCCATCTGACATCAGCAGTGTTCCACGTCTTCTGAATCTCGCTTGAATTTCTGGCAGTTCTGTGTTGACATATTGCTGCAACCATTTTTGAATTATCTTCAACAAAATTTCAGTTGCGTGTGGTACTAATGATAAAAGCTGTTGCCATCAAGTTGATTCTGACTCGTATCAACCCTACAGGACAGAGTAGAACTTCCCCGTAGGGTTTCTAAGGAGCAGCTGGTAGATTCAGTCAAACTGCTGATGTTTTGGTTAGCAGCCGAGCTCTTAACCACTATGCCACCAGGGCCCCTATATTTTTCTATAATTTCCGCATTCTGTTGGATCACCTTTCTTTGGAATGGGCACAAATATGGATCTTTTCCAATCAGTTGGCCAGGTAGCTGTCTTCCAAATTTCTTGGCATAGACAAGTGAGCGCCTCCAGCGTTGCAACCATTTGTTGAAACATCTCAATTGGTATTGCGTCAATTCTTGGACCCTCATTTTTTACCAATGCCTTCAGTACAGCTTGGACTTCTTCCTTCAGTACCATCAGTTCTTGATCATATGCTACCTCTTTTAATAGTTGAACATCAACCAATTCTTTTTGGTACAATGACTCTGTGAATTCCTTCCATCTTCTTTTGATGCTTCCTGCAGCATTCAATATCTTTCCTATACCAAAAACCAAACCCACTGCCGTCGAGTCAATTCCGACTCATAGTGACCCTATATAGAATTCTTCAAAATTGCAACTCGAGGCTTAAATTTTTTCTTCATTTTTTTCAGCCTGAGAAATGCTGAATGTGTTTTTCCATTTTAGTTTTCAAACTCCAGGTCTTCGCACATTTCATTATAATACTTTTCTTTGTCTTCTCCGGCTGCCCTTTGAAATCTCCTGTTCACCTCTTTTACTTCATTATTTCTTCCACTTCCTTTAGCTAATATGCATTCAAGAGCAAGTTTCAGAGTGTTTTCTGACATCCGTCTTGGTCTTTTCTTTCTTTCCCGTCTTTTTAATGACCTTTTGCTTTCTTCATGTATGATGTCCTTGATGTCATTCCTCAACTCATCTGGCCTCTGGTCATTAGTGTTCAATGCATCAAGTCTATTCTTGAGATGGTCTCCAAATTCACGTGGAGTATACTCAAGGGATATATGTGAAGTGGCATAGTTTTATTTCTTCCTTATCAAGTTGGATACCCTTTATTTTCCTTTCTTGTCTTATTGCTCTGGCTAGGACTTCCAGTACAATACTGAATAAGAGTGGTGATAATGGACATCCTTGACTCATTTCTCATTCTCAATGTTGAACCACCCTTGAATTCCTGATATGAATCCCACCTGATCATGATGTATTATTTTTCCAATATGCTGTTGTATTCTGTTGGCTAGAATTTTGTTGAGAATTTTTACATCTATATTCATGATTAACGTTAGTCTGCAAGTTTCTTTTCTTTCTTTTTTTTTTTTTTTTTGGTGGTATCTTTGCCTGGCTTTGGCATCAGGGTTATGCTGGCTTCATAGAATGAATTAGTGAGTATTCTTTCCATTTCTATATACTGGAATAGTTTGAGTAGAATTGGTGTCAACTGTTACCTAAATGTTTTATAGAATGGAGAAATTCTCCAGTGCAGTCATCTGGGCCAGGGCTTTTTTTCTTGGGGTTTTTTTGTTTTTTTTTAATGACGTCTTCAATTTCTTCTTTTGTTATGGGTTTAGATTTTCTACCTCTATTTGTGTTAGTTTAGGTAGGTAGTGTGTTTCTAGATACTTGTCAGTTTCTTCTAGGTTTTCAAATTTGTTGGAATATAATTTTTCATAATATTCTATCATGATCCTCTTTATCTCTGTTGGTTCTGTTGTAAGGTCACCCATTTAATTTCTTATTTTGCTTGTGTCTTCTCATTTTTTTTTCTTTTGAAAAAAAATGGATTAAAAACATGACCCATTGGTCAGTGGTTTGTCAAGTTTATTGATCCTCTCAAAGAACTTCTAGTTTTATTGATTCTTTCTATTTTTCTATTTCCTTTATTTCTGCTCTGATCTTTATTTCCTTTCTTTTAGTGACTGTGGACTTCTTTCGCTGTTCCTTTTCTATTTGTTCAAGTTGTCAGGTTAAGTTATTGATTTTGGATCTTTCTTCTTTTTTTATGTGTGCATTTATTGCTATAAATTTTCCTCTGAGCACTGCTTTTGCTGTGTCCCAGAGCTTTTGGTATCTTGTATCTTCATTCTCATTTGATTCTAAGTATTTTTTAATTTCATTTTTAATTTCTTTTATGAGCCAATAGTTTTTAAGAAAGGTATTACTCGGTGTCCATGTATTTAATATTTTTTTTTCCTTGCTCTTTCTGTTGTTGATTTCTAGTTTTATAGCATTATGGTCAGAGAAGATGCCTTGTATTATGTCGATGTTTTTTAATTTATTGAGGCTTGTTTTGTGGCCTAGAATACAGTCTATTCTGGAGAATGATCCACATGAGTTGGGGAAGAATGTGTAATGTGCTGCTTTTGGGTGGTGTATTCTGTATATGTCAATGAGGTTAAGTTGATTGATTGTGTTATTTAGATCTTCTGTATCTTTATTGAGTTTCCTTCTAGCTGTTCTGTCCATCATAGAAAGTGGTGTGTTAAAGTCTCCTACTACTATTGTGGTTCTGTCTATTTCTATTTTTAATTCTATTAGTGTTTGCTTTATGTATTTTGGAGCTCTGGTGTTGGGTGCATAAATATTTATTACTGTTATGTCTTCTTGGTGAACTGAAGACACCTTTGTTCATTATACAATGCCCTTGTTTCTTATAATGGATTTTGACTTTAACTCTATTTCATCTGAAATTATTATTACCACTCCTGCTCTCTTTTGGTTACTATTTGCTTGATAAATTTTTTTCCATCATTTGATTTTTAACTTATTTATGTCTTTGTGTCTAAGGTGTGTTTCTTATAGGCAACATATTGATGGGTCATGTTTTTTTAATCTATTCTGCCACTCTGTCTCTTGACTGGTGCATCGAATCCATTTACATTCAGTGTGATTAAAAATAGGTATGAATTCACTGCTGTCATTTTGTTAAATACTTTTTTTTTTTGGTGCTAACAGTGTCTTTTCCTTTTAATTTTTTGTGCTGTGTCCTTTTTGTATATGGATTTTCTTTTCCTATCAATTGTTGTTGTTGTTTTTGTGTTAATGAGTCTTTTTGATTTTCTTCTTTATTTTGGTGAGTAGATTTATTGGTTTTCTTTGTGGTCACCCTTAAGTTTTTTATCCTCTTAAATATAAAACAGTCTGTTATATCTTGAAATAGGCTTCCTCTTCGCATGAAAGCTCTATAATTTTTTTTTTTTTTGAAGTTGTCATTGTTTACAGCTTAACACCTCTGGTTCCCTGTAATCAGTTTTGTAGCTTTATTTTACTTTTGTGAAATCTTCATCTGGGTTGATATCCAGGTGATGCTGTCATGTATAGTTTATCTCAGGTTGTTGCCTGATGTCATTGGTTCTCTACCTGAAGGACTCCCTTTAATATTTCTTGTAAGGCTGGTCTGGTTTTTACAAAAAATTTCTGCTTACCTAGGAATGTCTTAATTTAGCTATCATTTTTGAAAGACAATTCTGCTGAATATATGATTCTTGGTTGGCAATTCTTTTCTTTCAGGATTTTATATATGTTATCTTATTGCCTTCTTGCCTGCATGGATTCTGATGAGAAATCACCACTTAGTCTTATTGGTACCCCTTTATAACTGATATTTCATTTTTCACTAGCTGCTTTCAGGATTCTTTCATTTTGAAAAGTTTTACTGTGATATGTCTTGGCTGATTTCTTTTGTAGGTCTATCTTATATGGGGTTCTTTGGATTTCTTTGATGGAAACTTTCTCATCTTTCATATTTGGGAAGTTTTCTCCCAATATATCTTTAAAAATTCTCTCTGGACTTTTTTCCTCCTCTTCTTCTAGAATTCCTATTACACATAAATTATTCTTCTTGATGGTGTCCCACATGACACTTAGGTTTTATTTTTTTCATTCTTTTTTCTGATTTTACCTCAAGCAAATTATTGTCAAGGGATTTTTTCTTGATCCTTTCTTTGAATTTCAATGATTTGTCCTTTCATTTATCAATTCTACTTCTGTGACCTTCCACTGTGTTATCTGTTTCTGATGTTTTATTGTTAATCTTCTGAATTTCTAGCTGTTGTTTTTGTATGGTTTCTACTTGTCTATTGAGTCTGTCATTTTATTCTTGTATTGTTTTCCTGAATTCTTCTAGGGTTTTTTTTTTTTTTTTTCCTGTGTTCTCCTTGATCTCTTTGAGGATCCTAAATATAAGTCTTTTGAATTCCTCCTCAGGTGGTTCTATTATCAATTCTTCCTCAGGAAGGTTTTCTTCCCTTTTATTTTGCTCTCTTGGTTGAGCCATCTTATCCTGTTTCTTCATATTACAACTGTCTGCTTTCTCCAAGGCATTAAGGTGTTAGTCTATTTATTTATATCGTTATTTATAGATTGTTGTTAGTTTCATTCTGATTTTTTTGTTTTGTTCTGATAAGTCAGGGCAGTTGGTGCAGGTATGCTCCACTGATCACTGCCCTGGCAGTGCATAAGTGCTCACTACTTATTGCCAAGCGGATAGGGTGGCAGCAGTGGGGAGTAGAAGGGGTAGATGGGGTGGGCGTGTTGTCGATCATCGGTGGCAGGGGTGGGTGGGGAGGGTGTGTGCCACTGCTGCTCATTAGTCTAGCAGTGTGGAAGCACATGCTGCTGCTCAATGGATGGGTGGGGCAACAAGAGGGATGGTGGGGAAGGTGGATGTATGTCTCCAGCTGCAGGCAGGGTGCGGCTGGGTAGGAGGGAAGAGGGGGCTAATATCGCAGTCCCTGGGTGGGCAGAGTGAAGGGGTGGGGGGCTCACACCAATGGTCACCGAGAACAAGGGAGGGAGGTGAAGCATGCCCCTCTGGTCACCAGGTACCCTGCAGGCTACACCCAGTAATCGAGACCCAGTCCTGACCAAATGTGGGGGGGGGGGCTGGCCTGGAGTCTGGTTGGGTGGGGGACCTCTTGCTGACACTCTATGGATCTACTACTCCTTATGTGCCACCCATCCTAATGGTCAGGGACTGCTGTTGGTGAGTGGTCCTGTCTCTGGTTTCTGGCTCCCTCTCTGCTCTGTGGTCAACAGGATATCCAAAGCTTTTGCTCAACTGCACTTTCCCTTCTTAGATCTGGTTCATGTCCTGCTCATCTTTCTTTGCTCTGGGTTTGTCCACACACTGTTTGTCTCCTACTGGGAATTCTGTGAAGTTGCTTTCCTGTGCTCCTCACCCAGGATCACTGCTTGCCTTGTCACAAGATGGCCACAGTGTGCTGGGCTGGCTGGCCGGGCACCTCAGATCTGTAACTTTACTCATTTGCTGTCTTCATTCAGCTTTTCCTTCCAATTGGTGTTTGAACTAATTCTTCATCCTTTCTTTTGATGCTCAGGGTTCTAGGGTTGTCATCTGTATCTTTTATTTGGTTTCTCAGGTTTTTGCTGTAGGGGGACAACATGGTGTGTCTGACTAAGCTGCCATCTTGGGGCTGTCTCCCATATGGTTTTTAATGGCTGATTTTTTGGTAGTAGATCGAAAGGCCTTTCTTTTGAGGCACCTCTGGGTAAACTTAAACCACCAACCTCTCAGCAGCCAAGGACATTAACCGTTTGCACCACCCAAGGACTCCATACACTGAGAATCAAAACATCTGTAAAATGGAACGCACTTGTAAACAAATATCTCAGTAGAGCTGATAGGTGATAGAGTCCATTGTGCAAAGTGGGCAGCTGATATCCTCCTTCTGAATAGATTTTTGTGGTAACCAAAAAGATCAGACTCTAGCAATAAAATACCTCAAAGGTGTCAATGCATTTTCTTTAAAAAAAGGCTTAAAATGGGCTAAATTACTGTATTTTTCCAATTGCAGTCTAGTTGACGCTAACTCATGGTGACTCCATGTGTGTCAGAGCAGAACTGTGCCCCACAGAGTTTCCAGTGGCTGATTTTTCAGCAGTAGATCACCAGACTTTTTTTTGGAGGTGCCAACTATTTAGTTAGTAGATGAGCATTTAAACATCTGCACTGCCAAGGACTTCTAAATTACATTTACATATATAAAAATGGCACAAGAATTAATTGATTTTATTTAAAAAACTAATGAAAAATATTATAGACTTACCTATTAAGACCACCACCTGTCTGTTGGTTTGTTGTACTATGGTGGCTTACATGTTCGTGTGAGGCTGGAAGCTATGCCACCACTATTTCAAATACCAGCAGGGAGACACATGACAGACAGGTTTCAGCAGAGCTTCCAGACTAAGACAGACTAGGAAGAAAGGCTTGGTGATCTACTTCTCAAAATTAGCCAGTGATAGCCCTGTGGATCACAACAGAATGTTGCCTGATGTAGTGCTGGGAAATGACCCCTCTAGGTTGGAGGGCACTCAAAATACATTGGCCACAACAATGGACTTGAGCACACCAACAATCGTGAAGATGGTGCAGGACTAAGTAACTTTTTGTTCTTTTGTACATGGGGTCACGATGGTTGGAGCTAACTCAACCGCAACTAATAATAACATCATCTGTTAAGAGAAAAAAAAAAATATGTGACTTCTGGCTTGAAATGGGGCAGAAGTAAATATGTTGGTAGAAGTTTTACCCTAAAATACAACATACTGTCTTCTGCATCTACAAATAACCTGGGACAATACCCCGTCACATTCTACGGAATGCTCTGGCACAACATTCTTAAAATCACGTATGTTTTAACTTGAGACCTAAAGTCCATCTTAGGATTCCCGGGGTGGTGAAAATGGTTAACACACTCAACTCATGACCGCAAGGTTGGTGATTTGAATCCATAGTGTCTTGAAAGAAAGACCTGATGATCTGCTTCTGAAAAATCAGCCATTGAAAACCCTATGAGCACAGTTCTACTCTGACACACAAGGGGTCACCACGAGTCAGAATTCACTCAACAGCAACTGGTTTAAGGGCATCTTGGATTGTACGTTGCTTTTTAAGAGTAAATCTAGGGTAAAATCCCACCTCCAAATTTTATAAACCCTGACAGCATGTATCCACAATTATGTCTTCTGAAACCATGGAAGTGAGCAGCACCAATCACTGAGACGTTAAGAATTACTCTTGTATTTGAGCACAAATTTTCCCGAAATGGATGCTGTGCACGTTATGATTATTAGTAGAATCACTGGGGCTTCAGGAATTGACGGAATACCAAGTGAGATACTTCAACAAACAGATGTAATGCTGCAAGCACTCACTTGTTTATGCCCAGACCTTTGGAAGGCAGCTACCTGGCCAACTGACTGGAAGAGATCCATATATGTGCCCATTCCAAAGAAAGGTGATCTGACGAAATATAGAAATTACTGAACACTGTCATTAATATCACATGCAAATAAAATTTTGCTGAAGATGATTCAATAACGGTTGCAGCAGTACATAACAGGGAACTATCAGAAATTCAAGTTGAATTCAGAAGAGGATATGAAACGCAAGACATCATTGCTGATGTCAGATGGATCCTCGCTGAAAGCAGAGAATACCAGAAAGATGTTTACCTGTGTTTTATTGACTATGCAAAGGCATTCGACTGTGTGGATCATAATAAATTATGGATAACATTGTGAAGAATGGGAATTCCAGATCACTTTATTGTGCTCATGCAGCATCTGCATAGATCAAGAGGCAGTTGTTCAAACAGAAAAAGGGGATACTGCATGGTTTAAAATCAGTAAAGATGTGTGTCAGGGTGTATCCTTTCATCAGATTTTTTCAAACTGTATACTGAGCAAACAATCTGAGAAGCTGGACTATATAAGAATGTGGCATCAGGATTGGTGGAAGACCCATTAACAACCTGCGATATGCAGATGACATAACCTTGGTTGCTGAAAGTGAAGAGGGCTCGAAGCATTTACTGATAAAGATCAAAGACCACAGCCTTCAGTATGGATTACACCTCAACATAAAGAAAATAAAAATCCTTACAATTGGAGCAATAAGCAACATCATGATGAACAGAGAAAATACTGAAGTTGTCAAGGATTTCATTTTACTTGGACCCACAATCAATGCCCATTGTTCTGGGCTGAACTGCGTCCCCCCAAAATGTGTGTCAACTCAGCTAGGCTATGATTCCCAGTATTGTGTGGTTGTCCACCATTTTTTCATCTGATGTAATTTTCCTATGTGTTGTAAATCCTACCTCTATGATGTTAATGAAGCAGGCCTGGAGGCAGTTACGCTAATGAGACAGGATTCAATCTACAAGATTAGATTGTATCTTGAGTCAATCTCTTTTGAGATATAAAAGACAGAAGTGAGCAGAGAGGAGAGGGACCTCATTACCACCAAACAATAAGAGCCATTAGCGTGCACATCCTTTGGACTCACGGTCCCTGTGCTGAGAAGCTCCTAGACCAGGGGAAGATTGATGACAACGACCTTCCCCAAATGCTGACAGAGAGGCAAAGCCTTCCCTGGGAACTGGTGACCTGAATTTGGACTTCTTGCCTCCTAGACTGTGAGAGAATACATTTCTCTTTGTTAAAGCCATACAGTAGTGGTATTTCTGTTATAGCAGTACTAGATAACTAAGACACCCACGGAAGCAGCAGTCAAAAAATCAAATGATGTACTGCATTGGGCAAATCTGCTGCAAAAGATCTTTTTAAAGTGTTAAAAAGATGTCACTTTGAGGTCTAAGGTGCACCTGACCCAAGTCATGGTATTTTCAATCACCACATATGCATGTAAAAGCTGGACAAGGAATAAGGAAGATCGAAAAAAAGTTGACACATTTGAATTATGATCTTGGCGAAGAGTATCAGCTATACCATGGATTGTCAGGAGAATGAACAAATCTGTCTTGAAAGCAGTACGGTCAGAATGCTCCCTAGAAGCCAGGATTGCAAGGCTGCGTCTCACATACTTGGGACATGTAATCAGGAGAGACCAGCCTCTGGAGAAGGACGTCGTGCTTGGTCAAGTAGAGGGTCAGTGAAAAAGAGGAAGACTTTCAATGAGATGAATTGCCACAGTGGCTGCAACATATGGGCTTAAACATAGAAACGATTATGAGGATGGCCCAGGACCAGGCAACGTTTAGTTCTGTTATACGTAAACTTGCTATGAGTGGGAATCAACTCGACAGCACCTAAAAACCTAACAATGAGTACAATCGCTAAAATTGAAAGTGGCTGAACTCCTTTAAGATATGAAATTCAAACTCTCCTTCTATTTAAATAAGAGTCAATAAGTTATTAAGCTTTACTTAGCTTCCACAAGGGATAACTCTTGCTCGGAGAAGGAGATATTGTGGTTTTCCACATGAGAAATTTAATTTGAATGTTATGTCCTCCCAAAAAACCAACCAAACCCATTGCCATCAAATTGATTTCAACTTATAGTGACTCCATGGGTGTCAGAGTAGAACTGTGATCAACAGGGTTTTCAATGGCTGGATTTTTTCTCAAGCAGACTGCCAGACCTTTCTTCTGAGGTACCTCTGGGTGAGTCCAAACAGCCAACCTTTCAGTTAGTAGCTGAGTGCCTTAACTGTTTGCTCCACACAGGGACTCCTGTTATATACTCAGCCCCTCCAAATTAAAGTAATAAGATCACAGAATTTCATAGTCAAAAAGTCTCACATTCTTTACAGCCTGAGCGTGACACGTTTCTCTCCAAGTTCCTTTGAGACGGGTATACAGTAAGCAGATTCCATAATGTCATGAAGCCAGGCAGCCTTTTGGGAAGGCAAAGGTGTTCAAAGGAGAAAATGGCTGCCTCTGAAAGCTGGAACTGAGACATTGTTGGGACCAAAAGGGCCAGTACTAGTATCTGTAGATGTGTCTCAAGGGGTTTTGTACAGCTCACTTCTGTATGTACCTCACTTTCTTCAACCCCCTCCTCCCTCCTGATGCCCAGCCCACCCACCATGGCTGCCCCGGTGTCACCCCACCTGGGCAGAACCCATGGGCCTGGCCTCCCCCATGCTCTACTTTCCTTATCCATCCAATAATTCCATTTCCCCAGCAGGATAAACCTCTAGAATCGGATTTTCACCCCTAATGGTGAGCTGATGTCTCATAAATGTTGTCAACTAATGTGAACTTTCTCTCCTTTAAAAAAAAATAGAATTGTAATAACTTCCGGTCACTGAAAAGTAGTGAGACACCTGCCACACATCTGACATCCTGGGGGCCCCTCGTTCGGTCTGAAGGTGAGTTGATGACTTGGTTTAGAGAACTAAAGACAAGATGGAAGCAACCCCTTTTCAAACCAAACAGCTACTGCTTTGTTACAATGGGACTCTTAAGATTTTCCTAAGACTCATGAGAGTAAAAGTGATGAGAGTAACATTTATTGAGGGCCTACCTCGGGGCCAGGCATCGTCTTAAGTCCGTTACGTGCTGGATGCAGCTTCTCTCAACAACCTGTGCAGAAGGATCTATCATTACCCCATGTGCAGATGAGGAAGTCAAGGCTTTCAGAGGTCAGGCACAAGTTTAAACGAGACATTTTGAGCTGCACAGCATGAAACCATTGAAGTTGTCTGACACTGGATAGATCCATTCAGTGGATTGCTAAGAGGAGGGACGGGACTGAAGCTGTAACCAGGCAGAGTCAAATTGTGTGTGTGTGTGTGTGCGCGTGTGCGCACATGTGTGCACACGTGTGAAAAAGCCGTTTCATTCAAAAACCATTCTAGTTCCTGTCAAGTCAGCTACACCTCGTGGCAATCCCACATTTATCAGAGCGGATCTGTGCTCCACAGGGTTTTTGAACCTGTTCAGCATCACAGCAACACGCCAGCCTCCACTGACAGATGGGTGGTGGCTGTGCGAGAAGTGCACTGGCCAGTAACGGAACCCGGGTCTCCCTCGTGGAAGGCGAGATTCTACTACTGAAAACACCAGTGGCCCCCGTGTTTCATTCGAGGCTCTACTAAATTAAAAGATGCAAACAATGGCACTGCTGATTCCTCTAAGTATAAAATTTTGTCAGCCATATTATGTTCCATGTATTTTCAAAATTCAAAATCAATTCTCCAGAAGCTGTGTGCTTCAGGTGTTAAGACGGAAACTTCTGGCTGTCTCCCACTGTCTCCTGCCCTCTGCTCCCACGGTAATAGACCCCCTTCTTTTTAGCTAGTTCATGGCTGCCTGGAATAAAAGCCCTAATTCCCAGCCTCCCTTGCGGCTAAGTGCAGCTGTATGTGAAAAAGCTGTTTCAGGTACAGCTGCGTGTAGCTGTTTCATTGCCTCTGGCCAATGAGATGCAAACACAAATGTCCTGTGACAACTTTGGGGCATCCCCTTAAAAAGCACCTGGTGCCTACCCTTCGCCCCCTTTTCCTTTGTCTCTCCCCACTTCCTGCTGCCTGAGCGGCAGAGGAGATGGCTGCAGCCACTGTCATCTTGAGCCATGAGGACACGGCCACCCCCTAAGGATGGGCACATCGAGCTGGAAGGGGCAAGGTTCCCAAGGACTCCATGGAGCAGAGCTGCCAGGCCAGGCCTGGGCTCTGACCTCCAAGTTTTATGTGAGAAAGAAAAGAACTTCTTTGTTCTTTAAGCCACTGTTAGTTTGGGTTTTCCTCTTTCTTGCAAATGAACCTAATTCTGGTTGATCTTCCCTTTCTTGTTTTTCTTCCTAACCTAATGACCCTTCCCACCTCTCTCTACTCTCCTGAACAGAACTCCTGCAGTGTGGCTCCAGGGGATGAGCCAGACTGAGTGTTGATCAGGACTTGGGGATGACTCTGGGCGCCAGGAGGAGGGAGGCCTTTTCAAGGGATGGTGACTCTCAACTCCTGGTTCTTATGCAAAGCATCTGGGAGGTTGTAAAAATATACACAGGTCCCAGGCCACATACCAGACCTACTACCTCGGAGTCCCTGCAGTTGGGTCTCAGGCTCCTGTGCTTTGATGGGTCCTCAGGCAACTGCTGGTCTAGGTCCTAGGACCACATGCTCTCCTGCCCTCTTCATTTTCTCAAATTACTGGGGAGAAGTGGTTGGCCTGGGCCTCTAATAGGAAACAGAATGTCTTTAAAATTCATTCTCATTTATAGAGATGAAGCCTTTTCATTTATTCATAAGAGATTTCAGGCAATGTCAAACGAAAGTGGGAAAAGTACTGGTCTTGGAGCTAAAAAGAAAAAAACAAACAAAAAATACAACCAAACCCATTGCTGTTGAGTCAGTTCTTACTCACAGCAACCCTATAGGACAGAGTAGAACTGCCTCATAGGGTTTCCAAGGAGAACCTAGTGGATTCAAACTGCCGACCTTTTGGTTTGCAGCCATAGCTCTTAATCACTACACCACCAGGGTTTCCGGTCTTGGACTTAGAGACCTGCATTTGAATAGAAGATATGACACGAGCTGTGTGGACTTGGGAAAATTACTGAAACTTCTGAATCCTATCCATTCACTCACTTAGACACCCACTCATCCATCTATCCACCTGTCAATTCACTAAACCGTTCCTCCATCCACTCCTCCATCCATCCACCCACCAATTCACTAAACCATTCCTCCATCCACCTATCCATTTATTTACCGATCCACTCATCCACCCACCTGCTTATCCATCCATCCGCCCGCCCACCCGTCCATCCAACCATCCATCCATCCATCTACCCATCAACTCATCCACCCACTTATCAAATCATCCACCCATCTACTTAACTACTCATCAGATTGTTGTTGCTAAATGTCATGGAGTCAGCTCCTACTTACAGTGGCCTATGTATAACAGAACAAAACATTGCCTGGCTCTGCGCCATTCTCACCATCTTTGCTGTGTTTGAGTCCGCTGTCGCGGCCAGTGGGTCAGTCCATCTCATTGAGGGCCTCCCTCTTTTTTGCAGACCCTCTGCTTTACCAAACATTATGTCCATAAGGTTCTCTATGGCTAATTTTTGGAAGCAGATAGCCAGGCCTTTTTCCTAGTCCGTCTTAGCAAAGTTTGGAGGTGTGAGTCCATCAGGTGCCTTAGAAGAAAGGACTGGTGATCTACTTCCAAAAACACAGCCATGGAAAACCCTATGGAGCACGGTTCTAGTCTGACACATACGGGGTCGCCAGGAGCTGGAGTTGACTCCGTGGCAACGGTTGGACCGGTGCTCTGGAACCATGTCACACACACTCATCTCCATGAGGCTAGGATTATCTCTGTGGCAGGTGGTCGGGTCTCTCCTTGCGGTGTTAAAGGGAAGGTTAGAAGGGCTGGCAGCTTCTTTCTTTCTCAGGCAGCATGGTTTTCTCCTGTTTTTATTATTTTTTAAAATGAAGTGAAATTCGCATAGAAAATTAACCATTTGAAGGTGAACAACTCGGTGGCATTTAGTGCATCCACAACGCTTTGCAGTCACGACCTCCACCTACTTCCCAAACACTGTCACCACCTCAGAAGGAGACCCTGTGCCCCTTAAGCTGTCACTCTCCATTTCTCTCTTCCCCCAGTCCCTGCAACCGCCAGTCTGCTTCCTGTCTCCATGGCTTTGCCTCTTCTGGATATTTCATGTGAACAGAATCACACACGTGACCCTTTGTGTCTGATTATCTCGGCCGCCACGATGTTGCTGAGGTTCATCCCAGCTGTACATGCCTCTGTACGTCATTTCTTTTCGTTGCTGATGGGTATTGCCTTGTAGGGCTGACCCGCATTTTGTTTATCCACTCGTCTGTTGATGCCCACCTGGGTTGTTTCCACCTTTTAGCTGTCATGAATAGTGCTGTTGTGAACATTCACGTGAAAGTATCCATTTGCATCCCTGCTTTCAATCCTTTTGGGTATACACATTCCTGTGTTTCTATTGCCCCTCTTGCAATGCTTTCCTGCCTGAAGACCCCACCCCGCTGTGTTGTAGGATGTGTTCAGGCTCAGCCTGGGTCTCTGTCAGAAATCTGGCCAAGCTCTCCTTCTCCTATAGGGAGGACCTGTGTCTCCCACACTGACCTCGTCCTCGTGGCCCACGCTTAGCCTAAGAGCTAAGCTGGGTGTGCTCCTGGGCTTCGGGCGCCTGCCTCCATCTCTGCTAGCTGAAGATACATGGCCATACTCAGGGGTCCTCACTAACCAGGTGCTTCACATCCATTGTGTCCAGAGGGTAATCATCATGTTGAACAGTCACTACCCCGTCGAGAGCCTGCTCTGTTCTGGGCCCTGCTCTAAGCACCCTGCTTCATCCTCACCACAATTTTCCCCCTGCAGGGACTCCAGTTGGGTCTAGGCCAGAGATGAGTTCCTCCTGGTTTAGGTAGACATCTCACCTTGTACCTGTCACATCCCCCCAGGTGACTCTGCAGGTGGACGGCCAGGCCTGGGAGTGGGCTATGTGGTCCTCATCGTGGTGGCCGTCTTTGCCTTGGTGACAGGCATAGCTGCCCTACTGATCTTGCGCTACCAGAGGATGACTGGGAGATACAACTTCAAAATCCAGTCTGACAACTTTAGCTACCAGGTGTTCTACGAATGAAAGGTCATAGTCGCACTGAAGGAGGGTAAGGAGCCAGACAGGTAAGAAGGGCTTGTCCGCCACAGCTGCCAGGGATGAAGGGAGAGCTGGCCCCAGGGAGCTTCTGCAAAGGCAGATTTGCGTGTGTTAGTGTTTTGTGGGTTGTCACTGGGGATGCATCATCTCCTCCCCAAAAGCAATGGGGAGCAGCTGAAAAGCAGGAAATGATCAATTAGGGATGAGCAACAGGGTTCTACCAGCCTACACAACCACGGGCACCCAGCACCAGAGGCGGTGCAGCCGAGGATGGAGCAAGGCTCCAGGTTCTAGCTCTGCATCTCCACGCTGGGTGATCTCAGCAGAGGTTCTGAACCTCTCGGTGCCTTGGTCTCCTCATCCGTAAAAGGGGGTGGGTGATAGCAGCACCCACTTCATGTAGTGGCTGTGAGAACCTAGCAAGAAACTGCAGGAAAGGCACTTACATGGTGTCTGGCACATCCTAAATGTTGAATAAATTCAGATTGTTATTACTGGTTGTGTCCCCCGACCTGGAAGGCACCAGGGCTCATCGGTTCTTTCGTTGAGGACGTGATGTGGATACAAGGCTGCTGCAGTTCTTTACTTAAACCCCCCAGAACCACCAAACCCACGGCCATTGAGTCAATTTGACTCATAGCGACTCTATAGGACAGAGCAGAACTGCCCCACAGGGTTTCCAAGACTATAAATCTTTAGGTAAGCAGACTGCCACATCTTTCTCCCACAGAGGGGCTGGTTGAGTTGGAACCACCAACTTTTCAGTTAGCAGCCGAGTACTTTAACCAGTGCGCCACCAGGTCTCCTCCATTCTTTACTCAGCAACAGTTGTTTTAAATATCTTAGCCTTTGTATATGAAGATGCTTTTCTGACCTGTCAAAGGGGCGTGTGGATTTTTCTTCCCTTTGGCAAGAATACAATTCGTCATGGGCCAATGACATCTGTTTTGGGGTGTAGTATTGTTCATACGGAGCCCCTGGGTGGTGCAAATAGTTCATGCACTTGGCTGCTAAACAAGAGGCTGGCTGCTCAAATCCACCCACAGGTACCTCGGAAGAAAGGCCTGGCAATCTACTTCCAAAAACTCAGCCATTGAAAACCCTATGGAGCATAGTTCTACTCTGGCACGAGTCAAGGTTGATTCAACAGCAAGTGGCTTATTGTTAGTATAAACCTTTAGTGGGATATGGCAAGACTGTTATGTTTATAAAGGTTCTGCAAATGAATAATAATAAAATCCCAGTCACATTTTGCAACCAGGAGGGCTTGTGGGCACTTGGTGTCCCCAAATGCTACCCAATGTCCCACATGGATGTGGAGGACAGTTCAGGGCAGCCGGAGCTGGACTCTGAGCCCGTAGCTGCAGCAGGGTGTCCAGGTGCAGCTCCCCAGCTCTGCTCCTTTCTGTACCTGTCCTACTGGCATTCTGGGAGGCACCGCCCTGGTATTGGGGGCACAATCTCTCACTCCCCAGTAAGCACGGCAGTCATGTCCTTGGGACATTCCTGGGTTTTCCTGCTTTGCTGCCTGTACACTGACATGACAACCACATTCCCCATTCAGGCAGCGGTGACGTCAGCTCGGTTAGTCATTCATCACGCATTCTGGAGAGCCCCCCGTCCTTCGCGCTGTGTCAGTGCTTGGATGAGCCCCAAGGATGATGAAAACACAGCCCAGTCTGTCCCCAGGAAGCCTGCTGTCAAGCGTTGGTCCCAGACACACCACACCCATGAATGGGTGAGAGGAGCGGTTGGAGAAGGGGACACAGTTCAGGGGAGCCCGGAGCTCCAGAAGTGACGGACACAAGGATCGTCAAGCCCAGCGCAAGCACGGCTCCGCCACCACTGAATCGCCTCCCAACCCCAGAACGCTCCAGCTTTAACATCCCAGGGGTCCACGGGATCCTTCATGGGCTCGCTCACCACGCACATCCATTCCCCAACATTCCGTCAGATACATGATGTCTCACGTTTGCAAAGATGTTCGACAGTGCACTTGAAGTTTTTTTAAAAATAGGACAGTCCTATAAATATTTTGCTAATATTTTTAAGTAGATGAATGTAATCTTCAAAAGTTGGTGGGCAAGTTTTCTTCTGTCTTACCAGCACTTTGGTTTTATTTACGCCCCAATGATTCAAAAGGTACTTTATTAATATGAACATCCTTACAACAGGTAGAAATAATATAAGGTAACTGTATCTCTCTTTTATATTTTTCCAAGTATTTTCAGACTTTTTTTTTTTTCTTAATATAATCCCATCACAAGAAACTTACCCATTATACGGATAAGAAACTAGAGAAGGAGTAGGCTATTTATTTAAGGTCATAAAATGAATTAACGAGGAAATGGATGAAGAACCTAACTATTTTAGTCTAGAATTCTCCCCAGTACATGATTTGTTTTATTTAAAACAAATTAGAATAGTATTAGATAGTAAATGCCCAAAAGTAAAGTGTTTTTCCCTGATGATCTTAGAATGATAACACGGTCTTAGTTTTTAGTTCATGAGATTAAATTTGTTGAATGCAACGGATTGTCACTTGAGCAGGACATTTGGGAAAGAGGGGCACTTTGATTTACTGGATATTCTCAGAGTAGTAAAGAATTACAATACGTAATATGTGTGGATAGCCAATTCTGAACAAGTAAAATAAATGGCATTGAACACCGAAATGTGACTGACTGTGCGGACGCTGTTTGATCCAGCTCATGACTTGGATGTGTTCACTCTGCGTCTGCCGAGAGCCACGTGCTGTGCCGGGTACCACCGGGAGGCCAGGAACATATCTCTGGCTCTTCCTGGGCCACACAGCTGTGTTCTAAGCTCAGCTGGCACCTGCCACTTACCTTTGTTGAGAATGCTCAATAAACCCAGGTGTTGAGTTCCCTAACTGTGTGGCCCTTTTGGGTTCAGATTAAGAGTAGCTGACAATACGTTTTAAAATCTCACTTCATCTATGCTTTTCACGTCATCTCAATAAATACACCCTTTCCATTTACTTGTGTTTTCTGAAATATTGAAAAGTGAGTGTCTTGGTGTCCTACATCGGCAGTAACAAAATGCCACAAAGCAGGTGGCTTTAAAGATCAGAAACTTGTTTTCTCACAGTTCTGGAGGCTAGGAGACCCAATTCAGGATGTGGGACCAAATTCAGCAGAGCAATGCTCTCTCTGTGTGGGCTCTAGGAGAAAATCCTTCCTTGTCTCTTCCAGCTTCTGTAGCCCTGGGCATTTCTTGGCATTCCTTAGCTTGTAGGCTGATCCTCACGTGCTGTTTCTCCCCGTCTGTGACTCTGTCTCGTGTCTGTCCTCTTTTATAGGATACCACTGAGAAGGGATTAGGAACGGGACCCATTTTACTGTGATATGACTTCCTTAATTTAACTGATAACAGCTGCAAAGTAAAACCTTATTTCCCCAAGTAGGTCACACTCTCAGGAGTTAGGACCTCAGCATAGCTTTTGTTGTTGTTGTTGTTGTTAGGGGCCATCAAGTTGGTTCTAATTCATAGTCACCCCATGAACAACAGAACAAAA
This sequence comes from Loxodonta africana, assembly GCF_030014295.1. Classification (NCBI taxonomy): domain Eukaryota; kingdom Metazoa; phylum Chordata; class Mammalia; order Proboscidea; family Elephantidae; genus Loxodonta; species Loxodonta africana. Next base: position 223,222,372 of record NC_087343.1, read on the forward strand.
CACTGCCTGGTCCTGCGCCATCCTCACAATCGTTGATATGTGTGAGCTCACTGTTGCAGCCACTGTGTCAATACATTTCGTTCTGGGTCTTCCTCTTTTTTGCTGACCCTCTACTTCACCAAGCATGATGTCCATCTCCAGGGACTGATCCCTCCTGATAACATGTCCAAAGTATGTGAGACGAAGTCTCGCCATCCTTGCTTCTAAGGAGCATTCTGGCTGTAATTCTTCCAAGACAGATTTATTCATTCTTTTGGCAGTCCGTGGTATATCAATAGTCTTCACCAACACCGTAATTCAAAGGCATCAATTCTTCTTCAGTCTTCCTTATTCATTGTCCAGCTTTCACATGCATGTGAGGTGACTGAAAATGTCATAGCTTGGGTCAGGCGCACCTTAGTCCTCAAAGTGACGTCTTTGCTTTTTGACACTTTAAAGAGGTCTTTTGCAGCAGATCTGCCCAACACAAAAGTGCATGAGGGGCAGGCCTCGTGCTTTTCTTCCCTTGACGTTATTGGGGTCCTCCTTAAGGGACCACTGCTCATGACAGGAAGTCAGATGCCCCAGGCCCAGGGAGGATTACCCAGTACGCAAAGCTTACTTGTACTTACTTATTAATCTGTGGTGCACAATTTCCCATGGGTTTCACCACATCTTGGTGGCAGAGGCCTCCCGGCAGACTCTGGATCAAGGCTGCAGCAGCTTTCCCACCATCCTGCTCTGGCTGCTCCTTGGCTTCGAAGCTCTGCCCACCTGCCCGGGCTGGCCCCACCCTGTGGGGGGAGATTTTGTTGTCCCAGGAGGCACTGTGCCCAGAAAACGCCGTCACTGTGACTTGAGGCTTCATAATTTAATATGTAATTTATAAAGGTTATTTTAATAAATATTTTATTGTATTTTTGGTGACAGTATACACAGCAAAATCAGTTCCTGTTCAATAATTTCTACACATGATGTTCAGGGACATTGGTTACATTCTGCATTGTGTCAACATTCTCCTTTTTTCCATTCTACTTGTTTCATTCCTATTAACTTAGTCTCACCACCCCCCTCCACCCCCCACCTACCATCCATGCTTTAGAGTAACTGTTGTCCATCTGGCCTCATACAGATAATTGTTTAAAAGAGTGCAGTACAAGAGAGTGACATTCTTTACTTTTTGAGTTAAAAGGTGACTTCAGGTGATACTTTTGGTTCAAGGTTTAAAGAATATCTCAGAGCAATAGTCTCGGGGATTCCTCCAGCCTCAACGGGTTCAATAATTCTGTATTCTTTGAGAATTTGAAGTTCTGTTCCACATTCTTCTCCCTTTCTTCCAGGATCCATCTATTGTGATCCAAGGCATTGTGCCTAGAAAACACCTTCACCGTGACTTGAGGCTTTATAATTTAATGTGTAATTTATTAAGATTAAGACTGATTTTTAAAATTAGTTTTCCTCAAGTAAAATTAACTTGTGGATCTTTTTCTTTTCTTGACGGTAATCTTTATGGAAGCAGATCGCCAGGCCTTTCTCTATGTTTTTTTAAAAAATTTGCATACATTTGGTAACTTTTAACCATTACTCTTTTTATTGTGGTAAAATACATATACATAAAATCTGTCATTTTAGCCACTTTTAAATACACTTCAGTGGCATTAGTTACATTCACCATGCTGTACAACCATCATCACTATTTCCGAGACATTTTAGCACCCCACACAGAAACTCTACAGCCTTTTAGCAATAACTCCCATTTCCTGCACCCACCCCCACCCCCCCCCCCCCGCCCCACCAACCTCTTGGCAACCACTAATCTATTTTCTGTTTCTTTGCATTTGCCTATTTCAAATATTTCATGTAAGTGGCATCACACAATGTCCTTTCGGGTCTGACATTTCACTCAGCATAACGTTTTCAAGGTTCATCTACATCATAGCATGTGTTAGAGCTTCATTTCTTTTTATGACAGAGTAACATTCCATGTTTGGACAGACCATGTTTTGCTTGTCCAGTCATCTGTTGATGAAGACTTGGGTTGTTCCTACATTTTGGTTACTGTGACTAATGCTGCAGTGGACACTGATACACACATATCTGACTTTAACAATCACTTTTAAGAAGGCCTTTCTCTGATTAATGTTGGATGAACTCAAGCGACCCAAACCCCCTTCAAGAATCGGACCTATTTACAACCTAGTTAATTAGATTCTCTCGGCCATTTTAAACTGTATTTATAAATGTATGCATTTGATTTTCTTTTTAAGGCACTTCAACTGTCTAATCCAACAAGCAATACTTTCCCAAGTACTTTAAAAAAACTCTAGTAAAGCCAATAAAAACTTAAAACTTATAAACACGGTGAGGTAACAGTAAACATTCTGATCCTGTTTACAAATTTAACCCGATCGTCACCGAATTATTTTATGTTTGTAATTTTTTTGGTGACGTCATGTTTTTCCACTAATTGGATGCATGCTGAATCCCTGAGTGTTGGTAATTTTTTGTTATGTATTATGGATTTTAAGAAATACTATGTGGGACGCATATGTCCCTCTGGAGGTGGGATATTTGGAATGAGGCAGGGAAAAATCGTTCTTTCTTAGTAATTTTATTTTGAATGAAAATTCTAAAAACACAGGGTAATACATAAAGACACCTTCCACTGGCTGCACGTGCCTTGTTCAAGCCAGCTGCTTCTTAGTGCTGCCTTCTCTGCCTCGCCTTCTGGTTGACTTTACAGGTAAATGCTTTCCAACCTGTAGGAGCCAGGCGTCATCTGGCACCCCGCTGGCTCCCTGCTTGTTCCTGACAAGATATGAGGGTCTTCCTTCCTCTGCTTTTGGTTTCCCGGCCCACGCTAAGCTGTCTAACGAGGCGAGTTGGTCACATCTACCCCCATGGGTCACAGTTCCATATTGTAAAACTGTCTAGAAGGCGGAGGAGCGAAAAATAAAAATGGCACGTATCTCTACCATTGGGAACCAAGAACGTCAAGAACGTGTGCTTACTGCTTTGAGCCATAAAAGAACTTACTTGAATACTGTCTAATCCTGGGAACCGCACCTTCCCAACAACACAAGGAAAGAATAAATAAGCTTACAAGTCCTATCTCGCTGTTTAGAATGACAAGAGACGAAAAATAAAAATGACACTTATCTGTAAAACTGGAAACGACGTACGTCAAATATGCGCCCTTGCACAGTTCTGAGCCTGTAAATAACTCCTTAGTTTGAATATTATCGAATCACGGAAGCCGTACCTTCCCACTAACACACGGGAAATAGGGAAGGTACTTACAAGCCTTATCTCATGGTACAGAACCCCCAAAAGTCACCAAACTTTCACAAAATCGCTCTTCCACGACGCACCCCCTCATACAACTGCCTCCCAACACTTAAACGTGGCGCCTACCTACTTCCTGGGTTTTTACGTAATTACGTATTACGTAACTCCGTAAGCCCCAGCCCACACCGGCACCCAGTAAAGAGGTACTAACGCCTTTAACGCCTGCCAATTAGCCTCCCGAGACAGAAAACGTGCTTCATGTGTGTCGTTTGTTATGAAAGTTAAATTTCTCTTATGTCTTTCAACTCGAAACCATTAGCCCAAAACAATAGGCACATTTTAAACTAGAATCACAAAGGTATTCTATTGGTGCCTCTAATACGCTTCGTTCTCATGAACGTTACATTTTAAAACACGTATGCATTTTGGGTGTGTATTTTCACCACAATTAAAAAAAAATTTTAAACGTGATTGTAAAATACACATGCAGACAATTCTTAAACTTAATAGGAAAGTGTTAATACAATCAGTTTGATGTACTTTATCCTCATTTGATCCTAAGCCTTCCTGGAGTTAAAAAAGAGTCTTCACCATGGAAACAATTTCTCCGTATCAAAAAGGAAGGAGGCTCCCCTCTCTAGGTGTGAGAGCTTCTGGTCCGAGACTGCACATATTCAATATGTTTCTATCATGCCACTGATCAGACCTTGTAAGAGTCACACTGATGGATCCAGGACTCCAGTCCTACAGATGATCTCCCAGTCCGTGCCCTTCTCTGGGGTGGCTTCACTACTGATTAGATTCAATTTCTCTACTTCTTTCCCGGGTAGTATAAAGGGTTAAGCACTCAACTACTGGCCAAAAGATTGGCAGTTTGAACCCCCCCAGAGGCACCACGGAAGAAAGGCCTGGCAATCTGCTTCTGAAAGGTCACAGTCTTAAAAACCCTACGGACTAATTCTACTCTGCACACATAGGGTCACCATGAGTTAGAATCGACTTGATGGCAACTAACAACAATAACTTTTTCCCTGATCTGAATCTAAATTATTTTCAAGTCCTTCCCATCTGGAGGGGTCGCAGCTCTTACAGTCAGATGGACATATCAGTATCTTTGGCTGGTTCTGTGGTTCCTGAGTTGACATCATGGTAACCATACTCCCTGATCCTTTGATGCACCCGGTGGGCTACCCCTGACTCCACATCCGTCTCCAGATCCTCTGCTGCTCTCCCAGGTTTATTCATGCTTCTGGAAAGAACACCGGCCCATCCATTCTAAACCAAAACCCAACTGCCTGGTCAATCCATGTGAGCATACAGTCCAGCACAACTTGTGGTTTGCGTAGTACTTTAGACTTTTGAGACCTTGTTACGGTCTGTGCCTCACCCCCCAGCCCCACCCCACAATTATGTATTGAAATCCTAACCCCTGTACCTATAAAGGACCCCTGGTGGCACAGCGGTTAAGAGCTTGATTGCTAACCAAAAGGTCAGCCGTTTGAATCTACCAGCTGCTCCTTAGAAACCCTATGGGGCAGTTCTACTCTGTCCTACTGGGTTGCCATGAGTTGGAATCCACTCGATGGCAACAGGGTTTTTTTTGTAACAAACCCCACTGCCGTTGAGTCGATTCTGACTCATAGAGTCGATTCCTACTCATAGCATAAAAACATGGGCACCTATAAATATGACCCTCTTTGGAAATAGGGGTTTTCCTTTTGTTATGTTAATGAGGCCATAACACTGTAGGGTGGATACTAAACCTAATCACTTCTGAGTTATCAAAGGACCAGGATAGACACAGAGACACACAAAGGGAAAGAGGAAGAAAGATAATGGAGGCTGATGTGTCTACAAGCCCAGGAATGCCAAGGATGGCCGGCAGCTACTAGAAGCTGAAGTAGACAAGAAAGGACCCTCCCCTAGAGCCATGCCCTGTATTTGGACTTCTGGCCTCCTGATCTTTGAAACAATATACTTCTGTTCCTTAAAGCCACCCACTTGTGGTATTTCTTGTTACAGCAGCACTGAGAAACTGAGGCAGACCTCTGCTCACAGTATGTCATTAAAAAACCAAACCAAACCAAACCCATTGCCGTGAGTTGATTCTGACTCATAGTGACCCTGTAGGACAGAGTAGATCTGCCCCGTAGGGTTTCCAAGGAGTGGCTCATGGATTTGAACTGCCAACCTTTTGATCAGCAGCCAAATTCTTAACCACTGTGCCACCAAGGGTACATTATGTCATTGGATCCTCACAAAAACCTTGTAGGTAGTTGGCATTTTGCCAGTGACATAGATGAGGAAATTGATGCTAAGACCTGTTAAGGGACCTAATCAAGGTCACATAACTAGCGCCTTGTAGGACTTTGATAGTCACATGGATATTTATGGGCTACATTGTGCTGGAGGCTGGTTAGGAAGTTTACACATTTATTTCAATCCTGCCCCCAACAACCCTGTGCTGTAGGAGCTGTTACTATCACATCCTGCAGATGGACAATCAGGGGCTTGCAGAGATTAAGTACCTGGGTGACATTGTGATCCCAGCTCAGACCTCCTCTTTCAGAGCCCAAGCCATCTCGTGGCACTGCCGTCCTCTGACATCAGCCCAGTCAGTACCAGTTGATGTGACTTAAGACATGGTTATGGGTAGCTTGGTTAGCCACAGCTGGAGGAGACCATATCAGGAAGGACCCTGGGGGTGGTCCCAGCTGCCGGTGCTAGGCAGATGTCCCCCTCCAGCAGGCACCTCAGTCCTCAGTGGGAGTGGCCACAGCACGGAAGATAACAAGACAGAGGGAGCATAGTGGCACTGCGGTAGGGGCGGGGGGCGGTGCATGCAGCATCAAGGCCACCCCACTTTGCAGGACAGGTGGGCGGGTAGCTTGGGGACACTTTCCAGAGGCAGCAAGGCATCAGATGCCAGCCTTGGTGATTAGGTTGCAGGAATGGGACTCGAGTCTCTGATATGAGTGTACTGAACTTTTACTAGGTGCCATGTACTGTGCCATGCACTTCTCATAGGTGGTACTGCTTAATCCTTTGAGACAGGAACCATCACCCTCGTCCTTCAGCCAGAGACATTGAGCACAGAGAGGATGTGAAGGTTAAGGCTGTGTGTCAACTTGCTGGGCCACGATTTTCAGTGTTTATATGTGATCACTCCCATGAGGGAATCTGCTATGAGTAGCCAATCAGCTGAAAGGGAGTTTCTTTGGGGGTGTGGCCTGCATCCAAATATAAGCAGAGGTTCTGGCTTCTTTGCTCATTCTGGATTCTGTGCTGCCTCCTCTTCGTCTGACCTCCAGCTCTTGGGACTTGAGCTATTAGCTTATCTGCAGATCTTGGAATTCATCGATCTTCACAACTTGAGAGTGGGAGCCCCACTCTCCGACCTGCCAATCTTGGGTTTGCCAGCCCTTGTGGCTACCTGAATTGAGAGAAGCCTCTATCCTGATATGGTCGTTTCAGCCTCTAGAATCGTGTGAGCTGCTTCCTTGATATAAATTTCTCTACATATATTTATACTCTTTACTGGTTTTGCTTCTCTAGAGAACCCAGCCTAAGGCAGAGGGTGTCTTAGTACTGAGTGCTGCCATAACAAAAAATACCTTGAGTGAGTGGCTTTAAAGAACAATAACTTATTGTTTCACAGTTCAGGAGGCTGTTGTTGTTAGGTGCCGTCGAGTCAGTTCCAACTCATACTGACCTTATGCACAACAGAAAGAAACATTGTCTGGTCCTCCGCCATCCTTAGAATTGCTGTTTTACTTGAGCCCATTGTTGCAGCCGCTGTGTCAATCCACCTCGTTGAGGGTCTTCCTCTTTTCCACTGACCCTGTACTCTGCCAAGCATGATGTCCTTCTCCAGGGACTGATCCCTCCTGACAACATGTCCAAAGTATGTAAGATGCAGTCTTGACATCCTTGCTTCTAAGGAGCATTCTGGTTGTACTTCTTCCTAGACAGATTTGTTCATTCTTCTGGCAGTCCATGGTATATTCATTATTCTTTGCCAACACCACAATTCAAAGGCATCAGTTCTTCTTCAGTCTTCCTTATTCATTGTCCAGCTTTCACATGCATATTAATGCGATTGAAAATACCATGGCTCGGGTCAGGCGCACCTTAGTCTTCAAGGTGACATCTTTGCTTTTCATCACTTTAAAGAGGTCTTTTGCAGCAGATTTACCCAATGCAGTGCGTCGTTTGATCTCTTGGCTGCTGCTTCCATGGCTGTTGATTGTGGGTGGATCCAAGTAAAATGAAATCCTTGAGTTCAGGAGGCTAGATATCCAAATTTAGGGTGTGGTCGAGGGAAGGTCCTTGTTCATCTATTTCAGCTTCCAGTATCCTGGCAATCCTTGAAGTTCCTGAGCTTGTAAATGCATCTGGCATGAGTACCTGTCTTCATATAGTGTCTTCTCCGCGTGTATCTCTGTATCTGTTCTGCTCTTGTTATAACACAGAAGTGATTAGGTTTAGGACCCAACCGCTTGGATATGACCTTATTAACATAACAAAAGAAAACCCCTATTTCCAAACAGGATCACATCTACAGGTTCAGGAATGGAACACTTCAACACATAATTTTGAGGTGACACAATTCAATCCATAAGAGAGGGAGAGTAATTTGCCCAAGGTTGTTCATGAACATTAGTGGGGTCAGGCTTCTAACTCAGTACTCAATGCCTATAGGACTGCTACCAAGGAAAGTTTAGTGGAAACCTAGGATTGAGAGTAAGACCCAGCCATTATCAGAACCAGCATCAGGCTGCTCAGGATAAGCCCTGAAATACAGGGCACCCTCTTTTTCTTGGGGATGATCATGGGGATTGGAGCTGGTCTGAATCTGCCTGGAAACTCAAGGAGCCTTGGCAGAGGTGAGAGGAGGCAGAGGAGACTGGAGCACTCTGTTCTTCTCCTCACCTCCCTACAGCTACCTGACCTACTCTGTTGTTACCTTAAGCCAAAACAAACACACAAACCAGTTGCCATGGAGCCAATTCCAACTCATGGCAGCCTCATGTGTGTCAGGGTAGAACTGCTCCATAGGGTTTTTTTAGCTGTAATCTTTATAGAAACAGATTGCAGACCTTTCTTCTGTGATGCCACTGGGTGGGTTTGATCCATCAACCTTCAGGTTAGTAGTCAAGCACAAACCGTTTGTGCCACCCATGGACCTTACTGGTAACGACTACCTTTCTCTCATAAAGGAGCAGGAAGCATTAATCCTGTTCCAAATGAGGCACCAGTCAGGGACTTTTTCGGGAGGGAGAAGGTGTGTCATAGGTCCCCAAGACCACCCTCAGGTTTGATGATTTACTAGAAGGACTCACAGAATGCAGAGATTATGGATTATCATGGCAAAAGTATACAGACTAAGGTCAGCCAAGGAAAAGGGTGCACAGGCCAGAGTCCAGGGGAACCAGGCATGAGCTTCCAGTTGTCCTCTCCCAATAGAATTGTATGCACAGCCTTTAATTCTCCCAGCAACGACGCATGACAAATATGCATGAAGTATTGCCAACCAGGGAAGCTCACCCAAACCTTGGAGTCCAGGATTTTTATGGGGATTGATCCCCTAGGCATGGAACACCTGTACGACTAATGTTAACTACTCTGTCTCCAGTCCCCAGAGGTCAACCTGATACAGCATGGCCTCACCATAAGTCACACTGTGGGCATAGGCTATCTACACAGCCCAAGGCCCCAGGTGTGTAAACTCTTATTATTTCAAGAGATATTTCAAGAGATTAGAGGTTATCTCCCAGGAGCCAGAATGGGCTAGTACCAGCTTTAGAATGTGCAGAGTCTGAGCAGCTCAGGTCTGCGGCATTAACCCTTTACTGCACAGAGGACTTATGGCACAGAAAGGAAAAGAGCAAGCGTTTGATAGTGCCCATTGAATGTCCCACAGAGTACTGAATTTTCATATAAGACACATCCTGGCTTCCAGGCAAGTCATCCCAATCCAGAGACACAGACAGAGTTGACTGAGGAAACAAGGGATACTTCTGCTCAGGATTTCCTTGTTTTTAGCTATGTAAAAACTGAGTGCCAGCTGGCGGAGACAAGAGCGAAATTGGGAAGAGGCTTTCCTAAGTCCTTTTTGGCTGTATCATATTTTACACATCTCTAAAAGTGCTTATAGATATTCTTTTTAAAGTAGCAGAAATCACTGTCAGCCTAGCAGAAAGGAGCTCCACAGGAACCACGGCTGACTTATACATTGACACCGGGCAGGAAGGACTTCAGGCTATTCAGGGGAATTGCCACTTCAGCATTGTGGAGTCAATCACAGAGATCCTGGTTTTCTGGTAAACATTTACTGAGCACCTAGTATATACAAAGCAAAGGAGGACATTCTGAGGAGAGAAAGGAACGAGACACACAGCCCTGTCCCCAAAGAACTTCTGATGGAGTAGGGAGGATGAGAGAGACATGAAGTTAGAATTCAGGTCAGAGCATGATACCTGCTGAGGAGTGGCAGGAATAACAGTTAGGGAGGGCAGAAGAAGAGGAGGCTCCTACTCTGAGTCCCCCAAACCAAACTAAAACAAAGCCAATTGCTGTCGAGTTGATTCTGACTCATGGAGACCCTGCATGTGTCAGAGTAGAGCTGTGCTCCAAAGAGTTTTCAATGACTGATTTTTTGAAAGTAGATTGCCAGGCCTTTCTTCCAAGGTGCCTCCGGGTAGACCTTTCAGTTAATAGCTAAGCAATTAACTGTTTGTGCCACCTAGGAAGGGCTCTGAGCCCCAGAGTGTGTAGCATGTTAGCAAGTGGTCCTGAACTCACTCTCTCCCACGGCATACAGCATACTCTCAGGGTACTTTGAGAAGTGGCAGTCTGAGGTTTCTCCTCCCTGACTGCCTTGTAATTAGAATTCCCTGCACAGTCATGGCTACCTATTCCATGGGCAAGAACAAGGCGGCATGACTCTTCTTTTCTGCAGTGAGCATCTGTGCCCTTGGTGAGACCGTAGCTGTGGGTCCCCTGCGACTTTGGACAACATGGACACTGCTGCTGGGCCCATGAACACACCCCAAACCCTGCTCCCCTGGACAGTCTATCCATTGCCCGACCCACAGTTGCCAGAGTCTGACCTATGCTAGGAACTCTCCAGATGGCTTCACCAAAGAAAGCTGTCATTTCCCCCTAAGGCCTAAACCTTCCCCTGGGGGAGGAAGAGCCATTTTGGACCAGAGCTGGCACAGCAGACAAGGCTCCCAGCTTAAGGGCCACCCTCTGGCTCTGGATCTGCCTGGGTGTGGATTAGGCTGGGGAGGTGAGCAGGTGGGAGACACCAGACCTTGAGTGGGAGGAGGAGGGGCCGAGAGGAAGAGTAGAAAGGGGAGCCTCAGCCCCAAAGGTGATATCCCCCAACTTTTCACTTTGTCTAAGTTGGCCCTGCTGGCAGCAAGGTTCATGATGTGGATTCTTCCAGACTTTGAGGACTGTATCTTGAAACTCCACCACCTGTCTGTTAGTTTATCATGCTGTGGTGTCTTGTGTGTTGCTGTGATGCTGGAAGCTATGTCACCAATATTTCAAAACTCAGCAGGGTCGCCCATGGTGGACAGGTTTCAGGGGAGCTTCCAGACTAAGACAGACTAGAAAGGCCTGGTGCTCTACTTCTGAAAATTAGCCAATGAAAACCCTATGGATCACAACAGAATACTGTCCAGTACAGTGCTGGAAGATGAGCCCCCCAGACAGGAAAAAAAAAAAAAAAAAATTTTTTTTTTTTTTTTTGAAGGCACTCAAAATATACAGTGGCCAAAACAATGGACTTGAGCATACCAACCATCGTGAAGATGGCACAGGACTGGGCAACATTTCATTCTGTTGTACATGGGATTGCCATGAGATGGCACCACAGTAACCAACAACAACCACTTTGAAGCTGAAAGGACTCAGAGACGTGGCAAGGACTAGAGGGAGAAGGAGGAGAAGGAGGAGCCCTGGTGGTGCAATGGTTAAGTGCTCGGCTGCTAACCGAAAGGCCTGTGGTTCGAATCCACCAGCTGCTCCTCGGGAGAAAAGACCTGGTGGTCTGCTCCTGTAAAGATTTCAGCCTAGGAAACCCTGTGGGGGCAGTTCTACTCTATCCTATAGTGTTGCTATGAGTTGGAATTGACTCAATGGCACACAACAAAAACAGAAGAAGAAGAAGGAAGTCTGTGGAGGTGAGGAAATAGGAGGAGCTGCCCCTGAAACAGTCATCCTGGTTTCTGATCTTTATCCCTCACACTCCTAGCAGGTGATTTGTGAACCTCAGTTCTGATTGTCCATGTCCCCCTTCTGCCTCTGGGGCTCAAGGGCAGTTATAACTGCCTTTCCTTGTCCCCACCCTCTCTCCAGTGGACGTCAACACAAGGCTGGAAAGAAGCTTCTAGAGGCTTCTCCTAGAGGCTCACACCACACATTCAAGGCCAATTCACCTGGAACCTTGAGATGCCAGCTCCATGGATTGGGGGTGGGGGCATTGATATCCCCTGTCCAGCTGTGGCCAAGAAAAGGGGCATTTTCTGCTTTGTGACCTGCCTGAAAGGAATAGCGCCCAGTGATGGCTTTCTCCCAAGTCATTAAGGGACAAAGACACAAACAAAAACACCAGTGGCCTTGCCAGCTCTGGGCTGTGACCGCTGGGAATTAAGCAGATTACAAGGGTGGCATCTGGTGAGACTGAATGCAAGTAGCCTTTGTCCTGAGGATTTGGGCTGTTTTCAACCACTGCTGCTTCTGGAAACACAGAACTTAGGCTTCCATGAGGACCCGGCTTGACATGGACTCAGCCCTTCATGCCGTTCTCTTCTGTAGCAGTGATAACAACCATAGCTCTCATCTATGTAATCCTGGACCCTGGAATAGGCACTTCCTGTGTATGATCTTACTTAATCTTTGTACAAACCTGTTGAGGTAAATACTGCTGTGGCACAAATAGCTGAAAGGTTGGCTGTTCAAACCCACCCAGAGGTGCCTTAGAAGACAGGCCTGGCAATCTACTTCTGAAGGTCCCAGCCATTGAGAACCTGATGGAGCAGTTCAATTCTACATGCATGGTTTCACCGTGAGTCAGAATAACTACAGTGAAGCTACGTAACTGCCCACAGAGTAGTTCAGTGTAGGGCTGGGTCAATCCACCCAAGTCTCCCAACTGTTATTCCTTGCAGCCCAGTGATGGTGGTGAAGGAATGTGGTTGTTAGGTGCCATCTGGTTGCCTCTGGCTCACAGCAACCCTAGGTATAACAGAGTGAAACCTTGTCTGGTCCTGTGCCATCCTCACAACTGTTGGTATTTCTGAGCTCATTGTTGCAGCTATCGTGTCAATCTATCTCATGGAAGGTTTCCTCACTTTCTCTGACCCTCTACCAAACATGATGTCCTTCTCTAGCAATAAATGTGGGGGGTTTGTGTATTTGCTTCCTGTTGCTGCTGTAACAAGTAAGTACAATATGGTGGCTTAAGACAACACAAATTTATTATCCTAGAATCCTGGAGGTCAGAGGTTCAACCCGGGTCTCACGGGGCAGCATTCCTTCTGAAGGCTTCAGGGCAGATCCATTTCCTTGACTTTTCCAGCTTCTGGAGGCTGCTCTGTTTTTTAGCTGGTAGCTCCCTCCTCCATCTTCAAAGCTAGTGATGGTGATCTGGCCCTTCTCATGTTGCATCACTCTGACGCTGGCACTCCTGCCTCCCTGGTGATCACCTTGTGGCCACCTGGATAACCCAATTGCTGTCCAGTCAGCTCTGACTCATGGCAACCCCGTGTGTGCAGAGTAGAACTGTGCTCCTTAGGGTTTTCGGAGGTTGATATTTTGAAAATAGATCACCAGGCTTTCTTCCAAGGTGCCTCTGGGTGGACTCAACTGCCAACCTTCCGGTAAGCAGCAGAGCATGTTAACTGTTTGCACCGCCCAGTAGGGACTCATTAACCCAGGATACTCCCCCTGTTTTAACAGCAGTCAATCAGCAGCTTTAATTCCATCTGCTATGTGAATTACCCTTTGCCACGTAATGTAGCATATTCACAGGTTCCGGGGATTAGGACATGGACATCTTTGGGGGAGGGTCATTATCCTGCCTACCACAGTTTATTTCCCCTTCAGCTCACAAATTTGCTATTCAGAGATTCTAATAAGGTAGAGAAAAGTTATCTTCCTTCTGCTTTAGCACAGCCATCTCTCTAAGCATCCATGTTTACACACCCGACTGCCACCGGACATGCCATCTGATGGTCCACGCCTTTCCCTGCTCCCTTTGCCTCCTCCCACCTTCCTTCTCACCCCCCTTTCCTGCTGCTCCTCTGGGATTTATTACTGCAGAGATACAGAGGTCTCTAATCCGCCTCCCTTTCCCCCCCCCCGACCATTTTCTCCAGGGCCAGGAGGCTGCCTGACCCCAGGGAGGGTGAAGCACCCATCTTATCACCGCACCCTGCAGCTTCTCCCCATCACAGCACCTGTTATTCTCCTCTGTGTTTACACAAGGTGGTGACTGCACATGGGCAAGACGGGGTGCTTGTTCCTCTTTTGCCCCAGAATCCAACACAATTCTACATAGTAGGTGCTCAATAAACACTTAACTCAGAGAAAAGCGTAGAATATTTTATGTAAGGAGTTGGAATTTTTCTCCACTAGATAAAGCCATGAAGTCTCTCTTAGAGCACAAAAGGAAATGAAAGCATCTATACCTATGTCTCTATCTATCTATCTGTCTGTCTGTCTGTCTCAGGCTGGGTTCTCTAGAGGAGCAAAACCAGTGAAGCGTATGTATAAAAATATATTAAAAACCAAATCCATTGCCATTGAGTCAATCCTGACTCATAGAGATCCTACAGGACAGAGTAGAATTTCCCTATGGGGTTTCCAAGCAGTGGTTGGTGGATTCGAACTACTGACCTTTTGGTTAGCAGCTGAGCTCTAAACCACTGCACCACCAGTGCTCTGTAAATATATAGAAAGAGATTTGTTTCAAGCAAATGGCTCACGCAATTGTGGAGGCTGGCAAGCACCAAATCTGTGCATCTGGTAACAGGCTGGAGGCTTCTCCTTACTCATGTGGTTGCAGGGGCTGAAGAGCCCAAAACCTGCTGGTCAGGGGGTTGCTGGAGCTGGAAAATCCAAAATCTGCAGGTTGGACAGCAGGCTGAAGGCTTCTCACGTCCCAAGAACCAGAGGTCAAAGGATGATGAAATGAATGCAGGTTCGAGAAAGCACCAATGTTGCTAGAACATCCATATATATTGGATGCAGACCACACCCCCAAAGAAGCTCCCCTGCCAACTGATTGGCTGCTTGCATTAGATAACAAAATGGAGGATGATTACATAATGTTTACCAAACACTGAGAATCATGGCCTAGTCAAGCTGACCCATAACCTTAACCATCTATCTGTCTGTCTATCTATCTATCTATCCTTGCCTACCTATTTAATTCTGAAGAGGGCCATGTTCCTGGCAGGTGAGGTCTTCTGGGCACATGAGAGTCCATCCGGGAATCCCACATATCAGCCCCCCAAGTGGTGGGGTTGCTGTCCTGGCCTAGTCCCAACCCCACCAAGGTACGAATGCCTACATGCTGGGAGGCTGCCATGGAGTTTTACATCAGGGGAGACCACCCTGGAGACAGAATTCAGCATTGTCACCTGCACCCATGTATTCTGTGAGCACAGTGGATTGGGGGGGGGGACAGGATAACCGAGGCCCTCAGACTTAGCAGGCCTGTGTGTCTCCTCCAAGTTGTGTGGCTGGGAGCAAACCATTAACCTTCCAGCCTGCACTCACAGCAGCAGAACATGCGTGATAAGACCTGCGACAGGGAATGCAGCAACCAGGTAAAATGCCCAACATTAATGGGTGAAGTATCGGGTGTATTTGTAACGGTTCTCAGACCTCGGGGTTTTAAATTAGCACTAGCCACTGGAAAACGTGGAACAGCTTGGCTGGGAACTTCACCAGAGTTTTCAACAATTTTGCAAACAGTCAGAGAGGCAACAGGTTTGAGGAGGCAGCAACCCTGGGCAAGAGTCACGACTTGTTTGTTTATTTTTCCTAAGCTGCTTACACACATGTGCATGTACACACATATGCACACATGCACACACCCATACTCACACACAAACACACACAGCCACATGCACACATGAACATGTGTACACACAGCCACACATACGAACACATACACACATACACACATGCCCACACACAACCACATGTACAAACATGCACATGCACACACACAGAGCCCAGTGACCATGACAGGGGCATGCTGTTTAACACCATCCTCCTCACAGGCTGCTCTTCTTTGGGCAAGCACTACCTAACACAAATTCTTGTGGCTCTAATAGTGTCACTCCAACCATCTCTTGAGGAAGGCTCTGTTATCCCCAGTTTATTTTCCAGATGAAGAAATACAGATTCAAGGAGACCCCTGAGAGGAGTGGGTCGGGGAAAGAAGACAGTGAGTGGCAGAAGCAGGTGGGAGGGAGACAGGACGGTCAAGCACCTCAGAGATGGTGGGAAGAGGTGAGAGGATGGAGAGGTTGGTGTGAAGGCTGCAGAGAGGCCAGCAAGGGCGAGAGCAGAGGAACAGCCACCGAATCCAGCAGCCGGACTTGTGAGGACAGTGGCCAGCTGAACTAAGGGGGCACCATTCTGCAGGCTGGGCGAGGAGTGAGCTGGTAAGGGGGGAATGAGGCCCAGGAACAGAATGGCCCTGAGGGAGAGTTGGTGCTGGACAATAGAGCAAAGCCAGCTGCTGATGAAAAAGACTTGTCTAGAGCAAAGGTTTGTTTTACCCTTGAACAGATAAGCAGGTTTGGAGGCAGTGGGAAGGAGCCAATGGGGCCAGCAAGATGGAGAAGGAGGAGAGAGGGGCTGAGGGAGGAGATGCTGGGGACACGTAATGGGGCAGGGGCATATTCCTGGAGGAATCGGGATCTCCAAGAGCAGAGGGGGCACCTTCAACTCCAGAATGGAGAAGACATAGGTAAAGGAGGGAGGTAAGTGGAGATACAGAAACCTTTGGATTCACTGGGGAAGGTGTGTGCCAGGCGGAAAGGTAGAAATCGGCTAAGGAGCTTGAGCCAGGTGGGGTGAGGTCATGAGCTCAGAATGGGGCAGAGCCTGGGGGGTATGATGGGCAGTTAATGATTTGGAGATAATTGTAGGTTCACTTTGGAAACCCTGGTGGCATAGTGGTTAAGAGCTACAGCTTCTAACCATAAAGGTCGGCAGTTTGAATCCACCAGGTGCTCCTTGGAAACCCTATGGGGCAGTTCTACTCCGTCCTATAGGGTTGCTATAAGTCGGAATCTGCTCGACAGCAACAGGTTATTTTTGGTAGATTCGCATGCAGTTGTAAGAAACAACACAGAGAGGCCTCATGTACCCTTCACCCAATTTCCCCCAATGGGAACAAGTATAACCAGAATGACCCTCAGAAGCAAGGATGGCAAGATTACATCTCCCACACTTTGGGCATGTTGTCAGGAGGGATCAGTCCCTGGAGAAGGACATCGTGCTTGGTAAAGTAGAGGGTCAGCGAGAAAGAGGAAGACCCTCAGTGAGATGGATTGACACAGTGGCTGTAACAATGGTTTTAGGCATAACGATTGTGAGGATGGCACAGGACCAGGCAGAGTTTTGTTCCATTGTACATAGGGTTGCTATGAGTGGGAACTGACTGGATGGCACCTAACAACAACGTGGGAACATCTTGCCATGTTTTGTTGGTACCTGGGCTCTCCCGGCCCTTCCCCATCCTACCTTTTCTGCTGGTGGCCATGTTTCCAACCTTCTTGCCCTGGATTTCTAAGCCATTTTTAGCTTAATTAGAAAACCTGGCTGGCCTACTTGTTGTCTCACCTGGGAGGATCCTTTATGGCCTAACTTGGTGTTTGTTATGGGCCTCTGGGTACTAGGATGGGACTTGCAATTGGCTGAGCCAGTCAGGGGTCTCTGGTTGCAAGCAGCAGAACTGAATCTGGCTCAGAAGCCAAACATAAACTGGAGAAAAAAGGCCCTTTCTAGGGTGGTTACCAAGGCAGCTGTGGGGACCCAGGTACTTGAGTCTCCCCAGAACACTGTCCCTGGGAAGAATTGGTTCTAGCCGTTTCCCCCATCCCTATATCGCCCTGATCAAGGTCCCAGGATAGAAAGTTAGATTGGCCTGGCTTGGGTCCAAGCCCCATCCTTGGCCAGAGTGTTGGGGATCCTGACTGACAGCCCCTAAGCCTGCCCACAGAAGTCCCTGGGTGGCACACTTTGCTAAGCATTTGGCTACTAACTGGAAGGTTGGTGGTTCAAATTCACCCAAGACACTTCAGAAGAAAGCCTTGGAGATGTATTTCTGAAATGTCAGCTACTGAAAATGCCATAGAGCACAGTTCTACCCTGGCACACATGGGGTCACCAGAGTCAAAGTCAACTCAATGGCAATCTTTTTTGTTTCCCCCTAAGCTTACCCACAGTGGGCAACAGAACTATCACCAGAAGAAGGGGATAAAAACAGACAAATCTGACACCCCCCGACCTTGATTCAGTGTTGGGTAAAATTATAGCCAGAACCAGGTGGACATGATGACAGGATGAACATGATCCGATGGTGTACAGATAAGCAGCGAGTGCTAAAAACATGTACAAATCAAGCACGCAGAAGAAAAAGAACTTTAGCTACCCGGTGACTGTATTTAAAGTTAAATCTGCATTTGGTTGGTATCTTGCTGCCATAAAACTGAGACACTTGTTAGAATTTCCTCAGATATTCTGTTTCAACTACTGTAGTTTGTTTTAAAACCAACCAAACCAAACTCATTGCCGTTGAGTCAATTCCAACCCATAGCGACCCTATAGGACAGAGTAGAACTACTCCATAGGATTTCCAAGGAGCGGCTGCTGGATTCAAACTGCTTACTTTTTGGTTAACAGCCAAACTCTTAACCACTATGCCACCAGAGTTTCCTGGTTTGTTTTATGTAACTCTGTTGTTTTTTATAAAATAATATTTTACTGTGTTTTTGGTGGAAGTTTACACGGTAAATTAGGTTTCCATATGACATTTCTATACAAATTGTTTGGTGACATTAGTTACATTTTTCACAATGTGTCGACATTCTCTTTAACTGTGTTCTGGTTGCACCGTTTCCATTACTGTAGTTTCCGTGCCCCCTTACTGTCTCATCTTTGCTTTAGAGTAGATGTTGAACTCACGGTCTCATATAGATGGTCGTTTTTGATACAGCACTGTACTTCTGGGTAATATCTTTTATTTTGTGTGCCACTTTATTTTGCTAAAAGGTGAATTCAGGGGATAGTTTCAATTCAGGGTTTGAAGAATATCTCAGGGCAATAGTCTTAGGGAGTCCTCTGGTCTCCCCTGGTCCAGTTAGTCTGGATTTTTTTTTTTTTTTTAAGAATATGAGTTCTGGGCAGGGCCAAGATGGCTGATTAGGTAGATGCTACCTCGGATCCCTCTTGCAACAAAGACTCGGAAAAACAAGTGAATCGATCACATACATGACAATCTACGAACCCTGACCATAAAATACAGATCTAAAGAGTTGACCCGAGTGACAGGTGAGCGAAAAGCTGCACCCTGAACCAGCGACTGCTTCTGGAACCCGCGACCCACTCCACAGCCTTGAGCCCTCGCGGTTCCCTGGTGCCGAGTAGCAGGGCTGATAGCGGCTTGCTGAGGCAGGGCAGGCACAGGACACAGCCCTAACCCCTAGCCCCCTGGGGTAACCTCCGTATATTCTCAGCCAGCACAAGCAGGCTGCACACTGACGGGGCTAATGAGACAACGAACGAACAACCACGGGGAAGCAGCGACTGTTTTCGGAGCCTAGAGCCAGCGTCCCAGTCAGAAATCCTTGGCGCCAGGTTTTGGACTGGGTGCAGGAGAGCGGAGCACGGAATCCTTAGACGGCGCAAACAGGGGACGCAGCCCTAGCCCCCAGAAGTGACCTTGGGGGAAGCTCAGCCAGTCCACGCAGGCAGCACAGTGACACAGCTGACAAGAGGAGAAGTCACTGGGAGGCAGCGACTGGTTTTGGAGCCCGGAGTGTGGCATCCCAGCCAGGGAACCTTGGCACTGGGCTTTGGACTGGGAGTGGAGGAACTGACCACGGCCTCTGAGACAGCACAAGCACAGGATGTGGGCCTGGCCCTCGGGGGCAATCTCAACCCAGCCAACACACACAGGCTACACACTCCTCAGGAATCTCAGATAAAACAGTCCTCACCAAGCAAGATAAGTAACTTTGTCTATATTCCTGGGTGCTACTCTCTTCTATCTGATCCCTCCCCTCCCCTTCCCAGGTGGCTTCATTAACATTGGAATTTCCTGGGCCAGAGAGTGAAGTGCTCTGCGGTTTGTTTTTTTGTTTGTTTGTTAGGTCTTTTCCTAACCCATTCTCCTGGCCTGAGAGAAGCAGCTACAAAAAACCCAGGGACAAAAAATCTTTCCCTGACTTCCCGAAATTAGACTGAAAATACAGAACCAGCTCCAGCCAAGCATATGAGATCCATAGTCTTGGGCTTTCATCCCTACAGTGAGCATGATGGCTATTATAATGCAAAGGCAATTCTGATAGTGATCTGACTGTAATTGTTTTAGCCGATTACTGGAAAGACAAGTTTCCCAGGTTTGATATATCTACCTATTAAACAGAGCCCTTACTGACCCACAATGGGGAACTGAGGGCTGAAGCTCCACCCAAACCACCTAACCTCCTGCCATAGGGGTCTTAGGATAGTGACATCTACCAATCTATAGAGGTACATGCATTGGGTGCCTAAGGTACAGCTGCAGAGCCCAACCACCAAAGTGCTTTAGGACTAGAGACACACCTACCTCACTGGCACTTGGGGGAAGCCTGTCAGCATCCTGCCCCCCCCCCCGGAATATGACCCCCTGCTGCTACTAGGATCTGGTGCACACAACTATCACCACTACTCCTCCAAGCGAATAGGTGACAGTCTACCCCACACATTTGGTGACCCAAAATCAGATTCTACTCAAGAATAGTGAATGGACTCTTAGGCTTATATTTCTGGTAATGGCCTAAACCAGCTGGTAAGAGGACATAAGTGATTCAAAGGCTACAACCATCAAGACAGCACAATCTAGTAGCCCATCTACGTATATTGAAAGAAAACAAAACAAGATAAGACTCAGTGAACAAATATAAAATAAATCACTACAATATCTTATAGATGGCTCGGAGACAGCAGTTGATATCAGACCACATAAAGAAGCAGACCATGATTGCTTCTACAACTCCCCAAATTAAAGAATCAAAGTCTTTCCCAAATGAAGATACAATCCTGGAATTGCCAGATGCACAATATAAAAGACTAATTTACAGAATGCTTCAAGACATCAGGGATGACCTCAAAAATTAAGTAAGGCAACCTACAGAAAAAGCCAAGGAACAAACTGATAAAGGAGTTGAAGAAATCAAAAAGATTATTCAAGAACATAGTGGAAAAATTACTAAGCTACAAGAATCCATAGAGAGACAGCATTCAGAAATCCAAAAGATTAACAGTAAAATTACAGAACTAGGCAACTCAATAGTAAGTCAGAGGAGCAGAATAGAGGAATTGGAATGCAGAGTGGGGGAGTTGGAGGATAAAGCAATTGACATCAATATAGCTGAAGAAAAATCAGATAAAAGAATTTTAAAAAATGAAGAAACCCTAAGGATAATGCGGGACTCTATCAAGTAGAATAACTTGCATGTGATTGGAGTTCCAGAACAAGGAGGGATAACAGAAAATACAGAGAGAATAGTTGAAGATCTGTTGGCAGAAAACCTCCCTGACATCATGAAAGACAAAAGGATATCTATCCAAGATGCTCATCGAACCCCATTTAAGATTGATCCAAAAAGAAAATCACCAAGACATATTATCATCAAACTAGCCAAAACCAAAGATAAAGGAGAAAATTTTAAAAGCAGCCAGGGATAAAAGACAGGTCTCTTACAAAGGAGAATCAATAAAAATAAGTTCAGACTACTCAGCAGAAACTATGCAGTCAAGAAGGCAATGGGATGACATATACAGAGCACTGAAGGAGAAAAACTGCCAGCCAAGGATCATTTTCGAGCAAAACTCTGTCTTAAATATGAACGCGAAATTAAAACATTTACAGATAAACACAAGCTTAGAGAATTTGCAAAAACCAAACCAAAGCTACAAGAAATACTAAAGGAAATTGTTTGGTCAGAAAATCAATAACATCAAATAACGACAAAACACAAAGTCACAGAACAGAACATCCTGATATCATCTCAAATAAGGAAATCACAAAAACAAATTAAGATTAATTTTAAAAAGAAAAAAATGCTCAAAACAGGGAATCATTGAAGTCATTATGTAAAAGATCACAATAATCAAAAAGAGAGGGACTGAATACAGGTGGCATAGAACTGCCATATGGAGAGGAAAACAAGGTGATATAAGACGATACAAGTTAGGTTTTTTCATAGAAAAATAGGGGTAAATATTAAGGTAACCACAAAGAGGTCTAACAATTCCATAACTCAAAATAAAAACCAAGAAAAACATAATGACTCAGCAAACATAAATTTGACTACTATGAAAATGAGGAACACACAATTTACAAAGAAAAACATCTCAGCACAAAAAAGTAAGTGGAAAAATGAAATTGTCAACAACACACACAAAAAGGCATCAAAATGACAGCACTAAACACATACTTATCTATAATTACGCTGAATGTAAATGGACTAAATCACCAATAAAGAGACAGAGAGTCTTAGACTGGATAAAGAAACACAATCTGTCTATATGCTGCCCACAAGAGACACACCTTAGACTTAGAGACACAAACAAGCTAAAACTCAAAGGATGGAAAAAATATATCAAGCAAACAAAAATCAAAAAAGAGCAGGAGTAGCAATATTAATTTCTGACAAAATAGACTTCAAAGTTAAATCCACCACAAAGGATAAAGAAGCACATTACATAATGATTAAAGGGACAATTGATCAGGAAGACATAATCATATTAAATATTTATGCACCCAATGACAGGGCTGCAAGATACATAAAACAAACTTTAGCAGAACTGAAAAGTGAGGTAGACACCTCCACAATTATAGTAGGAGACTTCAACACACCACTTTAGGAGAAGGATAGGACTTCCAGTAAGAAGCTCAATAGAGACACGGAAGACCTAATTGCTACAATCAACCAACCTGACCTCATAGACCTACACAGAACACTCCACCCAACAGCTGCAAAATATACTTTTTTTTCTAGCACACATAGAACATTCTCTAGAATAGATCACATATAAGGTCATAAAACAAACCTTTGCAGAATCCAAAACATCGAAATATTACAAAGCATCTTCTCAGACCACAAGGCCATAAAAGTGGAAATCAATAGGGAAAATTAGGGAAAAGAAATCAAATACTTGGAAACTGAACGATACCCTGCTCAAAAAAGACTGGGTTATAGAAGACATTAAGGAGGCAATAAAGAAATTCATAGAATGCAACGAGAATGAAAACACTTCCTATCAAAACCTCTGGGACACAGCAAAAGCAGTGCTCAGAGGTCAATTTATATGGATAAATGCACACATTCAAAAAGAAGAAAGAGCCAAAATCAGAGAACTGTCCCTATAACTTGAACAAATAGAAAGAGAGCAACAAAAGAATCCATCAGGCACTAGACGAAGACAAATAATAAAAATTAGAGCTGAACTAAATGAAATAGAGAACAGAAAAACAATTAAAAGAATTAACAAAGCCAAAAGCTGGTTCTTTGAAAAAATTAACAAAATTGATAAACTAGAGAAATACAAGAAAGGAAACAAATAACCTGAATAAGAAACGAGATGGGCCATATCACAACAGACCCAACTGAAATTAAAAGAATCATATGAGATTATTACAAAAAATTGTACTCTAACAAATTTGCAAACCTAGAAGAAATGGATGAATTCCTAGAAAAACACTACCTACCTAAACTAACACAATCAGAAGTAGAACAACTAAATAGACCCATAACAAAAAAAGAGATTGAAACGGTAATCAAAAAACTCCCAACAAAAAAAAAGTCCTGGCCTGGATGGCTTCACTGCAGAGTTCTACCAAACTTTCAGAGAAGAGTTAACACCACCACTACTAAAGGTATTTCAAAGCATAGAAAATGATGCAATACTACCTAACCCATTCTATGAAGCCGCCATATCCCTGATACCAAAACAAGGTAGAAAGACACCACAAAAAAAGAAAACTACAGACCTATGTCCCTCAAGAACATAGATGCAAAAATCCTCAACAAAATTCTAGCCAATAGAATTCAACAACATATCAAAGAAATAATCCACCATGACCGAGTGGGATTTATACCAGGTATAGTTTTTTATGCAAGGTTGGTTTAATATTAGAAAAACCATTAATGTAAACCACCATATAAATAAAACAAAAGACAAAAACCACATGATCTTATCGATTGATGCAGAAAAGGCATTTGACAAAGTCCAACACCCATTCATGATAAAAACTGTCAGCAAAGTAGGAATTGAAGGAAATTCCTCAACATAATAAAGGGCATCTATACAAAGCCAACAGCAAACATCACTCTAAATGGAGAGAGCCTGAAAGCATTTCCCTTGAGAACGGGAACCAGAAACGGATGCCCTTTATCACCGCTCTTATTCAACATTGTGCTAGAAGTCCTAGCCAGAGCAGTTAGGCTAGATAAAGAAATAAAGGGCATCCGGATTGGCAAGGAGGAAGTAAAATTATCTCTATTTGCAGATGACATGATCTTATACACAGAAAACCCTAAGGAATCCTCAAGAAAACTACTGAAACTAATAGAAGAGTTCGGCAGCCTCAGGTTACAAGATAAACATACAAAAATCACTTGGATTCCTCTACATCAACAAAAAGAACATTGAAGAGGAAATCACCAAATCAATACCATTCACAGTAGCCCCCAAGAAGATAAAATACTTAGGAGTAAGTCTTACCAAAGAAGTAAAAGACCTGTGCAAAGAAAACTACAAAGTACTAGTGCAAGAAACTAAAAGGGACCTACATAAGTAGAAAAACATACCTTGCTCATGGATAGGAAGACTTAACATAGAAGAAATGTCTATTCTACCAAAAGCCATCTATACATAGAATGCACTTCCGATCCAAATTCCAATCACATTTTTTAAAGTGATGGAGAAACAAATCACCAACTTCATATGGAAGGGAAAGAAGCCCCGGATAAGTAAAGCATTATTGAAAAAGAAGAAGAAAGTGGGAGGCCTCACTCTACCTGATTTTAGAACCTATTATACAGCCACAGTAGTCAAAACAGCCTGGTATTGGTACAACAACAGGCACATAGACCAATGGAACAGAATTGAGAACCCAGATATAAATCCATCCACATAGGAGCAGCTGATATTTGACAAAGACCCAGTGTCAGTTAATTGGGGAAAAGATAGTCTTTTTAACACATGGTGCTGGCATAACTGGATATCCATTTGCAAAACAATGAAACAGGACCCATACCTCACACCATGCACAAAAACTAACTTCAAGTGGATCAAAGACCTAAACAGAAAGACTAAAACGATAAAGATCATGGAATTAAAAATAGGGACAACGTTATGAGCCCTAATACAAGGCATAAACAGAATACAAAACATTACTAAAAATGACGAAGAGAAACCAGATAACTGGGCGCTCCTAAAAATCAAACACCTATGCTCATCTAAAGACTTCACCATAAGAGTAAAAAGACCACCTAAGGACTGGGAAAAAATTTTCAGCTACGACATCTCAGACCAGCACCTGATCTCTAAAATCTATATGATTCTGTTAAAACTCAGCCACAAAAAGACAAACAACCCAATCAAAAAGTGGGCAAAGGATATGAACACACACTTCACTAAAGAAGATATTCAGGCAGCTAACAGACACATGAGAAAATGCTCTCAATCATTAGCCATTAGAGAAATGCAAATTAAAACTACGATGAGATTCCATCTCACTCCAACAAGGCTGGCATTAATCCAAAAAACACAAAATACTAAATGTTGGAGAGGCTGCAGAGAGATTGAAACTCTTATACACTGCTGGTGGGAATGTAAAATGGTACAACCACTTTGGAAATCTATTTGGCGTTATCTTAAACAGTTAGAAATAGAACTACCATACAACCCAGAAATCCCACTCCTCGGAACACACCCTAGAGAAATAAGAGCCTTTACACAAGCAGATATATGCACACTCATGTTTATTGCAGCACTGTTTACAATAGCAAAAAGATGGAAGCAACCAAGGTGTCCATCAACGGATGAATGGTTAAATAAATTATGGTACATTCACACAATGGAATACTAAGCATCGATAAAGAACAGTGACAAATCTGTGAAACATTTCATAACATGGAGGAACCTGGAAGACATTATGCTGAGTGAAATTAGTCAAATGCAAAAGGACAAATACTGTATAAGACCACTATTATAAGATCTTGAGAAATAGTATAAACTGAGAAGAACACATTCTTTTGTGGTTACGAGAGGGGGGAGGGAGGGAGGGAGAGGGTTATTTACTGATTAGTTAGTAGATAAGAACTACTCTAGGTGACGGGAAGGAGAATACTCAATACAGGGAAGGTCAGCTCAACTGGACTGGACCAAAAGCAAAGAAGTTTCCAGGATAAACTGAATGCCCAAAGGTCAGCGGAGCAAGGGCAGAGGTTTGGGGACTATGGCTTAAGGGGACTTCTAAGTCAATTGGCATAATAAACTCTATTATGAAAACATTCTGCATCCCACTTGTGAACTGTGGCATCTGGGGTCTTAAATGCTAGCAATTGGCCATCTAAGATGCATCAATTGGTCTCAACCCACATGGATCAAAGGAGAATGAAGAACACCAAGGTCACACGATAACTATGAGCCCAAGAGACAGAAAGGGCCACATGAACCAGAGACTTAACATCATCCTGAGACCAGAAGAACTAGATGGTGCCCGGCCACAAACGATGACTGCCCTGACAGGGAACACAACAGAGAACCCCTGAGGGAGCAGGAGAACAGTGGGATGCAGACCCCAAATTCTCATAAAAAGACCAGACTTAATGGTCTGACTGAGACTAGAAGAATTCCGGCAGTCATGGACCCCAAACCTTCTGTTGGCCCAGGACAGGAACCATTCCCGAAGACTACTCATCAGACATGGAAGGGACTGGACAATGGGTTGGAGAGAGATGCTGATGAAGCGTGAGCTACTTGTATCAGGTGGACACTTGAGACTGTATTGGCATGTCCTGTCTGGAGGGGAGATGGGAGGGTAGAGAGGGTTAGAAACTGGCAAAACAGTCACGAAAGCAGAGACTGGAAGAAGGGAGCACGGGTTGACTCATTAGGGGGAGAGTAAATGCGAGTATGTAGTAAGGTGTATGTAAGTTTATATGTGACAGACTGACTTGATTTGTAAACTTTCACTTAAAGCACGATAAAAATTATTTTAAAAAAAAGAATATGAATTTTGTTCTACATTTTTCTCCCATTCTATCCAGGACCATCTATTGTGACCCTGGTCAGAATGGTCAGTAGTCGTAGCCAGGCACCATCTAGTTCTGGCCTTGGCGTACATGAGGTCATGGCTTGTATAGGTTATTAGCTCAGTAGGCTTGTTTCTTCTCTGAAACTTTGGTTCCTTTTACTCTTTCACTCGTAATGCGTAGAGACCAGTAGTTGTAACTTATATGGCCACTCACAAGCTTTTAAGGCCCCGAACGCTGCTCACTTCACTAGGATGCAAAACACGAACTTTGTGATGCCAATTGACTGAGTTGTTCCATGAGATTAAGGTCCTAAGCCTTTGAACCAAAAAACCAATTTCGAAAGGTGTTTGGTTACGTTTGAGAAGTGTCTGTAATTGTGCCTTCTATGAATATATGTGCCTGCACACACATATCTATACTTACATGTACATATAGATACTTCTGTCTGTGCACACATGTATATACATATACCTGTACCTACTGGCATACTTATACACTTAAACACGTACATATGTAACCATAGGCTTGTGTTTTTTGGTCTTTGTTGGCATTTTTGCCAAATTTTATATATCAGATTCTTTAGTACAAGCATCTTTTTCTCTTGAGTGCTTCTCAGCAACATTGTGTAGTTATGCTGTGGTCGCTACACTCACATTATGTGTCACTTTTCCCACCAACAAAAATAGCAACTATTTGGTAACCACCAATGAACATTAGTCTTCTTAAATGTATCTATTCTTGACTTCTTGTAAAAGAGGGATCATACAATATTTGTCCTTATGTGATTGCTTTATTTTACCTTGCATTATGTCCTCCAGGGCCATCCATGTTATTATATGTTCCATGGTCTCATCATTGTTCTTCATGGTTGCGTAGTATTCCACCGTATCATGTACAACGTTTTGCTTATTCATTCATCCGTTGATGGCCACTTAGGCTGTTTCCTTTTTTTCTTTTGGCTATTGTGAATAACGCCTCAATGACCAAAGGTGTGCATATACCTGTTCATGTCACTCCTAATTGGTCTGTAGGATCTACACCCAGAAGTGGCATTGCTGGATCATAAGGTAGTTCAATCTCTAGTTTCTTGAGGAACCGCCATACCGTTTTCCCTAGTGGCCGTACCATTTCACAGTTCCGTCTGCAATGGATAAGGGTTCCAATCTTACCACATCTTTGCCAACTTTGTTATCTTTGTTTTGTTTTATCAGTGCTGTTTTAAATGGGCTGAGATGGTACCTCATTGTATTTTTGATTTGCATCTCTCTAGTGGCTGAGATTGTGAGCATCTTTTCATGTGCTTGTTGGCTGCTTGGGTGTCCTCTTTGGTGAAAGTTCTGTCCGTGTTCTTTGCCCATTTTATAATTGGGTTGTTCATCCTTTTATTGTAGAGCTGTTGAAGTTTCCATTAAACTTTAGAAGATGAGTTTCGGTAAGAAAGCATTAAGCAAGGCCAAGGTGGGCTCTTTAGAATAATAAAAAATACAATTCACAGAAAATATATCCCAGTTATGAACACTTATGTACCAAATGTGTGTTTCAAATGCATGACTAAAAACTATTAAAAAAAAAATTATAGGATACATAAAAAAGACAAATGCAGGAATATAATACTTACAAGAAACTTCTAAGACTATAACCCTTGTACTTTGCTAGCTTTTTTAAATCTATTATTTGATTATGGGAATAGTTCAAATATACAAAAAAGTTGAAAGAATGGTAGAATGAACACCCGTGTGCCCACCTCCTAGGCCAGAGGTTGGTAAACTATGGCCCATAGACCAAATATGGCCTTCTGCCTGTGCTTTGTATGACCCATGAGCTAAGAATGGTTTTTACATTTTGAAAGAAGTATACTTTGTGACATGTGAAAATTACATGAAATTAAAATTTCAACATTCACCAATAAAGTTTTATTGGAACACAGAGACATTCCTTCATTTACAGATTGTCTATTGCTGCTTTTGTGCAACAACAGCAGAGCTGAGTTGTTGTGATGGAGACCATACGATCAATAAAGCCTAAAATACTTACTATCTTGGTCCTTTACAGAAAAAGTTCATCGGACCCTACAATTAACATTTCTCTATAATTGTTTATCACACATCTGCCCATTATTCCATCCATTCATTAATCCATACTTTTTTTTGTTGTGCTTTATGTGAAAGTTTACAGCTCAAATTAGTTTGTCATACAAAAATTTATACACACATTGTTGTGTGGCCCTCGTTGCTCTCCCTGTAATGTAACAGCACACTCCTCCTCTCCACCCCAGATTTCCGGTGTCCACTCAACCAGCTCCTATCCCTTTCTGCCTTCTCATCTTGCCTCAGGACAGGAGCTGCCCGTTTAGTCTAGTATATCTACTTGAACTAAGAAGCACACTCTTCATGAGTATCATTGTATGTCTTATAGTCCAGTTCTAATCTTTGAAGAGTTGGCTTTGGGTATGGTTTTCATTCTGTGTTAACAGAGAGTCCTGGGGCATGTCTTCTAGGGTTCCTCCAGTCTCAGATCATTAAGTCTGATCTTTTTACTAAAATTTAAGTTCTGCACCCCACTTTTATCATGTTCCGTCAGGGACTCTATTGTGTTCCCTGTCAGGGAGGTCATTGGTGGTAGCCAGGCACAGTCTAGTTCTTCTGGGCTCAGACTGATAGAGTCTCTGGTTTATGTGACCCTTTTTGTCTCTTGGGCTAGTATTTTCCTTGTGTTTTTTGTGTTCTTCATTCTCCTTTGCTCCAGGTGGGTCGGGACTAATTGAAGCATCTTAGATGGCCACTCGCTAGCTTTTAAGACCCCAGACGCCCCTAAGCAAAGTGGGATGCAGAACATTTTCTTAATAAACTTTTTTGTGCCAATTGACCTAGCTGTCACCTGAAACCATGGTCCCCAGACCCCTGCCCTTACTACAGTGTCCCCTGAAGTGCTTGCTTGTGTTCAGGAAACTTCTTAGCTTTTGGTTTAGTTCAGTTGTGCTGACTTCCCCTGTATTGTGTCTTGTCCTTCCCTTCACCTAGGATAATTCTTGTCAACTATCTAGTAAGTGAATTCCCCTTTCCCACCCTCCCCACCCTTGTAATCATCAAAGAATGTTTTCTTCTGTGTTTAAACCTTTTCTTGAGTTCTCATAATAGTGGTCTTATGCAATATTTGTCCTTTTATGGATGACTAATTTCACTCAGCATAATGACTTTCAAGTTCATCCACGATATGTTTTTCAGACTCATCACTGTTCTTTATCATTGCGTAGTAGTCCATTGTGTGAATATACCATAATTTGTTTATTCATTCGTCCATTGATGGACACCTAGGATGTTTCCATCTTTTTGCTATTGTGCACAGTGCTGCAATGAACATGGGTGTGAATGTATCTATTTGTGTGATACTCTTATTTCTCTAGGATATATTTCAAGGAGTGGGATTACTAGATCGTGTGATACTTCCACTTCTACCTTTTGAAGGAGGTGTCAAATCGATTTCCAAAGTGGTTGTACCATTTTACATTCCCACCAGCTGCGTATAAGTGTTCCAGTCTCTCCAACATTTATTATTTCGTTTTTTGGATTAATGCCAGCCTTGTTGGGGTGAGATGGTATCTCATTGTAGTTTTGATTTGCATTTCCCTAATGATCATGAGCATTTCCTCATGTATCTGTTAGCTACCTGAATGCCTTCTTTAGTGAAGTGCCTCTTCATATCCTTTGCACATTTTTCAGTTGTGTTATCTGTGTTTTTGTTGTTGAAGTTTTGCCTTATCTTGTAGATTTCAGAGAGCAGACCCTGGTTAGATTAGTTGTAGCTAAAAATTTTTTCCCAGTCTGTAGGTTCTCTTTTTATTCCTTTGGTGAAGTCTTTGGATGAGTATAAGTGTTTGATTTTTAGGAGCTTGTCGTTATCTAGCTTCTTTTCTGGTGTTTGTGCATTGTTAGTAATGTTTTGTATTCTGTTTATGCCATGTCTTAGGGCTCCTAGTGTTGTCCCTATTTTTTCTTCCATGATCTTTATCATTTTAGATTTTATATTATTTAGGTCTTTGATCCATTTCGAGTTAGTTTTTGTGCATGGTGTGAGGTATTGGTCTTGTTTCTTTTTTTTTTTTTTTGCAGATGGATATCCAGCTATGCCAGCACCATTTGTTAAAGAGATTCTCTTTTCCCCACTTAAGAGGCTCTGGACCTTTGTCAAATATCAGCTGCTCATAAGGTGGCTCGATTTACATCTGGATTCTCAATTCTGTTCCATTGGTCTATGCATCTGTTATTGTTCCAGTACCAGGCTGTTTTGACTACTGTAGCAGTATAATAGGTTCTAAAATCAGGTCATGTGAGGCCTCCCACTTTGTTCTTCTTCTTCAGTAATGCTTTATTTATCCAGGGCCTTTTCCCTTTCCATATGATGTTGGTGATTTGTTTCTCCATCAAAAAAATGTCTTTGGAATTTGGATAGGGATTGCATTGTATATGTAGATCACTTTGAGTAGAATTGACATGTTCGCAATGTTGAATCTTCCTATCCAAAATGAGCAAGTATATTTTTCCACTTATGTGGTCTCTTTCGGTTTCTTGCAGTAGTGTCTTGTATTTTTCTTTGTATAGGTCTCTGGTTAGATTTATTCCTAAGTATTTTATCTTCTTGGGGGTTATTGTAAGTGGCATTGATTTAGTGACTTTCTCTTTGACACTCTCTTTGTTGGTGTAGAGGAATCCAACCGATTTTTTTGTGTTTATCTTGTATCCTGATACTTTGCTGAAATCTCCTATTTGTTCCAGTAGTTTTGTTGTGTATTCTCTGGAGTTTTCTGTGTATAAGATCATTTCATCTGCAAATAGGGATACTTTTACTTCTGCCTTACCAATTTGGATGCTCTTAATTTCTTTTTCTTGCCTAATTGCTACGGCTAGGACTTCAGCACAATGTTGAATAAGAGCGGTGATAAAAGACATCCTTGTCTGGTTTCCATTCTCAAGGGGAATGCTTTCAGACTTTCTTCATTTAGGATGATGTTGGCTGTTGACTTTGTATAAATGCCCTTTATTATGTTGAGGAATTTCCCTTCTATTCCCATTTTGCTGAGTGTTTTTTTATCATGAATGGGTGTTGGACTTTGTCAAATACCTTTTCTGCATCAATTGATGAGATCATATGGTTCTTGTCTTTTATTTAAGCAATGGATTACATTGATTGTTTTTCTAATGTTGAACCATCTCTGCATACCTGGTATGAATCCCATTTGGTCATGGTGATTATTTTTTTGATATGTTGTTGAATTCTACATCCTAGAATTTTGTTGAGGGTTTTCGTGTCTATGTTTATGAGGGATATTGGACTGTAATTTTCTTTCTTTCTTTTTTTTTTTTTTGGTAGTGTCTTTACCTGGTTTTTGTATCAGGGTTATGCTGGCTTCAGAGAATGAGTTTGGGAGTATTCCATCCTTTTATATGCTCTGAAATACCTTTAGTAGTAGTGGTGTTAACTCTTTGAAAGTTTGGTAGAATTCTCCAGTGAAGTCGTCAGGGCCAGGGCTTTTTTTTGTTGGTAGTTTTTAAATTACCTCTTCAATCTCTTCTTTTGTTATAGGTTTATTTAGTTGTTCTACCTTTGTTTGTGTTAGTTTAGGTTGGCAGTGTGTTTCTAGAAATTTGTCCATTTCTGCTAGGTTTTCAAATTTGTTGGAGTATAATTTTTTGTAGTATTCTATTATGATTCTTTTACTTTTAGTGGAGTCTGTTCTGATATTGCCCATCTCATTTCTTACTCAGGTTATTTTCTTCCTCTCCAGTTTTTCTTTTGTCGGTTTGTCCAGAGGTTTATCAATTTTGTTGATCTTTTCAAAGAACCTGCTTTTGGTCTTGCTCACTCTTTCAATTGTTTTTCTATTCTCTATTTCATTTATTTCCCCTTTAAGTATTATTATTTCCTTTCTTCTGGTGCCCAAGGGCTCCTTTTGCAGCTCTTTTTTCTTTTTGTTCGAGTTGCACGGCTAATGTTTTGATTTTGGCCTTTTCTTCCTTTTGAACGTGTGCATTTATTGCTATAAATTGACCTCTGAATACCACCTTTGCTGTGTCCCAAAGGTTCTGGTAGAATGTCTTTTCATTTTCATTTGATTCTGTGAATTTCTTTATTTCATCCTTGATTTCTTCTATAACCTAGTAGTTTTTGAGCAAGGTGTTGTTCAGTTTCCATATATTTGATTTTTTTTCCCCTTGCTTTTTCTGTTATTGATTTCTACTTTTATGGCTTTATGGTCAGAAGAGATGCTTTGTAATATTTTGATGTACTGGATTTTTTTAAGGCTTGCTTTCTGGCCTAACATGTGGTCTATTCTGGAGAATTTTCCATTTACATTGGAAAAGAAGGTATACTTGGCTGCTGTTGGTTGGAGTGTTCTGTATATGTCTGTGAGATCAAGTTGGTTGATTGTGGCATTTAGATCTTATGTGTCTTTACGGAGCTTCTTTCTGGATGTTCTGTCCTTCACTGGAAGTGGTGTGTTGAAGTCCCCTACTATTATTGTGGAGCTGTCTATTTCTCTTTTCAATGCTGTTAGAGTTTGCTTTATGTATTTAGAAATGCTGTGTTCTAGTCTTGGGTTGTTATCTGATGTTATGGATTTTCTAATCAGAGGACAGTCTTTTAAACGGACAGTTCAATGACTATCATGTGAGGTAAGATTTTTTTCTTCCCCATATGGACATCCTGCTTTTCTAGCACCATTTGTTGAGAAGACAATCTTTTCCCTCACTGAATTTCTTTGGCCCCTTTGTCAAAAATTAATTGGCCATATACGTGAAGGTCTGTTTCTGGACTCTCCATTCTGTTCCATGGATCTACCTGTATGTCTATCTTTACAGCAATACCACAATGTCTTGCTTACTGTGGCTTTATAGTAATTCTTAAAATCTAGTAGCATAAGTCCTTTAATTTTGTCATTTTCAAAATTGTTTTTGGTGGTTACTTTGCATTTCCATGTTAAATTTTAGAACCAGTTTATCAGTTACTACAAAAAAGACTGCTAGGATTTGGGGGAAGAGTTTGTATAGAATTGATATTATTTCTTCCTAAAATGTTTAGTAGAATTCACAAACGAAGCCATCTGCGACTAGAGCTTTCTGTGAGGGGAGGTTTTTAAACTGTAAATTAGATGTATTTAATAGATATAAGGATATTCAGGCTATTTATTTTTCCAGAGTGAGTTTTGATTGTTTTTCAATAGATTTATTCATTTCAAATAGGTTGTCAAATTTATTAGCACATAATAATTCCTTATTATTCACATTCTTTTAATGTTGATAGAATCTATAGTGATGCCTTCTTTATAATGCCTGTATTCATAATTTATATCTTCTCTCATTTTCCCCCATGCTTATTATGTATTTTGAAACCCTGTAATTAGGTCTATACACATTTAGGATTGTTATGTCCCCTTGATAAAGAAACTTATTCCTTTATCATTCTGAAATGTCCCTCTTTATCCCTGGTAACCTTCCTTTTTCTGGAATTCACTGATATTAATACAGCCACTCCAGATATCTTATAACTAGTGTTTGCATGAGGTATCATTTTCCATTCTATACTTTTAACCTATTTTTGTATTTATGTTTAACGTGGGTTCCTTGTAGACAGTATATACTTGGGTTCTGGTTTTTCTTTTTTTTTTTTTTGTCCACTCTGACAAGTTCTGCCACTTAGCTACAATGTTCACCTCATTTAATTTTGAATGTGGCGGAGTTGAAACCCATCATCTTGCTACTTGCTTTCTGTTTGTCCCATGTATTTTTTATTTGTTTTCCCTGCTTTATTTTGATCAACTGAGTTTTTTTTTTTTTTTTCAGTATTCTGTTTTATCTCCGCTGTTGGCTTATTAATGGTACTGCTTTGGTTTTTTAGTGGTTGCTCTGTGGGTTTTTTTTTTTTTTTTTGGTATTATGCTCTAAGGCATTTTTAACTTCTCACAGTTTGCTTTCAAAGAAGCATCACACCACCTGACCTGCACAATAAGAACCTTACAATTGCAACTATATATTTTTGTTTCCCCCACCTTTTCCTTTGAGCTATTACTTTCAAATATTTTATATATGTCAAAATGCCACAAAACAGGGCCATCATTTTTAAGCAGACCTTTTCAAATCACAATTTAAAGGAGAAATAATTTTCACATAAAAATACCGCTAACATAAAAGGCCAAAATGATGTAGCAAATGTATTGCTTCTGCCTCTTGCTTCCAGAGTGTACTCTTTGTACTTTGATTGTAGCAGTTTTTTTTATGCTGTTTTTTTATTTGCCTTTTTCTTGCCTTAGACAATAAGATCCTTGAAAACAGAAACAATATCTATTCATCTTGGAACCTTAGCACAATGCCTGGCACTCGGCAGGAGGTCAACAATTGTGGTCCACTCACTGATTTCCTGAGACCGAGACTGACTGCCTCAGGGAATAAGGAAAGATGAGGCAATTGAGATACAAACACTGAACACAGGCTGGAGCATGCTTTAGCAGAGAGAACCAGAGACGCACACTGCCCCTCAGCTACATGTATGTATTCCTCTTCCCCTCTGTCCTCACCTCTCAGCATCAACTTCCCTTTCAAAATCTGGCATGAAGGAAAAAGAATACATAGACCATCAAAGCATGCTTCCAAGAGACCTGATTTTAAAAGGTCACAAGTCAGGACACCAGGTTGAACCTGCGGGGGTCCTTTTGGACCAGACTCCACCCAGTATCATCGGAGAAACTGAGGCAGCTTAGCAGCTTCATCAAATGCAAGGTGTTCTCTGAAACTGAACTAAAGAATGGAATGCTTAATAACGTGGGTGATATTAAGAATTTGGGATGTGGAAATTTCGTCGCTAAAACTTTAAAATTATATATTGAATGTTTTCTAAAGTGTCGGGTGGCAGGGGGATGGTTAAAGCTAGTTTACAATAGGGGACAGTGTTCTCAGTTTTGAAAATGACGGTGTGGAAATATTTCTCTTCTGGTGTTTTGAATTTAGAACAATCACAGCGTTATGACTTTTGCTCTGCTTTGCTGAACTTTCTCTAATTTTCTAGTCCTTGAAATGTTGGGAGGGCTATAAAAATGTTCACAATGTGCTTTAACAAACATTTCTACATAAATGAACAAAACACTAAAAATAATATTTCTCTCTCCCAGCTAGCTTTAACTATCTATGACAGAAGAGAACTTCCTTATTTCAAAGAGGGATCTTTAAGGCATTCATACATTTCAAAAAATCTAAGACATTTTATTTCAAACTTATAATTAAGTCCAGCAATCTTCCTGTTTTATGTTTTATTTATTTAGCACTTAATTATTAAGCACGGTAAGGCAGACATGCCCATACAGAGGGATGGGACAATTCCTGCCAAATGCTCACTGGTTTGCCCCATGTTTGTTTTTGTCTTTCTGACACATTTATGGATTAGTCATTAGTTTCCTCATTCACTGAATCACAGAACTAGAAGGTCTTCCATGTGGTGTTTTTTAAGTGTTCTTTTTTAGCCAAGGAACCCACTGTGAACAGTGATTCTTATGGAAATGGAATGGCCCCATTTGGAGAGGAAGTGGGGGCTTGCAGCTCTGCCCACCACCACCACCATCCCTCTAGAGCGCATACAGTAGACAGTTGGAAGACCACTGACCTAGTGTAATCACTTCAATTATACACGGGAAGATTGTGGCCCAGAGAAATTAAGCGACTTGCCCAAGGTCCCATAGCGTCCAGTGGCAGAACTGGCCTAGATATTGGCCTCCTGACTCCTAGACTAGTACTACCTCCACAACAACCTGCATTCTTGAAGTTTGTCCCTCTGTGACCTGTTGGGCCACAGTTCCACAGAACTCTAGTGGTGAGGGGAAGGAATGAGAAGAGAAGCAACTGGTCTGACGGTTAAAGTTATGTGTTACCTTGGCTGGACCATGATTCTCAGTGGTTTGGCAGTTACATAATGAGGTAGTTTAGCTTTGATGTAATGATGTAATTTGGCAGTTATGTAACGGTAATGATGTAGTCATCCTCCATAATGTGATCTGATATGATCAGCCAGTCAGATGTAAGGGGAGGTTCCTCAGGAGTGTAGCCTATATCCAATATACATGAATATTGTGAAAAAGCTTGGTGACTTTTGCTCATTCTGGACCCTGCATCTGGCTTGTCATAATCTGACCTTCGGTTATAGGGACTGGAGCCAGTGGCCTGCCATATTGCCTTTCAGTCTTGGGATTCATCTGCCTCCACAGCCTATGAGCCAGTGGTCTGCCGTCTTACCTGTTGATCTTAAGTTTGTCAGCCCTTGCAGCTACACGAGTCAAGGGAAGCCCCTAGCCTGATGCCTAACCCACAGACTTGGAACTTGCCAAACTCTACAGCTGTGTGTACCATTTCCTTGAGATAAATCTCTCTCTCTCTATGTGTGTGTGTGTATATATATATATATTATATATATATATATATATTTATTGTTGTTAGGTGCTGTGAAGTCGGTTCTGACTCACAGCCACCCTATGCACAACAGAACGAAACACCGCCCAGTTCTGAGCCATCCTTTCAATCGTTGTTATGCTTGAGTTCATCATTGCAGCCACTGTGTCAATCCACCTTGTTGAGGGTCTTCCTCTTTTCCGCTGACCCTGTACTCTGCCAAGCATGATGTCCTTCTCCAGGGACTGATCCCTCCTGACAACATGTCCAAAGTATGTATGACGCAGTCTCGCCATCCTTGCCTCTAAGGAGCATTCTGGCTGTACTTCTTCTAAGACAGGTTTGTTCGTTCTTTTGGCAGTCCATGGTATATTCAATATTCTTTGCCAACACCGCAGTTCAAAGGTGTCAATTCTTCTTCAGTCTTCCTTATTCATTGTCCAGCTTTCACATGCATATGATGCCATTGATAATACCATAGCTTGGGTCAGGCACACTTTAGTCTTCAAGGTGACATCTTTGCTCTTCAACACTTTGAAGAGGTCTTTTGCAGCAGATTTGCCCAATGCAATGCATCTTTTGATTTCTTGACGGCTTCCTCCATGGCTGTTGATTATGGATCCAAGTAAAATGAAATTCTTGACAACTTCAATCTTTTCTCCATTTATCATGATGTTGCTCATTGGTCCAGTTGTGAGGATTTTTGTTTTCTTTATGTTGAGGTGTAATCCATACTGAAGGCTGTCATCTTTGATCTTCATTAGTAAGTGCTTCAAGTCCTCTTCACTTTCAGCAAGCAAGGTTGTGTCATCTGCATAATACAGGTTGTTAATGAGTCTTCCTTCCATCCTGATGCCCATTCTTCTTCATATAGTCCAGCTTATAGTATTATTTGCTCAGCATACAGATTAAATAGGTATGGTGAAAGAACACAACCCTGACGCACACCTTTCCTGACTTTAAACCATGCAGTATCCCCTTGTTCTGTCCGAACAACCGCCTCTTGATCTATGTAAAGGTTTCTCATGAGCACAGTTAAGTGTTCTGGAATTCTCATTCTTTGCAAAGTTATCTATAGTTTGTTATGATCCACACAGTCGAATGCTTTAACATAGTCAATAAAACACAGGTAAACATCCTTCTGGTATTCTCTGCTTTCAGCCAGGATCCATCTGACATCACCAAGGATATCCCTGGTTCCGCGTCCTCTTCTGAAACCTGCCTGAATTTCTGGCAGTTCCCTGTCGATATACGGCTGCAGCCGTTTTTGGATATATATACATATACACACTTCACTGGCTTTGCTTCTCTAGAGAATCCAGCCTAAGACATCTGGTACTGAGAGTGGTTTTAGAGAAACAAAATTGTAAGGATGACTTTTCTAAATTGGTTTTCAAATCTGACTAGTCTTAAAGGCACTCACGACTCGGCCTCCAGTAGTAAAGAGGGTGCTGCTAAGCCATGGCATAAGGTAACTATATTAATACACAAAATATCACCACAAATAGATCAAGAATTGGTAAGAAGGTGGTAACATGTTTAATAATTTTCTACAATTTTGTCACAAATAAGAAGTATAGGGAAGTCGTTTGGTTGGTCCTGCTTTTGCTAGACAAAGTAACTGGAGAAAGAGATGAGCTCAGGTGCCACATAAAAGACCTCAAGGTTTCCACTTGTCCCCTGAAAGAAAGTCTTGTTTCTTGTAGTAACAGAGCTGATATTGCTGAAAACCAAACCCAGAGTCTTATCATAAGAGTGCCTGAATTACAACGCCAACTGAACTCCCAACCTGAAATGGTGTTAAAGTTAAAGTGAGGGCAGTGATTGGGAAAAACTGGAATTTTCAAACTTGAGATGAGAACATATGGGGAGAAAATCAGGAAGCTGGGGACACTGAACCCCTAAATTCCATTGAATCACTCCTGCCAACAGAACCAGTCCTCTTACTCCCATCTGAAGAGATCACTCCATCTTTGTCTGCTGAGCCACCCTCCCCAGTAAAACCATTATCCCTTCTACCCCCATCTGATGAAGTTAACTCAGCTGTGCCTGAAGACTCTGTCTAAGAAATCACCTGAGGTGGCATGTGGGGCGTTGCTTGAGGTAGATGCCTTACAAAACACTGCTGAATGTTCCCAGGACTCACCCCACCACCCATTTTTGCTTATAGACCTATAACTAAACTTATGTCCCAGTGAACTCCAAAAGGTGAAGTACAATATGTGACCCAGGATGAGGTATGCTACACTCCAAAAGAACTGCTTGACTTTTCTAATATGTATAAACAGAAACCTGGGAAATGTATGTGGGAATGGCTATTAAGGGTGTGAGATAATGGTGTAAGGAACATAAAGTTGGATCAGTCTGAGTTTATTGATATGGGCCCACTAAGCACAGACTCTTCATTCAGTGTTTCAGCTTGAGAGGTTAGGAAAAGATCTAATAGTTTATTAGGTTAGTTAGCTAAAGCATGGATTATATGGTGGCCTACACTAAATCAAGTTGCAGTACCGGACCTGCCTTGCTATACTGTAGAAGAAAGTATCCAAAGGCTTAGGGAAATTGGCATGTTAGAATGATTTATCAGGTGAAACCCACAGACCCACACATGGTGTACACAAAGGACACACCTTTTACCATAACAATGAGGAACAAATTTGTGAAGGGCACCCCAGCACCCTTGAAAACTGCTGTGATTGCTATTTTATGTAGGTCAGATTTAACAGTGGGAACAGCCCTAACAGAATTAAGACACCTAACTACAATGGGGTGGTCACGATAGTAGGGGCCAATTGGCAGCACTTAATCAACAAAGACAAGGTGGGTGTGATTACTGTAAAGGACAACAGAGTTAAAGCAGTAATTCAAAGTCTAATTCATCTGGACTTATGACATTGGCTACTTAGTCATGATGTCCACAGGAGTGAAATAAATGGGAAATCTACTAAATACTTATTTAATCTGTGCAAGCAGAAAATTCTAGGTCAAGTGAATTCCAGGCTAACTTGAATCTCCAGAATAGTCATGGCTCCTCAATTATTCCCAGATTTGAGGCAGTTTACAGAGTATCAATGACCCTGAAGTTACTGGTAAAACATTTGGGTGCTATTTTTGTTGTTGTTAGGTGCCATCAAGTCAGTTCATTTGAGTTCTAGGGGGTGGAATTCAGGCCCCTTCCACCTAGGTGAAATTTCTAGGGGTTCGGTTGAGATAGTCCTTCTAAAATGAAGGATACATTGTTACATCTGGCCCCCCTACACTAAAAAAAAGGGGCACAATGCCTGGTGGACTCTTTGGATTTTTGAGGCAGCACATCCTTCATTTGGGTGAGCTACTCTGGCCTATTTATCAAGTGACTCAAAAAGCTGCTGGTTTTGACTGGAAACCTGATCAAGAAAAGGCTATGCAACAGGTTGAAGCTGCTGTGCAAGCCGCTCTGTCACTTTGGCCATATGCTCCAGCTAAAGTGTCAGTGGCAGATAGAGATGTTGTTTGGAGCCTTTGGCAGGCCCCTATTGGTGAATCACAGCACAGACCCTTAGGATTTTGAAGTAAAGTCCTGCCATCCTCTGCAGATAACTGTTCTCCTTTTGAGAAACAGCTTTTTTCTTATTATTTGGCCTTAGTAGAGACTGAACACTTACCCATGGGCCACCAAGTCACCATGTGGCCTGAGCTGCCCATCTTGAATTGGGTGTTGTCTGACTCACAAAGCCATAAAGTCAGATGTGCACAGCAGCACTCTATCACTAAATGAGAGTGGCATATACGAGATCTGGCCCAAGCGGGACCTGAAGGCACAAGTAAGTTGCATGAGAAAGTGCCCCAAATGCCCCTGCTGTCCACTCCTGTCACATTACCTTCTTTCTCCCAGTCTGCACCTATGGCCTTGTGGGGAGTTCCTTATGATCAGTTAACTGAAGAAGAGAAAACTCAGTGCCTGGTTTACAGATGGTTCTGTGTGATATGCACCACTCAAAAATGGACAGCAGCAGCAATATAGCCCCTTTCTGGGACCTCCCTGAAGGACAATGGTGAAGGTACATCCTCCTGATGGGCAGAACTTTGAACAGTGCACCTGGTTGTTCATTTTGCTTGTAAGGAGAGATGGCCTGCTGTGTAACTGTATACTGATATATGGGCTGTGGCCAATTGTTTGGCTGAATGGTCAGGGAAGGAACATGATTGGAAATTTGGTGACGAGGAGGTATGGGGAAGGATTATGTGGATAGACCTCTCTGAATGGGCCAAAGAAGTGAAGATATTTGTGTCTCATGTGTATGATCACCAAAGGGTGACCTCAGCAGAGTAAGATTTTAACAATCAAGTGCATAGGATGACATGTTCTGTGGATAACAGTTAGCCTCTTTCCCTAGCCACTCCTGTCAATTGCTCAATGGGCTGTTGAAAAAAGTTGCCGTGGTGCAGGGATGGAGGTTATGCATGGGCTCTGCGATATGGACTTCCACTCACCAAGGCCGACTTGGCCACAGCCATTACTGAGTGCCCAATCTATCAGCAGCAGAAACCAACACTGAGTCTCCAGTATGGCATCATCCCGAGGGGTGATCAGCCATCAACCTAGTGGCAGACTGATTACATTAGACCATTTTCATCATGGAAAGGGCAGCATTTCCTTTTTACCGGAATAGATACTTACCCTGGATACAGATTTGCTTTCCCTGCACTCAATGTCTCTGCCTAAACTACCATCTGTGGACTCACTGAATACCTTATCCACCGTCATGGTATCCCACACAGCATAGCTTCGGGTCTAGGAACTCACTTCACAGCAAATGCAATACCATAATAGGCACATGCTCATGTAATTCGCTGGTCTTACCACGTTCCCATCATCGTGAAGCAGCTGGCTTGATAGAGTGGTGGGATGGGTACTGTAATTGTGTCTTCTAAAGACACAATTACAGTATCAGCTAGGTGGCAACACTTTGCAGTGTTGGGACAGTGTTCTCTGGGAGACTGTATATGCTCTAAACTAGCATCCAATATATGGTGCTGTTTCTCCCAGAGCCAAGATTCACAGGTCCAGGTATCAAGGGGTAAATTTGGGAGTGGCATCTCTCACTAGTACTCCTAGTGACCCACTGACAAAATTTTTACTTCCCACCCCCACGACCCTATGCTTTGTTGAGTCTTGAGGCCTTAGTTCCAAAGGGAGGAATGCTTCCACCTGGAGACACAACACAGATTCCATTGAACTAGAAGTTGAGAATGTCACCTGGCCCCCTTGGGCTCCTCACGCCTCTGATCATCAGGAAAAGAAGGGAGTTACCATATTGGCTGGCGTGATTTACTCTGACTACCAATGGGAAATCAGATTGATGTTGTATAATCGAGATTAAGAAGAGTGTGCCTGGAATATAGAAGATCCCTTAGGGTGTCTCTTAGTACCACAGTGCCCTGTGATTAAAGTCAGTGAAAATTACAGCAACCAAATTCTGAAATGACTACTAATGGACCAGACCCTTAATAAAAGAAGTTTTTGGTCACCCCACCAGGCAAAGAACCATGGCAAGCTGAGGTGCTTGCTGAGGGTAAAGGGAATATGGAATAGGTGGTGGAAGAAGGTAGTTCTAAATACCAGTTATGACCACGTGACCAGTTTCAGAAATGAGGGCTGTAATTGTTATGAGTATTTCTTCCTTGTATGTGTGCATTGAATATTTTTGTTTTCTTCACTTGTAAAAATAAGATGCAAATGAGGCTAGTGTGTTTTATGTTGTACGCGTATTAGGACAGGTATGATTTTGTAGTTGTCTTTATTTAGAGATTGTGTATAGATGCCAAGTTGACAAGGGGTGCACTGTGATGGTTAAGACTGTATTACAGTTAAGGTTGGCTGGGCCATGAATCTCAGTGGTTTGGCCATTAGGTAATGATGTAATTTGGCAGTTATATAATAATGTAGCCATCCTCCATGATGTGATCTCAAGTTATCAACCAATCAGCTGTAAGGGAAGTTTCTTTGAGGGTATGGCCTGTGTCCCGTATATGTGTGGGTGTTCTGGCAAAGCTCGCTTGCTTGCTCTGGATCTTCGTCCTGTTCAACATCATCTGACCTCTGGTTCTTGGGACTTGAGCCAGCAGCCTGCCCTCTGATCTGCTGATCTTGCTTTCATCAGCCCCTGCAGCTATGTGAGTGAGGAGAAGCCTCCAGCTTGACATCTGACTCATGGACTTGGTACTTGCCAGTCTCTACCATTGTGTGAGCCATTTCCTTGAGATAAATCTCTCTCTATATACGTATAGGCTTCACTGATTTCGCTTCTTTTGAGAACCCAGCCTAAGGCAGCTGGGCAACAGAGCAATAGCCTAGTGAAGAACAACAGTGAT
Source organism: Loxodonta africana (assembly GCF_030014295.1). NCBI lineage: Eukaryota > Metazoa > Chordata > Mammalia > Proboscidea > Elephantidae > Loxodonta > Loxodonta africana. The sequence goes on from NC_087343.1 coordinate 223,265,990, forward strand.
GAGTGGCTGAATCAGTGACCAGGACTCCAAGCATCCAGGTGGCCTTGGAACTGGGCCTCTCTCTGAGTCTGAAGGATGATGCTAGGATTCAATGAAAAAGCCCATTCTGGGTTTGTTTGGACCCTTCCCAGTAGGGAGAGCTGCGGGGTGTGACTGGAAGGGGCAAGGAGGCCTCTAATTTAGAGGACCTACAGGGATGTCCCAAAAGCAGAATCTAGGCTGGATTTTTTCCTCAGGAAATGTTCCATATGGCTCATCAGGGAGAAGAGGCAGTGTGTCTGCTCTGGACAAACTTTCCATATTGTCACCTGAGACCCCAATAAATCTTCCATACGAAATAGTGTCATTCTCTCTTTTGCATTTAAAGTGGCAGTCTACCCACAGAGCTTAGAGTTTTCTGGAAGTATGCAGCCTGATTCAAAAACTGGTACACAACGTGAGCCAGGTATTGTTTTAGAAGTTCCATTAACTCTTCCAAAATGATGAGGTACCATCCAGTAAATTACTACTCTGGGGTACTTAATGACATTCTAGCACTTGGGAAAATCGACTTCATCTTGTAATGCTCTTCAAAGCGTATGTGTGTGTGTGTGTGAAAGAGAAAATTTAACAGTATGCAAATGCAAAAGTTTATGTGTAACTCTAGAATCTAGATCATTCCTCTCTCAATGGGCTGAATTAAAGCTAGTTTTATTTCCCTTTGAGGGAATTATTAGCTATGATCCATTTAGAATGCCATTTTAAAATCCATTAAAATAAAAGGCTGTATTATTCAGCTCTCTCTCTGAGCTGCAACCACCTCTAACTAGATCAAGCAAACTAAGGAGTTTATTAGCTCCATAAATGGAAATTTCTGGCCCCAGGCCAGGCTAGAAGGACATCACTGGTCTTCTGTCATCCCTCCACACCTTCCCCACCTCTCAGCCTGGAGATAATACCAGCCTGGAGAGATGGTAGCAGAACGACATGGAGAGAGCAACTTCCACCAGCTCCAGCTGCGGTTGCCCAGGAGGGACTCGGATTAGTTCAACTCGAGTAACATGAGCATGCTCAGAGCAATCACTGCAGTAGGGAGGTAGGGTGCACTGACTGGTCAGGGATAGACCACAAGGCTGGAGAGAAGTTGGCCCTATTCGGACCACATGGAAAGGATTCCTCCCAGGAAAGAAGGTCTTGGTTAACTGAAGAAAGGCAGGATAGGGTGCTGGACAAACAAAAATTACGATGGTCCATCCAGAGTCAGACCCTGTGTTTCTCGCCCCTAATTGTGGTCATTGGAATCTCTGGGTGGTACAAATGGTTAACACGCTCACTGCTAATCAAAAGGTTGGCAGTTAAGTCCACCTAGGGGCATCTCAGAAGAAGTCCTGGTGATCTACTTCTGTAAAAGCAGCCAACTGAAAACTTTATGGAGCACAGCTCTACTCTGACACAAATGGCATTGCCATGAGTTAGGGTAGGAGTTGGCAACTGGTTAGTCATGGATATTGCTGGTTCAGTGGTATCATTCCCACCTTCCATGTAAGAGATCTGGATCCAATTCCCAGCCCATGTACTTCATGCGCAGCCAGCACCCATCTGTCAGTGGAGGGTAATGTCTTGCTGTGATGCTGAACAGGTTTAAGCAGAGCTTCCAGACTAAGACAGATTAGGAAGAAAGGCCTGGTGGTCTACTTCTGAAAATAAGCCAATGGCAATCGTATGGTTCACTACTATCTGACCCACAACTGATCCTGGTGATGGCACAGGACCAGGCAGTATTTTGTTCCATTGAGCATGAGGTTGCCATGAATCAAGCATCGGCTCAATGGCAGCTAAAAACAACAATTTATCTTTTAAATTATATTGATGTTGATAATGTACATACAACACATATTATACCACCCTAATCCTTTCTGGAACAAAGCTAGGTATCAATACATAAATGTATCATGTATTATTTTTAAATCTCAATGCCTGCTGTCTTTGTTGCTGGTGCATGAATTGTATTTGATTTGTAGCCCTGCTGCATTTTTTCATAGATAGGCCATTTGTCTAGCTCTACACTTCAACTTGGATTTCAAGAATTCAGATAGATGTAGCAAAGCTCTCCCCTCTAAGTAATGAGTTTTAACTCTGAAACATCTTTCCATTTTGTATTTTTCCACCTCCTGTCCTTGACTACCTGGATCTCTGTCTTAGGCTGTGTTCTCTAGAGGAGCAAAACCAGTGAAACATATATATATATAAACAAAAAGCAAACTCTATTGCAGTTGAGTCGATTCTGACAGAGTGGAACTACATCATAAGATTTCCATGGAGTGGCTGGTGGATTCAAACTGCCAACATTTTGGTTAGCAGCTGAGCTCTTAACCACTGTGCCACTAGGGCTCCTATGTATGTGTATATCTATATTTATCTGTCTATATCTATATATATCAAGGAAATGGCTCCACACAGTTGTGGAGGCTGACAAGTCCCAAATCTGTGGATCAGATGTCAGGCTGGAATTTCTTCGGACTCACATCGTTGCAGGGGCTGACAACCCCAAACTGGCAGGTAAAATGGCAGGCTGCTGGCTCACAGGGCTGCAGAAACTGGCAAATCCAAATATCTGCAGGTCAGATGGTAGGCTACTGGCTCACATCCCAAGAACCATAAATCAGAGAACGATGAGTTGGATGCAGGATCCAGAGAGAGAGAGCACTTTGCCAGAACATTCATATATATTGGATGCAGGCCACACCCACATGGAAACAAACTACCCTTACACCAGATCGCAAAATGGAGGATAATTACATAATACTGAAAATCATGGCCTAGCCAAGTTGACACATAACATTAACCATCACAGTCCACCCCTTTTCAACTTGGCATCTATACACATCTCCTTAAACCATGCATAATCTCTAAATAAAGACAATTATAAAGTGATATTTGTGCTTAACATGATACAGCTAGTCTGCATACAACCAAAAATGCACTAACCCTGTTTACATCTTATATTTTATAATATGTAATAGAATGAGCGAGGCAAGAAAACAAAGACATTTGCAGTATATATACATACATATTAGGCAGATTTGGGGATTCTGGTTTCTGGTCATCAAAGACTTTTTTAACTCGTGAAAAATATTCCTTAGAGTATTGGACTGAAGATTGACAATATTTCAGTAATTCTGTTTCAACTGTATTGAAGTCAACACAAGCAACATGAAGGAGGGCTATGGGCCTTCCGGAAACTATTTTGTATAGGTTAAGCTTATGGAATCCAAATGGGGTAGACCTTAAATTTAAAAGGACCAAGTGAAAGACCTTGGTCCAAGATAAATTCAGGGCTTCGCAAAGCTTGGCTGTATGAGTTTTTATTATCCCATTATTTCTTTCTACTAGGCCAGAAGATTGAGGGTCTTACGGAAAATGTAGTCTTTGAACTATGGGGAAATTTTGGCATATTTCTTGAATAACCTGACCAATAAAATGAGTCCTCCTATCACTACAAAGAATCTTTGGTGTTCCAAAAGTAGTGGTGATATTTTCAAGAAATTTCTTTGGGAGAATGTTTGTTTCATTTCTCTCTGCCCCACTGTCCCCACGCCTCATTGATTAGTAGTTCTGTGATCACCTGCCATGCCCACTCACTCCCACCCCTGTGTTTACCCCAGGCCAGTCTTGCTTCTTTCCCAGTGGGTTGGGGCTCCTGTCCAGCAGGGCTATCGGGGGTTCCCATGGTGCCATTTTCTGTCCATTCATTACCTTCCTAGGCCCAGGTATCCTCCTCTTAGAAACCAAAGCCCAGCAAAACAGGCAGCAGCGGCCTTTTCCTAGGTGCATTTCATTGCAAGTGTGGTCTAATCTATACCCTGGCTCTAGGCAGTGACCCTGGCTCCACTACTTCACCTTACTCTTGGCCTTTAGCACAGACTTCAACCCCAGAGCTCCACTCAAGCTGTGGAGAGCTCAGGTCTGGCTTTGGCTGTGGTTTTCTCTTTTAGATTCTATTTTTGGAGCAGCAGGGAGGACATCACTACATCAGACTCCTGCTCCCTCTTCCTGGAAATCCCCTCTCCTTGTAGCTGAAGGCACTGAGGTCCACGGGAATGAAGCACTTGTCCAAGAAGACATGTTTGTGGTTCTTGGGACAAGCACAGGAATCCAGGTTTTTCCACACCCACCCTTAGAGTTCTCTTCACTCTGCCCTGTAACTCAATGGCATTAAATATGGGCTTTATAATAGTCAGAGAGTAAGCTGACAACTGCAAAACCTTATATAAATCATCATGAAACTGCTTAATAAATAAGCTAGTCAAGGTCAATGATTTGTTTATCAGAGAAGGTGAAAATGTGTGTACGTGTGTGTGCATGTGTGTATGTGAGATAGAGATATTGAGAGAAAGAAGAGAGAGCGTAGGAGGGAGGGAGAGAGACTATAAAAGAAAAGAGTTAACTTCTTGAGTTAATTAATATATATCAGAGCTCACCGAAAAATTTAGCCTAGAGTTTTCTTTTAAACCTTAATAGCTAGGAGTTTGGAAAATAGTTATTCAAAACTATGTGTTGTGCCCAGAAGTGAAGAATTCCTTGGGCAGCTATTTCATTGTGCCAGTAGATGTCCCATTTACAAGTGTTGTACATTTGGCCAGCGGGGGCAAGAAGAGCATACAATCAAGCTGCATACAATCAAGCTGCTGGGGACACAAATCCAGTAATGTTGGAGTTGACTACTTCCTGACAGCAAGAAACAATTGTTAAATACAATCATTATTTAAAATTAAATTATTTTAAAACCACAGGTGATAAATACTCCAGTCTTACCACTTCCTAATTATTTTACCACATTACCTATGCTCTTGAGGCTATTTATATCAATTGTACCTCTGATGGAAATCACTCCATCATGGTGTGCTATTGCACATCTCTTTCTAACTCTGTGTTCAGTGATTTGTGTTGGTACCTTGAAATCAAATAATGGAGGGAGTATTTACACCATGGAAATTGGCAAGCTCTACTACAAGTTTTTTTTACTACAAGTTAGGACTCTTTCCGCCAAGAGCCAGTTGTTAAACATTTATCAGCTGTTGTTGTTGTTAGGTGCCGTCGAGTCAGTTCTGACTCATAGCAACCCTATGCACAACAGAACGAAACACTGCCCGGTCCTGCACCATCCTTACAATCGTTGTTATGCCTGAGCTCATTGTTGCAGCCGCTGTGTCAATCCACCTCGTTGAGGGTCTTCTTCTTTTCCGCTGACCCTGTACTCTGCCAAGCATGATGTGCTTCTCCAGGGATTGATCCCTCCTCACAACATGTCCAAAGTATGTAAGACGCAGTCTCGCCATCCTTGTCTCTAAGGAGCATTCTGGCTGTACTTCTTCCAAGACAGATTTATTCATTCTTTTGGCAGTCCGTAGTATACTTAATATTCTTTGCCAACGCCAGAATTCAAAAGCTTCAACTCTTCTTCGGTCTTCCTTATTCATTGTCCAGCTTTCACATGCATATGATGTGATTGAAAATACCACGGCTTGGGTCAGGCGCACCTTAGTCTTCAGGGTGACATCTTTGCTCTTCTACACTTTGAAGAGGTCCTTTGCAGCACATTTGCCCAGTGCAATGCGTCTTCTGATTTCTTGACTGCTGCTTCCATGGCTGTTGATTGTGGATCCAAGTAAAATGAAATCCTTAACAACTTCAATCTTTTCTCCATTTATCATGATGTTGCTCATTGGTCCAGTTGTGAGGATTTTTGTTTTCTTTATGTTGAGGTGTAATCCATACTGAAGGCCGTGGTCTTTGCTCTTCATTAGTAAGTGCTTCAGGTCCTCTCCACTTTCAGCAAGCAAGGTTGTGTCATCTGCATAACGCAGGTTGTTAATGAGTCTTCCTCCAATCCTGATGCCCTGTTCTTCTTCATATAGTCCAGCTTCTCGGATTATTTGCTCAGCATACAGATTAAATAAGTATGGTGAAAGAATACAACCCTGATGCACACCTTTCCTGACTTTAAACCAATCAGTATCCCCTTGTTCTGTCTGAACAACTGCCTCTTGATCTGTGTAAAGGTTCCTCACGAGCACAATTAAGTGTTCTGGAATTCCCATTCTTCACAGTGTTATCCATAGTTTGTTATGATCCACACAGTCGAATGCTTTAGCATAGTCAATAAAACACAGGTAAACATTCTTCTGGTATTCTCTGCTTTCAGCCAGGATCCATCTGACATCACCAATGATATCCCTGGTTCCACGTCCTCTTTAGCATTTATCAGCAACCACTGTATAATGCTTTGGCTTATTGGGTGGTGAGGCCTCACTGATCACTCATACCTATGCCATCTCGGTCAGAATAGGAGCTTAGCCATGTAGGTAATTACTCTCTTATTAAAAGGTGAATGTCTCAACATCTTCGGTGAACTTGGGATAAACAGGCTATCCTTCAAAAATAAAAACAAGCCAAACTGTTTCAAATGTAAGGGGAAAAATCGATGTAAAAGAAAAACTTTAATTTCTTCAAAAGAAACCACTAAGGCAAGGAATAAACCATGGCTGACAGAGAAATAATACAATATGATTGATCATTTTCAGAACCAAGCTAGGATGTAAGTGACGTTTAGGTTGACTGAGAAAACGAGAAGAAAAAAGAAGTAGCTGGGACTGCCTGTATTAGCAAAATCTTGGCAGCAAATTTCGTGTTCATCCATCAGAGAATGGCTGAATAAATTAGGGCATTTATGTACAAGGGAAGATTATGTGTCTGAGAAAACAATGGATTAGATTTCTATACACTGCTGTGGGATGCCTTTCATGGTGGAGAAAAAGGTAACATGCCTAGTATAATTCCATTTTTATTTAAAAGTAAACAAACCTACCTTTTAAACATCATATGCACATACACACACACAAGCACACACACAATTGCTTATGTTTTATGACTAAAGAGAATATTATGGAAGAATATACACCAAATTTTTAACATTCGTTAGCTCAACATTGTGTGTTGGGGATAAAGAAAGCTATAAACCTTTTTTTTCTTTCATATATCTTAATCTTGTTACAATAAGCATGCATGATTTATTGTATTTTTTAAAAAAGAATCTTCCTCTCACTTTCCATTTTTGAGCAATTTGGTCCTAAAGTCATTAAGTGGGCTGAGCAAGGTAGGTATCTGCACCAGTGATGGGCTGGGGATGGGGGGACAGCCAGGGTTCAGAGCCTGGTGAGGGGTTCTCTACATAGAGGGAGGCCAGGCCTGGGTGTCAGAGTCTGTGCAAGGTAAGGAAATGTCCATGTTGGGGCAGTCTGGCACAGTCATCGGTGGGTATTCAAGCAGGATGAGGAGATGTCCCCAGTGGAGGCTGCACGGTGTGCCTTGTCTCCTGGCAAGTCTATTGTGCTTTCTTATCCTTTTATCTTCTGGATTAATTTAAGACTTGAAAGAGACGTTCTTGGTACACTCTCCGTTTGTGTCTGGACCGTGAGCAAAGATGATTTGATAGTCTGTCTAAATATGTGTGGGGTATGGAATTTAACTTCACCCCCCAAAATTTGGTCTTTGTCCTTGGTTCCTGTGAAATAACTTCTAAAACTTTTGCGCCCAGTGATTGGAGAGTCTTTGATGAGGCTCCAGACATACCTGAGAGTTTATACAAATGAAGAGCCTCTTGGGTGTGGGCTGGCCAGTTCAGCCAGAGTTCAGGGGAGGTGGGCTGACTCAATTAATCATACCTATTTTTTTTTTTTTTTTATGTGATGAAGCCCCAGTAAAGCCTCTGGACATGGAAGCTCCAGGGGCTTCCTGATTGGTAAAAGAAGTTTGTGCACAGGAGGGAGTAGCACACTTTTTGGGACACAGAAGCTCTCTTCTGGTAATCCTTCCAGAGCTCTACGTGTCTCTTCATTTGTATATTTTTTGCTGTAATAACATTGTAATTGTAAGTATAATGCCTTTCTAAGTTTTGTGAGTTGTTCTAGCAACTTATCAAATCCAAGGGAGTAGTGGGAGCCAGTAGGTCAGAAGTTGGGGGACCCCTGGGGACTCCCAAGCCTGTAGCTAGCATATGAAGTCTTGGGCAGACTCGGCAGTCTGGAGGACTGTGCCCTTTAACTTGTGAAGTCTGACCTATCTCTGGGTGATTAGGGTCAGAGGAAGAAACATTGCAAGTGTAGTTGAACTGGAATTGATCTGAGAAGTGGAATTTGGTTTTCCCAGAAATAAGCAGTAGTAGGAAGAAGTCTGGGCTTCTAGACTCAAAATCAACTGGGTAAGGATCCAATTTACCCACTTGCTGTGTGTCCTGGTCAAGCTACTGATTTCTTTTGCCTCAGTTGCCTCATCTGTAAAGTGAGGTAACATTAAGGTGACCAACTCAGCCTGTTTTCAGCATTAAAAGTCCCATGTTCCAGGGACTTTCTCTGTCCTGGGCAAACCCTGACAGTTGGTCACTCTAAATAAGACCCACATCTGTAGGTCATTCTGAAGACTGAAGTGCATGACACACCAAACAACCAGGTTAAATCCTTCATCCTGGTGGGGAGCACTGTCTGTGTTCACATCACCAGCCCTTGCTTGTGTAGGAGGTTGGAAACTTTAGCACAGTGCTCAGGACTACAGGAACCCCCACCTTTGGAAATTACTGTACTAATTTTTTTTTTTTTTAACATGTTATGTATGAGAGGCTGTCTCAGCCTAGGACTCAGCTCCTCCTATCCTTTCCTTCCCCCTTCTCCTCCTTCATTCCTGGGGTTGCCATGGCGGCCCTGGACCCCCCTCCAGGTGAAGCTGGGCCACCCTCCAGGTGATGCTGGGCCACCCTCCAGGTGATGCTGGACCACCCTCCAGGTGATGCTGGGCTGCAGCAGTCCCTGTGCAACCCCACCTGGACCCACCTGAACCCCTGGGGCCTGGGATGCTGGACCTTTGTGCAGAGGAGGACCAAGCCCTCTACCCCACTCCCTGGAGACCGGGGGCTAATCTGGGAATATTTCCAACAAACGCAGGGTTGTCTGTGATGATCTGTGTGGTAGAGCTCAGTATACTGCATTTGAAGAACAATGAAGAACCACAATGAAATAATTTCTATACAAAGGAAACAAAAACGGACTTTTAGGGACTGGCCTGGGAACCTGACCCCTGTGTCTATGGGAAAATGCACTGCAAATTCCCCACAATAGGCCCACGGAAATGCTGGCACACCCAGCCTGAGGCCTGCCAGCACTCCAGAGAGGGTGCGCTGCTATGAGCCAGGAGCCCGGGGTGGGGATGCGGGGGAGCTGGTATTGCCCATGCGGATGAGCACTGGGTCTTACATTGCAGAGTGGAATGAGGGCAGAGCGAGAGAGCTGAGTGTCCACCGACAGCAATTTAAAAAGTCCTTTCTCTTTAACAAATGGTGCTGGCATAACTGGATATCCATCTGCAAAAAATGAAACAAGACCCGTACCTCACTCCATGCACAAAGACGAGCTCAAAATGGATCAAAGACCTAAATATAAAATCTAAAACGATAAAGATCAGGGAAGAAAAAACAGGGACAACGTTAGGAGCTCTAATACATGGCATAAACAGTATTAAAAACAAACAAACAAAAATAAATGGTATACAAAACATTATTAAGAATGCAGAAGAAAAACTAGATAACTGGGAGCTCCTAAAAATCAAACACCTATGCTCATCCAAAGACTTCTCCAAAAGAGTAAAAAGACTACCTACAGACTGGGAAAAAGTTTTTAGCTATGACATTTCCGATCAGTGCCTGATTGCTAAAATCTGCATAAGACCGCAAAAACTCAACTACAAAAAGACAACCCAATTAAGAAATGGGCAAAAGATATGAACAGACACTTGATTAAAGAAGACATTCAGGTAGCTAACAGATACATGAGGGAATGCTCATGATCATTAGACATTAGAGAAATGCAAATCAAAACTACAATGAGATTTCATCTCACTCCAACAAGGCTGGCATTAATCCAAAAAACACAAAATTGTAGATGTTGGAGAGGCTGTGGAGAGATTGGAACACTTATACACTGATGGTGGGAATGTAAAATGGTACAACCACTTTGGAAATCAATTTGGTGCTTCCTTAAAAAGCTAGAAATAGAAATACCATATGATCCAGTCATCCCACTCCTCAGAATATATCCTAGGCAAATAAGAGCCTTTACACGAACAGATATATGCACACCCATGTTTATTGCAGCACTGTTTACAATAGCAAATCGTTAGAAGCAACCAAGGTGCCCATCAACAGATGAATGGATAAATGAATTATGGTATATTCACACAATGGAATACTATGCATCGATAAAGAACAGGGATGAATCTGTGAAACATTTTATAACATGGAGGAATCTGGAAGGCATTATGCTGAGTAAAATTAGTCAGTTGCAAAAGGACAAATATTGTATAAGGCCACTATTATAAGAACTTGAGAAATAGTTTACACTGAGAAGAAAACATTCTTTTGTGGTTATGAGAGGGGGGAGGGAGGGTGGGAGAGGGGCATTCACTAATTAGATAGTAGATAAGAAGTACTTTAGGTGAAGGGAGAGACAGCACACAATACAGGGGAGGTCAGCACAACTGTACTAAACCAAAAGCAAAGAAGTTTCCTGAATAAAGTGAATGCTTCGAAGGTCAGTGTAGCAGGGGCAGGGGTCTGGGGACCATGGTTTCAGGGGAGATCTAAGTCAATTGGCATAATAAAATCTATTAAGAAAACATTCTGCATCCCACTTTGAAGAGTGGCGTCTGGGATCTTAAACACTAGCAAACGGCCATCTAAGATGCATCAATGAGTCTCGACCCACCTAAATCAAAGGAGAATGAAGAACACCAAGGACACAAGGTAATTATGAGCCCAAGGGACAGAAAGAGCCACATAAACCAGAGACTACATCATCCTGAGACCAGAAGAACTAGATGGTGCCTGGCTACAACTGATGACTACCCTGACAGGGAACACAACAGGGAACCCCTGAGGGAGCAGGAGAGCAGTGGGATGCAGACACAAATTCTCGTAAAAAGACAAGACTTAATGGTCTAACTGAGACTAGAAGGGCCCTGGTGGTCATGGCCCCCAGACCTTCTGTTGGCCCAGGACAGGAACCATTCCCAAAGCCAACTCTTCAGACAGGGATTGGATTGGACAATGGGTTGGAGAGGGATGCTGGTAAGGAGTGAGCTTCTTGGATCAGGTGGACGCTTGAGACTATGCTGGCATCTCCTGCCTGGAGGGGAGATGAGAGGGTAGAGGGGGTTAGAAGCTGGCAAAATGGACACGAAAAGAGAGAGTGAAGGGAGGGAGTGGGCTGTCTCATTATGGGGAGAGCAATTGGGAGTATGTAGCAAGGTGTATATAAGTTTTGTGTGAGAGACTGACTTGATTTGTAAACTAACACTTAAAGCACAATAAAAATTATATGTATATTTTAAAAAGTCCTTTCTCCAGTGCTCCAGCATGATTTTATAGACAGAGTATAATATTCAAATATTTTAAGGTTTCTATGATTTCAAATGACAAAAGCCACTGGAAGCTGCTGTTTTGATAACGAGGCATAATTTCAACCAGGATCCAATTGGGTTCTTAAAGAGCAACCTGGGAGAACATACAGCTGACTTTGAATCACATGGTTTAGTCCTTTGGCTTTGGTGGGCAGCAGAACAATGGTCTCCAAAGACAACCATGTCCTAATCCTCAGAACCTGTGAATACATTATCTTATATGACTAAAGGGGCTTTGCAGATGCAATCAAGTTAAGGATCTTGAGATGGGAGATTGCCCTGGATTATCCAGCTGGTGATCACATGGATCCTATAAGAGGGAGACAGGAGCATCAGAGTCAGAGAAGGCCATGTGACAACAGAAGCAGAATCAGACAGAGGAGATGCTACCACACCGGCTTTTAAGATAGAGGAGGGGCCACGAGCCAAGGCATATGGGGCCTCTAGAACCTGGAAAAGGAAAGGATTCTCCCTTAGAGTATCCAGAAGGAACCAACTTGATTTTTGGATTTCTGACCTCCATAATTTGCATTGTTTTAAAGCAGCAAGTTGGTGGTCATTTGTTACAGCAGCAACAGGAAGCTCATACAGCGCATTCCCAGCTCTGTTGCTGTTAGAACTGTCTGCTGACCTGGTGGAATTTTCTTAGAGACTCACCAGTCATGGTTCTCAGAAGCTCTAGAAGTCAGGCCAGCTTTCCATGGGCCCGTCCACAAGCTGTTGCATACACTATGCCACCTTGTGTGACCTACCCCACTTGGCTCAGCTCTCCCCTATGGACACTGCAGTCATCATTTGGGGACCTGGCTGTGACAGGATGCTGCCCAGCATGGAGAGCACAGCACACTGGGTGAGGAACACTCCTCCACACCCCTGGCCTTCTGACATCACTGACTTCAGAATCCTCCTGGCCCGTGAGAGGTACCTGATAGCTTTGGTTTTGTCTTTCCTCTTGGCACTGGGCCTTTCCTCTAGCCATTGGGACTCTCCTGGCCTAGTAATTAGGACCTGGACTACCTTGTGAGCATATCTGAGATTTGGCCAACATCCTTGCGATTTATATCAAATTGCAGCTACCATGCTCAGCCATTGACTGAAAGGCTGGTGTTTCAAGTCCACCCAGAGGCAACTTGGAAGAAAGGCCTGGTGATCTACTTCTGAAAAAAATTGGCCACTGAAAACCCTATGGACTGTGAGCAGCCATCTAAGATACTCCACTGGTTTCAACCCTTTGGGAGCAGGGGAGAACGAAGAAAACTAAAGACACAAGGAAAAGATTAGCCCAAAGGACTAATGGGCCACAACTACCACAGCCTCCACCAGACTGAGTCCAGTACATCTAGATGGTGCCCAGCTACCACCACTGACTGCTCTGACAGGAATTAAAATAGAGGGTCCCAAGCAGAGCTGGAGAAAAATGTAGAACAAACTTCTAACTCACAAAAAAAGATCAGGCTTAGTGGCCTGACAGAGACTGGAGAAACCCAAGGCTATTGCCCCTGGACACCCTTTTAGCTCAGTAATGAAGTCACTCTTGAAGTTCAGCCTCCATCACAAGATAAGCAGGCCCATAAAACAAAATGAGACTGAAGGGGCACACCAGCCCAGGGGCAAGGACTAGAAGGTAGGAGAGGACAGGAAAGCTGGTAATAGGGAACCCAGGGTTGAGAAGGGAAAGTGTTTACATGTCGTGGGGTTGTTACCAGTGAAGAAAAAAAAAAAGAGAGAGAGAGAGAAAGAAAACCCTTTGGAGCACAGTTCTACTCTGACACACATGGGGTCGCCATGAGTCGGAGTTGACTCGATGGCAACTGGTTTTTTATACATATGTATATATTTCCCTCCCAACCATGTGAGATATCCTTATGCGGTTTTCCACATTCTGAAACCCTTCAATAGATCAAAGTGGCTGTAAGAATCCGCAGCTGTCAGTTGGGAACCCCTACGGCCCTTCTTCTCTTGTCAAAAAACCAAATGTTCTGCTTATTGTTTTGATGGTCGTTGTTTTTCTTTCTTTGTAGCCCGTAGCTACTTTGCCTGCTCTGGACAGGTTTAGCTGTGTGGCTGCTTCTCTATAGAAGATAAAATATAAGACATACAGTAAATATCCCGCTGCCAACAATATTGTCAGGAGATAATGAGTTCAGAGACATTTGTTCCCACCCTGGGACGAGGAAACAGCACTGCCAGAAAGCTAACCCATGCAAAAGCAGGGTTTGCTTGTCTTCACTCCAGCTCAATGCTGACCTGCTCTGAATTCCTCAAAAGTACACAAATGAACTAATGCGGAGGCCTTACTCTTTCTCATTCTCTGGCTCCAGGAGGCTCCTGAAGGGACTACATTGAAAGGGAACCGTTGTTGATACACCTGAATTCACCCAAGGTTTCCAGTAGCTCCGAGGCAAAATCCAGGCTTAGTTGCACACGTCTGTTCACTGCCAAGGCTGTATGTTATATTTACTGGAGAGGCTGCCTGGGCAGGTTCTCCGGAGAGTGGAGTGTGGAAGGCCAGGAGAGCTGGCCTCAGGAAAAATTGGTGAAGCCACTGGATTCGATCTCAGTCCCCTGCTGTCCTCTCCTCCCCCTCTCTTGCTGTCTCTTCTTCTCTCCCTATATCTGTTTTAAAGCAATAGTAATGTGCATCAATTCTATTATGGCAGATGGTGTGGCCCTATAACTTCCCCATTCCTATACCACCCTCTCTGCCTCCTCCCCATAGATGCCAATTCTTCATTTCCTCCTTTCTATTCCTCTAGCTTGCTTTCCTCTTTTTTATAACATCTTCGCAACTTCTGTTTTCTTGAGGAGGGACAGATTCAGAGACTTTGGAGCTCTCTTTGTGAATTAAAAAGGAATGGTGGGTCAAGCCAGGAGCTGACCTCCTAAATTCCAGTAGGGTCCTTCTCTGGCTTTTCCTTACTAATGAGAAAAAAATAGAACCCCCAAATTGCAAGCTCTCTTCTTGCCAGCTTCTGCAAAATCTCCCGTCCCCCCTCCCCATCAAGGCATTTATAATTATCTTGTTCTCTGTTAGGCCTCCTCTTGCCTAGAATATTCCAGGATGTAGACTGAAGGAGAACTATGGACAATAATCCAACAGAATTTTTTGTGCTAAAAACACTAATTGTCATTAACCAAATTATTCTTTATTCATCTGAACTCTTTGTATTGGGAGGACCATGTTTGTTCCAGGGCTTGTTCCCTGGCATGTTAGCAAAGTGATGCCCCTGCTTAAGACAGCTTCCCCACTGTTTCTGGTTCCCAATGCCTTTACATGGAAGACCTCAGCTGACAACAGACAGCGCAACTGAAATGCAAATGTCCCTGAGAGAACTGAGGGCCAAACAGCAGATCTCAGATGCCCAGAGCAAGTTCTGGAAGGCAGAGGGAGAGGGTGCGCCTAGGGACAACAGAGAGAGTGGGTAACTGGAGCAGACTGCCACAGAAGGGTTGGGAGAGAGCCCCATGAAGAAACAGTCCCTCCCCTTGGTGGTCCTTGGCCACCACTGATGTGCGATGGCTCCAACAGGGAAGCCACTGGGCAGCATGTCCTTCCGTCAGGCCCCTGGCTGCCAAGCTGCCAACTGCCTTATTTATTTGGAGACCCTGGAGTTCTTGAGCCCATTGAGCCTTTGGCATGAGAAGAAAATATTCCAGGACACTCTTTCAGAAGAGCAAATAAGGCAGTTGGCTTGAGATCCTGCATTTCTTCTCACTTATTATCCTATGGTTTACTAAGGGAGAGCCCTGGTGGTACAGTGGTTAAAGCCCTCAGCTGCTAACTAAAAGGTCAGCAGTTCGAACCCTCCAGCCACTCCAGGGGAGAAAGATTTGGCGGTCTGCTTCAGTAAAGATTCACAGCCTTGCAAACCCTATGGGGCAGTTCTAATCTGTCTTATAGTGTCACTATGATTTGGAATTGACTTGATGGCAGTGGGTGGGGTTGGGTTTATCAGGGAAAAACTCTCATGCTCACGTCCTCGCGCGGCTAACCCACATAAACCACAGTCCTGCCCAGCAGTAACCTATGACCACACTGCCATGTGGGCCGGGCCCCGATGGCCGGGCAGTTGGACAAATGCGGAACAAGGTCAAGTGAAGAAGGAAGGAAGGTTACTTGCAGCAGGGGTGCAAAGCTACTAGGGATCTGCGTGGTGGGGACTGATAAAGGATTGTGAAAGAGATGGGGTGGGCAAGAGTGCACCTGGGTCCTCAGCTGGGCCACCTCCAATGGCCCAGGAAAAGCTCTGGGTATTGTCCCCTAGATCCTACACCTAGAGTCCTGATTCAGTGGGTCTGGGTTGGTGTGTAGGTAGGCAGGTGATTCTAATGGGCAGCCTGGGTTTAGAACTACTTACTGCATTGTCTTTAGTTACCCATGCAAGGGGGAAGAGAGACCTGGTCATGTTGAGTATATGTTAGGGTTGGGCTGCCAGGTTAGATATAAATGAAGAAACCAGAGAAAGGAGTCAGCAAATTCCCTACCAGGTAAGACTTTAAAACCACCCCATACTCAAAGGGCATATATTAGTGCTACAGACACTTAACATACCAACAATCACGAAGATGGCTCAGGGGGTCACTATGAGTTGGAGTCAACTTGATGGCAACTAACAACAACTAGTGGCACTTAGATCTGAGAAGCTAGTTAAAAACACACAGTCCTGCACACACAGAATCAGAATGTGGGACAGTCTTTGGCAAGCTTCCAGGTGATTCTTAAGAATGTTCAAGTCTGGGAGCTTGGTATAGGGCCGAGTTCTCTGTTTTGGAGGTATAGTTGAATCACCTGGGGAACTATTCAAACTCCTGATGCCCAGGCCACACCCCAGACCAAGCACATCCAAGTCTCTAATCCGGGATCCAGTGAGTCCAGTGCACAGCCCAGATGTGGCCGCTGATAGAGGGCAGAAGGGAGGGAGTAGAGTTCGCGGAGTGGAGGAGCCATTGGGGCGGTGGGGACATCATGGGACTGGATTCTGGCAGTGAGACGGGAAGCAGGTTGGCATGCTTTGCAAAGATGGCAGCAGCACATGTGGAGCTCCATCAAAGAGGAGGGAGTATGGAGTCCTGGAGAATTCAGTTCCTCTCTAGTGAGTCCCCAGACTATGAGGCCTTCATGTTTCTGCGACTGGGCTCACAAATGTCTACCAATACTCCCTGTCCCCAAATTCAGCGACCACACCAGAGGGGACAGCAGCAGAAACTGAGAGTGGCCCTACGTTTTCCGACTCTCTGCCTCTCTCAGGAGAAAATTGACAAGTCCCTAAAGTGAGTTAATATGTCGGGTCATTCCCAGACAGAGTTACACACGTGGTCCTCTATGGGTCAAGACACTGGTTAGAGCCATTAGCAACTGCTACTATCCCAGCTCGGAGAGGAGAGGTAATGGGCTGGAGGAAGGCCAAGATCCACAGCTACAAGGGGCCAACAATCAAGTGATGAACTTGACCTTGACACCCAGAGCCAAAGCCAGCTGCTAAAGGAGCCAATTTGATATCAGGCTTCAAAAATGGTGTCCACCTCAGAGAAGGAGTCCAGGGCCCGTAGGGAAAGCACTGTGTGGACGCAGCTTCTTGACTGGGAGGTGGGGAACCCATTCAAATCTGCAGGAAGGTGGCCAGAGAATAATGGGTCTGAGGCCACACTCTGTGAGGGATGAACAAAGGCACCAAGAATTTTAAGCTGGAGCTGTGTGAAGGGCAGCATGAGGACAATGATGGTTGCTGGTCAGGGAAGGGGATGAGGTTGGCAGGTAGAAAAACCTTATGCTGATGCGTTTATTCCAACTCATGGTGACACCATATGTGCCAGAGTAGATCTGTGCTCCACAGAGTTTTCAATTGCTGATTTTTTGGAACTAGATTGCCAGCCTTTCTTTTGGTGGGTTCGAACCACCGACTTTTTGGTTAGTAGTAGAGTACTCAACCATTTGCACCACCAGGGACTCTGCGGGCCCAAAAAGGCCTGGGGTTCACTAAGCATTGCAAACCACTCCCCATGGAGTCCTTGGGTCTACAGGGCCTGCAGGCCATTTCCGATGGCCTCTGCTCCCAGGTCTAAATCCTTGATTGGCTTTGAGTTTTTCCTTTTCTTCCACTTCCTAGACATGGCCACCTGATATCCAGGCATCTCCTCTTATCTTTCATGTGTAAGAACTAAAAACTTGGTACAATTGAAATAGTAAAATATCTACACTGTCAAATTCTAAATGGTACAGTGATTAAATAGACAGAAAGCCCCCTCAAGTTCTTTGATAGCAGGTATGATCACACATCTCTCAATTGCACACCCTGAGGCTTGTTCTTAATTTCTCAGAAACTTGACAGAATCCCTTGAAGTCCTCCACCAGTAAAAACAGACACAAATCCCGATGAACCAGTAGTAGTTTTATGCCTCAGAATCCCAGTTGACTTTAATATGAACAACTCTTTATGACTAACATACATTGTTTTCCATCATGATGTTACTTTTGCAACACACACAACATGCTATTTTAATGAAATTATCAGGCAAGCCATTTAGGCCGTTTTTTTACAAAATAAAGGGCCTTTCACTCAAATTGTGGATTATAATTGGGCGAGTTGGCAATCTTCAATGTGGATTGGGCAATTCAAGGAAAAAGGTGAAACTTATTTTTGTATATAGATCAGGTGTTGCCCAAGACAGCTTTCCAAATTGTTTGTGGGAAAGGAAAGATGTCTCCTTGACTTCTAGTCATAAGGCAATGGACTCATGACAGTCTGGGTTATTGCCTTGGTGTTATTACTAAAAGGTCCCTGTATGGTGCAAGCAGCTTGTGCTTGACTACTGACCTAAAGGTTGGGGCAATGTTTATCTACTGGCTTGTTTCCTGGCAGAGTAATAGAACTCTAAGAAATTGTGCACACATGAAAGACAAAACCAACCCAAATAGCAACACATCATAGTGAGGGGTAACGCAATTGTAGAAGCAGCAGAAGTCAGGGGATGGGATGCATCTCATTTCCTCAGCGGAAGTGGCCTGCATGTCTAGAAGCCAAACTTCAGAGAATTAGATCTAGGTAATGGAATTAGCTGGTTAAGAGCTACGGCTGCTAACCACTAGGTCGGCAGCTCGAATCTACCAGGCAGTCCTTGGAAACTCTATGGGGCAGTTCTACTCTGTCCTATGGGGTCGCTATGAGTCGATTTCTACTTGAACGGCAACGAGTTTGGTTTTTGGCTTTGGAATGGAATTAGCAGCCAAAGACTTCAAAATAACATGATAAATATGTTTTCTAAAATAAAAAAGAGTAAATGATAAATGAAATGTACGCAAAGGGGGAGTGCTTCAATGGAGAATTGGAATCTACAAAAATAATCAAATGGACATCCTAGAAGTGTAAATAAATATCTGAAAATTTGGATATTTCAGATGACTTGAGCAGCAAGCTAGACACAGCAGAACACAAGGTTAATAGACTTGAGGACAGATCAGTAGGAAATATTCAAATAGAATCACAGAGAGAAGAAAATGCTAAAACAGAATAAAGTATAAGACATGTAGAACATGATCAACCTAGGTATATCAGTCTTAGAAGAAATACAACCAGACTTAGAAGTGAAGATGGCAAAACTTTGGCTCTCTTTGGGCACATCATCAATACCAATCGTTAGAAAAGGACATCATAGTTGGTAAAGTAGAGGGTCATCAAAAATGAGGGAAACTCTTTGGAGCTCTGGTGGTATAGTGATTGAGAGCTTGGCTATTAACCAAAAGGCTGGCAGTTCGAATCCACCAGCTGCTCCTTGGAAACCACATGGGGCAGTTCTACTCTGTCGTATAGGGTTTCTATGAGTCTGAACTGACTTAATGACAAAGGGTTCTTTTTTTTTTCTTTTTCTTCTTGATGAGATAGATTAACACAATAGTCACAACAATGGACTCAAACATGCCAATGATCATGAAGATGGCACAGGATCAGGCAATGTTTCATTCTGTTACAAAGTTGCCATGAATTAAAGCCAATGCAACAGCAATGAACAGTAACAACAATAAAGAGAGAAGTGAGAGGTAATATTTGAAGAAATAATTGCCACATATTTCCTAAGTTTTATGAAAGAGCAACCCACAGACTCAAGAAACTAACTGAATAGAAGCAGGACGTGTAATTAAGAAAATGTCATTCATAGCACATCATAATCAAACTATAAGCTATTATCATTTCTAAATGATTTTAGGAAATCCACAAGTATGTGGAAATTTAACAACCCACTCCTAAATAATCAATAGGCTATAGAAGAAAATCACAAGGGAAATTACAAAATGCTTTGGGATGAATTAAAATAAAAACACAACACGCCAAAACTTATGGGATACAGAGAAAACAGTGCTGAGAGGAAAATTTATAGCAGTAAATGCCAACATTAAAAAAGAAGATCTCAAATAAATAACCTAACATTTCACCTTAAGAAACTAGAAAAAGAAGAACAAATTAAATCTAAAGCAAGCAGAGGGAAATAATAAAGATTAGAGTGATTTTAGCAAGATTGCAGGATACAAGTCAATATACAAAAATCAATTATATTTTTATGTACTAGCAACCAATGAATAAGGAAGACTGAAAAAGAATTGACACCTTTTAATTGTGGTGTTGGTGAAGAATATTGGATATACCATGGACTGCCAAAAGAACGAACAAATCTGTCTTGGAAGAAGTACAACCAGAATGCTCTTTAGAAGCAAGGATGGGGAGACTGAGTCTTACATATTTTGGACATGTTGTCAGGAGGGATCAGGCCCTGGAGAAGGACATTATGTTTGGTAAAGTACAGGGTCAGCGGAAAAGAGGAAGACCCTCAACGAGGTGGATTGACACAGTGGCTGCAACAATGGGCTCAAGTGGAACGATTGTGAGGATGGCGCAGGACTGGGCAGTGTTTCATTCTGTGGTATACAGGGTCGCTATGAGTCGGAACTGACTCGAGGGCATCTAACAACAACAGCAACAACAACAACAGCAACCAACAATTGGACATGATCTTAAAATGTATCATTTATAATAATATTAAAAATATATAACACTTAAGAATAAATTTAACTAAAGATGAGTAAGAACTCTACACTGATAACTTTCTAACACTACTGAGAGAAATTAAAAAGGACCTGAATAAATGGACACAGTCCATATTCATAGATTAGAATATTTAATGTTGTTAAAATGTCTGTTCTCCCCAAATTGATCTTGAGATTCAAGGTAATCACAGTCACATCTGCAATGGGCTTCTTTCTTTCTCTTCCTCCCCCTTTTTTGGTGACTACTGTCAAGGTGATTCTAAAATTTGTATGACAGTACAAAGGACTCAAAGAGCTAAGATGCTCTTGATGAAAAACAAGGTTGGAGGTCTTACACTATCAGACTTTAAAGACTTGTTTTTAAGCAACAGTAATTAAGATGGTGTGGTATTGATGCAAGGCCAGACTAGTAGACCAACAGAAAAGGATAGTCCAGAAATATATCTCCATACTTCTTCACTCGATTTACATCATGGTACCAATGCAATTCAATGGAGAAAGGATGCTGTTTCCAATAAATTGCTGGAGGAATTGAATAGGCATATGGAAACATAAAAATTAATCCTATCTGGAGAACAGATTTACATGTGAAAACTAAAACCATCAAGCTTCTAGAATAAAACATAGAATATTTCCATGTTCTTGAGGTAGGCAGAGATTTCTTGTAGAGGACATATATGCAAAACACACATACATACAACCTACTAACAAAAGAATACATTGATAAATTGAATTTCATTAAAACTAAGAACTTTCATTACCAACAATCACCATTAGGAAAGTGAATGACAAGCTATAGACTGGAAAAAAATATTCACAATACATAGAAGTGGCAGAGAACTTATATTTGGAATACCTCAAAAAATCCTACAAATCAATACTAGAAATAAAGCAGTTCAATTACAAGCAGGGAAAAATTAAACCGGCACATCATTAGTCAGTACAGAAAGGCAAATTAAAACCCTGATGCTGTCTACAATCAGCACACACCTATCAGAATGGCTAAATTAAAACAACAAACAAAAAAAAACTGACAATATGAAGTGATGGCAAAGATGTAGAGCAACTGAAATTGGTATAAATCTGGGAAACTGGTTGATAGTATTTAACAAAGATTAATACATACCTATCCCATGATCCAGCAATTTCGTTGTTAGGTATATATTAAAAAAAAAAAAAAAGAAGGGTATATATGTGTCCAGTAAAAGACGTACAAGAATGTTGATAGCAGCTCTATTCAAAATAGCCAAAAGCTGGAAACAACTCAAATGTCTATCAATAAAAAATGGAAAAATAAACCGTGGAATAAAATAATGAACTAGTGATACATTGACAATATGGATGAATCTCAAAAACAAAATGTTGAGTGAAAGAAGCCAGTACAAAGTAATATATACTGTATTCCTTTGAAATGAAGATCAAGATTAAATAAAACTAATAGAAGCCAGAAGAGCATTTACTTCTAGAGATAGGAATTGATTGGGAGAGCACTCAAGAAACATTTTCACATGATGGAAATGTTCTATATCATTATCTGCATGGTGAATGTGCAGGTGGGTAGATAGAGAGAGAGAGAGAGAGAGAGATAGATGGGTGGGTGGATGCATGGGTGGATGGGTGGATGGGTGGATGGGTGGATGGGTGGATGGGTGGTTGGGTGGATGGGTGGATGGGTGGATGGGTGGATGGGTGGATGGGTGGATGGGTGGATGGGTGGATGGATGGATGGATGGATGGATGGGTGGGTGGGTGGGTGGGTGGGTGGATGGATGGATGGATGGATGGATGGATGGATGGATGGATGGATGGATGGATGGATGGATGGATGGATGGATGGATGGATGGGTAGGTAGGTAGATAGATGGACAGACAGACAGATAGATAGATTGATAGACAAGTAGGTAGGTGGTTAAGTAGATAGATAGCTGCCATCAAGTGAACTCTGACTCATCTTGACCTTACGTACAGCAGAAGGAAACGTTTCCTTGATCCCGCATCATTCTCACAATTGTCAGCACATTTGAGTACGTCATTACAGCTATTGTGCCAATTCATTTCACGAGGGTCTCCCTTCCCCTCTCTGGCCCTCTACTTCGCCAAACATGATACCCTCCCCCAGCTATTGAGCCCTCCTGATGACCTGTCCAAAGCAAGCAAGCTGGATAAACTTCTGTTGTGATCCAAAGGTTTTCATTGGCTAATTTGCAGAAGTAGATTGCCAGGCCTTTCTTCTTGGCCTCCTTAGTCTGGAAGTTCTGGTGAAACCTGTCCACCATGGATGATCTTGCTGGTATTCGAGATACTGGTGGCATAGTTTCCAGCATCACAGCAACATGCAAGCTACCACAGGACATCACACTGATAGATGAGGGGGGGACACAGGTGTATACATATGTAAAATCAATCAAACTTTACATTAAAATTTGTGCACTTTAATTAAAAAAAAAAAATCCTTGCAGTCTTCGGAGCCAGGTCTGCCTGTTTGGAATCCCAATTACGTACTGTCTTGCTATGTGACCTTGGGCAAGTTACATAACCTCTCTGTGCCTTGCTGCCCCATTGTGGATAATGAAAGTGAGGATTAAGTGAAGTAACGAATCTAAAGGTCTCAGGATGGTGCCAGGCACCTCACACGCACTCCGTATCTATTAGTCCTTGTTACCAGGTAATGGCTAAGTGTCCTTCCAACCCTGAGCCTTCAGATGCTTCTCCAACTCACTTTCCCACTTTGCAACAACAATCATTGGCTAGAAATACCATTCAAACCCGTGGTCATCGAGCTGATTCCAACTCATAGCAACCCTAGAGGACAGAGCAGAGCTGCCCCCTAGGGTTTCCAAGAGTGGCTGGTGGATTCAAACTGCCAACCTTTCAGTTAGCAGCTGAACTCTTAACCACTACTTCACCAGGGCTCGAGAAATACTATTAGATGATGCTATTTAACTTATTCTAAACCTTCCTCCAGAAAATAATTTACCCTTAAGTACTATCTAATAGATCCTGACGAATTTCAGCTTTTGCCATCATTGTTTTCCTCGTGTGCTATAGAATATAAACGTCAAAAGACACACTCAAGAAAGGCAAAAGCTGGGAGGGGACAGGAAAGCCGATAATAGGGAACCCAAGGTCAATAAGGGAGAGTGTTGACACGTTGTGGGGTTGTTAACCAACGTCATAAAACAGTCTGTGTACTAACTGTTTAAGGAGAAGGTAGTTGGTTCTGTAAATCTTCATCTACAGTACACTAATTAAAAAAAAATTAAAAGAATAACAAAGAAAAAAAAAAAGCAAGCAAAACCAAAAGCTGATCAAAAGTGGGAAACGGGTAGATTTTTGGTATTCATGTCAATCTGTGGATAGGTAGTTAGTGCCTAGTAGCCTCAGAGGGAACACAACTGCCCTTTAGTAACCTCACTCACTTCCTGGTTTCTGCAGTAACAATTACATGGGGCATTATTGTTACACACGAGATTGCATCATGCTTATTTTAAAACAATTCTCCTTGTGGCATAGGACACGAAGCAATTCATCCTTAGTGGTGTGTGTGTGTGTGTGTGTGTGTGTGTGTGTGGTTTTTTTTTTTACCACTCTGCGGTGGTGAAAGCTTAACTGCTGCCCCACCTAAGAAGGGTCTTCTTCCTTTATTAATTGCAGAATAAACATACTTCGTTGCTGATTATGGTAGGGGTGGATCTCTCTTGTGTGACTGTTTCGCAGCAGAAGGGGTCCTTGAGAGCTGTGTACCCTAAAGTTTGTGGGTGAGTCATTGACAAAATGCCTTTTAGTGAAAGTATATGTTTTAAATGTAAATGTATGTTGTGTGCCATCAAGTAGATTCCGACTAGTGGGGTAAATGTAACTAATTAGATGCGGATCAAGCAAGGTGTAAGTTATTTCCCCTTGCTGAAACAGCAAATGATTTGTGACTTATCCTGTGACTTAAAGTATCTTAAATGTCTTGTGATTTAAAGGGGAGTCCCTGCGTGGCACAGATGGTTAAGCGCTCCACTACTAACCTAACGGTTTGAACCCACCTGAGGCACTTTGGAAGAAAGACCTGGAGATCTACTTTCAAAAGCTCACAGTCTTGAAAACCCTATGGAGCACAGTTCTCTGACCCATGGGTCACCATGATTCGGGATCAGCTCAATGACAATGGATTTGGTTTGGTTTTAGTGATTTGAATCAGTTTGCCAACAAATATTTGAAAGCCAGGCATTTGCTAGATGCTAGGGATCAAGTGGAAACCCTGGTGGCATGGTGATTAAGTGCTATGGATGCTAACCAAAAAGTCAGCAGTTCAAACCCACCAGCTGCTCCTTGGAAACCCTATGGGGCAGTTCTACTCTGTCTTATGGGGTCGCTATGAGTCGGAATCAACTCAACAGCTACGGGTTTGGTTTTTTTTTATTTGAGGGATCAAGTGAGAAGGAATCGGAGCCTTCTCTGTCCTCCTGGGGCCCAGAGACTAGTGAGGGCAAGCAAATACATAGCTTCAGATGGGTTGAGTGTCACTGAAAAGTAAGAAGCTTTATTGTTTTGTATCGGGATGTTGTACAATCTGAAGTTGGTGGCTGAGGAGTTCCTTTGCACATTTATGCACCCATTTACCCTTGCAGAAGTACCTACACTTGCTGAACTAGGGGGAGTGACGAAGAGAAAAGCCATTTCATTAGCAGTGAGCAGTAGAAATAATTGCGGAGGGGGGTGGGAGGAGGGCCGTGGTGGTCTCATGACATGGAAGAAATCTGTTAGATGCATACAAGTTTCCCTTTCTTCTCTCTTCTTGGCTCCCGGGCATCTTAAAAGCCTCATTCTCATTAAAAAAAAAAAAAATGCCGTAGAGATGATACCAACTCATGGCGACCCCATACATTACAGAGTAGAACTGTTCCATAGGGTTTTCTTGGCTCTAATCTTTATGGAAGCAGATTGGCAGGCCTTTTCTTCCATGGTACTGCTGGAAGGGCTCGAACTGCCAACCTTTAGGTTAGCAGCTGAGCACTAACTGTTCGTGCCACCCGGGGACTTTACCCTCACAATAACCCGTTGCCGTTGAGTCAAATCCAACTCACAGTGACCCTATAGGACACAGTAGAATTACCCCGTAGGATTTCCAAGGAGTGGCTGATGGATTTGAGCAGCCAACCTCTTGGTTAGCTGCCATCACTCTTAACCACTGCGCCACCAGGGCTCCACCATCATAATAAAACAACAACAACAAAAAAAAGACCATTCTTCTCAAGTCAATTCCGACTTATAGCAACCCTAGAGGACAGAGTAGAACTGCCCGATATGGTTTCCAAGGAGTGGCTGATGGATTCGGACTGCCGACAGGTTTTTTGGGGGAGGGGGGGATCTTTTTTTTAAATTTTTATAGTGCTTTAAGTGAAAGTTTACAAATCAAGTCAGTCTCTCACACAAAACTTATATACACCTTGCTACATACTCCCAATTGCTCTCCCCGTAATGAGACAGCCCGCTCCCTCCCTCCACTCTCTCTTTTCGTGTCCATTTTGCCAGCTTCTAAACCCCTCTGCCCTCTCATCTCCCCTCCAGGTAGGAGATGCCAACATAGTCTCAAGTGTCCACCTGATCCAAGAAGCTCACTCCTCACCAGCATCCCTCTCCAACCCATTGTCCAGTCCAATCCATGTCTAAAGAGTTGGCTTTGGGAATGGCTTCTGTCCTGGGGCAACAGAAGGTCTGGGGGCCATGACCACCAGGGTCCTTCTAGCCTCAGTCAGACCATTAACCCTGGTCTTCTTATGAGAATTTGGGGTCTGCATCCCACTGCTCTCCTGCTCCCTCAGGAGTTCTGTGTTGTGTTCCCTGTCATGGCAGTCATCGGTTGTAGCTGGGCACCATCTAGTTCTTCTGGTCTCAGGCTGATGTAGCCTCTGGTTTATGTGGCCCTTTCTGTCTCTTGGACTCGTTATTACCTTGTGTCCTTGGTGTTCTTCATTATCCTCTGATCCAGGTGGGTTGAGACCAATTGATGCATCTTAGATGGCCGATTGCTAGCATTTAAGACCCCATATGCCTCTCTCTGAGGTGGGATGTTGAATGCTTTCTTAATAGATTTTATTCTGCCAATTGACTTAGATGTCGCCTGAAACCATGGCCCCCAAACCTCTGCCCCTGCTACACTGGCCTTCGAAGTATTCAGTTTATTCAGGAAGCTTCTTTGCTTTTGGTTTAGTCCAGTTGTGCTGACCTTGCCTATATTGTGTGTTGTCTTTCCCGTCACCTAAAGTAGTTCTTATCAACTATCTAATTAGTGAATACTCCTCTCCCATCCTCCCTCCCTCTCCCCTCTCATAACCATCAAAGAATATTTTCTGCTCTGTTTAAACTATTTGTTTTCTTATAATAGTGGTCTTATACAATTTGTCCTTTTGCAACTGACTAATTTTACTCAGCATAATGCCTTCCAGATTCCTCCATGTTATGAAATGTTTTACAGATTCATCCCTGTTCTTTATCGATGTATAGTATTCCATTGTGTGAATATACCATAATTTATTTACCCATTCATCCATTGATGGGCACCTTGGTTTCTTCCATCTTTTTGCTTACAGTGCTGCACAAACTGCCGACCTTTTGATTAGCAGCTGAGCTTTTAACCCCTATGATGCCACGGTTCCTCTTTTATTCCATTTTATCAATGAAGACTGAGGCTTTGAGAGTTTAAGCAACTTGCCCAGTGTCACAGGTAGCTAGTGATGGGAGCTGACATCCCACCCATTGCTGTGTGCCAACAGATGTCTTGGGAGCAAATTTTGTGCTATGGTTTGAATTGTGTCCCCCCCTCCACAGACACCTCCCCCTCCCACACACACACACAAGTTATGTTGAAGCTCTAAGCCCTGTTACCTGTGAATGTGTCCTTATTTGGAAATAGGATCTTTGAAGACGTTATCAGTCAAATTCACAGGAGGTCATACTGGTGCAGGTTGGGCTCTAATCCAATATGAGTGATGTCCTTATGGAAAGAGAAGAGACAGGGAGAAGGAAGACAGAAGGTGATGATGGAGGCAGGGGTTGGGGTTACATCTACAAGCCAAGGAACGCCAAGGGTTGCCAGGAACTACCAGAAGCTGAGGAGTGGCAAGGAAGGATATTTCTCTAGAGGCTTCAGGAGAGCGTGGCCCTGCTGACGTCTTGGTTTTGGACTTCCAGCCTCTGAAACTGTGAGAGAATAGATTTCTGTTGTTTTACGCCCTCCAGTTTGCGGTATGTGAAGGCAGCCCTGGAAATTTAACATACTTTGCTTACACACACATATGTCTACTGAGTACACAAAGCATCTTGATTTTACTTTGTGTTCTTCTGTTTTGATTTTGGGGCCACTCTCTCTTCTCCGGAAGCCCTGGTGGTGTAGGGGTTAAGTGCTATGGCTGCTGACCAAAAGGTTGGCAGTTCAAATCCACCAGGCACTTCCTGGAAACTCTATGGGGCAGTTCTACTCTGTCCTATAGGGTCGCTGTGAGTCGGAATCGACTCAACGGCAATGAGTTTGTTTTTTTTTTTTTTTTGGTTTCTCTCTCCTCCTTCCTTACACAGCTGTGTCTGCTTTTGTGTCCTTCTTATCAAAAGAGAGTCCTGTCCTCACCTTACCAAGTGGACATTTGACAAAGGCGGTCACAGATGCTCTCTTGCTTGGCAGGCCGGTATGCGTTTGTTCCTGGGGCTCTGGTACTCTCCAGTTCCCTGTCCTCTCCCCACTTCCCCTCCACCCCCCTCAACACTCCCCACGCTCTCTGTGACATCTCCCTGCCACCCATTTGACCCAAGACTGCTGCATCCAAAGTGGCCTCACTCAGAACTGTCTGGTGACTTTTTTAATGAAACTCTATTTTGAAATAAAATAAGTTTTTTATGCAGTTGTAAGAGAGATCTAGTGTATCCTGTACCCAGTTTTCCCAATGGTAACATCTTCTGGAACTATAGTACAATATCACAACCAGGATATTGACAGTAATATCACCAAGATACAGAATGGATTGTTTCCTCCCACCCGTACAGGGACCTTTTGTGCGGCCCTTTTACAGCCGCAGCCACTTCGCTCCTGCCCTCACCTCCTCCTTTACACCTGTTGTTGTTAGGTGCCCTTAAGTCGGCTCTGACTCATAGCGACCCCATGTACAACAGAATGGGAAGTCGCCCTGTCCTGAGCCATCCTTACAATCGTTGCTATGTTCGAGCCCATTGTTGCAGCCACTGTGTCACTCCATCTCGTTGAGGGTCTTCCTCTTTTTTGCTGACCCTCTACTTTACCAAGTATGATGTCCTTCTCCAGGGACTGATCCATCCTGATAACATGTCCAAAGTATGTAGATAAAGTCTCGCCATCCTCGCTTCTAAGAAGCATTCTGGTTGTACTTCCTCCAAAACAGACTGGTTCGTTCTTCTGGCATTTTATGGTATATTCGATATTCTTTGCCAATACTATAATTCAAATGCATCAATTCTTCTTTAGTCTTCCTTATTCATTGTCCATATTTTCATGCATATGAGGCAATTGAAAATACCATGGCTTGGGTCAGGTGCACCTTAGTCCTCAAAATGACATCCTTGCCTTTTGAGATTTTGAAGAAGCCTTTTGCAACAGATTTGCCCAATGCACTAAGTCATTTGATTTCTTGACTGCTGCTTCCATAGACATTGATTGTTGATCCAAGTAAAATGAAATCCTTGATAACTTCAATATTTTGTCCCTGTATCATTCATTTATGCCTAGTAACCACTGTTCTTTAGTCCAATGATTTTGCCATTTCATAATGTTAAAGAAGTTCAATCATACAGTATGTACCTTCTTGGGATTGGGTTTTCTCAGCATAACTCTCTGGAGATCCATCCAGGTTGTAGTGGGTATCAATAGTTCATTCTTTTTTTATTGCTGAGTAATATTCCATGTATGGATGGACCACAACTTTTTTAACCACTCACTCATTGAAGGAAATCTGAGTTGTCTCTGGTTTTGGGACTATTATGAATACAGCAGCTTTAAATATTCATGTACAGGTTTTTGTGTGAACCTACGTCTGTGAGTCAGAATTGACTTGACGGCAAAGGGCTTGTTTCTTTCTTTAAAAAAAATCATCAGCAGTGCAACTGCTGGGTCGTATAATAGTTGCATGTTTAGTTTTGTAAGAAATTGCCAATTTTCCAGAGAGTCAGCACCATTACACATCCCCACCAGCAATGTCTGAGTTACCCAGTTCCTCCACAGCCTCGTCAGCATTTGTGTTTTAGCCATTCTGATGGTGTGTAGTGAGATCTCACTGTGGTTTTAATTTGCATTTCCCTGATGGCTAATGATGTTGAACATCATTTCACGTGCTCATTTACCATCTGTGGTGAAATGTCTGTTCGTGTCTTTTGACCATATTCTAATTGTTTTTTGTTTTTTAACTGTTGAGTTTTGAGAGTTCTTTATACATTCTAGATATTAGTATTTTGTTGGGTGTATAATTTGAAAGCATTTCCTCCCAGTATGTAGCTTGTCTTTTCATTTTCTTAAGAGAGTCTTTCTCAAAGCCAAAGTTTTTAATTTTTTTTCAACTATATATATTTTTTTTCTTTTTTATTGTGGCGAAAATATACACACCGAAACATTCACCGGCACAACACAAAGTTTTTAATTTTGATGAAGACTGATGTAGCAATTATGGATTTTACTTTTACTGTCAAGTCTAGGAGCTCTTTACCTGCCCTAGATCCCAAAGATTTGCTCCTGTGTTTTCTTTTCTAAAAGTTTTATTATTTTACATTTAAGTCTGCAATCCATTTTGAGTTAGTTTTGTATAAGGTGTGAGACTTAGGTCATAATTCATTTTTTTCTTTGCCTATGGATTTCCAGCTGCTCGCCATTTGTTGAAAAAACTACCCCTTCTTCCACTGAATTGCTTTTGTACCTATGTAAATAATCATGTGGGCTATCAGAGTGGCTCTATTTCTGGGTTCTATGTTCTGTTCTATTGATCTATGTAGTTATCCCTCTACCAATACCACACAATCTTGATTACTGTATCTATATATAATAAGTCTTCATAACTGGTAGAGTGATTCCTTCCACTTAATCTTCTTTTTCAAAAGAGTTTTAACTCTTCTAGTTCCTTTTCATTTCCATGTAAATTATAGAATAATCTTGTATGAATCTAGAAAAAATCTTGCTGGGATGTTGATATAATTTTTGCTAAGTTGTATATCAATTTGGGGGAGAATTGACACCTTCACTATGTTTAGCCCTCCAATCCATGAACATGGTATGTCTCTCCATTTATTTAGGTCTTCGATTTCTTTCATCAGCATTTTACAGTTTTCAGTATATAAGTCCTATACATGTTTTGTTGAATTTACATATTAGTATTTCATTTTGTTTGAGCAATTATAAATGGTTGTTGTTGTTAGGTGCTGTCTAGTTAGGATCTATCTTCCCTCTATTTATGCTTCCTTCTGTGTCTTATCTTTTATTTTTATAAAGCAAGAGTTATTAGGGTTAGGACACACCCTACATTGGAAATGACTCATTAACATAACAAAGAAAGCCCTGTTTCCAAAAGGCATGCCAGATAATGCATGCCTTCTATGTTTGTTTGCCAGCTGCACACTCCCCAGTCAGGTATTTTCACAAGCCCTGCTATGTCAATTTTTTTACATGTTCCTGCAAAAAAAAAAAAAAAAAAAATTAGCATAGTGTGCTTATGAAAATATCTCATATGGAGAGGGCACAATTGGCAAGCAAACATAGAAGGCACTTGTT
Source organism: Loxodonta africana (assembly GCF_030014295.1). Lineage (NCBI taxonomy): Eukaryota > Metazoa > Chordata > Mammalia > Proboscidea > Elephantidae > Loxodonta > Loxodonta africana. Next base: position 223,297,279 of record NC_087343.1, read on the forward strand.
ATTTGTGTAAAAATAAAGTATATCCACAGGTACAGGGTTTAGAATTCCAGCTCAAATTTTGGGGGGACATGATTCAATCCATAATAGGGATCATCCTCATTATGGCAGCAGGAGTTGGAAGGGGCTCTTCATTACTTCCTGGTGGGGATGGGAGTTCAGACTCCCTACTTAGCCTTCTCTGGTACCACTTTGGCTGGAGGGGAGAGTGTTTCGAATGCCTCATTACAGCCTGATGGGGATGGAAATCTAGGCTCCCCACTCATTCTTTGCTGACATAGGTGGTGAGGTAGCCATGTTTTTTTCTGTGGTGTTTGGCCATAGTGGAGAAATTATTTTCTAAAAATTTTCTATCCCGATATGTTGTTTCTTTTTTTGGCCTTTGGCTAGAGAAAGCAGGCTTTTGTTAAGGCTTTTTTTTTTTTTAATGGTCTGCACCTGTTGATGTTTCTGAGTTATCGGCTTATTCAGGCTCCAAGTCTGGGATACCAAGACAAAAAGAAAACCCAGGGAACTCACTACTGTGTCACTCTTCAGGTCCAGAGATCCCTAGTCAGTCTACCTTCTTCTATCCACTTTTTGGAGTCTTCTTATGTTTGTACTACATGTAATTTCTGGGGTTTTTAGTTGTATTTAGTGGGAGGAATAAGAAAAAGTGCACTCACTCTATCTTCTCAGAAGCATGTCCCATGACTTTTAACAGATTGAACTTGGGCTTCTCGTAGGTCTCTTTCCCCTCTCTTGAAATAAGTCTGGCCTATTTACTCAACAAATATTTGACAATGGTGGGATAGTGAAAAGTGTGCTCAGCCAGGAGTCAGAAGACTTGGGTCCTTGTCTGGGCATTGTGATCCTAAGCATGTTATATACCCCATGGATCCTCCATTCCTTATTTTTATGGGTCAGGATAGCTTGCTGAGATAATTTCTGATTTTAAGTTTCCTTGCTCTAAATAGTTTCCCCTCCCCTCCCTTAAAAAGTAGCCAAGTCTTTTTTTTTTTTTAATTGAGTTATTTTTCTTTCCTTGGAGACTCTGAGTTACAGAAGATTCCAGGCATAGAACATAGGAAAATAATCTCCCTAACAAGACCTTTGTTTTCAAGTCTGGACTCTGAGGGGACTGCCCCAGGTCTTCATGGAGGGAAGGGAATGGAGAACTGGAGTTCTGGAGGATGGGGACAAGAGGCTCAGGCATATTTTCCCAGAACCTGGTGAGGGGAGACATGGAGTGTATTAGACTCCTAGTGCTGCCATAATAAATACTACAGCCCGGTGGCTTACAGGAACAGAAATTTGTCTTACAGTTCTGGGAGCTACGAGTCTGCCATCAGGGTGTCGGCTGTGTTGATTCCTTCTGAGTACTCTGAGGGAGAATACGTTCCATACCTCTCTCCTGGCTTCTGGTGACAGCTAGCAATCCTTGATGTTCCTTGGCTTGTAGATGCATCACTCCAATCTTCCTCCTTCATTGTCACATTGTCATCTTCCCTCTGTGTCTTTGTGTGTCTGTTTATCTTCTTTTTTTATAAGGGCACTGCTCTGATAGAATTGGAACCCATCCTACTGCAGCATGGCCTCATATTATCTAACTAATAGCATCTTTAAAGACGCTATTTCCAAACAAGGTCACATCCCCAGGTACGGGGGTTATGACTTCAACATATCTTTTTAGGGAACAGAATTCTACCCATAACATGGGATTTAGGATTCTGGGAACACTCAGGTGTCTCAGGAGGCAAGAGAACTTCTGCTGGGGTGGATCAGGATGCTGAATATGCTAAAGACTTGAGCTTTGTTCTCTGGAGCCATAGACAGTCTGATTCGTGCCCACCTGGGTGTGGCAGGGAGAAGCTGCCTTCAGAGGACAGCCAATTGCTGTCGAGTCATCCCTGACTCATACCAAACCCAAGTGTGTCATAGTAGAACTGTGCTCCATAGGGTTTTCAATGGCTGATTTTTCAGAAGTAGATCACCAAGCCTTTCTTTTAAAGTACCTCTAAGAGCACTACAACCTCCAAGCTTTTGTTTAGCAGCCAAGTGTGTTAACCATTTGTATCACCCAGGGACTCCTTCAAAGTACTGGAGGTGAATTACCTGACACACAAAAAGATAAAGAAGTGTGGCCTGCCCTGCACGTGGTGCTGAGGAGTAACATTCATACGCCAGCAACGCACCTTCCCTCCTCCCCTGCAGGAGTGTTCGGAGAGACACATATGATAATGCCCATTACAGCATTTTCCAACCCATTAGAGGTTGTTCAAAGATAACCAATGATTTTTGTTGAGCACCTAACCTGGCTGGAGTGATGCTCATGCTAACAATGATGTGGAGAATAAGAGATACAGATGCACTAGGGAAGCAGAAGATTAGACAACACAGCGTCATGGGGTTGATCTGTTAAGGACTCATAAGGATGTTCTTGTCAACTGGGTTTGGGCCCTTGACTTTCAACTCTTTTGTCAGACTGTTTATCCTAGCTTGGACTTTCTAGACTGCAAGTGACTGTAATCTTATTCATGCTAGATCATGTAAGCAAAACCCAAAACCAAATCCATTACTGTCGAGTTGATTCCAATTCATAGGGACCTCATGTGTGTCAGGGTAGAGCTGCACTCCTTGGGGTTTTCTTTGCTGTGACCATTACGAAGAAGGTTGCCAGGCTTTTTTTGTGAGACACCTCTTGGTGGGTTCGAACAGCCGATACTTTCAGTTGGTAGCTCAGTGTTCCAACAGGGAATAATAATAATAGTCATAACCAACATGTATAAAATGCACAGTGTGTGCCAGACACTGTCCTAAGTACTCTTAAATATGGACTCATTTGACTCTCAGAACAATCCCATGAGGGGTGCAATCATGACCCTGCTTTATAGCTAAGGGTGCAAGACCCTGAGATATGCAGGCTTGCTCAGGGAGCTCAAGCTAATAAGGGACAACGCTGAGTCCAGACCCTACAGACTGCATCACCACTGTGCTTCCTAGCCTCTTGGGAAGAGCCGATGACAAATTGAAACTAAGGAAGGCTGGATGTAGGAGGTCAGGCAATGAAAAAGAAAGAAAGAAAGAAAGAAAGAAAGAAAGAAAGAAAGGGCTCCATCAATTCCTCCATCTCTCATTTCTCATTCTCAGTTGGGCACTCTTCTGATGGCAAGGAAAACGCTCACTCCATGGCTTATCAACCCCGAAAGCAAAAAAACTCCCTGGGTCCAGACATGCCCCAGAGAGAACTCTTAGGGCACCTTTGGGTCCATAAGTCCTTCCCAGAACCAATGACAGTAGCCAGAAGGATGGAGTATTCTGGTTGGTCCTGGTGGGGGATTGAGTGTTGTGGTTGACTGCACAGACCTGGGGGAGGGAAGCTCTGCAGAGGAAGTGGGGTGCCCCATGGCCCACGGATTACCAGTCATTCCTGAAATGGGACCTTTTGTGGGGGTGACAAGAGACTCAATTTTGCATGGGAGGGAGGCCTCCAGTAATTTTCCAGTGTCTGTCTCTGAGACTTCTGTCCAGATTTTCACCGCGGAAGGTCATCCATTGCCAGATGTGAATTTATTCATTCTTACCTGGAGGGGACTGTTTCTTAGATCTTTCCCAACTATTCTTTGTTACATGGTAGTGGAAAAAAAAAAAAAAAAAAAACAGAAACAACCTGTCTATAATACTTAACATACTTTAGGAAAGATTTGTTTGCATTTTTTTCCCCCTGAAAACATCCGTCACTGGTCTCATCTTTCCATCTCCCTTCTGGGCAAACCTCCTCTCCTCCCCTCCACCCTCCACCCTCCACCACCCTCCCCTCTTTTCTTTTCCCATCTCATGGCTCCTTCTTTGCCCCAACCTCCTGTTGGGAGTCTGAGTGCTGGGGAGGACCAAGGGCAGCCTTCTGGTCCACTGGTCTTCTCTGAGGCTCCTCTCTGGAGACGGTGAGCTGGAGAGGATGTGATGGTGGCATATCTGAACACTGGGGACAGAACTGCGTCTAAGTCAAGAGGGCTGGCAAAGCGAACTGAAATTAAAGAAATCTGTTTCTTTAAATGAAGCAAGTAACAGTGTTCCCATTTGGTGTGCTCCCGACCTTTGCTGTCACTCTGTGTGACACAATTTATCTCTGTGTTTGTGTCCCTTTCCCATTAAGGGCTAAGGTGCATTTTCCTCTACATGTATTCCTGCCTTTTAAGGTTCTTTCTCTTTGTTCTTTTACTTTCCCCCCCTTTCCTCTCTTTCTTTCTTTCTCTTCCTTCCTTTCCTTTCTCTCTCCCTCCCTCCCTTCCTTACTTCCTTTCTCTCTCTCCCTCTTCCTTCCTTCTGTTCTTTCTTCCTTCCTTTTTTTCTTTCTCTTCCTTCCTTCTTCTCTCTCTTCTCTCCTCCCCCCCGCCCCCCACTCTCTTCCTATCTCTTTCTCTTTCTTTTTTAATGGAAGCCACACCTTGTGTGAACAGAGGTAGAAGAGAGCTGGTGACCCTTAGCTTTCTGCTAGCACCACGTGGAGGGCTCAGGGAAGATGCTAACAAGGCCAGGGGCCACCTGACCAGTGGGCTGGTCTCCAGGCCTGGCCCAGGTCAAGATTAGCAATAGGGCTGCCTTTGATAATGAGCAGCTGCTGTTTGCAGCCTGTTGCCTTAAGCTCTGGGGGTAAAACAGGTGCCTTACTCCCCCTCTCCACAAGTCTGCTTCCTGTTTCTCACCCACTGCCAACCAGGGAGCAAGGACCCACTGCCAGCCAGGGAGATAGGTCAGCCCCTCTTTCCCATTACCTGTGGCAGCACCATATTCTGCTTTTATCTGACTGGAAATTTTTACCTTCAGAGTCAGAGCTTTCGGTTGTAAAAATCCGACAAATGAATATACACATCACCTCACTTGCCCTCCAAAAACCAGTTTGGTTGAGGCTTTGGGGGCAGAAATCCCATAAACCTCATATTGCCACTAGGTAGCCCTGGGCATGGAGGAAAGGGAGTTGAGGGTGAGGAGCAGAGGGGCCAGTCTTCACCTTAGTTTTGTTTTCTTCTGTGAAACGGGGACTTCTCCAATGGGCGAGATGTTCCCGCAGCCACTGTGGATGCACAAGAACCTGAGGGTGCAGCCGGCAGGACAGGTGTTTCCCATACTGGGAGACCATGTGTACACTGGGAAAAGGCCAGGGCAGTGGAGCCTGAGGGAGTTGGTGTGCGACCTTGGCTCACCAAGTTTATAGCTGAGAGAGTCTGGGCAAAATCCTCCCCTAGGCACGGTTCCTGGTGCTGGACATTTGTCTTTGGATAAATGCTCCTGCCTGCATGGAGCTCCTCCTAGAGGGGCATGATGGGCAGTAAGAATACTAAACAGTTCCTTATGTGGTGCTCAGACTTCAAGACAGCACATTGTTGAGGACAAGGTGGTCTGGGAGGACGTAACTGCAGAGATCAGGTCCCTAAGGTGGAGCACCTGAATGGTTGATTCCAAAAAAGCAGGAGCAGCTTGAAGGCCATGCAACTTGTGTTCCCTGTTTGCCTCTGGCTCACGGTCCCCCTAAACACACAGCCTGAGTTGCTGCAACCTGAGCAAAGAATCCACCACCCGTCTGTCAGTTTGTCATACAGTGGTGGCTTCTGTGTTGCTGTGATGCTGGAAGCTATGCTACCAGTATTTCAAATACCAACAGGGTCACCCATGGTGGACATGTTTCAGCAGAGCTTCCAGACTAAGACAGACTAGGAAAAAAGGCCTAGTGACCTATTTCTGAAAGTTAGCCAGTGAATGTCCCATGGATTACAGCAGAACATTGTCTGACTCACTTGCTTTGGACACATCTTCAGGAGGCATCATACTGCGAGAGCGGACATCATGCTTGGTGAACTAGAGGGCTAGCGAGGGCCAAGGAAAACTTTGGTGAGATGGAAGGGCACGATAGCTGCAAAGATGGACTCAAATATGCCAGTTATCAAAAAGATGACGCAGGCCTGGGTGATGATTTGTTCTCTTGCACATAAGGTCATCATGAGTTGGAGATGACTTGATGGTAGCTACCTACCTATCTGGAGTGCATGAGTGTTGTTAAGAGCTTGACTACTAACTGAAAGGTTGGTGCTTTGAAATAAAGGCCTGGCAATCTGTTTATAAAAGATCATATCCTTGAAAATCCTATGGAACAGGTCTATTCTGCAACACATGAGTTGTAATTGACTCACTGGCAACTATTTTTGTTTTTTATCTATCTATCTATCTATCTATCTGTCTGTCTGTCTGTCTGTCTGTCTGTCTGTCTAAGCAAAGATTATCTCTAAAATAGGTTAAGCTATGGAACAAGTTAAGACACACCCAGTCTCTTTTAGAGCATTACCTTTCAAATCTTCCCCAGCCCTTGGCTCCTTAGTTAGCCAGGGGAGGGAATACAATGACCAGTCAGTGCCCAGACTGGGAGGATGGAGTGACTCAGGAATAAAATTAACAGAGAGAAATGTGAAGCCTGAAGCAAGGTTCTGAAAAAACAGTTTAATATGTATGCAACAGGGAGACCAGGCAGAGTAGTAGGTCTTTACAAAGACCTAGATTTTGAATTGGCAAAAACATCAATCTACATCAGCTGGGTGCGCTGCTACAGGAAAAATGAATGCCAACTTGGGCTGCACTAACAGAAGCAGAGTGTCCAGAATGAGGGAGCCAATTATCTCTCCCTGCTCTGCCCTGATCAGACGTACATTGAGTAGGTGTTCAGCTTTGGACTCCAAATTGTACACTAAGGAACTGGAACTCCTCCAGAGAAGAGTAAGCAGGGTGGAGGGGCATCTTCTAGGAAGAGATGATGGAGGGACTGGGGATATATGGTCCAGGGAAGAGAGATTTGGAGAGGAACATAGTCCCCTGACTGAAGAGCTAAAGGTGTATCCTGCAGAAGAGGAACAAATAATTTTGTTGCTCCAGAACACAGAGCAGTCAGAGTAACAGGGAGTCCGATTAGGCACAGGAATAACTTGCTAACAATTATAACTATTTAGTGATGGATGAGCTGCCTACTGAAGAAGGGAGTGGCTTCCCACTGGAAGTTCTCAAGCTTCTCCTGGCTGACCACCTGCCAGTGAAGTCTCAGCAGAAATTCCAGTTGGGATTGGAGTCTGGATTGGATAGTCCTGTGATGAGTTCCTCTGGGGTTTGCCTGCTCTGAGCACTTCAAAATGGCCTTGGTGAAGCACCCATGCCCCAATCTTTCCTCCTGGTTTCATTTGGGCTGACTTTCCCATTGGCCTGTTTGAGCCATTTGACCCAGGCAGGGCCAATCAGGGCACAAGCAGTTAAGTACTCAGCTACTAACCGAAAGGTTGGTGGCTTGAGTCCCCCCAGAGGTGCCTCAGAAGAGAGGCCTGGCGATCTACCTCCAAAAACATCAGCCACTGAGAACCATATGGAGCACAGTTCTACTCTGATATACATGGGATTACCATGAGTTGGTGTCAACTGGACAGCAACTGGTTGTGGTTTTTGTGTGTGTGTGCCAGTCAGTGTTTGGCACCCCCCTGGGCAGAATGGTTCGCTGCCAGATGATAGGATGCAAGCCTCGCAGGGAGAGCCATGTGGAGATAGCCCACCTGTGGGGAAGTCATCTTTTGGAAAGCAGAGCCATGGCCAGAGCAGGAGAACAAGGTCTGAGGACATCTGTTAGGCTCTAGGTTCCCTCAGGCCTGAAACCAGCATACCTTGAACCTGTTACCTAAGACAATACCTTCCCTTCTAGCTTAAAGATATGGATTGGACAAGAAGGGGGTTGAGACTGTAGGGTGTCCTTCCTGGACAGAAAATGGAGGGGAAAGATGAGAGAGTCAAGGGTCAGTATTAAGCTCTGCAGTGTTATCTCTGTAAAAGAGTGTTGACCACTGGACTTCATTCCCAAAAGAGAAAATAGACTCATCAGTTTCCTCATCAGTAAATAGGGATAATAAAAGTATCTGCCTTATAGATTTTTCTTTGTGACGATAATGTAAGGTAACATATACAAAGCAGAGGCAGAGCCAACTCGGCATCATCCCATCCCGCCACAGCAAAGACCCAAAACACTAAGTAAACGGAGACAAACATCAATCCTGGAACCCTAAGTGTCAAATGAAGAGATAAAGAACTCAACCAAGCACCAAATGGAATAAGAAACTGACAGGCAACAGAGAGAGAGGAGAGATACGAGCAGAGGTCCCCTATCAGCTAATGCAGTACAGATTCACCATCTTGGACTTCTGTTGGAGATTGGTGGGCAGGGAGTACAGGAAAGCAGCTTCCCGGAGCGCCCAGCAGGAGACAGAGAAGCTGGTAGCCAGCAATATATGCATTACCACCCCCCATCCTCTCCCTGCTGCTCTACCTCTGCCGCTTCTCGGCTGGCCAAGTGACTGCAGCCCAGGAGACACCAGCTTCATGCTGCTTGGATTCACCCCACCCACACTGCGGGCTCCTTCAATGCCATTTCATTGTTGCTGGTGTTGCTTTTTTTGGCTTCTTTTGGTTTCTTCCCTGCCTCTCACTTCCTGCCCCTGCTTTCTCTTGAACACCTTGCTCCATGTGCCATTTTTGCTTCTTCTTGACAGGCTGTGAAGTGCTGCTCGGCTGGGGAACTGCTTCCCTGGTCTAAGCTGCCACTCTGGTAGAGTCCCCAGGCCTTTTGTTTGTTTGTTTTCTTTTTGTGGCTAGAAAGCCCCTTCTAGCTGGGCTGTACTGCGCAGCTTGGAATCTACTTCCCCAGTCTGCGAATCCATGCCAGTGGGATCCCTGGGGGCATTTCTTTTCTTTTCTTTCTTTTTTCCTTTTTGTCTTTCTTCATTTCTCAGTTTCTTATCTCTCTCTACTTACCTTCTTTTCCTGGTTCCTGAATAGCTGGTGCTGTGTGCCATCTCTGCCCCTTATAGCCAGGCTGTACTGCAAGGCTTGGGAGCCACTTACCCGGACTGCGAAGGCATGAGAGTGGGGGTCCCTGGGGACTTTCCTGTGGGCTTTTCTTTTTTCAGAGCATTTCTTACCAATCTATTCTGTTTTATTTTATTTTTAATTTTTATTGTGCTTTAAGTGAAAATTTACAAATCAAGTCAGTCTCTCACACAAAACTTATACACGCCTTGCTACATATTCCCAATTGCTCTCTCCCTAATGAGACAGCCCCCTTCCTCCCTCCACTCTCTCTTTTTGTGTCCATTTTGCCAGCTTCTAACCCCCTCTACCCTCTCATCCCCCCTCCAGGCAGGAGATGCCAACATAGTCTCAAGTGTTCACCTGATCCAAGAAGCTCACTCCTCACCAGCATCCCTCTCCATTCCACTGTCCAGTCCAATCCCTGTCTGGGAATGTTTCCTGTCCTGGGCCAACAGAAGATCTGGGGGCCATGACCACCAGGGTCCTTCTAGCCTCAGTCAGACCATTAAGTCTGGTCTTTTTAAGAGAATATGGGGTCTGCATCCCACTGCTCTCCTGCTCCCTCAGGGGTTCCCTGTTGTGTCCCCTGTCATGGCAGTCATCAGTTGTAGCCGGGCACCATCTAGTTCTTCTGGTCTCAGGCTGATGTAGTCTCTGGTTTATGTGGCCCTTTCTGTCTCTTGGGCTCATAATTGCCTTGTGTCCTTGGTGTTCTTCATTCTCCTTTGGTCCAGGTGAGTTGAGACCAATTGAAGCATCTTAGATGGCTGCTTGCTAGCATTTAGGGGCTTTTCTTATTTATTTGTTTTTTCTTTTCTCTTTTCCTTTTTGTTTTTCTTCATTTCTCAGTTTCTTACCTCTTTCTGCTTTCCTTCTTTTCCTGTCTCCTGAAAACCTTGTGCTCGGTGCCATCTTCACTCCTTCTAGATGGGCTGTGCCCCAAGGACTGGGAGCTACTTCCGTGGTTGTCGGTGGGATTCCTGGAGGAACTTCTTTCATTTTTTGAAAAATTAAAATTTTTTTTCCCCTTTTTCTTGTGTTTTTCTTCATTTCTTAGTTTCTCATCTCTCCACTCCAATGGCAAGCTCCCTCAGCACTTTTTGTTTGTTTGGCTCCTGTTTCTCTTTCCTTTCTCTCTTCTTTCCTATACCCATTTTAGCTCCACACATCACAACCTCCCTCCTTGCTCCTGGCAACCTGCACCACATGCTGAACATTACACCCCCGAGCAGCACAGGCATGGCCTACCAGAACCCGCCCTGCAACAACCACTGGCCTGCCCTGTGGACCTCAGTACATGCCACAAACAACCCATCCCAGCCCCTCCCCTTCAGCTGTGCCTGTCTTGCTGCACCACAGCTGAGCGACTGGCCCAGTCCATTGGACAAGGAGGTGAAAATTATCGTTCCCACAGAGGAGCAAACAACAGAAAATGCATAGCCCGCCTGCTCAGACATAACCAAATAAAACAAAAAATCAGGACAAAACAAACAAATCTAGAGTCATTAAATGAAGCAAATAACTACTGAATGTCCCTAAGACAGCAGACAATATCCGAACATATTTTTTAAAAAATGATAGGATGGTTCCAGTAGCCATCCAACATAAAACACTAGATGACTTTTCAGTAGGAAAAAAGGCACTAGAACTACCTGATAGGGAATTCAAATGTCTAATACTCAGAGCTATCCAAGAGTTGAAGCAAAAAGTAGACAGAAATGAGAAAAAATAGACAAATTCATGGAAAATACGGACAAAAAAAAGGGGAGGAATTTAGGAAAATAATACAGGAACAAAATGCCAAAATAAATTCACAACTAGAAATCATACAAAAACAACTAGAAATCCAAAAGATAAACAAGATTTCAGAAATGGACTGTATCATAGAAGGTCTGAGGAGCAAGTTTGAAGCAATGGAAGACAGAATCAGGAAAATTGATGACAAATACTTGGATTTAATTTTGTTTCAGAAAGAATGAAAAAAAAAAAAAATGAAGAAACCCTGCAAATACATGGGATGCAATCAAAAGCAAAAATTTGCAAGTGATCGGAGTTCCAGAAAAGGAGAGAAAATAGAAAACACAGAGAGGATCATTGAAGAATTGCTGACAAAAAACTTCCCTAATACCATGAAAGATGAAAAGCTGACCATCGAAGAAGCTCAACAAACCTCACATAGGATAGACCCCAAAGGAAATCACCAAGGCATATCATAATCACACTCACTAAAACCAAAGACAAAGAATCCTGAGAGCAGCTTGAGAAAAATGAAAAGTCACCCCCAAATGACAGGGCTCCAAAATACATAAAACAAACTGTAACAGCACTGAAAAGGGAAATTGACGGTTCCACAATAATAGTAGGAGACTTGAACACACCACTCTTGGTAAAGGACAGAACATCTAGAAAGAAACTCAGCAAAGATAGGGAAGATCTAAAGGACACAATCAGCCAACTTGACCCCACAGACATATATAGGACACTCCACCCAACAGCTGCAAAGTACACATTCTTTTCCAATGCACATGGAATGTTCTCCAGAATAGACCACATCGTAGGCCACAGAACAACCCTCAACAAAATCCAAAACACTGAGAAATACAAAGTACCTTCTCTGACCAAAACACATCAAAGTAGAAATTAACAACAGGAAGAACAAGGAAAAAAGAAATGAATTACATGGAAACTGAATAACACCCTTTTTAAAAACCAGTGGGTAATAGAAGAAATCAAAGATGAAATCTAAAAATTTCTAGAAGCAAACAAGAATGAAAACACATCGTACCAAAACCTTGGGACACAGCAAAGGCAGCATTCAGGGGGCAATATATAGCAATAGATGCACACATCAAAAAAGAAGAAAGGGACAAAATCAAAACATTAGCTACACAACTTGAACAAATAGAGAACAGCAAAAGAAGCCCACAGCCTCCAGAAAACAGGGAAATAATAAAAATCAGAGCAGAAATAAATGAAATAGAGAATAGAAAAACAATAGAGAGAATCAACAATACCAAAAGTTGTTTCTTTGAAAAGATCAACAAAATCGATAAACCACTGGCCAAATTGACAAAAGAAAAATAGGAGAGAATGCAAATAGCCCAAATAAGGAATTAAATGGGGGACATTACAACAGACCCAACTGAGATAAAAAGGATCATAACAGAGTATTATGAAAAACTATACTGAAACAAATTTGAAAACCTAGAGGAAATGAACTAATTTCTAGAAACATACTACCTACCCAACCTAACACAAAATGATGTTGAAAATATGAACAGACCCATAACAACAGCAGAGAATGAAAAGGCAATTAAAAAAACCCTCAACAAAGTAAAGCCCTGACCCAGATGGATTCACTGGAGAATTCTATCAAACATTCAGAGAAGAGCTTACTCCACTACTACTCAAACTATTTCAGAACATAGAAAAGGAAGCAATACTCCTGAATTCATCCTATGAAGCCAACATAACCCTGATACCAAAACCAGGCAAAGAAACCACAAAAAAAATAAAATAAAAATTACAGACCAATATCTCTCATGAATACAGATGCAAAAATTCTGGCCAATAGATTCAGCATCGTATCAAAAACAAACAAAAAATATATACCATGACCAAGGAGGATTCATACCAGGTATGGAAGGATGGTTCAACATTAGCAAATCAATCAACGTAATCCACCACATAAATAAAAGAATCACATGATCGTCTCAATTGATGCAGAAAAGGCATTCCGCAAAGTCGAACACCCATTCCTGATAAAAACTCTCAATAAAATAGGTATAGAAGGACAATTCCTCAACATAATAAAGGCCATCTATACAAAACCAACAACCAACGTCATTCTTAATGGAGAGAGGCTGAAAACATTCCCCTTAAGAAAAGGAATAAGACAAGGATGCCCTTTGTCACTACTCCTATTTAACATTATGCTGGAAGTCCTATCTAGAGCAATAAGGCAAAAAAAAAAAAAAAAAAAAAGGAATAAAGGGCATCCAAATTAGTAATGAAGAAGTTAGACTGTCCCTATTTGTGGATGATACGATAGTATACATAGAAAACCCAAAAGGCTCCGTGAGAAAACTAGTGGAACTAATAGAAAGTTTCAGCAGAGTAGTGGGATACAAGATAAACATACAAAAATAAGTTGGATTCCTGTATACCAATAAAGAGAATTATGAAAAGGAAATCAGAAAACAATATTATTTATATTAGCTCCTAAAAAAATAAAATACCTGGAAATAAATCTAACCAGGGATGTAAAAGACCTATACCAAGGAAACCACAAAACACTACTGCAAGAAATCAAAAGAGAACTACATAAATGGGAAAACATACTGTATTCATGGATACAATGTTCACTCAACATTGTGAAAATGACAATTCTACTCAAAGGAATCTACAAATATAATGCAATCCCGATCCAAAGACCAACAGTATTCTTTAAAGAGATGGAAAAACTAATCATTAACTTTATATGGAAAGGGAAGAAGCCCCAGATAAGTAAAGTACTACTGAAGAAGAATAAAGTAGGAGGGCTCGCACTATCTGACCTCAGAACCCACTATACCACTATAGTAGTCAAAACAGCCTCGTACTGGTACAACAACAGCTATATTGACCAATGGAATAGAATTCAGAACCCAGATGTAAATTCATCCACCTTTGATCATCTGATCTTCGACAAGGGACCAAAGTCCATCAAATGAGGAAAAGATAGTCTTTTTAACAAATGGTGCTGGAAAAACTGGATGTCCATCTGCAAAAAAATGAAACACGACCCATACACATCCAACCACACCATACGCAAAAACTAATTCAAAATGGATCAAAGACCTAAATATAAAGCCAAAAACTATAAAGATCATAGAAGAAAAAATAGGATCAATGCTAGAGGCCCTAATAGACAGTATTAACAGGATACAAAACATAACTAACAACACACAAACTCCAGAAGATAAGCTAGGTAACTGGGATCTTCTAAAATTTAAACACTTATGCTCATCAAAGGCTTCACCAGAAGAGTAAAAAGAGAACCTAGAGACTGGAAAAAAAAAAATTGAGTATTACAAATCTGACAAAGGTCTAATCTCTAAAATCTACAGAAAAGTCCAACACCTCTACAACAAAAAGACAAGTAACCCAATTAAAAAACGGGCAAAGGAAACGAACAGACAGTTCACCAAAGAACACATTTAAGCAGCTAATAGACACACAAGGAAATGATTGAGATCACTAGCCATTAAAGGAATGCAAATCAAAACCACAATGAGATACCAACTCACTCCACCATTACTGGCATAAAAAATAAATAAATAACAAATGTTGGAGAGGCTGCAGGGAGATAAGAACTATTATGCACTGCTGGCGGGGATGCAAAATGATACAACCATTTTGGAATTTGATATGGTGCTTCCTTAGAAAGCTAGAAATAGAAATATCATATGATCCAGCAATTCCACTCCTAGGACTATATCCTAGAGAAATAAGAGCCGTCACATGAATAGACATACACACACCCATGTTCATTGCAGCATTGTTCACAAGAGCAAAAAGATGGAAACAACCAGGATGCCCATCAACAGATGAACGGGTAAATAAACTATGGTACATACACACAATGGAGTACTACACAATGCTAAAGAAGAATGATGAATCTGTGAAGCGTCTCACAACATGGATGAATCTGGAGGGCATCATGCTTAATGAAACCAGTCATTCACTAAAGGACAAATACTGCATGAGATCACTGCTATAAAAATTCATGAAAAGGTTTACACACGAAAAGAAAAAATCTTTGAGGGAGAGGAGGGATGTGGATGGAAAAACACTAGACAATAGATAAGTGGTAACTTTGGTGAAGGGTAAGACAGCATGCAATACTGGGGAAGCCAGCACAACTTGTCCAAGGCAAGGTCATGGAAGCTCCATAGACACATCCAAACTCTCTGAGGGACCTAATTGCTGGGCTGAGGGCTGTGGGGACTATCTTCTCGGGGAACATCTAGCTCAACTGGCATAACACAGTTTATAAAGAAAATGTTCTACACTCTACTTTGGTGAGTAGCATCTGGGGTCTTAAAAGCCTGTGAGCAGCCATCTAAAATACTCCACTGGTCTCACCCACTTGGGAGCAAGAGAGAATGAAGAAAACTAAAGACACAAGAGAAAGATTAGTCCAAAGGTCTAATGGACCACAACTACCATGGCCTTCACCAGACAGTCCAGTAAAACTAGATGGTGCCCGACTACCACCACTGACTGCTCTGACAGGGATCATGATAGAGGGTCCCAGACAGAGCTGGAGAAAAATGTGGAACAAAATTCTAACTCACAAAAAAAGATCAGGTTTACTGGCCTGACAGAGACTGGGGAAAACCGGAGAGTTTGGGCCCCGGACGCCCTTTTAGCTCAGTAATGAAGTCACTCCTGAGGTTCACCCTCCAGCCAAAGACTGGACAGGCCCATAAAACAAAACGAGACTAAAGGGGCACAGCAGCCCAGGGGCAAGGACTAAAAGGCAGGAGGGGACAGGAAAGCCAAGGTCGAGAAGGAAGAATGTTGACATGTCGTGGGGTTGTTAGCCAATGTCATAAAACAGTATGTGTACTAAGTGTTTAAGGAGAAGCTAGTTTGTTCTGTAAACTTTCATCTGAAGTACAATAAAAAAAATATGTGTATATATACATATATATATACATACACAAAGCACCTAGAATATTACCTGGCACATAGTGGGTGCTCTGTGTTTGTTCTTACTCAAAGGACCAGTTTATTACTTTACCACCAGGTTCCCATTGGATGGAGCACTGTTTGAGCCTCAGGAGGGCATACAAAAGAAGAGAAGGCAGAACCTCCAGGATCTTAGGGTTTATTAGTGTTGGGAAGGGTGAATTAAAGGGTGGAAGATGAGACAGTCAAGAATGAAACAATACAAGAAATAAAATACAATGAACATAGGCAAATCCATAGATAAAGTAGATCAGAGGTTGTCAGGCTCTCTTTCCATTAGCAACTGCTAATGGCTACAGGGTTCCTTTTTAGGGTGATGAAATGTTCTAAAATTAGATTGTCGTGGTGGTTGCACAACTCTGTGGACATACTAAAAAGCATTGTATTGTATACTTTAAATGGATGAAATGTTTGGTGTATGAATTATATCACAACAAAACTATTTTTAAAAAGGAAAATGCAATGGATAAATAACTCCGTAATGCAGAAATGAGAGTTAATGACGGCTAACACTTACATGGTGCTTCCTAGAGGCTAGGGGCTGTTCCAAGAGCTTCGCTTAAATTAACTCATTTAATTCTCACAACAACTCCAAGAGGTAGGTACTATTATTATAACGCCCATTTTATAGAGAAGAAAACAGGTTCAGCAAGGTTTCTTGAAGAAGGTCACACAGCTAGTTCATGTGACAGTTGGGATTTGGGATTTGAATTCACCTCATCTGGTTTCTGGGGCTGAGCTCGTAACCACAACACTACACTGTATTTTAAGGTGCCACAACTTAGTATAGGACTAAATAACTCTTAACTGAATAGGCAGATAAATCGACTTTACCTGTTAACCACTGCTGTCAAGTTAATTCCAACTCGTAGTGACCCCATAGAACAGAGTAGAATTGCCCCATAGGTTTTCCAAGGAGCAGGTGATGGATTCTAACTGCCAACGTTTTGGTTAGTAGCTGAGCTCTTAACCACTGTGCCACCCTGGCCTCAGCCACAGAGGAGGGATGTGAGCTGGGTGTTGAAGAATGCATTGCCCTAAACTAAGCAGAAATGAGAGTATTGGGCATTTCCTTCTATTCCATCAATGTCTTAGTTCCTTAGTGCTGCCCTAACAGAAATGCTACAAGTGGGTGGCTTTAAAGAAGAGAATTTATTTTCTCACAGTTCTGGAGGCTCAAAGTCCAAATCAGGTCTTAGCCATGTGGATTCCTTCTGTGGGCCTCTTTCCTAGTTTCTGGTGTCTGCTGGTGATCCCGAGAGTTCCTTTGCTTGTAGAAAATGATCGCACATTATCTATCTTCTCCCTGTGAATGTGTGTGTGTCTATTATGGTCCTTTTATATCTCAGAAGTGATTATGTTTAGGATCCACCCTACACTGGTAAGACTCAAACTGACTGACTGATTACCTTATATTACATTATGGAAAGTGATTACATTAAACTAGATACAAGGTTGTTGTTGGTAGCTGCCATCAAGTTGGCTCTGACTCATGGCAACCTTACGTATAACAGAATGAAACATTGCCCGGTTTTGCACCATCCTCACAATCATTGCTATGTTCGAGCCCATATAAGGAAATTACATTACGTTAGATTGCATTGTGGAAGGTAACCTCCTCTACCCAAGGCTACCTGATTTAATCACATGCTAACAGCAACTAGACTAGTGTTTGATCAAACCACTGGGAGCCATAGCCTAGCCAAGTTGACACACAAAAAATTAACCATCATGATCAGCATAAAGCTCTTAAGCCCTGTTCTAGGCACAGGGGACATAGTAGTAACAAAATACCCAAATCCTTACCCTCATAGAACTACATTCTAGTGTGGGGAAACAGACAATAAACACATAAATGAATGTGGGGAGTGGCTAAAGCCTTACTTGCATCATACTTCAAATTTTTTATCAAGTATTAGTTGTAATTTCCCTGAGTCTGCCATGCTGGGAGGAAGCCCAAAGTAACCCATATGGAGAGACTTAATGGAGAGAGATGTCCAGCTACCCTCAGTTACTCCAGTCCCCACTATTTCAGTGCCAATCGCCATCTAACTTGAACCACATGAGAAATCTCAACCAGAATTGCCCAGCCAAGCCCTTCACAAGTTATTGACCCACAGAAACTATGAGGGGTAAAAATTACTGTTGTTTTAACCACTAAGTTTGGTGCTGATTTGTTATGCAACAACAGTAATCAGAAGAGTTGTTTAATTAAAAATAATCTGAAGATAAAAGTAAAGATCACCCTGGTAGAATGGGTCTAAGAGAAAAACTTCTTAAAGCAGGGTGACCCCTTAGGAAGCTTCTGGAATTTTCCAGCTGGAAGAGGACTTGGGCCAGCACTGTGAGGTGGTAGAAAGGAGTCAGGTTCCAGGCAGGTTTAGAAGGTTAAGCTGGTTGGAGTTGGTTTCTGTCACTTACAACCAGAAGAGCCCTGATACAGACCCCACAGATCTGCCCTATTTCCACATTATCTCTTATTCTGTGATTGGACACAAGAGGAATAGCAATAACAAGGACTAAAGTTGAAACCCTTGCTTTGTGCTGGGCACCAGGAACAGTGCTTTCTGTGATTTACGTCATATTCTCCCCAACAACCACACATGGTTGAGTTTGTTACTGCTCATTGCACTTATGTATCAGTGAGAACTCTGTCAGTGGCAGGAAATCCAGCAGCTCCAGTCACACCACCAAGGGCCCACTTTATCACTGTGTTTCCTCTCTGGCTTCATCCTCAAGCTCCACACAAGACTCCTGGCCACTCCTAGAAGCCCAGCAAGTAACATCCATCTCCCATTCCTGGCCAACCACCGTGGCCAGGCTGAATGGGAGATCCAAATTGGGTGAAACCAGTTGGCCTCCCCTGGAGCTGGAGATTGGTCAATCCTGCACTAATCACAGGGCAGAGAGCTGGGGGGTGGCTAACTCCAGATGGACATTCTGGGCCCATTCACAGAAATGAGGAGAGTGGATATTGAGCAGAAAATAGATGCCCATGACAACAGGCTGTGTCTTCCTCTCCTTGCTTATGCCCGTTCTGCTTGTCTTAGTCTCCTAGAGCTGCTGTAACACAAATACCACAAGTGGGTGGATTTAAAGAAGAACAATTTATTTTTTTACAGTTTTGGAGGCTAAATGTCCAAATCAGGGTCTCAGCCTTGTCAATTCCTACCTTGTCGGTAGCTCTGGGCGTTCCTTGGTTCCTTGGCTCATAGACAACTCTCAAATGTCACCTGTCTTCCCCCACGTATGTGTGTCTCTGTGTCCATTCTTTTCTTCTTGTGGTTAGGTTTAGAATTCATCTTACTTGGGTATGACCTCATTAACATAACAAAGAAAACCATATTTCCAAACAGGATTACATCCACAGGTAGAGGGCTTAGGATTCCAACACATGTTTTGGGGGGACACAATTCACTCCATAACACTGCCCCTGGAGCCAGCGGCAGAGTGGCAGGGCTGGGTAGCAATCCTGGTCCCCAGAGGTGAGGCACCTCTTCCCTCTGCCTTTTGCCCTAAACCCTCCCCAGAGGTTTGTGAATTTCAATCCTCCTTCTGGAACACATGGTCTTTGCTATTGTTTCTGTTCAGTACCTTCAAGGCCCTCTACACACCATCCTGTGCCTGGCACCCACAAAGTGGCACCTAGAACTACAGCTGTTTTATGTCCCTTGCCACAGCCAAGGGTAAAATAGAGGTAATTGATCAACTCTTCAAGCAAAACTGTTCAGAACACACAAAGTGAGTTCCTCCGCAAACTCAAAATGAGTTTGAACTCAAAAAGAGATCATACCCCATTTTTCTCTTTGAGTTGAGGGGGAGAATTTGGCTATGGTCTTCAGGCCTGTGGGTGTGAAGTTCACCTGTCTGGTGTGAAAAGCCTAGTGTGAGGAGGAGGGGTGAGGCTTTGATCATCTGAGGTGTGGTGGGAACAGTGACCCAGGTGTGGCAGAGGTGAGAAGAAACACATTTGTGTCTGTGGTTCCAAATCACTGAACACAAGCCTTTGAGTCTGAGACTGGGAGTCCAGAAGGCCTGTCACCATGGTTACCAAGAAATGAGATTCTATGGAGAAAAAAATGAATGACGCAGGAAACGTCAAAAGAAAATGGACGGAATATACAGAGTCACTGTACCAAGAAGAATTCGTCGACATTCAACAATTTCAGGAGTTAGCATATGATCAAGAATTGATGCTGCTAAAGGAAGAAGTCCAAGCTGCACTGAAGGCATTGGTGAAAAACAAGGCTCCGGGAATTAGTGGAACACCAACTGAAATGTTTCAACAAATGGATGCAATGCTGGAAGCTCTCACACATCTATGCCAAGAAATTTGGGACACAGCTACCTGGCCAACTGACTGGAAGAGATCCATATTTTTGCCCATTCCAAAGAAAAGTGATCCAACGGAATGCAGAAATTATCAAATAATATCATTAATATTACATGCAAGTAAAATTACGCTGAAGATCATTCAAAAACAGTTGCAGCAGTACATTGATAGGGAACTTAGAGAAATTCAAGCCAGATTCAGAAGAGAAAGTGGAAAGAGGGATATCAGTGCTGATGTCAGATGGATCTTGGCTAAAAGCAGAGAATACCATGAAGATGTTTACCTATATTTTATTGATTATGTGAAGACATTATACTGTGTGAATCATAACAAATTATGAATAACATTGAGAAGAATGAGAATTCCAGAACACTTAATTACGCTCATGGGGAAGCCTTACATAGACCTAGACCAATAGACAGTCATTTGAACAGATCAAGAGGATACTTGGTGATTTAAAATCAGGAAAGGTGGGCGTTAGGGTTGTATCTTGTCACCAGATTTATTCAGGCTCTATGCTGAGCAAATAATCCGAGAAACTGGACTATAGGAAGAAGAACGCAGCATCAGGATTGGAGGGAGACTCATTAACAACTTGCATTATACAGATGCCACAACCTTGTTTACTGAAGTGAAGAGGGCTTGAAGCACTTACTGATGAAGATCAAAAACTACAGCCTTCAGCAGGGATTACACCTCAACATGAAGAAAACAAAAATCCTCACAACTGGATCAATAAGCAACATCATGATAAATGAGAAAATACTGAAGTTGTCAAGGATTTCAGTTTATTTGGATCCACAATCAACACCCGTGGAAGCAGCAGTCAAGAAACTGAACGTTGTATTGCATTGGGCAAATCTGCTGCAAAAGACCGTTTTAAAGTGTTAAAAGGCAAAGATGTCACTTTGAGGACTAAGGTGTGCCTGATGGTATTTTCAGTCATCTCATATGCATGCAAAAGCTGGATAATGGAAAACTGAAGAAGAAATGATGCATTTGAATTATGGTGTTGGTGAAAATACTGAATATACACCATGGACTGTCAGAAGAATGAACAAATCTGTCTTGGAAGAAGTACAGTCAGAGTGCTCCTTAGAAGCAAGGGTAGTGAGACTTAGCCTTGCTTACTTTGGACATGTTATCAGGAGGGACCAGTCCATGAAGACGGACATCACGTCTGATAGTAGAGGGTCAGTGAAAAAGAGGAAGACCCTGCATGAGATGGATTGACACAGTGGCTGCAACGATGGGCTCAAACATAGCAGCGTTGTGAGTATCACGCAGGGCCAGGCAGTGTCTAGCTGTGTGTGGGGTGGCTATGAGTTGGAACCTACTCTACCGCCCCTAACAACAACAACAATATATAATAAGGGCTTTAGCAGATGTCAGGCCACCTGATATTCCCTTCTGGGGCAAAAAGGGTGGGTACCTGAGGCCCACTGCTTATGCAGGTACAATGAACACAGGTATGGGCTGGGTACTGAGCCGGGTACTGGCACAAGGGCTGGAGAAACACCTCAGTCTACAAAAATAAGCCTTTTCTTTGGTGGCGGTGGGGTGGAAGGCAGAGGCTTGGCCATCTTTACCTAGCACCCCTTGCTCCCCAGCACTTAATACTCTGGTGTGCAGATAATGTTGCACGTATGAGTGCCTGCGTAGCCTTGAGGAGGGTGGGGACCCCACATATGGCTCTGCCTCAGCTCATCTGGTGGCACAGTAGTTAAGAGTTTGGCTGCTAACCAAAAGATCAGCAGTTCGAATCCACCAGCCGCTTCTTGGAAAACCTATGGGGCAGTTTCACTCTGTCTTATAGGGTCGCTATGAGTCAGAATTGGCTAGAGAGCAACGTTTTTTTGTTTTTGTTTTTCCCCTCGTCTTTAGTCCTAGCAGCAGTAAGGCCTCAAGCTGCTACATGGCAGAGAGGTGCCCAGGAACTAAAAAAGAAAAGAAAAAAGAAAGCCCTGCCCCTCCCCGCTTCCCACCAGGACGCCCCTCTGGCTCCATCTACACAAACCTCCGGACTTGGAGGCGGTGGTCCTGAGTCCTGGGAACTGCGTGTCTGTCCAGACCCCCTGCGGCCTCGTCCGAGGCGCTCTGGCCAGCCCCCGCGGTTTTCTGAACTGTAGGGGCAATGGCCTTCCGGAAAACCGCAGCTAGGGGCGGCCGAGCCCATGCTCTCCCCGCAGGAGCACAACAAGAGCACGCGCACCTGCCCGCGGCCCCACCCCCTGGGCGTCGGCCAATCGCGGGCGTGGGGCGGAGCCGGAGCCCGAGCCCGAGCCCGAGCCGGAGCCCCAGCGGTGCGGGCGCAGCAGCTGAGCCAGGCCGAGCGCAGCCTCGTCCCCGCCGCCCGTGCCCGCCGTTTCTTCCCCGGCGCCCGCAGCCCCATCCCTGCCGCCGCCGCCGCCCCCGGGGCATGGCCTGTCTGATGGCCGCTTTCTCGGTCGGCACCGCCATGGTGAGTGCGCGGATCCTTCGCCCGCGAGCTTGGCTCTCTTGTCCAGGAGAGCAAGAAACCTACAAAGACCCTCGCCGTAAACCCGCTCCGCACTCGCTCTGCGGCTCCCGGGAGCGCGTCCTCCGGGGGTGACCTAGGCGCCCCGCCCGGCTTCTATAGCGTTTTCCCTGGCCACCTGGCATCTCAGGATGTTCCTGGGCCGACCGGGGACAGGAGGGGCGGGAGGCAGCCGGACAGCCCCGCGAGTGGACTGATGGCCTTGACCTTGTCCGCGTGCAGAAGAGGGGCTTGCAGCCTGGGGTGCCCTGAGCGCGCTGGGAGTGGCCGCAGCCTGCGCCGGAGGGAAGGGAGGTCCGATCCCTCTGCCGGCTGGCTCGGCCAGGGCGCGGGGAGCAGAGACTCCTTGTGCCACCTCCGGAGCGCCGATCAAGGGAACAAAAAGAGGGAGCTGCTCCCTGAGAGCTGGAGCCTGCGCTCCCCCTGCGCTCTGGTGGGGGGCAGGGGAACAGACAGCTTTTGCCAGACCTAATGGGGGACAGGGCGGCGGAGTTCCCAGGGAGGCAGACATGGGGCGAGGTGGATGCCTGCTGGCCCCCTTTCTGCACCCTGGAGAGAGATGGGGTGTAAAGAGAGGCGCACACTTCACTTGTTCTGAGGGTGCTAGCTCCGGAGTGGTTTGTGGCTAGACACAATGAAAGCAAGCGCTTTTCCAAGCGAAAGGTAAGAGACGCCTCTTGCGCGTTTGTAACATCTCCATAAACTCATATTGGAGAAACAAAAACAAAACTAATCATGCTTGCTTTACTGTCAACCCCGCACCCACCCCACCCCGCCTGGGGCCTTTCATTTCCGTGGTTAGCACATTAACGTTGCCGTTAGTTAGTTACGGACTAGATTTTAGGTTGTCTGAAGTACCCGCAGGAGCCCTGGTGGCGCAGTGGTTAAAGCCCTCAGTTGCTAACCGAGAGGTCGGCGGTTCGAACTCACCAGCCGCTCCGCTCCGAGGGAGAAAGATTTCCATAAAGATTATAATTTGGAAACCCTATGGGGCAGTTCTTCTCTGCCCTGCAGGGTCGCTATGAGTAGGAATAACTCCATGGCAAGTTTTTTTTTTAAGTACCCATAGAAAGTATTCGGTATTTCTGTTGGTATCGCACTATCCATCCATCCATCTTTCTTTTTGTATTTACTATCCTGCTAGTTACTTCCCTTAGGCTGTGCGCCCACAGTGCACAGCACGCACTGGGTTTTCATCGTCTCCGCCCCCCTCCCCCTTTATTTCATTTTTAGCAGGATGCTATTTGAAGTCAGCTGGGCTCAGCAGGGTTTGACCGACAGTTACCTCTTGCCTTATGCTCAAGGAAAAAAAAAAAAAACACACTGTAGCCGGGTTTCTGCGCATGCTCTGTTCTGACAACTGCATCCTAGGATTCCAAACAGGTTACTGTAGAACATACCGAGCCTCGCCAGCTCATTATGTAATGATTTTGTGTAAACCGATAGAATGCGGCCGCCAGAACCCTTAAGTCCGTTGGCAGAGGAGGGGAAGCCCAGGGGCAGAGGGAACTCGCCGGCCAGCCCCCATCTCTGGGAGTACTCTGTCTTTGTTACTTAAGAGACAATGAAAAACTTAAAAGCCAGTCTCCTCAGATTATTTGCTTTTATCTGGTTGGATGTTTGGGTAACATTTCCTTGGAAGTCTTCCTTTTACACTGGTTTATTTGGAAATCCTAAATGATGTGGAGAATGGAAGATTAAGGAGATCATTGATGCTCGTTTTACGT
This sequence comes from Loxodonta africana, assembly GCF_030014295.1. Classification (NCBI taxonomy): domain Eukaryota; kingdom Metazoa; phylum Chordata; class Mammalia; order Proboscidea; family Elephantidae; genus Loxodonta; species Loxodonta africana. Next base: position 223,321,457 of record NC_087343.1, read on the forward strand.
AAGGAAAATTTCAGATCTTTTCGTTGCTGAATGGCCACTGAAATCCTTTTAGGGAGGCAAAGGAGGCTTGTACACATGGAAAAGAAAAAAAAAAACGAATGAATCCAAATATTTTCAGATGTAGATCGTTCTTGTAGGTCAAGTAATGTTGGGTTTTGCTACAGCCCTGGAACTCAAGTGTTTTGTCCTTGCTTGTAGACAGTTTAGGGCTGGGCTCATTCTTTTCATTTCAGAGAACAATCTTTTGTTTGAAAGTCATTCCCCTTCCTGAAAACCTTGTACTTTGTTTATCAAAAAATATTTTATCCAAATTATAAACAAAGAGCCCTTGAAAGATACTCAGGATCTTGAGCTTGGTGTTTTCACCTTCCACACCCTTCCTCCTTCAGGTCCAGCCGTGTAGTGGCCCCAGGAAGTGTGTGTCTGGAGAAGGTGTTCTGGAGAATGAGAGAAGCATCTAGAAGAGGTGCTGGAATCCCCGAGCTGGGGGCCTAGAAGGGTGGGCACAGGTTTCCCAGTGGGATGGTGGGATTTAGGGCTGCTTGAAGAGCACTCTTGTTGATGGTGAGATTGGTGTTCTGAGTGGCAACCCAAGTGGAATCTGCCCTTGTTGCTTAGTTAAAGGGGCGATATTTTGGTGATTTTCCCATGGGCAGTCACATGGAAGATACTTGGTCAGACACTATGGACCCAGTGCTGCGGAATGCCAGGGAGGGATCTGCCCATCAAATAGCAAAGCCCACTGTCTAAGTGGACACCAAAGCTGGCAGTGATGAAGTAGACATGCCGAGCCCCCAGTGCCCACTTGTTTGTCTTCCTCTTGCCTCTTTTCCCCATGATGCTAAGGAAAGAGTTTCTGTCTTTAACTCTGCTTCCTGGACTCAACAGAGCAAACTAGTGTCCAAATGGAAACCCTGGTGGTGTAGTGGTTAAGAGCTATGGCCGCTGACCAAAAGGTCAGCAGTTCAAACTCACCAGGTGCTCCTTGGAAACCCTACAGGGCAGTTCTACTCTGTCCTACAGGGCCGCTATGAGTCAGAATCTACTTGATGGCAACTTTTTTTTTTTTTTTTAGTCTCCAAATGGCCTGGGGGTGGCTAACTGATCCTGAGAGATCCCTCTCTATATGTCCAGCATTGAAACAGAAATTCTGGGTCACTCTGCTTCGTGCCCACGAAAATATTCTCATGACCAGCAGCCAGGAAAGCTCCAAACAGGGTCTCTGCATTCAACCTCCATGAATGAACCTACTATTATTTGCAATGTATTATGCAGCACAAAGTGTGTGTGGAGGGGGAAGTTCATAGACGACAGGGAAACAGAGCAATGAAAGGAAATAAATGAGAAGGGAAGTGGTACTTGTCTTCTTTTTAATGAGCTCAGGAGGCAAAGCAAAAGCTAGCTGCAACCTGCATTGCTGGCAGCTCTCGTCTGAGGGTGTTCTTCCAGAGAACGAGTCCATTTCAGAGTGACGGGCCCCTGCCCCACATCATACCGATTTTTCTGATTTTATTAATTGAGCAAGGCTCTCTGGCACCTAGGTGGAAAGGCAGGAAAGGCAGGAACCTATGTGCATAGCTTGGGGTTGGTTTCTTTGGAGGTGGGGACGGATGATTTCCTAAGTGTGTTGTGGCTTTCCCTATAATGGTCATCCTGTAAAGGGCTGACCCAGGGTCACCTACAACTTGCCTATAGAAAGCTCAGCAATGTTCAGACCATTGGACAGGAGCTGAGAAGGCTTCTGTTGTTAGGGAGGTCAGGTGGAAGGAGGGGATATAGAGTTGGAAGCCCCACTGGAGCTGGACCCCAGGGAGCCAGGATGCCTGGCTACTCACCAACTGGGGGATCTTATGCCAGTCCAGCAGTCTCTCCATTCCTTTGAGTCCTTCTCGGAAATGGAGATGGTAATACCCACCTTCTAGTGTTGGGGAGAGAATTAGAGGTATGGTTTATACACTATGGAGTTTTCAATGGGTACATTGTAATTGCTGAATCAGTAGTAGCTGTTGTTTATAATCATTTATCTAGGATGCATGAGGTGTTATTATTTAATATTTCAAATAGTAAGTGCTTGACTCTATGGCTTCTCTCTCTCTCACTCCTGAATCAGTTTAGTCACCTAACTTTGTCCTACTGACCTGCCCACTTGTCTCCGTCTCGACAGCCACCATTGCCCCTCTGCCAAAGCAGCAGCCACCTGTCTGTCCCCCACCACTCCCTCTCCACGGCACTGCAGGAGCCACCATTCTCAGCTGCAAATCTGGTTCTCTTACTCCCTGGCATTAGACCCAGTCCTGGCTGCTTGGAGACCACCAGATGAAGTCCAAAATCGTTAGCACGGTTGGCCAGTGGGGGAAGTCAGACCCTCATCAGAATATAGGTCAGACTGGTATATCTGCCAGTCAGTAGATCAATGGAGTAATGCTGTCATCCCTACACATTATTTTGGGTTTCTTCAATGAGGAAAGAAATGACCCGACAGATGCCTGAGGTGGGTTCCTGGGGGGAGGGTATGGATGTCCATGGCACCTGGAACGCTGAGTGTAGAGCTTGAGGGGGTCCTACGACTGGAGAGGAGCTTGCTGGATCATCTCCACCCCCTGCCTCCACAACTGAGCGCACAGCCATTGGGGATCTCCAGAGTTAGAGCCCCAAGCCTATGGCAGAATATGGGTTTGGAACCAGCCCTTTTTGCCTTTCCATTTCTGTGGCCAAGAGCTAATTGTCTTGTCCCACTGCTCCCTCCCCCACTCCCCAAAGCCAGGATTTGGAGTTCCCAGGGCTCCTTTGAAGTCAAAGTGGGTTATAAGCCTGTGATAGCAGCATGTGGTCTCCAGAGAGCAGGGTGAATGGGCAAAGGGGTGGCATTCGGTGCCCTGCTTTGTTGCCAGAGCCAAGGGTATACCTGAGCAGGAGTGGGATTGTCTATTAATCCTCCAAGTTGCCCAACACAGAAGGCAGAGGCTGCACCGTAACCCTCTGTCCAGGATCCTTTAGCCACACGGTCACCCCAAGGCTATGGGGAGTCCTGTTGACAAACAAAGACAAATCTTCACTAACTTCGTTTCAGGAATTGATGAGCCTACTTACTTTTGTGTCTGAAGCGTTTCATATCCTCTGTGCCGGCAGGCAGCTGAGCCTCATTTTGTCAGCGTTGCATTCTGCACCTTTATTTTTATCCACAGAATGTTACAGTCCATGAGCTAGTTTTTTATTTGGTTCAGGTTTTCAGAAGCAGGCAACGCCTGTGAGGAGTGCATGTGCGTGTGTGCCTGTGTGTGTGCGCATGCATGCATTTGTGTCTGTCCGTGTATTTGTGCATTGTGTACGTGTGTGTTTGCATGTCTTTTTCTTAAAATGGCAAAACTACATTTTCAACTATCAAAAGAATCTGTGCCCACTTCTCCTCAGCCCCGCATTTGAAACCTTCAAGCTTAGAGATGGATTTTTGAGTCCTTAAACACCATAAGGGAAATCATGCCAGCTCTTCAGTGATACAGTTGTCTGCCCTAAAGAAGGCATTCTAATAGGGAAGTTGTTTTTGATCCCTTGAGTTGCTGGGGTTTGTGGGCTCTCTTTGTTTGTTTGTTTTTTCTTGGGTGATTCATTCTTTATTTTGGTTTTGGCTTTTTGATTAGATACACTAGTGACCAAAGCTAGCAACTCTAAAAGAAATAGTTACCAAAGCTATGGAAAAACCCAGTGCATTGTGGCTCCTCTTCAGGACAAACAGCGACCTGGTGGTGTCTCTTCAGTCCCCAGGGCAGTCAGAATAGCTTGATTTATCCAAGATGGCTTTTGATGGGCTCTTCTGTTGGGGGAAAAAAAAAAAATTTTTTTTTTTTTCTGTTGAGGCCTTCAACAGTATGGTGGACTGATGCAGAAGGCCCATGCTTTTAGAACCGTGGACCTGTGGAAGCAGCTAGAAAAAGTACAACATAATATTTGTCTACCCCAGGGTTCTTCTGTGTTTAGGAGATACCTGGGCATATTGATTGGTTCGGAGTGCCAAGCCATTAGAAGAGGATATTCCTTTCTTTGCATAAATACTTTCGGTTCTTGGCACATCTGTTACAGTTCATTTGACTCCCAATGGAGTCGTTAAAAGCCAATGCTAGCTACAAAATATTAGGCACTCTTGCGATGCAGTAGAAAGAACACCTGTTTTCTGATGACTCAAACTCTTGAAACAACCCTTACTTGTTTGTAGGGCATGGGGTGGGTTCCTTAAATTGTCTGTGCCCCAGTTCCCTTGTCCATATAATGGAGAAAAAAATACCAACATTTCTGACTTTTCAGTGCTATTGTGAAGATACAATGAAAGAGTAGAGTTGTAAGTGATTTGGAAAATTTAAAAGTAAAATGCAAAAACCAACCCCCACAAAACCCGGGAGCTCAGTGGTGTTATTTCTCTTGAGAATTTTTATGAGATCATGGAGGAAAGCATTAAAATAGCTCATTTTAAGGAAGACTTTTTCAGTTATACATTTCTCAGGAGCTAGTCTCATGCCTCCATACCGAGTATTTTATAAGTGGACTGCAAATCCACTACCACCACTAGTTGCCTTCAAGTCGACTCTGACTCATGGAGACGTTGTGTCAGAATAGAGCTGTGCTCCAAAGGGTTGGTTTCCAGTGGCTTATTTTTTGGAAGTAGAACACCAGGCCTTTCTCCTGAGGTGCCTCTGGGTGGGTTCATACCTCCAACTAGGAGGCTGCTTCAAGAGCTGAGTGCTTACAAGGGAAAGATTAGTCCAAAGGACTAAAGGACCGCATCTACCATGGCCTCCACGAGACTGAGTCCAGTACAACTAGATGGTGCCTGACTACCACCACTGACTGCCCTGTCAGGGATCACGATAGAGGGTCCCAGACAAGCTGGAGAAAAATGTAGAACTAAATTCTAACTCAAAAAGAAAGAGCAGACTTGCTGGCCTGACAGAGGCTTGAGAAACCCTGAGAGTATGGCCCCCGGCCACCCTTTCAGCTCAGTAATGACGTCGCTCCCAAGGTTTACCCTTCAGCCAAAGATTAAACAGACCCACGGACCAAAACAGGACTAAAGGGGCACACCAACCCTGGGGCAGGGACTGGAAGGCAGGAGATAACAGGAAAGCTGGTAATGGGGAAGCCAGGGTTGAGAAGGGAGAGTGTTGACATCTCATGGTGTTGTTAACCAGTGTCATACAACAATGTGTATACTGTTTCATGAGAAACTAGTTTGTTCTGTAAACCTTCATCTAAAGTACAATTAAAGAAAAAAAAAAGAGCCGAGTGCTTAACCATTTGAACCGCCCAGGGACTGCAAATAATCATTTTTGATGGTGGCCCTTGTTATTTTCTTTGAGGCAAAAAAGCAAATAATTACTTTATTACAGTTTTGTGATTAGATTTTATGATTCCCGTGTAAGACTGGTAGATCAGCTTAACATTTTATCTTCAGCATTTTTTGAATAGAACATAAAATGTCAGACAGAGATGACAGATTCCTTTAAGTAAGCACCTTTGTTCTTGTGCCAAAGGCACTCTCGTAGTTGCGGAAGTGTCGTAATTACTAATCAGTGACCTTGGGCCTGATGGTGGATCTCTTGATGTAGCTTATAACATATCGTGTTGCTTCCTCCCTGTTTTTAGAACGCCAGCAGTTACTCCGCAGCAATGACGGAGCCGAAGTCGGTGTGCGTCTCAGTGGACGAGGTGGTCTCCAGCAGCATGGATGCTAGTGAGACAGAGCTGCTGAATGGGCACCTGAAAAAAGTGGACAACCACCTCACTGAGGCCCAGCGCCTCTCCTCCTTGCCTCGGAGGGCAGCTGTGAACATTGAATTCAAGGACCTCTCCTACTCCGTTCCTGAAGGTCCCTGGTGGAGGAAGAAAGGTAGGGAGGGAGGCCACTTTGTTCATTAAGAGATGGGAGGGTCCTGTGAAGGAAACAACAGGTTGTTTGAGGAAAATCTTGGGTCTGGAAGCTGAGAGGCCAAGAGTCTTTTCCCAAGTTTGTTACTGCTAAGGCAACTTATTTAATTCTTCAGGCTCTATTTTTCTCAGCTATAAAATGAAGAAGTTGGATTAGATGACCTCAAAGTTCACGGTGATGCTAAAATTCTGTGATGTTGTTACAAATGACCTGTAGTTGGAAAAAAAAAAAAAAAAGAACAGCACCAAGGTTGACCATAGTCAGTGTGTGCTTGTTTCCGTTTGTGCTCCAAGGGTCAACTTCTGTGAATGCTGTTTATGTTAGTCTTTCACGATGGAACTATTCTTTAACACTTCAGATCAAATGGAAAATGGCACTACCTCCTGAGTTCGAAGTGTTCAAAAGTAGCCTGTGACCTAGAGTGGCATCCCTGGAAACCAATTATTTGTGTTAAGGATCTTGTAAGGACTTTTTAGTGGTTGGTGTTGGTATGCACTAAATATAAATAAACTGTATTAAAAGGAGTCATATAGACACAAATGGAAGAAACAGAGAGGGCTGGAATTTAGGAGGTCTCTGAAAAAACACACAGTACAGGAATTTGCCGTAGGCATGTTGCACGTTATAGGGAATTGACAACTGGCTTGTATTTTGAGTTTTCTCAGCAACTTGGTTGCTTCCTTTCCCAGCTGTATATTTTCACAACGTCTAATAGAGTTAATCTCTCCTTAGGTTGACACTTCTTCTTCCAGCCAGACCTAGCTCTTCCTATGGGATATATTCCTCATCTCCCTCTGGTCTGTGTGACCATAATCTGTCCAGGAGTGCTCTGTCTTTCAGGTGGGAGGGAGAGCTGATGGGAAGACAACTTGTTGGCCATCACCAAGATATGAGGGTCCCTAGTTTCTAATGAATCAATTAAAACAACTTGAACATATATGAGGAATTTTGAACAATGAAAGTGACTCCGGTACCACTGGAAAATTGTTAATTTTTTAAGACTCTCAACTTAAAGTCTAGATTCAATCCTACTTTCTTTTTGAAGAAGAATGATCAACCAAGACTTGCTTTGTTTATTTTTAATTTTTCTTCTTTTTTTTCTGTTACCTTCATTTTGTTTGCCTACTCTCTTGACACCTAAACCTCTAAGACCACAGATGCAGGCACTGGAGGTAATTTAGAAACTAGATGGACTTGTCTCTGGGATCTGCCAGCCCGGGTTGGTTGTGGATGATTTTATGTCTATGTAAGGATTAGGAACAGCTCCCATACCTTCTCAACGGTCAATTGTACAGTATCGTTATCTGATACATTTTTAGAGAATGCCAGGCTGTTTTGTGAAGAAAGAAATTCTGTGGCTGGCTTAGGGCTGGGTCCATGTGTTTATAGAGGGACAGCCTTTTCCTTCTCAACTTAAGAAAGATTTTATAGAAAAATGCACTGATAAGTCAGGAGGACAATTTTTTTTTTTTGGCTCCATGTGTGTTTATAAATCTATGCACTGTGGCAAACCTGTGAATGACATGGAGTGATTTCTGTCTATCTGTCAGGTGTGACCTGGAAAACATTGTCCTGGTGGTTGAAAATGCCTGCACAGGTATCCTGTAAGTGGAAGGTGGTTTGCAATGCAGAAACACAAACACTTGAAAACTGTAGCAGAATCTTGGTTTGAAATCCAACACTTAAGCTGTGGCATAAAACAGGTGCTCAGTCAATGTTTGCAAAGGGAAAAAACTCATTCTCAGCCATGCATGTGGTTGGCAAACCATATATTCTCTAAGAGTTAAAATCTGTCAGGGTAGTAGTCAAAAAGTTAACGAATGGGTGATGGTCTCTTATCAGCACGGGAGGGGCCATAACCAGTTTGTTCTAGGTGACTCTCTAGGAAGCTCAGCCCAGGTGGCCACCAGATAAACACTTGCCCTGCAGTAACCCTGTGTGGGCTCAGGAGGGGGAGGAGTAGGAAATGGGCATGAGGGACCTGCCCATGAGTCAGAGATGGTTACAGCCAGAGGGGATTACAGACATGATCGGTCCGGTGTGTCACAGCTGCTGGTTTCTCAATCTGTGGCCGGCTTCCTGCCCAGCTCTCATTCTCAGCAGCAACAGCAGCTGTGTCTGACTTCTCACCTTTTGCCACCTCCTCTCTACATCCCATCCCCTTTGTTTCCCTGTTCCTGAAATTGAGAACTTAGGTGATTTCTCACTCCAGTGTGAACTTAGGGTGGAAAATACTTGCCCACCTCCTTGTGGGATAGAAAGGAAACTGAGACTGAGTGGTTTAGGGGCTTGCCCATGCTCCGGATCTGGTGAGAGGCAAGCCTGAGACTAGAGCGGAGGTCTCTACCTCTTTGTAGCCCAACAGAGTGACCCTGCCTTGCCTCGAGCAGGGCCTTCAGGGGTCCCAGTGTCCCTGAGTCCACGTGGCCACTGGGGAAGCAGGGCTCTTCCTGGAGGCTTGGTTGCCCATAATGCCCTGTCCTGCTGTTGTGGCCACATCGGGTTGGAGGCTGCAGCCAGGAAAATCTAGAATTATCCCTGCTGAGGGAGTTAGCTGCAGAAGCTCCTCTCAGAGCTCACCACTCTCTCATGACCACCATGTTCTTGGGTGCTACCTCCAGTTGACTCTGAACTTGAATAATGCATCTTCCCAACTAATAGCCACCCCTAGGCTGAAGAATAAAGCATGTATTAGGTATGGGCCCCACAGCAGGGCTGCTCACTTGGAGTTCCTCCATGGCCCTGGTCCAACATGCAAATTCCATTTATGCCTTTCCACAGTTGACTGGTCTCTTTGTCTGCTTCTGTTCTGGCTGATTCTGGAAGTCTCCTTTGGTCCAACATGGGTTCTTCCCTTTCCCGTTTTTGTCCCTCTGATAGTTGGTGAGTGTCTCAGTCCTCACGGATGATTAGGTCAAGCTGAGCGGTTGAATCCCCGTCACTGTCTGCATTTTCCTTTTCTTACTGTGGCGATTTTATAGTTGGCATCATCTCTGTGTGACTCCAAGTACAGCCTTTGAGACGGAGGTGGCTTCTCTTCTTGCTTCTTTCATCCTAGTAGTTTTACTATCTACGGAAAGCTGATTGTTCTTAATTTTTTTAATTCAGCTTTATGTGTTGAGATAATTATGATGATCATGCTGGAATTGGGCACCGTGGCATCGCTTAGGGGCAAAGCATCTCCAAGTAAAATAGCTGAAGGAGTTTTTCAAGCTCCTGGTCCAACCCCGTCATTGAATAGCTAAGGAAACAGGAGCCTGCAAGCAGAAGTGATTTACTCAAGGTGAAAGCCAATGCTGGCACCCAGCTGTTCTGAGTTACAGTCTAGATTTCTTTCCATTATAAAGATGTTGGACCACTCACCATAAATTCCAGGAAAGCCCTTTCCCACACTCTTTTACTCAAAACATGGTGCTAGGACACAAACTCAACACAGAATATTCTAGCAAAGTTCGGCATTGTGACTAGAATAGCATTATAAACTCCTACGTAATTATTTTAAAAAAGGAAGACAAGATGAAGAGGACTTCACAATCCTTAGAAAAAAGGTGACGAGTGAATAAACAGTATTTCTGAGCAAAAGATGCCAAAGACAGATTCTCTAAATCAGTCTTTGAGCTTGATGATTGCCAAGCACTGAATATGGTGTTTCACAAAACATCTTGTGTTTTCAATTGTAGTCACATTTTCACCATATGATTAATGATGTCTTTGGAGGAGAAACTAGATCATGTAATAGATTCCTAGTAGAGAACATAATTCTGAAAGGAGCTATTCTCAGGGGAGAGAAGTATACCCCAAGGATAATTTCACATGCTTCTGATACAGTAATTACTTTCCCTCAAGGAATTCCCTCTTGTAGCATAAGTTTGGTGGGACGAATGACTTGGAACAGTAGTGGCTTCAGTGCTGCCCCAAAACAAACTCTTATGTCAGGGGACGTACTAGAAAAATATGCTTTAGCTGTTCTCCCTCACCCCCTCCGTGTAACTTTCTTTTGAAAGCAGCTTTCGCTTCCTGTAAGGTAGATATTGGGTTGGTGACTCTGAAAACTTCTTCTTAAGAAGAGAATCCACATAATGAAATACTTCTTAGGTGAAGATGATGGTGATGAGGAGAAGACGTTATGTTTAAATAGTGCAATCTGGCTTTCAGCTCCCATTCACCCAGGAATCTCGTTTACTAGGGAGTGATGAGTCTCAATTAATAAATGGAGCACGTGGGGGTATTCTGTATACTGTCCCCTCCTCAAAGAGGTCTGAACAGTTTACGAGTACAGTTGACCAAACCTAAAGCAGTTCTTTGGTCCGCTTGGCTCATAGGGTTGATTCGGGGGGAAGGGGAGTATGCCTACTTTACCAGTGGAAAACTGTGACGTGAGGCTCAGGGACATGCCCAAGGTCATAGTGGTGGACAAGATGGGACTTGAAATCAAGGCTACAGGATCTCAGGCCAAGATAAGTCACCAGCAGGGTTTACAAGGAAATTGGTTAAGTGCTTAGCCCAGATGTGGGCACACCAGTAGACCCGCCCAGGCCATGGATGTGCCTTATCCTTTTTTTACAGAATGGTTAGGGGTTGCCTTGAATGTTAACTCTGACTTATTTTTCTTTCCGTTGGTCTTCTTCAATGCCTGTTACCTTTTGTCATTCATAAGTTTGCATAAAGGAATTTTACAGTCCTTGGGAGGCAGACACTCTAGCCATCCTGTTCCCTTACCAGTGTGGCAGGGCTGATATGTACGGTGTGACTGCTCTCACACAAGTGACACGTTCTTAGAAATTAAATACACCTCCCAAGATTACCTTGTGATGAAGTTCAGGTTGAGAACAAAAGTAATCATATCTGGGGCTTTACAGAGTTCTCTTTACTATTCTTCAGTTAGGCCCTTGTCTCAAAGTGGTAACACCCCTCGTGGAATGGAATATCATCTTCTGCTCTGAAATCCAATTCTTCAGCCTCATGCTTGCCAAAACCCAGGAAGGAGTTAAACATTCTGTGCAGCTTCAAGCCAGATTATCTTTATTGGTTTGCTTCTAAGCTATAAAAATGTGTTTAACACCCTTTTCAAATTAGTGTTCGCTTTCTCTTAGTTTCCATAACTATTTCACAAGGCAGGTGCCTGTAATGACAGGTTGGCCAAAATGAATGGAATGTGTTATTAATAAATCCCGTTCAGGAATTCCATTAAGGGAAGACTGGATCCCAACCAAGTGCTGGGTGACTTGATCCAATCCTCTGGAACAGAGACAGGAAGTGAAGTCCAGTTATAGGAAGACTGCAAAGATCCTGAGAGAGCTATGGGTTTTCAGAGAGGCAGGTTGCTCAGGTTTGAAGGGGATTTGTAGTCCCTTAGAATGAATTTTTTTTTTTAATGCGTTTTTTGGGTTTAGAATGAATGAGTCCCTGAGTAATGCAGACGATTAATGTGCTTGGCTGCTAACTGAAAGGTTGGAGCTTAGAGTCCACTCAGAGACACCTCAAAAGAAAGGCCCAGCAATCTGCTTTAGAAAAATCGGCCATTGAAAACCCTATGAAGCACAGTTCTGTTCTGACACACGGGGTCTCCAGGAGTCAGAATCTACTCAGTGGCAACTGGCTATTTATTTTTAGAATAATGAATTACTTTTGTGCTTCTTGGGAGCTATCACAGGTCCAAAAAGAAATTGCTTTTAATCCTTTTGTCTTTGTCTTCATCTCAGGTGTAGCTCATGTTTTAGTGCAGTGTGGTGGCCCCAGTCTGCTTGCACGGACTCATGGCTTGGGGCTGGGGGGTTGACAAAGGGGAGCCAAATGGCCCTAGGTTGCCTTGGTGGAATCCAGAGGACTGGATAGCTCCTCTCTCCCCGCAGGGGTTCTCAGTACTTGGGGCTCCCTAGGGCAGGCAGATAGGCAGGCCACCTACTTGGGCCCCCAGGTCAGCATCCCTTTGGGTGAGGAGGTTTTCCAAGCTGATTCTGATCCTCTTCCCTATAGGTTTAAAAACAGGCCTTGCAAAAATCTTTAGCGTGGACCAGTTCTCAGGGCTGACTGCATGTCAGATGAACTCATTTTGACTGATATACAAAACCAAGAGAGTAGTTTGCTAGTGTACGGAGAGAATGTGAACATCCAGAGGGGCAGCCAGCACATCCTCTCCCCACTGGCACACTGCTTCAGAAGCCAAACCCTCATCATCTGGGATTGGATCGGAGCTCCATGATCCAAACGTGTGGCACCATCAGGCTCAACTGCCCACGCTCTCCCTGGACATGGCTTAGATGGCCCTTCCAACATTGGCCTTGGGTCTTTATTCACCATGCTACTACTTTATCATTTTCCCCAGGGGGTCCTCCTATTCTTGGAACTCTGGCCTCTTCAGTGCGATCTTGCAGAACTATGCTCTGCTCAGTGGGACGGTTGGCTTCACTAACTTTCTGAGGTCAGTCTTGCCACATTCATTTTCACTCACCTGGAAGGTGCCCTCCTGCCTTCCTTTAACACCTCAGATGTACTTGTCTCTTGAAAACTGCCCATTCTTGAACAAAGCTCCTCCCTCTAAACCAGAACCGAATTCACTACACCCAAGAAATAAGGTGACATTTTACTGAACATGATGCCATTTCTTTTGTTTTTAAATTGGCAGAAAAAAATGTCGAGTAACCATATACCTGCTGTGTTCCTGTTCGGTTCTAGAATCAACAGATTAGTTTATTTAAGGAACAAAGGTAACCATGTGGGTCAGATCAAATACATTTAGAAGGACTTAACTGTGCAAAATAAGAGTTGGTAATAGGGGTGCCTTCTCAATCAAATCCATGCTGATGAACTTCCAAAACCTGTACAGAAAAGGTTACCTTCAAATCGAATATATCTCAGTGCTTTGGCCAATGTCGTGAGAAAAGGCATCACAAAGTGTTTTGGAGGTCAGGAGGATTGCTGATCCCCCTTCATGCTCCAGCCCGATGCAGAACCATTAGTTTCTCTTCTCACCTCATCAGCTGTGTTATTAGTCACCTTTGTGCTCCGCAGGGTAAATGGCATGTGGTGTCAAAAATAAAGACATGCCAGGGTGACTTCAAGACTGTGATTACATCCAACTGAGACCTATGTTTAGAGCCTGAGTCTTGGGGCTTTAAGGGAACTTGGCGCTCCCCTTTCTGACCGCCCACCCTGGGGAAGAATCCCTCTTGCCCTACTCCTCTCAGCCAGCAGTCAGTCTCCATCTGAGCACTTCTAGCAACCAGGCACTGACACCTCCAGGCAGGCAGTCTATGTTTGCACAATTCTAATTCTTAGAAAATGCTACTGGATGGAGAGCTGAAATCGGAATTTGAGTAATGTTCATTTGTGGATCCAAGGTCTGATTTCTGGAACTCCACAGAACAAGTATAATCATTGTCTTGAACAGACAAATTGAGGAGGATAGGGAACCTAACCAAGTGCAAAAAAACAATAAGGGGATCAAAATCCAGGGCTACCTGGAAAGGAAGAAATAAGATGCAAGCCTGTGGCCCCTGGAGGACACGGGGCCAGAGTCCTGCTTTGGGAGGTGGGCATCACAGTGGCATCCATAGGGGTTGGGGGGGCGGGGCAGTGAGCAGGAGCCCTTGCTGGAACATTCTTGCTGTCTGTAAACTGGTAAGGGTGGAGCCCCATACAAGAGCAGAATGAGTCACTCTGTTTCTTTTACTGTCAAATGGCAAACTGATGTGCTTAGACCAAAAGTCCCCTCAGCTGTCTATCTTGAAAGTGGACCTTACTGCAGAAGTTTCATGGGATTTCTCAGTTGGTATCTCTCCCCCATCTCCCTTTTTTGGAGAAGTGTTTATTTTTAAATTGAAAACAACTGATGTTCACTGAGCAAATGCTGTTTGTGTTAGCGCATTGTCTCATTAAGTCCTCACAGGAACCCCGTGGTTGGGGGAACGTTATCAGTAGGGCCAGCCTACACAGGAGGGAAGGAGGTTTGGAGAAAGAGGGACTTGCCCAGCACCACTCGCAGGTAAGGGCAGATCTAGGACTCAGATGTCAACCTCAGTTCTTTAACTACCTGCCTCTCAAGAAGCTCCACTGAGAATTCATCTTGGTTGGGTATTTCCCAGACCCTCGTAAAATGAGCTATTCGATTTACTTCCAACACAAGTTTTCTTTGCCTGGGAAATAAACCACTATCCGCTTCCAGCCTGGTCTAAACCACCACTGCTAGACAGTAAAAAAAAAAAAAAAAAAAAATTTTTTTTTTTTTTTTTTTTTTGGCTTTAAAATGCCTCGCTACCTTCTGGGATTTCAACTTTGGCCGTGGCTGAGTCCCTAAACTACCCGCACCAGGCTGGGAGTTGCACTGGGCACCTGGGCCCGCCCTGGCTCTCCAGGAATGGGGTTATTAGGCCGTCTGTCTTCCACCCAAAAGAAGCTGCAAAGGCGATACACTGGTTTGTCACCAAGAATCGAGTTCATTCCTTCCAGTTGTCACCTCACCCTCGGGAAGGTGAGCTCTGGCCGGCTGAGAGGTAGGTCTTTCAGCTTTAAATCTTGAGTAAACCACGGATCCTGTCTCTGGCTGGTGCAGGTGCTGCCTTGAGCTGTCGGGGGCTCAGACGGGGATCCAGGGCGAGGTTTCCGCCGTTCCCGGCCAGGCTCAGGCGAAGGGACAGACTCGCTGCGACATCGTTGCCTTTTGCTCCGCTGCAGATCTGGCTGTAGGCTGGGTGGAGGTTGCCTGGAGGATTTCTGTGCTCCTTGGAACTTTAAATTCTGAAGGACTGGGAGAATTAACTGGAAGAAATCCCAGTCCTGCCGGTCCCTCTCCTGTGGTCAGGTGCGGGCGGGGCTGGTGCGGCGCCTGGCGCGTGCGCAGTGTCCGCCTGCCCGTCGGCGGCGGCCGCCGCGCGCCCGCGCTAGGGTTACTGTCGGTCAACGCTCGCTGGTAACCTCGGCGCCGCTTCTGCTTTAGCGGCGGCGCGGCGGCGGCGGGGAGCGACCTGATTGGCTGCGCGCGCGGGCGCTGTTGCTAAGATGAAGAGGAGAGGATGCTGAGCAGCGGGAGGCAGCCCCTCCTGTCTGGCGGCGGCACGTTCCGGGTTGCCGGTTAGGGACCGCCCTGTGCACACGGGGTCACAGACGGGTTCAAATCCCACAGCTCCGCGGGTGTGAGCATGTTGGCAAACCTGGGTCTAGTGAACAGCCAGGACCCAGAAATGGCGAGAACCGTTCCAGTAGCATAATTTCGCTCTGGAAGACTTGACTAAAATGGATCTGAGGGAGCCCTTTATTACTCGATTATTACTATTTTTATGTCCCAGTTTGCTCAGACTTAATTGGAAGACTTCCTTGGAATGGAAATAACAGACAAATATTTAGAATTACCACCATCCTCAGGAAAAAGGCTGGTGTTCCCTATAGTAGCTGTATCTTGGCAGCTCTCAACCCAGTACAGACCAGTCATGAATTTTCCAGACTTCTATTTAAAGTAGGAGACCCTGGATGGCGCAAATGGTTAAGTGCTCAACTCCTAACCGAAGGCTGAAGGTTGGAGTCCACCCAGAGACATCTCAGAAATAAAGGCCTGGCAATCTACTTTTGAAAAAATCAGCCACCGAAAATCCTGCGGAGCACAGTTCTACTCTGACACGCACATGGGGTTGCCGTCAGTTGGAGCCAACTCCACAGCTACTGGGTTGGGGTTTTTTTGGTTTTCTATTTAAAATGACTTCAGTCACACAGATCTGCTGAGATAATTGATTTCTGATTCCATATAAAATCTTGCTTCACTATAGGGTGAGGTGCTCAGAGGGTTGGGCCAGGCAGGTGTGGGAGGAAGCAACCAGCCATTCTTCGTGGTCAGCATTTAAAAATGTCCAGGGTGTTTTTGCAGCCCTAGGATTCCCTTGGGAATCTGCGGTGGTGGATCTAGTAAGCCAGCTGTAATTCAGAGGGGTCATGCTGCCAGGTTAGAGCCTCCCCGACTGCCTGCTGAGTCACCTCCATCATGGGTGTGTTTGATGAGGTAAGGATAAATGATAGCTGAGCTATAAGGTGTGTTTTCTGTAGCATCTATTACATGAATTATTGTGAACTGCCACATGTGATAATAAACATGCTTTCCGCCAATTGTGCTTCCTTCAAATATTTTGAGGCCTGGGAACACCTTGGTGGACCTGAAGGTGCCACACTTTTCCCTCCATGGGGACCATCGCCTTCTCTAGACACCTGGATTGACTCATTCCTTTGGGCTTAATTTAGGTGTGTTGTGAAGGGTTAAACACAATCATTCAAATGCTTGGCTCACCCTTTTGGGCTCCTGACCAAAAGGCTCTTAATTTTTCTCATCACCTTGGGTTTTAGTTGTTTGCTTGCTTATTTGGTTTTGTGATTGTGAGTTCTCTGTAAGTCTGTGTACAGAGTGTGGAGCCCTGGTGGCACAGTGGTTAAGACCTCAGCTGCTAACCAAAAGGTTGGTGGTTCGCGCCCACCAGCTGCTCCTTTGAAGCCCTATGGGGCAGGTCTACTCTGTCCTCTTGGAATCGACTAGACGGTTTGGTTTATTGGGTTTTATGTACAGATTTTAGTTTTCATGTCTAAACTCAGTGAGCTAAAGGTAAGTATGGGAAGCCAGAGATGATGGTGGATAACTTTTATGCAGGAGATTTCCTTTTATTTTGTCCTGGGGTTTTCCTGGTGAGTTGGGTGAAAAGCTTTGTAAAAAGAAGGAAGTATACATTTCTGGTAGCTGTGATGTTACATTACTAAAGGCAATTACAATGCATATTGCTAACATGAAAACGTACTCTATGCAAAAGTTTGGCTAAAAAGTAGAGAGTTCTGAGTTTCATATTTTATCAACGTTTCCATTAAAAACTGGAGAGGAAGCTTGTGGGTTTCCTGTTTCTAAAGACCTGCATATCAGTTTGTTCAGAGTGGTTCCTTCTTCAATGGTTTGAGCAGAGAACTGTTGTCACAGATGCGCCATGTGCCCTGGGCCAAAGTGCAACCTTTCCTCACTGTGGATTTTTATCTGCTTTAGAGATGTTGATGGCCATTGTCATCTGGTCACTTTCTCTCTTCCTGGCGTTCTGTGGTTTTTTGAGAACCATACATGGGTTTCTGAATTGTATATATCCCTGTCTGTTTAAAACTGCTTAAAAAAAAGATTTTAAAAAATCTCTCTTAGCCTAGACAAAAGAGCTCTTCATGGTCCTCGCCCTGCCGTTCTCCCAGCCTCCTCTCCTCCCTGCAGCCTCTCCCATGTGCTAGCCGGATCGAAATGCCTCCTGGGAGAGGGGTCTGCTCACTCAAGCAGTTCTGTTTTCCTTACCTGGGCCATACCCTCTGCAAGGATCCCACCTCTCCTCCCCTGACTGGGAACAGGGCTCTGTCCATTCTCTCTCTATCCCTGTTGCCAGCCCAGTACCTGGCTTAGAGCAGGTGCTCAATAGGTGTTTGCCAAATGAATGAATGAAATAAGAAAAACCCAAATCATTGTAGAAGAGCATGCCTTTACTCCAGAAGAGATCTTAGGAAAAGTGGGGAGAAAAACAAGAACCCTGAGGAGATGGAGTGCCCTGATCTTCCCTACTAAGTCAGAAACATGAGCCACCTCTGATTAACCATCAGGGAGGGGGCTTCTAGGTGCCATTTCCTGGCGTCATCCCCAGCCACTGGGCTCACCTACACCATCATGGATGGGTGGACAGGCTGTTGAGTGGTGGCGAGAGCCTAGATTCTGGGTCAGGCAGCAACCTGCTCTTGAACCCTGGCTCTGCCTTTTATTAACCATATGACCTTGAGCCTTGGTGTGTGCATCTGCAGAGTGGGAGTGAAAAGAATGCCAACCTCAGAGGGCCAGAGTGAGAACAGTGGCTGGTGCGAAGTGGTGTGCAATGCATTTTTTATAGTTGTAGGTCAGATTTTGCTCAAGGGTTGGTTATTGAGTTGTTGGCTTTATTAAAGATTAAACTTACGGAAAAAAGTCATCCCTGGTGGTTCAACAGTTAAATGCCCAGCTGCTAACTGAAAGGGTGGCTGTTTGAACCCACTCAGCGGTCTGGCAAGCTGCCTCTGTAAGGATTACAGTTGAGAAAACCCTATGGGGCAGTTCTACTCTGTCACATGGGGTTGCTAAGAGTCAGAATCAACTCAACAGCACTCAACAACAACAACATACTTATAAACAATAATAATAATAACAATGGTAATACTAACTTGATGTTTATTAGCTAATGAACAGTTAAGTTATCCAGTCCTCCCAAAAACCCTGTAGGAAGATTTTCTTACTCTTCTCATGTGAGGGACAAGGATCGTGTGGCTCAGAGCAGTGAACTATCTTGCCCAGGCTGCACAGAGAGGGAGAGATGGCACCAGCATTTCACCCTGGTCTTCTCTTACTGAGAGCCTGGGATTTCTAATCTTGCTGCCCTGAGTCCCCAGCTCTCCCCAGATAAGACAGTTTATATGCTTCCTGGAATTGTTTTTATACTGTTCCTTCTCTAAGCCTTCCCTGGATTCTTGCTCATAGCTAATATTAGGACTAAACCAATCCCTAACATTACAAAGACATTCGTGTTTCTGATTTAAGACTTGTGCACTTACGTGTACAACACAGATAGAGTTTTCATTATTTTGGGGAGGCCGTAAAGAACTTTGAGATCGCTGGATGATGAGTTTTTCGACTTTGAGACTATTTATATTTAAGCATCTACATTCGTTAGTTATTGGATGGAAATTTCCACCTTTGAAACAAAGCTTTGCAGCAACATCACACTTCACAGTTTGGCTCACGAGAGAGGTTACTCCAGGGTATCTCAGGAGGATGTGAGATTTTATCCGGTCCTGTGTATTTTGGTCTCGTGGCTAGATCTTCATGACTGAAAATTAAAGATGTGGTACCCACTGCTCCCATTGGAAGGCTGTGAGGGGGAGCGGCTGTGGCCCAGGTGCAGGTGGTCAGCCCTGTATAAGCTAGGGGAGGAGACACCATAGCCGTGTCGCTGGTGTATGAATGTTGCTCTTGGATTTATAAATACTTATGAAATCTACTCATGCTGTAGTTTTGGATTAAATAGGTTAATACATATGAAGCACTGTGCCTGGTATGCAGTGTTTAATAAATAATAACTAGAGAGCCCTGGTGGCTGAGTGGTTAAGTGCTCAGCTGCTAACCAAAAGGTCAGCGGTTCGAATCCACCAGCTGCTCCTTGGAAACCCTATGGGGCAGTTCTCCTCTGTCCTGTAGGGTCACTATGGATCAGAATCAACTCAACAGCAATGGGTTTTGGTTTTTATGGAGTCCTAGTGGCGCAGTGTTAAGTGCTCCACTGCTAACCAAAGGTCAGTGGTTCAAACCCACCGGCTGCTCCATGGGACAAAGATGTGGCAGTCTGCTTCCATAAAAATTACAGCCTGGAAAACCCTATGGGGCAGTTGTACTCTGTCTTATAGGGTTGCATTGAGTCAGAATAGACCCAATGACAATGGGTTTTTTTTGTTTGCTTATTTTATAATTCATATGAATGATATGATTTATATATGTAATGAAATAATAATAACCTAGGATCAACAGAATGAATCTAAGCCTTTTCATTAACATTCTAAAAGTAAGTTTGGGGCAAAACTCGAAGCTTTAAAAATAAAAGGGAATAAGCTGGCATACAGTTTATGGTGCAAGTTGACTTACTGGGTGTTTCCCGGGCACCAGGTGTTCTTCTAAATGCCTCACACGTATGTGATCACACCAAACTCACTACAGCCTGTGAAGGAGAAAAGGGACGGAGCAGAGGCCTACAGAACTCAGGGAGGTCGCACAGTGGGAGGGGGCTGGGCAGCCTATCTCCAGAGCTGGGGTCGGTCCCCCAGCCCAGCTGCATCTCGCCTCTGTACGTTTGGGTAGCATGTGCTCCTAGAGTACCTTCTGAGGCTAGAGGAGAAGAGCCACAGGGCCCCTGCCATGGTTAACCAGCTGTCTGCCATTTACTCCCCGTGCGGCTGATTTTAGGTAGATGTTGAAGGACACTCTTGACATTAAAGTGATGAGGCCCTTGTTACCTGGTGTCATGGATTGAATTGTGCTCCTCAAAAATGTGTATGAACTTGGCTAGGCCATAATTCCGAGTATTGTATGGTTGTCCTTCATTTTGTGATCTGATGTAATTTTCCTGTGTATTGTAAGTCCTACCTTGATGATGTTAATGAGGCAGGATCAGAGGCAGTTATGTTAATGAGGCAGGACACAATCTACAGGATTAGGTTGTATCTTGAGTCAGTGTCTTTTGAGATACAGAAGAGAGAATGGAGGAGAGGGACCTCTTACCACCAAGAAAGAAGAGCCAGGGAAATGACACATCCTTTGGACCCGGGGTCCCTGAGTTGATAAGCTCCCAGACCAGGGAAAGATTGATGACAAGGACCTTCCCTCAGAGCCAACAAGAGAGAGAAAGCCTTCCTCTGGAGTTGCCACCCTGAATTCTGACTTCTAGCCTCCTAAACTGTGAGAGACTAAGCTTCTTTTTGTTAACAACATCCACGGTGGTATTTTCTGTTATAGCAGCGCTAGATAACTAAGACACATGGTGTCTTAAAAATGAGGGAGTTAGGTGAGGGTCATTAGACCCAGAAGATTCCTCTTTGGTCATTTTTGGGGTATCTGGTGATTGCAGGCTGCCAATATTTGACCCTCCAAATGTGAACCAAAAGAGGGAAGCCTGATGTCATGTCAGTTACCTGCACCGGGGTCTTGGGAGCCAGTGGGCCTTCTGGAGGGTGCTGAGCCTTATGAAGGAGGGGACCAACCCTGTGTGTGTTGATCCTGGGCTGTGCAGGCTTCCAGAACAGATAGGAGAGGAGGTGGGGACACAACCTGTAAGTCCTGCTCTATTGCAAAGGCGGTCACGCCTACCCTGCCACATTCTTGCTTGTCCTAGTGCCCAGCACCAGCATGGGGCCTTGTTCCCATGCTGTCAAAGAGGAAACCATGGCTTGGAGAGGTGGAGAGGTGTAAGCAACATGTTCAGAGTCACTGTCAGGACCAGAAACGGAACCTGGGACCACTCCAGTCCGAGTGACCCCAGCTCCATCCTCTCTGCCTTGGTAATGTGAAATGAATCCAGGGACCTTCTAAGTCCACATTTTGTTTTTAGTAAAATGAAGACGTTAAAGTTTTTACTTCTTGCATGCTTGTGCCTTAAAAAGCTATTTTCTACGTTCTGCATCCCACTTTGTTCAGTGGCATCTGGGGTCTTAAAAGATAGCAAGTGGCCATCTAAAATTCATCAATTGGTCTCAACCCACCTGGAGCAGAGGAGCATGAAGAACACCAAAGACACAAGGGAAATAAGAACCCAAGAGACAGAAAGGGCCACATAAACCAGAGACTCCATCAGCCTGAGACCGGAAGAAGTAGATGGTACCCGGCCACCACCAGTGACTGCCATGATAGGGAACACAACAGAGAATCCATGATGGAGCAGGAGAAAAGTGGGATGCAGACCTCAAATTCTAGTAGAAAGACGAGACTTAATGGTCTGACTGAGACTGGAGGGACCTCAAGGGTCATGGCCCCTGGACCCTCTATTAGCCCCAAACTTAAAACCATTCCCAAAGCCAACTCTTCAGACAAAGATTAGATTGGACTATAAGACATAAAATGACACTGGTGAGGTATGTGCTTCTTGGGTTAAGTAGACACATGAGACTAAGGGGGCAGCTCCTGTCTGGAGGTGAGATGAGAAGGCAGAGAGGGACAGGAGCTGGTCGAATGGACACAGGAAATACAGGGCGGAGAGGAGGAGTGTGCCGTCACATTGTAGGGAGAGCAGCTAGGGTCATATAACCATGTGTGTGTGAGTGTTTGTATGAGAAACTGACTTGAGTTGTAAACTTTCACTTAAAGCACAATAAAAAAAAAAAAGCTGTTTCCTAGGAGAGGGAGCAGTGGTAGAGAGGAATAGGGTAAGCGTGGAAGGCTGTGGAGTGGTGGAGGCTGCCTGCCAAGTGGGCCTTAGGTCCTGACCCAGATTAAACTCTGCTTCCCATCTTCAAGATGAACGGCAGCCATGACTAACACACACCACTGTCGCTTATGCGGCTGCTGGTGCCCTCAGTGCCCTGCTGAGCCTGCCCTGCTTGACTGAGGGGCACACATGGGCATTTAAGAGTGACCGCAGCTGCTTAAGAGGGGACGTGGGCAGGTTCTCCAGAGGGAAACAGGGCTGGACTCTACCACTCCTGTGGTCTTCAGTCCCAGGTATTTAACATTGTTGGTCGTTGGGCTGTTATACTGACTTCAGCGGACATATTGGGAGAACATTGCCCATGCTCAAAGGTGGTTGCCTCTCAGGATGATGACCGAGGCAGTGCAAGCTGGCCACCAGCTCTCAGTAGGATCTAATGAAAACCAATGTCTGTCTGGCGGAAACTCTTCTTTGACCATGAACTCAATAAAAACTGAAAGAGGAGAATGCGAGGAGCCTAAAAATCCATAGGCCATTAATTATTTCCTGCTATTTCTTAAAAACTCAGTTGTGTGAAGAATTACCCCATTGTTCGCTGGGTTACTCTTTTACAACTGTGCATGCCATTGAAAATGTAGAAGAATGAGATCCATTTCTAAGGACCACCTGGAAGGGAGACTCCCCTGAAGAGTTATCAAAGCACACGCAGTTTTACTGGTGTGTTCTGACAAGTTTCCATTAGGGAATACTGGCTTTTATTTTTTCTTTTAACCATGCAATGAGGGGAACAAGGGGGTGCTGTAGCAATTAACAACATAGATTTCTGATATCCAGAGCCAAATGGTAAGTCCAGGGATGGAGGAATGACTACAGATAAATGAAGTGAATTTGCTGAGAAAAGAATACTGACCTTCTAGGGGCTCATTTACTTTGGTCTCACTTGTCAGTTACTTTTTCATACTGTGTGGCACGTGTGTTGCTATGATGCTGGAAGCTATGCCACTAGCATTTCAAATACCAGCAGGGTCACCTGTGATAGACAGGTTTCAGCAGACTAGGAAGAAAGGCCTGGTGATCTATATCTGAAAATATGTCGGTGAAAACCCTATGGATCATAACAGAATATTGTCCAATATGATTCTAGAAGATCAGCCGCCTAGGTTGGAGGGCACTCAAAATACGCAATGGCCACAACAATGGACTCAAGCAGACCAACGATCGTGAAGATGGTCCAGGATGGGGCAGCATTTCATTCTGTTGTATGTGGGGTCGCCATGAGTCAGAGCCAAGTCCACAACAACTAACTCATGAGCTAACGAACTGAGTACCTAACTTGTTATCTCACACCTGCCACATCTACAGTTCCTTTTAGAACTGATCATCCAAGCAGGGCAGTACACCAGAGAGTTGTTTCCTGTTGTTTGCTTGTGGTGCTTTCAGAAGCTGAGGTGAAATGAAGCAATCGGTGCAGCGGTCCCAAACCTGGGTGTACATCCAAATCACCCAGAAGGCTGGGAGAACAGAGTTGGATGGCCCCACCCCAGAGTTCCTGATTCAGTAGGCCTCCAAGGGTCTGAAATTTGCATTTCCAACAAGGGCCCAGCTGATGCTAATGCTGCTGGTCTGGGGACCCCACTTTGAGAACTGCTGGATTAGAGCAAAGGGGAGCTGATGGCCACTTGAGAGCCTCACTTGACCCTCTACAAGCTGGGGCAGGAAAGGGCTTGTGCACAGGCCCTGGGAGGTAGGAGGCATTGGCAGGTGTCTTGCTGGGGAGAGGAGGGCTGTTCTCCAAGGCCAGGGGTCTCAGAGTCTCAGCAGCTCCCCGGACCTCAAAGTCAGCTTTCACTGTGAGTCTGGGACAGTTGAACAAATATGCAGACGGTAGCTCTGTGCAAGGGTAGCAGGGTCAGGACACAGTCTATGAGCCCCACTGTGGATTTTGGGGTGCTTGTCTGCCCCTTCCATCTTCAAGGACCCTTGTAAGATCTCACTCTCCTCCAGGACACCTGTGTGGGAGAGCGAGCTTTTGATTGTGGGATGTAATGGTTGTTAGTTGCCGTTGAGTTGATTCCAAGCAGAACTGTGCTCCATAGGGTTTTCAAGGCGGTGATCTCTCAGAAGCAGATTGCCAGGCCTGTCTTCTGAGGCACCTCCGGGTGGGTTCAAACCACCAACCTTTAGGCTAGCTGTCGAGTGCTTAACCATTTGTACCACTTGGGGATGCCACAATAGGGTAGAAATGCCTGGATTCAGCAGCTTGCACTTATCTAAGAGAGTGCAGGTTTTATTTTGATCTGACCCAGAGAACCACATTTTTAGATAGCCCCACATGTATGTTGACGTGTGTAGGTTTGCAGTCTGACCTGTATGGGATAAAGAAAATAATGTTTCCTTCTGCTTATTTGTAAACCTGTTCAAACCCCCAATAAGGCAGTGTGATCTCCATCACCATATGACGTATCCACTGGCCAGCTGCTCTGTAAATTCTAGAAAGAGAGCTCAGAGTCAGGGGCTGCCACAGAGCATCATAGTGTAATTAGAGATGTGTCTGTTGAGGCCTCCTTTGGGTCCTGTCGAGACAGAGGGGGCGAGAGAGAGGCTGAGAGAGGTACAGTTCTCACCCGGTACTTGCTTTCCTTTTCTGTAAACCCCCTGGGAACCCGAGTGGTACAAATGGTTAGTGCTCTTGGCTGCTGACCAAAGATTGGAGATTCACATCCGCTCAAAGGCACCTCAGAAGAAAGGCCTGGCAATCACTTTCCAAAAAACCAGCCACTGAAAACCATATAGAGCACAGTTCTACTCTGACATACAGGGGGTCGCCATGAATTCAGTCAACTTAACAGCACCTGGTAACAAGTAAACCTTCCTTATCTTTGCTCTTTCCTGGCTAAGAAAGTGTAAGCAACATTGTTTGCGTTGGCTGGAGGGTGAGGTTGGTCTGGGTTGAGGAGAGCATGGCCAAAGTGGACGCGGGCACTCGCGGAGGATGGGGGCAGCTGGACTCTGGGCTCCCCTTGCCCCTTCCCAGTGCCAGGTTCTATTATGAGCCCATTTCATTTTCTCAGTCTTTATGAACATGTGATTGTAAGAGAATAAGGCCAGACATTTCCACATCCTCTGCACCTGCCCTAGAGACGAGATAAGAAACACAGGCAGGAAACAGTCCCTGCTTTGCCATTAAATCCGTGCTTCTAAGAGACCGCACGCAGCCTTGGTCCTCTTCCATACAGCCTTCCCAAAGCCCAAGTTTCACTGTCCTTGGATATTGCAATCCCTACTCTGTTTTTGGTACAGCAAAGAACTTGAGGTTCTTCCTTGTCTAAACAATGGCAGATTCCCGAACGGGAGGACCGTAATGAATGAATTTTAACAATTATGCCTGGAACATGGGTGTGGTCATAATTGTTAGAGGGAGAGCTGGGTGATGTATTCTTGCCAATGCTGTTGAAAGGGAAGGGCTGTTTGCATAATATCCATTTCCCTGCCACAAAGGGCTGGGAAAACACCCACATAGAGCTGAGAGTGCCCTATGGCCAGGGAAGCTCCCATAGAGAACCACGGCAGGCCAACACAGTCCCCCAGCTGCTGCAGAGCTTCCAGTTCAGAGAGGCCTGTGGATTTGGCTGGAGTCACACAGTGACATGGACTCCCCCTGTGATCCCACCATTTCCTGACTGGCCGTACTGAGCATGACCCCAGAGTAAGATGACTCCAGGCCTGGCAGTGTCCTGGGTCCCGCAGTCATCACCCCAACTCTGCCTTCCAGGCACTACTTAAGGCCCTGAGGTGGGAGCCGAGCATCTGAAATGGAGTGCGGTGTTTGCCCTGGGTAGTGCAAACTGTAACACGTTTGGCTGCTAACTGAAAGGTTGGAGGTTCAAGTCTACTCAGAGCCTCCTCAGAATAAAGGCCTGGTGATCTACTTCCAAAAAGTCAGCCATTGAAAACCCTATGAAGCAGGTATACTCTGACACACATGGGGTTGCCATGAGGCAAAATCAACTGGATAGCATCTGCTCATTGTTTCTGGTTTTCTGTGTTCCCTGGTGTTATGGATTGAATTGTATCCCCCCAAAATCACTTGGCTAGGCCATGATTCCCAGTATTGTGCCTACCATTTTGTCATCTGATGTGATTTTCCTATGTGCTATAAGTCCTACCTCTGTGATGTTGATGAGGCAGGATTAGAGGCAGTTATGTTAATAAGGCAGGACTCAATTACAGGATTAGGTTGTGTTTTAAGCCAAGCTCTTTTGAGATAGAGAAGTGAGCAGGGAGACGGGGGACCTCATACCACCAAGAAAGCAGCACTAGGAGCAAAGTACATCCTTTGGACCTGGGGTCCCTGTGCTGGGAAGCTCCTCAACTGGGGAAGATTGATGACAAGAACCTTCCCCCAGAGGCAACAGAAAGAGAAAGCCTTCCCCTGGAGCTGGCACCTTGAGTTCGGACTTCTAGCCTCCTAGACTGTGAGAGAATAAATTTCTGTTTGCTACAGCCATCCACTTGTGGTATTTCTGTTACAGCAGCACCGGATGACTAAGACACCTGGGGCTGCTTCTGCAGCCTCCGCCAGTGAATTCTGGATGTCCTCTCTTTGCACCAGAGTGTGGGTAGGATGAAGGAAATGTCGGGATCAGAGGGCTTTTGGCAATCAACACATACCAGAGCCAAAGAAAGTGGGATTATTTAAAAAATGTGAGCTTGTCCATTGGATGGGGAATAAGTCTGATTTGTCTGGAAACTCTTGGGTTGAGGCTTTTGTAGTCATAAGAACTATTGTTGTTAGTTGCTGTCGAGTTGGCTTTGACTCCTGGTGACCCACACACAACAGAACGAAAAGTTGCTCAGTCCTGTGCCATCCTCAGGGTCGTTGGTACGCTGGAGCCCGTTGTTGGGCTGTTGTATATTTTGAGGGCCTTCCAACCTAGGGGTGCCATCTTCCAGCACTGTATTGGACAATATTCCGTTGAGTTCCTTGGGCTTTTCAATGGCTAATTTTTGAAAGTGGATCGCCAGGCCTTTCTTCCTAGTCTGAGCCTGGAAGCTTCACTGAAACCTGTCTACCATGAGTGATCCTACTGGTATCTAAAATACAGGAGGCATAGCTCCCAGCATCAGAGCAACACACAAGCCGCCACAGTGTGACAGACTGACAGACGGGTGGTGGATAAGAACTACTAAGGAACCATAAAACTATCTTGCTGCCGTTGGCTTTAGGCATTCAGTCTAAATTAAAAGAAATACGAAGCATGTGAAACAGAGTGTTTTAACCCCAACATGCCTTCTGATGCTGCCTGGTTAGATGGCTTTCCTGGAGAGCGGGCCGTTTGATTTGGAGAAGGGCCTTACATCACATCCTGAAATCCAGTGCCTTCGAGGTGGTCTCCCCAGCCAATCAGTGGGGCAGGGCAACGACAGTGCCGAGTTTGCGTTTGTGTGAGGGAAGCAGGGAGAGGTCCTGCAGGCTGGATATGCCAACAGGAGTTGCAGTAGGGGCAGAGGGAGAGCAGCTGGTGGGTCAGAGCCGAGATGAGACAAGGGAAGTTTGGGTGAGTCATGAGTTCATAGGCCAAGCCTCTGTGGGGAAAACCAAGGAACTCAAACTTTCCCCATATCTGCCCCTGAGGCCCACTCCTTTCTTGAAGTCCTCTTTACATTGGATTGTATGGGAGGGCCCTGATAAAGGAGCAGACAGGGGCACGAGCCAGGTGCACATGCCATGTCAGCTGCTCAGGGCAACAGTCTCTGCTCTCTTCTTCCACCGAATGTTCTGGAATTAGATCTCAAACAGCGGTCCTCAGCAGGAGAGCCCTTGAGAGGCCAGGGGCAGGCGGGTGGAGATAGTGTATGTATGGGAGGGGGTAGGAGGCTACTTCTCCTCCAGTTAGCTCTGACATCTGGACAACTCATGTAAGTTGTTGTGAAATGGCTTTAATTGAATTTGCTGTCCAAACACTGCAAGGAGGCAAATGTGGGGTTTTTACAGAGGCTGGATATATAACGCAGTTTCCTGCCCTGGTGGTGCAGTGGTTAAGAGCTACGGCTGCTAACCAAAAGATCGGCAGTTCACATCCACCAGGCGCTCCCTGGAAACTCTATGGGACGGTTCTACTCTCATATCGGGTTGCTGTGAGTCAGAATCAGCTCAACGGCAGCGAGTTTGGTCTTGGGTTTGAAGATAGGTACAGGGCAAGTGCCACGATGTGCAGGGAGGAAGATAAATGGACTTTCAGGGAGCTGCCGGAGGCCAGTATGTAGGATGCTGTGAAGGAAGAGGCTGGAAGCCTGGCAAAGAACATTTTGGAACAATTTGGGTGAAGATCTTAGACTAGGATACTGATAATGGTACAGCCGCTTGAGTGCTGACCCTCCGAAAATATGTCCAGGTCCTAGCCCCTAAAAAAAAAAGAAAACCCCTTGCCGTTAGTCAATTCTGACTCGTAGACAACCTAGAGGACAGAGTAGAACTATCCCCACAGAGTTTCCAACGCTGCAGTCTTTACGGAACCAGACTGCCACACCTTTCTCCTGTGGAGCGGCTGGTGAGTTCGAACCGCTGACCTTTCAGTTCTCAGGAGAGTGCTTAAACGCTGCACCACCAGGGCTCCTAGCCCCTGTAAATATGACCTAATTTAGCAAAAGGGGCTTTGCAGATGTTAAATTAAGGGTCTTGAGCTGTGATCATCTTGGATTAGAGTGGGCCCTAAATCCAGTGACAAGTCCTGATAAGATAAGGGGAAACACACACATACACAGAGGGAAGATAACCTTGTGAAGACGGAGGCAGAGCCTGGAGAGAAGCACCACAAGCCAAGAAAAGCCTGGGGCCACCAGATGCTGGAAGAGACAAGGAAAGATTCTCCCCTGGAGCCTGCGGAGGGAGCATGGCCCTGCTGACACCTTGATTTCAGACTTACAGCCTCCAGAACTTTGAGAGAATAAACTTTTGTTGTTTTACGCCACTAAAATTTTGGGGTCATTTTTACAGTAGCCCTAGGAAACTAATAAAAATGAGAATAAAGGATCAATATGAGAATATATCAATAAGACATTGTGGAAAAAGAACTGTAGTACTAAGTCTTGGCAAGGATACGGGTGACAGACTTATGCACTGCTGATGAGAGTGTACCTGGTACAAACATATAAAACATATTTCGGCTTCATTAAGACAAGCTAAAGATGCATGCATTCCATGGTCCAGCAGTTTCACTCTTGAAAGTGCTGTTTACAACAGTGAAGAGACTGGAAACAACCCAGAAGAAGAACAGGTTAGCACACTGCACCTAGGCGCACAGTGAAACGTCATAGAGCTGTGAAAACGAATGAAGCACAGTTAGAGGTATTGAGAAGAATGAGTCTCACAGACAAAATGAAAGAGAGTGAAACAAAGCAACTCTTGGGAGAATACATACATTATGATGCCATTTATATAAGTTTCAGAAACACGCAAGACTTAACCAAAACTGTTGAAGGATAAACAGAAATGTGATACAATTGGGGGAAAAACCAGGAAATGATAAAATCCAAGACTGGTGATGTCTAGGGTGGAGAGAGGGGACTGACATCAAGGAGGGCATGGGTGCTCGGAGTATTGCTGAGGTTCCGTTTCTTAGGCTGGGTGGTGGGCACTTGCATTTTCATTTATTTTTCTTCTGTAAATATCACAGGTATTAAATATTAAAGTCACTATAGTGTTATGTATGCAGTCTGGAGGCAGATTGCTTGGTTCAAGCCTTGGCTTTCCCACTTACTAGCTACGGTACCTTGGGCAAGTTATTTTAGCTGTCTGTGCCTCACTTTTCTCATCTATAAAATGGGAGTGTTAAAAGTAGGAACTTCCTTGGCTTGTGGTGAAAATTAAATTAATTACTACATGTAAGAGCTAAGAATAGTGCCAGAGCCAGAAAAACAAAACCAGTAAGTACTATATAAGCATTAGCTGTTATTGTCGTTATGGTTGTTATCTTCATCATTATCATTTGGTAAGTGTAAAGTAGTTTGAGATCAAAAAGAAGGAAAGATGGAACTGTAAAGAAAAGAGGCAGAATGACGAGTTGTTGTTAAGTGATGCCAGACACACGTACAGGTACATGACATGGTATACAATGCGGGTACACACAGGGAGAGGAGGGCCAGCTTTAAAGGAATTCTGAGATATAAGCCTGAGTGACTGAGGACAAGATGAAACTGAGACTATATGAAGATGGAAGGAAAAACAAGAAGCAGAAGGAGCTGATGATTTGTGTTTGGGCATGTTGACTTTCTCTTGAGACAAATTCCACCACTCACCTGGTAGTGAAGGATGGCCTATTGAAGCCATATTCCCAGGGGGGAAAGCAGGGACCTAGGCTACAGTTGATCTGGGACTTTGGGGAGCTTGGCACCTCTCGTCACATTTTGAACCCATTATAAATGGGCAGGAGCCAAACTGGTTTGCAGTGTGTGAGAATATGAGAGAAAGTACAAAACTTGAACTGCCTGTTCAGTGTGTAATGCAAATCTAGCCTGGCTGATGGAGCAGTTTAGAGTTCGTCCTGTAGGGAGACAGTGGGGACCCACTTGGAACAGCAGAAAGGGCATGACAGAGAACCCAAAGATAGCTGAGAGATGCTCAGAATCCCACTGGTCCGGAATGCACCATGTCAGAATTCCTTCTGGAGAAGAGCGGTTCACCTGAGTCGTGCTTTGACCCGAGATATTTATTTTACAAGATAAATCAAGAAGCCACACTTGGTGGTGGTATCCTTTCCATGTTTGTCTAATCTACAAAACCAGGGAAAATTCACAAGGCAGGTGCAGGAGGGGAAGGATTTGTTGCGTCCTTTAACTTGGGGGCCACCTTGGTCATGCCACTGGGTTGTCAGAAATCCCAACTGGGGACATACAGCAATCCCTGGGCCAGTTCTTCTGAAGCTTCTCCAAAATGCTTCTTGGGTGTGGCCATGCATGGTGGTGAGTGGCTGATGAGAGTATCTCCAGTTCTCCATGGTTTGACCCAGCTGTTGACTGCTATTTTCTGTTTGAGGAACTTCATTAATGTAAATATCCAAGGAGAGCGATAAAGCCCAGTCAGTGATTTTCAGCCAATCCTGCTTCTGGGAGCCATCCAAAGCTCCCTGCACTTAAAATTATGCATGTGTGAGGGTTTTTTTTTGCCTTGTTTTTTCTTTTTCTTTCAGAGTTTAAATTTAGGCTTGGGAACACAGTGATTTAATAGTAGGACAGTGACCATGGTTTTCATCACTGTCCTTGTATGGATGTATTAAGTACCAATAAGCCAAATCAGTTTGTAAAGCCTGAAAGCACAAGAGAAGCACAGAGGTTGGGCTGCTTGTTAAGTGTTTTATTCAAGTCTAGGTAGAATTCTCACCTCCCATGTGGGAGATCTGGGTTTGATTCCAGCCAGTGCACCTCATATGTAGCCGCTTCCTGTGTGTCACCGGAGGCTTGCATGTTGCTGTGATGCTGAACAGGTTTCAGCAGAGCTTCCAGACTAAGATGGACTAGGAAGAAAGGCCGTCAGTCTACTTCTGAAAATCAACCAATGAAAATAACATTTGGATTCCCAAGCGATCATGAGGAGGTCACAGGACTTGGCAGTGTTTTGTTGTAGGGGGTACCATGAGTCAGGCCAACCGGACAGCAGCTAACAACAACAACAGCCTGGCTGATGGGGCAGCTTAACTAAATTTCTTTTTGGTGTTTGAGAGTCTCTCTCGGGCCTTTTTGAGGGATTATAGCTTCTGATAAGTGTTGTACTGTGATCTTAGCAGAGGGTGGCTCTGAGGTCATCCAGCTTTAAAATGTGTCCTAAGACAAACCTCCATCCCGGAAAAGCTGCTTGGAAGAACATAGGGGCAACTTCCTGGCACAAGGGACTGCAATTTAGGGGTGACCTGCTGTGAGATTTACAATGAATTCTCCCCAAAGAACTTGGTCTTTGCCCTTGGTTCCTGAGAGATAACTCTAAAACCTTGGAATTTTCCCGGTAATTGGAGCCTGTTTTTCATGAGGGCTTCCAGCCACACCTGAGAATCGATGCTAATGAAGTGACTCTTGGGTGGGGGCTGGCCAGGCCAGAAAGACCCACCACATAATACCAGTTCAGCTTCAGGGGAGGTAGATAGAGGTTGCATTCAACCATGTGGACAGTGAGTCCATCATTTGTGCCTGTGTTAGGAGACTCCAGTGTAAACACTCTGGACACAGAAGCTCCATGAGCTTCCTGGTTGGTGATGGAAATTGACTCAGCAGGAGGGTAGCTCCTCCTCTGGGACATGGACTCTCCACTTTGAGAGTTCTCCCAGGCCTCCCCTGACGCTTCTCTTCATTGTATTCATTTTGCTATAATAAAGCTATAATTGTATAGTGTTTTCCCGAGATCTGAGTCATTCTAGTGAAGTTTTAAATCCGAGGGAGTACCAGGAGCCAGCAGGTCAGAAGTGAGGGGGCCCTAGGAATCCCCAGGCTTACAGCTGGCATCCTGGGTTGGGGGGTTAGAGGGAACTCCTGAATTTGTAGCCAGCAGGTCAGGAGTCAGGGTGTCATGGGGACCCCAAGACTTGCAGCTGCCATCTGACATCTGGGCTGACTTGGCATCTGGAGGACTGTGCCCTTTGATTGGTGAGCTCTGATCCAGCTCTGGTGGTTCAGGTCAGAGGAAGAAGGAGTGCATTCTCAGTTGGTGCCAGAACAGAACTGAAATGAGTCATTCATTCTTCCTTCTCTTCAACTTTCCCTCCCTAATTCCAGGGCAACTGCCTCCTCTTCATTGCCCTGAGGGCCCTTCTTCTGGAGTTGGGTGTCCCACACTTGGATATTAATCCCGCTTTCGTGATGAGTTGGAGCCTTGGTAGCACAGTGGTTAAGAGCTTAGCTGCTCACCAAAAGGCTAGCAGATCAAATCCACCAGTCACTCCTGGGAAACCTTATGGGGCAGTTCTGCTCCGTCCTATAGGGTACTTATGAGTCAGAATCTACTCGACAGCAACAGTTTTTTTTTTTTTTGGTGATGGGCTTAGGAAAGGTATCAGAGGGAAACCCTCCTCCTGGATGACATCCTAGGCCCAGGTGGTCCTAGGAGTGAGTAAGTTTCTGAAACCTGCAGAAGCTGCTTCTTGGGTATGGTAGGCAAAAGGAGAAATTTGTGCCAGAGGCTGCCACTGGCCTGACCTGTACAAGTAAGGAGCGTCTCACCTTCCAAAATCCTTGCATCTGCCAGGATATGAGAATTAGTGCAAGGGCGTGGACATAGCTGGAGCTTCAGCAATGCAGTGAACGAGGCGTCTAAAATTCAGATTCCATCCTTGGAACAACTGGTGAGCCTAAGGCTGCTCCCCCGGGAAGTGCACCTGCTCTGGCTCAAGGGAGGCTGCTTCGGTGGGAGATGCTGTAGGCGGGCATGGGGCGTGTGGTCCGAGGCAGGGAGCACATGAGGAAGGGGCGACAATGACAAAGACCAGGTCCAAAATTGTATCAGCAAGGGCCCATGTCCCAAGTAGATCTCAAGTCATACGAGGAACCAGCAGGTGCTGGCCTGGTGCGGGTGTCATCGTAGCTGCCGTGGAGGGGCCAGGAGTAAGCCCGAACCATGCTGGCTCCAATCCTGCAAGGTGTGGAATGATGTTTATTCCACCCGGTGCATTTTCTCTCCTGTGTCTTCCATTAAAAGATCCTGTTTGGATGATGTCAGGGAGAAACGCTTTTGTGTGACCAGATCCTCCTGGCAGTTGCAGTCCAAATCCCAGTGGCTGCTAGGATGACTATTATCAGAAAAATGGAAAATAACAAGTATCTGCAAGGATGGGTAGAAATTGGAACTCTTGTCCATTGCTGCCGGGAATGTAAACTAGTGTGGCCATTGTGGGAAAGAGTTGGGCTCTTCCTCAGAAGGTTAAACATAGAACTACCAGATGACCCAGCAATTCCACTCCAGGTATACCCAAAAGAAT
Organism: Loxodonta africana; assembly: GCF_030014295.1. Lineage (NCBI taxonomy): Eukaryota > Metazoa > Chordata > Mammalia > Proboscidea > Elephantidae > Loxodonta > Loxodonta africana. The sequence goes on from NC_087343.1 coordinate 223,355,260, forward strand.
TGAAAGCAGGGACTCAGATACTTATACACCAATGTTCACTGCAGCGTTATTCACAACAACAAAAAAGTGGAAACAACCCAGGTGTCCATCAACAGACGAACTGGTCAACAAAAAGTGGTATATACACACGATGGGATATTATTCAGACATAAAAAGAAGAGAAGTTCTGATACGTGCTACGACATGGGTGAACCTTGAAAGTATCATGCTGAGTGAAATAAGTCAGACGCAAAAGGAAAAATATCGTAAGATCCCACTTACATGAAACATCTAGAATAAGCAAATGCATGAAGACAAAAGTTTATTAGTGGTTTCCAGGCGCTGGGAAAAGGGAGGAATGGGGAGTTATTGCTTAAGGGGTACAGAATTTCTGTTTAGGATGATAAAAACTTTTGGAAACCAATAGTGGTGACGGTTGTAAAACATGGTGAATGTTACCACTGAAAAATGGTTAAAATGGCAAATGTGTTGTTATAGATATTTTTCCCCAATAAAGTTCATTTTTAAAGTTCCATCGGGCCCCACAGGCAAGGAACTGCTCATTGAGAGGTGCTTGGAAGGGTTGTGGGTGCCTGGGCACGATACCCAGGGCACCATGATGGGTCCCTGGGGAAAGCAGGAGGGAAGCTGCATCTTTGTGCCTCTGCGGAGTGGCCCCTGTGGTTGCTCTGCCACTGTCCTCTGTCCTCCTAGCCTGCAGAGTAGCTCTGCTTTGAACCCTGGGTTCACCGTGTGTGTATGTGTGTGTGTGTGTTGATGTAAGTGGATTTGCCAATTAACATGCTGGGATTAGAGGCAAGAGAAGAGATTGTGTGCAGCTCCCTGGGGCCCGTAAGGGAGATGGAATGTCATTCTGCATCGTGCTTATTGATGTGATCAGTCCCCGTTACTTCTTGGGATATTGACCTGTGCATTAAAAAAAAAACAAAACACCGCCTGTCGTGGAGTTGACCCTGACTCACGGTAACCCCACGCGCGTCAGAGCAGAACGCCGCCCCGGACCGCTCGTCGTGGAGTTGACCCTGACTCACGGTAACCCCACGCGCGTCAGAGCAGGACGCCGCCCCGCAGGACAAAACACCGCCTGTCGTGGAGTTGACCCTGACTCACGGTAACCCCACACGCATCAGAGCAGAACGCTGCCCCGAAGGACAAAACACCGCTTGTTGTGGAGTTGACCCTGACTTACGGTAACCCCACGCGCGTCAGAGCAGGACGCTGCCCCACAGGGTTTTCACTGGCTGGTGTTTTTGGAGTACGTCTCCAGGACTTTCTTCTGCGGCACCTCTGGGTGGGCTCAAACAGCCAACCTTTCAGTTAGCAGCTGAACGTGTTAGCTGTTTGCACCACCCAGGGACTCCAAAACCCATTACCACTGAGTCAATTCCAACCCTGTAGGACAGAGTAGAACTGTCCCATAGGGCTTCCAGGGGGCTGCTGGTGGATTTGAACTCTCGACCTTTGGGTTAGCAGCCGAGCCCTTAACCACTGCACCAGCAGGGCTCCCAGCCTATACATAGCACAGTTCAAAGTACTTGGATCCTAGCAAGAGAGGAACAATGAGCTTCTGCTTAGAGTTAGGGGCAGAAATGAAACCCAGGAGGCAGAGGAGGTGGGAGCAGGCCAGGTGGGAGGTTTGGGAGTGGTGGACAGGCTGCCTGACAGACAGGGAACACCAAACGCGAAGGACACCGGCAAACCAGAATGATGAGGCAGGGAGAAGCTCAAAAGGCAAAGGATGGAGAGTAACCCTTGAGCTGTGGCCAGGTGACCGTTTAGGTCCGTTAAGCCGGGGCCTAGAGAAGATGCTTGCCGCTTTGTCAGTTATCACACTGACTTCCAGAGTGATGCACCTGGTAAAAATCCACAAGTAGATTTTCACAGTCCGAGAAATTAAATCAGCTGTCCTCCTGAAGCCAGACCGGACTTCCTGCCCCAAGCACTCACTCAGCTGAGGGCAGATGAGAGGCGATGTGTTATGTGCACAGTTTGCGCACAAATAATTAGAACGTCTGCATTTTACAAGGAGTTGTCTTCCTGTGGCTTAGAAGCCTTCACATTATTTTCAGGTTCATCTTGATCTTATTAAACCCTGTTTGCCAACTCGAAAGCCACCTTACTATTTCAGAAGTTGCAAAAAACCAGAAGAAAGGGGTTTGACCAGTGGGTGTTGGCTTTGTCCTATAATATGGAAGACTGGGCTGGTTAGTCAGAAGGCTGTTGGGCATCAGCTGAAGAAGCAGGTAGGGTAAATGACATGTCACCGGCACTTGCAGGAATATGGACTTTGGTCCTTTTTACTTGAGGCTACCATTGGGGAGAGGAGGAAGAAGGGGTCGAGAGGAAAAAGACAGTCTGTTCTGACCGGGAGCCTCTTTCAGCTCTGAGGCTGACACTGGTGGCTCGAGAGAACGAGAGACAGACAGACAGACAGATAGACAGACAGGAGGGGGAACTCATCTTCTAGATGTCGGCATCTGGGAAAAATCACTGCTTTGGTGCAGAAACTGGGTACTGTTGCGCAGTTTTCAAATTGAGGTTGACGTGATATTTAAAGATCGTCCAGCAGCTTGATTGGTACTGTTGATTTAATTTAAATAAGCAAAAGGATTTTTTTTTAATTGCTCTAGCTGGGTTTAGAAGCCTGTGAAAAAAACCAGTTCTGCTTTTAGATGTATAAAAATACTGCAGTGAGAGAAAATCCCTTCATGCCTGACAGGCAGATGTAGATGGTTTTCATCTGTGTGTTAGTGGATACACTGGGGCAGAACTCCACAGGCACGGATTTGATGAACTGGCCAGCCCGTGGGCTATGATGTGAGTGTACGTGGTGTGTATACATGTGCGTGAATGTACATGGTGTGTGTGCATGCATAGTATGTGTGCATGTGGTGTGTGCGTGCCCATACATGGTGTGTATGTGTGTGTACATTGTGTGTGTATGTGGTGTGTGCATGCCCATACATGGTGTGTATGTGTGTGCACATGGAGTGTGTGCATGTGGAGCATGGGCATGTGTGTACATGGGGTGTGCATGTATGTACTTGGTGTTATATGTATGCACATGGAGCGTGTGCATGTGTGTACATAGTATATGTGTACATGGTGTGTGCATGCATGTACATGGTGTGTATGTGTGTGCACATGGAGCGTGTGCATGTGTACATGCTCTGCACATGTGTGTGCATGTATATAACTGATGTGTATGTGTGTGTATATGTGCACTTGGAGTGTGCTTGTGTGCACATGGTGTGTGTGTGTACATGGTGTGCACATGTGTGTACATGGTGTGTATGTGTGTGCACATGTACAGAGGCAGATTTTTATAGTCTGAGAGCTCTTTCAAATGTAAATTACAGAAGAGGCATGAACACTTTGAAATGGAAGTCAGAATGTAATTTGTGAGGATTTCTGTTCTCCACTTAGGGCTGGAGTGTTGTTATAGAAATCATGGAGCGACTCCCTGGGAACAGAAAATTTGTTTCTGTTTGTTTTATTTGTGAGTTGTTTCTTTTTTTCCTTTTTAGTGGAGGGTCAATCCTTCTTCTAGGGAAGAAGTAACCCTCCTGTCACTAAGGTTCTTCCATGTGCTCCCGAGCCCTGCCCTCAGTGTCACTAAAACGACACTTCTGAATTGACCGTTTCCTTCTTAAGGGATGAATGTATGCCCTGACTGGTTCTAGAAAGTACTTGGGGCAGGATTCATAATTTTGTTTTTGAGATGCGTGCCGCTTTGTTTTCTGGCCCATCTCCCTGCCTCCCCCAGAGCAAGCCTCCTGGACCAGGCTGGCCCGGTTGTTACCTCACGGGCTTCTGAAGAAGTAGCTGCCGTTGGGAGGGGCAGGGCCTGGGTGTCAAGAGTCCCTGATTTGGATCTGGGTGTGGCCCCTTCCTCCCTGCAGGACTCTGGGAGAGTCCCTCGGCTTCCCCAGCCCTGGGCCCCTCCTCTGAAACATGAGCACAACATTGTCTTTCGCTTAGGGCTGTTGTGATCATTAAGGTAGATTAAATCAGTACACAGGAATCCCTGGGGGATGCAGACGTACTCAGCTGCTAACCAGAAGGTTGGCGGTATGAGCTTACCCCAAGGTACCTCAGAAGAAAGGCCTGGTGATCTATTTCCGAAAAGTCAGCCACTGAAAACCCTACGGAGCACAGTCCTACGCTGACACACACAGGGTTGCCATGAGTCGGAGTTGATTCGACAGCAGCTGGTTGGTAAATTAGCACGTAGAGGGCCCATAAATGGCTCCTCACACAGGAAAGATGCTAACAGTGTCACCAGAACCCAAAAAAAAAAAAAAAAGAGAAAAACCTGTTGGCATCGAGGCAATTCTGATTCATAGCCACCCTATGGGGCAGAGTAGAACTGCCTCATAGAGTTTCCAAAGAGCGGCTGGGGGATTTGAACTGCCGACCTTTTGGTTGGCAGCCAAGCTCTTAACCACAACACCTGCTGCCAGGGCTCCACAATATCACCAGCAGCACACATACCTGCCTTCCCTATCACCAGGGAAGATGGGTTTTCTACCTGCCGAGCAGGCTATCCTTGGATGGCTCAATGACAGTGGCCTGGAGAGGCCAGTCTGTGCTTCGTCATCCTCTTGTCCCAGTGGTCGTGTCTGTGCCCTCGTCCCACTCGCACCTGCCTGCTGGGGTCCCCAGAGGCACCATGGGTTTCAGCATCAGCATCAGAGCAGCTTGGAGCACATGCCCAAGGAGTGGTGGCTTCCGGTGGCTGTGCTTCCAGGTGATCCACGTACCTGGACGACAACGAATAATGTCACAGCCAATGTACCGTCAGTGTTCTCTGACCCACTGAGAGACAGCAGTTCTCACAGTGGAACAGACAAAAGTAGGCTGGGAAGAGGACTCTCCAAGACTGACCAGGTCGAGTATCTTTGCACAGAGAAACAGTGGGAGGGATCCAGAAGCGGGCCAAGAGGAGGTTCAGTAGATTTGCGAACAATCACAGGTTTAAGTATCTAGATCTGCAATGTTAAAAGTTGGTCCACACTCCTAGCGGTGCCTCATTCGCTCCATACACACCGGGACACAGCAGGATTCTGTGTGCACATTCAGCTGTCCGTCCCGGAAACAGCGTTCACCTGGTTATCACATTGCTTGCATTTCCAGGGTGTGTTTTGCTGTAATGTTTTGTCTCAACTCGAAAGGTGTAATGTAGTAGCGTCAAAAGTTATTTTTGGCAGGAGAGAAGAGAATCAAGATCAGCCCACAGCTGATTCCCATGAGGTGGAGGTCGGGCATACCTCTTCTCTGCAACCTTTTTACCACTTCTGACACCAGCCGTCCCTCCCGCTGCACGCCACTTCTCTGCTGGGGTTGCTAATTCATCGCAGTGGGTCACACAGAACTCACAGACCATATTCACAGTTATGGGTTTATTAGGGAAGTATTAGGCTACAGCTCAGAATCAGGATTAACTTGGAAGTAACAGGATGCAACTCAGAATATAGTTGGTAAATCAGGATAGCTTCCGACCAAGACAGCTCTCAGCTCCTACTTGGCCATGTTAGCCAACAGGCCACACTTGGGCCTCTGCTGCCAGCCCCCAGCTTGGACCTGGGCTCTGCTACTGGCCCTCACTCCGGCAAGTGTTACAGCTCTTTTGGCTTTGCTGTCAAATACGTGGCGGCACCTCACTCTGCCAGCAAGCCTCCTGCCCAAAAGCCCTCAGCTCTCTTTCTCCATGGGTCAGCCAGTGGGCCCACTACAGCCACCTTGCTTTGTGGGCTGGGAAGCCTACCACAGCCATCTCTCGAGGGTCTCCTGGTTCATACTGTCTTGCACCAACCCATGCCATCTCCGGCGTTACAACTCTTTCTGTCTCCTGGGTCTAGGAGGCTCTCAGCACGGGGACCCCAGGCTCAAATGACGTGCTCAGCTCCAGGTTCTTCTTCTTGATGGTAGTGAGGTCCCCTCAACATGTGTGGGACTAGCCCTTTTAAGCCCTTTTAAACCTAGTGGGATAGCAAAACTGACCAATCTCAGTTGGCCACAGTCACCTAGTTTGCATAGTAATTGACCAATCCCTGCAAAGATTTTATGTACCTTATGTGCATAGTAAACTGTCCAATCCCTTTGCAAGATTATGGTCTAGCAAATCATCTTGGGAGAACTACATACAAACCCAGGGCCAGAAAGGCCATATTTAAAGAGAAACCCATTGACCTGCAGAAGGCCAACCATCACCACTAATTAAGCATATTCTATGTTGCCAAGGTCCCTGGGTGACAAACAATTTGGGCTTGACGACTAACCTGCCAGAAATTCAAGCCTGATTCAGAAGAGAACATGTAATCAGGTTTATCATTGCTGATGTCAGATGGATGCTGGCTGGAAGCAGAGAATACTAGAAGGATGTTTACCTGTGTTTTATTGACTATGCAAAGGCATTCGACTGTGTGGATCATAACAAATTATGGACAACATTGCAAAGAATGGAAATTCGAGAACACTTAATTGTGCTCATGAGAAACCTGTGCATAGATCAAGAGGCAGTCGTTCAAACAGAACAAGAGGATACTTCGTGGTTTAAAGTCAGGAAAGATGTGCATCAGGGTTGTATCCTTTCACCATACTTATTCAATCTGTATGCTGAGCAGATAATCCCAGACGCTGGACTATATGAAGAACAGGGCATCAGAATTGGAGGAAGACTCATTAGCAACCTTCGTTATGCAGATGACACAACCTTGCTTGCTGAAAGTGAAGAGGACTTGAAGCACTTACTGATAAAGATCAAAGACCACAGCCTTCAGTATGGATTACACCTCAACATAAAGAAAACAAAAATCTTCACAAATGGGCCAATAACCAATATCATGGTAAACAGAGGAAAGATTGAAGTTGTTAAGGATTTCATTTTACTTGGATCCACAATTAATACCCACGGAAGCAGCAGTCAAGAAATCGAAAGATGCATTGCATAGGACAAATCTGCTACAAAAGATCTCTTTGAAGTATTGAAAAACAAAGATGTCACCTTGGAGAGTAAGGTGCACCTGAGGTAAGCCGTGGCGTTTTCAGTCTCCTCATATGCATGCGGAAGCTGGACAATGAGTAAGGAAGACTGAAGAACTGATACCTTTAAATTGTGGTGTTGGCAAATAATATTAAATATACCATGGACTGCCAAAAGAATGAACAAATCTGTCTTGGAAGAAGTACAACCAGAATGCTCCTTAGTAGCAAGGACGATGAGACTATATCTCACATACTTTGGTTCTGTTACCAGGAGAGAACAGTACCTGGAGAAGGACATCATGCTGGGTAAAGTAGAGGTCATTGAAAAAAAGGAAGACCCTCAATGAGATGGAGTGACACCGTGCTTGCAACAGTGGGCTCAAGCATAACAATGATTCTGAGGATGGCGCAGGACCGGGCAGTGTTTGGTTCTGTTGTCCATAGGGTTGCTATGAGTCAGAACTGACTTGACAGCACCTAACAGCAACAAACTAACCTAAAGATTGGCGGTTCAAACCCATTCAGTGCCACAGAAGAAAGGCCTGGTGATCTGCTTTTGTGACAATTACAGCCAAGAAAACCCTATGGAGCAGTTCTACTCTGACACACACAGGGTCGCCATGCTTCAGAACCCACTCAATGGCAACGGGTTTGATTTTTTGGTTTTTATGTTGCCAGGCTCCACACGAGGTGTCTCATATACATTATCTCACTTTGTCTTCACAAACACCGTTAGGGGTGTTTACTAGTTTATTCCTACTACCAGATGAGAAAAATGGATTTAGAAACTTGCCCAAGGTCACACAGCTAATTAAAAGCGGAAGTCCAGGGCCCTGATTGGGAACGTTAGGTCTCCATTCAAATCCCCTGGGCCAAACCCCAGACCAACTCCATCAGAATTGTTTTTAGATCTTCCTAGGAGACTCCAATGTGTAGGCAAGGTTGGGAACCACTGGGCTGGAGGCTGTTTAGTTTAATGTATGGCATCTCGTCTGTTACCAGTTCTTGTTGCTTAGCTGCGCTAGTGTTAAAGAGGTGGTGGTGTTGACTGCCATCAAGTCAGGTCCTGATTCACGCCAACCTCATCCATGCACAATGGAAGGAAATTCTTCCTGGTCCTGTGCCATCCGCATGATTGGTTGTGGATCAGACTGCTGTGATCACTAGGTTTTCATGGGCTGATTTTTGGAAGTAGAGGGCCAGGCCTTTCTCCCTACTCTTTCTTATTCTTGAACCTCCACTGAAACCTGTTCAGCATCATAGCAACACTGAAACCACCCCTGGCAGACAGGTAGTAGCTGTGCATGAGGTACATTGACTAGGAATAAAACCCGGGTCTCCCACCTGGAAGGGGAGAATTCTACCACAGAATCACCACTGCTTCACAGAAGGCATTAGAACTGGTGAATACAAACACAGCAGCAGCAGGGTGTGTACCTGGAGTCCCTTTGGTGGTTAAGGTGGATATGCCGGGACCTGCCCACCCTCCTCCCTAAAGGCTCTTGTCCCAAAGGCGTGTTGCTGAGACAGCTGTGGAGGGGATGGTCAGAGACCTTGGGAAGGGACATGCTGTTGGGTTCAGCCTTTAGCCAACCCCCTTATTTTGACCACATCCCAGCCTTGCTCACCATGAATGGAATCCTCCAGAAATTGGAATGCACTTAAATTAGTGGCAAAACACTTGAGGAGCCTCTGCAGAATTCCACACCCTTCAGGATGCGATTCAACTGGCCACTGAAATGCATCGAGGAGTCTCAGCCCGCATGGTGGGAAAGGCATCCTTCAGGCACAGAGTGAGACTTAATAAAGACGGCGTGTGCACACAGGACTAAGCCAGGCTCGGTGCAATCTGATTCAAAGTGGAGGACGTTGGCATGCCCAGAGGATATTTACACGTCGACTGGTGACATGAAGAGTCAGAACATGACTTGCTGTCACATGCATGACAGAGGCAGCCCCTCCAGATCTGCACATGCCCCCCCAGCTCCCCATCTTTGCCATCATGCAAATGATTTGCCGTATGTTCCTGTTTCCAACCATTGAGAAGGATTTGGAATCTGTGTGCCAACCAGATGAGATTGTCTTCTGAGGGCTATACTTTTTTGCATCCTGTGATCTTGGCATTAATATTTTTTCCAGTAGGGTGGGAAAGTTTGACTGCCTGTCTACCTTGGGGCAAAGAAAGTGTCAGTAAAATCCAGTTCCAGGTAATGGAGGGTCACTGATGGATGTGGTACAAGGAATAACCTGTTGGGTTTGGCCAAGTCTTGCCTGGTAGAACCAAAAAATCTCTAGCTCAAGAATTCCATGAAAGTGTCGTACAAAATTTTACCACTTAAAAAACAATTAAAGAGATATCCATTTTAAAGTAGTCCATGACCTGTGTTTTTTTACCTCACTCTATAATTTGCTTGGAGTTCTTCTGTTTTGTCATGGTTGTCATTGATTAGAAACAACTGAAAAACACGTATGTGAAATGAAAGACTGACTTCAGATGGAGGGGAGAATTCTGTCGAGTAAACTTGGGTCTGGTCTCAGTCGCCACAGGCATGGCACATGCTGTGGGAATTTTCTGTCTCTGGCCCTTATGTCAGGATCCCTTGGACATTTCAGTAGTAACCTGGGCAGTAACCTTTGGTTGTCTTGCAAATGAAACTCGAGCCCAGTGTGACTGAAATCTCGTGAATTCCGGTGCTAGAAGGGGCTTTGGAAAGTAGACTTCTTCCATTGTAATGAGGAAACTGAGGCTAAGATGGGTAAAACGGCTTGTCCGTGGCCATGGCTGGGATTCAGCCCCAAGGCTGCCTCTGTCTCCTACCGTGTTGCTCTTTCTGCTCCATGGGGCTCTCTGGGAAACTCGAAGCCCATTTTTCTTCTCACATTTAAGAGCACAGATCTGAATCTGCTTCTTTAACCTCATTATAAAGCTTATTCACTGAGGATGCGTCCTAAAGTAAACTTTGTGCCCCTGTAGAGAATCTCCCTGGGTCAGAGTAGGACTCCAGGGAAAATTGCAAGATGGCAGTTCTCATCTCTTCCAGGACAACATGGGGTTTCCTCTCTCAGAATAATGGGCAGTCACGTAGAACCTCTCCCTGGGAAGGTTTGCTGGTGAAGACAGCATAACTTTTACAAAATATTTATCTATGAGAAAGGGAAATGGATCCCTCAAGGAGGAACAGGAAGGCAACACTGAGTTGACTCCAGGTTAGCAGCGCTGAGCCTCTGCCTGTGGGGTTGGGCTGTCAGGTCAGGGTGTTGTGGGGAGCAGAGCTGGCTGCTGAGAGGAACTGCTGCAGGCACTGCGTGCTCAAGGGCAGGAGCTCACACCCAGAGCCTTGGCTAGCTCCATTGGCCAGCTTGAATAAATGTCTTCTGGTGTCTTCATTTCCTTGTTGTTGTTGCCAGTTGCTGTCAAGTCAGCCCCAACTCCTGGCAACCACATGCAAGTCCCAAAGTCATCCTCACAATTGTTGGCAGGCTGGAGTCTGTCGTTGTGGTCGCTGTGTATTTCCGAGTAACTTCTAACCTAGGGGGCTCATCTTCCAGCACTACAGTGGACGATATTCTGTTGTGACCCATAGGGTTTTCGTTGGCTGGTTTTCAGAAGTAGACTGCCAGGCCTTTCTGCCTAGTCCATTTTAGTCTGCAGGCTCCAGTGAAACCTGTTCAGCATCATAGCAGCATGCACAACGTCCACAGACAGACGCGTGGTGGCTGTGCCTGAGGTGCAGTGGCTGGGAAGCTAACCCAGGTCTCCCGCGTGGAATGTGAGAGCTCTACCATGGACCCACCACTGCCCCTGGTTGTGCTGTTGGAGACAGTGGCTGCACTCAGCCAGCATTCTGCTGCAGTGTGCGTAGCAAGCTGGTCATTTAGGAATTGGTTGTGTTGGGGAGATGAGGGAGCCAGAGGCGACCACAGTGCCTAGAAGAAGGAGATGCAGGCATCACCTTCTCTCTTTGCGATGACCCTCTCTTGGTGGTTAGCTCAGGTGGCCCCCCTTGACCTTCCTCATCCATGGGGCAGATGGACACACTGTGGGCTCCATGAGCCCAGGGTAGAAACAGCTTATATTCTTGGGACTCCCAGTGCCCAGCACATAGTAGGTACACGTTGATCTTTATGGAAAGAATTGGTGTGTTTAAAAAAGAAAGGGTCGATGTTAATATCTGGCTAAAGATTGGCTTAGTCCTGTGAGGCACGGCTGGACTGGGCTCTCATTTGTTCATTGTGTATTTCCAGGTACCGACAGCACCCAGTGACAGCAGACGAGACACAGGGCCCACATTCAAGGCACACACGGGGGAGGGGAGAACCCAGCCGTCCACGAGGGGATCACGGGGTGTGCCCAGCTGCAGGTGCTGGGAGGAGCCCCCCTGCAGCAGCCTGGTATCTGCAGAGCAGGCTGGTGCATGACAGAGAATCCACGGGGTGGCCTGGGTCCCCCAGGCCAGCCGCTGCCCGGACTGTGGTTGGGGTGGTCCCAAGACTGCCCGAGGTGAATCAGGTTCGTGCAGCTTTTGAGGAGCTGGCGCTGTCCTGCTTTTCTAAGCGTCACTCTTTATATTAAAATGCAGGACCGTTAAAGAACAAACTAAACCTGTTGCCATGGAGTCAATTCTGACTCAGAGTGGCCCTATAGAACAGAGTAGAACTGCCCCATAGGGTTTCCAAGCCTGTAATCTTTGCAGAAGCAGACTGCCACACCCTTCTGTCATGGAGCGGCTGGTGGGTTCGAACCACTGACCTCTTGGTTAGCACCTGAGCGCTTAACCGCTGTGCCACCAGGGCTCCTGCAGGACCATTAGAATCATCTCTGTGCAGATCCTCAAGCACCCAGTTGATCCTGTACACATAACCCAGTGAGGGGCATTCTCAGAGAGCAGTGTGGCTCAATGACTTGTCACTGCCCCAGGTCACAGGGCTGGTCAGAGCAGATTTGGGGTGATTTCCCTGAGACATTGGTGGATAGATTAAAGGAGAAGACAAAAGGAGAGCAGGGGGGGAGGTCAAAGGGGTGGAGACAGAAGGAGGGAGACAGAGGTCCTCAGCCATGTGCGGGGTCCCCAGGAAGCTTTGCGGCTGTGGGTTGGCCCGTGGCATTTGCTTCGCTCTTTCTCCTTTTCTGTTGGCATCTCCAGTTGGTGCTGCCTCTGCACGGGGTCAGCCCCGACAGAGAGAGAGTCCTTGTCTCCTGGGTGTGCTGTTCTATCACCAGCAACACCATGTCAGTGGCTTAAGGGGCTGGAAGGGCAAAGGGCTTGGAGGGAGGTGAGGGTTCTTCCAGTGGCCTCTTGGTTAAGGTCAGTAACATGGCCTGGAGAGCAGATTTTGCCTCAGCCCTGTGGGTGGGATTAGGAATCTGATCATTTCCAGGACCTGCTGTAAGCCCCATAGCTCAGCAGTGGCTAAGCTGGGACGGGGACCCTTATGAGGGACCTGAGATACTGAGATTTGTTAGCATTGCTGCTCCGCCAGGTACCGTAAAGCCCAGGGAGGGTCACCCTTGACGACTTGAGCTGTGCAGAACCAGGAGGAGATCTTGAGCAGTGACTGTTCTTTCTTCCCAGAATTCCCTCTAAGTGAATTTGTTTGGGTTCTTTGCAATTGAAAAGAATGCCAAAAAGCTCCCCTGTATCTCTATAACCATATTATGTACCAGGAGAAGAGGAGAGCAGGGATGCTCACGAACAGCCTCCCGGGACAACGGCTTGCGTTAGAGATCACACGGGAACCTGGTCACCTGAAGCAGGGCAGCTTTCTCATTTCCCCTCCAGTTCCTGTTCTCATCCCATCCCAACTTCTGCCCCACAGATGCCAAGGAGTCAGAAGTATCCATCGGCAAGAACAACAAAATAAAGGGACATTCCAGAAACTGGAAAAGTACCCAGAAAGTTAACCCTCCATCTGTCAGCTGTGAAATACCAGGTCTTCCCCACAGTTATGGCCTCCTTCCCCCTCCTTTCTCCTGCCCTCACTCGCGCATTCCATTGTGGATTCTGAACAACCGTCTTTCTCGGGAGAGTTAGGCACACCCACATAGCCAACCTCAGGTCGTTCACTGAACCTCAGCATGTTTGCCAAACAAGGATTCTGTTGGTTACCTACAGCTGCCGTAGCAAAAGATGCCACAGGTGGGTGGCTTTAAAGAATAGAAATCTATTGTCTCACAGCTCAGGAGGCCAGAAATTCAAATTCAGGGCATGGCTCTAGGGGAAGGTCCTTCCTTATCTCTTTCAGTTTATAGTAGCTGCCAGCAATCCATGGCATTCCTTTGCTTGTAAACGATTCTCACATAGAGTCTGCTTTCTCCTGTCTGGGTGTCCCTATGTCTAGTCTGTTCTTTTTATAAGACTTCCTCAGAAGGGATTAAGGAGCCCTGGTGGCGAAGTGGTTAAGTGCTCGGCTGCTAACTGAAAGGTCAGTGGTTTGAACCCACCAGCTGTTCATGGAGAAAGATATGACGGCCTGTTTCTGTAAAGATTACAGCCTTGGAAGCCCTATGGGGCAGTTCTACAGTCTCCTATAGAGTCGCTGTGAGTTGGAATCGACTCAACGGTAACGGGTTGGAAAAAGAAATATGGCAGTCCTAATCCCTGTGCCTGTGAATATGACCCTGTTTGGAAATAGGTTTTGTGTTATGTTAATTAGGTCATGCTCAAGCTGAGTGAGTCTTAATCCCTCTGGAAAAACCAAAGCCAAACCCTTTGCCCTCCAGTCGATTGTGACTCATAGCAACCCCAAAGGACAGCATAAAACTATCCCACAGAGCGGCTGGTGGGCTCGAACTGCTGACCTTTCGGTTAGCAGCTGAGTGTTTAACCACTGTGCCACCAGAGCTCCTCATTTCTTTTTGTGGAGACACAAATCAATCCACAACGAGGAGGCATTTGCTAATGTAAACTTGGCTATCCATATGTGGCCAGGTGTGCAGGTAGTATTTTGGTGTTTGTAGTTGGAAAGCCTACCGAAGGGTATAATGTGACAGGAGAGGGGCCAGAGACGTTGTACAATCAGTGTGTTATGGTCTCTACATGAGACAGGGTCTCCTACTAGAAGGTGAAAGGGCAGGATCTGAAACCAGCCTCAATCCTCCTGGCCCTTAGGGTGGGTGAAAGGGGAACAGCCCAGGACCAGAGGAGAATTGGGAAAGTTCCTCTCACCCTCTCTCCACTGAAGACAGGAGCTTCTCTCACCTGCTGTGGACTCCTTGTTTGTAACAAGACACACCTCTTTGCAATTAGCCTAGAAGGGGAATAATTACCTCTGACCCAGCTTCTTCTGAAAGCTCTTAGCAGTGTGAACAACATGAAGATTGTACCACATTTGTGGGCTCTGCCTACAGAGCTCTGTAAACACGGGGTGGCTTTTTGTCCTATTGTTTACAACAATGATTTTTATGGCATTCTCGAAGCCCTGGAGGGGTCAGAGCACTGAGTCACTGACGAGGCATTTGGCTTGTGATCAACCACACACAGGGCCCCACATTTAGTGGGGGGACCCACTTCACCTGGTCACAGCCCCGCTCAGCACGGACAGACAACACGGCTTTGTTGTGTTCAGCTGGGAAACAAAACCCAGTGGCTCCTTAACCCTGGGACAGCACGAGAAACGCCAGCTCCTTTCGAAACCGCAGCTTGTTAAATGAAACCTGAGCAAGGGAATCGTTAGCTGGGTTTTGAGGGACAAGCTGCTTATTATTTTCTGCAGGTAAACAGGATCGGGAGCCTGAGGGTCTCCAAGGAGCTCCATCACCAGGCTCTTCTCTGCTGTCGAGGGGCTGCTATGCAGATTGAAACATCTGCTCCAATCCCGCTTTGTTGCTCGGCTGCCTGCAGTGGCTGGAGGCAGCAGATGCTTTTATAACAAGTTGCTCTAGAACGGGTCCATTTGAGTCAGAAGATGTAAATTTCCTAGTGGATGCGCCAGAAATTCATCAGTGAAACAGAACTCGAGTCTTCCCCAAATGATAGAAGAGCTTCTGACACCCTGGCAAAAAATTTTTTTCTTTAATTGAGAATGTTTCGTAGGATGAAAAAGAAATTGAAGGATGAGGGACAATTGGACAAATTAAGAGCTCTTTGGATGAACACAGAGGATTGTCAAAGCCTTAACTTCCTGAACGTCACCCCCGTCAGCTTTCAGAACTGCTCTGACTGCTATTCGGTGACAGCCTCAACTTGGTGACCTAGTGGGCCTCTTCTCTTTGGGGGAAGGGTATGTCGTTTCTGCCCCACTTTTCTGCATTTGTTTTGTAGAGCTTCCATAATAAAATACCACACACTGGATGGATGGCTATGAGAATAGAAGTTTATTGTCTCTCAGTTTTGGAGGCTTGATGTCTGAGTTTGAGGTGTTGGTAGGGCCATGTTCTCTCCGAAGGCTCTAGAGGAAGATCCTTTATCTTTTCTCACAGCTTCTGGTAGCTCCAGGAATTTCTTGGCTTGTAGATGCATCTTTAAATGGCTGTCGTTGCCTTGTGTGTGTCTCTGTGTCTCTTCTCCTTTATAAGGACACCATTTAGATGGGATTAGTCTCCACCTCTCTTAGTCATCTAGTGCTGCTATAACAGAAATACCACAGGTAGATGGCTTTAACAAACAGAAATTTATTCTCTCACAGTTTAGGAGGCTAGAAGTCCAAATCCAGGGTGCCAGCTCCAGGGGAAGGCTTTCTTTCTCTGTCGGTCTGGGGGAAGGTCCTTGTCTGCTTTGAACATCTGTGGGTCCAGCATTCCTTGGGGATCTCCATGTGTCTTGGCATCAATCTTACCCTGGGTCTAGAAGGTTCTCAGTACAGGGACCCCTGGGTTCAATGGATGTGCTCTGCTCCTGGGTCTTCTTTCTTGATGGTAGTCAGGCCCTTATCTCAGCTAGCTTGTTTTCTGCTTTATCTCATGTAAGATAAAAGGTGTGACTGAAGTAAGGGCATGACTTGAGTAAGGGTGGTAACTGGGGTAAGGGTGGTGACTTGTGTCACACTGTCTAGTAAGGAGGTGACTCAAGATACATCCCACCCTAATCCTGCCTCATTAACATAACGGACAGCTCACTCCCAAATAGGACCATAACCACAGGCATAGAGGCTAGGATTTACAACACATCACAAAATGGAGGATAATTACATCAGATCGCAAAATGAAGGACAGCCACACAGTACTGGGAATCATGGCCTAGCCAAGTTGACACATATTTAGGGGGGACACAATTCAATCCATAACACCACCCTACTTCAGTATAACCTCACATTAACATGTAACATATTCAGAGACCCTCTTTCCAAACAGGAGCATATCCATAGGTGCTGGGGGTTAGGACTTAAACGTATTTTTTGGGAGACACAGTCCAAACCATAAAACACTCTTAACCATTTTATTAACCACACACTCCTGAATCATAAGACTGGGGGGTTCACCGGGAACCTGCCAACAGATAGGAGGAGGTAGGGAAGGAAGGGAAGCTGGTGTGGGCTGGGCTGGGCTGGGTTGGCAAGGGTGCACGTGACCGCGAGGGTAAGAACCCACCTCTTCAGTCCACAGAAGTGGTTAGAATCTTAACTCCTCTGCTGACCAGCCATGTGGCCTTGGACAGATCATTAACCCTCTCTGAGCCCTTGTTTCTCATCTGAAAAACATGGAAAAGAACCCGGTGTTCCCCTTGCTGAGAGGGTTAAACGGAACAATGTGAACAAGGCTGGTGCCCTGCTGCCTTTCAGGGAGTGCCTGCCCAGCACTGGTGGTTCCTGGAACCCACACCCTGCCATCCTGGGCCTCTGCCCAAGTGCTGACCTCTCTGACCTTCCCCCTTCAAGGGAAGATTTCTACAAAATTAGAAAAACTGCTTCCCTCATCTGAGACTGAAGCTGCACTGCTGCACGTCCCCTGTAGGTTGGTAATAGTGTTTCTCTTTGTAAGATGCCTTTAGCTGATACGTTGTTGTTGTTAGTTGCCATCAAGTTTGCTCCAACTCATGGCAACCGCATGGACAACAGAATGAAACCTTCCTAGTCCTGCACCATCTTCATGATTGCTGGTATGCTCCAGTCCATTTTTGTGGCCACTGGGCCACTGTGCATTTTGAGTGCCTTCCAACCTAGGTAGCTCACCTTTTAGTGCTATATGGGACAACATTCTGTTGTGATCCATTAAGGTTTTCATTGGCTAATTTTCTCAAGTAGATTGCCAGGCCTTTCTTCCTAGTCTTTCTTAGTCTGGATGCTCCACTGAAACCTGTCCAACACGAGTGACCCTGCTGCTTTTGAAATACTGGTGACATAGCTTCCAGCATCATAGCAACATGCAAGCCAGCACAGTACGACAGGCTGATAGGTGCAAAGGGGCGTAGCTTATATAGCAAATGTAAACAGTGGATACATACTCTTTATCCCTGGATTCCTGAAATACATCCGGCTTAAGAATCATCTCATCCCAGGAGCTGCTGAGTGGAGGAGGTTGTAGTCTGTCCTGGGGGCAGAATCACACAGCAGGCAACAAGTGCTCATGGGATTACTGGGGAGCAATTCACATCAAATGGGGGCTCCCTAATTTTTCCCAGGAGCAAAGGAGTGTTGTCTTGATTTCCAAAGGAGGGCAAGACTCCCCCCCCCCCCCGCTTTGGGAAAGCATTTATTCCTCTGTCTAAAAATCATCACCCCTGGGCTTCTGTGTACGATTCAAAGCAATTACCTACTGAAGTGACAGGAAGGGGGCACGAGGGGTTTCTAGGGCTGGTTGCACCCCGTTTCTTTGTCTGGGCGCAGGTTACAAGGGTTTGTTCTGTCTGGGAAAGTTCATCAAGCTGAGCGGCATGGCTTACGCCATGTGCACTTTTCTCTGCCCTAAACTTCAGTCAAAATTGCATTGAAGGGTGATCACTCTCAAATAAATAATATGCACACCTTGATTCACGGCTTCAGACCAGTTCTTCCTAGTCCAGTCATGGCTGAGGAAGTGAAATCAGAACAGACCCAAATTTTCAAAATTTGAGTGATCTGGAACTTTAACCGGAACAGGAAAAGTTACAGGTCAAAACTTAATCTCTCTCTTAGAAACCAAGGGCAGTGTAAATGCATAGCAACCAGTTGTCATTCCCTTTGGATTCTAAGCAGAGTCAGAAACAGTGGTGCCCCGCTCAAAGATGGCGGCAGACCACACCGCTTTGAATGTGTGTTGCTCTCCACAGTCCTGCCAGTAGCCCAGTCTCCCACATCAGGCTCCTGAAAGGGCTCACTAAGCCTCTTCCGAGTCTCACATTCCATTTTTCCCATTCTGGTTATCGTTTCACATCAACCAAATTTTAAAACTTTGGGTCTGGCTTCACTTTGTCAGCCATGACTGAACTGGTTCAAGCCAGTTGGAAGCCCTGCTTTGATTGTTGTTATATAAAGGTTTACCTGTGATTTTGTGCCATCTGCCTAGGGATGGGTTTATGCTTACATACGGGAAGACAGAGAGGCACCTGTGGCCCCTCTACAAGCTCAATGCCCAGAAGTCAGTCCATCCTGTGAGTAGACTTTAGGGGAGCCCAGGCAGCGGGTCCTCCAGGGGCCGTTCAGAATTTCTTCTGGTTCAGTATGCCATGAGTGGCTTCCCCAAGGGATGGTGGGTGTCACTCTGAGTCCACTTATGCAAAGTGGTAACCTTCAGCTCCTTAACTCCATAAACATTTATTTTTTAGTAACCAATGTGTGCCAAGCACAGTTATAGGCACACCGGACGTGGTGATTAAGAAGACAGACAATCCTGGTCACATCATTATGCAGTGAATTAATTCCTCAGACCAGGGCCACAGCTCAGAGCCCACACTCACCTCTGGTTCTGGTTCCTCCTTTTCTTTCCGTTTCTCAGAGGATGGAATTAACACATCCTGCCTAACCGAACTAACAGCTTTTCTTTTGATCTTCGTGATTAACCAAAACCGGGTTCATGTCCCCTAAAAAGGCATTAAATTGTATGCGCCATTACTCCTTAGCAGGCAGCATTCAGAGGGACACAGCAGTTGATAAAGACCTTGGGGTTAGTGGAGGGAAGGGAGGAAATGGCAGCAATATAGTTAAATGGAGCATTCTTCCTCCTCCCATCTGGACCTGCAGAGGCCCCGCATGTGGCCTGGGTCTCTGGGGCTTTGGTCTGGCTGTGGTGGTCTGGGTTTTGGTGGCTGTGGTGGTCTGGGTTTGGTCTGGCTGTGGAGGTCTGGGTTTTGGTGGCTGTGGTGGTCTGGGTTTTGGTGGCTGTGGTGGTCTGGGTTTTGGTAGCTGCGATGGTCTAGGTTTTGGTCTGGCTGTGGTGGTCTGAATTTGGTCTAGTTGTTATAAAGACAGAACACCAGCACCCTGTGTGGACCGATAATGAGCCTCTGATGGCCCTGCCTCTTGGGTGATTCTGGGCTTGTCATCTGGGAACTTGCTGTCCCAACCACAAAGACAGTGGAGCACATGCAGGATTGTGAACAGGAGTGGAGAAGTATGTGAAGGCAGGCAGTGTGTCCAGCATGCCAAAAACCAGCCTGAGCAGGCCTCGTTGGCAGGAAAGCAGGGCAGAGAGCCCTGAGACGTTGCGTCTTCATTTTATTTTTCTGTAAGAGGAACAAAACCTGGGGCTCTGTAAAGGATGATTTCATTACATAAATAGATACATGTGTTTGTGGAGACACAAAATATGGCTATAACAGGAAAGCCTCTAACAGGTGTTTATCTCATCCCTCCACATCCCACTGAGACCTACAAAACCCCTTCTAAATATGCACTGTCCCACCGGGATCGGCTCTGGTTGTCAAGGAGTTGGGCAAATCACTCTTTACTTGACTTCTGTTTCAAAGGTCACTTTTAAGATTTTTCACTCCCTAACGTGTGTGTGTAAACCCTGGTGACACAGTGGTCAAGAGCTACAGCTGCTAACCAAAAGGTCAGCAGTTCGGATCCCCCAGGAGCTCCTTGGAAACCCTATGGGGCAATTCTATTCTGTCCTATAGGGTCGCTATGAGTCGGAATCGACTTGACAGCAGTGGGTTTGGTTTTTTGGTTTAATGTGTGGGTGTTGCTTTTTAAAGAAAAGTGGGTTTCTAGCATTATAGGTTCCAGCCCTCAGTTAAGCCTAATGTTTTCTCCACTGCAGGATCCACATAGGTCTCACACAAAGAGAACCCCGGGTACGGCTCCACGGCACCTTACCCACACTCCCCAGTCTCCCCCATAAACTTGGGGCCAACGTCTGTCTTCCTTCTGGGTCATCCACCTTATCAGGCAAAGTAACTGCTTGCTGGAGCCTCAGTTCAGCACTGGGGTTCACATGCCGATCTCCAGATTCCAGTGTGGTGGTCCAAACAGCGAGACCATGGTCGATAGCATGCCCTCAACCATTCTGCCTTTTCCCTTGAAAAGGCTGAGTGCTCCCCCTGCTCCCACCCCATATCCTGTTCCTAGCGCCCTGGAATCCCAGCCCCTTGAGCTTCCTCCAGCTAGTCCTATTATCTCGTGCCCCAGTGGACCTCAACATCCGAGGGCCAGCACCAGGTCCTGTCAAAGTGGAGAGCCTTGCCCTGCAGTGATTGTACCTGAGGAGGACCATTGGGCTCTCCTTCTGGTGCCCAAGGGAAAGAACCTTCCAGAGCCCCAAAGAGGTGCAAGGAGGTTTTCCTCATGAGCTTCATGACTCCAGTGTGTAGACTGTGCTTGGGGCCCAAGGGGCCAGTGATCACCTAAGCCACCCTCTGTGTCCTCAGGCAGCTCTGTTGATGGGGTCAGCCTGGAGTCATCTCTGAGCTTCGGGAGGGAACAACTCACAGAAGGGTTTGCTCGGGAGTAACCCAGACTCTGACTGAGTCAGCAGGAGACCCGTAATGAGCAGCACCCGGAAAACAGCGCTCCCTTGTTGATGTCATCCAGGTGCTCATGGGGCTGAAGTCCCCAACGTGCCTGGTCCTAAGGCCGGGAGCGCCGTCCTGAGGGGCCTGCCAGCTGTGGGGCAAGTGGCTATACTTAGGAATGGTCTCCGCTGCCCGTGGTTCTTCTGTCCGCCTGTCTGCTGAGGGTAGACTCAGCCCCTGCTGGATGGAGGGGTTTGGGGCTCCCTGTCCCCTTCTCTGGACTAGTCTTCTTTGGCTCTCGTGTGTCCTGTGTTTGCTAACCTCCTTCATCACATCCTGACCCCAGGACTCTCATCCATTTGCGGTTCCACGCTGCTCTCCTAGACTGAGCTCCATCTTCTCTCTTGCCCTTTCCTCACGGGAGGACTCTCCACCCTCCCCAGGCGACAGGTGCTGTCCATAATGAGTCAGAATCACAGAGCTGCAGGCTTCCTGCCTCTGGCTTCCTCTTCTCTCTGCCTCACTTAAACAAGGCCTCAGGGACTCCCAGTCCAAATTAAGGAGGCACCTGGTGACAGCTTGGAAATGTCCTTGTGTCCTACCTGTGGGAGGTGAGAGAATGGCAGGTAGAGAACTCCCCAGAATCTGGCCAGGGTCCTGTGCACACACTGGTATGGGGCTTCAGGGAGGGGCCGGTCAACGATGAGGGAGACAGTACAAGCCAAGCGAGTTTGTACAGCAGCCTGATAGCCCTTTTCCCATCAAATCCCTTTGAACATCAAGTCTGGGAGCTTAAATATTATATTTGATGATTCTTGATCACCCAGGGGTACTTTCTGATCTGATACTGCACTGAGAGGTGTTTCTGAATTAGGAGTCATTAAACCAAACCAGTTGCCGTTGCGTTGATCCTGACTCCTGGCGACCCCACGTGTGTCAGAGTAGAACTGCGCTCCACGGGGTTTTCAATAGTTGATTTTTTTGGATATAGATCACCAGGCCTTTCTTCTGAGGTGCCTCTGGGTAGGCTTGAAACTCCAACCTTTTGGTTAGCAGCTGAGTGTGTTAACCATTTGCACCAAACAGGGACTCCTTTATGAACCTGGTTGCTTCTATTCTATTATTTATTGTACATTTAAACAGTTTACTTGGGGGAAAAAAAATGACCGTAGTTTTGCTTGGGATGTCTACTTTTTTTTTCTTTTTTTAAGATGCTGTCAAATGGAGACTTGTCAGAAATCCTGAAGCGATTTTATGTGGCTTCAAATGATAAACTCTTGTAGGAATACATTGGTAATGCACATGTTTGCCATGGTAGGGGCAGTGTAAGATGGGCAGTGGTGGGGTGTGGGGCTAGGACCCACTCACACGGGCTGCCAGGCCTGGTCAAGCCACCCAGCCCTTCCGGATAACCATTGTTGTTGTTAGTTGCTACTGAATAGACGCTGACTCATGGCAACCTTATATACAACAGAACAAAATGTTGCCTGATAATACAATCTATTAAGAAAACATTCTGCATCACACTTTGGAGAGTGGCTTCTGGGATCTTAAACACTAGCAAGCGGCCATCTAAGATGCATCAATTGGTCTCAACCCACCTGGGCCAAAGGAGAATGAAGACTACTAAAGACACAAGGTAATCACAAGACCCAGAGACAGAAAGGACCATATAAACCGGAACTACATCAGCCTGAGGCCAGAAGAACTAGATGGTGCCCGGCTACAACCAATGAATGCTCTGGTAGGAAACACAACAGAGAACCCCTGAGGGAGCAGGAGACAGTGGGGTGCAGACCCCAAATTCTCATAAAAAGACCAGACTTAATGGTCTGACTGAGACTAGACGGACCCGGAGGTCATGGTCCCCAGACCTTCTGTTAGCCCAAGACAGGAACCATTCCCAAAGCCAACTCTTCAGACAGGGATTGGTTTGGACTATGGGATAGAAAATGATACTGGTGAAGAATGAGCTTCTTGGATCAAGTAGATGCATGATTCTATGTGGCAGCTCCTGTCCAGAGGGTTGATGAGAGGGCAGTGGGGGCCAGAAGCTGGCCGAATGGACACGCAGATAGAGAGTAGAGGGAAGGAGTGTGCTGTCTCATTAGGGGGAGAGCAGTTAGGAGTATATAGTAAGGTGTGTATAAATTTTTGTATGAGAGACACACTTGATTTGTAAACTTTCACTTAAAGCACAATAAAAATTAAAAAAAAAAAAAAAGGTTGCCTGATCCTGCACCATCTTCATGATTGCTGGTATATTTGCGTCCATTGTTGTGGCCACTGTATATTGTCAGTGCCTTCCAGCCCAGGGGCCTCATCTCCCAGCACTATATCAGATAATGTTTTGTTGCGTTCCATAGGGTTTTCATTGGCTAATTTTTGGAAGTAGATTGCCAGGCCTTTCCTCCTAGTCTGTCTTAGTCTGGAAACTCTGCTGAAACCTGTCCACCATGGATGACACTGCTGGTATTTGAAATACTGGTGGCATAGCTTCCAGCATCACAGAAACATGCAGGCCACCACCAACTGACAGATGGGTGGTGGACAACCATTCCCTCATTCCAAATGGGCATGGGAGATTCTTTGCCCATCCAATAATGAATGCAAAAGTGCTTTGCAAACTCGAAAGTATTATAGATGTCCTGGTAATTATCATCATTATACATCATGAAATGCAATTAAGAAAGTAGATAAAGGCATGAAGAAGATGCTAGGTCCATTTTCTTGACTAGAACTTCTCATTTTATAACGTGGCAAGAAAAGTGTTGCCTTTTGACACAGTTTTGCAGCCAAGCATACCTGTGTGAGACAAAATGAATCCTGTGATCATTACAAAATTAATACGTTCTGCTTTTTGTAGGATACAAGACCCTCCTGAAGGGAATTTCTGGAAAATTCAACAGTGGTGAACTGGTGGCGATCATGGGCCCTTCTGGGGCTGGAAAATCCACACTCATGAACATCCTGGCTGGGTACAGGTGAGCAAACAGATGGGTAAGCAAGGTTTTCACCCAGGTGTGTTGGCTGGTCGGGAACAGTGATGCTACTTCAGTCGGTCACCTGGGAATGTTCTTGTCCACAGGAGGTAACTTCCTACGGTTCAGGATGGCTCCAGTGGAACATGAGGGGGATTTTTACCATCAAGGAGCTATGAAATCTGTGAGGGAAACAGCTCAGGGAAGAGAATAACATTGAAGTATGACAAGGCGGTTGTTGTTAGCTGCCATTCCGCTGGCTCTGATTCACAGTGACCTTATGTATAACAGATTGAGACATTGCCAGGTCCTGCGCCACCTTCATGATAGTCGGCATGTTTGCTGCAGAATGGGTGGAGAACGGATACAGGCTCAGGGGAGAGGGGTCCCTGGGGCAGGATGAACAGGTGTGGTATCCTGAAGGAGCTCAGCCTTTGGCTAGGTCTTATGGAACAAGAAGCAGCAGAAAGGTCAAGGTCGGGAGGAGGAGATTGTACGAGAACAAGTATGACTGAGTGTCGAAGAGTAAGACAAAGCATTTTCCGAAGACAATGAGGAGAACCATTTGGCTGAGGCCCAGAGTTCCTGAACCTTTTGCTGGGATTACGTTAGTTGTTTGGCATTTTGGAAACCACAATTTCATGCCCAATGTGATTCATTGTGAATGGTTAGAAAACAGGATCTTTAGAAGTGTTTGAAAAAAAAAACAAAACTCTCTTGCGCCAGCTCTTTTCAGTTACCATGAGTTATACTTGTTATCTTTAGAAAAGGGTAAACGATAATTAGAAATTTACCAAAAAAACAACAAAAAAAGATAACTATCACCCCTTTCCTTAGGACTTTTAAATTACTCTTTAATAATGGAAATTAAGAACTTAAGACATCTCAGTTACGACAGTTTCCTTCCTGTTGCCATCACCTCTAAAGGTTCAAGTCAAGTTCCCACTCCCCAAGGTCATGACAGGGCATAGGAGAAGGGAGTCTTTCCTGCGGGTCAGCTCTTTTCCAGCCGTGGGGCCCCTGAATTGTGCTTGTATATTCCAGCGTTCCAGATGGCAGCCTAGGGCCTGGTACCCAGGGAGCAGCCCTGGATCCCAGCCCAATCCGTGGAGGAAAGAAGAGACCCACCAACCAGGTCCTCAGTCAACAGTGATGGGCTGAATGAAGGGGGAAACCAGAATGTACATTCATTCATTGGTCTCTGTGGACTCTTCTATGCTTCTGCTCTCCCTAGCACCTGGGAGACAGGGCTGGAAAAGATGAATCCAAAGCGGGAGATGAGGGTAGAGAGGCTAAGACATCCACTTCTCAGGGCGAGGCCACTGCACTCAGAAGAGTGTCAGGCAGTATGGACACCCAGTAAAGGGTCTTTGAGTGAATAAATGAATGAACAAATGAACGAGTCTGGCTGGTGAGGCCATGTCCTTTCCATCTTCACATTTCCACATGGGATGCTCCCAAGTTGTACACTCTGGTCAGAAAGAACAGCCCCGCCTGGTAGAGAAGGACCGTTGCTTGGCTGAGCTGGACCAGGGCCCAGGCCCTCTTCTCTCTGAGCCACCTGAGCCCGAAGACTAAGCTGGGCGCTCCTTCCCAGTTGGTGTCAGAGTAGGGTCTTCGGAAATAGGCTCTGACATACTGGCCATCCCGACTGCAGAAGTCTTTGGCCTTTGGGGCCATTGCTTAGAAGCCAGTCTTACAAACCCTTGCACAACCAGGAGGTGCACCTCCCAGCTCGTGGCAGCGCGTGGAGGAGCATCCATGAATGTCTTTGTTGTGTGTTAACAGGCAAAGAAAACGTAGCTGCTACCACTGTCTATAAATAGACCATCCCTGGGGAGGCCGGGTACTGGGCTTCTCTTTCCCCTGCCGGACATCTTCTCTGTGTGACTCCTTCCTCCAGGTTGCTGGGGTTCTCTTCCCAGGGCTCCCCTCAGTGTTTCTATGGCAGATGGTTCACCTGGAAAGATGCTGGGAGGGGGTGGAGGAGCAGGAGGAGCTGGCGACTGGATGATGACACTTCTCTTCCTGTCGCCCTGCAGGGAGACTGGCATGAAAGGGGCAGTCCTCATCAACGGCATGCCCCGGGACCTGCGCTGCTTCCGAAAGGTGTCCTGCTACATCATGCAGGATGATATGCTGCTGCCGCACCTCACTGTCCAGGAGGCCATGATGGTGAGTCCCCCTGCCGACCTGCTGCTCCAGCCACCTGGCTGCTCACCTCTCACCTCCACGTTAGACAGAGGCATTGTCAAGTACCCAGCAACACATGGGGCTGGCGGCTCTGCCAGGCCACCTGCAAGTGGTCAGCAACCCCTCCTTCTAGCATTGTTCTAATACACAAGAGGCATGCTGTTTGGACAGCGTCATTGAAAACCAACGCCCAAGACCCTGCTTTCTCATAGTCCTTGGACGGTCAAATCGTGCTCAAGTTTCTGAGAAGAGCTGATCATTCCCTGGGAAGCCACAGTACTATTCCCCCAGTGGGCCAAGGACCTTGCCTTCCCCGTCAGTCCATCCTTGAGTCGTTCTGTGACATGGGGGCCAAGTCCTGGTGAACCTGCTTCCTTAGTTTGGGCTCCAAGGGTCATAATCACCAACTCGCCCATTTTTCAGGTAGGGGAATGAATCCAGCATTAGCTACACCCTGCCAGACCCAGGCCCTGCATGCACACAGCTCTATGCGGCCATCATACCCACTCTGCCAAGAGCTATTATAACCTCTGAAAGCAGAATAGAAATGGAGCCCCAGAGAGTAAGCCATTAGCCCAAAGTCACACAGCTGCTGATGATGGTTGCACTGGGACTCAGAGACAGGTCTCTCTGACTTCAAGGTGTTGCCTTTAACTGCTAAGCTTGACTTCCTTGCCAGGCACTTGCTTTACCTCTTATATCCTCAGGTTCCCCCTCGGTAAGACCATGCAAGGTTGCCTTGAATATTGCATGGGATAATGCAGGTAATACAGAAGGAGAGTCCCAGCATACAGTTGGTGCTCAGTTAATGCTCATTGCTACTGTGGGATAATGCAGGTAACACAGAGATACCATCCCAGTGTATAGTTAATGCTCAGTCAATGCCCGTTGCTATTAAAACTCAGTCACCATTTCTTCTCACTCCTAATAAGGTTCTCTGTAATGTCTTCACTTAAGCCCTCGGTGGATGAGGTCAGCATTTGTGAAAGTTTAAAAATGGCTTCACCCTTTTGGGGTCACAGAAGTGTCCAGGTGGCTTTCTATACGAGAAGTTTCCAGAACAGCCTGGCTGTGCTTTTTGAACAGACCATGATCCAGTCTGGTGCTATGATCCTGGGCTTCCAGAGCCATGTTTTTAAAAAGGTCCAACTCACGCTGACCTATGCCACACTGACTTAACTGTGGGCAGCAGAATTCTCTGGAAGGGCCCCCAAGAGTTGAAAGTTAGTGGGCAGCCTTGGTTGCTTATCAGGGTTCTTTTGGGTGGGGGTGGGGGGTGGCTCTTTGTTTTTCTGCTTTGCCCTCACACGATTCTCAGCCTGGCCTGCTCTGTACCCTCGGTTAGGAGATAGGTGTTTGCCTTGGTTTTCCCAGCTTGCAAGGACGGGCCCTGAGCGCCTGGCTTTGATACTGCCTGGCGGTGTCAGAGCATGGCAGCTGTAGAGCATTTTGTCTGAAGGGCGATTCCAAGAGGCTTTGAGCTGAGTTCAGAGAAGCAGGTTCATTTTTCAGTTACATGATCTGTTCCCTAAGCTGCTTTGTGGGGAACCAGAAAGGGAGGTTCCCGTAGGGCTGTTCTCATTCACCTTTCCTGAGTACTGAGTGTTCTGGGAGGCGGGAGATACCTCCCCACAAGGCTCGGCCTTTGAGGCAGGCCTGTGTGCTGGGCAGACCAGATGTTTATCCGGCCTCTAGATGGGCACAGTGATGGGAGCAGGGGAGTTTTGGGGAAGTTTGCAAGTAGCTAGGTGAAGCAGCCCCTTGGGATGTTTCTCTTCACCAGGACGTTCCCTGTTCTGTGTATTTGGTAAATGCAAGCTTTATACATACCTCGTTGGTTCCTGAACTGCTGCTTCACCTTGGGCTGAGCTGCTCAGCCACCTGATGAATTAAGCACACCGTTTCGTGCTGAGAAATGTGGCTTTAATATCCAGCTCAGTCACTGCTTTTGTTTGCAGGCAAGATTGGTGGCTTCTGTTGTCATCTCTGCCCTCCCCCTAACCTTGTCACCAGGCTCTGCCATGTGAAGTATTTTTAGGTTCAAAATGGCATTCAATTGGATCTTGATTCTGAGAGTTTCACAGTACCTCTGCCTACTACTTTTAACTTGAGACTAGAGTACCCTTTACTTCTCAAGGCACCATGACATGCGTAGAATAGAGTGGCTGCCAATTTTCCTGAAGCTCACTCACCTATCAGACACAAGTGCACATGTGTGTATCACTTGGGATCCCCATCACCACGTGGCAGACAGAGCAGTGACATCAGGTGCTACACAGCAGGTGGCTGTCCTCTGCCCTGCTGGCTTGGGCCTGGCCCTGTCTCGGGCTGGCGTCCTGACTGCACCACCACTCACCTCAGCTTCTCAGGGACTCTTGTTTGATGCTTATAGCAACTTCACTAGCTCCTGAGGTGAGAATATTTTAATCTCCTGTTGTGCCAATGAGGAAACTAAGGCTCCTTATTTGCTTGCCCAAGGCCACAGAAGTCAGTGGAGCAAAACCAAGGCAGATATGCCAGGCACGATGAATTATACCTCAGGGTTTTATCGTGCCAGATCAGGGGCCCAGTGGTGTGCTGATAAACAAGACCTTAAAAAAAAAGAAAGAAAAAGCTGCCCTGATATGTAGCATCTGCCAACTTCTGTGGTGTTAATATTCCATTGTGGGCGGGAATATACCAATGGCTTAACAGCTGGCTTGTGGTCGGTCATCAAGCCCTGATGCCTGGTGACTCCTTAGCTCTGAATTGCCAGCATTCAACTTGCCTCGTTGCCACAGCTGAGAATTCTCCTGAGATAAAAGGAAGTGTCCAAGGCACCCAGTGCTCCCCTATGGCCCTGCCGTTATTAAGCCAAGGGAAGCAGGAAGCCAAGACCTCCCCCAGGCTTTCCTCAGTCATCCAGGCGATGCAGAAAGCCCCTCGGGTTCAGGGCTCAGAGTGTGGCCGTGTGAGGCTCCTAAGGGAACTTCATCCCATAGCTTCTGTGGCCCTGCCGGGAGCCATGCCTTCTGCTTCGACACAGCTGTTCTTGTCCCCTGCAGGTGTCTGCACATCTGAAGCTTCAGGAGAAGGACGAAGGCAGAAGAGAGATGGTGAGTGCGATGCTTTGGGGCTGCAAAGGGTCCTTGTCGTTTGGTTGTTACTAGCTGCTGTCGAGTCAGCCCCGACTCATGGTGACCCCATGCACAACAGAAGGAAATGCTGCCCAGTCCAGCACCATCCCCATGGTTGGTTATGGATTAGACCATTGCGATTCATAGGGTTTTCACTGGCTGATTTTCAGAAGTAGATTGCCAGGCCTTTCTTCCTAGTCCGTCTTAGTCTGGAAGCTCCACTGAAACCTGTCCAGCATCATAGCAACTCACAAGCCTCCAATGACAGATGGCCGGTGGCTGTGCAAAAGGTGTGTACATGGCTGGGAATCACACCCAGGTCTGTAGTATGAAAGGCAAGAATTTTACCACGGAACCATTAAAGCAAAACAAAACAAAAAAGACCTAGCTGTTGTCGAGCTGACTCTGGCTCCCGGTGATCCCAAGTGTGTCAGAGTAGCACTGTGCTCCATCGAGTTTTCCAGGCTGTGATCTTTCGGAAATAGATCGCCAGGCCTTTCTTCTGAAGCAGCTCTGGGTGGATTTGAACTGTCAACCTTTTAGTCAGTAGCCGAGCTACACTTAACTTTTTGCGCCACGGTTCTAGACTGAAAACATGCACAGGAGGGTTCTTTTGAGTCTCTGTTGATTTGTTTTCGCCTAGTCTTTCACCGCTTTCTGCGTGTGGGAGAGGGCTGTGGCCGAGCAGGCGGGGCCCAGAGAGGTGGCTCTGGAGAGAGTCACAGCGCTGATTCTCCAAGCCAGAAGCCATGGCACAAGAGTAGCCAGGACGTGGCGGGTCAGTGGTCTGAAAGTGGAGGTGGCCAGAACCAGCATCAGGGTTGGGCCAAGTGCTTGGCTTGTTTCTGTATGTAATACCCTTTCGATTAATTTTTTTTTATATATATATAAAATACTAACAATGATGGTGCTTAGCCACTTATTTAAAAATAGCCACCCTCCACCCACCCACCCACACAAGAAGAAATTTGGTTCTTGCCTGCTATTAACAAGGCTTTTTTAAAAAAATAAACAAGTTTCTATGATGTCTGGGACCTCCTAACTCCTTTGACTGATTGTCGACAGTTCCTTCCCCCGGGAGCCAATTGCTGTGGTCAGCTCCACCTCACGGTGGCCCCATGTGTATCCAAGTAGAACGTACTCCTTAGGGTTTTCAGTGGCTGCATTTTTGGAAGTAGATGGCCAGCCCTTTTTTCTGAGGAGCCTCTGGGTAGACTCCATCATGCTCGGTAGCTAACTGAAAGGTTAGCAGTTCAAGTCCACTCAGAGGCACTTCAGAAGAAAGGCCTGGCGTCCTACTTCCAAAAAATCTGCCACTGAAAACCCTAGGCAGCACGGTTCTACTCTGACACACCTCGGGTCAGCGCGAATTGGAATCGACTCCATGGCAACTGGTTAGAACGGAAACCTGTCTTGTGTCCTCTCCCAGGTGTTATGGGTCAGTGATGGGCCCCTGGCAGGCAAATGTTCGTGTAATCTTCAGCCTAAGAGCAGGATTTGATGGACTCCATTTATAAAATATTATTTTTGCCTTTTAACACCCTTAAAGGATGACAATGCTGCCAGCTGAAAGCGTAGGATTTGCAGGGTTAATATCAGTGGTATAACTTGGCTCCTTGTGTTTTGATATCAAACAGAATGATTAATAGAATATGGTCCAATATGCTAAGGAAATATCAATAGCAGTTCTAGTCATGGCATTTGTGCCCTCTCCTCTTACACGGAAATTAAACCACTTTGGTATAAAGTAAATTAAACCACTTTGGTATGAGACAAGTGGTGGGCTCCCTTTGGACTGCTTGCTCTCCCTCCACGTTCTCCACTCCTCACCACACCGCCCCTTCAGAACTCTTCTGATTCAGCCCATGACATTTGGAGGGGGCGGTTGGAGTGCGTGGTGCAGGTAGAACCTGATTTATGTGAGAAGTAAGGGGCCTCTCGTTGCTACTCCAGATGTTTCGCGTGGAGCGCCTCTGAGTTCCTATTCTGAGATTGGAAGCAGTAAGGTGGCGTCTCGTTAGTTGCCGTGGAGCTGATTCTAACTTAGGGCGACCCCATGTGTGCACTGTAGAACTCTGCTCCCTACAGTTTTCAAGGGTGTGACTTTTTGGAAGCAGATTGCCAGGCCTGTCTTCCGAGGCACGCCTCTGGATGGATTCAAGCCGCCAAGCTTCCGGTTAGTAGTCAAGGGCTTAATGGTTTGCACCACCCGGGGACTCCTTAAAATGGATTTCTGGAAGCCAGAACAACAAGATGTGGAAACCACATGCATTTCTGTCACTTGATGGAGGCAGAAAGGTCTCGTGACTTCATTGTTTGGGTTAAAGGAGAGGGCTGCTTTGACGGCTGATCTTTTCTAAATGGCGTACCTTGAACACCTGCGTACAATACACACACCACCTCCCAGGCCTTCGGCAGCTGCACCCGAGAATCTTTATTATGCCAACTTACAGAAGACAAGTGTCAATCACAAAGGATTGGTTTTAGTTACGGGGTTGAACGGAGGAGAAACCAAGTGTCAGAACACAGTCCAAGGAGAAACCTGGCTCTGGCTAGGCTGAAAACCAAACGCCAAACGTGTTGCCACTGAGTCGATTCCAACTCATAGCGACCCTACGTGACAGAGTAGAATTTCCCCATAGGGTTTCCCAGGCTTTACAGGAGCAGATGGCCAGGCCTTTCCTCTGTGGCACCACTGGGTAGGTTCGAGCCACCAACCTTTAGGTTAGTAGTTGGGCGCAAACCATTTACACCACCCGGAGACCTCTGGGTAAGCCTGAAGATGAACTTATATCAAAAAAAGGATGGGACCGTGCTTGGCTGGAGAGAAATGGAGTGAGTGCCCCACCTCTCCTCCCACCTCAGGCTCAGGGTCCCCACTGCTAGGCAGGAGAAAGCTGTCCACTGCAGGGCTGGGAGAGAGGGGTTGTCAGGAGCTCAAGATGGCACTGTGAAGAAAGGCCAGGAGAGGATAGTGGTGTCCTCTGGCCCCTCTCAAGCCATGTCATGTTCCTCTTCCAGTCTCCTGGGCCTGAAGATACATGAGAAACATCCACAGAATGTAGGAGCTTCAGTCCAGTCTGTTCACTCAACTAGCCCCAGCAGGTTTCCACAGGGCCGTCAGATAGCTGCCTCCACAATAAGTAACTGGATTCTGAGATTCCAAGAGACACTGCAGAAACAGCACTGATCCTGACTTGGAGGAGAAGGGTGAGGAGCTGGAGAGGGAATTCTGTCTCTTAGAACCAAAGGACTAATGACAGGGGTGACGGCAGAGAAGATCAGCTTGGGAGTCACACCCTGTGGGCTGAGCAAATGAGGGAGGTCCTCAAGGGTCTTGGTAACACAGAGAAGACCCTGTAGGTATACAGAGCCACCTCCAGCCCTGGCCTCCTGGAACCCACTATTGGCCTTGAATGCCTGCCTCCAGTCCTCTGGGCTTCCCGGCAGTCATGTGAGGTCATAAGACCAGCCCCACCTGCCTTTTGGAGCTAATGCGAAGCTGAGTTAGATGATGTCTTCACAGTCTTTGAACTCATCAGAGCAGATGTGGTCCATGTATAGGCTGTGGTAGGGCCTCAGTGCAGCCCTAGCCTAACTCAATCAGGCTTTTCAAATGCAATTTGTAGTTAGTTGCCATCAAATAGCCTCCAACTCACGGCATCCCCACACACAACAGAAAGAAATGTTGCCCAGTCCTGCACCATCTTTATAGTCGTTGGTATGCTCGAGTCCATTGTTGCAGCCAGTGTTTATTTTGAGTGTCTTCCTACCTACGGGCTCATCTTCCAGCACTATATCAGACAGTGTTCTCTTGTGACCCATGGGGTTTTCATTGGCTAATTTTAGGAAGCAGATCACCAGGCCTCTTAGTCTGGAAGCGTCACTGAAACCTCTCCACCATGTGTGACCCTGCTGGTATTTATAATACTGGTGGCATAGCTCCCAGCATCATACCAAAAGGAAAGCCATCACAGTATGCCAAAGTTGATCTTGTAAAGGGCTGGGTGGACCAGTGAGCATGTCCTGGCAGGCATTCTGCACTGAGGAACACAACAGCCGGGCTTATTCAGCTTTGTCCATGACTCTAAGCTATTCACCTTCAGAGTCCAGCGTGCAGCCCTTTATCTGGCGAGGCTGGTGAGGGTCCTAGCAGTGGGCCACAAGAGCCTGCTGTGCCTACTCGACCAGAAGGGATGGGACAGGGGAAAGATGGCACCCATGGTGGGAGTGGGGGCCATCTCCTGGGAGGAGCCACAGTGCAGTCCCTCAGGTGGATAGGGGCTTACCACTGTGGGCGTCCCCTGTACACCTGGCCTATGAAAAAGGCTTAAGAAAGCCTCGTGCTCTTCTCAGCAGGGTTTATAAGAGCAAAAATGTGGACTGGGTAAGGGTTCTTAGTGCTGCTCTGTGGTGAAACCGTCTCTGAGAGGGTAAAACACTTTCGCCTCCCTTCAGGTTCATCTTCTCTGGGTTGAGCAGCACACCAAGCTGTCGCTGCAGGATCTGCAGGTACCAAACGGTCCTGCACACGTCTCTCACCAGAAGCCCCCAGCCCGGGATGGCCTGGGGCTGCTCCGTAACTCACTGGCCCTCTTGTTTCTCATCTGGACTGCGGGCCCCACCTCCCTGAGAACTCATCCATGGGGCTGCTTCCAGGACAAAATAGGATTTCATGCCCTGACTCATTTCCCTCCAGCTCCTGTGTGTACATGGGTGCAAAGTTCTTCATATCTTGTGGAAGCACAATGGAATGGAATGTTCTAGTAGGTGGTGGAATGTGTTATCCATGGCCTTTCCTGTTTCCTGGAAAAGCAGCCCTGGCCCTTGGGAGCTCTCCAACGAGTAAGGTGGCTTCATCAGGAGCAGGGTCTTCAGAGGCTGGCCTGAGGCTGCAGAGACAGACTCCCAGAGGAAGGAGCATACAAGAGGGGCCCCGGGTGGCTCAGGTGGACTCTGGTGGAGTGCTTTGTTTAGGGAGGATATAAAAATAAATAATCCCATTGTTTGCTCTTTGTCACTGGTTTTAAAGCAAAACCAATCTTTGTACCCGCCCTGACTTACAGCGACCCCATGCGCAAGGAAACGAAAACACTGCCTGGTCCTGCACTGTCTCAGTGATGGGTCGTGGATCAGACTCTTATGATCCATAGTGATTTCATGGGCTGAATTTTGGAAGTAGATCTCCTTCTGAGAGAATGCTGGAAAAAAAGGGTGGTAGGCCCCTTGGCGGTGAAGACAGGAGCCAGGGAGAGGGAAATGGCCCACTGTGTGGTCCCTATCTCCAACGCCCTCTTTGGAGGGATGAGGGGGTGGGCCCAGGAGACCCTCAGCGAGCACGAGGAGCTGCCTAAGAAGAAAGCATCGGGCCAAACCAAAAAACCAAACCAGTTGCCATCGAGTCAACCCCGACTCACGATGACCCCGTGTGTGTCAGAGCAGAACTGTGCTCCATAGGGTTTTCAATGGCTGATTTTTCAGAAGTAGATCACCAGGCCTTTCTTTCAAGGTACCTCTGGGTGGACTCAAACCTCCAGGCTTTCAGTTAGCAGCTGAGCTCGTTAACGATTTGCACCATCTCAGGCTCCTGACCTGTTGCTGTTGTTGCCATTCGCCAACACTGAGTCAGCTGCCAACACATGGCGACCCCATGCACAATGGGATCCGACAGTTGTGACACATAGGGTTTTCGTTGGCCGGTTTTCAGATGTAGGTTGCCAGGCCTTTCTTCTGAGGCACCTCGTGATGAATAAGAACCCCAGCTTTTCAGCCAGCAACCAAGTGCATTAACTGTTTGCACTACCGGGGACTCCGAAGTATTTAGAGTCGGTCTTGAACCTTGTCCGACTATGAGGACTAAAGGACAGTGGGTGGGGGAAAGGGGTGTGCTATTTTTGTGGAGTGCCACAGAAGCAAGCTGTAGCAACCAGGGGTCCTGCAACTTGGGCCAGTGTTGAAGAGGACCACACGAGCCTCTCTGTGGGAAAACCAGCAGCTGGGGTCTGCACGAGATAGAGAGCGACCAGGGATCAGGAGAAACCGTCCTCCCCGCTCCACCCCACCTGATAAGCCTTTTCCAGAAGAAGCTCACTGAAGTTCTTTCCAGGTTCGTATCACTCAAAGGCAACACGTTCTAGAAGGAGGTGATGGAGTTGGGTTAAGGGGAGCATCCAGAGTGAGGCCGCAGCAGGATTTGAACATGGCTCCTTCTGACCCCAGGTGCACACTCCACCACCTGCTTCCCAGCCATTGAGCAGCACTGCCCTCTTTCTTTCTCTACCAAAGCTGCATTTTGTACTGACCGTGCATACACAATTCAAGAGCTGGAGTAAAAATTTTCTTCCTTGCAAGCTCTTCCTCCTTCTGGATGACCTCATCTCCCCAGAGAGCCTGCTGGGTGGGGGTCGCCCGCTGTGGCCACAAGGGTCTGGCACCCAGGGCTGGCCTGCCAGGGACAGGGACTGGAGTGGGTGAATTCTGGCTGGAGCCCCGAGGTGGGCTGCCCCCGGGAGGGGAGCCTGGTGTGGAGGCAGGGAAGGGACTGCTGCCCAGCCCCACCTTCCTGTGGGCCTGCCTTGGAGGCGGATTCTGAACACTGCTGCTGAAACCAGCCCCACAGCCTGCATGGAAGCTGGCTGACCTTCCCCTTCCGGAGTCTCTCCTGGATCAATCATCAAAGCAGACAGGGAGGGCTCGTCCACGGTGCACCGTTTCTATCTTGGTGTCCAGCTTGCTTCCCTGTGGCGGGGAGCCAGCACTGATGCTTGCTTGGGTTGCACTGACTGCTTTAATCAGACACCCTCATCCTTGCAAGTCAGCTTCAAGGTCTGGTTGCTGTTCAAAGACCTGGATTCTTATTTATAAGTGCACAAATGACTTCCTTCCCTCCTGAGAGGACTGGCCTGTAGCTTTGTGTGTCTCCGGGAGCTCCATTCACGTTCTCCTCATTTGTTGCTGCTGTTAGCTGCCATCACGTAGGCCTCCGGCTCATGGCAATCCCAGGAACAAAATGCTGCCCAGTGCTGTGCCACTTCATGATCGGCTGGGGCTTGGACCATTGTGATCCACTTGGTTTTCATGAACTGATTTTCAAAAGTAGGTTGCCAGGCCTTTCTTCCTAGTCTCCCTGTGTCTGAAGCTCTGTTGAAACCTGTTCAGTATCATAGCAACACACAAACCTCTACTGACAGATGGGTGGTGGCTGCACATGAGATGCATTGGCCGGGAATCAAACCCGGGTCTCCCACAAGAGAGGAGAGAATTCTACCACTGAACCACCATTGCTCTGCTTCCTGTTAGCAGGAAGAGTATTAACGTCATTCATAGTTGGCCTTGGCTTGAATGCTTGCTGTGTGCCCAGCATCATGGCAAACACTTGGCATTCATTTTCTCGTTTAATCATCACAGCAACCCTGTGATACCATCATGACCCCCTTTGTGCTGATCAGAAACCTGATCACCCATCTGTTTGTTTATCCTTTAGTCCATCCACCCAACAGAAATATTTAGATCCCTGGATGGTGCAGATGGTTAAACACTTGACTACTAGCTGAAAGGTTGACGGTTCGAATCCACCCAGAGGTGCTTGGGAAGATAGGCCTGGTGATCTGCTTCCAAAAGGTCACAGCCTTGAAAATCCTGTGGAGCAGTTCTACTCTGCACACGTGGGGTCACCATGAGTTGGAATTGACTCGATGCCCTCTGTGCAGCGCTGCCTAGAGGAATGGAGCATGCCCCCTTGGTAATGGGCAGCCTGGCTGAGTCCCAATTTGGGCATCTATGTGAGAAAATGAGGGTTGTCTCCAGCTGGAGGAGGGCAGGTGGTCTTTCTCCTCCGGGCCCTTGCGGGGTGGATTGGGCAGGCAGTCTTCACAGTCTTCATGATGACCCTAGATGCATTGCTCCTCCAGGTCAAGGAGATCCTGACGGCGCTGGGCCTGCTATCCTGTGCCAACACGCGGACGGGTAGCCTCTCAGGTGGCCAGCGGAAGCGCCTGGCCATTGCACTGGAGCTGGTCAACAATCCACCCGTCATGTTCTTTGATGAACCGACCAGGTGAGTCAGTGCAGGGGAGCATCTGGGAGGGGCTGTGCCTCCTTGCTTGGTGGTACCCCCAGCTCGGCAGTTTCTGGGGGGCCCCTAACACTAAGTTCTGTCACGTGGCCTCCCAGGGGGAGGCATGCTATGCTGCTCCCCTCTTTCTGCTTGTGTTCTGGGGTCATAGGGCCGAGAACCAACTTCCACCTCCTTCCCTCTTCCTCAAGAGACATCAAGTTCTCGGCTTATATGGGGAGACCCCCACAGGGTGCTTTCTGTATGTGAGTGGGCCCTGTGATAAAGTGGGCCCCGAAGTAGCACAACCGCTCTGAGGGCCAGTGCGCTGCAGTGCCCTGGAGAAGGGTCCTGGGGTCAGATGTGTTCTGGGAACGCTGGATCCTAATACACCGTGCTCCTCAGCACATTAGAGGCTCAGAGAAGGCTGGAGGAAGACTCTGGTCTCACCTTGCTCACCTGGGCTCTCTGTGGCTAACCAAGCCCAGCCCCTTCTCCCCAAGATGCCTGTTCACCTCCTGTGGGTGTACGCTGGGATGATACTCCAAGACCCTGGCTCTGACGCCCACAGGCAGTAACTCGGCCATGCCTGTTCCTAACTGTATGATACTCACTTGCCCCTTGCAGCAAGTGCAGGACAGCCAGCGATGGGCAGGCAGGGTCGGGGATCCTCTTAACTGCCTCTGTCTAGTCTCCATGTTGCCCAGTTTATGCCCACTTGCCTCCCCCACTCCCCCGCCCAGTTAGATTTCGGGAGGGGTCTGTGCCTTCTGTGCCCAGGCCCTGCACAGTGCCCAGCCCACGGTGGGCGGAACTAAGACAGCCCTGTAAAGATACTTCAAAACAAGTGACTGCAGTGAGCCCTTAAAATAGCACCTTTGGGCAGAACATTGGTGTCGCTGGCGAGGGAGGCGTGGGCTGCGGGGGGCTGCCTGTCACATACTCAGTCACCTTATCTATCACAGGGAATGGAGGGTACAGAGCCTAAGGGGGTCAGGAGGTGCTGGGGGGAGTGAGGGAAGAGGAAAGGGCACCCTGGGCCCCAGCAAGAGCCCTCAGTGAGCTCCAGTAGAACACCTGCTGGAGAAAGCCCTGGCCTGCAGTTGCGTGGACAGCTACCCTCTCTGCCCCAGCCCTTGGTATGGGGAGGGACCAGGGCTGCGGTGGCCAACCCTCTCCATCACTTGGGAGGCCCAGCCAGCTGCTAGGACAGTGCTGAGTCCTCTCCTGCCAGGACAGGTGGGACTCCTCCACCATTTTCATCCTGGGTCCCTTTGGCAAGAACTACTGGGCATTTTCCCTGTCCTTGTCAAGCATCAAATACCATATGCACAGGCCCCACTGGGAGCAGGTGAAGCAGAGGGGGACCTCGGGGAGGGGCTGTGTAGCTGTAAGTCTCTGCTCTCAAGCCCTTCTAGGGCGCAGGGTTCCTGGGCCAGTGGGCTTGGTCCCGCTGCCCACTGGGTCTCAACAGTGCCTTTGACTTGCAGCGGCCTGGACAGTGCCTCCTGCTTCCAGGTGGTCTCCCTGATGAAAGGGTTGGCCCAAGGAGGCCGCTCCATCATCTGCACCATCCACCAGCCCAGCGCCAAGCTCTTCGAACTGTTCGACCAGGTATGCCAGCCTGACCCCACCTGCCTAGTCCTGCTGTGATTTAAAAAAAAAAAAAAAAAAAAAGAATCCATTGCCATCCAGTTGACCCCTACTCCTGGTGACCCCCTGTGTGTCAGAGTAGAACTGTGCTGTGTAGGGTTTTCACGGCTGATTTTTTTGGAAGTAGATCACCAGCCCTTTCTTCCAGGGCACTTCTGAGTGGACTCGAACTGCCAACCTTTTGGTTAGCAGCCAAGTGCATGGACTATTTGCACCAAATTGATGGCAATTTTTTTTTTTTTTAACTTTTTGGCTTAGTAGCCTAATTTAAAATGTTAAGCACTGCGCCACCAGGGCTCTTTAGCAGGTGGTTAGTGACCAAAAAAAAAGAGCAATATGGTAGCATGATCCTTGGGTACGCAGCATCTTCCGTCTTCCCTGTCGCATTGTGGATTTCCCTTTGAGCTTTAACAGGGTGCTGGGGAGGTAGCTTAAAGATCTAATGAGAGGAAGAGAAAGCAAGAGAGAGACTGAGAGATGAAAGGAGACAGAGACAGACACAGAACAAGAGAGACAGAGAGGCTGGGATTGACTGAGAGTGCCCGTTGCTCTCGAAACAGGAAGGCAGGGGTTGATGTTTTTCCGCTCATTTTTTTTTTCCAGCTTTACGTCCTAAGTCAAGGACAGTGTGTGTATCGGGGGAAAGTCTCCAATCTGGTCCCTTATCTGAGGGATTTAGGTCTGAACTGCCCGACCTACCACAATCCAGCAGATTTTGGTAAGTAGGACCTTGACCAGCAGGAAGGAGAAGGTTGGGGCTCTTCCCCACTCTCTGTGGGTCTCCACTTGTCCCTGGGCTCAGAATCAGGAATTACTTGAATCTCCCGCAAATGGCTCAAGTTTCATTCTGTGGTGGACCTTCAAAACCCATTGCCGTTGAGTTGCTTCCGACTCATAGTGACCCTACAGGACAGATTAGAACCGCCCCATAGAGTTACCAAGGCTGTAATCTTTACAAAAGCAGACTGTCACATCTTTCTCCCGTGGAGCTGCTGATGGTTGGAACCGCTGACCTTTCAGTTGGGAGCCAAATGCTTAACTGCTGCACCACCAAGGCTCCTTAGCTACATGTTAGGGGCAGTGTTTCCTAACACATTTCCTTATTAGTCCTCTGGTTTAATGAAAGTGATTTCTCAAAAAACCCTTGCCATCGAGTCGATTCTGACTCATAGCGACCCTGTAGGACGGAGTAGAACTGCCCCAGAGGGTTTCCAAGGAGCAGCTGGTGGATTCGAACTGCTGACCTTTTGATTAACAGCCGAGCTCTGAACCACTGTGCTATCCGGGCTCCATTTCTAAAAAAGAAAAAAAACAAAAGATTACGTTTGTTGTTGTTGTTGTTAGGTGCCGTCGAGTTGGTTCCAACTCATAGCGACCACACGTACGACAGAACTAAACACGGCCCAGTCCTGAGCCATCCTTAAAGTTGTTGTCAGGCTTAAGCCCACTGTTGCAGCACTGTGTCGGTCCACCCTGTTGGGGGTCTTCCTCTTTTTTGATGAGCCTCTAGTTCACCAAGCATGTCCTTCTCCAGGGACTGACCCCTCCTGATAACACGTCCAAAGTATGTGAGACGTAGTCTCGCCATCCTTGGTTCTTAGGAGCATTCTGGCTGTACTTGTCCAAGACAGACTTGTTGGGTCTCTGGCAGTCCCTGATACGGTCAATACTCTTCTCCAGTACAATTCAAAGGCATCAATTCTTCTTCAGTCTTCCCCATTCGTAGTCCAGCTTTCACATGCATATCAGGCGATTAAAAATACCATGGCTTGGGTCAGGTGTACCTCAGTCTTCAAGGTGCCGGTCTTTGCTTTTTAACACTTTAAAGAGATCTGTTGCAGCAGATTTACCCAATACAATGCGTCTTTTGATTTCTTGACTGCTGCTTCCGTGGGTGTTGATTGTGGATCCAAGTAAAATGAAATCCTTGACAGCTTCAGTCTTTTCTGTTCGTAATGGTGTTGCTTATTGGTCCAGTTGTGAGGATTTTTGCTTTCTTTATGTTGAGGTGCAATCCATACTGAAGGCTGTGGTCTTTGGGCTTCATCAGTAAGTACTTCAAGTCCTCTTCACTTTCAGCAAGCAAGGTTGTATCATCTACATAACACAGGTTGTTAATGAGCCTTCCTTCAATTCTGATGCCCCGTTCTTCTTCATATAGTCCAGCTTATTGATTATTTGCTCAGCATACGGATTGAATAGGTATGGTGGAAGGATACGACCCTGACACACACCTTTCCCGACTTTAAACCATGCAGTATCCCCTTGTTCTGTTCGAATGACTGCCTCTTGATCTACGTACAGGTTCCCCATGAGCACAATTAAGTGTTCTGGAATTCCCATTCTTCGCAATGTTATCCGTCATTTGTTATGATCCACACAGTCGAATGCCTCTGCATAGTCAGTAAGACACAGGTGAGCATCCTTCTGGTATTCTCTGCTTTCAGCCAGGAGCCATCTGACCTCAGCACTGATATCTTTGGTTTCACTTCCTCTTCTGAATCAGGCTTGA
Organism: Loxodonta africana; assembly: GCF_030014295.1. Lineage (NCBI taxonomy): Eukaryota > Metazoa > Chordata > Mammalia > Proboscidea > Elephantidae > Loxodonta > Loxodonta africana. The sequence continues at coordinate 223,396,560 of NC_087343.1, forward strand.
ATTCACATTTAGGCAGCCTTTTTTGCATTAATTAACAGACACACGGAAAGTGGTGATTTAAATTTTGACAGAGCATTTAACAAACAAACAAAAAAACTGACCTTTGCAGTCCAGAGCTTGAGTTAATCGTCTGAGCTCCCATCTCTTAAAAGAGGCCTGGAGACTGGCTGGCCTCGATGCCTGGCAATAAAAAACCACTTGCGGTGGGGTCGACGCCAACTCCTGGTGACGCCGTGTGTATCAGAGTAGAACTGTACTCCACAGGGTCTCCAGTGGCTGATTTTTCAGAAGTAGATTGCCAGTCCTGTCTTCCGAAGTACATCTGGGTGAACTTAAGCCTTCAGCTCGCGGTTAGCAGCCCGGTGTGTTAACTGTTTGCACCACCAAAGGATCCTGTTGCTTGTATAGTGCTCGCCGTATTTACAGCTCAAATACCCAACGCCATCAACGTGGTTCAAGGTTCCATCTTTGGTGTCTTCTCTTCCTGGCCCTAACCCACCAGGGCATTCACTCCACCATCAGACATCACTTATACCAGTGCCCACCCAATCCCTGTCCCTGGCACCCACTTCTCTGCTTCATATTCCCCAACACATCTATCAACATAATCTACAGTCTCTTCAAATTCAGGGTCTCCAAGACCAAGCTCGCTCTTTTCCTCCCATCACATCTGCTCCTGCCCCTTCTGTGCCCCTGGTCTCAGTTAGTGTTGTTAGCTGCCATCGGTTTGGCCCCCATCTCATGGCGACCCCGTGCACAACAGAAGGAAATACTGCCCCGTCTGGCACCATTCCTGTGATCAGTTGTGAATCAGACTGTTATGATCCTTAGAGTTTTTATTGGCTGATTTTCAGCAATAGATCACCAGGCCTTTCTTCCTAGTCCATCTCAGTCTGGAAGCTCCCATGAAACCTGTTCAGCATCGTAGCAACACACAAGCCTCCACCAACAGTTGGGTGTTGGCTGTGCCTGAGGTGCACTGGCTGGGAATCAAACCTGGGTCTCCCACACGGAAGGCAAAAATTCTACCACTGAACCACCAGCTCCTTGATCTTGTTCTTAGTTAATAGCATCCTCTTTTGCCCAGCTCTCTGAGCAGGAGCCCTTGGCGTCCCTCCTGACTTCTCATATTTGGAGATAGCCAGTGTTTTCACTCCCCAGGGCCCCCTTGGCCATTGTGCTTGGAATCCAAGCCTTTGTCGTTGCCATCCCCTCCTCCTTGCTTTTTCTGCCATTAGCCTTTCCCGTTCAGTTGTTTTTCTTAAAAACATCTGGATATGCCACTCCCACGAGTCCTTATTTTCTACACTGTTCCCCAGCTGGCGTCACCCAAGACATTGTTCCAGGGGATGCTTCTCACTAGCAAGAAGTAGGCTGTGAGGGAAGGACACGAGGCAGTCAGCTGGAAGGAGGTGAGGCTGAGGGAGAGCCTTGCTTAAAGGGAAGACTTGAGCGTGTAGAAACGCCAGTGGGAAGGATCTGCTCGATAGTTGCCTGTTGATGCAGAAGAGAAGAAGGGACAGTTGGTGACGGGGTGCTCCTGAGCAGGTGGAGGCAGAGACCCTAAGCCTGAGAAGAGATGAGACCTTAGAGGGAGAACGAACAGGCAGGAAGAGACAGCGCGCAAGGAAATGGGGAGAGACCCTGGAAAGATGAGGGTGCTCCCTTCTGGGGGCCTCCATTTCCTCTGTGAGGACAGGAGTCCAGGGCATCTGAAAAGAGGGCAGGAGGCAAGGGGATGTGGCAGGTGTGAGTGTCAGGGCAGCAGGCAGAGATGGCCTGGAGTGGTGAGGGTGTTGTTGATGTCATTGATGATGAGTTTCTAGTGGGCAAGGCATCTTGGGTTGTGACTTTCTCGGGCGTGCTTGGCTGCCCCGATGCAGAGAGCTGATTTTGCCAGAAAGCTGTGACAAAAAGGCGAGGGGACAAGGGAGATTGGAGGTGAGCAAGAATGTTATTGGAGGGAAGGGTGCTGCACAAGGAGGGACGTGGGGAAAGGAGAGGGCAGACCAGATGGCTGACTGGAAGAGCCGGCATCATGGGAGTGGCTGAACATGCCAGCTGGCCAGAGAGGATGTGATGGCACCGGCAGAGGTAGTGATCCTGGAGGGCCTTTAAGCTGGGTGATGCCCAGGGTGAAGGGGTGATGGTGGGAGCAAGTGGTGGAAGTGGAGAGAAGGAGGGGATACTCCGTGGGGATCTGAGAGGTGCTGGCAGATCATTCTACGATCTGAAAGCCACTGGGTGGCAAGCACCCCATCTGGCCCCAGGTACTCTGTGTCCCTGTAGAACGGTCACTGCCCTCATCACTCACACCTGCTAAACTTCGAGCTCTTCTAACAGAAGGGCTGCTTGGTCCCGCTTATCTCCCAGCACCAACTGTCACGTTGGTAGGTCATAAATGCCAGGTGGTGAATACATTCCTAGGTGCTTGAGCGGATGGCTCCTCAGAGTCTCCGACTTCACAGTACACCTTTGCATCTTCCACTTCCCCACATGGTCAGTGGCCTCGCTCCAGGTTTTAGAGTCTAACGCTGATCGATACATGATTTTGCCATCGTTCCCCTCACTGTGTGGCACCTGCGTAATCATTTTAAATGATTTCCACTCGCATCCTTTCCTCGACAATAAGGACTTTGTAGTTGCACAATCAGGAGTCCTTGGGTAATGCAGACAGTTCACACACTCGTGCTCGGCTGCTAATCGAAAGGTTGGAGGTTCAAGTCCAGCCAGAGGTGCTTCAGAAGAAAGGCCTGGCGATCTACTTCCCAAACAATCAGCCATTGAAAACGCTATGAAGCGAAGTCCTGCTCCAACACATGTGGGTCACCACGGGTCAGGGTCAGCTCGATGGCAGCTGGGTTTGGTCAGTCATAAAACCAAGGCGACCCACAATGCGTATGAGCAGTATTCAGGCACCCACCTTGCCGACGCCGGGGCCTAAGCGGTGTCTGTGTTCTGTGCAGTCATGGAGGTTGCGTCCGGCGAGTATGGGGACCAGAACAGCCGCCTGGTGAGAGCTGTCCGGGAGGGCACGAGCAACGCCGCCTACAGGAAAGACCTTGAGGGTGACGCCGAGGCGAACCCTTTTCTTTGGCACCGGCCCTCTGAAGAGGTAAAGCAGGCAAAATGATTAAAGGGGTGGAGAAAGGTAACGCAGACCCCTTAACGCCTGGGGGAGAGCTGCATGCTGCTCTAAGCACCTGGCTGCACGGGACTCTTCGCCGAGATGCAGTGGACCTGGGGGTGGGGTTTCACCTCGTTTCCCTTCTTGGATATGCCCGTAGGACTCCGCGTCCGTGGAAGGCTGCCACAGCTTCTCAGCCAGCTGCCTCACCCAGTTCTGCATCCTCTTCAAAAGAACGTTCCTCAGCATCATGAGAGACTCGGTAAGGGTGCTTCAGACTACTCTCATGGCCAAGGAAGCTCGTCCTGCCCAAACTGCTGGACTGTTTTTCCTCTTTTTTTATCAGTCAGCTTTTACTCTGGTATGCTGCAGTAACAAACAACCCTGCACGCCAGTGTCCACAACAGTAACTATTTGTGTCTTGCTCGTGTTACATGTTGGCAGCTGGGGGCTGGTTGTGCCTCTGCTCATGTGTCTTCTCCTTCTGGGACCCAGAATAAAGAGCACCTCCTTTCTGGACTGTGCCTGTCCCATGGTGAAGGGAAAGGGCAAGAGAAAAACCAAGTGGCCGCCCTGAAGCCTTCTGCTCAAAGGTGGCCAGTTGTCACTTGGCTCATGTTCCACTGGTCAAAACAAGTCATATGGCTACTCCTGATGCCAGGGGAAATGGGGGACTATATTCTTCCTTCAGTAAACCACTGTAGGTCACAAGGCAATGGACTGAATATGTAATCCCTTGCAAGAAAGGAGGCATACTTGATAATGGGGAACCATAATAGTACCCACCTTGAAAGTGGACAATCTGGCCACCAGCCTAGGAGGGTCTGAGCGCTCAGTGGGGCCTCCAGGACCTAATTTGAAGACTGTAGGGCTCTTCAAGCGTGAGCCTTTGGTCTCTCCGTTCTTTGCCTCCCTCCCCACCATCCTTTTTGCTTCTCTGAATGTAGACTGCCCTTGTTGGTTTGTCATTTTTGGAAGGACTTTAACAAAGGATAACAAGGACTTCTATTGTGACAGGAACAAAATCCTGCCCTGTGTGTGTATGTGTGTCCATGCATGTGTTGGAAGTGGTTTAGGGTTTGGGGATTGTTTTTCTGGAGGAGAGGGGCAGGATGAAGCAGGATGGAGCCAGGTTCCAGTGCTTCTGAAGGCCTTGGCCTCGTTGCTCTCGGGGAACGCCCAGTCCCAACTTCCATGCACGCTGGGTAAGAGCTGTGTTTGCCCCCCAGGTCCTGACACACCTGCGGATCACCTCACACATTGGAATCGGCCTTCTCATTGGCCTGCTCTACTTGGGGATTGGGAACGAAGCCAAGAAAGTCCTCAGCAACTCCGGCTTCCTCTTCTTCTCCATGCTGTTCCTCATGTTCGCTGCCCTCATGCCCACCGTCCTCACCTGTGAGTGACCACCCCAGACCCTCTGCTTTGTTACCTGTGTTTCCTCCCTAAGAATGGGGACTGAGGTCACGGCTTGACCAATAGGTGAATTTCCTGCAAGCATGGTGTCTTCTTTTATGAAGACCATCTCTTTTGTGGACAGATACAGATATTATTATCTTTGCTATTAGTCAAGAAAATGCATTGTTTAAGCCAAAGGAATGAATTGCTAATGAAGGCTTTGAAGCATGGTGGAAAGGCTGATGGGGAGATATTTCCAAAAGGTGCACTCATCAGGAGCCCCTCAAATTCTACTACTTAAGCATTACCTGGTTAGGTTATGAGGGCACCGATGGTTCAGTGGTGGACTTCTCGCCTTCCATACGGGAAGCCCAGGTTCAGCTCTTGGCCAGTGCACCTCTTGTGCAGCTGTCCCTGATCTATCGGTGAAAGCTTGTCTGTTGCTATGGTGCTGACTAGGTTTCAGCAGAGCTTCCAGACTATGATGGACTAGGAAGAAAGGCCTGGCAATCTACTTTCAAAAACCAGCCAGCGAAAATGCTACAGATCCCAAGGGTCTGATCCGCAACCCGTCATTGAGATGGCACAAGAACGGACAGCATTTTGTTCCATTGTGCATGGGGTTGCCGAGTCGGGGGCAAACCAAAACAACAACAGTTCAGCTATTAAAATAGCCCTTGTATGGCCAACTTTGTGAGCGGGTAATGCTCTTACAGACAGATTTCCATGTAATTCTAATTTGCTCTCAAAGTAGGCTTCCCTAAGTCACTTGAAGCTGATAGAGTGGAGAGATGTTGTTTTAGCAGCGCTCCAGTATAAGCACCCCCTCCCTGCTGTGACCCCTCTTGAAATTGCCCTGACTTTCTGAGACCAGCTTGGGAAGACTTGCCCGTGAGAAGGAGCCACATTGTGGCAGAGTTTCAGGAGAGGCAGATTCGATGAGAATAAGATTAGCGGTGGATACTTGGATTAATAACTAAAATAATGCTCATCACTCTCGTAGATGTTGTTCACCCATGACGCCCCACTCAGTGACTCTTCAGGCTGTAAGATGGTTGACAGTCCTTCCAGGCTGGTGGTGGTGGTGTTATATGCCGATAAGTTAATTCTGATTCATAGCAACCCCATAGGACTGAGTAGAACTGCCCCATGGGGATTCCTAGGCTGAAATCTTCATGGAAACAGATGGCCAGGTCTTTTCTCCCACGGAGCAGCTGGTGGATTTGAACCACTGATCTTTTTGTTAGCAGCTAAGTGCTTAACCGTTGCACCACCAGGACTCCTTTCCAGGCTGGTAAAATGTTTCCCATCGTCTTGCTCAAACTGTAATTGCTTAAAGCATTGTAAGGCCTACGTAGAATGGGGCTAGAAGCAGTTCAGCACAAGACCGCCCTACTTAAACATTTGGCACACTATACCTGTCTGCTTGAACCCATTTTTCTCCATTTTCCTATTCTCCCAGTTCCCCTTGAGATGGGAGTATTCCTTCGGGAACACCTGAATTACTGGTACAGCCTGAAGGCCTATTACCTGGCCAAGACCATGGCTGACGTCCCCTTCCAGGTAGGTGGTATAAGAGAGTGTCACTTGAAGGGTTCTTCGTTTGTACCCTACAGAGCAGGGTGAGGGACCTTGAATCCCATAAGAGGGATCAGCTGGGGCACACAGCAGGGCGACAGGGCTTTCTCAATGGTGGACTTTCCCTGGAACCTAGGGGTTTATAGGGCAGTGGTGCTCTGCCTGTTCTGAGTGCTGCCATGACGCTCTGTGTCTGTCCCCAGATCATGTTCCCAGTGGCCTACTGCAGCATTGTGTACTGGATGACCTCACAGCCCTGTGATGCCGTGCGCTTTGTCCTGTTCGCCGCTCTGGGCACCATGACGTCGCTCGTGGCCCAGTCCCTGGGCCTGCTTATCGGGGCCGCATCCACATCCTTGCAGGTACTGTCCAAGGGACACTGCAGGCTAGACCCTCCTCCCGCGACCCCTCCTCCCCTTCTGCCCTGACTTCCTAGCCTGGCTTTCCGAGGCTGTTCCCATGGGAGACAATCACGTGGCCATGGACCATCAGTGTTGGCACAAAGAGAAAGTGCAGGTGCCCTTGATGCGAGTTGACATCGAGTCAACTCAGACTCATGGTGACCGCATGTGTGTCAGAGTAGAACTCTGCTCCAAAGGGTTTTCAATGGCCAATTTTTCAGAAGTAGATTGCCAGACCGTTCATCCGAGGCACCCCTGGGTGGACTTGAATGGCCAACCCAAGCGCCTTAACCGTTTGCACCAGCCAGGGACTTCCCAAACCAAGAAACCAACTGCCATCAAGTCAATTGCAACTCATGGCGACCCCTTGTGTTACAGAGTAGAACTACTCCATAGGGTTTTCTTGGCATATCTCTGGGGCTTCCTTCTGTGGTAACCACTGGGTGGGTTCTAACCACTGACCTTTATGTTAGTCCCCCACCCAAAAAAAACCAAACCCGTTGCCATGAAGTCGATTCCAACTCATAGCGACCATGTAGGACAGAGTAGAACTGTCCCAATAGGGTTTCCAATGAGTGCCTGGTGGATTCAAACGCCAGCCTTTTGGTTTGCAGCTGAACTCTTTAACCACTATGCTATGTACAAACCATTTGTGCCAACTAGGGACCTCCAGAACTCCCTTACATGGCACTTACTGTAGACCAGGTGCTGTTTCCTGGGCTTTGCATATATTAACTCACATAGTCCTGACCACATCCCATGAGTTAGATGCTGTACTATCCCCACTTCACAGGTGGGAGGACTGAGGCCCAGAGTGCTGACATGATTTGGTCAGGGTCACACACCTGTGTTTTGCTGCCACTGTGTGATCCACTCAGCCATCCTCAGACCTGCCCTGTGGCACTCACACACTCCACACACATACCCCACCACTGGCCTCACATGCCCGTTCCTCCTCCCCCTCGCCTCCAAGACTCCTGGAACCACTCCTGCCCCCCCAGCATCCCAAACCCACATGGGTTTCCAACTCTTCACCTCTGTGCTCCTTCCTCTTTAACTCGAGTTCTATCCTTTTAAACAAAAACTAAAGAACTCCTTGGTCAGTGAGGATACCTGGGGCCCTCTGCCCCTCCCTTGCTTGTGTGCTGGTATTCCTGTTTCACCTCCACAATCCATTCTGAATGAGCTTCTGAACCTCCAGGGCCTCAGCCTCCCATCCATAAATGGGAATCGCAGTGATACTGATCCTGTAGGATTGTCATGAGGTCCTCGATGGCACAAACAGTATTCACTCGAATAGTAGCATAAAGGTTGGCAGTTTGAGCTCACCCAGTGGCACTGTGAAGAATGGCCTGGTGATCTGCTTTCATAAAGATTACAGCCAAGAAAACCCTATGGAACAGTTCTATTCCATAACACATGGGGTCACCATGAGTTAGAATCACCCCTATAGCAACAGGTTTGGTTTTGGGGTTGTGGTGAGGCTAAATATGACACTCCACGTCAGGTGCTTGGGCCCACAGTCAGCACCCAAGAAATGGTGCTAGTTACTCCTTCCATAATCCCCACTGTTCCCCTCACCATGGCCTCCCTTGCAGAGTCTCCTCAGCATCTTGCACAAAGGAAAACCTCATTGCATCTTTGTGAGGAGTCAGGTACCAAGTGGCTTTTAAAGGAGAAGTAGGGCTGGGCTCTCCTGTGTGGTTTGCGCTGGTCTCAGCAAGCCAGCTGGGAGGTGGATTTTCCTCCCTGGGTCTGATATGCTCTCACAGCACGGTTGCTACCCCAGGCCCTGGCCCTGAGTCAGGGCCTCCTTGCTTGCCCCCCTGCCCCCCATCTCTGCCCTTGAACTTGCCTTGTAGTTGAAGATTGCTGGTTTCATGTCTTAGGGACAGGCGCTTTATCTAGTTTAACCCTGTCTCCAAGGCCCAGCACAGTGCCAGGCACATCCCAGGCATTTCACAAGCGTTTGTTGCCCAGACTGTACAGGCATTTATCTCCAGGGTTCCTAACCCTTCTCCACTCAGCCGCCCTTGGGACACCCCACGGGACACCACCACAGGACATAGTCCTCACTATGAGCACAGTGTACCACATGCGCCATCCTCTGGCCCTCAGAACCACTCGGCTCACTCAGCCCTGTGCTTCACCACCAGCTACCCTGGAAATACCTGCTGACAGGGGCACCTTGTGTCTGCAGTCCTTTGTTGTCTCTGCTCCCTCAGTCTGGCATGCCCGGGACTGCCTGGAGAGCCACCACCCACCACAAAAGCTCAACCCCTCCTCACCTGCCCAGTGACACCCCCCAAAGAGCCAGCCCCACTGGCCCTAGGGAGACTCCCCAGCCCTCCTTTGGGGCTTCAAGTATACCCATAGCACCATTTGTGATGTTCCTGTTTACAAGTGTGCACACCCACAAACCACACACAGGCACACACAACACTTAGACCCGCCTACAAAACACACACACAGTTACACACATGCACACACACTCATACATACACTCACATACACACACTACACACTCACACTCAAACACACACACACACACACACTCACACACATACACACCACAACGTCTCACTGGATTTTTGTTTCACTTTTAAGACAAGAGTTGTGTGGCGCTGGTGGTGGGGATTTATCTGTGGCTACTGGTACTACAGAGGTGGTCACACAGAGGAAGCTGAAGTTGGTTTAATCCATTCGTTCTGGAACTATTGGCTGAGAGCCTACCATGTGCCAAGCACTGGTGTTTGAAACCTGGGGCCCAGTGCCAAGAAGTCCTACCTTTGACACGTGGCCTCCCTCCCCATGGGTCTCCAATGGGAAGGACACTCAGCCTGGCTAAAGGACAGCGTCCAAGGGCTCTCCCACCCGCTCCTCTGGGGTCTAAAGGAGGCTCATTGGGTACTTGCGATGGATGTCACAGCAGACAGCCGTGTGTCTGACTCCAGGTGGGGGCGGAGCCTTCAGATACGGTGACGCCACTTAATTGTCAGCTCCTCAGGGAGACCCCGTCCCCTGTGCTTAATTAAACATGCCTAATTACCGTTCCCAGAAGACACCTGCCTCTGCTCTTCAGTGGAAGCTGTATTTTATTTTATTTTTGGTTTTTAAACCATAGGCATAAAACACAGTCCCTGTCTAAGTATAAAAACACAGTCCTTGTCTAGGCATAAAAACATAGTCCCTTCCCCATGCATGGACCAGGGCACCGGCTCCTCACAAGATGGAAACAAGGTGCTTTTCGGCCACCATCTTGGTTCTTGTACCAACCCATCCTTAACACCGTGGTGCTTGGGGGAGTCATCCTATCCATGGTCTCACCTGCCTATCACTTGAGGAGGAAGTAGGCAAGACTTCCTGCCTGTCCCCAGAGTAAGTTCTCCTGTGTCCCTGCTTCACTCCCAGGTGGCGACCTTTGTGGGCCCTGTGACTGCCATCCCTGTCCTCCTCTTCTCGGGATTCTTCGTCAGCTTCGACACCATCCCCACATACCTGCAGTGGATGTCCTACATTTCTTACGTCAGGTAGTGTGGGAGGGGACTTCATCATGACAGAGGGGAGGGCCTGGGGCCAATGTGTACTTGTTCACAAAAGCCACTTCTTGGCCGTCAGCTAAATGCTGGTCATGAATCCGAAGATATCGATGACTTATTTTTTTCCTTGTTGTCTGTGGCCCCACCCTCACCAGCACACACACAAAACAAGGGTAAAATAAACACAAGGAATTCATACTCAGAAGAAACCATGGTATATTCCCATATTCTGGGTATTTGAAAGCTGCCTTAGCAAGAGAGTGTTTTCATCTTTTAGAAACTTCACCCCACTAGGTAAGCTTCATGTTCCTCTCTGAAATGAACAATGCTTATAATACGGCTCCAGGTATTTGTAAACTGTAATAAGGAATCCAGGGGAAAATAAAATAAGTCATGTTTTAAATCTCCTAATAGGGTCACTATGAGTTGGAATCGACTCAACGGCAGCGGGTTTGGTTTTTTTGTTTTCTAATATCTTTGATTAAGAATAGCCTACCTAGGAATATACCCTAGAGAAATAAGAGCCATCACACGCCTAGACATATGCACATTACAGCATTATTCACAATAGCAAAAAGATGGAAACAACCTAAGTGCCCCCAACAGATGAATGGATAAACAAATTATGGTACATGTACACAGTGGAATACCACGCAGCAGTAGAGAACTATGATGGACTTGAGAAACATTTCACAACATGGATGAATCTGGAGGGCACTATACTGAGTGAAGTAAGTCAATCACAAAAGGACAAATATTGTATAAGACCACTATTATAAAAACCCAAGAAAAAGTTTACACACAGGAAGAAAAAATCTTTGGTGGTTATGAGGGAGTTGGAGGAGTGGGGAGGGGAAAATGTTAACTTTGATGAAGGGAAAGACAATACACAATATAGGGGAAATCAGCACAACTTGACCAAGGCGAAGTCACAGAAACTTCCTAGACACATCCAAACATCCCGAGGGACTGAGTTACTGGTGCTGAGGGCTGGGAACCATGGTCTCAGGACATCTAAGTCAACTGACATAACATAGTTCATAAAGAAAATGTTCTACATCCTACTTTGGTGACTGGTGTCTGGGACCTTAAAAGCTTTTGAGCGGCCATCTAAAATACATCAATCACGTTAAGAGCAAAGCAAAACAGAGAAAACCAAAGACAGGAGGAAAATATTAGTCCAAAGGACTAGTGGACCACATGAACCACAGTCTCCACCAGGCTGAGTCCAGAAGAACTAGATGGTGCCCAGCTACCACCGCTGACGGCTCTGACAGGGATCACAATAGTGGGTTCCGGACAGAGTGAGAGAAAAATGTAGATCAAAATTCACATTCACAAAAAAAGACCAGACTTACTGGTCTGACAGAGACTGGAGAAACCCCTGAGACTGTGGCCCCCAGACACCCTGCTAACTCAGAGCTGAGGCCCTTCCCAAAGTCTACCTTTCAGCCAAAGATTAGACAGGCCTATGAAACAAGTAACGCACATGAAGAACGTGCTTCTTAGGTCAGTCAAGTATACGAGACCAAATGGGCAACACTTGCCCAAAAGCAAAGCTAAGAAGGCAGAAAGGGACAGAAACCTGGCTGAATGGACACTGGGAACCTGGGATGTAAAAAGGAAGGGGGAGACTGCTGATACATTGTGAGGATTGCAACCAGTGTCACAAAACAATTTGTGTACGCATTTTTGAATGAGAAACTTACTTGTGCTGTAAGCTTTCATCTAAAACACAATAAAAAAAAAAAAAAAGAATATTCTAGCACCTCAGACATTTAGGTTATCAGGTTCCAACCTCCCTGCCCAGTGGTTCCTTGGCACGTTGGCCCTTCAGTCACCAATGCCTGTCTGTAGAACCTTTCTCCCTCATCTGTAGTGGTTCCACATGACACAAAAGATGCAAAGCTGGGACCAAGCTCTGCTTTTCTAGCAAGTCAATCCAAACCCAGGTATATTGTTCAGAAAAACAAAGTCAAAACAAAGCTGTTGTACAGAGTATCAGCGATCTGTATGCTCTCCAATACTAAGAAATCAAAAACCAGTGTTTTTGTTCTAACAATGTAGGGCTGGAACAGAATAATATAGGGTACCAAAAGGTCTTATTTAAATGCTCCAAAGTCCTTGGAAAGCTATCTGAGCCTTTGTGATAGCTACCTGTTAAAAATTATGTAACATCAGAAGCAATCAATGTATTTTTCTGTTTATTTCACCACTGAAGCCATACCTACTCTTAGTTCAGGTTGAGTTTTTGTTGTGGTGGTGGTAGTTGGAGGCTCTGGAGGAAGCAACATTTGGAAAAACATAGTCAAGCTGTTGGATGGGTTTACCTTAGGAAGTTGTTGAAAGGCTAAAATGTGTTTTGGTGAAGAAAGCCCTTTAGGGAGGGAGGAAAGTCAGGCAGAGTCACAGCAGTGTTTTCCTCTGGCAAATGGCAGCAGGAATCGGGGAGCAGGGGCGAGTCAGCTTGGCTGGCTGGTCTGAGTCCTGCTTCATTCTCTCCCTTTCCGTGGTAGGTACGGGTTTGAAGGTGTCATTCTCTCCATCTATGGCCTTGACCGGGAAGACCTGCACTGCGACATTGATGAGACGTGCCACTTTCAGAAGTCGGAGGCCATCCTGAGAGAACTAGATGTGGAAAATGCCAAGCTGTACCTGGACTTTATTGTCCTTGGGATTTTCTTCATCTCCCTGCGCCTCATTGCCTATTTTGTTCTGAGGTACAAAATCCGGGCAGAGAGGTAAAATGCCTGGATGCCCATCGAGAGAAAAATTAGACACGGTGGCCAAGGGCACTTCTAGAACTGTGGTGGCAGGCCTGCGCCCGGTGACACAGAGACTATTGTGACCCAGCTCCTAGAAACCACACTTGGTTTGTGGGTATCTAGTGCTCAACTTCTCCGCCCAGTGGGGTTGGGTCTTCTCTCCATTACCCTTTCTAGCTTTAACTAGGAAGAAGATAGAGGAAGGTTTTTTGTTTTTGTTTTTTACACGCAGAATGTAAAGCCACAATTGGGGCAGAATTTAAAACTGCGAAACAGCTTGTGACAAGAGGTCTCCTTGGTAAAATCCATCCTTATGACCAGATAACTTTAGTCCTGGGCAGGGGATTGCAAACAGCTTGGTTGCTCGCTGAGCAGCCACGTGGGTGTCTTGTGGGAGAAAGTTGAAACGCTGAGTGATTCCATTTTATGACTGTTGTTTTTCATAGTTACGTCTTTTTAAGGTTGTCTCTTTTCCAGTGAGAAGCCGCTTTCCAAGCCAAAAGTCTATAAATTTCATGCCTTTTAAGAAATTGTATCTTTTTAGTACTTGTTGAAGAGAATTCTTCAGGATAAATGACATACTTTGTTTCAAGATACAGGGGTTTAACTCAATCACGGAGCTGGTCTGGTTTACAGACAGGACTTGGCAAAGAGTCAAACGCAAGCTCCAGGTTAAGTGAGGACTTTGAAACCGTGGGCACTAAACAGTGCAGAATATTTTTAAAAAAAAAGTTGTAGAATGATATTGGCCAACTCTTTCAAAATCTCTTATTCTTCATGTGTTTCTTATTTTAAGCAAAAAAATATATATTTTTTTCTGTCTAACTTTCTGAGCACCTTAATTTTGCCTAAAAAAAGATTTCTAGAAGATCAACCTTGTTGATTTTTTAAAAATATTTTCTCTCTCCTCACATCTCACATCAACTACCTCCAGTGAACCTAGGGAAGCTGGGCTTCGGGCAATTTCAGGGGTAAACATGGCCGGTTGGATGTCAGTAAAAGATAAGCTAGCTCTGCGAGAGGGGAAGATGCTGACCCAATTTAACGAGAATCCAAGACCTTCAAAGAGCTTGAGGAAGATGCCGAGTATGGTGGAAGTGATTGTAGCTTGAACAAACAATGCGTTCAGAGTTGTGGGTAACGTCATCTCCTAGGTTTGGGGTTTACAGCATCTTGGCTACAAAAATCTAAAGTATGACTTGTATGAGGTACAAGTTATCCCTTTTATAGGCATTTAGTTTCTCAGATGTTGGGCTTGTGTAAACTTGGCCTATCCTCAGACCGGAAGCCCCTTAATGTCACTAAAATCGCTCTAGGGCGGGAACAATGAGCATCCTTTAAAGGACCTTTGAATTCATAACAGGGCTGCTCATGTATTCATCAGTTGTCCCAAAGGCAGTTTGACTGCAGGGGTGGAAGGTGATGCTAGCCGGAGAAAGCCATCTTTAGGAAAATGCAATTATTTTTCCCTTCTAGAATGCCATTATCCTGGCATCAGGGTCTCCTCATGAAAGATTGTAATTCTGTGGGCAAATGAATTAACCTCTCTGAGCCTCAGTTTCCTCATCTGTTAAACAGTTACACTAGACCACCTTCAAGGCCATTTCAAGTCTAAAAGGGTCTGAGATTCCCCAGTTGTGTTCCAAAGCTCTTATTTCCTACTTGGAGAGAATGAAATGGATGAAAAAAATTCCACATACACACTGATTCGGTCTGCAAATGCTTAGAGATTCCTTTTTCGCCCCTAGATCTTTTTGCGTGAACTCAGTTGAGATATATTAAAATTTAATTTTAAGCCTGTTTGTCATGTAGAAACATGGCATTGCCTTCCAGGTTGTTGTTTAACCAGGGGCAAACTTAGCCTTTATAGAAAAAAAGTCTTCATCTTATTTCAAGATAGATTTGCCTAGAAGACATCACATATCCGGGGGGACCTAAAGAGGAACCAAACCCATTGTCATCGAGTCGTTTCCGACTCATAGCGACCCTATAGGATTGAGTAGACATATGGTTTCCAAGGAGTGGCTGGTGGATTTGAACTGTGGAATATAGAATTGGAAAGAGGGAAAAGTCAGTGATCACTCCCAGAATTATCTTGGATGAGGTAAATATTTAAAGAGCCATTTCCCTCCAGGTGTGCCTTCCCAACCATAGATTTGTGTAGTGCGTCCGTGACCCTAATAAGGACGTGCATGCCAGGAACTGCTGTGTCCGGACGACCATCTCTGCCCCAAAGGCAACTTCATCTCACTTGCTGAAACCACAGTGTTGTGAAATGGTTTCCAAAAGCACTGAAGCCCTCCCGGGCATTATTCCCCAGGTGCTCGTGCTCCCTTATATTTCAGTTCTCCTCTGTTAAAAGATTCTATCCATTCCTTAGTAGATGAGGAACCAATTGGGGTCCCCTGAAGGGGTGGATCTTGGGGGATGCTAGGGCTATTAGGGTGCTAGAAGGGAAATGTATATGCAGAGCAACTCCAGATGTTCATTAGAGTACAGCAAGCCTTCTGAAGGCCACCACCACAGGGTACTTTGGCTTATAACTCCACTGTAGACTTGAGGAGGATCTAAAGCCATGATAGGTGAGGGTGTGTCGGCCCTGGGAGGCTGCCTGTGTCCCTCTGCAAGCATCAACAAGTGCCCTTGTGGGACCATGGTCATTATAAACCTCTCCCAGTCTTTATTTAAGTGAAATATCTCCTCCCTCTTTCATTTGAATTTCCAGATATGTTCCCTCTGCTTTCTGTTTTAGGGTAGATTCATAAAATGCCTTATTCCAGTGGCCTAATATCCAAGCAACTTATTGAATTTTTTTTCTAAATAGTGAGGTACTTGATGACATGTTGTCTTTCATACATTGGAGTTCAAACCCAGACCGACTTCCCAAATATAATTCATCTGAGTTCTGGATGGAATGATCCAAATATTCCTTTTTTCCTCTGGTTGAGTTTCTTCATTTGGAAGGAAGGATTAAACCTTGGATAAAAGATGTGCAGCCTCATTAGTTGTTAGTAGCAATAAAAAAGTCCCAAGAAAATCACTTTTAAATGGAACTTTTCAGGAGATGGCGGAGCAGCACTGGATTCTAACACTGCTTCAAGAAAGCTTCAGATCTTCCCGGGGAATGTTGCTAACCAATCCCATACATAAAACCTTTCACCTGTATCCACAGGAAAGTACTTTGTACCTCCCTTCCTTCTATTCTTGCTGAATGAGTATCAACCAGGGAATTTAATTCTTCAAAAGTTCCTGCATGGGTGGAGTGGGAAACTCTCCTCAGAAGAGGGAGAAAGAGAAGTAATACAAGAAAACATTTTATGTCGTAGATACTGGGATCTGATGAAATGACCTTTGGAGAAATGTCTTCAGTCCAGGAAATTGGATGTAGAGCTGTTAGGTAAAAACTCAGAGACCCACAGACAGGCTGTGTGCATGGGGCAAAATACACCTTGGGCTATTTCAATGAGAAGATAAAACAATGAGCTTCAGTTTGTTGAGCACCCTTTCTTGTTGAGTGTCCAGGGACTGTGTTGAATCCCTTAGGAATCCCTTATTAATTTACTCACTCCACAGGGGTTTACTGACCATCCCATGTACATGGGACTCCCCCAGGCACTGGGGGTTCAGTGGGGGTTCAATTCAGACATGGGCCTGCCCTCACAGTGCTCTCTAGTGCAGGCTGGAAGGTGACCAGATGGCTGCTTCAATAGCAGCCATCACACGGTAAGTGCTAGAGCTGCACTGGGTGTGGGGTCAGAGAACCTCCTCTGAGGTGGTGTTTGATCTGCTTTAGGTCATTGGACAACCCTTCAAGGTGGATAAAGCGCCTACAAGTTGCAGACGTGGAACACTGAGGATGGGAAAGGCTTAGTGATGTACCCAGAATCCCAGAGCTAGGAAAGGCAGAGTTGGAATTTGAGCCCAGGTCTGATCCCAGCATCCCTATTTGTTTGCTTCACCGCACTGTCTCTGGCTCATGATGTACAAACGTACCTGAAATTACTTTGTAAGATAGAATGTGCAATACTAGCTTAGATGTTGTTAGTTTGGCTATTTGTTCTGGACAAACAGATGGCTGAGACGGGAGAGAGGTTCTCCCTTCTCACCCCTGCAATTGCCATGCATCCGAGAGCACCCCAGGAGTATCACTGGCTGGTTTGGGGGACTTGTCTCACTCCTTGTCTTAGTGGAGAGGTACCTTCTTCTGCCCTTGCCCTGGTCTTAGCTTCTGACTGCAACACACCTGAGAACTAGCTCAGTGTGAAGAGGGACTGGTATGCATGTGTGTGTGTGTACATACATACCAGTGCATAAACACGCATGTGTGCACACATATACCCATACACATGCGTACGCACACGCAGGCTTGCTTCCGGTGTGTGTTCACTAGTATTATTCTGTGGTCTTTTCTTAGTCTTAGTAGAATATGAGCCTTAAATCTTCACTCAATTTTCCTTTACCCCAGGAAGGAAAGAGAAAATTCTCTCATTGCCTGTGGTACAGATGATAAAAGTGTAATCAAACCCATTAAGACTTCCATCAAATGCCAGGTAAACTAGAATGTGACAAAAAGCAAAAGAAAACCACCCAGTGGGGGAAGGACACGGAGTGTATGACTACACATGCTAGATTCTTTTAAGACATAGACTGCTAATAAAATATTTTCTGTGAAACTGTTTGTGTTCAGTGTTAAATGCTTCAAATGACTTGCTGGAATTTCACTAAGTAAAATGGATGTTTTGGTTGTATTTTGGGTAGACCTGGTAGGTCTGGTAAGAGTTTCGATTTATTACTTAGTGTTGCGGGCTGACCCCGCTGGTAAATAATAAGCTTTCTCTATCAGTGAGTTGTATGTTTTATGTGCAACTGTTTTAAAGTTTTGTATTTTCCCTCCATTCACCCGATTCCTCACCCATTTCTCCCTGCCTCCTTAGTAGTGGTGGCTGTGACCTCAAAAGTTGCCCAGAAAAGGCTTGTTGTAATGGAAATGTTGCCGAAGCCCCAAATGCCTGAGCCACGCCTTTCCTCCTGGTCTTCTCCACCATTGCAAAGGTCACTACCGAGGCTGACACTTGGGTGATAGTCACAGGAGAGGGAGACCCTTATTCCTTGCTCTAGTTTGCGGGAATCCATTTCTCAGGCCCTGGCATTCACTAATGGGGAAAGCCCTCCCGCCCGAGGCCCTGGCTCCCAAAGCCCACTTGTGCAGGGCCTGGAAGAAGCCTGGTGTCAAATGCCGCAGTCAATTCCCTAGCTTGCTGAGCTCCGGCCGTGTGAACACATGGACACAGCAGGCCTTCCAACGGGCAGTCACAGTGGCAGAGCTTAGGGCAGGGCCTTCCAGACTGGGTTTCCTTCCCACCTCTAGAGCAGAAAGCTGGGCAGGCGCAGTCCCCAGGGCGACCAGGATAGCCCCTGCAGTCCTCCTGGTCCTGGGAGAGATGCGTGCTGTGCATAATCAGAGGGTGCACAGGTGGACAAACAAGATGGCAGTGGCAGTGCCTGCCGACCAGCTCACTTTGCTTCCTGGGTGCAGCTTAGATTAAAGCCATGGTCCTTCTGGGTCCCTGGCTTTCTTTAAGGAGCTCGCTTTCCCGGAGATTCTCCCGAAGCATTGCCATCTGCAGAGACTGGAGTTGTTTGCTTCCAGTGATTTGGGCTTCAAATGATTTGCTTGAATTTTACTAAGTAAAATGGATTTTTAGCTTGTATTTTGGAGATTACCTTGTATGTCTAGGAACTACTGTGGGACCCTCCCTGAGACGAGAAGCAGAGAAGAGAGCCCCACGCCCCACTGCAAGTTGGCTCTTGCAAGTGCCATTCACCCTGTACTTAAAACCCATGCCTTCTGGCAGGAGGGAGCGTGAAGATGACACATGCATGCTCTCATTTGTGATAACTGTTCTAGATTCTTCCCCATTCCTTTTCTTTCTCTTTTTTAATCTTTGAGGAAAAAGAAGGGCTTAGCCTAAGCCCAATATTTTGTGTTATCTCTCAACAAGGGCACTGCCTGTCATGCCAAGTTGAAATCATTCCTCAGAATACACATTTTGGGGCCTACCCTGGTCAGTCCTGAGAGCAAGCAAGGAAACCTGCTTTGCACACAGTTTATGTAAATAATGCATGTCAGCAGAGGTCAGGGTGAAGTACTTTGATGTCTCCTTAGTCTCAAAAATAGTGCACTCAACTGATCACCTAAAGTGGTTCAAAGCCACCCAGTGGCACCACTGGAGAAAGGTCTGGTGATCTGCTTCTGTAAAGATTACAGTCAAGAAAACCCTGTGGAGCTCAGTTCTACTCTGAACACATGGGGTCTCCATGAGTTGGAATCCACTCAAATGCAGTGGGTTTGGTTTGATTTGGTTGTGAGTTGAAAAGGAGAAAACAATTGAAATCCTTGCACCCTGGTCACCACATTCCAGCCCTGTCCAGTGGTTGCCATCTGGAGGGGCACAGCAATGGGGCTTTCCCAGGATAGAATGACCATGTAAAGCTGGAGAGAAAGGAGAGGAAGCGCAAAGCGCTCTCTTTGTCACAAACACAGTGGGGCTGCCAAACTGGCTCTGGGCTCTGCTTTGTGCAGGTGTACAGCTCCCTGGGGGGACAGTCACCTCTTCTGAGGTTCTGCCAAGGCTATAGGTTTGAGATGGTGTGGTCTGTTCCTCTTTCCCTGGGGAGAAACATCATTGGCCACCATCCTTCCAGACCCAAGTCCAGGACGTGGGTACAGGCACATGTGGGTTTGTTTCATTGTTTTGGGCCAGCCTTTCAGACCTTAAGGGGGAAGACCAGATCTTGAGATAGGTGTTATCCCGAGTCATGTAAATAAAATATAGCAAAACTCACAATTACTACATTCAGCTGAAGTTTTCTCTCATTGGGGCAGCACCATCCTCAGTTTGACATGTCTGACTGAATAAATACAGAATCCAGCTGGTCACTTTTGGGTGCCTTTGGCTTTTACCTTGCCCATGAATTTAAAACAGGGCCATGTGATTGTATACAGGTAGAGATGGCATTGATTTTTACACTAACTGATGTTATGGTGAGATCTGATTTCTGAGTACTTGTAACCCACCTGCTGCTCCCTCTGTCCAGCATGCCAGTCACCGGGGTTTGACGTGCTAGAAGGAATCGTTCCTCACCTGTGCAGGGGCTCAGGTGAGCTGGGACACAGATACTGAAGCTCTGCCGCTGGCATCCAGGTGGTGTGATGTGGCATGGCCTTCCATGGGTGACCTGCTTGGAAGCCAGTTCCCACGTCCCCAGATGAGCCCTTCATCCTTGGAGGAGACTTCATGAGGCTTCACCCTCAGGACTATTCACCTTTGCACTTTACCTGCCCAAGGGCAGTGCACCCCTGAGGCCCTGGTCCACCCCTGAGCCCCTTCCAAAAGGATCTTCTCTTTGCATAGTGGGTTACATGGAGCTTATGAGAAAACCATAAGTTTGCCAAATGGGAGTTTGCTTGGGTGGTAGATACGGCAGTCTCATCCATTTCTGAACCTTCTTGGGGAGAAGCCACCAAGGCCATTTTCCCTCTTTGGAGGACCCTGAATTTGTCCTTGCCTGCTGGTTAAAGCATGTTGGACCTTGAAAGGAAGAGTGTTTCACCTGCCATACTGTTAGGAAGTCATGGATTCCAGGGGCTTAAGACTGGGAACCCTGAACTCGTGGCTTCCTCGAGACCCCAGGGTGGCCCTAATCTGAACAGTACCATGCCCTGGTTTTTCTCAAAGTATTTTAATGGCCACAGTGGCTATTTTGTTTCTGAACCTTTGGATTTTTTCCAATTCTGTCACTGTGTTGGTGGTCCCTTTTCTCTGATGTTTGGAACATGAGCTGCCCAAGTTTAATAAGCACGTGTCTCGTTTTTAAGTCCCTGGCCAATTACAAATCGGAGCAAAACATCCTCTCATCCAAACTGCTGATAAAATAGACCACGAAACCCACGTCATGGGTTTCCCATTTTTATAGTTGCATGTTCCCTTGTGGAAGGAGGTGACTGGGGATAGTTTTGTTTTCCTTTCGTTAGAACACACATGTTTAAACATTCATCTATGTTGCTGATCAACTTGCCCTAGTTTTCTTTTTTAGATATATTGGTGCAAGACCTGATGTTAGTTGAATCTGTCGTGGACTGTTAATTTTTATTTGGTTAGGCACTATTTAATGTTTTTCCTGTTATTCCTTCCAAAGCAAGAATCAATGCAAGTGACATTTTTAATCAGCGTGCAAACATGTGTATAGATCTGTATATCTAATAGGTAATGATATAATATCTGTTTTTATAATGCTGTATGGAGAACTTGACATTGATTTAACTTTGTTACTTTAGGAAATACAGTTGCTTGCACGCTGGGAGAGATTTGCACTGTCGTAGATAAACAGGACACATATACATACGTACATATATATATATATATTTATTTAAAAATCATATCGGCTCTTTGAGGTACTTGTTTCCTGTTTTCCTCCATTGGAACACCACCTGAACAGACCCTAGGATGTGAGCATTCTAACTCAAAGACCTTGGTCCTGCTTTGTATATTTCTGTAGAGTTTCCTCCTTAGATGATTTGTATGTGCGTTTTTTGCAGACTTGAACTTTGTTTTCTGAAATTAGATGACATTTATGAAAATGTGACATAAATCAAATAAAGCATCGTTATTTTCAGATTTCTACTTCTCTCTGTGTTTGCTTTCAGCGACATCCACTCTCTGACCTGCTGGTGAAATTAGGCCTGGGATATTTCTCCTTCTTACACTGCACTCTCTTTCTCTCTTTTGTTTTTTTTTTAAGGAAAACATACACAACAAAGCATACATCATTTCAACATTTTCTACATGTGCAATTCAGGGACACCAGTTACATTCTTCAAGTTGTGCTACCTTTCTAGGTAACCTTTTCCAGACCATTTCATCATCGTTAATACAAACTCACTGCCCCCCAAGATTCTCGTCTATCCTTTTGAAATGTTGTCACTTTGATGGCCTAAGATAATTCTTTAAGAGAGTATAATGCTTCATGCAGGCATTCTTTTCTTATCAGGCTAAACTGTTGTTTGGTTCAAAGGTGACTTCAGGGGATGGTTTTGGTTCAAGGTTTAAAGATTTCCTCAGGGTAATAGTTCCGGGCAGTCTTTCAGCCTCAGTGGCTCCAGAAAATCTGCATTCCATGAGAATTTAGAATTCTGCTCCTCATTTTTCCCCTTTTTGATCAGGATTCTACTCCAGAATCCCTGATCTAAATGTTGAGTAATGGTAGCCAGGCACCATCCTGTTCTGGTCTCATGGCAAAGGAGGCAGTTGTTCACGGAGGGAATTAGCCACCCATTCTGTGTCCTCCATCAATTCCTGACCCTTCTTCTTCTTCTGGTGCTCCTAGCAAATAGAGACCAATTGTTGTGACTTGGATGGCCGTTCCTAAGCTTTTAAGACCCCAAGCACTACACAACGAACTAGGCGTTAAAGCAGAAGCACCCGGATCAATATTAGGCCAATGGACTGGAATATCTCACGAAACCATGACCCTAAGCCTCCAAACTGAGAAAACAGATGCCACAAGACGCCCCCCCCTCACTACTAACACAGCGATTCCCTTGTGGTTAGCTGCCATCTAGTCGGCCCTGACTCATGGTGACCCCATGCCGAACAGGATTGGACAACTGTGATCCATAGGATTTTCTTGGGCTGATTTTTGGAAGTAGATCGCCAGGCCTTTCTTCCTAGTCTGTCTTAGCCTGGAAGCTCCACTGAAAACTCTTCAGCGTCATAGCGACATGCAAGACTCCACTGTTGGATGGTTGTGTGTGTGGTGCCTTGGCCAGGAATCGAACCCACGTCTCCCTCACGAAACTGCACAAATTCTATCTACCACTGGACACCAATGCCCTCATCCCCTTGTTAGATACTATACTGGATTTAGAAGAAACATCAGTGTGATGCTGATGATAACCACAGCACCAGCACTTACTGAGCACTTGCCCTGCAATAGCATAATGTCACGGCCTTTTCATATGTTATCCCTCTAACCATCAACCTCGGAGGGACAGAGCCACCACTGTACCCATTTTGTAGATGAGGGAACCGAGGCTTGGGGAGATTAGACAACTGGCCCAAGGCCACAGAGCTGCCCTGTGGTGGAGACAGAGTTCAGACGGTGGTAGTCTAGCTGAACAGCCAGAGCTCCTGCCACTTGGGCATACTCCCTTCCCTGGGAAGCAGACACGTAGTGGAAACTCCTTCTTCCAGACACTTGCAAGGCTAAGATGGTAGGTGGACGTCCCCAGGAATCGGCTGTGGGGTTCTTAGTGCTACATGGCCCTCTGTGTCAGCAGCTGGAGCTTGGGGTGAGCATGAGTCCAGATATGTTCCTTTTGATTTCTTCGTATGTCAACAACCTAGTTGTCAGATGTGAGAGCAGGCCTCAGAAGGAAAAGGCATTTCCCCATATCTCAATACTAAAGAATTTCCCTGGGTTGGTGAGGGCTGGGGTGGGAAGCAGAGAAGCAACGGATGGATAATGTCCAAGGGCTCCCTCCAGTGGGCACTGGAGCTGTGCACAGTGGGGGCAAGGAGCCAGTCAGCTCCTTCCCTGGAGAATGGAGCACCCGGTAGAGGGTGTGTGGGATCAGGGCATCTGTGACCCACTCCTGGAGGCTGCACCCTGAAAAACCCAAGGGGGGAAGACTGCAGCACCCAGGCCAACAGAAGGAGAGACAGGAAGAACACAATCTCTCGTGTGCCCAAGTATGGTCCAGAAAAGGGAGAGAGAGCTATTGAGTCTGAGGGGCCACCCAGAAGGAGACAAGGCCACCTCAGAGGCCACCTGGCAGGACCAATGACTTCGAGGACCCGATGAGTCAGCCCACATCTTGGCACTTGGTGTGCCCTTGAAGGTAAACCCTCAATTCTCTGAGCAGAAGGTCAAAGACGCACTCTAAAAATTGGCAAACCAGCAGAGAGCACATTTAGATTTGTATATATTTTTTAATTGAGACATAACTCATATGCCACAAAAATTCACCCTTTTAGAGTGTACAGATCAGTGCTTTGTGATATATTCAGAGTTATTGGGTATCCATGAAATAGAATCAATGGCAGTGGCTTTGGGTTTTTTGGTTAGGGTTGTACAACCATTTATCCTGTTCCGTTGAGTTGACTCTGACTTATGGCAACCCCACACGTGTAAGAGAAGAACTGTACTCCATAGGGTTTTCAATGGCTGATTTTTCTAAAGCAGAACATCAGACCTTTCTTCTGAGGTGCCTCTGGGTGGACTTGAACCTCCAACCATTTGGTCAACAGCTGAGTGTGTTAACTGTTTGAACCACCCAGGGAATTCTGTGCAGTCATCACTGCTATCTAAATCCGGAATATTTTCATCACTCCAAAAGGAAAACTCCAACCCCGTTAGCAATGATTCCTCTATTCTCCCCTCCTCCCAGCCCTTGGCAACCACAAATCTTCTTTCTGTCTCCACGAATTTGCCTGTTTAGGACATTTCATATAAATGGAATTACACAATATATTCCCTTTCATGTCTGGTTTAAAAGCAAAAAGATTGAGAACGCTGTGCTAAAGCATTATTGCTGGCCTAGGTTTGCTGGCTCTGACTGACCCCTGCCCACCAGAGTATGACCACATGTGAATAGCATTTTTTTTTAGCCTGCATCTCGTTGAACTCAGTGAGCCATCAACAACCCTCCAATTCAGCTATTGTAATTGTTCCATTCTCCTAGTTGGGACTTCAAGGCTCAGAGGGCTCCGACTCTTTCCAGTACATGGCAGAGCCTCTCTAACCCTAAAGAACAGAGGTTGAAGGGGGTCATGGCTGAGCATTCCTAGGGTCTCAGAGCGGATGCTCCGAAGGAGGGCAGAGGCTCTGTGGAAGCCCTGGAGATGTGCCATGCCCTTAGATGTCCCTCCAAGAAGACCTGCTGCTGGAGCAGTTGACCAATGCCCCAGCTGCCATGCCTTCAATCCACCACCATCACACCACACCAGACCACACTGCACTGACTGCCCCCGGCCAGGCCCTTCCTGCACAACACAGGATTCCTCAGAGCCTTGATGGGGCACGTGTTTGAGCCTTCTCCATGGCCAGTCCAAACCATGTGTTATAGATTGAATTGTGTCCCCCCAAAATGTGTATCAACTTGGCTAGGCCATGATTCCCAGTTTTGTGTGGTTGCCCACCATTTGGTGATCTGATGTGATTATCCTATGTGTTGTAAAGCCTACCTTCTATGGCATTAATGAGGTAGGATCAGAGGCAGTTATGTTAATGAGGCAGGACTCAATCTACAAGATTAGTTTGTATCTTCAGTCAATCTCTTTTGAGATATAAAAGAGAGAATCAAGCAGAGAGGAAAGGAAACTCACGCTACCAAGAATGAAGAACCAGGAGGGGAACACATCCTTTGGACCCAGGGTTCCTGTGCTGTGAAGCTCCTAGACCAGGGGAATATTGTTGAATGGGATCTTCCCCCAGAGCTGACAGAGAGACAAAGCCTTCCCCTGGAGCTGGTGCCCTGGATTCTGACTTCTAGCCTCCCAGACTGTGAGAAAATAAATTTCTGTTTGTTAAAACCATCCACTTGGGTTATTTCTGTTACAGCAGCACTAGATAACTAAGACACTGAGCTATGATCTGAACCTCTTCCCCCCAGCCTTCCTTCCCCCTCCTCTTTCCCAGGTGCCATGTCTGAATCCAGGTCTGGAGACTTCCAGCTGTTCCTGCCTCCTTTATCTTTCACAGGTGTCCCCCAGTGAAACTCTGCTCCTCTGATCATGTTTTAGTGTCCAAGTTTGAAGGAAAAATCCTCCTTTCTAAACCATTAAGAGACTAAGAATTCTTGGACTAGAGTGGTGTCCCAAGTGAATATCAAAGACGCTCTGGAGAGGGCGGGGCAAGATGGCAAATAAGTAGTCACTCCCATTTATCCCCAGCAACTAACCCACTGAACAACAGATGAAAACAAGCACAGACTGAGATCTCAGGACTCCGGGTGGCACCTGGAGCATTCAAGAGTTGAGGTGAGACCAGAAACAGGGGAAGGAAAAGCTGGGGTAACACAGAAGATGGGAGAGACTAGCTGCTGGCACCTAGAGGACTAGGCTCACCGTGGTCATTTAGGGACAGGGATGGATAACTCCCTGAACAAAGAACATAGGATGGGAGCTAAACCGAGGAAGCCATAGCCAGTTTTTAAGGTGCACAGGTTGGCTGTGGGAATTCACAGACCACACACTTGGGAGAGAGTGAAGAGAGGCCTAGGCGCTGTGAGCGAGTACTGTAGAACCTCACTGAGTCCTAAGGCAGATGGGCTCTAGAAATTGACATATTGGGAGTCCACAAAACCCAGCCTTCAGCCAGGGTGGGGAAAAAAAAAAAAAAACATCAGACAGGCAACTCAGAAGGAAACAACTAACTCCCTGTCCACAGCAGGGCACTGTGGGAGAGGCTGTAGAAGGGCTCCCATGCAGGAAAGACATAAAGCGCTCTCCACCTTTGCCTCAGGAAAGCCAAGCCCCACTGATTTATGTCAGGTCTTAGGCCAGGAAAATAAACACACACACACAAAAGCTAAGCCATCCCAAACTCAGCATAAAGGGGGAAAGGAAACCAACTCCTGGGATACAGCCAGGGCCACAACCAAGACCTTGGAAGACAGAAAGAGTTAACACACCAGCAAAGTTAGCCACCTCAAGGAGAGCCAGCCAGAATAAACACACAGAGACTTAAGCATCCACATAAAAACCAGTGGTTAAGAGCTACAGCTGCTAACGAAAAGGTCAGCAGTTCGAATCCACCAGGTGCTCCATGGAAACTCTATGGGGCAGTTTTACTCTGTCCCATAGAGTCGCTCTGAGTTGGAACTGACTCCATGGCAACAAGTTTGTTTCTTTGTTTTTGGTAAGAACGTGTCACTCAGCGCTGAAAAACCCTGAGGACAAGAGTGCCCTCTAGCAGTTCGTAGGAGAAGACGTTGTCAGGTGCCTTCAAGATGGTTCCAACTCACAGCAACCCTGTGAAAAACAGAACAAAACACTGCTTGGTCCTGCACCATACTCACAATCATTGTTATGCTTGGGCCAGCTGGTGCAGTCACTGTGTCGATCCAACTCGTTGAAGGTCTTCCTCTTTTTTGTTCACCATCCTTCTCCAGGGATTGATCCCTCTGATAACATGTCCAAAGTAAGTGAGACAGTCTCTCTATTTGTTTCCAAGGAGCATTCTGGCTGTACTTCTTCCAACACAGATACATTCCTTCTGGAAGTTCATGGTATATTCTATATTCTTCGCCAACACCATAGTTCAAAGACGTCATTCCTTCTTTGGTCTTTTTTATTCGTTGTCTAGCTTTCACACGCATACGAAGTTATTGAAAATACCATGGCTTGGGTTACCCTAATTCTCAAAGTGATGTCTTCGCTTCTTAACACTTTAAACGGTCCTTTTGCAGCAGATTTGTCTGATGCGGTACTTCATTTGATTTCTCGACTGCTGCTTCCATGGGCATTGATTGTGAATGCAAGTAAAATGAAATCTTTGACAATGTCAATGTTTTCTTCATGTATCATGATGCTGCTCATTGGCCCTGTTGCCAGGGTTTTTGTTTTCTTTATGTTGAAGTGTAATCCATACCAAAGACTGTCATCTTTGATCTTCATCAGTAAGTGCTTCAAGTCCTCTTTCACTTTCGGCAAGCAAGCTTACGTCATCACATAATACAGGTTGTTAATGAGTCTTCCTCCAATTCTGATGCCCTGTTCTTCTTCATATAGTCCAGCTTCTTGGATTATTTGCTCAGCATACAGATGGAATGAGTATGGTGAAAGGATACAACCCTGATGCACACCTTTCCTGATTTTAAACCACACAGTGTCCCCTCGTTTAGTTCAAATGGCTGCCTCTTTGTCTAAGTACAGGTTCCTCATGAGCACAATTAAGTGTTCTGGAATTCTCATTCTTTGCAATGTTATCCATAATTTGTTATGATCCACATAGTCGAATGCCTTTGTGTAGTCAATAAAACACAAGCAAACATCTTTCTGGTATTCTCTGCTTTCAGCCAAGATAGATGTGACATCAGCAATGATATCCCTCCATCCACACCCTCTTCTGAATCTGACTTGGATTTCTGGCAGTTCCCTACTGATGTACTACTGCAACCGTGTTTTTAATTTCTTCAGCAAAACTTTACTTGTGTGTGATATTAATGATATTGTTTGCTAATTTCTGCATTCCACTGGATCGTCTTTCTCTGGAATAGGCATGTACATTAATCTTTTCCAGTCGGTTGGCCAGGTTGCTGTTTTCCAAATTTCTTGGCATAGAGGAGCGAGCACTTCCAGTGTTGCATTCATTTGTTGAAACATCTCAACGGGTGTTCCGTCAGTTCCTGGAGGCTTGTTTTGCACCAATGCCTTCAGGGCAGCTTGGACTTCTTCCTTCAGTACCATTAGTTGCTGTGATGCTTGAAGCTATGCTGCCATTATTTCAAATACCAGCAGGGTCACCCATGGTGGGCAGGTTTCAGAGGAGCTTCCAGACTGACACAGATGAGGAGAAGTTAGCAGAGATAAATATAATAAGTATAACTGCCATGAAAATCAGGAAGCTTAGAATTCAAGTATATATATATGAGCTGGTGGCATAGTAGTTAAGAGCTACAGCTGCACACCAAAATGTTGGCAGTTCAAATCTACCAGACACTCTTTAGAAACTCTATGGGACAGTTCTACTCTGTACTATAGGGTCATTATCAGTCTTCAAAAGAAAAACAAAGAAGAGGAAATTTCTCCCATGGAGATCAGGATTATGGAAAAAATAGAAAAGCTTCAGACAGTGGGGCTAAACATGTTTAAAGAAAGCAAAAAAGCATACAGAAAACAAACCAACAGAGATCAGGAAACAAATTGAGAAACAAAATGAGAAACTCAATAAGCGAAATTGAAAACATAAAAAAACAAAAAGAATTACTGGAACTGAAGAATAAAGCAACTGAATTTGAAAATGCAAGAGAAACACTCAACAGAGTCAAAAAGAATAGAGATGATAGAATTAGTGAACTAGAAGAGTAACTGAACTTATCAAGTTTCAAGGAAAACAAGAGAAAAAAAAAAGTGAACAAAGCCAAATGGAAATATGGGACTCACTTAAAAAATCTAATATCAGAATTACTGAAATTCCAGAGTGCCAAGACAATAATAACAGAATAGAAAGAATTTTCCAAGAGATAATCATAGAGAATTTCCTAGCACTACATAGAGAATCAAGCCTGCAAATACAGGAAGCTACAGTGACTCCAATTAGAAGAAACACAAAAAGATCAACCCCGTACCACATTCTAATAAAATTCCTCAAAACTAAAGACAAGGAGGGGGGTGGAGCCAGGACGGTGGAACATACAGACGCTTCCAGCGAGCCCTCTTTACGACAAAGACCAGAAAAAACAAGTGAAATAAGTATATTTGTGGCAAGCTGGGAGCACTGAGCATCAAAGGCAAGCTTAGACAGCGAACTGAGGGGCAGGGGGACGAAGAGACCATTCAGAAACAGAGAGGAGTTACCAGACCTGAATCATGGGGAGCCCTCAGGCATCATTCCCGGAGCGGGGGCAGCGGGCTGGTCCTAGTGTTCGGCCTCAGGTTCCTCAGGGAGAAGCAGCCAGCCACACAGCCTGCTCACACCTCCGGAACCTGAGAAGAACGGCGCTCTCAGCAAAAGCTAAGGACTTCCGTATATTTTACTGCACCTCCTGACCCCCAAGCCGGCTTCAGCGGCTGAATCCCTGGGCCTGAGATAGGCCCTGTTGAGCACCTAGAGCCATCCTCCTGGCCTTGGGGAAGGAAAAAAATTGCATTTGGGTGAAAAGATAATTTGCTAGCTTCATTAACCGTGGGAGCTCAGGACAGAAGCGGCTTCTGTCCAGGCATAAACTGTGCGTGGACCTTGAGCACCTTTCCCTTCTGCATGGACCTGTGTGGGCCTATTTCAGGAGAATAGGCCCTTGTTGGCAAACTCCAACCATTTCAACTGTGTGGTGGAGAGGTGTGTGTTTGACGTTTGACATTGCTTTGCCTATTAAACAAGGTCTTCACCTACCCACATCAGGGACCTAAGAACTGGTAGCTCCACTCAGGTCACCCAGCCACTCACGACAGGGGTCCAAAGATAACTGGTACCTCCCAGTCCTTACAACCAAAAATTTTGGGTGCCCATGGTAGGTCTGCAGAACCCACCCACCAGCACGCTCTAGGGAACAGGGACATGTTTTCCTCAGAGACACTTGGGGGTTGGTTCTCAGCCCCATGCCTTGTTCAGAGCATGACTCCCTGCTGCAATCAGATACCGGTATATATGGCAATCACCCCTGCCCCTCTAAGACTGTGGGACAGAGCCTGTACCACACACTTGATGATCAACTACCTGGAAACCTGAGCAGAATTCATACAAGAAAACTGAATGGAATCCTAGACTCATATACCTGATAACAGCTCTAGCCAGCTGGGGACAGGACAGCAGAGCCCCAAAGGTGAAAATAATCAAGCTAGCTCACTCAAGCAACCCATAGGGGTATACCAGAACAAAACAAAGCAAGCAGCTACAACACAGTAAAAAAAAAAAAAAGTAAGCAAGCATAAACTAATACAATAACTTCTAGATGGCTCGGAGACAATAGTCAATATCAAGTCACATAAAGAAACAGGCCATGATCACCTCAACAGGCTCTCATTATAAAGAATCCAGGGATCTTTTAGATGAAAGTGCATTCCTGGAATTACCAGATGCAGAATAAAAAACTTTAATATACAGAACCCTTCAAGACATCAGGAAGGAAATGAGGCAATACGCCGAACAAGTCAAGGAACACACAGATAAAGCAACTGAAGAAATTAGAAAGATTATTCAGAAACATAATGAAAAATTTAATAAGCTGGAAAAATCCATAGATGACAGCAATCAGAAATTCAAAAGATTAACAATAAAATTACAGAATTAGACAGCTCAATAGAAGGAGGAGCAGAACTGAGCAAGTAGAAGCTAGAATTTCTGAACTCGAAGATAAATCACTTGGCACTAATATATTTGAAGAAAAATCAGGTAAAAGAATTTAAAACAATGAAGAAACCTTAAGAATCATGTGGGACTCTATCAAGAGAAATAACCTACGAGTGATTGGAGTACCAGAACAGGGAGGGATAACAGAAAATACAGAGAAAATTGTTGAAGATTTGTTGGCAGAAAACTTCCCTGATATTGTGAAAGGTGGGAAGCTATCTACCCAAGATTCTCATCGAACTGCACATAAGGCAGATCTTAAAAGAAAGCCACCAAGACATATTATAATCAAACTTGCCAAAACCAAAGGTAAAGAGCGAATTATAAGAGCAGCAAGGGATAAACAAAAAGTCACCTACAAAGGAGAGCCAATAAGAATAAGCTCGGACTACTCGGCAGAAACCATGCAAGCAAGAAGGCAATGGGATGACATATTTTAAAAATTACAGGAAAAAAATAACCTCCCAAGAATCATCTATCCAGCAAAACTGTCTCTTAAATATGAAGGTGAAATTAAGACCTTTCCAGATAAACACAAGTTGAGGGGATTCGTAAAACCCAAACCAAAACTACAAGACATACTAAAGGGAGCTCTTTGGTTAGAAAATCAATAATATCAGGTATCAAACCAAGACCAGAACACTGAGCAGAGCAACCAGAAATCAAACCAGACAGGGAAATCAAAAAAACAAAGCAAGATTATAAAAAAAAAAAAAGCTCATAACAGGGTAACAGCAATATTATTATATAAAAGAAGACAACATTAAAATAATAAGCAGAGACTAAGAAATGTAATTATACAACTTCCATACGGAGAGGAAGATACGGCAATACAAAGAAATAAAAGTTAGTTTTAAATTCAGAAAAATGGGGTAAATAATAAGGTAACCACAAAGGAGGCAAACTATCCTACTCATCAAAATAAAATACAAGGGGAAAATACAGTTTCAGCAGAAACGAAATCAACAACAACAAATATGAGGAAAAGACAATATGTAAAGAAAATCTACTCAGCACATAAAATCAAGTGGGAAAAAGAAACTTGCAACAACACACAAAAAAAGACATCAAAATGACAGCACTAAACTCATACTCATCTGTAATTATGCTGAATGTAAATGGACTAAATGCACCAATAAAGAGACAGAGAGTCTCAGACTGGATAAAGAAACATGATCTGTCTATATGCTGCCTACAAGAGACACACCTTAGACTTAAACACACAAACGAAAACTCAAAGGATGGAAAAAAATATATCAAGCAAACAATCAAAAGAGAGCAAGAGTGGCAATATTAATTTCTGACAAAACAGACTTTAAAGTTAAATCCATCAGAAAGGATAAGGAAGGACACTGTATAATGATTAAAGGGACAATACACCAAGAAGATATACCATTTTAAATATTTATGCACCAATGACAGGGCTGCAAGATACATAAAGCAAACTCTATCAGCACTGAATGTGAGATAGACAGCTCCACAATAATAATAGGAGACTTCAACATACCACTTTCAGTGAAGGACAAGACATCCAGAAAGAAGCTCAATAAAAACACGGAAGATCTAAATGCCACAATCAACCAACTTGACCTCATAGACGTATACAGAACACTCCACCCAACAGCAGCCAAGTATACTTCCTTTTCCCGCACACATGAAACATTCTCCAGAATAGAGCACATATTAGGTCATAAAGCAAGCCTTAGCAGAATCCAAAAAACTGAAATATTACAAAGCATCTTCTCTGACCATAAGGCCATAAAAGTGGAAATCAGTAACAGGAGAAGCAGGGAAAAGAAATCAAACACTTGGAAACTGAACAATACCCTGCTCAAAAAAGACTGGATTATAGAAGACATTAAGGATGGAATAAAGAAATTCAGAGAATCCAATGAGAATGAAAACACTTCCTATCAGAACCTTTGGGACACAGCAAAAGCGGTGCTCAGAGGTCAATGTATATCAACAAATGCACACATCCAAAAAGAAGAAAGGGCCAAAATCAAAGAATTATCCCTACAGCTTGAACAAACAGAAAGAGAGCAACAACAACAACAAAAACCCACAGGAACCAGAAGAAAACAAATAATAAAAATTAGAGCTGAACTAAATGAAACAGAAAACAGAAAAACAATGGGAAGAATTAACAAGACCAAAAGTTGGTTTTTTGAAAAAATCAACAAAATTGATAACCGCTGGCCAAAATGACAAAAGAAAAACAGGAGAGGAAGCAAATACCCTAATAAGAAATGAGATGGGCAATATTACAACGGACCCAACTGAAATGAAAAGAATCATAACAGATTACTATGAAAAACTGTACTCAAACAAATTTGAAAACCTAGAAGAAATGGATGAATTCCTAGAAACACACTACCTACCTAAACTAACACAAACAGAGGTAGAAAAACTAAATAGACCCATAACAAAAGAAGAGATTGGAAAGGTAATCAAAAAACTCCCAACAAAAAAAGAGCCCTGGTCTGGACAGCTTCACTGCAGAGTTCTACCAAACTTTCAGAGAAGACTTAACACCACTACTACTAAAGGTATTTCAGAGCATAGAAAAGGATGGAATATTACCAAACTCATTCTATGAAGCCATCATATCCCTGATACCAAAACCAGGTAAAGACACCACAAGAAAAGAAAATCATAGACTTATATCCGTGATGAGCTTAGATGCAAAAATCCTCAACAAAATTCTGGCCAATAGAATTCAATAACATATCAAAAAAATAATTCACCATGACCAAGTGGGATTCATACCAGGCATGCAGCGATGGTTCAACATTAGAAAAACAATTAATGTAATCTACCACATAAATAAAACAAAAGACAAGAATCACATGATTTTATCAGTTGGTGCAGCAAAGGCATTTGACAAAGTTCAACACCCATTCATGATAAAAACTCTCAGCAAAATAAGAATAGAAGGAAAATTCCTCAACGTAATAAAGGACATTTATACAAAGCCAACAGCCAACATCACACTAAATGGAGAGAGTCTGAAAGCATTCCCATTGAGATAGGGAACCAGACAAGGATGCCATTTATCACCGCTCTTCTTTAACATTGTGTTGGAGGTTCTAGCCAGAGCAATTAGGCTAGATAAAGAAATAAAGGGCATCCAGATTGGCAAGGAAGAAGTAAAAGTATCTCTATTTGCAGATGACATGATCTTATACACAGAAAACCCTAAGGAATCCTCAAGAAAACTACTGAAACTAATAGAAGAGTTCAGCAGAGTATCAGGATACAAAATAAACATACAAAAATCAGTTGGATTCCTCTACACCAACAACAAGAACATTGAAGAGAAAATCACCAAATCAATGCCATTTACGGTAACCCCCAAGAAGATAAAATACTTAGGAATAAATCTTACCAGAGATGTAAAAGACTTATACAAAGAAAACTACAGTACGCCTCTGCAAGAAACCAAAAGAGACTTGCATAAGTGGAAAAACATACCTTGCTCATGGATAGGAAGACTTAACATTATAAAAATGTCTATTCTACCAAAAGCGATCTATACATTTAATGCAACTCCAATCCAAATACCAATGACATTCCTTAATGATATGGAGAAACAAATCACCAACTTCATATGGAAGGGAATGAGGCTCCAGATAAATAAGGCAGTACTGGAAAAGAACAAAGTGGGAGGCCTTACTTTACCTGATTTTAGAACCTATTATACCACCACAGTAGTCAAAACAGCCCGGGGCTGGTACAACAACAGATAC
The DNA here is from genome assembly GCF_030014295.1 of Loxodonta africana. NCBI lineage: Eukaryota > Metazoa > Chordata > Mammalia > Proboscidea > Elephantidae > Loxodonta > Loxodonta africana. Next base: position 223,431,189 of record NC_087343.1, read on the forward strand.
ACAGACCAATGGAACAGAATTGAGAATCCAGACATAAATCCATTCACATATGAGCAGGTGATATTTGACAAAGGCTCCAAAACAGTTAAATGGGGAAAAGACAGTCTTTTTAACAAATGGTGCTGGCATAACTTGATATCCATCTGCAAAAAAATGAAACAAGACCCATACCTCACTCCATGCACAAAAACTAACTCAAAATGGATCAAAGACCTAAATATAAAATCTAAAATGATAAAGATCATGGAAGAAAAAATAGGGACAATGTTAGGAGCCCTAATACATGGCATAAACAGTATACAAAACATTATTAAGAATGCGGAAGAAAAACTAGATAACTGGGAGCTCCTAAAAATCAAACACCTATGCTCATCCAAGGACTTCACCAAAAGAGTAAAAAGACTACCTACAGACTAGGGGAAAAAGTTTTTAGCAATGACGTTTCTGATCAGTGCCTGATCTCTAAAATCTACATGATACTGCAAAAACTCAACTACAAAAAAGACAAATAACCCTATTAAAAAACGGGCAAAAGATATGAATAGGCACTTCACTAAAGAAGACATTCAGGTAGCTAACAGATACATGAGGAAATGTTCATGGTCATTAGCCATTAGAGAAATGCAGATCAAAACTACAATGAGATTTCATCTCACTCCAAGAAGGCTGGCATTAATCTAAAAAACACAAAATAATAAACGTTGGAGAGGCTGTGGAGAGATTGGAACACTTATACACTGCTGGTGGGAATGTCAAATGGTACAATCACTTTGGAAATCAATTTGGCGCTTCCTCAAAAAGCTATAAATAGAACTACCATACAACCCAACAATCCCACTCCTTGGAATATATCCTAGAGAAATAAAAGCCTTACATGAACAGAAACATGCACACCCATGTTTATTACAGCACTGTTTACAATAGCAAAAAGATGGAAGCAACCAAGGTGCTCATCAATGGATGAATGGATAAATAAATTATGGTATATTCACACAATGAAATACTACACATTGATAAAGAACAGTGAGGAATCTGTGAAACATTTCATAACATGGAGGAATCTGGAAGGCATTATGCTGAGTGAAATTAGCCAGTTGCAAAAGGACAAATATTGTATAAGACCACTATTATAAGAACTTGAGAAATAGTTTACACTGAGAAGAAAACATTCTTTTGTGGTTACGAGAGGGTGGAGGGAGGAAGGGTGGGAGAGGGGTATTCACTAATTAGATAAAAAAATTAGATACTAGATAAGAAATACTTCAGGTGAGGGGAAAGACAACACACAATACAGGGGAGGTCAGCACAACTGGACTAAACCAAAAGCAAAGAAGTTTCCTGAATAAACTGAATGCTTTGAAGGCCAGCGTAGCAGGGGGAGGGGTCTGGGGACCATGGTTTCAGGGGACATCTAAGTCAATTGGCATAATAAAATCTATTAAGAAAACATTCTGCATCCCACTTTGAAGAGTGGCGTCTGGGGTCTTAAACACTAGCAAGCAGGCATCTAAGATGCATCAATTGGTCTCAACCCACCTGGATCAAAGGAGAATGAAGAATACCAAGGACACAAGGTAATTTTGAGCCTGAGAGACAGAAAGGGCCACATAAACCAGAGAATACATCATCCTGAGACCAGAAGAGCTAGATAGTGCCCAGCTACAACCAATGACTGCTCTGACAGGGAACACAACAGAGAACCCCTGAGGGAGCAAGAGAGCAGTGGGATACAGACCCCAAATTCTCATGAGGCCAGACTTAATGGTCTTACTGAGACTAGAAGGACCTTGGTGGTCATGGCTCCCAGACCTTCTGTTGGCCCAGAACAGGAACCATTCCCAAAGCCAGCTCTTCAGACATGGGTTGAACTGGACAATGGGTTGGAGAAGGATGCTGGTGAGGAGTGAGCTTCCTGGATCAGGTGGACACTTGAGGCTGTGTTGGCATCTCCTGGCTGGAGGGGAGATGAGAGGGTGGAGGGGGTTAGAAGCTGGCAAAATGGACAGGAAAAGAGAGAGTGGAGGGAGAGAGCAGGCTGCCTCATTAGGGGGAGAGTAATTGGGAGTGTGTTGACTTGATTTGTAAACTTTCACTTAAAGCACAATAAAAATTATATTAAAAAAAAAACTAAAGACAAGGAGAGAATTTTGAAAGCAAAAAGAGAAAAACATAATATATCATACAAAGGGTCTTTCATAAGAATCAGTGCAGATTTCAGTTCCAGAAATTCTAGAGGTGAGAAGACAATGGAGCAACATATATAAAATATTGAACAAAAATAACTGCCAACCAAGACTTCTTTTTATTTTTTAATTCCTGCTAATCAGATGAGTGAAAAGTTTAAAAACTCTTTGTATTTCTTCTCCTGTTTGCATCCTGATAATCTTTTTTTCTTATTAATTAAAAAAAATTTTTTTTTATTGTACTTTAGGTGAAAGTTTACAGCCCAAATTAATTTCCTGTCATAGTTATCTAGTGCTGCTATAAAAGAAATACCACAAGTGGATGGCTTCAACAAACAGTTTATTCTGTCACAATCTAGTAGGCTAGAAGTCTGAATTCAGAGTGCCAGCTCCAGGGGAAGGCTTTCTCTCCCTGTCAGCCTTGGAGGAAGGTCCTTTTCATCAATCTTCCCCTGGTCAAGGATCTTCTCAGAACAGGAACCCCGGGTCCAAAGGATGTGAACTCCTGCTCTTCTCTCTTGGTGGTATGAGGTCTCCCTCTCTCTGTGCTCACTTCTCTCCTTTATATCTCAAAAGAGATTGGCTTAAGACACTATCTAATCTTGTAGATCTCATCAGTATAACTGACACTAATCCATCTCATTAACATCATATTGATAGGATTTACAACACATAGGAAAATCAAGTTAGATTACAAAATGGTAGACAATCACACAGCACTGGGAATCATGACCTAGCCAAGTTGACAGATATTCTGGGGGGACACAATTCAATCCATGACATTTCTCGAACAAAAATTTATATGCATATTGTTACATGACACTATTTGTAATCCCTATAATGTGACAACACACTCCCCTCTCTGCCCCAGGTTTCCCATGTCCCTCCAACCAGCTCCTGTCCCTTCCTGCCTTCTCAACCTGCCTTTGTACAGGAGCTGCCCGTCTGGTCTCATGTATGTGCTTGAACTAAGAAACACACTCTTCACGAGCATTATTTTATATTTTATAGTTTGGTCTAATCTTTATCTGAAGAGTGGGCTTTGGGAATGATTTTAGTTCTGGGTTAACAGAGTTTCAGGGGGCCAAGGCTTTGGGGGTTACTCCAGTCTCAATCAGAGCATTAAGTCTGGTCTTTTTACACAAATCCGAGTTCTGCAACCCACTTTTCTCCCGCTCCATCAGGGACTCTGTGTTGTGCTCCCTGCCAGGGCAGTCATTGGTGGTAACCAGGCACCCTCTAGTTCTTCTGGTCTGAGGCTCATGGGAGTCTTTGGTTTATGTGGCCCCAACCAAGACTTTACCTGGCAAAGTTGTCATTCAAGAATGAGGAAATCAAGATATTCCCAAGTGGACAGAAGCTCTGGGAATTTGTCACTGCTGGACCAGCTCTGCAAATATTACTCAAGGGAGTACTCCAAATGGAAATGTAAGAACATTAAACAAATACTCAAATCCATACAGGAGGAAAATATATATATATGGGCTATCATAAGAACCAAGTACACAATATATTCAGGGGATAAACTCGATAATTTAATCCTGCAAGCAGTACAACATCAAGTGAACAAGAAGTAAGTACAAAATGAACCTATGGGATATAGAACATAGAATGATGCTAATGGAGACTCACCAACAAAAATGGGGGAGGAAAGAGCAAATCAGGAGTACATTTAATATGTTAATGTTGTATTTCATCTGTTGTTCATATATTAAATGTCATAGTTGCAAGTTGTATAATGTAATATGTGGGGTAACCAATAAGAAATCACCAAGAAAAAATACACGGGAGAAATTAAAGAGGCTCATCACAAGAAAGCAGCAAACACAAATAATAACAGAACAATGAGAATAAAAAGACAAACCAAACCCAGTGCCGTCGAGTTGATTCTGACTCATAGCAGCCCTATAGGACAGAGTAGAACTGCCCTATAGGATTTCCAAGGAGTGCATGGAGGATTCGAACTGCCTACCCTTTGTTAGCAGCCATAGCACTTAACCACTACTCCACCAGGGTTTCCATTAAAAGACAAAGAAGGTACAAAACACCCAAAAACCAAATAGCCCTAAGAATAAGGTAGACATTTTGTTTGCAGTAATGACCTTAAATGTAAATGGTCTGACCTCCCCATGCAAAAAACAGAGTGGCAGAATGGATTAAAAAAAAAAAAAAAAAGCAGTAGCCATCCTTTTGCTGTCCTCAAGAAACATACCTTAGATACAAGGACACAAACAGACTGAAAATAAAAGGATGGAAAAAATATTCCATACAACCAGTAAACAAAAAAAAAGCAGCGGTGGCCATACTGATAGCATATAAAATAGACTTTAAATCAGAATCTACTACAAGAGATAAAGAAGGACATTACATAATAATAAAAGGGTCAATCCAGCAAGAAAACATAACAATTATATATGCACCTAATAGCAAATCCCCAAATATATAAAACAAATACTGACTAATATGAAAAGAGAAATAGACAATTCCACAATAACAATTGGGGAATGTCATGGATTGAATTGTGTCCCCCCAAAATATTTGTCAATTTGGTTAGGCCATGATTCCTGGTATTGTATGATTGTCCATTTTGTCATCTGATGTGATTTTCCTTTGTGTTGTATATCTTACCTCTATGATGTAAATGAGGCAGGATTAAAGACAGTATGTTAATGAGACAGGACTCAATCTACAAGATTTGGTTTTATCTTAAGTCAGTCTTTTTTGAGATACCACCAAGAAACAAGAGCCAAGAAAATACTGTGCTTTTTGGGCCCAGGGTCCTTGCACTGAGAAGCTCCTCAACCAGGGGAAGATTGATGACAAGGACCTTCCCCCAGAGCTGATTGAGAAAGAAAGCTTTCCCCTGGAGCTGGCATCCTGAATTCAGACTTCTAGCCTCCTAGACTGTGAGAGAATAAATTCCTCTTTGTTAAAGCCATCCACTTGTATTTCTGTTATAGCAGCACTAGATAACTAAGACAGGGACTTCGAAACCACTTTCAATTCTAGACAGAACAACTAAGAAGAAGATCACTAAGGACATTGAAATCTTAAATAACATCATAAAAAAATTTGACCTAACTGACATATATAGAACACTCCACCCAGCATCAGAACAGTGCACTTTTTTCTCCAGCACACATGGATCATTTTTCAGAATAGACCTAATGCTAGGGCACAAAATGAGTCTCAACAAATTTAGAAAGACTGAAATCATGCAAAGCATCTTCCCAGACCATAACAGTATGAAGCTAGAAATCAATGATTAAAAAAAAAAAAAACATGGAAACTAAACAATACACTATTAAAAAAACTATTGGGTCATAGAAGAAATCAAAAGTGAAATTAAAAAAATTTTTGAATCAAAGGAAATTGAAAACACAACGTGTCAAAATCTCTGGGACCCAGCAAAGCTGTTCTCAAAGGAAAATTCATAGCAATAAATGGCCACGTAAAAAAGAAAGATCCAAAACCAATAACTTAAACGAATAATTTGAACAACTCGAAAAGGAAGAACAAAAGGAGGCCTAAAGCTACCAGAAAAGAGGAAATAATAATGATCAGGCAGAAATAAATGAAATAGAAGAACAATAGAAAGAATCAACAAAACCGGAAGTAGTTCTTTGAAAGGATCAAGACTAGACAAACCACTAGCTAGATTGAGAAAAGAAAAGAAAAAAAAAAATGAGAAGAGGCAAATAGCCAAATTAAGAAATGAAACTGGAGACATTACAACAGATCCAAATGAGGTAAAGAGGACCATAACAGATTACTACCAAAAAATTGTACTCCAACAAATTTGAAAATCTAGATGAAATGGATAAATTCCTGGAAACACACAACCTACCTAAACTAACACAAACAGAGGTAGAAAATCTAAACAGACCTGTTACAAAGGAAGAGATTGAAAATGTCATCAAAAAACTGCCAATAACAACAACAAAAATCCAGGACTGGGTAATTCCATCAAACATTCAGAGAAGAGTTGACACCAATTCTGCTCAAACTCATCAAAAACATAAAAGAGGAAGGAACACTCCCTAGCTTTTTCTATAAAGCCAGCATAGTCCTGGTACCTAAACCCTGCAAAAACATCACGAAAAAAAGAAGAAAAAAATGTTACAAATTAATATCCCTCATGAACCTAGATGCAAAAATTTTTGGCAAAATTCTAGCCAACAGAATTCAGCAATATATTGAAAAAATTTTACATCATGATCAACTGAGATTCATACCAGGACTACAAGGGTAGTTCAACGTTAGAAAATCAATCAGTGTAATCCACCACACAAATAAAACAAAGGGAAAGAACCATGTGATCACATCAATTGAAGCAAAAAGGCTTTTGATAAAATTGAACACACTTTCCTAATAAAAACCCTGAGCAAACTAGGAATAGACGGGAAATTTCTCAACGAAATCAAGGGCATATACAAAGACCAACAGTCAACATTATACTCAATGGAGAAAAACTGAGAGCCTTCACCCTGAGAACGGGAACTAGACAAGGATGCCCATTATCGCCCTTCTTATTCAACATTGTTCTGGGAGTTCTAGTCAGCAATAAGGCAAGAAAGGGAAATAAAAGAAATCTAAATCAGAAAGGAAGAAGTAAAACTATCTCTCTTTGCAGATGACATGATTCTACAAGTAGAAGACCCTAAAGATTTCACAAGAAAACTACTGGAATCAATAGAAGAATTCAGCAATGTTGCAGTTGGTTCCTTTACACTAACAAGGAGTATTCCAAAAAAGAAATCGAGAAAACAATACCATTTACAATACCCCCCGCCCCAAACAATAAAATACCTGGGAATTAACCAAACCAGGAACATAAAAGATTTATACAACGAAAATTATAAAACCCTACTACAAGAGACTGAAAGAGACCTACATAAATGGAAGGACGTTCCGTGCTCACGGATTGGAAGACTTAATATAGTGAAAATGTCAATTCTATCTAAATTGATCTACAGATACAATGCACTCCTGATACAAATCCTAACAACATTCTTTACTGAAATAGAAAAATTAATGACCAACTTCATATGGAAAAGAGAGAAACCCCGAATAGCCAAAGCAATATTGAAGAAGAACAAAGCAGGAGGCTTCACTCCCTGAGAGCAAAGCATACTGTACAGACACTGTAATCAAAAACCTGGTATTGGCTCAATGATAGACATGTAAACAAGTGGAAAAGAACTGAGAACTCAGAAATAAATCCAGCCATTTAGGGACAACTGATTTTTAACAAGGGATCAAAGCCCATTCAATGGGGGCAGAAACAGTCTCTTCAATAAATGGTGCTGGCAAAACTAGATATCCACTTGCAAAAAAGTGAAAGGAGACCCATGCCTCACTATATACAAATATATATATATATATATATATATATATATACAAAAACTAACTCAAAATGGATCAAAGTTAAATGTTAAACCTAAAACTATAAAATTCCTGAGAGAAAACTATGGGACCTAATCTTCTTTAAAAATAGGATAACAAACATAACAACAAATGTAAAAATAGAAGAAGACAAAATAGATAAATGGAACCTCATAAAAATTAAAAACTTAGGCTCATCAAAAGAGTTCATCAAAAGAGTAAAAAGAGAACCTACAGACTTGGAAAAAAATCTTCAGAAATTATATACCCTATATTTTTTTTTATAAGGGTCTAAGTTCCAAAATGCATAGAAAACTTCAACGACTCAAGGACAAAAAGACAAACGACCCAACTATAAAATGGGCAAAGGGTATGAACAGGCCCTTCACCAAAGAGGACATTCGAGCAGCCAACAAACCCATGAAAAGATGCTCACGATCATTAACCATCAGGGAGATGCAAATCAAAACTACAACGAGACTCCATCTCGCCCTGGCTAAAATCGCACCGATTAAAAACAAAAAAAGATAACAAATGTTGGCGAGGATGTGGGGAGATTGGAATGACCCATTGCTGGTGGGACTGTAAAATGTGCAATGAAAAATGGTACGGCACTTTCCCCAAAATACTAGAAATAGAACTACACAGTAATCCGGCAGCCGCACTCCTGGGTGTATACCTTACAGACCTAAAGTAGTGACAGGAACAGCCATATGCACACCCATGTTCACTGCAGCTTTATTCACAATGGCAAAAAAAAAAAATGAAAATAACCAAAGTGTCCATCAACAGATGGGTGGATAAGCAAAATGTGGTACATATATAAACAGAATAGTATACAACTGTAAAGAATAATGAGGAGTCCATGAGACATAACATGGATGGACCTGGAGGGCATGTGAATTGGACACATATAAGATGGCAACAACTCCAACAAAGACCAAAAAATGAGTCTAGGATCACAGATGGATGGGTATAGCATACAGGTATATGGGTAGGTACAAGTGTATACATAGGTGAGACTGACAGAAGTTTTTATATACGTGTAAATACATACACGTGGGTAAGCAGATATATTCATTGAAGACACAACTACAGATACTCCTCAGACATAAGCCAACAACTTCTGAGACTGGATTTCTAGGTTTGAAACCTTAGGACCATAGTCTCATGGGACAACTCAGTCAATCGGCTTAATATAGTTCACAAAGTTCATGTTCTGCATCCTAATGAAGTAAGTAGTGTCTGGGGTCCTAAAGGCTTGTCTCTATTGGTCTCTACTAGTCAGCAAAAGAGTATGAAGGTAACCAAAACCTCAGAGACAAAACAATCTACGAGGCTAATAGCCTACACACAAGCCATGACCTTAACTACACTGAGACCAGAAGAACTAGATGGTTCCTGGCTACAACCACTGACCTATCTGACTGGGGACACAAAAGCTGATCCCAGATAGAATGGGAGAAAAATGAAGAACAAAACTCAGATTCTTAAAAAAGCCCAGACTAACTAGACCACCTGAGACCAGAGGACACCCTGAGACACTCTTTAAACCTTGAACCCTAATGATCCCCTGAGATCACCTTTTAGCAGAAAAGCACAGTGACATATAAAATAAAGGTCATTGCCCATTAGATCAGTGCTCTACTAAAAAACAACATTCTTATGAGCTCAAAAGGATGATATTTAATCTAAGGCAAAGATGAGAAGATAAGGGGGCAGGGAAACTAGAGTACTGGAAACGGAACAGCCAGAACACAGTTAAAGAGATTGTTGACACGTTATGAAAAATGTAACTAATGTAATTAATCAATTTGTGTGGAAATTGTCAAATGGCAACCTAACTTGCTATGTAAACTTTCACCAAAAACACAATGAAATATTATTTTTTTAAAAAGCCAACACAGTAGCTACTCAAATAAATATTGTTATTGGTTTTGGACCTTTCTTTTTTACGTAGCCATTTATTGTTATGTTGTGTAGTAGCGTGTATAAAGGGCTTCATTTCTCTTTATGGCTGAGTAGTATTCCACTGCATAGATACACCACCTGTTGTTTATCCATTCATCTGTTGACGGACATTTTGGTTGTTTCTAACCTTTGTCTGTTGTGAACTGTGCTCCAGGGAACATCGATGCACAGGTTTCTGTCTGCATTTCTACTTTCAATGCTGTGAGTATATACCCGGGATTGGGAATGTTGGGTCGTATGATAGTTCTATGTTCAGCTTTTTGAGGCAGAGGCTATACTCTTAATTATCAACTGTAATTAAACTCAAGAGGAAGAGAAAGAGACATACGAATGCCACAGGACACAGTCAGCAGGCTCCATGGCCACAGCGGGGGTGGGTAGGGTTTATCCTCCCTGGCCACCAAACAGCAAACGCCAGCAGCAAGGGGAGGGCCTCACACGTTCCCCCTTTTTCTGGGCAATTAAAAGCTCTCCTTCCATCGCTCCTCAAGGTTCTGGAAACTTGTACCATTTCCAAGTCGGTGATGAAGGTATTTGATATGAAAATAATCCCAGGATGTTAAAGAACCCAATTCGCTATTTAAATACGCCTTGAGAGCTCCAGGCAAATGCAAACTTTAGAGGCTTACTCCCCAGTGGGTGGGAAGGTTTTAACCCGCAGTTCTGAAGAGTCATCTGGGCTCTGGATGGTCAGGTTAATTGAGGAGCAGGGTGCTCTGAAGTCCGTCCACTTTTGTGGGTAGAATTGTGTTTCCCGCAAAAGATATGTTGAAGTCTTAACCTCGGTACCTGTGAACCTGACCTTGTTTGAAAATAAAGTTTTTGAAGATGTCATCAGTTAAGTTCACATGAGGTCACGCTGGAGTCGGGCGGGTCCTAACCCAATCTGAGTATTTTCTTATAAAAGAGAAGGAAGGCGGCCGTGTGAGGACGGAAGCAGAGCCTGGAGTGATGCAACTACAAGCCGAGGAACCCCAGGAGCCGCCAGAAACCTGGAAAGGCAAGGAGGAATTCTCCCCTAGAGCCTTCGGAGAGAGCACGGCCCCACTGACACCTTGGTTTTGGACCTCTAGCCTCCAGAACTGTGGGACAATGAATTTCTGTTGTTTTAAGGCACGATGGCACTGGGGTTTTTTTTTTTTTAAGTTTGTGGTACTTTCTTAGCCATGAATATTAAATCGCATGCAGCCCTGTGAACATGGCCAGCCTGTCCTGGGTTTGAACCTCAGCAAAGCCACCTGCTAGCTCTATGTTCTTGAGCAAATTTCTCTCCATTTCTTCATCAGTAAAATAAGAATAAATATAAAATTACTCACTGCACTTTAGGTAAAAGACAAAAAAAAAAAAAAAAAAGTTTCCAGTCCGCTCTTCAGCACTCCCTCAGCAAAAGTTAAAAAAAATTGAGTTGGAATCTGCTCAATGGCAAAAGGTTTTTTGGGGGAGAGGGGGGCAGGGATCGACAACAGCAGATTCGTCTGTTTGTTTTGGGGGGTACTTAATTAACATCAGCTGCCCAGACTCTCTGTGACGCAAAAGGTCTGTGCTCAACAACCTAAAGTTCGGCGGTTCGAATCCACCCAGCAGCAATTTGCTAGTGATCTGCTTCTGTTAACACTGTAGCTGAGAAAACCCTATGGAGCAGTTGTACTCTGTAACACATGGGGTCACCAAGAGTCCGAATGGACTAGACAGCAACAGGTTTTGGCTTTTTGGTCCAAAACCAAGAATGGTGTTTAAATTTCCTGAGGAATACCATACACCCCTTGGTGATACTCTCCTGTGAATCGTACCTCCCGGGGGCTCTCAGAGAACTCAAGTGCTGAGTTAACAATAGGATTTTCTGCTGACTCATGGTAAGCAAGTCATTAGAATTAATTGGAATTAATTATTCAAATTCAGCTTGTCAGTGTGTCAAACCCTAGAGGGGACCAGGTGTGAGGGAACCCAGAAGCAGGTTTGGAGAGAGGAAAGAAGAATCTTTGGGCCTGTGTCCTGTCACTGCCATCCAGCTACAGACCACTAGGGACAACCCTGTAGTCGAACGAAGTTAGGTTTATGGCACCACACACCATGGGGGGATCTTAGTAAGAGGGTATTAGGATTTATTATAGGATTGAAGCAGTGGTAGGTGATTTGGGGGAGGTTCAAGGAAATGGGGTTTTGCTTTGGGTTGGATGCTGTTGGGAAAGAGGAATACATTCTAGGGTTGTTGTTGTTGTTAGGTGCCGTTGAGTTGGTTCGGACCCATAGCGACCCTGTGCACAACAGAACGAAACACTGCCCAGTCCTGCGCCATCCTTACAATCGTTGTTATGCTTGAGCTCATTGTTGCAGCCACTGTGTCAATCCACCTCGTTGAGGGTCTTCCTCTTTTCCGCTGACCCTGTACTCTGCCAAGCATGATGTCCTTCTCCAGGGACTGATCCCTCCTGACAATATGTCCAAAGTATGTAAGACGTAGTCTCGCCATCCTTACCTCTAAGGAGCATTCTGGCCGCACTTCTTCCAAGACAGATTTGTTCGTTCTTTTGGAAGTCCATGGTATATTCAATATTCTTCGCCAACACCACAATTCATAGGCAACAACTCTTCTTTGGTCTTCCTTATTCACTGTCCAGCTTTCACATGCATATGATGCGACTGAAAATACCACGGCTTGGGTCAGGCACACCTTAGTCTTCAAGGTGACATCTTTGCTCTTCAACACTTTGAAGAGGTCCTTTGCAGCAGATTTGCCCAATGCAATGCGTCTTTTGATTTCTTGACTGCTGCTTCCATGGCTGTTGATTGTGGATCCAAGTAAAATGAAATCCTTGACAACTGCAATCTTTTCTTCGTTTATCATGATGTTGCTCGTTGGTCCAGTTGTGAGGATTTTTGTTTTCTTTATGTTGAGGTGTAATCCATACTGAAGGTTGTGGTCTTCGATCTTCATTAGTAAGTGGTTCAAGTCCTCTTCACTTTCAGCAAGCAAGGTTGTGTCATCTGCATAACGCAGGTTGTTAATGAGTCTTCCTCCAATCCTGATGCCCTGTTCTTCTTCATATAGTCCAGCTTCTCGGATTATTTGTTCAGCATACAGATTAAATAGGTATGGTGAAAGAATACAACCCTGAAGCACACCTTTCCTGACTTTAAACCAATCAGTATCCCCTTGTTCTGTCCGAAAAACTGACTCTTGATCTATGCAAAGGTTTCTCATGAGCACAATTAAGTGTTCTGGATTCCCATTCTTCGCAGTGTTATCCATAGTTTGTTACGATCCACACAGTTGAATGCCTTAGCATAGTCAATAAAACACAGGTAAACATCCTTCTGGTATTCCCTGCTTTCAGCCAGGATCCATCTGACATCAGCGATGATATCCCTGGTTCCACGTCCTCTTCTGAAACCGGCCTGAATTTCTGGCAATTCCCTGTCAATATACTGCTGCAGCCGTTTTTGAATGATCTTCAGCAAAATTTTGCTTGCATGTGTTATTAATGATATTGTTCTGTAATTTCCACATTCGGTTGGATCACCTTTCATGGGAATAGGCATAAATATAGATCTCTTCCAGTCAGCTGGCCAGGAAGCTGTCTTCCATATCTTTTGGCATAGATGAGTGAGCACCTCCAGCGCTGCATCTGTTTGTTGGAACACCTCAATTGATATTCCATCAATTCCTGGAGACTTGTTTTTCGCCAATGCCTTCAGAGCAGCTTGGACTTTAACAGTACCATCAGTTCCTGATCATATGCCACCTCTTGAAATGGTTGAATATCGACTAATTCTTTTTGGTATGATGACTCTGTGTATTCCTTCCATCTTCTTTTGATGCTTCCTACATCATTTAATATTTTCCCCATAGAATCCTTCACTATTGCAACTCGAAGCTTGAGTTTTTTCTTCAGTTCTTTCAGGTTGAGAAATGCCGAGCATGTTCTTTCCTTTTGGTTTTCCATCTGCAGCTCTTTGCACATGTCATTATAATACTTTACTTTGTCTTCTCGAGAGGCCCTTTGAAATCCTCTGTTCAGTTCTTTTACTTCATCAATTCTTCCTTTTGCTTTAGCTGCTCGATGCTCAAGAGCAAGTTTCAGAGTCTCCTCCGACATCCATCTTGGTCTTCTCTTTCTTTCCTGTCTTTTCAATGACCTCTTGCTTTCTTCATGTATGATGTCCTTGATGTCATTCCACAACTCCTCTGGTCTTCAGTCACTAGCATTCGATGCGTCAAATCTATTCTTCAGACGGTCTCCAAATTCAGGTGGGATATACTCAAGGTCATCTTTTGGCTCTCGTGTACTTGCTCTGATTTTCTTCAGTTTCAGCTTGAACTTGCATATGAGCAATGGATGATCTGTTCCACAGTCAGCCCCTGGCCTTGTTCTGACTGATGATATTGAGCTTTTCCATCGTCTCTTTCCACAGATGTAGTCAGTTTGATTTCTGCGTGTTCCATCTGGCGAGGTCCATGTGTATAGTCGCCGTTTATGTTGGTTAAGTATGCTAAATCTCATCTAGAAAGTGGGAGGGTCAAGGGGTGTAAAGCTGGGATTGGTAAGGAGCAGCAATTCCCCATTCTGGCCAGCAGACGGCGCTGTGCAGTTCCATCTGTGTCCATGTTTCCTCTGTGCAAGCAGGCTTTTTTTGTCTTGACCCATCTTGGTCACATTGTTAGAGTTCTGTGGAATCGTTAATGCTCAACAGAACACCGTGGCCTGACTGTGAGTATTGTCAGGGGCTGCGCCACCCCCACCCACTCGCTTGCCGACCATCCCAGTTTCCCTAAGCCAAGAGGTCTCTAAATGAGATTTCTGTGCTGCAGAAGGTGTTGGTGTCCGCGTTTCAGTCTGACCCTGGGTGGTCTTTCCAGGCTCCTAGGAAACAGCTTCTCAAGACGGGGCCTGTGAACAGCCAACAAAGTGGGGCGAGGACTGTTTCCCCCTTGGGGGTAGCAGTGGCCTTGACCATTCCAGTAGTACCAGAGATGCACTGACTCTGACCAAGTGACCAGCAGACAGTGTCTGCAGCATCTCAGAAATGCTGAGAGGCCCACCAGGACCACCGAGCCCCACCTGAAAGAGAGAGGTATCCTGGAGCCTTGGAACCTGGTGCTTCTCCTGGGGAACATGTTCCTGCCTGGGGCCTTGGCTCTCACAAACACACACCCCGTTATTACCAGGATGTTGAGCCCTCCTTGAGGCCCCCTGGTGGGCTGTAGAGCATGCAAACCCAGTGGCTATTTGGGCCACCCCGGGACACTCCCTCAGAGCCCTGTAGCCCAGTCATGGCAGTGTGTCTCTGGCTGTCACACACAAGACACACAGGACAAAAAGACTGACAAAGTGAAACGGAGCCTCGTTGTGGGTGCCCTAAATGGGTGTGGGGTGCTACCATGCCCCCCTTCCCTTCCTCCAAGGCAACAATGACCCTCTATGGCCTGCTGCATGTCCTCCCCTGGTGGCTGTGGGTCAGCATGGAGAAGCCCACCCAGCAGAATACAAACTCAGGGGTTGAGACCAGCAGGAATTAAGCACCATGCAGTCTCAGGGTGGGTGGGGATGGAGCTTCCAAGAGATGAAACGCAGGAATGCTGGAGGGAGAGGGGCACAAAGAGACAGGAAGAGCATGTTTGGAATGGTTTCTGGAAGGGTGGGGGTTGAGGAGCTCACCTTGGACCAGCAGCTGAGGCTGGAGGGGCTGGGCATGGCCTGGGAGGACAGGGGTACAGAGGCAGAACTGGGAAGATGTCTGGCCCAGAGCTGCTCTGGGTGACAAGGACCTGAGTAAGGGACCATGCTTCCCTTGGTCTGAGGTCTCACTGCAAAGACTCAATCCATGGCCTGGGAGGTGACCCTGCTGAGCTTTAGAAGTGACACGCAGGGCTTTGGAGTTAGAGACCAGGAAGTCCTGATATTGTCCTCTCTCAGCAGGGAGCTATTGGACCATTTACTGACAGACTTTTTCCTGTAAGACAAGGGTAATGACAGCTCACTTCCTGGGATGGTGGAGGCCCCTGGGTGGTACAAATGGTTACTGCGCTTGGCTGCTAACCTTAAGGTTAACGGCTGGAGTCTCCTCATAGGCACCTTGGGAGAAAGTCCTGGGGATCTACTTCCAAAAAGCCAGCCACTGAACACCGTGTGGAGCACAGTTGTACTCCGACACACGTGGGGCTGCCCGCAGGAGGAGTCTGCGGGTGACAACTGGGATTGGTGCTACTCTAGGGATGCTGTCAGGTGACCACTGTTTTGAAGGGAGCCCTTGTATCTTTTCCAGTGGGGAGAAAGGGCTCAGGTCAGGAAATCCCTCCCCCAGAAGGTGCATAATTCCGGCTGCTCTGGGACGTGACAGGAGCTGGGTGGGATGGTGGGTGGGATTGTGGGTCTGTGTTTGGCCTGAATAAGGCCCCATGAATGGACGCAGTGCATGGAGCTCAGGCTGGGCAAGTGTGGAAAACCAGTCAGGGCCTGTTCAGCTTCCCACACTCAAACCTTCCTGTTGTTCCAGAAAGTGCAGAAGGGAGAGTAGGGGGCGGGGGGGAGGAAGCAACATGGGAACCTAAAGGTTGCCAAGGCTTGTGGAGACATGAAACCGGAACCTCCCTGACCCTAAAAACCAGTTACCATCAAGTCGACCCTGACTTGTGGCGACCCCACGTGTGTCAGAGCAGCACCGTGTTCCGTAGGGTTTTCCGTGGCTGATTTTTTGGCTGTAGATTGCCAGGCCCTTCTTCTGAGGCCTCTGGATGGACTCAAACCTCCAACCTTTTGGCTAGCTGCCGAGCGTGTTAACCGTTTGCACCACCCAGAGGCTCCTCCACGGTACTCGTCCATTTATTCTCATAGCTGCGTCCGTTTTCGCAAGAAAACCAAAACGTGGCCGCCCAAAGTGTCACAGCCGTTCACTCTGACTTGCAAAGAAATACCACAAAGGTAACAGAGCCTGAGAAGGCTTTATTGGCTTGTTCTCTTCACCAAGGAAGACATTAATAATCTTTTTCTTTGTTTTAAATTGCATTTGAAATGCCTTTTGTCAGCTCGCCTTTCTTACGCCAGCCCTAGGCTGGAGAGTAGTGATATCCTCACAGTAATGCAGCTACTTGGGAATTATCATCCAAGCCATGAGGCCCGAGACCTGGAGTGGACCCTCTCCACAGAGAAGCCGACCACCTCCCCACCTTGCCCCAGCCAGAAACGGTGAGAAAGAAGAGAGAGCGGCTTTGCAGAAATAAAACACAACAGCACTGAGTCTCAGGAATGGAGAAGGGTCCTTGTGCTGAGCAGGGATCTTTATTCTTTTAAGCCATCACCTCCACACGGAGGGTCAAGCGGTCAGTGGAAGTACTTGGCAGGAGCAGGGTGGGTAGCCATGACATTCCGTGGGGAACTGGGGGCAGGGCACCCAGAGGGTGAAGGTTCACATCCAAGCAAGTCTGGAGCGTGGTGTCACAGCTTCAAAACGTGCATTCTGAAAGCAAACAAAGGGGTCACTGTGAGCAGGCTCGTCTCCAGCTGCCAGTAGCTGGCTTCTCAAGACAGGTTCAAGGTCAGTGTCCCACGCTGGGGGAACATTGCATCCCCCGCCAAGGGAGAGAGGAACCACAGACCCCCACTTATACAGGTCAGCGAGAAAGCAGGCCCCACGTGGCTGGGCAGAACATAAATGAGGTGGACCTAGGCAGGGCCACCACCAGTGCTCAAGGTAGCTGTGTCCCAGAACGAGGAGCCCAAGGAATGTCCGGGGACAGCCAGTCAAGAGGTAGCAGGCCGGCTCTCTCCTTGCCCCAAAGCCCATCGGGAACTCCTCCCTCTGTTTGCTGGGAAGGGGGAAGAGTCCTTGGGGCAGGGTGGGACCTCCCTGACCAGTGCCTAAGGAGTCAGGACCAGCTGGGATCCTGGGACATGTGGGCATGAGGCGTATCCTAGAAGGTGAGCTGTCACTGAGACACGCCAGATGGCTTACAGCCCCAAGCCCCAGATGAGGTGGGCGGGCCTGGTTGACACCAGGGCGGCGAACCACCCATGCTGGGCCATCTGTTGTTTGCACAGGTACATGACTGCCCAGGGAGGGGTCCCCAGGGTGACTGCCCCGTAGCCCACTGCACAACCAGCTGAGGGATGGAGGGGGAGAAAGGGGAAAAGGAAGGGAATGAGTAGGGGACAGAGTGGGCGAGGGTGGCGGAAAGGTGTGTAGGGGCCCTGGGGATAAAGCCAGGGAAAGGAAGGCACCATCAGAGGTACCTGCAGACTGCCTGGCCGCAGCTCACCGAGGCTCTGCGCCTGGCTTGGTGGGCAAGACCAGAATCAGCGACATAGTTTCGGGAGCCCAACGTAGAATGGGGAAAAAATTGTTAAGAATTTCAAGGTGGCAGCAGCAGTGCTTTGGACCAAGTGTGGGCCATTCTGAGCAAGAGGCCCTGGACAGATGCATACTGGGGAGATCACTGCTCCCCAGTGTTAACCAGTCACCCCACTATATGGCCCAGCCCATGGGGGTAGGGGGGGCTCCTGCCCAGCACTGCCTCTGTCTGCTATCTGATGACATGAGTCCACCACAAATGCCAAGGGGCTCTGGGTTAATTTCTTTGCTTGAAATGGCCTTAGAAGACAGCCCAGCTTTCCAAGTCTACATATTTCCTGTTTCTCTCTAGAATTGTTTTTAAATTATTTCCATCAACTTAATGCCTTAACTTTGAGCACCTGTTTAAAATAATTGCTTATGGAGTAAGGGGAGAGAAGGGGGCAGTCGCTGGCCACTGGCTGCCCTGCGCATCAAGCCTTCGACATGAGCCTCCTCCAGCAGACGGCAACAGTGCTGGAGGTCCTCCTGGGGGACCAAATGCACACAGCTTCCCAGAGACCTCGCTTTATCACCTCAGGGCCCAGAAAGGAAGAGGCTGCCCTTGGGCATGGCACTGCATGGGGCTGCCCAAGGACCAGGCGCAGTCATCTGTCCTCAGGGCTCACCTGTTTCCTGGAGAGGCTTGAAGCACCAGGGCACACCACGGATGCTGGAGTCGAAGCAACAGCCTCTGCTGTTGCACTGCTCTGGGGTGACCTGGGGGTAGCCGCAGTCCACCCTATCCTTGGCCGGAACAGCACACTGGTTCGCCGCTGCTCCAGACAAAGCCCAGTCAGTGTCCGGAGTACTTACAAGTTTGGGTTGCTTTGTTCCCTCCCTTTTGCCACTTTCCACTTTCCACCATCTCTCTCCCACCACCCACCAGCCCTGAGTTCAAATGATGGTGATACCTTCTGCCCCTCAATATTGTCTTTCCCTGTAAATAAACCAAGCCCATGGCCATCAAGTCCGTTCTGACTCATGGTGACCCCTTGTGTGACAGAGTAGAATTGTGCTCCACAGGGTTTTCTTGGCTTTAATCTTTACAGAAGTAGTTCACAGGCCTTTCTTCCACAGCACCACTAGGTAAGTGCAAGCCACGAATCTTTTGGTAGTTGCTGAGCACAAAACTTTTGCGCCACCCAGGGACCATGTAAATGGTTAAAGGAAAGTATCTGTGAATGCTAAGTTCAGCAGCCTCAGTGACCCAGGAAGTCTGGCAAGTTGCCTAGTGACTGTCTCACTCAACGTGTTCCATATCGCTTTCTCAGGAAATCAGATACAGCCTGGGTACCCTCCAGCTGGGAGGGGCTTGTGCAAACCTGGGGGTCCCCTGAACCAGGAAACAAAGTTTCCTTTCACTGCTCTACCAAACAGAACTTGCCCTGACTTTTTTATGACAAATATTTATACACTCGCTAGAGAACATCACCAAGTATGCTGAGCCTGGTTAACTTCTCCTGTCCGTTCTCCCATCCCCAGATTGTTCAGCTTCTCACAGCTTCTCCATACAACTTTCAGCCTCCAATATTCACTTTTCAGGTAAGTCTAATACACCCGTGTGTTCAGCAAAGTTCACTTCATCTCATCAACTCACTGGGTTTTCCTTCAGGAAAACAGAAATCCCACGAAATCTCTTAAATCTTCTATTGCTGCAGTTCAGAATTTCTTATGCCGGTGTGTTCCCAAACTGGGTTGCACATTGGACCACTCGTGAATCTTTCATAACACCACCCCTGTCTGGCTCCCACCAAAACATTCTGGTGTAATCCATCTACTGTGGCTTAAGCATTGGGATTTTTCAAAATTCTCAGGTGATTCTTAAGTTAGGGACAACTACCTGTGGTCCTGCTCAGTGATAACTGGATAAAGCCACACCATAATCTCATCAAACTTGGGTAAGGGGACAGCCACACCTCCACCTGGAGTTCAGTGCAAGTGCTCAATGAAAACTGTTCTTTCTTCTAATTTCTCATGTAGGCTTTGAAAATGTTCCAGAAATAATCATTTTCACTTGTCTTTCTTTCTTTTTTGTAAATGTGCTCAAAGGATGCCCAAAGATGGATTGCACTGCAGAAACCCCTGGCAAAAAAGGCGTGGGCAGGGAGGGACCACTGGGGGCTGGCTGCGACACTGACTGGGAGGGCTGCCTTAGGTAAGTTCTGAATCTTCCCTGAGCCTTAGTTTCCTTGTCTGCAAAATGGGACAGTAAGACCCTCTCTGTAAGTTCATGGTGGGAAAACGTGCAGATCTCACAATGATCATCATTAAATGAGGGCATCCTCCTGGCTCTCAACCCATGGAAAGCCCCCTGAGCCTAGAGTTTCTGCATGTCTTTTTCCTTCACTGTACGTCCCCCATGCCCATCAGCGACCCTCTTTCCAGAGGCGGTACTCACACAGGCCGATATACTCTCCAGCTGATCTGTAAAACCCCAAGGCCAGGACCATGGCTAGCAGCCAGAGCGCTCGGGCCTCCATGGTGCGGCAGGCTCAGGACCAAAGCTGAGGAGACTGCGCACACCTGCCCTGAGACACCTTTATACCCCTGTGTTTGCACAGGCTCCAGTGGTGTTTGCTGGCGGGTTTCCTCCTGTGGCCTCCGGCTCCGCCTACTTGGCTCTTACACTGGATTTTAAAGTCTCCAGAAGGACAGAAAGATTGGGCAAGATTTCACTCCCTGCAGGGTTATCACGCCTCTCTGTGTCAACCACCACCTGGAAGATGGGGAGAAGATGATAAGGGCTCCACTTGGGGCTGGAGCGTGCAGTCGACAGGTGCTGAGACATTCCATATTCAACAACAAGAGCTCCCACAGTCACTTAAGGCCAGTTCAGTCTCTGATACTTGAAAAGCAACAACTACATGTCTGCAGGCTGGGTACGTGGGATTTCATTTCTCTCTTACAACACTTAGAAGGCTGTCATGGATTGACTTGTGTCCCCCCAAAATATCTGTCAACTTGGCTAGGTCTTGATTCCCTTGTATGATTGTCTACCATTTTGTCATCCGATGAGATTTTCCTATGTGTTGTAAATCCCATCACTATGATGTAAGAAGATGAAGTAGCGGCAGTTTTATATATAAATACTATTATATACACTGATGAGGTCTATGACATTAGTAGTGTCTTAAGCCGATCTCTTTTGAGATATAAAAGAGAGAAGCGAGCAGAGAGACATGGGAACCTCATGCCGCCAAGAAAGCAGTGCCAGGAGCAGAGCACGTCCTTTGGACCTGAGGTTCCTGCACTGAGATGCTCCCAGACCGAGGGAAGACTGACGAAAAGGACCTTCCTCCAGAGCCAACAGAGAGAGAAGGTCTTCTCCTGGAGCTGAAGCCCTGAATTTGGACTCGTAGCCTACTTGACTATGAGAGAATAAATTTCTCTTTGTTAAGCCATCCACTAGTGGCATTTCTGTTATAGCAGCACTAAATGACTAAGACAAAGGCAGAAATTCCTCTTTTTTCTTTTTTCCAGAAAAAATTATTTATGTTCTTAACCGTATCTTAATAAATGTATTAAATAAACTTATTAACACCAGTTGGCACCCCGTTGACTCCCTACCCCTGGCAGCCTCTTGTGTGTCAGAGCAGAACTGTGCCCCACAGGGTTTTCAGCGGGTGATTCAGCAGAAGTAGATCACCAGGCCTGTCTTCTGAGGCACCTCTGGGAAGACTTGAACCACCAACCTTTCGGTCAGCTGCTGTGTGCATTAACTATTTGTACCACCCAGGGACTCTAAAAAATAAACTTATTAGGTACATTTTAATTAAAGTATAATACACCCACTTGGTTTTTGTAAATCCAACAGTTCAAAAGACCCCCTGTCCAGAGATATCCATTTTTACCACCATCTTAGCTAACCTTCCAGAAATCTTTTATCTAGATTCGGGTACATTTTTGGAGCCCTGGTGGCACAGCGGTTAAGAGCTCAGCTGTCAACCAAAAGGTCAGCAGTTCGAATTCACCATTCGCTCCTTGGAAACCCTATGGGGCAGTTCCACTCTGTCCTATAGGGTCATTATAGGGTCACTATGGGTTGGAATCGAGACAATGGCAATTTTTTGTTTGTTTAGGTACATTTTTAACACAAATGGAACCTTACTATACACCTTCACCTAATTTGCATTTTTAAATTGCATATCTATATTGGAAATTGTTTCCCAGCGGCATATCTAGATGAGACGGAAATAATTATACCCATTTTCTGAAGGGAGAAACTGAGGCTCAAAATTTAAGTTTACCCAGTAGATTCATAAGAGTTGGGATTCAACTCTCTTCTGTCTTAACTCTTTCTGTTCATAGTCCTGTACCACCTACGCACTGGGCAGAATGGGGGACCTCATTCCCAGGAAACTGTGGAACCCTAGTTATCATTGTGTTCTCTGTATTTCTCTACTGCTTGGGGACTCTTACCTATGTGCAGGAAACCTGCGAAAGGCAGAACCTGTCTAAGGTAGAAACCTGTCAGAAAAGGAAACCTAGAATATTTTCCATTAATGCAGAGAGATAGAAAAGTGGTTAATTGAACCCTGTCAGAGGCAGAAGCCTTTTGAGTCCTGGAAGAAAACAAGGCAGTCCCGTCGAGTTCTGGCTCTCACAGGTTTCTCTGTATTCGCTTAATCAGGTTGCTCAGGGACTCCTCCGGGAACCTCACTGGAAAATCCCCCAGGTAAGCTTTGTACATCATCCCAGGAACTGGAGCACCTGGCAGCTCCTGCTTAGACTCCAGGTACATTGTAGGGGAGTGGGGAGAATCTGAGCTACCCAGGTTGGACCACAGAGCCGTCCTTCACTGAATGATGATTGGGAGCCAGACTGTAAATGCGTCGGGAACAGGGACATGTCCCACCTCATGTAGCCCGTGCCTGCCCTCACACTCAGTAAGCCCTTAGGGAGCCATGCCTGCCCCTGACACTCAGTAAGTACTCAGGGAGCCACGCCTGCCCCCAGCACTCAGTAAGCCCTCGGGGACCCACGCCCACTCCTGACACTAAGGAAGCCCTCGGGGACCCACACCCACCTCTGACACTCAATAAGTCCTCAGGGACTCACGCCTACCCTGGCACTTACTAAACCCTCGGGGACCCACACCCACCTCTGACACTCAATAAGTCCTCAGGGACCCACGCCCACCCTGGCACCCGGTAAGTACTCAGAGATCCACGCCCACCCCTGACACTCGGTAAGCCTTCCGTGAATTGATATGAGTCAACACTCACCACCTGGTTCACCACTCCTCTTAGGGCAAGTGAAGTAGAGAAGAAAGGAAGAGTGATTTCTGCGCTGTTTTCGGGCATTTTCTTTGTCCCCAAGGGAAGAGAGTGAACTGAGGCTAAGATCTAACATGGTTTTATGTTATTAGAAAGATCTTCACAGGGGAGATTTCCTGGGTGCTTTTTCTTACCAGACCCCTGCCATCCCCGCCCCTCAATACTCAGAGGCCAGGCAACAGGTGGACCTGGACCTGGTCCCAGGAAAACATCAGTACCAGAAACCGGCTGGTGCACCTACAGCCCTTGTTGTCGGGGGAGCAGGTGGAAGGTTGTTTTCAGGCTGCGAAGCAGAGAATGTCTCCAGGAGCGGTGTCCCCTCCCCCTGCCCCCACTGCTTAGAGTCACCTGGAGAGCTGGAACACCTGGTTCTGAGGCCAGGTACCTCAGAGTCCCTGAAGGGGGGCCCAGCCCATTGCCCACCCAGCCTGAGGGCCACTGCCCCGGTGTATGCTTCTGGTAACTCAGGATATGTTGACTGAGCACCTACTTGGCAATGCCTGGAGCTTGGGGCTGGGGAAGGAATAACAGAGGTGACACACTCCTGTCCTCAAAGCCACAGCAGCGGAGACAGTGTCATGTCATAACTGCGATCATGATACTGGGAGACTTGGTTCCAAGCCCGGGACTGCATGCCCTTGGGCAAGTCACATCATCACCTGCCTGTGCCTCAGTTTCCTTGCCTGTGGACTAGTCCCTCCCCACAGGACTGTGGTGAGATCTCTGGAGCCAGGGTGGGCTGGAGACACACACCGACCACTTGTCAGGACAGGAGTGACAGCGAAGACAGAGACAGCGTCACTGACACACCACACACGGCTCTGGCAGACTAACACACGGTGGGCGTGGGGAGGATGGAGATGAACCCCACCAGGTGGAAACAGCACAGGATTCGTAGAGGAAAGGTGCTCGAGCTGGGCTTTTGGAGACTGAGGCAAGTGAGTAAGTGTTCATGGGTGCAGCAGTCCCTGGGTGGTACCAACGGTTAAGCACTCAGCTGCTAACTGAAAGGTTGGGGGTTTGAGTCCATCCAGAGACACCTCAGAAGAAAGGCCTGGAGGTCTACTTCCAAAAAATCAGCCATGAAAACTCTCTGGAGCCCAGTTCTACTCTGACGCACATGCGGTTGCCATGAGTTGGAGTCAACTCAATGGCAACAATTTGTTTTTCTTCCTGTCTGTGTGTTCAGTCCTTTAGGTTCCAGTGAGGCCTTATCAGGGGCCCAGGCCCTGCCAGTCACCAGCAGCAGAAACCAGGGGTAAGGACAGCCCTGCCTTCAGGGGCCCAAAGTCTGGAGCCTTCCTGGCCTTCCTGCTCTCCTGGGGGAACTCAAGCTCCAGGGAGGAAGTAAAGCTGGAGGCCTGAGGAGTATTGGACCTCGGGCCCCATCCGACAGGTGGCTGTGTAGGTGCCCTGAGATCTGGGGTGAGCAAACACAGGCTCCTTCCTACCCCTGAGCAGGGCGTCTCTCCAGCAATCTCCCAGCTGTGAGCATGGACTACCCAGGAACCTAGCCTTGAAAACCCTCCCACCTTAGGCTTCATGAGCTGGTACCTGGGGGAAGGGAGTCTCCTGGAGGGGCTCAAAAAGCAGGCTGTGAGGTCCCAAATGCCACAGCTGCAACTCTCTTCCCAGGAAAAGCATGGTGTCGGCTCGTGTGTGTGACAAGCATGGACTGACTGTGGACCTCAGGCCAGGCATTCTGCCTGGAGTGCTGAGGCCTTTAGGCCACCAGGCAGAGCCGCCTGCCTCACGGAGCCACTGCCCTGCAAAGGAGAAAACCAAAACCAAACCAAACTCAGTGCTGCCGAGTTGATTCCGACTCGTAGTGACCCTATAGGACAGAGTGGAACTGCCCCATAGAGTTTCCAAGGAGCGCCTGGCAGATTCGAACTGCCGACATTTTGGTTAGCAGCTGTAGCACTTAACCATTGCAAAGGAGAACAAACCTTAAATTGCAGATTGGGATGCAATGTGATAAGAGCCAGCAGGATTCTACACACCAAGCTTCTCATGGGAGGGGAAACCTGAACTGGGTTTTGAGGCATGAGTAGGAGTTTACCAGATGGGTGAGAGTCAAAGGAACACTCCAGGCAAGGCAGTTGCACTGCCTACTTTGCGTTAAATCACTACTCACAGAAGATCTAAGCTAATGTTTAGGGTCAATGCGGCACACATAGGGTTACATATTCCGTGTCATCTCTCAGTTCTGTTGCTCTTGGTTGCACAAGCCAGCAGAGAGCCAGGTGGAGGAAGAATGTATGAAGTCATGCTCAGCCCTGGGTTGATCCCAGCCACACCCTTCCCCTTCCTGCTGACCAGCTGTCTTAGTTATCTAGTGCTGCTATAACAGAAATACCACAAGAGGGTGGCTTTAGCAAACAAAATTTATTCTCTCACAGTCTAAGAAGCTTAGAAGTCTGAATTCAGGGTGCCAGCTCCAGGGAAGGATTTCTTTCCCTGTTGGCTCTGGGGGAAGGCCCTTGTTATCAATCTTTCCCTGGTCTAGGAGCTTCTCAGTGCAGGGACCCCAGGTCCAAAGGATGCGCTCCACCCCTGGCACTTCCTTCTTGGTATGAAGACTGGCTTCTCCCTTTTATATCTCAAAAGAGATTGACTCAAGATACAACCTAATCCTGAGTCTTGTCTTATTATCACAAATGCCTCTAATCTGCCTCATTAACATCACAGAAGCTAGGTTTACAACACATAGGAAAATCGCATCAGATCACAAAATGGTGGACAACCACACAATACTGGGATTCGTGGCCTGGCCAAGCTGACACACTTTTTGGGGGGACGCAATTCAATCTGTAACATCAGCTGTCACATTGTTCTGCAGCTTCCTGGGGTGCGGCTCCTTCCTCTGCACAGAATTTCCTCCTGCCTCCTGGAGAGGGGCTTCCAGACTCTTCCAGGGTAATCAGAGCCTGAATGTAGATGTTTTTGGAAAATAATCACAGTGACTGATTGAGGATGAATGGAAAGGATGGAGGGATAAGAGCCATGCAAATATGTCACACACTGAGGGAGAGGAGGTAAAAGACAGAGGTCCCAGTGAGCCCACAACCAAGAGTGTTAGCTCTCAGGTGCCCCTCATGGACCCTGGGTCTCCTGCCCAAATGCTGGAGCAGTTCTCATCTACCCCGTATGATGATGTATGGCAGTGTCTGAAAAACAATATCCAGCCGCAGGTATATTTCATGTTGTAGCCACTCATCTTGAAAAGGGGCCCCTAAGTTCATGGCTTCTCTGGGTCTGGAAGAATCATTGCATCAGTCCCATGTACTGTTAAAACAAGGAGAGGTTCCCAGCAGTGTGTCAGCTGATGACCAGGAAATGCATAGGAGCAGAGATAAGCCAGAAATAAACACACTGATAACCAGGTAGCAGATGTGGATGACAGACACCAGGCCCCAGGACTGGCCACCCACCCTGGACCAGGAGCTCCAACAGGAAGTGGAGCCCTGAGTCCTAGGTCCTCGCCCAGATGTAGGCCTGAGAGGGAGCTGTGGATGCCACAGGCATGTCTGTGATGATGAGGACCAGCCATAGCCAATGCCCTGAGCCCTGTCCCAGGAGGACAGCCAGGGAAGGCTCCCATCTCAGAAAGCCAGAAGGTCAAGGTAACAAAGTACAGTGAGCCCTAGACAGTGTCCGGGGACCCCAGGTAGAACAGACCCTCCCTCCCTCCAGGTTGGACAAGCCACCACTCCTCTTCTGGCTCCAGGTTTCTTGTCTGTAAATCAAGCCATTATCACTCAGTGATTCCCAAGGAATTTCTGACTCTAAGAGCCATTTTAACCCGTTCTCGCTCATGAAGTGGACGGAAGTTGTTAGAGACCTCAGCCGCTTGTCCCTCTGTGACGCTGCGCTTGCTGCGCTGACCCAGCCCCAGGAAGCTGACGAGGTCCACCTGATCCCCATTCTTTCCCATTTAGGACCATATATCTGTTCTGTTCCCTGCTGCCTTTGATTCTTCACCCTTCCCTGGCCTCAACAAGGGGTCCAGCTGGAGCCCTTTGTCTTCCTTGGACATTGGATTGTTGGTCTCTATGAATTACTGACTGTAATCCACCTCCAAATATTTGCTGAATCCGTTCCCATGCTCCCAGAAGTCACCGTATTAATTCCCATGGGGTCTTTCATTCTAATTTCCTTGTTGACGGAAGGCTAAGACAACAGTGGCTGAGACGTACGTGCAGAACTTTTACATCCTGATGACGTGGAGGCTGGGGCTCTGCCCAGTGGAGGGCGGGGCAATTAACTGTTGGTTCCCAGGGTAGAGCCTTAATAGGAAGACGGCTATAGAATTAATTGGCCAAACCAGAGTGTCCAAGGGTGTTATTTTTTTTCTTGTTAATTTTTTTTATTTCTAATTAAACAAAGATTATTGATTATTACATTCAAGTATCTGACAATTTTTTTTTTTATTTTAGATAAAAATACTTTAGAGTAAAATGGCTTTATGTTATCTTTTTTTAAATTAATTTTTATTGTGCTTTAAGTGAAAGTTTAAAAAACAGGTCAGTCTCTCATACAAAAATTTACATACACCTTGCTATCCACTCCTAATTGCTCTCCCTCTAATAAGATAGCACAGTTCTTCCCTCTACCCTGTCTCCTCGTGTCCATTTGGGTAGCTTCTGGCCCCCTCTGCCGTCTCCTCTCCCCTCCAGACAGGAGATGCCAACATGGTCTCATGTGTCTACTTGATCCAAGAAGCTTGTTCTTCACCAATATCATTTTCCATCCCATATTCCAGTCCAACCCCTGTCTGAAGAGTTGGCTTTGGGCATGATTCCTGTCTTGGGCTAACAGAAGGTGTGGGGACCATGGCCTCCTGGGTCCTTCTAGTCTCAGTCAGACCATTAAGTCTGGACTTTTTAGGAGAATTTGGGGTCTGCATCCCACTACTTTCCTGCTCCCTCAGGGGTTCTCTGTTGTGTTCCCCATCAGGGCAGTCATCATATGTGGCCAGGCACCATCTAGTTCTTCTGGTCTCAAGCTGATGTAGTCTCTGGTTTATGTGGTCCTTTCTGTCTCTTAGGCTCATAATTACCTTGTGTCTTCAGTGTTCTTCATTCTTCCTTGCTCCAGGTGGGTTGAGACCAATTGATGCATCTTTGATGGCTGCGTGCTCCCAGACACCACTCTCCAAAGTGGGATGCAGAAAGTTTTCTTAATAGATTTTATTATGCCAATTGACTTAGATGGCCCCTGAAACCATGGTCCCCAAACCCCTGCCCCTGCTACGCTGGCCTTTGAAGCATTCAGTTTATTCAAGAAGCTTCTTTCCTTTTGGTTTAGTCCAGTTGTGTTGACCTCTCCTGTAGAGTGTATTGTCTTTCCCTTCACCTAAAACAAAACTTATCTACTATGTAATTAGTGAATACCCCCTCCCTCCCTCACTAACTCCCCCCCAGAGGGTGATTTTAATGATTATGCTAGGACAATAGGCATGAACCGGGATGATCCCCCCCTACCAAGCTCTCCTCTTGGGCAAAAGTCACCCCCTCAGCCTAATGGTAGAGCTGGGTGACTTTGATGGATGGCAGGTACAGGTGCTCTCTAAAGCTCTAGAAACAAAGATCCAAGCCAAGTCATTCAAACATGAGTCTGCCATGTTCCAATAGATGTTGTTGTGCACTGATGGAAAATGTATACACATATATCTATGTGTGTGTATGTATAGATACAAATACAGATACACCCACACATATACTTACACATATATATTGTTGTTATCGTTAGGTGCCCTCAAGTCAATTTCAACTCAGAATGACCCCATGTGACAGAGCAGAACTGCCCCATGGGATTTTCTAGGCCGTAATCTTTAGGAAAGCGGATCAACCAGTCTTTCTCCCATGGAGTCGCTGGATGGGTTCGAACAAGCAACCTTTCGGCTGGCAGTTGAGTACTTACCATTTGCACCACCAGGGCTCCTTATACATATGTACATATTCATGTGCATATATGCATACCTACAGATATATATATGCATAGGTATACTTATAGATATAATGATGGCACTTGTGGGAAAGCACTAGAATGCCTTCCATCTTATTCCCCAGCGTCAGGGTCTCTCAACACCATCCACCTAAGAAAGGTCAGATTGCTCTTCCATGTACATTGGATAGTCTCTTAGCCATGACCATAGGCTTTGGGCTTTGACCTAAATTGTTATTTGGGAGCTGCCTGGTCTGTGTGGATAAGGCAGCCATTTTTGTAGAGCTGACCATACAGGTCTCTGGCCCATAACGTAGTGTGAGGGTTCTGGAGGTAAACTAACTCATTGCCATAGATTCTGACTCATAACAAGCCCATAGGCCAGGGTGGAACCGCCCCATAGGGTTTCCAAGGCTGTAATCTTTACGGAAGCAGGCTGCCACATCTTTCTTCTGTGGAGTGGCTGGTAGGTTCGAACTGCTGACCTTTTGGTTAGAGGCCAAGTGCTTAACCACTATACCACCAGGGCTCCTTGGAGGCAGACTGTCAAACTTTAAATTCCAGCACCTAATTTTGCAACAACAACCAAAAAAATATGCATGTGGTTACACAGGCATAAATATGTGCATATGTAAGTGTGTGGGTGTACATACCTGTGCACATATCTGTATTTATATACACGTTTGTGTGTGCATGTACATATGTTCATATATATATAATAAACTTCATGGTGAGCACAGTTATAAGTACCTCTTAGACATAATCAAACACCTGACAGGGTTGGTTTTTTGGCTTTGAAGGCTCAGGACCATAGTTTTGGGGGACAACTTGGTCAATTGGAATAATGTAGCTCATAAAGTTTATGTTCTACATCCTAGTTTAGCGAGTAGTTTCTGGAGTCTTAAAAGCTGGAGAATAGCCACCTAAAACACAACTATTGGTCTCTACTTGTCCAGGGCAAAAGAGGAGGAAGGAAATCAAAGACTCAGAGAAGAAGCGAATTCACAGGACTAACAGTCCAGACGAAACATTGCCTCATCTACCCTGAGATCAGAAG
Source organism: Loxodonta africana (assembly GCF_030014295.1). Classification (NCBI taxonomy): domain Eukaryota; kingdom Metazoa; phylum Chordata; class Mammalia; order Proboscidea; family Elephantidae; genus Loxodonta; species Loxodonta africana. The sequence goes on from NC_087343.1 coordinate 223,461,338, forward strand.
AACCAGATGGTGCCTGGCTACCACTAATGACCATTCTGATCAGGGCCACAATAGACAGATCCTGATAGAATGGGAGAAACATGTGGAACAGAACTCAAACTCTTTTAAGTCCAGACTTATTGAACCTGCTGAGACTAGAGGACTCCCTGAGACTATTGCCCTGAGATATTCTTCAAACCTTGAAACGAAACTGTCCCGAGGTCACCTTTTAGCAAAATAACAGACTGGCTCATAAAACAAAGAATATCACCTATGAATACTGCACACTTTTAAAAAAATCATCTATATAAGACCAATGGTCATCAATTACTCTAAAGCAAATCTGGAAGTGTTAGGGGACAAGGGAACTAGAGTACTGGAAATGGAACATCTAGAATGGAATTAATGACAATGTTGACACATTGTGAAAAATGTAACCAATGTCACTGAACAACTTGTGCAGAAATTGTTGAATGGGAACCTAGTGTATAAACATTAACTAAAAACATAATAAAATATTGTTTTTTAAAAAAAATCCCAGCACCACCATTGACCTTGGGAAAGTTCCTTACTTTCTCTGGCCTCCATTTGCTCATCAGTGTAAAGGATGCAATAATGACACCCACCCACTGCATGGACTTGCACTAAGAAGCAAGTCCCAGAATCCAGGAAATCACCCAGTTTAGCGCCTGGACTTCGTAAGCAGTCGGTGAATTGAGGACCCAGATAGGACCCAGGGGATTTCCTCATGAACATCTTCATTTTCATCTCCTGCCTGATAGAAACTGGTAAAGAACTTTGTTTGGATTGAAAGTCAAGTTTTTTAGATCATTCTAGGGTTTTAGGTCAAAGCCCGGTTTGGACAAATCCCAAGGCCACTGCCATGGTTAACAGGTCAGTCAGTGCAAACGGAGAAGCAATCTGACCTCCCGTAGGTGGTCCATAGCTTTTTATGAATCCTGTGATTGCTGAAGTCACAGAACATAGCTGAACTCAGAAACCGATATGTCCAGTTCCATAAAAAAAAATCAAAATCTGAACTTAAAGTTAAATGTTTTCATTTGATGCTATAAAGTCATTATTGGAAATTTTTTTAGACATGATAATGGTGTTATGGGTATATGTGTGTGGAGTATGTGTATCTGGATATGTGTGTGTGTGTATGCGTGTATATATACGTGTTGTTGTTAGGTGCCATTGAGTGGGTTCCAACTCCTAGCAACCCTATTCACAACGGAACGAAACACCGCCTGCAGCATCCTCACAACTCCTGCTGTGCCTGAGCCCCTTTGTTGCATTAAGATTGACTCTACTTTGAGGAGGCAGTCCTTCCCCAGTCTTCTTTTGAGTTCCTTCCAACCTGAGGGGCTCATCTGCCAACACTGTATCAAACAATGCTTTGGTGCTATGCGTAAGGTTTTCACTGGCTAATTCTTTTCAGAAGCAGACCGCTAGGTCCTTCTTCCTAGTCTGTCTCAGTACAGAAGCTCAGCTGAAACCTGTCCACCATGGTGACACTGCTGGCATTTACATATCGGTGGCAAAGCTTCCAGCATCATAGCAACACACAAGCCCCCACAGTACAATGGACAGAAGAATGGGGAATATATACGTATATACTCACAGTAGTGTGTGTATATATATAGAGAGAGAGAGAATAGCCCTCTTTCGCATATCAAATCTCAAGAAGCTACTAAATGCAAAAGTTCATTAATAGATTACTTATATTTATGTAGCGCACATACAGCATTTTGTTTTTAAATGTCTTAAGTAGTTTTATGAAACAGTTAATATTTGTTGAGCTCCTATAGGTGGAAACATTATCAAAGAACAGTCAATATTTAATAACCCTATATATGTGTATATATTCCTGTATCTTAGAGATATATACTGAAGTATTTATGATATGATATGTGATATGATATGACATGACATGACATGACATGATATGACATGACATGACATAACATGATATGATACTTGGGATTACCTTTGAAATAATCCAAGATGAAAAAGTAGAGGTGGTGAGTATAGATAAAACAACATTGGTCATAAATTGATGATAGTTAAAACTATTCATGGAGGGTCATTATACTTTAATATATCTTTTAAATTTTCCATAACTTAAAAAAATTGTTAGGTGTTCTCCCCTCTCCTAGCTTGCTACTACAAGGGTAGGAACTCTGGACTGGGTAGGGCGAGGTAAGGGGAAGGGGAAGTTCTTCCAGGACTGGTGCTTTACTGGGCTGGAACTACTCTATCTCAGGCCATCCAGTGTTTAAAACATACTTCTCACCTCATGGGCTTCTTTTGAGGGTTCTTCAGGGCCATCCATTCCTAGAGATTCCTCACCTGAAGTTCCTTGATGCTAGGGATGCACTTCCCTCCAGCTCATCAGTTACTCCTTGCCCACCCCCCTGGAAACACTGATGTCTTCAGATTCTCTGGGATGAGGTCTACCCACCCTTCAAGTGCTTTTCTTGTACAAGGCCTAGAATGACCCGCAGAGCTCTCTGGGGTGCCACTGTCTATCTCTGCTTCACTGGAAACATTTTTTTATCCTTTACCACAACAACTCTGGGATGCAAGCAGATTCCAATGGCTCTTCCTATTCTTTGCTAGTTGTTAGGATTCTGTAACTCCCAAACTGTGGAAGACATGTACCAAGCTCTCTTGGTAGCCTCTTGAAGACTATTTACTGGGAGAAAAATGCAGAATCCAAATCACATTCTTAAAAATGGCCATACTAACTAGGCCACTGAGACAAAGGATTCCCTGAGACTTTTGCCCTGAGATGCTGTATAACCTTGAACCAAAACTATGCCCTGAGATCACCTTTTAACAAAAAAGCTGAGTGACCCACAAAATAAAGGATATTATCCATTAAATCTGTGCTCTACTAAAAAACATCTGGCTCTTACTTATAAAGGTGCTTATACATTCTCAAGACACCCAGTAGCCGTCTTTTGCATATCAATGCAATAGAATTTAGTAGATGCTACTAAATACCAAAGTTCATTAATAGATTACTTATGTTTACATAGCACTTTTTTTTAATAATATTTTGCTTTTGAATGTCTTAAGGAGTTTTACAAAACAGTTAATGTTTGTTGAGCTCCTATACATAGAAACATTATCAAAGAATAAAAAAAAAAAAAAAAATTTTTTTTTTTGAATAGTCAATATTTATTAAGCTTCCATTGTATGCGTAGCCTTTAACCCAGGTGCTGCGGGAGGTTGCAAAGGAAGAGGACAATATGGTCTCTATTGATAAGAAAGCTGTGGTTATAGAGGAAGCAGCATAAACTCAAACTTGGGAGGCCCCAGTTATGGAATCCATGCAGCGTTCATGGCTATAGCTACTGCCCTCTACAGGCTCAACAGGTTAGGAGGAATGGAGTCGGTGAATATGATGATTTCAAAAACAAATTCTCAGATACGCATGCGGTTGTCAGGGAGGAAAAGATATGTGGGTGTTTGGGCTTCTACATTAGGATGTTTAGGCTCCCTTTTAACAAAAGAAGTCTTAAAGGAAAAAGAGACTCTGCAAGACAAAAGCGATATAATTGAGTCGGTGGGGATATATTGCCTGAGATGTGAGAAAGAGAAAGATGAGTGGAAATGCAAAGAGAAAATGCCTCCCTCCAAGGTAGCAAGGAGGGGCCAGACAGTCCTGAGATGCAAAGCTTATGTGGGAGAAGGACCCCGGAGACTCCTCAGGCAGAAGTGCTTGGCTTCCAGGTGGCAGCTGCTCCAAGGACCAAGGGCCAGTGGTCACGACTTGGTCCTTCGTCTTCATCTTTGTCACCATGCAGGAAGGTTAATAGGGGAGATCCCTGTGGGATCTGAAGATTGAAGACTGAAGTTCAAGCTTTTGTGGGTCCTTGGACAATGGAGCCATGATTTCTTGAGAATATTAGGTACGTCTTCCTTGCCCACCCTCCCAAGATAGATGTGAGGCTCAAAGTGCGATGCACATGGCAGTGCAACCTAAAATATAAAGCACTCTCCACGTGTTAGTAGCTAATGTGGTTGCTGCTATGATAGGAGATCCATATGCAACTACTTTACTAGGGTTGTATGATCTTGGGATGCAAATGCCATAGACATTCTCATGATTCAGTTCAGTTTAACTTGCTCTAATGCACTCACCAGCCTCCTAGGTTGTCTCACACTCTGTTTCATACCCAGAACAATTCTCCAGTCCTGGAGCAGATCCTTGACTTCATCAGTCCTTCCAGCTCTTCTCCTGGACTTCCTCTTCTTAGGTGGTAACCGCTCTCTGTTCAGTTCCTTAGTACACTGACTCAGAGGATGGAAGCCATTACGGTAGGCTGTCTGTGGACTTGGAATATATAAACAAAGATGATAAAAGGATGTTGATCCTGGCTTGAACTTTACAGGAAGGAACCCTGAGATGGTGCTGCACCCTGAGGCCGGAAGTTAGTTACCTAGTATGTTGCAAGGCTCTGGGCAAGGGCTCAACGGCTAGTGGATGAATGGAAAACCAACAACCAGAGGCTGAACACTGAATTATCACCAAATTTTTATAGATCTCTGGCAAAGCAAACTAAGACAGGCAGGAAGGCAGAAGCCCTGTGCTTCTTTTATTTACTTAAATGAAGATCATTTGGATCATAATTCAGTACTGCCAGTGTGCCAGTTTACATTTTGCAAAACAATGTAGTCATAAAGCATGAGTTCAGAAAATTCTGAAGCTAATAAATAACTCATGGGGTTACTACAAGGCTCAAATGTGATAAGGTACATAAAAGCCAGCATTACAACAGTGTCTCCCAACCATTTTTGATTTTTGAACGCCTTTCACAGCAAAAAACAAAACAAAACAAAACTCAAAAACCCTGTTAGGAGTCACAAAAAATTATTTGTAGCACTTTGTATGATATAAGGTAAAGTACATCGGTATAAAATAATTTTATTTTAGATAAGTATTTCATTAAAAATGGAGCCCTCGTGGTGCAGTGGGTAAGAGCTATGGTGAGCAAAAAGGTCAGCAGTTTCAATCCACCAGTCACTCCTTGGAAACCCCATGGGGCAATTCTACTGTGTCCTATAGGGTTGCTATGAGTCAGAATCGACTTGACAGCAACAGGTTTGGTTTGTTTGATTTTTCATTAAAAATACAATAATTTATAATGTCAAGTCTTCCTATCCAGGAGCAAGGTATGTTCTTCCAATTATGTAAGTCTCTTTTGGTTTCTTGCAGAGGCGTACTGTAGTTTTCTTTGTATAAGTCTTTTACATCTCTGGTAAGATTTATTCCTAAGTATTTTATGTTCTTGGGGGCTACTGTAAATGGCATTGATTTGGTGATTTCCTCTTCGATGTTCTTTTTGTTGGTGTAGAGGAATCCAACTGATTTTTGTATGTTTATCTTATATCCTGATGCTCTGCTGAACTCTTCTGTTAGTTTCAGTAGTTTTCTCGAGGATTCCTTAGGGTTTTCTGTATATAAGATCATGTCATCTGCAAATAGAGATACTTTTACTTCTTCCTTACCAATCTGGATGCCCTTTGTTTCTTTATCTAGCCTTATTGCTCTGGCTAGGACTTCCAGCACAATGTTGAATAAGAGTGGTGATAAACGGCATCCCTGTCTGGTTCCCGATCTCAATGGGAATGTTTTCAGGGTCTCTCCACTTAGGGTGATGTTGGCTGTTGGCTTTGTATAAATGCCCTTTATTGTGTTGAGGAATTTTTCTTCTATTCTTACTTTGCTGAGAGTTTTTATCATGAATGGGTGTTGAACTTTGTCAAATGTCTTTCAGCATCAGTTGATAAAATCATGTGATTATCGTCTTTTGTTTTATTTACGTGGTGTATTACATTAATTGTTTTTCTAATGTTGAACCATCCCTGCATAACTGGTATGACTCCCACTTGGTCATGGTGGATTATGTTTTTGATACATTATTGAATTCTATTGGCTGGAATTTTTTTGAGGATTTTTGCATTTACATTCTTGCTCATGGATATGAAGACTTAACAATAAAAATGTCTATCCTACCAAAAGTGATCTATACATTTAATGCAATTCTGATCCAAATCCCAACGACATTTTTAATGAGATGGAGAAACAAATCACCAATTTCATACGGAAAGGAAAGGGGCCCCGGATAAATAAGGCATTACTGAAAAAGAAGAACAAAGTGGGAGGCCTTACTTTACCTGATTTTAGAACCTATTATACCTCCACAGTAGTCAAAAAAGCCTGGTACTGGCACAACAACAGATACATAGACCAATGGAACAGAATTGAGAATCCAGACATAAATCCATCCACATATGAGCAGTTGATACTTGACAAAGGCCCCAAAACAGTTAAATGGGGAAAAGACAGTCTTTTTAACAAATGGTGCCGGCATAACTGGATATCCATCTACAAAAAAATGAAACAAGACCCATACCTCACTCCATGCACAAAAACTAACTCAAAATGGATCAAAGACCTAAATATAAAATCTAAAATGATAAAGATCATGGAAGAAAAAATAGGGACAACGTCAGGAGCCCTAATACATGGCATAAACAGTACACAAAACATTATAATGAATGTAGAAGAAAAACTAGATAACTGGGAGCTCCTAAAAATCAAACACCTATGCTCATCCAAGGACTTCACCAAAAGAGTAAAAAGACTACCTACAGACTGGGAAAAAGTTTTTAGCAATGACATTTCTGACCAGTGCCTGATCTCTAAAATCTACATGATACTGCAAAAACTCAACTAAAAAAAGACAAATAACCCTATTAAAAAATGGGCAAAAGATATGAATAGACACTTCACTAAAGAAGACATTCAGGTAGCTAACAGATATATGAGGAAATGTTCACGATCATCAGCCATTAGAGAAATGCAGATCAAAACTACAATGAGATTTCATCTCACTCCAAGAAGGCTGGCATTAATCCAAAGAACACAAAGTAATAAATGTTGGAGAGGCTGTGGAGAGACTGGAACACTTATACACTGCTGGTGGGAATGTAAAATGGTACAACTGCTTTGGAAATCAATTTGGTGTTTCCTTAAAAAGCTAGAAATAGAACTACCATATGATCCAGCAATCCCACTCCTTGGAATATATCCTAGAGAAATAAGAGCCTTTACATGACCAGATATATGCACACCCATGTTTATTGTAGCACTGTTTACAACAGCAAAAAGATGGAAGCAACCAAGGTGCCCATCAACAGATGAATGGATAAATAAATTATGGCATATTCACACAATGGAATACTACGCATCGATAAAGAACAGTGAGGAATCTGTGAAACATTTCATAACATGGAGGAACCTGGAAGGCATTATGCTAAGTGAAATTAGTCAGTTGAAAAAAGACACATATTGTATAAGACCACTATTACAAGAACTTGAGAAATAGTTTAAACAGCGAAGAAAACATTCTTTTGTGGTTAGGAGAGGGGAGAGGGAGGAAGGGTGGGAGAGGGGCATTCACTAATTAGATAGTAGATAAGAACTACTTTAGGTGAAGGCAAAGACAGCACACAATACAGGGGAGTTCAGCACAATTGGACTAAACCAAAAGCAAAGAAGTTTCCTGAATAAACTGAATGCTTCAAAGGCCAGCGTAGCAGGGGCAGGGGTTTGGGGACCATGGTTTCAGGGGACATCTAAGTCAATTGGCATAATAAAATCTATTAAGAAAACATTCTGCATCCCACTTTGAAGAGTGGCATCTGGGGTCTTAAACGCTAGCAAGCAGCCATCTAAGATGCATCAATTGGTTTCAACCCACCTGGATCAAAGGAGAATGAAGAACACCAAGGCCACAAGGTGATTACGAGCCTAAGAGACAGACAGGGACACATGAACCAGCGACTACATCATCCTGAGACCAGAAGAATTAGATGGTGCCCGGCTACAACTGATGACTGCCCTGACAGGGAGCACAACAGAGAACCCCTGAGGGAGCAGGAGATCAGTGAGATGCAGACCCCAAATTCTCATAAGACCAGACTTAATGGTCTGACTGAGGCTAGAAGGACCCCAGTGGTCATGGGCCCCAGATCTTCTGTTGTCCCAGGACAGGAACCATTCCCGAAGCCAACTCTTCAGACATGGATTGGAGTGGACAATGGGTTGCAGAGGGATACTGGTGAGGAGAGAGCTTCTTGGATCAGGGAGACACTTGGGACTGTGTTGGCATCTCCTGCCTGGAGGGGAGATGAGAGGGTGGAGGGGGTTAGAAGCTGGCAAAAAGGACACAAAAAGAGAGAGTAGAGGGAGAGAGCAGGCTGTCTTGTTAGGGGGAGAGTAATTGGGAGTGTGTAGCAAGGTGTATATAAGTTTTTGTGTGAGAGACTGACTTGATTTGTAAACTTCCACTTAAAGCACAATAAAAATTATTTTAAAAAAGGCAAAGAAATACAATAATTTATATTGTCATTGTACTTTTTATTTTAATTTTTGGAGGAATTTTGTTGTGCTATATAAAATTTTTATCAATTTATCAAATAATTTATCTGTTGAAGATCTCAAGATGAATTTGCAGAATTTTTGTTATCATTCTCATTATCCGTTGCCGTCGAGTCGATTCCAACTCATTAGCATCTGGTATTTCTTGATCAGTATCATTTTTGCTTTCTGTTCTTAAACAATAGCCCATTCTGATTAAAAAGTAATATGTTATTACAAATGTAGAACTTTGAAAGCGTCATATGATCAAAATCACAAATGAGAAAAAGTAACTTGACTACTAAGACACTAAGTTGTGAGCATATTTGTTACAACTCCACTCCTGGGCTTCAGGCTCACTTGAGGTAGTCACAGATAACTTACCTTCAAATCTTTCAGTTTTAAATGGAAAACAAACCAACCAATGATTTTTTTTTTAAGGGAAACTGGGGACTTCCTGATTAAAAAAAAAAAAAAACTGGTTGGGTAACTGATATTTCTATACATCCTCAAAAAAAAAAAAAAAGATTAATAGAGGGAGCAAATGAAATCACTTAGAACCGTGCTTTCAACATAACTAGGAGACAGAGGACACCAACACTACCATTTATTCAGAAGTAAGTAAATAAATTAAAAAAAAAATTTTTTTTTTTTTAAGTAAATAAATAGATACCAAATTCTTACAACACTATGTCTGGAGCTCTTATCACAATGCTGGGTAGAGAGCGGGAGGAGTCTGAAGAGACCGTGGATAAAGGAAGGGAGAAGAGGAGCAGAGGGCCCAAGGATAATGGAAAATGGACAAAATCTGCAAATAGAAAGACCACTCCAAGAACAAAGTACTGAAACGGGGCTGAGGCCTGGTGCCTGAGACTATTGACTACAGGAAACAAATTTAAGTGTGTGGGACTGATGGTGGCATCCTAAGAAAGGCATTTCTTTCCAGGGTAGAAAAGTTGGAATAAGTAGGGAGAGATGCTCTATTGAGACTTGATGATGAGGTAAAATAAACGCAAATTAAAATCCTGCAAGAAAAAACGACAACAAAAAAGAGCCACAAATCAGAAGATGTACCAAACTTTCTCCTCAGCCCTAATGCCAAAAGCCATCCACTAAAGAAACCGTGCTTCAGTGTGTAGACAGGAGAGGGAGCACTTCCGCTAGGAATCCTGTAATGACCTAAAGCCCTTGCCTTTAAACTTGTTCATATAATAATTACTGTGAGATTACAAAATGATCAGGAAATACAGTCTATAGTCATACAAAGCTACTGTAAAAAGACAACAGAAAAGTATAACAAAGAGATTTCACCTGACAAAAATTTTCCCACTCAAAACCAACATAATAATGCTGAATGTAACACTTTCCTCTAAATTAAACATCCTTGAACAAGCATTTTCAGATATAAAAGAGGACCTAGAAGAAATGCAAAACCTCAGAGAAGAAAGGATCAACAAAAAGGAAGATTAAAATCAAGAAGTAACCAAACTCACACAGAAATTTAAGAAAAAGACAACTCCATCTCAGAAATGCAGATTAAATTACATAATGCCCAGTGGAGAGTAAATTGAATTCAAAATTCAATAGGGGGCATTGGAGAAAATCAGGAAGACCACCAAGAAAATGAAAATGATTCTAGAAAAAATGAAGCACGTAGAATCAAAAATCAGTGGTTAAAATGAAACGCAAAGATGGGCCCACACGTGTGTAACTGAAATACCCAAAGGGAAAACAAAACAACGGAATAGAACCAAGATGAAAAACTCTAACTCAAGAAAATGGTCTGTAAAAAAAAAACCTAAATAAACATAGTGAAAGGGCTTACCACGTACCTGGGGCCATCAACTTTGAGGCATATCTTAGTAAAACAATTAGACTTTAAAGAAAAAGAAAAACAGTTCAGGGCCTCTGGGCGGAAAGAATAAATCACTTAAGAAGACAAGATAATTAGGCTGACATTAGTTTTCAAATGGAACATCATTTTCAAGACATTCAAGAAAAGAAAGTGTTGGCCAATGATTTTGTATCCAGCTAAACTGTCTTTCTAGTATAACCCATAGGAAAAGTTTTAAACATGCAATCGCTTAGCAAATACTGTGCATACACATTCTTCTTGAGGACTCTACTAGATTAAAGCTTCATTCAATGAAGAAATAAATGGGGAAACTTCATCAAAAGAATTGATGGAGAACATGTAATATAGTTAATTGTAGCTCAAAAGCTAAAACAAAGGCAGTGACAAGGGATAAGGAAAAATAAGTAAATGCATGTTCTGAGACACAAGAAACAATGCACCTAAAAAATGGAACAAGAAGAGATAAAGAAAAGGGAAACAGAAAAAGCTCATTGTCACAGAGATAATATGTGGAATTCAAACTACACCATTTAAAACCAACAAACTAGTGAGAAGGCTAGGTAAGAAAACGGGCAACTGAGGGTGTTGTTAAATATATTGGTATAAGGCTAATCACTGAAACATAAATGCAAACATTACTAAATACCAAAAGGAATACGTAAAAAGAGACTGCATAAACATAGTTGCATATAAACTAATCTGACATAGCTGAGACCAACTAACAAGTTACCCCCAGTAGATTCTGGATTGTGGTGACCATAAGTGTTGCATGGTAGAATTATGCTCCATAGGGTTTTCAATGTCTGATTTTTTGGGAACTAGATCACCTGGCCTTTCTTCTGAGGTGCCTCTAAGTCGATTCGAACCACCAATCTTTCAGTTAGTAGCTGAGTGCTTAACTGTTTGCACCACCCAGGGACTCCATTAAGACCAACCAATTAACATATGTGAATGGGCTTAATTTTCTATTAAAAAAAAGATTTTTGAATTGATTTATAAAGCAGGCTCTACCTCTATGCTACGAACAAGAGATACACCTAAAACAAAATGATTGAGAAAGGCTACAAATAAAGGGATGGGCAAAGTTTTATCAGGCAAATGGAAACATGGTTTTGATATCAGAAAAAATAAAAATCAGGCCAAAAAGTATTAAACATGATACGGAAGAACATTCTATAAACCACAAGTCACAATGAAAATATAAGTATCTTTGTACCATTAAAGTCATGCTGTTGTTGTTAGGTGCCAATGAGTCAATTCGGACTCATAGTGACCCTATGTACAACAGAACTAAGCGCTGCCCGGTCCTGCACCATCCTCAATTGTTTTTGTGCTTGAGCCCATCCTTGCAGCAACTGTGTCAACCCATCTCGTTAAGGGTCTTCCTTTTCGCTGATCCTCTACTTTATCAAGCATGATATTCTTCTCTAGGGACTGATCTCTCTAGATAACATGTCCAAAGTATGTGAGATGTAGGCTTACCAGCCTTGCTTCTAAGGAGCATTCTGGCTGTACTTCTTCCAAGGCAGATTTGTTCATTCTTTGGCAGTCCATGGTATATTCAATATTCTTCAGCAATGCCATAATTCAAAGGCGTCAATTCTCCTTTAGTCTTCCTTATTCATTGTCCAGCTTTTACATGCATATGAGGCGATTGAAAACACCTTGGATTGGGCCAGGTGCACCTCAGTCCTTAAAGTGACATCTTTGCTTTTTAACACCTTAAAAAGTCTTTTGCAGCAGATTTGCCTAATGCAAACCATTGTTGTCAGTGCTGCTTCTGTGGGCATTGACTGTTGATGCAATCAAAATGAAATCTTTGACAACTTCAATCTTTTCTCCTTTTATCATGATGTTGCTTATTGGTCCAGTCGTGAGAATTTTTGTTTTCTTTATATTGAGGTGTAATCCATACTGAAGGTTGTAATCTTCGATCTTCTTCAATAAGGGCTTCAAGTCCTCTTCACCTTCAGCAAGTAAAGTTGTGTTATCTGCATATTGCAGGTTGTTAATGAGTCTTCCTCCAATCCTGATGCCCTGTTCTTCTTCATAAATCCAGTTTCTTGGATTATTTGCTCAGCATACAGATTGAATAAGTACAGTGAAATAATACAACCCTGACGCACACCTTTCCTGATTTTAAACCACACAGTATCTGCTTGTTCTGTTTGAACTACTGCCTCCTGTTTTACACACAGGCTCCACATGAACACAATTAAGTGTTCTAGAATTCCCATTCTTCATGATGTTATCCATAATTTGTTATGATCCTCACAGTTGAACGCCTATGCATAGTTAATAAAACACAGGTAAACATCTTTCTGATACTCTGCTTTTAGCCAAGATCCATCTGACATCAGCACTGAAGTCCCTGGTTCCACGTCCTCTTCTGAATCCTGTTGAGTTTCTGGCAGTTCCCTGTCAATGTACTACTGCAACCGCTTTTGAATGATCTTCAGCAAAATTTTACTTGTGTGCGATATTAATGATATTGTTTGATAATTTCCACATTCTGTTGGATCACCTTTCTTTGTCATGGGTACAGATGTGTATCTCTTCCAGTTGGTTGGCCTGGTAGCTGTCTTCCAAATTTCTTGGCATAGACAAGTGAGCGCTTCCAGTACCACGTCTGTTCGTTGAAACATCTCAATTGGTATTCCGTCAATTCCTGGAGCCATGTTTTTCACCAGTGTCTTCAGTGCAGCTCGAAATTCCTCCTTCAGTACCAACAGTTCTTTATCATATGTTACCTTCTGAAATAGTTGAACATCAACCAATTCTTTTTGGTACAGTGACTGTATATTCCTTCCATTTTCTTTTCATGCTTCCTTTGTTGTTAAATATTTTCCGCATAGAATCCTTCAGTATTGCAACAGGAGGCTTGAATTTTTCCTTCATTTCTTTCATCTTGAAAAATGCTGAGTGTGTTCTTCCCTTTTGGTTTTCTAGCTCTAGGTCTTTGCACATTTCATTATAATACTTTACTTTGTTTTCTCTAGCTGCTCTTTGAAATCTTCTGTTCAGCTCTTTTACCTTGTCATTTCTTCCATTCACATTAGCTACTCTACGTTCAACAGCAAGTTTCAGAGTTTCTTCTGGCATCCATTTTGGTCTTTTCTTTCTTTCCTGTCTTTTTAATAACCTTTTGCTTTCTTCATTTATGACATCCTAGATGTCATTCCACAACTCATCTGGTCTTTGGTCATTAGCGTTCTATGCGTCAAATCTATTTTTGAGGTGATCTCTAAATTCAGGTGGAATATACTCAAGGTCATATTTTGGCTCTTGTGGACTTGTTCTAATTTTCTTCAGCTTCAACTTGAACTTGCATATGAGCAATTGATGGACTAGTCCACAGTCAGCTGCTGGCCTTGTTCCGACTGATGATATTGAGCTTTTCCATCATCTCTTTCCACAGATGTAGTCAGTTTGATTCCTGTGTATTCTACCTGGCAAAGTCCATGTGTATTTTGTTGTTATTGTCAGGTGCCGTCAAGTGGGTTCTGACTCCTAGTGACCCTAGGTACAACAGAATGAAAAACTGTGCAGTCCCACGCCATTCTCGCAATCGTTGTTATGCATAAGCCCATTGTTGCAGCCACTGTGTCAATCCATCTTGTTGAGGGTCTTCCTCTTTTACACTGAGGAAGAGCTGTCCTTTTCCAGCGAGAGATCCCTCCTGATAACACGTCCGAAGTATGTGAGATGAAGTCTCGCCATCCTGGCTTCTAATGAGCATTCTGGCTATACTTCTTCCAAAATAGATTTGTTAATTCTTTTGGTAGTTCATGGTGTATCCAGTATTCTCCACCAACACCATAATTCAAAGGTGTCAATTCTTCTTTGGTCTTCCTTATTCATTGTCCAGCTTTTGCATGCATATGAGGAATTGAAAACACCTTGGCTTTGGACAGACACACCTTAGTCTTCAAGGTGACATCGTTGGTTTTTAACATTTTAAAGAGGTCTTTGGCAGCAGGTTTGCCCAGTGCAATGCGTCTTTTGATTTCTTGACTGCTGTTTCCATGAGTGTTGATTGTGGATCCAAGTAAAATGAAATCCTTGACAACTTCAATCTTTTCTCTTTTTATCATGATGTTGCTTATTGGTCCAGTTGTGAGGATTTTTGTTTTCCGCATATGTAGTCACCACTTACATTGGTGAAAAAAGTATTGGCAATGAAGAAGTTGTTGGTATTGCAAAATTCTATCATGCAATCTCTGACTTCATTTCTATCACCAAAGCCATGTTTTCCAACTACTGATTCTTCTTTCTTGTTTTCAGCTTTCACATTCCAATCACCAGTGATTATCAATGCATCTTGATTTCATGTTTGATCAATTTCAGACTGCAGAAGTTGGTAAAAATCTTTGATTTCCTCATCTTTGGTATTAGTAATTGGTGCATAAATATGAATAATATTCATATTAACTGGTCTTCCTTGTAGGTGCATGGATATTATCCTATCACTGACAGGGTTGTACTTCAGGATGTTGTTTTTGATGACATACACAACACCATTCCTTTTCAATTTTTCATTCCCAGTATGATAGACCATATGATAGTTCAATTCACATTGGCCAGTACCAGTCAATTTCAGCTCACTAATGCTTAGGATTTTTATCTTTATGTGTCCCATTTCATTTTTGATGACCTCCAATTTTCCTAGATTCATAGTTCATGTATTTCATATTCCTACCATTAATGGATGTTTGTAGTTGTTTCTTCTCATTTTGAGTGGTGCCACATCAGCAAATGAAAGTCCTGAAAGCTTGATTCCACCCACGTCATTAAGGCTGACTCTACTTTGAGGAGGTAGCTCTTCCGCAGTCATATTTTGAATGCCTTCCAATTGAAAGGCTCATCTTCCAACACTGTATCAGTCAATGCTCTGCGGCTATTCATAAGGTTTCCACTAGCTAATTTTTCAGAAGTACACCCCCAGGCCCTTCTTCCTAGACTGTGTTAATCTGGAAGCTCAGCTGAAACCTGTTCACCATGGGTGACTCTGCTGGCATTTGAAGTATCGGTGGCATAGCTTCCAGCATCATAGCAACTGGCAAGCCACCATAGTACAACAAACTGACAGACGTGTGAGGATTAAAGGAATAGGCAAAGGTATAGCTTTTTACAAACCAGAAACAATAGAAGATGCAAGCAGAAATACATAAAAACACAACTAATAAGGGGAGATACACCATTCTCCATGCAACACAAATCAAGTGAACAAATAAATAAGAAAATAGAAGTCTTAGGCAGTATAATGAATAAGGTAGATCTTGTGTGTGTGCATCTGTGTGCGTATGTATATATAGATGTGTATGTGTGTGTATACATATATAACTTTAAATCCTGGTAATAAAGAATATAACTTCTCAAGTGCACATGAAAGATTCAGAAAAATAAATCGTATATTTGTTTACAAAGAAAGCAATAAATTTCATAAAGCAGAGATATTACAACCCACAATGTATGATCAAATGCAGCAAAACTATAAAATAATAACTTTTTAAAATTATTTATTGTGCTTTAAGTGAAAGTTTACAAGTCAAGTCAGTCTCTCATACAAAAACTTACACACACCTTGCTGTTTTCCTAGCCACTCTCCCCCAGATGAGACACCACACTCCTCTCCACCCTGTATTCTCCATGTCCATCCAGCCAGCTTCTGTCCCCCTCTGCCTTCTCATCTCACCTCCAGAAAGGAGCTACCCACGTAGTCTCAAGTGTCTACTTGAACCAAGAAGCTCACTCCTCACCAGTATCATTTTCTGTCCTATAGTCCAGTCCAAGAAGAGTTGGCTTTGGGAATGGTTCCAGTTTAGGTCTGGGAACCATGACCTCCGGGGTCCTTCTAATCTCAGTCAGACCATTAAGCCCTGAGTTTTATGAGAACTCGAGGTCTGCATCCCACTGCTCTCCTGCTCCATCGGGGATTCTCTGTTGTGTTCCCCGTCAGGGCAGTCATCAGTGGGAGCCAGGCACCATCTAGTTCTTCTGGTCTCAGGCTGGTGTAGTCTCAGGTTTATGTGGCCCTTTCACAACAACATTTTTCAAAAGCCTTTTGCACCCTGGGTATTTAAACATCTATTATATAATTGTTGATGAAAGATAAACTGAAAACTCAAATCTTGGAATTTCTTAAAAATCATAGTAATAAAAATACCATATGTCTGAATCTATAGGGCATATTTAAAATAATGATCAAAATTTTACAGTCTTAAATACTTATCAGTAATAAGCAAATTGAATTCCAAACTCAACAACTAGGAAAAGAATAGCAACATAAACCAAAATAAAACAAAGTGAAGGAAATCGATGATGTAGAGTATAGAAAAAAGAGTAGAATTCAGGAGTAAATCGAAATTCCAGTTCTTAAAAAAAGTGAACAAAATATACACATCACTAGCAAATCTAATCAAGAAACAAGGTAGAAAATAACCAAATATACCAAGTAAGAATAAACAAAGAGAAAATAACTATTGAAACTAAGAAAATCTTAAAAATCATAGCTGTGCTGAATAACTTTAAGCAATTGAATTTTAAAATCTAGATGAAGTGGGTAAGTTCCTAGGAAAATGGCAGTTTGCTCCAGTAAACTACTCCAGTAGAGACAGACAGATCAAATAGACCACAGAAAAAGTAGAGACGGTTATCAAGGAAATCGCCATTAAAAAAAGCACTATGCCCAGATGTTCTCAAGGGAAATTCTAACAAATCTTCAAACACCAAATAGTCCCAATGCCGCAAAAATTGTCCTCGAGAATAGAAAGCGAAGGAAAACGTCCAAGTTCTTTTTACAGAGCAAATATAACATGAATAGAAAACCTGAGAAGATGCCATGAAAAATTTACAGGTGTATTTCACTTGTGGATATCAATGGGAAAATTCTCATGAAAATATTAGCAAACAGAATTTGAATCCACATTAAGAAAATAATACACTATGTTGAAGCATAATGTATTCCAGGAACACAACGTTGAGTCTCACCACTTGTCTGCAAGTTTGTCATACTGAGGTGGCTTGCATGTTGCTGGGATGCTGGAAGCTATGCCACTGGTATTTCATATACCAGTAGGGTCACTCATGAAGGACAGGTTTCAGAAGAAATTCCAAACTAAAACAGACCAGGAAGAAAGGTCTGGTAATCTACTTCCTAAAATCAGTCAATAAAAACCCAATATATAACAACAGAATATTGTCTGATACAGTGCTGGAAGATGAGCTCTTTAGGTTGGAAGACACTAAAAATATTACTGGGGAAGAGCTACCATCTCAAAGTAGAGTGGACCTTAACAATGTGGGTAGAGTAAAACCTTCAGGACCTTCATTTGATGATATGGCACAACTCAAAATGAGAAGTAACAGCTGCAGACATCCCTTAGTAATTGGAACGTAGAATGTATGAAGTATGAATCAAGAAAAACTGGAAGTCATCAAAATAAAATAGACTCAAATATATCAGTGATCTTGAATATGGCGCAGGATCAGGCAATATTCCATTATGCATAAGTTGCCACGAGTCCAAGCCAACTAAATTGCAACTAACAATAGTAACAAATGATTCAATATTAGGAAAAACAGTAATACAATTCATAATACTAGTAGGTACGTCATTGATGTCGTTAGGTGCCATCGAGTCATTTCTGACTCATAGAGACAGAACAAAACACTGCCAGGTCCTGCGCCATTTTCACAAATCAGGCTGTGTTTGAGGCAATTGTTTCAGCCACCGTGTCAATACCTCTCCTCAAGGGTCTTCCTCTTTTTCTCTGACCCTCTACCTTACCAAGCACAATGCCCTTCTCCAGGAACTGGTCCCTTCTAATAACTTGTCCAAAGTACATAAGAAGTCTCGCCATCCTCGATTCCAAGGAGCACTCTGGCTGTGCTTCTTCCAAGACAGACTTGTTTGTTCAGAGTATATTCAATACTCTTCACCAGCATCATAATTCAGCTCTTCTTGGATCTTCCTTATTCTTTGCCCGGCTTCCACACACATATGAGGAGACTGAAAATATCATTGCTTGGGTCAGGCACGCCTTAGCCCTCAAAATGACATCTTTACTTTTCAACACTTTAAAGAAGTCTTTTGCAGCAGATTTGCCCAGTGGAATACATCATTTGATTTCTTGACTGCTGCTTCCACAGGTGCTGATTGTGGAGCCCAGGAAAATGAAATCCTTGGCAACTCCAGTATTTTCCCGGTTTATCATGATGTTGCGTGTTGGTTCAATTGCAAGGATTTTTGTTTTCTTTATGTTGAGGTGTAATCCATAATGAAGGCTGTAGTCTTTCATCTTCATTAATAAGTGCTTCAAGTCCTCTTAGATTTCAGCAAGCAAGGTTGTGTCATCTGCACGTTGCAGGTTATTAATGAGTCTTCCTCCAATCCTGATGCCCTGTTCTTCTTCATACAGTCCAGCTTCTCAGATTATTTGACCAGCGACAGATGGAATAAGTACAGTGAAAGGACAGAGCCTTGATGCACACCTTTCCTGATTTTAAACCATGTAGTATACCCTTGTTATGTTTGAACAACTTTCTCTTGGTCTATGTACAGGTTCTGCATGAGCACAATTAAGTGTTCTGGAATTCCCATTCTTCCCAATGTTATTCATAATTTGTTATGATCCACACAGTTAAATGCCTATGCATAGTCAACAAAACACAGGTAAACATCTTTCTGATATTCTCTGCTTTTAGCTGGGATCCATCTGACATCAACAATGATATCTCATTCCAGGTCCTCTTCTGAATCAGGTTGAATTTCTGGCAGTTCACTGTTGATATGCCGCTGCAACCGATTTTGAATGATCTTTAGCAAAATTTTACTTGTGTGTGATATTAATATTGTTTGATAATTTCCGCATTCTGTTGGATCACCCTTCTTTGGAATGGGCACAAATATGGATCTCTTCCAGTCAGTTGGCAGGTAAGCTGTCTTCCAAACTTCTCAGCGTAGATGAATAAGCATTTCCAGCTCTGCATCCATTTGTTGAAATGTCTCAGTCATTATTCCTAAAGCCTTGTATTTCACCAATGCCTTCAGTGCAGCTTGGACTTCTTCCTTCAATATCATCAGTTCTTGATCATATGCTGCCTCCTGAAACGGTTGAACATCAACCAATTCTTTTTGGTACAGTGATTCTGTGTATTCCTTCCATCTTCTTTTGAGGCTCCCTGGGTCATTCAGTATTTTGCCCAAAGAACCCTTCAAAATTGCAACTTCAGGCTTGAATTTTTTCTTCATTTCTTTTTGCTTGAGAAATGCCAAGTGTTTTCTTCCCTTTTGATTTTCTAACTCCAAGTCTTTGCGCATTTCATTACAATACTTTGTCTTCTGAGCCACTTTTTAAGATTTTCTGTTTAGCTCTTTTACTTCATCATTTTATTCATTTGCTTTAGCTACTCTACATTCGAAAGCAACTTTCAGAGCCTCTTCTCACATTCATTTTGGTCTTTTCTTTCTTTCCTGTCTTTGTAGTAATCTTTTGCTTTATTCAGGTATGATGTCCTTGATGTCATGCCTGGTCTTCAATCATTAGCGTTTAATGTATCAAATCTATTCTTGAGATGGTCTCCAAATTCAGGTGTGATCTACTCAAGGTTGTATTTTGGTTCTCATGGTCTTGTTTTAATTTTCTTCAGCTTCAACTTAAACTTGCATATGAGCAATTGATGGTCTGTTCTGCAGTCATCCCCTGGCCTTGTCCTGACTGATGATATTGAGATTTGTCATCATCATTTTCCACAGATGCTGTCAATTTGATTCCTATGTTTTCCATCCAGCGAGGTCCACATGTATAGTTGTCATTTATGTTGTTGAAAAATTGTATTTGCAATGAATAAGTCATTGGTGTTTGCAAAATGCCATCATGTGATCTCTGGTGTCTTTTCTGTCACCAAGGCCATAATTTCCAACTACAGATCCTTCTTTGTTTCCAGCTTTCCCATTCTGATCATCAGTAATTATCAATGCATCTTGATTGCATGTTTGATCAATTCCAGACTGCAGAAGTTGGTAAAAATCTTCAATTTCTTCATTTTTGCTATTAGTGGTTGGTGTGTAAATTTGAGTAATGGTCATATTAACTGGTCTTCCTTGTAGGTGTGTGGATATTATCCTATCACTGACATCATTGTACTTCAGTGTAGATGTTGAAATGTTCTTTTGACAATGAATGCAACGACGTTCCCTTCCAATTGTCATTCCCCACATAGTAGCCCATATGATTGTCCAATTCAAAATGGCCATTACCAGTTCATTTCAGTTCACTAATGCCTAGGATATCAATCTTTATGCATTCCATTTCATTTCTGACAACTTTTAATTTTCCTAGGTTCATACTTCATACATTTCATGTTCCAATTATTAATGGATGTTTGCACCTGTTTCTTCTCATTTTGAGTGGAGCCACATCAGCAAATCCAGGTCCCAAAAGCTTGACTTCATCCATGTCAGTAAGGTTGACTCTACCTTGAGGGGGCAGCTCTTCCATAGTTTCCCAAGTCATATTTTGAGTGCCTTCTAGTTGAGGGGCTCATCTTTTGGCACTATATGAGACAATGTTCTGTTGCTCTTTATAAGGTTTTCACTGGCCAACTCTTTCAGAAGTAGACCTCTAGGTCCTTCTTCCTAGCCTGTCTTGGTTTGGTATAAGGAGAAAAATCATATGATTGTCTCCATAACCAAAACAAAACCTGTTGCCATTGAGTAGTCAATTCTGACTCATGGCGACACCATGTAGAGATGCTCCATAGGGTTTCTTGGCTGTAACCTTTATGGAAGCGGATTGCCAGGCCTTTCTTCTTTGGTGCTGCTGGGTGAGTTGGAACCACCACTCTTTAAGTTAGTTGTCAAGGGCAAACTATTTGCACCACCGAGGTACCTATGAGAGAATATGAAAAAAAAAATTTAGTGCAATTCAGTATTCATTCTTGATTTTAAAAATTCTTAAGGAAACACAAATGGACAAATATTTACTTAACATGATTATATTCTTTGCCAACACCACAAATCAAAGCCATTGATTCTTTTTCGGTCTTCCTTATTCATTGTCCAGCTTTTGCACGCATATGAGGTGATTAAAAACACCATGGCTTCGTTTAGGCACACCTTAGTCCTCCAAGTGACATCTTTGCTTTCTAATACTTTAAAGAGGTCTTTTGCAGCAGTTTTGCCCAATGCAATGGGTCTTTTGATTTCTTGACTGCTGCTTCCGTGGGTATTGATTGTAGATCCAAGCAAAATGACATCCTTGACAACATCGATCTTTTCTCCACTTATCATGGTGTTGCTTATTGGTTCATTTGTGAGAATTTTTGTTTTCTTTATGTTCAGATGTAATCCGTACTGAAGGATGTGGTCTTTGATCTTCAACAGTAAATACTTCAAGTCTTCTTTGCTTTCATCAAGCAAGTTTGTGTCATCTGCATAAGCCTTCCTCCAATTCTGATGCCACATTCTTCTTCATATAATGCAGCTCCTCAGATTATATGCTCAGCATGCAGATTGAATAAATATGGTGAAATATTACAACTGTGAAGACAGTAAACTGATTAAATAAAAGGACGATTATAGAGGTCAATCTCTTGACATTAGTAGCTACTAAGCATCAGATGCCAAAACCATCATTCCACCTGTGGAAACAACTCACCCAATAGGCTGCAGAACAAGGTTGGGGAAGCCTGTTCCCATGTTGGCCAGAAGAGGGCACTAGAGAGTACACTTGAAGCTCATAAACCATGTGCCCTAAGTGGGACCCTCCCCGCCCCGCAAAAACCCAAACCTGTTGCCGTCAAGTCGATTCTGACTTATAGTGGGACCAACAGAGTTGTCCTTTCTTCCTCTGAGCCACAATTCTCACTGTGCTAAATTGTTGTTGTCAGTTGCCATGGATTCGGCTCCGACTCTTGGTGACTGCATGCAAATGGAATGATACATTGCCCTCTCCTGTGCCATCTTTATGATTGTTGGTGTGCTCCAGTCCATTGTTGTAATCACTGTCTATTATGAGTGTCTTCCAGCCTGTGGGGTTCATCTTCCAGCACTATATCGGACAATATTTTGATGTGGTCCATAGGATTTTCATTGGCTGGTTTTTGGAACTAGATTGCCAGCCCTTTCTTCCTAGTCTGTCTTAGTCTAGGAGCTAGGCAGAAATCGGTCCACCATCGGTGACCCTGCGGGTATTCGAAATACTGTTGGCACAGCTTCCAGCATCATAGCAATGCATGAACCAACACAAATTGACAGACGAGTGGTGGGCCATGTTAAATTAAAGCCCAACATTTAATAAGTGCTCAGTACTCTCTGATTCACAAAAAATAGATGTGGGATCTGCAACCATTGGACCTTGTAAAGACTCTTCATCCAGTCCTGGATCAGCGACGTCAGCACACCCAGGTCTGAGCCGCCAGGCACCCTGTTGGGCTGGTGCTGGGGTCCCGCTCGTGCTGTGAAATGAAGCAACCACTCCTTTCCCATTCCACCTGGTTTACATGGAAGCCAACAAAGCTCCAAGGAAAAGTATCTAGTGCCCACACAATGCAGACAAAGCTTAGGAAACGAGAGGGGGCAGAGGATGTGAAACAAAAGCTAAATTAGGGAGAAGGGCATGTGGGGCTGATAAGGATGAATAGACCATGGAGGTCAGTGAGGAGTCTGGGACATGAGGCAACACTGGCGCTGGCGTGGGAGTCAGTCCCTAGCCAGCTGCCTGGAGGCCTGTGGTCTCTGCTGGTAATTGAGAGAGCACAACATGCCCCTCCCTAAGATGCGGCCCCCCTCATTAGCCTGAGGAAAGAAGGGCTGCTCAGTGGCTGCAGATGAAGAGAACAACACCACATATTCTGTGAGCAAGGCCTTCCAGTATGTGGCTTTGTGGCTTGCAGAGGGCTCTCTTTGCTTCAGCCAGGGAGAGAAAGCTACTTTCTAAATGCCGAGGGGCCCTAAGGCTTAAGGCCCCCGCCAGGGGCCACAACCAAGTGTAACAAGAGGGAAGCACCTCTGACTGGGCAGACTCCCAGGTCCAGCAGGCGATAGAGAGAGCTGGGCTGTAGGACCACAGTGTTAGCAAAAGTCACAGCAAGGCCAATGCACAGACATCTGTAAGAAACCTCTGAGATGGAGCTCCCTGTTTGCAGGAAGGGACTCAGCAGGTCTCAGCCTTCCTGAACGAACTGGTGGGATCTTGGAGCTTCTGACATCTGGATATTGAAGTAAACAAGATTACATTTGTCTTTCCGGAATAATGGGACCTGGGAGGTTGGGATATGCATATGTATGTCATGAATAGTGCTAAGATGGGGTTGCTATGAGTTGGAATTGACTCGACAGCAACGGGTTTGGTTTTTTGGGGCTTATGTGCCAGAAGTTAAGCACTCGGCTGTTAACCAATAGGTTGGCAGTTTGAATTCACCAGCCACTCCTCGGAAACCTTACGGGGCAACTCTTCTCTTTCCTATAGGGTTCCTATGAGTTGGAATCGACTCAACGGCAATGTGTCAATGGGTATGTGCCAGATGAGGTCCCGGGGTGGTGCAAAGAGTTAAAGCACCAGGCTGCTAAGTGAATAGGAAAAGGGTTAGATGCTTGGGTTCAATAGATGTTTGTCAGATGAATGAGTGAAGGTATGCAGCAATGAAAACCCATAAGATGTGATCTAGTGAACTGTGGTTGAAGGCCCAGAATTTAAAGTTAGACCATAGGAGTCCCTGTGTGGTGCAAACAGTTAATGTGCTCAGCTGCTAACCACAACTTGCCTCAGAAAAAAGGCCTGGTAATCTACGTTTGAAAAACTAGCCGTTGAAAACCCTGTGGGTCAGAGTTCTACCCTGACACACACAGGGTGACCACGAGTCAGAAGAGACTAGAAGGCAACGGGACTGGTATGGGCCAGACACCATCCTAAGCACATTGAGTCCTCACAACAAGCCTGTAAGAAAGTGATATTAATATCCCCACTCTCAACATGAGTGAAACTAGGCACAAATGTGTAACTACCTTGTCCAAGGTCACTCAGTTACCGAATGACCTTGAGATAAAAATTGTTAAAGGACACATGTGCAATATATATTTTGGAGACCTGATACACTCTTATTACAATATCCCTAATTGTAGTTAATTGAATGGCATCTCATGGAGGCTCAGATGGGCTGTCATCTTTCCTCTTCCTCCTTCAGGCAAAGGGGCGGGGGACCATAGAGCAGTTGGTCCTTTGTAGCAACAGCTAGTGGTAATTTGCATGTACTCCATCTCCAAAATAGATATAATGCATATATAATACATATAATGAATACATGTTTATGCTCAATATAGGTAATATATATACTCATATATAGTGGAGCCCTGGTGGCACAGTGGTTAAGAACTTGACTGCTAACCAAAAGGCCTGCAGTTCAAATCCACCAGCCGCTCTTTGGGAAACTTATGGGGCCGTTCTACTCTGTTCTATAGGGTCACCATAAGTCAGAATTGACGGCAAGTTTTTGTGTGAGTATGTGTGTGTGTGTGTATATATATATACATATATTTTTATATATATATAGGTTCACCCACATTCTTGAAGCAGAGCTATAATACTTCCCATAGTCTGTGGAGAAGGCTGCCTTGGGGAAGACTTTTATATAAAGACCTCTGAGTGTCCCTGCTTGGTTCAAGGACAAGAGCAGACCGTCACCTCTTCCCAGACTCTCCTGGTACAAGCAGTGCCCTTTAGTGAGGGCACACTATATACCAGGCAGCTCACAAACATTATTTTAATTCCGTCTGCCACCTGGCTAGAGATGTAATTATTGGTGGTATTTTAAAAATGGAAAACCTGAGAATCTGTGAGACAAAAGAATCTACTTTTATGGATTGTTATGTGCCCCCCAAAAAAGATATGTTGAAGTCCTACCCCCTGTACTTACGAATGTGACCTTGTTTGGAAATAGGGTCTTTGATGATGTTAACTGAGGCTGTGTTCTTGGTTCAGGCATCTTTTCTGAAACCAAAATAAACTCTATAGAATTGATTCGGTCAGAATATTTTTTTACCAGGCGTGGACCATGGGGGAACACATTTACTAAGCCAGTTGCCTGTGCTCTGTGAGGCGTTGGGGAGAAGGGGAAGCTACTGGAAGACTGACCTGGTGCCGTTTGCCCCATACTCCTGCCCACTGAGCTAAACGGTGCCGGGCTCCTTTAGAGTACCCACATTCAGTGCCTTTAACGCAATAGTCATCACTGTGCTGCTACCGCCTACCTGAAAGGCCGTCCGCTGCCTTTCTAAATCCACCTGTTATTGAAGCTGCTGTCAGGTCAAAAGAAGAAACATGGATGAGCAGAGTTGGGAGGGCCCCTCTACTCACATCAGGAATAGGGTCAGTGTCTGCTCAGGGGAGGAGATGACACGCTGCCTTGCAAGTTGTCTGTGGTCCATTTTGTAAATCTGAAGGAATCATGTATTTGTGATCTGAAATGACGTTACTCTGAGTTTTTTAGGGCTAAAATCATTTGAACTTTTATAAAAATGACTGGGTGTGGGGAATTACGGGAGCCCTGGCAGCACAGTGGTTAAGTGTTGGGCTGTTAACCAAAAGGCCGGCGGTTCGAACCCAGTAGCTGCTCTGCAGGAGAAAGATGTGGCAGTCTGCTTCCGTAAAGATTATAGCTTTGGAAACACTATGGGGCATTTCTACTCTGTCCTTATAGGGGCGCTGTGAATCGGAATCATCTTGACAGCCATGAGTTTAACAGACGGGGAGTTAAAATCCACTGACATGGAGTCCTTTATTGCTGCTACAATAGCCTGTATTTGATGAATAGGTTGCTTTTACAGTAAACGAAAAAATTGTTAAAACTGCACACATACATACTCACACATTCTTACAGACACACTATCACCACTGCCATGCCCATGAAGCCAAAAAGAAATTTAGCCAATTTGAAGGGTTTTCTTTATTTGAAGAAATTATATGTTAAATCATTGAGGAGAATAAAAAGAAGACGAGGAAAGCACAGGAATTCATGAAACGTGAAATGTGAAGCTGATGAGATGGTGAATCTTCTTTTTTTTTTTTTTTTTTAAGAGCATCCAGTGAGCCAGGTCAATTCTCCAAGGCCAGCACTTCTTAATAATGACAGTCTAGAAATTTAAAATGCAAGATGGCCAGTAAGAGCATCATGGGAACAAGGGTACCCACGCCAAGAAGGGCAGGTGCATTTATTTAACAGGTCATTTTGACCAGCAGCTTCCTACTGAAAAGGTAAGCTCCCCTCCCACCGGGGTTAAGGGAAGGGACAAAATCCCCCAGAGCAAGATTGTCCTCCGTAGCGTCCATTCTCCCCAAACTATTAGAAAGCTTCCAGGTGGACCCTTAGGTACATTTGGAAATTTCCGAAAATTGAAGGTTGTACTCTTTAGAGTACTTTTTGATATCCTAAGGATCTGTGTATATTCTCTTCTCACGTTTTGAATAGGCCGTGTATTTTTCTTTGTCTTCCCAAACTCATTGGAAAGAGACGCATTATAACTGGTGGGCAAAATTCACGTCTCAGACTGGACCCTCCTTGAGCTGTCATCAGAGCAGGATGTTGTGGGCAGAATCTGTCTCATGTGGTCACGTGTGGGAGAAGGGTGAGGTCCCCAAGAAGAGGGACCATGCTCATTCTGTTCTAGGCCTCCTCCCTGGTACCCAACCCAGCGCCCAGCACTTAGTAGCATCTAAAATTGGTGATTGAATGGCAGTCAAATAGGTAACCCAGCACTCTGTGCAGACACCTGGGGGCGTGGCTGAGAATGAAAATGCTATTTTTACAGCCATCACAAAGCATACAACCAGGATGCTGGAGGCTCTATGCTTAACGAAGAGGGGCTGTCACTGCCAAGAACAATTGCCTTCAGATTGGTTCAGTACCATGTTTCTTGTTACGCATTTTTTTCCTGAAATGGCCACCCACTGGAGTCACGGGCCTGGCCCCAGACAGCATTTAGGCAGTGACTCCCGCCTCCCCAGTTCCCACTGACCCTGAGGAACGAGGTAGTGGGGTGACTCCTACAGCTGCATTACCTTGCACAGAGAGAGGGAAGAAACACCAAGGCACTTGAGGGATGGTGTCGGAAAAGCAGCAGTTTCGGGAGGCACACTCTTCCGGGCTGATGCCGGGGTACCCGCAGTTCTTGCGGGCTTCCACTTCCATGACACACTGCTCCGCGTCTGCTCATGGGTCACCAGATTCGGGGGCAAGGACAGTACAGAGAGTCAATGAAGCCAGAGGCTGACTAGAAACACCCATTCCTATCCTCCCTTTAGGAATAACATTGGATTTACAGCCTCAGCATATCTGAGGTACCTGAGGGGCTGTGACTTCTGGGACTGTAAAATCCAGGAATTATTTAAGTGTTCGAGACCCTGGCCGGTGCAAAGGGTTAACATGATAGGCTGCTAACCGAAGGTTGGTGGTTTGAGTCCACCCAGCGGTGCCTTGGAAGAAAGGCTTGGTGATCTACTTCCAAAAAAAATCAGCCATGAACACCATGTGGCACATGGTTCTACGCTGACACACATAGGGCTGCCAGGAGTCAGAATGGTCTCAACGGCAACTTGTTTTATTTTGTTTTTGTTTCTTTTAAGTGCTGGAGCCTGGGAAGGGCTGGCTCTGTCCTCTCTATCCATATGAACCAGCCTGGGGTGGTAGCCAGAAGACTGAAGACTGGGGCCTTGGGAAAAGCATTTTGCCTCTCTGGACTCAATATAAACCAAACCCATCACTGTGGAGTTGATTCTGACTTGTAGCAACCCTATAGGACAGAGTAGAACTGCCCCTTAGGGTTTCCAAGGAGCGGCTGGTGGATTCGAACTTCCAACCCTTTCAGTTGGCAGCCAAGTTCTTAACCTTTGTGCCACCAGGGCTCCAGACTCAACATACCCCTCTGTAAAATAGGGATGGTCAGCTGTACCAAGATGACAAAATGTTTCTGAATGCCCTTTAAGGTTTGGTCGAGGTGTGGATATCACAACAACACTTCCACTAGGGTGGAACCCCTCACTAACAATCAGCTGTCTGTCTTGTTTCACTTCCACAGCCAAATGAGCCCCTGACTGATGGTCCTGGGGAGCAAAACCCTTCCTGAGAGTGTGGATGAGGGGCCAGGGGTGCCAGGCTCCGTGCCCACGGGGATGATCCTCCTGGGCAGTCTTCTTTCATTCATGTCTTGGCGTGAACAACTTGGCATTTTGATAATATGAACTGGCATAAAACTCATTCTCAACAGATAACCCTAGAATTCTTAACTTAATTTCCTAACACCTGAGCTTTGTTAGCAGCTTAATGTTATGGTAAATGGTTTCATTTCCCTTATAAGTTTCTTCGGAAGTCATACTTTCAGAGCTACAAGGGAGTTGAGTTTTTTTTGGCTCTTCAAATAAAGTCAAATATATGGTTCAAATGACTGTTTGCCAGAAGGGCATGCAGCTGGCAAGGTACCGGGAGGGGTAGACACTGTGGTAGGTTTGCGAATGTCCCTTTCCTTTTGGCCTGGGCCAGGGCTGGACTAAGGCTGGGCAGCCACAGCACTGGCAGATGGAGGGTAAGGTAGAGCCTGGCCCTGCTGCTGTGGACACAGCCCCTGGAGGAGGGTTCCCTTTCCCAGGCAGATTACCTTGCACCGGAAGGGGATTGAAACACCAGGGGACGCCACGGACACTGGAGTTGAAACAGCACCCGGAGTCGAAGCACTGGTTGCTGGTAATGCCAGGGAAGCCACAGTTCTTCCTTTTCTCTGGGCTTGTCCTTGAGCACCGGCAGGGGGCTGGGAAAGAAGCCTCGTCAGCCAGCCCCAGTGCCAGGCGCACGCTCCCGCCTGGCTCATGGGGCTTCACCTTCACCAAAAAACCCAGAGTCTTATCCTGCCCATATTTGAATGATGCAATTCTCTCCTGAGAAACTAACGAGGTCTTGCTGAAATTGTTTTATGAATTAAAAAGGAAAGAAAGAATAACCTTCTGGAAAGAGCATGAACAGAGGACCAGGAGATGGTCAAAGTAGGAGATGAGGAGATGGGACTCAGAGGAGCCCTCAGTGGGCTGGCCCTCCTGACCTGGCCCCTTCCCCACCTGGCTACCACAGCTTTCCCTGGATGGAGGCCTTCTTAGAGGTCTCCCGTAGCCCCCTCCAGTCCTGCATGAGCAATGGCAAAGCCAGTGCAAACACCCACAGGAGACTGGTTTACATGGCCAGAACTTCACAGATGGTTTCAACTGCTTCCCTCTGGAATGATCATTCGCCCTCTTTTTCCTTCAGAGAAACATAAAAGAAACTGTGGACTAAGAGACCCACTGAGAGAGGCACTACTGACAGCAGACTTATCCCTACATCCTGGGGGACGACTAGTGGGGGCTCCGGGCTCACCCAGCCTGAAGCACGTCATTTCACAGATGAAGAAACTAAACTGCAAAGGGTTACTTTTGGGGCTTTCACTTACAAGGCTTCTCGCTGACTGCCAGGGCGCACAGCCCCAGGACGAGAAGAGCCACCAGGAACCCAAAACCTCGAGGTCCCATGTTGTAGGTATACAGCTTCTCCCAGGAGCTGCCTACAAAATGCACTGTCCACACTCCGCAGTGTGTTTTATAATCTCCTCTCTGTTTGCTCAACACGGGCGGATAATCTTTCTGCTCTCCTCTGTGTCACCACCCTTTGAGTCCTTTGTTAGGAAAGGAATTTGAGAGCATAGGTGAGGGACGGCCATGCCCTCCAGAGGTGAGGCTTCCTGCCCAGGAACCAGCTCCCTGCAGCCATCGAGGCCTCCCCTACCCTGGGCGGAGAGCCTGGTCGTGTCAGGCTAACAGCCAGGTTGCCAACGTGGAAAGCTGGCCATGTGGATATCCGGTGCCGGGCAGAGTGTGGACACACAGCTTATCCCCTGCGGGGTGTGAGCCATGCATTTCTTCTGATAAAGTGCAAGCCACCACTGGAATCTTAAAAATTGTTGTGGCCAACGCTATTGGGAAAAGTGGACGGGCCTGCTGCTGACATAGAGAAGACCCTTCCCCAAGGGATGGGAGAACCTTCGAGGACCCCAGGAAACTCATCCAAGGCCCCACAGTTAGACACCTCTCCCAGGCTCGGTGCTGTCAACCTTGTCTGAATTCCCTTGTCTCCATCTTCAAGAACATAGGCTTCTCTCCGTGGAGATGAAGCTGACCAGGTAAACGGAGAAGCCAAGATGGGTGGTTGGTAATAACAAGTTCATTTTCAGCAAACCCCTGAAGTTCATTGCTATTTCCTCCGTGGGGACTCTGTTCTTGTTAGCTGCCATTGAGTTGGCCCCCAGCTTATGGTGATCCCATGAGCGATACCATGAAACGCTCACTACCTGGTTCTGGTTCTGCCCCGTCCCCACGATCAGCTGTGGATCGGACTTTTGTGATCCAATGATTTTCAGAAGTAGGTCACGAGAACTTTCTTCCTAGTCTGTCTTAGTCTGGAAGCTCGGCTGAAACCTGTTCAGCATTGTAGCAACACTCAAACCTCCACTGATAAACAGGTGGTGGCTGTATGCAAGGGAAGTCCACACCTGTCCTACAAGATGGCACTGGGTACAAAGACCTGCCGGGGGTATGATATATGAGTATGATATATGAGGATAGGAAACCCTGGTGGCGTACTGATTAAGTGCTATGGCTGCTAACCAAAGGGTTGGCAGTTCGAATCCACAAGGCGCTCCTTGGAAACTCTATGGGGCAGTTCTACTCTGCCCTACAGGGTCACTATGAATCGAATCGACTCAGTGGCACTGGGTTTGGTCTTTTTTTTTTTTTTGGTATATGAGGATAAGAGAGAAAGCCCAGAGGAAAAAGAGGGAGATATGGTGGGGAGAAAGGAAGGTCCTAAGTTCTTCACTGCACAAGAAATTAGCAGGAGGTTGGCAATCTGTAAACCATGAATTGAGCAGCCAGTGACCCACAGATTCATGGAATCTAAAAACTTTGACCCAAGAGCAGGCTCTGTCTTCAGAGTCGAGAGAACTGACCTCTATTTTCCAGGGCTTCTTCCAGGTTAAGCCTGAGCTATACCAGACCAGAACCCTGACCATTCACTCACCAAGTGACCACTGGGACTTAGTCTTTTGGAAACCTTGGAAAGGTAAAACTTTCCCCATCCCACATCCCTATTACCTTAGTCACCACCAAGACAAAAGTGCTCTGATTTGTCCATTGTCTCTTATATTCTCATCCCCAGTATCCTCTATGCTTTCTCCCCCTTGACCCAACTTCCCACCACCAGCCCCACCTGAACCTTCCAGCATTCCTGCTGAATCAGCCTGATCCAGGACAAACAAACCCCTCATCATCCTCAAGCTCTTAGGCCTCTTGTCCCCTCCTGGCTGTAAGAGAAGCTTGCATCTTACCTGAGATGCTTCCCTAAGTTCTGTCTCACGTGGAGAAGCACTGGTCCCCACCTAGAACCACCTCTAGCCCACACAGTACTTTTGTGCACATTAGAAAAAGGCACATTTTCTTCAAGACAAGCTACTTCCACCTGTTGGGAAATTATCATAATAAATGTGATGTCTATAATGCAAGGGGTATCCTACTTGATTGGGGAGCTGGTAGACACAACATGACTTCCACAACTGTACTTTGTGGCCACGCCCTCACCACATGGGCTCAGGCTGAGAGGCTGGGCACTGACCTTGAACTTCATGTCTCCATCCTCATGTAAGAACCATGCTCCTTAGAGACCCAGGCTTTAAATTGTAGTCCTCCCAATGCCCAACCCTACTGTCGCCTACTGACTTCAGTCAGCCTGTCTCCTTTGTTAAGTATTTTAGTGCCCAGTTCTCTGTATTCCTTGTCACACTGAGACTTGCCAACATCCTAGGCAGTTTCAGCATTCCAATGGGCTTCTCATCAAAATTCCTAGTCACTTATATTTTTATTTCCTCCTCATCTATAGGGCCCTCCACACCTACTCCACTTCTGCCACCCTTCTCCATGACCATATTCAGAGTCGGTTTGTAACCCAGAACTTGTGTTCTACCTCTGAAAGTTAAGATGCAAACGTCTTTTCTGTTCTAATATTCTAAGAGTCTCTCTTTAACTCCCACCACACTTGTTCTCTAAATCCTAAGACCTTCTAATCTCCAACCTCTCTGTTTTCACTCTGGTAGCACCATCCTGGCTATTCTTCCTTCCTTCTCCTGCCTGATTTCCATGGACCCCACTTCACCAATTCCTCTGTACACCACCAGGCACACACGATTTGTTTACTGTCTACAGGCCTGCCCTGTCCACTGAGCTTGGCTGGTGTATGCCATTCATTGCTGCCACTATAAATTCATTGCCTCAGACCTATCTGGGCACTCAATGGTGGCTTGATTCTTCTTCATGTTTAGCCTTCTCCATTCCCTTTGAACTTTCATTTTGCACATTCTGGGGATGACATTGTATACCAGATCACATAGAAAACAGAAGCCAACAAATGGGAACTCTTTGCAAATCACCCATGTGGATTTCCACTTCTGATTATGTTGGAGTAACTAGTCCTCCCATCATAAATCACTCTAAAACTGGACAAAATATATGAACAATAGGCAGTATCAGACTGTGATCCCTGAGAGAAAGGAAATAATGAGGTGAGTCCAACTATTGCCTTGTTTCCTGGAGGCACTTTCTGGACTACAGCACAGACAGGAGGAAGCCCAAACAGAACACAGCAGTCTCTGAGGTTAGGAGACAGAGATGGAATTGGGAGCCACTGAGGCAGGTGAAGGGTAGGCTACCAGAGAAGAGGGAGCTCCATAAGTCTGAATGGGGATCTCTTGGGTTTTTGGCCAGATCCTCAGCTGCCCATGCCACAAGGCCAGGCAAAGTACAGCTATGTGATAAAAACAACCTCTGAGGAGATGTAAACTGAATAACTACTAGAGTTCTCGCCGAAATGGGAGACAATTGAGTCTGACTTGAGTGGAGAAAATTGCTCATCACCTCAGGCATTCAGTAGAAGCACAGAAAGGCCATTCCATAAGAGTAGGACTAATCTAGTGCTAGATGAAAGCTCTGCTCTAGACCCACCCTAACAAAACCTGCCCTGAAAGAATCAAGCTAGTCTTCAAGTAAATTAACTGCCAGACAGGACAAAACCCAACACTTTATTAAAGAAGAAGACAAAATCCAGACACAAAACAACATAGCATACACGATGTCTAAAGCAAAATCAAAAGTTCCTAAACATGTGACAAGCAGCACATCACAACCCATAAGCAACAGGAAGAAAGTCTATATTTTTATAGAAACGCACCCAGAAATAAAAGATAATGGAATTAGCAGATAAAGAATTGCAAAAATCTATTATAAATATGTTCAAAGGTTTAAAGAAAAACACAAATACAATGTGGTAGCAAATAAAGAATCTCAATAGGGAAATGGAAATTCTAAAAGTGAACTAAGTGGAAATTCTAGAAATAAAAATTAAAACATCTGAAATGAAAAATTCGCTGGATAGGCTTTAGGATATAGAACATTAAGAAAAAAAAAACTGTAAAATAAATGACCAGTTTACCTAAAGCAG
Source organism: Loxodonta africana (assembly GCF_030014295.1). Classification (NCBI taxonomy): domain Eukaryota; kingdom Metazoa; phylum Chordata; class Mammalia; order Proboscidea; family Elephantidae; genus Loxodonta; species Loxodonta africana. The sequence goes on from NC_087343.1 coordinate 223,495,171, forward strand.
GACAACATAAGCTACCCAAACTGGAAAATAGGAAAGGAGCTGAAAAAAAAATGAACAGATCATTAATGACCTGTCAGACAATATCAAGCAGTTTATAGTACACATAATTGATGTACCAGTAGTAGAGAACAGATAAAATGGGCAAGAAAAAAAAACTGTATGAAGAAATACGGTCAATTTTTTTCTTGAAACTTGATTTGAAAAATATATATATACCTACAGAATCTAGGAGCTCAACAAACTCCACACAAGAAATACATAGAAAACCACACCAAACTATACCATGATCTTTTGTCAAAAATCAGTGATAAAAGCAATTCTTAGAGACACGCTGCTTACAAGGGAACAACAATAACAGCTGACTTTTCATCTGAGACAATGCAAACCAGGAGGCAATGGAATGGCATCTTTAAGGTGCTGAAGGCGGGAAAAAAACTTTTCGAATCACAATTTCATAATCCTGTACTCAATGAAAATTATGTTCAAAAACGAAGACAAAATATTTTCTTAGATTACAAAAGCTGAGAGAATCTGTCATTGACATGCCTGTTCTCCAAGGAATTTTAAAGGGAGATCTTCAAGTTGAAGTTATGACATTCCCTAATACAGGGCACGCACTCCAAGTTGCCACTGTTCCCACTTATCTGGATGTACTCGGTTATGGCATCTGCTTGGTCTCTGTAACCATTTGAGGTTACAACCCAAACTTTTTGCCATCCAATCAATTCCAACTCATAGCGACCCTATAGGACAGAGTAGAACTGCCCCATAGGGTTTCCAAGGAGCAGCTGGTAGATTTGGACAGCTGACCTTTTGGTTAGCAGCTGAGCTGTTAACCACTGTGCCACCAGGATCTAGTCCTTCTCACTTGGTTTACTACAACTACCTCCTCACTGGTCCCTCAGCTATCAACAGTTTTTTCCCCATCTAGACAGTAATCTGGTGCCATAATTATCTTATTAAAATCTATCAGTGTCACTCCACTGCCACTCCCTGGCTCCTCACAGCCTGTAGGATAAAGACCAAACTCCTGAGAATGAAAAGCAAGATCCTTTATGAACTGGACCGCACATACTTCTTTACCCTATTTTATTGGTAGGTTCTTCTCATAATACAAGCACTTTTGGCTTCTCTAAACACACCCTGGTCTGTGAACCTTTGCTTAAACCTTATCTCTATGCAATGCCCGTTCTTCACTCTTTGTCTTGCTGATTCCTGTTCATCCTCCAGATCTTAATTCAGGAATTGCTTTTTCTAGTAAGGCCTCCCTGCTCCCCCCAGAATAAAGTTAGATGTCCTTCATCCTTTCACCCACAGCAATCTTCTTTTAATCTGAATCATAACACTTAGCACACCACACTGTAAAAAAAATTTACTTTTCTGGCTCTTTTGTTAATTATACCAAGGACGACAGCTAACACTTAATGTAGGATTACTTTGTGCCAGGCAATATTTTAAGGGTTTTACATGTTATCTACTGTTTAATCCTTACAATAATCCAAAAAAAAAAAAAAAAATTGGGGGGGGAAGGGGCTAAATTTATTTTCCCCATTTTAGAGTCTAGATAGGTGACATAGCTGCCCAGATCAGACAGCAAGTAAGTATAGGGTGAAGATCCAGGGCCAGACCCGTGTCTCATTCATTTTCTAGTCCTAGAACCTATCCCAGTGTCTAGCACACAGTAGACTCTTAATGAGAGAGAATTGAGTGGAGAAGTGTTTAACTGACATCACAGAAATTCAGGGGATTAAGAGTTCCCCAACCAGTATTGCCCATTACCCAAACTACCTTCTGAAATTCATAAATAATATCTGGATATGGATATATACAAATACATAAGGCAAGCCTCTTCACTGATTTGTTCCATCATCTACAGAAGGGGAGGTAGAATGAGGACTTATTAAATGCTTTCCAGGGTTCCCCAAGTCTCCTAAAAGCTAAGTATGATGATATCTTATTTTTACACGACTTACATAGGAAAAAGTGGTTTTGTTATCAAAATTTACTCTCTTTAAAATCCTTAAATGTAGAAGAGGAGGGCTAAACAACATACATATTCAATTTCCCTTCCAGCCTTTCATGCTCCAGAGTTTTGTTTTTAACTGATCAATACAGTGAGTAAAGAATAAAAATTTTTGAAGCCCAGGGTTTTAAAAAGGTGCCCTGGTGGTGGAACTGTTAAGTATTTAGCTGCTAACCCAAAGTTTGGTGGTTTAAACCTACCCAATGGCTCTGAGGAAGAAAGACCTAGCAATCTGCCTCTGGAAAGATTACAACACATTATGGGGCAGCTCTATTCTGTCACATGGGGTTGCTATGAGTCAAAAAATTGATTTGGTGATTCCCGGTGGAAACGACAAAGCCCAAGGATAAATTTATTCATATAACAAAGAGCTCGGTCAAAGCTAGAAGAGGGAATAAACAAATAAACCAAGGTGGGTAAGAATTTTGACACAGAGTTTGAGAAGGAATGAAATCAGAGATTCTTCATGAGCTATCTACCAGCTGCTCCTTGGGAACCCTATGGGGCAGTTCTACTCTGTCCTATAGGGTCACTATGAGTCACAATTGACTTGATGGCAACAGGTTTGGTTTTGGTGTTTTGGTTCATGAGCTGTATACGGGGTATATAGTTGGACAGACATAAATTTTAGCACATTTTCCAATGTGCTATGCAATGTAATTTCTCTTTGCACTGTTTTAAGAGACTTTAGGGTGGGTAGTCAAAGCTTTAAATTTCATTTAAATGTCTCTTTGGCATCCAAGTAGGTGTTTTGTTTTATTTTATTTGACATCATGCTGAGACAAGCAGTGACCTGGCCAACCTGAAAACTGAAAAATAAACAGAGTTTCCCAGACAGAGGGGGAGAAAAATGTAGAACAAAATTCAAGTTCACATAAAAAGGTCAGACTCACTGATCTGACAGAGGCTAGAGGAACTCCGAAGATTATGGCCCCCGGATACCCTGCTAACTCAGAACTGAAGCTACTCCCAAAGTCCACCTTTCAGCCAAAGATCAGACAGGCCTATAAAACCAACAATAACACATTTGAGGGACGTGCTTCTCAATTCAATGAAGCATATGAGATCAAATGGGTAACACCTGCCCAAAAGCAAAGACAAGGAGGCAGGAAAGGACAGGAAAACTGGGGTGGAAAGGGAGCAGGAGAGAGTGCTGACACACTGCAAGGATTGCAACTAGTGTCACAAAGCTATTTGTGTATAAATTTTTGAAGAAGAAATTAATCTGCACTGTAAACTTTCACCTAAAGCACAGTAAAATTTTAAAAAATGCGTTAATTAAAAAAAAATTAAAAACATTTAAACTATTCAGGTTACCAAATATCAAGGAAAAAATCATGTCTTAGAGTAAGGATTGGCAAACTATGGCCTATGGGCAGGTCACCTGTATTTTAAATAAAGTGTTATTGGCACACAGCCATGCACATTTATTTACACGTTATCTATGGCTGCTTCCAAACTACGAATACAGAGTTGATTACTTGTGAGAGAGAATACGTGGCCCACAAAACCTAAAATAATTACTCTCTCACCCATTAAGAAAAAGTTTGCCTATTCTTGTATTGAGATCTTAAAACTGTCTAAAATTGAATTTAGAAGGAAAAAATAAAGATAGAGAAAATATATCTACTTCATTTATAAGTGCAACATGTTAGAAACAAATATTAATGCTTTTTTCCCCCTCTGTATAACCTGGTGTTGAAATCGATGTATTTAGGATACCGACAATTTTCTGTGAGACTTTAACGTTTCTGGATGTCTTATGAGTGGGACACTAACAACTGTCTTTGTGGTGTAAAACCTAAAACTGAGGTTCGAGGTTATGTGCTGCCCTGACACCTGGTGAAATCAGGACGTCGTCCAAAGGCCTAACCACAAGTTCCCCTTCCCACTCTGTTCCTGAAGATAAGGTTCCCTAGCCAAACAACCCTCCCAGCTGAAAAACCAGGCACTGTTTATCCTTGAATACCTATCCCTGCCAACTCACAAAATTATTCAAACAAGCCAATCACATCCTCCCTCAGGAAACGGGAGGCACCCAACCCGCTTGGCACTATAAAGCCTGCCTTCCACAGCCCTGCTTTTTCACAGCCCCTGGTGTGCGGTGTCCCCCGGGCTGTGGTATATGTAACTAATAAACTGCTGTAGATCTTATCTGACCAGCATTGGTTGTCATGTCTTCAGCTATCCCATAATCCTCAGGTCAGAATTCCTCCATCATCAATGAATGGGGTGACCAGGAGGTGATCCAAACAGTCCCTTCTTCTGGATTATATTTTCAAGGGTGTTTGTATAGTGAACAACCTTGGAAGACAGACCTGCTGTCTCCCTCTGAAGCGAAGAGACAAGCAAAGATCTTTTATGCCTCAGGTAAAAGACATGGTTCCTAAGGTCAGGTTTCCTGCCCCAAAATGCATCCTACTGTGTTGCAGGCATCCATCTGAGCCCATCCAGGTCATGCTGGGAGGGATTAGGGGCAATGGGAATGACGCAGACATGCTGATGCTCATGATACTTCCTACGCTACAAGTAATAAGGTAATATATCTTCAGAGGACTCCAGACAGAGCAGGAGAAAAATGTGGAACAAAATTCAAATGCACAAAAAGAGACCAGACTTACTGTTCTGACAGAGACTGGAGTAACCCCCGAGACTGTGGCCCCCAGACAGTCTATTAACTCAGAGCTGAAGCTACTCCGGAAGTTCACCTTTCGGCCAAAGGTTAGACAGGCCTGTAAAACAAACAGCAACGCCTGAGGAACATGCTTCTTAGCTTAATCAAATATACGAGACCAAATGGGCCACTGTGGCTCAAAGGCAAGACGAGAAGGCAGGAAGGGACAGGAAAACTGGACCAATGGACACAGGGAACCCTGGGTGGAAAGAGAAAGAGGGAGACTGCTGACACATTGTGGGATTTGCAACCAATGTCCCAAAATAATTTGTATATAAAAGTTTGAATAAAACACAATAAAATAAAAATTTTTTAAAGTTATTTATCTTTAACCCAGGAGTCTTGTGTCTTCTGCTAGTACCCATGAAATTATGGCAGGCTTGCAAGCAGGATAATATCTCAGACCCTTCACAATTCTTGACACAAATAAACTAGACCTGATTACACAGAGGAAATCTTCCAGTGTTTGCCTTTAGAATAGCTATTCTCTGTTGATAAGTTTCACGCAACCCATTGTACCACCTATGTATGTAGGAATGAGTGATTTGATGACTAAGGTGTGCCTGACCCAAGCCATAGCATTTTCAGTTGTCTCATATGGATGCGAAAGCTGGACAATGAAGGGAAGAAGACTGAAGAAGAACTGACGCATTTGAATTATGATATTGGCAAAGAGTATTGAATATATCATGGAAGGCCAGAATAACAAACAAATATGTCTTGGAAAAGTACAGCCAGAATGCTCCTTAGAAGCAAGGATGGAGAAATTTCATCTCACTTACTTTGGACATGTTATCAGGAGGGACCAGTCCTTGGAGAAGGACAGAGTCAGTGAAAAAGAGGAAGACCCTCAATGAGATGGATTGACACAATGGCTGGCAACAATGGGCTCAAACATAGCAATGATTGTGAGGATGGTACAGGACTGGGCAGCGTTTCGTTCTATTGTACATAGGGTCTCTATGAGTTGGAACTGACTCGATGGCACCTAACGACAACAACACCACCACCAAATATTTTGCCACCCAAAAATGTCCAGCCTAAAGGCAATGTTAAGATCCGATACAATGCAATGAATTGCTTTTATATGGCCTTTCTAGCCATGGTCTTGTAGCTCCCACAAAATGATTAGCTGGGCCACAATCTTGTGAGGGATTGGTCAATTTACTATGCAAATAGTGGCTTGAAAATCCACCCAATAGGATTGAGCCCCTTGTGGTCCATCTAGGGAATTGGTCTATTTTGCCATCCTGCTAGGCTTACATAAGGGCCAGTCCTGCAGAGATTTGAGGAGACCTCACTACCTTCAAAAAGAGTCTGGAGTGGAGGGTGTCCTTTGGACCTGGGATCCCTGCTATGAAAATCTCCTAGACCCAGATGATGACGATGGGAAGATAGTGGCCTGTTTGGCCATGGAGAAAGAGACAGCTGCAGTGGGTTTGCCAACTCAGAGAGAGCTGGGTGCCTCCATGCAGGAGTTTGCTGGTGGAATGCATGCATGCAGGAGGCTTGCCTGCTGCTAAAGAGCTATAACACTTGCCTGTGCACGGCCAGAGGCCTGAGTGAGCTCTGTACAACACTCCTTACCCCCTGGGCAGCACGGTGGGAGCCACAAGGGCACTTGGGCAGCGTGGGCCAAGGTAGTGTGACAGTAAGATAGAGAACCATGCAGGTCTGGGCAGCATGGCAGAGCCAGTGGCAGAGGCCCAGAAGAGCCCCATAACAGAGGCTCTGAAGATCCTGTGCAGGGGCCTCCCCGCTGGTGAGGCAAGGTCCAGCAGGGCTCGGCAACAGAGCAGAAGCCCCGGGAGACATGCAGGCCTTCCTAGGCAGTGTGGTGGTAGTCAGAGGCAGCATTTGACCTGAACCACAGTGTGTTGGCCCTGGACATGGGTAATTTGGGGAAGGGTAAGTGTTTCCCCTTTGAGAATCTGTTTTATGGTTTACTGTTTGCTTTCTACAAATAGTAATAATAGCTTTCACTTTGCCAACACTTTGCAAGTATCTTGTGTGTGTGGCTCAATTACAGACGCACGTAGCATCCATGGAAGGGTTGATGCCCATGGATGTCCGTGCCTCATTCCTGGCAGTCTCATGGCTGCCTGGAAGTTTGAGGCACAGCCTGTCTGCAGGAGCAGTGCAGATAGACAGGCTCTGACATCTGAGAAGAACACTTAAGAAATACCTTAAAACAACACACAACACAGGGGAGGTCAGCACAACTGGACTATACCAAAAGCAAAGAAGTTTCCTGAATAAACTGAATGCTTCAAAGGCCAGTGTAGCAGGCGCGAGGGTTTGGGGACCATAGTTTCAGGGGACATCTAGGTCAATTGGCATAATAAAAACTATTAAGAACACATTCTGCATCCCATTTTGGAGGGTGGTGTCTGGGGTCTTAAACGCAAGCAAGCGGCCATCTAAGACGCAACAATTGGTCTCAACCCACATGAAGCATAGGAGATTGAAGAGCTCCAAAGACACAAGGTAAGTATGAGCCCAAGAGTCAGAATGGGCCACATAAATCAAAGACTACATCAGTCTGAGACCAGAAGAACTAGATGGTGCCTGGCTACAACCGATGACTGCCATGACCGAGAGTACAACAGAGAATCCCTGAGGTAGCAGGAGAGCAGTGGGATGCAGAACCCAAATTCTGGTAAAAGACCAGACTTAATAGTCTGAATGAGACTAGAGATACCCTGGAGATCATGATACCCAGACCTTCTGTTAGCCCAAGACAGGAACAGTTCCCAAAGCCAACTCTTACAGGCAGGGATTGGACTGGACTATAAGACAGAAAACGATGCTGGTGAGGAGTGGGCTTCTTGAATCAAGTAGACACATGAAACTTTGTGGAAAGCTCCTGTCTGGAGAGGAGATGTGAAGGCTGAGGGCGACAGAAGCTGGCTGAATGGATGTGGAAACACAGGGTGGAGAGAAGGAATGTGCTGTCTCATTAGGGGGAAAGCAACTAGGAGTATACAGCAAGGTGTATACAAGGTTTTGTAAGAGAGACCGGCTTGATTTGAAAACTTTCACTTAAAGCACAATTAAAAAAAAAAAAAGAAACACCTTAAAAATAGTACCATTCAGTCTCCTGTTACTAACGGTAATCTCTCTGCTTAGACCTTCAAATCGGGGACTCCTTCTTTCCTTATAATCACTGATACCTTCTGGTGAGTTACATGTGCTTGAATTTGCCGCGTATGTGTCTCTTTCTGACTAATTAACGTTTCCTAACAGGTTTACGTCTTTTGGATATTTCCACATACCAGCCCTCCCCCCTTTCACAAGGAAAGACAAGGGAGTTTTCTTAAACTAACAATATCCTTCCTAATGATCCCACAAATATGCTCGTAACCCACACCTTGGCTTAAAGAAAGAGTTCCTGTTTTGGTCCTTAGTTCACCATTGTCTGAACAGAACCCTCTTGTTGTGTGGGAAATTATCTAGAAGCAGTGGTAGCCTCCCAATACACTATCAGATGTAAAACAGAAAGGCTCACAGGCCAGGTTAAGGTGCTCTAATCCCACAGTTCATTAAATCCATCTGAAATAATGGTGAAAAGCAAGGGGAACGAGAAGCTGTAGGTTAGCACTAAGCATAGGCTACAAGTAGGTGGAAGGACCCCATACCTGAATCCTAGTGTCTTAGTTACCTAAGTGCTGCTATAACACAAATACCACAAGTGAGTGGCTTTAAAAACAGAAATTTATTTTCTCACAGTTTGTGGTTAAAAGTCCAAATCGAGTTCTTGGCTGTGTGGATTCCTTTTTCATCAGTAGCCCTGAGCATTCCTTGGCTTCTTGGACTTCCTTGCCTGGTAGAGGATCCTCACCTGGCATCTGGCTTCACCCTGTGTGTGAGTCTGTCTATTCTGGCCTTTTTATAACTCAGAAGGGATCAGGTTTAGGATCCATCCTACACTGGTATGACCTCATTAACATAATAAAAGAAAAACCCTATTTCCAAACTGGATCACATCCACAGGTACTAGGGCCAGGAATTCAGGACATGTTTTGAGGGACACGATTCACTCCATAACACCTGGTGTCTTAGTCATCTGGTGCTGCTATAACAGAAGTACCACAAGTGGATGGCTTTAAAAAGAGAGAAATTTATTTCTTCAGAGTAAAGTAGGCTACAAGTCCAAATTCGGGGTGTCAGCTCCACGGAAAGGCTTTCTCTCTCTGTCGGCTCTGGAGGAAGGTCCTTGTCATCAGTCTTTCCCTGGACTGGGAGCTTCTTCACCCAGGAACCTCATAGCGACTCTACAGGACAGAGTAGAACTCCAAAGAGCGGTTAGTGGATATGAACTGCAGGTTTTTCGGTTAGTGGCTAAGCTCCTAACCACTGACCACCAGGACTATGTATGTTAGTTGCTGTCAATTCTAGAAAGGACTGAGCTAAATAAAGCGGGTTTAGTTTTACCTCTAGCCCTCATTTCACAGCAACCCCACACATAATGGAACAAAACGCCGCTTGGTCCTGCACCATCCCTGTGATCTGTTGCAGATTGTGCTGCTGTGATCCAAAGGGTTTTCGCTGCCTGATTTTCAGAAGTAGGCTGTTAGGTCCTTCTTTCTAGTTCAGTTTAGTTTGGAAGCTCTGCCGAAACGTGTTCAGCATCACAGCAACACACAAGCCCCCACTGACAGAGAAGAGGTGGCTGCACGTGAGATACATTGACCAGGAACTGAACCCAGGTCTCTCTCATGGAAGGCGAGAATTCTACCACTGAACCACCACTGCCCTCTTCGTGTGAACAGAAAGTGATGCCTTCTAATTCTACTCACACTCATTTACCTTTGCAGCCATTCACTCCTGAAGTCAAGTCTTGAGGTCGACTGCTACAACGCCTGAGAGGGAGGGGACTTCAAGGCTCCAGTGAGAAATGAAGGTACAACACCAGGCTTGGTGAAGAGAATGAATTGCCCAAATCCCTTTTGTTGTTGTTGTTGTTAGGTGCCGTTGAGTCAGTTCCAACTCTTAGTGGCCCTATGTACCACAGAACGAAACACTGCCCAGTCCTGCGCCTTCCTTATAATCGTTGTTATGCTTGAGCCCATTGTTGCAGCCACTGTGTCAATCCGTCTCCTTCGGGGTCTTCCTCTTTCCCACTGACCCTGT